>NW_023416315.1:52212875-54612875 GCF_014108235.1 Myotis myotis
TTATCTTCAAAGTATTACTATTTGGACCGCGGACTCTGCCAGTTGTGTAGCAGGTCTCAAGTACATGAATTTTAGTTTCAAATCTGTGGTCACCTTCCAGGGTGCTGATTTCCCTTTAGCACAACATCCAGGTCTAGGAGAAGAGGACACAGAATCTAAAATCAGAACTAGAGGAGGAGCCTGGTGTTGGAAGCACAGCAACCAGCCTTGAATTGGGGCCTCTCCAGTCCACAAATGGGCTCCATATTTAACCCCAGAAATTCTCTGGTCCTGTACACAGAAGGACACACAGCAAAAATAGTGGCACCCACACAAGCCCAGAATACAAAGGGGGATTTTCCAGCTCAAGGTTCCTGTTTTGTGGGTTAGACACTGAGGTCAAGGTGAAGGGAACCCTCTTCCCAATGTAAAATGATCTCTCCATGAAGTCACTTTCCCCATGGACCTCAGCCCCAGCTCACAATGTGTGAACATGACCCAGGCTACCTGTGTATCTGATGGGAACTCAAAAGCATTTCCTGAGATATGATGACTTTTTGTGAAAATATCATTGCAAAGTAATTGGAATGAATGGGTGCATGAGACAAGAAATGAGTGAAAATCAGGAAATACAGTTTATAAAAATAGCTTTACCAGCTGGAAAGACCTTTTGAGGGTCATTCTATCAAACCATCTAGCCCCAGGTAGAATTGTCGCTGACCTGATCAGGTGTCTTTGTCCATAATGCTCTCCAGGAGTACCTCATGCTCTTAAGTACTTAGCTATGCACTAATGAGGGTTTGTTTTAATAGGTAGAGATGATAGATGTATATTAAAAACGTGCCTAAGCAAAATGAATCTCTACAGATAGAAATCATGTCATTGGATGTCAGTGATGGATTGAGGCATTGTAAAGGGGTATGAGAGAACTCCCTGAGTGATGAAAATGTTCGTAGCTTTATGAAGAAGTGTTAAAAACATTTATATCTATAGTAGAGGCCTGGTGCATGTAATTTGTACAAGAGTAGGCCTGCCTTCCCCCGGCTGCTGGTACCGACTTCCCTCGGGCACCCGAGGCCTGGGCTTCCCTCACAGCCCTAGCTTCCTCTGGAAGGATGTCTGGCCTAATTAGCATATTTTGTTTTTATTATTATAGATATCTGGTGTCCCCCAAAATATACACACACTTTAACAGCTGATAGCCCAATTCATGTTTCTTTCTTTTCATATTTAACCCAATGGAATTAATAATTATTCAAAGTGATGTGTACATTTTTAGGACACCCTGTATATTACTCAAAAGTCATTGCTCTCTTCACTTAAAGTCTGTAATATTTATTGTATATAATTCACATCAGTAATAGTTATTTTAAATGCCTAAGGACAGATGTATGTTACATGCTCTAGTGAACGACATCTAATGGATCATCAGGCATAAATATTTCCATTTGTGTGACTTCTGAAATCCTAAACTATAGGGTTTCTAGACAAAGTGTGTCTGTATCTACTTTGCACATAAGATATGGTAGGAAAAACTGTCAGAGAGTAAAAAGGGACTCAAGATCTAGATTTCAATTATGTCCTATTTTAACCTTATTGTGTCTATACAACCCTGGGAGATGGTCTGATGGTTAATTTAATGTGCCAGTGGGACTGGACCATGAAATGCACAGATATTTGCAATATTGGTTAAACATTGTTCTGGGTGTTTCTGTGAGGGTGTTTTTGGATGAGATTCACATTTAAATCAGTAGACTTTACAGCTTAGATCTTAAAACTCTCAAAGGCAAAAACCCCAGACATTTTTATTTTCTGTTTTATGTGATACAATTCCTTGTACAAAATATAGGAGCAGCAATTATTGAACTAAAAGAACAAAGGAAGGAGTAAGAGTTATTCTTCTTCCTTCCCATTGTGGCCACTGTGTCCCCTGCAGGAAGACTGTTCTCATGGCAAATATCTCATTCCCTTTGTGCTGCAGCTGGGAAAACACATCTGGAAAGCTTTCTGCTCACACAGCCCCCATGAAAGATGTCAAAAAGCCTAGGTCAGTGGGAAGGCTATTGTGTAGAAAATAGTGCCTTTCTTTGTTGTGACAATGAAGGGTCAATGGATATGTATTGCCTCGAAGTCAAATGTTCATGAAGCTGTCAGGGGAGAGGTTACAACAAGCACAGATGATGTGAGATCTTCCCAGGCCTATAATCTGGACCTGGAAAAGGGAAGCCAGATATGGGACAGTGCTGGGGATTGGGGAACAACCACGGGAGTTGATGAACAGAACTGAGTTTGATTTCTTGCTCTGCCAGTTATGAAATATGAGACCTGGGAATGTCTCATATACTCTACCATCAGATAGAGAAATGAGGCCAGACCTCTGAGCCCAGAGAGTCGGAGGGAGACCGCGTGGCAGACAGCCGCGTCCCTTGGGACAGGCACAGCCCCTGACGGGGGAAAGGAGAACCGCGGGATTCCTGGCGCCGCCGGGGGAATTGAGAGCTGGGTTCTGTGATCACAGAGGACTGACCCTAAAGGGGGCAGCCTGAAGAGGTGACCAGACCATGCAGTCCCGGTAAGAGAAGAAGCTTACAGAAACCAAGCCTTCCCCGTTTCCGCGGCCGGCATTTGTTTGTTTGATTTCACTGAATCCTGTTCATGGGACATTTCGGATACAGACACTCACCTGTGCTGAAGAGAGGAAGAGGGTGCGGAGGAGTGGAATCTGGGGAGAGACTGAGGAGAGAAGGGGGGCCAGGAGAGGTGGCAGCGAATTGAGTGCTGAGACATCCCTGAGCCCAGGACTGGGGCAGCCATTTTCTCCGGAGAGTGAGACTCCTCCCCCTAGCCCCCAGGCAAGGAGCACAGCCACACCCAGATTCCACCCTGTAGGAGATTAAGGATTAAAATAACCTGATCAGTCCCTGGGAGTTAACAGGGTCTGGTCTATAGAGGGATTTTCAATCCCAGCAACAACACAGCACTGGTAACTCTTATGCAGCCAGCTCTGGGCAGTGAACTTCCACTGGACAGAGAGGCCCTATAGCCTCAGAGGCCAACCCCAGAGCACTGCCACCCAGAGGCTGACCCACAAACTGACTCTTTGCTAAACACAAAATAGGGCAGTCTGGGAAACAAATGCGGCTTGCTTTAAAGTAGGGACTGTGGTTTACAACACGGAGGAACAGTGTATCGCAGGGAAACTCAACACTCTCCTGAATACCTGGCAGGTCTAAGGCGAGCCACACTGAAGAATAGAAGAACCGAAGGACCTTCACTACTGCAATATTTTTTTTTTTCTTTTCTCACCTTTTAACTGAGAAACCAATTTTTTTTCTTTCTTTTTTTTTTTCTTTTTTCTTTTTTTCTTCTTTTTTTTTTTTTATTCTTTTTTCCATCACCTGATTTTACCCTTTTAATTACTACCTTCTTATTTTTAACCGGTATTATTACTGCTACCATTTTACCATTTTTTTTTAAAGTGCCATTTTATTTTCTCTTTATTTTATTTTGGGATTAGTGTTCTCCATTCTATTTTCATCGTTATATTATTGGTTGTTTCTAGTTTGCATTCATCTCCAGGGAGCTGTTGCTGGAATTTGTTGGGATTAATGGCTGTTCTATAGGAGTATTCTCCTCATATAAAAAAGTCTCTTCCCCTCTTCCACTTCATTCTCTCTTTTCGCTCTTTTTTTTTCTTTTCTTTTCTTTTCTAGCTTTTATTTTCCCCCCTCCTTTTTCCCAATTTCATTTTTGCACTCCATTTTTTGGTCCCTACTTTTCTTTTCTTTTTTCTCTTTTATCTTTTTCTCTTCCTTCTTCCTTATCCCCTAATTCTCTTAATTCAGGTGGTCACCTTTATTTGGGGTTATTAATATCGTGAATATATTTGTGTTTAGTGCCTGGTACGTGGTGCCTTGTTGTGTTGTATTTTGTGCCTTTAAATCAACGCAGCAGATCCAAGCAACAGCAACCTCCTGAGCACCACACCCTCTGCTGAGGAACAGCAGCTGTACGTGAAACCTCGCCCCACCAGCCAGAAGAGCCACCACAGCTGTGAACAGCACCCACCAGAGGAGCTGCTGCCAACTGAAGAGCAGCTGTTACCGCAACCGCCCGAAGAGCAACCACAGACCAAGGAGTCACTGCCACCAAGGAAGCAGCCACTGAACGACTCAACATCTAGATATGTCAGTGAGATCAAACATGGGTAGACAAAGAAACCCCCAAAGGAAAGAGAAGGAGGACTCTCCAGAAAAGCAGCTAAGTAATACAGAGGCATGCAACATGACAGAAAAAGAATTCAGAATAAGGGTCCTAGAGTGCATAAACCGGATGGAGGAAAAAATCGACAACCTCTGCAAGAAGCAAGATGAAACAGATGAAAAAATCGATAACATATGGAAGAAGCTAGAAGAAACAGATGAAAAAATCAACAACTTAAGTAAGACCCAAGAAGAAATGAAGAGTGATATAGCTGCAATGAAAAACTCCATTGAAAGTATCAACAGTAGACTAGGTGAAGTGGAGGACCGAATTAGTGAATTAGAAGACAAGGAAGCAAAACACACCCAAAATGTACTGCAATTGGAGAAAAAAATGAAAAGACAGGAGGAGAGCCTAAGGGAGCTTTGGGACAACATGAAACGAAACAACATACGAATAATAGGGGTACCAGAACAACAGAAGGATGAACAAGGATTAGAAAACCTATTAGAAGAAATAATATCAGAAAACTTCCCTGAGGTGGGGAAGAAAAAAGTCACACAAGCCCAGAGAGTCCCAAACAAGGTGAACCCGAAAAGACCCACACCAAGACACATCATAATTACCATGGCACATGTTCAGGACAAAGAGAGAATCTTACAGGCTGCAAGAGAGAGACGGAAAGTTACATACAAGGGATCTCCCATTAGATTGTCAAGTGATTTCTCAACAGAAACACATCAGGCCAGAAAAGAATGGACAGAAATTTACAAAGTGATGCAAAGCAAAGGACTGAATCCAAGAATACTCTATCCAGCAAGGCTATCATTCAAACTTGAAGGGGAAATAAGAAGCTTCACAGACAAAAAAAGGCTAAGGGAGTTTATCACCACCAAGCCAGCAATGCAAGGAATGCTAAAGGGACTGGTATAAAAATAAGAAGTAAAAAGCTCAGAAAGAAAACAGCCACACAAAAACAGAAATGCCTACAAACAACTACCTTTCAATAATAACTTTAAACGTAAACGGACTAAATGCTCCAAACAAAAGACATCGAGTGGCTGAATGGATAAAAAAACATGACCCATACATCTGCTGTCTACAAGAAACCCACCTCATTAGAAGGGACTCACACAGACTGAAAGTGAAAGGATGGAAAAATATCTTTCAGGCAAATGGAAAGGAAAAGAAAGCTGGGGTAGCAATACTTATATCGGACAAAATAGACCTCAAAGTGAAGGCCATAACAAGAGATAAGGAAGGCCACTTCATAATTCTAAAGGGATCAATACAACAAGAAGATATAACCCTGGTAAACATATATGCACCCAATGCAGGAGCACCCAAATTCATAAAAAAACTCCTGGAAGATATCAAAGGAGAGGTCGACAACAATACAATCATAGTAGGGGACTTTAATACACCACTGACAGCACTGGATAAGTCCTCTAGACAAACAATCAGCAAAGATACAGCAATCCTAAATGACTCACTAGATCAGATGGACTTAATAGACATCTTCAGAACACTTCACCCGAAAGCCAGGGAATATACATTCTACTCAAATGCTCATAGGACATATTCAAAAATAGACCATATATTGGGTCACAAGCAAAGTATCCCCAAATTCAAGAAAATTGAAATCATAAAAAGCGTCTTCGCAGACCACGATGGCATAATATTAGAAATAAACTACAATAAAAACAACCCAAAATACTCAAACACCTGGAAGCTGAATAGCATGCTATTAAATATTGATTGGGTTACCAATGAAATCAAAGAAGAAATTCGAAACATCCTGGAAACTAATGACAATGAAAACACAACAATCCAAAACCTATGGGACACAATGAAAGCAGTCCTGAGAGGGAAGTTTATAGCTCTACAGGCCTATCTCAACAAACAAGAAAAAATGGTAGTAAATCATCTAACTCTACAACTCAAAGAATTAGAAAGAGAGCAACAAGAAAACCCCAGAGTGAGCAGAAGGAAGGAGATAATAAAGATTAGAGCAGAAATAAATGACATAGAGACCAAAAAAACAATACAGAAAATCAATGAAACCAAGAGCTGGTTCTTTGAAAGGATAAACAAGATTGACAAACCTCTAGCCAGACTCACCAAGAAGCAAAGAGAGAGGACCCAAATAAACAAAATCAGAAACGATAGAGGCGAAATAACAACAGACCCCACAGAAATACAAATGATTGTTAAAAAATACTATGGACAGCTCTACTCCAACAAACTAGACAACCTGGAGGAAATGGACAAATTCCTAGAAAAATACAACATTCCAAAACTCAATCAGGAAGAATCTAAAAATCTCAACAGGCCAATAACTATGGAAGAAATTGAAGCAGTCATCAAAAAGCTTCCAGCAAACAAAAGCCCAGGAACAGACGGCTTCACAGGGGAGTTTTACCAAACATTCAAGGAAGAACTAAAACCTATCCTCCTCAGACTACTACAAAAAATTCAAGAGGAAGGAACACTTCCAAGCTCATTCTATGAAGCCAGCATCACCCTAATACCAAAACCAGGTAAAGACAACACAATGAAAGAGAATTACAGGCCAATATCCCTCATGAACATAGATGCCAAAATCCTCAACAAAATCTTAGCAAATAGGATCCAGCAGTACATCAGAAGGATCATACACCATGACCAAGTAGCATTTATCCCAGGGATGCAAGGGTGGTACAATATCCGCAAATCAATAAACATGATACATCACATAAACAAATTGAAAGAAAAAAACCACATGGTCATATCAATTGATGCAGAAAAAGCATTTGACAAAATTCAACACCCATTTTTGATAAAAGCTCTCAGCAAGGTGGGAGTAGAAGGATCATACCTCAGCATAATAAAAGCCATATATGACAGGCCCACAGCCAACATCATACTCAATGGACAAAAACTAACACCATTTCCCCTAAGAACAGGAACAAGACAGGGATGCCCCCTCTCACCACTCCTGTTCAACATAGTACTGGAATTGTTAGCCATTGCAATTCGGCAAGAAGAAGAAATAAAAGGCATCCAAATTGGAAAAGAGGAAATAAAACTATCCTTATTTGCAGACGACATGATATTATACATACAAAACCCTAGAGACTCCATCAAAAAGCTACTGGACTTAATACATGAATTTGGCAATGTAGCAGGATACAAAATTAACCCCAAGAAATCCGAGGCATTTCTATACACCAATAGTGAACTTTCAGAAAGAGAGATTATAAAAACAATCCCGTTTACCATCGCACCAAAAAAATTAAGCTACCTAGGAATAAACTTAACTAAAGAGGTAAAAGACCTCTACTCAGAAAACTACAGGACGTTGAAAAAAGATATAGAGGAAGACATAAACAGATGGAAGAACATACCGTGTTCATGGATTGGTAGAATCAACATCATTAAAATGTCCATACTACCCAAAGCAATCTATAAATTCAACGCACTTCCCATTAAAATACCAACGGCATACTTCAGAGATCTAGAACGAACTCTCCAAAAATTCATCTGGAATAAAAAAAGACCCCGAATAGCTGCAGCAATCCTGAAAAAGACCAAAGTAGGTGGGATCTCAATACCAGATATCAAGTTGTATTACAAAGCCACTGTTCTCAAAACTGCCTGGTACTGGCACAAGAATAGGCATATAGATCAATGGAATAGAATAGAGAGCCCAGAAATCGGCCCGAACCAATATGCTCAATTAATATTTGACAAAGGAGGCAAGAACATACAATGGAGCCAAGATAGTCTCTTCAATAAATGGTGTTGGGAAAATTGGACAGATATATGCAATAAAATGAAACTAGACCACCAACTTACACCATACACAAAAATAAACTCAAAATGGATAAAGGACTTAAATGTACGACAGGAAACCATAAAAATTCTAGAAGAATCCAAAGGCAACAAAATCTCAGACATATGCCGAAGCAATTTCTTCACTGATACAGCTCCTAGGGCACTTGAAACGAAAGAGAAAATGA
Organism: Myotis myotis; assembly: GCF_014108235.1. Taxonomy (NCBI): domain Eukaryota; kingdom Metazoa; phylum Chordata; class Mammalia; order Chiroptera; family Vespertilionidae; genus Myotis; species Myotis myotis. The sequence continues at coordinate 52,221,059 of NW_023416315.1, forward strand.
ACAAATGGGACTACATCAAAATAAAAAGCTTCTGCACAGCAAAAGAAACCATGAACAAAACAACGAGAAAACCCACTGTGTGGGAAAACATATTTGCCAATGTCATATCTGATAAGGGCCTAATCTCCAAAATTTATAGGGAACTCATACAACTTAACAAAAGGAAGATAAACAATCCAATCAAAAAATGGGCAAAGGACCTAAATAGACACCTTTCAAAAGAGGACATTCAGAAAGCCAAGAGACATATGAAAACATGCTCAAAGTCACTAATCATCCGAGAGATGCAAATCAAAACAACAATGAGGTATCATCTCACACCTGTCAGACTGGCTATCATCAACAAATCAACAAACGACAAGTGCTGGAGAGGATGTGGAGAAAAAGGAACACTTGTGCACTGCTGGTGGGAATGCAGACTTTTGCAGCCACTATGGAAGACAGTATGGAGTTTCCTTAAAAAACTGAAAATGGAACTCCCATTTGACCCTGTGATCCCACTTCTAGGAATATATCCCAAGAAACCAGAAACACCAATCAGAAAGGATATATGCACCCCTATGTTCATAGCAGCACAATTCACCATAGCTAAGATCTGGAAACAGCCTAAGTGCCCATCAGTAGATGAATGGATTAGAAAACGGTGGTACATCTACACGATGGAATACTATGCTGCTCTAAAAAGGAAGGAACTCTTACCATTTGCAACGTCATGGATGGAACTGGAGAGCATTATGCTAAGTGAAATAAGCCAGTCAATGAAGGAAAAATACCACATGATCTCACTCATTCATGGATAATAGAGACCATTATAAACTTTTGAACAATAATAGATACAGAGGCAGAGCTGCCTCAAACAGATTGTCAAACTGCAGCAGGAAGGCCGGGGACGGTTGGGGGGCAGGAGGTAGGGGGGTAAGAGATCAACTAAAGGACTTGTATGCATGCATATAAGCATAACCAGTGGACATAAGACATTGGGGGATAGGGGAGGCTAGGGGACTGTCTAGGGCGGGGGGATAAAATGGACACATATGTAATACCCTTTGTAATACTTTAAGCAATAAAAAAAAAAAGATAGAGAAACGAGTATAGAAGTACTTCTGTGCCATGATTTCTGTGAGCATAAATACACATCACATCTGTAAGCAGCAGAAGGATGTTTGGGAGAGGCAGTCTGTTCTGCTCAGGCCTGCGCCTGTGTGGCTGGCAGCTGCCACCCTCGAGGTCGGTCACTTCCTGAGCTGGGGAGGAACCTTTTTGTACAGCAGGCTGCCTAGCATGCAGGGCTGTGTCTTTGCTGCTGGCGCAGAGATACAGGGCCGAGTCCGTCAGCTCCAGCAAGCTCATGTTCAGCTCAGAGCGATAGTCACTGAACTGTTCCACTGAGAATCGGTCAGGGATGTTTCCTTTTGTTCTCTCCTGCCTGTTGTAATACTCAGTGAGGAACTGGAGGCCCTGGTCCTGGGCTTGTTGGTACCAGTACACAGAGAGGTGCCCAGAGATGTAGGAACATTTCAGTGTCACTTGTTGTTTTCTTGCTTTGATCAGATATTTTGGGGTCTGTGTGACTTCAGAATCCACTGGGCCTGTTGGGAAGGAGACAGAGGGAGCTCAGGGCAGGGCACAGGGAAGCCTCCCGCTGCCGCCACCACCAGCAGGCTTGTATTTCAGGGATGGCAAACCCATATCAGAGGCTCACACACAGTGCCCAGAGCTCACCTGCTCCCAGGAGACAAAGGGCCACACAGCAGAGAAGTCTAGAGACCATGGCAGCATCCCAAGACATCTCCTAGCTCAGGGAGGAGTCTCCTGGGGTGAGCAGCCTAAAGTTCTCTACCTCTCAGTCCCTGATAGGAGCATTTGCCTATGACATCACTGCTCTGATGTCTTCCCTGCTCTGTGTGACTCTCCATGTGGGCCGCCTCTTGGCCCTCTGTACCCCTTGGTCCCAGGGTCAGCTACTCTATTCACCATTCCCTGTCCTGCACAGCCCCTCTGCAAAGGGTGGCTGCAGGTAGAGCGGTGTCCACATGCCTACAACTTACCTTATTCTCCTTTACCTGCCCCTGCCTCACCCTAATTTTCCCAGCTCCTGTCACCCCAACCCCTTCATCCCCCCTTCCCCTGGAAGGGGAAGACTGCCTCAGGGAGGCTGCCTCCTTGGTTCATACTGAGGCTCAAGCACCTCTGCACTTCCTGGGCAGTGAGGAGTCTGTGAATTCCACAGGCCCAGGGCCCACAGGCATTTGCCTGTTTGATGAACTCAAACTGCTTCCCCAATGCAGGCATGTAGCCCCAAAGTTCCCTTAAACTGTCTTCTCCTGGGCCACTCCTTCAACCCCTCCCAGGTAGCTTGCAGTACTGTGGGTCCACAGCGCCTCCCAGTGGCTGACTATCCACAGTCTCATGCATTCACATCCTTCTCTATGAAGAGCAGAAATCCCCTCACCCCTAGAGTGCCCTGCCCTCCCACTCCCCAATTCCACTGTTTTCCTATCCTGGCTGATTTAGGGTTGATCTTCAAATCCACCCTTTGTTTTGGAGGCAAAAGTATGTATGAACCAAGATTTCAATTAAGAAGGAAATAATTGCTGCAATCGGTATGCACAACTGGGAGAGACAGCCAGAATAATACACGTCATAAAGCTGAACAGTGGATCCAGCCTGGAAACACTCTGTTTCCTAGCTCCTCCTATTAATCAGGTCCCTATATTTCTAAATGTGTATTTAAAGTAATTATTACCACACTTTAGACAGCACATTTGTATAAAGAAGGTTTATATAGTTTACCTATTTAAAACATCTTGAATTAAACAGCCCTACTGTGAGTCCACAGCGCCTCCCAGTGAGCTCTAGGTAAGGTCGACCCAGTAGACCTACCTAGGCTGACATGGGCTGTCATTACCTAGAATCCCCTACAAGCCCTACTCAGAGACAGGGCGCCTCTAATAAATACCTACCGGAGAGAAACTTGTTTCCATTTGTTGTGTCTACACACACACACACACACACACACACACACACACACACACATCCTCTAAGTGACAAGTATACCAAGGTCCTATTCTTGAGTACAGCAATTTTTAAATCAGTTTTTCAGGCTCATTTATGAGAAATATCTTTGATGATGGCAAGAGATGTCTCTAAAGGTGCGGTGGACTGTATGGGCAAAAACATTTTTTAAGTAAACTTTTCAAATTTACTCAGTCATTAAGTTTGAAACTCAGTCATAGAGAATTATTTGTGAGGCTGATTCTCAGCTATGAGAGTATTCAGTGGTGCAATACATCTTTCACTTATTATCCATATCCATTTCACAAGTATCAAAGAGCATTAATTATAATTTAGTTTTTCCTATGAAAGTAAAGAGAACGTAGTTATGAATGGAATTTTGTCTCCCAAATCCATATGTTGAAGTCCACACCCCTGAAGCCAATATACCTGGAAATAGAGCCTCCAGGGAGGTAGTTAAGGGAAATAAGGTTATAAGGTTGGGACCCTAATCTGTTAGGACTAGCGGCTTTATCAAAGAGGAAGAGACCCCAGAGAGCTCTTTCTATATCTCTGTGCAAGCACAGAGGAAAGACCATGTGAGCACACGGGGATGTCGGTCACCCGCAAACCAGGACCAGAACCTTCCCCAGAAACCAACCTTAGCCCCTTAATCTTGGATTCCCAGCCTCCAGAACTGTGGGAGAATGAATGTCTTTGGTCGAAGCCACCCTGTCTATGGCATTTTGTTAGAGCAGCCAGAGCAGACTAATCAATAGTACCATATTGTGAAAAGTCAGGGCAAGACGCCAAGAGGAAGGCATGGCTAAGTTCGTGCTCCAAAGAGTAGTATATGGAGAGAAGGGAAGGGCCTTCTATGCTATGGGAATAGGGAGAGCAAATGCCAAGGATTTAAAGGCCACCCAGCCATCCGTGTTTTAGGAAATGTTGCAAAGAGCTGATTAGTCAGGAAGTAGGGACTCATCATGAGACTGCTAAGAAAGGATGCTCTGAAGGTCACTGAATGATGATGGTGATGTGTTAGAAAGCTTTTCCAGGAAAACAGGATTTATTTGTGGGGAAACTGGAGTGCTTTTGCCTGTTTATAGTCAGGGGGCATGACCTTATTTGTGTTTTAAGAGGTACTTGACTGTACCCCCAAGGAGGCAAGATTGGGATAAGAAATCAAGAAGAAAGAAGTCAGAATCAACCGCAAGGTTCTCACATCATCATCTTGTGTGCTGATGGCCTCACCTGGGGCTTACCACTGGGATGCCAGTTGCTATAAGGCCTTGCGTTATATTTTCTGGGCATTGAAAATTTCAGGAGGGAAGAGAAAAATGATCATGTTACAAATAACAGTTTTTTTAAAATAATCTTTTAGCTTTATCTCTATTTTCAAACATCTTCAGTCATATTTTCTCTCTTAGATTTTCCCCAAATTTCAATTTGTTTTTCATAAATTACATAAAACAAATTCCTGTGGTTTTTAACTTCTAGACCACACATTTAACCAACAATTTTGATCCTCAAATGAACTCTTCCCCCTCCCAAAGAGGGTGAGAGCTATTACATTACAGATCCTTCTACTTTTATCACATAGAGTGCCAGGCAAGGAAGGTAATTTGGGAGCGAACATGTTGATGTATCATCTGACCAGATCTTTTTGTCTTCACAGGAACATCTCAGTGTCAATATCTGTCCTCTGGCTTTTGTCTCAGAAGAGCCCTAGGCTTCCCATTCCGGGGCCCCCAGTCACTCTGCGTTACCACTGGACCCCTAGGTTCCCACAGCCCTGTCAGCACTGAGGCTGCTTCAGGCTGGGCCAGGGAGGTTTATGCACAGAACACAGGTGACTCTACAGGGCTGTGCTAAGCTGCTGGCACAGAGATACAGGGCAGAGTCCTTCCGCTCCAGCAAGCTCATGGTCAGCTTAGAGCTGTAATCATCAGATTGTTGTCCTGAGAATCAATCAGAGATGTTTCCTTTTGCTCTCTCCTCGCCGTTGTAGTACCCAATGAGGAACTGGAGGCCCTGGCCCTGGGCCTGTTGATACTAAGACACAGCCAAGTGCCCAGAGATAGGGGAACACCCCAGTGTCACTGTCTGTCCTCTGGCTTTTGTCAGGTGCCTTGGAGTCTGGGTGACTTCTGAATCCACTGGGCCTGTGAGGGAAGGAGACAGAAGCTGGAAAAAGAACAGGGGAGGGACCCTGATGCTGCCTTGGATGCAGGTGCTTTCAGGCTTAGAACAGATGCCCCACCTGTGCCAAGGACATACCTGCTCCCAGGAGACAAAGGGCCACACAGCAGAAGAGCCTGGAGCCCATGGCAGGGTGGGGCAGAACTGGGCAGGAGTCTCCTTTCTCAGAGTTCTGGTCCTCTAAGAACTAATGTTCTGGGCACCTTCTGATTGGAAGTTAGGCAGTGATGTCACTGCTCTAGTGTCATTGTCTATGCTGGTTCCCATGAGCCTGGCCTCCTTTGCCAGGTCCCTGGTTCAGCTGATCTAGGCACCCTGCTTTTTCCTGCTAAGCCTCTTGCATGACATGTGTGGCTGGCGGGGCTGGTGGAGGTGGGCTGGGTTTCCGTAGCATGCTGGTCTGACAGCTCCTTTGCTTTTCCATGAGGCAATTGTTCCTCTACCTGTCCCTGCTCCCAGGGCATGCAGGCTGCCTCCTACCAGCTCTGAACCCTTCACTTTCCCTTGCAGGCTCAGAGAGCCCCCCTAATCACTGCACAGTTGAACTTCATGACTCCTGGCTGGGACAGCCCCTGCAAAATCGTGTTTATGGTATTAAGTCTTATAGCAGATAAAAACACCAAACAAGGCTGTTGCTTAACCCTCTTGGCCCCAGGCAGCTAGCTCAGATCCCTAGCTCTGCCCCAGAAACTTTTGGAGCTCGGCAGTTCCACAGTGCCCTCATGTGATGTGTTTTGGCAGTAACCAAGATTTAGAGTTAGACACGATAAAAGAGTGCAAGGGTCCAAGGATGTGTTTAAATTGGGAACCATTTTACCATTTGCTTGTTGCACTGTGTTTTTCTTTTTAAATTTAAAGGTACAAAAATCCAGTTCTAGCTGATTTTGGATTTTTTATTGTAAGAGGAAAAAAGGTGGTCATGGAGATGGACTGCAAATAGACTCTCAAGGATTTTCTTGTTATTGTGTTAATCCTCACCTGAGGATATTTTTCCATTGGTTTTTTAAAGAGAGTGGAAGAGTGGGGGAGAGACAGAGAGAACCATCAATGTGAGAGAGACACATCAATTGGTTGCCTCCCCCATGTGCCCCTTCCAGAACCAGGGATCAAGCTTGCAACTGAGGTACATGCCCTTGACAGGAATTATACCTGGGACCCCTCAGTCCAATGCTCTATCCACTGAGTTGAACCGGCTAGGGCATCCCAAGGTTTTTTGATGATTAATAATTAGCAGTATTTGTTTTTTAAAAAATATTTTTATTGATTTCAGAGAGGAAAGGAGAGGGAGAAAGGAATAGAAACATCAATGATGAGGGAGAATCATTGATTGGCTGCCTCATGCAGGCCCCCTGGGGATAGAGCCTGCAACCTGGTCATATGCCCTGATCAGAATCGAACCCTGACCTCCTGGTTCATAGTTCAATGCTCAACCACTGAGCCATGCTAGCCAGGCAGCAGAAGTTGTTGTATCTTTGATGACCTCCAACAGCTAGTTTAAGGGGGATAATTTAGACAGGTCTCTTTGCCAGGTGCCCACTAATCAGCTTATCCCCCCCCCCCCCCTTCCAGTTTAAAAAATAATGTTACTTGCTGTTCCCACACTGCTGGAGAATTTCTTTTCTACTCTCTCTTTTCAGAGATCCTCTCTGGCCGCTGTTCATCCTATATAATAAAGATGTAATATTCAAATGGTCATTATGCCGTGAAGTGTATCGACTGACTGGGTAACAACTGGATCACGGATCAGCAGGAGGGTGGGGCAGCGAGCTACAAGCAGGCAGTTGAGAGCTACAGAAGGGGGCAGGACAGGGAGATATGAGGGGGGTGGGGGGAAGGGGGGTAGAGGGAACTACAGGAGGGCGGGGCACTTGGCAGAGAGCTACTGGAGTGCAGCAGCAAGCTACTGGCGAGCTACTGGCGCCTGGATTCGTGCGCAGGGCTACTAGTTGATAATAATATAATGCCCATTTCCCCAGATGTGAGAACACATGTGTATGTGATTAATTTTCTCTAAGTTTTTCTCCAATGCCCAAGTAGGAAATAAAATATTCTAACCCTCTATACTTAGTCTGCTAGGAGGTAGTGGCCAGTCTGAATGAATAAAAATATATAAACAAAGGGACTTGGGAAAACAGGATCTGATAAGGACTCAACTTCAGAAACAGGATGCACAGAACGACTCCCAGGAGCTGGAGTCAGTGATGGAGAGAGTGCATGGACAGGGAGTGACTATAGCTGTGCACCCCTGTTACTGAAAGTAGAGGACAAATACCCAATTCAGGGCAAAGGGTCAAGTCTAGCTTGATTAGACTCTATTAGAGGGAATTTTTAATGGTAACTTTGTTTTTGTTTTTTTTAAGACAGGTTCCCTTAAGCCCATCTGCTTTGCCTATAAATTCAGCACTGGACAATGGATCAGTCTTAGGCTTAGTCCTGGGTTTTGTTGACACCAATACATCAGAAATTGGTCCACTTTCAAGAACATTCAAAGACCAGCTTCTTTTTTTATCTCTACAATAGGGATCTTGGCATCTGCTTGACTTGCACATTCATGGCTTCTGTTAGTTGTCCAGATGAAGGAAATAATGAGGATCTGGAATTGAAAAGCCCACATCAAAAGTCTCCTTCTGTTTCTTGGACTCAGCGGCTCCCAAGGCCACAAAACAGAGCACCCTGGTACACATGGCAGGTCAGGGAACAAGGGTGTTCCCCAGCTCAATGCTTTGCTGTTCTTAGGTAAGGACTGGCACCCTGAGCCTTAGTGCCTGTGCAGACATGTGATGCCCCTGGCTCAGCCCCATGTGTCTTAGAGCATGCAGGCCCACAGGCCCTAAGTGAAATACTGTACCTACACAAGGGTCCTTGGCCAATGTGGCCTTTAGGTCAACTAGGCTGGGTGTGAAGACCTGACCACACAAGCAGGACCCACTGTCTTCTCCAACGGCCAATTCAGAGCCATGATATAGAGCAGTGATGGCGAACCTTTTGAGCTCGGCGAGTCAGCATTTTGAAAAACCTATATTAACTCTGGTGCCGTGTCACATATAGAAATTTTTTGATATTTGCAACCATAGTAAAACAAAGAATTATATTTTTGATATTTATTTTGTATGTTTAAATGCCATTTAACAAAGAAAAATCAACCGAAAAAATGAGTTCGTGTGTCACCTCTGACACACGTGTGATAGGTTCGCCATCACTGATCTAGAGGCATGGACTCTGTGACTCACAGTTCTGATCAAGAGACTAAAGGGCAAAACAACCCAACTGGATGAGGAAACTTATCCTCAGTGGTGGGAACTGACAAAGCCACAAGGTGAGGGAAGAAGGTGTTTTAGAAAAGGTCTGAGCACATTTGGAGCTGGGATCAGGGCTGTGTCCGGGTCTAACTTGGTTGGAAAGAGAAGTCAGGGAAAGGTATCTATTAGAAGCAGGCTTGGGAGGCCTGCTGTGACTTGGGTGTGAGGTGCCTCATGAAAGATTTCCCAGGACACAAGCTGATAGGAAGATAATGAAGAACTTGCACATTTCTGTCCAGGCATAGTCATGTTCAAGATAAGGCCACGCCACAGGCTGTTGGGTCTGCATGGGATTTAGCATTGTCATAGCCAGTGAATTGACAGGCAGCACTGTGCTCTGAGATTTCTGTCTGGGCTCTCACAGGAAATGCTGAACCGAGCCTTGGTTGCCCACAGTTTCCTGACTGGACCCAGGCAGTTTCTGCACAGGCAGAAGGTGACTCTGCAAGGCTGTGTCTTTGCTGCTGGCACAGAGGTACATGGCAGAGTCTTCTGGCTCCAGGGCATCCACATGAAGGTATAACTGAGAGCTGTCTGGGCATTCAGGTGAGAAGCGTCTCAGGACAGTGTTATTTTCAATGAGTTCCTTATAGTTGTAGACAAACATGAGCTCTGGTGGCTTCTGAGCACTCTGTTTATACAGTACATAGAATTATGCCCCAGATGTTGTTTGCATTTCAAAGACTTCTTACTTCTCATCCCCATGACCAGGTGTCTTGGCATCTGAGTAATTCCGGTGTCCATGAGGACTGTTGGGGGGAAAGGGACAAAATTCAGACAAAGCCTAGAAAGAAGGGTATTGCTCCAGCCACAGGGGAATGGCTTGGAATTCAAGGACAGCCATTTGAGCCCAAGACTCACCTGTTCCCAGGAGACAGAGGGCCACATAGCAGAGCAGCTTGTAGTCCATGGTGGAATCAGGATGAGTGGCATCTTCTAACTGGGATATTCTGGCAGGGGGCTGGGCTCTGCTCTCCTAGGCCTTGGTTGGTGGTTCTGCCTATGATGTCCTTGTCCCTGACAGTTTCCCCTGCTGCAGGGGACAGTCCTTCCTCTCCCTTTCATGCCTTATATAGATTCTGATAGAGGATGGATTTCAATGGATCCGGATGGGTTATTCCTCTGGAAGCTACTCTTTTGCTTTTAGCTACCTTCCTCATCATACTGTTTCTCTCTCTATCCTCCTCCTGCCAGGACTCCTATCAGCCACAGACAATTTCCTCCATCCTTCCCTGCTCAATTAGGCAGGACTTCGCTCAAAATTCTGTTTCCCCTCAGTGTCTATGCCAGCCGTGAGCAAACCACGGATCCGGCGGGCCGGATCTGGCCCGTTTGAAATGAATAAAACTAAAAAAAAAAAAAAAAAAAAAAGACCGTACCCTTTTATGTAATGATGTTTACTTTGAATTTATATTAGTTCACACAAACACTCCATCCATGCTTTTGTTCCGGCCCTCCGGTCCAGTTTAAGAACCCATTGTGGCCCTCAAGTCAAAAAGTTTGCCCTCCCCTGGTCTAGGCTCATTAGAGGCCTTTGCCCAACTGCATGGAGGGAGGTAGATTGGATGGAATAGTGCCCATCACTTAAAGTGCATGATTGTGATGCAGGCCCAGAGCCAGACACAGGGAAGGGTGCTGAGGGAACCATACAAGGGACAACCAGAGTCTGCCTCTGTATTAAGGGTACAAGGCTTGGCTGGGCTTAGAGCAAAAAGGTTGCTAAAAGAGAACACAGGCATTGGTGCAAGACAAAGGGAAATCAATTTGAAAAAGATTTTAGTTTAATATTGTTGGGATGTCTACAACTGATGCCCCTAAATGACATAAAGATGGAGTCCCAAAGCCCTAGCTTCCCTCCTCATCCCACCCCTCCACTGACTCCCAGTCCTCTCCCTTCCTCCCAGCTCAGAGGTTTCAATAGAGCCACAGCTCCTCCTTGTGGCCAAAGCGGCACATTTCCCAGATCTCAGGCCTCTCTCCAGCCCAGTGTCAGCAATGCAGACCAATTCCTCATTCTGGATATGAAAACCTAGGGAAGTCTGAAGAGGAAAGAAGCATCCAAAATCTCAAAAATAGTTGGCAACAGTACCGCTCATCCACATACCTCGGACAGCCAATGTTTGCTCAACAGAAATTGGCTATGTCTGGGTTCTTAGTAATAAACAAAACACAGCCCTGCGGATACTACCCCAGCCTATGTGGAACTTATAGGCCAGCTTGACTGGTTCAACAAATGCTCACTGAGCAACTGCTATGAGCAAGCATAACACATCATGTTCACCCACAGAACTCTATTGTAGTGAGGTCATCAAACACACTCACAAATAATGACCAGGGAATAAAACATATCATATGATGTTTGAGAAATGTATTCTGTACTCAAGTGATTAAATCACTTTATATGTGTGACATTCTATTCAACTCTTAAATGAGAGGGACTGCAATGATATGACCCCCAAAGACCTGTCCATTGCTAAAATGTTAGAAATCAAACCAGGCCCATCATTTCTACAGATGGCTTTCCAAATTGGGACTAGCTAGGATGACCTACTGTGAGCCATTTCTACTTCACTATGTGAACTACCTGTTTGTGCTTCTTATAGGCTTAGTTATTGGAATATCAGCTATTTTTAAATGTACCATTTTGCCAACATTGAATTTTTATTTTAGAAAATTTAAATGTATGAATAAACATAAAAATGAAATGATCTATAGCTGCTAAATGATTTTTACCATTTATTATTATGTTAGGTATTTATTACCAAACTGGAGTAACAGGAATTTATATCTATCTATGTTGGGGGGAAGGAGGGTAGTTATACATGCTTTAAGTCAAGAGTTGATAATTAAATTTTCTTTAGCCCAGGGATGTGCTGGGTCAGAAGGAAAATATTAGCATTTTTATAATGTGACAAGTTGTATGAGATTTTTTCATGTGGACCAAAAAAATGCAAAGGGAAATGGGTTAGAATTTAAGCAAGGTGGTTTGGACATTCTCCCAGAATGTTGTGTATTGACGGGTTGTTGCATATATGAAGGCATCCAATCCAATATAGTTGGAGATAATCCATTCTCATATAAGAACCTAAAATTAACCCTCATTAAAATGATAACATTGTTACTATTACAATTATGATGATGGATATCCTCTGTAACAAGAAGACACTCCACCTGGTCGCTCTACATGAAACAGCAAAAGTCTGAATAAATAGAATTTCATTGCATGGTTTGGCTCCCAATAAATAAGAAAAATTCCAAGGATGACAAACAACACAATTTAGATTGAAACCTCAAACAATGAGTGAAAGTGAAAAGCTCTGTTGCCCTGAAACATTAGCTAAAATAAATATTTCCCAAAGCAAGTGGTAGGTGAAAGGTGAATTTAAGTTATTTGAATTAGGGAATATGCCTGAAGAAGGAAAATAATCTAAGGGTGGTCTGATTGCATGAAGGAATAGTGAAAAAGTGAATGGTAAACATATAAGTATATGCAGGCAAACATTGTCTATTTAAAATAGTAATGGCATATGTTGCTTGGAGGTAATTAGGAAAGACATAACTGATTCCAAGACATTTCAGATTTGGGGTATAGAGTTCTGAAAAGGAGCCCCAAGAATACATGTAAAGAAATCCCTTTTCCTTGGCCAGTTTCTAATGTGCATGCACAGGATTGACTCTAGAAGGCTCAGGAGAAAATAGGTGGTGAAAGGCTGTAGAGCTGAGATTTCAGAAGACAGTCACATTGGCGAATACGCTGTGATTCCCACTGAGGCCCCGGAAAGGCCATGCACTAGTAATAAGGACAGATGCTAGGGCTCCCTAAAATAAAGGGACAAACTAAAATAAATCCTAGCAAATCCTGCATTTAAACCTGCCAGGATAAATCCTAACACTCTTTATAAGAACATAAGGTAATCCGGAGTCTCTATTCTACATCACCCACAATGTCCCACAGAAATCTTTTTATATCTTTCATGTAGAATATTTTAGTAGTTTCTTTAGTAGTTCATTCCACCCAAAATCTATTTCCCCTTTTGACCCATACTACTACCATTGTTATGGTACCAAAATAAAAATTTTATCACGTTATCTTACTTAAGATAGGATCAAAGACTAGCTTAGTTACTACCTAGAGATTTGTGCCCATTTTTTCTTTCCATGTCTCATAATACTCTCCATCATCTGGCTACTGTCTTCTCTGGAGGAAACTTCTGCGATGACACTCAATCAGAATTAGGAACAATCATACTGGTCATACTTCTAAAAGAGAGCCTGCAATGCACAAGTGTACCTCTATTGGCTCTTCCCCCTCACCCTTTCTGTCTAATTTATCTATTGCCATGGATTTCATGCTTCTCCAAATATTTTTATATTAACCAGGGAACTCACTGATAATCTAAATTTCCTTTTGGTCTTAGAAACTTCACCTCTTCTTTTAGTTTTCACTCATCAAACATTTTGAGCCAGAAGTATGTTTTTAATAATATTGTTATGTGTAATATGCATACTACGTATAATATGTACAGCAGAGAAAGTAAAGGAATAGCTTCTTCCATCAGTTAAGATCTTCAGTGCCTGGGACAGGGCCATTACTTGTTTGCAGAGTCCTGAGTACTTCAGTAAATTTACTAGAAACCCCTGCTCTAGCTGATGAGTAGAATTGGGAAGACTTTTGAGCATACCAACTACAGAACTACCCTATTGTGTACTGTGAGCTATACTACAGATGAAACTCCAGTCAGGGGTCTCACAGCAGGGTGTGCTGGGTGAACACGTTGTTCCCACAGCTTCCTGGCTGGGCCAGCAGGTTTGTGCACAGGGAGGCAGTGACTTTGCAGGGCTGTGTCTTGGCTGCTAGCACAGAGATACACAGCAGAGTCACCCGGCTCCAACGAGTTGATATCAAGTTTCAAATGAGCTTTATCCGGAGATTCAGGTAAGAAACGACTTGGAACTGTCTCATTTAGAATGAGCGCCTTATTACTGTAGGAAAACATAATCTTCAGCAATTGCTTGGAGTCCTGCTTATACCAGTGCATAGCATCATGGTTCAGCTTTTGTTCACAACTTAGGGACTTCTTATTTCCCACACGCGTGATGACGTATTTTGGAGTCTGGAAAACTGCTGTGTCCAGGGAACCTGAGAAGAAAAGAGGCAGAATTCAGACAAGTCCTAGGAGGCAGCCTGATGCTGGAGAGGTGAAAGGGCGTAGAGACTCAGAGTGGATCCTGCCACTTGGGCCCCTCACTCACCTGCTCCCAGGAAGCAGAGGGCCACACAGCACAGGAGCCTGGAGCCCATGGTGGGTTCGGGGCAAACAGGCAAGGCCCTAGCCCAGGATTCTGCTCTCCAGTGGTAAGAAGACCAGGCTACAGTGCTCCAAGCCCTGACAGGTGCGTTGCTGTAACGTCACAGCCTAGAATGATTTCCCAATTCTCTAGCTCTCCTCACATGAGCTCTCTTCCCTTTTCACCTCCTACACTTTCTCCTTTAAAAAAAAATTTTAACTTCTCCTTTAAAGGAATTTGGGATTTCTAGGGACAGTTTGAGTGGGAGGGCATGTTGTCTCAAGGATATTTCTCTGCCGTCATCCTTGTGCCAACAGCTGCCTCCCTCTGCTGTCCCAGTCCCAGCATCTGGCCACGTCCTCTCTTCCTCTCCCTCTCAGGCCCCCTCTCAGAGTCTGCCTTGGCTCCTTCACAATAATGCAGGATGATACCACCCACATCCTGGCTCCTTTGAATATCGGACTTACTCTCAGACATTGTGTCAGTTGTGGGACACTGACTATGAGGTGCCCCCCCGAAAAACAGCTTCAGGCCATTTCCCGTTGGCTGGATTGATGCTAGTTAGGAGCAAATCCAGTTAATAGTCCTTGAGTTGATTGAGGGGGGTAAACTGCAGCCCCACTACCTGTGATATTCTTATCTGTCCAGGGGCAAGAGCTATGTGGGGAATAAGGAGCTGCTAGGGAGTTAGAAGTCAGATGTGATAGGTAAAGAAGTGATAGAGGTGAATAACAGCATGGAGTTGGGGAAATTTAACTGGAATGATTTGACTGTCCTTGAATTGTCTACAGGTCACCTTCTCTTTTGGTAACAGTTTACAACTCTGTGTGTAGCCTAGGGTTCCTCAGCCTCAGCACTACTGACATATTGCACAGGATAATCCTTTGTTGTGGGGGGGTCCTGTGAAGACAGGATGTTTAGCATCACCCCTGGTCTCTATCTACTACATGCAGTAGCACTGCCCACCAGTAATGACAATCAAATATATCTCCCGATATTGCCAAATTACCCTTCTTGAGAGCCAGCTTCTCCTTTATTCCTTCTGTCCTTGACCAATCTCAGGGGTTTTGGTGGGGCCACAGCACCTCCTAGTGGTCAGCAATGCACAGTTCTCATATAACAGCCCACTGGGCCAGGCTTCAGCCCATAAGAAACCTAAGTCAGCAAGGACCTGGGTAAGGTCAGGGAACCAGGACTGCCACAGAGGTATCTCTCTCTCTCTCTCTCTCTCTCTCTCTCTCTCTCTCTCTCTCTCTCTCTCTCTCTCTTCACACACACACACACACACACACACACACACACACACACACTGTTTGGAAACACTAACTGTCAATTCCTTGTGAAACTCCTTCAAAAACATCCCCCTACCCCTGCCGTGGTTCATTTTTTTTTTTGACGGAACACAAAACAAGCACTAGAGATACAGCAGTGAACAAATCAGAAACCACCACCTTCCTTGCTGGAACATCTAGCATGATTCATTTGTTGGTGGTCATTGAATGGCTTCTTAGTGCAAAGCATGTGTAAGACAATACACTCACTCTCATGATGCTTATATTCTGATAAAAAACTCAGAGAGCCCTGGCCATTTTGGCTCAGTGGATAGAGCGTCAGCCTGCGGACTGAAGGGTCCCTGGTTCGATTCCGGTCAAGGGCATGTACATTGGTTGTAGGCACGTACCTTGGTTGCAGACACATCCCTAGTAGGGGGTGTGCAGGAGGCAGCTGATCGATGTTTCTCTCTCATCGATGTTTATGACTCTATCCTTCTCCCTTCCTCTCTGTAAAAAATCAATAAAATATATTATAAAAAAACCCTCAGAGATTCCCATAGACTAGAAATATAAAATAGGTGCCATATGGAGGTTAGGAGTATAATCAGTATTAACACAGTTAAATACTGTCCTTTGCATGGAGTCTCATTTCCTCATTGATAAAACAATGGGCTGACACACATAATTTCCCAGTCTCTGTCAGTTTTAAAGTTGTATGACGCTAACTGTAGATATCCCTAGATGTTTCCTGGGCTAGAGAACTGGGCATCCAGTGTCCCCAGTACCTACCCCATTGTACCAGATAGTTTATATGTGAAGCTTTTCAAAGGAAGGGAGAGAGGGGAGGTAGGAGGGAGAGAGAGAATGTGGGGAAGGAGGGAGGAAAGAAGAAAATAGTAAAAAACATGGATAAGAGGCTACATATAATACTAATTCCGCACATATAAAGACATGATTATGCTTAGTAAGTAGATTTCAGATGAATTATTTATTTCAGTGTTTTTTGCAAATGCTCTTGAAAAATCAGGTGCACATCATCCAACAAGATGCAGATGAAACCCCTGTAAAGAAACATGTGCCACATGGCATAGGGTTAGTTGTGCTGGTTGTTTTATATTTTCAACAGGAGAGGTAGAAAACAAGAAATTTTTGTTGCTTATTAAGAATTGTCCAAAGGAAAGGATGAAATAAAGAAATGGATTCTCTGCCACTGTTTTTGCAGGGGAAGCCACCACAGAAAGAACGGAGGGCTGTCCCTGGGTGCTTGGGAAATGCCAGGGTTTGATCACAGCACAAAAGTAAAAGAGGGAAGAAATATGCAATAAATTTAGCATGAAGATAACTTCATCCACAAAGAGGTGGGGAGTCCTACGACCTGTGGGGATGAGGCTCAAGAAGAACTGGAACGAAGGGGGAGTGGGCTGGATGATAGCAGGGTGCATATTTTGGACATTGGTTATATTTGGGGTTGCCCCGTATTTAAAATCCTGCTTATATTTGAATAATTCCCAACAGTTTGGGTATTCATGAGAAAAGGTGTGTGTGTGTGTGTGTGTGTGTGTGTGTGTGTGTGTGTGTGTTGGCATGTTTAAAACCTGAATCTTCTTTCCATTCTAGAAACAAGACCTCCATCATTGCCTCTGCTTTTGGTGACTTTAACAAGACAGAGCTTTCTCCATCCACCAGTCCCTGAGAACTCAGCGGGAAGACCAGGCTGTGTGGTCTGGGATAAGGGCAGGGAAGGAAAATCTCTCGTGTCTAATTCTGTCAAATTTAGTTACCTGGACACAGAGTTCCATGAAGATTAAAGTTACACCTGACTCAGTCTCACTCTTCACTGGTGCTCAGAACTGGTTTCTAGGGGCTGCTAGGGGACAAGGGCCATGACTCCCCTTCCATTCTGCTCAACTGGCTCTTAGTTACTGGTAGCTCTGACCTTGAAAAAGTCCCTTTTCTTTCTGATAAAAATACAAAGTCAACATACGCATTGACTCTTTTTAAAAATATATATTTTATTGAAATTTTTTAGAGAGAGAGGAGGGGAAAGAGATAGAGAGATGGAAACATCAATGGGAAACATCATAGGATCAGCTTCCTCCTGCACACCCCTCTTAGGGGATTGAGCCTGCAACTCAGGCATGTGCCCTGACTGAGAATCAAACCTGTGAACTCTGGGTTCCTGGCTTAATGCCCTACCACTGAGCTGCACCAGCTGGGCACACATTGCCTCTTGAGGTCATATGCCTGCAGGGGGACCAAGGACCATCAGTTTTCCAAATGAAAATTCAGATCAAAATAAGAGGGGAAAGCCTGCTCCTACAGGACATTCACATTCATAAATCATCAGTTCATGCTATTGGCCTGTTTAGCTATTGAAATTTCATTTAGCCACTCAAAATATTTATGCTTACTATTTCTATTCTAATATGGATTATAAATATTTCATCTTCAAGTCATTTGAAAGTAATATGAGTAACAATTAACAATAATTCAATGCAATACTATGGTGTGTGGGCATTATTTATTAACTTTCAAATGTGATTATGTGTCACCTTATTTTTATTATTTGGAAGAAGCTGCAGATGTTTTGTGAGTGAGGGAAGTCCAGAGGCACCCTGAATTCTCAATCTTTAAGTTAAAGTTAAATTTAGTCACATAGGATATTCAATATTGACTTTAGAAGTGTGAAGTGTGTTTTCCTGCAGTTTCTAATGTTTATAATTTTTAACAGATGTTGAAAGTTGTTCATAATACAGAAAGTTAAATAATTTCTATCTAAGTGTAGGAAAATGAGTTGGTTGTCTTTAGCAGATTCCTGTGTTCCATTCTAAGATGAATTACAAAACTAACTTTCACACAAGGACTAATCATTTTTCTGTTAAACTACTTGTGAGCTAGACTTTCACTTTCAGGCAGTTGGGTAGAATAGATAGATATTCTGAAACTTCCTTCTTCTACATTCAGCGAGAGTTGACATAAAATATAATTTTGTGGACTGCCAAGATTTTTAAGAAATAAGGAAAATTCCAAGAGTTAAAAAACAAACAAACAAAAAACACCAGGAGCCTTGAGTGAAAAAAATGAGAAGCTCCTCTCAGCTCTGGGATGTGGATGTCTGTCTTTTCTATCTCTAGGTGTTGTGGTAACAAGTGTTCTTGAATCTGGATAATTCTAGCTGCCATGGGTCATTGGATTGGAGAAAAGGTCCAGAAGTAAATCTGCTGATGGTATTTTGATAGAACCGTTTCATCAGACCAGAAGGGCTTCCTGTCATTTCCTGCTCCAGAACTCAGAAGACCACCCAGCAGAGGGACAAGAATAAAACTCTTCCTATACACTGGAGTGAGGGACTTGGGGCTCTGGAGGGCTCCTGTGGCCTAGTGAATAGATACCCCTAAGTTATTGTGATCTCTGCAAGATCCCAACCAACCTCTGACCTCTCAGTGCCTGAGTCCAGGAGCTCCCATCCCAGCAGGATGGACTGAGCTGAGAGGAGCCAGACAGCATTTAGGTATAATTTTATGCATTGGTATGAACAGAATGCTGAGCCCCAACCCCAGTCCCAGCCTTCTTCTTGTTTCAGGAATGTCCTCCACAGGCATCTGCCTGCAGGCTTCACTGCCCCCACCTCAAACCCCTCTTCCTTCTAACCCCTTGCAGGCTCCCAAACAACTGGTCTGGAGGTGCAGGCTGGAACAGAAACACCTGCAGATCAACACAGAGCAGAACACTCTGTATTTAACCCCTCACATTCAAGCACTGACTCCCAGCTTCTGCCAACCCCATTCTCCTGTGTTGTAAACAAAACCAGACTTGCCCTTAACCCTCTCCCTTCCAGGAAGTTTCCTCAACCTTCCCTCAGAGCTCCCTGCTTCTCAGTAGAGTCATAGCTCCTCCTTGTGGCCAAAGAGAAGCCCTGTGCCAGGACCCAATTCTCCCACACAGACAGTAATGCAGCACAGGTCTGAGAGAGAAGGACATGCAGTCAGAGGGCTGTAATTAGGCCCCAGCCCGCCCATCTCAGAGTGAAGTCTCAACCATGATGAGGCTTATTGTTGTAGCAAAACATGAGCTCTTGAGATTTCTCAGCATTCCGTTCATACCAATGCATAAAATTATGCCTAAATGTTGTCTGCATATCAATTTTATGACTTCACATACTTGGTTACAATGTTCTGCCTGTAACTCTCTCCTTTTCCCTGTAAGGTCCTTTGTGACTCCAGTATTCCAGCCCTAAACCCCCAGGCCCCCTCTCTTCTTCCTTTTACCCTAAAACATGATTTGAAATAAAGGCAACTGTGAGATACTTATTTTAAAATTACTAATTTTACTTCAAGCCAGGTCTAATTATTGAAACGGACCCACCATTCAATTTCAAGTTCAGATAGGGGCATGTAAATTGTTTCTCCTCTATCTTTGAGAGCAGGGTTGCCAAACGGTGGCTCAGAGGCAAGTCTGGCCTACAGCCTGCTTCAGTGAATGAAGTTTCAGGGAACCAGGCTGCACTCACTCATTTGTGTAGTGTTCTCAGCTGCTTTCATGGCACAACAGCAGAGTAGCTGTAACAGGGACCATGCTGCCCGCAAAGCCAGAGCCAAAATGATTCATTCTCTGGCTTTCTACAGGAAAAGTTTGCTGACCCCTGCAAACAATTTTATGGAGAGGATCACCTGTAGCTAGAGTAGAAATGACCCCCAAACGAATGCCATCCTCGAGCAGGGTTCTCAGGGAAACCCAGGTCTGGTTCCAGGGTTCACGTTACCCAGAAAGAACATTCTAGTCACTGATTTTCTACATATGACAAAGATTACAAATCCAGCTTAGACGCTCAGGTTAGCATCAAGGTTATTACACAAGCATATGCTTTGTACCTTGGTTTTTGTTGTAATTTTGCTGCCCTGTTTACCTCAGAGTTTTAGTAAGTTTCTTAGTACATCATTTTTCAACAAGTGGAATTCTTATTTTAAAAATTTCCCTGCACGTTGCAGTCATAAAGAGCTAGTATGGCCTCCGTGAATAAAGCTGCATTAACCAGGAAAGTGGCTGGAGAAGCTATGGAAAGAGAAAAACAGACTCCCTCAAGGAAAAGAGCACAAAATTGCCATTTGAGGCTGGTGACTCCTGCTCCTACCAACGCGAAAGTCAACAGATTTGCTGGAGCCCAGTCAGACTGCAGTTCAGGCACAAGTTTACATAGTCCTCCAAGGCCACTAAGCAATGTGCATGGGAAAGAGAGGTGACAAATACAGATTAAATAAATACAGACACGTGCCCCTGGGCCACCCTGTGCTTGAAGTTAGGAAAATAAGTATAGGTACCAACATACTCTGCATATGTGGAATATGGGCATCCCCCCCCAACCCCACAGCTGGTGGCTCTGTTTATGGGAGGGGGTGGAGGAAGCAGACTCACATGCAATTTGGCATGTTTGGCACTGATTGTCAATGAAAATTCATTGACATTATCCAGAACAAAAGCTTGGCACACATCCAGTACAAGCAAGAATATTTTGGAATTCTGCAGTGTCAAACTTCAAAGAATGATTTACAGTATTTCAGAAGGGAAAGGCACCTTGTACATCTAAGCTCCTTTACAATCATGCAAGGATATCTCCTTAGATTTGTTCACCCAGTTTACATCAATGACAAACTGCATATATATACACAGAGACTCCTCGTGCTGATTCAGGATTTGCCTGGCCCCGTCAACAGGGAGCTTTGTCCTACTCACTTTCACTTAGAATATTAATCACTTTCACCTAATATTCAGATCTACACTGCTCCATCCCCCTTCCACCACAGCTACCACCATCAGTGATCTTTGATTTTTTTCCCCACTCTCATTTTGTTCAACTATCTACCTAATGTTTGGTGTGCACACCCCTAGTAGTTTTCAACATGATTTTAGATAGTGCACAAATGAGCAGATAAAAATTCACCAGCACACAAAATATCAATGTCTTTGCTCAAGGAGAGACACAGGAAAAAAGTCCATTTAAATATCAAAATGTCACTTACATTCTAGTGCTAAGTGGCTTCCTTGCTCCATGTGTCAGAGTTGTATGGGAAGAACTGAAGTCTGGAACCCATCACTTGGCATTTTCCCCCCATCCCCACTACTGCTTTAGATGACTGAATCATCCCACTGCAGCCGGGCAGGCCCACATTCCTTTGTCTCCAGGTATTTACTTGGGAATTTGAAATCAATCCTACCTAACTCCCCTTATCTGGCAATCTCCACTCTTCCTGGAGGAAGGGGTCCAAGTAATAAAGCCCAGGACACGCAGGAGAGAACTTTCTAGGACATAGCAGCACACACTCCAACTATTGTGAAAGCTCTGCTCTAAGATGTATTGTTTTTCATATGGTCCAAGAAGTCTGGCGAGGTTCAGGAGAAGTTTCAGGGTCATGTAGAATCATACGACTCCCCATACTTCACTGTGGAGGTGTCAGCAGTGGGAGGTAATTGAACAGGATGAAAAGACTCTCCTTTCTGGGCCTGACTCTTCTCTTACTCCTTAGTATTTCCTGATTTTTAGGGGTCAATGAAAAGCAGCTTGCTGCCTTATGAACCATTTAGTCAGTAGTTACCCAATACCTATATTGTCCTGAAACTAAAGGCACTTTCCCATATGGCCTGAGGAGCTACCTTGCCCATCCTTTCTCCTTTGATCAGTCATTCTCAGCTGGAGATGATTTTGATCCCTAGGGGGAAATTTAGCAGTTGTCATAACTGGGAGGAGAGGTTGCTGCCACTTGTAACCAGAGGCCAGAGATGCCGATAAATATGCTACAGTATGCAGGGCATTCCCCACATAAAAGAGTTATCTGGCCCAAAGCTCTTCTAGTAAATCATCGTTGTATCAGCAAAATTTCAAATGTAAAAGAAACAGAAACTACTTCCAGAGGGATGATTTATTAAAGCAGAAATAGCACGCTGGTAGGCCACTCAGGTATATTGCGTGCATGTAGAAACTGGCTATGTGTGGGTGTAGAAGCTGGAGGTTAGTTCTCACTGAGAGTCACATATTCTGGATACTTCTTCTGTGCCCCATTATGATGATGATTCCTGTTCTGGACCCCATTTCTTGGATTTTTCAGAATTTGATATGCTCCCCAGAGTCAACCCTTAATTTGACAGAGCTCAGATTGTCCTCTTTGCTCATGTTTATGGTATCACAGTGGAGGACATGAACCCTAAATAGAGGCTGCTTGAGTTTGAACCCTGTGCTGACTACTTAATAGCTATAAAACTTTCAGCAAAACACAAAACTTCTCTAAGCCTCACCCTCATCTACAGAAAGGTAAAATTTATAGCAATAAGTCATAAAGTTGTTGGTGAGGATTGGGTGAATTGATGTATATAGATTCTCTTCACAGTGTTTGACGCATAGTAAGCACAACCCAAATTTCAATTGTCTTATCATTGGCCAAGAATTCTGTATTATCTTGATCATATGATGTTGGTGAAGTTATTAGGGAAGTATTGCATAGACCCTGAAGTTCCTAGGTTGGAATCCTGACCCTAGCATGTATTTGTTGCGTGATTTTGGTCAAGTGTCACATACTTCTATGCGTCTCCATTTACCCATCTGTAAAGGGGGGGGATAATAATAGGTATCTTATAGGCTTCTTATGAGAATTACTAAATTAATATAGGCAAAGTACTTAGAAAAGTCCTGATATATAGTAAGTTCTGGATAAATGTAAGTTATTTTCACTCTCCTGTTTTAAATCAGAATAATTTCCCTCTTCTCAGGGGAACAAGTTGTTTCTATTCAAAATGAAAGTTAACATGTATACACAAGACCAGAGTTACCACAGAAAAATTATATAATTATGAAAGAGCCAGTATTAATTAAACATCAAGGGTATAGAGTTCAAGGTAGTCTTCAGGATAAAAGTTTACAGTTGGAACAACCAAGTACCTAAGATTTTTGTTTGGGAATCAGGACACCTGCAGCTCTGTTCTGTGACCTTACTCCAACTTACTTTTCTATTATGGGAACAGTTCCCACCAGGTGGGGTCATTACTTTCATTCCCATGACCTTCTGGAAAAGTGGTTGATGTTTAAATTTAATGCTGAATTATATTCAATTTGGCACAAAAATGAATTCTAAATTTGGATTTGTGTGTTTCCAGTGAAGTCACTTTTTCTGGCACCTGTGGTCATAGGTGTCAATGACAAACCTGGAGGTATAAATAGCAGTGGATGTAAACCCTTCATCCCACTGCCCACCAGAACCAGTGAGCAACCATGAAGGCCTTCATCTTCCTTGCTCTCCTGGGAGCTGCTGGTGAGTCTCTCTTACTAAATGAATAAGTAGGTGTCTTGCATATATTTAAGTTTGCAGTTTGTACTTTGGAAGACAATGAATGTTGAATATATCTCAGTACTCAAGAAGCTTAAAATATTGAGGCAACAGTGCATCGTACCTGTGTCTATAGAGAAATAAATCTCACTTATTTGGGAAAGATCACTAGACAGGAGTGATCAGTGTAGGTCAAGTATAAAGAGGCAGCACCTGCCCTCAAATTCAAGGTAAAATCTAGGAAGAAGAGGGAAAAGGAAAGGACAGTCAACAGAAAAGAAATGTTGCTTTGACCTTTCTAAGGATTTGGAGTTAATACCTAGGAAAAATAACTAATCTTTTGCTGCTTGCAGAGGCTGTGAGGGTCAGAGCCTGAGTCTCCTCTGGACTGAAGGGCATCTTAGCAGGGATCATAGGAGGCAAAGATATTTTATTTCTCATGAATAAAAGCTATGGGTTGGGTTTTACAACATCTTCGCTAACGAAATCTCACCAGTGTAAATCATCAAAAGAGATAGAGAAATGAGTCCTTTTACACTATGAAAACTTACTACTACATTTTCCAAAATTGGGCAAGTTTAAATTCCATATAGCTGTCTGGATACCTGGAAATGTCTTTCCCAAAATTACTTTAAAATACTTGAACAATAGAACACATATAATGCAATGAAAGATTTTGATGCCATAAGAAATCTTAGTATATCTGAATAAATTGAAAAATGTTGGAAAGATAATTGGGATAAAGGGAAAGGTTGGAGACAGAAACCTTATAATGTTCTATGAAATTATTTTGTGAAGATTATAGATGAATAGATGAAGGCCAAGAAGGGAAATTTCAGGGTGTGGGTAGTACAAAATTCCCATTTTCTTCCAGGCCAGAACATTCTCAGGTGGCTTCTAAAAGCTTCCTTTAGGTTACCACCTGGGGTTATCTATCCTATACCAACCACTTCAAACAAACATAACCCTGGGTATCACAACGCTTTACTGAACATCTATTTGCATGGCTTCTCGGCACAGTTTTATGTAAAAAGTATTCTTCATATTCTTAGGTAGTGGTTAGTGTTCAGGACATTTATTATATAAAGTCTTTTATCTGTGTGTGGGGGGGTGGCATCACATATATAAAAACTGTATATTTATCAAATTTAAAGCATAAATTAAATATTAGATACTTATCATGGTATAAGTAGGGTATGTGTTAAAGATATAGAAAAACTAGGTTTTTAAATTTTTACGTTAAATATCACCATTTTCTGATTATATGGGACAGGAAAACATTATCTGAGCTTTCCTGGTTAATCTACTAAAACTTGGTGGTGAGTCAACATTCCAAGATGGATCTGTTTCACAGATAGTTTCCAACTTTTCTCTGTCAGTTGCTTTCCCCGATGATGACGATGACAAGATCGTCGGGGGCTACACCTGCCGAAAGAATTCCATCCCCTACCAGGTGTCACTGAACGCTGGCTACCACTTCTGTGGTGGCGCCCTCATCAATGACCAGTGGGTGGTGTCCGCTGCTCACTGCTACAAGTCGTAAGTAACCAATACTCACATCCCTGATCAACTCATTCCCCAGCCCTGCCAAAGCACAGGCAGGGTAAATTACGGAGTTATGATTGAAGGGTGAGCACTCAGGTTCTAAGAGCCTCATTATTCTCCCAGGCATTGAATGATTCACTGATGCACTTTCACATGGTGTCCTAAGAGTTCCCTGATGTCTTTCCAAATAAAGACATGGAAGGGGAAATAGTGAGTGATAAAATACATACTTAGAACTAGCTTCAGAGCATTAATCATGAAATAGTCTTAATCATTATAGCTCAACCAGAAAAGAATGCCATATGGAGGTAATAAAATAGATGAAATGTCCAGTGCACTGAAAATAAACACAACTCATCCTGCTCCTTAATATCTTGTCATGTCTCTGATTGCTGCTGCATCTCTCTACAGTAATTGGTAACCCCAAACAGAGGAGAAAAGCAGGTGCTGATTAATTGCCACTAATTCTCTTTTTACCCTCATTGTTTTATTGGTGTCATTTGGTTCCCATGCACATGTCATACTACTCCAACCCAAAGGTGGGCTGTCAGTCTGTGCCTATAGTGATACCTACCTAAGGACTCCTCTAACTGTACCCTATCTGATGGGACTGCCTTAAGTGTACAATTGCTGTGTGTGTGTGAATGCTTAAGGGGGTGATGTCTGTGCTTATGCTCATGACTGGGGTGTACTTTTAAAGGGGAAAGTTCAAGTTAAATAGAGGATTTTTAATCCTTTAATCCAGTCGAATCCAGGTGCGTCTGGGAGAGCACAACATTGAAGTCGTTGAGGGCAATGAGCAGTTCATTAATGCAGCCAAGATCATCCGCCACCCCAAATACAATGCCCGCACCATCGATAATGACATCATGCTGATTAAGCTGAACTCACCTGCCACCATCAGCTCTCGAGTCTCCACCATCTCTCTGCCAGGAGCTTGTGCAGCTGTTGGTACCCAGTGTCTCATCTCTGGCTGGGGCAACACCCAGAGCGTCGGCAGTAAGTATCACCTGAAACATAGGCACCAAGTCTGAGAATCCTAGAGGCAAAAGGCATATGGAGAGCCAGTTAGTCCAAACTGTCACTCAAGACAAGGTTCACAGAGTAGTCTGTGGATATATGGAGTCTTAGATTATGTTAATGGAAATGAGGAAGATTCCTTTGTTGAAAAATAGAGCACTAATGAACTATGATGAAGATGCCAGGTATTCAACATAAGTGACTAGTGATTTTCAGAGAACTAGGAACTGAGAGGTAAACAGAACTGATGCTAAGGAATTTGGGACTGACCGACTTAATAAAGTCTCTAAATTTGAAATCTCTGGTCACTGATGCTAGTCTCAGAGAACAACTTGTTGATTAAAATTCTTTGGAAGGCCTTTCAAATAAAAGTTGTTCTTCCAAAGTAGAAGTTACTAATAATCCAAATGAAAGAGTTGGGGTATTGGGAAGGGCAGGAAGAAATTATGGAAAAGAAATATTTTAGAAATCCTGTAACCTTCATATATATATATATATATATATATATATATATATATATATATATATATATATATATATATATTTGTTGATAGTATTAGAGATATCTCCTCTCCTCCCACCCTTTATTCCCATCCTCCCAGCCCCTACCTCCCCATGTCTTCACTACCATATTGATAAGCATATAAGTTCTTTGGTTTATTTCTTCTCATCCCTCCAACCCCACATTGAGGTATGTCAGTCAGCTCCATGCCTCCATGCTTCGGGTCTTATTTTGTTGGTCAATTCATTCACTAATTATATTCCACAAATAACCTTCTTCCATTTTTACTCCTGCACCCAACAGCTAACTACCCTGAGCTCCTGCAGTGCCTGGATGCTCCCATCCTCTCTGACAGTGTTTGCCGCAAAGCCTACCCAGGCCAGATCACCAACAACATGATGTGTCTGGGCTTCCTGGAGGGTGGAAAGGACTCTTGCCAGGTTAGGTTCTTTGCACCCCTTTTTTTTCAAGCTCCATCTCACACATCTCCACCAAATTTCCCCTTTTCTGAAATACAGAAGATTAAAAGGCTTTTTCTGGAACTGATCATGAGGAGTGAGGGATAGATTTGGGATAAGTGATCACTTTTCTTTTTGCCATATGAGTGGTTAGAATTAAGGGTAAAAAGATACATAGAAGATGGTGTGCAAATAGCACAGCTAAGGTACCCTTCTGATGAGGTCTATTGTAGAAGAACACTCTGAAAGAGCAGGGCTAGCTGGGAAGCCTTACACTCTGTATTACCACCTCTTCTTGGCCCCATATGCCTGTAACTAAGGAAAGAGGAGGACCTAGAAGGAGGGGGGAGGAAGAATGGGGATGTAGTGTGGAGATTGAGGGTTGAAGGAACTTCATGGAGGATCAGCAGCAGCCTGGGAAGATAGCCTCGGGATAATGGAGAAACATCTTTGAGCCTTTATCCCATCTGGATGTGGTTGAGAGTTCTAAACGGCTTTTCCCTCTTGTTTAGGGTGACTCTGGTGGACCTGTGGTCTGCAATGGACAGCTCCAGGGCATTGTCTCCTGGGGCTATGGCTGTGCTATGAAGGGCAAACCCGGTGTCTACACCAAGGTCTGCAACTACGTGAGATGGATTCAGGACACCATGGCTGCCAACTAAGCACATTTATCTCTTCCTGACCCATCCCTATTAGACAACTTCATCTTCCTATGCCTAAAACAGTACCTAAATAAAAATATTTTGTCCTGCACTAAATATGTCTAAGAACTCTCCTTACTTGGTATTATAAACTTTCTCTGGAAACAGACTGCTGAGTAAGAAAGTGGATATTGACTTGAACTCTCATATGAAGGTAGAGTTTAAAAGATTATTTGGGTATTTATTCACCTAATCAAAATAAATTCACTGATCACTTACTATGTGCCAGATTGTGTAGGACATCCTATCTAATAAAAGACAAAAAGGGTAATTGACCATACCTTTGCTACACTTCCCATTGGCTAATCAGGGTGATATGAAAATTAACCGTCAACCAAGATGGCGGCTGGCAGCCACACAGCTGAAGCAAGCAGGAGCCTTGCTTGCTCCAGTGATGGAGGAAGCCAAGGTTCCCCACCTGCTGTGGCCTGGCTCTAAGCTCCGAAAGCAACAAAGTTTCAATTATAGGAGCCAAACAAACCCCAGATACCTGCTTACAGCAGGCCGTGGCCTCAGAGCTGGAGCTGGCTATCAGCTCCAGTGACAGCAACGAAGTTTCAATTATAGAAGGCAAATAAATCCCAGAAGAAAAAAAAACAAAAGAAAAAAAGGAGAGACTGAGAGCTTCAGTCGCCCACCAGCCTGAAAACAGCCCTCAGCCCCTCACCCAGGCTGGCCAGGCACCCCAATGGGGACCCCCACCCTAAAGGGGGTGTGGCCAGCCTGAAAACAGCCATCAGCCCCTCACTCAGGCTGGCCAGGCAGCCCAGCAGGACCCCCACCCTGATCTGGGACATCCTTCAGGGCAAACCAGCCGGCCCCCACCTGTGCACCAGGCCTCTATCTTATATAGTAAAAGGGTAATATGCAAACTGACCCTAACAGCAGAAAGACTGGGAATGACTGGTCACTATGACACACACTGACCACCGGGGGCAGACGCTCAATGCAGGGGCTGCCCTCTGTGGTCAGTGCGCTCCCACATGGGGGAGCTCTGCTCAGCCACAAGCCAGGCTGATGGCTGCCAGTACAGTGGTGGTGGTGGGAGCCTCTCCTTCCTCCTCAGCAGCACTAAGGATGTCTGATTGCAGCTTAGGTCTGCTCCCCGCTGGCAAGTGGACATCCCCCGAGGGCTGCCGGGCTGCCAGAGGGATGTCTGATTGCCATCTTAGGCCCAATCCTCCGGGGAGCAGGCCTAAGCCAGCAGGTGGTCATCCCCTGAGGGGTCCCAGACTGCGAGAGGGCACAGGCCAGGCTGAGGGACCCCTCCCCCCTCACCAAGTGCACAAATTTTTATGCACCAGGCCTCTAGTTGAGGATATAAAGATGGATACGAATAGGGGTAACTGTTACCATCACATTTTTAAACAGGTAGTGACACTAACTTGCGGAAAGTTAAAATCAACTTCCCAAAGTTATTCAACTAGCTCGTAGGAAAGCTGGGAGATGCCCTGGCTGTCCTTATTCCCAAAGCACCACTATTGCTTGACACTATGCTCTCTCTTTTGTCTCTAATCTCTCTGAAATACTGTGAGGCTAGAAAAATGAAAATCTCTTGAAGGAGGAAGTTTTAAAAATCACAGATGTCCTGCATTATTCAAGGTTTCACCTACCCATGTGCCGGTTGTTCAATATCTTTCTTATTTTACAACTGGAATTTTATTGCTATGGTAGGCATTATGCCTGCAGATAATCTGTGGCCCTATCCCACCACAAGGCCCTCCAAAACCCCAGCCCAAATTATGTACTATTTTAAATCATAAGCAAAAAAGTGCTAGTGCAGATAAGTTTATAGACTATAGATCTATTACTTTGAGGTAATAAAAGTCTTGGCAATAGAGGAGTTATTTGTTCTCTTCAGCCCTGTCTAGAAAGGCAGCATGGCCACCCTGGGTTAGCTCTTCAACACCCTCCCCCAGCTCTTCCATGATCATCCAGGGGATGGACTGGAGTACAATTCCCAACTCATGATTTCTGTGCATATCTGATATGGTTAAAGGAAAAAGACACAAGTGGGTCTGAGCATGGAAATATTGGAGATGAAGGAGGTTTGAAAGAGGAAAATGTTTGTGGTCCCAGCGAACAGTTGAAGGAGAGATATGTCTTAATTGGGTTAGGCTGCTATAACCAAAGATCTATAGACTTCATGGCTTGAACAATTTCTCACAGTTCTGGAGGCTGGGAAGTCCAAGATCAAGTGCCAGCAGGAAATGGTGAGAGCCTACGTCCTTATAGACAGCTACCATCTCACTTATCCTCACATGGCTGAGAGAGCTCATTGTAATGTCCTTCTTCTTATAGGGACACTAATCCCATCATGGGGATTCCACACTCATGACCTCATCTAACCTATTTACCTCCCACAGGACCCAACTCTTACTACCATCCCTTTTGGGGTTAGGGCTTGAATATATGAATTTTGGGAGGGACACAAACATGCAGTCCATAACAGGTAACTTGGTGGAGAAGAGCATAGAAAGATACAGGCTCCAATTATGAATTCCTATCCCTTTGTAACTCGGGATGGTATACTTGCAGAGAGCAGTCTGGAGCCTTTAATCTCACCTATTGCTGCCAGGAGGATAAAAGTCCAAATTCCTGAGCTTAGCATTCAAGGCTCTTAACTAGTTGGGCACAATTAATATGTCCTGTCTTATTTCCTTAGTTGTCATTTAGTTGCTTTTATGTTTGCATATAACCTAAATTCATTTCATATATAACTTTTCTTTATTAAATATGTAGCCTTAGATCTACTTAACTAAGCATATCAGGCTTCCCTCCAAAACAAAAAAGTTGAAAGATTTCCCTGTTCCCTCTGAAAGGTTTTTCTACCCCACCTCATCACCACCATCAATATTCACCTACTCACCGAACCACCTCAGGTAGAGGGAAGATTCAGAAACCTGACAAAATAAGTGAGATATATAAGAGATGAAAGATCAGATGAAAGAAAATATGAAAAGACAAATGAATCATTTTTTCTTCATGCCATCTCAAAGTTCCTTTTCAGCACATCTTGTCACTTTATATCTCTTACTAGCGGCCCTGTGCACAAATTCGTGCATGGGTGGGGTCTAGCCAGCCTGACCAATCAGGGCCAATCGGGCCAGGCCAGCCAAGGGGAGGGGCCATAGGCAGTTGGCCAGCCAGCCCTGCCCCCTGGTCAAATTTCCGGTCGAACTCCCAGTCGAGGGGACAATTTGCATATTAGCCTTTTATTATATAGGATTATGTTTAAAAACTGGTACCAAGGCCAAAGAAGAACACTATAAGTAAATAAAACTATAGACAATAGAACCCACTATTTATTACATATTTCTGGGGGCAGTTGGAAAGTTTTTATGTAAGGCTAACTTATAAAAATGAATGTGGTGTATTGGAAAGAGTAGTGTCAAAAACACCTGAACAGGTAAGGAGATTGATTTTATTCACACTATTGCAATAAGAAGATATCCCAGACTTAAAAATCAGTGTCTCAGCAGGATTGTTTTGTCTTACATTTTTATCAGGAGGAATAGACAAGTTACAGGTGGGGAGATTTACAGTGAGGCTGTTTTGCTGTTGGGGGACTTCTCAGTCAGCTATTTCAGTTTAGCTAATTTCATAAGGAAAACACTTTTTAAGCTCAGAATGGAGAGTTGGAGGGTCAGTGTCTAGTTCAGGCAAAAGGGGAAAGGTCTGTGCTTGACCTTGTCAAAGGAACCAGGGAGTCATCCAAAGTCTTATGGGTGCCACGAGGAAGTCTCTTCCAACTCACGTGGGGAAGGGTAGCATTTCCCAAAATACAAGATTCCCAGGG
The DNA here is from genome assembly GCF_014108235.1 of Myotis myotis. Classification (NCBI taxonomy): domain Eukaryota; kingdom Metazoa; phylum Chordata; class Mammalia; order Chiroptera; family Vespertilionidae; genus Myotis; species Myotis myotis. The sequence continues at coordinate 52,252,454 of NW_023416315.1, forward strand.
TTATCGTTACCCACTGCTGTATTTTGGGAGCACAGGGCTCAGATAAAGTTCAATCTGTCAGAGGAAATCTGTAGACTCAGTTCCAAGTCCTGGCTTTGCCACTAACTTCCATGAAGACCCAGCTCCCTCATCTCTAAAATGAGGGAGGGGGGATGATTTCTTAAACGTGTTTCCTACCCCAGTGTTTGATGAGTCTATGAGAATGGCTCTATGAGGGACTCTCGAAAAGAGGAGGTGACAAGTGAGGGCAGGGAGAGAGGTTGGAGGTCACAAAGAGAGGAGGGGCCAACAGAGAAGGGCTATGTCATAGAGAGGGGTGGGGAAATGTCAGTAGACACCTCAGGACTCCTGAGATTTTTAGGGTCAGAGAAGAGGCACCAGGGTCTTGACTGGGTCTGCTCCTTCCTCTCTGTCACCCTCAGCAGAGACAGTTCTCAGCTTTGATAAAGACTAGTTTGAAGACTACTCTTAAGATCCTTGCTTCTCCCCCCTAACCCCAAATTAATGTCCATCCCTCCCCCAGTTGTTCTTGACAGGGACACTTAGACTGAAGGTTGGGATCATTTCCAATTTGATTCAACTTGTCTGCTCCTGGTGAGATCGTGGCCCACCATGAAGTGCTGTCTCATCTTCACTCTCCTGAGTGTAGCTGGTGAGAGTTTGGACCCTTGTTGTAACCTTGAGGGGGATGGGGTGGTGTAGGGAAGTGTCAGAAAGGGGAGTAGCTAACCACACTGAAGAGATAGGAAGCTGAGGGCATTTCTTTCAATGAACTGTTGACGAAACAAAAGGAACCAACTCTCGTGCACAGCTCATCCCATCAATGCTCTCCCCAAGCCCTCTGAGGCCTGGAAGCATGTTAGGACATGTCACTAATAAGTGCTCTAGTCTTGAGTGTGTAATTTCCTAGATTGCCACGTTTCCTGGACAACCACATGAAAAGCATGTCTTCCCTTTATGTGGGCAGATGGACTTGAGAAGAGTGAGCACAGGAAATCAAGGTGAACTGGTCAGGGGCTCTGGAAGCCTCATGGCCCTACCCCAAGTTTTTCCATTCCTTTCACCTGCAAAGTCAGGGAATATTTCATTTTTTACTTCAATGCTTGGCAAAGACATGTGTCAGTTTCTTTAACAAACATAACTTAAGTGACATGGTTGATTCTCCCTGATTTAAGACATATATATTTAATATAATTTGAAGACCTTGATTTTATCTTTGAAAAATCTTAGGCTGGGAAACATTACCCTATCCCACTGGTCGACAAACTGTGGTTCACGAGCCACATGCGGCTCTTTGGTCCCTTGAGTGTGGCTCTTCCACAAAATACCAACTTCTGCACATGGGCCATGAAGTTTCAATTGCACTGTATGTGTGTGCCCGCACGTGGTATTTTGTGGAAGAGCCACTCCCAAGAGGCCAAAGAGCCTGTGGCTCCCGAGCTGCAGTTTGCCGACCACTGCCCTAGCCAATCCTCACTTCTCAACCTCTTTGTCTCTCTTTCTCCATCAATTACTTAGGAATTATTCTGGCCAAATATTCTGAAACTGAAAAGTCAAACTTATCAGAAGATTTTACTATTCCCTACATGGTCTATCTGAAGTCCAGTCCAGAGCCCTGTGTGGGGTCTCTCATTCACCCGGAGTGGGTCCTGACCGCCGCTCACTGCCCCTTACCGTAAGTAACCTTTTGTTCTTGGAAACCAGGAGAGAGATATTTAAACAAAAGTAGGTCTGATGAGGCATTCCAGCCAGTTTTAATGGCATCCTGGGGAATTCAGAGGAACCCAGAAAGAGGAAAGATCTTCTTCCCAATGGGGAAAATCATACACATTTATCATTTTAAGAGGAGGTCGATAGGAAGGTGTCAAAAGACTCTTTCCCATGGAGAACAAATAATATGCTTTCATTCAATGTATTTATTTAACATTTACCATATGCCTGGGACTGCTTAATGCACTGAGAAAACTGGAAGGGAATAAGATGGAAATAAATTTTGTCTCATAGATCTTACATTCTGGTAGAGGAAGTAAGCCAAAATAAATAAATGGCCAAAAAGAAAACATAAAAAGGGTGGCAAGCTGTAATAAGCAAGAATGCTTTAGTTAGGTGGTCATGTGAGGCATCTTTGAAGAGATGAGACCCACAGGATGAAGAGGAGGCAGCCAAGTAAATAAAGGCTGGGGAGTAGAGTGTCTGATGTAGTAAAGGTATCTGAGAGACCAGTTGTTAGCTGAGTGTAATGAGGACAGGGGATGTTCAAAAAATGAGGGTAAAGTATTCAGCAGGCCATGTGATACAGGAGAAGGGCAAGAGTGCGCTGCACAATATAACGCTATTCCTTATAATCTCAGAGTCTCTGTTGTAATTTGGTCAGAATGTGTTGTGTTCTTGGGATCTATTCAGAGTTTCATGGGTATACCAGGGTCATTTCAAACTCAGAATTCTCAGTGACCTGGTTATTTAAGACAATCCATTAGAAAACAGATTGAACCCTTGATCTGAACTTTATAAGAAATACAAAGGAAATAAAGACAGTTCATCTCCTTTAAGAACTGGAGTTGGAAATGCTGATATTTTTTTCTCAGCCATATCTAATGCATGAAGTGTCCTTAGTAGGGAATGGCTCTTCTATCTGGTGCATGACTGGATTTCTGGCATTGCAAGAGAGTGGTTTTGAATTAGTCCAGGGAGTACAATGGAAAATGATAAATGGGAGTCCTAATAGCCTACTAAGAGTCTTGTGACTCTATGATCAATGTAGGTGGCACATGGTAAATATAATATCTGTGAGAGGAGCTTGGGAGGAGCCTAAGAATATCTAGAAACAAACGATACAATATGCTTGCTCAAGAGTTGCTTGAGACAGATGGACTGTGGTGCCAACTCTGGTACCTGATCATTCAGATGATCCAAATCATTCATCATCATCATCATCATCATCATCATCATCATCACAACAACTAGATTGTACAGGCATGGTCTAGGTGGCAGATACCATGCCAGATACCAAGCATTTATTATATACATTGACTCTAAAACGACAATCCTATAGACTATTGTTATCACTATTTTACAGACCAAAGCAGGTCACTTCAGTTCTCAGGTCTAAGAGGTAAAATATTGATGATTATAGAAAGTCACCTCTGACATTTCTTGCAGTTCTGATATTCTGTGACCCTGTTCTTTTCCACCTCTCTGCCCTCTTTTTTTCCAAAGAGTTAAACTTCGATTGGGAGTTCATCAACCCAGCGTCAAACATAAGAAAGAGCAGATACGGAATAACACATTGACCATACCCTACCCCGAATTCAATGCACAAACTTTGGAAAATGACCTGATGATGATAAAACTGTCCAAGGCTGCTGTGCTCAACACCTATGTGGGAACTATAGCCATAGCTTTGGAATCTTTATCAACTAATGATTCCTGCTTTATCCCAACCTGGAGTTGGAATGACTATAAAAACTGTAAGTGTTTGACTGTGTTCTTTGAGCTGGGGAAACATAGAGGGATATACTTAAAGGAAACAGGGCCTATGAGGTAATGGTCTCGATCTTAGAGAGATTGCTTTCAGGATCTAATAATACCAAGATTAGCGGCCAAAAGATAAAAATCAAAGAGACTGATAGAGGGCAGCCAATGAGACATCAACAAATGAAGCAGGCAGTTATTACTCCATCTGTAGAACCAAGATTCCAGGAACTGAATTTAAACAAAGGTGGGTTAATATATTACTCTAAAGACAATATCAAGGCACGTTGTAGGAGGGTGGCTTGCTGTCTCATGGACAGCTACTGAAAGTCCACCAAGCAATTAATGAGACAGCAGTGGGAAAACCATAACAAAACGTGTGCTATAGGAAGGCAACCGAGGCTGTTTCCCACACGCAACCATGGACAACCAACCTATCTTGATGGTGATTCACTCAAGTGAACCTGAAGAGGTAAGTAGTGGTTGAGAGAACCCTCTCCTCTGTCACCGGAGCTGTTTCAGTGAAGAGAGTACTACTCTTAGACCTACTGCTCCATCTAATAGTTCCCACGTAGGGGTGGAGACTAGGAGGGTGCATAGGAGTTCATTATTATGACATGCTCTGGGGGTGTATCTGAGTGTCTCTCTGGCCTGGCACGCATTGGAAAAATTGCCACAACCCAGGCACACATCCCTCTCCCCTCTGAGATCTACAGGATCACATCTTATCAAGGGCATTTTATGAAGAAAGTTGCTTTCTTACACATTTGTTGGTCCTTGGTGGTTTTTACTTCATATGGCTGCTAATAACCATTCTGTTCTCTTTAAGTATTGTCAAGGGATAGTGGAATCAATATTCAATATCTAAAATGAAATGATAAAGCTAAATTTATGGCTTATTATAGTTAGGAAGAGCAATGCTGAGCAGGCACAATCTTGCTGAGCAGATCAGAGTACTGGGCTTTTGGTGGGGGGGGGGGTGGGGTGGTTGGAAGCTTTCTGGACAGGGATTGGAAGACTTTCAGAGGCTAAAGAGAGTTAACATCATCTGTAGTGGCATGGATACTTGAGTGAGGTTGTTGATTGGTTGGCACTCTGAGGCATGTCTTTTGGAGGGGGCTCTAATTGGCTGACTTTAAAAATGACACTGATTGATTAGCTTGCCAAAGCTGTGTCCACTGAGGCAAATTGTCATGGATATTAATCAGGTTTAAACCCCACTGGTGGCTACAGAACAATCCATCTGTTCTGTAAAAACAAAAAGTGAGAACTTTAAAAATCATTCTGTTTTGTAAAAACAAATAAAAGTAGGAACTTTTATATTTATCATATTTGACATCTTCATTTTTAATTTAGAAGCAACATTCCTGGGAATCTAAGTAAATACATTTTCTGAACAAATTAAAAATTTATGATTTTTATCTTTGACTTTATAAGTCTTATCCAAAGTAATTACATCACATTTTACAAAAGCAATTTATTACATACCATTTGAAAACAAAATAAAACTATATGAAGGTTTTATCACATAGACTCTGCAGGTCAGGAACACAATGACAAACTAATTCTATGAGCTCTCTGGTGCAAGGCTCCCAATAACTATTCATTGTTTCAAGTAACAAGATTACTTTCATCTCGTTTGTTCTATGTATTGCAATTCAATTCCCATTAAAATTTAAAACTGAACATAACTTCTCTCTCTTCTGACCCAACACTTTTCTGGTCTAATACTTTAGGACATTATATTGAATACACTCCATGAGAAAAATCCTGCTCTATAAATAACACTAGGCTTAGCTTGAACAATGTTTGGTCAATTTTTGTTTTCTCCTTGCTATTCACTACCAAAGATTAAAATTATATAATATCTTGGTTAGAGTCCTTGCATCCTCTGTTTGGCAGGATAGTAACAATTGCTGTAGTAGTGATATAGTAGGAGAATAATATAACTACTTAGGGGAAAATATATGTGTATATTTTACACATATACACACATACATATAAATAATCCATTTATAAATAAGCATTTAAAAATGGTTTTAAACATATTAAAAATAGTTTTCTCCCTTTATGACTAAATTTAAAGATGATGAAGTAGGTGCCAAAAAGCAAGTTTTCTTGGAGACAGTTTTTGTGTTCATTTCTTCTCATGATTACATAGTTTTCTCATGAGTTTTCAAGGGTTTCTAATGTATGCATAGTAGAGAGAGAACCACAGACCTGATGTCTGATGTAAGGAGGACTTAATGCTCTGAATCCACTGCTCTAACACAGAGGCATGAACAAGGAATGCTGAGAAGGATGGAATGTTCACTACTGGCAATGAATATTCTCAGGGATCAATGCATTTACAAAACTGGGGATGATCACAAGAGTATATGTAATAAGGACAGTAACACTGGACTTGATTTCTCTTCTCTTTCCCTCAGCGAGTGACCCTGACATCTTAATTTGGACAAATCAACATTCTCTTCCCTTCCATAAGTGTAACTTTATGCTAGGTGACAGAATAACAGTCAACATCATGTGTGTGGGACAACCTCTGGAAACCATATCTGAAATTAAGGTATTTTTCCTTTCTCCAGGCAGGAAGATAGCAAGGGGTCTGTGATGAGGAGAGATGATTGTGAGAAAGTAAATGGTACTCATCCAAAAGGCCTGAAGTCTCCTCCTCACACACACACAGTTTCTGGGTTTGTCATGAGTCCCCCTTCCCATCCTTTAGAGTAGAAGAGATTCTGGGAAGAACCATTTGTCCTTTCTTCACCTGCTTGCTCTCAGGTTGGGCCAAACTTGACCCAACAGAGGTGAGACCTATGTGGATATTAAGAGAGGGTTGTTACTTCTCAAGAAAAATGAGTCCATTCCCTTAAATGTCCCTGCTACCATAATGTGCAACTTTTTGGGATTTATTCTTGTTCCATGAGGACTAAGCAACATTGACCTCCTATTCCCTCTCACTGGCAGGAAGTTTCAGCTGCTCCAGCCATCTGCAATGGGAGATTGCATGGAATCTTGTCCTGGGCAAAAGGAAGTGTCACTATGGGAAGTGAAGGATTTTTCACTGAAATTCATCCCTATGCAAGATGGATCCTAAAAATCATAAACAGCTACTGAGGCTCCTCTGTTCCTCCATCCCCTCAATGCAACATCTTCATGACTTCTACACTGGATCCCCAACTCCTTTGAGCTTTCTTATTCTTGAACAAAATCCAAATAAAAAGCATCCAATTAAAAAATGACATTAAGAACTCATGCTGTGATCCCTGACCTCTATACAATACAACTGTGGATATATTGACTGTGAGTAGAAAAAAGAAGGAAGTGTCTGGGATAACACCCAAATTTCTGACTTGGGCAACTGGGTAGGTGGTGCTTCTCAAAGATAATATAAATAGAACCAATGCTTTCATGTATAAAAGATCAGGAGCATGGACATGAATTAGGAGAAATGAGGCATGTTATTTTTGCACCCTTGTAGGACATGCAGACCATCATTTCTAACAGACAGCTGGAGACAAAGCTCTGGATCTCAAATGACATCTTGGTAGTGAAAGCTAGGGAGACCTATATTTATGGGTAACAGCTGCATACTTTGGTAGAGTTTTGTGCTATTATGAAGAGTTACAATTGGTGCTTAGTCCCCTCGTAGTGGCATATAGTGGGGAGATGTACAGCATCCAAGACCCATTGACCAAGATACCTAAAAAATACAGAATTGAGAGGATTCCAAGTAACACAAAAGTTGGGATTCAGAGTACTTTATGAGAGGCCATGGAGTTACATGTTGGGGGAGGGGGCAATGTGACATGGGCAAAGAGAATCAGAGAGGGTCAGTGAGATGGGGGTAGAGAGAATCATGCCATTGGAGAAAGATACTCTGTAAAGAATGAAAAGGTTTAGAGAGCCATCTTATGAGGGAGACAGTGAATCTGTGTGACAGTAGGGATTGCAGTGGTAGGTTAGTTCTTGGACATTGATATACTCTGAGCCTGGATACTTTTTATCCCCTACCAAAGTGTTCCCCCAAATAAATCTGCGTTCTAAGACCCACAGCTTTATCCTCTCACATACACAAAAATTATCTCAAATTTGGACACTAGTCAATTTCATTCAACTTTGTTTCTTTATCTTATTTGTTTCTTTATCTTATAATCCTTCTCTAGCAGCCTCATTTCTAGTTGCTCTATCTTCCTGCTTCTGATTCACTGCCCAACACTTCCTGCTCTGATCACTTTTTATAACTCTGAAATTATGTCTTCAATGCTTATTGGCAATCCTGTATTTTCCCAGTCCATTGTCTGTGTAATTCTCCATGATGGTCATCCTCCTTTCTCCTCTAGCCTCAATTCTCACCTTCAGCAGATGACCTCTGGGAGTAGAGGGCTGGAAAAACCATCAAAAGATACCTCATGCCACTTCCCACCATCCAACCTGCAAACTGTGTTTTTTTCTTATTCATTTCCCACCCCCACCCCCCATCCTTCCTGGAAGTGAGGCTCACTATTTTTAGCTTCCTTCTCCACCTTTGATAACTGACTTCCGCATGGAATTGCTTTATTGATTATTTCTCCTTTACCTCATTTTACAACTCCCTCAATCTATTGACTTCTTCGGTTGCCATTTAAGCAAGATAAAGCCTCACCCATCTAAATTAAAGAGCCCAAGGACATTCTCCCTTGATCTACTCCCTCATTGCCTCCTCTGTCTTCTTCACAGGAAGTTCTTGACAATTACTGAAAGTTATATTTTGTAAAATTCTTCTCTATCTCTATTCATACTCTTCTATGTAATTTGCTCTCTTTTGAGCCCTGGTTCATCTTCCCAGAGATTTCTTCCACTATGTCTTCCTTTGGTTAAATTCTACTCATCTTCAAGCCTCAAGCATCACTTCCTCAAGGAGGTTTTCTTCTTAAACCTATATGGGAAAACTTCTATGTGTTTCTCTCTCTTTCTTTACTTTCCTCATTGTGACAATCACAGTGGCAAGTCTTATTACACCTGTTTTCCCTATTAGTCTTTATAATCTATGAGAATACAATTCTCATCTCTCTCAACATTAAACCATCAATATCTAATAAAATACCAGCACATAATATCCATATGTATGAGTTTTCTATTGCTGCATAAAAGCCTTACCACAAATTGAACAGCTCAAAATATTATCTCACAGTTTCTGTAAGTCAGAAGTCCAGGTAAACCTTACCTGGGTCTTTTCTTTAGGTCTAGGAAGGTTCCAGGGAAGAATTTGTTTCTAAGCTTATTCAAGTGGTTGGCAAAATCCATTCCTTATGGTCCTCTGACACAGAACCTTCGCTTTTTACTAACTATCAACTGAATGCTGCCCTCAAGTCCTTAAGATTGTCCTTAGTACAAAGAGGCCACCCACCCATAGTTCTTTGCCAAGTGGGCTTTCTCAGCATGGCTGCTTGTTTCAAGCCAGTGGGAAGAATCTCTCTTATGCATACTAGCAAGGTGGAGGCATATATATAAGCATAATCATGGGGATGACATCAACTAATTTTTGTCATATTCTATTTGTTAGAAGCAAGTAACAGGTACCACCCACACTCAAGGGAAGGCAATTGAGGATTATGCAGGGCATAAACATGGGCCTTTGGGTCTGTCTTCCACAATATTCAATAGAATTTTGTTAAATAATGAATGTATTGGCTCCGTATCTTCTACACAGTAAAGACTTCTGACATCTTAAATATGCAAGGCTTATTTAATAAGGCTTTTCGGAATTGAATTCCTGCTTGTCTCTCCATCCAGCTCTTCATACTCCCCCTATAACACTCATAGTTCCACGAACACTCTATGTTATTTCACATGTTCATGCTTTTACAGAAGCCTTTCTTCTTTTTGAATTATTTTTCTCTTCTTTTTATGCCAGACAAGTTCCTTCCCTGTCTCTAAGCCCCAAGTGTAACTCTCGGTATTGCTTTCTTACACACATTGCAGGTTAAAGAGGTGTCCTTAGCACTGTGCTCCAAGGCATTTACTTCCATTTAAAAACATGTCTCCAAAATTTTACTATGAAAAATGTTAAATATACAGCAAAGCTGAAAGAATTTTACAGTTTTTACCTATATACCCACCAGCTGAATTCCACCATTGAGAAACCCTATTGTTATTAACATCTTGCTTTGATTCAAAATAACTGATGAACCAATATTGATTTATTATTATTATTAACTAAAGTCCACAGTTTATACATTAGGGTTTGCACTTTATTTTATACAGTAGAGGCCCAATGTATGAAATTCGTGCAAGAGTAGGCCTTCCTGCCCTCCACTGCCAGCAGGCACCTGGGACCCGGGCTTCCCATGCAGCCCCGGCTTTGTCCAGAAGGACGTCCAGTCAAATTAGCATATTACACTTTTATTATTATAGATTGCTATGGGTTTTGACAAAAGCACAGTGTCATGTATCCACAATTAGAGCACCATACAGAATAATTTTACTGCCCTAAAAATTCCCTGTGCTCCACCTGTTCATCCCTTTCCCTTTCTCCTCAAACTCAGTCAACCACTGATATTTTTACTGTCTCTATAGTTTGCCTTTTCCAAAATGTCATAAATTGGAATCACACAAGCTATATTTTTAGGCTGGATTCTATCACTTAGTAGTATGCATTTATGTCTTTCATCACTTGACAGCTCATTTTTTAAGAATCACCAAATAAATATTCCATTGTATGAACTGTATGAATGTACCACACTTTGTTCATTCACATATTTAAGGAATTCTTGGTAGCTTCCAAGGTTTGAAACTGCCAAACTAATTCCTAAAGTGGCTGCACCATTTGCATTCCCCCAGCAATGAATGAAAGTTCCTTTTGCTCTACATTCTCACCAACATTTGGTATTTTTGGTATTTTGCCATTCTGTGAGGTATGTAGTAGTATCTCATTATTGTTTTAATTTGGAATTCCCTAATGACATGTTGAGAATATTTTCATATGCTATGTGCTATCTGTGTATCTTCTTTGTTGTTATGGACTGAATTGTGTCATCCCAAAATGTACTGTTGAAGTCCCAAACCCAAGTATGACTGTATTAGGAGATAGGGGCTACAGGAATTAATTAAAGTGAAATGAGGTCATAAGGGAGTGGGCACTAATCTGATAGGATTAGTGTCCTTATAAAACTAAACAACCAGAGACATGGCTCAGAATTTCTCCCTCTGTGCATTCATGCAGAGGAAAGGCAACAGTGAAAAGACTCCTGTACACAAGCCAAAAAGCGAGCTCTCACCAGACATTGAACTTGCGCAACTTAATCATGGACTTCTAGTCTCCAGAGCTGTGAGAAAATAAAGGTCTGTTGCTCAAGTCACACAGTCTGTGGTATTTTGTTATGGCAGCCTGAGCAGACATTTGGTAAGGTGTTTGTTCAAATATTTGACCCCCTTTTTTAATCGGGCTGTTTGTTTCCTTATTGTTGAGTTTTAAGATTTGCTTATACATTTGACATGAATGATTTAACAGATAGGTGTTTTGCAAATTTTCCCACCTAGACAGTGGTATAGTAGATTTTTAGCTCTGAATACATTGTTTTGTAATTGCCTTTTAATGTCCCTATCATTCCACTAGCCTAAAAGCTCTTTGAAGGCAGAAAGTGTCTTCACATTTAGGCAAATTCAACAGTAAGCACAGAGCCTAGCACAAGTCAGATGCATAATATAAATTATGGGCTGGCTGGTTGAATAAATAAACGGGTGAGTAGTGACATGAAGGAAAGGGCTGATATACCTGAGGAGGTATTTAATGTCAGGCAGAGGGGTTGAGGTCAGCACAAAGTGCTGGGTTATAGCCACTGGAGATGAATGTCAACGGCACACAAACAGGGGCTAGCATCACATAGATGGGTGGGGCCAGGATCCTGCATGTAGTTCAGAGAGGGATATGATTTCAGAGTTTGACAAAGGAAGGACCAGAGAGGAGGAGGCTATGGACACACTGTAAGCTTCAACATCTCTCAGATTAGGTGCTTTTTAATATGATGGAGAACAAAACGCTGATCTATTCTCTACACCTGTTCTCTGTTCTTCTCCTCTGACACTTGATACCACCACTTACTCTGACTGATAAGCACTTCTTCTGGAACTGAATCCTGCCATTGAAAGAATTAAGATGATAATTTTTCCCAACCCTCTCTTGCCTTATCTTATTTAGTCCTTTACTCTCTCTCTTCTCTTCATCTTTTCCAGAGACTCTGAGTTGAACTTCATCCTCTGAAAAGATTTTTGACATCATTATGAAGTTTATCCTCTTCTGGGTGATCTTGAATCTTCCTCGTGAGTGTTGGCACCTTTTTCTTTACTTACCAAATATTAAGTCCTGGGGGAGCATGAAAGGTGGATAAAGATAGGAATAACACTTCAGACTACAAGTGTAGGCTTGATTCCCTCTCCCTCACTGCTGCCACCATCCTCACCAGGTTTCCTCCTGTGACATTGCCTGTCTGCCTCATCGCAGGTTGACTGTTACATACTTTTGGGGGAGGCATGGAGATTGGAACGCCAATACCAGAACTGCTCCTAAGGAACAGTGAGAGCTGACCCTGAACCTGTCTAGAACAGGATTGATTTTGGTATGAGGTCTTGTTGGGGTATGGTTCCAATATTCAGGCAAAAACCCTGGAGGTAATCATAAATCCTCTTTCTCTCACATGCCACATTCAATCTGTTTGGAAAATTTTGTTGACTACATCTTCTAAACAAATCTGAATCCAATAATATCTTATCACCTCCACTGCTCACCATGGGCCAAGCCACCATCTCTTGCTTGGATCATCAGATGATTCTCCTAATAGGCCTCTCTGCTTTATACTCCTACACTCAACACTTCTCCATAAGGAAACTATCATCACTCATTCATCACACATCACACATCCCATTTCACTCAGAAACAAGTCCACATCCTATAAAGCTCTGCATCACTTCTTTGTCCTCTCTTGTTTCCTGCTCTTGTCCCCCTCACTCACCATGCCAGCCACATTGGCCTCTGTTGTTGCTCCTTAAACGGGCATTAGGACTCTTCTCCAGCTGTTTCCTCTGCCTGAATCCTGTTCCCCAAATATCTGATTATCTCCCTCCCCCAGCTTCATTTTACTGTTCATCCCTCATGTCCATAAGATTTACCCTGACTACTGATGTAATACTGCACAGTGCCTCCAACACACACACACACACACACACACACACACACACACACACACACACACACCTGCTATTTCCTTCCCCTCTTTCCTTGTTCTACTTTTGTTCCAAAGCACTAATCACCATCTAACATACTGTCTCATTTATTGTGTATTATGTTTGTTATTACTGAATGTCTCCACTCATTAGAATGTATAAGAGCAGAGATATTTCTCTGTATTTTTCACTATATAGCCCAAGCACTTCGAACAGCCCGGTTTTCTTTTTGAATGAATGGGTGATTTCCCCTCCTTAGACTCTGTTAGTATTTGGTCTGTTCTTTAAATGGCTCATATCATTTTTCCTTATATTGCTGTTGGGAGGACGGGATGAGATTGGTTAAAGCATTCTAAAACGGATAAAAATAGTGAAGTTCTTTAAGCGTTAATTTAACATATGTCCACTAAATTGTGGAAGGTATTTGAGAAAGCCTGTGTTTTCATTGGAACAATATGTACTGATGACTGAAAGGGAAAACACCTTTTATCTTTTGAAATAAATATGTTTCTATCATCTATAATAATAAAAGCATAATATGCAAATTGACTGAACGACCGAACAGCAGAACGACTGTCCAGATGATCTTCCAGACGATCACGCTATGACACGCACTGGTGCCAGGCCAGCCAAGGCGGGTGCTATGTGATTGGTTGGGGGGGGGCTGCCATCACCCCATGATTGCCCCACAGAGGGAGGCCCAGGCCACTGGCCAACAACGTTGTGGCAGGTGTGCGGGACCAGCCAGCGATCGCCCCACAGAGGGAGGCCAAAGCCAGCCAAGCAATTGCACCCCACACCTGTCGCCCGCAGTGGGAGGCAACTGGTAGCAGGGGATGGGGAGGGGGCAGCACCATACAAATGGCAAACAGTGGCAGTGGCGGGGCCAGCTGCTGGAAGCCGGCAGCTGGGGGAAAGAAAGCCCCGATAGGCCCTGATCACCAGCCAGGCCTAGGGACCCTACCCAAGGGTCCCAGATTGCAAGAGGGTGCAGGCCGGGCTGAGGGGCATCCCCCCTCCCCCTGCACAAATTTCATGCACCAGGCCTCTAGTTTTCTTAATATTCTACAACAAAGTAAGCCAGATTACAAATTCAGCTTACAGTTGAAGATACTGGAGAGAAGGATAGGGAAATTTGGGTCTATTAAGGAATTTTCCTTTGTTTTTTCAAGTGATCTCTGAAAAAAAATCTTAGAATTTCCTGTCTATGCTTCTCTTTTACAGGTGCTTTGGCCTATGACCCAGATTACATACATGACATCACTCCCCCCTATTTGGTCTATTTGAAATCTGATTACTTGCCCTGCACTGGAGTCCTGATCCACCCCCTGTGGGTGATTACAGCTTCAAGCTGCAACTTACTGTGAGTAATAAGCCCCCAATGACCCTCTATTCTTGGTATGCTCAGGTTGGGAACAGGACCCTGCCTGGGTCTGATTAATTAAATGGGATTTAGGGAGGCCTTCTGGGGATGTTCAGTAATAGAGAAATAAGTCTGTGAGGAGGAGCTAATAAAGGGCCAGAAGGATGGATAAGCCATCTCTGTTAAGTCCTCTCAAGAACACCCATATTGTTCCAGGAATCTCAAGGTGGTATTGGGGGTTACAAACCCATCAAGCCTCACTGAACAAGATGTACAAGTGGTTGGCTATTCGAAGATGATTAATCATCCGTACTTTTCAATCACTTCTATTGAGAATAACCTAATGTTGATCAAGTTGGAAAGATACATTGAAGTCAATGACTACGTGAAACTGGTCAGCTTGCCCAAAGAACCTCCCAGCGAAAACACCATGTGCATGGTCTCCACCTGGGCTTACAACACATGTGACATCTGTGAGTGACCCTAAGATCATCTCTCAGGATCAGACATGCTTCTATCTCTTCTCTACTCTTGGCTTCTATGATTTTCCCAGTTCTTTCTTTTAAACTCTTCATTCCTCTGTTTTGTCTCCTTTACCCTCTCCCTATACCTCACTTAGGGAGTCCTTCAAGCCTTTTCCTCCATTGTATCTTTCTATCATCTTTGCTTTCATATAAAATAGAAGTGGTGTTGGTAGAAAGAAGACATTTGTATTCTGGTCCTATTTTGCTGTGTGATAATGGGCCACTTTCCCATGGACCCTCAATTTTCTTAACTCTAAAATGTGGCACAACCTATATTAGATGTTTTCAACTATTCCAGGCAATCAAGAAAATTATCTTTAAATATCATGAAATAATACTTATGTATTAAACATAAAGTGCATACATGATATTTTGCTTAATCAGGCAGACCTTCCTTATGCAAGATTGTGATAGACATAAATAATGAAAAGTTTAAGAAAAATATTTCTGAAACATTTTGAACTGGTGATATTCTGAACATTCTCTCATGTATTCAGCAAATTAAAAAGTGACTCTCATGAGTTTATCAGTAAAAGTCTCTATATGTAATTTGAAGCCACCGAACTACGTGTTCTAACTCAACTTTCTTCTATGTCACATTTTTCAGATTCCATAAAAAAAAACACACACACAACTTTGAGTATGTTAATACAGCTTTCTCTTGTCTAAGTTTTGTGCCTGTCTACTGCCTATCCCATTCCAAAATTTTCATGCAAATTCTATCAACTGTTCATAGCTATGAATCAAGGTAGTGAATACTGGGGAAGGGGGGAAACTGATTAAGTATAAGGAAAACAGAACTATGATATTGTCCCTTAGGAAAAACTATTGATTGAATTTTACTCATGAGTAACTTGAGTATGTTTAATATTCACCAGACACTAGACACCATAGTATGGAAGGAGAGTCATTTTTAACAAGCCTGTCAGATTACTTTCATCTGCCCACTGCTAGTTTTTTTTCTAGAAGCAAGAGGTGGCTATACACTTATCCTAGTAATCCTGACATCACTGCAGCCTTTTTTAACTGCTCTTCAGTCAATACCTTCACACTTTGGGCTACATTTTCTTGAATATATTAAAAAGTAGAAATTCTTATTTCCCCAGCTTTATTAAGGCATAATTGACAGATAAACACCACATATATTGAAGGTATATAATACCATGTTTTGATATATATATACATTGTGAAGTGATGCCCCAATCAAGCTACTATGCATCACCTCATATATTTATTTACTCTCTCTCTCTCTCTCTCTCTCTCTCTCTCTTTCTCTCTCTCTCTCTCTCTCTTTTTCTGTGTGTGTGTGTGTGTGTGTGTGTGTGTGTGTTGAGAGTATTTAATATCTATGCTCTTAGACAATTTCAAATACACAAAAATATAATATTATATACTACGGTCACCATGCTGTGCATTAAATCCCCAGAACTTCTTCATCTTATAACTGAAAGTTTATACCCTTTGGTCAACATACCTCCATATGCCCCACCTCGAGCCTCAGCAACTGCCATTCTAGTCTGTTTCCATGAGTTCAGCTGGTTTAGATTCCACACTTAGGGAAGATCATACAGTATTTGGATTTCTGTGTCTAGCTTATTTCACTTATTATAATGTTCTCTAGACAAATAGAAATTCTTTGTCCTTTGAGAGTCAATTTGAGTTTTGGAAATAGGCAAACGTCCATGTGGTAAGCAGTAGGTCTGATTCATTTTGGTTGCCAAAGAGCAGTGACTTACAAAAAACAGTGCGGTTTATTTTTATCTGGCTCGTGAAGCAGTGAAGTAAGCATTTTTTAAAAAATTCTTCCCCATTTATGCAAATATGCTGTATACCTTGAAGCTAATACAAAATAATATTTATTGTCAACTGCAATTAAAAATATTCTTTAAATTTTTAAAAAATGCATTCCCAGAAGAAATGCTGAGCCATGCCATTATTGCTGGACTGGAAAATAAAACAAAAACCTCAAACATTTTCTTTTCAAGAATGAATATACCATTTCCAAATAAAGGAATTCAAATAAACACAATCCCATTAGAAAAACAAAATGTCAAAATAAACTACTTTTCCCAATGAAAACTCCTTGGTAAGAATACCTAACATAAATATTAATATTATTTTGTTCTTGTTTATCTCGTTTTGCTGCACTGAAAATAGCCCCATAAAAACTTTGTCATGAGTCTGCACAGTCCATAGTATTTGTGAACCATTGATATAAAAGAAATAACTTGAATTAGAAATCAAGAGACCCACTTTTAAGTTCTTTTAAGACACACTTTTAAGTTCTCATGTTATGGGTTTAAGAAAATCACTTTTTGAGTTAATTTTGTGAACATATACTGGATTTTTTTATCTGACAAATGAAAAACTAAGCATAGAGCTCTCTAAATTCCTTTAAGCTCAAAATAGACATATAGTTTAAGGGTACAAAGTTGCAATTAGTAGATAAATAAGTCCTGGAAATGACTATAAACAACAATACTGTATTATAACCCAACTTGCTAAGAGACTAGATCTTAATTATTCCCACTACAAAAAAAAAAAAATTATAATTACGTGACGTGATACTGAGTCTAACTATTGCTACAATGGCAATCATATTACACTACATAACCGTATCAAATCAACATGTACACCTTAAATGTGCACAACATTGCAAGTCAAATATATTTTAATAAATTAAAAAGGAGTCAGTGATAAATGTAAAATATGGGACGAAGAAAAAATATGAAAGCTAAATAAATAAATAAAACTTAATTTCACAGGACACTCTTTAAATCTTTAATTTTCCAGAAAAATTTTAAAGTAATTTGTTTCATTTCGTTGCAGAAATCAACTTCCAAGAGTTTATTCTATTTTGTAAGGAGATAGACAGTTGTACCATGAGAAATAGTTAATCTGATACTTTCCTGTTGTCCTAGCTGCCTCAGTTCTGATTTCTCTCAGTATTTGGCCTCTCTCTCTTTCTGCTGGGAGAAGAGGAAATATGTTGAAGAGGAGGGAAAGAAGAGAAGGTTTCATATCTGAGGACGTTTTACTTCTCTTTCCTATAGCCAAGGACCCTGACTCATTGCAGAATGTGAACATCTCTGTTATCTCCAAGACTAATTGCCGCAATGCTTATAAAAGCTATGACATCACAAAAAGTATGCTGTGCTTGGGCATTGTGCCAGGAAGAAGGCGGCCCTGCAAGGTAAGCTACTCTCAATACCTTCCTGTTCCCATTTTGTTCCCGTGCCTTTTGCCAGAAAGATAACCCAGTTTCCTTTTTCCTGGCAGGAAGTCACAGCTGCCCCAGCAGTCTGCAATGGGATACTTCAAGGAATCCTCACTTTTACTGATGGATGTGTTTTGAGAGCTGATGTTGGCATCTATACCAGAATCTTTAACTACATACCCTGGATTGAAAATACAATCCGAAACAACTGAGCTCCCTCAGCAGGAATTCTGGACCATTTGACACAGCCTGTAGCCATGTCCAGCCTCACAAGCAAATCTAAATAGACTCCTTGGGTTCCATCCTGCATACCTGTCTCATTTCTATCCAACAGAGGTGACTTGTACATACCTGTACTGTGATTATATGCAACAATCCTTCTACTTCCCCTTTCTTTTTTTTTTTCTTTTTTTTTTTTTATTATTAGTTAAGGTATTACAAATGTGTCCTCATCCCCCCCATTAACCCCCAACCTCCCCCCCACACACAAACTCATGCTCCCATCCCCCTGTTGTCCATGTCCATTGGTTTGGCTTATATACATGTATACAAGTCCTTCGGTTGATCTCTTCCCCTTACCCCCGCCCTCCCCTACTTTCCTTCTGGGGATTGATAGCCTGATTGCTGTTTCTCAGTCTTTGAGTCTGTCCCTTTTCATCAGTCTATGTTGTTCTCTATAATCCACAAATGAGTGAGATCATGTGGTATTTATCTTTCTCTGACTGGCTTATTTCACTTAGCATAATGCTCTCCAGTTCCATCCATGCTGTTGCAAAAGGCAAGAGTTCCTTTTTTTTTTACCGCAGCATAGTATTCCATTGTGTATATGTACCACAGTTTTCTAATCCACTCATCTGCTGATGGGCACTTAGGCTGTTTCCAAATCTTAGCTATGGTGAATTGTGCTGCTATGAACATAGGGGTGCATATATCCTTTCTGATTGGCGTTTCTGGTTTCTTGGGATATATTCCTAGTAGTGGGATCACTGGGTCAAATGGGAGTTCCATTTTTAGTCTTCTGAGGTAGCGCCATACTGTTCTCCACAGTGGCTGCACCAGTCTGCATTCCCACCAGCAGTGCAGAAGGGTTCCTTTTTCTCCACATCCTCTCCAACACTTGTTGTTTGTTGATTTGTTGATGATAGCCATTCTGACAGGTGTGAGATGATAACGCATTGTCGTTTTGATTTGCATCTCTCGTATAATTAGTGACTTTGAGCAGGTTTTCATATGTCTTTCGGCCTTCTGTATGTCCTCTTTCGAAAAGTGTCTATCTAGGTCCGTTGCCCATTTTTTTATTGGATTGTTTATCTTCCTTTTGTTAAGTTTCATGAGATCCCTGTAAATGTTGGAAATTAAACCCTTATCGGTGGTATCATTGGCAAATATGTTCTCCCATGTAGTGGGTCTTCTTGTTGTTTTGTTGATGGTTTCCTTTGCTGTGCAAAAGCTTTTTATTTTGATGTAGTCCCATTTGTTTATTTTCTCTTTAGTTTCCATTGCCCTAGGAGCATTATCAGAGAAGAAATTTCTTCGGCATATGTTTGCGATTTCGCTGCCTGTGGATTCCTCTAGTATTTTTATGGTTTCCCGTCTTACGTTTAAGTCTTTTATCCATTTTGAGTTTATTTTTGTGTATGGTGTGAGTTGGTGATCTAGTTTCATCCTTTTGCATGTATCTGTCCAATTTTCCCAACACCATTTATTGAAAAGACTGTCTTGACTCCATTGTATGTTCTTGCCTCCTTTGTCGAATATTAATTGGGCATAGTGGTTTGGGTTGATTTCTGGGGTCTCTATTCTATTCCATTGATCTATATGTCTGTTCTTGTGCCAGTACCAAGCTGTTTTAAGAACAGTGGCTTTGTAATACAGTTTGATATCTGGTATTGAGATCCCACCTACTTTGTTCTTTCTGAGGATTGTTGCAGCTATTTGGGGTCTTTTTTTATTCCAGATGAATTTTTGGAACGTTCGTTCTAGATCTGTGAAATATGCTGTTGGTAATTTAATGGGGATTGCATTGAATCTATAAATTGCTTTGGGTAGTATGGACATTTTGATGATGTTGATTCTACCAATCCATGAACACGGTATATTCTTCCATCTGTTTATGTCTTCCTCTATCTCTTTTTTCAGTGTCCTGTAGTTTTCAGCATATAAGTCTTTTACCTCCTTAGTTAAGTTTATTCCTAGGTATTTTAATTTTTTTGGTGCAATGGTAAATGGGATTGCTTCTGTAGTTTCACTTTCTGTAAGTTCACTATTGGTGTAAAGAAATGCCATGGATTTCTTAGCATTAATTTTGTATCCTGCTACATTGCCGAATTCATTTATTAAGTCTAATAATTTTTTGATGGAGTCTTTAGAGTTCTGTATGTACAGTATCATGTCATCTGCAAATAAGGACAGTTTTACTTCTTCTTTTCCAATCTGGATGCCTTTTATTTCTTCTTCGTGTCTGATCGCAATGGCTAGTACTTCCAGTACTATGTTGAACAGGAGTGGTGAGAGGGGGCATCCCTGTCTTGTTCCTGTTTTTAGGGGGAATGGTTTTAGTTTTTGCCCATTGATTATGATGTTGGCTGTGGGTTTGTCATATATGGCTTTTATTATGTTGAGGTATGATCCCTCAATTCCTATCTTGCTGAGAATTTTTATCAAGAAAGGGTGTTGGATTTTGTCAAATGCTTTTTCCGCATCAATTGATATGACTACGTGGTTTTTCTCTCTCAATTTGTTTATGTGATGTATCACATTTATTGATTTGCGGATATTGTACCATCCTTGCATCCCTGGGATAAATCCTACTTGGTCATGGTGTATGATCTTTTTGATGTACTGCTGGATCCGATTTGCTAGGATTTTGTTGAGGATTTTGGCATCTATGTTCATGAGGGATATTGGCCTGTAATTCTCTTTCATTGTATTGTCTTTATCTGGTTTTGGGATTAGGGTGATGTTGGCTTCATAGAATGAGCTGGGAAGTGCTCCTTCCTCTTGGATCTTTTGACATAGTCTGAGGAGGACAGGTTTTAGGTCTTCCTTGAATGTTTGGTAAAACTCCCCTGTGAAGCCATCTGGCCCCGGGCTTTTGTTTGCTGGAAGCTTTTTGATTACTGCTTCAATTTCCTCCATAGTTATTGGCCTATTGAGATTTTTAGATTCTTCCTGGTTAAGTTTTGGAAGGTTGTATTTATCTAGGAATATGTCCATTTCCTCCAGGTTGTCTAGTGTGTTGGAGTAGAGTTGTTCATAGTATTTTCTAACAATCCTTTGTATTTCTATGGGGTCTGTTGTTATTTCTCCTCTTTCATTTCTGATTTTGTTTATTTGGGTCCTCTCTCTTTGTTTCTTGGTGAGCCTGGCTAGAGGTGTATCAATCTTGTTTATCCTTTCAAAGAACCAGCTCTTGGTTTTGTTGATCTTTTGTATTGTTTTTTTGGTCTCTATGTCGTTTATCTCGGCTCTGATCTTTGTTATTTCCTTCCTTCTGCTTACAGTGGGCTTTTTTTGTTGCTCTCTTTCTAATTCTTCGAGTTGTAGAGTTAGGTCATTTATTCTCATTGTTTCTTGTTTCTTGCAGTAGGCTTGTAGAGCTATGAACTTCCCTCTCAAGACTGCTTTTGCTGTGTCCCATAGGTTTTGGATTGTTGTGTTTTCATTGTCATTTGTTGCCATGATGTTTTTTATTTCTTCTTTGATCTCACTGGTGACCCAGTCGTTGTTTAATAGCATGCTATTTAGTCTCCATGTGTTTGATTGTTTTGGATTGTTTTTGTTGTAGTTGATTTCCAGTTTTATGCCTTTGTGATCTGAGAAGATACTTGATATGATTTCAATTTTCTTGAATTTGAAGAGACTTTGTCTGTGACCCAATATATGGTCTATCTTTGAAGATGACAAATGTGCACCCGAGGAGAATGTATATTCTGTGACTTTGGGGTGAAATGTTCTGAAGATGTCAATTAATTCCATCTGATCTAGTGAGTCATTTACGATTGATATTTCTTTGCTGAGTTTCTGTTTAGAGGATTTGTCCAGTGGAGATAATGGGGTGTTAAGATCCCCTACTATGATTGTATTGCTGTCAATCTCTCCCTTGATCTTCTCCAGAAGATTTCTTACGTATTTGGGTGCTCCTATATTGGGTGCATATATATTTACCAGAGTTATTTCTTCTTGTTGGACTGCTCCCTTTAGTATTATGAAGTGGCCTTCTTGATCTCTTTTTATGTCCTTCACTTTGAGATCTAATTTGTCAGATATAAGTATTGCTACCCCGGCTTTTTTTTCACTTCCATTGGCCTGAAAAACCTTTTTCCATCCCTTCACCATCAGTCTGTGTGCGTCTTTTTTTCTGAGGTGGGTTTCCTGTAGACAGCAGATATATGGGTCATGTTTTCTTATCCACTCATTTACCCTATGCCTTTTGACTGGGGAATTTAATCCATTTACATTTAAAGTTATTATTGATAGAAACTTGTTAGTCGCCATTTTTGTTCTTTACCGCTGCGTTCCTTCTTTGTTTCCTGTTTTTTCTATTTACAGCAGACCCTGTAGCATTTCTTGCATTGCTGGTTTGGTTGTAATAAACTCCCGTAGACCGTTTTTGTCTGTGAAGCTCCTGATTTGACCCTCAGTTTTGATTGATAGCCTCGCTGGGTATAGTATTCTTGGATTCAGACCCTTCCTTTGCATGACTTTGTATATTTCATTCCATTCCCTTCTTGCCTGATGTGTTTCTGTTGAGAAATCGGTCGCTAGTCTGATGGGGGATCCTTTGTAGGTAACTTTCTGTCTCTCTCTGGCTGCTTTTAAGATTCTTGCTTTGTCGTTGGTGTTTGCCAATTTAATTATTATGTGCCTTGGTGTCGGTCTTTTCGGGTTCATTTTGTTTGGGACTCTGTGAGCTTCTTGGATTTGTGTGAGTTTTTTCCTCCCTATATCAGGGAAATTTTCTGTTACTATTTTTTCAAACAGGTTTTCTATTCCTTGCTCAGTTTCCTCTCCTTCTGGCACCCCTATTATTCAGATGTTGTTTCGTTTAGCATTGTCCCAGAGTTCTCTTAGGCTCTCCTCCTGCTTTTTAATTTTTTTTTCTAGAAACTGTTCTGTTTGGGTATTTTTTTCTACCTTGTCTTCTAGCTCGCTGATGCGGTCCTCTGCTTCTTCTAGTCTACTGTTGATGCTTTCTATTGAGTTCTTTATGGCAGTGATGTCGTTTTTCATTTCTTCTTGGTTTCTCTTCATTTCCTCTTGGTTCTTCTTCATTTCCTCTTGGTTCCTACACATATTGTTGAATTGGTCTTCCATTTTTTTCATCCACCTTATGACCATTACTCTGAATTCTTTCTCTGACAGGTTGCTTGCCTCCATTGCCTCCATTTCGTTTACTTCCTTTTCTGATGATGCCTGTTTTTCTCTCATATTTGGGTTGGTTCTTTGTTTCACCATGATTTCTCTTCTCAAGGTGTTTGGTTATGTAGTTCTCTCTCTGTTGCGCTGATTCAAAGGCACAAAATACAACACAACAAGGCACAACGTACAAGGCAACAAACTAAATGCATTCACGATATTAATAACCCCAAATAAAGGTGACCCCCCCGAGCGAAGAGAATTAGGGGATATAGAAGAAAAAAGAGAAAAAGATTAAAGAGAAAAATAAAAAACAAAAAGGAGTGCCGAAATGAGATTGGGAAAAGGGAGAGAAGAAAAAAAACAAAAATACAAAAAAAAAAAAAAAAAGTAAGAGAATGAAATAGAGGTGGGGAAGAGGCTATTTGTATGGGGAGAGCGAGGGATTGGAAATTAGAAATATAAGTAGGGTGAAATTTAGACAGTGGTTAGAAAGAAGGAATAGGTAAAATCCAAAGCAGGAATAGGGTAAGAGAAACAGGACAACAAAAGGGGAAAAGTGAGGAAGAGAGTTTTGGCTTAAGGGTAAATGTGAGCTAGAGAGAAATGATGCTAAAGGAACGATGAAAATAGTGTGTATAACACTAATCCCAAAATAAAATAAAGAAAAATTAAAAAAATAATAAAAAATAAAATGACACTTGAAAAAATGGTAAAAGGATAGCAATAATACTGGTTAAAAAAATGTAGTAATTAAAAAGGTAAAATCAAGTGATGAAAAAATAAATAAATAAATAAAAAATAAAATAGGTTCTTAATGAAATGGTGAAAAAAGAATTTAGAAAAAAAAAAAAATATATATATATATATATATATATATATATATATATATATATATATATATAAAAATATTCGGAAGTGAAGGTGCTTCAGATCTTCCACTCTTCTTTTTGGCACGCCTCAGTCCTGCCAGGCATTCAGGGGAGTGTTGAACTTCCCTGCGATACACTGTCCCTCCGTGCAGTAAACCACAGACCTGATTTTAAGGCAGCTTGTATTTGTTTACCAGACTGCCTTTATTTGTGATCGCAGAAGAGACAGTTCGTGGCTCTGCCTCTGGGTGGCAGTGTGTCTGGATTGACCTCCGAGGATATAAATCCTCTCTATCAGTAGGGGTTTTTTTTGTGTGTTTTTTTTTCCTCTATGGTATTGGGAACTGATTCAGGAAAGACCACTGCCCAGAGCTGGTTCCTTGCCACTGCCCGCTGTTTCCCAGGCTCCCCAAAAAGAACTTTCCCCTACAGGCTCTGTGAATGACCCCAACTGGGGAATCCCATGCACTGGGTTTAATAATCAAATGCACGGATCTAAGGGGAACTGTAACAAGAGCCTGATAGTTGTGCGAATTCGCAAGCCTCCACCTTCCAGGTCTGCGCACAGTCTCCGCGCGCTCACTCGCCCCTGGCACCAAGCAGCCAGCAGATTGGCAAAGTCCAAGGCTGCTCCCTTACATCCAGTCCAGCTATGGGCTCATTTTTCGCGTTCCCTTCTGCCAGCAGCCCTGTGGGGCCCCTTCCCCACTCGGGGGTCACGCTGGTCCCAACGGCTGCAGACTCTGTGGGGCGCAGATTCCGCCCTGCGCGCGCGAGCTCGGTCCTCCCTCCAACCCGAACTTCAAACCGCACCTTTAGGGGATGTCCAACCTTTCCGTGAGAAGAAGCAGTGCTCGCCTGAGTTCAGGCAGTGACGCTGCTTGAGATCCCTTGTTCCCAGGGTAGTAGCTGGTCTCTGGATGCCGGCAACAACCACCCAAGATGGCGCAGTCTCCACTGCTTAGCTGGCGCACCACGAGAGGCTTCAGCCGCAGTCTCCAACCGTCCTTTTTTTCCTGGGGGTTCTCGGTCTTTCCTAGCTGCAGACAGTCTCTCAGCTGAAAATCCTCTGCCTATTCGGGCTGCATGTTACCCGTTTCAGCTGCTCACCCTTATCTGCTCCAGGACAAGGCACAGGACACGTCCGTTTATACCACCGCCATTTTTCCTCCCTTCTACTTCCCCTTTCAATGAAGATGGCAAACTCAGTTCCCCTTAGACAGTTAAAGTTTATGCAAAGGGGATGGTGTTCTCTCTAACAATTGACCTATTGTAGAAAAAAAGCCACTGTAGCCATTTGGGGTGACAAAATGCCTACTACTTGCACTGAATTAATCATGTGCAACTTACATATGCCAGAAAAGGAAGTCTGACAAGAAGTGAGCTAAATAGAAGTACAGATCAGAGGAAAGGGTTTAAGGAGGGGGGCTCTGGGAGGTACTGCACTTTGTTTCTCCTTGTCCATCCACCTCTCAACACCAGGCATAGATTCTGATTCTTCATTCTGCAGGATTCTGCATATAGACTTGAGCCATGAGAGGTTAATACAAAGGCTGATTGGGGCTTATGACATAAGAAGTTACATCAGTAAATCTTGTCCTCTCTAACTATCTAAAACCTCTGTAGCAGTGAAGCCTAGCTTGTTGAAAAGCAGCATTTTGTATATGGATTATTAAGTGCAATTGTGAGAGCTTCACCCTTGTATAAGTTATTAACTGAAATTTTAGCTTTCGTAGAAATAGATGGTTTTTGCAGGCAAATGGAGATTTCTCCCAGCTTGAAATAGTGCTAAGATTTCAATAGGTCATACTGATGTCTTATAAGTTCAGATTATTCTAGATGATGAAGCATATGTTAAGGGCACTAAATTCCATGGGCATCAACTTGCTGTATGATCATTATCATTGTAAGGTGACTTCCTCAGTTGAAAAATATATTCCTTTTTTTGTGGGATACATATACTATTCAAGAATGGTGGGGCTGGGAGTGATGATGACAAGGGAAAGAAAATCCAAATCTAGAATATGTCATTTTCAGTGTGAACAAAGAGCATAATGCAAGGGGCCCACCTACAACCACCTGGCTGGTGGGATACCTGGAGTACAGTAATAGATCAGGGCTGAGGTTGGTCGCTGACACTGGCCAGTGGGGTCTTCAGCAGTGGTGGTAACCAGGTGAGCCTGGTAAGAAGTCCCTGCATATGTCCCTTGCAGTCCCATTATTCCCTTTGCTTATAAAGCAATTAAGAAACACACTTGGAAGAATGAGACAGAATTTCAGAGCAGACCAGCTTGTCAATCTGATTATGAAAGTCTTTGCAAGTGAGAGCATTCTGGGGAGATTTCCCATTGGATACAATTATCCTCCTGCTCAAGCTGACCCTGGAAATCCATACTACATAATCCTTTCCCAAGCATTTCCTCCACCATGTGCCTTCCGAGCACCTGCCACTCCCAAGGAATGCATATACATTTGACCTCAAGAAAGAGAACAACTAGATATGTTGATTAAATTTCTGTCTCCTGAGAAGATTTCTGTTCTCTTATTTTCTTCAGGGCATCCCTCTGAGAGGTTTTAATATCACAAAAGTACACACGCAGTTAGTAGCAATATATTAAACAGAACCATGTGTAAACGAGGTGAAGTCTTTTCAGTTCACTGAGGGAATAACATAATCCACTCAATCACAAAGCAAGTATTGTTTGTTAAATATAATATTAAATGTCAATTCCAATTGAAAAAAATATATAAAAAATTTAAAAACAAAACATTCTCTGATTGGATCACAAAGCAAAAACAAATGATAAACAATGGATTAAATTTTAATCATTAAAAGGTATGTTAGTAAAACAACAGAAAGTATTGTTTGAACCCCTAGCATCCATCAGTCTAGGAGGGCTAGTTTAAGTACCATGGAACCAAGGGCCTAGCCCTAGCCAATGGTATTAACCTCAGTTTATGGTACAAGTGAGCGGAACTGCATCTGGGAAATCTCCGTGTAGGTCTCAGGGACTGAGGTAAAGGGGAAGCCATCAGATCAATGCGGGCTTCCATCACTCCAGCCAAAGGCGCTCGGATGCAGTTGTTTCAAGAGCTACCAGTAGAGGGCCTTAACTTACCTTTAAAAGCTGGTTGCCCAGGGCCTGCCATCTGCTCTGTATTTAATAGCGTCTTGGTGGCCAAGGACCTCCCAGTGACCCTGTTCTCAAACAGGGGTACCCTTCCTGGAGGACTGAGAGGACACAGGTATCACAAGGTCTCTATGACTCTGGACCGGGCCCTGCGCTCGGCTCTAGACCTCCTCCCGTTACTGCCTTCCTCTAGAGCCCAGCAGGTTTTCACCACACACCTGAGAGGAGGCTGAGAGAGGACCAACACCTGTGACTGATCACAGGACCCCTGTCTATGCAGAGCTCGGAGAACTGTGGGCCGATGGCGCCCCCTGATGGAAAAAACTCCTCTCTCTATACAAGTGCTGAGGAAAGGGTGCCTGGCAGCCCCAGAGCACCACAACCACTCACTCCTTTAGAGACTGAGGTACCTTTGACATGCCTTCTCTTCACTCACTCCCACCTGCACCCCACCTGCTACCTGTTCACTCGGGGTGCAGCAGCTCCGAACTAGAAGCAGAGTGGCTCAGCTACTACAGCCCAGCCTGCCTCCTGTCTTTGCAGAGGCCTCAGGACCTGGCCTCTCCCATAATGCACCTCCCAGCGGTGGTTCGGGGATGTTTGCTGGGGCCTGGCCTCCTAGCCCTGCCCTGCTCTGACTCCAGGTGCAGACCGGGCTCTCAGCCATGGCTTTTTAAAAGGTGAGTATTGGGTAAGCCCTCCACGGTAGATTCCAGATCGCGGTCCTCTCTAGGATCTCACTTTTAAAAATGATCAAGCTGAGATTGGGGTGTGAGGAGCTGAGGTGGTGGTGTGCACTGAGAATGGGGAACTAATTGGAAAGTGGATGTTTACTTATTCCAGGGGTGTGAGTGGCAGGCCCACAGATGGATACATTCATCCTCCCCTTTTCTGAGCTCCCAAAATCCTCCAGGTCTTTGTTGAGCACCCTTGTGAGCCTTGAGACTGGTAATAAAATGCAATGTGTTTTTCTGTGGGCTGGAGCTAATGCTAATTAGAGCTTCCTGTCTACCTGTGTCTTACGCTTCGTCCCCGCAGGGGCCCTCTGAACTGAGTAGAGTTGCTCTCTGTACTTTACAGACACAGAAACTGCCTTTCAGGGAGATGCAGTCTTCCCCGCAGCTTACAGGCGGCAAAGCCACGGTCTGCATGTGGTCCAGACCTGTGGTCCATCGCTGTGCTACGCAGCCAGCGTTCACCTGCAGTAAAGAGGCCAGAAGGGAGGATCTGGGGCGGGGAAAAGCAGGTTTGAGGTGCTCTCGGGCAGAGGAGGGGGAGCTTGGGGCCGTGGGTGGGAACTGAGGGTTGTTTTTATTCATCTGTACAACGAGGGTTTCTCACTGTGTCTTTGCTGCAGGTGCAGTACAGAGTTCTGCCCTGGGTCACATTGGCCACCTGCAGCCTCAGCTCCTTGTCATTGACCCGTGTGACCTGGTAATCCGCTCCAGGAAGGGATACGTCATCCTTGTCCCCAGAAAACCGCAGACTGGCCAGCACCTGGAGTTGCCCCTGGAGATCCTGTTGGTACCAGCTCATCCAGGGGTACTGGGCATCCCTCAGGAAGCAGCTCAGGGTTTCAGCCTGTCCCGGACGTACCAGGGCCCACCTGGGCCTTTGCTCCACCAAGCTTGCATTGGCACCTGAAATACACAGACAGGACAGGCTGGAGCTCCTGGGGGTGAAGGCCACCCAAGAAATAACTAGGACAGGCAGATCCTGAAGAGGAGGTCCCATGAGCGGTATTGATAGGAGACACCTGGGGACAGAAAGGATACTTTCTCAGGGTAAGAGGCTATGCCTGGGGGTATCTAGGCAAGGCTGGGATGGAGGAGCAAAACTTTCTGTGCCTCCAGGTGCCCCAGTGACCCAGCTCTCTTTCCCTCCATCAACCCACTGAGTGGCTCTCTCCTCCTGGTATCTGACCTGTGCTCAGGGCAGCCATGAGCACCCAGCCCCACAGAAGGGAAAGTGATGCCATTCCCTGGCCCCTGGGGTCCTCTCTGACAGGGCAGCAGGTCAGGGGGCGGTGGGACAGGGCCAGCCAGGCAGGAGCACAGGACCCTGGCCTGTAAGGTGGCAAAGAGTAGCTTACACTCTCTGGGCCTGAAACTCAAAAGGGAGTGGCTTTTCCAGGAAACACAATGTCTTTCTTATCTTCTCACTGAAGCTCAAACCTCAAACTGGAGAGCGTTTCCTACATCTGGCGCCAACCCGCACTCCCACACATGCATGCACACGTCCCCACGGTCACTGGGGGTCTTCACTCACTGGCCCTGAACCCCCTCCTGTGTCCCAGAGTGTCCTAAAACGGTGCCTCAAATCTTTCAAGGAATTAAAATACCTCTGTGCAACCAAAGGATCTTGGAGATTAAACAAGGACTTCCCTCCTCCCCTATATATGGGCAGAGGCTGCTGCAAGGCCACACTGGGCCTTAGACAACAGAACCTCATCTCCAGTTACCTGTGTTTCCCTCTGTAAGAGGGAATACAAACTCAACATCAGAGCTTAATTCTCCTGGTTAAAAGTAACGAAAGAGACTTCCCTCTCCTCCATTTTCTGAGAGCATTTACTTTAGAAAACTTGTAAGTTCTTTCTCTGTCTCTTTGAAATATATGTAAATATTTTTAAAAGCTAAGCAATTCTTGCCAGGGTCAAGACCCAAAGATGCCTTTCTCAAAGACCTGCAAGCATCTCTTTAAAATATAACCATCAAGGAGAATGAGCCTAAACTCAATTTAGAGCAGACGTCTCACTCGAAGCTGCAAATAACTGTAGTAAAGATATGCCAAGTTTATTTTTTCTTTGGATAAAAGCAATTAGCAAACACAGAGGGACATCCTGGTTACCGAGGGACTCTAGGATGAACTCAGATTAGCAAAGGGTCCTGTCAAGTCCTCTCATTTGAGGGCCAGTCATTGCTTGTCTTGGGAACATGTATGTAATGGTTTGTGCTGGCCTATATAAAAGGCTAATATTTCTTTGTCTTGGCGAACTCTGAAAGAAATGCCTAGCATGTGTCACCTTCTGATCTAATGCTTATTCAATAATAAAAGTGTTTTCTCTTTCTTCTGCCTTTGTGACAAGATTTTCTGAATTGGGAGGAGATTTTTGTCTTTAATTATGTTTTCCCAATGATTCATAGTGCTGCCATTACCTAACAGTGTGATTTGGGGCCTCGGTTTCTCCATCTGTAAAATGGAAATAATAATGAAAGTTATTTCATAGGGATAAATGGATTAGTATATGGAAAATTCAGAGTAAATCTTGGCACAGAGTAAGCACTTTGTACAGTGGACTTTTATGCAATGGCAAATTTCAAATTCAGTTAAAATATGATAGAATTAATAGTAGCTTTTATCTTTCTCTAATCATCTATCACTTAATCAACAGAGATTAAAATCACAAGTTCTCCTAACTTTTTAGCATTAAGAGGCCTCATTTTTTAGAAAGTTTAGAAACCAATGATCTGGCAAATTAGATTTAAAATAAGGCCCCATATCTACCATCTCTCCAACCTCAGCATTTTACAGACAACAGTATGGAGAAGCAGGGGGGTTTAGCAGTCGAACCTCACTATTTCAAGACTTGAAACTGCACAATATTCTAGTTAATGTTCTAAGTGGGTGTCGATAAATGATGGAGGGAACTAGAGCAGGGCAAGTCTGCAGACCCATGTCCCTGGAAAGTCCCCCATGTCAGGGCCCAGCAGTAGCTGGCACCTGGGGGTTTGCACCTCCCAGAGTCACTAATTTTTTTTTTTTTTTTTTTTTTTTTTTACTCTTCAGAAGTTGTAATACATACAATAGGGTTCCCATGATTTTGACAAAGGATCCATTTGGTGGCAGCATAATACAATTTATAATTCACTTGTCTCACTAACTTTGAAATTGTGTTTCTCTTGACTTAAGAAAAATAGATTTTCATTATACTAGTACAATTTTGTGTATAAAGTGACTCCATTGATTTTTTTTTTTGCATCACCCTATTTCAAATCTAATTGTGCACAAAATGTCAATTGCACTACTTTCTAAATACTCATGTGCTGATTCACTTTTGCTTTTTGTTCCATTACCGATTCCCACCTCGTTACCCCAGAGATGGGGAGAGATGAAGCTCCAGGAAGCAGTACCCAAATCACATATCCTGAATACCAGTAAAATGCACAAGAGAGGTGTCCTCACCCCAGCAAGACACGTACATTTAATTCTTAGCTCTCTGTGGAGAAAGTCTCTCTGGGGATTAGACGGTAAAAGGAAAGGGGGCTGGGAGGAAAGTGTAACTGGGGAACAAAGGAGGAAAGGGAAAGAAAGGCCCCATGGAAAGCCAGAAAGTGCCCAGACACAGATTTCCTGCCTTGCAATGGCTGACTTCAGCTCTTTCCCATGACTCTACCTCCTCCTGAGGCCAGCGCTGAGGCCGGGCTGGACAGATTGCAGGATAAGGGATTCTGGGCACATCTCAGTTTACTGAGCTGGCTGTCCTGTCTCCCTGCCATCCCCTCCCATTGCCTTAATCCCCAAATGTGATTGGGATCAGTGGTGTCTCAGATACTCCTGTTATCTCCTCCCTGAATTCCTGCTCCTCAAGGTCATTGCCTCCCCAAGCTCCTCCTCTGATTTTGGCCTGGCTCCCAACCTAGGCCAAGGTAAGCCTCTTTCTTCTAGATGGCTGCCTAGCTGCCTACCTTCTCCCATGCTCCCAGTTGGGGGTTATGGTTGCCCTCCTAGGAGGGAGGAGAAGAAGAATATGCATGCTCTGAATGAAGGCATAAACAGGTGTTCCAGCTCCTGTCCATCTTCATTTGAACTGCATTCCTGTGGGGAAGAGCCTAATGGGGGAAGGACACTGGAGCCTAAGAGGTCAATGAGGTGGTTTCCTGCTCCAGATCACCTGTGTCCAACCCTGGGAAGAAAGAACTTTGGAGTTAGGGTGAGAATTTGGTCCACTCCCAAAGAAGCAGTCAGTGGTGACACCAACTCCATCCAGGACGAGCCATGGTGGAAATGTACGGTGGGGGGTGGTGCCCTGTGGGTGTCTGTGACTGAAGGGACAGCTGAAGAGAGCACTGGCCTGGAGGCAGGGCCCTGTGTCCTGGTAGCTCTGCCTGGACAGTGACCAGGCACATACATTATTCATGTTAACCTTGGTGTTTCTGTTTCCTCATCTAAAAATTAAGTGGATTGGAATTTTGGGAAATTTAGTGGATCTAATATCACTTTTTACTCTTGTGTTCTAATATTCTAACATTTTTTTCTGGCCGTTTATTATTTGCACAATACCAGTGGGGATGCTGGACCAAGCATCCTGTGGAAGTCCCTGTAGTTTTCCTGGGAGGAAAGATAAAGCACAAAGCCTCTCAGAGGCAAGTTCACCTTTATCCCCTTTCTCTCCCTCTGCTTCCCCTCACCTCCCCCTCCTCCTTCTTGCCCCTCCCCAGGAATGTGCAAAAACTCAAAGCTGCCCAGACTCGCCCACCTGAAAGCTGATTATGGCTCCTTCACCTCCACATGTCCTTCCAGGGATTAGCAGCAAAAGACTCCCACAGGAGATAGAAATCATAGCCTTCCCCTAACCCCCTCCCAACAACCTCTCTCCTTCCTGCTGGACTGGGAGGCAGGTTCAAAGGCATTCCCACCACACCTCTGCTCATGCCCGTTTCTATATATAGAAAATGCCCATGAAAACTGGGGTGGGGGACATATGCCAGAGGACAGAGTGCTCAGTAAGGACATCCAAGGATCCAGGGATGGGGAGAGAAAAGGGGAGGGAGGAGAGGAGAGGAGAAAAGAAAAGAGGAGAGGAACTAACTCTCCCTTGATCCTGTAAGGTCCCCATTGGCAGGACACTGGCATGGGGTTGGGTGGAAGAGGCTAAAAGATTTACTCCTGAGAATTTCACAATAAGTCCCCAGTCCAGGGCAAGAGCAATCTGCTCTGCACCCTCTCTGGACACCTCATACCTCCAGGGTTATGTAAGTGGCACCACTCTGAGCCCAGGAGATGATCAGATCAGAAGAACCCCAGTCTGTCCCTCCCCTATGGCATGGTGCCTAGAGCAGGGGAAGCACATATAAGTCCATACTTATTGAGTGTTCACCTGCAGCAGAGATGCTCCAGATCCCAAGAGCCATGGCCTGTGACCTTCTCTTCAGGCTCCTTCTACTTATGGTTCTGGCAGCCCCCTCCCGAGGCAACCACATTGGTCCCACCTCTCGATTGCGCTATTCCAGGTTCCTAGATCCTTCCAATGTCATTTTCCTGCGCTGGGACTTTGACCTTGAGGCTGAGATGATCACTTTTGAGCTCCAGGTCCAAACAGCTGGCTGGGTGGGCTTGGGAGTCACAAATGGCTACACCTTCGTGGGAGCTGATCTGGTTGTTGGAGGAGTCTTGCCTGATGGCAATGTCTATTTCTCGGTAAGTTGGAGGGTGACTTTCTTCCAAGGATGCGGGTCTCTTCCTGGGGTTCGTGATGGCTTTGAGTCCAGGAAGGATCCACAATTTCCAAACATGCAGGCACATGCCCAGACCACCAGCTGGCTGCTGACCTCTCCCTGCAGAAATGGCCATTGGAGAGATTCAGTCTAAGTCTTCCGGACTCCATGGCCCTAGGTGCTAAAGAATGGACCACTGGACTGAGAGAGGCCTGTCCCACATGCCTGCTAATAGCCCACTTAATGCAGGTCATGGGGGAGAGTCACAGCTGTTTAGACAGTTTTCCTCCTCAATTTCCTTCCAGCTCTGTCAGGTACACCACAGCACGAAATAGTCTAATTATAGCAGCCACAGAAGCATTTTTAGCTTAAAATTGTTATGTACTTTTGAGTAACCAGGCATTGCTCCAAATTCTTTGCATGTTAAACCTCACAGCATCACTATGAGGTGGATGATTATTATCCCATTTTACAGACAAAGAAGCGGCTCACCCATCTCCTGCACTGATATAGGGAAGTGTCAATGTTAAGAGCCACAGGACAGGATGAATAACATAGAAAGTTCAGAGAGTAAGTGAGCTTTCAAGGGTTAGATATACAGGAATATTAGGATCAATGGACGTGAGATTTGAAACTGAAGTCAAGCAAGGTGGTGAAACTCCCATCAGACGTCCAACCCTCTGCCCCAAGGTTCCACCCTTGATGCCATGTCTGTCCTAGGAGCAAAGTACACAATAAAGAAGCCCTCGGTTCTGTTAAACTAGTATCTTGGGGGAGCTAAAAGGATACTGGCTGTTCTTGGGACTCCTGGTTCTTACCCTTGACCTTCACTGGACCCCAGGATCAGCACCTGGTGGATGAAGACACCCTGGAGGAGGATGGAAGTCAGGATGCTAAGCTGCTGGGTCTAACAGAAGATGGTGTCTATACCACCATGCTTTTCTCCAGGCCCTTCCGCTCCTGTGACCCTCATGACAAAGACATTATGGTAAATTAAGGAGGGGAGAAAAGTATTTGAGCACAGACTGCTTTTTCTTCTGGGGAGGTGTAGTCACCCCTATGCTGGAATGTCCATGCATTTCAGGGAGCTAGTCACAGTTCCTAGGACTTCTATCTCCATTTCAATTATTCCTACTCTTAAAATCTACCAGCCTTCTATGGAATGACTTCCCACTGATTCAGCCCCCACCTCCACCCCGCCCTCCCCAGCCTTCCTCTTGTGAAGTACCCTGTCCGATATCACTGAACTTTAGGGTGTCATTTACCATATGTGGACACAGGCATAGAGAGGGAATAAGAGAGGGGATGTGCCTTGCTCAATGTTTCCAACAAGTTGGCCTCAGAGGCAGAACTAAGACCTGACTAGCTCTCACCCCTGAACCTGAAGCTCTTTCCATCCCACTATGTAGACATGAGCAAGTGGTTTGTGTTGGTCCCTGGGTGTGTGCAAAGTGCTGCTCATGGGTGTAGCATCTCAATGCCCATGATTCCCCCAGAGCGACACAGTGAGGGTGCTGGCTGCCTATGGCCTGGATGACATGCTGAAGCTGGACCCGGAGCGTACTTTTGTCAAGTCCATCTTCCTGCTACAAATAGTCCACCCAGATGATCTTGATGTACCTGAGGACACAATCATCCATGACTTGGAGATCACTGATGTAAGATTTCTCCATCACACCCAGCCTCCTCCAGCCCTCTTCCCATCTTCCCAGTCAATCCACACCCTCCTCTTATACCCAATACTCAGTATGTTCCTAGAATTGAAGTTTCTCTGACTTCTCTCAGTCCCTGAAGAATGACCTACTGACCTAAAGTGGACAGTCTTCCCTGGTCTGTCCCTTTCCTTGACTCTCTGTGAGCCTCACTCCCACCCCAGCCTAGCCTCTGTGTGTCTCTCTCCAGTTCCTTATCCCAGAGGATGACACCACATATGCCTGCACCTTCCTCCCTCTCCCCATCGTCAGTAAGAAGCATCACATCTACAAGGTATGGTGAACCAGAGGATAGGACACCGTCAAGGTGGTTGAGCAGCTCAGTGGATTGGTAGGGGGTGGTGTCAATCAGATGACTGCTAGGATGAAGGAAGCAGAAGGAAAGCAGTGGGGCTAACATGGGGCCAGGCTAGGTTTGGTGGACATGGTAGTTTCATGATTTCCTGAGCCCAGAACTATAGCTCCCAGCACTGTTTCACTCCAGCCCCACAATGCATCTGAGATTTTGATGAAATTCATGAATTCATAACTTTGCAAAGAACAAAATGTAAGCCCCCACCCTGGCCCCAGAATTGTGCTCTTAGCCCAGGAGGAGGTGTTGGCTGGGAGGGGCATGGTGAAGGGCTAGAGGGAATACAAACTTGGTCACCTGATTCCACATTTGGATAGTTCCAATTTTGATTAAATAAATAAAAGT
This sequence comes from Myotis myotis, assembly GCF_014108235.1. Lineage (NCBI taxonomy): Eukaryota > Metazoa > Chordata > Mammalia > Chiroptera > Vespertilionidae > Myotis > Myotis myotis. The sequence continues at coordinate 52,288,434 of NW_023416315.1, forward strand.
ATGATCTTATAGTAAGTGGCAAAAGTGTGGAAACCGTATTTTCTTTAGAGAGAGACTCCAACAAGAAGTGGTTTCATGTTCAGATATGTCAGACTAATGAAGTTAGTAAGGGAAAGGCTGAAATCATGGGCGTTAGCATGCTCTGCTCTCAGGGAGAGACTTTAAAAGGGTGAAGGCAAGAGAGGAGTCAGAGTTGAGGGGGAAATTATAGGTTAGGGAAGGAAAAAACAGAAGAAATGGAAGAGAAAGAAGAAGAGAAGCAGGGAATGGGTGCAGTTTTATTTGGGGAAGGGGAACGTGGGGAATAGGACTTGACATAGAGGATCATGACTATGCTTTGCCCTCCTCCCCTCCTACCAGTTTGAGCCCAAGCTGGTCTACCACAACGAGACGATGGTGCATCACATCCTTGTGTACGCCTGTGGCAATGCCAGTGCTCTGCCCACGGGCATCAGCGACTGCTATGGGGCTGACCCTGCCTTCTCCCTCTGCTCCCAGGTCATCGTGGGCTGGGCTGTCGGGGGCACAGTGAGTCCTGTGATGAGGAGATAGGTGGCTAAGTTGTGCATGCTGTTTGAAACTGGGATTGCTGAGCTGATGAAGGCTGGGAGACAGGGCGGTCTGGGATGGGTCCCTGCACCTAGCTCCCAGCCTGCACCCAGCTCCAGTCTTTCTTGCTGCCAATTCCCTTCATTCAACAGAGTTACCAGTTTCCAGATGATGTGGGTGTCTCTATTGGGACCCCCTTGGACCCCCAGTGGATCTGACTGGAGATTCATTACAGCAATTTTCACAACCTTCCTGGTGAGCATCTGAGCATTTATGGAAGAAAAGCTGGGCAAGCTGTCTGATGCCTCTAGGAATTGGAAAGGTGTCTTGGGATGTGTGCTGGCTCCTTTTGCTAACAACTTTCCTGGGCCTCTTTCTCCCCACGCTGTGAACTCCTCTCCTGCCTTCTGTGGTTTGCCTTTCTGCACCAGGTGTGCACGACACCTCGGGGATTCGAATCTACTACACGGCACACCTGCGCAAATACGACATGGGAGTCCTACAGCTGGGCTTCCTCACGTTCCCCATCCACTTCATCCCCCCGGGTGCTGAGTCCTTCATGTCCTACGGACTGTGTAAGACAGAGAAGTTTGAAGAGGTGAGGCTGGGAGGTTCCCCATCACAGATCTGGTCTGATCCACAGCACATACAGCCTGCGCCCGACACTTGGACAATGACTACAGCCTGGTGCTCAGGAAAATCACTAACTGGGATTATGCAAGGGATGGAAGGAGTCAGGGCTTTGGGGACAGGGGGAGTGGGGCAGGGATTTGGTCCAGGTAAAAACTAAAGGGGTTAATGTCAGTTTTGAGAGAAGGTGTCAAATAGTAAGGGTGGAAAATCAAGGGGCAGGGCAAGATGAGAGTTCTTAACTAACCAGCTGCCTCTCCTCCCTGTCACAGATGAATGGGGCCCCGGTGCCTGACATACAGGTATATGGCTACCTGCTCCATACCCATCTCGCTGGGCGGGCTCTGCAGGCTGTGCAGTACAGGTAAGGGAAGAAGGCATGGATTTGAAGCTTTCCCTTGTGCATGTGGGAATAAATCTTAGAAAGTTATTTATTCTTCAGTATAAGTTTAGGAGTAAGGAGGAACCAGAATTATCCACAGAGCAGAGACGCCTTGAGGAAGACTGTGGAAAGAGGAGCTTTCTTGTTTTATGAACAATCTAGACCCACAGAGTGACACCCCACACAGCTTCTTTATTGATAGACACCCTCCCCACTTCATCTTCCTCACCTTATTCCTGTCTCCTCTCTTTCTCTCCCTCCAGAAATGGAACACAACTCCGAACAATCTGTAAAGATGACACCTATGACTTCAATCTGCAGGAGACTCGAGATTTACCTCATCGAGTGGAGATCAAGCCGGTGGGACCCTGGGGGAGGCATGGCTGGTGTCAGGGACAGGCAGGCTCAGGGCTCATTAGTGTTAGCCAGGGTAGTTCTAAGATGGGTCCAGTCTCTCTATGTCTTACTTTTGGCCTCTGTGTTTCACTCTAGGGAGACGAATTGCTAATAGAGTGTCACTACCAGACACTGGACCGAGACTCCTTGACTTTTGTAAGTAGCTCTCTCCCCACATAGTCACCATGACAAACGCATGGACTTGAAGCCTCATTGCCTGGCTTTGAATGCCAACACAATCATTAGTAGCTTTCTAACTGTAGACAAGTTATTCAAGTTCTTTGTGTCTCAGTTTTCTAATGTATAAAAGAATCAACAATATTATCCATTGCATAAGTGTTATGAGAGTTGATTAATACATGTAAAGCATCTAGGTCACTGTCTGACTTGTAACAGATGCTCAATTAGATTCAGCTATTGTTATTATGGTCACAAGGAATCCCATCCATATTGTGTGTACGGAATGGTTCCATGCTTGTCAGATTCAAAAGGAGTTGCTTGCTGCTGAGGAAGAAAACGCTGCTCTTAAAATGATTCTAATACAAGGTAGAAAGTGATATGCATCATTAGAGTAGAATGGAGATAATGTACTAGGGAAATTCATAGGGAAAACCATAAGGTCTCCCTGCAGTGATGAGAACATGTGACATATTTGAGTGGGTCCTGAATTAGATGTGTACCGATGGGGAATTCTGGAGAAGCTCCTGAGGGAGTGACTTTTTAAAAAATTCAATATTTTGTCTTATCTTCTCAAACCAAGAAAGTGGCCATGGAAATATAGAGGAATGGGAAGATATGTGAGAAATTTCTTTGGAAATGACATGCATAACTGTCTACCAACTGGAAATAGAGAATGTGGAAGGAAGAGGTGTGGTGAGGAGTGGTAAGGATCAGTGAGTTAGCTGGAGGTTAAGGAGAAAGGAAAACAGCTTCATTGGTAGAATGGCTACCTATACCATTTCTGCCTGCCTTGTTCTCTCTGCATGCCTTTGTATCTTTGTCTCTCCATCTGTCTCCCTCTTCTTTTCCAGGGGGGTCCCAGCACCATTAATGAGATGTGCCTCGTCTTCCTCTTCTACTATCCCCGAAACAACATCTCCAGCTGCATGGGGTACCCTGACATCATCTATGTGGCCCATGAGCTAGGGGAGGAGGCATCAGAGTGAGTCATCCTGGACCATAAAATCCTCAAATGTGACCTCTAGAAGTGAGATCACTTATGTACAAATTCTCAGTCTGCCTTTTTCTCATGCACTACCGGATTCAGTCAGACTGTGTTTACTTTCAGGTAGAGGCCCTTCATTAGTTGGAGGTAAGGGTTCTCTCTGAGACTCCTTTCCAAAAATGTACATCTGTGCAGACACACCCCATTTCACACATAATTTTAGGGCATTTACAGGTTCCCTGAAGTTACTCCAACATCCTCAGACTTCATAGTTCTCAGATTAAGAACCACTTCTTTAAAGAATTATATGTTTCTCTTTTTCACTCTTAAAAATTCTTTTCTCTGAGTCCTAATGATAATTCTACTCCTGCCAAACTTATTATTATTTCATCCTATATAATAATAGGCTCTTACACAAATTGTTCCCTTGGCCAGGAGTTTGAACAGAGGGCAGGGCTGGCCGGCCAACCTCCTGCATCCCCTTCCCCCAGCCAGTCTGGCCCGATTGCTCTGATCAGGGCGGCTGGCTGGACCCCACCTATGCACAATTTCGTGCACTGGGCCTCTAGTTGATTTATAAGACACTCCTTACAGTTTACGCTGACATGAAACTGGCACTCACAAAAGTGAGGATATTTCATACACCTTTTGTCAAGGCTTTAAGTTGACCCTAAACTATTGTCTGTCCCCACCCTGCCCTTGTCCATGCAGTTCCATGGAGGGCATGATGGCCATGAACAATGTTGAGTGGACCCTGGAGAACATTAAGAAGGCTGAAAAAGCCTGCAAGGAGGCCCAGCAAACCGTGTTAATAAAGACCATTGACGTGAGCATCTTAGGGTTAAGGATGGAGGGATATGGGGTGGTATTGGGAGAAGCCAGAATTAGAAAAGAATGAGGGAAGTGAATGACAATGATAGGAACACTAGGTCAAGGAAGAAGAGGCTGATGATGAAGAAAGTTGGGCTTATGCAGCTCTGGGTTTGGGGGTGGGATTGGAGTCTCCCAGTTAGTCTGTGAGGCTGCAAGGACTGGTATAACTAAGTAAGGTCCAAGAAAAGGAAACAAGGTGGGGAGGCTTCTATTTTTGCCCATTTTTCCCTTCTCCTGCAGGAAGTAGTGGAAAACACAACAGGTTGGATTCCAGAAATCATCCCTACGCCTCGGGGGCCCTGTTTGGAGTCATCGGGAGGCAAAGTGGAGCCCCAGGATAAGACCCCTGCAGGCTTCAGGGCTGTACCAATGGCCCTCTTGGCCTCTGGCAATGCTACCCTGAGGCACCTCCCTATGGCTGCCCTCTTGTTTGGGCAGGGGGCCTTCTTTTGGCTCCTTGCTACCCTGCAGGCTGGAATCTGACACTGTCTCCTCATGTCAAATACCTAGTCCCCACTCTGCTCAGTCCCCTGATCATCAAACACAGAAACTCCTCTCTTTTGACTCCCAAAATATCCCCCATCTGTGTCCGTTCCCATGGCCCCAAGGGAGGACATTGCAAGCCTGGCCACTGTAATACTCCATAAGGTTCGTCCGTGACCAGCTATGCAATTCATCCTTGAAAGTTTTAGTAGCACCAGTGGGACCTCAGGTTTTCTGACAAAATCTGGATCCAAGTTTGGATGTGAGGTAGTGGACCACTCTCTGAGAAGTCTGATGCTCCAGCTCACTCAAGGGGGTGCCATGTGGGGAGGAGGGGGCTTGACAGCAAATGGAGAACCCTAGAACCCTTCTCCTCCCATGCTGGCCCTAGAGGGGCCTCCTGCTTCTCTCTTCTTCTGACATTTTGTGCAACCCTCCCCCATAAGGCAGAGGCAGCAGACCACATGTGTGATATGTGGTAAAGAGAGAGTTGTGTTTATAAGGGACAAAGCTTAAGACATCAGATTACATAGAACTAAACTTGCTTCCTGTTGCCATCTCTTTCTTTTGAGCCTTTAGTCCAGTAGAGACAGCTGGGAGGTCTCTTAAATTGCTCAGTAGAAGGCATCCAGAGGGCATCAGAGGACCTGGCTGCCCCAAATGCCACATATAATGCAGCCTTGCTCTCCTTATCATGCCTCTACCACTGGATGATCTTTATCCCATCAAATGTCACATTCCCAACACTCAAATCACCAGGTGTGAAGAGCCCTAACTGGCCAGGCCAGTTAAATTGGGCTCTGAGGGCAGAAGGATAAGGTGAAGAGAGGTAGTCCTTGGCTCTGGAGCCCAGAACATGTCAAGGAGGTTCACATGGACAAAGCCTGCAGTTTGCAACCACAGTTGACAGGCCTGTGGTGGCTGCTGCTCTGAGAGCTCAATGGGGCATTCTGTCTTCTAAGCTTGAGAAGCTCTGTGCCACCCTATCCTTGGAGCTTTAATGTCACTGTGTTTCTCTATGAATTGCCTTGCTCATTATTAATGTCCTCTGGAAGGAATCCCTACTCTGGCTCTTCGTTTCTTGGAGATCACTGCTTCAGGGACTGAGCCTTGGTCTAACATCACAGCCCCGCTTCCTGGCAGAGCAACACCCTTCCTCTGGGAGTGGTGAGGTGCTTGGAAGATACCAAGCCCATGACCCTCACTGTTATTTTTTTTCTGGAGAATTCTGGATGCTCCCTTCTGAGATTCTGCAAAACCTTCAGTGTTCCCATTTAGCTCCTTCCATCTCAGTTGGATATTTGCAATGCTTAGGGTCACTTTGGGGCCTCATGATGTCTAAGCAGAGGGACTTGCTGACTTTAAATCAAGTTTTCCGAAGTTCATGATTATGGGAAAAACTACGCTCTCCAGAAACCAGAGGATTGTCTATGTTCACTTTGAGGCATCTCTGTTGTCATCAGTCAATGGAGATTTTCCTTTTAGAAAAGTTTTTCCAAATAAGAGTTTTTGACTACTCTGAGCAGATAACTTCCAGTTTGCATGCTATAGCATATACCCTTGGATTAATTTCACTGTCAAGTGTAACAAATGAAAATCACTAGCTTTCTATAGAAAATTATTTAAATAACTATTTTATTTAATTATCTACATTTAATAGAAGTCAAAAAATCTGTTTTAAATTTTTTAACTAGAGGTCATGAGAGGGATGTTTGAGAAACAGGGAACTTTAATCAAGATAATTAGTAGGAAAATAGTAGCCACCATTGAAAAAGTGAAAGGCTAGCAGAAAGATGGTTTAAGATGAGAAGTTTAAGCTTATGAGTAGACATCTGAGAAGTCAAAAGTTATCTCCATATCAAAAAATTTTTTAAAATTAATTCTGCCCAAGAATTCAATGGGTAAGCTTATGGAGAAGCATGTGGGTGCTGATGAAGATTAGAAAGATATGGCTTAAGGGAAAATTTTTATGATTTAGAAATTTAAAGCTACATAGGCTCTCAAGTCTGTTTTAATTCAGTTGCACTTTTTTTCTGGGCATATATTTGGAAGTAAACTTGTGTTGCATCCATAACACTGTCTGTCATCTATATTACCAATTTATCTTTGATTATTTCTCTAAATAAAGCTGGAATTAGAAATATAAATCTTCATGAAGGTTGTAGGACTTGTTATAATCATAAATTATAACTGGCCAGAAACTATAACCTACAGTCTAATTTGAAATTAGTATACCTTGATTTACTCTTGGTAATTATCATATGATACAACTTCTAGCCTGGATAGTTTCTCAAAGATCTTTAGGCATCTTGTGCTCAAATAAGCAACCCTGTCTGGGTTGAGGTCAACTTCTCTGAGGATTTTCCATCATCAAGTGTCATCAAAAAACCTCCAGCCACAAAACACCTGCTGCTGGCTCCTCCCAACATAGTACTAACCCACCTCGCCTCACAACCTCTTCACCATGTTGTGATTGTAACACGTGTGTGTATTTCAATATTTATACCCTATTTAGACAAAATGTAAGTGAACAGAAGCATAACCACAGGCAGGTAAACTGAGAAACAACCAGCCACACCCCAGAGCAGGTGGACACAAGTCACCTTTGGGAGAATACTGTGAAACTCAGTGTCTCACTCAGGGGCAAGACTAAACCAAGGACTCACTAAGCAATAATGCTCACATTCATTCAGTGAATCACCATCAAATAGTAGTGCTTTTTGAAGAAAATTATGAAACACTGATAAGTTTAATTTCATCACACAAACCACAGGAAATTTTTCTGGCAGAAAATATGTTTGCCATATAACATAATGTGCGTGAACGCGCGCGCGCGCACACACACACACACACACACACGCAGTCCACATGAACTCTATTGGCTATTTCAAAAATTTTATTCTCTGTTATTTGTTTAGACATTTTTTCCTCAATGGAGCTCTCTAGAAGGCAACATATGAATAGCAGCAAGTATAAAAAGCTTAGGAAAAATACCATAGGTTATGGGGGAAGGGTGGAGGGGGAGAATGGGGGGGGGGGGGGGAAGGGGACATCTATAATACTTTCAACAATAAAGATAAATTTTAAAAAAGAGAAAAATATAAATTTCCATTAACTTAATTCTTTTGTATAATGAGGAAAGATGGGCACTATTTAATTTAGCAGGGAAACATTTTTTTCCAGCTCAAAACAAAAACAACCTTTTCCCCCAAATCACAGTTTGAGACAGTACAGTCATCTTCAAAGAGCAGTTTTCTTTTACAAAACTTGTTTGGAAACCAGGGGCTCATAGCAGTCTTGTTATAAAGGACCAGCACTAAGGAGAATCTGCTTTGCTATCAGGAAAGCCTCGGGGAAGAAGAAGGAAAAAGTTTAAATAGACATAAGAACACTTTGAGGGATTACGTAATAGTCATAATAAACCTTGCAGGGACCTTTACAGACTGAAAATGCATTTCCATGAACATTGCAGCTCCAATGTTTACTCCACCCTACAGATGAGCAAACTGAGACAAGGAAAGGGAAGGAAGGGAGTATCCACCTGAAGTAATAGTCCCTGCGCCAACCTGGTAGCAGGTGATACTCTCAGAACTGGTCCCATGGAGTCCCCTGCCTGTGTTAGGGTCTGATGGCAGCCCAGGAGCCAGCACAGCTCAGGAGTCGGAGCAGCCAATGCTTGATTCTATCTCTTCCCTCTCCACATTTTCGGCCTGGTTCCAGGACCACACCTTGTGCATAGACTTCACGTTTCAATCCTCAAGTGTCTTCAAACTTCTGAAGTTAAGTCCAGCTTTTCTTTGTTCTGTTTTGTTGTTGTTTTCTTTTTTCAGGAGTACTTACTTTTCAAAACCCCATACTTTAATCATTGTCGAGTTATATACACAAAGAATTGAATTTCAGTAACTACAGAACTATGGTGTTTTTTGTTTTTTTGGGGTTTTTTTGTCTTTTTTGCACTAATGCTGCTTTTAATGGCGGCGCAATATAGAAGTACAGGTTTTACTAGCTTGAGCTGATAGGTTTAAAAGGTGCTTATTTACATTATCAAGTAGCCTCATATAGAAACAGATCTCAGGCTGCGGAGGCTGGAGATCTGCAGGACAGGAAGGAGGTTCTTGGGTTTTGTAGGATAAAAGAGTGAACTGCTAACCCAGCACTATCGTTATACTTGTTTGGGAAAAAAAGGTTGGTTTTGGTGATAGTTTCATCTTCCATTTCTTTTACTTGGGTGGTAAATAAAAAGAAATTTGCTAGCTTGGGTTTTACATTTTCTTGTTAATACCCGTTTTGTTTCAGTAGGTTGCCATTCATTAGCCTGCAGGAGGAGTGCGGGGTATTTCTGCATTGTGTTGTATACATGTGTGTTTGAGAGCTTAAATGCTGGCTCCTTATAGCATTTAGTTGCTTACTTTATTGCTAGACAAAACATTAGCAATGAATCCTTTCCACATTCCCTGCCACAAACCCATTAAGATCCAAAATCCTTGTCAAACATCTGGTTTTAAAACTTGGGAGATGGTAGTAAAAAAAAATTATTGCACAAACCATCCATTCTATAAGCATTGGGCTGTGCATTCTCTAGTGTAGGGTCTATCAATTTTTTCAAGAGGACTGTCATTTGTGGGTAGATTCCAAAAGGGAAGTAAAACTAACTGATGATCTGTGCCCCTCATGTGGAACACACCAAGCCATCCAGACAATAGCACAGCCATGGAAGTAGGTCAGAACGCTGTGCAAATGTGTTCACAGTAGTTGGTAGACATCTGTGTGTCATAAGAACCTTAAGCTACATGTGCTGGGGTTCCTACATGCTGGGAAAGTTCGTAGTATATGTAAACAGGACCTGAGAGTGAAACTAGGATATTGTTGCCCTGGGGAAGTGATTCAAGTTTAATGAAGACCCCATGCTTTGCTTAGGTGGGTTATATCTATTCATATTTACTGCACTATAAATTAAAAGGGACTCATTTGCACAATATTTTGTAAAATATTTTCTTCATTCATTCAAAATAACAATATATCAACTCTATGTTAACATAAATAATATGTTTTATGAAAAACAACTATATTTTCCAAAGCAAAAAAGTGAAAAGAATGACATGATTTTATATTTTGTAGATATGTTTAGTGCCTGGTTGAACAGAAGAGAACTAGATTCTTGTATCTGTCTCTGTATTCATCTATGGTGACAGCACACAGCATAGAATCTCTATAAAATGCCATTGTATACTAATGAAAGTGAAAAAGGCACCTAACAAATATAATATTATGAAATAGATGTGACCTTGTGCACCTCGGGAAGAGTTTTGGGGGCTTCCATGGGTCCCCAAACTACATTTTGAAAATACTGTACTAGAGTTAATCCTTTACTAGCACTCAGCCATGAGTCTATTCAAGGGAGTCTGGGTGATAGAAGAAAGCACAGTAATAGATCAAAGATAAATAGTGAATTTGGACATGAAAGACAGAGAACATGCTGGTAGTCCTAACCCCTTGAAGGAGAGTCTATAGTAAAATAATAAAAGCTGGAGAATAAGATAAAAAGCAAATAAGATTATGAACTCTGATGCCAGGACAGAAACTGTCCCCTCTATGCCATATTTTTACAGATTTAAATCCGCCTGGGTGATTTCTGATCTATAAAAGAGTTAGATCCGTGTAAGTGAGTCCAGCCATTAATGGTAACAGCAAGGGTGTAAGATTATCTCATAAGTAAGATTAATTTTTCTCTGGGAGTACTTTTAATGTCTATAAATACAAGTTCTTCTCAAATCTGTAGTAAGAGTATCAGTAGTTCCTACAGAAGTAATGGTTGCAAAGTTTTGGAAGTTATGTTTTTAACATCAATGATCATATTCTTATTTTCTAATATAGTAACAGTAGCTTATAATATTCCTAATTTAGTTATTTCAGTTCCTGGAGTCAGAGTGTTTAGAAAGTCTACAATGGTAGCATTTTTTCTATTTATAGCTACAAATAAGATTCCTTTAAAAGCACTAATACTTCCAGTTTGTGTAATAGCAAATTACGATATTGGTAGCCATGGTATTTGGAAAAGTCCATAGGAAATTAAAGTGTGATTTTTAGCATTACTAATTAAATAATGTACTATAGTATTAATAACTACTGCTGTAGCAATTATTTGAGTGTCTGGTATCACCAGTGCTCTCAGTTATAGTATCATGTCCTGTAAACCAAGAACAAGTTGGGTGATTCCAATGACTATATCTAAAGCAACAGTATTTATAGAGCTTAATGTGGTATTTTAAAGGATATCAAAATCATCTGTGAAGTCTGTAGTAAAATACATAAAATACCTGTAGTGTAATTGACGGGGCTATGTGAGTTATAATTTTAAAAATAGTTGCATATATTCTGGTTCCAAAAGAAATAGTTACAAAGTAAGTACTGGATACATCTTGAGATATACCTTCAATGCCTACAGTGCTTGGAGTAGCCATATCTGTAAAAGGTAGTGCAGATATTTGTGAAAATTTATGTAGCATAAAATCATGTACCTCTTAATTGATTTTCTATATCTGTAATAGTTGTTTTAAAAAGATTCCTGTACTAGTTATCCTGCTTTGAGTAGTAATCAGGGAACTACAGTAGTATTTGTGGTGTTTGCAACATCCATTGGTGTTCTATCAGGAATAATAGTATTTGAAACATAAATGGTAACATTTGTAATAGCTGTGGTAGCATTAGTTACAATAAGAGGTAAAAAACCAGTTGTAGAATTTGTTGTTACATGATGGTGAGTTGCTGTATCTAGAAAAGGTGTTAATGAATCTGAGGCTACTGTAGTATTTGGAATAAAAACACTCCTGGAGTTATCTGCATCAGCAATATTTTCTGAATGCTCTGTAATCTTTAAAGTATTGGTGGTGGGAATAGCTGTGGTACTTGGAATGTAAGTGTTTGTAAAGATGGTGTCAGAAGTAGTGTTTGAATTTGTAGTTTTTGTGCTGAAAACAGATGTAGTGATAGTGGGAGTATACACTGTGACTTTAGTAGTAGATTTAATATCTGTAATGTTCATATGTGAGGAAGTGGCAATGTCTTGAGCAATAGTAGCTGAGCTGTTTCTAGTGGGAGTATTTATAATGTCAGTAACACCAGTTGTCATACTGGTAATATTTGTATTGGTGGTGCTTTGAGTGCTCCTGGATGTGGTACTTAAAGCATGGGTAGGGGTATTTGGAGGATAAGTAGTGGTACTGATTCTGGTCAGTGCATTATCTGTGGTGGTGATACCAAGGGTGCCTGTAGGAGGTAGAGTTGACATGATCACAGTAGTAGTTTGTTCAGAAGTAGCATTTGTTATTAAAGTAACTGTTGTGATAGCTGTAGTTGTTTTTGTGTTTCTAGCAGTGGTAGTATTTAAAACATTTGTAGTAACTGAATCCATGCTAGTAGTATCAGTCTCAGTATTTGTAAGAAAAGGAATAGTTGTAATCGGAAGCGTATTATTAGTGCTAGTAACATTGATATCTGTTGGGGAAAGAGCAGTGGTAATAAGACCAGTAGTACCAGTGGTGAAAGTAGTAGTATTTGTAGGGAAAGGAGTAGTTGTATTAGGGGTTATGATAGGAAAGGCAGTACCAGTGCTAGCAGTGGTAGTATTTGTAGGGAAAGGAATAGTTGTATTAGTGGTTGGGATAGGAAAGGCAGTACCAGTGCTAGCAGTGGTAGTATTTGTAGGGAAAGGAGTAGTTGTATTAGGGGTTATGATAGGAAAGGCAGTACCAGTGCTAGCAGTGGTAGTATTTGTAGGGAAAGGAGTAGTTGTATTAGGGGTTATGATAGGAAAGGCAGTACCAGTGCTAGCAGTGGTAGTATTTGTAGGGAAAGGAGTAGTTGTATTAGGGGTTATGATAGGAAAGGCAGTACCAGTGCTAGCAGTGGTAGTATTTGTAGGGAAAGGAATAGTTGTATTAGTGGTTGTGATAGGAAAGGCAGTACCAGTGCTAGCAGTGGTAGTATTTGTAGGGAAAGGAGTAGTTGTATTAGTGGTTGTGATAGGAAAGGCAGTACCAGTGCTAGCAGTGGTAGTATTTGTAGGGAAAGGAGTAGTTGTATTAGGGGTTATGATAGGAAAGGCAGTACCACTGCTAGCACTGGTAGTATTTGTAGGGAAAGGAGTAGTTGTATTAGGGGTTATGATAGGAAAGGCAGTACCAGTGCTAGCAGTGGTAGTATTTGTAGGGAAAGGAGTAGTTGTATTAGTGTTTGTGATAGGAAAGGCAGTACCAGTGCTAGCAGTGGTAGTATTTGTAGGGAAAGGAGTAGTTGTATTAGTGGTTGTGATAGGAAAGGCAGTACCAGTGCTAGCAGTGGTAGTATTTGTAGGGAAAGGAGTAGTTGTATTAGGGGTTATGATAGGAAAGGCAGTACCAGTGCTAGCAGTGGTAGTATTTGTAGGGAAAGGAGTAGTTGTATTAGGGGTTATGATAGGAAAGGCAGTACCAGTGCTAGCAGTGGTAGTATTTGTAGGGAAAGGAGTAGTTGTATTAGTGTTTGTGATAGGAAAGGCAGTACCAGTGCTAGCAGTGGTAGTATTTGTAGGGAAAGGAGTAGTTGTATTAGTGGTTGTGATAGGAAAGGCAGTACCAGTGCTAGCAGTGGTAGTATTTGTAGGGAAAGGAGTAGTTGTATTAGTGGTTGTGATAGGAAAGGCAGTACCAGTGCTAGCAGTGGTAGTATTTGTAGGGAAAGGAGTAGTTGTATTAGTGGTTGTGATAGGAAAGGCAGTACCAGTGCTAGCAGTGGTAGTATTTGTAGGGAAAGGAATAGTTATATTAGTGGTTGGGATAGGAAAGGCAGTACCAGTGCTAGCAGTGGTAGTATTTGTAGGGAAAGGAATAGTTATATTAGTGGTTGGGATAGGAAAGGCAGTACCAGTGCTAGCAGTGGTAGTATTTGTAGGGAAAGGAATAGTTGTAGGGAAAGGAGTAGTTATATTAGTGGTTGTGATAGGAAAGGCAGTACCAGTGCTAGCAGTGGTAGTATTTGTAGGGAAAGGAGTAGTTGTATTAGTGGTTGGGATAGGAAAGGCAGTACCAGTGCTAGCAGTGGTAGTATTTGTAGGGAAAGGAATAGTTATATTAGTGGTTGGGATAGGAAAGGCAGTACCAGTGCTAACAGTGGTAGTAGTTATAGGGGAAGGAGTATTTGTAGGGAAAGGAGTAGTTGTATTAGTGGTTGGGATAGGAAAGGCAGTACCAGTGCTAGCAGTGGGAGTATTTGTAGGGAAAGGAGTACTAGGAACAATAGTACCAGGTGTATCTTCAATAGTACTTGTTGGGAAAGAAGTGGTTATAGTAGGAGAGGCAGTACTATTGCTAGCAGAACTAGTACTTGAAGCAAAACTAGTGACAATAGACTCAGAAATGGTAGCAATAATAGTAGATGTAGGAACTGGAGATGTTGATGAGAAGGTACTCGTCATAGGTGTAGTAGTAATGTCGGGAACATCGTGACTCCAAGTGACCTCAGTTAACTTTTCCAGCCTGAAAATCTTGTCAGTCAGTTGAATAGTTAGTGTCTGCCAGAAAAGAAGAGATAACATTGGTATTTTAGAACTCTTAAACATCACATTTAACAACAACAAATGATGTGTTCATTTTTCCCCCAGAGAGTAACAGAAGGTTCCTTTTCAGGTCACATTGATTCCAGACAGATGTCTATAGAGAGATGTGCTGTGGGCATAATCCCTGTGCCAGAAATGTGTCTTTCTACTTCATTTAGTCAGAACTACACTGCTCAAGAATTTGCATATTTGATTAAAACCAATGCTCAGAAAAATATCTTTGTTTTGCCACCGATTTTAACCTTCCTGAAGGCAGGCTGTTTTCATGTTTTTACCATCCCCAACACAGAGTATACTGCCTGGCACATAATAGTGTAGTGTAAACCCTGAGATTTGGATTTCTTTTTTTTTCTTCTTTTTGTTTCTTTTTTGTAAGGCAAGTGCCTCAGTTAAACTTCAACTGACAGATTTGTCCATTTCAAAGAGACATCTGTTTCCAGCCCAGGGAAGCTCCTGTTTCCGGATCTTGATTGATTTCAATAATTGATCACTTGGTCCCCTTATTGGTTTCTCTTCTCAAGCTTGAAATTCACCATGTGTCAAATTCACCAATAAAGAGTGAACCCTGGAAGCCCTAGGTCCCTACCCCCACCCCCAAAAAAGCTGAACTCTAGGCTCTTGCCCATTCTCGACTCCCCCCTCCCCCCACAACTGCCCCAGGACCTCCTTGTATGGACCCAGGTGTGCTGTGAAATTTCCAGTACTTATATAAGTTATAAGCTTGTATCTTTTCAAAGTTTCCTGATGATTATTGCTGAAAAACATCTTTTACTCATAATAAGAACCACATGAGCTGGTCCAGCCACAACCTTGGTTATTGATAGGTTGAGACCAGCACTTAACAAATGCGCATCTGATATGCTACAAACTTTCCCCAAAAGAAAGTGTTCAAAAATCTTCTGTATCAGTCTTAACTGTAAGTATTTACTTGCAAAGGGTGGTTTTGAGATCAATAGTTCAGGAAAAATGTTCTGAAGTAGAGAACTAAATGATATAAAATATAGCATAGGGAATATAGTCAATAACTGTGTATGGTGTCAGATGGGTGTAAGATTATTGGAATGATCACTTACTAAGTTATGTAATGTCTAATCACTAAACTGTACACCTGAAACTAATATAATAATGTATGTAAACTGTAATTGAAAATAAACAAAATTATTTAAAAAATCAATTCTTAGTGACTTAAAAAAAATTAATGAGATTGGAGAAAGAGGATCTGTTTGAATGTTCAGAGGGTCATTGTCCAAAATTCAAGTACCAGCAGGACACTCTTTTTATCATGTAGAAAACAAGAATAATCCATTTTTACCTTTCTAAACCACTCCCTATGAGTTACTGAATCCATATTTATAATAGATCTAGTGTTCAAAAGTGGGATACTTTTCCTTCTGCTGTTACTCTTAATAACTCTACTTGTAATCTGTCTTCAATTAGTTGGCTGTGGCCATTAACCAAATAATTGATCTCACATCGCAGGTAGCATATATTCATTTTTATGATTACCACCAATTTTCTGCCAATTTTCACCAACTTATGAGATCTATTGATTTGACCAAGGATGTGAGTAATTTCAGGAAGAAGGGAGAAAAATTTCCAATAACAATTTTATTAGATAACTCTTTTCTTTGTTTGAGCCTCTGCCACAGACATAGGTTTTGTTATACTAGCCTGGGAAACCAAACTTAACACATAGCATAGTTTCTTTGGGAAACCAATGGAAAGGATTTCATCACACCATTGATCATTGCTCCCTTGATTACACTGGGGAGGACCACTAATATTTTATATTTTATAATATAATTTAATAGTTGCAACTTTTCTGGAACATATCTATTGTATATGTCTATAACCTTTCAAATATAAGTAAATATAACTGATAATAATAGTGGTGGTAACTTTGCAGAATAAAATTAATTTATGACATAACAACATTCCTTTGAGACATACCTGATTGTAGGGGTCACTCATGAAATTCGTTGTCGTGAATTGCTTGTTGTTATAGGTGACATTGACTTGTGTCACATAAGTAGAATGGATCCCCCAGATTTTAATATATCCAACTTTCAGTTGATTTGAATCATTCAAATAGTTATTGTGCATGGTCTGGATTTGCAATATGTTCTATAAGAAATGTATAAAAATAAAAAACATATATCTGTTGATTGCCTATATTCCATATTAAAATGTTAAGCCTCAAATTACTATTGTACTGGTTTGCTGTTTATTTTTAATTAAACATTTCATGAGGACTACTTTCTGAGTACCAGCTACAATAAATTTGATGATATCCAATATTATTGTAGCTATCATATTGGATAGTGCAGGTCTAAGATAGTCTCTCCATCCTAGGTAACATGTTTTAAGACAAATCTATACTAATTGTAGTCCAACAGAATAATCAGATCTGAAAACTAGTTTAAACACAAAATAGAGAAAGTTTCCCTGGAAGTTATGATTCCAAGAAGAGAGAACAGAAAGGATATATGTCAGACATTGTCACATACTTGAAGCACTATCTATAATAATAAAAGCATAATATGCTAATTAGAACAGACATCCTTCCCAATGACCTTCTGGATGAAGCTGGGGCTGTGAGGGAAGCCCAGGTCCTGGGTGCTGGAGGGAATCCCGGGTCCCAGGTGCCAGAGGGAAGCCGGTGCCAGCAGCAAGGGGAAGGAAGGCCTACTCTTTCATGAATTTCGTGCATCAGGCCTCTAATTATGTATAAGAGACACAATAGATTTGTGTTATACTATTCCTTAGTTCAAATCAATGGGGAACAAATGAAAGAAGGTTCCAGGTTTGACATAAAATGATCTTCCTACTCTAATTAGAATTTTGTAGGTTATCCATGGAATAATAAAACATGCATGGTAGATTGATTGAATCACTGTCTCAAATTATTTACCCCTCCTTATCCATACCATTTTCCATATAATTTTGTAATACACTCCTGCTCTGGTGGGGCATTCTATCCTACCTTGTGTCTGGGTTTGGTCATGTGACTTACTAATGGGATATTAGTCAACTTGAAGCAAATGGAAATTTTAAGAAGTTCTCAGGCATTTCTGTTTTTCCCCTTTTTTACAATCATGAAAGGTCATGCCCAG
Organism: Myotis myotis; assembly: GCF_014108235.1. Classification (NCBI taxonomy): domain Eukaryota; kingdom Metazoa; phylum Chordata; class Mammalia; order Chiroptera; family Vespertilionidae; genus Myotis; species Myotis myotis. Next base: position 52,305,617 of record NW_023416315.1, read on the forward strand.
ACTTGCCCATAAGGCCATTTTAGATCACTCAAGAGCCATATGACCCCAAGGTATGTGAGTGAATACAGCCAGGATCATCCAAGCAGCCTAACAGTACCACAACTGATTGCAGATCTAGGTAAGCCAGCCAAGATTAGCCAACTCCAGCCCAGATCAACTGAACATTATAAACTCATGAGCTAAATAAGTATTGATTGTTACATACTGCTTAAGTTTTGGGGTTGTTTGTTGTGCAATGAGTAGCAGATGTAGCATTTATCCTTCAAAATTTTATTAGCCAGAAAATGCTGTCTCAATCCCAGGAAACATGTTATACATATAAGGACTCACCTCTCTCCTCCCCACAGTATAATATGAATGACAAGTTTCTTTTTATAGAGTGATAGTATATTGGATAATTATCAAAATAAGGACTGTTTCTTCCTTATTTTAATGTCAACAGACCTGATTTATAAAGGAAGGAAGGTCTTCCTATTAAGACATGGGATATTATATCCATACATTTAATGAATAATGCTTAATCTGTAGCTAACTGGAAGAGGATTTATACAATTCAATTTTAAAAGTCTTACCTGACTTGCTGTAAAGTTTGCCAAAAAATAGTTTCCTTTTTCATAGGTATCTGCAACCAAGAAAATAGATTAAACAACTATTTGTTACTTCAACTGCTGCAGATAATCTTACATGGAGTCAGAAAATGCCTCAATGGGATCACAATTACTGATCAGGATAATCTTGAATTCTCTGAGGAGCACTAAAAACAGGAGCTGAGGGAATATTTCACTCTAAGTTGGTGTGGGGATGTGCATATGAAAGAGAGTGTTTTGAGGTAAGGGTCAGGAGGTTGCAAAGACCAAAGAACCTGGGTTGAACTAAGGTCTTCTATCATAGGTGAAAAAATGTGAAGGCTACTGATCAGTTGTTTTCTGTGCCAACATAGCAAGCACATAGCCATGAGAGCTCACATGGATATGATGATAAGCAGAGGAGAGCAGTTAGGAATTCAGACTCTCAAGTCAGATTGGCATGGGTTCAAATCCCCACTCTTGCACTTAGTAGTTGTGCAATCTCAGGCAAGTCACTTAACATTTTATCAACCATAAAATGAAGACAAAAAATAGGACTAACTCATGGCAATAAAGAACAGAACATGTTGCTTGTGCATAATAAGTATTCAAAATTTGTTTTTCAATATCATCATCAGTTATTGTAATCTTCATCTTTATTATTCTGTCTCTACTCTTAGCTTATCCTTCCATAGCATTCTATATCTCAAGCCCTCTTGCCTCCCAGGAATTACTCCACCAGTTCTTCTCCATATTCTCCTTGTTCCTCCAAGCTCCAATTATGCTCCAGAGCACTTCATTCTGACAAATCCTTAACTTGATTCTCTCTACATCAAGTTATCATATCTCCTTTCTAGTGCCCATGTCTCAAAAAAGGTAGCCTCTGCTTGTTATGTCTGTGTACTCAACTCATAATCCAATCCTACATCTCCTACACTTCAGCTCCTATTTCCTTTTTTCATTGAATTGGACCTTTCAAAGTCACCAGTGATAGTGACATGGTATATCAAATCTAAATATCTCTCCATATGATCTCCTGCCCACACATCTCCTTGAAATATTTCCCAGTTGATGTCCACTTTACTCATCCTCATCATATGGCTTCTATACCTCCTATTTTGTAAAAGTCAGTTTCACATCATGTTCTTATCTTGGCCCTTGTCAACATTCCATCTCTTACTGTTATTACAACATATTCTCTCCCTGAACCGACAAAGCCTCTTCTTTGTTTTCTAAATTACCCCAACTCTTATGGAAACAAACAATTATGAAACCCTATTTTAAAATTTGGTCTTGGCTAGAATATGTACCCTAAGTAAATATTATAGTCTCTTTTAGCAGTTTTAAAGAATTTTTAAAGGATTGGATTCTGTTAATATGGGGGGTTTAAAATAATCCTTGAACTAGCTATTAAATCTTATGTAAGAAAGAAAAAGTTTAACAAATAGTTACAAACCTGTTAACAGAAAATTCCAATCAAATGTATACTTACACTGTATCTTGCTACTTTAAATTTGAATTTAGAAGTCTGTTTGGTGAAGCAAAGAGCTTCTCTATAGAAGTTGAAAAGCTTAAAACTTGCAGGAACTAGTGATTTTTAACCTTGAGATTGAAACATATTTGTTATAGAAACCTAAAATTTTATAGGAAATTGGTTTTCCTCTTAATATATTGCTCATAGGGGGCTGATTTCATACCCTAACTGTGTTGTTATTAACCCACTATGACATCATCTAGTCCTAATCAGCTCAAGATGTAGAAAAAGACTCTAGATTTCCATAACATACTAGCAGTGATTTTGCTGGTGGAACATTTGGCAATATCTAGAGACATGTTTGGTTGTTACAAAAGGGGAGTGCTTTTGGCATCTAGTGGGTACAGGGTGGGGATGCTGCTAAACATTTTAAAGTAACAGCCCAGCCACCACCAGCAACAATAAATTATATAGCTTAAAATGTCAATACTATTGAGGTAGAGGAAACCTGCTTTTAAAAAAGCATTTTCTTGAAAAAGAGGAAAGTTGATTTCCTGATTTCAAAACTCACTTCAAAGTAACTGTCTCAAGACAGAGTGGTACTGGCATAAGAATGAATGAATTAAAAAGATTATATATCTTTTAAATGTGAAGTTTTTTTCCTGTGTCCTCAATTATGTAAATATACCTTCACATTTAAAGTCAATTGATTTTCAACAAGGGTACCAAAAGAATTCAATGGTGAAAGAAAAATCTTTTCACAAAAAGACTGGAACAACTCAATATCGACATGCAAAGAACAAACTTGGAGCCCCTGCCTCACACCATATACAAAAATTAACACAAAATGGTTCAAGGACCTAAATATAAGAGCTTAAAATATGAAACTCTTAGAGAACAAAAAAGGGTAAATCTTTGTGACCTTCGACTTAGCAATATTTTTTATTATAACACAAAAAGCTCAAGCAATGCTCTTACTTTATTAAGAGTAGCAAAAATAGATAGATTTTCAGTTAATTCCAATTATATCCTGAGCCATGTGATTTTTCTGAATGATGTATGGGGACCTTGGAAAGTCTAAACTCACCAATGCTTTGTCCATCATCCCAGAACATCTGGCCTTCAGCTTTCCCATTGTCATCCAAAGCAACAATCAATCCCATAAATAGTTGTCGACTATGAAAAAAAAAAGTTATTTTCCTCTAGATTGTAAGCTGTACAAATAAATGATAGATTCTATTGAAAAATATGATTAATCCAGGAAAATAAGATAATAGCTTTAAAATGCACAGAAAGCTCCATAAATACATAATATGAGATAAAATACAAAATAATTAAAAGCTAATGGGGAAAATATTTAAAATTTAATAAAATATTTGGCAAAACTTCAACTTTCAAAAATTAAATACACATCCTTTACTCATATACATATTATAAGTAATATGATAAGAAACTACTTTTTTAAAATACATTTTTATTGATTTCAGAGAGGAAGGGAGAGGGAGAGAGAGATAGAAACATCAATGATGAGAGAGAATCATTGATTGGCTGCCTCCTGCACTCCCCCTGCTGGTGATCAAGCTCGCAACCCAGATATGTGCCCTTGACCAGAATCAAACCTGGGACTTTTCAGTCTGCAGGCTGATGCTCTATCCACTGAGCCAAACCGGCTAGGGCAAAACTACTTCTTTATAGAAAGAAGACACCCTGCCCCAAATAAAATAAAAACAAAACACATCCTTCAGTAACTTCCATATTGCTGCAGAATAAAATGCAGCATACTTATCCTAGCATTCATAATTCTCCATGACCTCATCCTAACCTGTTTGAACTTTATTTATTTTATCCCTCTCTTTTATCTTGCTCCAGTTTACTGAATGGTTGACTATTCCCCAAATCCAACTAATGTTTCAACTTCAGTTCTTTAATTCTCTCAGAATATCTCTTTCCCTCATTTTCAAACACTCAAATCCTATTTATTATCCAAACTCAGCTCAAAGCCCTCTTTCATATAAAACCATGCTTTGCACAAGATTTAAAGTTAACTTCTCTCCTTTTGAGTTGACTCTCTTGATATAACAGGTTCTTCTTAATATGATATGATATGTATGTATAATATATATACTAGAGTCCCAGTACACAAAAATTTGTGCACTCGGGGAGGGGGGGGGCCCTCAGCCCGGCCTGTGCCCTCTCGCAGTCTGGGACCCCTCAGGGGATGACCACCTGCTGGCTTAGGCCCGCTCCCCAGGCGATTTGGCCTAAAATGGCAATCAGACATCCCTCTGGCAGCCCGGCAGCCCTCGGGGGATGTCCACTTGCCAGAGGGGAGCAAGCCTAAACTGCAGTCGGACATCCTTAGCGCTGCTGAGGAGGCAGGAGAGGCTCCCACCACCACCACTGTACTGGCAGCCATCAGCCTGGCTTGTGGCTGAAAAGAGCTCCTCCCATGTGAGAGCACCCTGACCACCAGAGGGCAGCTCCTGCATTGAGCGTCTGCCCCCTGGTGGTCAGTGTGTGTCACAGAGACCAGTCATTCCCAGTCTTTCTGCTGTTAGGGTCAGTATGCATATTACCCTGTTACTATATAGGATAGAGGCCTGGTGCACGGGTGGGGGCTGGCTGGTTTGCCCTGAACGGTGTCTTGGATCAGGGTGGGGGTCCCGCTTGTGTGCCTGGCCAGCCTGGATGAGGGGATGATGGCTGTTTGCAGCTGGTCACACTCCCTTCAGGGTTGGGGTCCCCACTGGGGTGCCTGGCCAGTCTGGGTGAGGGGCTGAGGGCCGTTTTCAGGCTGGCGGGTGACTGAAGCTCCCAACCTCTCCTTTTTTTCTTTTTTCTTTTTTTATCCTGGGATTTATTTACCTTCTATGGCTGTCACTGGAGCTGAGAGCCAGCTTTAGCTCTGAGGCTCAGCTCCAGCTCTGAGACCTCGGCTGCTGAAAGCATGTATCTGGGCTTTGTTTAGCTTCTATAATTGAAACACTGTTGCAACTCCAGCTCTGAGGCCTGGCTGGCTGAAAGCAGGTTTCTGGGGATTGTTTAGCTTCTATAATTGCAACATAGCTGCTTAGAGTGCAGCTCAGAGCTGGGCGGCGGCAGGCGGAGAACCTTGGATTCCTCCATCACTGGAGCAAGCAAGCCTCCTATTCGCTTCAACTGCTTGGCTGCCGGCCACCATCTTGGTTGGCAGTTAATTTGCATATTGCCCTGATTAGCCAATGGGAAGCGTGTCAGAGGTATGGTTAATTACCATGTTTGTCTATTATTAGATAGGGGGGGAGAGAGAGAGAGAGAGAGAGAGAGAGAGAGAGAGAGAGAGAGAGAGAGGTGAGGGGGGCCAATGCACAAAATTCATGCATGGAGGGGGTGTCCATCAGCCCAGCCTGCACCCTCTCTCAATCTGGGACCCCTCGGGGAATGTCTGGCTGCCAGTTTAGGCCCAATCAGCACTTGGCCTAAACTGGCACTTGGACATCCTTCTCACAATCCGGGACTGCTGGCTCCTAACTGCATACCTGCCTACCTGCCTGATCGCCCCTAACTGCTCTGACTGCCTGCCTTATTGACCCTAACTGCTCGCCTTTCTGCCTGACTGCCCTAACCACCTCCGCCTGCCTGCCTGATCACCCCTAACCACTCACCTGCCTGCCTGATTGCCCCTAACCACTCTGCCTTCCTGCCTGATTGCCCCTAACTGCTTGCCTGCCTGCCTGATCACCCCTAACTGCCTCTGCCTCAGCCCCTGCTGCTGTGGCTTCATCCAGAAGGACATCCGAAATGACGTCCGGAAGGTCGTTCGGCTGTCCCATCTAATCAGCATATTACGCTTTTATTATTTCATATATATATAAAATCTCTTCTGGGTCAACCCAAGCTGAATGGGAGTGAGCACTAAATCCCTGTATAGCTATCACAAATCAAAGAGCTCATCAATATTTCTCAATTTTTTAATAGTATAGAAAGAAGTATATGCTGCTGCCCCAGCAAATTTTTGTCCTGGACCTCTGATGCAGCGCTACAGATAAATGATCTCCCCAAGCCTAACTTCATGAACTCATCCTACCCCAGGTCCCATTCAGAAGGCACTCACAGAACCAAAGCAGTGAAACTGCCTGTGATTTGGATTTTTATCCACAGAGCCCCAGTTGCGGTGGCCAGCCCCCATGAGGCTGCCTCACTGTGTCAAAGTGAGGCCATCAGACACTGCCTCTCTCTCTTACCTGGAGTGAGTGTTCATTGCAGCCTCCTGCCAAGGCAAGATGTAGCCTCCTCTGATATGAAGGTTGATGTGGTCAAGGGGAGCCTTCAGGATTCTCCACTCACCTGTCGATGTATTGCCAGATTCCTAGAATGGAGAATGCAAGCAAGCATCTATAATAGATGGATGAAATGAATGCATGCTATACAACAAGTCCTTCCTTCCCAAGGAAGTGTTTTTGGAAAGTTATCAAAATACTGCAAATTGAGCCCTAACCGGTTTGGCTCAGTGGATAGAGTGTTGGCCTGCGGACTGAAAGGTCCCAGGTTTGATTCCAGTCAAGGGCATGGTTGCAGGCATATCCCCAGTAGGGAGTGTGCAGGAGGCAGCTGGTCGATGTTTCTAACTCTCTATACCTCTCCCTTCCTCTGTAAAAAATCAATAAAATATATTTTTAAAAAATACTGCAAATCGAAAAAGAAAATCTCTGATTTTCAGCTTTGCTGAAAACTCTGGAAATCTAGTCTTTTCTCTTTATTCTCCAGAAAAGGTAGGGTGTGGGGGAGAACTCAATGTGATATGGGTATCAGATTTTACCTAGTTATGATTTTGTGGATATTTTTTATTGATTTTTTTTGAGAGAGAGAAAGAGAGAACGAAAAACATAAATGTGAGAGAGGAACATTGATTGGCTGCCTCCCACACGCCCCCCCCCCCTACAATTGGGGGAGCCCTCTACTTGGGCATGTGCCTTGACCAAGAATTGAACCAGCAACTTTTTGGCACAGGGGACAATACCGTGTACGTGTTAGGGCATTTTATGGACACTTTTATTTAAAGAAATCTTGCAGGACTGAAAAGTTGAAAATTATTGCTTTATAAAATAGGTGCCTGGAATTCAGGAGACAACTTCCTAACCTGCATAGACCAACCTGGTTCTTCACAAAACATGTTAGTTCTTACCATGCTATAGTCATACCAACGGGCTCTGGGGAAATAAGCATGGACCTCAAAAGTATTCTGAAACAGAAAACCAACAGGTCATTACAAATATCTCAATAATGTCACTTTAATTTTTAAAATTCTGTAGAATTAACATGAAAATCGGAATTTCACTAATGATTTTAAGAGTTTTGGGTAATTTTATTAAGAAAGAACCCAGGAAATTCATTTCAAACACACAGAAAAATATTTTTTCTTAAAAAGGTCAACTTTATAAGGATGCAAGGTGACAAGACATTAAAATAAGAAGTTAATTGAAGATGTTAAGTTTTCATTAACAAAGACCTCAAAAAAAGAAAAGGATTTCCCTGAAATATTCTAGAAGTAGTGAGCTGAACAAGATGATCTTTCAAATGCCCTTCCTGTTTCCTATATGAGATTGGAGGGTCTATGATCTATGATGGGAACTCACACTTGTCAGCACGGGGCTGATTAAGACGGCAGGGCCCAGCATGAACTGACGGTCTATATCCCACGTTGTCCTATCTTCTCTAAACCTTAAAAAACAGGCATAAAATGTCTACTCAGATTGTTATGACTGTTGCAGAGGGTTATTCATACAACATGCCCAGACCTGCTGCTTGGGGAAACAGGCTCTACTCACTCATGGAGGAGAGGGCGGACAACAGTGCTGCCCTCAACGTGAGCTTTGTGCATCAGAGTATAGAGGTAAGGCAGCAGGGTGTATCTGGTCTGGAGGACTTTTCTTGAGTACGTCTGAAAGGTTGAATTCCAGGCCACAGGATCTTGTCTCTAAGGGGATAAAGGAGCATATCACACAGATCACCTCTTTTTTACTCTATCCTAATGGTATCAGAAAAGTACCTGAAGGCACATGTCCCATGGTTAGGCTACACACCATTTCTCCTTTCATTTCTAGCCTATCCTTTCCCCCACTCCCACCACCTTAATAAACTAGAGTGTCCTGCTTCTTCCTCTCTATCATGGGCTCCTTAGTCTCCTGCTCAGGTCTAGTCTTGACCCTGCACATGTGTAGAGAGATGAGTCTCTATGAGGTACTAACCTATCTTGGATGGATTTGAGCAAAATACTCACTATTTTTAAAGAGAAAGGAAATTTCTTTTATTTCAGCCCCATGGGGCACTATCAACTATTCCACCAAAAGATGAGGAAAAGTATATTCTTGAAAATCATTGGTAATCATAGTTCTTTTTATTAACTCTGTGGGTTTTCTTAAGAAATGGAGATTCTGTTGATTTTTATGAGTTTTCTCAACAAATAATTATGATACTTTTGAGCATTAAAAAGAAAGTTGTGATTTGAGGACACAAAACACCTGGGGCATAAACTGCTGCCTCACCCTTGTCCCGATGGTGTTGTGGTTCCTGGAAAATGGATAAAACGCCCCCAGTTGCATCCAGCGAAGACACATCTCATATTCAGCATTTCCCAAGAATCCACAGATATTTGCTCCTGTCTGAGAAGATGCAAAATCAGGGCAAGAGGTGGGACTGTTGTAGGTGCAGACACACTGAATCTGACTGGGTCATTAGTAATGGCCCCAATGTGACTTACATAAGGTATTCCAAAGAGACTGAACTCCATCATGCCTGCAATGAGAAGACATAGCTGTGTTGGACTAAGCAGTCCTTTGGGAGGGTAGGTTTGCCCTGTCTCTTCTGTCCCCCATTTGAAAGCCTTGGGCCAGTCATGATGAACAAATAAAAAGATGGGTATAGATTAAAACACACACCAATAGAGAACTCAGCACCTGTTGATCACACTGTCTACAAGCATGATGATTAGACACAACCCATGCAGATGAGGAGCAAACATCCCCAGGCTCTTCCCCGCCAGCAGAAGCCCCTGGGATAAGCCACACACCAATGATAGACTTCCTCAGCTGGTCCCATGCAGCTGTGTTGTCTCCCAGCCAGTGTCCTGCCCAGCGGCCAGAAGAAGGGAACGTGGAGCGGGTAATGACAACCCCTCGCTGATGCGTCACCTCCTGCACAGCTCTGGTTGGAGGGGAACAAAGAAGGGGAAGAAGGTGAATTTGAGGATTGACATCCATGGAACTTCATTAAGGAGCCTAGCTTCAGCCTGGAGCATGAGGCGGCAACGGGGCTCAATTTTAGCCAGAGAACTTCTTCCCTGAAAGCATCTGCTGTTTAATAGTGACGCTAAGAGGCCCAGTGAACTTCAGAACCAGACAATTGGAGATATGGCATCACCTAAAATGTAAATTTCCTTTCTTAAAAGAAAATCTAGCACTGGCCAATGTGGCTGTGTTGGTTGGGCATTATCCATGCACTGTGAGGTTGACTTTTCAATTCCAGTCCTGATCAGGGCACATGCCTGGGTTTCGTCCTCAATCCCCAGTAGGAGGCATGTAGGAGGCAGTCGATCAATGTTTTGTTCCCTTCCTCTCCCTCTAAAAATCAATTAAAAAAAAAACTTTTAAAAATCTAGTTAACTAGCTGTCCATATGGGAGTAGGGAAAGGGGGTAGGACTGATGTAATTATGGAACAATTACTCTATTCCAGGTATTATATTGGTTACTTTCATGTGTACTGTCGTACTACCTCACAAGAAAGGTTCCTTTTACCATTTTGTACTGTTTGGAAACTGAGGCTCAGAGAAGTTAGATAATTAGTCAAAAGTCACTTAAACAGCAAGAAGACAGATTTGGGATCCAAATAAAAGTATATATGACTATAGCTTTTTTGGTAATATTCACTCTCCCATGCAACTCCTCAAAAAGCAGAATCAATTTTGCACACAGAAGCAAATATATAGAAAAGATGTTTAAGTATTTGTTGATTGAAAGTGGATCTTCGCCTGCAGCCTTAGTCAGAAAATACAAACGTGTGAGAGAAAAATCAGTGGAACAAAAGAGAAAGTCAATTAACAGATACTAGTATATGAGGCAACACAAATATTTGCTGAATGCAGCACTGCAAATCAGTAGACACAGATGGCTGATTCAATAAATGATGTCAGGAAAAGAAGCCAGCTATTGTTGTGGAAACGGACCCATTTAGGTAACTTCCAATATTTCACACCACAGTGAATCCCAAAATGGACGGAGATTGTGTGCGTGTGTGCACATGTCTGAGTGAGAGATAATAAATGCCTGACATAAGGCAGGGATGTACAGTAAGGATGGATGGAATGTGGAGATGCGAACAACTTTGCTATTGACCATTTCAGAACTCTAGAAATTAACCAGACACAGAAAGAAGTGAAAAATCGTCTCTCCAGGAGCAACTACTAAATCTTGGCAAGACAGTGAGTTATATGGGATTTTAACTTGGTCTATTTGTAGCCCAACCCTTCTCTAGCTCAGTGGCACCAAAAGCCAGCAGTCTTGCAGCAAAATGAGAGGTCTGACCTTTTTTGAAGCTTTGTTAAAAGCTCCATCCCCACTGCACAATAAAATGTTTATTTCTAACTTCCAGTCCCCTGGAAAATCTCCCTTCCCAGGGCGTGGTGGCTATTTGATTAGACTTGGAGCTCAATTCAGCAGAGAGAGAAAACACCCACACACAGGGAATTACTAAAACAGTAACAATTTTCTGGCAACATCACAGGTGCTCAGGCTGTGGTTTCAGTTGGGGCAAACAAAAGCTTGGCTGGTAATTTAAAAGTAAATCCTGGAGAATTAGAAACTGTTTAAAAACAAACAAACAATCAACAACAACAAAAGTTCACAGCCAAAAGCTTTTCTGAAAACAAGGTTTATTGAGCCACATGTGAGCCAGAAAAAGGACGAGGTCTTGGGGAATCAGCCTACAACGCCAGCAGCAGGGCTGGATGGAGAAGCCAGCGTGTCCACCACCACCACAGAGAACTTTGTCAAGTTCCTCCATTTCCTGGGGATCGTAAAGACTGCATAGTGCATGCCCAAGAAAAAACCAGGAAAGGAGAAGTTTCCAGTGACTTAACTTCTGGCTGCATTCAAACAGGCAGTGAAAGGTAACGCTGTCTTACAAACTGCCTGAAGTCTGAATCTGTGCCCACTTATGCCCTTGGCAAAAGGGTGAAAGACACAGAGGCATTTAAGGTGACTAAGGTGGCTTTAACATTTTGCTCAGCTTGACTAAACCTTAGGCAGGCTTCTTCCTGACTCTAGAACCCGACCTTGACCTCCCTTTAGAGCAGTGGTTCTCAACCTTCTGGCCCTTTAAATACAGTTCCTCATGTTGTGACCCAACCATAAAATTATTTTCATTGCTACTTCATAACTGTAATGTTGCTACTGTTATGAATCGTAATGTAAATATCTGATATGCAGGATGGTCTTAGGCGACCCCTGTGAAAGGGTCGTTCGACCGCCAAAGGGGTTGTGACCCACAGGTTGAGAACCACTGCTTTAGAGCATTTAGTTTAGAAAATTTTAACTGTTCTTTCTGTGACCCTTTGAGATATAAATCTTTTAAAAAGACTCAGACTCTTTCTGGTTTTACAACCCAAATAAGTCTTTCCCAGGGACCTGGGAGCTCTCCCTTTGAAATGTAATCAGCAAGGAAGACAGTGCCCTGTCCAGAGTCTCTATAAGGGTGACAAGGAGCATAACTTCAGCAGGGTCTCCTTGCTCCAACTTAAAACCTCCTGTCATGACAGCAGGTTCAATTAACTTTTCCTTCGAGTAAGGCCAATTAGCAAACACAGGAGACCTATGAATGCCCCACTCCAGTTGTCAAGAACTCTAAGACCTTCAATAAAAAAATCTTTTAAAAAGCCCTGGTGGGTGTGGCTTAGTTGGTTAAGCATCTTCCCATGCACTGGAAGATTGCTGGTCAGGACACAATCCCAGTAGGGGGCAGGCAGGGGGCAGCAGATCAATGCTCTGCTCTCATATTGAAGTTTCTCTTTCTCCCTCTCTCTAAAAATTGATAAAAATTCTTTAAAAAAACATACCAGCAAACAAAAATACCTCTACAACATTTGTTTCAATTAAGTTGAGTTCAAATTGAGGAGTTCTTCTTCTTCTTCTTCTTCTTCTTCTTCTTCTTCTTCTTCTTCTTCTTCTTCTCTCTCTCTCTCTCTCTCTCTCTCTCTCTCTCTCTTATTGTAATAAATAGCCTTGAATAAAGTTTTCCTGGTCTGTTTAACTGTCCAGTGAAAGTTTTGCTTTGACAAAGGAAACTTTCCTACTGATCATTATCTGATCACTGAATTATACTGAATAATATCCAATGGTATCCAAGGAAGCCAGGCTTAAGAATTGAAAGAGAACTTTTAAAAAAGAGGGTATTGAAGAATTCAGTGGCCACAAACTGCAGGGGAACTGAGAATATACAGAGTTAGACAGAAATGCTGCTAAACAAATAAGCAACAAGTGAAAAAAAAAAAAAAAGAGCAACAACAAAAACAAGGTAGGTTTTATGCCAGAGTTGTTACAGTGCATTATGTAACATTAAGTCATGCAAAACAAAACAAAAGCACATGAAGAGAGAACAGTATGGAGTTTCCTCAAAAAACTAAACACGGAACTCCCATTTGACCCAGTGATCCCACTTCTAGGAATATATCCCAAGAAGCTAGAAACACCAATCAGAAAGGATATATGCATCCCTATGTTCATAGCAGCACAATTCACCATAGCTAAGATCTGGAAACAGCCTAAGTGCCCATCAGCAGATGAGTGGATTAAAAAACTGTGGTACATCTACACAATGGAATACTACGCTGTGGCAAAAAGGAAGGAATTCTTGCCATTTGCAACAGCATGGATGAAACTGGAGAGCATTATTCTAAGTGAAATAAGCCAGTCAGAGAAAGATAAATACCACATGATCTCACTCATTTGTGGAATATAGAGAACAACATAGACTGATGAACAGGGACAGATCCAGAGACAGAGAAATAGTAATCAGACCATCAATCCCCAGAGGGAAAGGAGGGGAGGGTGGGGGTAAGGGGGAGAGATCAACCAAAGGACTTGTATGCATACATATAAGCCAAACCAATGGACACAGACAACAGGGGGATGAGAGCAGGAGTCGGGGGGGAGTTGGGGGTTAATGGGGGGATAAGGACACATTTGTAATACCTTAACCAATAAATAAATTTTAAAAAAAACTTAAAAAGCACATGAAAGTATGTCAGATGCACAAGAAAAGAAAAAACAACCAACAGAAAATGTTATTGAGGGGCTTGGTAGACAAAGACTATAAGTTAGTTATTACATGTCCAAAGAGCTTAAAGGAAGCATATCTAAATAATTAATAGAAAGTATGACAATGACTTCCTGCTAAATAGAGGATGTCAATAAAGCAACAGAACTTGTTTAAAAAGGAACAAATAGAAATTTTGGAGTTGAAAAATAAAATAACTAAAATTTACTGAAGAGACTGAGCTCAACATCCAATGTGAGCTAGATGACAAAAGAATCAGCAAAATTGAAGATAGCGATCCAGTTTGAATATCAAAAAGAAGTAAAAATGAAGAAATGTAAGCAGAATTTTAGAGACCATCAAATGTACCAACATACATATAATTGGACTCTGAGAAAGAGAAAAGAAAGAGAAAGGGGTAGAAAAATATTTTTTTTAAATAATGGCTAGACAAAGAAGGGAAGGAATTAGCTAAAGGAGATATATGCATACCCATGAACACAGACAATAATTTGGTAAAGGCTAAGGAAGAAGTAGGTGGGGGAGGATGGGTGTTGGAAAAGGGAGTGGTAGTGGAAGGGAGGACTCCTGCAATAATGTCAACATGAAATATTTTTGAATGAAAGTAAAACAAATAAAATTAAATTAAAATAATAGTCAGAAATATATACACTGAAAACTATAAAACATTGCTGAAAGAAAATGAAATGAGATCTAAAGAAATGGGAAGACATCCCATGCTGATGGATCAGAAGATGTACTATTATTAAGATGGAAATACTCCCTAAATAGCTCTACAGATTCAGTGCAATCCCAACCAATATCCCTGTTACTGTTTTGCAGAAATTAACAAGCTAATCCTAAAATTCATATTAATTGCAAAGCACCCAGAATAATTAAGAAAAAACCTTGAAAAAAGAATACAAAAGGCAACATACTGTATGATTCCATTTACATGTATATGAAGTGTCCAGATTCAGCAATCTATGTATATAGGAAGTAGATCTGTGGTTGCTCAGGGTCAGGAGGTAGGGACAATGCTAGAAAGTGACTGCTATAGGGTTGGTATAGAGTTTCCTTTTAGGATGTTAAAAAATGTTCTAGAATTTGATTGTAGTTATTGCTGTACAATTCTATGAATATACTAAATACAGCCTAACTGCTTACATTATTTTTTAAATTAAGTGTATTTAACATATAACATTGTATAAATTTAAGCTGCACAACATTAATTTGATACATTTATATATTGTAGTAAGATTGCCATTATAGCAATTATCAGCACCTGCTCACTTTATTTCTACTGAATTTATTAGGGTGACCTTGGTTAATAAAATTATATAGGTTTCAGGTATACAATTCTATAATATATCATCTGCATATTGTATTATGTGTTCACTACCCCAAGTCAAGTCCTCTTCTACCACCATTTATCCCCTCTTTACCTTCTTCTACCTCTCCTCACCCCTCTTTCCCTCTGGTCATCACCACACTGTTATCTGTGTCTATGAGTTTCGTTTTTGTTTTTGCTTAATCTTTTCATAGTTTTCACTCAGCCCCCCAACCCCATGCCCCTCTGAGCTGTCAGTCTGTTCTCTATATCTATGAGTCTGTTTCTATTTTGTTTGTTAGTTTATTTTGTTCATTAGATTCCACATAAAGTGAAATCATATGTGTACCTGCACATTTTAAACAGGTGAATTTAGCAACCTACTTGGTTAATACAACTCAGAAGTGGTGTGGCTGCTTAGGAAACCACTCCTGCTATTTTGACATTCATCCATTTAACATATATATATATATATATATATATATATATATATATATATATATATGACACATTTATTTATTTATATATGACAAGACAAAAGTAACAGTGTGGAAAATGACCCTTGCTGCCAGTGACTAAGCATACTCACTCATATGTGGGTCTGGTCTGGGACCACCCGTACAGGCTGTGCACATCGTAGTGCCGCACCCGGGAGCCGTCGGGCAGGATCTGCTCGCTCTCCATGCACAGGGTCTTGCTGCTGAGACCCCTGTCCCTAGACTCCAAATCTAAGAGGAAATGCTGAGTTATATTCTGAACAACTTGATCTGCACATTCACTAGAAATGCCCATCATCTTGGCATGGTTCTATTTCAAACAACACCTTTATCACCAGTAGCAGCTCCAATTTCAAGAATTTCTTTTGTCTAATAAAAACAACAATGTTCTGTGACCTTGTAACTAATGAAGAATAAGGGCAGGGAATGGAGCTGGTAAAGGCATCCTTCTTTATGCTCCAACTCTAACATTTATAGAGTATGATCCATGCCCCTTTATCAGCATCATACACTCTTCTGTCTTATGACTGTATCTTCCACTAGATGGTAATGTTCTCAAGGGAATGAATCTTGTTTCAACCAACTTTATATTAATGTTGCTAAATCATTCTGATTTGTCAATACTTGCCTGATACACAAATATTATATTAAGGGAAGAGGAGAAAATAAGGAAGGAAGGAAAAGGAAGGAAGAAGGAAGGAAGGAAGGAAGGAAGGAAGGAAGGAAGGAAGGAAGGAAGGAAGGAAGGAAGGAAGTGAGAAGGGAGGGAAGGAAGTGGGGAGGGAAGGAAGGAGGGAGGGAGGAAGGGAGAGAAAGAGGAAGGGAAGAAGAAAGGGAATTACCAAACAATAGGAAACATAGCAATGATGTAGACATTAAAAAACTTGGATTCCAGATTTCATCCCAAAAATTACTGGTATAGTGCTTGTAGGAAGGTGAGTCACTTCCTTCTCATGTTTCTGTAAGTTGAGAGTTCAACTCTCTGAGATGCCTTTGATCCCCAGGTCCTGTAGTCTCTATTGCTGTTTGTATCATAGGACAACCTGGGCATGCCCTTCATCAAGTGTCTGTGAACACAGGCAGAGAGAGTGCAGGAACTAGATTTTCATTCTCTAATCAAAAGGGTGTGTGTGTGTGTGTGTGTGTGTGTGTGTGTGTGTGTGTGTAGAGGGTTAATTAAAGTTTTAGCAATCAGTTCATAGTTATCGATGTAATCAGATGCACCATTCATTGCTTGGATTCTTTCATACCACATCAAGTCATTATTTCTATGCTTGATCCATAATTTATTTATTTGTACTTATTCAAGGTTATTCTATTTGGGATTTTATCTCATGTTTAAGAGTGTTTTCTCTCTCCAAAATGAGGCTTCACTTTGACAAGAGGAAAACGTAAGGGGTTTTGAGCAGGGCAGTAATTTAAGGAAGCAATCATTTTACATACATGGCATATATGGTGGCTTATTAAGAATTTCATCACGGCAGCCACTGACAGATCCATCCACAAAGTTTGATGGCTCATTCTTATCCTGAAATGAATTAGCAAAACAGATTCCATGATGTCAGAGGGGACAGAGTGGCCTTGGCTCAGGAGAACACTGCCCTCCTAGAGACAAAAGGATCTTATTTAAACTCTCACACAGCTGGTTGCTTCATTGATTCCATGGGAAAGGAAACTGGGATGCTGCTATGCCTCCCATCCCTAGAGACACACAAATAGAAGAGCCTTGGACACATGTCCCAGAGACATCTCAGGAAGCCCTGGTCTTATGCCCACCTGACATGCATAACAAATATCTGAACAGGCCTTTGAAGCCATTCCCTCAGAGGACTCTCTACCAGCACTGTGGTGAGCATCTATTTCACCTCAGATTCAGGCCTTCTTGCCCCTAGGTCTGCTGTATCATGGATGGTCTCTCAGGCTCCCTTACTGTTGGCTTCTGGGGAGGTTTGGCCAATGGGAGGCAGTGGCAAGAGATTAAAGGATGGGAACTAAGAGAAGACAGGATATTTGTGCCTTTTCAGCTGGCATCATCTCTAGTGGTGGCATGTCTCCCCATTAGTCTCCAACGTCCTCTACCCAATATGTCCCTGGGCAGACCTACAACTCCCTCTGCTCCTCTTGGTGGTCCCAGCACCTTCATTCTGTACCAGCATCCCTCTCTTTCACTCCTCCAGCCCTCGCTACCTGCTTTGCTAGTTTCTGAATTGCCTCCTCGTGCTTGTACTTCTAGCACTTCCAAAGAAAACACGCTAAGGATGCACTTACGATCCACAGTCCATCGAACTTCAAGCTCTTTGGGCTTGTGTAGAGCTTTTTTATTTCCTCCTTCCACCAAGTAGCTGTGCTGTTACGCAGGAAGTCAGGATAAGCGATGTGGGCTTTGTACAGCTGGAAGAGTAACACAGACTCTCACACTGGGTCTCAGCCTGTTCAGGAAGGGGAGTGTGGGGACTAGGAAGGGGAGGTGAACAGGTGCTTGTGCAAAGTACTGGCTCCCTCCTCCGCGCCCCCCCCCCCACCACCACCACCACTGTGAGACCTAACCCACTTCTGCTGATGCTTCACAGAATTTACTGTGGACACAAAGAGATCAGAGGAGGCTTTAGAGCTGCAGATGCTTTTTCTACATTGGTAAAATGAAGGAGACCAATCATCCAGGGAAAAGTGAGCTACAGAGTGAGCTACAAGCTGATGTGACATCAAATGCCGAGATGAAAGACATTACTCCTTTTAACTGGTTTACATGTGGACAATTCACTGAAACTCAAATACTATGTGGCTGTAAGAAAAGGAGGATCTCTTACCATTTGCAACAGCATGGATGGACCTGGAGATTATTATTTTAAGCAAAATAAGCCAGTCAGAGAAAGACAAGTATCACCTCAAATCTTGTTGCCATAAACCAAACAACTGGGGCCCAAAAAAGGAATTAAAGGAGACAAAAGAAGGAGGATAATACATAAGATCTATTGATTCATTTAAATATGATGGCTGATTAAGCATCATAGGCCAAAGATTAGTACACATCTTGGGTGTGGGTGACTGGGAGACATAGATTTCAGAGCCATTCTCAAAGGTATTATTTATGGGTGTTAAATGACCAGCTGGGGTACATAAGGAGTGGAACGCCAGAATATTTCCAGGCAATAAAAACATAACTCACTGATAGAGGATTAGACCTTTGACTTTGGTCTCATGAATGTTTGTTAAGTAATCAGTATCACACAGATTTCTACTCATTCATAATTTATAAATTACCCAATACATTTTGCTAAGATTTATGAAGAGCCTCTTTCAATCAAAACATTGTGATGCTGATTAATTACAGACATCTCCTCCCAATCCTTACCTCTCCCCAGACAATGTCACTGCTGTTAGGCCATTTGATGAATACATTCTTTTCCTGCCCTGTGGTGAATGGGAGATACTTGGTCTCATTGCGAGAAATGCCTGGATTCTGAAACAAAAGCGTTTAAAACAGAAAACATGAGAAAAATATTTCCAAGAAAAATGATCTCCAAAATGTTAACAATTCGTGGTACAGAAAGAAATGGTAAACTTCAAAATAGACAAACAAACAAAAATACAACCCAGGTTAATTTGCGTATGTCTATTGGATAGTTGAGAGCAAAAGAATATATTGATGTTTCTCTATAAAATTCCCAAGGGGGAAAAAAAGCATGCTAATGTTTGAAAAAAAATTCCTGGAGAGAAACTAAATTAACAAGACATTACCCTCGCATAGAGAAAGGTAATTTACTGCATTTCAGTAGTGTCACAGCAATATTCCCTAAAAATGAGAAACTTCTTTCTTCTATTCTGTGGCCAGACTGTCCACCTAAGGTGGCCTTCCCATTAACCTCATCCTTTACCTGTCCCAATTACTTTCTATAATAGTATTCTATTTCACAACTGTCATATGAATCATTCCTGCCTAAAATTATATTTTAATGTTTATTAATTGGTTGTATCCTCCAATCCTATATAATAAAAGCCTGATATGCAAATCAACTGAACAGTGGAACAACCAGTCACTATGATGTGCACTGACCACCAGGGGGCAGAAGCTCAACACAGAAGCTACCCCCAGCCTGCAGGCCTCAGGCCAGCCAAGGTGAGTGCCAGGGGAGGGCCACCCCCATCGTCCCACTGGTCAACCCGCAGATTGGCCCTGATCGCCAGCCAGGCCTATGAATGAATGAATTTCATGCATTGAGCCTCTAGTCCTAACTAATAATAGACAAACATGGTAATTGACCATACCTCCGCTACGCTTCCCATTGGCAAATCAGCAGGATATGCAAATTAACTGCCAACCAAGATGGCGGCCGGCAGCCACGCAGCTGAAGCAAACAGGAGGTTTGCTTGCTCCAGTGATGGAGGAAGCCAAGGTTCCCCGCCTGCCACGGCCCAGCTCTGGAAGCAACTATGTTTCAATTATAGAAGCTAAACAAACCCCAGATACCTGCTTTCAGCTGGCCACGGCCTCAGAGCTGAGAGCGCCAGTGATGGCAACAGAGTTTCAATTATAGAAGCCAAACAAACTCCAGATACCTGCTTTCAGCCAGCCGCAGCCTCAGAGCTGGAGCCAGGCCTCAGAGCTGGAGCCGGCTCTCAGCTCCAGTAACAACTATAGAAGGTAAATAAATCCCAGAAAAAAGAAAAAAAAGGAGAGGCTGGGAGCTTCAGTTGCCCACCAGCCTGAAAACGGCCCTCAGCCCCTCACCCAGACTGGCCAGGCACCCCAGTGGGGACCCCCACCCTGAAGGGGGTGTGACCAGCTGCAAACAGCCATCAACCCGTCATCCAGGCTGGCCAGGCACCCCAGCGGGACCCCCAACCTGATCCGGGACACCCTTCAGGGCAAACCAGCCAGCCCCTACCCATGCACCAGGCCTCTATCCTATATAGTAACAGGGTAATATGCAAACTGACCCTAACAGCAGAAAGACTGGGAATGACTGGTCACTATGATGCACACTGACCACCAGGGGGCAGACACTCAATGCAGGAGCTGCCCTCTGGTGGTCAGTGTGCTCTCACAGTGGGGAGCTCTGTTCAGCCACAAGCCAGGCTGATGGCTGCCAGTACAGTGGTGGTGGTGGGAGCTTCTCCCGCCTCCTCAGCAGCGCTAAGGATGTCTGACTGCAGCTTAGGTCTTCTCCCCGCTGGCAAGTGGACATCCCCCGAGGGCTGCCGGGCTGTCAGAGGGATGTCTGATTGCCATCTTAGGCCCAATCCCCCAGGGAGCAGGCCTAAGCCAGCAAATGGTCATCCCCCAAGGGGTCCCAGACTGTGAGAGGGCACAGGCCAGGCTGAGGGAACCCCCACTGCCCCCAGTGCACAAATTTTTGTGCACCAGGCCTCTAGTATTATATAATCCCTGTAAGGACATTGTCTTCTTAATGAATTTAGATTGCAAGCACACACACACACACACACACACACACACCTTTTATAATGGTAATTTTCAAAGACTCAAGGCTTAACAAATACTTGAATGAATGAATGAACTGACAAACAAAAGTCAGCAAAGAATGTTTTAATTTTTGGAAGCTATAAAAGAGGAGCATTTGTAGGTAACTACTTCTGTATTTAATCAAGATATAACTTCCAATGTGAAATAATAAATTGGTCCTCTGGACCTTCACTAGGTTGTTTGTGAATTTAATTAAGAAGAAATAAGTCCCCTGAGCCTCACCATTGCTGGGTGATGACAAAACAGGTTTTTGAAAACCCCACAGTAAAGCCAAGACTAAAATACAGCTATTCTAAGGCACAGTCTGAAATAGAGAGACTTTTTTTATTGTTGCTATATTCAGTGTTTTAGCCCACAGTTCTTCTAATTCTGTCAAGAGAACAGTAACAATAAATTATACTCAGTCATTAAAAATAAAGATTGTAAAACATCATCTTTTAAAAAACCTTTTTATTGTTTTTTCCTCCTTTATTTGCTTTTTCAAACTTAAAAAAGTAATTATAGATACACAGGAAGTGGCAAAAATGTACAGGGAATTGTCCTATACTCTTCATCTCATTTCCTTCAATGGTGCTATTTTTAAAACATGAACACAAAAAAAAATGAGATTTAATATTTGCAAGTACCTACCAGAACAAGGACAAATCTTGTGCCATTTTTCTTCATTCGCTCCATCAGCAGACTAAGGTTTTGAAAGCTGGTGCTGAGGGTAAAGTCCAGCTTCTGGTCCATGTAATCGATGTCTACATGCTGAACATCCTAGAGGAAGGGCAAGCAAGGTGTTGGGGGGATCCTGCAATAATAACCTCAGGGCACACACACTGCTCTGCCAGACTCCAGGTCTGCTGCTTGTAGACCCCAGTCCAGGTCCCTCCAAATTTACCTCATTACTCCACTAGACCCACTTGCCAATTCTGCTGATTAAATTTGCTATCTGATTCTTGCATACAGATCACCTGTTCCCATTCCTTCTGCTTCTGCCTCTCCCACACACACACATTGGAATTCTTTCCCCTTTCCTTCCCTCAGTTCATGTTTTTTCCACTCTTCAAATCTCAAACATGGTAAGACTATCAAAAAAAAAGTGCTAGTTAAATGTTCAAGGGTAAAAAGCAGACTCCCCTGAGAAACAAGATTGTATACCTGTTTTCTCTTTTTCCCTCCAGTAAACCTGATTAAATTTATTCACATTTAAGAACTACATTATTTTATAGCATTCTAAAATGTATATACTATTTCCACCATCTCCAATTGTCTAGATGGTCTTTGAGATGAAAATCTTTCCTTCTCTTTTCTCAATACAATGCCAACCAACCTAGGTTTCTGCACATGAAATGTACCCAATTCAAGATTGTTGAATGATGGCTATGTGGTTAATATTCAGTTGAAACAAGAGATGTTTCTCTTTAGCTTAAAGGTGGTAATCACCTGTATTGTCTTAAGACCCTAGGTCAGTGGTTCTCAACCTGTGGGTCGCCACACTTTGGAAAACACATATGTAATTACATATTGACATCCTGCATATCAGATATTTACATTACGATTCATAACAGTAGCAAAATTACAGTTATGAAGTAGCAACGAAAATAATTTTATGGTTGGGGGGTCACCACAACATGAGGAACTGTATTAAAGGGTCACGGCATTAGGAAGGTTGAGAACCACTGCTCTAGGTAAAACTTGTTTGAGGGAGCAGCGACTTGTGTATAAGACAAAACTTAGAAAAGAATGAACCAACATATTATTAACATTGGTTGCATTGGCAAGATAAATCTATGGAATTTTTTCATCTTTTCTAATTTATATTTAGGAATAGCTAGCATAATAGTATCTGAAAAGGAAAAATAAGTCTGGGTGAATGTTTCAAATTATCTTTGATGAGGACATTGTAATAATTTATTCTCATCTTCTAATCATTAATTGTCCTCCATATCTCAGGAGGTGAGTTAAAAGCAGAGAAAGAAAATATGTGATGAGAATTTGACTATTATAAGAGAGAATGAGCATGCTATGTGTGGAATTCTGTTTGTTGACAGTAATTGACTGCACTTCTAGGGGCTATGTTTCATTGTGGGAAATGCATATATGAGTATTTGTATTTAAGTCAAAGTGAAGGCTTGAATTTATCTCCTTTTTTCATACTGTCACTTTATATCTACCCTCTCCAAAAATAATCACAGTATAGTCCCTAAAATTGTCATAATCTTGATATGATTCTCTCTTAGAAGTCTCCAAAGTCATGGCTTATGACTAACTATGGTTACTCTAGGATATTTCTGGCAAGAGGTAATAAGTAACAATATCCTCTACTAACTTCTGATGAATGTATGCCCTCAATTTTGAACTCTTGATTTAAAAAGGGTACTGTGACTTAAATTTAAAAAGCAATATTTCCACATAAGATTAGCTCCATAGCTACATTTTCTTTGTACTGAAGTAGTCATCAGTAATGTCTATGAAGATGTTTTCAATTTATAATTAGCCATAAGTCCCCATAACTAATTAAACCACAGGCAGGGTGAAGGCTTCATACATAGGGAATCTGGGCTTCCACCATTTCATCATACAAATTGGAGATTTCAGTATCATTCTGGTATCCATAGCGACTCAGCTGGAATCCCAAGGCCCAGTATGAAATCATTGCTGGCTGACCAATCAACTAGAATAAAAAAGAAAAATGGATCCAAGTAGATTCTTAGGGTAAAAAAAAAGATAGTTGGCTTATGCTTGAAGCAACTTCAGCACTTCTACTTGCTGCCTGTCTGATCTAAGAGGTCTCATAAATGTGGAACAATCATGGAGATGCAGAATGATAGAAAGTCTCTCTATATCCTAGAGCTTCTACTCTAAGAAACCTGAAAATTCAGTTGTTATTACTGATTAGAGATTCTTAGAAAGGTTTTATAGCAAATAATTAAGAGACATATGGGATATCAATATCCTTTAACACTAAAACCCTACTCTCATAAAAAATAGTGATAATGTAGTAGGAATACTCAAGGACCATCCTATATAATAAAAGCATAGTATGTAAATTGTCCCCTCGACCGGGAGTTGTCTGGGAGTTCAACCAGGGTTGGGGCTAGCAAGGGGAAGGGATTGAGGCCCCAGGCAGCATCGGTGGTGGCAGCAGCAGGCAGCTGAGAACGGAAGCGGGGAGAGAAGAGAAGGAGTACCCGGCTGGCAGCCAGCAGCTGCTACAGACCCTACCAGTGCACAAATTTCATGCACTAGGCTTCTAGTAAAAAATAAAATTGGCCTTTCTCAGTGCTAAGATTGTGCAATATCCAATAAGCCTTGGATGGTTAATTAATGAATATAATGAATTCTGACCTCAGTGTATTGCTGGGTTACAAGCTCGGGAGTTGGCCCCAAAACTACATAAAAGTCCAAAATCCCTCCTGTGGTGCGATATGTCAGGGCAGGAGTAGGCTGAAATGTCACATCTGTTAAAAAAACAAACACACACACACACACACACACACACACACACATACAGACAAACATGAGAAGCATCTTGAGAACTATAAATTACCCAGACAGGGACTCTGCCCTAATATTTGCTATTTTCACTCTCTTCTTTTAGTGCCCACCTCCTCTGGAAAGTCTTCTTTCATACTGTGGAATCAGAGATGGATTTTCAGGTACCCCAAAGACAATCTCAATCTTAACCTTTTATAATGTTCT
Organism: Myotis myotis; assembly: GCF_014108235.1. Lineage (NCBI taxonomy): Eukaryota > Metazoa > Chordata > Mammalia > Chiroptera > Vespertilionidae > Myotis > Myotis myotis. The sequence continues at coordinate 52,329,940 of NW_023416315.1, forward strand.
GTGAAAGGGAATTAAAGTGGCAAAGTCAAACAAGGTCATACCAAAGTAAAGACTATGTTTAGTCAAAATTTTACTCCCAGTACCTGGCCTAGAGATTTTAATATATCATGGATAAATGAATAAATAAAAGGTCGGGTTATGTGCCCTATTTCCCTGGCCATTGAACTTTCTTATTTCTATTGATATTCCAGATTCTGATAAAGTGGCTGCAGGAAAACTGTCTTTATCTTACCCATGGCATTACTGTTTAGCAGAAGCACTCCATGGGCATTGCCATCCTCCTCCAGTCCCATGTAGTAGGGGTGGACACCGTAGGAATTCTTCTTGTACTGGGAGAGTCATGGGAGGAGTAGATGAGTAACAAAAAGAGAAAATCCAAGAAATTCTGTCCTCCTCATAACCCAAACAGCCAACACCTACTAAACACTGAAAATTTAGCACAATGTCATGTCCTTTATGAAAAATTCCTTGACCCTTCCTTCCACCACATACACACACACACACACACACAAGTGGGGCAAAAGTAGATTTACAGTTGTGAGCATGTAAACACAGTTTACACTTGTGTTATTATTTGTTAATTATTTTATTATCTCACATATAACCCACCTATAAACATACTTTTGCCCCACCCTATATTTATTTTCTAAAAGATTAAAATACATTTAGGGACAGAAGGACATTACATAACATGTGGCCTATTTCATTTGAGAGCAGAATTTATCAATATAAGCTGAAGTTTATGAATAGGGTACATATGTGGATTAAAATAATTTTACACAGAGAGCAACTGATGGATAATTTTATTCTTCTGTACTTACCCCTGGTGGCTCATCTCGAGAAAATATTCCCCATGTGTTCCAGCTAATGTTTCTTCTGAAAGTTGTGTGCTCAGTTTCCCCGAAGCCATAGATGTTCTCAGAGGGGAGGCGAGTAGAAATGGAAAGGAACATGTCGTTGAAGGTAAAGCCCGGGAGCTGAGAATCCCAACTACAACACAGAGGCATACCTTTGAGCAGAGCTGACCACAGGCCGGAGCAAACAGAGAATACAGTTCAGATGTCTAGTTGATTCAGAAGCCTCCTGAATGATTGCACACCTGGATCCAGGTTCAATTACTGTGAGATGACCCAGGTCATAAGAATGTCCATGACTCGCTACCACAGTTCTGTGTTTGCATTTTTATTCTGTGGATTGCAAGACTGGCAACTCCTTTTCTGATTAATTGGCCCTTAAGAGTGTCACTCATCTCTTTATTTCTAGATCCCACTGCCTGGTACATCAGCCTGAATCAATGAATAAGGTCTGAGCAAGTTTTCCAATAGAAAAGTATGAAACTCAGAATGACTTTTCTGGATTGGCCAAAGAACTTCTTACCAAAGAAGCCAACAGACAGAAAGTCAGACACATAGTCAAAGAGAGCCGAAGGCTGTCCACATGTGCACATACAGGTGACAGCTTCTAATAGGATGGGGGGCTTCAGCCCCAGGCAAATCCAGACCTGCGGATCATGCCATTCAGCAGCAGGTCAGGGATGAGAGGTGGCAATTCCTTTCATGCTTAACATTGTGAAAAGGCTTTAAGTCTATAGTGTCAATAGCAGCAAAGACTGCAAGACACCATTTCTCTCTCCTTACTACCCCTTACCCCTCTCTCCTGGCTCTTCTGTTATTATTTCGTAATGAGGCATATAGAGTTTTCTGTTCTATTTAACCAGAACAATGAGTAAAATATGTATTTTTCTTTTTCTGAAATCAAGCAACACTTAGTATTTTTAAGTCTTTGATTGCTTAATTGTTCTTGTTGAGCTAATGACTAATAAGAAATGAAATCCCCATTGAAGTGTGTGTGTGTGTGGTGGGGGGATGTATATCCTCTTTGTTTAAAAAACAAACATACACGTAGAGTGTTGAAGGTTAATATTTCACTTGCATTCATTAGAACCACTGCAATTAGATCTAGAACCACTCTAATTAGAACCAAATAAAAATGGTGCTTACATCACAGTGCTGGAGCTTTTCCGTTGAATCTGGATCCCGAAAGGATTGTTTTGAATCCTGACATCATACAGACGGTTTTCAGGTGAGCCAACAGGAGAGGAAGGGATTTTCAGAGGCACTGGGACCTCGTACCTTTTATTAGTGGGATCATAGATCTGACAGTGAGAAAGAAGGAGACTTTCTGATGGAATCTCATACCTAAAACCTCTCATACCAGCTCAAAATTCAGTTCCCATCAGGAAGCATCAAATATCCCAAAGCAAATAGATGTGAGGCCTACCCATCCACTGTGCCCAACACATCCTGAACTGGAAAAAAAAAAACACACAAAAAAACACCCTCAACAATACCCATGAAAGCCAGGGAGGGCACTGCCTCTAAGGAATTTGTAACTTAAGGGTGTAGAATCTCATAGACAGAATGTGTGCATGTGTTTTTACGAGTGCGGTATGTGAACAGTATGTGCACATAACTTTATAATACTATGTGTTAGCATGTGTACATATGTTAGAAACTAGAGAACTGAGTTTTCATATGAACTATGAGATCTTCTTACTAGTTGAGCTTCCAGTTGCTGCTCAGCTTTTTCATTCCTAAGATTGTTCCTTTGTACCTACCACTTGTTTCTACCAACCTAACAGGGTTGCTGTGTGGGCAAAAGGAGAGAAGGGCAAAGTGTTATGTAAGGCCAGGTAGTATTACTATTATGAGTGATCATCCTTTTTATCATAATAATATGAGCCCACATATTATGCTTAGGACAAGTTTTGTCGAAAGGCTCGATTCTCAATATTCTGTTTCTCAAACCAAAAGCAGCAATATTACCTGGGAGCCTGTTAGGAATGCAGAATTTGAGGCCCTACCCCAGACTTTCTGAATCAGAATCTTCATTTTCACAAGGTCCCTGGGGTGATTCGCCCAACATTGAAATGTGAAAAGCAATGTCTAGAGTGAACTGTCCAAGGTGGTACCCACTAGCCATGTGTGGCCATTAAACCTTGAAATGTCCTAGTCTGAGCTGAAACTCACTATAAATGTGAAATACAAACCAAAATTTGAAGATTTAATCTGACCATAATCTAAAGTATCTCAGTACGTAATTGTATTTTGATTACATGATGAACTGATAACATTGAGCAACTTGGTAAAATAAAATGCTATTAAAATCCATTTCACCTAATTTTTTCAATACATTTTTTAAAATATGGTTATCAGAAAACATATGTGGCTCACATCATATTTCTATTTTAGCAGAGTGGTGGTTCTCAAAGTGTGGCCTCTTAATTTGTAGCAGGAGCATCACTTGGGAATTCATTAGAAATGCAGATTCTTGGAAACCCTGGGCAGGAGCCCCAGCAATGTCTTTTAACAAGAGCTACAAGTGATTCTGATGCATATTAAGTTGAAGTATCAACTGCTAGAGAAATAATTGTAATGTTGGAAATGAGTCAATGCCACCCATATGAGTTTACCAAAAAGCAGACACTTTGTTCTCAGGGCTAATGTGTCTTTGAGGATCGTTCTGACTTACAGAACCCTTCACTATAGGACATGGACAACCCTGGTGGATCTAAGGCCACACCCAACTCTACTATCTCCTGACTTTCTGGCCTTTACCTTTCTGGGCTTCAGCATCCTCAACTCTAAAATGAGGGATTTGGACTAAAAGATGTTTCGGTAATTTCCATCCCACAAGAACTCTGTGCTGACGACCGGAATCTGCAACACGGGCATTACCTTGAACTGCAGCATGCTTTCTGTGTGGTAGATCACGCTGATCCTAAGGGAGGTGATCTCTGCAGAAAGAGCGGGAGAGGTGGTGGCTGCTGCTGCAGGTGTATGTCGCGTGCTCCGTGGTGATGGTGCTGCTGCTCGAGCTGACTCCGGGGCTGTCAGATGGGTAAGGTCTGTGGTGATGCCAGTGGGCGAATACTGAATATTACTGGGAGCATACTTAGGGATGGTGTCATAGAAACAGGTGGGCACACCAGGAACAACTGTGTTCTGCAATGAGAGGATGAATTCTCAGTCAGCCTCCAACACCACACTCTGATTTCTAAAAAGTGTTGGTTAACACAGACTAAGTCTCTGACACTATGCCCATTATTATGTGTTCAATTATGTTCCCCCAAAAAGATGTTAAGTCCTAACACCTGGTACCTTATTTGGATATAGGATCTTTGCAGATGACCTAGTTAAATGAGATCATTAGGGTGGGTCTAATCCAATATTAACTGGTGTCCTTATTAAATAGGGAAATTTGGACACAGAGATATATATGTGCCCGGGGAAAGAACACCATGTAAAGAGGAAGGCAGAAATTGGGGTGACATTTTTATAAGCCAAGGAACATGAATGATTGCCAGGAAACCGCCAGAAGTTAGGAGAGAGACATGGGACCAATTGTCCCTCACAGCCCTCGAAAGGAACCAAACCTGCCAACACCTTGATTTTGAACTTCAGCTCTCAAAACACTGAAATAATATAGGGTGTCCCAAAAAATATATACACACTTTGAATAATTATTCATTCCAATGTTTCTTTCTTTTCAGATTTAACCCATTGGAATGAATAATTATTCAAAGAAGTGTGCATACATTTTTGGGAGACATCTGTACGTTTGTAACAGGTGAGTAGTGAAGGGTCAGCAGGTAGCTTGATCTGGAGACTGGAATCCTAAGGCAGGGTTCTGCTCCCAATGCCCCCAAACTATACCACTTTGCCATGGGATAGTTGCCCCCATTGTGACATTAAGGAAATCACTTATTTTCTCTTTCTCTGGCTTTCATTCTCTCTGTTTTTCAAATGGAGGGTAAGACTCATACCTTACCTTCCTGCCTGAACTCTAATTCATGAAAAAAAAAATCACTTAAAATACTCAATGCACAATGTATTGTTACTATGTTAAAAATAAAAGTGGGTTTAAAATAAGGAGGTGAGAGAAAAGAGGGAGCCAGGGCAGCAATGAGTTTCTTCTCATTCAGGATATCTGAGGAAAACACTGATTGCCTGCCACTCAGCGTTGACAAAACGGTGCATCTGTTGGCACAGTATTGTTTTCTTCCTGAAGAATGATTCCCATTCAACCCAACAGTGTTTGGAAAATGTTTCTTGGTGCCTAATCACTCCTGGGCCAGTTTTTACAACTTCCTGCTCACTGTGGTAATCTGCTCCTCATCTTTACCTCCCAAAGGCACCCCCGCTGCTTGCACTTCTCCTCAGAGGCAGTGGGCTCCTCAGGGTAGCAGTTGAACTTCTCTTTGTCACTGACCAAAAGAGTCCACCTCATGGAGAATTCTTGTCCCAGTACCAGTCCCTCGAGATGAGTGATTTTCACCACCTGAGGAATGAGAAAGGAGGCCACAGTGACAAATGAGGAGAAATAGAGACACCTGGATAATGTCCTTCCCTGATGGTTGGGAAGTCAAGCCTGGGGGAGCTAGCCTTTCATCCAATCCCACTTTGCCTTGGGATGGCCTTCGTCCAATACAACCGTGCCATGTGACATCCTTCATCTAATGTCACTTTACCTTAAGATAGCCTTCATCCAATACCACTTTGTCAGGGGATAGTTGGAATATTATTGTTCCTCCTCTGGGACTTTTGACCTCCTTGCCAGGAAAATGCACTTGGCTCATTCCCGACGCTTCTCACCTCAAGTCACTATAGAATACTGAATGGGAAAGGCTTCCATCATGTTAAGGAGTACTAATCACTGGGAGGGCTGTCATTGTTGGGCAATTGCCTTCTGGGAGTGATGCCTATACATTTTAATAATGGTGACAATTATAACAATAGCTAAGTTTTATTGAGCATGTATGTGGACCAGGCACTGTGATAACTACTTTATATGCATTCCTTCTATTAATGCTATAACGCAATCTTATGCTGCAAAAAATATGGCTCTCTCCATTTCACAAAACAGAAAACTGATGTTCATAGAAGTTAATGTTTTGCCCAACATCTCACAGCTAAGGGCTGGTAGAGCTAGGATTGGAATCCCATTCAGCCTAACTCTAGAACCCAAGCTCCTATCATTGGGTATATGTGTTGTCTAAATGGAAGGAGGCCTCCCTACAAAATAGTGAATTCCCAAGCACTTGAAATACTCAACTAATAATTGGGATCTTTTGTCTGAGATTATCATGTAAGGGACTCATTCAATAAGGACAAAACCACCCAGCTGGCTTGGCTCAATAGTTGAACCTATGAACCAGGAGGTCATGGTTCAATTCCTGGTGCCCGATCCCCAATGTGGGGCATGCAGGAGGCAGCCAATTCAATGTTTTTATCTTTCATTCTCCTTTCCTCTCTGAAATCAATAAAAATATATTTTTTAAAATAAGGATAAAACTGATTACCCCTGCTGTTTTATTCAACTCTCATTTTCTATAATGATATAAAAATTGCTTAAAATACTAAGGAAAATATCAGCTGTGTCTCAAAGGGGGTCTTTAACTCAATGAGAGGGTGAATGTGTAAATACCTTCTAGAACAAGGCCAATGTATCAAATAATATAGTTTGAATAATAATGTATGGAACTGCATCACATGTGGGATCAGAATGTCTAGTTTTAAATTTGCCCAGAGAACTGCCTTCTTCTAGGTCCCACTGAAAGGACTGTCTTTTTCAAAGTTCAGGGGTTCATGTTTAGCGAGCACATGTTTCTCTGTCTGTATCCTTCCTAGGGTGTGGTCAATTTCCCAGCATGTCAGTGTCTCTGTGCCCCTCCAAACTCAATAGAGCGAGAGAGAGCTGGCTGTCAGAATCTCAGGGCTGTCAGCTTCCAGCAAGGGCCCTGCAGGATGGCAGGATGGAACAATTGCCCACCTTCGTTGACGCATTGTAGCTAACGTTTAAAATGGCAATATCATTAAGGACAAAATTAGTAGGTTCTTTGTCCATTCCCAAGATTATGATATCTGTAAATGTGAGGTTGTCAGGATCCATATAATTATTTGTAATCTTTGCTTGTAGATGGTTCTGGGAAAAAAAAAAAAAAGTCAGTTTAGAGACCAAGTATATCACATTCTAACTGTGCCCAATGCCACTCAACATCTTTCTTTCTATGATCTAAATTATATCCTTTATCTCTGAGGTTCTAGATAGTGTCTGATGATCTTCCCCAGGAAATATGTTAACCCAGACACTTAACAGTCCTAAGTCTTAGTGTAATATTTTATGCTTGCTTTGGTTCTCTGGTTATTTATTGATTCCATTATTCAGAAAATATGTTCCTGACATCATGGAATTTTCAAGCAGATGTGATGGATACCAACAAAGAAAACAAAAAGACAGAAGCCCACAAGAGAACCTTTAACACACAAAGGATACACACAAAATAGTGCCCACATAATTTTTTTTGTATTCTAATTATAATACTGATAAGAGCTTAATTGCATAAATGCTTACTATGTGTCGAGCACTGTACTAAGCATTTTACATGTATTATCTCATTCAAGTCTCACAGCAAACTATGAGGTTGAAGCTCTAATTATCTCAACTTTTTCAGAGGAAGAGAGTGAAACCCAGAGAAATTAGATATCTTATTCAGGGAACCACAGTTCAAAAGTGACAAAGTTGAGCTACGACAAAGAAAGTAGAACTGAAGACTAAGGGGAAAAAAGGAACACTTTGATGTTTAGAAAGACTAGGCATCCCACAAATATGCCCCACTGATTTCTGCAAAGGTACAAAAACAACACAGTGGAGAAAGAATAGCCTTTCAACAGATGGTGCTGGGCCAACTGGATGTACATAGGCAAAAGGTTGAACCTCAACCTAAATGTCACATCTAATATAAAAATTATATATATATATATATATAAAGTTTAGGAGATAATATTCAAGATCTAGGACTAGGAAGGGTTCTTATATTAGACACCAAAAAGCATGATCCACAAAAGAACAAAAAGATAAATTAGGCCCATCAAAATAAAAAATGTTTGCTCTGTGAAAGACTTTGAGGATGAAAAGAGATATCTACAGACTGAAAGAAAATATTTACAAACCATAAATCAAACAAAGGACTGGTTTCTAGAATATATTTTTAAAATACACTCAAAACTGAATAGAAAAATAAGGCAAATAATCTAATTAGAAAATGGGCAAAATAAATAGGTAGACATTCACCTAAGAGAATATACAAACAGGCACAAAAAAAGACAGTCAACATCTTTAGACATCAGAGAAATACCAATCAAAACCACAATGAGATATCACTACCCTGTCATCAGAATGAAATCATAACATCAAATGCTTGTTATGATGCATAAAACTGGGTGATGTATACACTGCTGCTAGAAATCTAAAATGGTTCAACCACTTTGAAAAACAGTTTGGCAGTTTCTTATAAAACTAAACATGCACTTATTGTAGAACCCAGCAATTGCACTCTTAGGCATTTATCTCAGAGAAACAAGAACCTGTGTTCACACACAAAGCTGCCCATAATGTGCATAGCAGCTTTATTCATTTGTAACTGCGCCTGATGGAGATAGCCCAGATGCTCTATACTAAGTGAATGGTTAAATAAAAGCTGGGTATCTTGGAATACTACTCAGCAATGAAAGGGACTATGGGTACACCACAACTTGAATGAATTTTGAGGGAATTATGCTGAGTGGGGGAAAAAAAAAATCTCCAATGCTACATGCTGTATGATTCCATTTACATAACATTCTTGAATGGACAAAATTATTCAAATGGTGGACAGAATAGTGGTTGCCAGGGGCTAACAAAGGGGGAGGGGAGGAGGCAAGTAGGTGTGGCTATAAAAGGACCATAGGCAGGATCCTGTAGTGATGGAAATGTTCTGTATCTTGACAGCATCAATATCAATATCCTTGTTGTAAAATTGTACTATCATTTTATAAGATGCTCCCATTAGGGGAAACTGTGTAAAGAGTAAAACAGATCTCTATTATTTCTTACAACTACATGGGGTACTATAATTATCTCAAAATGAAAAGTATAATCGAAAAAAAACAACAACAGTAGAAACATAAAAGGAAGGAAATAAGGGAGAGAGATTCCCATAAAAGAAATCTCTGCCCATGCACAATCAGCCATCTAAGAAAACCAGATTATATTTCTCCCATCCACTGCTAGCCTAACTCCTTTCTTCCTCTCAGTCCCTTTGGGAAATAGAGACAATGTGGGAGTGCTGTTCTGTGTCTCCCAATCTCTCAAAAGCACCACTTCATACCTGTGTCCAAGGCCAAGTTTAGAGGTTGGGAAGCAAGGTCATTATGGAGGAACCTCAAAATTGCAGTGCACCACTCACCACCTCCCACCCACAGCCCACATACCACACACACTTGTACAACCCGCCCCACCCCCAAATAAGGCATATCTTCGAAGCCAGGACTCATCGTATAAAACTCAGAGGTAATGCATTTTTTTCCCCGAAACACACACACACACACACACACACACACACGCAAACTAGTTCTTCACTGAACTAATGCCGAATTCTTACACTTTATATATCCTTTCTGGGACCATTGGAGTCAAGCACTGTCCCTATTCCACATGACTACGCTTCTATAGCAAATCAAAGCATTCACAGCGAAGAACATATACTGTATGTTCCTCAGAAACAGTACTTACCGAGGTGACAGAAAACTCATACAGAGTATAATTCTTATCCATTACAGCATCTGAAAGAGAAGGATAGAGGGTCCTCATCACATAGAAAGTAGAGGCTCTTCTCTCAGTGGGAATACCTTTGCCATCTGATTCTGCTTAGCCACGTTTTACCCATTATTGTCAAATCTCCACAAAGGTTTCCTGGCCACTTCAACCCACAGTAACTGCTTCATCCTCCGAACTCCCATGGCCTCTATGAAATACTGTTTTGCTGGCATTTACAACATTTTGACTTGCATTATAGGTATCCACATACACAATGTATCTATCCTGCTGCACCGGGAGTTCCTCAAGTGCAATGTCAATGTCTTATTCATCTTTATGTCCCCTGCATGCAATGATTCCTCAAGTGCAATGTCAATGTCTTATTCATCTTTATGTCCCCTGCATGCAATGCAATCATAAATAGCCAATAAATATTAACAAATGCTAATTCTGTGCAGGGCAGGACTTTTCTATCATCACAGACCATAAGCTTGTGTGAGGTACTTATATGAAAATCCTACAGTGGAAAAAACACACTACACAGATAAGATACTCCCTTCAATAGTAACCAAAGAAGTATTTTGCAAATCTATGAGCAAAAAGTATAATTTGGTATTAATAATGATACCCAGAGGAAAGAATAATTAAACTAAATCCAATAATGTCTGTTGCTTTGGTATAGTCAGTAACATACAACTTGCTCATCTGAAGTCTATTTTAATTGCATTGTGCTTGGCCAACCAAATCTCAGAATAAGTTGATTTTTAAGCTATAGAAATAAGCATCAGTGATAACAGAGTGAGCACTGTATTGGGCAGCTTGCAATGGCTAATCTCACTGAGCACTGCAGTGGTGGTGCCATAAGAAAGTCTACCTGCAGATACACCATCATCCCAGTACAGCTCTCCCTTTGCTTCTCTCTTGTAGTCCAAGGCAATAATGAGTCCCAGGGAGTTCTTCCGACTACAAAAGAGCAAGTCTCAGTTTCAGAGAATGAAGAAGAGATAGAACTGTGTTAAATAAACCTCCTTCATGCTTCACAGACAGATAATTTCAGAGTTTATCCTAGAAAGAGAGTAGATCATGACCTTGAATGGAAACACGGAAGCTGGGTGTGGGTAGACAACAGAGGTTAGTAGTGAATGAGCATGAGAAGAATAGTCAAAGGAGACAGGTCCTGGTGAAAACTGGGTTTGTGATAACATTAACAATTAGCACTAATCGCTGCTTAGCATGTGCCAGGAATTCTCCTAAGTGTTTTATGTACATTAAATGTTTATATTATTTCATTCAAAGCTTACAATAACTCTAAAAAGTCAACCTATCATCATCCCTGGTTTACAAATGATAAGCAGAAATATAGAGAATAAGTTGCCATAACAATACATCTGGTATGACGTAGAATTGGGACTTGAACCCAAAATTTCTGGCTCTTGACCTTGAAGTTATTTTGTCTTTGATCTCCTATTTGACTTGCATTCTCTCATGCCTAAGTGAACCTCCTTGAGGACAATTTTTGACCATAAAGAAAACAATAACAACTAGTTCTTTACTTCATTATCTTATTCAATCATGAGTCAATGAGATCATTGACTATTCTTATAATCTGATTCAATCCAGAAGTAAAAGACTATGGAAATGTAAAGGAACAAAGGCTACATTTACCCCCTAAATGAAGACTAAGATGCCAATTTGGGGCCAACCTTGAAAGGAAGGGAGGAAGATCACTGACTAAAGATGTCTTCCTTGGGTATATCCACTTTCAGTCCCTCTATTAACCTTTCCCATAATGCTCTGCCCCTTGGAGCATGAGAGCAGTTACACCTTAGAAAAGTGAGGAGCTTATAGCTTACCTGGCCTCTGTGGTTGTGTTTGGCTGCTGGATGGGAAATATGTAGCCCCCTCGAAGGTGAAGTCCTATCCTATCAGGGGGCAGTAGCATCTCCACCAATTGTTTCCTCCATTGAATGGCTGTTCCCTACAACAAAAGAAAACAAATCAGATAATAGGCTGTTTAGGCTAGAAGGAATTGTAGAGATCTTCTACTTTTACTGTCTCATTTTAAATAAGAGAAAAACTGAGACCTCCCAAACGGGAAGGTGACTTGTCCAAGGCATAAAGGTAGTAAGTAGATAGCAAAGCTGAGACTCCAACCCACCTTATTTCATTGTATTACACCATGCTATGATTCCACAAGCAGGCTTTAACTCCCTAGGTTATCACAGCCTAAATCCTGACAGCCGCATAGTAGCCAGGTTGACATAATGAACATTCCCATCAACCTACCCCAGTTATTCAAATTATTTCATGGTATATTGGGAAAGGCCTTCCACATGGAAAAGTACCCACAATCAGCTAAATGTAAAGCCTCATACTATCATCCTACCCAAGCTCCCAACAATGCTGCTGCCTTAGAACTTCCTCTGCCAGAGGCGGGTCTCTGGGCCAAGAGGGCTACCTCACTTACTGTCTCATAGTCGTACCAGATGGCATCTGGTATGTATGCTTTCACCCGGTCCACACCCTAGGGAAATAACAACAATGAGCGACATTAGCATATCCTTTTACAGTTTGCACAACACCTCCACGTGTGGCTGCATGTGCTCCTCTGAACAATCCTGAGAAATAGTTGGGATTCTGCCATTCTACCAATGAAAATACAGATACTCAGAGAGGTCGGGCAGTTCATCCAAAACAGATCTGTACCAGAATTTAAGTTTGTTTTGCTTGAGGTTCCTAAACTTTCTAAGAGAAGCAGAGAAAGTTCATTCATTGAGTTACTTGTGTAATCTGGCAGGTGGGAAATTAAACAGTCAGGCACCCTGGAGAACCTTCCAGCAGCATCACTATAGCTGGACATGCCATGAGATGGTGTGGCTAAAACACCAGCTCCAAGGGCCTTTTATATGAGTACATTGGCGACCTTCCATGTTTACAAACTGGTCAACATGATCCTGATACCCCCTTTCTTTCCCTGTACTTCCCCAATCACTGCTGCCCCAAATCACACTTCATACGTGGACTCTACAGTAACAACCGCCCCTTGACCAGCCTTCCTCTCTCCCTCCCTACTCCTCTCCCCACCTCTTCTCTCTTCCTAACCCCAAGAGCACATCCGGTCAAAGGGAAACACGGACAGATGGCCAGCCCCAGGCATTTGAAGTCCCTATCAATGTCCATATGCTTAAGAACACAGGCTTTGATTTAAGCTTACAAAATGGAAATTGTTTTGCTTGGTGAGGCAGTGGGACCAAGAATTACTATTTTTCTAATTTCCAAATGTTCACGATCTCTCATTTTATTCATATTTATATTTAAATGCGGCCAAAGATATTCAGCCTCCAAATTATTCAGCTATAGAGCCATGAGGACTAGTGTTGATATCCCATCCCACTGCTTAGATTATAAACACACTTCATATAACACAGGCGTGATGAGGAGTCCAGGTCCCCATAAGAACTGCTCATGCACATCCCATGTAGCATTGTCCTGGTAGAACCTGGAAAACAGAGAAGGTAGGTGAAGCCTCCAATGTAAGAGAGCAGCTCATTATATGAAAACAAGGTCCTAGCAAACTTTGTTACTACTAACAAGGGAAGCGAAATTATAATCTGAAAGGATGTCTTTGTGGGTAAGGAAACTCACTCATGGACCAGGGGCCTCGCTACAGTTTCCCCCAGGGTATGAGCTCGGTAGAAGAGGGTGTAGAGATAAGGCAGCAGGGTGTAGCGGATGTTCAGATAATGCCTGGAGGAACTCAACAGCTGAGAGTCTTCACCAAAAGCAGCAGGGTCCTGGTCCTAGGAGGAAACATAAGTGATTACTAAATATTTCCATCATAGTTTAAAAGTCCTCTTTGATAAGTTTTCTCACAAGAAAATAGCTATGTTCTCCAACTTGAAGATGTGGAAGCATTTCCAGAACTGAAAGGATCTGGGACCTACCTGCTCCTTCATCTTATAGATGAGAAAACCATATCAAAAATGCAGTATAAAATTGCAAGGAAGTGGCAGAGTTTAAATTTGACACATGTCTTCTGACATTGATTCATGACCCCGCCTCAGGATGATAAAGAAACCTACAGAGATTACCAAAAAGATAAAGGGCCTATAGTGGGCCCTGCTCCCTCAGAGCTGTTCCAATTTATTTTATTTATTGAGGTTTCTCATGATACTTCATTTGGCAAATAATAAAGTCATACTACCACTAAAAAGGAATTTGAGCCCAGCCCATGGGGTTCATTGCTTGAGTGTCAACCCAGGAACCAAGAAGTCACTGGTTCGATTCCTGGTCAAGGCTAATACCTGGGTTACGGGCTCGATCCCCACCCAATAGGGGGTGTGCAGGAAGTGGCTGATGAATGATTCTCTCTCATCATTGATGTTTCTATCTCTCCCTCTCGTTTCCTCTCTGAAATTAATAAAAATATATTTTAAAAAATTGAAACCCAGTGTCTTAAACCACCATGACCTATAATCCATCTTTTTTCTTATGTACTTTTATGAATTTGCAATGTTAAAATTTACGTGTAGTTTTATTTATAATGTTTTCACCATCAAAATTTGTTTTATTTTCTCTGTCCCAAAGACAGTGACCTCTATTTGTTCTTCAATACACAAAGTACAAAGAAATCAGGAAGACAGTTTTTAGCAGATTTTATTTAAGAGCAAAGAAAGAACCCTTTATGAGGGAAATCTAATTCTCTTAGGACCCAGAAACATACATTTTCCATCAATGATGGACATGCATTTTGTTCATTGTTCATTTTCCTTGTTCTTTGAAAGATGTGCATATCAAATTTAAACTTGTTATCCTTATAGTATTACTGGGACTGAATTCTAGAAAAAATTATCTAAATTTATTCCTTTCTTTTGTTCCCCAAATTGCCCATTTCCCCCTTCCAAATAGAACTACTCTATACCACGATGAGGCTAAACACCCAAGAAAATAACACTCCACAGCTTCCAGCATCTGGTCTCCAACTGAGACAATCTAGAGGTGCCTTGTCCATCATGGTGGCCATCAGTCACATGGGGCTATTAAGCACTTATATTGAAGCATGGTAATAATCCCTCCTTAGGAAAAACTGCTGTTTGAACTACTCTGTTATTCTTAGACAGTCTCTTATTCCATGGGTCAACTCTGTTATTTTTAGACTGTAAAATAACTTTGCTTTTTTGCTTGAATAGAAAAGATAAACTTAATTGTCTGACCTTGCAAGCTAGCCATCTAAAGGAGCTGATACACTATATTAATTCACATATTCTGCCAAGTGTTTGTTCATCCAAGGTTATAGGTGTTTGATTAGATATAATATGTACACAAAGTTACAAGTTGTCTGTATAGATAGTACAGCTGTTTGATTAGATATAATATCTATTCAAGGTTACAAGCTGTCTTACACAAAGAACTAGAAGGATATAAGAAGGAAATACTCCCTCCTGTGTTTGTTCAGAATTTGACAGAGGTAATCTGCTCTGAACCTGCATGCAATAAAGATGACTCCTAACTAATGGGCTCATTAGGTGTCTTGTCCAGCTCGCTGATTTGCGATACAATCACGTAGTTAGTAAGATTGGGGAACTACACTTTTAATTATATTTGATAATAGTTAATTTAAATATAAACCTAAAACTGAATCAATGTTAAAGTATTTCTCTAATAAACATAACTTTATTGTTTTGGTAGGACTACATTTCACTCCAGCATCCAAATTGAGATGTATTGCAAGTGCAAAATGCACACTGAGTTTTAATGACTTTATAGAAAGAAAAGAATATAAAATAGCTCATATTAATACTTTGTATAAAATATGGGTTGAAATAATGGTAAAGATAGATTTATATAAAGAGTTATATAAAATAGATTAAAAAAATTGTTCCTGTTCCTTTGTACTTTTTCAATTCCCATTTAAACTTCCATGTGTGGCTCCATTACCATTCTATGGCTGGCACTAGCTGGGAGGAGAGAAAACAAGCACTGTGAGCTGGCAGCCAGAGTGAGCTGAGTGCTCCTGTGGACATAATTTCTCCAGGCCATCTCTTCAGGAAGAGCACGCCCCTCCCTGCTTCTGGTCATCTGCTGGGAATCCAGAAATAGTTCATCCCTCTCTGCTAGGACAGCCCAGGGTTAAAATACTTTGAATATCTGACTACGGATCTTTTCCAGGTTATAGATGTCATTGGACAAAGGCAAGAACTAGAACTAAAATGATTATCAGTATGTTACTCTAGTGTGCCTATTAATAGCTAAATCACTTAATTTAAATCATTTCAGCTGCATATTTATTCATTAAAAGAAAGAGCATCCCACCCTACTTGTTCTTGCCATCACCATCATGATAAACATCTCCTTACTACAGACTTTGAACCCTTTCTATAGACTTGCCATCAAAATATGATTTTGGTTAGAAGAGGAGAAATGCAGGATATGTCATGAGAAGTAGTAGGGAGTGGTCTCCCAAACCATTCATAGAAAGATAGAATGTTGTAAAAAAGTGAAAAAATGTTACACAAAGAACTAGAAGGATATAAGAAGGAAATACTCCCTCCAGATCACTGGCCTGCCTTCCCTTAATCCTTTCTCCTTGATCCCCCATATCTAGGAGTGGTTTTCCTTGTATTAACTGAAGGAAAATATCAATGGATGCCAATTGTCCTATCTTATATAAAGTGGTACCAGAACTGATAATAGCACCATAGAAACTTTAGCAACCCTTCTTACATTTGTTGGTGAGTTTTTAACAATAAAACCATTATATATATATATATATATATATATATATATATATATATATATATATATATATATATATTCCACACACCATCACCCCATACCCTACTTTTTAATCTATCACTGAAAATTTATCTATTCTCCTCCTTCACTTAGGGCCAACCTGGAGTATTTTCTTCAACTCCCTCTTTGAAAACAGGTAGATTAGATAACCCAAGAAGTTTCCATCACTTCTCTTGGGGACCTTACCCTGAACCCAGGCCCATTGTGATTCCTGGATAGTGGATAAAATGCTCCAAGCTGCATCCATCTTCTGCAGAGCTCCTCTGTGGTATTATTTTTATAACCACAGATATTGGCACCGACCTGGAGAATAGGCATACATACAGCACAGTGGTCAGTGAGAGAGGAGAAAGCATTGACTGTATACCTATGTGATAAAGGAAATGAGAATCTCTTATTCCCATCACTCCATGCTTAAAGAGGTCCCAAGGTTTCAGGGCAAGCCCCCAGCCAAATGGGAGAATAAAGAAAGTGTGCAATCATGGATTGACTGTTGAGAGGAAGACTGACTGTTGTATGTTTTATTAAGGGCTCACCCTCAATATTCAGTTCCCAATTTCATGCTTTGCTATCATTGATGCACTTTTGATGGATTTTTTCTGTGATACTGATACATTTTACTCATGGAGTCTCCTTTCTAACTTCAGAGAGTCCATGGATGCCAATGATAGAGTGTTACCATCCTATCATCAGAAGGCAGCTCACACAAAAATTGATTTTTCCAATACATATCAAAGTGAGTTGTATGCTCACTGGTTTTCAGACACCTCAAAGACTGGTAATGGAAAGAATGTCAAAGCTCCTTGGTTGAGAGTGAAACTCACCATGGGGATGCCAAATAGGTTGAACTCAAGGATACTAGGGATGGACCATCGAAGATCATCCCATGTAGCTGCATTGTCCCCTAACCAATGAGCTGCAAACTTGCCAGACCCAGCAAAAGTAGAACGGGACAAGATGAAGTTCCTCTTTTTGGGGAAGACAGTATTCAAGGCCCTGAAAAGGAATACAGTCAAATGAATGTGAAATGAACTGTGAATGTCAAAGACTTAACCAAAGGACCTATACCAAAGGTCCAAGCAAACTGAGAAAAAAAGCAAACTGAGAAAAAAACATCAGGGTATTATGAAGGAGAACAAACTGAATTAGCATTTTTAAGAGCTTCTTTCTCACTTCTAGGTAAGGTTGCAGATCTCATATAAGACAATAAAAACCTCTACAGTCAGTACCCTCAAGGAATTTCTCGAGGCACCTGGCCTCCTGATTATGTTTCCTCCATCTTCGATCTGCCTGTGCTCTGGCCCCTTTGGTCGGTGATACATTGGAATGAGGGGCTATAGGCCCTATCTTCTCCCTCTAGAGAAAGTTTTTCCAATGTACCTGGGTTCCATGGCTTGCTGCCATTCATAATCTTGTTTAGTACAACACCAGCTCAGGTCCGAACCCTTTACCTGCTCTTTGCCTAAGAGGAGATTTTGTACACAGTCTGGGCCCCAGGAACCCGATTCCTCTGAAGCTTCAGAACTTATTATTAACAATTCCTAATGTTAGGGTATCTTAATCTGTGCAAACTAGTATTACTTGAAGTGAATAAGTCTCAAAAGATGGCATATGGCACTCTTAATGAAGTTAAAAGTAACTAAAATATAAATATTTTCATTGTATTACTTAGAAAATATTACATATCAAGTAAAAACTATATAAAAAGTAAAACAAAGGAATTAAAGACGAGAAATTCAGACCAGATGTGGGCATGTGGGATGGGATAACATGAAGTAAGATGTAGGCTGTTTTCCTAGCTTTTATTCAGAACACTATTTTGCTTAGGCCTCTCCCTGCTCTCTCCTCTCCTAAACAGTTCACACTTACCTTTAGTGTTTTAAAATTGAACAATAATACAACTATTGGATGGTGATACCTGAGCCACAGTTGCTTCTAGCTCTTTGCAGGCAAGCTCTACTATCTTTCCTTCCAACACATGGTCTGAGACCAGTGTACCATCAGGCACTGGGCAATTCCTCATAGGCACTATCACAGCCACCAGTGCTTTTCCTCTTTGCATTCCTAAGAATGTTATGGGGAGTGTACACGTGCAGAACAACTTATAATGGAAAAAGGAAGGAAATTCTGAAATAGAAGACTGGTTTAAGAAAATTAAATTCTGACAATTAAATGACCAAAAAATGGGGATAGAATGGAAAGGACTCACTCTTCAACTCCTGTCCTCATTTCTCCTTTTATAAGGACTGGCAATACTTTGTGTTTATTACCACTGGCTAGAGGGTTTACTGCATCCTGCAATCCTCAGTCATTAAAGAAACACATTCAAGTTATGTAAAGTGAAATTGAAACAGGAAATGAAGTTAAGTGAATTTAGGGTTTATTTAGAGTCAGCCCATTATAGTACCACTGATTAGATAACATGGTGGTTTTTTTTCCAGCTTAAGAGGAAATATTTACCCAGAGATCCCTAAGTCTCTATTTTGCATCTCTCAGTTTGGACTTACTTATGGTCAGGTCTTGATATCTGAGAGGATCTGGTTTCTTCCTACTTTCAAGCCAAAGGAAAGTGAACTTAATTCTCTTTGTAGACCAGTAACTACTGTCCCTAAACTATACTTCCAGCAAAAGTTGAGCTAAATGTTCATCAGATCTGTGATTTAAATTCTCCTGATGCCCAGATCCAACTGAACGAAAATCTTATCTGATTTTTAACCAACTCTGTCTGATGCCTGAAGGCTGTTTCACTTATCTCCATTGTTCTCTGGGAACTTTGACCTTTTAACTATTAACCATTATTGACATAGCTTCAGAACATATTAACCAATCCCAATGTGATTTTATAGTACTTTTATCATATGGAGATTTGAACATTGAAGCAATTTGAAACTCTCTTTCCTTCCTCCCGCCTTCCCTTACGCTTTCTTTCCCATCCTGGCCATTTATCCACTCTCCTCCCACCTTCAATCTTAGAAGCATCCATGAGTCAAAATAGATCAGAACAAGAAGGAATATGGGAAACACCAATCTAAGATTTTCATTTTAAAGATGAGGGAACTGTCTTATTCATCTAGTTTACTTCCCAGAAAAGTTGAGTGACAGAGAAACAAGTCAGAAAAGGGAAGATAATGAAATCAGAAATGTGTGTCCCTCTTTTTGAAGCTTTTCACTTATTGAAATAAAAACTTTCACATTTAGCCCTACCCAGTTTGGCTCAGTGAATAGAGCGTCAGCCTGTGAACTCAAGGGTCCCAGGTTCGATTCTGGTCAAGGGCATATTCCTTGGTTGCGGCACATACCCAGTAGGGAGTGTGCAGGAGGCAGCTGATCAATGTTTCTCTATCATCGATGTTTCTAATTCTCTATCCCTCTCCCTTCCTCTCTGTAAAAAAATCAATAAAATATATTTTTAAAAAAAAACTTTCGCATTTAGTGGATATGGACTCTCTCTCTCATTGAACAATCCAGAATAATATTAAGTCATGAGGACAAAATGGTGTTGGAAAACAAAATAGGCCCAGTCTATGCCTCTAATTCATCAGGTTCCATTTTTCTTCTCTTTCTCAGGCCAGGCGTTTATTCAACAACCATGCCTTTAGTATACACATGATTCCATAGGCTAAGAAAATACGGGGTGACTATGCTCTCAAGAAATTGATAGTCCAGCAAGAAAAAAAAAGTAAATACCTAAAAACTATAATACAAGTGCTTGGATATTAGGCATAGTACAATATGAACAAAGGTAACACAAAATATGGGGTCGGTGTGGGGGTAATCTTTTCCTAGGACTGTCAGGAAGGTTTAACATCTGAGGGGAGGTTTTAAAGATAAGTGCATATTTGAAAAATGGACCGAGCAGAGAAGGGAATCCTGTGCAGGGAGAGCAACACATGCAAAGACATGGAATAATGAAACAGCATTTGGATTCAGGAGCAAGAGCAGTTATGTTTTACCAGAGCATAAAATATAAGAGTAGCAGGGATGAAAGGAAAATACTAAGAAACCATTAAGTTATGAAGTACTTTATAGGTTTGAGTGACAGAGAAACTGGGGTGACTGGATTTTATTGTATAAAGATACCAAGCCAAAGATAATTTTTCACTGGGGAAAGAAGCGAGCAGATTTTCACTGGGGAAAGAAATGAGCAGACATGTGATTCAGAAGGTAACTTCAACAGTAGTAGAGAGTAGATCTTTTGGAACTTTAACATACATTCAATACCCCTGGGAATCTTGTTAAAACTCATATTCTCATTTCCAAGGTCTAGGGTGAGGGCCAAGGTGCTACATTTCTAATATGTTTCCAGATGATACTAATATTGCTAGTCCTTGGACCATACTTTGAATAGCAAGAGTAGGGATATGAGTAGGAAATAAAGTTACAGTCAGGGAGAGGAGACCAGTAGTCATGGGACTCATGTAAGTTTTACTTGACTAATGATGATGGCCTTCGTTAAAAAGTGTCAGTGGAGGAAAAAAGGAGGTGATTATAGGCATGTTTTAGGGTCAAAAGGTCTGAAGCCTGATTGTAGAAGTGGATGTGATGAAAAGAAATAAGTCAAGGATAATACCAAGTTTCTCACTTCAGAGTCTGGGAGATAGTGATGGTGTTGCTACCAACCAAGATAGGGAATTGAGCAGTTTCAAAAATGATTAGACTGTGGGGGTCTGGCAGAAATAGGTAACAGTAAGGTGAATGGCATTGGAGGTACTATAAGACATCCAAGTAGATAAGATCAGAAGGTAATTTTGGATATCTGGGCCTGAAAATCGGGGAAAGATCTAAGCTATAGATTTATAGAATTATCAATTTTAAAATTATCAAATAAATTACAGTAAAAACTGAGATGAGAAGGAATAAATTATTTTTGTATTGGTAGAGAATGAAAAATGAAGTCTAGGGATTGACCCCTAAGATTTATCAATCGTGAGAGAATACATGAAAAAGATCCAGAGGTCAAAAAGGAACAGAGGTTAAGAAGGGACAGCTGGAAAAAGAGCAGGTATGCCCAGATAGAGCGGTGTCTCAGAACTAAAGGAACCAAGCTTCAAAGGAGTTGTCAGTGATGTTATGTACCCTAGAGAAGTCAAGTAAAAGGACTGAGAAAACAGCAAAGTCTCCCTGCCCCTACTCCCCACTATGGTATTCCAGAAATACCAAAGCAAAAGGATATAAGTAGAGAAAAACTAAGACATTCTTTCCTAAGCCACTTGAAGGTCCCCAACAAATATTCAAAGACTTTAGTTTCCCTGTCTGTTTTATAAATTTAAATTAAAATCTTCTTAATCTTAGTCCCTAATTTCTTGCTCTCTTAGGTATAATGATTGTAAATTATCACTTCGGTGGGCAGGGGAAGATTTTGCAGAGAGCTTTTCCTCAATTTACAAAGTCGCAGCAAAATATTAATGTGACAAAGTATGTAAAAGACTGAATCTTTTGCAGGAAGCATCTGTCTCTTTGTTAGACTTTCATATTGAGTGGTGGTGGTGGTGATGGTGGTGATGGTGGTGGTAGTGCTAATGGTGGCGTGGTGGTAGTGGTGGTGGTGGTAATGGTAGTAGCCATGGTGGTAGTGGTACTGTGTATGTCTTAGGGCAGAGGGGAGAGTTGAGAGGGTGACTGGGGCAGGAAGTAGGGAGGAAAGCTAGGAGGGGTTGCTATAACATTGCCATGTAAATACAGGATACTCAATACACTTGAATTTCATATAAACAATTAATAATTTTTAGTATACAGTACATATGTCCATTGCAAACTTGACTGGGTATCCTGTTATTGTTATTTGCTAGATCAGGCAATTCTTGTGTGGTGACCATAGCACATTCAGTATTGGAACCCAAGCAAGGGCTGACTTCCACTTGGAGGTTCTAAATACCTTGCACATTATTGTCTACTAATATCAAGTCCTTAGTCACAAGCCAATAAGCAATAATCCTGCACAGAAGCCAAGGAATTATATAGGAAGACCTCTTAAGTAACCTGTAAGATCTGAGTTTCTAGATCCACATAACCACAAAATATATTTGAAAAATATATCTATAAATGACAAGAGAAACCCTCTATCTCCCAGCTCCCCAAATCTCAAAGTAGAAGAAAAACCCAGTGCTTACGAGTCTGTGGCTCTTGCCATGGAGTAGCCATACAGGCTGTGGACATTATAGTGAAGCTCCTGGTAAACCTCGGCGTCCATGCAGAGGGTTCCTGCAAAAAGCGAGCGGTCCAGAACTCCTGTGGGAAAACACCCATTGATGAGCCACTTCCCTATCAACAAGCTCTAACAAAATAACCACCTAATCCAATTGCTTCCAAGTTCCTGTACCTTCTCCACCAATCTCTACCTGGTAAAACTCTTTTCAGATTTCAAATCCTATCCCAATGCCTCTTCCTAACTGGAACATACTCTAAGCCCCTCACTGAGGTAAATCATTAAAATCAATTTTCATTCTCTTGAGCTCACAAAGAATGGTGCTGAGTGGTGGCAACGGAGAAAAAAACTCAGAGCAATGGAAAGTTGATCTGAGATAAAATATAAATAAAGTACACACATAACTACAGATATTTAATCAAGGAGAATTGAATGTATGAAGAACAGATAGGAGGGCAGTGAAAAGGTAACATATACACTCTGAAATTACAAGCCTTCACACCTCAGTTACACTTTTTAAAAAATGAGATATTTGGGGCCTTTCATGAATGAGAACTTAGATCCTGCCTTTAGAAATCAGCATAGTCATTGTTTCCCTTTCTTATGCCTAAAATGGTAACAACACTTCTGTCTTGTGGCCTGCAATCTCATTCTTCCTCTTCTACTTGAAGACCAGTACCAAGGGGCCATACCTCCTGCCCTCCTTCATGAAGCCTTGCCTGTTCATAAGATATGAGGCACAATTCCAGAAAGTGGTAGAGCCAGGAAAGACTGAGGTTGAGTTTTTCTCACCAGCCCAGCAGAATCAGAGATTGAAATTATGTTTAATTATAAAATATAAAGACAATTATATTTCTGGCATGACTCAGTCTGTGGCCTGAGATTCACAACTAGATTAATTACTAGTGTCCCAGTGCATGGATTCGTGAACATTGAAAGGAAATCAATTAGAAAAAAATATTTTAATATCACTATTCGTCCTTTCTCTATAATAGAAGTGTCAACTAAATTCATGATCAATAATGACAGATCAAAACACACACGTGCAATTGGTGCCACCGAGAGCTTTATATGTATGGTGCATGCACGAGTCAACTTAGCCTTTTATATATATAGAATACACTCTGCTTAATTAGACCTGCTTTCTGATTTAGCTAAACTTTTTCTAGCCCAGTGAAGCACCGCAACTTCTCTTCAGGTAATTGTCAGCAGCACAGCAGTAAATATCAACATGAAGCAGATTATTATCAGATTATTATTGTAGATCAGCAGGGAGAACAAAGGGTGCAATTTTTAACTACAGCAGTGTTTGACTATATTCTGCACAGTGAGAAAACCTGAAGTCATTTTCAAGTTCCACCATTTCTTACTTCTTTTCAGTTGGGTCAAGTCTCTAAACTTTCTAAATCTGTTTCCCAGCTAATGAAAAGGATTCTACTGAGTGTCCTATCTACCTACTCCAGGACTTCTGTGAGGATCAAATGACATGAGTCACATGAAAATGCTTCACAAACATTTGGTTAAACTATAAAATGTTTGCACCTGGCTATAAAGCAAGTTGGGTTCCTGGGCTAAAGAAACTCCAAGGAGGCTAGTTGCTAGGGAGAGGAAGCTGGGTGTTGCTAAGTGATATCATTACCTGGTGCCCACAGCGACCATTTCCAGGCTGGGTTGGGCTGTGGGCCACATTTTGCA
This sequence comes from Myotis myotis, assembly GCF_014108235.1. Taxonomy (NCBI): domain Eukaryota; kingdom Metazoa; phylum Chordata; class Mammalia; order Chiroptera; family Vespertilionidae; genus Myotis; species Myotis myotis. The sequence goes on from NW_023416315.1 coordinate 52,354,211, forward strand.
CCATGGGGTCTTGGCAGCATTGGCTGCAATTTGCTGAGATGTCACTCTGGGGTGGCAGCAGGGCCTGTGTCCCACTTGGGGGAAGCTGAGTGTTGGTTTGTCAGCTCCAGGTCCATGGTGCCGTTTATTTTTAAATGGCCAGTGTGCATCATGGCAGCTCCTGCATTGAGCGTCTGCCCCCTGGTGGTCAGTGCATGTCATAGCTACCGGTCAGAGGGAAGGGCAGATACTTAGCCTTTTATATATATAGATAAGAAAGGATACTAAGATCTTCCCATGAGCAAAGGTAATATATCTAAATCTTTTTCATGACAGTGTACTTTCTTTTTTTAAAATCTTTATTGTTGAGAGTATTACAGATGTATTTTCTAATCCTGAAAAGATTAAAAGTAGACCAGAGGCAGAGCAGTTTATCATATGTAGGAGACAAAATGCTGAGAGGTAGGGAGTAGGATCCTTGTCAGAAGCAGACAGAAGGTAATGAGATTTCAATGTTCTATAGGAAACAAAAGAAAACATTTTTGGCTAAGTAGAATATTAAGAGATTAAAAGAGAAACATGATAAACTGATACACAGTGAAAAAAATTGGGGGAACACAGAATGAACAGAGAAGAATAAGTGGGGGAAAGAAACAGATTTTGCAAGAAGTTAGCTGGTTTGAGTCAAGATTCCTCCTAAAAAGTTCTTAAAGGAGTAAAGAAACAGCTAACCTGTGGCTCAAAGGCACCAGTGAAGTGAAGAAACCAGAAGAAACTGGCAGAGACTGGCCAGGTGCTCACCAAGCCGTCTTCTCCCCAGGAATATAAGATTATATTTCACATGTTCTCTTGAAAGTTTAGCAGAGTCATGTGATTGGATTCTGTGAACAAATTGAACACCCCCCCCACACACACACACACACACACACACACACTTCCAGGCTTATCCATAAATCTCCTCTACCCTTCTATTTCTCCTTCACCTAGGAAGCTGGAAACAAAGGGCTCTGAGATAGGAGAACCAGGTGATGGAAGTAAATGGATTCCCGAGTCACTGCTGGGATGAGAGCCACACATTCCACACTAGAATATTATATGAGCAAAAACTTTTATTGTGTACTTCACTTAGATGTTAGAATTTATTTGTTTCCACCAACACTATACTGTTTCACAAACACACACACACACATTCTTTTAAAATTAGGGACTGGAAAATTGACTTTGACTGGAAATGGGACTCATAAATTGGAAGGACTAACAGGAACCATTGATGCTATTGGTAATAAGCTAAACAAACACACACATATTACAGATTTACTCCAATGGAAGGCAGTTTTTACTTCCAGTATTCTGATATTCTCATAAAGTTTAAAATTGAACCATATGTAACATGTATAAAAGGTTTAGAGGAAGTAAACAGGATGGGAAATGTAGAATTTGAGAGAGGAGGCACAACCAGGGGAGATATGACCTTCACCACATGCTTGCCCTTGGATTATGTCAGCAAAAGAGTAATGCAAGACTAAACACTACAGTAAAGTCTCCAAGGAGAGAGAAGTGGAGTGGGTGGAGGTGGGAAAAGCACATGGAAAATGGGACACCTGCAATTAAGTCAACATTAAAAATGTTTAATAAAATAATAAAAATAATCCTATATAATAAAAGGCTAATATGCAAATCAACTGAACCATGGAACAACCAGTCACTATGACACTCACTGACCATGATGGGCAGATGCTCAACGCAGGAGCTGCCCCCTGGTAGTCAGTGTGCATTCCCACAGGGGGAGCGCCTCTTAGCCAGAAACCAGGCTCAAGGCTGGTGAGCGCAGAGGTGGAGGCCCGCATCCGGGGCAGCTCTAAGGAGCAGAGAGCTGAGTGGTAAAGAGTAGCGAGCAGGCGGGTAGGGAGTGAGGGGTCCTGGACTGCAAGAAGGTGCAGGCTGGGCTGAGGGACCCCCAGCCCCCATCCAGTGCATGGATTTTGTGCACCAGGCCCCTACTAAGATAATAAAAACAGTCAAAACAAAACAAAAGAACCATTGGAAAGTGAACTTGCTCCTGGCTACACTGAGTTTCACTGAGGTTGTTTTAAATATCTCCTGCCTACATCATTACAAACAGGTGAAAACTTACGGGGAGTGAAAGGAGGGTAGTTCCAGTTGTTATCTTCACACCCATGATCAGAACCTTGGAGAACAGATACTTCCTCCATTTCCTTCAGAGACACGAAATACACAAAGTGGAAAATGTTATTGATATATAGTTAGTTGTTAAAGAATGTTTACTGAACTAGAGGCTGGATAGCTGGCGTCTCTTATTGATTTTGGAATCTTAGGTAATCTTAAATTTTCTGACTTCTGTTTCATCTTTTGGATTAGATTGTATCTACAGTACCTTCCAACTCTAAATTATATCAGGTACAATTAACCTTTTATACCTTGATTTCAATTAGTTAATTAAGAAATACTATTTCAAAGGCTAATTCATACCTTCTGAGATTTTATTGTTGCTGATATTGCCTCAGTATTGTTTTAAAGAATCTAAGATAGAGTAATATTCTATTTCATAATTTGCCCATTCTATTATTCTACTCAGTGCAGGGCTTAAGAAGATAGAATTGAGATAAAATCCATTTCTTTAAAAGAGCTTGCAAATAGGTGATGTGTAATCCTGCTAACAAAAATGTAATTTTTCAAATTTCAAATAAATTTCCCCACCTGCTATCCTCTAAAAAAAAAAGGACCATTAAATTTATTCTTTAATTATTTACTTTAAATTTTAATAAATCATTGCTACAAATAATGGCACCTGTAGTTTCTAATAAAATAGTATTTTTAAAGTTAAAACACAATTAATTTAGGAAAAAGCTGAGTCCATGAGAAAGCAAAATATTTTCTTAAAAAATAAATAACCAGTTGGTAGCAGATTGAGAATTAAAATCCAGGGGGTCGAGGCATCTAATTTATTGTATATTATAAGCTCAACATTAAGTAAAAGGATTTTAAATATCACTATGTCAAGTAAACTATTTTATTAGAGATTAGAGTTAAAATTCATCTTAAAATTAGAAATATCTGTCTCCAAAGTAAGTTTTATACTGGAATAATGACTTACAAGCCACACTCCATCAAACTCCAAAGTTTTATGAAATTCTTGAAGCTCTTCTGTCCACCATTGAGTACAGGTTGGATTATCATAAGCAGGAAAGACTATCTTTCCGGGATATCCCTAAAAAACAAGGAAATTTGTGGTGGTTTATCTGATGATTCACACATGCATTTATTGCTGGCTACTATCTCTTCTACCAGAAGGCCCATGTAGCTTACATTTTAGAATCAAAACGTGTGACTGTCCTCCTAAAACTAAATGTTAAAATAGATGCAAGGAACCAAAGGGAGAAAAAATAAAAGGAAAAACAACTTATTATAGAGATGAGAAGCCAGCAAATGTCGCTTTTCTCTGATTAAAAAAAAAAACACAGTAAAATTTCATGTCAGGCCAATTGACATGTTTAAAATATGGAAAATTCAACTAGATGACATTTTAGAAGAGAATGACTTTGTTTAATGTGTTGTTAATTGAAGATCACCTAAAACCTGATTTGAATAATGCTATTTATAGATAACTAGAGGCCCGGTGCACAAAATTTGTGCATGGGGGGGGGGGTGGTCCTTAGTCCGGCCTGCACCCTCTCCAATCCAGGACCACTGGCTCCCAACCCCTCACTTGTCTACCTGCCTGATTGCCCCTAACCACTCTGCCTGCCTGCCTGATCTCCCATAACCGCTTGCTGGGGGGCAGGGCTAGCCTGGTGAGGGGCTGTGGTGGTTCTGGTCTAACGGTCGTTATGGTTTTGACACCGTTACGATCTCTGGCCTTTTATTATATAGGATATGTTGGTTTTGGCATAGAAACAATCTTGTTTAAACAGTTTAATGCATTTTGTGCTTCTTACTCAGGTCAAATATATTTTATTCTATCTTCTCTTCTTATCTATTCCTATCAAAGATTCATTTTTAACATTGTCCACAAATAGCACAAAGATATAGTCATAGCCAACTTACTGAAAATTCTAAATTGACAAGATACAAAGTTTTATACATACATTCTTGCTTATTTTCCCAACAAATTTATAGATTGTCATTTAGGGACAACTTTATGCTCAGGCAGTATGATGAATAGCTATCTATGTCTTGGTTCTTTGTTTTAGGTGATGGGGCACCATATAATAATCAGAAGTAACTTTGAAACTCAAGGAAAAGATAGTGTGCAAAGGAATCACCTACAGTGACATTGTCCCTAGAGCAAGCCCAGGAACATTCATTCTAACCAAATTCCTTTATAATTAACCCACACTACCTCTGCTAACATCTTAGATCAAATGATTTCTGTTATTTATTGGTCAATGGAGGTAACTATCTAATTAAATTTTTGTGGTTATATGCAAATTCCTAATTACAAACATCTCAAATATGAATACTATTGAAATGACTCATAAGTCTGGATAATCTACTTTCCTGGTAAACAAAACAATTTTTTATGTGACCATGGCCTCTGATTTTGTACTTATATATGAATATCGCTCTATCTGGTATATTAGAAATTCACATCAAACAAAACAGCAAAAGCAAAGAATTGGTTTGGAGAAGGAAGGAAACTACTGTTTCATGAAAAGTTAGAATTAATGAAAAAGAAAGTAAATAGAAAGAAGTATCATAGACAAAGTCAATGATGGGAATTAAGTGAGAAGTTAGGTAAGGGTTCATTGATAACCCTAAAACGGTAAATTTTGCAAAGTTAATTGCCTGGGAGCAACAAGAAATGAGGCCACATGAACTTTTAGATGAAGTACCAGTTTTAATAAATCTTCCATCATCCAATCATCTAGGGCTGACCCCACACATAATTGGAAGAGAAGATTGACTACAGGATTTGATTTAAAATACTCTTGAAAGCTCAACTGCCCTGCAAATAGGATCCTAAGCAGCTTATTCAAATGCCTGAAATTGCTACCTTAGGATAAAGGCTGGGCTCTATCTATAAGTCTCATGTAAATTAAAAGTATATTAGCTGAGGTAGGTTTCACATTAGTCTATGAGCATCTTGCTCCATTACCATAGTTGAATTTATTGTCTGGGGGATATAAATTGTAAGGCAGAAGAACTTTAAGAATAAATTAACTTTCTTCTAATAATATATTGTTTTTCAACTATCTGTATTATTAGAGGGTCAGGGTTAGCTTTCTAGAGACTAGATCTTAATTATTCTGCCACAAAAAAGAAATGAAAATATGTAATGTGATAGAGGTGCCTTCACTACAATGATAATCATGTTGTAATAATCAAATTATCAAATCAATATGCTCTACACCTTAAATTTATAAAATGTTATATGTCAAATATATTTCAACTAGAAAGCAAATCCTTAAGAATTTTAATCATTCTACTATTATAGCTACTATTTTAAAAATAACAGAAACCTCTAAAGCCAAGAAAACTGTAATAATACTGTAAATTGCCTTCTACTCATTGTCATACCAAAAGCACAAACTTCCCCCAAATAACTGTAATATACTGATTTTTTTTTTGAGAAATTACCTGTCCAGTGACAAAGCCTTTATTCCCCAAGATCCATACTCTCTTTTTTCTTCCATTCTTATAGGGCTGGTATTCAGAATCATGTAAGATGCCAGGATTCTAGTAAATAAATATGATAATAAATATTATTTTTATAAATGTCTTTTGCATTTTTAAATGGAATAGTAGGCCATGGAATAGTGTTTGAACATACCATAATAATTACATATTTCTGTCCATGTTCGTGTAAGTTCTTGGCAAAATCTGAGAGACCAGGGAAAGCCTTTTCATCAATAGTGAAGTCCTTCTTTCCATCCATGTAGTCTATGTCCGAGTACTGAACATCCTGGAAGACAGTGCTGGCCAATTAGAACCGAGGCAATATCACCAGGCTGATAACTTTGGTTCTTCATCATTAAAACAGAATCCATTTTTCTTTTTTTTTAAAATATATTTTTATTGATTTCCGAGAGGAAGGAGAGGGAGCGAGAGGTAGAAACATCAATTTTGAGAGAGAATCATTGATTGGCTGCCTCCTGCATGCCCCCTATGGGGATGAAGCCCACAACCTAGGTATGGGCCCTTGACTGGGATCAAACCTGGATCCTTCAGTCCAAAGGCCGATGCTCTACCCACTGAGCCATACCAGCTAGGGCAAGGCATATTTCTTAATGATCCTGGAACTTCCAGGTCTTGGCTACTTCTTAGGAGTAAATAAGCCCTTTTTGAAAGAGTCGGACACTTTCACGGTTGTAGTTTTATCTCTTTGTCTTGATAGATGCCTGTCATAAGGTATTGGGAGGAACTTGAAGGTAAGGACTGTGTCTTGTTCATCCCTGTAATTTAAGAGCTTAGATGCTTGAAATAAAACCGGTGCTCTTTAAATATTTGTTTGAATGAGCCCATGAGTAATGTTATTACCATGTACTAACTTGGACCCTAGACACAAGTTAAAACATATCACAAGAGGAGAAAATAGCCTGCTTGTCTTATAAAACATCTAGGGTACTAGGTAACGAAGATAAATGACAAAGGGACAGAGCTTTAATTAACCAAACTCTCATACACACATTATTTTTGTGTTTGCATACCAACCTGTGAAGAGCCGATGTTATAATTTTTAGTGGGAGATTGAAATGTATAGGGGCTAAGTGACATTTCCCAAAGTCAAATGCAGGAGTAGGTGGGGGGTTAACTGGGGCTTTGGTGATAGACCCTTTGACTCCAAATGCTCTTTTGTTCCAATTGCCACATACTTCAAAGACATCTGAAGGTCTTCTAAATAATTGTTCAATCTGCAGTCGGTCGTGTGTCAGAGGCTTTAACTTACAGGACTGAAGGAAAATGTGGCTTGTGGCCTATAGCCAATGCAGCACCATCTGTTCTAACACTGGGCAGTCATTTTAGGACCCAGGTGTCATCCACCATTACCTGGTGGGAAAGATCTGATCCATGAAAGAAAAGCTCATTTGTTTCTGAACCAGCAAGACCTCAAAAGGCTTTTCCTTTCAGAGGCCTGGGGGGAGATTGAAACCAATACCACATGTAGTCAGGGGGCATGCAGGAGATAGCTGAGCGATGTTTCTAACTCTCTATCCCTCTCGGGATAAATACCACATGATCTCACTCATTTGTGGAATATAATGAACAACATAAACTGATGAACAAGGACTGATCCAGAGACGGAGAGGCATTGATTGGACTGTCAGGCCTTGGAGGGAAGGTAGGGGAGGGTGAGGGTAAGGGGGAGAGATCAACCAAAGGACTTATATGCAAGCATATAGGCCTAACCAATGGACATGGACAACAGGGGGGTGGGGTGAGGGCATGAGGGGGGGCGGGGGAGGGTGTAGGGGATAACGTGGGGATAAGGACACATATATAATATCTTAATCAATAAAAAATATATTTAAAAAAACAATAAAATATATTTAAAACAAAAAGCAAAACCTTAACTTAAAAAAAAAAGAACCACTTTTGAATCCTGGGCTTGTCATTGAGCTAGTAGAGTGACCTCAGGAAAGTGATTAACATTGCAATGTCTGCATTTCCTCATTTGCAAAATACCAATAAGTGAGGGTCAACCATGAATGTGAAAGCATTTTGTAAAATAATGATGTGGCAAGATTTGGCCTGGTTCCTCCTGGAACTGGGTGTTGATAGCAGATATCGGTTAAGTAAAACTAAATACATAATAATCATTTCCCCTTAACAACAAAACCATACAATGACTAGGTTTTATCACAAGAAAAATTCATCTCATTGCCTGCCCTCATTGCTCTTCTGAGAGGAGACTGAAAGCTTCTGAGATCAGGCCAAAGTCATTTCCACCCATAATATCTTCCTTCAGGTATTAATCAAAGATATGTTTGTATCACAGTTCCAAAGATTGAGCCCAAAATAAATTGTTTTGATAACCTCATTAACCATATGTTATACATCTCCAGGGAGAAACTTTTCAAATATTATACACTTAATAAGGATCTTTTTATTTACTAGTGGACATTGGTCATCATAAATACTTTACAACCACAGAGCTTTCAAAATGAGTATGTTAGATCTAGAAAGAATATCCACAGTCACTATGCAAAACTCGCTGTGAGTCACCATTATAATAATCAGCACTTGTTAGCCATGTCACCCAGGTGGTGCTTTCTCTTAGGAAATAGCAACTAACTTTGATGGAGTTCATCCTTTGTGTTACGTGCTTTACATGCACAGTTTTAGGCATTCTTCACAACCAGCCCACCAGAGGAAGTCTTAGGTTTTCATTTTATAAAGAAGGTAACTAAAACACAGAGGTGGTAATTAACTAGCCCAACATTGCATAGAGCTAGAAAGAGGAAAAGCTAAAATTCAAATTCATATCCTTCTGACTTCATACTGCGCTCTTCCCATGATGACATAGGTAATTTAGTTTGCAAATTTATGACAGTAGGTGTGTCTATCTATCTATCTATCTATCTATCTATCTATCTATCTATCTATCATCTATCCATCCATCTACCAATTTATCTATCTGTATTTTTCCTAGTAAATTGAATTAGGTACAAAAAATAAAAGATAGAAAATGGAATCTTGTTTATGATAAGATAAGTTCCAACTTACATATGGGATCCTAGCTTTACGAGTTCGGTCTACAACCTCTTTCAATCCCTCGATGTTATTATAATTCCTGCGACTAAGCTGGAAACCAAGATTCCAGTAGGAAGGCAGGAATGGCCGTCCAACGAGCTAGAAAAATAAAGAAGTGTCCAAGCATTTAGAATAAACACTGTTTGTAGCAACATGTCCAATACAGACAACTTTGTCTCCATTTCATTATCTGTTAAGTTCTCAGATCTAAAATATCAGAGCCAATTCCTTGTACATAATTTATTTTCACTAAATTTTTATTTACTGCATGAATGAACTTTACTGATTTGTAGCCTCAGGTCTTCGGGATGACTGATCATGCATGGTTGGACCATGAGTTCCTTGAAAACAGCACAGCATCTGTTTAAAACCCCACTAAATGACTTATTTTTACATTTCTCAAGCCTTGCACGGTGCCTCTTAGCACACAGAAGGCACTCAATAAATGTGCATCAGAATAAACACACAATGAATGGAAGACTCACAATCCCAACGTATATGATCCATAGTTTGCCCATAAGTTTTATTTTTCCCAGGCTAATTTACAATGAGTGTATGAGATAGCAGCAATAAAGACTATCTAACTACAAAGCCATACCTCCAGGTATTCCTGAACCACTTGTTCTGGAGTGTCTCCCAGGAACACGTAAAAGTCAAAAATGCCCCCGATGGTGCGGTAAGTGATTGCAGGAGCCGGCTGAAGGGTGACCTCTGCAAGTATTAAAATAAGAGCCATTACAATTTCATGGTTGAAAATATATTCTTCTGCAGAATTTAAATATGTGAGCTACCGAAAACAGTCTGTCTCATTTTGAAAAGAGATGAAAATCACACCTGTTCCTTTACATGATTGCTGAAGCTTATCAAATATTAAATGAGTACAACACCCATGAGGAATTAATTGATTTTTTTAGGAGAATGAAAAACAAATTCTATTTTAATCTGGCCATATAAAAATACAAATGTCTAGGATTTGCTACTAATTTCAGAGAAAAGAAAAATGTTTACAACCTTATTAGATCATTTGATCTACAATTAAAAATAAAAATAAACCCTCATCCAGAAGCTGGAGGAGGAAGATTCTGGAGTGGGGAAAGGGTGGGCTGTGAGAAACAGCTACAGACGGACAGTATTTTACATGTTGAACCTACAGGTGTCTTTGGGATGGGTCTATCAGTGAATCCTATCATCTACAAAATATTATGGGAAACATTACACAAAAAGAGACCTCTGAGGCCATTTTCAATAAAAGTAGCTTCCAGCATGAACTGGATTTGTAGACAGGTTAAACTGCTTTCTGTGTCCAGTTTCTGATGAAGCATAGTAGGTCCAATATACCTCCTGTTAAACCGTGATCTCACCATATGAGTCATTTTTATAAAAGCGGCATCCCCATACATATTCCTGCCAAGGTAAAATGATGTTTCCTACCCATAGCATTACTGTTCATCAGAAAGACCCCAAAAGAGGAGCCACTGGTGTCTTCAAGGCACAAGAAGAATGTGTGAGCTCCATACAAGTTAATCATGCCCTGTCAACAAACATAAAGAGAAATAATAGTACATATGTAAAATGTTCTAATTCACCCCAAAATATAACCAAAAGCCATGCACAACATGTACTTGGTCAACATATGTTGTAGTTAGTATTGTACCCAAAGGGTATTAAAATGGTAACATCAACGTGTGTTTATGATCTTTCCACACAATGGGATACTCTATGCAATAAGAAGTGAAATGCTAACACATACTACAACATGAGTAAGTCTCATAAATGTTATGCAAAGTAAAAGAAACAGACACAAAAGACAATAGGCCATGATTCCCTTATAAAATGTCCACAGAAGTAAAGTCTGTGGAGACAGAAAAATTAGTGATGGTCTGAGACAGGATGTAAATAGAAATTAAATGTAAAAGTTTTTGGAGTGATGAAAATGTTCTAAAACTGGATTATGTTAATGACAGCACAACTCAGTGAATGTACTAAAACTATTGCATTGTACACGTAAACCAAGTGAATTTTATGGTCTATAATTATACCTCAATCAAGTTATTTATTAAAAATTAGAAATTATTTGTAATGACATAATAAAATGATAGCAGAAGATGACAATATTGTGAGAAATTTTGAATGACTTCTTTATGCGTAACTGCATTTTCTGATCGCTCTACAACTAACATATAATACTTAGGTAGTAATAAAGTTTAAAATTTTTAAAAATGAAAACATATTAAACCTGTCACAGGGCTCTGATGAGAGCACTAATATAAAAAGAGACAATGTGAATAATTGTAAGGGATATAAGAATAGAATATATGAGACTGTAACATATGGAAAGCTTTATAGAAACTCCTTGTGTGATGTTGCAAAATTAGTCCTTGGCATATAGGGCAATTGTACTGATGACAGTAAATTCCAGGAGAGGAGAAGAGAATCGGCATGAAGTGTAAAGTGGAGAAGACTAGCAGACCTATGCAACATTAGGCCAGATTTAAAGTTGTAGCCAGGAAGAGTTATGGCATCAGCCCTTGGCTAGAATACAAACTAAATTTAAAATGCTAAGAAGAAAGAAGGAGAGGTGGAGGAAAGGAAGGAAGGAAGAAAAGAAGGAAGGAGGGAGGCAGACTGGCTATAATATTGTCATTAAATTATATATATTTATAAAGTGAACTGTTTTGAGAAGTTGATATGTTAGTATTGTGAGTTTACAAACCTCAAGAACAAGTACATACTCTCCAACATAAATTGGGCAAAATAGTAAATAGGCGAGCTCTGTAGGTTACTTTACAGTTTTCCTCCCTCTGTAGGTTACTTTCTGAAAAGCAGAGAAGGTATCCCTCACTGTGAGAAATCAGGAGAAAGGGCCCCTCACCTTGGTGGGGGTGGCATCCCGGGTGAAGATGGGCCAGGTCTTCCAGCCCATGTCGTGGCGGTACTGCTGGTGCACGTGTTCTCCCAGCCCATACACGTTGGCGCTGGGCAGCAGGAAGGACAGCTGCAGGTACTGATTGGCGAACAGGAGAGGCCCAATGCTCGTGTCCAACCTGGGCCAGGGAAGAAGAGTGAGAGTCACCAAACCAGCAAGCAGCTCTCTCTGCCAGGAAACGGTCTGCTCCCTGCCCTGTACACTTCGAGAACAGTTGTTTCAGGTCTTACCATCCACTTTCATGCTTTTGGAGAAGGCCTTTCTAGGGTGTCTCTGATTCTTTAATTCTAGAGGAGCACAGCATTGAAGATTTGATACCAAAAACTCAAGTGGGATGACTGCGGGATGAGCAGACCTGACCTTACATTTTCTGTGCATCTACTTCATGTATGCGCTACATTGGGTGCTTTATAAACATGGCCTCAGTACATGTAGCAACAGCAGACGGTTTGATTCCCTTTTTATGGACAAGGAAACAGACTGAGGAGGTGAGGTACTGGGCCTCATATCACATAGCCTGGTGACCTACTAGTACTGGGATTTGAATCAAGCTTTTCCTGATGTTAATTCTTGTATGTCCACTAGCACAATTTATAACTTAAGTTTAGGCTCTCATTAGGTGCTGGATGGTAAGTTTCCCAGGAAATCATAATTTGGAATGCTAAACAATGAAGGTGAGTTCCAGTGTGAGTGGTAATCCAAAATAATAAAATTCCCTATTTCATCATATCCAAGAGTATATATATATAACTCAGCAAACCAGCACATCACATTTTAGTTTTTGTTTTCTGGTCTGTCATCATTACATATTCACAGCATTAACGATTTTAACTGAAAGCTTTGACTTTTTCTGAGAGTCAAACATTTTCCCAAATATACTGAGCTGATCACCTGCCCACAGGAAGTCAGAACGAATGACATTGGAACTGTATATTGAAAGATATGCAAAGAGTGTTGAAAAGCTCACAAGACTTTTTTGTTGCTCATCCTCCTTATTTTGATGCCAAAGGGTTTCTCTATGACCTCGATGTAATAGCTCCGGTTGGTGGAACCAGCAGTCATATTAAACAGCTTAACATGCTCATGGGAGACTTCATAGCGTGTGTTATTGGTTTCAGTGATCTGTCAGGAGAAAAACAGAAGGGACAGCTCCAGAACACAAAACTTCCCTTTAGAGCTACAAAATATTCTCACTCCCACATGGCCCCCAATGAGAATAGCTTCCCATTCTTAATCCTGTGTTTCCTGATTTGTGAGAAGAAACCCCCAATCATTTGTCCCCCATCAAATAAAAATGAGCCTGCCCATCAGATCTGGAGGTCCCTGCAGAGAGAAACAGAGGTACACCTGCTTCCACACTTCTATGCAGCGCATAAAGGAGAATAAGCTGCGCCCTGCGTTCTCCGGAGTTATATTCAATGATAACTATCAAACTGACCTTAAAACGAAGACGCCTGGGTGTCTGATACTCAGCTGTGAAGTGGGCATTAGAGACATCATTTCCAAACCGAGATGGGTTTGACAACTTTTTCAAGCCAGCAGTTAACCCTGCAGTTGGGGGGACAAAAAGAGGAGAGAGAGAGAGAGAGAGAGAGAGAGAGAGAGAGAGAGAGAGAGAGAGAGAGAGAGAGAGAGAGAGAGATTTAGCCTTTATTTTGCAGTTAACTAATTTGGCCAAAGAGTTGTAGCTGTCAGAGGGGAAGGGGGTTGGGGGCTGGGTAGAAAAGGTGAAGGGATTAAGCAAAGACAAAAAACAAACAAACAGCAAGAAAAGCACACCTCATTGGCACAGACAACAGTATGGTGATTATAAGAGGGAAAGGGGGTGGGAGGAGATAGAAAAGGGTAAAGAGGAGGGGTAAATGGTGACAGAAGGAGACTTGCCTTGGGATGGTGAACATACAATATACAGATGATGTATTATATAATTGTACATCTGAAACCTATATTATTTTATTAACCAATGTCACCCCAATAAATTCAATAAAAAAATAAAATAAATAAAAAGAAGTGCTTTGGATATAAATAACAATAGTATTGAATTATACAACTATAAAAAAGAGCTGTTGGGGAACACAGTGCTCACCTGTGTTTTCATATTTAAGGCTTCCATTGACTTCATAGCCCCAGTTCCTGGGGAAGAAGCACCTGGGGACATTAGTGTCTGACACAGGCTTCCAGCAGCACTCATATCTATCCCTGCAGGTTTCCTGTAACAATGGCACAGAGTTAGCATTATATGGAATGAAGGAAGGAAAGTATTATATGTCTGTTTATTTATAACCATTTTTCCCAAGAAGAATTTAAGGTCGCTCAGAATTACTTTCAGTCATTTATTTATTATTTTATTTATACACTTATCCAGCCATCCAATATGTACTTATTTCCTACCAGACAAGGAACTAAGAGTAGAGACAGATAAGACACAGTTTTTGTCTGAGAATACATAGTTCTTCACAGGGGCTAAGGGGATCACACCAGGCCTCTTACCCAGCCTAAAAGGCTACCAGTGGGGTAGGGAGGGCTTCCAGGTAAGTAAAAGGTAAGCTCAGTCCTAATGCACCAGGAGGGGGTAGACAGGTCAAAAATAGAGCAGAATTCCAAACCAACAAAACAGTCATGCATGACAGACCCAGAGACGCCACAAGTTCATTGTGCTGAGAACACCGAGTAAGAGAAATGAGGCTGGAAGCACACCACATCCGCACAGAGGTGAGCTGGATGAGAACCAAGTGGATTGAGCTTTCTCGGGAGGAAGAGTCATGGACATGGCTGATGATAAATCATGAAGACGTGTTTTCTAAAAGGTAAGAAAAGTAAAGCAAAGGAAAATAGAGAAACTTAAGATAGAACTAGGACAGAGGGTGACATTAAAAATATCACATGTGGCTTCTCAGAGAGGTTTGATTATACATTTTTTAAATTCCCCTTTTTTGGTGAGATGTCTTTTCAGATAAACTTACATAAGAAATAAGCTAGTCAGAGAAGGATAAATACCACATGATCTCACTCATTTGTGGAATATAATGAACAACATAAACTGATGAACAAGGACTGATCCAGAGACGGAGAGGCATTGATTGGACTGTCGGGCCTTGGAGGGAAGGTAGGGGAGGGTGGGGGTAAGGGGGAGAGATCAACCAAAGGACTTATATGCAAGCATATAGGCCTAACCAATGGACACGGAAAACGGGGTGGGGGGGGCGCGGTGAGGGCATGAGCGGGGGGATAGGGGGTAACATGGGGATAAGGACACATATGTAATATCTTAATCAATAAAAAATATATTAAAAAAAGAATTCATTTGTTATAATAAATTAATAGATGGCAAACTGATTCAAAGTGTTGAACTAAACACAAGCACTCATCTCTTCACCCAATTAAACTTACATAAAGGGATAGAAATGCCATTAAGAAAAAAAAAATACAAATT
This sequence comes from Myotis myotis, assembly GCF_014108235.1. Classification (NCBI taxonomy): domain Eukaryota; kingdom Metazoa; phylum Chordata; class Mammalia; order Chiroptera; family Vespertilionidae; genus Myotis; species Myotis myotis. Next base: position 52,369,261 of record NW_023416315.1, read on the forward strand.
CACTATAAAACAGCAAAACATACAATATGACAGACCAGATGTTATGAAATTCCTGAAATATAGAAAATAGATGTTATCAACTCTAGGGGAAAATACATTCATAGTCTAAAACACAAGTGGAGAAAAAGAAGTGCTCTAAGCCAAGTCGGTGTAGAGATTAAAAATGAAATGAGCCAGGCTGGTGTGGCCCAGTGGTTGAGCATCAACCTATGAACCAGAGATCATGGTTTAATTCCCAGTTTGGGCACACGCCCTGGTTGCAGGATAGGTCCCCAGTAGGGGGTGTGCAGGAGGCAGGCGATAGATGATTCAATTCTCTCTCATCATTGATGTTTCTATCTCTCTTTCCCTCTTTGAAATCAATAAAATATATTAAAAATAAATAAATACATATGAAATGAGTGCCTGCTCTGTTCAAGTATTTATATAAGGTCACATGACACAGTGCTGTCAGCAAGCATAGTAAATGAGACAGATGCCACCATTACTTAAATAGACCTCATTTCCCTACTGGTTTGAAATGCCACTTTTATTATAAACTAAGTTTAACTGCACATATATGAGAATATGAATATGTATTTTGAGATGTTCTATTATATTCCAGTGGCATATGTATCAATTCCTGCTATAATTCCACTATAGTGTCAGGATATGTTTTGCTTTTAGCTTAGCAGATCAACAAATCTAAAGGAGACTCTTTGAAAAGATCAAAGATATACGATTATTTCTTATCAAATTCTCCTTTGACAAAAAGAGAGGGAGACAAACATGATTAGAAACAAAAATGGGAATAACAACAGATACATATGACTTTTTAACACAAATAAAAGAATTATGGGACAGCTATTTGTATATATATTTGCCAATAAATGTGAAACTGTAATTTGAATCTTTAAATAGTATAATATTAAATAGTGAAAATTAGGTGGGAATAAATAGAAAACCTTAGAAGGACCAGTAGCCATGGGAAACTGTAAATAGTCAAAGATTTTTCCTTAAAAAAAATGATATCTTGCCCAGATAATCTGGGGAATAGAATATTCTCATATTATATATCAATATATTTTTAGAACATAGGAAAAGGTGGAAACTTTCCTGACTCATTTTATTAAACTAGAATAATTCTGACAACAAACTAGGCAAGGAAAGTCCAAATAAACAATTAACCAAAAATATATAGTGAACTAATTTCACTTAAAAATAATGATGTATAAAATTTTAATTTATTAGTACATTGAAAATTTAATGCATACTAGCCAAGTAAGGATTATCAAGAGAAAGCTGGAATGGTTCAAAATTAATTAAGCAACATTGACAAAAGAAAATAAATATCTTAATCAATAAAAAATATATTAAAAAAAAAATCATATGACCATCTCAACAGAAGCAAACCATTTTTAAAATATAATAATGTGATAAATTTAAATGACCTAAATTTAAAAAGCAAATTATATAATAATATACACAGTATAATTAAATCTGTGTTAAAACAAAAAAAATACATAAATATATGTGCAAAATATATGCAAAAGTACAGAAAGACCAAGAGAAAAATACACACCAAACTATTGATTGATTCTGGGGAAAGCATTTGGAGGTAGAGAGGAAGCTTAATGAATGAGTAGGACTTTCCCATTTTATTATGTACATCACTATAATATCTGAATATTTATTATTAAAAGAATACACTTATAGATTTCATGATTTAAAAAAACAAAAGAATATGTCATAATACTACTCATTTGGAAAAGGTATAGTACTGACAAGTATTTTAGATGCTGACATCTGATATAATTGCTCTGAAAAATCACAAGAATATATCTTACATCAATGTTCACCATGCTTATTATAAACAAAGCAATTACATTATAACTATAAAATCTTCTTTAATGTAGTCATTTATTCTCCATACATGTAAATTATGTTCCTGCCCCATCCTCTTCAGATATCAAAAGGCTGGAGGGGGTCAGTGGAAAAAGAGTTTGGGGTGCTGGATAACCACTGGAAAACTGATTTTCCTAACTCTGAGGCAGACATTAAGCACTTCTGCAGCCTCTGAAACTGAGGTCTATAAAGTCCAAAAGGTTAGTTTCATTGCCATAAATTGTTCCAAAGTCCACAGACCTCTATAAAAATCAATAAAACAAGAAATCTGCTACATTTAGGTAAACACAAATTTTTGTGCATGCAGCCTGCCCTAACATCCTTATTTCAGTTTTAAGCCATTACCAGTACCACAGAAACCAAAGGTCAGATGTTTAAGGGATATACAGGGTGGAGCAAAGGTAGATTTACAGTTGTGAGTACAGGAAACAGAGCTCATTTGTATTATTATTTACTAATTATTGTTATTTTCCATAAAAACAACTATAAATCTACTTTTGTACCCTACTCTGTATATTTTCTTCTTTTTCTATTCTCTTTTAAATATATACTTTTCTTTATTTCAGAGGCAAAGGGAGGGAGAGAGATAGAAACACCAATGATGAGAATTATTGATCAGCTGCCTCTTGTGTGCCCCCTACTGGGGATCGAGCCTGCAACCCCAGGCATGTGCCCTGACCAGGAATCGAACCGTGACCTCCTGGTTCATAGGTCTATGCTCAACCAATGAGACACACAGCTGGGCACTCTTTTTTCCATTTTCAATGTCATTACAATAACACAGATTAGTGCCACTTAGAAAATATAATGGAATGTATTTACAATAGAAACTATGCATATGAAAAATCTAGGGAAAAAACTTCATAATGCTTATGTAATACAATACATATTAAGAAAAACAAGAGTTAAAATGGAAAGACTTTTATGTTTTTAAAATGGGATGATTCAAAATTATTGAAATGTCAATATTGCCTAATTTTAACCTAAAATTTAATGTAGTACTTATTAACATCCTGATAGGATATTATGGGATATAGAATATAAAATATAAAGTAAAGCAATAGAATGTAAGTGTACTTTATTGTACAGTTTTTAATCAAAACTAGCAGGGTTCAAATAGTTCAAATTCTTGTAGAAGCCACTCAGAGAGAAAATGTTTGTTCTTTCGCACAGGTTCATCGGGCTCTCTTGCCAATAATATGATTCCAGAAGACTCTTGTAACAAGTCACCTGAATTCACCAAGTGACTCAGTCATTCATATCTGCTTGATGGGTTCTGTTCTCAAGGGATACATGGTCTAGCCCTAAAACAACCTTTCTGTGGCTGCCCTGGGAATAACCTTCCACTAGCAACTCTCCCTCCACTCTGGATTTCAAACCCCATGGGCCAACACTCCTATCATTTCCTACTCCTCTTACCATTACACTATCCTACTTCCCTCACTTCTTTAGTGTTATTTCCATAAGACAAGAAACAAACAGTAACACCAAACAAATCAGAGTTCCATAACCTACTCCACCACCACTCTCTCCCCACTTCACACACTCATTTCTTTGAAATAAAACCCAGGAAGTCAATGGCAGGTCGCCCATTCCTCTGACCTTTGACACCATCTCGCCAGGCGCACAGTCTATCCTATGTGATTCAGGGATCTCAGTGCACTGTGGACTAAATGGAGTACCTGCATAAAAATTAAAGAACAAAGTTAAAAATCTGTATGTGCATAATCACGGTTCCAGGAATGAAGCAGTGTCAGACTTTCAGCCTATTCTCCAGTCAATGAACACTAGAAGCTGCAATCTACATTTGTATACATTTTCCAAGTGTTAAATACATTTGCTTTTAAAATATATTAAAAGAATGGACTTATACAGATTTTTTTATTTAAAAACACCAAAAGAATATATATTTTATATTTATTCTATATTTGTATTTATCTTCCATACATGTAAATTATGTTCCTGCCCCATCCTCATTTGGAAAAGGTATAGTACTGACAGGTATTTTGATATTCTCATAGAAGCTACTCAGAGAGAAAATACTGGTTCTTTAGCACAAGTTCACCAGGATCATTTTGCTTTCGGTTTCGTTGGTTTTTATTGAGATGCAATTCACATACCATAAAATTCACCCTTTTAAAGTGTACAGCTCAATGTTGTTTTTGGTATTTTACACAATTGTGCAACGAATCACTACCATCCAATTCCTGACAATGACACTAAAACAAACTAAAAGATTCTGCGTACAAAAACAGCAGCAACAACAACAAAACACAATTAACAGAGTGAAAAGGCAGCCTAAGCAATGGGAGAAAATACTTGAAAACCATGTATCCAAAAAGGGGCAATTTCTAAAATACATAAGGAACTCCTACAATTCAATAGCAAAAAACAAAACAAATACAAATGAATAACCTGATTTAAAAATGCATTAAAGACTTGAATTGACATTTTATCAAAGAAGACAGGCAAATGTCCAACAGGTATATGAAAAGATACTTAATGTCACTAATCATCAGGGGAATTCAAATCAAAGCCACAATGAGAGAACAGCTCATCCCTAAGGATGGCTATTACAAAGAAAACAAGAATGGGTGAGGATGTGGAGAAATTGGAACTCGTGAATACTATGAGTGGGAATGCTGCAAATTGGTGCAGCCACTATGAAAAACATTATAGAGGTTCCTCAAAAAAAATTAAAAAATAGAACTACCGTATAATCCAGCACGCCTACTTTTTGGTATTTATCCAAAAGAATTGAAATCAGAATCTCAAATACATATTAGCATCCCCATGTCAGCACTATTCACAAATAGCCAAGATGTAAACCCAACCCAAATGTCCACTGATGGATGAATGGGTAAAGAAAGTATGCTATATACATGGAATGTTATTATTACATGAAATGGAATACTATCCAGCCTTAAAAAAGAAAAAGAACCTGGTCATTTGCAACAATTTGGATGAAGCTTGAAAACGTTATGTTAAGTGAAATAAGCTAGGCACAGAGGACCAATATTGTATGACTCTACCTATGTGATGTATCAAAAACAGTCAAAAGTCACTAAAGCAAAGAACAGAATGATAGTTGCCATGGGCTGGGGGAAGGGGACAGTAGGGTGTTGCTAAATAACATAAAATTTCAGTTAAGCAAAAAGAAAAAATTCTGCAGATCTGATGTACAAAATTGTGCCTGTAGATAACAATGCTATATTATACACTGGAAAACCTGTTAAGAGGGTAAATTTCACTTTAAGTGTTCTTACCACAATAAAAAAATGAATTGAAAACTCCTTTTCAACTCATGGAAACTTCTTGGAAAAACACATCAGGGCAAGCCCACTATGTGAAACATTTAAAATTTGAAGCATTCTGCATGAATTAGAGTGTAGTTTAGAATGAATGCAGGTGCAAAGATCTAATTTTATGTTAAATAAAAGAAACTACTTATCCGTATACACTGGACAGTAATCTCACGGGACTTGTGATCCAAAAATATTCATAGGGAAAAAGCAGGAATAGGTCAAAAACAGTTTTTATCAATGGTTTTCTAATCATCTTTCAAAGTCATAGTTGTTTCTAGAAAGTGTCAATTTACTGTGGAGAGTGGTGAAGAGATTGAGTCAGTAAAGTTCTATCAGTATAATTTCTTTTTACCACGTGTTTAATCTACATTTATAAAGTAAGCGTTATCAAGCAGAATAAACCTAATTGAGAATAGATTTTTGTATGACACCTTTTTTCTTATTTAGAGTATAATGTGTGATTAAAGGAGAAAGCATTCTGTTTGATGCTTCTGTGTGAGAGAGAAAACAGTTTCAAAAATATCTACGAAGAAATCATAGCTATTCCAGTCAGAATATGGACTGGAGGCTAATTGTAATTGATATATGTAAGCCAAGTGTATCAGCCCTCCCCTTCTCTGTAACCTAATGCCCTTTGCCATAATGTAATGGGATTGGGCACAGTTACCTCAACTGTTCTTTCTCCTTGAAGGCCCTATTACCTCATGACTCTAGGTTGAAAAACAAGCATTTGATGGGCCTAATTGTGCATCTTGTTAAATTTGTTTCAAATGATACTTTTGAGGCCTTGAATATCATGAGCATTCAAGATTTAATTGCAGAAAAAGAACACAGCTTTTGGAGATTGACCTAAATTGGCTATGGATGTGAGTTATAAATAATGCAGTGTGGTGGCATGCCAAGGAGTGAAGGAGTAAGATGATTTTTTTGGCATTCTGAAGGGAATTCCTTCCAACTCAGCAGCCATGAGTACCTCCCTTACCTGAAGTATCCTCAAGCACCAGAAACAGCAAGAAGATATCTGCGGCCAATACAGTTAGGAAGCAGATGAACAGAAAGATTTCCAACACACCAAGCTTCCTCGCCATCTAGATGGACACAGATAACTGGATTAAAGCAAACCATACAGTCCCATCAATCCAAAAGAATAGCTAGGCATTATGATTAGAATGGGAACTCCCTTATAAAATGACTAGATTATTGGCATTTCTCTTTACATAATCTAGAGAATATTTTTTCATCACTGTGTCTCCATCTAAGTCTAATCTATGCATCCAACACTACTACGGCTCTTGCCCTTTTTGCCTGCAGAGGGGTTGAGTATTGCCCAAGGAAAAAATACATCAGACATGAAGAATGAGAGGGAGAGAGGAAGAAGAGGAATGAAGTACAGGAGAAAGATAGATGAGGGGTTGAGATGGTTCAGAAAGCCCTTTCAGATGCCACTTTGATCTCCACAACCACCCTGGGCAGTAGAGAGGAGGGTACAGTCCGGGACAGAAACAGCAGCAAAACCTGAATCCACGTCTTCTTTTAATAATTCCCATGCCATGATGTAGAGGTGTTTAACTGTTTAGAGGTCACTAATCCTTTTTACAATCTGGTAACAAAAACTAGCCTAATCTTGATCACCAACATAATGCTTGCTTGTATGTTCACAACATATAAACCCATATAAATTTGGTGGTTCACAGAAGCCCTGAAGACCATGCATAGGTTCAAGTTTTTAAATATTTGGTGTATTGGAGGGAAATCAAAGGACTTCAATTCTTGGCCTGGATTTTGTACTAACAGATGGATATTTTAGCTATTTGGATATGTGTTTCTTTATCTACAAAATGAGCTCAGATTCAGGAGGTACTCTCATTCTGGTACGCTAATTATATCAAATGAAACTATATATATACTGAGTGGCCAGATTATTATGACCACCCCATCAGTACTTCATTGGGCCACCTTTTGCCTTCAGTACTGTGGCGATTCTTCTTGGCATGGACTCCACGAGATGTTGAAAGGTGATGCAAGGAATCTGACACCATGCCTGATGAATAGCACTGTCCAGTTCTGTGAGATTTGATGGTTGTGGAACCAGCTGCCTGATGGCTCTTTTAATTTCGTCCCACAAATGCTCAATTGGATTGAGATCTGGTGATTGTGGGGGCCACCTAAGCAAGGTGAAGTCTCCCTCACGTTCTTGAAACCACTCCTGCACAATACGAGCACCATGGCATGGCGCATTGTCTTGTTGGAAGAAGCCATCTCCATTGGGATAAGTCATCAACATGATAGGATGAACTTGATCAGCAATGATACTTAGGTATGTTGTGCTATTCAGACGTTTATAATGATCTAGCCCTCTAGCAACTTCAGCGCAAAATTATAGCTAATTTGCCTACAAACATCAGGTGGTCATAATAATCTGGCCACTCAGTGTGTGTGTGTGTGTGTGTGTGTGTGTGTGTGTGTGTGTGTGTATGCCTCACAATTCCATGCCATCTTTAACTTCAGTGGCTCACATCACCACTCTATTCCCATCACCCCAAACGTTGGCTATATCCTGGAATTTATCACCCTCCAGTTCTACTCTGAACTCTTAACCTCTGCTTTCTATTTACTGGTCAGAAACTCATATCCTTTTACTCTCATTGCATTGTTACCTTATCCTTTGACCATATTGAGGCTTCTATTCTCTTTCATTTCTTTTTAGTCTCTTAGCCCTTCCTGGTTATTCTCCCCAAGTGATGTAGGCCTCAATATCTATTGCTCTCATCTTCCTTGCTACCTTGTCTGCTACCTAAATCTATCCAATAAAACTATCCATCCAAACATCTGTCTTGGGGTCATGCACTTAGCCCAGTGTAAATGCCACTGGGTTCATAACCTCCCAAATATTCTGGCATGCTGGTTGCCTCTCATTTTTCACAGCAGAAATTTCGAACATGATCTTTCTCTTCAAGCCCCAACCTCTGTCACCAACACTCGCACCTTCAGCCAATATCATCTCCAACATCACACACAAAAAAACTATTTTGCAGAAATGATTGCACCTCCCTGCTTCTCAACCAGTGTTTTTCTATAAACGTTTTTTACATCTAGGTAAATTCTCATACTTTCCCTCTCAGTGGAAGAGTTTTCCCTCCTCTTGTCTAAGCATAATCCTTGTTATCTATTCTCTAGTACTCATAGCCTTTGAATTTCTCAAAAAATCATGTTCAATAATATGTGATAAATTTACCTGGTGACAGATGATTACTAGAATTAGTGGGGTGATCACATTTAAGGTATCAAAATGTCGAATCACTATATTGTACATCTGAAACTAATATAACCAACATAAGATTATATGCCAACTATACTTAAATAAAAAATAAATTTAAAAAAATAAAATTATTAGCATTAAGAAATCTTGGTCCACCAATTACCCTTTCTCTTTCTTGAATTACCAAACTCTCCCTCTGAAGTCACTCTTTCCCCTCATAAATATATCATCCCAAATCACCCTAAACTCTCTTGATGACTCAGTGTTCTTCTCTAGGTTCGCTAACTTCCTTTCTCCTTTCATAGCTGTCTTTCCAAAAAGATAATTCCACACTGTGTTAGCTTCCTCATGTTATGGCTTGGCTTCTGCTTCCTGCATTCCACTGAAACTGCTCTAGCCAACGTCACCAGCGACTTAGCTGCAGAATACAATGGGCACTGTCTAAACCATCTAGCATAACAACCACACCCTCCTCTTTCAAATTCCCCACCTTTGGATTATCATTCCATACTTTTCTGGTTCCTTTTCAGTTTTCTTTGTAATGCCGTATTTCATTAAATGTTGATATTCCCTGTGTTACTCTCATAAATCTTGAGCAATCTTCACCACTCATATGACTTCACATAACAACAAAAGTCAATCCAACCTGGATTTCTAGCTCAGAAATTTAGATTCATATAGGCGATTGCTTATTGGATATCTCACTTGGATGTCCCACAGACTTAACCAAATTCAACAGATTTAAACATGAAATCATCTCTCCCAAGATCCTGTTCCCAACTTCTACTAATTCTGCCAAATTGGCTGCTTCTCAAATAATTCACATCTTGAGGAACAGAAAAACTACAATTTCTTTAAAAACCTGGGTAACATTTTTGCCTCCTCTCTGCCTGTTAGTTCTCACAACCGGTTACCAGCTAAGTCAGACTAATTTTCCAATACCTGTCAACTCTGTTCCTTCCTCTCCAGTTCTGGAAATGTTTAGCCAGGCTATCATTTCTGACCTGAACTGTGACCCCTGCTTCCCCACTGCTACCTGTTTCCACTCGTTCTGCTCCTGGTATCCATTCAACACACTGCAGCTGAATTGATCTTTCTGCAGCACAAATTGGGTCGTTTGGTTCTCCTGTGTTCAAGTCTTTGAAGGTTCTCCCGATAAAATATAAAGTCTGTGGTTTGTAATCAAAGGTCATCAGATACCTCCCAAGCCTAGCTGTCCAGCCTTTTCCCTTGCATATGTTCCAGCCATGCAAACTGACATTTCTGTAGTGACAGTCTATAAGTCCATGTGGACAAAAAAGTTTCTCTCTCTCTCTCTCTCTCTCTCTCTCTCTCTCTCTCTCTCTCTCTCTCTTTAATTTCATCTCTCCTTTAAATTCCCATTTCTCTGCACCCCTGCTCATCTTAAACCCAGACCAATGACATGACCATTTCTATAAGTATTTTCATATATGTATAGCTTCACTTTTTAATTAAGGCAGCCTTTAAATTAATGTGTAATAACCCAATAAGTACCTTAATTGCAAAATGGGGGTGAGAAGCAAGGATATATAAATTATTTGCCAAGATGTGGGGGTGGGTGGGTGAGTAGGTGAGGTTAGGTTTGGGGTTTGGGATAGCAGTTGGAGTATATTAAGTATTCCTTCCTATTAGCCTAAATCTATCAATTAGGTGTCTCTCCTCTAGTCAAAATTATTCAAAGGTTTACTCTAATCCTCATAATATATATTTCATATTATTGTATTCCCATAAAATTCCTATATCAAAGTTGATCAGGCAGGTGTGAAAGTTGACATAGGGGCACCATTTTACAATGGAGCCAGAAAAGCCATTCCGGATGAACTGCCTTACATCTTGCCCTTACACCTTTGAAATGTTTGAACTGGACAAAATAACTTTTGGGCTGGGTCATAGCCACATTGTTTTGCAAACAACTGTAAGCTAACAGGAAAGCAGACACCCTAACCACAAGGACTCACATACTTTAGAACTAGTAACCAGCATGGATAGCTAAAAACTAACTTAGTTGTTAACAACAATAGAAAACCCTTTCCTCTCTTCATATAATAATATCCCCTCCTTTTCCCATAAAACCCCCCTGGCTTTATCCTGCAATTGGGACATAATTTGGGCTTCTGCCCAAACTTGTGTTCCCCAATTGCAATTCTGTGATCTCAAAGAAATGCTTGTTGCTTCTCACTTTGGCTTTTTATTTTTAGGGTAAGGCAGGCATCAAGATTCCCATCTTATAAATAAATGCTAAGGAATTTTGTCTAACCACAGTTAGTAGTAGAACTGAGGCAAAAACTGAGTAGCCCTGCTTTTTTAAAAAAAGTTCATCTTGTTTTGTTGTATTGTTGACATTATTACAGAAATCCCCTATTTCCCCTCACTTCCCCCTCCCACCCCACCTCAGGCCTTCACCACACTATTGTCTGTGTCCCTGGGCTATGCATATATGCATATAAATTCTTTGGTTAATCTCTTCCCACCCCACCCCCACCCCCATCCTCCCTCCCTGCCCTCTGAGATCTATCAGACTGCTCTGTGCATCTATGTTTCTGGACCTATTTTGTTAGTTTATTTTCTTCATTAGATTTCTGCTTATTAAATTAGAATAATGTCTCCATAAAGTCTCCTAGACTGCAGAGCTTAAAGATCTAGAGGCTAAATCGCTAAAGGTAGAATTTCAGACAGTGAAAGAAGTCTCAGAGACCAACCGCACTTGCTCTCAATACCCAATTTAGTTTCTTATCCTTATAACCCATGACTCATCAACATAGCCAACAAATTGTCCATCCCTTAGACTTCTTTGTTTCTCTCTATGGGGAGACTTTTCTTTGCAGCCTCAACAAACCACAGCAGACACTTCTTCCACAGCTCTTTAATCCTCCTGGGGGAGCAGGTTCAGCACCTGAAGCTCAGGGCACTGGGGACAATCCCAGGCATTTTCCTACCATAGGAACTGTTGTCATCCAGATAGAAGGTAGGAGTAGAGATTCCTAAAGGTAGAAGTTCTTCCCTACTTAGAAACCCTCCTTGCCCAAAGCCACTTTTCAGTATCAAACAAGTTTTAGAATTAATTTAAACCCAGGTTATTACTAAAAACCTTAATAATTGTGTAGCCACTTCCTTCTCTGCCTGGAAAGATGCATTCACCTAACTCAACCCATGCCACTGTCAGCTAGCTCTCCTCACAGTGTGTGTGAAGGGGAGAAAACGTCAGGTCCAGAAGAAAAGCATGGACTGTCCACATCCCTTAGCAGAGAAGGAAACAGGGGCATTTACAAGAAGAAAGGGACAAGTCTTATTCAAAGCACCTCCTGCATGAGAAAAAGTACTCACCTCATAGCCGTATCTTATTTGCTGTGTCTATCCCCCGGTGGTTCTTAAGGAGCACTGAACAAAGGTGACTGTGCTGGCATAGCCATCTTCTGCCAGGATTAATTTATTGCCCTGTAAAGCTGGTGGCAATTGGAGGAGAGGACTAGATTTTCCTACAGACCATAAAAGGCCCTTGTTTCCCTGTGATATGGAGGAACCTTCATTTGTTAATGAAAGGGGAAGGTGGAGTTTTCATGTATTAGTTCAGCCTCTTCTGTGTTTCTGTTCATATCCAGTAACTTTGCTTGTCACACAATATTATTCTTGCTTGCCTGACCATGTAGCCTAAAGAGCCCGAGAACTAAGGTCTTACCGGCATTCTTCACTCTTGTATCTTCTACATGAAGCACTTGGCCCAATATCCATGCATATCTACACTAATAAAAGAGAAACATGGTAATTGGCGTACGACCACTACCCGTTTCATTGGCTAATCAGCGAGATATGCAAATTAACTGTCAGCCAAGATGGCGGCCGGCAGCCAGGCAGCTTGAAACCAACATGAGGCTTGCTTGCCTCAGTGACAGAGGAAACCAACGTTCCCTGCCTGGGGCTGCAGGCCTCTGAGCCTGCAGTTTGAAACATTGTAACAAATACCGCAGGACTTCAGCCAGCAGATTCGCAACATTGTATGCAAAGGCCAGAAACCTACTTTCAGGAGCGGAGGCCTAAGAGCTGGAGCCAAACCTCAAGCTAAAGCTGGCCCAGAATAAAAAAAAAAAAAAAAGGAAAAAAGGAGCGGTTGGGAGCCTCAGTCACCCCCAGCCTGAAAACAGCCCTCAGTCCCTCACCCAGACTAGCCAGGCACCCCAGTGGGGACCCCCACCCTGATCCAGGACACCCTTCAGGGCAAAGGAGCTGGCACCCACCCATGCACCAGGCCTCTACCCTATATAGTAAAAGGGTAATATGCCTCCCAGCACCGGGATCAGCGGAGCCGAGAGGCCTCCCGGCACCGGGATCAGCATGACAGGGGGCAGCGCCCAAACACCCTGATCGGCCCTGCTCTGTGTGTGACAGGGTGCGGCACCCCAACCCTCCCCCCACCCCACAGGCCCTGCTCTGTGTGTGACAGGGTAGAGCCATAACCTCCCCATTGGCCCTGCCCTGAGTGTGAGAGTGGCAGCGCCCCAACCCCCTGATCGGCCTTGCTCTGTGGGTGATAGAGGGTGGCGCCCCAACGCACTGATCTGCCCTGCTTTGTGTGTGACAGGGGACGGTGCCCCAACTCCCCTATCGGACCTACTCTGTGAGTGACAGGGGGGAGCTCCTCAACCCCCTGATGGCTCTGTGCGTGACAGGAGGGAGCTCCCCAACCCCCCTGATGGGCCCTGCTCTGTGTGTGACAGGGGGCAGCGTCCCAACCCCCGGATTGGCCCTGCTGTGTGCGTGACAGGGGGTCGCGCCGCAACCTCCCCATCGACCCTGCCTTGAGTGTGACAGGAGGTGGTGCCCCAACCCCCCAATCAGCTCTGCTCTGAGCCTGACCAGGGGCTGCACCTAGGGATTGGGCCTGCCCTCTGCCACCCGGGAGCAGGCCTAAGCCAGCAGGTCGTTATCTCCCGAGGGGTCCCAGACTGCGAGAGGGCACAGGCCGGGCTGAGGGACCCCCCTCCCCCCCGAGAGCACAAATTTTTGTGCACCGGGCCTCTAGTTTTTAAATAAATAGATACTTGTTGAATAAGTAAGTGAAAGAATGAATAGCTCTTGGTTTATCACATTGTTACTTTCTCTATTTTTGTTTCCCAAAGTTCTCTTGGTATATCTCAGCTCTTTATTAATTTAAACAAGCCTTCCCACAGATTATTCTAAATAAGTGAAGCACGATTAAAATAGAAATTATATCACTTTAAGTGGGAAGACAGCTCTACTGGAAATTTGTCATGCTCTTTGACTGATCAGCACCTTTGAAAAAGCCTCTAATACTTCCCACTTTGGGAGTTCTGCCTCCCCAGGGAAGAGGCTAGAAATTCTCCTTCACGGGCTCCCTTTCAGCCAAGGTGGAAGTGAGTGGCCTGTGCTCAATTGATGAGATGTTCCTGTGACCCAGAGAAAGTGGAGAAATGAAAAAGGTACCATGTGGAATCCAGGATGGTAATGAGATATCATTTCAGAGGCAGCATGGACAGAAGACCTATTGCACCCTACACTCAGTGCTGGGGGGAGGGTGCAAGCTGCCACACATGTGCTAAGGGCAATGGCAGTGGCAGCTGCCTCAGGGCAATTGGGCTATTGTCTCCAGCCATAGTTTACAAACCTGACACTACTCCCCCTGGAGTTTTAATGAGTCATTAACATCTTTTAAAATTTCTTTTCTTCTTAGGTTAGCTGAGGAAAAAGTGTTTTTTTAAAAACTTGAAATAATTCACATACCATGACATTCAATTCAACCTTTTAAAATGTACAATTCAGTGTAAAATTCAGAATTTTAGTATATTAAAAAGTTGTCCAACCATCATCACCATCTAATTCCAGAGCATTTTTATCATCGCCAAAAGTAAACATATATTTATTAGTGGTCACTTCCCATTCCCTCTCTCCTACCCCTGCAACCACTAATCTACTTTCTGTCTTTATGGATTTGTCTATTCTGAACATTTCATATAATTGGAATCATGTAATGTGTGGCCATTTGTGTCTGGCTTCTTTCACCTGGAATAATGTTTTCAAATTTCATCCAGGTTGTTGCAGGTATCAGGCATCTGCAGGTATCAATACTTTATTTCTTTTTATGGATGGACTAGAGGCCCGGTGCATGAAATTTGTGCACAGGAGGGTGGGTCCCCTCAGCCCAGCCTGCACCCTCTCCAATCTAGGACCCCTCTCACAATCCTGGACTGCTGGGTCCTAATTGCTCACCTGCCTGCCTACCTGGTTGCCCCTAACTGCCCCTCGCTCCCAGCCAGGTCATCCCCAACTGCCCCCTCCCTGCTGGCCTGGTCGCTCCTAACTGCCTCCCCCTGATGGCCTGGTCACCCCTAACTGCCCCTCCTGCCGACCTGGTCGCCCCCAACTTCCCCCCTGCTGGCCTAGTCACCCCTCACTGACCCCCTGCCAGCCTAATTGCCCCCAACTGCTCCGCCTGCCAGCCTGATCACCCCCAACTGCATCCCCCCCATCAGTCTGGTTGCCCCCAACTGCCCCTTCCTGCCAGCCTCCTGGTCACCCCATGCAGCCTGCTTGTTCAGTCATTTGGTTGTCCCTCACTAACCCCCTTGCAGGCCTGGTCATAGGCAGCCATCTTGTGAGAGCGTGAGGGATAATTTGCATATTACCTCTTTATTATATAGGATGACATTATATTAATATATCACATTGTGTTTATCCACTCATTAGTTAATGTGCATTTGGGTTGGTCATTCTTTTTGGCTATTATGAGCAATCTTGCCATAAACATGCATGTACAACTTTTTTGTGTAAATATATATTTTCAGTTCTCTTGAGGATATACCTAGAAGTGGAATTTTTGGGTCTTATGGTAGCTCTATCTTTGACTTTTTGAAGAACTGGAGAACTGTTTTACAAAGTGGTGGCAACAATTTACATTCCCACCAGTAATATATGAGGGCATTATAGTATATATAAGATAGTGCATATTTTATATATGCGTGCATGCCATCCTCTAATGGCATCTTCTGATGGCATCTAAGTAACATAGTACTCATAGTAGTCCATATTTACTTCAAATGTTCAGTGTGTGGCAAGTACATACACACAGACACACTCACACACAAACTTGGTTCCTGCCTTTATGAACTCCTCACCTTAACTTTGCGGCAGTACAAGAGAGCCTTTGTTAGAGGGAAAATGCGCTTGGATCTCATTTCAAAGTGGATGATATCAAGGAGATTTATTAGTACACAAAATCTTTCTACTCTTTGTGTGATACTTTACTCTTAACTCCTCACATTTCATGCTCGTTTGTGACAATGTTCACATTACAATGCTCACGGACAATCCCAACTATAACCTGTTTTTTAAAGTACAGAAAATAGCTTCTTGCTAAGTGGCAACTAGAAGATATTGGGTCACATGCTTGTGTTGACCAATGAAAATGTAACAGAGACATTTTGGAGGTAAGAGACAAGAAAAGAAACAGCCTAACTTTACACCTCAAGAAACTAGAAAAAGAACAAAAACCAAAGTGAGTAGAAGGAAGGAAGTAACAAAGATCCAAGCAGAAGTAAATAAAAGAGAGACTAAAAGGACAATAGAAAAGATAAATGAAACCCAAATCTGGTTTTTTGAAAAGAGAAGCAAAATCAACAAATCTTTAGACTCACCAAGGAAAAAAGAGGTAGGACTCAAATAAATAAAATCAGAAATGAAAGAAGAGATGTTACAACTGACACCACAGAAATACAAAGGATTATAAGAGGTTACTATGAACAATTAATTATACACTAACAAATTGGACAAAATAGATATATTCCTTAAAACATATCTTAACAAGACTAAATAAAATTAAAAATCTGAACAGACCAGTTACTAGTAAGGAGATTGAATCAATAATCAGAAACCCCCTGACAAACAAAAGTCCAGAATCAATGCTTCACTGATGAAATCTATCAAACATTATTTTATTTTGTTTTATTGCTTAAAGTATTACAAAGAGTATTACATATGTCTCCTTTTTTTTCCCCTTGACATTCCCCTGGCCTCCCCTACCCCCCAGGGTCTTGTGTCCATTGGTTATGCTTATATGCATGCATACAAGTCCTTCGGTTAATCTCTTACCTCCCCCCACCCCCCAACCCTCCCCACCCTTCCTGCTGTAGTTTGACAGTCTGATGCTGCTCTTCCTCTTTATCTATTTTTGTTCATCAGTTTATAATGGTATTTATTATCCATAAATGAGTGAGATCATGTATTTTTCTTTCATTGACTGGCTTATTTCACTTAGCATAATGCTCTCCAGTTCCATACATGCCGTTGCAAATGGTAAGAATTTCTTCTTTTTTACAGCAGCATAGTATTCCATTGTGTAGATGTACCACAGTTTTCTAATCTATTCATCTAGTGCTGGGCACTTAGGCTGTTTCCAGATCCTAGCTATGGTAAATTGTGCTGCTATGAACATAGAGATGCATATATACTTTCTGATTGGTGTTTCTGGTTTCTTGGGATATATTCCTAGAAGTGTGATCACTGGGTCAAATGGGAGTTCCATTTTTAACTTTTTGAGGAAACGCCATACTGTCTTTCATAGTGGCTGCACCAGTCTGCATTCCCACCAGCAGTGCACAAGTGTTCCTTTTTCTCCACATCCTCTCCAGCACTTGTCGTTTGTTGATTTGTTGATGATAGCCATTCTGACAGGTGTGAGATGATACTGCATTGTCGTTATGATTTGCATCTCTCATATAATTAGTGACTTTGAGCATGTTTTCATATGTCTTTCGGCCTTCTGTATGTCCTCTTTAGAAAAGTGTCTATCTAGGTCCCTTGTCCATTTTTTGATTGGATTGTTTATCTTCCTATTGTTAAGTTTCATGAGTTCCCTGTAAATGTTGGAGATTAAACCCTTATCGGTGATATCATTGGCAAATATGTTCTCCCATGTAGAGGAGCAGTTGCCGTGTGTGTGTGTGTGTGTGTGTGTGTGTGTGTGTGTGTCTGCTGGGAGCCTGCCCCCAGCCACACTGTGGAGGCTTGGAACAGGCGCCCCTCTCTGTTGATCTCTCAGGCTCCTGGCCTCCACTGCGTGTTGTACTCTCCCTTGAGCTGTGGCCAGGGTGGGGTGCTGCCTGCAGGCCGCGCTTTCCTGCTCTGAGATCGCCGCAGCGACCCAGGGGCAGGCCTTGCTGGGGGTTGCCTGCAGGCCACCCTTTCCTGATCACTGATCACTGGATCGCCAGGGCACCCGGGGTCAGGCCCTGCTGGGTGCTGCCTGTAGGCAGCACTTTCCTGCTCTCTAATCGCCATGGGGTCCCAGCTGGGGGCAGGGCTTAGGCGGCATGGGGCTTGGGCAGCACACAGGGGTCCCTGATGGGTGCGGGGCTTAGGCAGCGCAGGGATTAGGTGGCATACGGGGGTCCCGACTGGGGGCGGGGATTAGGCGGTGCGAAAGCGCCACCTAAGCCCTGCTGTACAGGGCTGCACACAGGGCCCAGATGGCAGCTGGCGCTGTCCCACCCTGCCTGCAGTATGCAAATTAGCCACCATCTTTGTTAGCGGCTAATTTGCATATCACACTGATTAGCCAATGGGAGGCGTAGCAAAGGTATGGTCAATTACCATCTTTGTCTATTATTAGATAGGATACTTGTTTGTCGCCATTTTTATTCTTTACCCCTGTGTTCCTTCTTCGTTTCCTATTTTTTCTTTTTACAGCAGACCCTTTAGCATTTCTTGCATTGCTGGTTTGTTGTTTATAAACTCCCGTAGTCCTTTTTTGTATGTGAAGCTCCTGATTTCACCCTCAATTTTGATTGATAGCCTTTCTGGGTACAGTATTCTTGGATTCAGACCCTTCCTTTGCATGACTTTGTATATTTCATTCCATTCCCTTCTTGCCTGATGTGTTTCTGTTGAGAAATCAGTCGCTAGTCTGATGGGGGATCCTTTGTAGGTAACTTTCTGTCTCTCTCTGGCCGCTTTTAAGATTCTTGCTTTGTCGTTGGTGTTTGCCAATTTAATTATAATGTGCCTTGGCATCGGTCTTTTGGGGTTCATTTTGTTTGGGACTCTGTGAGCTTCTTGGATTTGTGTGAGTTTTTTCTTCCCTATATCAGGGAAGGTTTCTGTCATTATTTCTTCAAACAGGTTTTCTATTCCTTGTTCAGTTTCCTGTCCTTCTGGCACCCCTATTATGAGGATGTTGTTTTGTTTCGTGTTTTTCCAAAGTTCTCTTAGGCTCTCCTCCTGCTTCTTAATTTTTTTTTTCTAGAAGCTGCTCTGCTTGGGTATTTTTTCCTAGCTTGTCTTCTAGCTCACTGATGCGGTCCTCTGCTTCTTCTAGTCTACAGTTGATGCTTTCTGTTGAGTTGTTTATAGCAGCGATGTCATTTTTCATTTCTTCTTGGTTCTTCTTCATTTCTTCTTGGTTCTTACAGATATTGTTGAATTTGTCTTCCATTCTTTTCATCCACCTTATGACCATTTCTCTGAATTCTTTCTCTGACAGGTTGCTTGCCTCCATTGCCTCCATTTCGTTTACTTCTTTTTCTGGTGATGCCTGTTTTTCTTTCATATGCGGGCTGTTTCGTTGTTTCCCCATGATCTCTCTTCTCCAGGTGTTTGGTTATGTAGTTCTCTCTCTGCTGCATTGATTTAAAGGCACAAAATACAACACAACAAGGCACAATGCACAAAGCAATGAACACAAATGTATTCACGATACTAATAACCCCAAATAAAGGTGACCACCAGAGAAAAGAGAATTAGGGGATAAGGAAGAAAGACAAAGAGAAAAAGAAAAACTAGAAAAAGAAAGAAAAAGAGTGCAAAAATGAAATTGGGAAAAGGAAAACAAAAAAGTAAGAGAGAAAAGAAAGAGAATGAAATATAAGAGGGGAAGAAACTATTTATCTGGGGAGAAAACTCCAATAGAACAGCCACTAATCCCAACAAATTCCAGCAACAGATACCTAGAGATGATTGCGAACTACAAACAACTAATATCAAGTGAGGCAAGGGAAAACAGAAGCAAAAAATAACCGGAGAATCCCAGCAACAACACAGCACTGGTAACTCTTACGCAGCCAGCTCTGGGCAGTGAACTTCCACTGGACAGAGAGGCCCTGTAGCCTCAGAGGCCAACCCCAGAACACTGCCACCCAGAGGCTGACCCACAAACTGACTCTTTGCTAAACACAAAATAAGGCAGTCTGGGAAACAAATGCGGCTTGCTTTAAAATAAGGACTGTGGTTTACAACACAGAGGAACAGTGTATCGCAGGGAAACTCAACACTCTCCTGAATACCTGGCAGGTCTAAGGCGAGCCACACTGAAGAATAGAAGAACCGAAGGACCTTCACTACTGCAATATTTTTTTTTTCTTTTTCACCTTTTAACTAAGAAACCAATTTTTTTTCTTTTTTTTTCTTTTTTTTTCTCTTTTCCTCTTCTTCTTTTTTTTTTATTGTTTTTTGCATAACCTGATTTTACCCTTTTAATTACTACCTTCTTATTTTTAACCAGTATTATTACTGCTACCATTTTACCATTTTTTTTTAAAGTGCCATTTTACTTTCTCTTTATTTTATTTTGGGATTAGTGTTCTCCATTTTATTTTCATCGTTATATTATTGGTTGTTTCTAGTTTGCATTCATCTCCAGGGAGCTGTTGCTGGAATTTGTTGGGATTAATGGCTGTTCTATAGGAGTATTCTCCTCATATAAAAAAGTCTCTTCCCTTCTTCCACTTCATTCTCTCTTTTCGCTCTTTTTTTTTCTTTTCCTTTCTTTTCTCGCTTTTACTTTCCCCCCTCCTTTTTCCCAATTTCATTTTTGCACTCCTTTTTTTGGTCCCTAATTTTCTTTTCTTTTTTTCTCTTTTCTCTTTTTCTCTTCCTTCTTCCTTATCCCCTAATTCTCTTAATTCAGGTGGTCACCTTTATTTGGGGTTATTAATATCGTGAATATATTTCTGTATAGTGCCTGGTACGTGGTGCCTTGTTGTGTTGTATTTTGTGCCTTTAAATCAACACAGCAGATCCAAGCAACAGCAACCTCCTGAGCACCACACCCTCTGCTGAGGAACAGCAGCTGTACGTGAAACCTCGCCCCACCAGCCAGAAGAGCCACCACAGCTGTGAACAGCACCCACCAGAGGAGTTGCTGCCAACTGAAGAGCAGCTGCTACCGCAACCGCCCGAAGAGCAACCGCAGACCAAGGAGTCACTGCCACCAAGGGAGCAGCCACTGAATGACTCAACGTCTAGGTATGTCAGTGAGATCAAACATGGGTAGACAAAGAAACCCCCAAAGGAAAGAGAAGGAGGACTCTCCAGAAAAGCAGCTAAGTAATACAGAGGCATGCAACATGACAGAAAAAGAATTCAGAATAAGGGTCCTAGAGTGCATAAACCAGATGGAGGAAAAAATCAACAACCTCAGCAAGAAGCTAGAAGAAACAGATGAAAAAATCAACAACTTAAGTAAGACCCAAGTAGAAATGAAGAGTGATATAGCTGCAATGAAAAACTCCATTGAAAGTATCAACAGTAGACTAGGAGAAGCGGAGGACCGAATTAGTGATTTAGAAGACAAGGAAGCAAAACACACCCAAAACGTACTGCAATTGGAGAAAAAAATGAAAAGACAGGAGGAGAGCCTAAGGGAGCTTTGGGACAACATGAAACGAAACAACATACGAATAATAGGGGTACCAGAACAACAGAAGGATGAACAAGGATTAGAAAACCTATTAGAAGAAATAATATCAGAAAACTTCCCTGAGGTGGGGAAGAAAAAAGTCACACAAGCCCAGAGAGTCCCAAACAAGGTGAACCCAAAAAGACCCACACCAAGACACATCATAATTACCATGGCAAATGTTCAGGACAAAGAGAGAATCTTACAGGCTGCAAGAGAGAGACGGAAAGTTACATACAAGGGATCTCCCATTAGATTGTCAAATGATTTCTCAACAGAAACACATCAGGCCAGAAAAGAATGGACGGAAATTTACAAAGTGATGCAAAGCAAAGGACTGAATCCAAGAATACTCTATCCAGCAAGGCTATCATTCAAACTTGAAGGGGAAATAAGAAGCTTCACAGACAAAAAAAGGCTAAGGGAGTTTATCACCACCAAGCCAGCAATGCAAGGAATGCTAAAGGGACTGGTATAAAAATAAGAAATAAAAAGCTCAGAAAGAAAACAGCCACACAAAAACAGAAATGCCTACAAACAAGTACCTTTCAATAATAACTTTAAACGTAAATGGACTAAATGCTCCAAACAAAAGACATCGAGTGGCTGAATGGATAAAAAAACATGACCCATACATCTGCTGTCTACAAGAAACCCACCTCATTAGAAGGGACTCACACAGACTGAAAGTGAAAGGATGGAAAAATATCTTTCAGGCAAATGGAAAGGAAAAGAAAGCTGGGGTAGCAATACTTATATTGGACAAAATAGACCTCAAAGTGAAGGCCATAACAAGAGATAAGGAAGGCCACTTCATAATACTAAAGGGATCAATACAACAAGAAGATATAATCCTGGTAAACATATATGCACCCAATGCAGGAGCACCCAAATTCATAAAAAAACTCCTGGAAGATATCAAAGGAGACATCGACAACAATACAATCATAGTAGGGGACTTTAATACACCACTGACAGCACTGGATAAGTCCTCTAGACAAATAATCAGCAAAGATACAGCAATCCTAAATGACTCACTAGATCAGATGGACTTAATAGACATCTTCAGAACACTTCACCCGAAAGCCAGGGAATATACATTCTACTCAAATGCTCACAGGACATATTCAAAAATAGACCATATATTGGGTCACAAGCAAAGTATCCCCAAATTCAAGAAAATTGAAATCATAAAAAGCGTCTTCGCAGACCACGATGGCATAATATTAGAAATAAACTACAATAAAAACAACCCAAAATACTCAAACACCTGGAAGCTGAATAGCATGCTATTAAATATTGATTGGGTTACCAATGAAATCAAAGAAGAAATTCGAAACATCCTGGAAACTAATGACAATGAAAACACAACAATCCAAAACCTATGGGACACAATGAAAGCAGTCCTGAGAGGGAAGTTTATAGCTCTACAGGCCTATCTCAACAAACAAGAAAAAATGGTAGTAAATCATCTAACTCTACAACTCAAAGAATTAGAAAGAGAGCAACAAGAAAACCCCAGAGTGAGCAGAAGGAAGGAGATAATAAAGATTAGAGCAGAAATAAATGACATAGAGACCAAAAAAACAATACAGAAAATCAATGAAACCAAGAGCTGGTTCTTTGAAAGGATAAACAAGATTGACAAACCTCTAGCCAGACTCACCAAGAAGCAAAGAGAGAGGACCCAAATAAATAAAATCAGAAATGATAGAGGCGAAATAACAACAGACCCCACAGAAATACAAATGATTGTTAAAAAATACTATGGACAGCTCTACTCCAACAAACTAGACAACCTGGAAGAAATGGACAAATTCCTAGAAAAATACAACATTCCAAAACTCAATCAGGAAGAATCTAAAAATCTCAACAGGCCAATAACTATGGAAGAAATTGAAGCAGTCATCAAAAAGCTTCCAGCAAACAAAAGCCCAGGACCAGATGGCTTCACAGGGGAGTTTTACCAAACATTCAAGGAAGAACTAAAACCTATCCTCCTCAGACTACTACAAAAAATTCAAGAGGAAGGAACACTTCCAAGCTCATTCTATGAAGCCAGCATCACCCTAATACCAAAACCAGGTAAAGACAACACAATGAAAGAGAATTACAGGCCAATATCCCTCATGAACATAGATGCCAAAATCCTCAACAAAATCTTAGCAAATCAGATCCAGCAGTATATCAGAAAGATCATACACCATGACCAAGTAGGATTTATCCCAGGGATGCAAGGATGGTACAATATCCGCAAATCAATAAACGTGATACATCACATAAACAAATTGAAAGAAAAAAACCACAGTCATATCAATTGATGCAGAAAAAGCATTTGACAAAATTCAACACCCATTTTTGATAAAAGCTCTCAGCAAGGTGGGAGTAGAAGGATCATACCTCAACATAATAAAAGCCATATATGACAGGCCCACAGCCAACATCATACTCAATGGACAAAAACTAACACCATTTCCCCTAAGAACAGGAACAAGACAGGGATGCCCCCTCTCACCACTCCTGTTCAACATAGTACTGGAAGTGTTAGCCATTGCAATTCAGCAAGAAGAAGAAATAAAAGGCATCCAAATTGGAAAAGAGGAAGTAAAACTGTCCTTATTTGCAGACGACATGATATTATACATACAAAACCCTAGAGACTCCATCAAAAAACTACTAGACTTAATACATGAATTTGGCAATGTAGCAGGATACAAAATTAACCCCAAGAAATCCGAGGCATTTCTATACACCAATAGTGAACTTTCAGAAAGAGAGATTATAAAAACAATCCCGTTTACCATCGCACCAAAAAAATTAAGCTACCTAGGAATAAACTTAACTAAAGAGGTAAAAGACCTCTACTCAGAAAACTACAGGACGTTGAAAAAAGATATAGAGGAAGACATAAACAGATGGAAGAACATACCGTGTTCATGGATTGGTAGAATCAACATCATTAAAATGTCCATACTACCCAAAGCAATCTATAAATTCAACGCACTTCCCATTAAAATACCAACGGCATACTTCAGAGATCTAGAACGAACTCTCCAAAAATTCATCTGGAATAAAAAAAGACCTCGAATAGCTGCAGCAATCCTGAAAAAGACCAAAGTAGGTGGGATCTCAATACCAGATATCAAGATGTATTACAAAGCCACTGTTCTCAAAACTGCCTGGTACTGGCACAAGAATAGGCATATAGATCAATCGAATAGAATAGACAGCCCAGAAATCGGCCCGAACCAATATGCTCAATTAATATTTGACAAAGGAGGCAAGAACATACAATGGAGCCAAGATAGTCTCTTCAATAAATGGTGCTGGGAAAATTGGACAGATATATGCAAGAAAATGAAACTAGACCACCAACTTACACCATACACAAAAATAAACTCAAAATGGATAAAGGACTTAAATGTACGACAGGAAACCATAAAAATTCTGGAAGAATCCAAAGGCAACAAAATCTCAGACATATGCCGAAGCAATTTCTTCACTGATACAGCTCCTAGGGCACTTGAAACGAAAGAGAAAATAAACAAATGGGACTACATCAAAATAAAAAGCTTCTGCACAGCAAAAGAAACCATGAACAAAACAACGAGAAAACCCACTGTGTGGGAAAACATATTTGCCAATGTCATATCTGATAAGGGCCTAATCTCCAAAATTTATAGGGAACTCATACAACTTAACAAAAGGAAGCTAAACAATCCAATCAAAAAATGGGCAAAGGACCTAAATAGACACCTTTCAAAAGAGGACATTCAGAAAGCCAAGAGACATATGAAAACATGCTCAAAGTCACTAATCATCCGAGAGATGCAAATCAAAACAACAATGAGGTACCATCTCACACCTGTCAGACTGGCTATCATCAACAAATCAACAAACGACAAGTGCTGGAGAGGATGTGGAGAAAAAGGAACACTTGTGCACTGCTGGTGGGAATGCAGACTGGTGCAGCCACTATGGAAGACAGTATGGAGTTTCCTTAAAAAACTGAAAATGGAACTCCCATTTGACCCTGTGATCCCACTTCTAGGAATATATCCCAAGAAACCAGAAACACCAATCAGAAAGGATATATCTACCCCTATGTTCATAGCAGCACAATTCACCATAGCTAAGATCTGGAAACAGCCTAAGTGCCCATCAGTAGATGAATGGATTAGAAAACGGTGGTACATCTACACGATGGAATACTATGCTGCTCTAAAAAGGAAGGAACTCTTACCATTTGCAACGTCATGGATGGAACTGGAGAGCATTATGCTAAGTGAAATAAGCCAGTCAATGAAGGAAAAATACCACATGATCTCACTCATTCATGGATAATAGAGACCATTATAAACTTTTGAACAATAATAGATACAGAGGCAGAGCTGCCTCGAACAGATTGTCAAACTGCAGCAGGAAGGCCGGGGAGGGTTGCGGGGCAGGAGGTAGGGGGGTAAGAGATCAACTAAAGGACTTGTATGCATGCATAGAGGCATAACCAGTGGACATAAGACATTGGGGGATAGGGGAGGCTAGGGGACTGTCTAGGGCGGGGGGATAAAATGGACACATATGTAATACCCTTTGTAATACTTTAAGCAATAAAAAAAAAAAAAAATAACCGGAAAAAAAAAAGAAAAAGAAAAAGTGAAACAATCTCACAAACAAGCATAAAAAAAAAACCAAACCCAATATAATCAACAATCAAGCAAACAACAACAAAACGACAGAGATTAAAAAAAAAAAAAATGGATAGTGAAGAAAGAGAAGAGAGAGGTGTATATGTTCTTAGAGCAGGGGATTGGAAATTAGATATATATAAGTAGGGTGAAATTTTAACAGGGGTAAAAAGAAGGAATAGAGAAAATCTAAAGCAGGAATAGGGTAAGAGAAACAGGACAACAAAAGGGGAAAAGTAAGGAAGAGAGTTTTGGCATAAAGGTAAAGTTGAGATAGAGTAAAATGATGCTAAAGGAAAGGTGAAAATAGATTGTAGAACACTAATCCCAAAATAAAATAAAAAGAAAATAAAATGACACTTTAAAAAAAAAAGGTAAAATGGTAGTAGTAATAATACTGGTTAAAAATAAAAATGTAGTAATTGAAAAGGTAAAATCAGGTGACGAAAAAAGAAAAAAAAATTAGTTTCTGAAGTAAAAGGTGAAAAAAAATTAAAATGTGCAGTAGTGAAGGTCCTTCATTTCCTCTACTCTTCTGTTTGGCATGCCTTAGTCCTGTCAGGTATTCAGGAGAGTGTTGAAGTTCCCTTTGATACACTGTTCCTCCGTATTGTAAACCACAGTCCTGATTTTAAAGCAGGCAGTATTTCTTTGTTTCCCAGTCTGCCTTTATTTGTGTTTACAGAAGAGTCAGTTTGTGGTTCAGCCCCTGGGTGGCAGTGTTTCTGGATTGACCTCTGAGGCTACAGATCCTGTCTAGCCAGTATTTAGTTTTTGTTTTCCCTATCACACTTAATACTGGTTTGGGAGAGTCGACTGCCCCAGAGCTGGTTCCTTAGTCATTACTCCCTGCTCTGATTCCCAGGTTCCACAAAAACAACTTTCCCCTGCAGTCTCTGTGAGTGACCCCAACTGGGCAATCTTATGTATTGGGTTTAATAATCAAAAGCAAAGATTTTTTTTTTTTTTAAATATATTTTATTGACTTTTCACAGAGAAGAAGGGAGAGGGATAGAAAGTCAGAAACATTGATGAGAGAGATCGATCAGCTGCCTCCTGCACACCCCCCCACTGGGGATGTGCCCGCAACCAACGTACATGCCCTTGACCGGAATCGAACCTGGGACCCTTGAGTCTGCAGGCCGACGCTCTATCCACTGAGCCAAACCGGTTCGGCCAAAAGCAAAGATTTAAGGAGAAAAAAAAAAAAAAAGCCAGAGTGCACAATTCTCCCAAAGTCTCTTCTGCACGTCCTCTCTCCCCTGGCACTAAGCAGCCAGCACACTGGCAAAATCCGAGACTGCCTTTTTGCACCCAGTTCAGCTATGGGCTGATTTTTAGAGTTCCCTTCTGCCAGCAGCCCTGCAGGACCCCTTCCACACTCGTGGATCATGCTGGCCCCAACGGCCGCGGACTTTGTGGGGTGCAGACTTCCCCTGCATGCGTTCCTCTCTCCAACCTGAATTATAAACCGCACCTTTATCTAGGCGAAATCTGACCTTTCTGTGAGGAGGAGCAGGGCTCGGGCTCGTCTGAGTCCAAGTATTTGCGCTGCTTGAGATCTGGTGTTCCTAGGTTCGTAGCTGGACCCTGGGTGCCGTGGTTGCAGGGTTTCTGGATGTATACGTTTCCGATATCAGCCACTCAAGATGGCGTGGTCTCCGAGGCTGAGCCGGTTGCTCCAGGGGAGAGATTTCAGCAGCAGTGGAGGCTGCCCGGTTAGGGGAGCCCGATCCGGCAGTCTCCAACAGTCCCCTGGAGTATAGCTATCGCTCACCCACAAATTTACACTCTCGGTACGTCCATACACTTTTCGTTCTCTCACTCTCACACTGTCTTGCAGTCTGCCTTTCCTTCAGCAGCAATCTTCTCAAAAATCTCTATCAAACATTTAAAGAAAAATTAATACCAATGCTTCTCAAACTCTTCCAAAAATTAAAAGAATACAGAATGCTTCCAAACTCATTTCACAAAGCCAGCATTACCCTGATACCAAAACCAGACAAGAATGCCCTCCCTCCCCCCACCCCCCCACACACACACAAATTGCAGGCCAATATTCTAAATGAACATAAATGCAAAAATCCTCAAAAACTGCCGAAACCGGTTTGGCTCAGTGGACAGAGCGTCGGCCTGCGGACTGAAGGGTCCCAGGTTCGATTCCGGTCAAGGGCATGTACCTGGGTTGCGGGCACTTCCCCAGTGGGGGATGTGCAGGAGGCAGCTGATCGATGTTTCTCTCTCATCGATGTTTCTAACTCTCTATCTCTCTCCCTTCTCTCTGTAAAAAATCAATAAAATATTAAAAAAAAAATCCTCAAAAACTATTAGCAGACTGAATTTAAAAATACATTAAAAGGTTTATAAACAATGATCAATTTGGATTTATTCCATTAATGCAATGATGGTTTAATATTTGTAAATCAATCAATGTGATACAGCACAAAACAAAATGAAGACTAAAAATCACATGGTCCTCTCAATACATGCAGAAAAGGCATTTGATAAAATTCAACATCCATTTATGACCTAAAGAAAAACTTTAAACAAAACAGGTATAGCAGGAATGTACCTCAACATAATAAAGGCCATATGTACCAAACCCACACCAAATATCTAACAGAAGTATAGCAGTCAAACATCCCTCTCACAATCCGGGACCACTGGCTCCTAACCGCTCACCTGCCTGCCTACCCGATAGCCCCTAACCACTCTGCCTGCCAGCCTGCTCGCCCCCAACTGCCCTCCCCTGCCAGCCTCATGGCCCCAATTGCCCTCCCCTGTCGGCCTCATGACCCCCAACAGCCCTCCCCAGCCGGTCTCATGGCCCCCAACGGCCCTCCCCATCTGGCCTGATGGCCCCCAACTGAACCCCCTGGCCGGTATCCCGGAAGGTCTCCCAGTCTAATTAGCATATTACCCTTTTATTAGTATAGATATGCATGATAGGGGAAAAAACCTCCAATTACTTATTGAATTCTATTCTAATATGAATTAAGCTCTTAATTTTACTGTGCAAGTCAGGTATAAGCAAAAAAAATACAATCCTCTATGACAGTAGTTCTCAACCTTCTAGCCCTTTAAATACAGTTCCTCATGTTGTGACCCAACCATAAAATTATTTTCGTTGCTACTTCATAACTGTAATGTTGCTACTGTTATGAATTGTAATGTAAATATCTGATATGCAGGATGGTCTTAGGCAACCCCTGTGAAAGGGTTGTTCAACTGCCAAAGGGGTCGCGACCCACAGGTTGAGAACTGCTGCTCTATGAGTATTTTTTTAAGGGCACAGACTTAACAAGTCTTTTTTTTTTTTTTTAAGGGTATAGACTTAACAAGTAGATGATGAGAAGATGAGAAGTCAACCAGAGGACACTGAGGCCACAAAGTTGTTAGCAACAATGGGAAGCTACTCCAGCCCTGGAATTGTAGAAACAGAGGAGACCATTGCTTAAATCCAGGAGCAAAAACTGAAATTATGCAGACCAGTCTGGGGCATGTGGCAAGGAGACATGGAGAAGTTGATGGAAATAAAATTTATGATGAGCAAAACAAACAAAATAAATACCTCATTGTATTACTATACTAAATAGTTTAATGTTTAAATACTTGCATATGTGTATTTTAATATAATAGCACTCCTTTAAAATAGTATGCATTTTACTTTATACATTTAAGAACATCCTTCCTAATAGGGGTACTGTAGGTTTCACTAGACTACCAGGGGTCCCATGACTCTACTAATGTTGCCAAGCCTCCCATGGCTCACCTAGGGACTTAGCAATTGGGATTGTCCAGTCTGAAATCCTCTCCTTGAGCTTTCTGTGGCAGCCAGAGCCAACTTCCACAAATATGCCCTTCATGATAACCTAAAATATTTCTCAAAGATCAAGTAAATAATGCCTTACTCCTGGTAGCCTTCCTAGGTTGATTAGAGGAGAGCTAATAAGTTTCTCACCTTTCTGATCAAGGGATTCACATGGTTACTTTTCCACATTTCATGCTAGTTGCATAGTTAACTCAAACCCTCATCCATGAGTCCCTACTTTTGCTAATTAGAACATTTAGCCAATTGAACAATATTATATTCTACCAGAGGTCCAGTGCACGAATTCATGCATGGGTGGTGTCCCTCGGCCTGGCCGGCGATCAAGGCCTATTTGGGGGAAGGGCCCCCGGGAGGTTGGCCGGCTGGGAGAGGTTGGCTGTGGGAGCACACTGACCACCAGGGGCAAGCTCCTGCATTGAGTGTCTGCGCCCTGGTGGTCAATGCACATTATAGCAAGTGGTTGACCGTTCATTTCAGCCATTCCGGTCATTCGGTCACAATGGTCACTTAGGCTTTTATATATATATACATAGACTTATGCAGGCACTGACATAAGAATATACAAGCAGAATGTTGCTTCTTGGTGTTAAAAAATCATAAGGATATAAACATATTCATTTATAACACACTCATTTTCAAGTCACACTAAAAGTAAATATCCCTTTTGAACATTAATATATAATTTTTTCATTCCAAATTTGAACCATCTAATGTTTTAACCAATAGTGTTGCAACTTCTGTTTCATCAGAATTGATATTTTACCACATATAGCAGCTGCTATGATGATTAAAACAACAATAATCCAAGTACCCTCTTCCACAGCCTAAATCTTATAAAAAGATATGCCACAGGTGTAAGGAAAAGGGTGGATACTCCTAAAGCTAATCATTCTGTTGGTGGATTGGACTATAGGGACTGCTGCCAAAGAGAACAAGACCAGTTTACAAAGGTGTGCTGAACAAGACATAGCCTTAATCTGAACTGACATCACCATGATCAAAATATCACAAAATTCAAAATCTCTTGTAAATATGCTTCTTTTATTTGGGTCTGGCATGAAAGTTGCATGCACATGTGTAAATTGTGGTTATATACATTAGGCACAGAATAGAGAAGAAAGATTTACATATTTTAAAGCACACCACTGCAAAAATAAGTTATTTTTTACATTCAAACTCCTTCCTTCAGTTTTGCCTGCTTAAATTCCATCTTCACCCTACTCCCATATGTTAAGTGTTTCCCCTAACCCTTCTTCTTGCTTTCAGATGAATTGGTTCTTCCTTTCTCCTCCCATTGAGACTAATTTCCTGATATTTTAATATTGTCTTCTCATTTGTCATGATCACTTTTATCACAATCTGTTTCCACTCATCTTTCCTATTTACCTTTCCTTGTGTTTGCCTTTTCTTCCCCTTCTATCCTGCTGTCAACATAATGCTCCCTTTTTCCTGTAACCAACCAACAGATGTCCTTTATGAGTTCTGGCTTTCTGGATACTTTCTTGGAGTGTTAGCTCCAGGGCCTGAAACTGTCCTGGCAAGCTTTTTCTTGTCTACTTGGCAGGAGAGTGGGACATATTTCCTGGTTACACACATATACACATGCACACACACACACACACACACTTCACCATGGACCCAGTTCAGCTTCAGTAAATGTTAAATGATGAATAATAGATACCATACTAATCACATAGAGACATTAAGATAATCCATTGATTTTCAACACCTCCCTACTGCCTATCCCACAGGGTTAAGGCACAGACAAAACATATAACAAAATTAATAAAAGATTTTACCCATAGTGGGCATGAACCAATTAGCAACACACAATAATTTTATAAGCATGAAGTATAAGTAGTTTCAAAGTGATTCTCAGGTTCTTGCTCTTAAAATTCACAGAGTGCTTTTCCATGTCAATGAAGTGAAATTATGTAGGCTGATGCTTCTGCTGGCCACATCAATTTTTAACACCTGTTGGGAACCAAGGAAAAGTATTGGGCATTAGATGATTGAAACATCCTGCAAACAAATCAGAGATGAGCCAATGGTCTACACAACACACTGAAACTTTCACAATTCATTGCCTAGTTTGCAGACTGATCTCAAATTTTCAGATGACAAGGGTCTTTCATAATTCCTTATAAGACAAAGATCATTCAGTGATAGTGACAAGACAACAAGCCTCAAAATACTGCAGTATGCAGCCATTGTAGAGACACAATCCCACAGACAAATTGGAGAAAATGTCCTCATATCTATTCATTTGGAGTATTGATTTCCTCAGAGCACCCCTTTTATTTCCTCCTTCTGCTAGTCCCTCACAGTGCCTGGATGACTGTCAGTGAGAGTCCAATATTTCAACTTTTTTTCTAGGCAAATATTGTCCATAAAGTTTCACCATATGTGCAGTCCATGAGTTGGTCAGCAACAAAAACGGGTAAAGTCCTTTATGAGCTCTTGGTAAAGTTTGGGGAAATTGGTTGATAAGAAAACCACAAATATGAGGAAACAAAAAAAAATACAAAACTGAAGGAAAACTTTTGTTGCAGGTCTTGTAATCAGAGAGGATTATGGAAGAAAAATAGTTCAGGAGAAAGCAAAGAGTAAGCACACAAGGAAAGATTCTATTTGCCATGAAGAGAGATGTTAGAACCACTTCATTAATCCCAAGGCACAGTGTTTTCACATATTTAACATTCATGAAATCATAATGTGTCTTGCAATCAACAGCCTTAGAATCACTGTGAGCCAACCAGCACTCATGACAATTGTTATTATCTATGAAAACATGAACGTCTTTGCTATTACTGGTATTATGAATGGATAAACTGCAAACCACTTAAGGATCACTTTAGGAAGGAATATGAATCCTGGCTGACAGTAAGATCAAGAAAGTGCTAAGATAAACACTTGTATAAACATGTTAGTGGCTTGGAAGAAAATCTCATAGACAAAAGTGGAAGAGTTTTATGATATTCTATATCACCAGCACCTGGGATAGTATCTGGGAAATGTCTTAACCCATTAGTGTCATGTAATTATTTTTTAAATAATAAATAAAATACTAAGAGATTTAAATATTTAAATAACAAAAGGAAAATTATATGATATACATTGGTTAAGGCATTTCTAATATTTCTTCAAATTCAGGATCTACCTCCTTCTAAGTCACTTTGATGGCAGAATAATCAATGCCCATGTATCACTACCCAACACTTCCCCATTATTATCACTTAACATATTTAAATGATAAAAACCTATGTCTAAAAGAGTTTTACAAAGCTATAAGTTCAAAATAGGATTTTCAGTATCATATTTTTGTCCCTTATTTTTGTCTTTATGGCACATGAAATGATGGGGTAACTTGTAACTAATGGTATCTTACAACTGATAAAATATGGTAGTTCAAGCTATCAAGTAGATCTCTGAGGCAGAAATGAGGAATAAAACATAGGGTTTTACATAGCTTTGCAGACAAGGAGACATGCATGGAAAGTAAGGACTACTCATAGGGAAGGTGGGTGAGTGGGAAGAGATCAACCAAATAACTTGTATGCATATATGCATAACCCATGGACACAGACAATAGAGTGGTGAAGGCCTGGTGGGTGGGGCAGGAGGGGGAAGGGGCAGACTAGAAGAGGTCAATAGGGGAAAAAGGGAAAATATGTAATACTTTCAACAATAAAGATTTTAAAAATAATAAATAAGCAAACAAATAAATAAATAAATTCCTTGAAAAAGGTGAAGGGATTAAGCAAAAATAAAATAAAAAAATAAAAGAAAGTAAGGACGCAGACCCTCAATCCCAAATGATAAAGGCTGATTTCCCCTCCATCACTATACTGTCCATGTTGACACACTTAAAACAGAGGGATTGGTGAAAAGCTTTGCAGGAGAAGGTGTCATTAGCAAGAAAGAAGCAGGCAGTTCACAATGCATCTCAGGGTTGGGAAATACCATTCAGACCTTTCACTGGTCACACACCTCTAATGTAGGGTTGTAGGTGAAGGTGGGTGTTATATCCATGCCATTCACAGAGATGCTGACACTGGAAATGGAGGTACTGCCCACTCCCCAGATTTCAATGTAGCCCAGATTCAAAGGGTTTGTATCCGTGATGTATTTGTTGAAAATTACATGACTCTTCATCGTATTCTGTCAAATTAGAGATTAAAAATAAATAAATATATAAAGCAAAATTTGTTCAAAATTTTCCCCACCTCTTTTTAGGCACAAATGCAGGTCATGAGGTAAGACAACTTCAGAGTTACCACCTCGTGTCCTTGTAGTGGAGACCATGATTTCAGGACTTTATCACCTGTTTCAACTATCATCTAAATTTTCTTTGACTAAAAAGCACCTGCAGGGTCTCCAGAATTGCCCTGAAGTCCAAGGAGATAAAGGGTCTCAGCCATTAGGAACCTTACTTTCTATATGTAGAGAAGTCAGAAAATGTGCAGAACATTCCAAGACAATATAAGGACAAGGACTCGATAACATCGAAATAGCTTGTCCATCTCTGCCTCACTAAACTGGAATAAGTTACTGACAAAACATGAATGGGTCTAGTCACAGAAAACTTCTGGTAGCATACTAAATCTATCTGAAGTCTGGAGAAAGGAAAGGATGCAAATTAGCAAGGTAGGCAGTGAAGGAATTCTAGGTGGTACTTTATGCCCTTATGATCTCCAGCATCCTACGAAGCCAGTAGAACTCTAGTGCCCCTTCATAGTATCAGTCACACTCACCTGAATGGCAGAAAAGCGGGCCAAGTAATAGAGTCCCTTTTCATAGGTGTCTGCAAACAAACAAGGTAAACATGATCTGGATTTATGCTTAGAATTCTCATTGCCTACTTGTCTTTTTTTTCTTTACTGATTTCCATTTTGTGATTTAAGACATATGTATAGAGATTAGTCAGACTCTTGCCCCCAACCTCAATGTGCACAGGATGTTTGAAATGGGTGTGTGTAGACACGGCTGTCTGGTAGACGCACTTCACATGATGCGGTTTCCCTTTAATCCACTTGTCTCCCTTGTTATGTACCACTCCCAACATCTTCCTGGTCACCTCAGAACTTCCCGATTCTTTCTGCTAGAAGCACGCATATGTGAACATACGTGATGTAGACACATATCACAATCATCAAGAATGGTGTCTTGGTCAGTTTGTCTTAAGAGATATCAGGCAATTTCTTAACCGTAAACTCCAGAGAACAAAGAAACCCAAAGAAAAGCCTCCAGTGAAGGTGGCCTTATCAGAGCCTTGTTACAGGTATTCCCATCCTACTTCCTACCCTGTGGCTTTCTCACTTGTCCCATGTACCCATCTCTTTCCAATTTGCTTACTGCTCACTCGATCAGAGGGCCTTGGCTAGCCTCTAGAATTGTGCTGTCCAAGGTAGCCTCTGACAAAATGTAGCTCTTTAAATTACAATTAATTAAAATTAAATAAAATTAAAAGTTTAGTTCCTCAGATACAGTTGTCACATTTCAAATTCTTAGTAGCCACCTATGCCTAATGGCTATCACTGTGGGCAACAGAGTTATAGAACATTTCCATCACTGCAAAAAGTTGGATTAGACAGCACTGGCCTAGAAATAGCTAATGATAATTAAACCATCCTCCTGAAAGTTCACCAATTCCTGTAACTCCTAATGAAAAATTCCCTCAAATAAATAGCACAGCTGATAGAGGTATTGTCACTCTTACTGGGACAATAAACCATGCAATTAGGGAATGTGCTTTTGGACATACACCATACAGAAGTATATTTCAATTGGTTCAAAGAAATTTTCGCTTTGGCTCGGACCATGGATAATGGTGAGAGATTCCCAGCTAAGCTTCATTTACATGCAGCATAAGGATCAAGCACACTATGTACTACTTCAAACAGTTACATATATAAAAAACATGAAAAATTGTTTTAACATGAAAAATGAAAAGCAGGCCTATAATATATCCAGGAGCCCAGTCAATGGTACAGACATGAATCTGAGGCAACCCTTACTCACCAATGCTTTGCCCATCATCCCAGAAGAGCCAACCTTCAGCAGTTCCCTGATCGTCCAAGGCAACTTTGAAGCCTAGGGATTTCTGGCGGCTGTAGTGAAGTGGGAGGGAGGCATTAGTTAAAAACCAAGCCACAGTCTCAAACCAAGAGTATTCAAGAAACATAAAGGAAGTCCTTCATGCTATAAAGACTGAGAGTTAGATTTCAAGATGCTCGTGACCTACTTCTAGTTTTGTCTCCATTTGCTCTATGACTTCATACCAGGAATGAATGAATTAATGAATGAAGCAAGGGGAGTTTTCCTTTAAGGTTCTATAAGCACCACCAGACACTACAAGCAAACTCATGAGATTCCTTCCCTCCCCCATTGTGAGGAAGGATCTGATGTTGTGATCTTCTTTTATGACCTAACTTCCTAAATATGTATATAGTGAGTTTTGTCTTTGGTTCATTCCATTTTTAACTAAACTTTTGGACTTAAATTCATAGGGCTCTAAGAATTTTAGCTTGACATCAGACAGACATAGATTTTAGTCCATCTTCAACTACTTACTAACACTGTGACTCTGAATTAATCAATGCCTGCCCCCCAGGTCTCAATGAAGCCTCTTTGCTTTTCTATAAAATGAGGATAATAACAGTACTTACACGATAAGTGTTTATTTTTAACTTTTTTAAAGAAAAAAATAGAAATTTCCATACTATTTCAGTTCTAGGTACACAGCAAGTTTTCATTTGCTGTTAGCTATTATTTATTATATAGGCTTAGGTCTAGAATTTTTAAATCCGTGTATGGTGAGGAATCTCACCCTCAGGCATCAGCTGCATTATGGCTTACACAATTTTCCAGCAATAGTTTCTTCCATTTCAATTATCACTAATTAGACCTAGCATTTAACCCACTTAGATTTAAAATAGTTGTTGATAATTGTTCAAAGAGCAGAGAGTCTGAAAAAAACAAACCAACTAACAAAAATGTTTAGTACAATTGCTTTTGGACCCAAGAGTACTGCTTACAGTGGACTCCACCAAGATCTGAGCTAACTGGTCCCATCGCTCACCTTAAGTGGGTGTTCTGTGCAGGCTCTTGCCAGGGCAGGATATAGCCCCCACGGACGTGAAGATTAATGTGGTCAAGAGGGGCTGGCAAAGTCTTCCACGTTCCCCTTGCTTTAATGTCCACACCCTGAGGGCCAGAAGAAGGTCGGAGATGACGAAGGAGACAACACACCTCTGAACAGTGCATTTACCAGACATCCACTCTTCCAAACTTGCTGCCTATTCATAATCCTTCCACACATACCTGTTATACATTTTCCCACATTCACCCAGCAGTATGGTGATTATGAAAGGGAAGGAGGTGAGGGGGGAGTGAGAGGTAAAGGGGGTCAAATATATGGTGACGGAAGATTTGACTTTGTGTGGTGGGCATACAATTCAATATACAATTATAGAATTGCACACTTGAAACATATAATTTTTTACCTGATGTCACCCTATACATTTAACAATAAAAATGTTGCCCTGAAGTGGTTCCAGAAGACCCTGTTTTTCCAGATGAGTTTCTGGGCTCAGACAAGCCTAGAAACATTCTACAACAGAGAATGTGTTCACCCTGCATTTCCAAATGCAACTGCATTGCTCCAGTGCACAAGGGTAGGGCCCTTCCTTCTGTGTGCATTTTACACTCGCTTTCCTTGGGGAATTACGTTTAACAACTCCTCTTTGAGCATCTGTGCTGGAGAAGGAGACATGGAATAAAAAGAGAGGAAAAGGCCCCTGCACTTATGAACTTTTCCACGGGCGGAAAATTAAACAAAAACTATAGTTGACAGAATAATTTCCTGTGTTTACTAGTGTTACCACCATTGTGAATAGTGGTGGTAAAAGGAAAGATAAAAACTAACACATTATGAACACCCACAAAGGCCAGGGAATAAGTGAGATACTTCATGTGTTATTTCACAATTCTGTGAAGGAAGTGGTTCTCCCCAACTTGGAGGTGAGAAAACGGAGGCTACAAGGTTAAAGGTGACCTGTGCAAGATTAACATCAGGGGAGTTACAGAGCCACAATGTGAGCAGAGGTCTGTCAGATTCTAAAGCCTGTGCACGCTCCCATTTTCCTGGGCTGTATAAACAATCAGAAAAACTTACCGTGTAGTAATCATACCAGCGGGCTCTAGGGAAGTATGCAGTGACATTTCTTGCATTCTAAAATCAAACACAAATAAGTCATGGGCAGTGGGCTCAGTTATCTAAGGCAGACTAACCAACTTGGTCAAAATAACAGTGATGGCCTTTGACCCACACACTTCATCTCTCTAGAGGACAGGACTGTAGGGGAGCCTCCTTCTCTCCCTACTTCAAATGGGAGATTTGCCTGCTCTATGCTTGTGGCTTCTGTAAAGTCCTTCAGGATCCAGGGTTTTGGAGAAGAATTATTATCTGCTTACAGACTTAACCCACATACACCCTCTTGAAAGAAACAAAGTTGGGTCTGGGGCAGAGGAAAACTTTGTAGATTTACATGCCTATACTTCAGAGATTCTGATTAGTGCACTAAGTTTTGAAGAAGATGCAATTAACTGATGCTTTGATCAGAAGCCTAATCATCAACAGTAAAGGTAAGGAAATGGCTTTTGCTACTTGAAGACCTCCTATAGATGGAAGGGAAGGCCTAGCCCTCAACGGTAAGATTATACACGTTGTTTCAAATGATCCTTATGAAAAGTTTTGCTTTAATGGTGACAGAGGACTGTAATGAATCTTTACAGTATTGTCCCCACCTGATCACACTCCTTACTTCAGTTAATGAAGAAATTCGTATATCTTCATATATATCATATGGTTTCTTCCTTCTCTATTTGTCCTATGAATCAGAATCTGTTATGATGATTTTAAAGATGAGGGAGCTGAGGACAAAAACCCCT
The DNA here is from genome assembly GCF_014108235.1 of Myotis myotis. Lineage (NCBI taxonomy): Eukaryota > Metazoa > Chordata > Mammalia > Chiroptera > Vespertilionidae > Myotis > Myotis myotis. The sequence continues at coordinate 52,407,881 of NW_023416315.1, forward strand.
AAGTGATGGACTTCAACTCAGAGAGAGAGGAAGAGACAGAGGTAGAATAAGAAGCCACTGCTCAGGACCCCCACCAGATCAGGCCTCTTCTCCTCCCCCCATTCACCAGGCTTCGTAACTGGGACCTCTGCTCATCAGAGGCCTCCATACTTACAGGCACCAGGACGGGGCTGACCAGGAAGGCTGGGCCCAGCAGGAACTGTTCATCTATGTTCCAGGTCACCCGGTCTGACACAAACCTGGAAAGACAAACCAAGGTACCATAATCAGGGTGCCAATAGGGCTCCAGGCCAAGGCCTTGAAGAAACTCCTCAAGTTCAGACCCAAGTCAGAAATCCAGCTTCTCTACCTTAAATTACTTTTTCTACCTTAATCAGATATATATTCACTTTCTGCATATTATCTTCTTCAAACTCCAGACATGATTAGACTTAGACATGTTCTCACCTATAGATAGCTCCATGTTTCTTAACCATGGCACATCCTAAATGCAAGAATGGCCTTCAACACTCAAATCTCCCCCTGGAATGCCTATGATCTGAGCTTCTATAAAAGATAGGTAGGTCTACATATTCTTAATCTAGAAAGAAATTATTCTGTGTTGTATCATTTTGAAAAAATAAATTAAATTCAATAGTCTCTTATTAAAGATCCAAGGTATCAGTGACACCATGCTAGATAACATATTCAGGTGCCTAGAAAGCTTATGGCAAAAGGCAATCATGTCTTTAATTTAATTTGGAAGAACTGTTTTCTTCAACTGACACCACAGAGAATAAAATTATCCCTTAGTCATCGGGATTCCAGCTAAACACTCACTCATGGAGAAGAGGCCGCACGACAGTACTGCCCTCTGTGTGGGCCTGGTGCATCAGGGTGTAAAGATATGGCAAGAGGGTATATCTGGTCTGCAGGACACTTTTGGAGATTTTCACAAATGCATCATCCCAGGATACAGGGTCTTGTCTCTAAAGGACAAAAGGAGGAATTTTAGAGCTCACTGTAGGGGAGCTGGGGTACTTGAGGTCACTGAATGTTTATTACAAATGAAAATCACAATTAACTAAATCAAAGATGATTATAGATAAGACACACAGAATATTAGACTGAAAGAGGTCACTGAAGCTCTCCTAGGACAGCTGATAAAATTTTCCCGTAAGACACTCTTTTTGGAGATATATTTGCTACAACGCTGCGTAAACAAAAAGAATAATCTAAAGAACACTGGAGAAGATGCTTCATTGAACCATAAGGATCTTTTCATGTACCTATTGGCCATTTGTATGTCTTCTTTGGAAAAATGTCTATTCAGTTCCCCTGCCCATTTTTAAAATCAGATTACTTGGTTGTTCCTTTGGGTGAGTTGTGTGAGTGCCTTACATAGTTTGGATATTAACCCCTTATCAGATATGTGATTTTCAAATATTTTCTCCAATTCTGTAGGTTGCCTTTTCTTTTTTTAAAATTGTTTTTTGGCTGTGCAGCAGTTTTTAAGTTTTATGTTGACCCATTTATTTATTTCTGTTGATTGTTCTTTTGGAGTCCCATCAAAAAAATCATTTCCAAGGCCAATGTCAAGAAACATTTTGCCCATGTTTTCTTTTAGGAGTTATATGGTTTCAAGTTTTATGACTAAGTCATTAAACCATTCTGAGTTAATTATGTGAATGATACAAGATAGGGAACCAATTTCTCAACACCATTTATTGATGACACTATCCTTTATTAATGAGTATTCTTGGCTCCCTGGTAAAATATTAGTTGATAGCTTAAGCAAGGTTTTATTTCTGGGCTCTAGATTCTGTTGTATTGATCTGTGTTTCTATTTTTAAGCCAATACCATACTATTTTGATTACTACAGTTTTGTAATATAATTCGATATCAGCAAGCATGATGCCTCCAAATTTATTCTTCTTTCTCAGATTGCTTTGGCTATTAGGGGTCTTTTTTGTTTGAAAAGTATTTTAAGTTCTTTTTTGATATCTGTGAAAAATTCCATTGGAATTTTGATAGGAATTGCACTAAATCTATAGATGGTTTTGGGTAGGACAGACATTTTAAGAATATTAATTATTCTGATCCATGAACATGAGATCTTTCCATTTGTTTTTGTCTTCTTCAACTTCTTTAATAAATAACTTGTAGTTTTCAGTATACAGATCTTTCACCTCATTGGTTAAATGTATTCCTATGTATTGCTTATTGCTTCTTGATGCTCTTGTGAATGGGATGGTTTTATTTCTTTTCATGTGTTTCATTATTAGTGTATAGAAATGCAAAAGTCATTTCTGTATGTTGATTGCATATTCTGCAACTTTACTGTATTGATAATTTAATAGTTTTTTGGTAACATCTTTTGTATGCTCTCTATATAAGATCATATAAGCTGTAAACAGAGACAATTCACTTCTTTTCTGATTTGAATGCCTTTTGTTTCTTTTTCTCATCTGATTGTTCTGGCTAGGACTTGCAGTATGATGTTGAATAGAAACAGTGAGAGTGGGAACCCTTGTCTTGTTCATGATCTTATAGAAAAAGCTTTTAAACTTTCACTACTGAGTATTATGTAAACTGTGGGCTTGTCTTACTTCATTATGTTGAAGTACATTCCTCTTATAACCAATTTTTTGAGAGTTTTTATCATGAAAGGATATTGTATTCTGTCAAATGGTGTTTTTTTTTTCTGTAACTATTGAAATAATCATATGATTTTTATCTTCATCCTATTAATGTGGTATATCACATTTATTGATTTGTATATGTGGAACCATCTTTATGCCCAAAGGTTAAACCCTACTTGAGCATGTTGTGTGAATCTTTCAATGTGCTGTGAAATTTGGTGTGCTAATTTCTGGATCTATATTCATCAGGGATATTGGTCTGTAGTTTTCTTGTAGTGCCCTTATCTGGCTTTAGTAACAAGGCAATTCTGATCCTCTACAATGTGTTTGGGAGTATGAAATCCTCTTCAGTTTTGGGAAAGAGTTTGAGAAAGATTGGCATTAATTCTTCTTTAAATGTTTGATAGAATTCTCCAGGGAAAACATCTGGCTTTTCTTTGTTGGGAGATTTTTTATTACTGATTCAATTTACTTACTCATTATTGGTCTGTTCAGGTTCTCTATTTCTTCATGATTCAGTCTTGGTAGGTTGTATTTTAATAATTTTTGCCCCAGGCTGTACATTTCCAGGAATTTATACATTTCTTCTAGGTTGCCCAACTTGTTGGCATATAGTCTCTTATAATCCTTGGTATTTCTGTGATATCTGTTGTAATGTCCCTTTTTCATTTATAATTTTAGTTATTTGAGACTTCTTAATTTTTTTCATAGGAATTCCAGCTAATGGTTTGTCAATTTTATTTCTTTTCAAAGAAACAGCTCTTAGTTTTGCTGTTCTTTTCTATTACTTTTTTGGTGTCTATTTCATTTATTTCTGTCCTGATCTTTGCTATTTCCTTTCTTCTGCTAATTTTGTTCTTTTTCTACTCATTTGAGGTACAAAGTTAGGTTGTTTACTTGAGATCTTTCTTTTTTCTGAATGATTCTCTCTTAGAACTGCTTTTGTTACATCTCATAAGTTTTAGTATGTGTTTTTCCATTTTCATTTGTTTCCAAATATTTTGTATTTATCTTATGATTTCTCTTTTCACCCATTGGTTGTCTAATTTGCACATATTTGTCAATTTTCCAGTATTTTTTCTGTTATTGATTTCTAGTTTCCAAAGAAGACATTCAAATGGCCAACAGCTGCATGAAAAGATGCCCAACATCACTAATCATCAGGAAAACACAAATCAAAATCATAATGAAGTATCACCTCACACATGTTAGAATGGTTATTATCAAAAAGACAAAAGAAACCCAGTGTTGGTGAGGATGTGGAGAAAAGGAAACCATTTGTGCACTGTTGGTGGGAATTTAAACTGGTACAGCTACTACGGAAAATAGCATGGCAGTTCCTCAGAAAATTAAAAAAAGACTACCACATAATCCAACTATATGAAATTTGTCTCTTGAAGAGATATCTGCACTCCCATGTTCATTGCTGTGCCATTCAAGATAGCCAAGACATGAAAATAACCTAGATGACCATTGATGGATGAGTGGATAAAGATGTGATATGTACACAATGGAATATTATCCAGCCACAAGAAAAAAGGATATCCTGCCATTTGCAGCAACATGAATGGATCTTTATGGCATAATGCTAAGTGAAATAAGTCAGACACAGAAAGACAACTACTGTGTGATAACACTTATCTAAAATATAGGAATCTTAATAAGTAGAACTCACAGAAACAGAGTAGAATGGTGGTAATCAGAGGCTGGGTGTTGGGGAAAATAGAGAGACATTAGTCAAACGGTAAAAATTTCCAGTTATAAAATAAATACAGCGTGGGGCAAAAGTAGATTTATAGTTGTTCATATGGAAAATAATACAATAATTATTAAATCATAATACAAGAATAAACTTTGTGTTTTGCATACTCACAACTGTAAACCAACTTTTTCCCCCTGCTGCTTTTTCTGGGGATTTAATGTACAGCATGATGAATACAGTTAAAAATACTGTCTTATATATTTGAAAGTTGCTAAGAGAGTAGATGCTAAATGTCGTCATTCCAAAAATAAATGGAAATTATCTGAAGTGATGAAGGTGTTAACTAACCCAAGTGTACTAATCATTTCACAATATATACGTGTATTTAAAAAGAAAAGAAACAATAGGGTTTAACGGGTTTATGGATATCAGTGGGGAATATGACCAACTCAAAACTGGACCTGTGTTCCTAGTGATACCCTCATCCTACCCTTGTCCCGATGGTGTTGTGGTTCCTTGAAAAGGGGTAAAAGGCCCCCAGTTGCATCCAGCGAGCACACATCTCATATTCAGCATCTCGAAAGAACCCACAGATATCTGCTCCTGTCTGAGACAAGAGGGAATAAAATGCTCCTGTTGATGATTTCTGAACGACGTCATCACCTTCTTGGGGATTAGGGGTGATCCAAAGGGCACTTACATAGGATATGCCAAAGAGGCTGAACTCCATCATGCCTGCAAGGAGAACCACAGCTGTGTCAGACACACCATTCCCGACCCGCTTCCTACCCACTCCTCAGAGAATCCTTTAACAAGGATCCCACCTCCCCTCCCCACCACACACCAATGATAGACTTCCTCAGCTGGTCCCATGCAGCCGTGTTGTCTCCCAGCCAGTGTCCTGCCCAGCGGCCAGAAGAGGGGAACGTGGAGCGGGTAATGACGATCCCTCTTTCTCCTGTCACCTCTTGCACAGCTCTGGTTGGAGAGGAACAAGGAGATGATTGAGATCAGAACAGGGGAAGAAAGGCCACAAAGCTTCTCCTCCTAGAACTTCTGACCCAAGGCCATGGTGACAACATGTTTCCTGTTAATGGAGGAAATAGAGAAATCTGAGCTATAGTGAGGTTCCCACTGACCAATCCCAGGTGGATGGAGAGAATAACACATATACCTTTAGAGTATTTACACTGTTTTACAAAGGACTTCACTATGCAATAAACTCACTGGACCACCTAAAAACAATAAGTAATCACCAAATCTTACTATTTTTTTACTTGGTACTTAGTTTTCTATATTTTGGGAAGAAGGTGAATTCCTTTATAAAGCTTTCCTTAGAATAATTCTTATTATTCAGGGACTGAGTTCACAAAATTGGACAAGGCTAATTCAATAGAACACTAGATGTCTATCCCAACATGAATGACCCCCCAAAAGAGGTAAGTGACTTTTGAAATAAAGGAACTATCCGATCCTCTACATTCTCTTTGCTTCTTATATCTCATGTTGTTATAGCATCAGCTGCACTGTGTGATAATGGCCTATGTCATCTCCACTAGGACTGTCGTCTCTCACTGGCGGGACCAGCCCTTATTTAAAACTGTCCTGTTAACTATGATTACAGGGCCTGGCTCCATGCTCATGAATATTTGTCCAAAAAGGAAGAATGGCTACATAGTAGTAATTAAAATTGTTTTAACCCCATTGGAAGAGGAAATGAGAGGAAAAGCCGGGGAATTCATCAGTCACTGGCTGCCCCTGCGGGTTGTGCCAGTTAGAGAAGGAAGATGACAACTCACTCGTATGTGGGTCTGGTCTGGGACCACCCATACAGGCTGTGCACATCGTAGTGCCGCACCCGGGAGCCGTCGGGCAGGATCTGCTCGCTCTCCATGCACAGGGTCTTGCTGCTGAGACCCCTGTCCCTGGACTCCAAATCTAAGGAGAAAGAGCTAGTTATGGAAAAGCCACCTCTGATCCTGTTTATCACTGACTTCTCTTCAAGGGACTGAGCTCTCCATCTGCATGGGGCCCTCTCCATCCCAGAGGCCCAGGAACATGCTCAGCTCTGGGACCTGCAATGGTGCCCACAGGCCATTCAACATCAAGTCTTCTGGAGGGGTCTCCAGAAGGAAGCCAAGGGCATGGGGAAGAACAGAGTTGTCAAACGCTATGGGGCAGCCTCCAACCTAGGCTTTCAACATGGTAATTCTTTCATGTCATTCTTATCTTAATTCTGTGAAAAGGATATCATTATCCTTCTTTCACAGTTTAAAAAACTGAGGCTGGGAAACATCAAGGAATCTGTTGAAGGTCATAGAACTCACAGAGAGAATAATTTCTGGGGCCAAGATATGAACACAGGTGTAATACCAAAGTCCATCAACTCCATGATAAGGGGAAGCCACTATTTTCCACCCACCAGTAGCATAACAAATTCTCATGGAGGAATTAACTTGAGCCTGAAGAAGCTGTAGCTGTAGGATCCTTTGGAGACATAACTACTGTTAAGTGTTTTCTGAACAAACTCAGAAAGTTCACTCAGTGGGGTCAGTAACTTGCACACACCCAACTGGGTAAAGTGATTGAAATGTGTCTGTTGCTGGCTCCCCCAAACCAAAGCACCACTGAGATATGCCCTGAGCAGTCAGGATAAGCCCCTGGCTGCTGAGTTCTTGCAGGGGTCAGTCCTTGTGGCCATGGCTCTGCCAGTAGAGGAGGCCCAGGGTCCTTACATGGCATATAGGGAGGGCGGTTCAGAGAGGCATTCTTGCAACCTGGAGGAACTGCCCCATTCACAAAGCTTGATGGTTCATTCATATCCTAGAAAAGTCAAACACAGATATATTTTACTTTACAAAACAGTTACTTTCTGGCCCTGCCAGTGTGGTTCAGTGCCGGGACCCGGTCCATGCTTGCTGTTTCAAGGGACCTGGCATATATGGCATACTGTTCTTAATATGTTTGCTCACCTTCTTGGCACTATGTGTTTCAACCAAGGTCTCTGAGAAAGGTTGTTTCCCCAGGTAGGGATTTTCCCCTGAAGTTAGGGAGGGAATAAAACCTCTTAACTAAGTGCCAGGTGGGTAATTAATCACTTTACGAACAATCATGCTTAAGCTACATAATCTTTACTCCCTGGAATGGAGATAAGGAACGCCCTAACCTTTGAAATAGAGATTGATAGGATTGGAATCAACTGGTATAAATACAGATGTAAGAAGACAGAACCCACACAGAACTAGAGACAGAAGAACTTCGCTGGAGAGAACATGGCAAAAGATCCTGGACTGAACCTGACTACAGAAATGGGCAAGAGAACCTGACTAGAACCTGGTGACTGAACCTGGCTGGAGAACCTGGAGAACCTGGCTGGAGAACCTAGCAAGAGAACATGGACACAGAACCTGGCAGGAGATCCTAACCAGAACTTCGCTGGAGATCCAGACCAGAACTTGGCTGGAGATCCTGGCTAGAGATCCTGGCTAGGCTGCTGATCAACTGAACACTGTCTCCGTGTCCCTCCTTCTTCGCTGACTCCGTCTACACCTTTGGGGACCCCTGGACCTGCTGGGGTTGGACCCCAGCAGTTCAGTGGTTGAACGTCAACCCATGGACCAGGAGGTTGCAGTTCAATTCCCGATCAAGGCAAGCTCAAAATAGTAGGCGGGGGGGGGGGGGGGGGGGGGGGGGCGCGAGGGGGGAGGATGGGGTGTGTGTGCAGGAGGCAGCTGATTGATGATTCTCTCTCATTATTGATGTTTTATATCTCTCTCCCTCTCCCTTCCTTTCTGAAATCAATAAAAACATATTTTTAAAAAATAGTTACATGCTGTCCACACAGAGGGAAAGAAGTAGTGAATAAATCATTCACCATCCAGTAATCATTAAATCCATATGAGAATTGACTAGAAAGATAAATTAAGCCCTACAAAAGGACTGGCTAGCAGTGGTTCTCAACCTTGGCTGCACATTAGAATCACCTGGAAATCTTTTTAAAATCCTGATTTCTGGGCCTCATCCTCCAGAATTCTGTTTCTTTGTTATGGGGTGGGGCCACAACATTAGTAACAAAGAAACAGAATTTCCGGAGAATGGGGCCCGGAAATCAGGATTTTAAAACGATTCCCAGGTGATTCTAATGTGCAGTCAAGGTTGAGAGAATCACTGGGCTAGAGGATTAAAAAAAAAAATTCTCCCTCAGGGTGTGAAGCAAGTTGCAGTTCTAAGAAATTCCTAGTAATGACCTTGGGATTTTACAGCAGGAACGTGCGGCAAGGTACACGGTCTGAAGACTATCAGGATGTTCCTTAGTGGAGGAACTATAGTCTGATACATCCAAAGCTCTCTAGGGTGATCATTATCCTTCTTGATTAAAGGTCAGTGATACATACACTTAGACACACAAAGATAGACACACCCCTATCCAAATATACACAGACACAAACACTCACAATCCACATGCCATCGAACTTCAAACTCTTGTCTGGATCCCGTGGATTGGTGTGTAGTTCTTTCAACTCCCTCTTCCACCAGGTGGCAGTTGAATTACGGAAAAAATCTGGGAAGGCCGCGTAAGCTCGGTATAGCTATAAAAATTAAATACAATTTACTTGTCCCAAACATATTAGACAGCAAACAGGCATTTACTAAGAGTTTAACTCATGCACAGCCTTGTACTACGTGGTGACAGATAATCCAAACAGAGCCTAAGTAATGTTCTTTGCTTATTTCAAATATAATAAAAGCATAATATGCTAATTAGACCAGACAGCTGAATGACCTTCTGGGCGTCCTTCCAGACGACCTTCCGGATGACCTTCTGGACAAAGCTGGGGCTGCCAGCCACCGCGGCTGCAAGGGCCAAGCTCCTGGCACAAGTTTCAAGTACAATAGTACAGGGGAAATTTTAGCACAATTAGGACCCTCCTTAGCATTTGGAAAACATCCATAGACTGATTTCCTCTCCATATCAACATGAACAGTAGCAATCAACCCCTGGACTCACTATCTCGTTTATTAGATGCCCAACCCTCAACTTTTGTCCTGCAATTTCCTAACTGTTTCTCAAAGACAAAGCATGAGCCAGGGGGAGTCTGCAGCCCGAAAGGGGCAGACATCAGGTGCTTTGTCAACAGGTTGGAAAGAAACATCCAGTTGTGTCTCATTCCCACTAAGGAAAAGGGGTGAGAGGCAAGATTGCATTTTATTACATTAGCTCCGTGGTCGGCAAACTACGGCTCGAGAGCCACATGCGGCTTTTTGGCCCCTTGAGTGTGGCTCTTCCTAAGCCTTCGGAGTACCCTAATTAAGTTAATAACAATGTACCGACCTATATAGTTTAAAAAATTTGGCTCTCAAAAGAAATTTCAATCGTTGTACTGTTGATATTTGGCTCTGTTGACTAATGAGTTTGCCGACCACTGCATTAGACCATCTAACTAGTATGCACCTGTGTTTTCTCTAGCTTCAGAATCACTTGAAAATAGCTCTTGTGTGTCAAGTAAATTGGGAGGATTTAGGAAAAAGATGCACCTTCCCCTTACTTTCCTCAAATAATAAAAGTTATGTTTTCATTTTAACCTGGAAAGTAGACCCAAGGTTTAACTCCTTAACTATACTGTAAGATCTTTGAGAGCAATGACCTTGTTTTATTTTCTTCTGATTGATCTTTGTATTCCCCCATAGTGATTAGCTTAGAACATAAAATAAATGCTCAGTGCCTAATTGTGAATTCACACCACTTTAGTAGCAGCAAATATTCATACATTTTTATATAGGCCAGATTGCTTGTTATAGAACTTTATGGTCCTTTGTATGTCTCAGTAAATAGGTTCCTCTATGTCAGGGGTGGGCAAACTTTTTGACTCGAGGGCCACAATGGGTTCTTAAACTGGACCGGAGGGCCGGAACAAAAGCATGGATGGAGTGTTTGTGTGAACTAATATAAATTCAAAGTAAACATCATTACATAAAAGGGTACGGTCTTTTTTTTTTTTTTAGTTTTATTCATTTCAAACGGGCCGGATGCGGCCCGCGGGCCGTAGTTTGCCCACGGCTGCTCTATGTTCACCAGTGCATTTTAAGAGTTAAGCTCAATAATGCTAGTAGTAAGGGTAGGGGAAGCAACAGAAAGACTTGGTCATGGGAACTTCCAGCTTTTATACACAATGGACAAGAGGCAAGTAGAAACCCATATGTCTAGATATAAGGCAAAAAAAAGGAACACAAAGAAAAAAAACAGAAACAGATCAGTATACGGGATCACAGAAATGTGAGAGGGTAGTGAGCCACTTCATTGAGAGGCTGGGAGAGGGAGGCAGGCCAGCAATGTCTTTTTGTGGAAAATAGCGGTAGAAACATGGAACCAGTAGAGAATCTTTCACGAAGAACAGAGAGCTCCAGCTCAGGCAGGTTGGAAAACATGGTAGGCAGGCAGGGTGATAGAGGATTAGAATAAAGATTAATACCAGCCATGTCTGAGTCATTTCTAAAACAAATAAACTGATTAAAAGATAGACCTTCCTGGTAACCCTGACTTCACCCAATATCCACAAAGGACCCTTTACCTCCACTTGACTGTCCCAGTCTAGAGAGCTGTTTATAACGATATTGGGCAAATCAGGCCAGACCTGTGGAGAGAAAAATGTTCAAAAGCAATGCAGGAGATAACTTCTCTTATATAGCATTTCCTAAGAAATAATAAACCATGGTTCTATAGGTGATAATACTTGGATTTTTCACATAGGCTTGATTTAGAGAGAAGTGCATCTCAGTGTATATACATTCCTTAAACATTCCTTAACTGTGTTGACAGATATTGATTGACAAAATGAGAACTTCTGACCTCAAAGCCAAATGGAAAAGGTTAAACAACAGGCACAAACATATTAACAGTGACCCACCCTTCACCTGGGTCACTGTGAAAATCATACCTTTCCCCAGACAATGTCTCCACTGTTTGGAGCCTTGATGAAGACATCATCCTTCAAGCCGCGATCGAATGCAGGATATTCCTTTGTCTCATTTCCAGAAATGGCTGGGTCCTACAATCAACACACAGGTCAGGAGAGAAAAACAAAGCCAGAGAATGACTGGGGACAGAAAAGAGAAAAACTCCTCCATAGGGAAGGCACTACTTTCCACCTGAACTGTAGAGCTTCTCTTTGACCCTCAACTTCTCTGCACATAACATGGAAGGAAACACAGTACGTGTAAAGTTTTCTCCACCAAAGCTTATTCACGCTCCCAAAAGACTCCTCCCATTCACAGGGGGACGAACCAGAATGAGGATGACTCGCATCCCGTCGGCCTTCATGCGATTAATCAGAGCTGGAAACCCAACAAACTTGGGGCTGAGGGTGAAGTCCAGCTGCCGCTCCATGTAGTCGATGTCCGCGTACTGCACGTCCTGGGGGACACACAAGGGAACTCAGTGGCTGCAGGTTCCAGACGAGAATAGACCAACCCTAACCCAACCAGTAGGGAATTTCAGACGGTGTTTTTTGGATTCTTTCAAATCCCAGTTTTGTCATTTGTCAGGTAGTAGGGTCTGGGAAATCTACTTAACCTTCTAATTTTTCTTTGTAAAATAAAAAGAAAATTAAATTAGCAAAATATAGGATAATAATGCCTATCCAGCAGGGCTGTTTTTGAGAATAAATGAAAACAATGGATGAGGGAGTGCCTTGTATATGACCAATATAAGGAGTGATTGTTGCTACCTCCCCCAAGAGCTGCCCTGGTATTATTTGTGGTTCCGATTCAGAGAAAATAACATAATGTCAATTACCCAGTAGGAATACAACATGGATGGTGAATCTACCAAAAACAAAAACTGTAATTGCTTTGGATATCCAATCCTGGGGGTTGTTAAACACAGCTTTCTCATTAAGAATGAAATAGTGCATGTTGCACTTCCTATGACTAGAAACAACTGTAAACAATAAAAAATAAATAGGATACAATTAAATACAGGGGTTGGCAAAAGTAGGTTTATAATTATTTGTATGAATAATACCATAATTAATAAATAATAATACAAGAATAAACCCTGTGTTTCATAGACTCACAACTGTAAACCTACTTTTGATGACCACTGTATGTAATTGGCTCATGGAACCAATTATCTAATTATTGGACCCTTCTTGTCCTGAAATGAAAGAGTTTTATTCCACATGTATTTCCTCTGAAAGTTAGTTCCAAGGTCCCTACATTCAACGGAGGATTAACTCAAAGCTGAGGGAACACTGTGCTCCAGCCTGGCATAGTGTTCGAATAGTGATTCTATCTGCACACGCAATGATCTGACTGAATTTGGGTTGAGTTTTTAAAATTAAACAATACTAGTATTGGGGGGATTCTTCTATTCTTATGGAACCAAGGATGTTTTTGACTAAATATTTTGAATTCATATAACAGAAATGGAAGCATGATCTAGCAAAAAGCTGGGCCTATGTCCTCCTCCTCTAGCAAATCACTGTGGCTCTAAGGTGAGGACCATGACCCCCACCTGTATTACTGGGTTGGGGTGAGGCTCAGTGTGATGTATGAGAAAGCATCTTGTAACTTTACAGAATCCTGCAAAAATAAGGCAAATGAATCCAGATACAGACACAACTGGGGCTAGCTGTGAGGACCCAGAACAAGTACACCAAGAGACTGAGAACGTACATAGGGGATCTGGGCAGCCACCATCTCATCATACAAGCTGGCAATCTCAGAGTCGTTCTGGTATCCATAGCGACACAGCTGAAATCCCAAGGACCAGTAAGGAACCATCACTGGCCGACCGATCAACTAAAAACAGACAGAAAATATTAGTTTTTAAGAACACTCTAAATTGAAGTTGTACACAAAGTAATAAGAATATTTTTCCAGTGCTCCAAGTTAGACGATCAACAAATTCAAATCCAGAGAGAAACTGAGAAGAGGCACAGCCACTGGGATACCTTGGAGAAAGCCTCCTGCTAGACTGGACCTCCCTGCCCAGGAATTTTGGAAAATCTCATCTTACTCTGATTCCTAGGGGCAGTCTAGCTTACTGGTTAAGAACACATAATCCATAGGCAAAAAGCCTAGGTCATCATACCCGTTCCAATCCCCGCTGACTATGTGACCCTGGACAAATGTTAAATAACCTCTTGTGCATCAGTTTCTTCACTTTTAAACTGGGGATAATAATAGTATTTGCTTCAGTGTTTTTTTTGTGAGCTGAGGACTGAATGAGGTAATATGTCAATGTAAACTGTTCTGACACATATCAGTGACATACAGTTAGTTTTATAAATGTTTGTTGCTGCTGCCAAAACAACTGTCATTACTACTATGACCACCTTCCCCACCACTACACTACCATCACCATCACATCACCACCATCATAAACACCATCACTCGCAACCACCATCACCACCACCTGTACACTACCATCATCATCACATCACTATCGTCATCATCAGATCACCAACATCATCACCCTCACTACCACTATTGCCACCTCCCCAACCATCCCTAGTACTATTAATTCTACTGCTCTGAAATGCTTTGAGAGGCTATGAATTTAATGATTATTGGGATGTATATATTTTTATTTATTTTATAATCTATCTGTCTCCCAGTAAGACCAATAAACCCAATTATCTGAGAACTATACTAGTGAATGTAGGTTTTGGAACACAAAATATACTGTTTAAATTCTTGGTAACCCATTGAATTCCCTCCTACCTCAGTGTACTGCTGAGTGACAAGCTCTGGAGTTGGCCCCAAAACCACATAAAAGTCCAGAATTCCTCCTGTGGTACGGTATGTCAAGGCAGGCAGGGGTTGGAATGTCACATCTGAAAATGTAGGAAAATACAAGTCAATCTGAAAATCTTTCATGTGATGAACTATCTCCTGAAATGCATAACTTCTCCCTTTTCCAATGCCTCTGTATTGTGAGAAAGTACTTTGTACTGTACCTACACAGAACTGAAGAAGTTAAGCGAAAGTCTACAGGGTCCTATCTCTGGATTTTTTTCTCTTTGGTGTTCTTTGATATCTTATTATACGTTTTCTCATTCTGCTCTTTTTAATTATTATAATTTTATTTTAGAATAGTTTATGACTTATAAGTTGCAAAAATAGTACCAAGTATTCCCATATAGGCTTTCCCCAGTTCCCCCCAATAATAATATCTTACATAACCATTGTACATTGTCAAAACCAGGAAACTGACATAGACATAATATTATTAACTCAGGTATAGACCTTATTCAGATTTCACCACTTTTTACATGCACGCTTTCCCCTCCACCTCCTGCTTTTCCCACCTCTTTCCAATATACAATAAAAATTTTCTTCACATCTTCATACCCCCAGAGAGAGTGCTCTGCCCATAGCGTCTTCACTAATTCAATTATACAGATAGCTTCCACTAGCTGATCTCTAGGATAACTGGGACTTGCTTAGTGTTGCTATCCCTTCTTACATGATTTTTGCCAAATAAGAGTTTAGTTCATTCTTGTTAACACATATTACTGAGCTGAAAATAAACAGAAAGGCTAAGTAGAAAGGCTAAGAGGAAACAAAACTGGCCACATGATAATGATTTTTACTTTGGCGGGCAGCTAGGTCAAACACATTCTAAACTTCTTCAAGAATGATTGGTTCACAAAAATAAGGTGAGACGCTGGCATCATCTTACCCATGGCATTGCTGTTTAGCAGAAGCACTCCATGGGCACTTCCATCCTCCTCCAGTCCCATGTAGTAGGGTTGGACACCATAGGAATTCTTCTTGTACTGGAAGAATCATATGAAAAAGTGGGAAGAGGTGGCTAAAAAAGAAACTCAACAAAAATTGATTGGTAAGGTGTGTCTAGTCTTCTCTGAAATAAATAAAATGTATAAGAAACAAAGGAGCCTGGAATTGGCCCATTTGCCTAAAAACAGATGTGACCACCCAAGTTGAGTCTGGGAAGATGAAACACGAAGTGTACATATGTGGGTGGAGAGATGCAGAGACCCAGATTCCAAAACTCTGCCCTTACCCCCGGGGGTTCGTCTCGGGAAAACATCCCCCATGTGTGCCAATTCAAGTCTCTTGGGTAGGTTGTGTGCTCATTTTCTCCAAAGCCATAAAGATACTTGGAGGAAAGGCGAGTGGAGATGCGGATGAACATGTCATTGAAGGTGAAGCCAAGAAGCTGAGAGTCCCAACTGCAACACAAAAGAGTATATTTGGGAAAGAAACAGGCTGTTCTATTGGCTTCAAGCAGCTAATTTTTCAAGGAAAACCAAACTCTTGATTCCCTCCTCTCCCACCCAGAATCCTGTTAATCACCCAACCCAAACCAAACCAAACCAAACCAAAACTACTTGATTAAAATAATCATAGATGTCTTTGCTAAAAGCCCAGGAGCAAGCTTCATTCTTTATTTTCCTCTATTACTACCTCCCTTCAGTTCTTCTTTCAGAATGCCCATCTAATAGCATTCTCCAACTCAGTTGCTATGGTTCCATACCAACCCCAGCTTCTACTCCTGCTCCCTACAGACCACATTTGCTACAAAGCATCCAGAGTGAATTTTTTCAAAGTATTTCACATCATGTCACTCCCCCATTTACAATTCTTCAGTGATTTCCATTACAAAATTTTATGAAGTCTAATATGAAACCCACCTAAACTCCAGCTTCATCTCCCATCACTTACCTCCCTACCTACTAAATTGCTCCAACTCTGTATTGGATATTCCCACCCACCCGCCCCCAATATGCCAAGTTTACTCCTTTTTCATGGCCTGTGTACTCTTCAGCCCATCTGTCTAAATTGTTCTTCCCCACCCCTCAGATTTCCACATGAGTGGCTCCTTTTCCTCACCCAGGTCCTTTTTCCAATATCATCTCCTTGGAGAGATCCACTCTGATCACAGTACCCAAAGCAGTAACCTTCTACAACCCTCAATCATCCTGTTCTTTTCCTACATAGCAGTTGTCACTATCTAAACCACCTTATTTATATTTTAACTTGAGTTATCTTTGTGATTTACTTATTATTTTTTGTCATAAAAAGAGAGACCTTATCTTCTATAACCACAAAAGATAAAGGCACTCCACAAACATTTGTTGAATGAATGCCTAAGTGCATGCAACTGCCTCTGTAATTATTCCCAGAGGGCTTTCTCATAAGAACAGACCCAAAGGAAATAACTTATTCATGAAACTGGAAATGGGTAGTGTGGTGCTTTGAGCAGTATATCTCCAAGGACAATGGGCAGAGCAATGAATGTGCAGGTATCCATCAATTTCAAATCAGACTAGGAGCCACTTACATCACGGTGCCTGTACTCCTGCGTTGAATTTCAATCCCAAATGGATTCTTCTTAATGAAGACATTATAGAGTTGACTCTCAGGGGTGCTGGTTGGAACTGTGGGTATGTTGAGAGGGACTGGGACTTCATACCGATTGTTGTTGGGATCATAAATCTAGTGACAGAGAAAAATGACTTTAGGTAACTATGGCGCCCTTAAAGCCCATAACCTTAGCAAAACCCTGATGACCTTGACAAAGAGTATGAATGCTATATTTTTTTGTCTTTAAGCTCATAATACTCTGGATTTTATTAACATATGAAAGAACAATGTTAGATTTAACTCTTTTTTTTGTCTGTCATATCTTACTTAAGGCTTCTATTATAATAACACATTCACTTTGACATTGGTGCTATCCTGGAACATCAGTCTAGAATCAATGTGGTTTATGATTATATTTTTTATTAGTTTATGTGTAGAAGTATGAGTCTATGTGAATACCTGAAAACTTTTCTGAATTGAACTGCCCCTAAAAAATATAAACTCGCCCTGACCAGTTTGGCTCAGTGGATAGAGCATCGGCCTGCGGACTAAAGGGTCCCGGGTTCGATTCCGGTCAAGGGCATGTACCTTGGTTGCGGGCACATCCCCAGTAGGGAGTGTGCAAGAGGCAGCTGAATTGATGTTTCTCTCTCATCAATGTTTCTAACTCTCTATCATTTTCTTTCTCCCTTCCTCTCTGTAAAAAATCAGTACTTGGTTAAATAAAATAGGTATCCTCACTAAAAATTGATTCACTGAGTATCTAATATATTCCTGCTTATACTGTACTAGATACTAGGAATAACTAAACTGCATAAGACACATTATTGTTTTTAAGAAATTCACATGCTAAGCTAGTAAGAGAAAGACCATTATCACATGATCTCACTTATATGATATGGGATCTAATGAACAAAATAAACTGACGAACAAAATAGATCCAGAGACATGGAACAGAGTGAAGAATCTCAGAGGGAAAAGGAGGAAGAGATTAATTAAGGAATTTATATACATATATGCATAACCCACGGATGCAGACAATAGTGTGGTGAAGGCCTGGGGTGGGGGCGGGCAGGAAGGAATGAAGGGAGTCAATGGGGTAAAAAAGGGGGATATCTATAATACTTTCAACAATAAAGATAAGTTTGAAAAAAGAAAGAAATTCACATGCTAATGGGAGGTAAAAGAGATGTACCCACAACACTTGGGTGATAATATGCTAATGTAGAACTTTGCAGAAGTGTGACACTGAAGGGAAGGAAATACCTAACACTTCCAGGGAGACTGAGTGGATTTCACAGAGAAAATACAGACTGAGTCTTAAAAGCTTTATAGCCATTAACTCAGCACATAAAGGAGATCAAGTCATTTCTGGTAGAGAAATAAGTGCAAAGGCACTGAGTATTAAAGCAAGGTCAGAAAGAGGCAAATATTTTGTAGAGAGTTACTGTGTGATCAGGAAGTAGACTGGCAAAGAGTTAAAGCTGGAAACCTAAGCAAGTTCATTTATTTCAAACCCATTAGGTGCCTATCAAATGCCACCAGGTCTATGGTGAGGACAGGAATATAAAAGCCTCGTCCTTATATTATAAGATGTACAAGAACTCAGAGTCCAGGTTGATATTAGAATGTGAACAACCTGTCAGGTGAAGCCTGATGTTTTTCATTTATTCTCTTGATGAACATCTAAGTGCTGACTACCTACTGGACTCGGTGTTAGATTTCAGAAACACAAAGATAAAAGGACATTTCCTGTCTTTCAGACACTCACAGTTCAATATAGAAATATACATAAAATAGGCCATCACTAGTCCTTAGATGTAATAAATCATAGAATAAATCATTTTCATGTCTATTTCACAGGTATCCCAAACTCAGTATCCAAAACTGAACTCATCATCTGATTTTTCCCAAGCTCAAACCTTTCCAGAGTTTCCACTATGGTTAATATTGCCATACTCCATATAGAGATGGAGGCTAGCAACATGGCAATCATTCTTGGTTCTTCCCTCTTGTCATTACCTACTTGCAATTACCACCAGAACCTGTAACACTACCTTCTTATCTCTCAAAGATGTCCGCTGTTCCCCATCTCCTTCCTGTACTATAACCAAGCTCCAGCCCTCATCTGGATTACCTAGCTGGTAACCTCCTAGTTTGTCTCTCCTTTCAACTCTTGTCCTTTCAGTAGACACAGCAATCTTTTAAAAATGCAAATTAGAACAGGTCTCCCTGTGCCATTACTGGTTTCTCACTGCTCTTAGGATAATGACCTAGTATAAGATAGCATGGTTAACCTAGAAGAGTGAACTTATTTTAGGGTTTTGTAACCTTGACTAGCAAAAACTGATGGAACTGAAAAGTGCTAGTCAGTATTTGATACACAGTCTGTGAACACGTACCTTAAACTGCAGCATGTCATTCTTGTGGTAGGTCACATTCACATGGAGGGTGTTCACAGGTGTTGAGGGCAAAGCGTTGGCGTAAAGAGAAGACTTTAAGGAGATGACAGCTGTGGCCCCATGTGAGTTATACTGAATATCATCAACAGAATATAGCTCATTGGTGAAATAGCAAAAAGGGACTCCTGGGGAAGTGGTTGCCTGAGAAGTAAAGCCAAAGTCAGCTCAGCATGTGGTCCTGGGATTATCAAATACAAAGGGGCTGGAAAAAGTAATTTACAGGGAGATGCAGCCAGACTATCACTTATTTCCCTATGTGCTCTTTGGTTGTGATACAAGTTTAAATTCCTGGTCTCCATGTAAAATATTTTTTTAAAAATAATTTTCACTCCTGTCGCTACCTACTCTTCATATCCAGATAAAAACCCAGTTTCCTTTGGAAGTCCTTTCTTTCTGTGGATTTTAAGTAATCACATAGGTACCGGTGCTATGCTCATGAAATTGTAGGTTAAGTGTAAAGAAATTTAATTATGATAACACCATCAGCATTTTTACCTCCCAGGCACAGCCACGGGCAATGCACTTTGCTTCAGAAGCACCATCCTCATCAGGATAACAGTCTATTTTTTCTACATCCTCCATCACCAGGTTCCATTCCACAGTGTATGCTTCTCCCAGGACAAGATCAAGTCCTGTGATAAGGGCAACCTGTGGGAATGGGGAAGTGACAAGGAAATTTACCCTCAGGACATAGGCCTTGCAAAATCTGAAACTTCTTTGGGGAGAGGAATAGAAATCATACCAGACTGAATAATCCAAGTGACATACCACTGGAGCCTCTATGGAGAGAACTATATGGGGAGTGGGAGCAGGAACCACCCAATGGCAACAAGGCAAATGTCACAACTCTATGTCAATCTTGTATATAACATTTTGAAAAGAATTTGATAAAATAAAATCTTCTGTAATCACTCCTTTCTTTCCTTCCCTCACCTGCTTCCTCTTCCTTGTTTTGTCAGGAAGGCTTGCTTCTGCACTTCCCCTTGTAGCATAACACACACAAGCACAAGTGTCATTCCAAATTTAGTTTATCTTCCCCCAAACCAGTGTCCCCCAGTGGTCTAGACTGATGGCAAGAACAAAGGAATAAGAATAACATGGCCTGGGTTCTCATCTCCATTCTGCTGTGGAAACTTAGACAAAGTATTTCAATTCCTTGGGTCTGTTTCATCAATTGCAAAATTGGTGAATTGGCAAAATCATTCCATTTCCTTCTATTTCTGACACCCCAACCTCTTCATTTCTGCAGGCCAAAGCCTCAAAACTTGAAAACTTTTAAAAATCCCACTTTCTAATTCAAATATCTAACATTTTTCTATATACTGTTATATTGTCTCTTCTTTAGCAATTTCCTTAGAGAAAGTTCACATTTGTCCAGAGCTATAAAATTACATTCTAAGGATTATCATCCTTCTTCCAGTCTCTTCTCAGTCTAAATTCATCTTGCACTTCCCTGGACTATGAATCCCATCCCCCTCCATGACAATTCTCTTAAACATTGAGTTGAGGGTCAATAAGTGACCCTTTGACATTAGATCAGATCCTTCTCGTTTTGGCACTAAGACCTTCCAAAATCTGACCATAAGTTATCTGTCCAAACTGATCTCCTTCCAAAAGTGAATCCTACCTGTTCTAGTTATATAATATGCACAGACTAACGAAAGGCTAACCTCTTACTAATACAAGGCCATCCTTAGATTGGCTCATTCTGACATCCCAACCTTGAATGTTTTATCCTCACAAATGCTCATCTGTGGAATAAACTGCTAGTTGCCTGTCCTACATAAAAGTTATCCTCTTACTATTTCAGTTTAGAATACTAAAGTTCCCACTTAAGAATTAAAGCTGTGGCCATTAATGGGTAAATTTTGAGCCAAGCTTTTGTTTCTTGATTTAAGGGACTGCTTCTTTCTTTCCTGTTTCCTCTTTTTATTCGTACTAAAGCAAGGCCATAGTGACTGGAATTAAGCAGGAGGCACTTCCAATCATAAGAGAAGAAAAAAGTATCAACCCTGACAACCTTGAGCCACTGAATCAATGCCAGCAACTGACCTCTTTCTAAAGTTCTTATTGCATAAGGGAAAAAATCCAACTTGTTTAAACCACCATTTGGCTGAGTCTCCTGACACTTGCAGCCAAATGAATCTCTAGCTGATGCATCGTCTTTCAAAGTCCAGCTCCAGCCCTATATTCTGCAAGGACTTTGTTCAATATTCCATTAAGCTTTGAACACTGACTTAGAATAAGTTAACACTTTGCATATGTTGGTTTGGGTTGCCTGTCCCCTTCCCAATAGTTTCATATGTATATATTGTGTTTCCTCACAAATCAAATTGAAACAGTTAAAGAGCCCCTTTGGCCTTATATTAATTAATCTATTTAACAAACATGTATTGAATTTGTTTTCATATGTGAATCTGTCAAATGGCTTGCACTTTTCTGTACTCACCAACAAAAATGTAATACTTCTTCTAACTTTATTATGTATGCATCCTCAATGGACATTATCAGGACAAAATGTCACATGTCACTGATATATCATTATAATAGAAAACTAAAGTTACTTATTTTCTTAAGTTTGGAAGGTCCCTCAGAAACATGCTAACCCAGTAGCTCCCAATCCCAGATCATACCTGTAGTAAGAAGTATTTGAGGAAAGGGTCCCTCCTAATCTATAGTAATAAAAGTGTAATATGCTAATTAGACTGGACATCCTTCCAGACGAAGCCGCGCTGGCAGGGGCCAAAGCAGAGGTGGCAGAGGCCCCCAGCCGCCACCGCAGCAGGGGCCAAGACCCTTGCACGAATTTTGTGCATCAAGCCTCTAGTGTTAAAATATCAGAGGAACTGATTACAACTACTCAGGAGCATCATATCTTATCACAACTGATGAAAAGTTATTTTATTGTTATCATCTAACCAAATAAGTAGCCATTAATTACCTAGACTTGTCAAATTCTTTGACTTAAAATTTTTTCTAAAAATGTATGTGTTTTAGTGAGAATTTATACTAATATATCTCAGTACAGTTAAAAAAAAAAACACTCTTTTCAAATTTTTCATTAATGGGGACCTCCTCCCTTCTTTACCTTTCTAGCATCAGCCATCAGTTTTCAGATCTACTTTTCCTCTATTTCTGTTCCCCACACTTCTTCTGTCCCAGAGAGAACAGAAGACTAGGGCCAGTGGGGGAGTAAGGATGAAAAGACTATTTGCCTTTATCCCAGTTTCCCAGCAACTCCCTCATTCATTCTAGTGCTAGCCCACTCTTCATTCTTTTTTCTCTCCTAACCCTCTGACTTTTCACTCCAGGCCTCAGTGTACTTTGGTCCTTTAGGACCCATTCAACCTTGGTAAGAAGGAACACCATGAGCTGTGAAGAATTCTTGATAAACTGTCTCAACCAAAGGGATTTTTACCTGTCGGTTAGGATCATAAGTGACTTTAGGAGAAACCTGAGTTGGTACACCATTGTGTTTCACTACAATGTTGTTAGGTTTTTGGGTCCCAAGGATTTTAATCTCTTTAAATACTAAATTATTAGGGTCTTTGTAGGTTGACTGCAAAATCTTCACATCCAAGCGGTTCTGCAAAACAATTAAGCACAAAGATCTAACTATAAAACACAGTTTCTCAAGTCACTCAAATATTCCATCCTAGATCAGATACCCAAAATGGGTTTGAATGTCTCTTAGCTATCTCTACTCATCTGTGCTTAATTAGTACAAATGTATTTTGATACTTCCTGAGGAGGAAGAGAGAAAGAAAGAGAGCTTTTTAATAATTACTATTAAAAAACTGACTGCTTTGATTTATTCATTTCATTGCCTCCTTCTAACTAACATGATTGATTCAGTTATTAGGAGAATGTGCTCACCTATACCATAAATGCATATGAAGCTAAAAGTATAATTACACACATACACAAACACACATGAGTCTTGTGGACCAACAAAAGCCCACACTTAAGATACACAAAAATATGCTACTTACTTGGGTGACAGAAAACTCACATAAGATATAAACATTATTGGCCACAGTATCTGAAAGTGAGAGAAAGACGAGTCAGACTCTGATCTGCCCACCACAGGAGAACAGTTTTTACTCTGGCTGTCTTTGAAGCTACATCTTGATAAGGACAAGTTTATAGACAGAGTCTCCAAGGCCAAGTCACTGTTTTCCCTTTTCCTTTCTCCTTTAACCTTGAAAAGGTTCCCTTTCATGTGCTTCCAAGGAATATTCCTTAAGTGAGTCTATTTCCTAAGCTCAAGCCTCAAGAGTCATTAGTATATTGGAGACAGAAAAATGTGCTAAGAAACTAGATATAGACACATAGCTAGATTTTCACTGCCTTTTCACTGGTTATGTTTTTTCATACGATCAACATTTGTTCAGTAGTCTTTTGGGGGAGATGTCCACATTAAATGGCAGGAATGGTGTTAAAAACATCTTTCAGGTTCCCATTGACAATAAAATGAGAGCCTATGACTACTGCTGGCCAATGGGAGAATTCTACAAGGTAGAAATGTGTTTTTCCTCCATCAGTGGTCCACCTACCATAAACAGTGCTACTAAAACAAAACTCTTCTCTCCAGTGATGAATGCTATTGTGCCTGGTGAGATATCTCCCCCAGCTGAATGACCAGAGGGGTAGCTCAAAGATGCAGGTTCATAAATAGTGACATTGGCTCACCGTTCGTTTCCCCATCATCCCAGAAAAGTTCGCCTCTTGCTTCTTTGTTGTCATCTAGGGCAATGATAAGACCAAGAGGGTTCCGTCGACTGTAGGAGAAGATATTTATTTAAGAGACCAAGACTTAAAACTCAAAGAATTTTGTCAGATAAATTGAGGATGACTATCAGATTCAGATGGAAAAGGATCCTAGCATCAGACTGCTCTGCTTTTCTTCAGGCACAAAATCAACAGGTACATTCCTCTCTAGAATCATTGCCCCAAACATTAGCAATAAACACCTATGGTAGGAGGCAAAAAATTTAAGCACCAGAATCACACAATAACTGCAATAAAAACTACCAATGCAAGTATTATTTAGAATACAAACTATTAGAAAACACAGCAACTTGATTTCCTATTTTTTTTATATGGGAACTTGCTGTGGACCTAGTGACTAAACTTTAAGATAAAATATTTTATATCCTTAATGCTAGGTTCAATACCAAAGAAGATGGGGAAGCTAAAATTTGGATATGATTCTTATGTTTTTTAATAGAAATTTTTCTTTAAATTTATTTTAATAAACATCATAATTGTGATTTTTTAAAAAAAAATAGACAATAACTGGTTCAGCCTAATCACTTAAGAGATGTTACATGCAGAAGAAGTATTAATTGTGGCTGGGGGATACATTTTTTCCCTGCCAGAGAACCATTTTGACTCAGAAAGCAATAAAACACAATAAGGTCTATCTATAAAATGTCACCTTTCCTAATTTTATTATTTATTATTAGTTTGTTTTGAGAGTAAAAGAAAACATTCCAATTATCTGCTTTATAATTACGAATAAGAAACACAAAACACTACTCAGTAAGTTAGTGAAACAGATGGACATAATCTACCTCCCAATTTTCTGATCATGTTGCATCCCTCACTGACCTCACAGTCTATTGTATTCTCACAGCTTAGCCTTCCACTATGCCCTATGCAAGCTCGATCCCATTATCAACAAAATCACCTGCTTCCATCTAACATGCATATGTTGAGTAGTTTTCATTTGCTAGGAAGTCTAAGGGATACAAAGATGAACAGACACTCCATTGATGACCTTAAATATTGTAGGAAATATTAAATGTATTCACCAAATAATCAAAGCAGAAAGTAAAGTGTGACACAAAAGTTAAAATACTTATAGGAGTCCAGAATGACACTTCTAGCAGTGTGGTGGATTAGATCTTCTAGAGGATACCAGACATTCTGAAGGACCCACCCACTAAAATACTGCTTGATCCTAGATAAAATACAACCCATGGTCCCTGCAGGGAGCTAATGTGATCCAGGACAGCAATCCTGGCTTGCAATCAAAGAGAAAGCAAATCATCTCTAGAAGAATGAGACCCACATTTGGAATTTTAAGATCACCACATTTGAAAAACAAAAACAACTAATCATATAAGATA
Source organism: Myotis myotis (assembly GCF_014108235.1). Classification (NCBI taxonomy): domain Eukaryota; kingdom Metazoa; phylum Chordata; class Mammalia; order Chiroptera; family Vespertilionidae; genus Myotis; species Myotis myotis. The sequence goes on from NW_023416315.1 coordinate 52,433,134, forward strand.
ATATGCCAGCATAAAAGAAATTGGCAAAAACAACTATTGATTTTGATTCCACTAATGACTTTAAATAATTGTATTTTCAGGTAAAAAATATAAAATTGGCATACTTAACAATATGATTGGCATATTTAACAATATTAAGGAGGAAAGAAAAAAAATCAGCTAAACACCAAAAAAGTATAACATATGACCAGAAAGTTGGAAGTGGCAGCATTCCCTTTGCTGGAAGAGTTGGGAAACATTTCCTGCAGATAAAATCTGAGTTTAATTTGAAGGATTATTAAGAACACACTAGACAAAGAATGTTAGAATCTTGAGAATATCATGCTAAGTGAAATAAGTCAGATAGAAAAAGTCAAGAATTATATGATTTCACTCAAATGTGGGATATAAAACTGAAAGCAACAAGTGAACACACAAGACAAACAAACAACAACTCATAGACACAGACAACACTATAGTGGTTCCCAGAGGAAAGGGTGTGGGAGAGGTTATGAAGGGTAGAGGGGGTCGAGTGTATGGTGATGGAAAATTTGACTTAGGTTGCGAACACACAATACAATATACAGATGATGTATCAAAGAGTGGTACACTTAAAACCTATATAATTTTATTAACCAATGTCACCCAATAAATTTGAAAAAAAAAAGAACATACCAGGCAAAGAATGTTGGAAAAGATAATAAGTGCTTAAGCCCAAATGCAGGAAAATAGAAGGGTATGTTTGGAGAATAGCAAGATTTTCAGGATGGTGATCTACAGGTATGTGCTAATGTACACCCAGAGGCACAATTATTAAGTAACTTGGAACCGGATTGTGACTAGCCTTGAATGCCCTACTAATGAAAGAATTTTCTCTAAGCAGAGGAGCAACCGGTTGAGATCTTCACTTTGGAAATATCAATTAAAACCTACAGAATGACTGGCTAGAGGATTTTTAAAAAAATATTCTCTCTCAAGGGGGTTTAGGAAGATTAGGGTTTAAGGCAGCGGTTCTCAACCTGTGGGTTGCGATCCCTTTGGTGGTCAAATGACCCTTTCACAGGGGTCGCCTAAGACCATCCTGCATATCAGATATTTACATTACGATTCATAACAGTAGCAACATTACAGTTATGAAGTAGCAACGAAAATAATTTTATGATTGGGTCACAACATGAGGAACTGTATTTAAAGGGCCAGAAGGTTGAGAACCACTGGTTTAAGGTCTTTCAAAATCTATCTGGATGCAGTTCTAAATCACAGCTTCCTCAGAAGAGGCCTAGGGGCAGAGTTTAATGACCAATCACACATACATACACCACACACACTAGAGCATCTTCCTCCCCACTCCCCACCCTCAACATGACGTGTCAGCATCTTCTGCATGGGAACAGATGGGCACAGAAATGACCAGCTTTGTCAGCCTGCCCCTCAAAGGAAACTCAGTCATGCTGTACCTGGCAACAGTGGTTGTGGCTGGCTGTTGGGTGGGGAAGATGTAGCCTCCTCGAAGGTGAAGTCCAATTTTGTCTCCAGGAAGTTGCATTTCCACTTTCTGCTTCCTCCATCTTACTTGGCTCCCCTGAAGCATGAAGACAAATCAATCACATTGCCATGATGGGACATTCACCTCCAGCTTTCATCCCTGCGCTGAATTATCTTGGCTCTCTCCTTTACCACCACCTAGCTGAATTACTGTCTAGTCGGACAATCAAACAAGAGAAGGGGAAACGTCAAAAACAACAGGTTTTGTCATCAATTAGGTTTTGGGGGCACGTGTATGCCATGTTGAGGCTATTTGATATACATTATATGAATGAATAGCTCTAACTCATGACCAAACTCAAATTGTTCTTTGGCCCTTCCAGCATTTGCCCATGAGACATTCTACTTGAGTTTTTATCCGATTTCATCATGACTGACATTAAGTCATTAGGCTCATTTCATTGACTCGGCTGAAATTACAGAAGACATTACAGAAACACTCCTTTCTTGTCTACACAGCTGTAGCTGTGGTCTTGAAAAGTTTAAGAAAAGTGAGTGCTACTTACAGTCTCATAATCATACCAGACAGCATCAGGCACATAGGCCATCACTTTTTCTGCACCCTGAAATGAAAACAAAATATACTTCTTCATGGCCCAGCCTCTGAAAGGGATCAAATACATTTCCTAGCATTCCCTAGGGAACTTCTTTACCATATATCGAGAGTGCATAAATGACATTTCTTGGCCTTGTTATCGACTCATGCCTTTCTTCTAATGGGAATAATAAAGGCAATAACTGAGCAACAACAAGAAAAAATCCTAAGTGGAACCACATTAAGAATAACGACAACTGCCGAAACCGGTTTGGCTCAGTGGATAGAGCGTCGGCTTGCAGACTGAAAGGTCCCAGGTTCGATTCCGGTCAAGGGCATGTACCTGGGTTGCGGGCACATCCCCAGTAGGAGATGTGCAGGAGGCAGCTGATCAATGTTCCTCTCTCATCGATGTTTCTAACTCTCTATCTCTCTCCCTTCCTCTCTGTAAAAAATCAATAAAATGTATTAAAAAAAAAAAAGAATAATGACAATATTGAAACATGTTGTGGTAAAAATTCCAGCTTTACATTGGTTATCTCATTCACACTTCACAACAGTCCCCAGTGATGGGGATTATTATTATCTCACTTTACAGCTAAGGAACTAGCATGATGACATTCCTAGATCACATTGGTACTAAGTGGCGCAGGCAACAATCTCACATTCATCAGCCTAACTTTATTTTTTTAAATTTATCTTTATTTTTGGAATTATTACAGATGTACCCCTTCTTCCCCCATTGACTCCCTCCACCCTGTGCCCCGGACTTTAGAGTGATCCTGGGCCATTACACCCTTCTGCCTCTACTTCACAGAACAAGTACTGATCTGCTCTGATGATCTGACAACAAATAGGACCATTCTTAAACCCAGAGTTGCCAGTAGATGCTTCTACACTGGTTGAGAACTTGGTCAGAAAAAAGATTTCTAGAGGAAAGAAAATGTGAAAGTATCAGATATACAACCTCCCCAGCACATTGTCATCAAGCCTGACTCAGCCACACATGTTGGAAATGGGTTTGGAATAAAGAGAAATGGTTCCAAGGAGAGGGCTGCAGGAACAGAAGCTGACACCACCAGTGTGTCTCTATGGGAACACATACCTCATCCAGAACCGGAGTGATGAGGAGGCCAGGCCCCCATAGAAACTGTTGGTGCACATCCCAAGTGTTGCTGTCCGCATAGAACCTGGAGATTGGAGAGACGTTTGCTGAGATGTGAGCCAACGCTTCCTGGAAGCTCTCCCCTCAGCCTGTCCAAAACATGCAGGTTCCCTCCCAGGGCAAACTCCCCCAATTTTTCTATGATGCCTATTCAACTCCCACCTCCCCAATCCTGCAGAGAGATCTGCTTCCTCTAGCCCATGTACCCTCCTAATCTCTCCCCAGGTTAAACAGACATTCCTGTTCCAGTATCTATGCTAGGCTTAGGCAGGTTCAAGGCCGAATTCTAATTGCCATATCTCCCTTATAAAGAAATAAGTAAAGTAAGTTGTACATTTTAAAAGTTCAGCTGACCATCAAAAAGAAACTGGATCTGGTCACAAAAATAGAAGATTATTACAATTTTACTCTTTTTCTCTCTTATGTTAGCTGCCTTTTAACAGAGAATTCCAGGAGATGGCAAAAACTTACCCCAAATAATCTATAATAATAAAAATATAATATGCTAATTAAACTGGACATCCTTCTGGACGACCTTCTGGATGAAGCTGGGGCTGTGAGGGAAGCCTGAATCCCAGGTGCCTACCAGTGGCCAGAGGGAAGCCCGGGTCCTGGGTGTGGGAGGGAAGCCCAGGTCCCGGATGCCAGAGGGAAGCTGGTGCCAGCAACCGGGGGAAGGAAGGCCTACTCTTGTACAAATTTCATGCATCGGGCCTCTAATGAATATATAATAAAGCAGATATGTGCTTGAGGGCCTAAAATGTCAGACACATAAGGACATTAACTGTATTATGATAAGGAAAGCCTCTTAAGTCCTAGAGCCTGAACATAGTGAGTTACAACAGAGACCATCAAGTTCAAGCTACCAATCCTTTAAATTAAGATTAAAGAAACTAAGGATAAAAGAACTAAAATGACTTGTCTAAGATAAAGAGCTGGTTGGTGACAGAACAAAGACCCCAGTCCCATGACATTTAGTCTAGCTTCCGTCCCAAAAGAGAATAGGCTGTAATACTTAAACAGTATCTAGGCAACAATAGCCTTGCAAATACCACCTGGGTTTGAATTGTTTCAATTGTCACTCTTATATATGATGATAGAGTCAATGTCATCAGTTGCATTAACAAAAGGCCTTTGGGTTAGGTGGACTTACTCATGCAGAAGGGGCCTGGCCACGGTGTCCCCCCGGCTATGAGCGCGATAAAGGAGAGTGTACAGATAGGGCAGTAGAGTGTAGCGGATGGTAAGGTAGTGCCTGGAGGAATTCAACAGCAGAGAGTTGGCTCCAAAGGAGGCAGGATCCTGGGCCTGGAAGGAAGGAAGATGTTGCAGTTGTCAGCTGGCCATGCACAACAGAAGTATCTGGAGAATTCCAGACCCCATTCATCACAACCGAGAGTTTACTTCCTGAAAGACCTGGAAGCTTGGCCTCTGATCAGTACAGGTGGGCAAAGAGAGATCATTTCACCAAGTAAGTGGCCATTCTTCACCTTGAAACTCAGCTCCCTTCACCCACTCTTTAGGGGTGCTCTCTAGAGAGACTGCCGGTTCAATAATTTTGAAGCATCTCCTCATTTGATTCTCATTACAATATAAGCAATGTTGATAAAGTATACAGAGGTTTGATAAAAACCTTCACAGACTCGCCATTTTCTTGACTGAAGCATAGAAATAGCAGAGGCGTGGCACAGGGCATTTTAATGGTGCATCATAGGTCCTGGTTGATTGCAAACAGTGGTGCAAATTAGCCTGATTGAGCACCAGGTAGGAGGATGGCTCAACACATTCCTTAGATGCAGTCCTAAGGGATGCCAAATTTATTTACATCCTATATCCTGGGAGACTTACCTTGTAGCCTTGGCCATTGTGATTCCTGGCAAATGGGTAGAAAGCTCCCAGCTGCATCCACCGCCTGCAGAGCTCCTCAGGGGCATCCAGTGCAAAGCCACATATGTCAGCACCCACCTGGAAGGACACACAGTCAGCTCAAAGGGAGGACATCCCCCTTTGCTTTCTACCAGGGACTTCAACTAAACTTTGCTAACCTCTTACTGAGAAGGCTAATATGGTGCGATTGAATTGGTTTATATCCTGTGTCCACTCTACTGCCAAGTGACGTTGAGTAACTTACTTAACCCTCCTGTGCCTCAGTTTCCTCACTTTACCAGTAAAGTAGGCACTAATTAGTTACAGAGGGTTTTACTAAGTGAAATAAGTAAAACACTTGACACACAATAGCTTTTTGATGAACAGTTACTAGAAATGTTGTTTATATTATTATTTTGACCACACTGCTATTGGAATTAATTTTCCAACACCTAAACCTGATATTGTTACTCATCAATTCAAAAATTTCCAGAGTCTCCTTTCAGCTTATCCTATTAGCTCCACAAAACCTGGCTCCAACCCATCTTTCCAGCATTACTTACCATTCTAGTCTTACACACCAACCCTCACAGACCCATCAAAATGACCTCCCCCCATGAGTCAGAAAAATTATATCCACTTTTCAAAGTTAAACTCAAGTGCTATCTTTTCCATGAAGTTTCTCTTGACTCCCTTTGTTCCTTATAATCTTGTTAAGTCCTTTCTCAGGATTTCCCTTAACAGTTGACGTATATGTCCCTGTTGGCACGCTTACCCCAGCTTGTCATAATTGTTTGTTTATATATGTCTCCTCTTACTAAATTATAAACTCTTTGGGGAAAGAGAGGCATTTCTGTTACTATATGTATGTTTTTCTTTGCCCTCACCATGCATACCTAACTCAATACCTTGCATATAGTAGGAGCTCAATAAATATATATGTTGAATTTAACTAAAAGATGACAAAGCCACTTCTAAAGTGCTGGTAATGTTGTTTCCTCACCCAGGTGCTGGATACATGGATGTATTCAGTTTGTGAAATTCATCAACTGTATACTTCAGGATATGTGCACTTTCATGTGTGTATATTATACTCGAATAGAAAGAAATGTTCCAATGATATCACTTCAAGGTTGAACTTTCTATCTTTATAAGACAATGCAAGGAAGAATGTGGTGGGATCAGAGCCATACTGTGTAGATGAAACACATACTCTCAAGATATGAAATCCCTGGGCCATGGAGGGTAGGGAGGGGAGTCTTATGATTTGAAAACTTTCTAAAATGAGGCTTTCTGGAAATTGAGGTTCATAAGAGAACTTGGGATGTGAACTCACCATTGGGATACCAAAAAGACTGAACTCGAGCATTCCAGGAATGGACCATCGAAGGTCATTCCAGGTGGCTGCATTGTCTCCTAACCAATGAGCTGCAAACTTGCCAGATCCCGCAAAGGTGGAACGGGTTATAATGAAGCTTCTCTTATTAGGGAACACAGTCTTGACAGCTCTAGAAAGAGATAGAGTGGGAATCAATGTGCAACCTTAGTATGTCTCAGCCCAGCAACATATACCAAGGGCCTCAGAAGTCAAAACCCCATCTGCCTCTTCTTGTTCTCTGCCGGTGGAGTTAGAGTTGCTGATGGCACAGACTGAATTATTAAGGATATTTATGTTTTGTTTTATTTTAAGGTGTTTTCTTATGTACATCAATAACTCCATAATTTTCAAGACATTCCAAAGCAGACTTTAAAAGGCTACTAACAATAGGCATACAAATTTTATGGAACAAAGGCAAAATTTAACTTTATATAGTTGTGTATAAACAGGGTGGGGCAAAAGTAGGCTTACAGTTGTGAACATGCAAAACACAGATTTATTCTTGTACTGTTATTTATTTGTTGTATTCTTTTCTATACAGACAACTGTAGACGTACTTTTACCCCGTCCTAATCACTGGTCTTTCACAGGGTGTGATTTTAGACATACACACAAATGAACATAGGAACCCCCTCTTGGGACTTAAATTCTTTTTTAAGTAGAAACACTTTGGTCACAATCTACATAATAAAAGCCTAAGCGACCTTTATGGCGGAACAACCAGAATGGCCGGTCGCTATGATGCGCACTGACCACCAGGGGGCAGATGCTCAATGCAGGAGCTGCCCCCTGGTGGTCAGTGTGCTCCCACAAGGGGAGCACCACTCAGCCAGAAGCTAGGCTGACGGTTGGTGAGTGCAGCCGTGGTGGCGGGAGCCTCTCTCACCTCCACAGCAGCGCTAAGGAGCAGCAAGCCAAGCAGTAAGGAGCAGCGAGCCGAGCAGTAAGGAGGAGAGAACAGGTGGACAGTAAGGAGTGAGGGGTCCCAGACTGCAAGAGGGCATAGGCCAGGCTGAGGGACACCCCACCCCCCAGTGCACAAATTTTGTGCACTGGGCCTCTAGTTTTGTAATAAGAAAAGACATTTTAAAATTATGTATCTATGTGAATATTTTTATAAGTAAATATAAAGATACTAGAGGCCCACTGCACAAAATTCGTGCAAGGGCTTTGGCCTTCGCAGCCACAGCAGCTTGCCTCAGCCCTTGCAGCCCTGGCTTCATCTGGAAGGTCATTTGGCTATCCAATCTAATTGGCATATTACACTTTTATTATTATAGGTATCATCTATATTTTTAAAATAAGAAATCTGTTATAGTCTTAAAAACATTTGCTTTACAATGTTTTTAACAACTTTCAAGAAGGCTAAAATCACACCATGACTTTGCTAATGAATGAATGTGGTTTTGGTCTGGCCTCCTTCTGTCATAGTTGCAGGAAAGAGTAAATTCTCAATACCTTTTCTTCACTATAGAATTTGAGTCCACACACAAAGGCAGACACAGCACAGAAGGCAGAGCCAGCATCTAAGACCCCAAAGCACATGGAGTCTTAATTACCTAACCCTCCACCCTCCAGACAAGACAGTGTGGCAGAGAGGAAAATACGTGGACCTAGATTCATGCATAAATGTGCTTAAATTTTGCTTTTACAATGTATTAGCTGTTTGAACTTAGTCAAGTTACTTCTCTTTTTTCCTTCCAACTTTTCATTTATTCATGCATTCTTCTATTTCATACTTTCCATGAATATTTATGGGACTCCTTCTTCCCTAGGTAGTTTCTCCATTCATTCAGTAATAATAACCATACTTATCTTGCAAAGTTCTTAAAAGTAAACCACTGGCACCTGGTATCTAGCAAGATCAAGAATGTGCTATGTTTGATGTCCATAGCAACAGTATCCTTACTCTGCTGTAGCAATCGCCATAGAGTAGCCATACAGGTTGTGGACATCATACTGCTTGCCCCAGTGCTGTATTGCATCCATGCAGAGAGACTTGCAGAACAGGTACCCATCCAGGACTCCTGGGAGAAAAAAGGGTCAGAGAGTGAGTGCCTACGCTGCACATTCCCTATTCTTCGACTGTCATAAAAGCTGACATCGTTCTCACCGGGCAAGCATTTACTGTGGCCATCCTGCAAATGATCACACAGATTCCTCACTATCAAAGGGGTAGTTACTCTGATGTATAAAGAAATTGTGTTGGCTCATACACATCCTCCCACTTGGGTGCTCATGTGACTAGAGGCAGGCATTTGGAACAAGATGATTCCATTAGACTTGAGATTCAATCTGAATTATTCAAACTCAGCTAAGTTAAATGGTTCAAAAATATAAATACCGGATGAAAGTATAAATTAATTTTTCAACCCATCTCTCCATTGACCAGATATTATAAAAACAATTGCCCAATCTCTCTTTCATTCATCTATTCCTTTCTGCTCTGATTGTGCCACTCTGGTTCAGATCCAAATGACCTTTGGATTTTAACTATTGCAAAAGGTTCCTAATGGCTTATTGACTTCTGACCTATTGATTTTCTAATCCATATTATATATTAATGCCAGGTTAATACTTCTAAAACCATTTGACTATTATATACTTCCTTTTATTAAAACATAAGCAGATTCCCTCACAAAAAGAATAAAGTGTGAACTGTTTAGCCTCCTATCCAAGTCCTTCAACATTTGATTCTGACCCATCTGCTCCAATTTCCTACTTTCCCACCAGACTGGAAGTCTTCATAAGATGCTATAATTCTAGAAACTCATTCCTTTCTTAATCAAGACACTTTTTGTCTGGGAGCCTCTACAATAAATGCTGGGATTTCAAGGCCACACCCTGTTCAAAGTTAGTGGTGTTCAAAGTTCAAACAGAGCTCATTTGTATCATATTCAATGACTTAGACTTTGACCTCCCAAGCCATTCATTCTGGCTTCCTTTTCTCCTATGGTTCAGGTGTGTTCTTCACACTCTTGATATCACTACACTTGAGCCTTATCTGAAGACCAAGCCTGATTATCTGGTTTCCCTGTGGTAAGTCCTGACCTTTGGGAGTGGACTCTAGAGCAACATCGACTAACCACTAGCCTCTAGCTTCTGCACCCCAACTTCTCTAGACCTTCCCCTAGAAACAGGTCAGACTATAGGTAGAATGAATAGATTGCCCCTTTTTGAATTGATGCCTCCTTTAGAAAAGCATGAAGTGTTTTTATTTTCTTTCTTAGTTTTTCTTATATATTACCCACATTCTCCTTTCTATATGCACTCACATGTACAAACTCTCTTGCCAAGTTGTCCATATATATCCTTATGAAATTAAAATACCAAATATGCATTGCCACTTTAATTAGACTAACTACTAAGACTTACTGGGAATGAATGGAGGATAATTTAGATTGCTTGTGGAACATCCTGAAAGTGAACCATCAACAAAGTTGGAGAGCTCATTCATATCCTAGAAGACAGAGGTTAAAAGTTGTGTCTTTTTTTTGAGGAATCAAAAAAAAGATCCCAGATATTTCTTTTTTAAAGAGGTTCTTATATACATGGAGAAAAATAGATATTCCTATCTTCTCTATACATTGAAGGTTTCATGGAGATGGTCCTTATAAATCCCTTTAAAATTATAGCTGTCTATAATCACAGAAAATAAAAAATTTCCAAACCCATTAGGTGAAAAAAGATCTTAATTTATACAGTACCATATGTAAACTTATATATTCTCTGTATATCCAAATATAGCTATGAATACACACACAACAAATATACATATATAAAAAAACAATCATAAGCAAAGAGAGTGAGAGAGCAAACATGTGCCGATGGATGTGCAAGTGAGGGGTCTGAAAGATCGATACCAAAATATGCCTTTGGTCAATATCATTTTAGAGGGTTTTGCTTTCATCTTTGTAGCTCTCTATATTGTTTGAATTTTCTACATTTCTCTTATAAAAAGAAAAAATCTTCAACTCTAGAGCTCTCCAAATTTTGCTGAACATCTGTAGTTTTACATTTGTTTTTATTTGACAATATGTAAGACATTTGCCCTTACTGCAGCCACAGTTTTGTCATATACCTGGTACTCTGGCTCTGATAAATTTATCCAATATCTCCAAATGAAAAGGTCCTGAACTGATAATTCAACAATTTATGTACTTGTGACAATACAAAGAGTATGATCTATTTCTACTTCAGTTCATTCATTTGTAAAAGAAGTGCTGACTTGGGGGGAAAAAACAACAGATTACTTCTAATCCTAATGATCTGATTTTGATTCTAAGCTACACATTTTGATAAGATTATTGGAATAGAAAAATAGGGAATTTGAACATCAAGAAGTTAAAAAGCATGACCACAAAAGAAATACACAACTTTAACATAGACAATGAAGACACTGACATTATTAAATATTGTGCTTGCCTTGGTTCAGTCATCAATTCAAATGGAGACTGCATCCAAGAAACCAAGAGAAAGCTGAGACTCAAAAGGACAGCAATGGAAGAACTAGGAAAGGTCATATGAGCAAGCATGTGGCATTAAAGACCAAAGGTAAAAGTACCCACACCTTTGTATTCCCTATTACTATGAATGGATGAGAAAGTTGGACATTGGAGAAGGCTGATAAGAAAAGAATTGATTCAGCTGAGATAAGGTGCTGAAGGAGAGCTCTGTGGATACTGTGGACCATCAGAAAGATGAATAAGGAGGTCCTAGAGCAAGTTAAGCCTGAAACATTACTGGAGGCAAGAGTGACAGAACAGAAGCTGTCCTGTTTCTAACACATCATGAGAAGGCAGGATTCTTTGCTAAACATATTAATGCTGGGGGGAAAATAGAAGGCAAAAGGAAAAGAGGAAGACCAAGTATGAGATGGACTGCCTCATAAAAAAGAAGCCTTTGGCATGACTCTGCAGGAGCTGAGCAGAGCTCTTGAGGACAGGACACTGTGGACTTCAGTCATTCATAGGGTCTCTAGAAGTCAGAGCCAACTCAATAGTGTGAAACACACACAAAGTAGGGAATGCTTAGAATTACTGCCATACTGGCTTTCCTCTCCTTCTCTCCCCTCTATGCTCCATGATTCAGTTATATAGATATACACTATCTGAATATTGGCCAGCAAATAATCAAAACATTAAGAACTCACAATCCAGATTCCATCAAACTCCACTTGATTGTGGAAAAGCTTAAATTCATTTGACCACCAAACAGCACACTTGGGGTTGGTGTAATCAGGAAACACAGTTTTTCCAGGCCAGACCTGCAGGAGAAGAAAAAAATAAGCAAAGAAGAAAACACTGATCCGAGTAAATGACGTGAATATAGAGTAAAAGAGAGTATTTTGAAAAAGAAATTCCTAGTATGATCAAGGCAACAGAAGGGCTCGGGCACAGGCTCTTCTCAGGAATGTGAAGCACTCCAAATACCTAGAATAAGTGTCAGGAGGACTCAAACACAGTCACGTGAGAAAAACTCATTTTTAAAAAATTGGTTAAGTCCTTGCTAATTTTCAACTCTGGTTCACCCTTCCTTCTCACTTTCTCTACTCCCACTTCTAGGAATGATAAATGAGAGGGAGGATTATATATATGTCAACTGGTCCATTACAAATAGTAGGTTCTAACCATCAATTACTTTTCTCTATCCCTTTCCTGTATGCAGGACTTCGAAGGTATTAGAAATGAACCAGTAGGTAACACCTTCATGGAAAACAATGACAATAAAACCAAGTAGTCATACTTGTCAAATACTACCGAGAAATCAAGTAAGAAAAGGGATGAAACAATTCCAATGGATTTGCCAATTATTGGGATAACTGGTACCATTTGCTGGAGCAGTGAGACTACAATCAGCTGATGAATGAATGGGGGTGAGGAAGTGCATATTTTGTATGGGGGCTATTGTTGAAAGGGACTTGACTGTGAAGAGAATATAAGAGCTAGGATGGCTGGCAAGTATTTAGGGATGAAGGAACAGGGAAAGTTTAGTCCTAACATATATAAGACATCTGAAAACATGAACCAAAACAATTACATACACACACAGCCCCTCTGCCAGCCCCCAACTTCCCCACTAAGTTACCTCCCCAATGAGTGGAGTCACTCCATCTGAAGCATTGATCCATATCTTCATATCTAAACCCCTGTCATACGGGCCATAGGGATTACTTGAGGAAGAGTTGATGGAGATAGCTGGATCCTAAGAAGGAGAAAAATACCTTAAGGATCGAGCTTTAAACTAGAGGCATTTAAAGGGGGCTGGGAATTGGGGACAAAGGAGGGGGAGCTGGTGTAATGACAAGAAAGAGCAAGTGCCAGGTTTGGGGGTAAATGAGGATGGCACATACCACAATGATGACCAGTTTTTGTCCGTTATTGTGCAAATCCTTAGCAAAATCAGGAAAGCCTTTATAATCGACTGGATTATAAGTGAAGTCCTTCCTTGCATCCATATAATCAATATCAGCATGCTGAACATCCTGAAAGAACAACACAAAGTACTCCTCCATTTAGTTCCTGGGAATTTCCCTGTTAAATGAGTCAGTTCAATTATCATTGTTATTATTCAGGAGACACACAGACTCTGTGCTGGGCTCTAAGCAGGGTACATAATCAGTCCCTGGTGTCTAAGTGGTTCTTTTTCCAATGGTGATTTCAAAACAAATGGCACATTGTTTCCCTAAGGCCTGGAATCAGGTTAACCACATCATCCTACCTTGTTGCTTGGCCATTGGGATTAAAAAACAATCTAAGAAACAAATCACAACCATGACAACAAGTCACGGAGGCTGTGGAAAACATAGCCAGGCCCTAAATTCTACCCCATTCATAAGATAATGGGGGAAGGGGCTGTCTTCTCCCTCATTTCACCACCCCGCATTTTGTTGTGTGCTGCTCTACTTCAAGTCTTTTTTTAGTGATTATCCTTCTCCAATTGAACCTGTATGAAAATAGTGGGACCCAGAAAGAAATTGACTCTTGCTCTAGGACAGTGATGGCGAACCTAAGACACGTGTGTCAGAGGTGACATGCGAACTCATTTCTTTGGTTGATTTTACTTTGTTAAATGGCATTTAAATATATAAAATAAATATCAAAAATATAAATCTTTGTTTTACTGTGGTTGCAAATATCAAAAAAAATTCTATATGTGACACAGCACCAGAGTTAAGTTAGGGTTTTTCAAAATGCTGACACGCCGAGCTCAAAAGGCTCGCCATCACTGCTCTAGGATCTAGGTGTTGCCCTCCAAGGGGCTGGGGAAGGGAGAGAAGAGGATTATTCCAGAGACTATTGAGCTTTTCCCTTTGTTTCGCTTGTAAAATTTCACTTCGAATTATACAACAGGCACATTCAAATTTATTCAGAACATAAAAATATTTGATTACATGTATATACTATCTCTTTTTGCTCACTCAAACTAGGGGGGAAAAAGCCTTGAGAACTAAATGCATTATGTAAATAAAATGCATTATATGAAATGTAGTTAATATAGTAAGTATAAGAAAATTTTACTAATAAAAAAATGTCATAAGAAAAAAATAGAGACAAAAACAGATTGCCTCCTAACCCCATAATCATGGTCTCTAAGTAATATTTCCTACTAAAAAGAACCAGTCCTTGAAGGAATGTCTGGCCCAACAAAAAAAATAGTCTACCACTCTAGCTCTAACTGGTTTTGTCCAGTGGATAGAGTGTCAGCCAGGAACACATGGCTGGGTTGGGGTTTGACCCCCAGTAGGGGGTGTGTATGAGGCAGCCGATCAATAATTTTCTCTCATCATTGATGTTTCTATCTCTCTCTCCTTCTCCCTTCCTCTCTGAAAATCAATAAAATTTTTACATTATATATATATTTTTTTAAACTCGGGTGGAGAAATTATAAACAATTATTCTTATTTCCCAAGGGAACTCTTTTATTTTGGAGGAATTTTTAAAACCTTACTTACGTAAGGGAGCTGTGCTGCCCGGTTTCTCTCCACAACTTCCTTCATGTTATCTAGGGTTCCATAGTCATAACGACTGAGTTGAAATCCAAGTGCCCAGTATGCAGGTAGGACTGGTCGTCCAATGAGCTAAAAGATATTTGAAATAAAAATTAGGAAATGTTCTATTTTTAATAAAAGCCTCTACTAAGCGTTGGTTTAGGGGCACAAAATATACTCCATTTTCCAACACACTTTTTCATTAATGTTGGATATTAGTCTACTTTCCCAGTCCCTTTATAATCATCGAGAATAGGGTCAATTTGTAATAGATTTACAATAGCTATTTATAATAGCAGATTTTCATGAGTCACACTTGCATAGTAAACTTGCTTTTCTTTGTGCTATTTAGGACTTTCCCAGTCGTCATCATGATATAATTTTACCTCTAGATATTCCTGGACCACTTCTTCTGGAGTATTTCCCAAGAACACATAGAAGTCCAGAATGCCCCCAATGGTGCGGTAAGTGATGGCTGGTGTGGGCTGGAGGGCAACCTCTTGATAGATTAAAAATGAAGAAAATAAAAATTAGAATTTATTCTTGATAATTACAAAGCTTTAGATCAGAGGATCGCGGCCAACTGAATATTAACAAAGTGATCCTAAGATTTTGTATACAAAGGGACAAACTGACAATCAAAGTCCACCCTGGCAGCACATGGGAGTCTAAGCACTGGTTCTGTGACAGATTTAGATAATTGGTGACTGGAGTGTCAAATGTAAATATCTGATATGCAGGATGTATTTTCATTGTTACAAATTGAACATAATTAAAGCATAGTGATTAATCACAAAAACAATATGTAATTATATATGTGTTTTCCGATGGTCTTAGGCGACCCCTGTGAAAGGATCATTCGACCCCCAAAGGGGTCGCGATCCACAGGTTGAGAACCGCTGTCCTAAGGGCTCATTTATCTTCCTGAAAAGTCATTTGCTTTCCCATAGGTGCTTTTCATCCCTCCCAGCTCCTCTAATAAGTAATTTTTTTTTTTTATCATAAGTGCCTTTATCCCCCTCACCTTTACCTATTAGGATGATATTTCAGCTCCAAATTGTAACACTCCCTTGAGCTGCTCTCCACTGAGCACGCTTATGCATATGCATGTTGCATGTGTAAATAAACTCCGTCCTTTCTCTTATTAACCTGTCCTTTGTCAGTTTCATTCACAGGCCCCCAAATATTAAACTTAAGGGGATAGAGAAACTCTTTTTCTTTGACATTCATAACTATATAACATGCTGTTCCTACTCTGCATCCACCATTATTGCAGGAATATAACCCACTGAGGCAGTAGCCTCAATGAATCTCACACCAAGCAAAAGCCAACCTAGAAACAAAGTCAGATATGATACTGTAAATTCACAGTCCCTCAAAGCACCAATCACAAATCCCAGAAGTGAGTCTCCCTATACCTTGTTTTGCATTTAGAGATAAAAGACCTCAAAATCTACTGAAATGTACTCTGCAGCCATGGGAGCAACCACACAGAGTATCTAGGGTCCTGTGTTCCTTCCCTTATTATCTGGTTCCTTTCAACTACCTGACACTGTATAATCCTTGTACTATCTCAATCTGTTCTTAGAATACTAGGTATCTCAGAATCATCTAAAATTCTATTAGGTATCTTATAACAATCAGATCACCTGGAGAGATTCTCAGATGATCTGTAGTGAAGGATCAGATCTTGGTTTTTAAATTTCCATTTCTTTTTAAACTGATACTTTTATAAAATAACATGAAAATGAATTACTAGGAAATGGTTTATGCATGCACTTAGATGCTACAACAATGTTTACTCTTGATTTTTATGCTCATCTTACTGTAGAACTGACACAATCTGTGAACCATCTGTGGGCCACGCTCTGAGTGTCATGGATCTAGTCCATTGATCCTCAGTTGAAAAGAGGTTTGGGATCAATATCCTATGCCCACCATCAACCCTGGGAGAGTCTGATACATCTCTACTCCTGTGCTGATTGATTCATTGCCACTAGAATCTGTTGTTACTTTTGCAGGCAGAAAAAGAGCATCATCGATCTAATCTAAAATCTTCAACTACTTTCTAGGGTCCTATAAGGTTACACTCTTTGGTCTTAATCTGATCTTGCTCCAAATGACCCTTGCCACTCCTTTATCTTGCTACCCTTGGAGTGTCTGAAGGTGACAGTCACTGCTCGGTTGTAGCCCCCTGGTTAGGCCCAGTTACTTCATCATCAGGCCAAGAGCAACTGGCTATTTCCCACCTGAGCTTATATCAACCCCTCTTCTGGATGAAGTCTAAAGGAGAACAGCAAATTGGTAGAAACTGTCTCTGAATAGGTTATAGTTTGCTGTCTTAACTCTATAATAGAAAAATATTCCAACAGAGGCAAACACATTCAGGAAGGTCATAAGCTAGGAGGGAAACCCCTACTCATCACACACAAGGCCTTCAGCTATGGCTCAACCATTCCTAAAGGGCTCCATTCCTTTCATCATCATGCTGTAAGAAAGGGACTGAAGATCCCTCTGATGCTTTCTTTTTTCATGACTATTCCTTTAGTCCTTTACCCATGGCATTGCTGTTCATCAGAAACACTCCAAAGGACGATCCACTAGCATCCTCAAGGCATAGGAAGAATGTCTGTGCACCATACAAGTTATTTCCATCCTGCAGAAAGATAATTCAAAACCACAAATTTACAACCTAGTAGTCTAAACTCCACTTGGCCAGAAATGAGTTAGGAAATCAGTGTTAATCATGTGAGTAATTGACAGGGAACTCATGATTAAAGAAGGCATAACTAAACCTTGAAAATATAAGGTTGATATTTAGTTGATGCTAACCAAGTAAAGAAGTGTTCGCGTATTGAATAAGCCACCTATGACCATTTATCTAAAAGGAGTGTGAGAGCATGTGATATCTGGAGTTCTGAAAAGCTCTCCTCTCACCGAGGTTTGCCTTACCTGACCTAACACCCCCCCGAAAAAGCTCCATTAAGCCTTAATAAGAATCGGGCGCCTTTCTAATGTGCAACTAGAGCTTTTCTTGAGATACCGGGTCTTCTAGTCTTTACAAGAGTAGAGTTTAGAAATTGAGCTGGTCTTCCATATGTTCGACTAGTACAGTAGTTCTCAACCTGAGCTGTATCCCCACCCAATTAAAACAGAATCCCTGAGGATGGAAGCAAGCACTGATGGTCTGTTAAATTTCCCCAGGTGATTCCAATGTGTAGTCATGTTTGAGAATCACTACTCTAGAACATTTAGCATGCATACAAATCATATAAGAATCTTAGTTACATGTGGATTCTAAGTCAGTAGATGGAAGAGGGAGCTGAGAGCCCACATTTCTCACACAGTGGTGCCCATGCTACACATTTCAAGTAGCAAGGATCCGGGGCTCCTTATTAAAGAACTATCATCAGCCATTTCCAGCGATTAAATTTTATTGCTGTTACTTACAAACTTTTTTTTTACATTGGGGTTTATTTGGCTTTTCTGAGTCCCCATTTCCTAGTTGTTAGATGGAGTAAATTATACTTATTTTTTCAAAGTTCTTTTGGTAAATAGTAATAATGCATAAAAATAATCAATAAATTATTCTATGATCTCTTTTCATCCAGCCACTAGTTCCACTTAGTCAGGAAAGTAGCTGAACAAGACCTGTATTGTTGAGCTTAGAATACCTCTGCTTTGTCAAAACAAAAAAGCAAAAGAAATAATAAATCAGCAATAATAACAATAAAATAACAATAAAATTTGACTCTTTCACTCCCCCAAACATTCTTAACACAAAGAATGATTAATATAATATTTTTAGTTGATATTTTATCCTGTTTTGCTGACAAACATGGTTAGTTGGTGATTTATAAAGGTCAACCTAAAATATAGAGATCATAATATTGTGCAGAGTCAATATCAGTAAATGTTTTCTCTAGAACTAGTTAGTTCAAAAGGAAGATATAAGTAAAAATAGTTGTCATTAACTTTCTATGTAGCAGACACTATTCTAGAGACTCTATATAGCAATTCATTTAATTTCCATCGCAACCCTATGGTAAATATATTGCCCCCGTTTTATATATGAAAAACTGAAGGCACAAAGAGGTAACTTGCCCAGAACCACGTAACTGGTGACTGGCAGTGCCAGAATTCAGACCCAGACAGCCTCATCTTAGCATCTTATACTTAGTCATTACACTGTATGCTGGTGGGTGACCTTCAAGAATGAGACTATAATATTCAGTGAAGAGGGTCCATCCTGTAACCTTACCCCATTAGGAGTTGTATCTCTGGCGAATATGGGCCAGGTCTTCCAATTCATATCATGGCGGTACTGTCCGTGCACTTGTTCTCCCAGGCCATACACGTTGGCACTGGGCAGTCGGATGGAGAGCTGCAGGAACTGATCAGCAAACAGGAGAGGCCCAATGCTTGAGTCAAACCTAGACACAGACAGAAAACACAGGGACAGGTGGGCAAGTGGGGTGGAGAGAACACAACTGATTAGAAAAGTGGTCCATGTCAATGACTCAATACCCCCTACTTAACAGGCCCCATTTGTCCTCCTGGGACATTTTTCTTGGACACCTAGAGATCAGGACTTCCTGGGGGCAGGTACCATGTGGTACATTTCTTAGATTTGTCCCATAGACACTCTACCACATGACCTGAATTATAGTAGATGTTCCATAAACAGTTACTAGTGGATGAACATGACTAGATAAATGGAAGGGAAAAAGGGAGGGTGGGAGAAAAAGGACACAGCCCAGTGACTGGTCTACAATAAATGCTTAGTAATGACAAAAAAAAGGAGGGATGGGGAAAGAGGAAGGTAGGCAAAGAAAAAGTATATTCATTTGGAGGTGGAGAGTCTGGCCTCCAACAGGATGCTTACAACCTTTAAAATGAATCCTTCCTCAGGCTTGCAAAGCTCCCTTCCCCTTCCTTCTCTGTTCCCCAGATAGGTTTTCCAAACTTACAGGATTAAATTGTTGCTTTTTCTGATCACTTTGATGCTAAATGGCTGTTTGGAGACCTTAACGTCATAGGTCTGGGAAGGAGCAGCATTTCCTTTGAAGGCTTGGACATGTTCATGCGGCACTTCATACCTGTCACTCTTTTGGTCAGTTAACTATCCAGAGAGATGAAGGAAAAGAAAGCCAAAATAAAAACGTGTCTGTCTTCTCAAAATAGAAGCATCCCTGCCACACCAGTGCTTCCCACTATCTGTGCTCATGGTACTGGAACTCAGGCACTGATCCAAATGGCATTATGTCTAAGGTGCATGTATACATTATATTATCAAATTCTGATGTTGAATACTTGGGCCTAAGCTAGTCCTTAGGTAGAAATATATACTCCAACTCTGAAGAGATGGACTATCTCTGGAATTTTCAAAGAAGATATCTTGTTTTTCCTCCCTACTACATTTCACATGGTATTAAGGGCAAACAAATGAAAAACAAAGTTCACCAGTAAACTCTAATGCATATTCTAGTATGAAGTTATCTCACTGAAGGAAGGCTATAGATGCCTTTGACATATAGGTGCTAAGTATGAATAATGACAGTAGAGGAAAAATACCTCCATTAGCAAAATGTTCTATTTTGTAGTAACTGCAGTCATGGGTAGGAAATAAGAACCTCTCAAAACAGATTATTTTTAAAAATAAACAAACCACAACCTTAAAGTGGAAACGATTGGATGTCTGATATTCCGCTGTGAGAAGGACATTGTTGACATCATTTCCAAACAGGGATGGAGAGGGCATCCTTTTCAACTGGGCTGTGAATCCTAATATAGAGAAGAAAAAGGTTTACAAAGCTGGCTGTGCACATTTACAAAAATAGACATAAAATTAACATTTATGTCAAAAAGCCTGGTGAAAAGCCTTTATTTCCCCCATCATGTGCTCATACAATCTGAAGCTAGGTACCGTCATTACCTTATCCAAAAACCATGCCTCGCTTCTACAAAATTTGATTGGAAACCTCCCCCAAAAGGCCTAACTCTCATTCTACCAGCCCACAATCTGTATGTATACAATATTCCTCCTTGGTTATTCTCCTGTTACATTACAGGTGATCATGTACACTGATGCCATCTCCCTAGTTACCTAAGCCAGATGAGAGTGGAGACCTTAGAAAAGCCTGGCAGGCCAAGAGTGTCTGGCTAGGGAACATGCTCCTTCTAAGAATCTCCCCAAAGTAGTCTCCCCTGGCTGGTCATTAGTGTGCTCTATATTTTAGGGTGGGAGGGAAAAGAGGGGATATTTAGTCCATGCACACTGACATTGGCTAATTTTCCAAATATGTTGAAAAAATTGGAATTACTTTCACATCATTAAAATCACATTAAGTAGTCTCAGATTACTGAGTTCAAATCCCCCTCTTTAAATGTTAGAAACAGGGACCAAAGAAGTGATGATGTTTACGAAGAAGTTACATGAAGGGAGAGTCAGAAACAGAGTATGTCTCTGAAGTCCCAAGACAGAGTGATTTTTCCTTGATTCCAAAATAAATTCTAGTCCTTGTTTAAGAGCAGCGCCCACCTTCAGTCGCATGCATGAGTGTGGCCCTGCAGAGCAAACTGCATCTTGCCGAGGCTCTCCTCTGGAGCCAACAGAGCCAGTTTCCAGAGAGTCTGGAGCTCCCACCTCCTGGTCTGGCTTACCTGCATTTGTCTTTACAAGGTCACCCTCCACCTGGTAGCCATGACTCTTAGAATAGTAGCACCAGGGCACACTGATGGGCCCCTGAGGTTTCCAGCAGCAGCCACGCTGTTCACAGGTGGCCTGCAATAAGAGATTTAGTCACAGTAACTCCATTTGTTACTAGAACGGTCGTTTACAAACACAATTTGCACTTGTGATGCCATTCACTTCGTTTTACAAATAAGGGAACTGATATTTAAAGAAACTGTGTTATGTCCCAGGCCATGCAGAACTTGTACTCAAAACCAATCTTTCCTTCAAATGTTCTTCCTAGTTACTGCTATTATATAACAATATAGGGACCACAATGCAGTCCACATCTGCCATCACAATGAAACTGATAAATTTAAATATTCTAAACGACAATATAGGTACATCACAATAACCCAAACTTTCAATTGGAGTTTCATATACATAGGTTTGGTCTTTAAAAAACAAAGCCTTGACAATCAACTTTATTCAAAAGCTTTAAGATCAATTTTGCTTTGACTTTTAAATGTGTGAGGTTATATATGTGACATTTACTTAGTTAGTCTCTCCACTCATCCCAAGGCAGAGAATAATTGTTCCCTGAAACCCGAATCGATTCCAATTCTTATTTAAGAAAGTTTCCTGCCTTATACCACAGTTAATGACTGAATCAAGTGGAAACTAAAATGAACACAATCCCTTTCTCATCTCAACTAATTCTGGAGAACCAACTAGGTTACATAGGGAAAAGTACAAAGAAACCTCTCGTCTTGACTGTGGCTAGACCGAGTGACGTATATATAGAATGTGGCAAAAACAACAGAGTAGATTAGAGCACAGAAAAGTGGCCAACAGTCACATAAATGAGCTTGAGAAGGATCACCCCACAATCACAGCCAACACCATGACGGCAGTCTTCTGAAAGACTTTGAGCCAAAAGCACCCAGCTGGACAAAGGCCAGATTTCTGACCACAGAAACTGTGAGAAAATAATGTTGGTTGTGTTAGGCCATTAAGTTTTGGGCCATTTGTCTCACAGCACTAGATAATGAATACAAATACATCCTGCTACATTATTTTACAGATGAAGAACCTGAGGCCCCCGAGGGAGAGGTTCACAGAGGTGACGTGACCTGCCCGAGGAGGCTCAGTTAGCTATTGAGAAGACTAGGACCAAACCTTCATTCTCTCTGTCCATTTCCTTTTTTCTATGGCCTGGGGTGAGAATCTGATGAACACATTTTCAGGAGGATATAGCTTAGCTATATAAACACTTAGTGTAATCAAATGTTAATTTTTATGTCAATAGCCATATTAAGGATGGAAAAACGATGCCCATCTGTGGTTTATATTGCTGTGGGGTCAGGTGTCACTGTGAACTCAACTTCAACTAGCAGTTTTTGCTTTTTTCTTTAAAACCCCACTCAGATGAAACTTCAGTATAACAGGAAAAGAGAAGGTGTTGAAATGGGTGCTGAACACAATGGTTCCTGTATGCTCCCCAGAGCTCAACGATTTCTTCATTAAAGTGGAAAGGGCAAAGACCAAGAGTGGCCAACCTGAATACCCAGGTCCCATAGTGGAGCTGAGCAGCTACGAGGAGAAGTGGGAAGAGAAGCAGAGCATGTCTCATATAAACACAAGAGTAAACAGTATGTGAAACCCAGGAAAATACTTGTACAGGGAAGCTCTAAAACATGGCAACCTGAATTGGACAGAAGGCACACAGAAGAAGGAGACCCAAGCCACAAATATGCCCCTTTAAGTGGGACATGAGAATTAAAATTTGAGAGAAAAATTTAAATGTAAGGCAAGAAAAGATGTATATGAGGGTAGGAAGTAGGGAGCAGTAGATTAAAAAAAGAAGAAGAAAAAAATGGAAAACACAAAATAAGACCTAGAAAAAAAATATATTTCAATTATCCTGTCTTAAATACTTAACTTAAAAGATAAATACTTTAAAGATAAAAAAGTCTGATTGCATTTAAATTCAGCTAAGTTGCTGTAAGGAGGCACACTCAACATTTAAGCTCACCAAAGCACTAAGAGTAAAAGTGTTTGGTTAAACAGATATGTGAGAAGAATGCTAAACAAAGGCTAGTGTAACTAGGGTAATATCAGACAAATAGACATGAAGTAAAAATTCATTATTAAAGAGACATTGAGACACTACACGATGGTAAAAGGTTCAATTCACCAGGAAATTTGATATGTAAATAATAATAAGGACTCAAAATATTTACAGGGAAAAATTTTTTTTAAAAATATGGAACGCTTCACGAATTTGCGTGTCACCCTTGTGCAGGGACCATGCTAATCTTCTCTGTATTGTTCCAATTTTAGTATATGTGCTGCCGAAGCGAGCACTTACAGAAAAGTTTTAAAGACTGACAAGGTACAATTGAAAAAGATGGTATACATGATGAGATATTTTTAAAGAGCTCCCTTAGTAGCTGATAAAGTAGACAAAAAGTAAAGATATTTTACTTTTCGCATAATGGACATATAGGCTCCTGCACAAACACAAAGAGAGGAACTGAGTTGCTCTCACAGGTGGAAGCCAGATCCTGAAGACAGTGTAAGATGTAATCAATCTCTGCTCCACCCATGTCCAAGACTCCTCCAACCCCAGTGCTTCTTACACTTAAAGGAGTAGAGAAGAAACAAACAAGTATTGCATGCCAAAGTCAGGCATGAAAGAAAAAGGAAAACTAGAGCCCAGTCTAATCCATGAACATAAATGCAAAAGCTTAGAAAAAAAGACCCTCAGCTTTTTCAGAAATCAGCAACATAGTCAATACTGACAGAGTAGTATTCTTTCCAGAGATACAAGGATCCTTTAATATTAAAAAAATCCACTTGTGTGTCCCTCACAATAACTTATTAAAGGAAGTAAACGATATAATCATTTAAATGCATCCGTTGTTCATGATGAAATTCTTAGCAAATTGGGAACAAACAGTAACTTCCTTAGCTGACTAATGAGTATCTACCAAATGGTGAAATGTCAAGAAACATTCCCTTTAAAATCAGAAGAAGAAAAAAACCTAGGTGACCTGTGTCTATGAATTCCTGTAACTAAAACTATATTAGAGGTCCTAACAATACAATAGGACAAGAAAGAAAACTTTTTATAAGACTGAAAATATGAAACCAAATTATCATTATTTTCAGACATAATATCTAGATAGAAATCCAAGAAAAGTTATAGAAATAAGTTGAAAATAAGTTAATTACTATTTTATATTATACTAGAGGCCCAGTGCATGAATCCATGCACCAGTGGGGTCCCTTGGCCTGGCCGGCGATTTAGGCCGATTGGGGCGTCTGTCCCCTGGTGGTCATTGTGCATCATAGCGACTGGTGGAACAGTCGAACGAATTATCGAATGAACAGTTGGACAGTTAGCATATTACGCTTTTATTACATAGGATCTTTTATTTTCTTCATAGTTTTGTAATTCTTTTCTGAATGCAAGGGGCAAAAGGTTAACAGTTGCCACTATAGAGATGGGTGAGGCTGCAGGAAGAGCAGGTTTCAGTATGTGCACAAGTGTGGGAGATCAAAAGTTCAATTTTGACATGTTTGTTTTGAGGTACTTATCAGACATTCAAGTGGAGATGCTGAGTTGACAGTTGCATAGATAAATGTGGAATTCAGGAAAGTGATTTAGGGTAGAGGCATTCCTCTGATATGTAGGCACATAGGGGTTACCATTGATAAACATGACACTGGATGAAATCATCAAAGGACTGAGTGTGGATAGACAAGATATTTATAGATGTCATATAGAAGATGTCATATAGAAGAGGAGGAATCATGAATTGGTTCAAAAGGTACAAATTTCAAGTTATAAAATAAAAAAAGTCATAGGGATGTAATATACAGCATGGTGACTATAGTTATAAAATTATATATTGCATATTTGAAAGTAGATCTTAAAAGTAAATCTTAAAAGTAGATCTCATCACAGCAAAAAAACAAATTGTGTAACTATGTATGGTAGCAGATGTTAACTAGACTTAGTGTGTTGATCACTTTGCCATATATACAAATTTTTAAATCATCACTTTGTACACCTGAACCTAATTTAATGTTCTGTCAGTTGTACCTCAGTTTAAGAGAAAGAGGAAGAGAGGGGGGAGGGGAAGGAGAGAGAGAGAGAGAGAGAGAGAGAGAGAGAGAGAGAGAGAGCAGTAGTGGCTGGTATCCGACAGAGAAAGGGTGTTGCCCTAAAAATGACTCTCATGTAAAGACTTGGGCACTATCAGCAGCTACAATTGAGCTGAGAATTTCTTCTCCTGTTCAGGTTTAAGCTACCCATACTTTAGTTCTTTTTCAATCATCCATCTTGCTTCGAGGTATGGTGTTCATAAATTATGTTTCTATGGAGTGATGGCTAATGCTGGTGACTCACTCAGACCCAGTCTCCTAGCACCTTAGCCAACACAATGAAGTGTTTGAATGTGACCCAATAGAGAACAGGTGCTCAAATTAGGTAGAAATATAATAAAAGTAAGACATTCAAGACAGCAGTTTCAATCAGGCATATAATGGAATAAATGGGGATAAATGGGATTCAGAAGAGAGGCTGGGAGGCTACTGGAACAATCCAAGCATGTGGTCACAATGGCCTAGTGCCGCCGTGGGCAAACTACGGCCCGCGGGCAGGATCTGGCCCATTTGAAATGAATAAAACTAAAAAAAAAAAAAGACCGTACCCTTTTATGTAATGATGTTTACATGTTTACTTTGAATTTATATTAGTTCACACAAACACTCCATCCATGCTTTTGTTCCGGCCCTCCGGTCCAGTTTAAGAACCCATTGTGGCCCTCGACTCAAAAAGCTTGCCCACCCCTGGCCTAGTGTGATCGCAGTGAGAATGGAAGTCAAGTGCTTGTTCTGGACAACATTGTTAAGAAAAATGTTCTAAACTAACTAAAATACATGAAACACTGGTCAAAGGGATAAAGGAGAGAGCCAGGCAAAAGTTCTTCTGTTTCTGCCCCAGAGACTAGAAGCACTATAGAACTATAACTGAAATCTCATAGGTGAGAAGGGAGAGCAGATTTGGTGAGGAGGTCAATACCTCAGAGCATTTATTAAAGACTCTTATAATAAAACACCAGAGAAACATTACTGAAGCAGCAAAGACATCTGAAGTTTACCAATAGCCAGGAACAAGATGGGGCGGGGAAGGAGCGGGAACAGACTTAGGATGCATTGGTCCTCTAGGCGGGCTTCTGAGCAACTTGTTTCCTAATACACAGTGACAGAAGCAAGTAAATGAGGATGGATCAACTTGCTGCAAACCTAGTGTGTCAAACATCCTGTTTAGGTACAACATGCCTGGACCACAACTTCCCATTCCAACTGACAAAGCAGCATGTTAAAAGACCTCTATCGTCTCTCTCTCTCTCTCTCTCTCTCTCTCTCTCTCTCTCTCTCTCTCTCTCTCATATCAACTCTCTCTCTCAAAAAAAAAAAATCAATGGAAAAAATATCCTCAGGTGAGGATTAACAAAAAATAAAAATAAAGGACCTCTATCATCAAGCTCCAATCTACCTTTCAGTCTTAAACATTAGCTTCTCTCTGGTATCCACCCTATATCTTGGTCACATGGGACCATTCACTATGTCATATATATGCCCCACAATTTCCTCTTCTGTCACTCAATATACATCATCTCTTGTATCTTGAAATTGGTAAAATTCCAAAATTTTACCTTCTCCTTAATAATAATCTCTTCTGTTTTCTGATCCAAAGAGTATTTTTTTCTCAGATCGTATGAATTTTTGTTTCATTTCCCAGTCATTTACTTACTTAGCTTATCTCCTCTACTAGAATCTATGACAAGAAATATATATATACTAGAGGCCTGGTTCACGAAATTCATGCATGCGTAGGGTCCCTAGACCTGGCCGGCAATCAGGGTCAAACAGGATCCCCCCCTCCCCACCTCCCTGCCTCCTCCTTCCCTCACTCCCTCGGTACCCTGCCACAGCTGCTGACTACCCGCCATGTTCTGTGCAGCCCCCTGGTGATCATTGCATGTCATAGTGAGCGACTGAACTCCCCTTCTTCCAGTTGAACTCCTGAGGGGACACTTTGCATATTAGCCTTTTAGATAGATAGATAGATAGATAGATAGATAGATAGATAGATAGATAGTTTAAGTGAACATAGCTATAACCCCAAATATGAAACTTTGTGGCAGTTGGCCCCGTACTGAAGTGGTTTTGGTTTTGTTTTTCTTTCTCCTTTGTATCTTCTTTTTCCTTTGTTTCTAAGCCTTTTAGTCTCTCCTTGTTTCTCATTACATGATTCCACTCAGCCTCTAATGGCTGCTCCAAGCTGCTGTGTATGAAAAACCAACCTCTGATACCTGACTCTGAAGGTCTTCCAAATTCTAAATCCATCTTTTATATTCAGCCTCATTTCTCCTACTCCAAGCAGGCAAGTCTCTACACTAATCCAAGAGAAGGTCAGGGTAAGATGCCAGGTGAAGGAAGGGGAGTGAACACCATAGTAGTCTTGGTAAAGTAAATCGGTCTAACCAGGATGACACCTACCGTAGCAAGCTTGCTGCCCTTCTGTGCCTGAATAGCTGGTCTAGGCACTGCTTTATCCTGTCCTGGGGATTTCCTGATTATTAACTATCTATCAGATTGGATCTCTCTTGCCTTCAACACAGCCTCTGGGCTTCCTAACTCATTTTGTCCCATCACTCTGCTCCAATCTGCAGTTCATAGTCATTTTCTCTACTCCAATTTATCTGGCTCTGTTTGCCTTATCAACCTTAACTTCCAGCCTCCTCAGAGGCCCAGCCCATCTAATCCTATGGCTTATCCCTAATCTGTTTGTTCTCTCTTTGCTGCCTTAGTTCTCTCTGACTCAGCACATATGACATTTCAGTCAATACCAAAGGCTCAAGTTGTAACAGTTTCCATACTTCCCATCTCTGTGACTTTGTCCGTGTTATGGGCTGAATTATATCCCCAGAAAAGAAATGTTGAAGTCCTAATAGTCAGTACCTGAGAATGTGACCTTATTTGCAAATAGGATTGTTGCAGATGTCATCAGTTAATATGAGACCATACAGGAAAAGAGTGGGCCCCTAATCCAATATGACCAGTGCCCTTAAAAATGGGAAATTTGGATGTATTTTCAGAGAAAAAGAGAGAGAGAAAGAGAGAGAGAGAGGGAGAATATGCCATGTAACGATGGAGGCAGACATTGGAGTAATGCAGTTATAAGCCAAGGAATGTCAAGAACTGACAGTCATCACCAGCAGCTAAGAGAGAGCCAAGGGACATATTCTTTCTCAGAGCCCTCAAAAGGAACCAACCCTACCCACACCTTGATTTTGGACATCTAGCCTCCAGAAGTGTTACAGGGAAAAAATAGAAAATGTCTTTTGCTGTTAGAATCTTTATTTTAGATAAGCCAAAACATCAGCTCTCAAGCACAGCACAGACTGTCCCAGCCCACTGACAACAGGATGGCTACAGAGACAAATGAGAGAGTGCCATGTGCCCACACATCACCTGCAGTGAGTGTCCTTTGTGTCTAACACAGCTCTGCCATTTCAGTGGACTTCACTCAGAGGCTGCATTTTGCTTTCATTCATTCTCTAAGTGAAAGGTGACTGATATGGTAGGTTTAATATATTTTATAATCATTATATTCAGCTGGACTTCAGCTCCTGATCAAGAAACCCTGCCCTAGAGCAAACATCCAGATGCCTGCACTATCTTAATCTGGTATTTATTATCTTCTTCTTTCAAAGTATGGCTCTTGACACTTTGTCCTTATTTTAAATGTTTTATGCACGTGTATGACTTTATTGTAGATCCTAGATAACCTTTTGAAATTGTGAAAGGAGGGAGACTGACAGAGAAAGGCCAAGAACAGAGGCAGTAGGCAGTAACAGACTTAGAGAAAACCAGTAACCAAGAAGTATTGCCAGGTTAAAAACAAAACCATTACAGTATAAGTCCCAAGTCTTACCTGGGACATACTTACACTAAAATACTATTCATTGTTTATCTGAAATTCAAATTTAACTGGGCAGCCTGCACTTCTATTTGCTGAGCCTGTAAACCCAAAAGTATCTTCCAATGCTTCCTCTCCCAAAGCTGTTCTATCATACAATCATGGACAGAAGATTAATTTGCCTGAGCCACCAAGAGCTGCATTGAAAACTCTCTGGGAGTGATAAACATAAACAAAATCCATGAAAACAAACAAAAAAGCTTTCCAGCAGCATAAACTCCTCAATGAAAACAAGACCCAGAACTCAAACCTTTGTGGGTGACTGGTCTGGGATGCAGTTTATCCGCTCCGATTCATTGACCACGGGGCACTCAGGGGGGATAACTGTTCCAGAATCTGAGATTATCCCAAAAGCAAATATAAAATGACCATTAGACAGACTTAGTATCACAGACATTTGATATCCCTGTAGTTCGCAACCCCTCCCATTATATGAACTCCACTACTGATTGGGTTTCTCTCCATGTCCTTGAAATGCATTCACTTCATAAAGCCTCACTTTGTTCCTGCTGACTGCATTCACCTCCATGCACACCTGCATCACTTTCTACCACCAAGACCCTCCCCTATGAGACACTGCATTAAGAATAAAGAGTCTGACTCCGCTATTTGATCAGAAACTAATTCTTCCTCTTCAAGTCCAAGGGTCAGTAAACTATGGCCCGTGGGTCAAATCAGGTCACAGCCTGATTATTCAATAAAGTATTGCTGGAACACAGTTGCACCAGTTTTTTATGTATTGCTGATATCTGCTTTTGTGCTACAATGGCAGAATGAAGTAGTTGAGATAGAGACCACCTGGCCCACAGTAGCGCAAGCATGTCAAACTCACGGCCCACGGGCCGCATGCCTCATTTATTTGGCCCATGTTAGCCTTTGAGTTTACATGCTTGGTCTAGCCATGGTCGGCAAACAGCAGCTCGCGAGCCACATGAGGCTCTTTGGCCCCTTGAGTGTGGCTCTTCCACAAAATACCACGTGTGGACGCGCACATACAATGCAATTGAAACTTCGTGGCCCATGTGCAGAAGTCAGTATTTTGTGGAAGAGCCAGTATTTTGTGGAAGAGTCACACTCAAGGGGCCAAAGAGCCGCATGTGGCTCGTGAGCCACAGCTTGCCGAGCCACAGTTTGCCGACCACTCTAGAGCATTAAGCCTCTGGCCCTACGCAGAAAAGTCTGCAGACTCTGCTCTGGTCCTTCACTTCCACCCCAGCGGCTGGATCACCGTAGGTTTGCACACAGAACATGTTGTCTTGAATGTTATCACTCTAACCACAGCAACCTCAGTTCTGCTTGCTCAGTCAACAGGCAGTCCCTTCTGGGTGCCAAGCCCCAAGACCAGGTTGGTGGCATCCTATGTAAACATAAAGTCTCCTAAAGGGAGCCCACTGATCTAGAAACTGGCAGCTAGAATCTGCCCAAGGCCTTTGATTCAGATTTTAAAAATTAGTAAAATTTAAAAAGGCACATTTAATGCTTTCTAGTATGAGGAAGTGAGATTTCTTTAAGACACTGCAGTAAATTAAGAATGACATTAAGTTAAAACAATGAGGTTTTTAATTCGTTTTCATTATTCCAATTCAAAAGTGCTGGATTAAAAGAATTTCATATTTGTTCCAGTTTCTGCATAAAGTTTTGAGTTCCATCTTTAATCACAGAATTTTAAGGAGTGAACAAACTTTGAGGTTATTTCATCTAACTTCCCTTGAAAGCGGAAATTGCTAGGACTGGGAATGAGATGAAGGGCCAAGGTTTCCTCTAGCCACAGACTGACTGACCTTTCATGGACTGAAGGGTAAGAAATCATGAATAACAGCACAATCCATCCTCTCTTTTAAAATAACACAGTTCAATAGACTTTTAAATTTTTTATGTTTCAATTATAGCTTTAGGTATAATTTAACATTATTCTGTATTAGTTTCAGGTGTATAGCAAAGTGGTTAGAAAATCATGTACTTTACAACAAACTTTTAATAAAATAACTCTGATAGCTGTTATTTTTTTAATGAACCAAACTTAGGCTGAAATACTTTAACTTCTTATTTGACTGCCTTTCCTATAAAGGTATTATTCATTCTTACTATGTATTAACAGACCTAGACTTAGTCAATGAAATTTGGAAAATATATTTCATGTCTGTTGTGGAATCCTGCACTGTGCTAGTTGGGAAATAAAAGTGTCAGAATTTAGGCCTACAGTGAATCCCTACTGAATTGCCACAGTTTGCTTAGGTGCTCCCCAACACACACTCACACTCATACTCACACTCACACTCACACACATTCACATACACACACACACACACACACACACACACACACTCACAGCAAAGAACACAAAGCACTCTTCCTTGTCACTTATGAGGATTTTGCTTTGTTAAGAGCAACATGTGGAGGAAGAACACCAGAGTTCCTTGTTACCTTTGGATTTCAAAGACTCTTTCGCAGAAAGCACAAAGAGAGGAATAGTGATGATAAACACAATAAGCAGGAGAGCACTGAGCATAAGCTCCAACGTAGTAAAGTCTTTCAGCTTCGTTCTTGCCATCTATAAAAGGAGAAAACAATTTTAGATTTGAAAAGGATTTTAAATTTCCTATATTTATTTAATATATACAGCTAGTAAGTTTTCTTTAATGGAAAAGCCCAAATATATTCCTAAGTAGATGAACAACAAATCCCGTGTACCCATTACATAGGACAAAAAAATTATCAACTCATGGCCAATCTTATCTTCATTCCTACTTACTTCTCTCCCTAACCTTGCATTATTTTTAAGCAAATCTCAGATTTCATAACTTTTCATCTGAAAATGTTGAAGCATATCTCTTAAATAAGAAATTTCACAGAAGACGAGAAAAATGATATACCTAAATTATTTTTAAAATAATCCCATAATCATGAACTATCTAGTCAATGTTGACATTTCCATCATTGTCTGATTTTTTTTAATTTTTTTTAATTGATTTCAGAGAGGGGAAGGGAGAGAGAGAGAGAGAGAGAGAGAGAGAGAGAGAGAGAGAAACATCAATGGTTCATAGGTCAACTGTCAACCACTGAGCCACACTAGCTGGGCTAATAATTTTTTATAGTTTGTTTGTTGTACTCTCATAAGGATGCAAGTAAGATTTATATATTATAATTCATTTATATTTAAGTGTTTTGTAATTAATAGTGTTTGGTTTGTAGATTTTCCCACAATTTGGATTTTATCAATTGTATCCCCATGCATGCTAACATGTTTCTCTATAAACTATTAGATCTAGAGTTTTGACCATATATAGGTTTGAGTTTTTAGCAAGAATGGTGCATAGGTGGCATAGCATCTTTCAGAAGGAGACATAAAATCTATCAGATTCTCTTTTCTTTATGTTAACAGCCACTGGTGAGCATTCCTTAGAACCATTACATCATTAGGAGTTGTGAAATAGTAGTGCTGGAATTCTATCCCTCTTTATGAGAATTACGCCTCCCATGCAGTCCATTCCAGATATTTCCTTCAGCACCTCCATCTTAGGACGTTGTCCTTTCTTAGGGACAGTTCTGATTCCAGACTGAGTTGTGGCCCTGACCTGCATCAGTAGCAAGTAATAGCAAGCCTCTCACTCACATCTGTCCTTCCCATGGTTTTCCCTGATATCACTGCTTTAGCCCCTCCTTTCTCTGACCCTATTACTATCATTCTTTAAAAAGCTTGTCCTTTGCAGGTCAACAGTCCATATTCTCTCTCAAACAATAACTAAAACATATCATTTGATCACTTGTGCCAAATTCCAACAGCATTTTTTAAAAGATAACGTTTACTATCTTTGAAAGGGAAAACTTGACATCTGCCATTGGCTTACCTAAGATCTGAGAACTTCAGGAAAAACTGTTTACCTAGGACAGCAATACCCTACATTGACTGCATTCTATATTTGTAATGATACTGAGATATAAGAATAGCCAAGCTTAAATTTTCCATTGTGCAGCTAAAAGGACTGGGGTGCTTTAATGACACTTGTCCAAAGTTTAGGACAAGTCAGTGGGACAATTAGTGGCCCTGTCTCCCACCTTATGGATCTTCCTTATGATCTCACGAACTGTTAGATAAGGGCACATCTGTCTTTCATGTTTTGTGTGAGAATAAGAAATCATATAAAGCTATATTATAGTGCAGAAATGTGCCACTCAATGGGAAGTGAAACAGACAGCAAGTCTTAATCAATACATCAATCAGAATGAAGGGATAAAATTCTCTTAGTGCCATAGAAGATCTTATATAGAAGCAGTAAATAAATCTATTGTCAACTTGGGTGGTGTAATGGAACAATTTCTAAAATGAATTTCATTGACCTGTCAGCTTCTTGTACCCCCTTAAGTTGTCTGTAGAATCAGACATAAAGAAGCATTTGAAGGAAAAGGAGGAGAGAGAAGAGAGAAGTACAAGAACAACTATGTGAATGGGGTAGTTGGTCTTGAAGCCTTACAAACTTTTAATGGCTTCATTACTTGTGATACAAAATGGTGTTATCTACAGTCTAATTCTTTTTTATTTTTTGATTTTTTGATTTTTTAATAAATCTTTATTGTTCAGATTATTACAGATGTACCTCTTTTTCCCCCCATAGCTCCCCTCCACCCGGTTCCCACCCCACCCCATGTCCTTACTCCCCCTCACTGTCCTTGTCCATAGGTGTAAGATTTCTGTCCAATCTCTTCCCACACCCTCCATACCCCTTCCCCCCCCCCCAAGAATTGTCAGTCCACTCCCTTTCTATGCCCCTGATTCTATTATATTCACCAGTTTATTCTGTTCATCAGATTTTTTATTCACTTGATTTTTAGATTCATTTGTTAATAGATACGTATTTGTTGTCACTTTGTTGTTCATAATTTTTATCTTTACCTTTTTCTTCTTCCTCCTCTTCTTAAAGAATACCCTTCAGCATTTCATATAATACTGGTTTGGTGGTGATGAACTCCTTTAGCTTGTTCTCATCTGTAAAGCTCTTTATCTGACCTTCAATTCTAAATGATAGCTTTGCTGGGTAGAGTAATCTTGGTTGTAGGTTCTTGCTATTCATCACTTTGAATATTTCTTGCCACTCCCTTCTGGCCTGCATAGTTTCTGTTGAGAAATCAGCTGACAATCATATGGGTACTCTCTTGTAGGTAACTGTTTTTCTCTTGCTGCTTTTAAGATTCGTTTTTTGTCTTTTGCCCTTGGCATTTTAATTATGATGTGTCTTGGTGTGGTCCTCTTTGGATTCCTCTTGTTTGGGGTTCTCTTCACTTCCTGGACTTGTAAGTCCATTTCTTTCACCAGGTAGGAGAAGTTTTCTGTCATTATTTCTTCAAATAGGTTTTAAATATCTTGCTCTCTCTCTTCTTCTGGCACCCCCATAATTTGGATGTTGGTACGCTTGAAGTTGTCCCAGAGACTCCTTACACTATCTTCATATTTTTGGATTCTTTTTTCTTTTTGCTTTTCCAGTTGGGTGATTTTTGTTTCTTCATATTTCAAATCTTTGACTTGATTCTTGGGATCCTCTAGTCTACTGTTAAATCTCTATATATTATTCTTTATTTCAGTCAGTGTATGGTTAATTTCTAATTGGTCCTTTTTCATATCCTTGAGGGTCTCACTCAATTTCTCAGAGGTTTCTAGAAGATTCTTGAGTAATCTTATAACTGTGGTTTTGAACTCTATATCCAGTAATTTGCTTTCCTCCATTTCTTCCATTTGTGACCTGTTTCTTTGTCTCCGCATTTTGGCTGCTTCCCTGTGTAGATAGAGTGGCCTTGTGTGCTAGGTGTCCTATAGGGCCCAGTGGCTCAGCCTCCCCAATCACCTAAAGTGGACACTCTTGGTGCACCCCTTTGTGGGCTGTGTGCACAGTCTTGTTGTAGGTAAGCCATGATTGCTAATGGTATCATTGGGAGGAATTGGCTGTGAGGACCAGCTGTTTCTACAATGGAAGAACTGCTGTGCTGGAGACACCCTTATGTGGCAGGACTTGCTTCAGTGGGGCTTTGGTGCTCATTGAGTCTGCCCCTTGAGTCTGTTGCTTATGGATGTGAAGACTTATAATCTGGTATGGTCTCACACTGACCACTGGGTACACTGGCTCTTGGATCTCCAAGGAGGTGCAAAGTCAGCCACTGCCTGAGGCCACCCAGCAGGAGCTACAGCGAGATCTGCAGATTCCTCCTTTTGTTTGGGGTTTGGAAGTGCCCAGATGAGGCCCAGCTGTGAAGCAAGTCAGGCTGCTGCTGAGGAGCCTTGGGGCTTCTTTTGGAAGCTTTGGAGCTCTCTGACCCAGCTGCAGTTTGTTAGGTTAGTCTGCGAAAGGATAGGCCATTCATATGCAAAAACCACTGTGCACAGCTTGGGTTGTAAATTGGGTGGGGTGAGGTCTCAGGGAATCACCAGGACAGAGCAAACAGCAATGGCTGCCAGTCAGCCCTGCACTGGCGAGGTTCCCGCATCTCTGTGTCTCCGAGTCCTGCACCCCCACACAGGAACAATGATCGCTGCGAGCACCTCTGAGAGAAAGCCACCCTCGCGTTCCTGTCCTGATGCCAGACAGTCCAGTTTCTCCCCGTATGAGTCTGGGTCCCCAGAGTCTCGCCTGGAACTGGAGTTCAGAGCAATCAGGACCTTGTATCTTCCTCCCAATTAAAAAAAAACAACAGTGCACCCAGTTGTCAGCCTGTTTTGCGCGCACCTCCACATCTCTGCACCTCCTACTGGTCTCAGTGCACTTTTTTCTTTCCTTCCAGTGGCAGAACTTCCACTCAGCCAGCCCTCCCATGGTTCTGGATGATATCTGTTCTGTCTTTTAGTTGTAGTTTTGATGTGGTTGTGAGAGGCAGCAATACAGGTGTTCACCTATGCCGCCATCTTGGTTCTCCTCTCCCCTCCACTCCTATCTGAGAATCACTTTGGGAATTTTGAGTTCATCAATTTATTTAATAATATTGTATGATATTAGCCAATGGGGGGGAGTGGCCAGTGTAAATTGAGGACAATGAAATAAGGGATGAATATGAAGTAGGAGGCAGTAATAAGAAAAAATAAAATAACATATTTGGAGAGAGTAGTGGGGGAATAATTGTCCTTTTGTGAAAGTTTTCAACCCCATCAAAGCACCCCTCCCAACGTCTCCAGTATTTCAATGCACCCTCTCTACTCCTGGCTCAGTTGTGACCAAGAATAAGTTTTCCTAAGGCTTTTCTCCCATTGATGTATCTACTTCCTTAATTTACAACACCCCTCTTCTCTCTCAAATTGTGAGTTCCCAGGGCATAAGAGTTATACCTGCTTATTTCTCTTAACTTTCTTCCTAATTACCTATTAACAGTATCTAAATACTTACTGACTGATAATATTTTATTTACCAATTAAACATTTACAAAATACCTACCTACTTCCTAATTATGGTATCCATGAAAGTATTTTAGAGAATAAAATGATGATGCCTGCCTTAAATGAGCTTAAAGTCCAATACTATTATTTCCTTCTACCCAATAAAAGTGATGTAAGTTAGAAAGAGTACTCTTCCTTGAGAACTAGCAGACCTGAATTTTATTCCTCATTCTGCCAGATGACCTTGAGAAATTTATTTAAGATTTCTGGTCCTCAGCCTCCTCATTTGCAAATTAAAGAGGTTGAACTGGAAGATCTATAGAATTCATATTAAAAGCTGGTATGAATGAATCACACAGATTGCTTGCTTTTTTACTCCTCCAACTCACAAAACATTCCTGTGCCAAACATTTCATTACTATTTTCCTTCATCATATTCCCATGTTCTCCTTCTCAAAACATTGAACATGCTAACTACAGCATGAGAAGACCTGAGCCCTCCCATTTCTTGCTGCAATGGCCAAAAGGATGTGCTTAATACTCTAGAGTTTCAGCTTTCTTATCCATGAAAGGAGAATTAATAATATCTACCACTACTATTGCCTATTGTCACTTTATTGTGAAAATCAAATAAAACCACTTTAAATAATAAAGTGTTGTGTGCCATTATGTTATTATGTATTGTAGAGAAGATAGTGGGCACGGGATAAGAAACAGCATGTTCCTAAGAAACTCATCAATCCCACATTCTGTGAGTGTGGCACTGGACCTCACTCAGCACTTTTAAAGGGCAAATGCGTATTCCTGGCTGCTGTCCTCATGAACCTGTTCCCATGTGAGGGCTCTTATCTGCTTAAGTGCTTTATGACTGCACGTGTCAGATGATTCAACGTGTTATCTGAGACACAGAACAAAAAGTTAGGAAGAAATAGGAGGAGCCTTGAACAGTCTTGCCCATTCAAGGTCCACTTTCTCCACCAACCCACCCACTGATCCTCTCCCAGCCTGCCTGTAAACCACAACATCTTTACTCAAAAAAAAAAAAAAAAAAAAAAAAAAAAAAAAAAAAGACACATCTGTCTTAGCCAGTTTGGCTCAGTGGATAGAGCGTCAGCCTGTGGACTGAAGGGTCCCAGGTTCAATTCTGGCCAAGGGCACATGCCTGGTTTGTGGCCTCGGTCCCCAGTAGGGGGCATGCAGGAGGCAACTGATCAATGATTCTCATCATTGATGTTTTCTCTCTCCCTCTCCCTTCCTCTCTGGAATCAATAAATACATATTTTAAAAAACAAACAAATACATCTCCTCCCTTCTTCCCTCAAGTTTTAATTCAAAGCTCCCCAACCTTATTGCTTGATATTTCCTTACAGCTTCATTCTCCACCTAGTCAATGTGTCCTCACACAACCTCCACATTCTTCTCAGCCTTGCTCAGTCCTTTGCCCAAAGAGTCAATGACAAGAGGATTTGTTTCTCATGCACTGGATGAGAAATTGCTGTTTGTCAATGGAATGCCCTCTTATCATAAGGGAAATGGGGCTGGACCCTTCTCAACAACAAGGATTGCCTTGTTTTTCCTAATATCAATTACCCAATTCTGTCTAATCTTTCTTACCTGCCCTGTCCTCAGTACCTCACCTTCTTATAAGATATCCCATAATATTAACGTTGCATGTAAAATTCCATAGAGATTAATAATCTCCTGTGTCTGGTATAATTAAATTAGGTAATGAGATAAAGAGTGATCTGATGGTCATGCAAAAAGAGGAGGTATCAGAATGCCTATCAAAGTGACCATGTCTTTTCTCTTTGGTGGTTGCTAATAGTTGTGAGATAAGTGATTATTTAAATTTTTCCTTGTGTTTGTTAACACACTTTGTTAGACACTCTGAAGAAAAGGCACCCACACATTGCTAGCCAAATGGTAAACACCATATGCTCAATGAAGATTTGGCAGAAACTGCCAAAATTATTTCCACCCACAGTTTGGAATTCCATTTATAGAAATTTAGCCCATTAACATATATAGACATGTGGGAAGCAATGTATGTACATATAAAGGTTTTCATTGTAGCAGGACATGTAATACATGTAATAGCAAAAAATTAAAAATAGTATAAATATTCATAGAGAGAAAACAGAGTAAAATGTGCAATAAAATAAAATTTAATAATACCCAAAATCGTGATGTGGTGGTTTAAAAATAAAAAAGCCCACAAATTCTTTGATACTCCCCCCTTCAAGAGGTGGAGCCAAGCCCCCTCCCCACTCACTGAGAGTGGCTGAACTTAGAGGATCACTTCCAACAAACAGAACATGGTGGAAGGGACGGAGTGGGACTCCTGAGACTCGATTATTAAAGGCATTGCAGTTTCCTCCTCCTTCTTTCTCTTGGATCACTTCCTTGCTCCTTTTCTGGGGTTATTTCTTGGAGAAGCCAGCTGCCATGTCATAATAACACTCAAGGGGCTTGTGGAAAGGTCCAACAGCTAGCAAGAAACGGAGGCCTTTAGCCATCAGCCACGTGAGTGAGGCCTCTCAGAAGTGGATCTGCCAGCCCCAGTCAAGCCATCACATGATTGCAGCCCAGGCAACATCCTGGCTGCAACCTCATAGGAGACCTGGACCCAGAACCACCTACCTACGCTGTATTCTTAAGCCATAGAAACTGTGAGATAATAAATGTTTATTGCTTCAAACTGTTAAATTTTGGGGTAATTTGTTACTCAGCAATAGATAATTAACACGGATGGGTCAATATGACTTTTGAATAATATATCAATTGCATTTAAAAGTATCTGTTTGCCTCTTATTAAAAGTCCTTTTGTATCATATATTCAAATGTGGTTACCTGCTCTATGGTGCAATCATAATTATTTCTAGCTATAAAAGAGAAACATTTCCTTAGCCTTCAAAAAAAAAATAAAGCCCTCAGCAGCATCTTCTGATTGACCTTCCTTTCCAAATTACAAGGATACAATTTAGGAAAAATCAAGATCAAGAAAAATGGCAAAATAGAATAGGAAGTCATTTAAATAGCAAGCCTTAATTGTCATCCATCTGTGAATATCTATTTCATATAACAAACACAAATTGTGCAAATTTAATGACAATGGTAATCACAGCTAATGATGTTTGTGTGACTGTGGGAAGAAATTTCAGACTTTGTTGCATGCAATCCTCATAACTCCCCAAGCTAGTTACGGCCACTAGCCCTGCTTTCAAAGGAGGAGGAATTAAGCTTCAGAAATGTCAGATCACTTGTCTGATGCCACAGAGCTGATAAGGAACAAAACCACAACCTGAACACCTGCCCTGTGACTCCACAGCCAGACTCTTAACCATTATTCGTTGTTCTGTGCTATAATGTCCCCACTGTATACAAGCTAACATTTTTGTGAGATGTGGTTTTATCAAATAATGTCTGGATCATTAGCCAAGTACTTAGAATGTGTGGTGTACTATGCAAAGCACTTAAGTGCATTATTTCACTTTGTCTTCATAACCACCAGCCAGGACTGCTATTATCCCTGCTTATAAATAAGTTAAGTGAGCCTGACAGAGGCTAGATAGACTAGGTCTAGACCTCAGAACCAGGCTTCAAACCAAGCAATCTTGCACTGCCAACTTGCACAGTGCGATGCAAATGCAGAAAATCTATATATTCATAAATAATTAGGGCTTCAATTAAGAGGAGGTAGAAAGATGCCTAAGTCCTTCCAAAGACAACCATTTAGTTAGAAGGCTTATGGAAAGAGAAGGAAACAAAACTCCTGCAACATTTGTCTCCATCACACCTGGGGGATTTAGAAGTGGATCTGTAAGCATCTAGTATACTTCAGGTATGGCCACAGGCCTGTTTTAAATTATCTGCAAGGCCAAGGAGAATGAGCTGCTGACATACCACATTACTCATTGGGTTATCAATGCTATGTCTTTGGTGGGATGGGAGATCTCACTGACGTTTACTTATTCATGCATCAATTATTTATTAAGCTTCTACAATGTGACAAGCATTATTCCAGAAATTGGTTATACAACAACAACAAACAAAAAAACAGATAAAAATTATTGTGTTCTTTCAGGTACTCAAAAGAAACAGTAAATCAAATAAATATACAACAAGCTAGCCTGTGATAAATGGTACAGAGAAAAAGAAAGTGGGGGTGGGGGAGGTGAGGAATATGTGGATGAGGGTGGCAATTTTTAAAAAATATCATTTTTATTGATTTCTGAGAAGAAGGGAGAGGGGGAGAGAGATACAAACATCAATGATGAGAGAGACTCATTGATTGGCTGCCCCCTCCTATTGGGAATCGAGCCCGAAACTCAGGCATGTGCTCTGACTGGGAATCAAACCCGGGACCTCTGGGTCCATAGGAGGACGCTCAATCTATTGAGCCACCATAGCCGGGTGAGGGTTGCAATTTTAATTAGGCTGTCAGGGGAAATCTTATGGAAAAGGTGCAAATTATTTTTGTACATAAATTATGCAGACTCTGATAGTAATATTTTCCTCTTGGATTAACGGTATATGAATAATCACCAAGCCTCATTTTCCTGATACTGTTATAACTATTTTCAGGCAAAGTAGATAGGTAACCCAGGTGGGGGCCCAGTTTATTGAAAGGGCCAATAAACTGGAGAAAATGGATAATGGACTCTGGTCTTTCCTGGATTACAGCAGTATCTGATTCACGCATGGTGAGCTAAGCCTTTCTTTTAAAAATCCTCAGTAACACAAGGTAAGAGATATAGTAGAAAAGAGATGGTTAGTTTTACAGAAACTGAGAATAACTGGCAAAGAGAACCCCAGCAAGTCATGGCTAGTCCTCCAAAATCCGGGGTACAATTTACTTGGTTGGTCCATTGTCTCCAGCTACTTAGAGAATAGGAGGGAGAGAGTAGCTAAGAGCCTTCTTTTTCCAAGTCTGGTCACATCCGAGTGCAGAGATCTGAAAGCTAGCTCTGAACCTACATAGCTGTAGGACCTTGGAAAAACTGCTTAAGCCCCTTGGGCCTCAGTTTCTCCTTCTGCGCCACAAAGGGCATCATCTCTAGAAGACAGCTGTGACCTCCTGTGACCCCAGCACCAGGTGTACCAAGGCTTATCTTCCTCAACACATTCAGCGGTTGCCTGCTGCGCCCATTTTAAATGAACATTGTATTCTTCTAAGTCCACATGCCCGTTAGTGTTCCATGCTGATGGAGCAGTTTGTAAAGTTAGTGACTTTATCAGCTCATCGAAGCTCATTTGTGAGAGAATGCCAGAAAAAAATCACTGGCATCTTGGGTAAGTGTGAGTGAAATAATGATGAGCTATCTTAAAAGTAGGGGTAGGGTCCTTCCATTTCATTCTGCCCCTGATAGCACCTTGGCCGGACCCAGCACAACAAACCAAAGGCCCTGCCCTCTCTCGCCCTCCCAGCCCACCACACATACACTCACTGACACAGGACACCAGACAGCTTGGAGATCAGGAGGTCCCTTCAGTTCAGATCCTATACCAGGAACCTAATGGGAGCCTATTCTAGTGAGATCTATGGCTTTGACCTGGGCCTCCCTCTTTTTCCCCAATAATAATTCTTCCTCCCCTACTCAGTGGCCAATTAGAAGTGCCCAGATGTGTCTAGCTAGACTCTGTCAACTAATTTTAAAGTTTATATCAGAGAGGGATCAGCAATAACCCATTACCTTCCCACCGTCCCCTCGGTGCTGCTGTTCCGTTTCATACGTGCCTGCCAGTCCAGATACTGCCTCTTACCCTCATGCCCTCCTTCTACATGAAATCTCTCACATTCCCCACTGCACACTGCACACCAGTGCGTGCACACATCCCAATATTTCACATGCATACCCTTGGGCTCTTCCCTATAGCAATCCTTTATTTGAGCAATAAAGGCACAAAACTCACAGGGACATAGATTTCTCAAGTTCCTGACTGTGATGAATTAGCCAATTGCCACTCCTCAATCACAATCCTACATCCTTATAAAAGGAACTCCCCAAGTGCTCTAATCTAACTCCCAAATTTTAACTGCTTTCCCTCACCTCCCCCACCATCTGCCCAATCAGAAAGAATTTCTAACAGCTACCCCCCCCCCCCCCGAATATTAAACCATTCATCACAACACACACACACACACACACACAACAAAACAACAACAAAAATCCAACACAGGTTTAGCTAAAACAGGGCTTGTAGACTCAGCCTGGGTCCAGAGGAACACACTCATACAAGTGTGCATGCATGCAGACACGGACACCCCCAAGAAAAAAGATGAGTGAGTTGAATTCTGTTTTACGTATCTGTGTGTGTAATTTTGAGACTTGTTGTGGTGTATTTTTTTATCTATGTTTAACAAATTAACAAGGGCATTTTGACTAAAGCAGATCAACGCGAGTCCACACACACACATACACATCTACAGCCACAGTGAGCAGTTTACCAACGTACCTCGTCACCGCCCAGCGCAGCTCCTGCTCCGTCTGAAGGGTGACCTGGCAATAACCGCAGAGACTCACACAGTCCACAGAGAGCAACCTCAGCCCTGGTAACTGGTCACTGTGCTGGTTAATGGGTTTCAGATGCAAATGACTGCACAGCTTTCATTCCCGGGATCAGATTTACTAGTTAATTAGTAATCATAGTCCAGCCCTGGGAGAACATCCCTGAGGGCTTGGAGTGAGCTGTGGCCACCTGACTCCCCTCAAGCCCTCTGGGCACTGAATGCTATTCAGCTGGGAGGGCACTCCATGTGCCTCGTGAAAGAGCACAGACTGACTCAATGTGCAGACAGATGATAAAAGGCAAAATATAAATGACACCAGTGTCCTAATGAGCCCCCCCTTCCCCCCATCCCCCCGCCCCCCCCACCTCTCAGGGACCCCTAAGCTCCCAGAAACCCAGTGACACTTAGTCATGCAATCAGCTGATTTGTGTTTAAAGGAAATACTTTCGAAAATGTTTCAAAATAGTGTCTTTTTTCCTTGCCTCTGTGGAAGTGTCTTTTGGCTTTGCTCTGCGTGGAGGATCTTTGGCAGCCTGGTGGAGACTGGTGGAGAGGCCCACTCCGCAGCAAAGCCCACGTGGGCCGTACATTTGGTATTACCTCAAAGGCTCAGCAAGTCTGGCTCCTTATTTCACAGATGAGGAAGCCAGGACCCAAGAATTTCGTGAGGTTTGCATGAGTGTAGAGACTAAAAGGTCCAATCTCAGGTGAGGCAGAGCTGAATTCAAAGGCCAGTCCTGCTTACCAGCTGGGGCAGCAGAGCCAAAGAAGCAGCAGTTTCCTCAAGTTCATGACCATAAAAATCGTTACCTATCCAGTTACATCGTAAAGATTAAACAAAATAATGCAAGTGAAAGATTTGGTTTTACATAATAACTACTCAGTAAGTGTCAGTGATAATAATAGTTATTGTTAAGCATCTGCCACAGCTATGAATGGACTCCCACCCCAAGGCACCTCAACTATGACACTATTTCCTTCTCTGCTAAGTCAGGATTCCCCCATCGGTAGGTACTCATCAATGTCTCATAAAGAAAACCTCTCTAGCACTTTCGTTGTGCAGGGCTCAGTACTACCCACACCTGTGATGCTGCCTGGCTGAAGCAGGTTAAAAGTTTAGCCCCTGGCTTTAAAAGAGAGATGATTCAGGCCGGACCAGTGAACAAGGTATGCGGTGCCTAAAGTGAGTGGTTTGCTGTCCTGGTGACCTGGCCTTCCCTGGGCAGGAGGATGATCCCGGCAAATGTGAGAATCAGTAATGTGATGACAAAGCCTCCCGTCCCCATTCCTTACTCAGATCTCATGATCCCATATCTGGGTCATGTATCCGCTGCTTCTCCACTTCTACCCCCTGGGAACACAACAATAGCCTCTTACTAAACATCAGTCAATTCAACATATAGTTATTATATGTGTACTATACACAAGGTGCTATCCGAATAGCAATAATAGTAACATTTCTGAAATGCTTACTAGGGCCTGTGTATTATGTTGAGTGATTCACACACAAGGTTCCATTTCCTCCTCATAACCACACTATGAGGTACACTGAGAGAAATTTTCCCAAGGTTATCCTATATAATAAAAGGCTAATATGCAAATTGACTGAACAGCAGAACAATCAGTTGCTATGATGCGCACTGACCACCAGGGAGCAAATGCTCAACGCAGGAGCTGCCCCCTGGTGGTCAGTTCACTCCCACAGGGGGAGCACCACTCAGCCAGAAGCTGGGCTCAAGGTTGGTGAGTGCAGCAGCAGTGGTAAGAGCCTCTCCCACCTCCCAACAGTGCTAAGGATGTCCGACTGCTGGCTTAGGCC
This sequence comes from Myotis myotis, assembly GCF_014108235.1. Classification (NCBI taxonomy): domain Eukaryota; kingdom Metazoa; phylum Chordata; class Mammalia; order Chiroptera; family Vespertilionidae; genus Myotis; species Myotis myotis. Next base: position 52,478,008 of record NW_023416315.1, read on the forward strand.
CGCTCCCCGTAGGAAGCCGTCAATCGGACATTCCCTGAAGGCTCCCGGACTACAAAAGGGCACTGACTGGGCTGAGGGACCCCCTCCACCACTACCCCCGGAGTGCACAAATCTCGTGCACTGCGCCTCTACTGTAATTAATAAGAGGTGAAACCCGAATGCAAACCCAGGCAGTCTGCTCAAGCATGAACTTGAACACAAAAACACAAATGTGAGTGATACCTCTGAAATAGGAACTTTTAGGAGTGAAAAAGGCAAGTTTAGGGAATTTTTTAAATTAAGGGGGTCCATGAAAAAAACACAGGGTTGCAAAAGGTTACATTTCCATAAGACAAGGAGCAGGGAGCCAGCAGAAGTTACATTTCCATATAAGACAAGGGAACCGGGAGTAGCCAAAGGTCTATATTTACAAAATAAAGGAGGGCCTCACAAGTCCCATGTGACATTTGACCTTTGAGCTCAGAAGTTGCTATAGTGACTAAATCAAAGGGGAATGGTAGCCAATCAGAGGGGATATCGAGGCACAAAAACTGCAGTCTTTATAAACCGGGAAAAAGGAACTTGGTGGGACTCTTTCCCCCTCCCCACACGGGAGTCTGTGCTGTGAGATTCTTTCCCCTTCCCCACGTGGGAATCTGTACTTATTCTTCAATAAATTTCCACCTTTGCTATACCATCTTCCATCCGTGGATTCATTCTTTGATTCTGACGGACAAAGAATCCAGGGAAGCCATCCTTCCCAGGGGAACACCACGTGTTCCAGTCCAAAAATCCCATATCACCTCGACATCCTCACCCCAAGGGAATGTAAGAAGTCACATGACTGTGATACAACAGAAAGACAGCACTGACAAATGCTATTGGAAAAATAACACACACAATGGGGAGGGACAGAAAAGAAAGTCTAGATAGATGGGAATGAAAAAGGAAGGGGGACAGGAAAGACAATGTGGGCCAAGGGATCAGCATAAATAAAGCACAGAGGCAAGGAAGATCAATTTGTGTTGATGTTTCTCCTTTTCTGAACTACTGGGGTGATAGTATATCCCAGAACACATTGTTCTATTTTATAGGTAGGCATACCCCAAAGTGCTAAAAGGGATGCTAGCTGCTCCTCAAGTCCCTGCCAGCTGAGTTCTCCCAACTCTTCCCAAAGCCAGACCCCTTGAGAAGCCTATTCTGACCAGTGAGTGGGCCGAGAAGGGACAGTGTGTGTTCTCATCCTCCTGGCACTGAATAAAATCCATTTAGGAAATAAGATACTCATCCGTCTGGACTTCACTAGCAATAGGCTGTGGGTGGGTTCGATGACCCTAAAAGTCTATTCATCTGAAACAGTTGACTATGACATTGAAATCAAGATAAATCTTTTTCTTTTTTGCATAGTGTTTCACTGTTAAATTTTCAGATGGTGATTTAGTAGTTCCCTGAGTTTGAAATGAAACTCGCCTGAACTTTGCTATGCAAGTCTCTACTTGCTACAGGCCTTGGGCAGTCATTTAGATTTTCTGTAGCTCAGCCGCTTTCTCTGTGTATTAGATGTGATCATATGCACATCATAGTCAGTTTTCCAGTCCTGTCCCAACCTGTCTTTTCTAAAAATAAAGTCAAACAAAATCTAGCAAGCAATGTCATTAGCTTAATTTCTGTTAAGAATTGTTTCTCCAGTTCATCAACTCCCAGAAACAGCCGCACTAGCTTGGGCTGGAGGAGGGGGTCTCTTCCATCCATGGACCACTGATAGACAAGCAGAGAGCATCAGAGCTTCCTACACTGAGCTAATTCTACAGGCCAAGGGAGGAAAGCCAGGCCTCGCCCATCACTTTGTTCTTTGTGGTTCTTCAGCGCGCTCTCTCTCTCCTTCTCCACACACACTATATCACTCTCACCACACACATCATCGATACCGCTTCCTGTCACAAATCACCTCTCACAGTTTCCATAAAGCCTACAAACTTTAAATTGTACCTCTTTCCTTTATTGCAGCCACGTTGGTTTTTCTTCCAAATATAAGCCCTTCACATCAGAGGCTACCTGGAAAGGGAGAAATGGAGTTGCTTGGGGCAGGAGTAATTTTTCTGCCCAGAAATGTCCAGAGGAAGGTAGGCATAGAAGCTACTTTCACTGATCATTGCAACATTTCCTTCTCTTGTGAAATATCTACCTGGTATGATTCAGCAGTTTTACACTGCCTTCTATCCTTCCCTACCGGTAACCTCCATAGACAGAAACACATGGGCACACATGTGAGTCCAAGGAGAGAGTTATTAGCAATAATACATTACCTGCTATCACATGTTGGTAATAAAACTCAACATTTGTAGAACACCTTGCAGTTTTTAGAGCATTTTAATCTACATCAGCTCTTTAATCGCAACCCTATGTGACAGAGCAGGTATTTTCAATCCCCATGTATAAACAAGGAAACAGAAACTAAGAACAATGACTTGCTAAAGGTCATTCAAGTAACAGCATAGTCAAACGTATACTAATTTAATTTTAATCTAGTAATCTAATGTGCATGAAGCCTGAAGTCAGTAAATCCAGAAATTGCTTTATCAGCCTAATATTTGTTCATTTATTTTAAAAATTCAAAGTTCACTCTCCACTATGTCTCCCAAAGTGGAAACCCTCTGATCCTGTCAGTTATCAAATTCTACCATCCTCACCTCACAGATGGCTACTTCCCTTTAAGCCCAACTCGTGTACTAGAGATTCCCATCATTTCCTCCATGGCTCCCCTCCCCCACACCCAGAGAACACCTGCCCACTCCCATAAGGGAGCCCAGCATAACCCTAACCCACTGGGCACAGGAGATTGAACGAGTACTGGACAGTTGACCCAACCTGGATTCTCCCTCCCAAAAATTAGGATTTGGAACCAAGAGTCTGAATCATGCCACATTGGGCACCAAGTCTATGGGATCACGTCATAGTATTGAGAGGCAGAAATCAAAGAATTTTACTGAAAATACTTGTTTCCCCAGCAGAGAATGGAACAGACATGTAGAAATTAGCAGAAACAAGAGACCATTCAAACCCAAAGAAGGAAAGTCAGAGAGCCTATTTGCCAGTATTTTTTCTATTTCTGGAAGGCCAGTGTACAACTGAATTTCATGTAATTCTTGAAATTCCTGCTTCTTGACCGAAATACTACCTCTGCTATTACTATCACCATCACTTCTACTACTAACCATCACCACCACCACCACCATCATCGTCTTCATCATCATCCTTTCTATCACCCAATTTCTGTGAGTTTCTCTGCCTAGTAACCATGCTAGCCCTGCTCTTATAGGCTCTCATTGTCTCCCTTTGTCCAGTGGAAATATCTTCACCAAAAATCTCTAACCACTCCAGCAGAACCTACAAGCAACACATATCCTCCTGTGATCTTTGTTTTGCTGTCTTTTACAGTCACTTGCAATTGTAGGACCTTCAAATCCCCACAAAGGTTCTGAATTGTTTGGCATCCCCTTAGAACTGTATGTCTTAGGTCAGGACACATTAACCTAGGGCAGTGATGGCGAACCTATGACACGCTTGTCAGAGGTGACACGCGAACTAATTTTTTTGGTTGATTTTTCTTTGTTAAATGGCATTTAAATATATAAAATAAATATCAAAAATATAAATCTTTGTTTTACTATGGTTGCAAATATCAAAAAATTTCTATATGTGACACGGCACCAGAGTTAATTTAGGGTTTTTCAAAATGCTGACACGCCGAGCTCAAAAGGTTCGCCATCACTGACCTAGGGCTATATGGTGACTCACTGAGAGGTACATAATACATCTACTTGGGAGTTCAATTTAAACCAAAATTCATTGGAGAAGAGCAAGTAATTTGAATCAATATTTGGAATTATGAGAAATGTAGCAATATAATGTAATAGCATGCAAATTTGCATGAGTTTTTTTTCAACATAAAAACCTAAGATTTACAGAAATTTCCCTATGTAATGAGCCCCTGGTAAGTATGTTTCTCCTGATCTCCCACCTCAGGGGGAAAATATGAAAGAAACATCATAGGAAATGTCTTCAAGGCACTGACAATGTCTTACAGCAGTGGTTCTCAACCTTCTGGCCCTTTAAATACAGTTCCTCATGTTGTGACCCAACCATAAAATTATTTTCGTTGCTACTTCATAACTGTAATGTTGCTACTGTTATGAATTGTAATGTAAATATCTGATATGCAGGATGGTCTTAAGTGACCCCTGTGAAAGGGTCGTTTGACAGCCAAAGGGGTTGCGACCCACAGGTTGAGAACCGCTGTCTTACAGCCACACATAGACTCTATCGTGGTAGCTCTCTTCTGTGGCTCAGCCTCTCCCCCCAACCTACTCTCTGTCTACTCTGCTTTCTGTGAATCACCATGTCCACACTATTTCCCCTGTCTCTGCTAGATAGAGAGCTTCAAAGGGCCAATCCTGCACCATGTTCTCTTGCTTTTTTATGTTAGAGAGAAACAGAACAGGAGTGGTTATTGTTCAATGTCTTCCAGCTCCATCAGCTTTTACTTAAAACCTCCTCTTCTTTAATTCATGTTAATAGACAAAATGAAGTTTAAGAAGAGGTCCAGAGCTCCCCGTAAAGGAATCTCTACCTACAGGTCCTTGCTGAGGAAAGTAATCTGATGGATGCCCCTAGTCCCAAGATTCCATGTTGGTTCTAAAGCTGACTATACCGGAGATGGGCACCTAATGCAAAGACAGCCAATCCTTAAATTGGCCTGCATCTTACGAAGCAGCTTGCTCTGTGACCACTAGATGACTCGATTCCATTTCTAAATGTGAGTCACAGGAGATCAATTAGTCATTGATGAATTAGCAGGATCAATTAGTAGCAACAGCAAAATCTAAGGATGTAGAGACAGAAAGAAGAGCTGTGTGAGATAATCTTTAACCTCATCTCCCCATATGAGTACCGCTAAGCCTACCTCCTTTTGACTATTATGAATGGACAAAATATGTTTTAAAACACAGGAAGCAGAAACAACCTTCCTTTTGTTTTCATTCCTGCACTTTCTGTTTCCTGCCTCTTTGTGATAAGCAAGCCTAGACAGAGAGCAGGCTGACCTTCTCCCCATCCCACTTCCTGGTGTCATGCTTAGACGGGCAAATGGATTCAGGCCCTTCTTACCAGCAAATTATCAGTTAGCAACTGCATGCAGTATTAGTGGCCCAAGCACTGTGACTTCAAGACATAAAAAAGATTACCTTTCAACCATAATAAGCAGCCTGGAACACAGAGTTGCTGGTGTGGTTTCAAGTACCCAAAAGATGTCAGGGCGAGAGCTTTGAAATTCTCTCGATTTTCCCTCATGGGTGAAGCTCCAGCATAACATCTGCATTTGGGCACAGGAAGAAGAAAAGGCAACAGGGGCTTTCTGAGAAATCCGCCCAATAACTTCTTGAGTCTCATTGGCCATGCTGATCTGAAAGAAAGATAAGAGATGAGTTTAGTATTAGCTTAGAATACTGATTTACCGAACAATGCAGTTCTGTTAGTAATGAAAAGGAGAGAATGATATTGTGTAGGCAATTAGCAACATCGCCCATGAACAGAATGGCAAGTCGGATGTGTAGACTCTGCCTACATCCACTGAATGTTCCAACCCAACTTATTTGTGTGCTGCTTTAGCTTTTAATAAAATAATACCCTACACTCCAGTTCACTGCTGCTCTCTTCAGGTAACAGGAGTGATTGACAGAGCTGGATTGGGAAACTCCTGGGACTCTTTTCTCCACATCCTCACCAACACTTGTTTTCATCTGTCTTTTTTATAACAGCCACTCTATCATGTGTGAGGTGGTACCACTCGACAGTTTCCCCCTGCCCCCACCTTGAGGTATATAGCACATCTTAGCACTCTTTAGTTCCTCTTATACCCTTTTGTTTACCAGTGTGTCTTCAGTGCTCATCACAACATCTGATATATTATGTTCTTGATAAATGCCATCTAATATATTCATTGGATATATTTAAGCAAGTCATTGGAAACACTTAAGCAAGGCATCCTAAAGGAACGAGGTTTGATATTACTAGTAACAGTGCCTTTATGTCAAGCTAACCAATAGCAATTTTTAAAAACCAGTCCAAAGAATTCATTTCCAAAATTCAAAAAATAAATGGCAGCAAAAGTCCAAACACATATATTTTATGCAATTTTTAACATCCATTTATTTGCAAAATTCCAATGACTGCAACTTTTTATCACATCTGATGAGGTGTTTGTTCCTGCCACTGCTCTTAGCACTGCATTAATTGAGCTGTTCTTAGCTTCCTGAGAGGAGCAGTTTTCAAAAAACAGCCAGATGGTAAATACCATCCACACAGGTTTTTTATATAATTGCAAACACCATGTGTACATAAATTAAATGGAGGGGGAAACCTATGAGGGTTTTTGCTACTTCTCTCTAAAAGAACTATTGAGTATTGAAAGATTATGGTGAGATTTGCTATTCACAATAAATCACTTAGCTCAATGATTTTATTGATTCTTTACATAAAAGGTTATAATCTTTACATAAGTGATTTTAACTTTGTGTTTACATATCTTTGCTTGTGCAACAGAGCCAGTGTTTTACATCTGGGTTCTTTAGGAAAGCAAACACTTTCCTAAACTCCTTTGGTACAATACTGCCACCTGGCGTGGTAAGAGAAAGGGAAAACATGCTTCAGTTGAAAGTACAGAACTCTGTCTCATTATTTAGCATTCTGAAAAAAAATGAATGATCAAAATGAGCGGGCTACAAATGTGATGAGTTAAATACAATTTCAATGCTATCTGATCATGTACAATGAAGGACTTATGAATATCTGTATATAAATATCTCATAATAAAACAGCTTAATAAAACATTTTAGTAATTACTGATTTAAGTTACATTACTTATATTTTTAAAATATATTTTTATTGTTTGTTTTTTTTAGAGAGAGAGAGGAAGGGAGAGGGATAGAGAGAGAAACAGCCAATCGCTGCCTCCTGTACTCCCCCTACTGGGGTTCGAGCCCACAACCCAGGCATGTGCCCTGACCAGAATCAAACCATAACCTCCTGGTTCACGGGTTGACACTTAACCGCTGAGCCATGCCACAGTCACATTACTTACAAATAAAAATAAGGAGCTTTAATTAACAGCAAACATAATAAACAGAAACAGACTGGCAAATAGAGAACAGCCTGATGGTTGCCAGAGGGAAGAGGGGTTGGAGGACTGGGTGAAAAGGGTGAAGGGATTGGTATTGAGAAGTACAGATTGGTACTTACAAAATAGTCATGGAGATGTTAAGTACAGCACAGGAATATAGTCAATAATATGATAACTGTGTGCGGTGCCAGTAGGGTACTGGAAATATCAGGAGGAACTGACTGTCACTCTAACCACTATCCTGTACACTTGAAACTAATACAAAATTATATTGAATGTATACTGTAATTTAAAAATTTTTTTAATTTAATTTTTTAAAATATATTTTTATTAATTTCAGAGAGGAAGGAAGAGGGAGAGATAGAAACATCAATGATGAGAGAGAATCACTGATTGGCTGCCTTCTGCACGCCCCGCACTGGGGATCAAGCCTGCAACCCGGGCATGTGCCTTTGACTGGAATTGAACCTGGGACCCCTTAGTCCGCAGGTCGACACACTATCCACTGAGCCAAACTGGCTAGGGCTTAAATTTAATTTTTTAAAAAGTAGACATAAAAAATAAAGTATCTACAGAAACAAATGAGGCAACTCAGATAACTCTCAGATTAAAGGAATATGCAGGAAAAGGAACAGGAATAATAATTAACATTTACTATTTTTTCATCCATAAACATAATGTATTTACTTATGCTTCTTCAATATCTATTAATAAACTATAATTTTTCAAGGATTTCTTAAATATGCCCTAACCAGTTTGGCTCAGTGGATAGAGTATCGGCCTGTGGACTCAAAGGTCCCAGGTTCGATTCTGGTCTAAGGGCACGTATGTTGGTTACAGGCACATCCCCAGTAGGGAGTGTGCAGGAGGCAGCTGCTCGATGTTTCACTCTCATCGATGTTTCTAACTCTCTATCCCTCTCCCTTCCTCTCTGTAAAAAATCAATAATATATATATATATTTAAATTTCTTAAATATTTTCTGTTAGATTTATTCTTCAACATCATATATTGTTTTATTATAGACTAGAGGCCCGGTGCATGAATTCATGCAGCAGTGGGGTCCCTCAGCCTGACCTGTGGGATTGGGCCAAAACTGGCTTTCTGACATCCCCCGAGGGGTCCCGGATTGCAAGAGTGCACAGGCCAGGGCAAGGTACCCTACAGGTGCATGATCAGAGCTGGGGAGAGATAGGGGAGGTTGGCCAGTCAGGGAGGGACTGCAGGGGGGCTCCAGGGCATGTCCAGCCTGTCTCGCTCAGTCCCGTTTGGCCAGACCCCAGAGCCTCTGTCCGCTGCTGGTCAGTGCACATCATAGCAAGTGGTTGAATGGCCTTAGCATATCATTAGCATATTATGCTTTGATTGGTTGAACAGACAACCCTTAGCATATTAGGCTTTTATTATATAGGATTATAAATTTTGTTTTTTTCTTAATAAAATTGCATATATTTAGCATGTACAACATAATGTTTTGATATACATAGTAAAATGATTACTACAATCAAGCTGATTAACATATTCATTTCCTCAGTGAGGTGTGTGTGTGGGGGGGGGGGAGGAGCAGTGTGGTAAAAGCCCCTGAGATCTATTCTCTTAGCAAATTTCCAGTATTTGATACAGTATTAACTATAGCCATTATATTGCACATTAGATCTCTAGAACTTGTTCATCCCACATAATTACAACTTTTTACCTTTTGACCAACATCACCCCATCTCCCTCACCTCCCCAGAAGTAAGAAAGTGCCATCTCTTAGAGGAAATAGGCAACAGACCATTTAGCTTTTCCCTTTATCTTCATTCATTCCACAAAATAAATGAGTGAGTGAATGAAGCATGAAAGACAAAAAATAAAAGAACTGAAAAAGTTAAGATACCTGTAAGAAAAAGAAAAAAAAAGTAAAAAAGAAGCACTAGATCAGGGAGGAATGTTATAAAACAACATTCAGTCTCTAAATGATCAGTTATTCAGTCTTATTGAGTAACTAGTCAGATTTTTCCCCAGAGCTTGCAGAAGTGAACATGAAATCAGTCCATATTCCTTTAGAAATTGAGGAGAATTAGAGATGCTGGAGAGACAGCTCCCACCAAATATTTGGAAATGTTACCTAGGGAAGAAAGCTAGACTTCAGAAATTGCAGCCAAGTATGTTAGAATATAATCCTAGGAATGTTAAAATGTCCTAGATGTAACCTTTGAGAGTGTTGTAGGCTACCAATACTTAGTGAAAATTTCATTCATTTAAAAAATATTTATTGAGTAGCTTCTCTGTACTTTCATGAAGTTTACATGTTTTAGGGGCATGGGTTTAGGCAATAAATAATTAAGTATATGCCAAAATATTCAGCAGGTGAAGTATGACAGGAAGCACTCAAGATCTGGGTGAGGAATACCATTCATAGGATGTTTAGGGAAGGTCTTTCTTCTAAGGTGACTTTTGAGAAGACATTTGGAGAAGAAAATGAGACACTGGAGTATGTAGAGGAAAAACATTCAGTGAAAATGAATGGTCCTGAGGTGGGACAGTGTTTGATGAGTTCGCAGAGCATGAAAGAGGCCCATTTGAAGTGAAGGATGAAGCAAGGACCTCAGATGACATCTGAGAAGAGACAGAGGCCCTGATTATGTATGTGGGACCCATGGGTTATTGTAGGGATTTAGCTTTTATGATGAGAAAGATGGGAGGCTCTGAAAGGTTTGAACACAGCAATGGCATGGTCTTAGTTATATTTTCATAGGATCACTATTGTTTCTTTGGGGTCAGGGAGTGGGCTGGGAAGCAGAGTGAGCAATAATGCAAGCCAGATTTCCTCTCTACTCTCTCCCTTCATGGCAAGGTGCCGGTCTTGTTCATGGTAATACTCCTCTTGCCAAGCACAGTGGTTGGCATAATAATGACGGCTGAATGAATCTCTGACAATGGCCGTCATACCAGGCATACACCGGCGCCTGGGAGGAACTGTGCGCTTGTCCACATTAAAAACAAAGTCTATGATTAAAGTCATGCCTCAGAGGTGACAGAAGGCATGCAAATGGAAAGAGGCACCCTATCCAACCATAGTTCATTGAAATATATGCTTTGCCTGCTGCCAGTTCCCTTGAAACTCATAAGCAAATTTTACTCTCTTCTCACCCATGCAGGTCCAGATGGGCATGCAAAACTGAGCTAGGGTAACTGAGAATGTCTTGTTTGCATCCGTGATGCTGTGCCATGGCTCCATGGGAAGGCTGTTGCACAGAAACACCAAGGTTTCTTAAAAGCTTCTGCATCACTGAAGAGATACAAGCATCATTCTTCTACTCATATGATGAGCTTTTGTGTGTATCTAAGAGATATTCTATAACAGCAATTTCTCTCTCAGTTTCCTGCCAGAACTTTCCATGCATTCACTTTGGCATGGATCTAGAGCAAGAGCTAAATGCCTGGTTCAGTATATAGACTTACTTTCCTCTACTGGGTGGTATGTGAGTCTTAGGTTAGCCAACTAAGAAGAGACATCATGTTGACTCTGACTCCCGTCATAACTGTGTCCTATGAAGTCAAGACTGTGTTTCTGGTCCTTTCAGTCCTGGAGTTTGCAGTGGGGATTCTGGTCAATGTCTTCATTTTCTTGGTGTATTTTCGGGATGTGGTGAGGAGGCAGCCCCTGAGCACCTGTGATCTTGTCCTGCTGAGTCTCAGCCTCACCCGACTTTTCCTGCATGGACTGCTGTTTCTGGATGCCATTCATCTTACTCACTCCCAGCGGATGAACCACCTGCTGAGCTTCAGGTACCAAACCATCATCATGCTCTGGATGATCATAAACCAAGCCGGCCTCTGGCTCACCACCTGCCTCAGCCTCCTTTACTGCTCTAAGATCGTCCGTTTCTCTCATGCCTTCCTGCGCTGCTTGGCCAGCTGGATCTCCAGGAAGATTTCTAGGATGCTCCTGTGTACTCTCCTTTTCACCAGTGTATGCACTATCATCTGTTCTTGGGACTTTTTTAGTAGATCTCACTTCACAATCACAACTGTGCTATTCATGAGTAACAATTCAGAATTCAATTTGCAAATTGCAAACCTCAAGTTCTTTCATTCCTTCCTCTTCTGCAGCGTGGGGTCCATCCCACCTTTCTTGTGTTTTCTGGTGTCTTCTGGGGTGCTGATTGTCTCCCTGTGCCGCCATATGAGGACAATGAGGGCCAAGACCATGGACTCCTGTGACCCTGGCCTGGAGGCCCACATCAAAGCACTCAAATCCCTCATCTCCTTTCTCTGCCTCTTTGTGGTGTCATTATGCACTGCCCTCCTCTCAGTGCCTTTACTGGTGCTGTGGCACCACAAGATCAGGGCCATGGTCTGTGTGGGGATAATGGCAGCCTGTCCCTCAGGGCACGCAGCCATCCTGATCTCAGGCAATGCCAAGCTGCGGAGAGCTGTGGACAGCATTCTACTGTGGGTTCAGAGCAGCTGAAGGGTAACAGCAGACCACAAGGCAGATCCCAGGACACCAGGTCTATGTTGAGAGTGGACATGAAATGGGCCCTTCATGAATGCACATCCAGTTGTTCAGAAGCCTATTTCAACTTCTTCTGCAAACCATAACTGAGAAGTCTCTCCTCTCTACATCAATGAACTCACCCAAAGCAAAGAAGAATAAAATAATAAAGCTCTACATATGGCCTAGGCAAGTAGAATGGCATTGGTTCCCTAGGTTTGTTTTGATAAAATGAATAAAATAGAAAGGTGAGGTACTCAGTGTAAGTGCTTTGTATACTATAGCTTGTCAGTGCATGATATGAGCCAAACCATGAGAAATCAGGTCTTCTGAAATAATATCTAAATCCCAAGATAGCATGGTTAGCTTTTCACATGACTGTTAACCCTATTTCTTAAAGTAGATGCTAATATAGTGTTTGAAAATATTCACCACTATGGCAATTACAAAATCCTCCTCAAACTCCAAAGTTTTTATGGAAACATGAGAACAAGTATATCACCACTTCACTTCAAGAGGTAGTTCATTAAAACTTCTACAGGAATCAAAGGATGGGGTCATTTTGTCTGAAAATACATTGACTCAGAAATGTACATTCAACCTGCTGCAGGGCAGACATCTACTCAGTAGGCACCTGGGACACCAGCACTTTGTGTGTGCCTCTGACTCTGCTCCATTGGCCCATGAAGAAAGTACTTTGGTTCCAAACATTGGTCAGTCTACTGGGGAAGCTGCCAAAATAGCCTAGCTAAAAGGTATGCTTCTAGCAATTCAGCATTCTCTATCTGCCTGCACAGGAACCCAGCCCACAAGACTTTCCTCATATCAGATCCTAAAAGGCTCGGAAGAGAAAAGGGGTCGCAGACATAGATCTTGACAGACTTCAAAGACATAGCAGGACATCCACAGAGTCTCCTACTTCTTCTTTTTTTAAAAGAAATTATTTTTTATTGATTTCAGAGAGGAAGGGAGAGGGAGAGAGAGAGATAGAAACATCAATGATGAGAGAGAATCATTGACCAGCTGCCTCCTGCACACCCCACACTGGGGATCGAGCCCACAACCTGGGCATATGACCTTAATGAGAATCGAACCTGGGACCCTTCAGTCCACAGGCCAATGCTCTATCCACTGAGCCAAACCAACTAGGGCAAGGCTTGTACTTCTGCTAGCTGTAGGCACTGCTATGGAATGCTTCCTTCTCTCAGGCACCTGATCTTGATAAATCCAATTCCTCCTCTGTTTTCCCAAATATACTTTGCATCACCAGCAACTTCAACTTTCCTTGGTGGACACCAAAGTTGTCCAAAGTTTCCCTTAAAGGCAGTAGTCCCCACTCTTGGCTGTACAGTAAAATCTCCTGGGAAGCTTTTTAAAAATCTCAATGCATGCACAGGTGACATACTAGGTCAATAAAATGGAATCTCCGGGCATCATTTGTAATGCTCCCCAGGTGATTCCAGGGTACAGCCAATATTGAGAACCTCTGTTCTAGATGCCCTTTGTCATGACCTGGATGGTGTGGCCTTTTTAATTCCACTTCCCCTAGACTATTTGGAGGAATATGATCATAAAGGAAAAAATTAGAGGACATCCGTGTAGAGTTTTCCCTCTTTTTGCATAAGTGCTCTCTGGACAGGTCTCCATGATATTTTACTGATTTCTGTGGCTTTATGTTTAACATTATATTTTGATACAATTTCAAATTTTTAGAAAAGTTGAAAGAATTCTTCTAGACCTTTCACCCACATTTACCCATTATTGACATTTTGCTCCATTTTTCTCTCTTCTTCCTCTCAACCCCATCCTGATAACTCTAGTTCCAACCCAATTATATGTGATTTGCTTCATTCTTTTCTTACATATTTTAATTTCCTCCTCTAATATGAGAAGTATCTTCCATTTATGCTCAATACATTTGCATATTTGCTTACAACCAGAATACATAAAAAAGTGGTTTCAGAATTGCTATCCTGTATAACACTGCAAAAAGCAAAAAAGACTAAACTTCTACATTTGTTTACAGCAGTTTTTCCATTTTTAGGTAAAATTTACATATAGCAAAATACACAGATGTTAAATGTATGACTTGGTGAGGTTTGATAATATATACACTCATTTAACCAACACCCCAAATAAGATATGCAAAAAAAAATTTTTTAATATTTTTATTGATTTTTTACAGAGAAGAAAGGAGAGGGATAGAGAGTTAGAAACATGGATGAGAGAGAAACATCAATCAGCTGCCTCCTGCACACCCCCCATCGGGGATGTGCCAGCAACCAAGGTACATGCCCTTGACCGGAATAGAACCTGGGACCTTCAGTCCGCAGGCCAATGCTCTATCCACTGAGCCAAACCGGTTGCAGTGGTTCTCAACCTTCCTAATGCCGCGACCCTTTAATACAGTTCCTCATGTTGTGGTGACCCCCAACCATAAAATTATTTTCGTTGCTACTTCATAACTGTAATTTTGCTACTGTTATGAATCAGAATGTAAATACCTGATATGCAGGATGTATTTTAAGGGGTTGTGACCCACAGGTTGAGAACCACTGGAGGGCAAGATATGCAAAATTTCCATCAGCACGGAAAGTTCCAGGATTCCTCTTCCAGTCAATCACCACCCACTCACTAGGGGCAACCACTATACTGATTTCTTCCCATAGATTAGTTTTGCCTGTTCTTATATAGAATCATACAGTGAATACTTTTGTTTTTGCTACTTTCACCCAAGAAAATGTTTTTGAGATTCATCCTTAATAGTATGTCAGTCACACTTGTTTATCCACTCATTAATGATAAATATCTGTATTGCTTAGAGTTTGGGGCTATTATGAATAATTTTTAATAAACATTCTTGAATCCATCTTTTTGTGGCTATAGTTTCGATTTCTCTTAGATAAATACCCAGGAGTGGAATTCCTGTGTCATAAAGTTGATGTTCATTTAACTTTACAAATAACTGCTAAAGAGTTTTCCAAAGTGATTCTAGCATGTTATGCTCCCATTAACGTGCAAAGAAGTTGTTTACATTCTTATCAACATTCGGTATTGTCAGCATTTTGAAATTTTGGCCTTTCCAATTCTAGCAGAGGTGAATGCTATCGCATTGTGGTTTTAATTTGTATTTCCCTGAGAACCAATGATATGGAGCACCTTTTCATGTACTTCTTGACCATTTGTATATCTTCTATTGTAAAGTGGCTATTTGATGTTTGAACTATTTTTATATTGAGTTGTCTTTTATGTATTTATTTGTAGAAGTTTATTGATTCACAGCGTGTGTGTGTGTGTGCACGCACGGGCTTATTCTGGATACATGTCTTTTATCTGACAGATTATGTATTGTGAATAGTTTAACCCAGACTACGATTTGCCTTTTTATTTTCTTAATTGTGTCTTTTGATGAGCAGAAATTTTGAGTTTTGACAAAACCCAATTTATCATATTTTTCCTTAGTGCATTTTGTGTCCTCTCTATGAAATATTTGCCTGCCTCTAAAATGCAAAAATAATCTACTAAGATTTCCTCTAGAATTTTAATAGTGTTCACTTTTATGTTACATTTATAATTCATTTGTAATTAATTTTTCTATATAATGTTAAGTTGGATTGAACTGTATTTTTCCATATGTCTATCCAGTTATTCCAGTACCATTTTTTGAAGATTTCTCTTCCTCATTGAATTGATTTGACACCTTTGTCAAAAATCATCTGGCTGTATATTATGAATTTCTTTCTGGTCTCTATATTGTGTTCCATTGGTATATCTGTCTCTCCTTTCACCAAAATCTCACTTTCTTGATTATTGTAGATTAATGTTAAATATTGAAACCAAATAGTGTGAGTTTTCCAAATTTATGTTTTCCAAAATTTTTTTGCCTTATCTGAATTCAAAAATTTGGGACCAATTTGTTTATTTTTTTAATACCTGTTAAAATTCTAATCATGTTGAATCTAGATGTCAACTTAGGGGGACTTGACTTCTTAAAAATATTCAGTCTGACAATCTATGAATATGATATATCTCTTCATTTAGTTACATCTTTAATTTCTTTCAACAATACTTTATAGCTTTTAATGTAGAGTGCTTACATATCTCTTGATAAAATTATCCTACATATTTAATACTTTATAATGTTATTGCATATGCAATTTTTATTTTTAAATTATTTGCTGCTAGTATATAAAAATAGCATTTACTTTTATATATTAATCATGTGTCTTGTTACTGTCCTAAATTAATGTATTAGTTCTAGTAGTTGTTTGTAGGTTCTCCAAAATGTTATACTAAAACAATTGTGTCATCAACAAATTAAGACAATTTTTTTTCTTTCTACCCAATCTTTATGCCCTTTATATATTTTATTTAACTTATTTCATTGGCTGTGATCTTCAATACAATATTGATTGGAAGTATGCATCCTTGCCTCAGTCCTGATTTTAGAGGAAGAACATTCACTTTAAATATAATGTTAGCTATGTTTAAATATTATACTTACATACCTAATATAATCTTGATCCCTTATAGATCTCCTTTTTCAGATTAAGAAAGGCTATTTTTTAAAATATATTTTTTATTGATTTCAGAGAGGAAGTGAGAGGGAGAGAGAGAGAGAAACATCAATGATGAGAATCATTGATTGGCTGCCTACTTCACGCCCCCCTACTGGGGATCAAGTCTGCAACCCTGGCATGTACCAAATAGAAGCAGGACCCTTCAGTCCGGAGGCCAATGCTCTATCCACTGAGCCAAACCAGCTAGGGCTAAGAAAGGCTATTTTTATTGCTAGTGTGCTGAGAATGTTTATCATTAATGGGGATTGAATTTTATTAAAACCTTTTTCTGTATATATTGAGATAATTCTATGTCTCTTCTCTATTTTGTTAACTGATTTGCATTGAATAATTCTTGAATGTTAAATAAATCTTGCATTGCTGGATAAACCCCTATTTAGTCAAAATGTATTATTATTATTTTTACTAGAGGCCCCAGTGCACTAGAGAAATTCATGCACTGGGGGCAGGGGGTGGGGGGTCCCTCGGCCTGGCCTGCACCCTCTTGCAGTCCGGGACTCCTCGCTCCTTATCACCCGCCTGCATCGGAGGCAGGAGAGGCTCCTGCCAGCACTGCTGCGAGCGGTGCTCCGCCTGTGGGAGCACACTGATCACCAGGGGGCAGCTCCTGCATTGAGCATCTGCCCCCTGGTGGTTAGTGCACATCATAGCGATTGGTTGTTCCACCGTTCGATATTTTGCATATTAGGGTTTTATTATATAGGACTAGAGGCCCGGTGCACAAAAATTTGTGCACTCGGGGGGGAGGAGGGGTTCCTCAGCCCGGCCTGTGCCCTCTTGCAGTCTGGGACCCCTTGGGAGATAACGACCTGCTGGCTTAGGCCTGCTCCCGGGTGGCAGAGGGCAGGCCCAATCCCTAGGTGCAGCCCCTGGTCGGGCTCAGAGCAGGGCTGATTGGGGAGTTGGGGCACCGCCCCCTGTCATGCACAGAGCAGGGAGATTGGGAGGTTGTGATGCCACCCTTAGTCACGATCAGGGTAGGGCCGACTGGGGGGTTGGGGCACCGTCCCCTGTCACACTCAAGGCAGGGTCAATGGGGAGGTTGCGGTGCCACTCTCGGTCACATACAGAGCAGGGCCAATCACGGGGTTGGGGCACTGCCCCCTGTCACTCACAGAGCAGGGCCCATCAGGGGGGTTGGGGCTCTGTACCCTGTCACGCACAGAGCAGGGCCCATCAGGGGGTTGGGGCACCACCACTCTCACACTCAGGGCAGGGCTGATGGGGAGGTTATGGCTCTACCCCATCACACACAGAGCAGGGCCCGTTGGGGGGGGGGGAGCTCCCCCCTATCAGGCACAGAGCAGGGCTGATCAGGGGGTTGGGGCGCCTTCCCCTGTCACGAACAGAGCAGGGCGGATAGGGAGGTTGTGGCCCCACCCCCTGCCACACACAGAGCCGCAGGGCGATCAGGGGGTTAGGGCGCTGCACCCTGTCACATACAGAGCTGCAGGGCGATCAGGGGGTTTGGGCGCTGCCCCCTGTCACGCTGATCCCGGTGCTGGGAGGCCTCATGGCTCCGCTGATCCCCATTGCTGGGAGGCATATTACCCTTTTACTATATAGAATAGAGGCCTGGTGCACGGTTGGGTGCCGGCTGGTTTGCCCTGAAGAGTGTCCTGGATCAGGGTGGGGGTCCCCACTGGGGTGCCTGGCCAGCCTGGGTGAGGGGATGATGGCTGTTTGCAGCTGGTCACACACCCTTCAGGGTGGGGGTCCCCACTGGGGTGCCTGGCCAGTCTGGGTGAGGGGCTGAGGGCTGTTTTCAGGCTGTGGGTGACTGAAGCTCCCAACTGCTCCTTTTTTTCTTTTTTTTTTTTTATTCTGGGCCAGCTTTAGCTTGAGGCTTGGCTCCAGCTCTTAGGCCTCGGCTGAAAGTAGGTTTCTGGCCTTTGCTTACAATGTTGCGAATCTGCTGGCTGAAGTCCCGCGGTATTTGTTACAGAGTTTCTTAAACTGCCTGCTCAGAGGCCTGCAGCCGCAGGCGGGGAACGTTGGTTTCCTCCGTCACTGAGGCAACCAAGCCTCATGTTAGTTTCAAGCTGCCTGGATGCCGGCCGCCATCTTGGCTGACAGTTAATTTGCATATCTTGCTGATTAGCCAATGAAAAGGGTAGCGGTCGTACACCAATTACCATGTTTCTCTTTTATTAGTGTAGATATATTGGTCTATTTGACTTGCAATTGTAAAGAATTTTTGCATCTATATTCAGAAGTACTACTAACTTCTATTTTTTAAAAATATCATTGTCAAGTTTAGTATTAGGATTATTCTGGCCTCACAACACAAGTAGGAAATGATTCCATTGTCTTAATTTTCTTTAAGACTTTGTATAAAATTGGTATTAATCTTTCCCTAAATGTTTGATAGCATTAATTAGAAAAATCATTTGAACTAGGAATTTCTTGTTTTTTAAATTTTATAATTACAATTTGTTTAATAGACATAGTATTATTAATATTTTATATTTATCCTTGTGTTTACTTTGGTAAGTGAGCATAAATTTAATCATAATATCCTTTTTTATCACTTTAACATTTGTAGTATTTGTTTTGCTAGACCCTCTTTCATTCTCAATTTTGATAACTTTTGTTCTCTTTTTAATTCATCATTCTACCTAGAGATTTATCAATTTGTTGATATTTCCAAACTTATTTCCTTCTGCTTACTTTCTATTATTTATTATGTCCTTCCTTCTACTTTCTCAGGTTTAATTTGTCCTCCTTATATAGCTTCTTAAGGCAGAAAATCAGATAATTAAATTTTTTTCTGTCATAATATAACCACTTTAAGCTTTAAATTTCCTGCTAAGCATTTTCCCATAGCCCACATATTTCTATATACTATATTCCCCTACCTTTATTGAGATATAATTGATATAACATCTGTAAGTTAAGGTGTGCAATGTGATGATTTGATACACATGTATATTGTGAAGTGTTTACCATAACAAGATTAGTTAACACATCCTTTGCCTAACATAATTACCATTTTGTTGGTCTTGGTTGTTATGGTAAGAATATTAAAACTCTACTCTCATGGCAACCTTCAAATATACAATACAGTATTATTAATTATAGACATCATGCTGTATGTTAGATCCCTAAAATGTATTCACCTTATAACTGAGAGTTTGTACCCTTTGACCAACACCTCTCTATTTCCCTCACCTTCCAGACCCTGGCAACCACCATTCTACTCCTTGTTTCTATGAGTCCAGTGATTTTAGATTTCAAATATAAGTGATATCATACAGAATTTGTCTTTCTCTATCTGACTTATTTCACTTTGCACAATGCCCTCAGGGTCCATCCATGTTGTCTCAAATGGCTGGGTTTCCTTCCTTTTTTAAGTCTGAATAATATATAACACCTTTTCTTAATTCATTTATCTGTTGATAGACACTTCTGTTGTTTCCAATTCTTGGCTATTGTGAATAATGCTGCAATGAATATAGAGGAAGTATAGATAGCTCTTCAAAACAGTTATTTTATCTTATTCAGATATATACCAAGAAGTCAGGTTGCTGAATCATATTATAATTCTATTTTTAACTTTTTTTAATGTCCTCCATACTGTTTCCCATAGTATCTCTACCAATTTACATTCCCACCAATAGTGCACAAAGGTTCCACATCTTCACCAGCATTTGATATCTCTAGTCTTTTTTATAATAGCCATTCTAACAGGTATGAGATACTATTTCATTGTGGTTTTGATTTGCATTTCCTTGATAGATAGTGATGCTGAGAACCTTTTCATGTACTTGTCAGCCATTTGTATGTCTTCTTTGGAAAAATGCCTATTCAAGTCCTCTGCCAATTTTTTAATCAGGTTGTTTGGTGTGTGTTTTTCATTGTTGTTTTATTTTGTTTTGTTTCTGTTATAAAGTTGTATGAGTTACTTACACATTTTGGATATAACCCCTTATCGGATATATAGTTTACAAATATTTTCTCCAAAACTTAAGAGTTGAGTGTTGTTATTGCTAATTGTTATAACAGAACCTTAAATAGGGAAGTTACATGATCAGAGCAGTGATTCTATAAAGATTTGTCTGGTGGTGTTTTCTAATACTGATTTGCAGGGAGAAGGCAAAGGGTTGGAGCCATTTTCACTCCAGCTACAATGAAAGATTTTGACTTGGATGGGGTAGTGAGAATGGCAAAGGTATAAAAGAGCTTTTGTAAAACATCACCTAGTGTCTTGAAATGGTGGTTGATAGAAAAGGAAGAATCAAGGATGTTTTTAGTTTGTGAGTGTGTTGTAATATAATACAATCATTAACAAAAATAAAGAAGTTAAGAAAGGAAGTTGGATTGAGTTTGAGTAAAATGATAAGTAAATGTGGTTTGGGACTTAATGTAACTGGGTTGACATCATGTAACCTAGTTGGAAAACACCAACCAATTCTTGAAAATAAAGAATTCGAATTCAGATTAAAGGATAGGACTAGAAATAAACTTGTGATAAATAAAAGAGGATGTAGCCTGAAAGTGAGGGATGGAAAAAATATTCCATACAAATGGAAATAAACAAAAAAAAAGGCTGGGATAGCAATATTTATATCTGACAAAATAGACTTCCAAACAAAGGCCATAACAAGAGAGAAAAGAAGATCACTACATAATACTAAAGGGATGAATTCTACATAACCCTAGTAAACATATATGCACTATATATATATATATATATATATATATATATAAATATCTTATGAACTTTAAGGGAGAATAAACAGCAGTACAGTCATATTAGGGTACTTTAATATCCCAAGGCTATCATTGGATAGGTCTTCCAGACAAAAATATCAATAAGGAAAGAGTGATCTTGAAAACACACTAGATCAGATGGATTTAATTGATATTTACAGAACATTTCATCCCAAAACAGAAGAATATACATTCTTCTCAAGTGTACATGGAACATTCTCAAAGATAGACCACATGTTAGGACACAAAACAAGTCTATACAAATTCAAGAAGCTTGATATAATACCAAGCATCTTCTCAGATCACAATGACATGAAACTAAAAACCAACTATAATAAAAACATCCCCAAACATTAAAACACATGGAGGCTAAATAGAATGTTATTAAACAATGAATGGGTTACCAGTGAAATCAAGGAAGAAATAAAAATTACCCAGTAACAAATGAAAATGAACACACAACAACCCAAATCTATGGGGCAGAGCAAACGCAGTCCTGAGAGGGAAGGTCATAGCATTATAGGCTTACCTCAAGAAGCAAGGAAAAAATCTCAAAGAAACAATCTAGTCCTACACCTAAAAGAACTAGGGGGGGTGTTGGAAGCCCAAAGTAAGTAGGAGGAAGGAAATAATAAAGATCAGAGTGGAATAGATGTGGAAATAGCATTCAATAAATCCAGTGCCCATTTATGATAAATGCTCTCAGCAAAGTGGGAATATGGGGATCATCCCTCAACACAACAAAGCCATATATGGCAAACCTACAGCCAACATCATACTTAGTGGGCAAAAGCTAAAAGCATTTCCCTTAAGATCAGGAACAAGACAGGAATGTTCATTTTCACCATTCTTATTCAACACAGTACTAGAAGTCCTAACTACAGCAATCAGACAAGAAGAAAAATAAAAGGCATTCAAATTGGAAAGGAGAAATAAAACTGCCATTATTTGCAGGTGGCATGATTTTATACATAGAAAACCCTAAAGACTCCACCAAAAAAAACCTGCTAGACTCAATAAAAGAATTTGGCAAAGTAGCAGGACATAAAATTAATATCCAAAAATCAGTGGCATTTTTATGCACCAATAATAAACTATCAGAGAAACTAAAAAAAAAAATATCCCATTTACTATTACAACAAAAATAAGGTACCTAGTAATAAACTTAACCAAGGAGGTAAAGACCTGTACTTGAAAAACTATGGGACATTGGAGAAAGAAATAGAGGAAGATACAAACATGTAGAAGCATATACTGTGTTTATGGATTAGAAGAATTGGTAGAATTAACATCATTAGAATGCCCATACTACCCAAAGAAATCTATAGATTTGATGTAATTCCTATTAAAATACCAATGGCATATTTCACAGATCTAGAACAAATATACCAAAAATTTATATGGAACCACAAAAGACCTCGAGTAGCCCCAGCACTCAAGAAAGTAGAACAAAGTTGGAGGGATCATAATACTGGATATCAAACTATATTACAAAACCATTGTAATCAAAACAGCGTGGTACTGGCACAAGAACAGGCATATAGATCAATGGAACAGAACAGAGGGCCCAGAAATCAACCCAAGACTTTATGGTCAATTAATATTTGACAAAGGAAGCAAGAGCATATAATGGAGTAAAAACAGTCTCTTCAATAAATGGTGTTGGAAAAATTAGACAGTTACAAAAAAAAAGAAAGAAACTAGGCCAACAACTTACACCATACACAAGAATAAACTCAAAATGGATAAAAGACTTAAATATAAGTCACAAAATCATAAAAATTCTAGAAGAAAATAGGCAATAAAATCTCAGACCTCTTGAGTAGCAATATTTTTACCAATATATGTCCTAGGGCAAGGGTAACAAAGGAAAAAAAGCTTCTGCACAGCAAAAGAAACCATCAACAAAATGAAAAAGGAACCCACTGGCCCTCACTGGTTTGGCTCAGTGGATAGAGCATCGGCCTGCGGACTGAAAGGTCCCAGGTTCGATTCCAGTCAAGGGCATGTACCTTGGTTGTGGGCACATCCCCAGTGGGGAGTGTGCAGGAGGCAGCTGATTGATGTTTCTCTCTCATCAATGTTTCTAACTCTCTATCCCTCTCCCTTCCTCTCTGTAAAAAAACAATAAAATATTTTTTAAAAAAAAAAAAAAGAAAGAAAAAGGAACCCACTGTATGGGAGAACATATCTGCCAAGAATACATCGGATAAGGGCTTAATTTCCATAATATATAAAAACTTATACAACTCAACACCAGAAAGACAAAAAAATCCAATTTTGAAGTGGGCAAAGCCTTGGCTGGTTTTGATCAGTGGTTAAAATGTTAGCCCATGAACCAAAGGGTCTCCAGTTCAATTCCCAGTCAAGGGCATGTACCTTGATCAGGTTTGATCCCCAGCCCTGGTCGGGGCATGTGCAGGAGGCAACCAATAAGTGTGTCTCTCTTCCCTCTTTTCTCTCTCTCTCTCTCTCTCTCTCTCTCTCTCTCTCTCTCTCTCTGGTCGGGGCATGTGCAGGAGGCAACCAATAAGTGTGTCTCTCTTCCCTCTTCTCTCTCTCTCTCTCTCTCTCTCTCTCTCTCTGTCTCTTTTCTTCCTCCCTTTTACTCTCTCTAAAAATCAATGGGAAAATATCCTCTGGTGAGGCTTTAAGAAAAAAAAAATGGGCAAAGGAAGGACCTAAATAGATACTGCTCTAAAAAATACATACAGATGGGCAATAGACATATGAAAAAATGCTAAACATCACTAATCATCAGAGAGATGCTAATTAAAACTACAATGAGGTATCACCTCATACCTGCTAGAATGGCTGTCATTAATAAACCAACAAATAACAAGTGCTGGCAAGGATGCAAAGAAAAGGAAACCCTAGTGTCCTGCTGGTGAGAATGCAAAATGGTGCAGCCACTATGGAAAACAGTATGGAGTTTCTTCAGAAAATTAAAAATGGAACTGCCTTTTGACCCAGTGATCCCACTTCTGGGAATATATCCTAGGAATCTTGAAACACCAATCAGAAAGAATATGTGCACCCCTAAGTTCCTACAAGCATTATTTATAATAGCCAAAATCTGTAAGTAGCCCAAGTGCTCATCAGTAGATGGGTGGATAAAAAAGCTGTGGTACATTTACACAATAGAATACTATGGAGACATAAAAAAAGAAGGAACTCTTACCCTTTGCAACAGCATGGATGGACCTGGATATTATTATGCAGTCAGAGAAAGACAAATATTACATGATCTCACTTATACATGGAATCTAATGAACAAAGTAAACTAATGAATAAAATAGGTCCATAGGCGTGGATGCATGGAACAGACTGACAGATCTCAGAGGGGTGGGAGGTGGGAGAAATGGAATGAGATTAACCAAATAATTTAAATGCATAGACCATGGACATAGACAATAGTGTGGTGAAGGCCTCGGTTGGGGTAGGGGGTGAGTGGAGGGGGGGCAAAGGTAGGGTTAATGGGAGACATCTGTATTAGTGTCAACAATAAAAAATAAATTTAAAAAATAATAATAATACTGAATAGTCACCATCCTCATATGGCACATGGTTTAGAATGTGAGTGGCTGGGGCCTGAGAGGGGATTGAGCAAAGCTGGATGACAGTGAATGGAGCAAATATGACACATGAGGACCTGCTCACTAATATCAGTGACTTCAGATGGATTTCTTTACTTAAAAGTTTCACTTAGACATAATTTCAGACTTGAAAAAATGTGGCAAGGGAAGTACAAATGGTTTCCAGATACCCTCCACCCAGAATCCCTATTTAGTAAGATTTTACTACATTTGCTTTCCACTATATTTCAAGAAGATTCAGACACAGAAAAAGGGTGAATCTGTGTTGAGGTATTTTGTTTTCCGAATTCTCCTAAAAATGTTCCCTTGTATCAGAACCCCTCTGGCAGGAACCTTCCTATCACAAAGGCTATAGACTTCCTTCCCCTCCTTGCCCCACCCTCTCCCTTTGCCAAGAGCACAGAAGGGGAAGAAGTGTGCACTTGGGGATGCTGCCAAGACAGAGAGACTGTGTGAAGAAGGAAGGAGTCGCCTGGGCAGAAGGAGTGTATTCTCAAGAGAAAGGGCTCTGTCCACCACACCACGCATAAGACCACCAGGAAGATCCCCACTGCAAACCAATCCAACCTTTCAGGGAGAGAGCAGGTAAGTCTATGTCCTCTCTGCAGATTGTTGGCTCTTCCCCAGTTCCAAGACCTTCAGGGACACCTGTCCTATCTGTCAGTTCCTGACATAGTCTTTGAAAGACTGAGGCTTCTGACAGCTGAAGTCAGGATGGCCAAGAATACTAACTAAGGTGCTAGGGAGCAAGAATCATTTCAAGGCTAAGGGTTTTCAAAGTCCAGAAAAGGATTTAGTTTATTAGACAGAATTTAGGAGGCCACACATGGGAACAGGGCTGAGGCCCAGAGCTGAGGGATGGATGGGTGAAGGAGAGGCAGTGTGCCAAGTTCAAAGGCTCCCAACCAGCACAAAATCCTATCCATCTTTGGGCCTGTGCTGGGTCTCCTCCTTGTACCTGTCAATGGCATGCCTGCCTTCAAACCCCCCTCCCAAGGGTGCTCTGAGAAAGGCACTGGCATATGTCCTAGTGGAGAGAAGTCTTGTCCCCAGACACTGATGGGGGTACTGTGCTCTAATCCCCACAGGCCTCCTCATCTCATCATCATGAACTGGTGGTGCATGATCATCTCTGGGCTTATCGTGGTGGTGCTTAAAGTTGCCGGAGTGACCTTATTTCTGCTTTATTGTGAGTATTTGAGCAACCTCTTACCCCAACTCCATGTTGTCTTGTTCTTGGATCTTTTCTCAGAATGAGTGGTTAAATGTATAGATTAAGTGCCCAAGTCTTTCCACCTGAGAGCAACTGACAATATCCTTCTCACTTCCCAAAACACACAATGGGCCAGGTTCCTTGCTCTACCTTGGAGACATAGAATTGACTCAGAACCCCACACAAAGCTTTCATCCTAGAGCATTAGTTGGGTAATCTGAGCTGAAATACTCAGCAGTGCTTGCTACTGTTGCTAAAATCTGAAAATTCAGCTGCAGTTCATCCTATTGTTGGAGCTGAAATATAAGATAATGGGTTTTTTATTTTTTTTAATATATTTTTATTGATTTTTTACAGAGAGGAAGGGAGAGAGAATAGAGAATTAGAAACATCGATGAGAGAGAAACATCGATCAGCTGCCTCCTGCACATCTCCTACTGGGGATGTGCCCGCAACCCAGGTACATGCCCTTGACCAGAATCGAACCTGGGACCTTTCAGTCCGCAGGCCAACGCTCTATCCACTGAGCCAAACCGGTTTCGGCGATAATGGGTTTTTTAGAAGGAAGGCATTTCCTTCTGTGTACACAGAAATGAATTCATCTGAATGCTTAGAAAGAAAAGCCTCCTATCAAGGAATTTTACTGCAATAGCAGCAAGTAGAATCTTCTCCAGCCCCAGAAGCCAGTAGGGAAAATAAATGAGGAAGGAAATGTAGTTTAGGAGGCCGTGGTTGGGTAAGAAGTATCTTCCTTATGACCCAATCCAAAGGTACAACTTGTATCACATCAAAGAGCAGGAAGAAAATATAAATATAAATAAGTGAATGTATTCACAAAAAAACATATACGTACATGTCTTTGTGGACCAGAGTCAGACAATTCTATATTTTCCATTAAAAGTCACAGTGACCTAGCAGCCCCTGTGGGGATGTTTGTTATATTCATCCCACAGTTGGGGCTGAGCCAATAGCTGATTTTCTTTGCAGTCCCACAGATTTTTGGCCAATGTAATGACAGCTGCAGTCCCACAGAGAGCTATGGAACAGGTAACATGCATGACAATAATCTCTTCTCCATCTCGTTCTAATATGCTGAATTCTCTTTAGAAACCTTTCTCAAGGACTTTTCCCAAGAAGTTCTTTGGCAGGAAATGTGCATAAATATCTGCTAATTTATAAGATATATATATATTCTGGGATGTACATCTAATGTACAACATGGTGACTACTGTATTCTATACTTGACAGTTGCTAAAAGAGTAGATCTTAGATGTTCTTACTGCAAAAAAAAAGTGGCAATTTTGTGAAGTAATGAAGGTGTTAGCTAACCTTATTGTGGTAATAGATTTTGGAGTATATATTGTATTAAATCATCACACTGTACAACTTAAACTTACACAGTGTTATATATCAATTATATCTCATAAAGCTGAAAAAAATAAAATAAATTAAATGCAACACAGTCAGTAAAAAATCTTCTATTTGGTCCCCTTCCTTTTATAGTTGGGAAACCAAGACTAGACTGAGTGAAATTCCTGGTCCTCGGTTTTCCTCCTGGGTCTGAGAAGGGAAATTAGTATGGAATCACTATGATGTAATGTGAAAGTACTTAGTAAACTCTGACATGTTGTGCACCTAAAGGAATTGTTATAAAGAAGTCCATTCCCACACACACACACAAAAATTGCATTCAGCATCTTTTTGTGTGCCAAGCACTATACCAGACCAACCAGAGAAGAAGAATAAAAACAGGACATATTCATCAACTACAAAACACAAGGCAAGATGCCAGAGCTATGGGGGATAAAGAGGTGGGTGAGGCACGGCTCTCCTTCCTAAACCGACGTCTCCCCCTCACTTCCTCTTAAGACACCTACTACTTTGTACATCTTTAAGAGAATAATTGTTTCTTGTTTGTCACAGACAAACAAGGCACTCAGTACACTGAGTTAGTTACATGAAGGAAATACTCATGAAATATTTATGGAGTTCTGTTCAGTTACGATCCCCAAACCAGGTTATTACATATCACACACACACACACACACACACACACACACACACACACACACACCTTTGAACTGGAGACTGAAATAAAAAGTGAGTGCTAACTTGTATGCTTTATTAATATAAGTGTAAGAAGTAGCTGTCTGGGTCCATTAAAGAGGTCTTCAACCACAATGGACAAATAATTGGGCCATTGAGGAGAAATTTTACTGCCTCTGAAGCCACTGCAGCTTCCTGCTCAGGCGGCCAGTGTTCCCAGGAAAAATGAGGCCTCTTGGAGGCCTATAAATTCTCCTAATTATATTCAAATAAATATCTGCCTCTTCTCTGCCCATAGGAAAGCTCTGGAATGTTTGCCTGCCTTCTTGTCTGCCCATAGCTCTGGCCCTGAAACTTGCTCCAGTTAGCCACAGTCCTTAGCGCTGATGAGTTCTGATCAAAGAAGGCTCCAAACGTTGCTGATCATGAGTTTTCATAAAGGGTTTGAGGCACCAGAACTGGAGAGAGCAGCAAAGATGCTGTGTAGAGCCTGGAGGGGAAGTGGTCCAAATAGCTCTTTGGATATAACAGTGTCAAATGTGAACATGAGAAAGGAGCAGGAGGTTTCCTTCTGATACTAAATCCATCCATTCTTCTTCCTGTCTCCTGTTCTTTCTCTCAGCATTTCACACCCACATCACACCAAAAAATAAAATAAAATAAAAAAGACATGAACTAGAGCTTGGGGTGTGGGACATGACAAATAATGGTAGTAGTTTGATGGAAGGTTCCAAGAAAAAAATCTCTGAAAAATTCTAGCGCAAAATGACCAAGAGCCCCTGTCACCTCTATTGTCCAGGGACAAATAGTCACAGGGACTTGAAGCTGCTCTGAGTCTGTGTGTTATATTTATCACAAGCCTACCATAAGGTTTTCTTTTCCTTTCAGTCCCACAGATTTTCGGGAATGGTAATGACAGCTTCAGTCCCACAGAGAGCTATGGAACAGGTAAAGAGCATCGTTATAACTTCCTCTCCACCCCCAGGTTCTTACGTAGTAATTTCTTAAAGACTTTTCCCATTGCTTCCTTTCTTATGAAACTGTTTTGCTCAAAGGAACCCATAAAGACCTTCTAATTCATTCCCTTTATGTTATGCATAGGGATACAGAAATTAGACTGGATGAAATTTCTTCCTGGATTGAGGATGATTTGTTTGAATATAATTGTTATAAAGAAACCAAGTCCCACTACATTATGACTCAGTTCCAGGGATCTCACCTACAACCACTAATTCATGCTCTCTTCTCTTGGATTTCCTTAGTCTGCCCCAGCAGGTGGGATTTTCATCAAGGAAGATGCTTTTTCTTTTCCACCTCTGAAATGTCTTGGAACAAAAGCAGGGACCTGTGTGAAGCACAAGGATCGACTTTGGCCATTGTCAACACGCCAGAGAAACTGGTGAGAACATGAGAAAGATACAGTAATGCAGCCCACCTGACACCAGTCTCAGTGGGAGAAGGGGTGGGACAATTTGACTGGTGGAGCTGGGGTGAGGTGGGGGATGAAGAGGTGGCTGTCTGGGAGCTCAGGCTCCTTGTTCTGAACCTGGAGCTGGGGTAGCAATGGGGTGTGCTCCTCAGGTCCATTTGGGCTAGAGAAATCCATGAGGCACAGCAGTAGACTGTTATCCTGGGGATGGGTTGGAACATTTAAAATGCAGGGAATGACCAAATGAGCTGATGTGTATCAAAATTGTTTAAGAAATATAGAATACTTTAAAGATGTACGCTATTAATGTATCATGCCAGTCTGCCTCATTAATAAGGAAGATGCCAATTAACAAAATGAGTAAAACACAAATAATCCTATATAATGAGGCTAATATGCAAATCGACCAAACAGCAGAGCGACCAGTCGCTATGACACACACTAACCACCAGGGGGCAGACACTCAACGTAGGAGCTGCCCCCTGGTGGTCAGTGCACTCCCGCATGGGGAGTGCCACTCAGCCAGAAGCTGGGCTCACAGCTGGTAAGCACAGCGGTGGTGGTGGCAGGAGCCTCTCCTGCCTCTGCGGCAGTGCTAAGGATGTCTGACTGAGAGCTTAGGCCCACGGGCTCCTGGACTGACAGAGGGCACAGGCCAGATTGAGGGACCATCCCCCCCCCACCCAGTTCACGAATTTCATGCACCAGGCCTCTAGTTAGGTCATAGAATTGGGATTGCAGTATACAATTATGATAATAGAAAAGCCAACACTATGCAAAAAAGCTTTGTTTTAGTATCTCCTTTTATGCTCATAACAATTCTGAGGAGGAATTATTATCTGTAGTTTATATATAAGGAAATTAGGGCACAGAAAAGTAATTTGGCCAAGGCCATACACCTACTAAAGGACAGCAGATGGAACTGAGATATCTCTACCTCCAAAACCCATACTCTACTCAATTTTAGACCTATTATATTTTATTTTGTAGTTGCCTCTTCAAACCCTAAGCATTTGCTGAGTGCTAGACATTGTGCTACATACAGTAATCATGCTTCTTTCCCCTCTATCCCTTCACCCTTCTTCTAAAAAATACTCCTGTTATTGAGAAGAATTTGTAAGAGGGTCTTCTGTGAATCTGGGATGTAGATGTCCAACAAAGAGCTAAGAACCTCCATGGGAAGGAAAAGTACTTTAACATAGAGAACCAGGAGCAAGAGAGTGGGGAGAAAAGAAAAAAGATGAAAGGAATGGAACAGAAAGTCAATAGTCTCATTGTCTCTACTAACCCTTATGTTTTGTGGCATCTCAAGTGTGGTCCTTGGCATTCTCTACTACTTGGCATTCTCCACCATGCCAAACCCAGAAAAAGATCATCACACCAGTGGTTTGCTGATGATTCTCAAGTGTGTATCTCCAGCTCAACCTTCTCCAGCTAGCCTTCTCTAGACCAGTCTCTCTCTCTCCCTCTCTCTCTCTCTCTCTCTCTCTCTCTCTCTCTCTCTCTCTATATATATATATATATATATATATGTATATATATATATATATATATATATATATATCTCCTTTGATGTTTCAAAAGCATCACAAACTCACCATATTCAAACTGAGTCGTTATATTTTACTCCAACTGTTCTTCCTCTTGAATTCCAAATACTTGTGAGTATTTGTGTCACCCCAAAAACAAATACTGACAGTTTCTGGGACTTGATCTTTTGATTCTCTCCTAAATTAATTGCTAACAAAATCCTTCCTTATCTTCCTATAGCAATAATTCACCTGTCATCTGGATTTCTTCAAAATTCTTCTAACTCCTCTCTTTACCCCTAGTTTTGACCTTACTATCCCCCACAGAACTGATATAATAAAATATGTAAGGTTTTTAATTGTCTGTGCTATTTGCCAAGTTAAAATGGGTTAAAGTCCAGCTTCCCTAGCATGACATATAGTACAGCCTCTGCCTTCTGCCAAGGGTTGTGTGCCAGCCCATCTCCCTTCTAGCTCTGCACCAGCCACATTGAACATCTTCTAGTTCCTCAAATGCTCCAGGTTGCTGTGTAGTCTGCTGTGATCTGATGCCCCCTCTTCCAGAAAGGATAAGTCCTGTCCCGTGTTTTTGCCTGAAAAACAGCTATCTCCCCAAAAATCATTTCATATATCACTTCACCTATAGTCTTTCTGGAAAACCCCAAATCCATGTAGAATTGGTCACTTCCCCTTTCTGTCTGTGCCAGATCTAGCATGTATCTCCTGGGACACCTCACTATGCTGGTTGACTCATTATCTTCTCTTATTAGACCTGTGCATCTTCAATGTGTTTGGCATGACTGAGGTTTTAGAAATGGTGGTGAAATCTATGCACCTCTTCCCAAAAACATTACATAGGCACAGTATTTTGAATAAAATTCTAACAGCTTCATAGATCCCCTTGGAAACTATCCATGGTTTCCAGCAAAAGGGCTAAAGGTTAAGAAACCTTGTTTTAGACCAGAGATGGCGAACCTATGACACGCGTGTCAGAGGTGACATGCGAACTCATTTTTTTGGTTGATTTTTCTTTGTTAAATGGCATTTAAATATATAAAATAAATATCAAAAATATAAATTTTGATATTTATATGTGACACGGCACCAGAGTTAAGTTAGGGTTTTTCAAAATGCTGACACGCCGACCTCAAAAGGTTCGCCATCACTGTTTTAGACCATGGGTCAGCAAAATTTTTCTTGAAGAGCCAAGATAGTATACATATATTTCATGCTTTTTGGGTCATAAGGTCTTTGTCACTACTACTTTACACTGCCATTGTACCTCGAAAGCAGCCATAGACAATATGTTTAAAAATGGGCCTGGGTGTATTCCAATAAAACCTTTTTTACAAAAATGGGCTACAGTCTAGATTTGGCCCACTAGCTGTAGCTTGCCAACCCTTGCTTTCGATAATAATTTCTTCAGGAGAAATGAATTTGTTTCCATATCCCTAGCATTGTACAATGCCTGGTGTGTAATTGACACTCAAATGTTTGTTAAATGAGTAAATTTGCTAATTAATGTTTTAAAATAATAAAATTAGATATGTTGAGGAAGGAGAACATTGAGAAAGGAGGAATAAAGGCAACAGCCAAGGGGATAGAGAGAATATCTAAGTGGATTCAGATATCCACTAATTGTGGAAGGTATATGAAGAGTACAGAAGAGGCCAGGAGATCCCAGACTTCTGGCTGGGGTGATTTGTTGTTCATTAATTAACTATGATGTCTTGGATTAGCACCAAGTTATGAAATACTCAATAAACACTGATTATTTCTCATGGAATTATCTGCTTTAGCAATACTCTTTAAATCTCCCTATTTTCTCAAAGAATTCACTTGACCTCAAAAACTTCATTCAGAATGTAAAATTTCTGGCAAGGAAAACAATCCTATGCAGAGAGAATCAAATAAAGGTGCATTTGAAATTGCCTTTTTAGAGATAGTATAGGGCAGTGGTCAGCAAACTGCGGCTTGCGAGCCACATGCGGCTCTTTGGCCCCTTGAGTGTGGCTCTTCCACAAAATATCACGTGCGGGCGCACATGTACAGTACGATTGAAACTTCGTGGCCCGTGCACAGAAGTTGGTATTTTGTGGAAGAGCCACACTCAAGGGGCCAAAGAGCCGCATGTGGCTTGCGAGCCGCAGTTTGCCAACCACTGGTATAGGGAATGTGTTAGAAATTGAAATCTTTAGAGCCCTACAGCAGACCTATGCAGATCTACTGCACCAGAGCCCAACAGCCTGTGTGAACAAGAGCTCCAAGTGGTCCTGATGCTGTGTGTAGACCGAGAATTACTTCTCTAGGGTTTATGTTGTCAGCCACAGAGTCCTCTTACCAGCCTTCCTTGTTCCCAGAATCAGATATGATCATGGGCCCACTAGCCCCAGGAAGCAAGAGCAAAGAACCTTCTGTTGAACTGTTTGCTTGTTTTTTAATTCCTAGAAGTTCCTCCAGGTCATAGCTGGAGCTGAGAAGTATTTTATTGGCTTACTATACCAGCAGGCAACGAAGAGGTGGCATTGGATCAACAACTCCATTTTCAACGGCAAGTATGTGAACAACCCACATTTTTCTAGAGAACTTTGTTCAGTTCAGGAGTCCAGATCTGAGATTCAGTGGATTTGTCCTGGAAGAGCACAAAGCTTAGACCTAGTTCTCTGTTCTGTTTCTCTCCTTTCTTCCAACCCATCCATTCCCAAAGATACATTTTTTGGTAATTTTTTTATTATGGAACATACCAAACATTTCTAAATAGAGAGAAGAATATTCATACAACAAATTATTTTGTTCAAATTAGGATCCAAACAAACCCACATACTAGTACATACCATTTGTTTGATCTATCTCATAAGTCTCTTTTAACCCACAGATCATATTTTATTACTAAGTTCTGACAAGTTTCCCAGATGTGGCTTCTTTATCCAAAGAAAGATAAACATTAGCAACTTGTCTCTGTCTTAAAGTTATAAACTTTAATTCCCAAGAGCTATCTTTTATCTTTCATTCCATGGACATACATTGGTGGAGAACATGGCATTGCCAGTGTACATCTGAAGAGACTGAGTCAGATAGAAAGCAAGTCCATTCCCTGCCTATAACTGGGCTTCCCACAGAGGAGTGGAAATTAATATTCACTGTCAAATAAATGCCAGACACTTTACACATGTCATTCCTGCACTATCCACAATGATGCTACAGAAAAAAAGCTTTTGTTAATCCCCATTTCACAGACAGTTGGATGGAGGATAAGTGACTTAGAAATGTGTTGAATGTCACCAAGCTGAGAATTGATGGAGCCACATTTTGATCCCACATGCACTTGACTTCATAACTCTTGACCTTTCCATGAAGCCAGACTCTTTCCAGTCAGACTAAAAGAGCCTGACTGACGGAAAAAGGAGGTGTGAGAAGGCCAATGAAGTATTTCTTTCCTAAAGCCACCTGCTGCCTAGAGCAAGAAGTATCTTCCTCCTCTCAGTCCTCTTGCTGTGCACATAGTACCTTCAGTACTAAAACATTACTTCTGGGAGGAAGTGGAACAAATGACCCATGTGGTGCTTCTAACCAAACACAGAGTGTGTCAGTCCAAGACTGTGAGTCCATAAACATTCACACGAGAGTTGACAGGAAAGGGTCAGTTTGGAGATGGATTTGGGGATAAGAGGG
Organism: Myotis myotis; assembly: GCF_014108235.1. NCBI lineage: Eukaryota > Metazoa > Chordata > Mammalia > Chiroptera > Vespertilionidae > Myotis > Myotis myotis. The sequence continues at coordinate 52,512,424 of NW_023416315.1, forward strand.
GGACTGGAATCAGAAAAAGGCAGGACTGAACTGATGGGCCTTAACCATGTTGTTTTCTCATTCAGTATTACCAATCAGATTCAGAATTTCAACTGTGTGACCATAGGCCTAACAAACACATTTGATGCTGCATCATGTGACGTTTTGCACCGCTATATCTGTGAAAAGCGTGCCAAAGAAGAACCAACATACTCATGAAGATAGAAAAAGAGAACATTGATAATTGGGACTGATCCAAGAAATAGAGAATATCAAATTACTGTGTCTGTCTTCTACGGGTTACTGGCTGAGCTCCCTAACCAATCCTCGGGGCTAATGCACGGGCCCCTTTACAGATATACTTGCATGTACACAACTGAGGCAAACCCCCCATTCTGAGCCAGTAGTTCCTCAAGAGTCCATTTCCTGTGAGAGTCGCATCTGTGATTCCTTTTTATCTGAACAAGTCATGAAGTCAATGATCCCTTCGTGCATCTGTAGACTAGAAGAGGCCTGGCTGTTTGGAGGAATGAGCTTCTGTATTCCACAAGAGGGACTGGATACTAGCCATCTCCAGGAAACATGAACAGTTGTGTGGAGGCACTTCAGTTGGTATAAAGACAACTATGTTTCTGTAGAACTGAGCATTTCTCATTGGTCAACAGGGCTGAGCCTGTTGCTAGGGTCTGTCTGATCCTCAGAGCACCTGGCCACACTACCAGGGAGAAACTGCAGACTGAGCAGGTGTGAACCTTATTTAGAGAGTAGCAAGGGTGGAAGATGGATAAACTCCACTTCTGTGCCCTCATCTCTGTTCCCAAGAGACCCCTCCACACACCCTTCATCCCTGCCCCTGGTCTGAACTGAGATCAGGCTCTGGGAAGGACTCTTGGAGCCGAGCTTGGAGCAGAGAGAGTGTTGTTCCAGGGAATGAGGAGGAGTCTTGGCAGGCCAGGAATCTGCTAGGAAATCCCTTTTAAGACAACACAACAGTCAAGATGATCAAGCTGACTGAATCTCTGTTCTTCAACAAAGCTCTAAGAGAGACTCAAGCTAACAATGTTCTTGGTTTTGGCCTGAATCTCCATTTTAACAGATTCTGATTATCTGATCATATGTGTTGAGTATATTTTAACAAACTGAGGTTGTCTCCTGGGCCCCAGTGATCACAACATATTCCTCTTTGCAGTTCTGTAGCGACCCTGCCAGGTACAGCTTTGCACTGGTTGACATCACACTGATCCCAGACAAGTCCAGCTGATCAAGAATTAGAAAAGAAGGGAAGGGGGGTTGCTCAAGGAAACATTGGGTGGAGGCAAGGAGTGGGCATATAGGAGAAAGGGCACACCAGGAACAAATGGAAATCATTCTGGAGGAAATAAGAGTCCATTTGGCCCGATGGGAAGGAAGGCAAGAAAGAGGTAGAAAAACCATGGGGTATCCTGTCTGTTCTCTGAACTCAACATAGGCTATAGACCCTCCTCAGTGCATGGAAAAGAGAAGAGAGATGCCCACAGGTTTTCAGTAGCAAGAATTAAACCATGAGAGACTGTACAAAATAAATGGAAATTATAGTCACCTAAGTAAAAAGCTTACCATTTATGTCTAATAAAATAAATGTCATTAGATGAATGTCAAATTAAATTACTGTCAGTTTTACTTTTATTATTATACCACTAAGCTCTGTTCCTGTGTTACTAAGCGTCATAGTTTTTGGTTAATTAGCATGTCACTTATTTATAATTTTAAAAAATGATATAATTAGAACTTGCTTGAAGGAGATTGCCAGAAACGATTTGTGTTTGGGGTAGAGTGGATGTTGGAATTATATTAGTAGTCTCATGGTGTTCGCAAAGACCAGTGCTGCAGTTGAGGAGGGAGGAAAGACTAGGTGTGTGGTAAAAAAAAAAGAAAAAAAAAAAGAAAAAGCAGAATTCTAACCAAAGTTAAGCCCCAGAATTCAAACAACAGAGTGAAAACCACAACCGTCTGTTTTGAGAAGGGAGAACTGTGGTTGCCACACTTCCTATGCAATGACAGGAGAGATTGCAAACCTTTAGAGTCCGGAAATGTAGACATCTAGTGATTTCCCTAGGAGACAGCTCAAATTTTCCCCAAGATAAGGAGGTGTTCTATCCCAGTTCTAAAAGAGGTCCCATGAGCTTGGCTGGGGTGCTGGTGGGGAGTATATAGGAAATATGTGGACTATGGTTTAAGTTTATTACTGGGGGCAGGGGTGGTCAGGTATTAGGATAGATAAATGTCACCTTACAGGATAGCAGCAGTGTGGTTTTCATTTTTTTATTATATATATTTTTAATCCTCACCTGATAATATATTTATTGATTTTTAAAGATAGTGGAAGGAAAGGGGGAAGAGAGAGAGAGAAAGAAAGAGAGAGAGAGAGAAACATTGATCGGTTGCCTCCCATATGTGCCCCAACTGGGGTTGAACCCACAACATAGGTATGTGCTCTGTCCTGAAATCGAACCCACAACCTTTTTGGTTTATAAGACAATGCTTCAACTAACTGACCACCCAGCTGGGCTGTGGTAGAGTTTTTTAAAAAAGCAATGTAAATCTAATAAACCACTGGATTAGAGTTTTGACTCTGCTTCCAATATGGTATGGGAATCTGTATAGAATTCTTATGTTTTCTGTGTCTTAATTTCCTTATGTATAAAATGGGGCAGTAATCTCTCTTTCACAAAATTCTTGCATATAATAAATAAGATCCTCACTATGTGTCTCAATGGTGATAAACAATAGGGGAAGCCCTTAGTGGAATATTTGCAGTTAAGACCTTTATCTTAGAATTGGCTCTTCAATTTGACTTTTCATTCTCTTTATAGTGTCCTTCGATGCACAAAAGATTTTAATTTTGATGAATTCCAATTTATCTATTTTTTTCCTTTTATTGCCTGTGCTTTTGGTGTCATATCCATTAAATCGCTGCCAAATCCAGTGTCATGAGACTGTTCCCTATGTTTTCTTCTAAGAGTTTTATAGTGTCAGGTCTTATAGCTAGATCTTTGATCTCTTTGGATTAACCTTTGTATATGGGATAAGGTAACAATCCAAATTCATTCTTTTGCATGTAGATATCCAGTTTCTCCAAGTGCCAGGTCTTTAATCTCATAAGATTGAAAATAATGTTCTATATAATTTTTTCCTTCTTGAATCTAATTATAAGCATATATCTAGATTACAGAAGCAACAGACTATAACAAAAGCAAATTACTACATGAAACATTACCCTATCTCAGACAAACATAATCTTACACCCCTGGATTGAAGTTAGGCATTGTGGTAGATTATATTATTGTTCACAAACTCACTGTCCCTCCCTGCAGGAGGACAATCCTTTCCTATCCTGCTGGTAGCAGGCTTGGCCTTGTCACTTGCTTTAGCCAATGAAGGCTGACCACAATTTACCATACTCTTCCCCACCCCCACCCCAGTTGGAGGTTGCCACATTAGCCTGGACTATACAGAGGACAATGAGGAGCAGAGAGACAATTGACCCATAGTCAAATACTGGGAACAGAATAAACATTTACTGTTGTGAGCTACGAAGATATTTGAGGTTGTTTGTCATCATAACATACCTAGACTATCTTGATGCAAGAATGAATATCAAGTAGTTCACATAAAGATATACAATTAGCATTGCACAAGTTAGCAATGTAGGTTATTTAGCACACTGGTTAAGCAGATGAACTCTGATGCCAGACTGCCTAGGTTTGGATCCTGGGCCCCTACATACTAACAATGTGACCTTGGGCAAGTCCCTTCCTATCTCTGTACCACAGCAATGCTTTTCCTAAGCTTGCAACTTTTATGTTAAAAACTAAAAATATTTCCTAAAATATTTTTATTTAACAGGTAGCTCCATTTACCAAGTGTCTTCCAGTTAGAGAAATATGTGTATGTAAATAAGCAGGTATTCCTGTATAATAGAAGAAATAAATACATAAATTCATAAATTAAAAAGGGTGAGAGGTTGAATTACTACATCCCTAAGACACAAAATAAATGCAATTATTTTATTTTTATAGGCAATACACACACATGATTACACAAATAATAAAAAAAATCTTAAAAGGCATGCAGTGAACAGTCTTGCTCCCTTCCCCATTCTTTGTGCCCATCCCCCTACCACAATCCCATAGGCAATCACCTATTAGTTCCTTATCATTCTGTTAACAAGTAAATCTATATATATAAAAGCCTAAGTGACTGTTACGACCGAACAACCAACTCAACCTGAACAACCAGAAAAACCAGTCGACCGGTCACTATGACATGCACTGACCACCAGGGGGCTGGCATTCAATGCAGGAGCTGTCCCCTGGTAGTTAGTGCACTCCCACAGAGGGAGTGCTGCTCAGCTGACCGACCAGTCACAGCAGCCCACCAGCCTGGCAACAGCCACTCCCTCCCTCAGTAATCCTGCAGGTCCAATCTCTGGAGAACAGGCCAGGCACCCATGGACCAGCACCACTGGCATGATCCCAACAGCGCCGCAGGCCTCCTGGAAGTCAGCCTTGGGCACCATGGCCGCTTCCCCTCTCTAGATGCTCCACAAGGAAGAAACAACATAAAAGTGGCTGCCAGGTGACTTCCGACAACTGGCGCAAATGTCAGTGGGACGGATCCAGATCCCAGGCCAGCAAGGGCATTTTACTGCCTGCCCCCCCACACCCGGACCCCACCCGTGCATGAATTCGTGCACCGGGCCTCTAGTATAAATATAAATATGCAGCAGGTCCTGGGCAATTTGCTACAATGTTGCCATAGGAACTTAACTCTCATTTATATCAATTCACTTACGGCAAAACTGACTTTATACTACATCATTTTGCCACTGTTCCATGGACCTATCAACAACATTAAGTGAGGACTTACTGTGCATTCTTTTCTACTCCGTCCTTACACAAAAGGCTGAATACTGAAATTCAATGTACTTTCCTTTTCTCACTTACCAATATGGCTTGGAGATCATTTCTAACCATTGAAAAAAAGAGCTTCTTTATTCTTTTCACAGCTACATAACATTTCATTGTACAGATAAACATAATTTTTTTAACCAGCTACCTATTGATATCCCATTCAATTACCAATATTATAAAAATGTTGTAGCAGATGAAACTGTGCTTATGACATAAGCAATGGAAACAGTGGCTGGAACAGAGTGGGACAGACTAGGGGGAGGGCAAGGTTGGGAAATGCAGGAAATGAGGCATGAGAACAGCTCAGTGAAGAGCTGGATAATAGCACTGTAACTTGGGGGATGGGAGGAGCACAGGAAAAGGAGAACTAAGAAATACAGTGGAGAATCAGAGCCACAGACAAAGCCTATAAAGAGGAATCAGGAGAGAACGTGGGCAGGAGAGGACAAACAAATGACGGGGACAGGAAGCAGCAGAGGGTGGTGTCATGGACCATGTAAGGGCTGGAGAATGTGGGAAAGGCACTTCCTCTCAGTCTGGGAGCCAGCTTGGTTTGTCACTTCAGCCCCACGCAACAGCTCTGTTGCCCCACCTCCTTTGTGACAGGCAGCATGATCTGGGGCCTGTCAAGTGAGAGAATACCTCCTTACCTAGCTCTTCCTCAGAAAGTCCACAACTTAAGAGATGTGTCTGTATGTAAAAGTCAAACCACCCTGGGATTGCAAAGGTGCCCAGAATTGTGGAATGAGTTCCTTCTCTATACTATGCAGAGAAGAAATGAGGCAACAGGACTTTGGGAAAGAAAACCAACGAAATATGTTTGAGCCAGAAAAGGAATAGGGAGCTTTACATGTAGGACACAAAGCACAGGACATATTATGGGAAAATGATTCGAAACCTAGAATTAAGTAGTCATTCAATTCTTCGGTTGGAGAATATTTTGTCTAGCCTTTTCTGTTTAGAAATCTAAATATTGCATATATTATTTTTACATTTAGTTTTTAAACGTTTTACTGTGAAATATCTCATAACTTGAAAAAGCATATGTGTTTGTGCACACACAGAGTAGAGCAAAAGTAGGTTTACAGTTGTGAGTATGCAAAACAAAAGAGTTTATTCTTTTTTTTTTTTAATATTTTTTAGGCGAATTTTTTATTTTTTTTAATATATTTTATTGATTTTTTACAGAGAGGAAGGGAGAGAGATAGAGAGTTAGAAACATCGATGGGAGAGAAACATCGATCAGCCGCCTCCTGCACATCTCCCATTGGGGATATGCCCACAACCCAGGTACATGCCCTTGACCGGAATCGAACCCGGGACCCTTGAGTCCACAGGCCGACGCTCTATCCACTGAGCCAAACCGGTTTCGGCAAAGAGTTTATTCTTGTATTATTATTTACTAATTATTGTATTATTTTCCATACAAACAACTGTGAACCTGCTTTTGCCCCACCCTGTATATGTATATATAACAAATTGGATTTTAAGATAATAAAATGAATTTTTTAAGATAATAAAGTAAATTTGCAAGTTAATAAGCAACCACATTAAAAACCATGGCCATGACTTAAAAGATAAGACTTTTGTTGCACACAGACTATTTGATGATGACACGATGCAGTTCCAAAGATAAGTAAGTACTTTTCATTCTAGAATCCATAAGAGTTTCCCCATGTAAAAGCCTTAGGGCATGAGAATCCCGCCCCCACCCCAGCATGCACCCTTGTCTCTCAATTCACAGGACATCCTGTCTCCAACTGCTCTGACCTACCATCCTGTCTACTTCCCTGCTCATTTTTACCACCACCCTTCTATCCTCAAGGGCCTTAACTGTCTTCTATGCTTGTTATGCAATGCTCTGCAAAATACTTTTGAACAGTTACAAGAAAGTATCCCTAACCAATCCCACCCAGATATGGTTATTTCTTTCCTTTGTATCCTCCAAGACAAGGCTCTATTTGCATTGTATTCTAAAGTTTTTTTTTCTCTCCAGTTATATTTATCAGTTTGGGGTTGTTGTTGGGAAGTGGGGTCTAACCAAGACACCATCACAAGAAAAGAGCTATTCTGAGACAAAGTAATGAGTCTTTCCCTAACTTGCTGGCTCCCTGGAGTGGATTACCCAGGTATTTCCATTATTGTTATGATGAAAGCCATCCTCCACCTTTCATTCAATGGCGGGGGTAAGGGGAAGAGATCAACCGAAGGACTTGTATACATGTATATAAGCCATACCAATGGACATGGACAACAGGGGGATGGGAGCATGAGTGTGTGTGTGGGGGAGGTTGGGGGTTAATGGGGGGGATGAGGACACATTTGTAATACCTTAACTAATAATAAAAAAAATAAAATAAAATAAAATACAAAAATAAAAAATAAAAAAAATAAAATAAAATACAAAAATAAAAAATAAAAAAAAAATTAAAAAAAAAATAAATAAAGCTCTGAGATTTCTCATTTCCTCCAGCTCTGAGCTTTTGATGCCTCTGGTCCCCAGATGACAACAGAGAAGTGGGGTCCAGAAGGAACTTCCATCTGTTCTGTATGGTCTCTACCCTGGGGCTAGAATACAAGAAAACAGTTGCTATAGAGGCAACATCCTTCAAATTCTCAAGTCTATAATTCCAGCAGGGGAGACAAGACCTAGGCAGTTTGTGCCTCTAACCAAACTGCCATCGTCTCCGTCTCATAGAGCAACTTGGAAAATTCCAAATAGCATATCTGCTTGTCTGTGACATTCCATTTTCTCCAGAGCCCTGGGATAAGGAAAAATATTAGAAGACACCAAAATAGATCACATGGAGTTCCTTAGGGTGTCTAGGCTCCTTCCCCTGACCTTGAGTAATGGCCATGCAGATCTTCACTTAAATATCTTCTCTTCTTGGGCCCTTTTCCACTCATCCCTTCTAATGCAATACATGGACAATTTCACTAACTCTTTTAGACTGTATTTTTCTTTCTATTGGCTCTCATCAATATCTCAAATCAAGTTACACATTTACTTGATTATTCATTTATCATCAAAATCCCACATTAGAAAGAAGTACCTTGAAGGCAAGTTCTTTTTCTTGTATCACCACCAGTGATAAAAAGAGAGTCTGCCAATATCTCATATGACTGTCAGCTGATTTCTCAACAGAAACTATGCAGGCCAGAATGGAGTGGCAAAGATATTCAAAGTGATGACCAGCAAGAACCTACAACCAAAATTACTCTACTCAGCAAAGCTATCATTTAGAATTAAAGGTCAGATAAACAGCTTCACAGGTAACAAGCTAAAGGAGTTCATCACCGCCAAACCAGTATTATATGAAATGCTGAAGGGTATTCTTTAAGAAGAGGAAGAAGAAGAAAAAGATAAAGATAAAAAATATGAACAACAAAGTGGCAACAAATACATATCTATCAACAAGTGAATCTAAAAATCAAAGAATAAAAAATCTGATGAACAGAATAAACTGGTGAATGGGATAGAATCAGGGGCATGGAAATGGAACAAACTGACAATTCTCAGAGGGAAAGGTGTGTGTTGGGGGGAGAGATTAGGCAAAGATCTTATATGCATGTATGCATTACCTATGGACACAGATAATATGGTGGTGAGGACCTGGGGCAGGGTGGGAACCAGGTGGAGAGGAGCTATGAGGGGAAAAAAGATGGGCATAATAACTGTAAAAATCTCAAAAATAAAGATTTTTTAAAAAGAAAATAAAACTTGAAATCAAACCAGAAAAGAAGATCTAGAGAGCATAAGACATAAGGAAAAATCATTGTTCAGTTTATGATATCTGTAGGGGCATGTGACAGGAAAAAAGAGAGGGTGAAAGTTCAAGGAAATTTTTTAAGTAGGCAATTCTTTATGAAAGAAAAAACAAATGGAGAATTCGAGCAATACCTGTATAAGTATATTGTTTATAAATATGTACCAGCAGAAGTAGTTGAACATAGCTGCCTCTGATTATGGATTATCACTGGTTATCACTATATGAATCATTTAGAATTATTTGATATTTTTTCTTTTTTATTGTGGTAAAAAATGCTTAACATAAAATTTACCATTTTAACAATTTTAAGTGTACAGTTCTGTGGCATTAAGTACATTCACATTGTTGAATAACCATCATCACTATCCATCTCCAGAACATTTTAATCATCCCAAGCTGACACTCTGTACCTATTACTTAATAACTCCCATTGTCCCCTTCCTCACACCCTTGATACTCATCTTTTTACTTTCTGTCTCTATTCTAGTTACCACATATAAGCGGAATCATGCAATAGCCATCCTTATGCATCTGTCTTATTTTACTTAGCATAATGTTTACGATATTCATCCATGTTGTAGCATGTATCAGAATTTTATCACTTTTTAAGCCTGAATAATATTCCATCGTAAGCATATACAACATTTTGTTTATACATTCATCTGTCAAGAGACTTTTGGGTTATTTCCACTTTTTGACAATTGTGAATAATGCTGTTATGATTGTGGATAATGCTGTTCTCTTTTATTACAAAGTCTTAAGAGTTATTAATAGTAAATTATATAAATACGTGGGTATAAAAGTAAGTGTTCAGGTATGGCATATGAATGGGAAAATCCCCAGGGTTGGGTTGACTGCTCTGATTCAGAGCTTACAGTTGCTAACCACTTGTGGTGTAGCTGAGTGGGGCACATGACATCAGGCACAGTGTTCAAAAACAATATGGGCTCTTAGGATGGCAAGGACAGAGGCTGAGGGTATAACGGATGAGGATTCTAACCTACTAGGATGACCTGATAAAGGTACAGGACTTCTTAGGAGTTGCAAAGCTATGAGACAACTTGGTACACTGGTATCATGACAATAGAAAGATAGAAAATGTGAAAGTAAAGCCACAAGTACATGCTGATGAGAGAATCAGAAGCAAGCCTAATGTCACAGAGGAAAGACAAATATGCCTTCATTTACAATGAGACATAGATTACAGACATGAGAGACAGAGGAAAGATTGACCTTCTACCATTAAAGAGCCCCTACTCAACACAATGGTCAGGCAGAAAATTTACAATCATACATTAATTGAGAGAGTATATTCCTTGGGGCTTTCACTATAGATTCAGCAGTGTCCCAATCAATATCCCAGCAAGCTTTGTTGTAGATATATACAAAATGATTCCAAAATTTACATGGAAAGAGAATGGTAATAGAATAACCAAAACAGTTTTGAAAAAGAAGAGTCTTTTTTTATATTATTTATTTATATCACAAATTGATCTAACCACATGTATACATATATTCACCTAAATATGATGCATATTGATATCTCCAACACTACTAGTAATCTACTACTAGATGCCTTATTCTAGCTTTCTCTCCTTGCTCATCTGTAACTTTCCTATCCACGGTGAAAGACCCAGGCCCTACCAGCTGCCATCCTTTATTTATTTGCTCAGCTGTAGTGTACACATCCAGCAATTTCAGATTTGTTAACTCATCCCCTCAGTGAGAAACGACTTTACTGACAAGAGTACTATGATTGGGCATGGTTCCTTTTCCTAACTTAGTCTTGTAGACTCCAGTCTAAACACTGCTTTTCAAAGTCACTTCCCTTTTTACTCACCACCTCGGTGAGGTAATCTCATATATTTATAATGTTGGGAAGGCTGTCTTATGTGCACAGTCTTTTGTCACCTACTTGGAAACATAAAAATGGCAGAAATATTGATAGACAAGAGTGGTGCAACAGAAACTGGGATGGAACAATATGGAAACTGAGACATACAAATTATGGAGCTCAGTGTAGAGCTGGAAGACAGTTTGGTAAACCTGGTCCTTGTGAGGGAGGGGAGGGGAGAAAGGAATATAGAAATGTAGTTAACAGAGAAAGGAGATGAAATGCTCCATGTCAGGGTGGAACAATGTGAGAGGCTGCCTGTTTTCTGCCCTCCATGCAACCTCCCTCAGCCAGGGGCATAGTAAGTTCAACTCTCCCTTGTTACTTTAGCACCAAGAATACAGCCCCACTGCCCTTCCACATTTGGGGCTAGCATGATGATATGAGTGATGCCGGGCAAGAAAATGTCTCTTTCAAGACCTTCCCTCCACACCCTGAAGTGTCTGTATCATCATCCAGCCCTGAGGTTAGTAAGAGGTCAGGGCTGTGGAGTGAGTTCATTCTCACTACTGCCAGTCAAGAAAATCTACAGGGAGGTACTGTCACTGTTGGACCTTGGGGCAGAAACCTCAAGAAATGGTTGAAGCCTGAGGCTGGACTTGGGATCATGCAGAGAAGTAAAAGAGGGACCTTTAGGCAGTGAGATCATGAAATCATAGGACAATATAGGCGAAGATGACTCCAGCCCTTAGAATCAAACATTTAGGTCAGCTGACAGAAAATGAAGTATCCTTTTCCTTGCATTTTCCAGTCAAAGATCTGATTGTTCTAAAAAAAATCACACACATTTTGTATATCTACATTTGTCAAATTTATATTGTAAGACATATAACTACAGAAGTATAGATAAATGTATTCATTGCACTTAAAAGTTAATAAAGTGAACTCACATATAGGAACCATCCAGTTACAAAATGGAACACTTCCAGTTTCTTAAAATTCCCTTGTAGATTACAAACTATTTGTTGATGAAAAGGATCATTTCAGATTTGAATTAGGGCTTTCAGATTACTCGGTTCCATGATGATGAGTCCATGATTGTCTTTAGGACAGAACTAACCCTTGAGGAGGTGACAGCAGCGTTTCATGACATCTCGAAAGGCCTCTATGAATTTGTCATTCCGGAGGGTGAAGATAAATGGGTTCAGAAAAGGAGTCACTACTAAAACCATCACTGATGCTACCCTGTTGTATTCAGCTGCCTGTGTTTGCTTGGGTTTCACATAGAGGAACAGGCAGGTGCCATAGCCGATCACAACAACGGTGAAGTGGGAGGCACATGTGGAGAAGGCTTTCCTCCGGCCAGAGGCTGAGGGGATCTTGAGGATGGTGGAGATGATGTAAGTGTAGGAGACAATTGTAGGGATCAAAGAACCAACAATAATGAAGACAGCCATTAAAAAAAGAATAAGCTCTGTGAAAAGGCTGTCATCACAGGATAGTCTGAGAAGTTGCCCTCGGTCACAATAAAAATGGTCTAACACATTCGATTTGCAGAAGGTCAACTGAAACGTGGCATAAACTGGCCAGATTTGAAAAAGGAACCCAAACACCCATGACATAATTACCACCCAGATGCAGGTGTGGCTGTTCATAATGCTGCTGTATCTCAAAGGGTTACACACAGCCACATAACGGTCCACAGCCATCACTCCCAGTAATACCAACTCCGACGTGCCCAAAGAAAGGTACAAGTATAGTTGTGCACCACAGGCAGTCAAAGATATAGCCTGCATCCCAGGGAGCAACAAGCCCCAGAGCATCAAGGGAACGGCAACAGATGTGATCAGGATCTCTAGGACAGAGAGGTGGCCAAGGAAAAAATACATGGGGGACTGCAGACGTTTATCAACACAGACAGTCACAATGATGACTATGTTTCCCATTAATGTCACTGAATAGAGAAAGAGGAAGACAGCAAAGAGGATATTGTGTTGTTCTTTGGAGCCATAGAAACCAAGGAGATAAAAATCAATGGCACTAGAGTAATTCTTCAACATTTAGTCCTGTGTTGTTGCTCTTTATGAAATCTAGAGAAAAAGAGAGAGAAAACATGTTCACAATTTCAAAAGACTTCAGAAAACATTTCCTCTGCTCTTAGGCTCCCCATCATGATCAAGTGGGCTCATTTCCTACTATTCTTTGTATAAGATTGATGCTAAATGTTTTATGAGAAACATATAATATATGAAGACAGATGTATATGTCCAAGAAGATGAACAAAATCACCAATACCATATCCCAGGCATAAAAACCCACCCACCCCAATATGCACCCTGTCCCTTAATTCACTAGACATCCTACCTCCAACTCTGCTCTAACCTCCCATCTGTCTAGTTCCCTGAGCATAGGTGCTCATTTTTACCACCATTCCTTCCATCCTGAATGCCCTAAGTCACCCTTCTGTACCTGATATGTCCATGCCCTGCCAAACTGCTGCATCTCAGCAGTTACAAGGAAGTCTTCCTAGCCAATCCCACCAGACTTGATTACTTCTTTCCTGTGTTTCCTTTAAATGTAGGCTCCATTTGCCTTCTGTTCACCTAATGTTTTCACTGCACTCTTCTTTATCATCATTTCTGCCTGTTAGTAGGGCTGCTGGCAGGGAGGTGGGTTCTACTCAGGACATTATCGTAAGAATTATTTTGAGACACAGTATTGAGTCTTGCCCTGACTTCTGGGGAGCTGACTCCCTGGAATGGATTATCCACTTCTTTCTCCTTATTCTTATGGTAAAAAGCCATCCTTCACCTCTCACTTCAGTGAACGTGTCTCGTCCAAGTAGGAAGAGTATCACCAGCTCCCAGTTGGTGACCTCTAGCTCTGAGATTATGATCCCTCTTGCCACCAGATGACAGAGGGAGTCGGGGTCCAGAGGAGTGCAGAGGAGGCTTGGACTTTGATCCCCAACTCCCATCTGTCCAGCATGCCCTCCATCCTGGGAGCAGGAGACAAGAAAGCAGCTAGAGTTTAGAGGCAACATACTCTGACTTCACCTGGTCTCAAATCTCTAGTTCCGGCAAGGAGACAGGCTTACTGTCCTAGGCAAACTGTCCTGATCACCAACCAGGCATGATCTGAGTCCCACAGAGAAGCTTGGAAAAGTCTCCAGAGAATATCTGCTCATCCATTTTCGTCAAAGTCCTACAAATGAGGGAAAGTGTCGAAAAACACCAAATGAATCGCACTGACTTGGGATCTCTGGGCTCCTTCCCTCACCACACACAGGTCACTGATCGAATGTCTCCAGTCCATGGGCACTTCCCCAGGCATCCTCTCTAAAACAGCACATGCACTTACTCATATTGGATCGCTCATGAGGCTGTATTTTCTGCTCATTGGTTTTCATCAACAGCTGAAATTAAAGTACCTTAAGGGAGTTTCTTTGTCTTTCTTATTCACTGTCACATCTCCAGTGCCAAGAACAGAGTATGCACTCTTTTCATGTTTATTCAATAAATAAATCAATGAATGAATCATAAACAAGTCAATGGATAAACAAAGGGTATCCATCCTGACCTGCTTTCTCTCCTGTTAGAGGATAGGGTGCTCTTTTCACTCCTCACTAAGGCATTGTCCGGTCAATCTGTGGACCCTGCCTGGAAATCACTTACAAAATGGCAGACATGAAAGAAAAAGGGAGGAGGGAGAGAGCAGGGCACTGAGTGGTGGCAGAGCGCTGTGTTCATTAGCAGCACTGAGAAGGGCAGAGTCTGCCCTCTGCTGTGGAGAAGGAACCTGATATACATCATCCACCCTGCAGCTCCTTTAGTCCATGCCTCACGCTCTAGGTGTCCTTGCGCTGAACAATAACAAATCCAAGAACTGCCCATCCTGAGCCTCTCCTACTCTGACTTTCATGGAGAGGAACCCTTGGAAGACACTCACCTCCAGAGAAGGGGACTTGCCTGGAAAGGTGCATGGCTCTCCAGGGATCAGCCCAGGCTACCTGCTGCCTGGCTACTGCCGAGCTTGCTCTGTGGGCCAGAACAGCTCCTACTGTCTTCACTTGTGGCGGGGGCGGGCGGGGGGGTAGAGGGGGGGACAGTGCTGTGGGGAACCCAGTTGTCTCCCTCTGTCTCTCTCCCTCCTGCTTTCCTTCTCTCTGTCCCCAAGGAGAGTTACTCACTGAGGAACTAAATTTGTCAAGTTCAGAGAAACCCTAGGGATGCCGTCGAGGGAAAGCCAGAGAAACTTTCACTCCTCCCTCCCGAGGCTAATCAAACTTTAGAAGGAGGAAAAGTTTCTGTAACGGGCAAATTTGACGTCTCCCAGCCAGGAGTTTCTCAGTGCCCAGGCTGCCTTCCTCCTGGACCCCAATCCTGGTTATCAGTTAACAGTCCAGGTGGTAAATGGCCAGCCCCCTGCTGCCTCGTGTGACTCTCCCTGATGCCAATTAGCCCTGCAGAGCCTACTGGACTCTCAAGCAGAAGACACCAAAGCACACATCCAAAACCCAGAGGCCACCAATACCCTCTGTCAAAAAGTTTTTCAGCTCATCTTTCCCAGAGATCTGCTCTCCATCTACCAGATACTCTCTGACCATAGTTATGGGAAACCTGGTAAGAGAAATAGAGGATCTGCCACCCAAACCAACCTCTCAAGCAGCTCAGGCCCCTGCCTATTCCAGACTCTCCAACAAGCATGCATTCCAGCTGCGGCTGTTCAGCCATATTTTCCCATCTAGGTCTTCAGATGCAACCCGGGCATCTTCCTGAGCTGCTTGAATTGAGAGGAAAAGGCTGAAGAACCCACATACTGAACTGACCCCAAAAAGTAGGATATAAAAATGAGGGTG
Organism: Myotis myotis; assembly: GCF_014108235.1. NCBI lineage: Eukaryota > Metazoa > Chordata > Mammalia > Chiroptera > Vespertilionidae > Myotis > Myotis myotis. The sequence continues at coordinate 52,527,817 of NW_023416315.1, forward strand.
GCTGGGGTGCTAGATAAAATAGAAAAATAACATTTAAAATATTTGCATTTAGAAAACAATTTCCATTTTATATAGTATTAGCACAATTCGTGTTAAAAACTAAAATTGTATAGAGGAATATAAAACAAAATGCAAACGTCCTTCTCACTAATGCCTGATTTTCCCGATCTGTCTCCAACAGGTACACTAACAGGACTTTCTATTGTGTCCATACAGAAGTTTTCTGTGCATACACAACATATCTCGAAATAATCTTTACTTGCAATTTTAGTAGAGATATTGTCCTGTTACTTTCTTTTTGTTATATGTATATGTGTGTGTGCATTAAACCTTCCCATGTGAGCACCCATATATATCTCACATTTCAAGTTATTGTTAAATAAATATTCACCTTATGAAAAAGCCATCATTTGCTTAATGAGTAGCCTGCTGATAAACATTGTTTTTCACAGCATAAATGATGCTGCAATAAATATCTGCACATGTAAGCCTGTGCATTTGTATAGTTATATCTTCCTATTAAATTTATTCACTGTTACCAAATTCTCCTCTGAAAAGTTGTGTCAATTTATAATCTCTTGAAAGGAGATTATATTGGGACCATCCCCCTAGCCTTCTGCAGGGATTTGCAGAAAATTTCCTTTCAATGCTAACCCTGTCCAGATCCCAGAATGCCACTAACATATCAGGAGTCAGTGAGTACACTGTGAAGTAAGGAAATGACTCGGAGGTCCTCATCCCCATGGGAACTGTGCTGCCAGCTGCCCAGGCCTCCTCTGTCCTAGCATCTGCCTGGGAGCCTCTCAGCAGCTGTGTTGGGTCATGTGATGACTGTTTGAGAAATGTGAAGCCAGGCTGATGGCAAATGAGGAATCCAAAGAGGATGGGCTCTTCCTCTCAGAATCCTTATTATAGAACCAACTTCCCTAATTCAAGGTATGGTTCAGTTTATCTAATGTCCTACTACTGTTGTCTAAGGCCACAGTCGCCAGTAGACAATTCAGAAGTAGGATTGCCGGAAACCAATTCCGGCATGACAGCAGGGCTGCATCTGGGAATGGCTGAGGGCATTTCCCCAAACCTGAAAAGGGATTATTGCTTGGCTGCCAGACAGCTCAGGGCATCTTAATCTACATGTTATTGCCTCCTACTGGCCAAACACCTGAACAGCCGTAGGCTAATTTCCCCATTCTGACAATGCTTGTGTATACCCTTTGAAGTGTATATCTCTGCCTCACCTCAGGACAATTTGTGTTAATAAAAAGCAGGGGGTCCTGAGACAAGGAGACCTTAGACCTGAGACCTTAGAACTTAGATCTTAGTTTCCTTTAAACTAGGCTCCTCTGACCCCCAAATGCCTTTCAAAATTATGCTTCGTCTCTAGACTCTTATTTAATCTACGCACAGCCTTCTCCAGATTGCTGAACCCTTCTTGATGCTGGAACAGGAACCCCGGCATAGGATGGGGTGTAAACTAGTAAAACCCATTGGAAAAAGTTCATACATTTCTTTAAAGCTAAGTATATACCCCTACCCTATGATCCAGCAATTCTACTCCCAGGTATTTACCTAAGAAAAATAAAAGCATATGTCTTCATCGCACAGACTGTCAAACTACAGCGGGAAGACTGGGGAGGGTTGAGGGGCGGGAAGAGGGGGTAAGAGATCAACCAAAGGACTTGGATGCATGCATATAAGCATAACCAATGGACATAAGACACTGGGGGGTAGGGGAGGCCGGGGGAATGTCAAGGGGAGAAAAAAAAAAGGAGACCCATGTAATACTCTTTGTAATACTTTAAGCAATAAAAAAAAGAAACTGAATAAATAAATTTAAAAAAGGAAAAAAAAAAGCATATGTCTTCACAAAGACTTCTATTAGAATGTTCATAGCAATTTAATTCATTCTAGCAATGGGCACCAAACAAATATCTATCAACGAGAGAATGATACGGTCAGGCCTCATTAATCACGGATCCCATATTTGTGTATTCATCTGCTCGTTAAAATTTAATTGTATCTCCATTTGCCACGCTTTTGACATGGGCATGGATGCTCTGAGCAGTAAAAATGTGAGCATAGGATGCATGTGTTCCACCTGAGGCTGAAGAAGGCTAACCTGCCTGCTTGTTTCAGCTCTCAACTGTCAACAAGCATCTTTTTAGCTATCTAATCAGCACCATGTTTTTGGCATTTTTGCGCTTTTTGTTGGTGATTTTGCCCTTCAAGGTGGCTCCCAAGTGTAGTGCTGAAGTGCTATGGAGTGTTCTCAAGCAAGGCTGGGATGTGCCCTGTGGAGAAAACAAGCTTAGATAAGTGTCAGATAAGCTTCATTCAGTCATGAGTAATTGTGCTGCTGGCTGTGAGTTCAATGTTAATGAATCAACAATATATATTAAGTAAGGTGTTTATGAAAATGTTGTGACAGAGACTCAGCAACTTTATAGGATGTAACTATCATGAATAATGAAAATCAACTGTATATTCATATGAGGAAATACTATGTAGCAATGAAAAGTAACAAACTGCCAATCCATGCAATATAGACGAATCTCACTCATATACATTGTGCTGAATGAAAAAAACCAGACACCAAAGAATGCATATGTTCTAACTCCATTATCTAATGCTCTAGAATAGGCAAAAGCAATCTCATCTATGTTTTTAAAAAGCCCCAAAGTGATTGCTGTGGAGCTGGGAGGAAATGGACTGGAAAACATTATGAGGAAATTCTGTAATATATGATCCTCTTTACATATTGCTGAATTCTATTTGCTAACTATTCTATTTTTACTTCTATGTTTGAGAGATACTGGCCTGTCATTTTCCTTTCTCATAAGGTCTTTCTCAGGGTTTGGTATCAAGGTCATTTTGGCTATCACAAAATGAATAGGAAAATATGTCCCTTTTTTCTATTTTATGGAAAAACTTAGTATTATTTCCTCCTGCAGCGCTTGAAGGTTTTCATTAGTGAGCACATCTAGGTTAGGAATTTTCTTTGTGAGAGTTTTTAATTATAGGTTGTGGTAGCTAATATCCACCCCCCCACCCCCCACCCCCAAAATCTGCACCCTACTTCCCAGAACCTGTGACTGCTACCTCACATGGCGAAAAGGGCTTTAAGTCTACCAGCCCTGAGGCCCTGAACCTAACTGTCCCCTATACCTGGGCTCCTGAGCATTAAGATATGGCTCTTGAGATGGGAGGCTATCCTGGAATATCTGGAAAGTCTCTACATCTTGTAATATTTCTTGCCATAAGTCTGCGATTTCTAATGTTACAGAACACCTCCAGGTTTCTTAAAGGTTACTGTTTGCATGTTATAACAATTTAATTTCAGTTTGTCTTTATATTTTAAGTACATAACATGTAGATATCATAGAGTTGGTCTGATAATCTCTGCCTTTTAATTGGAGTGTTTGGTCCATTTACAAAGACTATGATCATTGATTTTTTAAAAATTTATTTAGGTGCATCATTTTTCTATCTTTTTACTTTGTCCTATTCATAGTTCTGTTCTTCTACGCTCCATGTTCTACTTTTTTTTTCTGGATTAATTAATATTTTTATTTCCAATTACAATACCTTTAATGGCACTTAGATATATCTTTGGGGATTATTTTAGTGCTCGCTACTGGGATTATAATATGTACTCTTGAATTATCACAATCTACTAAGTGTTGATATTATAACACTCTACATAAAATGTAAGGTACAGTTACACTTATGCCCCTACTATGATATTGTTATATATATTAAATGTACAGGTGCTATAATCCCCAAAATACAGAATCATAAATTTTGCTATATAGATTCATATGTCTTTTAAAGGAATTATGAGAAGAAAACATCTATTTTGCAACTGTAAGAGATCTGCATTTATAGTCCTAAATTCTACCTTAGTGATTATCTAAGGCCCTTTATTCTTACTTTTTTGTCCATTTGTCCTGAGACATATGTCAGAGAAGCATTTAGGAATGACTCTCCCAAATGTGATAGTTATGTGACTGAGTCAAAAAAAAACTTATAGATTAGAAGGCACTGAAGAGGTTACCTATTGAGGGAATCTTCACCATAACATTATTAATTGATGGGCATTGAAATATAGCTTGACAATTTCTAGGGATAGTGAACAGAGTCTTACCAACTTAATATTTAACTGTTGAACTATATGTCTAATCTTAAACTAACAATGTAACTTTCGCCCATGGTCCAATTTCTATCTTTCTGAGTTTCATGGATGTTTAAATGTCTTCCCTCTTGAATCTTAAATACAAAGTATTATCCATCTCAATAACTATGCCATGGAATCTTAACCTTCCAACATCCAGACTACCCACCTTTGGATGCAAGGTGTCTTGCTGTGGGTGTTCTTTTATATGTTCATGTGCTTTGTACTTAGAGACTTCTAACTGCAGAGACAAATCCTTCAGTTCTGGAAGATTTTCTTATATTTTCTTTTACAATTTGTTTACCTATGTTTCCCTTACTCTATCTTTAGGGATCTCTTATATTCAGACATGGGATTCCTGAATTAATCCTTTAAATTTCTTAACTTGCTAATTTTCCAACTTTGGGGCTTATTTTTTATATTTTTGTGGATATTGCTTCATTTTTTTGTCAACTTATGTATAAATTTACTTTTGCTAGTCCTAAAATTATATTCTAGGAGCCCTTTCTTCTACTTGTATTTTACATAGTATCTTCTTCTTCTGTAGTATTATGTTCTATTTTCTAAAGATAAACATTATAGAGGTCTTTTTTGTTTTGTTTTCTCTATATGATCTCTGTTTTTCTCAAAATTCCTTTCTTTCTATTTTATTTCTCTCATAGTGAAAGTTCTCAAGTATATCTATCTTTGACTTTCCTTTAGTAATTGTTTTTTATTTTTCTCTCCCTCACTCTTCTTGTGCTATAAACTTTGTATCTGTAGTCTTAAAACCTAGAACTTTCCCAACTTAATACTTTTAAAGGGAATAAAGTCTTGTCTCCGGTTATTGTGGTGGGTTGGTGGAATGTGGACAGAGTGAAGAACGTCCTGGCTTGAGAGATGACTGAGGATTGTCCCAGTTTTAATCTGGGACAATCCTTGGCCAAGTGGTCACCCTACTTGTGAAACAGGTATTTCCTTAGCTACACAGAAAATGCAGGGGACTCTTGGTGCCTAACTGCTCTGTATACAAACTTTTCACCAATACCCTTACACTTCTTATGGTGGCTGGCACCTCCACATGCTGAGTCTCCCAGTGGTTCTACTGGATGAATGGACCTGCTTCTTTTTTGTTTTCCCCTTTTCACAAACTTAGTTTGTATTTCATTGTCTTATTTTTCTGGAAAACACTTCACTCTGCTTTCCATATAAAAAAAGTTTTGCAAAATATCATCAATTTTACCTCCACCCCTCCCTATTGTCTTTGCCCTTGTTAACTTCTTTTGTACTCCTATAGTGCCTTTTAGTATGGTTGGGGGAGCAAGTAGAAATAAATGGTCAACTGAGCATTTTAAATTGAAAGTCAAGCTACTTACTTCTTCTTTTCCCTTTACTATAACATCCTGGGTGAGGGTCAACTCTCTGGTTTTCAGGAATCTTGATCCTCCTGATGCTTTACCCCCTATGTTTCAGCCGTGGACTAAGGGCACATAGGAGTTATTAGGTAAGCATATATAGTGGATGTGGTGCCATTTGGAGAGAACCAGAGCTATGAACTAGAGAACTAGAGCTGCATTTTGGCGGAGAGGAATGGGAAAGGATTGAAGAAAGAGTAGCTTGCCAAAAGCCGGTCCATCTTTGCTGCTTGACACAGTTGCTGCAGGGAAGAAACATCTGCACAGCATATGTTTCAAGGGACCTGGCGTATATGGCATACTGTTCTTAATATGTTTGCTCCCCTTCTTGGCGCTATGTGTTTTAACCAAGGTCACCTCTCCAAGAAAGGTTGTTTCCCCAGGTAGGGATTTTTCCCTGAAGTTAGGGACGGAATAAAACCCCTTAACTAAGTGCCAGGCGGGTAGTTAATCACTTTAACTACGAACAATCACGCTTAAGCTACATAATCTTTACTCCCTGGAATGGAGATAAGAAACGCCCTAACCTTTGGAATAGAAATTGATAGGATTAAAATCAACTGGTATAAATACAGATGTAACAAGACAATAAAACACAGAACCTGACTGGAGATCCTGGCTAGAGAACCTGGCTAGGCTGCCGATCAACTGAATGCTGTCTCCGTGTTATTCCTTCTTTGCCGGCTCTGTCCACACCTTTGGGAACCCCAGCACCTGCTGGGGTTGAACCCCAATAGTAGCTTTAGGAGAGGTTCCTCCTCTGACCTCTCTCTCTCTCTCTCTCTCTCTCTCTCTCTCTCTCTCTCTCTCTCTTTCTGGTGTGTAAGGAGGCATGGAGAGAGGAGGTATGAATAGCTCTGGTCACAGAGACTTGGAAAATACCCTCTTTTCTTGGTCTAGACAGAGCCTGGAAAAAGGGTCAGGGAAAGTAGATTAGGAAAGTAGAAAAAGGAATAGGCATAAATTGCCCCTAAATAGTGCAAGGAACCAAGATAGGTCACTTCCAACGTCAATGCCATTGACACTATAATTGAAGAAGAAACTTTTTTCACAATATGTAATACAGACATCTCAATGCAGGGCTGCCCTCTGACTCAAGACTGCTGATGTTGCACTAGGAAGTGGAGTGTGGGTTACACCTGTGTGTGTGTGTGTGTGTGTGTGTGTGTGTGTGTGTTTACACTTGCATGTATGCACTCACATGCATACATCATAGGAACATAATTTACAGAGGTTACTCTCTAGTTAACAGACAGCTGTTTAATCCTTCATTAACATCTCCAAATGCCATTAGACAGTAGGTAAAGATTTCTCCATCTTTGAGCATCTGTAAATGTCAGGAGGCATCTCTAAATCAGGAAAAATATTTTTCTCCACCTGAAAAGGTTCTTTGCACTGAAACCCAAGGGACCAATTATTTCCTCACTTTGAAAACTTAGTAATAACTTAAAGCAATTATCTCCTTCTTAGATGGTGTGAATTTTCCCTCGACTTATACTAATACATCAGGGCACAAGATCATTCAGAATTTCCTCTTGATAGACTCTTTGCTGCAACTCTCCCAACCTCTGAATCATGGCCTCCTCTCCATCACAAGCCAAGCACACAAACCTTTCATTCCTACTCGCCTCTTCTAAAGTGATAAAGTTTTTGACTTCTGGGTTTGGAAATTGGTTTAGGATAAACAAATCACCCCATCATCATCAGAATCACACAGAAACAACTCTGTCTCAGATCTAGATTAATATAAAATACATGTTATTATGACACTAGTAGGCAGGTATTTTCTTAACCTTAGACTTGAAGGACCTCACTAAAGGAGTATTTTAAAGTTATTTGCCATTAATTTTCTAAAGACCTTTTTCCTTAGTGACTATTCTTCCAGATCTTACTGCTGAAGACAGTCTGAGAGTTAGAACCTCAGGAATCTTAACTTAAGCTTTGTATTAACTTGTTAGGTAAGCTAGAGCAAATAATTCAGCTTCCAAAATCTCATTAGAATTGGGAGAAAGGGTATTTTGAAAATTGGGAGAAAATCTGTCCTAGTGAGATTGATCCTTATATTCTTTGGTTCCCTTACATTTTCTCTTGATTTGTCAGAGGCCATGGGCATATGTAATGTCATGTGAGAAACTCTAGGATGGTATTTGCATGTGAGGTGAAATGTGAATTGAATACACTAACTTGCCAAATGGAAACCTTAAATCAGTTAGTTTTATAGTGTCTTAAATCGATTAGTTTTATAGTATCTCCCTTCAAATCCAAAGATGAGACTTGTCTTCAATTTCTTATCTGACTGATTGAGGGTGAGCATAGCAGGGAGACTGCTTATGTGAACTACTCATTACTCCTCTGCAAAAGTGGCCTAAAATGGCTTTCAGGAATTCAGCATGGTGGATAACTATGCTTCCCATATTCTTACTTCATCTGCACCCTGATTCATAAAGGAAGTAAGAGGTCTAACGAATCTACCATGTTTCTAATACTGAGAATAATCTTTATATTGAATAAGGTTATTTTCTGACATAATAAGGAAATCATTATCACACATGAGAAAAATAACATTACTTCAGTAATATAAAATGTATAGTCCATATTAAAATTTTCTAATTTTTTCCAAAAATACCTTTATAGCTTTATTAAAGCTCAAAGATCCTAACAAAGTTCATGTATTGCATTTGATTTTTTAAAAATTTATTTTAATTGATCACATTTCCTCTAATTATTTTTAGCCTTTTATTTTTTTATAAACCATTTTCTTTTTAAATTTTTCAATTACAGTTGCCATACCATATTGTGATTACATATTTATATCTTACAAAGTGATCACACTAAGAAGTCTCATATTCATTTGGCATCATGAATAGTTATGATAATATCATTGATTATATTTCCTATGCTGTACTTTATTTCACCATGACTATTTTTATAACTGGAAATTTGTGCTTCTTTATTCCTTTCACCTTTTTCACCCATTTCCCCAGTCCCCCTTCCATCTGGCAACCCATGTTTGTTCTCTGACAGTTTTTTTTTTTAATCATAAATAGATGTTGGATTTTGTCAAATGCTTTTCTGCCTCTATTGATATGGCCATGTGATTTTTATCCTTTATTTTGTTTATGTGGTGTATTGCATTAACTGATTTACAGGTATTGAACCAAATTTGCATCCCAGAAAGAAATCCCATTTCATCAAGGTATATGATTTTTTAATGTATTGCTGAATTCAGTTTGCTAATATTTTGTTGAAGATTTTTGCATCTATGTTCACCAGGGATATTGGGCCTATAACTTTATTTTTTGTAGTGTCTTTGTCTGGTTTTGGTACCATGATAATGCTGGCATCATAAAATGAGTTTTCAAATTTTTGGAATAGTTTGAAAAGTACTGCAGGAAGCCCAACAGTCTTCCTTGGACTTTCTCCTTCCTTCTTTTTCTTCCCAATGCGTCCCCAAGGAAAGCTATACACTGAAGAACCCCAGGGATGCAATCAAGGGAAATCCAGGGAAACTTTCAGCCCTTCTCTCTTAAGGCAAATCAAATTGTTAAACTCTTTAAAGTTTTTTAATGGGAAAACTTAAAATCTCCCATATCAAGAGTTTCTTAGCAGCCAAGCTGCCTTCCTCCTAGACCCCAAGTCCTAATTACCACAAAAGAGTTCAAACCAGTCTCCTGTTCTCTCCTGTGTATCCACCTCATCCCTTTTAGCCTTACAGAGCCTAAGAGACCCCCAAGAAGAAGATACCACAATTAATTCCAAGGTGCACATCAAAAAACCACAGGCCAGGGATGAGCAAGTGACAAGAGTAAAATGGTGGATTGTGCAGTAAGTATTTCCACAGAAACTTAGAAGCTGTGAGAACTTTGTCAGAATTTTGAAAACATTCAAAAAATGAAAGCAACCAAGGAAACTGATTCAAGAAAAAGACAAATTAGAAATGTTAGTATAGCTTTGTGGTGTTTTTACTTCTTTTTGCCCACTCTTTTGGACAGCAACCTTGAAACAGCAATCTGCATTCCCAGCATGGGACCCCATTTCCTGGTTCTGAAGCGAGCAGAGGAGACCTTATGCAAAGTATTAAGCATGTGTGTTCTAACCAGCGTGGCTACCTGATGGATTCATACAGGAGGTTCATCTTTGTTTAATGTAATACAGAGCTTATTCAGAGTGGAAAGAGGTGAGCATTGCCCAAATGGGCTTTCCTAAAAATCTGCAGCCCACCAGGGGCAAAAGATTATTGTTAAGGATACAATAGACCATCTAACGCAGCGGTTCTCAACCTGTGGGTCGCGACCCCCTTTGGGGATCGAACGACCCTTTCACAGGGGTCGCCTAAGACCATCGGAAAACACATACATAATTACATATTGTTTTTGTGATTAATCACTATGCTTTAATTATGTTCAATTTGTAACAATGAAATTGGGGGTCAACACAACATGAGGAACTGTATTAAAGGGTTGCGGCATTAGGAAGGTTGAGAACCACTGCTCTAAAGTCTCAGCTGGAAAACTGGGGGAAGTGTTTTTGGAAAATTAGGGAATTTAAAAGCATATGCACTTACTGGGGAATTAAAAAACCCCATATATATGTACAGGGCAAGATGCATATTCAGAAAAAATCTGAGAAGACACCAACCTTTTGCTTTAAGTAGGACAAACTCAGAGAGATCTATACGAAGGCACAGTATAGTCAAGTCAAAAGAGAAAGACAAGGAGACAATCCTCAAATCAGCAAAAGAAAAATACTTTGTCATGTACAAGGAATTCTCATAAGATTAACAGCCAATTTTTCATTAAAAATTATGTAGGACAGTGAAGGCAGTAACGTAGCATATTTAAAGTGTTGAAAGGAGCCCTAGCCAGTTTGGCTCAGTGAATAGAGCATCTATCCTCGGACTGAAGGGTCCCGAGTTTGATTCATGTCAAGGGCACATATCTCAGTTGCAGGCTTGATCCCTGGCCCTGGTCAGGGTGTGTGTGAGAGGCAACCAATTGATGTGTCTCTCTCCCATCAATGTTTCTCTCTGTGTGTCTCTCCACCTCCTTTCCACTCTCTCTAAAAATCAACGGAAAAATATCTTTGGGTGAGGATTAACAGAAAATAAATTAAAAAGTGTTGAAAGGAAAAACTGTCATCCAAAACTACTGGATCCAGCAAAAATGTCCTTAAAAATGAGGAATAATGAAGACAATATGAGATAAGCAAAACCTGAGGGAGTCTGTTTCCTAAATGAAATGCCAAAGAGAGTCCTTCAGGTTGATACGAAAAAACACTAGACAGTAACTTAAAGCCACATGAAAATATAAAGATTTATTAATATAAAAGCCAGGGTTAATATAAGCCACTTTTATTGGTTTTTGGTTTCTTTTTTTGTTTTGTTTTGTTTTTGGTTTTTGTAATGCCACTTTATTGCCTGTATAATTAAAAAATAAATACAGAAAATAATAAGTATGTCTTTTTTTGTTAAATTGTAGAAATCCTTTCTGTATTTTGGATAATAAACCTTATAGATATATGATTTGCAAATATTTCATCCTATTTCGTAGGTTGTCTTTTCACTTTCTTAATAATGTCCTTTGATGAACAGAAGTTTTTAATTTTGATAAACTAATTTATTTATTTTTCTTTTGTTTCTCATGCTTTTGGTGTCATATCTGAGAATCTGATGGCAAATCAAAGTCATGAAGATTTACCCCTATCTTTTCTTGTAAGATTTTTATGATTTTAGCTCTTATATTTAGGTCACTGAACCATTTTGAGTTAATTTTTATGAATGGCATGAGGTAGGGGTCCCACTTCATTTTTTAACAGGTGGAAATCCAGTTTTCCCAGAACCACTTGTTATTGAAATTATTCTTTTCCTGTTGAATATTTTTGGAACCCTTGCTGAAAATCAATTGGCCATATGAGTTTGTTTCTAGATTCTCAATTCTATTCTAGTGGTCTACATATCTACCCAATATACTTGTAACACACTGTTTTGATTATTGAAGCTTTGCAGTAAGTACTGAAATTATGAAGTGATTGAGTTTTTTATACATATAAGTAAGAAAGTCTTTGAAATGTAGGATAGTCAATATCTAATATTAGAGAATATGTGGTCAAATGACTTACTCAAGGTCACACAGCAATTTAATAGCAAAATGGATTCAGTGACTAGGGTCTCCTGATTACTGTCTAGTGATCATTATTAATACAAAATACTGTTTTATAGAGGGTTTCTTGTACATAATAAATTGTTCTGGAAGATCTCTTAGAATCTACAAACTTTGAAATTATAAGACTCAAAAATATTCTGTAGAAATCACTTAATTTGGGCACATAATAGAAGTTCAGTGAAATTTCCCCAAACATCTTATTCTACAGTAAACTCCAAATAGATAGAAGAGCTAAATGTAAAAATTTTTAATGGAAAAAAGAAAAATTGGTAAATTCCCTTTAAAGTTGAGAGTACAAAAATATTTTCACTGTGATACAAAGCCCAGAAGCATAAAATAAATAATAGATTTGACTACATAAAAATGTCTTAAAGTTTAACTTTTGCCTGTCAAAATAACCTTGAGCAGAGTCAAACACAAGACAAATATGACTGGCAAAATGATTTATTAGGAAGATTGAAGCAGAACAGAGAAAACTGCTTTCTCTGATGACCACTCCTTGAAAGTTCAAGGAGGCTCACAAAGGGGTGGAGCAAGGGTGGGGGTGTCTGCCTACTATCCTGTGGAATGTGGAGACTAAGGTTCTTTCTGTTCTGTACTAATAGGAGACTGACACTTTTGGATTATATTTTGTGATAGAACATCCTCAGGAACACACATAAAAGGAAGAGAAGTTGATGGAGATAAACATCTATATATATAAAGAGCCAGGGGCCGTCACATCTGAAACTGAAGGGATGACTGAACAGGCTGAGTGGGGCGACAAGGAGGGCAGGGGGGTTAGTGAGGGGTGACCAAATGACTGAGCAGCAGACTGCGTGGGGTGACCAGGCCGGCAGGGGGCAGTTAGAGGCAACCAGGCCAGGAGAGAGGGGCTGTTGGGGATGACCAGGCCGGCAGTGAGGGGGGCGACCAGGATGGCAGGGGGGCCAGCAGTTAGGAGCCAGGGGTCCCGCATTATGAGAGGGATGTCAGACTGCCGGTTTAGGGAGTAGGGCAAGAGATAGAAGTGTTTAGAGACAACCTCTCCTAGAAACCAGTGAGACTGGGAGTAAATGAAACTACTCTAATAATCACCTATCACTCTCTATCATACAATCCACCCTTCTGATTATATCCAGTTTATCTTCTGTGTTCACTTACCCTGTACTGTCCCCCCATTCTGGACTACTTACTGTTTGCCAAGTGCTTACTTACCAAATGCTATCCCTATCTCCCTGAATTCAGACTCCTGTTCATACTGGTTCTTGAAATGCCCTCTCTTCCCATCTTTGTTCATTAATATTTTACCCGGAGTTTATGGACTAGCTCTAATGATTGCTCTTTAAAGTAAGCTGTTCTTCCACATAGATGTGCTCTCTTCCCCTTGGAATTTCCCAAGCACTCGGCACCTCTCCTCAAGAACTTCACAGGTTCAGCACTGCACTGTCGTTATTTGTAGATATGTCTTATCCCAGTTACATGGCTTTTAGTTCACAGTTCCTGGTTCAGGGACAGGGGTTCATTTTTGCAGTGTTCACAGAGTCTGGTGCAGTATCGAACATAGTGCAAGTATTCAGTACGTTTTTGTTAAAAGAGGAATAAATGTACTTGTGAATAAATGAAGGAGTTCCCAAATGCTCATTTCTAGAAAAGTTTTGCCAACTAAAACCCAAATGTTCTTTGATAAATGCAGACATATATTGTGATCTTCAAAGAGAGTGATGTTCTTCTGAAAGAACAATGATAGAGCAATTTCAATTTATGGTATACCTATTGTGTGTCAGAGGCTTTACAGCTGTACGTTATCTCATTCAAACAATGCAATAGCCCTGTTGCCAAAGGACATGATAACATTTATTGAGATCTTACTATTTACTATGTCCTTTTCTAAGAACTAGATACTTATTATGTGATTAATAATCCACAGCTATTTGGTGTGGTAGTAGTAGCATTACATACCCAAGATTCTCATAAGTTGGAATAAAGCCAGGATATAAATGCCAGCAGCCTGACTCCACAATCTCATTCCTTAGTCAATAGTTATTCTTACCCATCTGTGGAATGGCAAAACTGAGTGTGGTTTAGAAGGTTTAACTTTCCCCCAGACACACAGTTAATTAATAGTGAGGCTGGATTTTGAAAGTAGAGCTATATGATTCTACAGCTTCATATCAACCCCTAACATCTACTACCTGCCTTACAAATGAACCTCCTCTCCTGTGTAATAAGCTGAAAGATATTTTGAGTGGCAATGCTTTGGGCCTCAATTCAAGAGGGCAGGATGGAGTCTAGGAGAAATAATCTGGAATTTCTATAGATTTATATACAGCTATAACTATTATAAATATCTATAGATATGATAGCCATCTATAGGTCATCTAAATGCCTAAGAAACACATTTTTATTTTCCCCCATCAAACATAATGCTATATCAAATTCCTAGCAGGTGCTCCAGGGTTTTAAACCATCAATCCCATTTCCAAATAAAGAAGAAATGCAATGAAATGTGAATTATTTAATGCATAAATGGATGGGTTATGTAAGTCCCTTTGACATCCTCCATACCATTCAAGTCCACCAACGGGATGGAGGTGAGGGGATGGAGATGGCAACAAGAACAGAACTCCAGGCTGCGAGGCTTCTGTAGAACTAGCATTATCAGGACTGTGTATGTGTGCTGTGTAGACTGTATTGAACTGTTTGCTACTGTGCTGTGAAAAAAATTACAAACCACAAAGTAAATATTTAAAAACACTTATGGCAACCTGCCTTGGTATGAGATCCACACAAATCCAGGAGCTCCCTGATTCTGAACTTCAGTTGCCTTGTTAGAATAAAGATGGCTCTTCAGAAAGCAGAGATACGGATTAAAGAGCTGACACTATTTAAAAGTTACAAACCCAGGGAAGTAAGGGTGATGAATTAAGTGGGAGTGAGGCAAGGAGAGAATGAAGCAAAGCTACAGGAAGATGTGAAAGACAAAACCACACCTCAGAGCAGCCCCCAGCAGGGAGAGAACAGTGGGAGTTTGTGTAGCTCTCCTCTCTCATTGCTCATTGGTCAAAGTTCATGCACAGGTTATAATTACTCAGAATTCTTAATGGTACTTTCTACCCCTTGATAGCCACTCAGGAAGTCAAAACCAAGGCCAAAAATAAATAAATAAATAAATAAGCCCTTTTATAAGTTTTAAAGTAGTGTGGCAACTTGGCATGATAGGTTCAGCTTACAGGTATGAGAGCTATTCATGCTCAGAGCTTCAACTCAGCCTCCAGCCAGTCAGCTTGGAGAGCCCAGAAAGGTGGCACCAGCATGATCCAGGAGGCAGATGCTGCCTTTGGAAAGAAGAAGGCAGTTGAGAAGATCTGAAGAGATCCAGAAGGTTAAAAACACAAATGGCCCCACAGAGAGTCCATGAAAATTCGACTAAATAATAAGAATGAACATATGAAGCACCTAGCATGCTTTATGGATAGTAGAGGTAGAGGAGATTTTAGAAACCGTATCACATTTGAGATGTTTTTTCATTTACTTGAGTAATACTTTTTTCCACTATTATTTTTTTAGCTTTATTGAGATATAATTGACAAAATTGTAAGACATTTAAAGTGTATAATATGATGATGTAATACACATATAATCTGTGAAAGGATTCTCCAAATAGAGTCAATGAGCACATCCATTACCCCACGTTTACTTTTTTTTTTTTTTGCCAAACCATGTTTTTCTAATTTATTTTATTCTTTATATCTTTATTGTTGAAAGTATTACATATGTCCCCCTACTTCCACCATTAACCCCCTTCAACCCACACCATTTCCTGACCCCAGGCCTTCACCACCCTATTGTCTGTGTCCATGGGTTATGCATATATGCATACAAGTTCTTTGGTTGATCACCTCCCTCCCACCCAACCTCCCCCGGTTTCCCCCTGAGATTCCACACTTTGTTCCCTGCTTCCATGTCTCTGTATCCAATCTGTTAATCAGTTTATTTTGTTAATTAGATTCCACATATGCGTGAGATTATGTGATATTTGTCTTACTCTGACTGGCTTATTTTGCTTAGCATAATACTATCCAGGTCCCACCATGCTGTCTCAAAGGGTAAGAGATCCTTCTTGTTTACTGCTGCATAGTATTCCAAGGTGTAACTCTAAGGCACAAAGAAGTTACTAATTCCAAGAGCAGTGAACTGAGGCTCCACACTGATATGACCACACTTCCTAAAGACTAAAATTGTAACCCACCTTACCATTCTTTTAACATTGTTTCTATAAATCAGGGGTGGGGAACATCCGACCCATGGGCCATATAAGGTCCTCGAAATCATTTGGTCTGGCCCTGCCAAGGCATTTGGGGTGAGTTTATTAAATGTCTGACCAAATAGAGCAGGCTAATTTTTAAGCTGATAATTTTGTATGGCCCTCGAATTATACTATAAACATCCAACTGGCACTTGGCAGAATTAAGGTTCCCCACCCCTGCTATAAATGATGACCTGTTAACTAGTAAGTGACTACAGATAAACAGCCTATTCGCTTAAGAATTCTAGGAATTAACTTCAAAAGGAGAAGACTCCAACTTTCAGATCTTCAAACATTACAGCTCTGGGAGATTTGCTGACCTTCAACCAGTTATCCGAACAGATTGTGTTGACTTGCATGTAGTCCTCTCAACAGAGAATTCTCAATCCCCTCCTTTTGATTCTTTGTTCTGTTTTTCTTCTTCCTCCTCCATTCTTATAAAAACCCTTGCCTGTGTCAAATTGTTAAGACAGTCTTTGCAACAAGAGTGTGCCATCTTCTCAAGCTGCTGGCACTTTAATAAACCACTTTTTCCATCCACCAGCCTGTCTCTTGATTATTGGATTTTGTGCAGTGGGCAGCCAAACGTGGCTTTGGTATCAAAACTACCTAATGAGCACTACTTGTCTAACAGTGAGCCTAACTCTCCCCAAAAGGCTCTAAAGCACAGCCTTTACTGCTTGTTTGTCAGCACACTATCTGGAAGTAATACTGGCCATAAATTGTTATAGTAGTTAAAACTGTGATAGATACATGGGATTCTATTACTATATTTTTGTGTTTGAAATTTCACACAATAAATAGTATATGTAGAGAGCTATCTTTTCACAATAAAAACAAACCGTTATTCTTCCAGAGACCAAAAATATTTCATGTGAAGCTCACTTCCCAAATATTAAATATTACTGCTCTAACATTTTAAAACCAACAATGACAAGAACAACATTCAATTAATTTTTTCCAGGAGTCCTGTCTGATTTCTAGCCCCTTCCACTCTATTTAGTGTGGTAAGAATGACGTGAAGCAGTTCCAAAGAAAGCAGTGTGGAGTCAGGCTCCTTCAAAGACCCTGAGGCAGTGGTACCTAGAATTGGCAACCACCTGCTATCAAAACAGAGTCTGGAAATTAAGTCCTTTTTATTAAATGTCTGATACAGCTCATTATGCAGGGATTCAACAGCAGCAGCCACATTCACTGTGTGTCTCAATTTTCTACACTGTCTGTATCAACAAAGCTCTGAGAGCCACCTCTCGCCCAGCCTTCCAAATACTGGTTCTGCCAGTGTTTTCCGAATTCTTTCTACAGCTGTTCGAGTCTGTTCAAACATTGCTTCCAAATCAAATATATGAGCTTTCCCGCCCCTCACCCCCCCGAACACCGTGAAGCCCATGGTGACCGCCAGCTGCGGGTCCAGTCTGACGCCTCAGAGCCTGTCACTTCGCTGGTCCCAGGGTGCTCCGTTGCTGCTACCTGCTGCAGAGCCACCAGCGGCAGCAGCCCACACAGCCGCCTTTTTTTAATTGTTTAAAGTATTACATATAGCTCCTTCCCCCCCTCCCTTCAACCCCTCCCCGGCCACTCCACCCCCCAGGGCAAACCCCCATCACCCCAGTGTCTGTGTCCATTGGTTTTGCTAATATGCATGCATAAAAGTCCTTTGGTTGATCTCATACACCCTCCCCCCGCCTCCACAGAACTGCCCCCCTCTTCCTTCCATCTCTGCCTTCCCTCTGAAGTTTGACAGTCCCTTCGGTGTTTCTCTGTCTCTGGAGATGTTTTTAGTTGTAGTAACAGAAAGCCCAGCTCAAACGTCTAACACACTAAAAGGAACTTAGATGATAACTAAAAATATCCAGAGAGAAGACCTAAACTTTAGCATAGTTTTATCAGAACTTCAGGTATATTTGTGGGCAATTCTCATTTTGACCTCTTCTGTGGATGCAGTTCATCCTTAGCTTCCCTGATGGTTGCAAAAACAAAAACAGCACTTCCGACATCCCATTCACATGACTCATTGCCTAGGCCGTGGTCGGCAAACTGCGGCTCTCAAGCCACATGCGGCTCTTTGGCCCCTTGAGTGTGGCTCTTCCTAAGCCTTAGGAGTACCCCAATTAAGTTAATAACAATGTACCTACCTATATAGTTTAAGTTTAAAAAATTTGGCTCTCAAAAGAAATTTCAATCATTGTACTGTTGATATTTGGCTCTGTTGACTAATGAGTTTGCCGACTGATGGCTTAGAGCAACGTCTCAACCTAGCTTATTACAAAGTTATCTCAACACTGAACATAATTAAAGGGGTAGATGTTCAATAAGCCAAATTGTGTCATATATCCACCTGAACCAAGCAAGGGATTTCACTGATCAGCTTAGGTCAAGCAGGCCACACCCGTGAAGAGGATGATTGTGACATAATAGAGGAGGGTAGAGTTGTTATAGGCACCTCTCACCAACATGAGAGATGCTACTGGACAGGACAGCCGCCTGAGCCAGTGGAAGAGGGCTGTCCCCAGTCCCGATCCTTGTCTTCTCATATAAATGAGTTTATAGGAGAGACCTTAATTGCGTTGTGAAAAGCTAATTTTTAAAAGCAATTAAAGCATGCACCTTTATTGAAAAAGTAAAGCAAGCAAGCCTATACATCTGGCTTATGAAGCACAGACGGGCTCTCGGCTAATCTGAAGAGCAGGTTGGGTGCGGGTCTGGGGCATTATATACCCTCCTGTCTATAGCTCTCAAAATTCCTCTGCTGACTATTTTGTTACAGATTCGTCTCAAGGTCCTTTTTTTTTTTTTTCTACTTTGTTGTGACCTTCCCAGAATTCATCAGAAGCACCTGGCAACTTTATCTTGCCAAGCCTTGAGACTTCTGGCTTCTCTGCTTAGGGAGTAAAACTTCCTTTTTTTCCTTTCTCTTTTTCCCCTCCATTTATGCATTCTCCTATTAGGGAGGTTTTTTTTAACCATTTTCTCTAATTTCCCTGGCTGGGGAAAATAATGGTTTGTTAGTTACAAGCAGGCTGCAAATTGCCCACATTGTTTGGCCTTTTTTTAATTTTCCTGTCTCAGTTTCCTTATTCCTCCTGCCCTGAAATCCTATAACAGAGTGGATGCTAAGAAAGCAATCACTGTGTCCACTATCAAGACAATTAAATCTAAGCCTTTTTTATAGATTTTAAAATAATTTAAATCCAAAGAGCAATGATTTTCCAAATTTACATCATTCGTCAATTCTAGGCCAAGAATGGAATTACAGTCTCCTGTATATCAATCCCCTACATATTTCCAAAGAAGGAGCTGAGCTGGGGAAGAAAAGATGTAAAGTCAGAAGTATGCAAGCAACTGTGTATAATAAACATGGTGAGATTAGAATAGGGATCTTTGAAGTCATCTATAAATAAAGTTATGGACCCAAGAATGGTGATCTTTCTCCTCCTGAGCTAAATGTGGCACATGATCAATCAGAAGTTTGGAGACAAGACGGGAGCCAGAGTGCAGAGAAGAACCCCCTGACCCAACAGGGCAAGCCTTCCTGTTCCCTTCGTTGTGTTCCCCACTTACCATATTGAAATCTGCTCTCAGTTAATCTGAAGAGCAGGTTGGATGGGGGTCTGGTATCCATTTCAATGCAATGGACTTAAACTAAGAAGAAGGACATGGAACATTAGCCCATGTAAAAAGAAAAAGGGGAGAAACCAAGATGGTGGCATAGGTAAACACCGGAGTTTGCTGCCTCGAACAACCACTTCAAAAATACAACTAAAAGACGGAACGGACATCATCTAGAACCACAGGAAGGCTGGCTGAGTGGAAATTCTACAACTAGAAGGAAAGAGAAAAGCATACTGAGACTCAGAGGAGGCGCAGTGTGGAAGTAAAATACTAAGGTACAGAGGTGCACATGGAGCGGGCTAGCGGCTGAGGGTATGGTTGTCGTTTTCAATCGAGAGGGAGTCTCAGGCTCTGAGCTCCAGTTCCAGGAGAGTCTCTGGGGACCCAGACTCATACGGGAGAAGCGGGACTGTCTGGCATCGGTCGGAACTCAAGGGCAGCTTTCTCTCAGAGGGGCTTGCAGCTATTGCCAAGACACTGAGAAGTGGGGCCTCTGAGAGCAGCCATAATTGCTAGCCCTGCCCTGTTGATCCCGTGGAACCCACCCCGCCCCGCCCAAGCCCTGCAGGGAGGCTTTTGCTGGACAGCCTAAGGCAGAGGCTAGATTAGCACCTCCCTAGAGATCCAGGAGCCAGGGTACCCAGAGGTCAGAGTAGGACCATCTAGTTTGCAGCTCCGTGGAACCATAAAGGACACACTCAGGGGGCAGACTCAGTGAGCACCAAAGCCCCATTGAAGCAAGTCTTGCCCCAGAGGGGTGTCTCCAGCACAGAAGTTCTCCCACTGCAGACACAGCTGATTCTCACAGCCAATTGGCCTGGAGGTCAATTCCTCCCAGTGATACCTACAACAATCAAGGCTTAACTACAACAAGACTGTGCACAAAGACCACAAGGGGGTGTACCAAGAGTGTCCTCCTCAGGTAATTGGGGAGGCTGAACCACTGGGCCCTAGAGGACACTTAGCACAGAAAACCACTTTATCAACACAGGGAAGCATAAAAAATGCGGAGACAAAGAAAAGGACACAAATGACAGAAATGGAGGAAAGCAAACTACTGGATATAGAGTTCAAAACCACACTTTTAAGGTTTTTTAAGAATTTTCTAGAAACTGCTGATAAACTTAACAAGACCTACAAGAAATCTAATGAAACCCCTCGAGGTTGTGATAAAGGACCAACTAGAAATTAAGCATACACTGACTGAAATAAAGAATATTATACAGACTCCCAACAGCAGACTAGAGGATCGAAAGAATCGAGTCAACAATTTGAAATACGAAGAAGCGAAAAGCACCCAACCGGAAAAGCAAAATGAATAAAGAATCCAAAAATACGAAGACAGTGTAAGGAGCCTCTGGGAAAGCTTCAAGCGTACCAACATCAGAATTATAGGGGTGCCAGAAGAAGAGAGAGAGCAAGATATTGAAAACCAATTTGAAGAAATAATGACAGAAAACTTCCCCTACCTGGTGAAAGAAATAGACTTACAAGTCCAGGAAGCACAGAGAACCCCAAACAAAAGGAATCCAAAGAGGACCACACCAAGACACATCATAATTAAAATGCCAAGAGCAAAAGACAGAGAATCTTCAAAGCAGCAAGAGAAAGAAAGTCAGTTACCTACAAGGGAGTACCCATACAACTGTCAGCTGATTTCTCAACAGCAACTTTGCAGGCCAGAAGGGAGTGGCAAGAAATATTCAAAGTGATGAAGAGCAAGAACCTACAACCAAGATTACTTTATCCAGCAAAGCTATCATTCAGAATTGAAGGTCAGATAAAGAGCTTCACAGATAAGAAAAAGCTAAAGGAATTCATCACCACCAAACCAGTATTATATGAAATGCTGAAAGGTATCCTTTAAGAAGAGGAGGAAGAAGAAAAAGGTAAAGATACAAATTATGAACAACAAATATGCATCTATCAACAAGTGAATCTGAAAATCAAGTGAATAATCTGATGAACAGAATAAACTGGTAATTATAATAGAATCAGGGGCATAGAAAGGGAGTGGACTATTTTTGGGGGGGAAAGGGGTGAGGGGGATGCGGGAAGAGACTGGACAAAAATCGTGCACCTATGGATGAGGACAGTGGGTGGGGAGTGAGGGAGGAGGGTGGGGTGGGAACTGGGTGGGGGGGAGTTATGGGGGGGAAAAAGAGGAACAAATGTAATAATCTGAACAATAAAGATTTAATTAATAATAATAATAAAAAAAAGGAACCCAAAATGGAATGCAACAGTGATTTGTGGCATGTCAGGAGAAGAGGTAGATGAGAGAAGACAGAGCACAGGCAGCCTAAAGTGCTTGGTAGACAAAGTTAAAATGAGGATAGGAAAGAAAAGGCTTAGAAACAACCATCTATGGGATTTGAGCTTAGGAGAAATTGAGAGTAATTAGAAAAGTAGTGACACTCTTACAAAAATTAGTAGTGTGATGAATGGTCTAGTCTCAGAGATAGATGATAGATAGATAGATAGATAGATAGATAGATAGATAGATAGATAGATAGATAGATAGATTTAGCCTTTTCTTTTTATATTGGGGTGTGAGATGAGATGGAGATAAGGGAACTAGTACCGGAAAGATCAAGTCCAGAAGATATAAAGAAGAAAAAATGCCCAAAAATTGAAGAACTGGTAACCAAGCAATTAAAAAGCTTGATTCAAGCCAGAATATTTGCAGTATAATGGTGACAGATCTATAAGTCTGAAGCCATAAAAACATAAAGGACAGACATGGAGGTAGGTTGTTAGAAAGATCTTCCCAGTGAAAAGTTCAGGTTGCAACTAGCTTAGCTGGCTGACGATAATACACCATCTGGTATAGATAAGTAAAGATGGAGAGCATGTCTAACAAACTTTAGTAGGAATTAAGTAGGCAACAAAAAGGTGAAACAGGTGGAAACTGTTAAAATTACTAATCACTGCCCAATTCCTGAACCCCCCTGTGCACATTGAGCATTTCCCATATTATTTCTGACCCCATTAATAGTCTCAAAAGAAAGGTTTCATCTAATGAACAAAATAAACTGATGAACAAAATAGAAGCAGGGGCATGGAAACATGGAACAGACTGACAGCTGTCAGAGAGGAGGAGGAAGGGGGACTGGATGAAAGAAGGTGAAGGGATTATCTAAAGAACGAACAACAATATGGTGATGCCCAGAGAGAAGGGGGTCAGGCTGGGCAGAAGTGGGGAAAGGGGGGGAAGGAGAATGGCAACATCTGTAATAGTGTCAACAATAAAAAGAAAGAAAGAAAGAATGGCTTTTGTTGTGTGAGGTTTTGTAAAAGTAGGTGATTTATATCAATCAGATAGAAACTTAAACAAAAGAATCCCAATATTTCACAGGACAAAACAAATTATGTTTCACATTTCAGACAATGAAGTTTCTTGAATGCCGAATATTTTACATGAAAATGGATAGGCTTTAATTTAGAAGTCAATTTATTCTATCATGTATTAATGTATATATATAAAAGGCTAAGCAACTATTAGACTGTCTGACCAGTAGCTATGATGCGCACTGACCACCAGGGGTCAAATGCAGGAGCTGCTGGGCTGCGGTGACTTGGTAGCAGCGGTTCTTGGGTGATGCACCCTGGAACCAGAGAGGAGGGAGCCTGATTTCAGGGTGCGTCACCCGAAAACCACCCTCTCACAATCCGGGACCCCTTGGGGGATGTCAGAGAGCCAGTTTCAGACCAATCCCCACAGGCCCACCTGCTGGAGGGACCCCAATCACTCTGCAGACACCCTTTAAGCTGCAGCACTGCCCCGGGTGTGCGGCTGGCTGGGGAGGGACATCAGGAGGTTGGCTCCAGGGCGTATCTGGCCCTTCTGGTCCAGTCCTGCCCCACCAGCCACCTTCTAATTAATTTCCTTTCAATGTGCACAAATCTGTGCACTGGAGCACTAGTTTAAAAATAATGTGTAGAGAACACATATTTAAAAGTAAGCAACAGGTACCTCTGGGACATGCTTATGGATGAAAGTGTATGCTCATGAATGCATGCATGGTATAGAAAGTGTATCCAGGGGCATGTTTGCAAACTCCCATGCATAAACCTCATAAACTCCACCACTCTCATGCCCTTTCAAAACGATTTGTGATTCTAAGCAAAAAAAAAAAAATAGTAGTAGCCCAGCCAGTGTGGCTCAATGATTGAACATGAACCTATGAACCAGGAACTCAGGTTTTGATTAATGGTCAGGGCACATGTCCTGGTTGTGGGCTCGATTCCCAGTAGGGGGCGTGCAAGAGGCAGCTGATCAATGATTCTCTCTCATCATTTATATTTCCCTCTCTCTCTCTCTCTCTCTCTCTCTCTCTCTCTCTCTCTCTCTCTTCCTCTCTCTGAAATAAAAACATATCTTTTTTTTAAACAGTAAACTGGAAGGACAATGTATTAGAAAAAAATCATCCTACCATTTATGAAATCCTTGACATTCATAATATTCATATTATAGCTGTTGTTTAAATACAGAAATCCTTATTCCAAAAATTACACTGACCTTTGCATAGCCTCAGCAAACCTAAGCAAAACTTGAATTCTAGAGATCTTTTAAGTAGCTAATGAAAAAGTTAACTATAACCACCCATAGACACATACAAGCACACACACGTACACACACACACACACACACACACACACACACTGACCCTATAGACAGTTGGTCTTTAGAAGAACTGCTAAATCATCTAATCAATTTTTAGGAAATTACTGTTCACATACTGTGGCATGTGGTTTATATGTTGCCCAGATAGACTCCTGGTACTACTGACCCTCATTTCTACTTGTCTTTTTTTGTTTTTAGGATAGAGCAGGGAGTATTTTAAGAGAAGTAGCTGAGTTAGTAGGATCCAAAAAGCTTCCTGGGTCACCTCCACTTCTTGACACCAACATTCATGTTTTCAATGTTATAAGCATGTATTCATGAGTTGGGGATAAGCAAGCAAGCAGTTAAAGAAACTAGAGCCATGCCAACACCCACGAGTCATCACTGATCTCTTTTGAAACTTCAGCCAAGCCTAGATCCTAGGAAAGACTGGGACTGAGATGCATAATGTGGTTGCCATGGGTCAGTTGGGATGTAGGGTGTCAGTGGAGCTCCAGATCAGCTTATTTCATAGAAATAATGCTCTTGATCCATGGACTGTAGCTGGAGAGGTCAGTGAAGACAATAGTGTGTCCTGTCAGAATACATCCAGTTGCCCAAGACATAACTCCTTTTAATTCATAGCCACATATGACTGGTGCAGCTGTGACCACCTGCCAGACAGAGTAGAGCAATCAGAACTTCCCTCCCATCTGAGAATTCCTCAATACCTGAACAAAAGTGAAAGCCACTATATTTGCCATGCAAAGGAGCCCAGGATATAAGAAACTATTTTGAAGGCTTCTTTCCACTGTATTAACTACCCCAGTAATCCATAGAGACAGAAATTTCAAAGCAGTAGCTGGAAACTGGAAAATAGCTTTGAATTCACAGAATATCTATTTCTCTCACCTCTAACACAGGGAAGAGGACAGAGAGTCATCCTTCTTCAGCTCCTTGCTCTCAGAGCTCTTAGGCTGAGTATAAATTCCACAGCCTCGACAAAGGATGAGTGGTAACAGAGACACAAAGCCAGGAAGAAAAGCTACTGAGCATATGTAAAAATGAGATAAGGAAAGTTACCTGGCATGGCTGTTGGCTTCCTACTTTGTTTCGCATACAGAACATGTCTTCAAGGAATTTTTTACCCAGTAATTTTGTGCAGTCTAAATGAGGATTCCATTGTATACGAATGCTGTGCAGGTCATAGTCTTGATTTCCTAAGCACAAGAAGTAAGAGAGATTTCCATTCCTACCTGCATTTTCATAAGGCATCCTGCTTCCTCCTCCTTTGCGATTTATTCTTGGTTAAAATAGACTGTAGCCCTGGCCGGTGTATCTAAGTGGTTAGAGCATCAGCCTGCACTCTGAAGAATAATGGGTTAAATTCCAGGTCAAGGGCACATACCTGGGTTGTAGGTTCAAACCCAAGCCCCAGTTGGGACACATGAGGGAGGCAATCAATAGATGTGTCTCTCTCACATCGATGTTTCTCTCTCTGCCTCACTCCCTTCCACTCTCTCTAAAAATTAATGGGGCCGAAACCTGTTTGGCTCAGTGGATAGAGCGTTGGCCTGCGGACTGAAAGGTCCCAGGTTCAATTCCAGTCAAGGGCATGTACCAGGGTTGTGGGCACATCACCAGTAGGAGATGTGCAGGAGGCAGCTGATCGATGTTTCTTTCTCATCGATGTTTCTAACTCTCTATCTCCCTTCCTCTCTGTAAAAAATCAATAAAAACATATTTTAAAAAAAATATTAAAAATCAATGGGGAAAAAATATCCTTGGATGAGG
Source organism: Myotis myotis (assembly GCF_014108235.1). Lineage (NCBI taxonomy): Eukaryota > Metazoa > Chordata > Mammalia > Chiroptera > Vespertilionidae > Myotis > Myotis myotis. Next base: position 52,553,843 of record NW_023416315.1, read on the forward strand.
ATTAACAACAAAAAAAAAGAAATGCAGAGAAGAACTGATGTACCTTATCATGGATTAAACATGTCCTCCTGCTCAGTTTATCATCAATGAGCAAGCAAGATCTGAATCCAAGCTATGGTGTGTTACCATAGACAATGAATTAATCTCCCTGAGTCCTGGTTTTCTCACTTAAAAGATATAAATCCTAAGAAAACATGATGTATGACGACAACCAAATAATACGTGGAGGGGACTTAGTGCCTAGTACATAATTAGTGCTCAATAAATGGTATCTATTGTTGCTGTTGTAGTTATAACAATATCACTCCTGTTAGACAAAGGTAAAATATTATTTTCACACATTTTTAAGATTCAAATAAGTTAAATAATGTGTCCATAACCCTATAATAAATGGCAGAACCAAAACTCAAGCATAGATACAGCATCCAGCCCCCTGCTGCATGTGCCAATATGATATACACATGTGACCCCTTGATTTAGGATTTGATTCTCAAAGGCCTCAAGGAGCCACCCCTTCTACTTTAGGGAGCCATTATGGTTGCTCCATTTCTAGTTTCACACATGTGCTTAGAAATCTGGCACTGGGCCTATAAGTTCCAATCCCTTCCCCTAATTCCTCAGAGGTCTGAAGGTGTGAATATATCTAAGAATACAACTAACTCTTCCTTTTGACAGTCACTCACCAAAATAATCTTCACCCTGTAACCAGGTGTGAACCAAGCAATCTTTAACTTCATTATTCACAAGAGTAGGCAACTGAAAAAACTCAGTGACAAAGATGAAAGGTAGAGACAGCTTTATCAGCATGAGGTCATTTTTAGGAGAAGTGGCAGTGAAGTTTGGGTGAATGAAGATCTTCTCATAAGGTATAATCTCCCCTGTAAAGTCTTGAAAACTTTGAGAACCACCAAAAAAGATGACCTGGAGATCTCTAGAAAATTAAGGGGGAAAAAAGATACTATCATACATCACAAGGCTAATCTCTTTCTCACTCACACACACACACATACACACACATACATTTCCTTCTATAATCACCCACTTCACCTTCTCTTCTCATCTTTGTCCATTTTATCTTTTATGTGCAGCTACTATAGGTGGTCATGAAGGTTGTGCATTATGTAAATCCAATAATTTGCCATTTCCATAACCTATAATGTGATTGGGCTCTACTCTTAGCATAATTCCAGAGAGTAGTTCCAATTCAAGACCAAGAAAATTGAAAGATGCATGCAAATGGGTTGTCAAGGCTTCTATGAAAGTAATAGGTTCTATTAGGGAAGCTCCTTTGATGGGAGGGAACAAGAAATGTGAGATTGTACAAAGAAAGCTTGGAGAGTTGAAATATTTTTAAGCTAGGGAGGCTTGCCTGAATACACTATGCTTTACCTCTCTATCAAAACTTTGCTGGATCAACAAGGTTTTCTGATGGTCCTTTAGGAGAACAATAGTCAAAAATCCTGGATGTTCCACTGAGATCCATTTGAGATCTACTTACTATCCTGGCTCAACACTCCGGTTTCAGAACAGGACACCTCCCTGAGTCTCACTCAGGGGTCTCTCCAACCATGAAGGTAAGGTAAGCAGCACATAGGTAACCGAGCACCACTTTTTTTGTTGAACTCCCAAATGTCAAGTTTATTTTGTCTCCTAACAACAATACCATTTGCCTCAGTCTGTTCTTGTAACTTTGTTCGGAGTTTAAGATAAAGTCTAAAACAGTGATTCTCAACCTTCCTAATGCCGTGACCCTTTAATACAGTTCCTCATGTTGTAGTGACCCCCAATTTCATTTTTATAACTTGAACATAATTAAAACATAGTGATTAATCAAAAAAACAATATGTAATTATATATGTGTTTTCCGATGGTCTTAGGCAACCCCTGTGAAGGGGTCGTTCGACCCCCAAAGGGGGCGCGACCCACAGGTTGAGAACCACTGGTCTAAAGGGATAAGACAGGAATGGAGACCCCGAATAGCTGCAGCAATCCTGAGAAAGAACAAAGTAGGTGGGATCTCAATACCAGATATCAAACTGTATTACAAAGCCACTGTTCTTAAAACAGCTTGGTACTGGCACAAGAACAGACATATAGATCAATGGAATAGAATAGAGACCCCAGAAATCAACCCAAACCACTATGCCCAATTAATATTCGACAAAGGAGGCAAGAGCATACAATGGAGTCAAGACAGTCTTTTCAATAAATGGTGTTGGGAAAATTGGACAGATACATGCAAAAGGATGAAACTAGATCACCAACTCACACCATACACAAAAATAAACTCAAAATGGATAAAAGACTTAAACGTAAGACGGGAAACCATAAAAATACTAGAGGAATCCACAGGCAGCGAAATCGCAAACATATGCCGAAGAAATTTCTTCTCTGATAATGCTCCTAGGGCAATGGAAACTAAAGAGAAAATAAACAAATGGGACTACATCAAAATAAAAAGCTTTTGCACAGCAAAGGAAACCATCAACAAAACAACAAGAAGACCCACTACATGGGAGAACATATTTGCCAATGATACTACCGATAAGGGTTTAATTTCCAACATTTACAGGGATCTCATGAAACTTAACAAAAGGAAGATAAACAATCCAATAAAAAAATGGGCAACGGACCTAGATAGACACTTTTCGAAAGAGGACATACAGAAGGCCGAAAGACATATGAAAACCTGCTCAAAGTCACTAATTATACGAGAGATGCAAATCAAAACGACAATGCGTTATCATCTCACACCTGTCAGAATGGCTATCATCAACAAATCAACAAACAACAAGTGTTGGAGAGGATGTGGAGAAAAAGGAACCCTTCTGCACTGCTGGTGGGAATGCAGACTGGTGCAGCCACTGTGGAGAACAGTATGGAGCTACCTCAGAAGACTAAAAATGGAACTCCCATTTGACCCAGTGATCCCACTACTAGGAATATATCCCAAGAAACCAGAAACGCCAATCAGAAAGGATATATGCACCCCTATGTTCATAGCAGCACAATTCACCATAGCTAAGATTTGGAAACAGCCTAAGTGCCCATCAGCAGATGAGTGGATTAGAAAACTGTGGTACATATACACAATGGAATACTACGCTGCGGTAAAAAAAAAAAGGAACTCTTGCCTTTTGCAACAGCATGGATGGAACTGGAGAGCATTATGCTAAGTGAAATAAGCCAGTCAGAGAAAGATAAATACCACATGATCTCACTCATTTGTGGATTATAGAGAACAACATAGACTGATGAAAAGGGACAGACCCAAAGACTGAGAAACAGCAATCAGGCTATCAATCCCCAGAAGGAAAGTAGGGGAGGGCGGGGGTAAGGGGAAGAGATCAACCGAAGGACTTGTATACATGTATATAAGCCAAACCAATGGACATGGACAACAGGGGGATGGGAGCATGAGTTTGTGTGTGGGGGGGAGGTTGGGGGTTAATGGGGGGGATGAGGACACATTTGTAATACCTTAACTAATAATAATAATAATAATAATAATAATAATAATAATAATAATAAAAAAAACAGCATGGCACTGCCCAGCCAGTGAGGCTCAGTGGTTCAGCATCAATCCATGCACCAAGAGGTCACCGGTTTGATTCTGCATCAGGACACATGCCCGAGTTGCGAGCTCGATCCCCAGCAAGGCATGTGCAGGAGGCAACCAGTCGATGTTGATGTTTTTCTTTCATCAATGTTTCCTCTCTCTCTCTCTCTCTCTCTCTCAAATCAATAAAAATATTTTTTGAAAACAAAACAAAACAAAACAAACAAAAACAAAAACAAAAACAAAAAAACAAAAAAAAAGACAGGAATGGGCCTGATAAGTCCATCCTTAAGCCAACCCCATGGACTGACAAGTTTAGAAGATTTCATCAAAGCATCATCCTTTTGATAAACTTTGCCTTGGGTGAATTTTACAAGACATTGTACACTACAAGAGTTTTCCTTTGTCATGTTTTTGTGTCCCTGAGAACCACTGTTCTATTTTCACCTGCTTGGAGTGAAGGATTTTTCTGGGCCTCAGGTGGGGATGACAGGTCTTTGGTTAAGTTGTTTTACTGACTGTCGCAATTCTCCTTAGATCATATCAGTCTGTTTGCTCGTCTGTACCAAACATGTACTCCCTTCATATGTAAATTTACATGATATCACCCTAAAGGGCATAATTTCCCATTCAAAAGACTGTCAAGAAATGCAATGGCTACTTTGAGGAACTTTTGATAAGAGCAAGATTGTTCATTTGAGAGATACATTAGAACAAAAAGGGAAGAAACCCTTGTGATAAGAGTCTCTCTTGTTGGTCTAAATGAGAAATCACTTAATGGATCACCTCCTCTATTTTCATCCCTGGGAATTAATAAGAATTGGTGTTTTAATTATTCAACATGATGGAATTGTTAGGTCCAACTTATTGTTTAAATCAGCTATAGCAGCTCTCTTGTGTGTCTATGTTTATCAAATTGGCTTTTTCTGCTTCTAAGATTACTCTCCTTTCTTGTGGAAGAAAAATCACTCACATTTACAGTGTTAATCTACACTAATAAAAGCGTAATATGCTAATTAGACCAGACAGCCAAACAACCTTCCGGACGTCCTTCCGGACAAAGTTGCAGTGGCGGAAGCTGAGGCTGAGGTGGTTAGGGGTGATGACCAGGCCAGCAGGGGAGGGCAGTTAGGGGCGACCAGGCAGGCAGGTGAACAGTTAGGAGCCAGCGGTCCTGGATTGCGAGAGGGATGTCCGACTGCCGGTTTAGGCCCGATCTGCCGGAATCAGGCCTAAACCGGCAGTCGGACATCCCCCGAGGGGTCCCAGATTTGAGAGGGTGCAGGCCAGCTCAACCCCCTCCTACCCCCATGCACAAATTTTGTGCACTGGGCCTCTAGTAACTATATAAAATGGGTCCCTCTTATGTTTTCTCTTCCCCCTCAATTTCCCTTTTTACCTTCTCTTAAGAAACTACTTTGATTTACCATAAAAGATGTTTGCAAGTAAATACAGAAGTTTATTTTGGAGAGAATTCATGATAAATAGATGACTCAGGCAAATTATGTTGAGTGAATCGGGGCTTAAAATAACTCAGTGGCATGAAAAACTAAACTATGGTGGAAAAACAACAAAATAGTGGTTGCCTCTGAGGGATATTGATGGAATATAAGTGAGAAGGGACATGAGGAGGGCATTGGGATATTTTTTAACTTTAGACCTTGTTACATTAAATATTCATATTAAAATGTATGAAGTTCTTCTCAACTAACATAAAGAATCAAAGCAATTCTAAATAAATCCCAACAGAATTTTTTAATTGAACTTGACAAGTTGATTTTAAAATTTATTTTTAAAAAAATACCTAGGTGTTCCTGATTTAGAATAAGATCCCTGGTCTACCCTATCAGATGTCATAGATTTATGATAAAGACATAATTATTATGACATTGTGGTATTGGTCCATAATAACTTAAACAATGGAACAGCATAAAGAGCCCAGAAACAGACACTTAGATACAAGAGCAGCATTGCAGATCACCAGGGAAAGAGGGGATCATTAGATAAATTATATTGGGATATTTGGTTAGTATGCTAAAAAAAAAAAATTGGATTCCTATTTCACACAATTCATAAAAATCAATTCCAAATGATGTGTTTAAATATGAAATCAAAGCTTTAAAATCTGTAGAAGTAAATTTAAAGAACTATATTTCTGATCTTAAGGTCATAATGAATATTTTCAACTAAGCACAATACCCAGTAACCACAAATAAAGATTGATAATTCAAGTGTTAAATTGAATTATATCAAAGTTAAGACTCTTATTCAGCAAAATACACCATAAAAAGAAGATCAAGCCAAAAACTGGAAGAAGAAATTTTCAACACATATACAACTGACAAAAGAGAAATAACTAGAGCATTTGTCAAAGTCCTACAAAGCAATTTTCAAAAAATTCAAAACACAAATATTCAAAAGAGTAGTTCCTGCTTATTGTTTGTTGATTTGTTTATGGTAGCCATTCTGGCAGGTGTAAGGTGATACCTCACTGTCGTTTTAAACAGAACAAATGCCCATTAGTAGATAAATGAATAAAAGTGTTGTGGTGCATATATAGAATGGAATACTATGCAGCTATAAAAAAGAAAGATCTCTTACCCTTTGAGACAGCATGGAGAGACCTGGAGAGTATTATGCTAAGCAAAATAAGCCAGTCACAGAAAAACAAGTATCACATGATCTCACTTCTATGTGGAATCTAATAAACAAAATAAACTGATGAACAAAATAGACCCAGAGATATGGAAGAGACTGATGAATCTCAGGGGAGGGGGTGGAGGAGAGGGAAGACATTAACCAAAGAACTTATATGCATATATGCATAACCCATAGACACAGACAATAATGTTGTGAAGGCCTGAGGGGAGTGAACGGGATGGGGGAAGTAGGTGGTCAATGAAGAGAGAAGAGGGGGACAGCTGTATACTTTCAACAATAAAGATAAATTTTAAAGAAAGATATTTCCTAAAAGAAACATTACTGGCAGAAGTAGGAGGAGAAATAAAATGCTAATAAAATGAGGAACACATATACTCTGGTTTCTCTTCAGATCGCATAAATCTTTCGCCTTTTTTAAAATGAGGAACATAATAAGATATTTGATAGTCAGCAACAACAACAAAAGTTGGACAATACCCAATGTTGGAAGAATGCTTATAAATTACTGGAGGATGTGTAAAAGCTAACATTTGCATCTTCTATGACCCAAAAATTCCACTCCTAATTATAGTAGTCTCTCCTTACCCATGGGCAATATGTTCCAAGACTCCCAGTGGATGACAAGCTGCAGATAGTACCAACCCATATATATACTATGGTTTTTTCCTATATATACATACCTCTGATAAACTTTAACTTGTAAATTTGACACAGTAAGAGAATAACAACTAATAATAAAATAGAACAATTATAACAATATACTATAATAGGAGTTATGTGAATATGGGGTGTCTCTCTCTTTCCACCCCTCTCAAAATAACCTATTGTATTCACCCTTCTTCTAGTGATGATGTAAGATGATAAAATGCCTATGAGGTTGAGAACTTTCACCTTTTCACTTACAGGTAGCACTTTACAGCTTCTCTTTGGCATATCCAGAGGGCTAGCATCACTATTCTTGTGTTTTGGGGCCATTATTATGCAAAATAGGGTGTCTTGAACACAAGCACTGTGATACCATAATCATTAATACCTTAACCCAAATGGCTAAGTGACTAACAGGTAGGTAGGGTATGTAGCGTGGATGTTTCATGTCCTGGGCAGGACAAAATGGAATGGCACCAGATTTCATCATGCTACTCAGAACAGTACAATTTAAAACTTATGAATTGCTTATTTCTGAAACTTTCCATTTAATATTTTCAAACTGCAGTTGACCACAGTTCACTGAGACCATGAAAAGCAAAACTGTGGATAAGGGGGGACCACTGTGTTTACTCTAGAGGTATACTTGCAGATATACACTGTGTGGTCAGATTATTATGACCACCTGACATTTGTAGGCAAATTAGCCGTACACTGCATAGTATGGGATATAGAAGCCGAAGGCCTGTTCGAACACCTTTACCGTCTGCAGTCACCATGATAAAATGTCTCCAATTCACACAGGAACAAATGATTGGACAGTCAAGCATTGGAAAAAAAGTCATGTGGTCCGATGATTCACATTTCCAGTTGCATCATGCAGATGGCAGAGTGATAATTTGGTGGAAATAGCATGAAAACATGCACTCCCACATGCATGAATACAACCATTCAAGCAGGTGGGGGCAGTGTTATGGTTTGGGGCATGTTTTCCTGGCATGATTTGGGCCCTTTAATTCATGTGGAACAACGTCTGAATAGCACAACATACCTAAGTATCGTTGCTGATCAAATTCATCCTATCATGTTGATGGCATATCCCAATGGAGATGGGTTCTTCCAACAAGACAATGCGCCATGCCACGGTATTGTGGAGGAGTGGTTTCAAGAACATGAGGGAGACTTTACCTTGCTTAGGTGGCCCCCACAATCACTAGATCTCAATCCAATTGAGCATTTGTGGGACGAAGTTAAAAGAGCCATCAGGCAGCTGGTTCCACAACCTCACAGAACTGGACAGTGCTATGCATCAGGCATGGTGTCAGATTCCTCGCATCACCTTTCCACATCTCGTGGAGTCAATGCCAAGAAGAATCGCCCCAGTATTGAAGGCAAAAGGTGGCCCAATGAAGTACTGATGGGGTGGTCATAATAATCTGGCCACTAAGTGTAAATCAATATGGATACACACCAACACAGATAAATATTGCAGATATATACACAAGAATATTCTTTAAGGTGCATGGTACAAATCTGCTTACAGTAACACTGTTCAAAAGAACAGAAACTAGAAATAACTCAAATGCCTGTTAAGAATGAACAAGTTGTGGGACATTTGAACTGAAATATTATATCACACAATTAAAAAGGAAATACAATCACACGCCTACCACTTTGGATGAACCTTAAAAAATATTAAGAATGATTTGCAGGATTATTTTTACATACATGTAAGATATTGTACCACATTATTTTTCCTTCTGGACATGTTAAACATAAGAATGTGGGACATTCCTTAGTCAAGTGTTATCTGAGTAGCTGAGCTCCACTGGACCATCAGAGGCCTAGGATTTCTTGACCAGCACAAGAAGTATTGAGGCCCAGCTTTGGAGCTTTAGAACAGAGGGAACTGATCCTCAGTACTTACGGCAAGAAGCAGTGAGCTGCTGTCACCACCCACTGGGGGGCAATCAGAGTCCCCACACAGGGCTTATAACTAGATTTCAGATATAATAAGTACAGCATCTGACCTAAGTCTTCCATGTCTTCACTAACAAGTGGAACAACACCTGGGACAAAGAGAGAAGAGAATCAATAGGTAACTCAGCTGATTAAAGGAAGTGGGCTGGTTATGGAGATTTTAGGATCCAGTGTCAGTCCATATCAGTATTTATCACTTATTAATCACGTAGCCCCCATACTATGGTACTAGAAAATCGCATGATAAAAACACTGTACTAAGCACTTCACATACTTTTAGACTTTTTTGTAGGGTAGATACATTTTATATTACTTTACATATTAAGAACTTACACATTAGGAAAGTTCCTTGAGGCCACACAAATAGTGGATTATGGTTAGTTCAAGGTTTCAGACTTCAGTGTATCTGATTCCAAATCCAATGTATGCACTTATTCTCTACCTGACCTCCCTTCTTCTTTCCAGACATCCTTGATCATTTCTAGTCTCTTAAAATCTTACTATTTCTTAGCTCTATCCAGTCACAGCAATGCAGCCTTTTGCACAGCTCCCTGACTTTTCCTACTAGTCAACTGTAGGGATGCTTTGGGACCAGACATCATGACTCCAAGAGAATAATTTCTAAAACCAAGACTAGAAGACCCTCTACAATATATAACTCTTAGTCTACTTCCTTCCTCTGCACTCCAGCAATAGGGATGGTCTTTTAGTTAAGTATGTCCCACTTTATGACCTTCACACTTGCTGGTTCCTCTGTGTGAATGAAACAACCTACCCATCCCCTACTGCACTTAACTCGGTTAACTACAGTCAGTTTATAGGAAGCATTACATGTCATTAAAAGACAGACATTATTTTTCTCATTTTTCATATAAGAAAACTGAGGTTCAGAGAGGTTAAGGCATTTGTCCAAAACCACTTAACTATTAAGTAGAAGAGCATTATTGATTAATTACAGAGCCATACTAATTTCATTATGGGCAAGATACTTAATTTCTCTGTGCCTCAGTTTCTTATCAACTAAATAAGAACAATAATACTTATCTCAAAAAGTTTTAATATGAATTAAATGAGTTTATATGTAGAAAACAGGGCAGTGTTCATTATATAAGTACTAGAGGCCTGTTGCACGAAGAGATTCATGCAAAAGACCTTCCTTTCCCCTGGCCGCTGGCACTCGTTTTCCTCTGGCACCCGGCACCCAGGCCTTCGCTCTGGCCAGGCTCCAGCTGGAGTTGGCCCCACAGTCGTGAGGCTTTCGCTGCTCCGCTGGCCCCGCATGGTACAAATATGCTTGCCACCAAATATGCTCCGCGGGCCCCGCGGCTGTGAGGCTTTCGCTGCTCTGCCGGCCCCGGGGCTGTCAGGTTTTGCTCCACCGCTTGGAGCCTACATATGCAAATTAACTGCCATCTTTGTTAGGTTAATTTGCATACTCTCCTGATTGGCTGGTTAGCGTAGCGAAGGTACAGTCAATTTACATGTTTGTCTATTATTAGGTAAGATATGCTTTTGTGGTGGTGGTGGTGGTTTGACTATTATTATTTATTACACATTTTAAAGCCCAAGAACAAAATCTACTTTTTCCTTTTGAACCACACAGCAAAATACCTACTGTCTTTGCTTTTTATTTTCTTTTATAAATTTCTATGCCCTCTTCCAGGATCCTATCTCCATCCTCCCTTCTGACATCCTCCATGTTTCAACCAGAGAAGGTTATCAGACATTCACAGGAGGTTTTAAGCCCATAATAAAAAGGTGTAGTTAGATATAATAAATCACTGAACCTGTACAGAAAATAACTAGTATATCACCTACTTCCCAAACTTCCATGTTCCTTATGCACCAGCTCTCCCTCTCCAACAAGCTCCAAACCTCCCCCTCCCCCCCCCATAGAGTTCTAATGAACTTGGTCATCACTCACCAGTCACCATCAGTAAGGTTAATAGAACACACTTCATGTTGATGCCTGAATCCTGTTCTGAAGATAAGGATGTAGTGAAACTAATAGGCACAAAGCAGGGATAGAACTTATAACCTGCGTGGGAATTCAGTGGGAGGAGGTGCAGGGGATTGAGCCAGGATGAGGACTCTATACAAGTTTGTAGTCTCAAGGGCTCTCTTTCTGGTCTTGAGCCTCAGTGTAAAACAGGACAGTAGATATAGAAGTCTTCTCAGCCTAAGTAAAAATCCACCCTATGGGATGATGAATTCCTAGGATTTTAGCTTTATCCACCTCATCTAGGGGAAAGAATTCCAAAGCAGGAGTCAATTAAACCTTCTGTGGAGTTAAAAATTCATCCCAAGTTCCTTCCCTTGCCTCTCAGTTTTTTCACCAGTTCCTTCCCCACAGTGTGTGACTTGCACCCCTCCCTCTACATGTCCCACTGACCCCTCTCCGTTCTGGACTACTCTGATGAAGCAGAGCTGTCTCCACCCCTCTGTGTGACACTGACTCCCCTCCCCTTTATGCATATGTCACACTTAGCCCACCCCTCCTCAGAACTGCTTCACTTGTACAGATCCATACCACACAACCACAGATATCAATTTGAATAAAAGTTCCCAACCAATACCCATACCAGTGGCCCCTGTCAATCTGTTCTTACCACACTGCCCCCTTGGATATGGCCCGTCTATGCTCACTTGCTCGCTCTCTCATGCACTCTCTCTTCATCTCTCTCAACTTTCTCTCTAGCTGCCTTTTTAAAATTTATTTTTGGTGGCAAAATATAACAAGAGTATTACTTAAATGGTAAAGCAGATGGCAGAATAAAACAATAATAGATTTACAGTCCTATAAACTTGAGATATTCTGTGGAATGAGGCTGGGGACAGATATGTCTTCATATGTACAGAGAAGCTATAATAACAGTAATAAAGAACTTAATAACAACTAATTTACAAACATACAAAAAAATGTTGAACATCACACACACACACACACACACACACACACACACACACACACACACAATCCACCCATCCATAAGATTCTAAAGTTAATTTTTTTCCTGGGTATCTGCTAAAACCATTTTAAAATTATTTTTTCAAAGAGAAGCTTTAAGAACTATCACTAACCTAAAACAAAAAGGGGAAAAAAATGAATGGGATTCATAAGCTTAAGGATGAGTTAAGGGCTAAAGTTATTAGTATTAAAACAAGAAAACCCACATTAAGTTTGGTAGGCCTCAAAAAGAAGTGTATAGGCTGGCCAGGTGGGAGAGGGGTGTCAAAGAGGGATGAAAAGAAAGACTGACAAAGACAAAATGAGATGAAGATCAAGGGAGGTTCCTAAATCATGCTCAGATTTATTCTTTAGGCAGTAGGGAACTACTGAAGAGTTTTAAGAAGACTAATATGACCTCATTTGGATTTTAGAGAAAAAACAATTCTGAGTCAGAGAGAAAGAGTCAATTTGGGAAACAATGGATGGTCACATACATTAGGTCATGGGAGACAAGTGTATGACCTAGATTAGAATGATAGCAATGAGAATGGGAAGATATGGATGGATTTTAGGAATTCCTCAAAACAGGGAGGATTTGAGGACTGAGTGGTAAGAAAAAGAGAGAAATCAAACAAGTGGAAGGCATATTTATATCCCAAAATAAGGAAAACAGGTTAAAAAAATGAATCTGAAAGGCTGGAGAAATGAGGGGTGTAATTTTAACATGCTAAATGTCAGGGGCCTAAGGAAGATGCCAACAATGGCCTCTAAAAGGCATTGGAAGATGTGGGATTGGAAGTCTGGGCTACAGATACCAATTTGAAACTCATAGAGAGGTAGTAGTCCCCAGTGCTAACCTCCTACAGAAAAATTTATTGTTTTTAGAGATCTTTTCCTAGATAGTGACCCTGCTTTTCTGCTCTTAGACCTCACACTCCCAACCCAGACCTCAAACTCCTGTCCTAGCCCATAGTATTTCCAAAATATCTGGGGGAAACAACCTCAGAGTAAGTATATCTCTTTCTCAACTTTTCACCTGTGTTAACTGAGTCCATCCTACACCACAGGAAACTTTCCACAACTCCATGCTGTCTCAGTATACAGGGTGGGCAAAAGTAGCTTTACAACTGCTCTTATAGAAAATAATACAATTAATAAATAGTAATACAAGAATAAACTGTGTTTCATGCATACACAACTGTAAACCTACTTTTGCCCCACCTGCATTTCCTTAAGCAGCCCTCTCCACAATGTACCTCTGTGTTCACTGCAACATTCAGGAAAGTATGTGCCACATCCGCTTTTCATTTCACACCTGAGGGACTTGGTGTGAGGAAACTTTGTGCAGTTTTCCAAGATTCATGAACGCTGGTTGTTTAGTTGCAGCCCAGGGTATGTACTTGAAAAGCTGTTTATCCAGTAAGACCCAGATTTGACTTCTAGTCTTTCCAGTCATGTGTGATTTTGAGAAAATTACTTAAATTCTCCCTGTTTCAGGTGTCACCTATAGCTCCAGAAAAAAAAAAAAATGATATCAGCCCAGCCTTGTCTCCTCTTTCCCCGGCTGTGACATTGAAATGAGATTATGGGCTTAAGAAAATTTAAAGGGTTATAGTGATACAAAGTGTAACTTACATCATATTAGAGTAATTTAATATAAAATCACTACTAACAATGTCTGTAAAGAACTTAGTTCAGTGCATAGGATTCAGTAAGCCTTCAATGGGTGTTAGCTATCAGCATTACTGCTCTTTTTCTTGTTAAAGAGTATTCCCAATTATTCCAAGATGAAAGAGGCAGATAATCGGCTGAGAAATCTTTTCATTAGGTTAAAAAACCACTTAGAGATCCTGCCTTCTTAACTGTCATCAACATACAGTAGATCCTATAGCTGATGTAATCTAGAATTCAAACCATTCTCCAAATGTCAAAATAACTGCTCTATGAATGCTTTTTATTCCTATATTTTCTTAGCTCAAAAATGTTGATCAGGACGGCTAGACTAAGTTGGTGATGATGACCAAGTGATGAAACAGTGACCGCAGGGAAAGATGAAGCTAGTGTAATAAAGAAGGGAGGGGCTGAGGGAAAGTATAAATAACTACTGGGGGGTTCAGAGCAAACTTGGGGACACTGTCTTCTTGAGCTAAGGTGCAGAATCCTGTTCCCTGTAGTACTGGCCTCAGAACTCCATGGGGAATGTAAGTCCTGAGTCTAGAGCTCCCTTTCCCACAGACAGCTGAACTACTTTTAGTCAGGTGAGCTTTTAGGAATAGCAGATAGAGAAACCTGGATCCAGAAGTCTAAAGAGATAGGCTTCTTTTTCCTTTCTTCCCTGAAAAACCCCAATAGAGGTACAGTCCCCTCCTTCCCTGGTGCAGAAGGGCCTCCATCTATTTATGTAGAACCCTCTTCTATCCCCTTTTAAGTCAAGAGCTGTTTTCCAATCTCATTGCCATTGCGTGTCCCCTATACTAACTATATCCACTGATTCTACCAGGTGTTCTCAAGGAGAAGACTGAGCTGAAAAAGTTCCATACTCTACTGATCTTCTTCTACATGTCATAGGGAAAGATCTAGATTGCTATGAAATTTATCTTCTGTTTGAGTGTCCTTGTTGGTATGTATACATGACCTTCTAATCTATCCTGTAAGATATGGGTTAATGTAGGATGGAATAAGGCAGATGTGTGTGTAGAAGGTGCAAAAAAGAGTCAAGAGAAAGGGTTATGAGCAGAATGAGGGTTTTCCCTTCCTATGCCCCATTCAAGGGCTCTCGGGACAGGTTGAGCGCACTCTTCCAGTGCTAATAGTTGGTTTGAATTTACTCCCAGACTTTATTTTATTTGTATATTTTTGCACTTAAATGGTTTATTTGTTGCTTCTTATTTTAGACCATTGAATTACTGGATTTAATTATTTTTAACTTAAAGAAAAGTTACCAATATTTCCTTTGCTGTTTCATATTTATAAATATGATTTATGCAAATTAATATGTATGATGTTCCATTTGTACATGTACTTTTTCATTTCAATGTCCAACATTACTGTATTGGACATTTATGTTTCCAATGTTTAGTTACTATAAACAGTGCTAAAATGAGCATACTTATTCATAATCTTTGTCTACATCTGATTATTTTAGTAGAATGAATTATTGGGGCTGGAACGATTAGATCACAGGTGATGAACCATTTATAATTCTTGATACCTATTCCTAAATTGTTTTTCAAAAAGTAACAATCAATTCACATTCCTAAAAACAGTGAATGAGAGTCCGTCTCGTTATACTTTCCTTGACTGAATCTTATCAACATTAAACAAAAATGATTATTGTAAATATTAGATAAAATGGTATGTCATTTCAATTTACATTTTTATTAGGAAAAAATGTCAAATATTTCTTGGCCAATTACTTCTTTAAAACTGTATATATTCCTTTTCAACTAGGAAATTACTGATGGTATTATTTGTTATAAGAATGTCTTATATATGCAGACATTTTATTTTCTCAGGAGCATTTTTCTCCACTCACTCGTCTGTGCAGAAAGAAGACCATGCTCCCTATTTGGCATACCTCAAGTCTCACTTCAACCCCTGTGTGGGTGTCCTCATCAAAAAAAACTGGGTGCTGGCCCCAGCTCACTGCTACTTAACGTGAGTGTTGGGCATCCCCAACCCCCTCCAAAACAGCTACCACTCATCCTATATCAGTGGTTCTCAAATAGAGGCAACTTTCCCTCCAGGGCACATTTGGCAAAGTCCAAAGATATTTTTGGTTGTCACAATGAAATTGGGGTTAGGGGCGGCTGTGCTATTGGCATCAATCTAGTGAATAGAAGCCAGAGCAAGGATGCTGCTAAACATCTACAATGCACAGGACAACCCCCACAACACATAATTACCCAGCCCAAAATGTCAATAGTGTTGCCATTGAAGAACCCTGTTGTAGATATTATGCCTCAGCCTCTCATCAATTTTCTCAAGTTTTGTACTGGCAATATAATTGTGTTTGATAAGTTAAGGACCAGCAAATAACTTGTGATGCACTCAAACTGGATAAATTGAGGAGAATTTTCAAAAAGAACTAACAACAAAGGTATGGACAAGGGAAATAGGAACAATACAAAGAATAGTTCAGTACTCCCATGGTTAGTATTAGAAAAGTGAAGCCCTAGCTGGTTTGGCTCAGTAGACAGAGCATTGGCCCATGGACTGAAGGGCTGCAGGTTCAATTATGGTCAAGGGCCATGTACCTCTGTTGCAGATTCGATCCCTGGCCCTAGGGTTGGGCAAGTGCAGGAGGCAAACCATCGATGTGTCTCTCTCACATCAATATTTCTCTCTCTGTCTCTCCACCTTCCTTCCACTCTCTCTGAAAATCAATGGAAAAATATCCTCCGGTGAGGATTAACAAAAAACAAAGAAAGGTGCAGTTACTACCCCTAGACCTAAAGGGGTGAGGAGAGAATGGGTACAAATAGGGAGGAGAGAGAGAGGAGAGAGGGGAAGCAGAGCTAAAGAAATCATTTTATAAAAAGACCACCTTATATGAGTTGTAACCTTTGGTCATGAGACACAGCCAACAGCCAATCTGTGGCAACCTGCAGGAAAGGAGCCAGGAGGATAAATACTCCAACCTCACACTTCTTCCTATGGTTACTTTCTAGTGCTTCCTACTAGCCAAAACCCATTGATTTAATCAACATATATCATGTTACAAAGGTACAGAGCAGGACAAAGTAGGGCTGGGAGTGGATCTGATGAAGCAAACAGGAGCTACCCAACATTCAAGTCATCCCATTCTCTTACCTCTGCCAGAACAGAAATGCCCAACTGGATAGGTTGGTCCTGGAAAGAAGGGAAATAATGTATCTGTGCTGTGCACAATTTTTTTTCATTCTTTATTGTTGAAAGTATTACATATGTCTCCCTTTTCCCCCACTGACCTCCCCCTGCCCGCTCCCGCCCCTCAGCACAGGCCCTCACTGCCCTACTGTCTGTGTCCATTGGTTATGCTTACATGCATGCATACAAGTCATCCATGCACAATATCCATCTCCTCTACATTAAGGACACTGCATGAAAACATAGTAGTTAAAGGCTCCGCCACTGGCTGTGGGACTAAGGGTGAATACTCTTATGTGCCTCCATGACTTTATCTGAAAAATGGGGATTAAAAGTAGAATTCACTTCATTAGTTTGTTGTGAGTGTTAAATGAGGTAACCCAGAATCCAGATGGAGTCCTTGGCACAGTACCTGGCACATTGCGACATTCAATATCAGCTTTGGTGATGGTGATGGTGATGGTGATGACGATGATGATGGTGATGATGGTGATGACAGTGATTACTTCCAAACCCTCTCCCTCCAGAAATCTGAAAGTGTTGCTGGGAAATTTCAGGATCAGAGTCAAAGATGGGACAGAGCAGACCATTAGCCCCATCAATATTATCCGCTACTGGAACTTTAGTGATAGCTACCCCCAGGATGACCTCATGCTCATTAAGCTGGCCAAGTCAGCCAACTTCAGCCACAAAGTCCAGCCCCTCGCCCTCGCCACCAGCAACGTCCGGCCAGGCACCGTCTGTCTGCTTTCAGGTCTGGACTGGAGCCATGACAACAGTGGTGAGTGCACCTCTCACAGCAAGTCAGAGCCATCAATTATCCCTCAAGAGGACCACTCATGTCTGTAGAGATGAGGAGAGAAGGGAGGAGATTGGGAGGATTAGGGGGAGGGAGAGACTACAGGAGCAGTTTGGCAAAGAGAGACCCCACCACCCCAGATGTCCAAAGCTCCTCCTTTGCCAGGATGTCTGATGCCCCACTGCCTCTTTAGGGCTTTGGCAGCTGGATCACAGGCCACCTCACTGCACAGAGGACAAGGGTCCTGATTGTCAGAGGCAGGATTCATATTAAAGAGGTTGTGCTCCTCCCTCTCATACAGGCTCGTTAATATGCAGAGGAGACCTCTGAGGACTTGAGTCAGGTCACCTCCTATTCCTCCAAGCCTGGACACAGAGTAGAAAGAAAACTCTGCTTTTTACAGACATGAATGCTATTTCAAAATCCTCAGGATTGACTCTCATAAATGTCCAGGATCATTTCCTCCCCTTTTCTCATTCCTCCTTTTCTCAGACACACAACCAGAACCCTGGTTGCAGTAGAGGGTGGAAGGGCTAAGTACCAGCTGTGAACAGGAAGGGTTCTCTCTCCCTGTCTCCCCTCAGGCAGGCACCCTGACCTGAGGCAGACCCTGGAGGCCCCCGTGATGTCTGATAAAGAGTGCCAGACAACCGAGCAAGGAAGAAGCCACAGGAACGCCTTATGTGTGAAATTTGTCAAAGTGTTCAGCCGAATTTTTGGGGTAATCTTTCCTCTATTTTCAGCTTTCATGAATATGTATGTATCTAGTTAATCACTTAATCCTGATATTTAAAAAAATAGGAAGTTTTCATCCCCTCAAATTTTTTGAGAATCTGATAAGGCTGCAGCAAGCCCGCGTTGTTTCTTCAGTAATGGGCTCTCCTTACAAATGTCTTTATTCATTTAAGGGCTTCGTGTCGGGCCTGCAGTTCACAATACTTTTATTCTCATAGCTGAAAGTGAAAATGGGCATTGCTGACAAAAATAATTTACACTTTTCACAAATTGAAGCTGGCTTCACCAGTTCAAATAAATGGGGTTTGACTCATTTTACATGCAAGTTCTAAAGAGGTTTTTCTCTAACTTTCTCAAGATCACAAAAGGCTAATGACAGCAAAGCCAGATAAATGTCTCTAGAGCTTCCTGTCTTCCAGTTCAGTGCTCTGGTCATGACCCAGCATGCTACCTCTAGGCAGGGCTCGCCCAAGTTGGGGACTAGAGGGCTCCTTTGAGGAAAAAATCTGACCATCTCTCTCTCTCTGTCCCTCTCTCTGCACCATCTCTGATAGGAAGTGGCTGTTGCTACTGTCATCTGCAAAAACAAGCTCCAGGGGATCGAGGTCGGACACTTCATGGGTGGGGATGTCGGCATCTACACCAATGTTTACAAATATATACCCTGGATTGAGAACACCACTAAAGACAAATGAGACTGAGCTACTCACTCTGCAGCCCACCAGCTCCACACCCGACTCTGCTACTTCCCCCAAACTCAAAATAAAAGTGTCCAGATAGAAATATCTGGAAGTATCACACAAGTAGCCTATGTTTTCTTATTTGATGGGGAGAACCAGGAAAAAAAGGATGAAGTAAGCACTCGTTACACTGGATTGGGGGTCATCTGCTATCTCATTTAATGCTTATAACAAACCTTTGAGGTTATCTTTTATCCCCACATTATAAATGAGAAAATTCTGACTGAAAGTGGTAACTTAACATTGTCCATAGCTGGTAGATATCAGATCCTGGAGTGGGACCCCAAGATGTCAGATTCTCAATCCCATGCTCTTATCCCCAAAATTACAGGAGAGTCCATGGGGCATCACAGCACATGCTGTCTTTTATTTTCCTGCTACCTCTTTTTGTCATTCAAAAGGCTTGAAGCTCTCACTTGGGGCTCACACCCTGGGTGCTGGAATAAGCTTTATTCATAAATAGCCATGCTTGATTCCACTAATATACTGTCTGCAGCATGCAGCAGGGAGAGAGCTAGTGGGTGGACAGAAAGTAAAAAACGGAACTCCAGGAAAGAGTCAATAGCCATGAATCAAGTAAAAAAGGAGGCTGGCAGCTCCAGAGCAAGGTGAATAAGTCACCTACATACAAGAAGAGCATACTCTCAGGGAAGCAGCAGAGCCCAAGAGGTAGAGATGGCTGAGAGGAGGTGATGGATGGGTATAAATTGGACTTAGCCACAGATCATGAGATTAACAAGGTCAAGAAAGTGGGTACCAGTCCTCTTGTTGAGAACTTGGTAAAACACCTATCCAGATATGGAATTCAATATGTAAGAGATTGGGGCATATAGGACAAGGATGGGTAAAATAATCTCCCAGAAGAAGATACAGGAAGCAATCACACCGTATCCTTGGGCAATATTTTCTATTCTGAAGGTTTAAAGTACAACCTATACTTTAATGACTTCTGTGTTAGACATAAAAATGCCCCCCATAAATATGTCCACATCCTAACCCCCAGAACCCATGAATATGGTATCTTACATGGAAAAATGCAGCTCTGCGGATGTGCTCATGTTTATGGACATTAAAATGGGGAAATTATCCTGGATTATCTGGGTGAACCAATGTAATCACAGGGGCCCTTCAAAGTAGAAGAGGAAGGCAGAATATTTGGCCAGAGAGATGTGACAACAGAAAAAGAGGCAGTAGAGATTCAAAGGATGAGAAGGAACTGACCCATCATTGCCTTTGAAGATGGAAGAAGGGAGCTTCAAGGCAAGAAATGTAAATAGTCTCTAGAAACTGAGAAGGACCCTCAGCCACCAATTAGCAAGGACACAGGGACTTCAGCCCTCTCTAAAATTGCTCTTTCTAGCCCTAACCGGTTTGGCTCAGTGGATACAGCGTCGGCTGGGGACTGAAGGGTCCCAGGTTCGATTCCAGTCAAGGGCATGTACCTTGGTTGCGGGCATATCCCCAGTAGGGGGTGTGCAAGAGGCAGCTGATGGATGTTTCTCATCAATGTTTCTAATTCTCTATCCCTCTCCCTTCCTATCTGTAAAAAGTCAATAAAATATATTTTTTAAAATATAAAACTGCTCTTTCTAAATCACCAATGAGTTGTATATTTTTAAACCTAAAGGTCAATTCTCAGCTCTCCTTTTACATGATATTATCAGCATCATTTGACAAAGTTAGTCATTTCCTCTTCCTGTACTTGGCCTCCAGGACATCATGATCTTTTATCCACCAGCTACTTCTTTCCAGTCTCCTCTACTGATGCCACCATATCTCTATAACCTCTCAACATCAGAGTTCCCTGAGTTTTAGTCTTGGACTTCTTCTTCTATCTATATACACTCACTTCCTTATTGACCTATACCAGTCTTATGATTTTAAACATCATATTTAATCTAACAACTCCCAAATGCACATCTCCAGTTTGATCATTTCCCTTGACTTCCATATGTTCAGCTCTCTACTCAACATCTCCAATAAACATCTCAGATATAACTTGTCCAAAACAAAACTCCAAATCTTACCCCCAGATCAACATACTTTACCCACTGTCTACCCCAGATAAGCTGATGACCCTGAAAGTTACTCAGGCCAAAAATGTTAGAATCACTTTTTTCCCCTCATTTTAAAATTCTTTAAAAAGTGGTATGACTGCTGAAAGAAAAATTTATAACACTGTATAATGGGATTTTCAATGTATTTTTCAATATTATTAGCCTTTTTATTATTGTTCTAGACAGTATTAAAGATGTCCTCAATCCCCCTTTTCTCTCTCTCCTCCCAGCCCCTGCCCCACCCTGGCCTTCACCACACTATTGTCTGTATTTATTGGTTATGCATATAGGTATATAAATTCTTTGGTTAATCTCTTCCCATCTCCCTCCACCCCCAAGATATATTGAGTGAAATAAGCCAATAAGAAAAAGACAAATATTGCATGATCTTACTCAGGAGTAGAATCTAATGAACATAATAAACTGATAAACAAAATAGGTACAGAGGCATGGAACAGAATGACTTTTGATTCCTCTCTTCTCTGATATCTCATATCCATTCTATAGCTAAATCCTTCCAGTTCTACCTTTAAAACATTGCAACAATCTTTATGTCTTTAATGTCTTTAATATGTCTTTGAGTGTAAATTCAGTGTTTGTTCATACAGAGTTAAGCAATTATCACCACTACTTAATTTTAGAATATTTCCATGATCCCTAAAGAATCTCTACACACATAAGCAATCACTACCCATTTTCTCTATATTTTGCCCCTGGAAACCACCAATCTACTTACAATCACTATAGATTTTCCTACTCTGGACCTTTCATATAGTAAATGGAATCATATGATATATATAGTCTTTTATGACAGGCTTTTTTCACTCAGCATTATGCTTTCAATTTGTATCTATGTTGTAGCATGGATGAGAACTTCTTCCCTTTTTATGGCTGAATAATATTCTATATATAGAATATATAGAATATTCTATAATATATAGAATATTATTCATTTTAAATATTATTCATTCATATATATTTTTTAAAGCCCAAAGATATTTTATTTTAGGCAGAAAAAAACTTTTCTAAACTTTTTTTCTTGGTGTCATTTGAAATTAAGAATAAAACATTTACTAGAATAAAATGTAATGCAGAATCTTGTTGACCTGCAGTCTGCTGATTCTGGATCTGCCCTTTCGTAAAGCTCTATAAGCTTTCCTTTTATCTTCGATATTCTTAAGTTTTTCTATAATGTGCGTAAGAGTGAAGGGTTCTGTCCCAACTTATTCATCTTGTTTCACACCCTGTGAGCCTTTTCAATCTAGTTTTTTTCATTTTTTTTGGTTTATTTGTTTTATCTATTTACTCAGTGCAATTCTTGGTCATTAATTCTTCAAATACTTTATTCCTTCTTTTCATTTTTAACATCTCCTTCTGGGAATCCAGTTACACAGACACTTACCCTGTTATTTCTTTTATATTTTTTTATGATTTTATTTTATTTTACACTAGGTGGTGGGCACAAAGCAATCCTCCTTAATAAAGTTGACAATTAGCTTCACTCAGAACATTTTTAATAAACCACATTAACAAAAAGTATTACTGCAAATTGTTCTGCAATCCAAAAATACAATAGCTTGGAAAAAAACGTTTAGAAAACAAAAGCCAATGTAAAAAGATAGATTAAAAACAACTAAAACAGTGCAGATTTTGTATGGCTCTGATTTCACCATTTCTTACTGTATCGTCAAAGTCAAAAATCCTTTCCTCCCGCTGGCTCCATTGCTCAGGACTTAAAAAAAAAAAAAAAAAAAAAAAAAAAGAAAACACCTTTCTTCCTGGGTTCAGTTCACCTCAGGATCCACCCAGTATTCTCTAATATAGGCCTTTTCCTTTAAAGTCCCCAATGCTGACGTGCCTTTTTTTCCCAACCTGAGGCGTGTTACCCTGTCTGCTGCTGCTGCTCTGCTTGGAGGATGGCAGAGCTCTTGACGTTTCATCTGTCTTTTGCTTCTTTACAGCTTTTTCTGGAGTAATGTGCTTCTTCCTCTTTCACTCTGTCACCTTCACTGTCAGAATCACTGCCAGAAGAGCTCAAAGAAACAAGTTCTTTGATTTAGGCACTGCTCTGCCCCCACCCTGTTATTTCTGTGGCAAACAGCCTTTCTTCTCTTTTACATGTTCCATCTCTTTATTACTTCCCAATACCTTCTAAGAGAGTTATTTGAACTGGTCTTCCCATTCATCAATTCATCATCAGCTGTGTCGATTCTGCTGCTTAATCTAATTGTTGCGTACTGAAGGGAAATCAGACTTGTCCTCTCCCCAGGAATGTCCACTAGGGCAGGAGTTTAACCTACAGTCAGCCAACCAGAGGCCCATGGCCAGGATTTTGGACCTTGGAGTTGTGACACAAAGGGACCCATTCACAGAGGCAGTGGCAGTGTCCAGACCCAACGTTGACAGGTGCAATGTGGGGGGTGGTGCCAGTATCAGTCCTGTACAGTGACTTGGTTGTGTTCTCAGAGGTTTAAACCCTCTTAGTTCCCATACTGACACTGACTCTCTGGCCTTCCCATGGATTCTTTGAGATAGCCTATTCTCTTCCAACAGGTTTACTATCTCATATGAAGTTGAACATATGAATTGGGTCCTGGGAGAAGTATAGGAGAGTTGAAGCGCCAATTACTTTCTTCTACATAATTCAGATTCTGTAGATACTGTCATAAGTTGTAGTTCAAATAAATAAAGTTTAAAAACAAAGTACTTAAAGTTTTAAAATGAATGATTGGTAGAATGACAAATAAATAAAACTAATCAAATTTAGGAGAGGGGAACAGACGTGTGGTTAAGTGAGATACTCCCCCAACTTTGATGAATGGGATTCAGAAGTCAAAGTTCAAAGTTGATAAAACCAAGTAAGAGAAGCAAATCTTATTATTTTGAGTTGTGAAAATAATCACTGGAAGAACTAAGGTAAATGGTAAAATATGACTATATTTGGTTAGTGAGACATTCTAGAGAGTAGAATGGGCAAGTATTAACACTTCATTTTCTACACCATTTAAATATTTTTCAGTCCTCCTGTGGCCACATCGTCACAGATCATACCCCATGATAGACAGGAATGCTAGTATAGTAATATGTACATACAAGTGTGCATGGAGCCAACTGCAGTGCTGCAGCTCTGAGAATGCAAACTATAAAAGATTTAATTACATAGGAATCAAGTCAAGAACACAGATTTGCCTCCAGATTTGTTTTCTTGGATAAAACACAAAGCAGCCTCACTCCCATCATGAGCTAAATCAGGTTCAGAAAAGGAAGGAAATCCAATCCCAAAAGGTGACTGGGAAAATGCAAGTGTTTTATCCCTAGGAAAAGCAAGTCTTAAAAATGTCCATCTGTCATGATTTGACCTTGACTCCCAGGCCAAAACCAAACTTGCAAGATTAGTTGCTTATTTAATCTGTTTAAATACTCCTAAACTTGAGCATTCCACAGGCTAAGGCTAGCATAAATTCTTTCAAGTATGAACAAGAGCGACTTAAGATTTACTGGAATACACAACAAGACTTGGAGTCCAAAATTCTGGGACTGTTTTACCTGCATTTTTACCAATTGATAGCTGATGATCTTGAGACAATTATCACTCCAGCCCAAGTATTTTTGTCTATAAAATGGGCTTAGCATCACTAACTGCATAGAGTTGCTATTAAAACATAATTAAATTATGGACTATATACAAGAATACTTGATAAAATGTAAAGTCCTAAAAATATATTAGGTACTATTATTATCATTACAACAGTTGGTCACAAAGGACATCTGTATAAACATAGGTATGGCATAATGAAAAATTCATCCTGCTACTAAAAATATAACCAAGGAGAAGCATCTCTCTACGTGAAAAGATGGGTTATCCCAGAAGGCAAAAGATGGTGCTTGACCTCACACAACTCACAGTGGTGTCAGCGGAGCCAGCTCTCCCCTTAAGGATTAGCATCCACATGGGCCTACCATGAACCTCAGTCCACAACTTTCAGTAAGGAAAAGACTCATGTTGGAGAGAATAGATTAATAAAATAGATTAACATGGTATATAAGAAGTGAAAAAAAAATTAGGTATATTAAGGATTGTCCATTAGATTCCAGATCCCCTAAAACTAAACCTAAAGCCATGTGTTTAAACAAGGCTAAAACTTAAGGCTGAGAAAGTACATAGAGAGAAGGATGGGATCCAGGGGAAGGCAAAGCTAGCTCTTCAGGAAGGTAGCATGTCCAGGAAAGAGCCCTGGCCCAGCAGTCAGGACACGAAGCTCTGGTCCCAGCACTGCCATAGGCTCTCTAGGAACCTCTGCGCCGGCCATGGCCCTCTCTGGGCCTCAGTTTCTTTATAATATAAAGAGAAAGAGAAGTTGTAAGATTAGTGAGCACAGCAAACCGATCATTTAGAAAATATTTACTAAGTGCCTATGATGGGCTAGATGGTGTTCTAGGCACCAGGAACCTAGAAGAAAACAAAAGTAGACAGAGTTCCTGACGCTACGGAGCTGACTCTACATCAACTCGAAGACATGCATGCTCAGACTCCAGCTTCAGGCTGCAGAAATGCCAGCGTGGGCAGTGTGGATGGTACATGACCAGAGAGGATGCGGCCTGACCTCTTCAATGAGAAGTGTTCTTTTTGAGAGCAGACGCAAATGCCCCTCACACCCTTCTTGCCCCAGTCCAGGTTTGGACTTTGAAGCTTAATACAGATCATGGTGGCTAACTGACTTTTATGACACAAAGAACCTTCCAGAAATATAAAGATGATTTGTTGTTGTTTTTTAATTAGATAACTAGACCTACTATCTTAAGTAAGTGAGAAAATTATTAGATTATATCTTTTTTAAAAGCTTATCCAAAATGACTAACATTAATGCATAGGTGAATTTTCATAAAATTCATAATCACTGAATTAATTGTTCCTAATCTGTTTTCTATAATAGAAAAATGTAACTTATAGATGTAATTTTAAAAGAAATTAATTACTTACTATATATATATATATAGAACAGAGCATCCTTTTACCAAACATAAAGCCCAAGTATTAATTTCTTTTTTCTTTTTCTCTTTATTTAAATATTTTATTGTTGACACTATTGCAGATGTCCCCCATTTTCTCCCCCTTTGCCCACCTCCACCCAAGCCTCTGCCCTCCGGGGTTGATTTCTATAATACATGAAAATAATGTACTTTGCATTGCCAAGAGAGAAATAATTTGATTTTTTAAAATATATTTTTCTTGATTTCAGAAAGAGGAAGAGAGAAAGAGAGCAAGATAAAAACATCAATGATGAGAGAGAATCATTGATTGGCTGCCTCCTGTATGCCCCTCACTGGGGATTGAGCCACAATCTGGTCATATGCCCGACTGGGAATCAAACTGTGACTTCCTGGTTCATGGATCAACACTAAACCACTGAACCACACCAGCCTGGCAGTATTGAATTTTATTCTGTATTTTCTGTTGCCCATTTGTGTGAAAAAAGGAAAAATTTAAAAGATATAAAAGTCTTATAGAGATCTATCAAAGGAGTGTCTCAAAAGAGCATCCTGATCACTGCTTTCTCTGCAGCTCACAAGCCTCAGGACTTCCAAGCATGGCCCGCTGTCTTCCACAGGATTCTCTGACAAGCCTGCTTTATCCTGGGATTCCCCATGATCAATATGACAGAATGAAGAGAAGGATAGGCAGCCATGACTGTCTCTGAGATGAAGATAGTGGTGAGATCAACAGGAGAAGTCTTGGATTTGATAGAGTAGGGGCTGGCCACGATGTAAACCAAGTAAAGTATAAGGAAGCAGACCAAGGACTTCAGGACAGTGATGTGAGCCTTGGCTCGAGCATCATTCCGGCCAGCTGTATGGACCTTCATCTTCTTATGATGTCTATACAGAGAGACCATTAACATCCCAGAGGAAATTAGAAACACCAAGAAAGGAAACCCACTTCCTGCATTGAGCTGTAATATATACAGGTACTGCCAGTCTGAAAGGGAGTACAGAATGCTGCTGTTTCCTTGGAAAGGACTGTGGGGCTTCAAGCCAACATCGGCTATAATTAGCAGATTGATCAGGAGGCACCCCAGAAAACACCAGGCACTCAGGCTATAGGCCCTCTGCTTCAGCCATAGGTAGACAGGGTGTTCAAAGGTCGTGATCTTCTTGCAGTAGAAGACACTGAGGAAAGTGGCAAACCACAGGCTGGCCTGGCTGACCACAACCCAGAAGACACTGATATAGCGAAACCAGATGCAGCTCTTGAAAATAGAAAACAGTATTAGGTCCACCATAATCAGGCACTGCAGGAGAAGTCGGCAGCCAGCCAGGCCCAGGACAATGAGGCTGTAGGAGGACTCCTTGAGTTTTCTTACCCATTCTACAAAACTCCAGACCACAAGGACTCCATTTCCAACCAGGCCAATGAGAAATTCGGTCACTGCCACCACCATCAGCAGTCCTAGGGTGGCAATATGCATGGCTGAGGAAGGAGTCCCTCACGACAGGCTCAGGAGGTGCCCTGCTTCCCTGCTGATGAACGTGTACAGCTCCTGGCTGAGCTTCAGATCCTCTGAGGGTGACACCACACTCACGGTAAATTTTCACACCGCAAAATGTGGATTTAGCCTTGCCCTTCTGTAACCTGTCCTCAAGCAGAGTCTGAACAGCTGTGACCAGGAACAGACAGTTCAGAAGTTATGATCCCCTCTGTATTTGCATACACATGAATGAACTCTGACCCTAGACTCAGAGATATGAAACAGTAGAACAGACACTAACTTTCCTCCTCCAGGGTCACGAGCTAACATCTAGACACCAGCATGTAATATGATAAGACCTCCCAAAAAGAAAGGTGGGATCAAAACATTCTCAGATTCCATACCTTGCCAGATGTAAGCTCTTATGTATAACAATAAATTTTATTTTCATATAAAGAACTTTGAACATATAGGCATAAAAGCTGAATAAATGCAGACATTTTAAAAATATTTCATTATCAAAGAGATAGAAGTAGGGGAAGTTTTGAGAAGAAATCAATCAAAGAACCAAACATTAAGTGCCAAATAATAAAAAATATAGGTTAGGTAGAGAAGCCATTCTTGTTAATCAGGATCTTGAAGTCACTTGCCCTTTATGATAACGATCATCATACACTTGACTTGGCATATACCTCACATTAAGGTCTTAGAGAAAGGAAATGAGGAAGAAGATGAGCTCAAAGAAGTGAAAAAAAAAAGACTAGCACAGTTATCAAAAAATATAGGGAATGTGGGAGACTTCGCAAGAGACTCCCTCTTGCAGCTCGGCCACCAACATGCCATCCAGACTGAGGAAAACCGGAAAACTTTCAGGCCACATGAGCCATGGCCACGGCTGCATTGGCAAACACAGGAAACACCTTGGGGCAGTGGGTGCGGGGTGGGGGCACAGGAATTCTGGTGGCTTGCATCATCACAGGATCAACTTAGACAAATATCACCCAGGTTACTTTAGTATGAGGCATTACCACCTAAAGAGGAACCAGAGCTTCTGCCCAACTGTCAACCTTGATAAACTGTGGACCCTGGTCAGTGAGCAGACACAGGCAAATGCTGCCAAGAGCAAGACTGGAGCTGCTCCTATCACTGATGTGGTGTGATCGGGCTACTACAAAGTTCTGGGGAAGGGAAAGCTCTCAAAGCAGCCTGTCATTGTGAAGGCCAAATTCTTCAACAGAAGAGCTGAGGAGAAGATTAAGGGTGTTATCGGGTACTGTGTCCTGGTAGCTTGAAGCTGCATGGAGGGAAGTTCATTAAAATGTCCACAAGTAAAAAAAAGAAATATAGGGAATGTGCTTCATTTATTGTCCAGATTCAAACTTCCCTGGGACTGGCCCAACACAGATGTGTTTGTGGAAGACTAAATTCTAAGATGGCCCATGACTCCCACTCAGAATAATCCTTGAGCTGCAATAAATGTCTGTACTTACATTACATGGCAAAGATGAAGGGCTTCTGCAGATGTGATTAAGATCCCAAATCATTCAAGTTTGAGTTCATCAAAAAGGAGATTATCCTGGGTGGTCCCAACTTAATCACCTAAAGTCTTGGAAGAGGGACAGGGCTCTCCTGCCAGCCTTGAACAGTCCAGCTGTCACAGGAGAGAAACTGCAGGAAGCCTAGATTCTGAGACTGGCCTCCAGTTGACAGCTAGTAAGAAAACCTTAGTCCTACAACGGCAAAGAACTGAATTCTTTCCACAACCAGTGAGGTCAAAGGAGTGCTCTGAGCTCCAGGAAAAGTACAGCCTAGCCAACATCTTCACTGCATCCTGTGAGACCTTGCAGAAAGAGTCCACTAAGGCTGTGCCCAAACTTCCTGATCCCAGAAGCTGTGACACAACGAATGCATATCCCTTTAAGCTTCTAAGTTTGTGTTGCTACACAGGAAACAGAAACGCAGCACAGTGTTCAAACCAGGCTAGAAGCAACTTTGAGGAAATGAGGAGAAAGAGGAATTGGATGAGAAAGAGGGAGGAAGGCTGGGCTAGCTTTTTAGGAAGGCAGCATGAGTGTGGTGGAAAGAGTTCTGTAGGAGGAGTCAGGAGCTCCAACCTTTGGACCCAGAGCTGTCTCAGGCGTTCTACAAAGCTGCAGGAAAACCACTGCCCGCTCTGGACCTCAACTGGTCTACTAATAATACAATGGACTTTAGGATCAGATCTCCATTCATTCACATAGGGTAAGAGTGCATACTATGTGCCAGGCAGTGTACCAGGCACAGGAGCACAGCAGTAAGCATGCACAGCCCCTGCTTCCAGGGAACACACCTTGTAAGACCTGGGGCCTGTGGCTGTGGAGGCGCAGAAGAGAAGGTCATAATCTGCCACAGGCCAGAAAACCTGGGTGAGAGATGAACCTCTCCACTTTTATTGAATTTATCAGGGTGACATTGATTCATTGCAGCGTTACTTACAATAGCCAAGATCTGGAAGCAACCCAAGTGCCTATCAGTAAATGAGAGGATAAAAAAGCTGTGGTACATTTACACAATGGAATACTACTTGGCCATAAAAAAAGACGGAAATCTTACCTTTTGCGACAGCATGAATGGACCTGGAGAGCATTATGCTAAGTGAAATAGACCAGTCAGAGAAAGACAAGAGCAGGGTTTTTATGGTGACTTTTGACAGCAGATATAACTGCTCCTCTCTCAAACCCTGCCCTACCCCTCTCTCGGTTCTGGGCAGTGGAACATCATACAAAGCATAGTAGTTGACTAATGTGTATCCAGAAAGCCTAGACTGGCCTAAAATATAGATAGATATAGATAGATATAAATATATAGATAGAGATAGAGATATAGAGATAGATAGAAATTGTCATAAATATAATAGTTTCTTGATAGACTATTTTATTACTGGTATTAAGCAAGGCTAAACCCAGTCAGAGAAAGACAAATATTATATGATCTCACTCATATGTGGAATCTAATGAACAAAATAAACTGATGAATGAAATAGATCCAGAGACATAGAAGCATGGAACAGACTGATGAATCTCAGAGGGAAGGCCTGGGGAAAAGGCTCACTTATAGAGGGGGAGATTAACCAAAGAACTTATGTGCATATATGCATAACCCATGGACATAGACAACAGTGTAGTAAAGGCCTGGGGAGCAGGTGGGTGTGGGATAGAGGAGGTTAATGGAGGGAAAAGGGGACATCTATAATACTCTCAACAGTAAAGATAAATTTTAAAAAATAACATTAATTTTTAAAAGGCTAAACCACACAGGAAATTGAGATAACTGGTTAAATCCAATAACAAAAATGATTGCCTAGCCCCGTGGTTAAAGTAGACCTATGAGCCAAAAGGTCACCATTTTGATTCATGTCAGGGCACAAGCCCAAGCTCCAGGCTCAATCCCCAGTGTGGGTACGCAGGAGGCAGCCAATCAATGATTCTCTCTCATCATTGATGTTTCTATCACTCTCTCCCTCTCCTTTTCTCTTTCTGAAATCAATAAAAACATATATTTTTAAAAAAAAAATTTAAAAAGAAAAATGCCTAAAAAATATCTAGCAATTAATGTACAGAGTTGTATTTTTTGAAAAACACACATTATTTCAAAATAATAGCTATTTTCTACTTCCCTTCATCAGGGGAGACATAGTGTGTTGGTGAAGAAAATTGAATTATCTGCAGCAATTTAGAAAAATGTGATACTTCCCATGCAAAACATGAAAACTCAGTTTTGTGTTCTGGGTTTTATTAAAATAATGTACTTTGCATTGCTTGGGGAGCAATAGCTCTGGTTTCTACTCTGTTTTTCATATTACCCTCGTATTTTATTTCAAAATCAAAGAAGAATTGAGAAAAAAAATGTTAACTTTACTTAATTTTACAGTAAATTAATTGTATGCTGGCAATCGTCTGGAGTAGGGCTAACTAGATCTTTTTCCCATGCCATGGCCTCTAGTATCTTCCACCCCAGCCCACCTTCCACAGAATTCTCCAATAAGTCTGATTCCTCGTGGCCATTACAACAGAATGGAGAGAAAGAAGTGTAGGCCACCATGTGTGTCTCAGAGATGGGGCAGTGGTGAACTAGGAGAGGGAAGAGATGGAGATTATGGAAGAAGGATAGCCATCACACAAAAAGCCAAGTCGAGGAGAAAGAAGCAGCTACACGATTTCAGTTTCAAAGACTCGGGTCTGAAACCTTCACCCAAAAAAATGCCCTCCCCCATGAAGTTGCAAGGCTAAGTACAGCTCCATCCCTCGTCTACATCTGACATAGCTCACTGACCCTGTGTATTCCAGCACACAGGCAGCTTTTTCAGGGCCTCCTAGAATTGTGCCCGCATTGCCACTAGATGGCGTCAGGGCAGCTCTTCTATAGCAGCTGTTAACCTAAGGCAAAGCAGTTCTCTTAATGAGCGGAATGAGTCCAGAAATTCAGAAACTGAGACGCCTAAGCACATCATTAACAAGCATGTGTAACAGGAACAAAAAGTGCAGCGTATATATATTCAGAATTTTTCCAGCCTCTTTCCCACCACCCTATGAAGAGGTGGGGTTGGGGCTCTGGTTTGGTATAATTTAGGTCCTGGGAGGGGGAAAGGAAGCATTCCTGGCCTGCATGCAGCAAGGATCACAGTCTTAGAGGAAGAACGTGATAAGCATGAGCAGGGATGGAGACCGTGAATGAAGAAAAGCACAGAATGGGGCGACTCGGCAGATGAGAGAGCAGGAGCCCTTTTTGTCTGCTTCCGTAAGTATGAAGATTGGGGAAGAGAGCTAAGCACAGTAGACAAGATTCAGGAGGCCCCTGTAGGAAGCTGGGCTTCATTCCCTTTCCCTTGGGAGTGAGCTGGACTGAGAGATTTCTAAGAAAGAGAGTCTGAAAAGGGAACTAGAGAATGGGGCAGTGGAGAAACCCAGCAAACACCACCTTAACCAAGCCATCGAGGGTCACATGACCAGTGATAAGCCATAATGATATCACTACCCATGAGGAGATGTATGAGAAGGGCACTTCCCCTCCCCAAAGGCCCATAATCCCAGTCTAACCATGAGAAAAAGATCAAACAAACCCAGATAGAGGGACACTTTACAAAATGCCTGCACAGTAATCTCCAGAACTGTTAAGGGCATGAAAACCAAAGGGAGGTTTAGAAACATCACAGAGCAGAGTACACTAAGAACTGAGGACTAAATGCAACATGATATCCTTGATTGGATCCTGGAAAAGAAAAAGAATATGTGTGGGGAAACTGGTAACATTTGGAGGAGGTCTGTAGGTTAGTGAATGGGTAATGTATCAATCCTAGTTTCTTCGTTTTAACAAATGCATTAGATTATATAAGATAATAACAGCAGGAAAACTGGGTGAGGAGAAGAGGGTCTCTCTGTACTCTCTGTAACTTTTCTGTAAAATAAAATTCGCCGAAACCGGTTTGGCTCAGTGGATAGAGTGTTGACTTGCGGACTGAAGGGTCCCAGGTTCGATTCCGGTCAAGGGCATGTACCTGGGTGGCGGGCACATCCCCAGTGGGGGATGTGCAGGAGGCAGCTGATCGATGTTTCTCTCATCGATGTTTCTAACTCTCTATCTCTCTCCCTTCCTCTCTGTAAAATATCAACAAAATATATTTTTAAAAAATTAAATTAAAAATTCAAGCTTTATTTTTGAAAAGTTATGTAAAACTCGGTTACAGAAAACTGTATGAAAATTATGTTTTTAACAAGTTGAGCATTGTGTTTTTCCAGATGAGACTCAGGAGGTTGAGGGGTTTCCCCTAACACTGTAAGATCATGCTAAGAAGAGATAGCTGACAGGACTTCCTAGATCTCTGCTCATCCAAAGCCAAGTGCTCCCAGGTTCAGATGAGCCCTGGACCTCAATGAGACACACACCTCATGACCAGCTCCCTGTAAGGCAGTGGTTCTCAACTTTGGCTGCACATTAGAATCACCTGGGAATCTTTTTAAAATCCTGATTTCTGGGCCTCATCCTCTGGAAATTCTGTTTCTTTGTTATGGGGTGGGGCCACAACATTAGTAACAAAGAAACAGAATTTCCGGAGGATGAGGCCCAGAAATCAGGATTTTAAAAAGATTCCCAGGTGATTCTAATGTGCAGCCAAAGTTGAGAACCACTGCTGTAAGGGGATTTATAAACGGGGCACTTGCAGCCATTCATAGAAAGACATTGTACTTCAATGTCAGACAGATTCGGGTCTGCTTTCCAACTCAACCAGTGGGTAGTTATATCCTTAGAATAGTCAATTAACCTCTCAGATCTTCATATTCCTCTTTTTAAAAATTATAATCATGTTCACCTCACAGGGCTATTGTGATGAGAAAAGGACATATGAAATTATCCAGCCTGGTGTCTAGAAAATATTATTATCTAATTAATGTTGCTTTTCTTTCCTTCCTTGGTGGTTTCTCTCCATAATCACTCCTTTCAATAAAGTAGGCGAGCGCCTGAAGTCTGATATAACTCACAGGATGCAAATACAGGAAGAACTGAGCTGCTACTTCTAAAGAAAGGTGGTCAGCTCTGTCTGGTTCCAGAATTTCTGGAAAGCAAGAATGAAGAAGGAAGACTAGCCCAGGCCTTTAAAAACATCCACTAAAGTTAAAGATATAGAGACTTAGTGCATAATATCAGTGCAGCTATTTCTTTTCTTGAAATTCAAATCATCATCCTACAAGTCTACACTCATTGTCCCAACTATGAGGGCAGAAAAATTGAGACAAATAATTTTCCTGTATTTAAAATAGGTCAGAAATGCTATCAAACAAATCAAGTATGTGTAGACAGCTCATTTGCAAGCAAGCTGTACCGAAATGGAGTCATTTACCAGGCCTTTTGCTCCTTCCTATTGAGGCAGTCTGTCCTGGCTTTTCCCTATGTACCCCACAGCCATCAGTCACAGTGTCCCAGCTGTTCTGACATAATGGTACTACAGGTCCCCCAGAAGACGGACCTCACAGCCGCCCCAACCAGCTTGGGGACGATGGTGTGCAGTCCGTCCCTCCCCCTGCTATTGTCTTTACCCTTCATGCTCCTTTTGCCTCTCTCCTGTGGGACGCCCATTAATCCTTTCACTTCCTTGTTAATTTCCACATCAGACAAATTCTCACACATTCACAGTTTCCTGTCACCCTTTTTCTCTCAGGGAATAAAACTGGTCCTGGGCCAGTTATCCAAATCCCTGGGGAGTTTTGTTTGTTTTAAATTTTGTAATGTTGACATCATTGAAGGAGTCCCCCTTTCCCCACTCCCCTTTGCCCAACTCTACCCTCCCCTGCCTCCTCCTTTCTTGGCTTTTACCAAATTATCATCCATGTCCATGAGGTATGCATATATGTTCTTTAGCTATTTCCTTCACCTTCTTTATCCAGTCATCCCCCACCTCCTCTCCTTGGGCACCAACCAGTCTATTCCATGTATTCATGCTTCTGGTTCCATTTTGTTCATCAGTTTATTTTCTTCATTATAAATTTTAATGAGATAATATGGTACTTATCTTTCTCTGACTGCCTTATTTCAGTTAGCATAATACTCTCCAGGTCCATCCACAATGTCACAAATAGTTTTATCAAAATGCTTTAAAAAATTACTGTTTGTACTTTTGGCATACATATTTTATTTTACAAATACTGGTATCATACTGCAGATTTTTTTATTTCACTTACTAATATATCACAGGTATTTTCTCAGATTATATGAAATGTTTTTTTGACTATAAGAATACATAACTATAAACTACTTCATCATGAAGATATATATTATTGTATGCATTTATAGTATAGCCTGAGTTATTTGAGTAAGGCAAGAGAAACTAGTGTCTAAAAGAAGGGAGATGCTTATTTCTCATGAACAGGCCTGCAGTTGGGGTGTAAGCAGTCAGAGCTGGTGTTACAGCTCCTTGGGGTCAGGAACCATGGAGCCAACTCTAAGATGGATAATTGTTCCACCTTTCCTAAGTAGTCACCTCACCTGAGTGGTCCAAGACGACCAAACATTACCTTCCAGCAAAAGGACAAAGCCAAGGCAAAGGGAAAGGAAGGGATTGTCTGCCTAGAAGGGCGTCACCTAGAAATGACACATCACTTCTCAGACTCTATTGGCAGAATTTGATCACATGGCAACACCTACTTATAAAAGGAATCTATAAAATGTAATCAGTTGCCAAATTTTGATTAGCTAAAAATTCTTACTATGACAGAGAGGGGAAAGATAACAGGTACTGGGAACCAAGAGGGTTTCTGCTACTCATTTGGAGTTCTTATGTCATAACTTGCATTTAGTCACTCTCAGGAGTCTTTTTATCTCATAATCTTTATGTCCTAAAATAATGAGTACCTCCAGGTCTTGTAGTATAAAAAAACTGGTTTGGATTATCCTTACTAAATATTGCAGTCAAGATTCTAGTAGTCAAAATGAGAAAATTCAGATAATTTGTAAAATTTGGTGATTTTTTTTGTTGTTAATCAAGAGAAAGTTATTTTAATAAGACTATTTGAGGCCTGCAAATATTATGTAAGTATTTTATAAACACCAAAAGACTGTATAAATTATTATTCCCCAATTCTCATTCCAAAAGTGATCAATATTCCACCTTCACATTCCTGCTCCTCTATAGCCATAATTCTGATGCTCCAACAAAGAAAAATTTTTTTTTAAAAAAAAGGCAGCATTCTCCACGAGAACTGTACAGTGCCCATACAGCTCAGTGCACAAATTCACAAAGAGATGGCATAAAGTCACCAGAAGTCAGGCACTCCCACTACCAGTCCATGGCTCCTCTTGGCTTTCCACTGAATTCCACATCATATGCTGAGGTACACTCTTCTGTAAAGTTGCACACAGCTTGTGTTGATTTCACTATTTTAAACTGGCTTTTTTAAAAATTTGAAGATCTAATTGGCCTTAATTAAGAGATTCTCAAATGGAGCAGCTTCCCATCAAGCCACTAGAACAACAGTTCTCAACCTGTGGGTCGCAACCCCTTTGGCGGTCGAATGACGCTTTCACAGGGGTCGCCTAAGACCATCCTGCATATCAGATATTTACATGACGATTCATAACAGTAGCAACATTACAGTTATGAAGTAGCAACCAAAATAATTTTATGGTTGGGTCACAACATGAGGAACTGTATTTAAAGGGCCAGAAGGTTGAGAACCAATGCACTAGAAGGATACTCTCTGAAACTTGCTTTTGACTTTGGGCTAGTTCCCTGGATTTTAAGATTCTTGGAACTGTCCTGGATTGGACTTCTTTAATATTAGTCACTCCCCTCCACCTAGCAACTCTGACCCTTCCATTCTTTCTAGTACAAACCTAGAAATTCAGTCCTCCATACTGTTTTCCAAGATATGCAAACAACCAGAGTCCATCGACACAGATGAATGTCTAAAGAAGATGTGGTACACATATACAATGGAATATTACACAGCCATAAAAAGATAATATATTTCCATTTGCAACAATATGGATGGGCCTTGAGGGTATTATGCTAGGTGAAATATGTCAGATGGAAAAGTACAAACACTGTATGATTTCACTCATATGTACAATATAAAACAAAAAAGAAACAAATGGATAACAACAACAACAAAAAACTTATTGATACAAAAAAACAGATCAGTGGTTACCAGAGGGCAAGGGGAGTGGGGAAGGGTGAAATGGGTAAAGCAGGTCAATTAATATGGTAGCAGATAGTAACTAGGCTTTTGTTGGTAAGCACTATACAGTGTATACAGATAGCAAATTATAATATTGCATACCTGAAATTTATATAATATTAATAACTAATATTACCTCAATAAAAAAAGAAAAAAGAGGAAGAAAATAAAAAATTCAGGCACTTATATTACAAAAAGGATAAACAACTGTCAAGGCTTAAACTACAGAGATGTGAGCTATAATGTATTGATTAATTTGGGGGAACTTCCCATTATACTTCAGTAGCCAATAAAACAATGTGGTGATTTCTATTATCCAGGAATGTAATGCCCATGCAAAAAACATAAGTAATACCGCAAACAAGTTCCTTTTAAAAAGTGCCTAATTTAAAAATATTAGCAAAAAAATTTGCAAGCTGAACTGAAATGCAGGCACTCAAAGGCCTAAGAAGTCAGATCACAGTTACAAAATGCATACATCAGACCACTGGGAAAACTGCTAACAGAGAAAAATCTTGCTCCCAAGCCATGAATTGACTCCAGACACTGTTTACTACTGATATTCCACTATTTGTTGAAGCAAATAATCTTCTTTGCTTTGCTTTTCAGTTTAGGATGTGTGAGAACAATGAGAACAGAATGTCCTGGAATGTAAAAGGTGGAAATTATTATACATATGGATCTGGTTCCCAAATCCAAATCTTTAGAAGGGAGGTATTGGAACAGGGTGGCAACTGTATACGGAATGTAGAGGAGAAGGAAATAAGCCATCAGCTTTATAGCACCCACATGAGCTTCAGTCTGGGGATTCCAAAAGCCAGTGGCGTTTCTCTGCATCTTCTGTATATGTCTCCTCAAGGAGTTTATTAACAAGGAAGCAGAAGTCACATTAATGATGAACTGGAGAAATGAGTTCGAGAACAAAGAGATCACCACTGACAAGGTGCCCTCATCGGCGTTAAATTCTGTGCCATTTCTCTCCGTCGTCACAAATTCAGGAAAGAGTAGCTTCTGTCTGAGCACAATATACAGAAGCATGGTGAAGGCAGAAAGCAACACACAGGCCAGCAATAGCCTGGGGGTCTTTGGGGAGAGATTTCGTTTCAGCAGAAGAAAAATTGAGTATTTCAAGTTAGCAATCGTCACACAGTACAAGACATTGAGCAAAGTTACAAACCAGAGGCTACTGGAGTCCAAAAACATCGAAACCAACAGGAAAATTTTGGGTAAGTAAACTAACCTTTCAACATTTGGAGAGATGAATAAGCAGAAGATGTACACCAGCGACATTCCCATCATGAGAAATCTGGTGATGCCTAAGCTGAACAGGATCCTATCCGAAGAGGACATTCCGTGGCTTTGGACCCAAGTCTTGTAATTGATCACTGCAATAAACAGATTCACAATGAGTCCTACAACATCCAAAACTACTGAGATAATAAGAACAGAGAGAAAGAATATTTGGAGCATCTTTAGTCATGGAGGACTCAACAGCTGTGGTGCTGATGTTGGGAACAGCGGAAATACTGAAATGTAGAAGGAGGCACCAGCATCCAGCCAGGAGGGCATTTCCTTTTTCATTTTTCCCCAGTGTGGCAAATGAGCCATTAGTGGTCTAAGAGCCAGCTGCTTTTACTGAGATGCAAATCTTCCAAGGATTGTATTACTATTTCTTCATTCATATCCTGTTTTCTTTAGAAATGCCTAATTCAAACAGCAAAGGTGAACCGGGAATCCACTCCTCCAAGAGAAGGAGAGCTGAAGGGAGGAGTTATGGCGGGCTCCAAGGACTGCAAAGCCAACGACAGAGTTCCTCCCAGCACTGTTTCTGTCACTGCTCCACAGCAAGCCCAGATAATGGTGGGAATCCCCATGCCTCACTTCTATGCACCCCCATCCACACACCCATGAATTACTTGAATCCACCTTCTCTCACCCCTCTCATCTGTATGTCACAGCTGTCATTCTGGCCATGCTCATGTTACCCTTCCAGGCAACCAATCGATGTGTCTCTCTCACATCAATCTCTCTCTCTCTCTCTCTCTCTCTCTCTCTCTCTCTCTCTCTCTCTCCTCTCCCTCCCTCCCTCCCTCTCTCCTTCCCTCCCTCCCTCCCCTTCCACTCGCTCTAACAATCAGTGGGGAAAAAATATCCTCAGATGAGGATTTTTTTAAAAATGTGATCCAGTTGGTTAGTATGATCAGTAAGCTGGTTCTGTCAGAAGTTATTTCTGAAGGATTCAATGTGGGAAAAGTGTTAAAACCCTTCACGAAAATTTGCCCTTCAGTCAAATATAAGTATCTTATGAAGATCCCTGCTTTGGAGTACCCTGAGTATGGTGACTCTTCCTGTGTGTTTGTCCCATGGCTTGACCCCAAAAGCCATGTCTATGAAATTATTACAAAACAAATTGGCTCCTTGGGGATATGAAGGTTTTATTTTAGGACAGCTCCCACTCTTACCCAACTGTGGATCTCATCTCCTTGCCCCTGAGCTGTGTGATGGGCAGCAATGACTCTGCAAAGAGGAAGGCCTGATACGGCTCTGCTGGTGAGCTGGATCCTGATCTATATCCACCTGAGTAGATGAGTGCCACGGTGGCCTAAAACAGTCTTGTACATCTGACTATTCACTGGAGCACAAGACGACTCCCTGGTGGGTACACTGCAGTCATGAGTCCAAACTTTGCTACCTGGCAGATCTGTAGGGAAACCTTTAGGGCAAATAGTCAAAGCAAAAGGATGGCTTAGCTTAGCTTGATGAAGGCTTTGAAGAATGAGATCAGTCACGAATAAATAAGAATTACAAACTTTGAATTGTTTTCAAAAGAGTACCAATATTGCTTAGGAGGAAGAAAGAAGGAAGCTTACAGTTCTTTGGTTTTTCTGAGTACTTACTATGTCTCCAGCAATGCACAGGGACAATGCAAAAATTTGGTTTACCTAAAATAGTTCCAGGAGGGAGATATGGTTATCCCTATTTTGGGGCGAAGAAATGAAGATCAAAGAAAGCAAGTGACTGCCAAAAAGCATAGTAGCTAAGTTAGAAGGTCTTTCTGAGACTCAGCTCTTTCAACTATACCAGGCTGCCCCTCATTGGTTTGTTCATTCACTAAATTGTTATTATCATCTAGGCACTAATATATAAGGTGCTAGCAAACAGAGAAGAATAACTCATATCCCACCTTCAAAACACATACAGAATAGTGGGAGAGGCAGACAAATAGCAGAAGAGACAGACAAATAGACATTTACATCCGTGTATTAGGAGCTATAGTAAGGAAAAACAAAGGGTGCATTGGGATGTTCAGGGGGGACATTTCACCCAGCCTAGGAGTTCAGAAAAGGCTCCCTTAAGGATACATATAAATTAAGTCTTAAAGATGCAAAGTGGTTATCCAAGCAAAAGGCTAGGGTGGGAGGGAGGATACTGGAAACAGAGGGAGAACTCTACCGAAGGAGGTGACAAAGTGTGGTAGGTTCAGAAAACAGAAGGATGGAGGGATGCAAAGGGAAAGAAGTGGTCAGAGATGAAACTGGAAAGATAAATAAGAGTGAACTACTCTTGCCATAGTAATGACTTTCAACATAAATAATCATTCTAATAACACTATCAGAGGCATGTACAACATTTTCGAAAAACACAGAGTAAGTGCTTATCTTTTTCTGAGAGAGCCTGGAGGAGGCAGGTCTGGGAGGGTAAGAAACATTAATAAAGCTGATGAGTGAGAGAGGGAAGTCTAGGCAAAGAAAGCAGCTTACACAGAAGTGTAGCAGTTAGAATAGTATGTCACATTTGAGAAGTAAAGCAGTTCAAGGTTCTTTGGGAAAAGTAAGGAGTGGGAAGATGAAGCTAGATAGGAAAATAAGGGCCAAATGACGAATGGCTTTATGTTCCAACATAAGAAGTTTAGACTTTATCCAAAGCAATGGACAGCATTGCAGGACTTCAGAGAGGAGTATTATGATTGTATTTTCACTCTATGAAGAACATAATCCAAGTAATATAAGTATGTTTTGCTGGAAAGGGATGAAATTGGAAACAGAAAACTAGTTAGAATCCTATTGCAATCACTCTGATGGACTGAAAAGTAGAAATTGAGACTGATGGACATTTGAGAGAAATGTTTGCAAAGTACAACCAAATGGATCTAGTGGCCAAATGGCAGATGAATACTGAAGCTGAAGGAGAAGGAAGAATCTGGGACAATTTCCAGAATTCTAGTGCACTTAAAGAAAATAAAACAAAACAAACAAAAAAACCCACACATCTTTTCATAACAAGAAGCATAGGCTGAAATGGCATTAGACTTGAAAAAGATTTTAGGGGGTAGGGAGGAAGAGAAGGTGAACAAAATATTCAGACAGTAATGTAGTTCTGATACCATAAAAAGGGAAGGGGGAAAGAAAAAGAATGGGTAGGCAGGGCCCCAGGCTGCAGCACAGTTCTTCAAGCTTATGGAGAGTCCTTGGGTCCAAACTGCCTGTTGGAAGAGTCTCATGTCAACAGAGCAAACCTGCCTTAGTACCCCACAGTGCTCCATCACTAGGTGAGAGCAGCCTTCAGGAAGTGTGGCCTCCATCCCTTTGAGGATGGAGCCATCTGTGAAGTATGTGGCTACTGCAGAGAACTTTGTATTTTCATGACTGCCACACAGGGAGCTAGACACAAAGAACACCAGAGCCAGAACCCTCTGTGCTAAGATGATCCCCTCCTCAGAGCTGAAGCATCTGTTTCAATGATGCAGAGATGTCTTTATTGCCCACTAGCTAGGATGTTTTTGAGAATAGCAACTGATCTAGCATAGTGCTTGGTGCGAAGTGTTAGATGAATGTCTGGCACGAATAAGTAAACTGGAATCAAAATAAGCCAGAATAAAAATGGGGCGAGAAATGTATTTACTCCTGGACTATTACAGCAGCAAGCAGCAACTGGCCAGGCCCACCCCTTTCTCAGAGAGATCTGCTAGCTGAGCAACAAGAATACAAACTTCAGCCTCCACAAATATTTCATAAATATTTCTCTCTGGCTGGAAGTACTGAGTTCGCAACAACCTGATATCAAGGCCAAGAAACTCCACTCGTGAACTTCTGAAAATATATTTTCCAGGGCTAACCTGGAAATATTGTTCTGGTCACCTGGCCAGTTCCACCAAGTCACAATGACAATTTAATCATAGTGGAGTCAAACAAAATATACTCACTCTGCAAACTCAGACATACAGAGAAAACGTAAGGTTCTTAATTTTGCCTACAAGTAATATGGTTTATGTCCTGAGCCCCCACCTACTGGCTGGGGGAAGTGTTTAACCCAATGGGATAATATGAAGAATGTCTTCTGAAAAATGTTCAGTCTCTTCAGATTTACTTTTTTAATCTTTATTGTTGAAAATATTACATACGTCCCTCTTTTTCCCCCCATTGACCCCATCTAGCCTGTTCCTGCCCCCCACCCCAGGTCTTCATATGCATAGAAGTTCTTTGGTTGATCTTTTCCCACCAACCACCACCTTCCCTCTGAGATTTGTCATTCTGTTCCATGCTTCTGTCTCTGGATCTATTTTGTTCATCAGTTTATTTTGTTTATTAGATTCCAAATATGAGTGAGATCATGTGATACTTATCTTTCTCCGACTGGCTTATTTCACTTAGCATAATACTCTCCAGTTCCCTCCATGCTGTCTCAAACAGTAAGAGATCCTTTTTATTGCTGCATAGTATTCCATGGTATAGATGTACCACAGCTTTTTTTCTTTTTTAATATATATTTTCTTGATTTCAGAGAGGAATAAATAGGGAGAGAGAGATAGAAACATCAATGATGAGAGAGAACCACTGATTGGCTGCATCCGGCACACCCCACACTGGAGATCAAGCCTGAAACCTGGGCATATGCCCTGATGGGGAATCGAACCGTGACCTCCTGGTTCATAGGTCAATGCTCAACCACTGAGACACATCAGCCAGGCAACCACAGCTTTTTTATCCACTCATCTACTGATGGGCACTTGGGCTGTTTCCAGATCTTAGTTATTATAAATAGTGCTGCTATGAACATAGGGGTGCATATGTTCTTTCTGATTGGTGTTTTAGGCTTCTTGGGATATACAGTGGGGCCTTGACTTACCAGTGTCCTAACGAGTTTTTTGAGATACCAGCTGTCTCTCGGCCTATTTTTTGCATTGAGTTGATAGAGTAATTTGAGTTAACGAGCTCCTTAACGAGCTCGGTCTCCAAACGAATTAAACTCATAAGTCAAGTCCCCACTGTATTCCTAAAAGTGGGATCAGAAATCTTTGAGACATCCTCCCTGTGCCATACTTCTCTCCTTTAATTAGGATCCAGGTGTATGGGGGGAAGGGCGAGATTAATTCTGCCTCCTGGTAACAGAGAAGTGTCTCAACCTCTCCCTTAGTATCCTTGTCTCCTCAGGCTTCTTGAAAGAGGTCCTTATTCCTTGGTTGCTGCTTGCCCTGCCAATATTCAAGACTGATTTTGCCCGTGCTTTGCTCCTACCAACTGCCAACAGAGAGCTTTTATGCAGTTCTCACAGAGGGGGAAAATCAGGACTCTTACCTGTTCTACTGAAATCCCTTTTCTCTCTCCCTCTCTCCTTCCCAATGTCTGC
Source organism: Myotis myotis (assembly GCF_014108235.1). NCBI lineage: Eukaryota > Metazoa > Chordata > Mammalia > Chiroptera > Vespertilionidae > Myotis > Myotis myotis. The sequence continues at coordinate 52,597,618 of NW_023416315.1, forward strand.
TGGGGACTGGGAGGTCTGTTCCTTCCTTGTCCTCTTATACCACCAGCAACAAGAAAGTTCACGGATTCACTGTCATAAGAGTAGGACACTATGAGCTACATACTCCAGACTCAAACCTTGATAGATTAAAATAGTAATAATATTGTAGTGCAGCCCTGACCAGTTTTGCTCAGTGGATAGAGCGTCAGCCTGTGGACTGAAGGATCCCAGGTTCAATTCCAGTCAAGGATATGTACCTTGGTTGTGGGCACATCCCCAGTGGGGGTTGTGCAGGAGGCAGCTGATGGATGTTTCTCTCTCATCGATGTTTCTAACTCTCTATCCCTCTCCCTTCCTCTCTGTAAAAAATCAATAAAATCCTATATAATAAAAGAGAAACATGGTAATTGGCGTACGACCGCTACCCTTCCCATTGGCTAATCAGGGTGATATGCAAATTAGCTGCCAGCCAAGATGGCGGCCGGCAGCCAGGCAGCTTGAAACTAACATGAGGCTTGCTTGCTTCAGTGAGGGAGGAAACCAACGTTCCCCGCCTGCCTTGCCGGCCTTTGAGCCTGCAGTTTGAAACGTAACAAATATAGAAGCTAAAAAAAAAACCCAGAAACCTGCTTTCAGCGAGCTGGGATCTCAGAGCTGGAGTTATACATTGTTTCGATTATAGAACCTAAACAAACCAGATACCTGCTTTCAGCAGCGGAAGCCTCAGAGCTGGAGCCAGAGCTAAAGCTGGCCCAGAATTTAAAAAAAGGAAAAAAAGGAGTAGTTGGGAGCTTCAGCCCTCAGCCCCTCACCCAGACTGGCCAGGCACCCCAGTGGAGACCCCCACCCTGAAGGATGTGTGACCAGCTGCAAACAGCCATCATCCCCTCACCCAGGCTGGCCAGGCACCCTAGTGGGGACCCCCACCCTGAAGGGGGTGTGACCAGCTGCAAACAGCCATCATCCCCTCACCCAGGCTGGCCAGGCACCCCAGTGGGGACCCCCACCCTGAAGGGTGTGTGACCAGCTGCAAACAGCCATCAACCCCTCACCCAGGCTGGCCAGGCACCCCAGTGGGGACCCCCACCCTGATCCAGGACACCCTTCAGGGCAAACCAGCCAGCCCCACCCATGCACCAGGCCTCTATCCTATATAGTAAAAGGGTAATATGCCTCCCAGGACCAGGATCAGCAGAGCCGCGAGGCCTCCCAGCACTGGTATCAGCGGAGCCACGAGGCCTCCCGGCACCGGGATCAGCGTGACGGGCAGCGCCCAAACCCCCTGATGGCCCTGCGGCACTGTGTGTGACGGGGGGGGGGGGGGGGGCCACAACCTCCCTATCCGCCCTGCTCTGTTCGTGACAGGGGAAGGCGCCCCAACCTCCTGATCAGCCCTGCTCTGTGCCTGATACGGGGGGAGCTCCCCAACCCCCTGATCGCCCTGCGGCTCTGTGTGTGACAGGGTGCGGCGCCCGAACCCACCCCCCTCACGGGCACTGCTGGGTGTGTGATGGGGTAGAGCCATAACCTCCCCATCGGCCCTGCCCTGAGTGTGACAGTGGCGGCGCCCCAACCCCCTGATCGGGCCTGCTCTGTGGGTGATAGAGGGCGGCGCCCCAACCCCCTGATCCGCCCTGCTCTGTGTGTGACAGGGGGTGGTGCCCCAACTCCCCTATCGGCCCTACTCTGTGAGTGACAGGGGGGAGCTCCCCAACCCCCGGATTGGCCCTGCTCTGTGCGTGACAGGGGTAGCTCCCCAACCCCCTGATCGACCCTGCTCTGTGCATGACAGGGTAAGGAGCCCCAACCCCCCTGATGGGCCCTGCTCTGTGGGTGACAAGGGGCAGCGCCCCACCCCCGGATTGGCCCTGCTCTGTGCGTGACAGGGGGTGGCACCGCAACCTCCCCATCGACCCTGCCTTGAGTGTGACAGGGGGCGATGCCCCAAACCCCCAATCGGCCCTACCCTGAGCGTGACTGAGGGTGGCATCGCTCTGTGCATGACAGCGGGTGGCGCCCCAACTCCCCAATCAGCCCTGCTCTGAGCCCAACCAGGGGCTGCACCTAGGGATTGAGCCTGCCCTCTGCCACCCGGGAGCAGGCCTAAGCCAGCAGGGCGTTATCTCCCGAGGGGTCCCAGACTGCGAGAGGGCACAGGCCAGGCTGAGGCACCCCCCTCTAGTATATTATAAAAAAAAAAAAAAGAACTTCTTGCAGGATAGGAACAAATAACATTGACTTTCCACTTATCCAAAGTTAAATTACAAACACAACTTTAAGATGCTCTAGCTAGCCCTATTCATCAACGGTTGGGAAAGAGAAGGGACATTGCATAAAACAAAGAGCACTCATAAGCACTGAAACTGAGAAATTTGGGAATGTATTTTTGTTGTTGTCTTTTTCATTGATAATCCTCCTGGACCCAAACTCATTAATTGTCAAGACCTATGAACTTGGCCCAAGAGGTCAGAGAGTACTAAAAAAGAGAAGTAATCCCATGTGACTTAAAATAGAGGTTCTAATGGAAACTTGGAAGGTCTCATGAGCTACTGATATAAGTTGCCATTGAGTCACGTGTTAAAGTCCTCCGCAATACACCAGAGACAGACGTGTGTCAGAGGACACACGTGGCCTTAGGAACAAGCTCTAACATATAATTGAACTCCCAATGCAGGGACAATTCTCATCCCCATGCTCTGGCCCAGGGAACCTGGTTGTAGTGGAGGAAAGCCATGCTCTGGTGCCTTGTGCAGCAAACAACTAGATTTAAGTTTAAGAGTTTTAAGGGGTTTAGCAACTCAAGCTAATTCACTGAAAGCAAAACAAAACAAACAAGATGGCCCTTTCCAGTGTTTCTCAAAACTGGGCCTGAGGTATTAATTAGGTAATTCTTCCCCATGCCCTGGGACTCGATGAGGAGCTGGCACTCAGCCAACTGGACTCCCACAGCAGACTCCCACCCAGGGAATCCCAGGTTTTCCAGCCACACCCTGGCCTCTAATGGAGTGAACAGTAGTGGTAACTTTAGCATGTTCACTGCACCATATCTAAATCTGTTAGGTCGGGGTAGGGTTTAATGGAGCTACAGGGAAACAGTAGGGAGGGAGCCTTCAGAAGCTAGCCAAAGGCACCAAGAACCAAACAGCAGCCAAGCCAAAATCTCCAGGAAAATGTCATGTTCCATGAAAAGAGAGGAAAATCCCATGCCTGAGGCAGAAGGCAGAATCAGGAATTCAGGGAAGGGCAAAGAACCAGAAGGTCAGAGCTAGGCAGAGAAGTTGTCAAAGTGACAGAAAATAGCAACAAGTGATCAAGAGTGGGTAAGGATGAAACTGAGAGCAGGGGGTGGGTCAGGGTGAAAAACAGGTGCCAATCCAGACAGCATGGATCTCCTCTGCTAAACTGCCCTGTGCTTAAGAGAAGCACAGATTTTTACCAATTACAGAAAGACCTGTTTCAGAATCCATTTTGGTAAACTGGGAATGAATATGAAATCATTCTTTTAAGTTTCAACAGATGCCTTTTTCAAAGAGAATTTTAAGTTATGTTGGAATTATAATGTTTCCCAGCAGCTTCAAGAGGCAAGCATTAATTTGAAAGCAAACAGATCAAACGACATTTTATTCCGTAATTTTAGAAATGAATATATAAATCCCAGAACCATCCTAAAATTGATTTCTGGTTACATATGACCAAATGCAAGTAGTGTGGTGATCCTTCATGCTATGTCAAAATACAACAAAATAAGAACAATAACAATAGCAATATTTATGAAGTATTTTTACTCCATGTAGGACTCGAAGCATTTTTCATGTTGTTGACTCATTCATTCCTTCCACAACAATTCTACCAACAATACCATTCCCATTTTATAAACAAGAAAAGTGAAATAGAGATTAAGGAACTTCCCTGAAGTCACCTTGTTCCTAAGGGTCAGGATATGAACCCAGGCTCTCAGGGTCCACATTCTGATAGCTTCACCTGAGAGAGCCCCATTAGTGATAAAATCCTGATTCAGGATTGCCGTGTGTCCTGGGTATGTTCACAAGTTGGATAATTCTTCGTGATCTTAAGCAATAATATTCTCATTGACCTGTAGCCACTGTTCAGTGATAGGAAGTAAATCAATTTCTATGTAATTGTATTAAAATAAATGTGATTAAACTTATAAAAACTACTTATATTATTTTCCAACAACACTCTGAAAATTTAAAAGCAGATGTCCATCTGGGGTCATTTTAAAAATGCTTGGACTTTTTGCTCAATCTAAAAAATAACAGAAAGTACTTGAAATTATACTTTAGCAAAATGGCAAAGGAATGCAAGGACAATTGCAATGGAAGGAAAATGACTTCACCACTGGAAGACTGGATTGGAAACAGGATCCAAGGGTCTTGATTGTCATTCCTCAGCATTGTTTATCACACAGTGAATTCGTGGCAACTGGTAACTTGTGGCAACTGCTGCACAGTTCACGGTTAGTTATAATGAGAGCTTCACCTGTTGAGCACTTTATACCATATACTGTGCTGAAATGCTGGCACACATGGTCTCATGCATCTCTAAGACTCTGTGAGGTGATCTCACAGTCCACATTTTAAATGAGGGATGAGAGGACCAGACAGGTGATTAAAGTAGCTCACTTAAGGACAAAAGTCTTAGAAAATGGACAGAACCAGAATTCAAACCAAAGTCTGTGGGACTTCAATGCTTTTGCTCTTTCCCTCAAGTCCACTACACTGTTTTACTTACAAGAGCTTATCATTGTCAGTATAAACTTTATCTTAAAGCTCAATATCAGCTGACTACGTAGAGCTCATAGTTATTAAAATAGAACTCTATGACCACATAGTGAGAGTGCTCTTATATATTGACATTTTCCAAAGACTGTTTTACGGTCTCCAAAACAACCATGCAAAGAGGGGCAAGAGAAGTGTCCTTCTGTCATTTTATGGGGAAAAGCGTTCTTTGGATCCAGGCTTCAGATGAACAGACTTACACCAGTGCAGCTCCACAAATGTCTGCTTCAGCTTACTATTTCCCAGAATGAGAATAAATGAGTGGCAGGCAGGATAAAACATTGCAGTTAGTTCTGTAATCATCTTAGTCAACACAGTTCCTGGTAGGAAATAATGGGATGATGTGAGTAAATAGGCAAGAACGTAAAGCAGGAGGAGAAAGAGGAAGGAGAGGACCATTTTGATGGCCCTCTTGTGGGCCTCGGTGCTTGGATCGCTGGGGCTGGTTCTGTTCTGCTGCATCTGCCGCGTGTGCCTCCCCAGGGAGAGGATGAGCAGGATGTAGGAGGCCAAACACACAATTAGGGGAAGGAGGTTCCACAGTGTCCCAAGAACATGGATCACCTCGTATTCATTCTTTAGCTCTCTCAAGTGCTCAGTCACATTCCCTGAGTCATCAGCTCCCCGGAGAACATAATACATCTTAAACTGAGGAATCAGAGACATGGCATCACTACACGATAAGAGCAGCCCACACAACAGCATCCATACGACCACCCTGGCAACTCTCCACTTGAGCCAGAGGAATGTGGGGTGGGAGAAATTGGCAATTTTCAGGCAGTAGAAGACACCGAGACAGGTGGCAAGCCAAATGCTCAGATGGTTTGTAATTGTCCATAAAATATCAGTAACGTGAAGGAATACCTCATTATTTAATAGTTTGGAAAAGAATATCATTATTACAAAATCAGAAGAAAGAATCCACAGCTGAACAATCCGGGAGAGAGCCAGGCTAGTGATGATGAAGTCACACAAAGAGATTCTCTTGCTCTTGACCCAGCTGCTGCCATTGACCAGCACAATGAAGCCATTCCCCAGCATTCCCAGGAGGAACTGAGTGACAGAAAGAAACAGAAACACCCACTTGGCCAGTCCTGACATTCCAGCTACTAGGCAGACCTGACCTTTGTTCTTTCTGCTGCTGTACAAGCTCCTTGCTGATTTGAAATTTCTCCCTGTGAACCTGTTGCCTCTACCTGCTGCTTCACTGAACCTGTCTCTTCTTTTCTCAGTTTAGGCTGCTGTAGAGCATAGTTTATGGAACCCTCTCTGGCTCTTTCGGGTTAGTCTGTCCTCTTCACAGATGACATGGATCTGTGATCTAAACTCAGGTGCTTGTTGCCAACATGCAAATAGAGTCGTGTCCAGTGTCACACAGAGAAGGGAGAGATGTGAGTCACAAAGAAGATGGAGGACTTGGACTCAATTTCAAAGGAAGCAGGGCTCTGAGCCACCCAGGACAAAAGAGTGAGTGTCACTGGAAGAGTCACACAAATGATCAAGAAGGAGGAGACACAGAAAGGGGAAATAACAGAATTCCACCATAAAGCACTATCAAGTGCTCCCCAGAATCGCCCTGGAGGAAGGCCAAGTCTATAAATAGAAAAAGTTCAGCCAGTACCACTATTGTGCCTCTTAAAGTGTGGCTTAGCTAGGGGCCCCGAGTTCCTCCCCAGTGAGCCATATTATCAGAAATATAACATATATCAGCTATCCAAACACCTGCATGATAGCAATAATGGAACACAGCATATAAGCTATTCAAAATATGAATGTTCAGAATACATGACCACTGTGTAGGGGTAGGAAGAAGCAGATCTGAGTTCAACCACCTCAGGAGGCAGTGGGCTGACCCAGGCAGGTCACTGATATCCAGGTTCCTTTACTAATTTTCAAAGACTACAAGAACGTGTGAATAATGAATGCAGGCAATTCGAGCACTTACGGGATTGTACCTCCGAGCACTGTGCCATTGTGACATCCTTTTCAGTTAATAAAACTACTGTAATTATCATAACCTGCATGTCTGTAAATCTACTTTTGCCCACCCCATATTGATAAGTAGTTAAGCTGACCGAGATTATACATAGATAGCACTTGTCAAGCAAAGGAGGCTTATTTATCTACAGCAATGCCTTACAAATGTTGACCATGACAAACAATATTTTATATGACATATATATGTGACAATCTAAATATAAGTATATATATTACATACTTATGTGTGTGTATGTATGTGTGTTTGTGTGTGTGTGTGTGTGTGTGAACACGAAAGTTTCACAAAACCATATTTTGTGAAATATGGTTCTATGTGTGGCTTTCTGATATTTTCTATCACATTCTACTTCCTTCAATTTTGCTTGCTGATCACAAACTTGATTTTGCAATCTACTAATGAGTTATGAAAAATACAGTTTGAAAACACAGTATTTATCTGGAGGACGGAGAGAAATCAAGATACAGAGAGTTCAGCAACATTATCCAATGAAAGACAGAAAGTTATGCTTTTAGGTCCTCTCAAAAGGACCTCACAGAGTAGCAGATGATAAGTCTGAATGAATGAGACAGCCTCTTCTGAATGCATGCCAAGGAGCCACTCACCTGAGCCAGGTGAGCGTCCTCAATCCTGGCATCACGTGGTGTACAATATGATTTCAGAACACTGTAGTGTCCACTCGGGCATAAGCACAGTACTCCTTAATCCCCCTCAGCTTTCTCAGCTTTCTTAACAGCCTGGCCAAGTGCTCCCAGAGCTGCGTGCTGCAGAATCAGAAGACTAGTTCCCAGTGATCTCAGGGAGTCCTGTAATAGGACCACAGATAAAGGGCTTGTCCCACAACCTACCACCCACCCTGTTGTGCTTTTTTGATGGCCTCGGTTCTAGATCCAGATTTTTGTTATTGTAACACCTCTTATATCCCCTCATGAGAAGAAATACACTAAGATCTCCCATCTATGTGTTAGAATTAACCAGTGAGAACAAGTTTTAGAATATCCAACATATTAGATTATATGTCACATACTATTTCATGTTTGATCATACATTTTTAATAGCCCATTACTTTCACCCCTTCCATAGGTAGAACTTGTAAATTTTTATAAGCCAATTTTTAGCAACTCAGGGTTAACTACAATTTTCCTTCCTTGTCTTTTGATCCTTGCCCAGGACAACGGGCACCACATTAGCTGGTGACCAGAGTTCAAAGACTTTGTTGGATACCATCACTACCACTGCTATTATTCCATCAGGGTCTGCTGATATGAATTATAAGCCCACAGTTATACCATTCTGATTTTTAACATAAATACTAAAACTATCATACTATGACTAAATGTCATAGCATTAGTAATGGCTGCTTCCAAATTATATGCTGACCACGATCCACCAAAATAATTACACAGACATTCCAAATACAGTTCTATAAAGCCTGCAGCTTTAAACACAGTTTGTTGGGGGGATCAATACCACAGCCATTGTATCAGATCCTTGGCTCTTGGACTGCAGGCTGCAAACATCTAGAAAGACTACTGAGAGATCATGCTGTACTCTAAACCATTCTTTTGAGTCAAAGATCAAAGCAAGTGCATCAGTCAGGGCCATGACAAGAAACAATTGGCACAAACTAGATGATTCTATGAGTTCTAAAAGGGGTTATTTAAAAAGGAGGGCTTCGGGTACACCTCATTTTATTGGGGCTTTCCTTTATTGTGCCTTACATATACTCTTTTTTTCAAATTGAAAGTTGGTGGCAACCCTGTGTTGAGCAAGTGTATCAGCACCATTTTTCCAACAAGATCAGATGATGGTTAGCATTTTCTAGCAATAGAGTATTTTTAATTAAGGCATGTACACTTTTAGACATAATCCTATTGCACACAACAGATTGCAGTATAGTGTAAACATAACTTTTATTCACTGGGAAACAAAACAAAAAACTGTGTGACTTGCTTTATTGTGTTATTTGCTTTATTAAGATGGTCTGGCCTGAACCTGCAGCATCTCCGAGCTATGCCCATGTTTACAAGAGTGTAGGCAGAGTGTAGAGGAACGCTAAACTGGTAGGGCAGTACTCCAGGGCACAATACCGCCACACCACTCAGAGAGAGAGTGGAGGGCCCTCCTGACAGCAGTTGAGATTTTTCAGTTGGGTGACCCTGAAAAGATTGAGCTGAGAGAATAGACGTCAAACCCCAGATTAGCAGAGAGGCGTGCAGTCCAGTATCATCTTCCTGGCTCTTTATTATCCTGGCTCTTTCTCCACAGGGACTTACATAATGGTCCAGGTCTTTGCATCATTCCTGCTTCTGATACTAATCTGCATGACAACCGTGCTGATAAACATCAGCAGTACACTCAGAATGACATCAAGACCAGTCCTGGATACCTGGTAACAATGCTGATCTGATGAGCACAGTCACTCGTACACGGCAGAGAGATCAGCAATATAAATAATGATAAATGGAGTGCAGGCTTCCAGGTCTCTAAAACCATTATAAGGAGAGTACTAAATGGCAAGTAATAAGCCTGCATAGTGAGTCTCTCATCAGAGTCCTGAAGGCTCACCTTCAAACACATATGAATTCACATATTCTGTCTGTGGCTAAAGCGGACAAGGCACATTTTGTCAATCCTGGTCTCCTACTGTACACAATCCCCTTGCACAGCACTGTACAGTTTTCCCACTCAGAATGAACATGGGCCTCATTTATCCCTTTCAGTTCCAACCCCCAAACTGATAAAACTATGTTTTACAAAAGCAGAACAGGTGTCCGTTGCCCAGATGTTTTCACTATCATGACATAATAAACACCAGTTACAGGCCCCATTCTTTTATAGTGTTACCCCAAAATGTCCAACCAGTCACTTCCTACCAGACACTGGGAAGAGACACTCCTCCAGAGGTTTCTCATGCTCCTACACATCTTGCCAGATGTGCTAAATATGCAAGGCTCTGCCCAGGCTTCCGCTGGGCCATTGTTGTTTGCTGCAAGCAACCTTGAAGAAGGTAGAGGTCATGTCCCCCTCCAGGACAAACAGCAAGCAGTCTTGCTTACTTCTGACTGTAAAGCAGTGATTTTCCCAAGCTCAGTGCACCTCTGCACAATGAAATCCACCTGGGCCCTCTGTGTGGCCTTGGTGGGACTTGCTGGACAGGTGGAACTGATACAAACATGCTGCTGTTCATGCTGATGTTCATGCTGCTTGCTCTGCTGTGATTAATGTGATCACTTCTCTCAGAGAGAATGAAACAGTGATAGGCTAAGTTATTAGCTTGTAAATCAAGTAAAATCAAATCCCAGACCAATTTGATCACCATTGCTTTTGGCAACCTATTCTAGCTATTTACTCGACGGCTCTTAAGCTCCTTCTACACTCCGCTCTACACTATGGGGTCCAGGATTCTACAAACCATTTCCCAGATTCCCTTTCCAGATGCCTTGCTGTTAGTGTCTGCCAATGTGAAAACTGGCAGATGAGAAGGAGAAAGGAAAATCCTGCTTCTTGCTCCAACAGGGTGGCACTTGGTGGCAGTCCCTTTGATTAGGAAAATCATCACATGATGGGAGTACAGACTGCAGGAACTGGGGGGAAAAAACATCTATTCAGTGCTGCTAGCCCTGCCCAAGGCTGTACCTCTTCACCGCACCAGAAACAACTGAAAAACACTTCTCCGGGAATGCAGCAACAGGCGCAGGCTCAGAGGCTCCAGCCCAGGGATGTTACTGTTTCTGAACTCTGGGTATGACACTGTCTCCCTTTGGCTCCTGCAGAACCCCTTCCTTCTCCCCTCTCCCTCATTCTTGTAAATAATCCCTTACATTAAATGCCCTCCGTTGGAAATACTTATACTGGCTTCCATTTTCCTGACTGGACTCTGAATGATACCCGATCCTTCCACCAATTCTGTGGTTTGGAGTTTTAGTTGACTCCTAGTTTTATCAAAGATTTAACATATTTTTCTGTTTCTCATTCTCCTTGGGTTTCTGGGTGACTTTCAAGAAGAAAATGCACACTGTTTAACCTATACTGCCATTTTCATACTGCAACTCCTGTCAATGGGTTTATAATGCATATTATTTTCATTATTTTAATGCCATCCACATGTTGATAACCCCAAAATGCACAACTTTATGAGACCACCCTTCTGAGCACTAGGCTCCCATATTCATCTACCTATTTGATTTCTTTACTTGGCTCTATTATAGACATCTCAAAATTAACATACCCAAAACAAAATTCTTAATTAGTCTCATTTTTTTTAAATCCCTCTCACCCCAATCTTCCCTATTTTAGCAAATACCACCACCTAAGAATTAACTTGATTCTTCCCTTTCCTATCACCCCACACTAATTCATCAATTTTCTATTTCTACTGCCTCCATCGTGGTCCAAGCTGCCAGGATCTCTCATCTGAGCTACTCCATGGTCTCCTACCTCATTTCTCCGACTTCTGATCTCTTACTCCATAATGGAGTCTCCATATGGCCACAAGAATGATCTTAAAATGTAAATTAAATCACTTCACCACTTTAAATACTTCAATGGCTCCCCAGTCCAACTACAACAAAATATAAAATCCTTACATTACATTGTATACTGACAATCTCCTCTGTGCATCCTCTTGCGTGTACCAGGATTCAAGATAAATTTTACATCACATGATTTAAGGAATAGGCTTTACTGGAGTAAGAGAAAACTTACATCATCAGAAGTGAAAGCATGGCTTCTTCCCATCCTCCAGCGATTACACAGAGGACCAGGTCATTGCTGGGTTACTAGTGTACTGGTGTTTCTGTATGCCAATGGGGCCTCCCTCTTGCTCTCACTTCTTACAAAGTGTGAAAGCAACTTTGTCAGTAGGAGAATAAAGTCTGCTTCATGCTGGAAAATCTGAATTTGGGAAGCAATTATAGGAGTTCTCTGGGAGGGCTAGCTGCCCAGCACCTGGGGACCTTGGAGCCCATTGGATGTTATAGTTCCCACTGCTAGGAGAAAGCCACCAATTCTGTGGGAACTGAGCTTATGTGAAGCACTTTTTGTTGGGAGAAGTGGAAGAAATTCTCTTTTCCCAGCTGTTGTCCAGACAATCTAGATTGAACTCCTAGGGTCATTTTTTGGACAGCTTTCCTCATTGTGGTATAAATTTCCTACAATAATGATCTTATTTCCCTGTTTGTCCAGGACAGTCCTGGTATGTGCCTGTCGCTCCAAATTATTAATAATGCCCCTTTTGGTGTTTTACCTACTGAATATTCCAGCCATAGACTCAGTCCTTGGAACACAGAACCTCAATCCTATATAATAAAAGCCTGATATGCAAATTGACCATATGGGGGAACAACCAGTCGCTATAACATGTACTGACCACCAGGGGCAGACGCTCAATGCAGGAGCTGCTCCCAGCCCACAGGCCCCAACCAGCGGTGGTGATGAGGGGGCTGGGCGGGCGAGCAGGTGGCACCAGGCCAGCCAGGGCGGATGCCAGCGGGGGCCACCAATCGCCCCACCAGTCACCCTGCAGATTGGCCCTCATCATTGGCCAGGCCTAGGGACCCTACCCATGCGTGAATTTTGTGCACCAGGCCTCTAGTAAATACATATTGAATAAGTGAATATTTTAGAAGTTCAATTTTTGTTTTTAGCTCAAGTTTTATTTCAATTTTTTAATGTTGTTGGTTTTCAGGAAACATAATGGGAAAATAAGTGAACTAGAAGTTAGATCCCAGTCCTCTGTCTGCCATTTATTCATCTAACATTTCTTGAGCATTTACTATAGGACAGGCACTATGCTGGGTACAGGAAATGATGGGCTAGTGAGCAAGAGATTACATAACAAAAAGATTACATAATGACGTCACTAATACAAAATGCACAGGTTGCCCTAGCCAATTTGGCTCAGTGGCTAAAGCATTGGCCCTTAGAATGAAGGGTCCTGAGTTTGATTCTGTTCAAGGGTATGTAACTTGGTTGCAGGCTCGATCCCAAGTCCTGATTGGGGCGTGTGTGGGAGGCAACCATGTGTGTCTCTCTCACATGAATGTTTCTCTTTTCCTGTCTCCCCAACCCTTCCACTCTCTCTAAAAATCAATAGGAAAATATCCTAGGGTGAGGATTAACAGAAAAAACAACAACACATGTTGGCACAGAGAAGGGACCAAATTCTGCCTGAAACAGTCACAGGCTTGAAAGAAGAGATGATATTTGAGATATCTTTAAAAATGAAAGGGAGTTCATCTGGCAAGCAAAGAAAGGGAATTCCATGCACTACAAAAATAGAAGAGATAATGGTGGTGATGATTTTTCCACTAATATCACACATTACGTGAGCTAGAAAATAACAAATATACACAGGACTTAATTATATGCTATGCATAATTTTAAGGTATCTAGAGTAAGTCACTTAATTTTCAACCCATGAGGTGAGTTATATTATTGACCCCATTTTTAAGGGGCAGAAACTAAGACTTGGAGATTTTCATAGTAAGGAGCAGAGCAGGGGGATTCTTACTCAGGCACCTGGCTTCAGAATCCATTGCCTTCACTAGAGACCTTAGAGATCACCTATTGATGACATCTCAATAAATAAAAGGGAAGAAATGGGGCCTTGAGCAGTAATATTAGATCAAGGATAAGATCTTAGATCCCCTTTCTCTTATATCTCAGGGCTTCATCTGCTCTGGCTCCCTATGATCCCCATGAACTCTCAAATCATGGATGCAGCTCAAACCAACAGGTGTTTAATGAGACCCTATATAATCCTCCGGGTCCCCTACCATGCCTTCAACATTACTCATTTGTCTGTATAACATATTGTATCATGTAATGGTCTGCTGCCATGGTAAAGTGGAAAAACTCTAGAAGATAGTATCCTAGGATACTAGCATCTTTGTCCTAGCAATGCTTTATGCTAACTATGTGACATTAGGCACATTTCTTGACCCTTCTGACCCTTAGGTTCAAAAATAAATAAGGGACCAGTCAATATAGTTAGTTAAGGGTCTGGGTTCTGGAGTCAGATCTGGATTTGGATCTGAGTGCCTCTGCTCATTAGTTATGTAACTTGGGCAAGTTAATCTCTCTAAACCTCAATTTGCTCATCTGTAAAATAGGCATAATAATAGTACCTATTTTACAGATGTTACAGTGATTAAACAACACAGTGCCTATTAAATATATAATGCAAAAGTGTTCTCTAAATGTTAGCTACTATTATCATAAGCATTAACAGGGTCATTGCACTATACATCACCTATACTTGGAACATTTTTATGGATTTGTTTAATGTATTTAATATATATAAAAACATATGCTACATATATGCAAGTTATAATGCAGTCCATGTCATACTTAGGATCCAGTTATTTTGCAATGGAAGGACTCTTCACTCCAGATTATCTAGTCTGCATTCTACCAGGGGAAACATTAGGGCAATATTTCTTTTCTTAACGTAAGTGCTTCTTTATTAACAAGGAGCTATTAATTAAGGGCCCTCATTAGGAACTACAAGCAAAACTAAACTACTTATTTGATGAAAATATGTGCTTATATATTGTCCTAGCTGGTCTGGCTCAGTGGATAGAGCATCAGCCTACGGACTGAAGAGTCCCAGGTTTGATTCCAGTCAAGGGCACATGCCTGGGTTGTGGGCTTGACCCCAGTGGGGGACTTGCAGGAGGCAACCAATCAATGATTCTCTCTCATCATTGATGTTTCTATCTCTCTTTTCCTCTCTGAAATCAATAAAGATATATTTTTTTAAATGTGCTTATATTCACTCTTTTTAAGGCCATGGCTAAAGTGTTTGTGCATTTTATGTCAAAGCTCCCTCCCCAAACTTAAAGTGAGACATCGGGTAAAAGCCTGAAGGATTGTGGGAGCACAGGTAAGATTATACTTCTACTTTCAGTGGACCTCATCTAAGAGAAAGCATAAGAATAAAGAGTTGATCATGTATTTGGAAATAAAGGTAAAAATGTGTAAATTCATAAGGATTGGGTTTAACTACAACACACAAAGAAGTGGCTTAAACAAGGTTTATTTGTGTCTCCCACAGAAGTCCAGAGGTAGATTGCCAGGACTGATGGTGGCTCCACGGTTGTCACAGACCCCAGCTTCTTCTGTCTTCCATCCTGAAGATCGTCTCATGGTCCCAGATGGCTTTTATTTCAGACATGAAACAGCCAGATATGAGGGTCTGGAGAAGCACAAAGTTTGAGACTCCAACAGAGTCACCTTGTTTAAGGAACTTGCCTGAAAGCACCACCAAATGATTTCTGCTTATACCCCCTTGGTAACCTTTTAACTGCAAAGATTAGGAATGCAGTATTTCAGCTGTGCACACTGTTACCCCCAATAACACCTGGGTTCTGTAAATGCAGAAGGGATAATGAATATTGGGTAGTATATTAATCATGTTTCCTACTTTCTGTATTTTGTGATACATTGACATCTTGGGGCCTTGCACACCATGGGAGGGACCACTCTCCTCCCAAGTTTGGCCAATTCCTAGAAATAGTAAATGACATGCCCATGAGCATGCCTTTGCTATGCAAACCAAGCAATCCTGAGTCGCTGAGTCCAAACGTTCCATTAGCCTCCCTTTATCAGGCTTCTACAGTACAGGACACTACTCCTCTACCCAAAATCACCCCAGGGCCTGTACCTGACAAGCAGGGACTGCCTGCACAGCCCAGAGCCTGCTGGAAACTATTTCCACAGTCCAATCCTGAACTTGCTCAGCTTGCCTATCCTGTCTTATCCATCCTTTCCCCATGAAAAAAAAAACACAATAAAAGCTCTGGCCCATACACCCCCCTTGCTCCTTCTGCCTCCTAACCTACTCTGGAGCTTCCCGTGTGGTCCTGCATGGTGTGGTGTGGTTTCTCCTCTTGGGAACAGTATGTAAGAAGCTTCTCTCTCAAAGGCAGTTGTCTCCATGTCTGTCATCCCATCATATCCAATTAAAGCAAATCCCAGTAGCCGGGCCAGCATGGCTCAATGGTTGAGCGTCAACCTATGAACCAGGAGGTCATGGTTTGATTCCCGGTCAGGACATATGCCCAGGCTGCAGGCTCGATCCCCAGTGAGGGGTATGCAGGAGACAGCTGATCAATGATTCTCTCTTATCATTAATGCTTCTATCTCTCTCTCCTTCTCCCTTTGTCTCTAAAATCAATAAAAAATATTTTAAAAAATAAAACAAATCCCAGGTATATTATAAAACAAGTAGGCAACTGCAAATCTTTCCCACATTATGGTTTTCCACAACAGAAAGCTGGAATCCAGACAACATTTAAAAGTTACTTCACAAAATCTACTTAGAATGTATTTGGCAGAAGAAGAAAAAAGTTGCTTGTCTCAACTTATCTTCTAAGCTCCGGGCTTATTAATCACCACCCTGACAAATATAAGCTTAAACTTACATGTTCAAAACTAAACTCATTGCTCTGGCTGTTGTGGCTCAGTTGGTTGGAGTGCTGTCCTATGCACTGAAAGGCTGCGGTTTGATTCCCAGTCAGGGCACATGCCTATGCTGCAGGTTTGATCCCTGATGATAAATGTCTCCCCTCGCCCACCCCACCGCCTCCCTTCCTCCCTCTCTATAATCACTAGAACACATCCTCAGGTGAGGATTAAAAACAGAACACTGCACTGTACACTCATTATCTCTTCTCGAATCTGCTCCCACATCCATATTCCTTAGTCTCAGAAACAAAGTGCCACTACCCACACAGCTGTCCAGGCTGGAGCTTCAGAAATATCTGTTGTCTTTTACCATCTCTTCTGTCACCACTAGACTCTGGGAGGGGGTATATGCTCTTAGTATCCCCAACCCTGAGCCTAATAGGAGCCTAACACGTAACCGGTACACAACAAATGGATCAATGTAAACCCCTAATGCCCCTCATGTCACACCCACCCTACCAACCTTTCTAGGCTTGTTCAATCCTTTTCTAACTGCCTCCAGACCTTCTCCCTCTAACTTTTCACTTGCCTTCAATGTTCGTTTGTTGAGATGTCTGTCTTAAAACCTTCTAAAGCTCCCACTGCCAAAGTCCTCTGCAAGCTTTCAAGGCCCTTTCTGATCTAGCCGGACCCACTCTTCATGGTTTTCTCTCTCACTGCTTCATACACTTTTAAGTTTCTGGGCCTTTGTCCATCCTGTTAAACACTAACCTAACTATGCTCTTCTGTGCCCCACACAGGACTTTATTTCAACTATATTACACTTAGCTACACAGGCTCCTATTTGTCCTCCCCACACTAACCTCATCAACCTAAATCAGGAGCTCCTTCAATGCCGGACTCCTGTTAATACGCATCCCTACACTCAGGCCTGCAGGGTGCATGGCATACAGCAAGTACAGTGGGGCCTTGACTTACGAGTTTAATTCCTTCCGAGACCGAGCTCGTTAAGGAGCTCGTTAACTCAAATTACTCTGTCAACTCAAAGCAAAAAATCTGCGGAGAGACAGCTGGTATCTCAAAAAACTCGTTAGTCGGGACACTCGTAAGTCAAGGCCCCACTGTATCTAATTGACTTTTGAGTTTAAACAGATGCCTAAATTAATTATAAAAAGCCATGGGAGAGTAAAAACAAACAAACAAACAACAAAACATTTCCAAGAGGGATATGTGCTCAGTAATCATGGACGTTAGTAACAACAACAAAAAAGATCAAGTACAATACACTGAAGTTAATATGTTCTCATAAGTATCTATGGGATTTAATGCAATGGGCATGGTGACACAGGTATGTCTTGTTTAAAATAACTACAGCAATAACAATAGCCCTTATGTGTTAAGCACTTGATCCAGTCACTCTGTGCTAATAAGTAAGCTACATATATTATTTATTATGCTCTTCACAGTAGACCTATAAAGTAGATACTACTATTGTCCCTGTTTATTCACAGAAAACAAAACAACAAAAATCCAAGGCAAGGAAAGTTAAGAAACTCACCAGAGACCACTCAGCTGGTGAGAGAAGCAGGGATTCAAATTCAGGCTTTCTAACGGCATAGCCTTAAGGGAACTAATATAATAGACCACTTTTTCTCAAATGACAGGTGCAACAGAAAAACTAAAATGTCAAGCTGTACTACTTTATGGACTAACAAGACCCTGAGGTCAAAAGCACGGGAGAGCCCTGACCGGTTTGTGGATAGAGCGTTGGCCTAGGGACTGAAGGGTCCCAGGTTCGATTCTGGTCAAGGGCATGTACCTTGGTTGTGGGCATATCCCCGGTGGGGGTGCAGGAGGCAGCTGATCGATGTTTCTCTCTCATCGATGTTTCAAACTCTCTATCCCTCTCCCTTCCTCTCTGTAAGAAAATCAATAAAATATATTTTTTTTAAAAAAAAAAGCACGGGAGAGAACAAAAGGATGAAGAGGAAAAAGACAAAAAGAGAAATTTCATTACTGTGGCTGCATGATTTTGACGGCAGAAAAAAACATCCACAGTCCTATCACAGACTGTGGGACTGGCACAGAGGCAAATACAGCAGCAAGTGGGGGCTCAAATATTGTCGATACACGCCAAGTCTTTCTCCAGTGAGCCTGACAAATTCTAGAACCATCTTCCTAACAATTTCTCTCTCCATAGGAAGGAAACAATGAGGAGCACACACAATGAACTTACTTTAACCAGAAGAGGCACTGCTTGGTTAAAAGAGGAATGTGTAAAGATAACCTGGTAGAGACATTAGCTGTGACTTATTTTCCTATAGCTATCATACTGAAAATCAGAAAGAGTAAAAAGATAGAGGTATTTCTCCCTCACCTGTGATTCTCCCCCCACCAATTATGTGTTAAACTCCCTGTGAGATTCATATGCTCCCTGCATGGGTGCTGGTTGAAGGTTAGCAGCGAGGAGTTGTGGATTCTAGGGGCAATGGGAGTGGGAGGGTGGCAGGAAACAGGCGGTGGGCAGAAAACAAAATGAAAACTTCACATACCTAAGTTCACACTCAAGGTTGCCTCTTTTAAGCTACATGACTTCAATATGCTACTCAATTTCTGCTTAGGGTTTCCTCTTCCCAGGTAAAATGAGGCTAATACTACCTTCTTCCTAGGGTCAAAGTTAAATGAGACAGTGATAAAAGCACTTAGCCTGGCAGGCAGTAAGCACACAAACGTCAGCCATTCGTACAATTACTGTAAGAGATTTCTCTACAACTCATTACCTGTGATCATCTCGCATGTTAAATTTGTTTGCTGTTGCTCCCAACCATCTGCATGGCACACAATGCAAACCCTGACAGATAGCTCAGTAAAATGATCCTGCCCTCATTTTCATGTCAGTGTCTGAGTGAACTCAACTGAACGACAAACATTCACAACGCACTAAAATGTTGCTGTGCTAGGCTGAGTTGGACGGAGGCAAAGAGTAGTCTGAATCAACGGCAAACCTGCCTTAAAGAATTGCATGGCACAGCATGGATGGAACTGGAGAGCATTATGCTAAGTGAAATAAGCCAGTCAGAGAAAGATAAATACCACATGATCTCACTCATTTGTGGATTATAGAGAACAACATAGACTGATGAAAAGGGACAGACTCAAAGACTGAGAAACAGCAATCAGGCTATCAATCCAATGCATGGCCTAGCCAGGGTGGCTCAGTGGCTGAGCATCGACCTATGAATCAGAAGCTCATGGTTCGATTTCCAGTCAAGGCACATCCCTGAGTAGTGGGCTCAGTCCCCAACAGTGGTCATGCAGGAGGCAGCCAATCAATGATTCTCTCTCATCATTAATGTTTCTCTCTCTCCCTCTCCCTTACTCTCTGAAATCAATAAAAATATATTTAAGAAAAAAAGAAAAGAATTGCATGTTCTTTAAGGAACAAAGAGAAACTATTACTAATTTCTCCTGAGCTACAAAGGTTAGGCTGTAATCCGGTTGGCAATGAAAGGAATTCTCAAAACAGCCACAGAAGCATGTCCTTGGTATTCTTGGACATCTCTAGATTAATCGTCCAGTGGTATTTAAGAAATGGATGTCGGCTGAAAACTGTATAGGCAGTGAACAGTGGATCTCATGTGGGTTGGTCTTTAAAGTTGGTTGCTCTGGGTTGTGTACACATATTAATAGGATAATGAAAGAAACAGAGGGTAGAAAAAAAAAAAAGAGAGATGAGTGTCTAAGCATGAGATGCCAAGATGCAGATGATGGGGGAAAAAACACGAACGTTTGATTACCTGTTCATCTCTAGTACATGAAGTGGTACTAGCTGAAGGTGAATGAGTTTAGCAAGCCTGCCTTGGAAATAATGGAAAGGTGCTTCTTTTCCCCCAAAATGAAAACAGCTTTATTTTTTCTTATTATAAAAGTAATACACTTTCAATGCTAAAAAGTAAAATTAGGATATATAAAAGTTTAAGGAAATAAGGAAAAATCACACAAAATCCCCCCATCCAGAGATCATAACATTTAATGTTTCTTCCTCTAGACCAGTAGTATTCAACCTTCCTATTGCCACGACCCTATAATACAGTTCCTCATGTTGTGGTGATCCCCAATTTCATTGTTACAAATTGAACATAATTAAAGCATAGTGATTAATCACAAAGATAATATGTAATTATATATGTGTTTTCCGATGGTCTTAAGCGACCCCTGTGAAAGGGTCGTTCGACCTTCAAAGGAGTCGTGACCCACAGGTTGAGAACCGCTGCTCTAGACTTTTCTAAGTATATTATTAATTGCAACTTTTTTGGGGGTAACTGGGATAACACCACACATGCTGTTTGACACTTTTTCTCCCACTGTTCTATGTATCATATTCCTCTCTCCACTTAACATGGAATCTCAAAATCAGTCACAGGGCAGATTTCGGCAGATATATCCAACACCATACCTGAAAAAGGGAAATGTGGGACACACTTGGACCAGATGATCCCCACATTGTTACTGCTATTGGGTTCCACATATCTCCTCTATGCCTAGACATGTTGGGAGCAGCAGACGGGGCTGCCTCGGTGGGAGGGCAGAGTTGGTACTCCCACAACCTGTCTGATTTGAATCGCCAGGTCTGCAGTACAAAGCACATCTTGAGGCCTCTGCGTTGAACACTTGACTCTGCAGGCTCCGCCACCCCAGCCTCAGAGCCTTTC
The DNA here is from genome assembly GCF_014108235.1 of Myotis myotis. Classification (NCBI taxonomy): domain Eukaryota; kingdom Metazoa; phylum Chordata; class Mammalia; order Chiroptera; family Vespertilionidae; genus Myotis; species Myotis myotis. The sequence continues at coordinate 52,618,515 of NW_023416315.1, forward strand.
AGGAAGTCTGCAGGGGGAGACTGGAGAAAAGGCCCTCGGCTTACGAGGATCCCGTAGGACACAATTTCTGCCCCTGTGCCCCAGGCTCAGAATTCCTTTCAGGTGGTCATTAAGAGTCCATATGGAGTGTGTGAATTCTGAACCTGTTCAAGTCCAGCACCTCCTAAGCTTCAGTGAGCAGCATGCTCTCAGGCAGAGGGGAGAGGACGTGTACCCCAGGGCACATATACATAGGCTGGGCCTGACCCAGATGGAATAAATAACTTCTATAGCAGTCAACCTCTAAAACCCTGCAGCAAACTAGAGGCGAACCTGTGGAGGACTGACGCAAACTTTAAGTAGTAAAAGATGCACTGAAAAGCTGTGTTTATTTCATGTGATCCTTGTTAGTAAATTATTAGTACTCTGTAATTTCCAGAACCTTATAATAAAAGCACACAATTTTCTGCGTGTATACAAGTTTCTCTATGTATATGTGCATCCAGACCATGTGGAAAAAGGAAAGGAAAATGTCATACTGAGGCTCCAACCTAGGGAGGCAAGGTCAAAGGTTCGTCAGGGGACTTCCCTGAGAGTTCTGGATGAGAATAAAAGGAAAGAGAATCAGAACCAGAGCCCTGTACCATCCCCTGGAGATGAACTACTTCACCCCTAGCTATATTTCAGGTCTTTATTGCTAGTCAACTTCATTTCATAAATGCTACTATTGAAACTGTCCACAAACAAAAGATTTGAAGAAGGCAGGTTGGATACCAACCTGCTCAGCAACTCCCTTCAATTTGGGCTAAAGCTGAATATCCCACTGGGATCATGCATCTGTCAAGACTTATCCACTGTCTGTTCTATGCCAAGCTCTGGTTAAAGTACAGGCACACAGAGCAAACAGCTAAGAAAATCAATATTTACAACAGGGAGATAGATGCCTAACATATAGTGATGCTCAATAAATTCTGAATCAATACTGTAACAGAAATGCGCACAAAAAACAAGGGGTCTTCCCAAAGGACATTATTCCTTTGCTATAGCACAGATGAACCTGCCAGTTCACTATTCTGTATACTTGTACATAGAAACCACCCCTAAATGAATAAACAATTAGTGAATGTCGCATTAGACAGCAACTACCAAGGTTGATGGCACAAAAAGGGGAGTGGAGAGCAACAGTCAGGAGAAAGAAGAAATATTATCATTTTATATAAAATAATATTTTAATTTTTGTCCTTAGAAACTATAAAGACTATACATGATTTAGAAATGAGACTATACCAAACACTGGCCAAAGAAGAATGGTCCGCTCTATGCCTTCTCTTTTGTCTGGTCACTCAGAAATATAATGTTATCTGTAAAGAAGCCAGAGTATAAATATTATTTTCAGAACACTTTTCCCATCCCATTTAATCATTCCCCTCTAATACATATATACTTCAGTGCTGTTACGTAAAAGGATTTTATGCCAATTCTCAAAATACTGAACAACTCTTGCTGTTCCCTAGAGGTATATATAATTGGCAGGATGGAGCTCAAAGCTGGGCTTCGGCTATCTGTCAACAATTCAGACCTTGTTAAAAGAGGAGCATATTTCTTTTCTTCCCTGAACAATTTAGGTCTTCTCAGCAATGACTCTCTACCAAACAACAAGTCACAAACTTCAAAGCTTTCAATGCTCAGGCAGGTGCCATTAAACAGGCAGCACATCCTCACATAGAAAAGGACCAGGCATAACACTCCTCATGCTGGAGGTGGGGGGAAGGATAGGGTTCAACACATGGCCTTGTTGGCAAGGATAGATTTATTTATGTTTTAAAGAAAGTTTGAACACTCACATAGAAGACATTTTATTTTTAAATGTTAAAACAGAATGACTTTTTATATACTCATTCTTTGGAAAAGATTGACTAATCAATATTACAAAGAGAACATTTTTATCTAAGAACATCAGACATTACTCTTAAAATGCTGTTCCAGACGGAGTTAGTTTAGGACATGCAAAGGAAAAGAATTAAGTAATACTTCCTGTATAACTCCAAAAGATCTAGATTCTTTTAACTTTGGAATTATTTAAAAATGGTTATTATATAATGACTGAATATTTATTGACTATCCAGTCTTCAAAAAATGGAATATTTTGGTGCAGAATGTTTATTTCAGAAGAGACTGTTAGAACTGCATCACTGTGTAAAGACAAGAGTGCCATCTGCTGGTGGTTATTTTTAAGTTATAGACATGATCCCTAGGAGGAAAAAATATAGCCTATGAAGCAGATCAACCAAATTAAACTCCCTTCAATTCAAATGTCACTAAAGACCTATTCATTTATGATCTAGAAATCTATATGAACATTGGGGACAAGAAAAACACAAAAAGGCAGATAATCTGAAATGCATCCATTTGGCTAAGTTCATAACAATTTACACAATCAAAATTAGCCCACACATTTGGTTTATAGTAAAATATGAAAGTGTTAAATGCTTCATAAATAAATAGTTAATAGAACTTTAGAAATTGTCAATTATTATGTTATTAGAAGCTTGGTTTCCCACTGCTGAAATCATAGGTGTAGATCTATATACCATATGGAGATCTGGAAAAAAATTTGAACAGTTGCATATGGCCAAAGGAAGAACAGGACATGGAGGAAATGATTTACTGTCAAGACACTCAAGAATTATGAAAACAAAATGGTCAGGAAGAACCGTGTCTAAGGTCTGATAATGAAGGCAGAAAATTACCCATGCTGGTTTTCAAGGTCAATATACTTTCAAAAAAACCAGTAAGAAAATACATATTGTAATTATTATTTACAACAAATTGTAATTTACCAATATGGTTTGGTGGGTAAAACATGAACTCTGGAGTAAGGAAGAGAAACATTTAAAAAAAAAAAAGTGTTAAGTAAAACAGACTTAAATTGCCCTGGTCAGTTTGGCTCAATGGATAGAGCATTGGCCTGTGGACTGAAGGATCCCGGGTTTGATTCTGGTCAAGGGCATGTACCTCAGTTGCAGGCTCGATCCCCGGCCCTGGTCAGAGTGTGTGTGGGAGGTAACCAATCGATGTGTTTTTCTCACATTGATTTTTTTTTTCTCTCTCCCTATCCTTTCCACTCTCTCTAAAAAAAATAAATGGAAAAATATCCTCTGGTGAGGATTAATAAAAGAGACTTAAGTTCTCAGGTGACCAGCCTTCAGAACTGTAAGAAAATAAATTTCTGTTGTTTAAAAAAAAAATGAGAGAGACTTAAGACACATGTAATAATGTAAGATAATGTTTGGATTTATTGAGCAATCAAGGAACTCTGAACACTGTGATAACTGGTAAAAAACAATTTTAACAGTAATTTCTTAACAACACTGTAGCTGTGTTTAAAATGGAGCCCATACCTTTCAGAAATACCTACTGAAATATTTATGGGTGAAATAATATAACATCTGAAATTCATAATAACCCAGGTGGAGGAAAAGTGGCTGGAAATTTAGATGAAGTAGTATCAGCTCTCAGTTGATAATTGTTGAAGCTAAATGATAAATGTTTTTTAAAAAAATTTCTCTCCACTTTTGTGTGTGACATTTTCCATAATGAAAAATTTAATTTTTAAATAATTCTGGCATGACTCAGAAGATCCTAAACATTGAGACATTATTACTACAATAAAATGTCTTTCATTCTCATCTACTTATCTATAAAAACAAAGTTTCTCGGTGTTTATATCCATAAAAATGAACAAAAGAACAGAATTAGTTCTTAACTACTATCTTATTTTAGCACTTTCTCCAAGAATGGGGGAAAAAAGAACCATGGTAACACAATGAAGAAGAAATGTAACATTGAGCATCTTACTGTCAGAATTTTAAAAAATATTTTAAAATTTCTATTTATGTATGTATTTTTCTTACAAATATAACTGGATGAGTAATAGAAGATACTTAACTACACAATCTATTAAGATATGCTTCGGAGAAAATGGGATGGGAAAACAAGTTCAGAGAAAAGGGAATACAGTCATGTGCCATTTAACGATGAGCATAGGTTCTGAGGTCTCGTTTGTTAGGCAGGTCCATTGTTGTGCAAACATTGTAGAGTTCCCTTACACAAACCTAGACAGTACAGCCTACTACACATCTAGGTTGTATGATATAGCCTAGTGCTCCTAAGCTACAAGTCTATACAGCCTATTACTGTACAAAAATACACAAGATTAATCCTACCAGACCTGAGGCCCTGAACCTAACTGTCCCCTATACCTGGGCTCCTGAGCATTAAAGAGAAAAAACCAACATGATATAGAAAAATGTTAGTTACATGCAAACAAGTGGTTAGAATAAGATGGAACTTGGAGACATTGTAGAAAATAGGTCTACCTTTCATCTAGCGCCAATATTCCACCTTTGTGTGGAAATTACCGAAAAATCGGTATAGCGGTCTGGTAGGGTTAAGTCAAGCACAAGAAAAAATGATGCAATCAGGAGCTGCTGGGTGTAACACCCATTCTGTTTATAGCAAAGTTTTTTTTAAGAAGTAGAGAGAGTACAATCTAAAATAATGATAAAAAGTAAATACACAAACCAGTAACAGTCATTTATTATCAAGTATTATGTACTATACATAACTGTATATCCTGTATTTTTATACAACTGGCAGCGTAGGTTTGTTGATACCAGCGTCCCACAAACACGTGAGTAATTCACTGTGCTTGAGATTACAACAGCTATGATGGAAATTTTCAGCTCCATTATAATATTACTAGAGGCTTGGTGCATGACATTCGTGCACTGGGGGGTGAGGGGGTAGGGTCCCCTCAGCCTGGCCTGCACCCTCTTGCAGTCCAGGGGCCCTCGGGGGATGTCCACCTTCCGAGGGATCCTTAGCGCTGCTGTGGAGGTGGGAGAGGCTCCTGCCACCACTGCTGCGCCCGCCAGCCATGAGCCTGGCTTCTGGCTGAGTGGCGCTCCCCCTGAGGGAGCACACTGACCACCAGGGGGCAGCTTCTGCGTTGAGCCTCTGCCTCTGGTGGTCAGTGTGTGTCATAGTGACCAATCATTCCACCATTTGGTTGTTTTGCATACTAGGGTTTTATTATATAGGACTAGAGGCCCAGTGCACAGATTCGTGTACCGATGGGGTCCCTTGGCCTGGCCTGAGGGTATCAGGCCGCAACCGGCTCTCCAACATCCTCCAAGGGGTCCCAGATTGCGAGAGGGCGGTTATCAGGTGACACACCCTGGAATAGGTCGCCCTCCTCTCTAGGTGTATCACCCAAGAACCGCAGCTGCCAAGTCACCACAGCTCGGCAGCTCCTGCATTGAGCATCTGCCCTCTGGTGGTCAGTGCACATCATAGCTACTGGTCGGAGCGTCTGCCCCCAGGTAGTCATTGCGTGTCACAGTTACCACTCAGATGGTTGAACGGTTACTTAGGCTTTTATATATATAGATAATACCACTGCTGTGTATGGGGTCCTTTGTTGACTCAAACAACATTATGCGGTACATGACTGGACTATAAAATTTCCAAATGTTGAAGAGCCTGTTCACAGATTTTTTAAAAATGATGATTGGTATCAAATTGCTATATTTAGATCCATTAATACATTGAAGAATAACAATATTATATTGAAAAAATGTTAATGTCAATTTAAAGATGTCCAAATGGGTATAGTTTTCAAAATTTTTGTAGAATTTTCAAAAAAGTTTGAAAACTGCTCTAGGAGATAGCTTCTTCACCTTCTTTAAACTCTGTGTGTCCATCTTTCCTAAGTTATTTTAATGAGAATAGGAATTTAAAACAAAAGCATCATGGTAAGTACCAAAGAGGTTCTGAATACTAGTAAACCTGCACAAATGTCTAATGCCACTCAATTAATCTAACTCTATCTTCCCACATGCTTCTCCCTATTTAGGCCATATCCTTCAAAGACTCTAACACCAACAATAAGAACTGGCACAGATAGTTCAATTTATACTCTACTCAACATTACTTGTGAACTAAGACTGTTTGAGTGTAGAGATAATTTTCTAAAGGAATAGGTAAGTGTAGAAACTCATAGCAAGCCCACAAAGCACACTCAGCATTCTTCTAGTGAGCTGCCTTACAATCTCATTAGCATCAGTATCTCAGCCCCAGTGAAAGTTGCTTATAACACAACCAAGCTTTTAAAGAAGGGGGAAAGAACAGCTGTTATCACAAGCTCACCAGCTATGATAGTTGTTGCTTGTCGCCTCACATTATTTTTATCCATATATTCACCATAGTCTACTTTCCCTTCCACATAAATTCGAGACCTGAAATAAATAAAATGTACATTTTTTAGTCTGGAGATTCTAATATGCTTTACAAGAGTCAGATCAGGGGCAGTAATGAGAATACACTAAGGATGAAATATATAATCATACATAACCTCATTTCTGCTACTACTATTTCATAAAGTTCAAAATTAAGTGTACTGAAACAGAATGTACACACATTCTCATCTCAGTAAAATGACTCATCTCAGTAAAAAGGACAATGTTTTCATCCTTGAGCGGACTGTGGTCCATAAGGAAGTTTAAAAAAATTTGTTCAAAATCTTAAGCTAAAATTTTAAAAAAAAGTTTTAAAGGCAAAGATAGTAAAAATGAAAGAGTAATCTAGTGACAGCCTTTAAATATCTAGGATTGATTTCAAATGTGTCATTTTCCTTGACCTTTGATTTTGGACTCCCTAACAGATTTGATTTTCACTTATTTTTCAATTCCTAAAGTTTTCCTCAAGAGACTTAGATAATTAAAATTCTAAATAGAGGTTTTCAGCTTAGTATTTCACTCAGAGTTAATTACTGAGACTACTTCTGCACTATCTAGAAGGATGAGCTAGAAGACACACCAGGTGAAATTGCATAGACATTTTCCTAGAAATTTTCTACGTTTATATGTGTATATGCACATTATTCAGACATATATACATACATACACAAATGGCGAAGGAGGTACATATGAAGAAAAGGCATGCAGTTATGGGAAAGAAATTGAAATTGCAGTGGCTGCTGAAATTACTTTTCATGAAATATGTTAACTGTGAATACAACTGCTGTTAAACGCACCCTTTTGTCCTGTGGATTTAGAAAAAGCACTTTTTATTCATAATCAATACAAGCATTTCTAAAGGGACCTATGAAGCCTATATAAAAATAGTCAAATATAAAAAACTGATGTGAATAGGACCATAATACCTCACTGTGCCAGGCCTCACACATTCCAGGTCCTCTGCTAAGGCCATCATGTGGAGGACAAGACGCACCGCCCAGCCGTCAGTGTTGTTGCCTTGTTCACGGGGCACTTGGTACATTTTGCCTTCCCTCTGGCCTCATCTGCTCCTATTTATATTCACGTCCTATTTTCCCTAAACTTTAAGTTCTTAGAATGCTAAGCCAGGTTTTATACACCTTTCACACAGAGCAACACCTGCATATACTATTAAGCACTGAATGAATATTTCCTGAGTTAATATAAATTAATAGTACTCAGGAACAAAGGAGTTACACAATTCATGAGAATACTTGTTGTCAGTTTTTAAACCATTCAAACTGTAAGATACTTCCTGCCCCCACTTACCCCTTTTTCACATACTGATATGCCACATCTCTGAGGCCTGGTCGGAATACTGAAATTCTGTGCCATGTTGTCTTTTGACTGACATCACCTAAATCACAAGAATAGGAAACATGGTGACAAATGCCAGCAGACAAAATAAATGCCAAAGAACAACATGCCTGGCAAAACCAACATCACCGTGTCAAAGAGAACAAAACAAAGTCAGAGAAGAACGATCTTTTCTAAAAGTAACTTATCTCTAGTTAATTAAAACTAAACAATGTCTCTTTATTGCTGATAAAATTATCACCCCAGTCTTGTATACTCACCCATTTGGTATGCTTCACTTTCTCCAGATTTCCACATTTCATTTGTTGCTAGAGAAAATATTGTGACTGGGTTTTTCCCTTCCACCTGTCTCATGACAGGATCCTGACCAACTCGCCCCAGTAACTGCACACGGTTCAGAGCTGAAATGCAATGTACAGATAAAATGAGGTTCAGAGAAGTGTCCTGAAGAGGGAAATCAGTTGAAGTAACACATAATGAGAAGCTGGGAGGAAAAAAGGGTTGGTAAGAAAGGAGAAACTACTCTTAGAGTAACCCACAAAACAAATACCAGTATTATGCTCTTTATCTTAAATTCTTCTTTAAAATACCTTTAAAAAAACCGTGTCACTAAAATAACATCCGTGTCACAAAAATAACACCTAAGATCTGAAAATCTTTATAAATACAAGAAAATATTTCTGTGAAACAACAGGTTTCATAAACTTTCAGTCCCTCAGACAAATAGCACATAACGCTAGGTAACTTAGACAACCAACTAAGGAAATTATATGGCATGAAAGTGACAAGAGGGAGTGAGATCTGATTGATAAAGAAAGAACGGCCCAATTTACACTAGGCCCTGCAGCCTGATGGGGCAAGGCCAAGATCCAAGAGGCAAATGTGAGCCAAAGGCATGGTGACTTACAGATTACAAAACACCAGTGCACCCCTGCAACACATTTGAGAGAACATTAGCACATTGCTACAAATATACTTTAAACCTGGAAATTAGCTACTACTTACATCTTTCCAGAACCAAGCTGCTTACTGCTTCAGACTCATGTCTTACAAATTTCTGAAACACCTAAAGCGGAACAAATGAATAAAATGGATGTAAGTTTTTGGAATTTTCAGAGAAAAGCAAATGCAAACAGAAGACCTACTCACATTTGGTCATCATCTAGTCAGCTGCTCCTACAGCATATACATCCACGGAAAACAAGAGACATGCTTCCCATGTTCTCCATCACACGGTGCCAGAAGGACCATGCAACACTTAAGGGCAGCCCACTACAGAGCCCAAAGGTACAAAGGAGGCATTCGAGAGCATGCCCGAGAAAGTTACTTTATGGCCCTCTCCTGTTTCTTTTGTGATAACCCCCGTTTATGATGCTTCTGTGGCTGCACACAAAAGGTAAAATCCAACATATGCTGGAAAAACTCATGCTTTCAATAGGCCAATAAAAAGGTCTAAGATAAACAAATCTGGTTCCCTGATAAAGTAGAAAGGTATGTCCAAATCAGTTCGTCAGAGAAAGGTAGTTGCTGGCACATAACAGCAGCATTCAATGATAATAACAGCTATCGTCACTCAATTCCAGATAAGTGTTTCAGCTCTTATCAATTCATCCTCAGAATATACCTATAAACTATGCAAAATTTTCCCCACTTTAGAGATGAAAAAAAATGAAGTTCAGAGAGATGAAGTAACTTGCCCAAAACCCTACAGAAAGCAAGTAGCAAGTCATGCCTAGAACCCAGAACCTTTGGCTGCTCTCCTCAGTATGCAGATGGGTTGGGAGGCAGTCGACAACAAAGAAGGTAGGTAAGGGTGTGCAGGAGACAGCCTATCAATGATTCTCAATGTGTGTGTGTATATATATATATATATATATATGTATAAATATGTGAATATATATATATATTTTGTTTTTGTTAAGAAAAGAGTTTCAACTTATTCTGTATTATCAAGATCATCCTGCAGATTACATGGACTCTTCTGTGAAGAGTCACCTCACAGTGTGATCTGACCCTAAATTCCTAACTGGGCAGGTCATGGTGGGTAGTCATTCCCCAAGCATATAACTTTTATGTAGTGAAAGGTTTATCTCTGACTGAAGCAAGCCATTGTTTCTGTGCATCTAGGTTAACACACGTTGGAAATAAGCCACAACTACCACCCTCAAGGGAGTACATAAACTACCTTGTAATGCAGTGGTTCTCAACCTTCTGGCCCTTTAAATACAGTTCCTCATGTTGTGACCCAACCATAAAATTATTTTCGTTGCTACTTCATAACTGTAATGTTGCTACTGTTATGAATCATAATGTAAATATCTGATATGCAGGATGGTCTTACGCGACCCCTGTGAAAGTGTTATAAAGGACCGCCAAAGGGGTTGAGAGCCACAGGTTGAGAACCGCTGTATGCAATCCCCACCTTGCTCTCTCCCACTTCCATGTAATCTTCCCTAAATTTCCTTCTTAATCTCAATAGCATCATGAAAGAAGCTGCAAAACTGTTATTCTCCAGAGCATTTGAGTACTTGTTCACAGGCATGTGTCCGCATTTTGGCTCAAACAAACTCTCATAAAATTTCATACACACAAAAGAAGGTAGGTGGTCAGAAAAGGAATCACATGGCATTATAGAAAAATGCTGGGACAATGATTCTCAGTCTTTGGATCAATAAAGATTTTAAATGTTCTAGAACTGATCTACATGTAAGTAATATGTTTTAATAAGTAATGACTCCCTATTATACATATATATGAAAAACTAGAAAATATTTCTGTTTTAGTGAACTTTATTTACACAGGTAAAATCTGTCTCCAAACCTCCATATCAAATAAGTACACATAAAGTGGGTGGGCTCAAAGCTCTTTTGCCTCTGCAGTCAAAAGCCTGAAGAAATCTAATCAGCACAATTATGGAAAAGAGAGTGATTACCTGCAATACAGGTCTTCGAAACATTGCTTCTACTTTTTCCTACAATCTAATCTTTAGTCCTTTCCTGAAGGAAAAAAAAAGGGGGGAGGTAAATTAATACTACATCATATAGCAAGAGCACAAATTCACTAATCCTAAATTCCTAACTTGCATTCCTGATATTTATGCAATCCATCTTATGACCATACACATCAACATCCCTGCACATTTGACGAGTTTTCCCCAAAAAAGAAACCTTACACCTGTGTCTTTTTTATCCCCTTTAACTTCCTCCTCCTCCGACCCATACAGAAAGTTCTTATTCTGAGTTATTCTCGTTTCCATTCTATTGTCTTCTAAATTTTTATTAAAAGGCAAGCTCCCGGAGGGTAGGGATTTTTGTCGGATTTACTCACTGTCAAGTCCAATCCTCCTAAAACAGTTCCTAACACATAGGGAGGGCTCCATAAATATTACAATGTCATCAAGGGACTTAAATCGGGAACTTGTTGCTGAAAAAATTGCCTCCATCCCGGTTAGTAAAGACTAAGGCAGATTCCTGGGCCCCGGCCTCACCGCCAGGATGGGCAGGTGCCCTTTCTAAAGTGGCGCTCCCAACCAGCCAAGCAGAGGGGCGGGAGGGGAGAGGAAACGCGGAGTCCTCCCCGCGCGGAAAGAGAAGGGACAGACAGCGACAGCACAGCACCACCTCCCGACCGGCGCGGGGCTGCACGGACACCTGGCACAGAGCTCACGCCTTCCTCCCGCGCACACCGAACGCTCCAGCCGGGCAGCTCCGAGCCCGGAGGACACTTCCCGACGCGGCCGTGACGCAAGACTCGCGAGAGGAAGGAGAAACCGGAAAGGCCGTGGCGTGCCTGATGGAAATGCTGCCGGCCATCGCCGCGGGAAACACGCCCCAGAACGCGTTAGTTCCGGGAGCTTTTTTTCTGGGTCAACACCGCCAAGTGGTGAGTGGCGCTGATTTCAAGTTTATCATGAAACGAAATTATTTGATGAAGTTCCCACCCCGGCCCGGGAGGGGGCGAGGTAGGCGGCACAAAAGATAGCTCCGCCTCTGGAAAACACTAGAAAGGTCCCGACCTCCTAAAGCAGAAAACAAGAAAAAGGAGTGGGGATAGGGCTTAGAGCGCAAAGTAAGGAGACGCCAAAAAATTGGCAATCAAGGTAAATATTTTAATTCAATGTTTAAAAAAGTCCAGATCAATGGAAAAAATCCGTGCTGAGCAAAAAAATTAAATCTTAGTTAAATACAAGTATTCTGAGGCGCAAGGGAAAATATGTGCTCCTATAGTTTTATGTATTTAAAAAAATTTTTTCAGAACACTAAGTTACTTGAAGAAATATTGAATATTTGAAAAGTAGGTGTATTAAAACTCAGAATATTGTTTTAGGTTTAAATACTTTATTTATACCAAAAACTATTATAATTTTACTTTCCTGGCTTTAATGGACATAAAATGGTCAATATTTTCAATAACTACTTCTTATTTCCAGTTGCAAGAATTGCCATGTCTGACAACATTTTTACAAGTGTCTTAAATAATAATTTTAATTAACTTCAGCTTACAGGTCTTACCTTTATTTAAAATTCTGGTATTTTGTTAATTGTGGATATTTTTATTTTAATATTTTAAAAATATTGCATTAAAATATTATTAATCTTAAAGGTGGTTTTTTTTGACACCCCTTATATTTTGCCTCACACCCTAATCTTGGCCCTGATGATGAAGAGGGGTATGGAACCCCACAGATTGCAGAATACAGTCCAGAAAGGGTCTCCCCCTTATTGTGGCCCTGACACTGCCCAACTTCTAGAAAGGAAGGTACCCTCCACATCGTTCCAACACGCAACTTTCCTCAGGACTCAGCTTAAAACCTTTCAATGCCTACTCTTGCCCTTGAAGGAAAAAATATGAATGGCTTAACATGGTTTCCAACACACACGTTAACCTACTCCAAAAGTAGGCTTACTAATTGTCATTGTCAATGTAGACAGTCCAAACCTGTGGAGAATTTTTACAAGCTTATTGAGCCAAACTGACGACATATGCCAGGGAGCAAGATCTCAAATGCTCCATAGAATGGAAGTTTTGCAGCTTATTTTACATATTAGAATCAAAGGAGAAGACTTAAGATGCATGAAATCCATTGATGGTAGGTTAAGGAGCTGGGAGAAAGCAGGGGGTGGCAGGAAACCTCTAGGATTGGATAAAAGGCAAAATGGAGAAACATATAGAGTGTCCCCCCCAAAATGTATGCACACACAATCAATGAAAAAAAAATCGTGCTGAGCAAATTTTGGATGATTATAAAGGCAGTGTTTATTAAAATACATTTCATTTTCAAAATTGAGCTATCAGCTGTTAAAGTGTGTATACACTGTTTGGGGACACCCTGTGCTTCTTTTACATTGGTGGGTAAAGGATAGTTAATAACATTTACAGCACATAGAGATGGTATTCAGAGACAAGATAACAACAAGGGGTTCTGTGACCTCACACTCTGGTGGTCTTGTGCTCTGGTGCTGAGGGTGTGTCTTCCAGGCATAGAAAAAGGAAATTACTCTGACATTTCAAAGGTACTATAACTGGACAACCAAGGGGTCGGTTGCCTGGGACCACGTGAGCCAATTAAGCGGAGACAGGGTTGAATCATATGTGAGCATTTATTCCAATAATGCCGGCAGCGTGGGAGAGCAGTCTGTCACCCACAGAAATCTGCTCTGACCCCCCCCCCCCCTCGTGCCAATTGGCTGGTTATATACACATGAGGGAGAAGATAGCTACATGCAGCTGCGAGCTCTAAGTATAACAGGGAAAGGGGTGGGGGGAGGAGAGGGTCTGCAGTCTGGCCTTCAGAAGCTCAAAGTCTAACAACAAGGTGGCTAGTCTTCTATGATGTTACGAACAGCCCCTTCCTGAGACCAGAGAATGGTCAGTGTTCCTGAGAAAAATTTCCGGAGGCGGACAGGGTCCAGGTGCAGCAACCAAATCAAAGCGTGTCCTGTCCTTGGTTGTTCTCAAAATGTGTTTCTTGTTTGAGTCATGGACCCATTTGGGCTCCGAGGTATCTTATCTTTTACAGGCCTGTTTCATCCTCCAGTTTCCAGGGTCTATAAGAAAACTTCTCATCTATCATTAATAAAGTAAATAATTATTAGACAGCTGTGGTTCTATTCTTATTCCATGTCCTTCCCCCCTAACATTACTAGTAGGTTATCCTAGATCAGCCATGGGCAAACTACAGCCCGCGGGCCGGATCCGGCCCATTTGAAATGAATAAAACTAAAAAAAAAAAAAGACCGTACCCTTTTATGTAATGATGTTTACTTTGAATTTATATTAGTTCACACAAACACTCCATCCATGCTTTTGTTCCGGCCCTCCGGTCCAGTTTAAGAACCCATTGTGGCCCTCAAGTCAAAAAGTTTGCCCACCCCTGTCCTAGATGCATAAGAACAATGGGCAGAGCTCACTTAAAGATTGGCCTCTGCCAAAGACCTGGAACGCCCAGTTAGGCATTTGTGATCAGACTATCCTGTGGGGTTACTTTTGGTAACTGAGCTTGCCAGGCCTGCCGTGTGCCACCCCTACCATCACCACCACCACCACCACCCACTCCCCACCACACCCCGGCTTGTCAGGTTTATTGCATAGCCCCCCTTTTCATTCAGAGTATATTTCTAGATGCTTAACCCAAGTTTTACTTCCACCTTCACAGTTTAGTTTTTGAAATGCCATTGTTAATAAAGATTTGAGGCTGCAAAACAAAGGTTTATTTGGGGTCTTAAAGGATTCAAATCCAAACAAGGCAGATTTAGGTAGCAACCCAACTGCACTCTGGAGAGAACAAAGGGTTTAATAAAGGCAAAACCCACAAAATGTAATTGTTCCATGCAAATGAATTGTTGGCTAGTTTAACAGGATTGGTTGGTTCCAGTATGCAAATGAGGCAGTGAAAACTACAAGGAAGGATAGGAAGGTCCTTATATGTCCAGGTATCATCTTTGTTCCAAGATGTTTATGTCTCCCTGGATGTTTCTGGCTGGGCCTTGAGCTGAGTTTAGCAACAGGTTTAACAACTTAATAGCTGCTCTGAGAACTGTGGCACAAAGTGGGCCTCACTTCCTCAATTGCCTCCTGACTGTTTTTAAGTGACTCCCTGAGCAATGTTTATTCCATTTTATTATACTGCCTTCAGTCCTTGCACAGGCATTAATCATTCTACATTCTACCCACTAAGTTACTACTGTCAGTGCCCTTCAATGATATCCTATTTAAAAATCCTTCCGCCGAAACCGGTTTGGCTCAGTGGATAGAGCGTCGGCCTGCGGACTGAAAGGTCCCAGGTTCGATTCCGGTCAAGGGCATGTACCTGGGTTGCGGGCTCATCCCCAATAGGAGATGTGCAGGAGGCAGCTGATCGATGTTTCTCTCTCATCGATGTTTCTAACTCTATCTCTCTCCCTTCCTCTCTGTAAAAAAATCAATAAAATATATTAAAAAAATAAATAAATAAAAAAAATAAAAAATAAAAATCCTTCCATTTAAGCGGTTCAGTCAAATGAAACATTAAATGTACCCTTTCCTTCAAAGACAGTGTGCCCCCTTTAATCTCTTTGTTAGTGGTACCAAGATTCTCCCAGACCTGAACTTTGGAATTATGTTTAAAACTTCTCCCTGATCACCTACATCTATCCAACCATGTCCAATCATTTGGCCTTAAAAGGTCTTTCTTCATTATGCCACTAATCTCTCCCTCTTTCTTTGTATTCACAAATAATTTGGTGTGAGAAGCATGGAAAAGGTTGTTTAAAATGAGTGAGTGAATGAATGAATGAATTAAAAAGCAGAAAGCACAATGCAAATTGAAAACAGACCCAGTCCCTTCCATACTCAGCAGTGTCTATGCAGCTACCTGCTCTTTTGGTGACTTCCTGCTCCCATGGAGCCCAGCAAAAGAAGGAGAGAAACCAAGAGTCTGACACCAGGTGCATTCAGGTGTCACTATAGGAATGGAGTAGAGTCCGGTGGTTCTCAACCTTCCTAATAACGCGACCCTTTAATAAAGTTCCCCATGTTGTGGTGACCCCCAACCATAAAATTATTTTCGTTGCTACTTCATAACTGTAATTTTGCTACTGTTATGAACCATAATGTAAATACCTGATATGCAGGATGTATTTTCATTGTTACAAATTGAACATAATTAAAGCATAGTGATTAATCACAAAAACAATATGTAATTATATATGTGTTTCCCGATGGTCTTAGGTGACACCTGTGAAAGGGTCATTCGACCCCCAAAGGGGTTGCGACCCACAGGTTGAGAACCGCTGCACTATAGGACTGGAGTAGACCCTCACAGTAGTAGGTGTCGATGCCTGAGAAGACAAGTATAACCAAAAAATTCTGGTCTACACATTGCATACTCTTAATATACCTGTTTATAAATCACTAATTGTGGTTGACCTTGCACTGTACTGCAAAGGGCATGGCTGGATTGGGAGAAGCAAGAGATAAATTAACTCGATTTTAAAACCTTGAACAAAGACTGGTTTTAAAAAATGGCATAGAGCAATATGGAGCACTATACCCCATTTAATTGCATGGAAAGAATTGCTATTTCAAGACAAGAAAAAATGGTCTGATGGTTTATTCAGTTAAAAAATAACTTTAAGGCAAAAGAAAATAAGGCAGGAAAAAAGGCCTTACAAACTATTTACAGGCTACATTTATTAATATGACGTAATTAGCAAATGCCTTTATGACCAATATTATTTTATATTATAGCTTGGCCATTATAAGCTTCTGGGCCTGTGAAGTTGAGGCTCGAAGCAGACCTATTAGTACAAGCCTACCAAATTGTCTCACCTATCTATCTACTCATGAAATCCTTTCCAACATAAATTTCTCACTCTTTGTTAGTTCCATATTACAAAGAAGAGTGCTTTCCCCATATTTGGCTTTGGACACGATAAAAACCTTTATTTACAAATATTCTATTCCTTTAAAAAATATATATATACAGGAAAAAGGATTTAGATAAAATATGATAAAAATCACAGGAAACAAAGCCAAATTCTTATCAAATCAAGGAGAAATTGGTGACACCCAGAAAACCAAAACCAGTCATAACAGTTACAGCAGGGTCAGGACAAATAGACGGAGGGAGAACAATCACATCAAATTTCCTTCATACTCCTAACCAGTGTTTTTGTCCTATAAGTTAATAGCCAGCTCAGAAATATCAAGTTATGTATAGCCTTATTTCTATCCATCTCAAATAATGGTGAAGTCATTTATATTTAATAAATACAATATCAAAGGAGGTGATGGTCTCTATTCAGAGAACACAGTAGGAAAACTAAAGTGGTTGAGAATTCTTTTACAAATACCATCAGATAACCCGGGGAACGTTTGTTGAAATCCAGGTGCATTTTCTTGTAAGCTGTTACAACTCAACAAAATTGTATTTTTTTTCAATGTGCAGGAAGAGTCACTGGGATCCTTCATAGGTAATTAACTAGAGCAACGTCTTAGTCCATGGGCTGCACTGAGGGCTGGTTCCTTCTCTTCCGTCCGTTCAGAAGCTCATGCTTTCCCATTGTGTCCAATGAATGTGAGAAATGATCTATGGATAGGTGGTGTTAGGAATATAACAATAGAGGAGATAATGGTACTGGAGACCCTTGCTAATAAAGGCCTCAATAGCTTTAGTATCTTGGCTATAAATGCTAAATTAGGAGTAGCTTTCGACATCTTTGGGTATTGAAGTGGGTTAAGCTTTCCTTTAACAAGAGGGAGTTTGGCATGGTTAACGTATATTGTGGGTTGATGTGAACTGAATTCTTATGAGGAAGAATCCCCACGGGTGAAGCTTGAAGACTTTGCACTCTTTCCTCCCACTAGCCGTTTGGTGCTTCCTGATCTTGTATGGGTCCCCGAGACCTCAGAGTCACTGTGGCCTTTCCGGGGCTCGCAGACCCGCTGGGCTTCTCTCAGTTCCCTAGCAATGAAAGAGGAAAACCACATGTTACTCCATCCTAAATTAGAGATGTTCATGATCAAAACTACCATATAGATAGATTTTTTTATTTATTTCAGTATTTATAGAAACAAGCCTAAGCTATACACAGAAAATTTGCTCCTGTGATTGTCTTAAAAAAAGCCCGGCCCATATGTGCTACAACATATGGCAGGTTTGGGTTCCTAAATCCTATTGATTGGGGCATAAATGGTCTTTAAAATAAGGAGGAGGGCCCTAACCGGTTTGGCTCAGTGGATAGATCATCGGCCGGTGGACTGAAAGATCCCAGGTTCAATTCCGGTCAAGGCATATACCTTAGTTGCGAGCACATCCCCAGTAGGAGGTGTGCAGGAGGCAGCTGATCGATGTTTCTCTCTCATCAATGTTTCTAACTCTATCCTTCTCCCTTTCTCTCTGTAAAAAATCAATAAAATATATTTTTTTAAAAATGAGGGAACTACAGATTATCCTGTAGTGCAGGCTATGGCCATGGGTCAAATCTGGCCAGCCACCTGTTTTTATAGATGAAGTCTTATTGGAAAACTCAACCACACCTATTCACTTATATGTTGCCTATGGCTGCTTTTACATTATGTTGAGTCGTTGCAGCAAAGATCACATGGCCCACAAGTGTAAAATATTTACTATCTGGCTCTTTATGGAAAAGTTTGCCAACCTCTGGTCTAGACAGGCATCTGCCCCATCTCTATAATGGATGTCCATTGCTGGTAGTGACTGATGACAGTCACCTGTGCCTGCATAGCTGGTTTTGCAGAATGTACACACCACACCCGAAGAAAAACTTATATTCCTGTGACATGATATCTATAAATATTTGTATTTTGGATTCCATTTTTCCTGGCTAATAAACAAAACTAGAGCAAAAAGATAGTAAGTTGTTTATTAGGAAGAATTGCCTGATTAAAGTCTCCACAACTCATTGCCAATACATCATGTTGTGGCCTTTTCAAGGTAATAATTCTTCGATGGATTGTGTATCCAAAAGAAGTTGGACTTCTAAGCTTATTTTACACATGGACCATCTTCTTTTATATTTTTAATAGTGCACAATGTATGTAAAAATCACTTTAAAATGCCTTCAGAACTCTGCTCAGACATCACTGCCTGACCTTTATACCAGCCCATTCCATCTGATTAATTCCCATTTGTTTAATGGAGGAATAGATTAATAAATTAATGCACACATGAATACAAGTTACATGAATAAGTCATCAGACTGCTTCCTTTAGCTTGGAAAAATACCTCTTCCTCTGAACATGTACCAAGAGACAATATCTGCCTGCCCCTGAAATTTAGTGGGATTCTAAAATCAGTCTCTCCCCACCTTAACTAGGATTACCTCGCCTTGGGAGATCACCAGTTTCTTGAACACCTGTTGTCACTCAGCATCCCACTAAGTTTACTTTACTGGTTGTATTTCTTTGCATTCTTCACTCCGCTTCCTTTGCAGTAATTGAATTTTCTCTCTCAATCACAGAGCCTCCAGCCCTGTGCTACAAAGGGCTGCATGCTGCTAGTGTCTGTGTGGGCAGAGACCTACGTATTATAATATTGAGCTCCACTTGCAGACACAAGTTCCACTTGTGAAACCACAAAGCAGATACACCAGTCATATCACTATGAGCAGTTCATAAAGAGGTTCTTTCTCAGCGGCAGCATCCGAAATCTACCTTTCCAGTGTGGCTGTCTTCATCCTTTCCAAGTTGAGCTGCTGCTGGAGCTCTTCTGTTTTCCCCAGGGTGGGACGGAGAACCCGACTTCTGGCCAGAACTGCTGCAGAGGGTCTCTCCCTGGGATCAGGGTGGATCATGTTCTGACAATGTGAGGAAACAGAAGCTTCACTGTTTGGGAAATCAGCCCACCCAAGCCCACACCAAGCCAGCTTCTGCTGTGGGTTTTGTGAAACTCTGCCTCTCCTTCGTGTGGAGGGAAGAGATAGATGAAAATTTACCTCCACCCTCTCTGGTAGGTCAGTCATCCATACCTCTGACTTTAAGTATCATAGTTTAGAGCTAGTGGGATGATTAACTACTCCAATGCCTTCACTTTAAAGAGGAAGAAACGGAGGTCCTAAAATAAAGTGACTTGTCTGCGTCATTGACAAGACCTAGACAAATCCAGGTTACCCAACACCTAGTTCAGTTTACTTTCTACCACAACATGCTCCTTTTTCACTTAAATTAATTAAGGATACCACACCATAACAATATTCCTACAGCACTTATCTTCAGGTGGGGGGGTGTCTGTAACCTAAAATGATTTTAATACGGTAGAAAATGCCTAATTATCTGCAGCAATTAGCAGTGCTGTATAATGAAGAAAACACTGCACCTCCATCTGGGGAGCAATGGTCAGAGCCAGCTCCCGTTTACTATGTAGTTCTGGGCAAGTCTCTTTTTAAAAAAAAATTTTTTTTTTTTTTATTGATTTCAGAGAGGAAATGAGAGGGAGAGAGAGATAGAAACATCAATGATGAAAATCATTGATTGGCTGCTTCCTGCACGCCCCCTACTGGAAATTGAGACTGTAACTTGGGCATATGCCCTTGATCGGAACCGAACCAGGGACCCTTCAGTTCGCAGGCCGATGCTCTATTCACTGAGCAAAACTGGCTTAGAGCCTGGGCAAGTCTCTTTGCTGAAACTCAGCTTCCCTTTCCTGATATGTGGAACAGCGATGTTCACCTTCCAGCTGTTGTGAGAATTAAGTGAATTACATATATGTATTACCAGCATTGAGGTACTCAATACTTATCTACTAAATTGAAGGGCAATTTACACATAAAAATAGGTGATTACACTGTGAACAAAAACCACTCTGAGGAAGGGTTTGTCTCCTTTCAGGAAAGCAGAAGTGAGGAAGGACAAGTTTATAACTAAATTTGAAGTTTTCAGGGTAACTGTGGAACTCAAATTTAATCCCCAAGAGTAGGTATTTCTAAGGCTTTTAGGGATCCTAACAGATCCTGTTCCTTAAGCCCTGAAATAAGTCTTACATATACCTTTTGTTTTCTTAGTGTAAGTCTAAGCTTCTCGACAGTGTAGATTTTTTTGTACCTCTCTTTGTTTCAATGTAATATCTCCCTTTCCTAGTTCCTACAGATATCATTGAGTACAAGTGACACATAGATTCCTGAATTGACATTACCTTTCTTCCAACAGCTCAAATGAATGGTAGTATTGCCAGTTATTAATAAGTTAGCTTATACTTTCTTCTATACACTCAAAATTTAGGTGGTGTGTGTGTGTGTTTCAGTAATAACATCACTGTTGCTATTGACAATGGTTAATTAAAACCCTGAAATGGGAGCAAAAAGAACAGGTTTGATTTTGGAGTGAGTTATCAAAGGTGGAATACAAGTCCAGAAACTGCTGTGAGCCTAGGTCTTCTCAACTATGTACCTCACAGGGTTGTTCAGAAAGGCAAATGAGAAAAATGTAACAGGATATTTAAACCATAACATAAAAGGTATTTATGATAGTTTCTAAATGTCCTTGAGACACTTTCAATCAGCCCTGTCTCTGCTGGGCTTCCTGGTGCTGATTCCCTTTTCCTCTGTCAGTGGCACTGCCAACATCTCCTTTTCCCTTTCCCGACCTACTTGCCATTACATTTTTTTTTTAATCAGTATTTCCATCTTCTCTTCATTTCATAAGAGGTATCACCTTGAGCAGATTGTACAATTCTTCTGAGAGCTCCTGAGGAATGTGTGGAAGGTTACCCTCTCGGATATGATGCCACTCGGCACCATTGCTGGGTAATGACTCTGCTCCTGCGGCCATTGCCATTGTTAATCCCAAGGCAAATATGTCTCCTTTAGGGAGATGCTGATAATCCTTCAAAACAGAAGACAGGAAGGCTCGTTTGTTTGCCAAGTGAAGAGAGTCTAGATTAAAATACAGCTGGTAAGAAAGGTTCATTTGAATGCATGTGAACTTAAACAGACACATCCTCCGTGCTTAGTGCTTTACCTCTAGGAAGATAGAGGATAGAGCACAGATCCACCCAATTAACATCACTGTGCCAGGCCTGACTCCACAGACATCCTAGAACAGCGGTTCTCAACCTGTGGGTCGCGACCCCTTTTGCGGTCGAACGACCCTTTCACAGGGGTCACCTAAGACCATCCTGCATATCAGATATTTACATTACAATTCATAACAGTAGCAACATTGTAGTTATGAAGTAGCAACGAAAATAATTTTATGGTTGGGTCACAACATGAGGAACTGTATTTAAAGGGCCAGAAGGTTGAGAACCACTGTCCTAGAAGGTAGGTAATAACTAAAGGTCATTTCAATGACCAAAGCTGATATGCTGCCAACAGGAGAGTAGTAGGATAAAGATGGGCTGGACCAATCAATTCTTTCTTCCTACTAAGCAATCCAGGAGTTTGGGAATTCTAAGAAATACTAGAAACAGTAAGGGACCTTTACAAAGAACAGTACAAATATTGATTAATCCAAAGTGAGCCAGCTTTCTCATGCTTTTTTAGGGAAAAATTCTCTCCTATTTTTGGTCTCCATACTGAATAGGAAAAGGGATAATATCAATTTAAATTATAAGTATATACTTTCCATTTCTTTCATTTGAGAGTCAAAAGGTTAAATGAATTATAAAATAGCCTCCGTTTCCCTAATCTATACCTCTTGCAAAATCTCTTTAGCCAGGAAGTGAATATCTCCCTCTTCCACTTTGGGTTCACTTATTGATGTTGCAAGACCCAAGTCTCCTAAAAAAACAAAAAACAAAAAGAAATGGAGCTCTTTACAAGCATGTCTTTCTTAAAACAGGAGTAAATGGAGTCATCAGTATACATTTTATAGGGTAATAGAATACAGGTCAGAGTATAAGGCAGACTCACCAATTTTGTATATCACATTGGTAGAGAGAAACCAATCAGCATCATTTTCAATGTCTTCTTGGACTATAGGAGAGTCCCTTTGTATCTGATGACAAATGAAGATGTTACCTGCAAAAATATAGAATTGACATAAATAATGATTCCTATGTTTTTTCACCCCAAAGACTCTTTTTTGTATCTGCCACTATAGCACCTTCCTCTCTTCCTCTTCTGCGCCTGTCACAACAGTACAAGGGGCCTCTTCTTCCCTGGAATCTCTCACACTACTTATGAACAGCTCAGTGATTGATAAGTGAAACTGATTTCAAATATCCTCTGAAGAGGCTAGTAGCCACAAAACAAAGAAATAAGAAAAACACACAATACAGTAACAACAGTTCCTTGAATTTCATATTGATGAGGGCCCAAAGCATCCATTTCTGCTCACTTCAATCGGTGTGAATTAGAAAGGGTATAGCATCAGTAAACACAGTCAGGATGTAGCCAATATGTTGTCACTTATCTATGTGGCAAATTAAATAATTATTTTCATACTTTGGCTTCACTATCTGAGAAAGTCTTTTCTCTCACTGTCCCATGTGCCCAGGGAGAAAATTGTGAAAGCTGTTTAATTGAATTTGTTTAAGGGAAACAAATGAAAGAAAAGCACTCTGCCAGCAAACAGCATCTTTGACACTGATAGACAGATAGGCACTGATTCTGACAAGAGGGAGGAAAGAACTAAATACGGTTGGCGGGGCAGAGGGGAGCATACTGACTCGGTTTGATGTCCAGGTGCACCATGCCAGCATTGTGGATGTACTTGAGCCCAAGAGAAATCTGCAGAAGGATGTCTTTGAGTTTTGGCTCTTCAAAGTGATTGCCAGACTTCGTGTTTTCAGATATAGCAGCCTGTAAGCTCCCACCTAGGAAAGAATGACCAAGGGTAGCCCCCAGAATGAGAGAAAGGGTGTGAATCTTGCAGAGGAAAGCAGAGTAAATCATAAATTTCTTGTGAATAAATCCAGTCCAGCAAGTCTAGATTACTCCAGTGTCAATGCCAAACATATCTTCCCCCTGCCCATACTACAGACATGTTAGAAAAGAATAATTACAGGGCTTTTAAAGAGGAAAATGCCATATCCCAGATATCCAATATGTGGCCCTATTGTCTCGAGTATGCCTCAACTAACTAATTAAAGTTTTACCTAATTATTTACCAGGAGGCCAGTCAGCCTTAGTCATATAGCTACTATTAGTGTGATGATTAATTTCATGTCAGTGTCAATCTAGTAATTTAATGTAATTGATTCTAAGTTTAATTCCATTAAAAATATACAACCAAATAAGAACATTTGATGATTGTTAACCAAGGAAAAATATAAAACATCAATATACACCCAACTCCAAGTTGAACCACAAGATTTGTACCTCAGCTTTAATTTCCTGATTTATCATTGTTATCAATAATAAGTAAGGCCTGGGTTCATCTGACGCCCTGGTCTTAGCTGCCCCTGTACTAAGGTATTAGAATGCTTCCAAACCCTTTATTTCATTAATGAGCACTTACTGATAGCCTCATCAGTCAAAATTATAGAGCTCAGTGTCTCCCTGGCAGTTATAAAGGCCATTGTTCCACCCTTTAAGTGTATATCAGAACAATAGGATTTCAGACAGTAACAGTATTTTTTAGGAAATCCATATTTAAGAGTATCCTATATAAAAGATGGATCTATTTTGTTAAAGTACTTAAGTTCAGAAAGGAAAGGAATCCAGCCCCTTTCAGAAACACAAGGAGGGCTAAAGGTTTTTGTTGTTGTTGTTTTGTTTTTTTATGGGAACCTTCTTAGGAAAGATTTTTATGTACTACAGGTGACATTAATTAGAAAGGAAGAATAACTAAAGAATACGTTGGAGCTTGTTAAAAACTAAGTCACCTGGAAGCTAACTTTACAAATGAGTTAATGAGATGTGACAGCGAGGGAAGGACTACGTCCAGGCCCATGTCCATTAGAACACTTGTTTCTCTACCAGCCAGGGTGTCCCTTAGGGCAGGGCCTGCATCTTATCTTCATTTTCCCAGGTCGGGCACATAATAAATATTTTCTGAACTGAATGTCTATCCTGGCAACAGATGGGAAGAGCAAGACTGAGTCAAGGATCCCGTAAAAGGACAGAAAGAAAGGAGTCTGGGGGTACTTAGAAACCCTTTAACATGTTCTTTTAGAGGCTTAACAGAAATATTTCTAATCCCCCCAAGAGCTACAGGTACTCAGTAAGGGTAGCTAGACCAGTGCTATCAGCACTTGTAATTACTTGGAAGCTCTGTAGGTCATATTACAGTTAGCCAAGTAATAATTATCAATAGTAGAAGTTACTGAAAAGTACTCATGTATGCTGTACGCAAAGGTATTTGCATATCCTTATTTTCCTACAGCTAAAGCTGACTATCCACCTCTTATAGAAGAGCATAATTAGCTGTCCTTTACTGAACAGTATTAACAAGGAAGTATGTGTGAATAGACATAGCAATACTGAGAAACTGGTGTTTCGCAAAGGACACTGACTTCCAATGTCATATCACGCGGACAAACATGAGAATCGCCATTCTAGCCATTCTAAAAAACTTCAGTAACAGAAGACAGAAGAAAATACTGCCTGTTGGGAGAGATTCACCATCCAGCCCTGAACCTGATAGAATCCTGGTGCTTGCAGAATCTACCTGCTCCTGAACACCTTCAGGTTGCTGAGGCTGGCCCAGAGGTAACTTGTAGGGGATCTTGGCAAGGGTGGGGGAGCATTTAATTGGTTCAGGGCTCCAAAGGGACAATAGGGGAAATCAGAGTTATAATCTAAGTTGTCTAAATCATATCTAATTTATCATCTGAGTTAAAGCCATAGCTGATTGTTCAAACCTGACTGCTCTGACATGCTGGGGGCACAGGGTAAGGGTGGGTATGGGCAGACAGGGCAGGAGGCGAAAAAGATGAAGGTAGGGAATGCGGGGGGTGGGGGGGGGGAGTGGGAACAAACCACTGGCTACTCTGCTACCTTACAGATACTTTGAACTTATCTTTTGTTTAGAGCCACAGGGCAAAGTCTCAACATGAAGTATCCATAACTACAAACAAGACAAGGTAGAAGGGCATTCTTTATTTTCCACGATTAGTTCACATTTGAAAGGTTCAAAGTGTGTGAATTACATTTGACAAATCATAGTTACATTTTAATTGGTAGGTACTCAGTGAAGTTTGAGGACCACCATGATGGATAGACTGATTCCCCATAATCCATCACATCCAGTCCATCTGGCTTTCAGGGCTTTCTAGATTTCCCACACTTCACTTTGTTAATCTTTCCTTCTACAGGCGCCCCCTCGGTCCCATCGTCTCCTTACTGTCTGCTAGGCTAGACCCACTGCCAATACCATCCTGCCCTGTGCTTGTGGCTGTTTTCCTAACTGGATTCTTCCTTTCCCTTCCCTTCCCTATAAACTCTCCTAATCCTTCAGCATGGTCTCGTCAAGTCTTACCTCCTGTAGGTTTTCTCAGGCTACTCTAACAACACTGACTTCTCCCTATGTATGGGGCATTGTCACTGTGCTAGCATTTGACATAGATGGTTGCTAATTCTCAAACTACTCCCTTAAGTCATTACTGCAGTCTCTCTACTCAGTGAGATTACGTGGCATCCCAGCGATCTTACAACTAGTGTGCAAAGAGCGGGGTGTTAACCCCAGGTCTGCCGACTTCAAAGCCCTGGCCCCTTGCACCACTCCACGCTGCCTCTTGCTCACATTCCCCTTCTCTCGGCCCTTTTTATCCATGGTTGCACATCTGGCTCTGCACCTAATTGTCTCCTGTGTATTCACTGTCACAGAGCAAGTGGAATGAAGCTCCTTGAAGATAAGGACTTATCTCACTCTACTTTGTTTCTTACCCTAGAGCTTAATAAGTATCAATCCTGTAGGAGATATTAAATGTTAGAAAGAATGAAAATGTGATTTGTAATAGGAACAATCACTCCCTTTCTTTCTTTCTTTCTTCTTTTTTTTTTTTTGAAAATCTGAAATCTTTATATTGCCTCAAATTTCTTTTGTTTTGCTTTATTGAGTAATTTTTATTTGATATTATCTTTGTTAGTAGTTAGAAGTCATAGAAATAAAAAACCAGTATTCTTATAGAGAGGGGAGTAAAGGAATAGGGAATCTCAGGTCACGATAAGAGGAAATTAGGAAGAGAAGATGACTAAAAAGTTTCTAACTTTCAATCCTAAGTATAAAGATGTGGTCCTTTTTTTTTTATCCCCAAGAGACATAGAAAAGGGGATTTGGGGTGAGCCTGTTGGAGGAAAACCCCCACAAAGTTCACAGGTAAGGCTGCAAACAAATCAAGCTGTAAAGAAACAACAAGGAAATGCCAAATAATTGCTACTCCTCAAATGATGGCAAGTTTCTATTCAATGTGATAGTACTTTTTCTACTTTACTACTGAACTTTCTGATGAAAAATATTTCTGAGCATAACAACACAAAACTGCTGTCATGTCAACCCCTTAGTCATGGAATAGAAATATGTTAAACCATAAGACCACTCTGTAACTTAAATAGCCCAGAACAACAGTTTTACTGGTTACTGTATATGTACAGTTCTGAATGACCCTGGAGAATAGACCTGGAGTCACGTGTTTCAACCCCAGCCCCCTCCCCATGCCCTTACTCTGGTGAGAACACTGAAGCTCATAAGGTTAAGAAGCAGCAAAAAGCAGGAACAATCCCCAAACTCAGGAGTTGGCTGTATACATTTACCACCTTCTACCCACTTCCCTCCCTAAAATTGTAGGGACTATGCTTGCATCTTTTAGAATACCTAGCAAATGTAAAAGGGCGATTTACCACTCAAATCACTAGGGTAAAGTTCTTTCTCTAGTGTTAAGTAAAGTGTGAAGGGAGTGAGAGCTTCTATGTATCAGCTACACATCAGCTTCAAAAGAAATATGTAATAGTATAAACCTGAAATTCCTTTTCAACTCAGCTCATTTCCTCCAGCTCTTTGCTTCCAAGCAAAACTGCAGGGCAGACATTTTAGGTATGACTCTGCTACGCCCAGCATAAACTACAAGGAAGAGGCAAAGGTTTTCTTCTGAAGACTTAATAGTTCATCTCCCATCCCGGCCTTGTAGCTCAGTTGGTTAGAGCATCGTCCCCATACTCCAAGGTTGCAGGTTTGATCCCCAGTCAGGGCATATACAAGAACCAACTCATGAATGCATAATTAAGTGGAACAACAAATCGATGTCTCTCTCTCTCAAATCAACTTAAAAAAAAATTCCTCTCCCTCTCCGTAGACATTAGTCCACATACTTACCATTGCAGTATTCATTCTGAATGATCATGTGGTCATCCTCTACCCATGCAGAGTAGTAACGTACCACATGGGGGTGATGGCCAAGTACCGCATGAGCATAAACTTCATGCAAAACCGAATTCCTGAGAGAGAGGAAAACATTGAGGAAAATGAATCAGGATAATGTGCATGCAAATGTTTTTTGAAAAGACAAGATATGACTCATTAATAACAATGGCAGAACGCTTATTGAATGCTCACTACTTGCTTATTATTTCATCCCTAATTTTCATAATGATGCAGTGAGATACAGTGGCAAGGATAAAGGATTTAGAAAGGTCAGTGAATGGTCCAAACTCAAGCAAGTGATAGTAGACCTCGGAGTAGAACCTTAGTCATCTTGACACCCAAGTCCATGTTTTTTTTTTTTTTTATTAAGCATGGCACAAATAAAGAGGAGGCTTAAGTGGTGCTACCTCAACAGCAGACGTGCTTTGGAACTTTATTTTACTGTATCATATTAAAATATCTTGATGGGCTGCCGAAACCGGTTTGGCTCAGTGGATAGAGCGTCGGCCTGCGGACTGAAAGGTCCCAGGTTCGATTCCGGTCAAGGGCATGTACCTGGGTTGCGGGCATATCCCCAGTAGGAGATGTGCAGGAGGCAGCTGATCGATGTTTCTCTCTCATCGATGTTTCTAACTTTCTATCTCTCTTCCTTCCTCTCTGTAAAAAATCAATAAAATATATTAAAAAAAAATATCTTGATGGGCTTCACAAGAAGGCCACAATGGACTTGATTGTGGATATTGTCATGAGCCTTCTATCTTCTCTATGAAGGCTAGAGAGTCAGAGTCAATATTAAACTCACCAATATGTAGTGAGGGGACACTCTTGGAAAGAGATATTTATAGTGGAACATGAAATCCAACCCCAAAAAAGCAAAATACAGTATTTGGTGAGTTTCAGTATAAAAATGATGAATTCTAGCCTGGCTATTGTGGCCTAGTGATTTAGTATTGACCTATGAACCAGGTCACAGTTTGATCCCTGGTCAAGGCACATGGCCAGGTTGTGGGCTCAATTCCCAGTAGGGGGCATGCAGGAGGCAGCCAATCAATGATTCTCTCTCATCGTTGATGTTTCTATCTCACTTTCCCTCTCCCTTCCTCTCTAAAATCAATAAAATATATTGTGAAAATGAAAGTGAAAACGAAGGATTCTAAAATTGATAATTTCAGATTTGGCATAAGTATTACATCCCCACAATTAATTAAAAAAAAAAAACCATTTGAAAATGTTTGTTATCCTTGTGAAAAGGAAGAACAATTATTTCTGGGAATGAAATTTAATTTTGTTAATTTTTCCTTCCTTATAGTCCTTGAAACTTGACTATAAAATTCATTATTAATGCAAAGTAGAGATAAACCATGGAGTTAACTACTTGGCAATATTTCTGATGAACTAAACAGAAACCATAAGATCATTCCATAAATTTAATAATTATTAAAAAGAAGTAAGACCAGTAGTAAAAGCCACAAAAACCACACACACACACACACACACACACCACAAAATGACCCGAAATGATCATGGTATATTTTAAGAAATAATTTACATCTGATATGGAAAACTCAGAAAGGTTATAAATGTGAGACAACATACAATGGAGGGGGTGGGTGATTTTTAAAAAAGTAGTAAATGTTTTTTTAAATGACATCAGTGCTATTATTTAAAATATTTTGACAAGAAAAAGCTTTCCAAATCCAAGTTTGTGCTTCTAGTACATTTCAAAGGTACTCACTCATTGGATAATTCTGCAAAAGAGTTCGTGGAGCGTTTTATTGCATAGACACATCCATCCAGCCTCTTAATGCACTTGTAGACTGTACCAAATTCCCCAACTCCAATCTTTTCTACCTCCATGAATTCTTTTTCATAACGGGAAGTCATGTTGGTTTCTCGTAGAACATATCTCTGAAATATTTTAATAAAAAGGTTAAAATAATCCTAACATGTTCTGAGCAATAAAATTGAGGCATTTTATATTCCTATATTTCTCTAAGTTTTCAAGACGACTTCTGGGGCAAATCTATTGGATTTTATCTGTGTTGATAGTCATGGTACCAAGAACCTCCCCAGTTGCTGACTACCTTCTCTGCACTATATTTTCCTATCTGATCATAATATTCTTATCCGTGTGTTCCTAGAGGGGATACTTCTACTCACAGCCAGAGCTACCTTACCGTCCTCAGCTGAAGCAGTGACTGGGAGCTGGGTAGGGCATGTTAGGGAAAAACACAAAACAACCTCCCTTGACAGTAGTCTACAGGTCTCACACTCTGGCTGTTAATTATCTCAAGTTGAATAAACATACTTGGGTTCAATTTGCTTCCTCAAAAATCTTAGTCTGGAAAACAAAATTATCAAATTTATTATTTCAGATTATATGCTCAGATATAACAACCACTCCCCCTATTGGCCAAGTAGCAACATCACTGATTGCCCAGCTAGTAAATAACCCCAGGCAAATCATTGAATTTCTAATCGTTTTTCTCATCTCTATGAACCTCATCAGGTTCATAGCAACTACTCCTCAGGATTCTTTTAAACACTACTCAAGAAAATTGTGACCCTTTGTAATACTTTAAGCAATAAAACAATAAAAATAAAAATAAATGTAAAAAAAAGAAAATTGTGTGTGTGTGTGTGTGTGTGTGTGTGTGTGTGTGTGTGTGACTTAGTACAATGCCAAGTACATAGTAACTTCTCAGTAAACGGTGGCTCTGATTTCCATAAATTTATATGAACCTCAATCTACACTGATTTAGCTCCACAAACCCAACATTTTCCTAGTGTCTCCATAAGCATGAACTTTTAAATCTAACTTTAAGTTTTAAAAATCTTGACCCTTACTTGCACTTCATTTTCAACATCCAATATCAGTCAGTCTTCATCAATAAGATCTATACATTCCATTGCCCTTAGCCAGTCTCAAGATGTTTCCTCCATGTCTGGATTTGCTGTAGCAACCAACCCTCTCTCCATCTCCTCTAATAGTAAGAATTATTTTTGAAAAATGACCCTGCAGAATAGGAAACACCTCATTGTTTCCCACGAGGATTCCAAACTTCTGATCAGAGGCCTCAAGGCTGTCTACCAGTCGCTCACCCACTCCCTTCCCATCCTCATCTCAGACACCTAATAGGCCAGCTTACCATCCACTTCATTCCCCAATCTTAACCCTTCTCCTTCTCCTTCTCCTTTTGCTTGCTGAACATTAAACATAGCCATGTTTTCATGATAAAGATCTTAATGGCAATGGAATATTCCCCTGACTTTAAACTGTAATTTGGCCATTCTATTATTGGACATTTAGTACTCTCTCCTCTTTCATTTTATTTAGTTTTTTTTTTTTTTTGCTCTTATAGTTAAGTCTGCAATAAACACTTCTGTAATAATATTTTCAGCATTATTTTCTTAGGTTAGATTATCAAATGATAGATACTGGATCAAAGATTGTGAACATTATAAAATCAATAGATACTGACATATTGAAGAACTAAGATTTTTATATATAAAAGTGGTTTCATGCCATTTTTCTCTGTTCTATTTTTCTATTTTGGGACCTTAAATATCTTGATTTTTCCTTCACTTCTCTACCCTATGAATACAGAACTTCCCCCAGATCAAAGACAGAAGCATTAACCTTTCATATAAAAATACTCCAAAGTAATGATTCAGCAATAATGATTCAACATATATCAGACAATGTCTGGCAAAGTTAATAACTAGCTAGCCCTGGCCAGGTAGCTCAGTTGGTTAGCGCATCATCCCAATATGCTAAGATTGCAGGTTCAATCTCCAGTCAAGGCACATAACAGAATGCATAAATAAGTGGAAGAACAAATTAATGTTTCCCTCTCCCCCTTCCTCTATAAAAAATAAATAAAGTAACAACTAGCTAATAATATAGACCCTGATGAGAGTCCAAATAAATTCATCTGCAAAGCAATTTGCTACAAAGTGCTGGGGGTAGGGGGTGGAGTGAAGAAAGGAAGAAAAGAGGGAGGGAGGGAGGAAGAGAGAAAGAGGACAGAGAAGAAAAGGAGGAGACAGAGGCAGGAGGATGAAATGACTGTTACGATAGCTGGGCCACAGAACTGCGCTCACCTTGGCAGGCAGCCCTTCTACTTTGCCTTCCTCTGGATCAGCTTCCTCGCTTAAAAAAAAAAAAAAGTGATATCAACACATGATCAGGATTAGCACTTAGTGATCCTGGTACCATGCTGGTTTCTGGGGCCATGAGACTAAATAAGACAATTCCTTCCCCTTTTCAATTTATATTTGGGGACAGGGAAAAACAGAAATTTCAATATAAGAACCCAGGTGAGGATAAGAGCAAGATATTAAGGTATACACAGACAGCATCCAATTAATTATTTCAAACATAAAAGTATTTCCCCAAAGAGAGGATATGTAAGCTAGGCTTCCAAGAAGGAGTCAGAACGAGATAAAGGAAAGGAGCGGGGGTTTTAGGCAAATAGGACAACGTCTGCTGAGAATCAGAGGCAGGAACGCACACAGAACACACGTGGAACTGTCAGTGCTCTTCACTGCCACCTACACATTCTCCTTCCACCTCCCCCAGAACCTGGCTGAGCACCTATGAGGTTCCTGGTAAACCAGAAGGAGCTCTGACCCTGGCTAAGATATTGTCGATGACCTTCTTTAAAAAAATAAAATATTTTTAAAGAAACATTTTTTAACTACATAGAATTTAGAAACCTTAAATAACAAAGAATGTCAGAAACAACACACAAAGATTAAATAGAAATTATAAAAAAACAAACAAACACAAAAGTTGTTGTAAAAATCTCAACTCTCCTAATCTATGAGTGTAATGCCAAGCTAATAAAAATACTAGTAGGTTAGCTGAAGTCTCTGACAAACCTTCTCTTTGGCATGAGCAGTTGCATCCTGAATCTTTAAGCAAGATTTTAATCTCTATCTTGCTTTCAGCCAAGTTATAGATTTTTCTTCTGGAGAAGTACAGAGTATTAATGGCAAATGGAGGGCATCACACTTGTGGAAATAAATTGATACTTGACATGTGTGACCTAAATTGGATATGACATTTGAAACTTTATTAAATACAATAAGTAAGAAAAATGCCCTCTCAGCACTAAGCAACATTACTAAAGTGTCACCAATTCTGTTGCCAGGAATTCAGATGAACTGTCTAGTCCGGCTGGCTTCAGTGCAAGTGAAACCACAAATTCTGATGACTTACAAATACTCCTAAGCAGCTAAAACCAACAGAATTCTTGGTAACAAAAGTGGGTGGTTTACTTATGCTGAAGTCCTGTTTACTTAAGATCCAGGAGGCAGTGTTGAGAAAACCTATTCTAGGCCTAAGGCTGGTTAATATATAGTCATTGATCCCCAAAGAAACAACTTAAGGTAACACATTAAATGCTCTGCAAACTTCAGATTGCTAGCTGTGCATTTATTTTGCCAAGTACATTATCAGGCACAGAGACTGGCTCATTTTAGAGGTGGCTTCTTTCTATGAAAAAGGAGCCTTGGGGGGACATGGTAAAGAAATGTCCCTGCATGAGACACACAGTGGTGCCGTTTGGCTTTTACCACTTCTGAAAGCAACACTCTTCTCTTCAGCCAGTCTTCCAACACCTGCAGAGAAGTTCAAATCCTTGCCCCACAGCTCTCATCACCAGTCAGACAAGCTGCACTAGAAACAGTAACAGACTCTTTGAAGTGTGAACTGTACTTTTCCCAACTGCTAACCTCCTATTGACCACAGGAGACCCCTTGAAGGCAATTCCATAGCCCATTTAACTTCCTAATGGAAGTCAGAGGTCTGCTGTCCCTTTATAGAAGGCACCTCACAGTACACTTCAGAATGGAAAGATGCTAGAATCTCTGTGACAACCCACGCAAGGGGAAACCAACATTGACATTCAGAAAGGAGGGGATATGTAACCAATGCCAGTTTCCTTCTAAAAGAGTTCTTGCTCCTAATCTCACTTCAACATTCTCTCTTCCTCTTGACCATAGTAAGATCAGTTCTCAAAAATCACTGGCCACGGTATACTTACAGATCTCCTCGGATTTTCCTCTTGCCACTGGATTGATGGAACTCTTTTCTATAGGACTCTGGGGTGAAGGGATTAATATTAACCAGGGCTAATGAGGTCATTTCATCTGTTACGGAGACAGGTGTGAGCCTAAAATGCTTAGAGCCTCGGGAGGGCAGCTTCCCTGTTGAAGAAATCATGGACTGGCTTGGCTGGCCCTGAGGATGACATAAGGCAAATCAGGATGATGTTAAAAAAAAGTTCCATACAGTTAGCTAGTTAATATTTGAACCAAAGACTGTTATTGATGAAAGGGGTCTTGAACGTTATCTGGTTCAGTGCAAACTAGTTGCTTCATAACTGGTCCTCTGGTGAGAAATACAGATTCCCAGTCTACCACTAGATATTCTGATTCATGGGACCCACAGAGAAATCTACTGTCATTACACTCCCCCTCTTTCCCCTAGGCCAGTGGTTCTCAACCTTCCTAATGCCCCGACCCTTTAATACAGTTCCTCATGTTGTGGTGACCCCCAATCATAAAATTATTTTCGTTGCTACTTCATAACTGTAATTTTGCTACTGTTATGAACCGTAATATAAATATCTGATATACAGGATGTATTTAGGCGACCCCTGTGAAAGGGTCGTTCGACCCCCAAAGGGGTCACAACCCACAGGCTGAGAACCGCTGCCCTAGGCACTTCTGATCACCAGCTTGGAAAACCACCAAATTGAGTCCCACCTCCAACTTTTTAAGGATGACATTTAAGCTCAGACAAATGAAAATGACTTTAGAAGACCTGGTCCTTACATCTCAGACTGTGTACTTTAACGCCCCCTCATTCATTTATCGAAATATGTGTTTGCTGCTTACTAAGAAGCTGACTCTGAGCTGGGTGCTGTGAGGGGTGCAGAGATGAATTCCAGCTCGTAAATGGTCCATTAAGTAGCTGTTCATTGATGTTTCACTTTGTAAGGGAAAGATTGCATAGACTCAACATGGAGGAAAATATTTCCAATTCCTCTTAAAATGTAGGCACCAAATGAGAAGAGCTCCATGAAGTGGGGTTAAAAAAAAAATGGAGAAGTGATGCTCTAAGTCAGCCGTGGACAAACTACAGCCCGCGGGCCGGATCCGGCCCGTTTGAAATGAATAAAACTATTGAAAAAAAAAGACCGTACCCTTTTATGAAATGATATTTACTTTGAATTTATATTAGTTCACACAAACACTCCATCCATGCTTTTGTTCTGGCCCTCCGGTCCAGTTTAAGAACCCATTGTGGCCCTCCAGTCAAAAAGTTTGCCCACCCCTGCCCTAAGCCCTTGGGCTGTAAGGCTTTGCAGTGGCTTTAATTAGTATGTCAATGAGAAGAAAATGTGCAGGACTTACCACTCCAAGTAGGTTACAGTAAGAGAACACAGGCCTAAAACCTATCCAGAACTAAACCAGAAGACAGAGGGGAGAGGTCAAAGACAGAGAATTCTGATGAGACAGCAGAATGCCATTATGACCTAGATAGCAGGGGCCAGAGGAATACCTGTGTCATAGGTCTTCAGGAGTACATGGTAGACACAGGGGCCATGATAAACCTCGTAGCATAAGCATTCTACTGTGAGGCTCTTTCTTAAAGAATCCTACTCTCTCATAGTCTCTGCCCATGACTTTTCAATGTAGACGCAGAAGGTAGATTACAACATGATTCACTGTATGCAAACGTAATTTAAAGAATGTGAGGCTACAAAAAATGAATACTGAACTTATACATATTCACTAAGTGATTGATACAAGCAGAAATGAAGGAAGCACACATAGTAACCTAACATTTTTTCATTGATTTTAGAAAGAGGGAGAAATATCGATGTGAGAGAGAAATATCAATGACAAACTCACAGTCTTCCTGTAAGTTTATTATAGGGCTGAGTATTGGTTCAACAGAAGTACAACTGGATAATATTTCTGTTGTCAATGTGATTCAGGAAATGGACCTGGAATGATAGTGAATCATTATCTGAGAAACAGTTTTTTGTGATGCTGATCATCGTATGGAAAGTAAAGCACATCTATCTACTATAAAAAAATAGTGGGGCATCCACACCTGGAATGCTGCACAGCTCTGGGTGCCACACCCCCAGGAGAGCAAAAAAGGCCTGGACATTTTTCAGATAAAAGGAAGGAAAAGTGTTCACATCAGGGCAGATAATGTCTGAATTCCTAGTTTGGAAATGTGAAGGCTGGTAGATTCTGCGAGCTCCACTTAGACTAGAGGGAAGGATATTAGTTATATTAATAAAGACTGTATTGCCAGAATGACAGAATTATGAGTAATCCTTTTGAAACCTATAAGAACATAGTTTTGGACCAGATTCATGAAAGAAATTTCATAAAAGTAAAGCAGATTGAAAGTTTCTGGAAAGATGACCAGGTTGAGGGTATAAATATGCTCCAGAGAGTGGAGCTAATTCCATAAGTTTAACACCTCTATTATAGATGATTTAGAAAAAGAAAGGAAGTTTGGGCGATAGCTCCCTGACTTCTGAACATGGTGTGAGAAGGTGGCAACCTCCCACTAAGGCACAACATCATCAGTGTCTTGGGACTGGGAAAAACTTCAAAGGCCCAGTCACTATAATTAGTGCCCTGGTGCTCAAATCCCTTCTATGTCTCTATCAAGTGGTCTTTCAGTGACAAGGGCCTTACTACTTCCTAAGGAAGCTCTATTGTCTCTATCTCCATCCTGCTAGGAAGTCCTTATGGTGAGCTGAAGACATTTTGGGTGATTTCTGGCCCTATCCTTTGGCAAGGCTAAACTAAACCAACATTCCTTCCCTATGCATCCTTGACTTTGGGATAACATCTCCAATTATTATTGCAGTAGCCTCCCTCCTCTGACCCTGAGCCAAACTCTATTCTTCATAAAATATGTACTTTCCTAGTTGAATTTCCAGTTTCCCTCCCAAACTCTGTCCTCTGTCTGTCTCTCAAATCTTGGCATTATTCAAGACTCCTAACTCAAACCACTTCCCTCCTTACTCAGGCTACATGAACTTATCCACCTAAAGCTTCAACAGCTTCCTAAATGCTGATGGTGCCCATATATAGATCTCCAACTTAGATTGTCTCCCTGTACTCCAGACCCATTTATCCAATTGCATGACATCTCTGCTTTTGCCAAACCTGTACATCCTCAAGTGTCACCTGTCTTGATTCAAGGTATCATGTACTCAAACAAGAAGCCTGGTTGCACCCCAGCTCTCTCTTCTTCCTTCAACTCCTCCATCAAGTCAGTTAGCAGTTCCTAAACATCTCTCAATTTATTGCTGTTGTAATTCAAGTCCTTCTCCTTTCTCAACAATTCCAATGTGAATACTGCCCTTCCTCCAGGATCTCTCCTGCTCAATTCCATCCTTCATATGAAGGTCATGATTTTTCAAAGGTGCCTCTGCTCAAAACCATTTACTGGCCTTCTCAGCACTTTTAGGATAAAGTCTTGATCTAGTTCCTGCCTACCAACTCTGGCGTCACTGCCTGCACTTTCGCATGTATAGACCCTGTCACTACTGAGTAACATGCAGTTTTCCAGGGGCAGCATGGTCTTTCCCCTTGACAATTTGGTAGAAGCTTTTCATTTGGCCTCAAGTGCTCATTCCCTTCTTCTTTGCCTGGTAACCTCCAACTCATTCTTTAAGATTTCTCTCAAACGCTGGTCTCTTGGGAAAGGCTTCTCTGATATCTTGAGACTTAATTTCTAATTCTTTCTCATTATGTAGTACCACTCTTCTAACATATCTGATCTGAACTTTAATTATTGTTTCAGTATTGCATGTATCTTTATTTTGTGGTCACTCTTTGAAAGCAGTAAATGGGTGTGACAGCTGAGGGTCAGCTAGCATATCAAGATGTTCAGTTAGCTTTTAAATGAATGACTAATATACACACCATGTCATGTCTTCTCACCTGTGTACTTTTGCTCAGCACCATATTCTCTCAGGCCACTCTCTACTTTCTATATGTTAAAACCATACCAACTTCATTGACCTTCATATGCTTCCTTCACCTTTATTTCTTTCCTGATCACCACTGAGAAGCAATCCACCCAGTGAACTCTGACCACTCTTGAAGCACCTATTACATAGTGTCTATAGGCACATCTCCTCTTTCTCGGAGACTGTCTTATGCTCCTTGCCCACAGTAGGTTCTCAAAAAAAAAAAAAAAAAAAAAAAAGGTCAGTGGATGATTGATTGGTAAGTACTGGGACCTTTGAAAAACTCACTGATGGACACTAGAGTAGTTTGTCTACAATTCAGACAAGAAGCTTAGTATTTCCTGTAGACACAGTGCCCACACTCAGCAGGTACTAAAGAGACCTGCCGACAGTGACTGTGCTACAATCAGAAGCACAGATGTTATGATGATGAACTTAAGTACCTCAAGCTGAGCCAGCAGAAAGTAGAGCTAATACCATTCCTGAGGCTCACACACCACAGCACCAGCCTGTTAGAGGTAGCCCTGTCCCAGTTCTGGCTTGAATAACACAAAAAATGTAGCAGGAGACCAGTTACAACAGGACTAGAGGAATATGCCAACTACTCAGGACCTTTGCTTATCGGCAATCCTCGGCTTATACAGAAGTGTCACAGGTTACCTCTTTGCTCACATATAACAGAAGAGCCTGAACGTTACAAGGCCAGGGAAGGGAGAGGACTTCCCTCTGGGAAAAGCAGCCATAAGGAGATACGAATATGTTCAAACAGAATATGAACATTCTTATATTAGAAAATATGAGTAAATAATCATAAAAGAATAGTTGGCATAATGGAAAGAATAGACTGAGACCAAAAGATCAGGTTTCTAGTCCTGTCTCTGGCATTGACCTTGATTTTCTCTGGTATTGTACACTTGGGGTGGGCTCTAGATCTCAATATTCCTTCCAGTGCCGATATTCTTTAACTAGGAACTTTCCCCCCACCCAACATTTATTTGTGGCCTCCACCAAATAGTTGCTGGCAGCAGTGGTTTTGGGAAGACAGCTGGTGAGACATTTAATTCTGTTTTTTGATAACCTGAAGCTCTTATTTATTTTTACCAATAAATACGGAATTGGGGATAAGACAGCCTGGGAGGCAAATCCACCCTATACACATAATGGACCAGTCCTCTTTCTCTAATAGCTGAACTGAAGGAACCTGGGCCCCTCTCCCCAAAACTTACTCACTTTGGGAGTGACAGGACTCTCGCAGTACAGCAGCTTGCTTCTGTCATCTGGCTGGGCTGGTGTTGTAGGACACTTGGGTGGTTCTGACACCAGGGTCCCAAAACCAGGCTCTGGACTCACTTTGGCTTTTTCCTGAAATGTGTGGAGTCCGTGTGCGTCCCTCAGGGGTGTCCTGGGTGGTGTAAACAGGGCCTCTGAATCCTTGGGTACAGACTGCTCTGGGGTGAGGGTCTGGGCCTCCCAGCCCTCCGGTGCTTCCTTCTGCTCTTTGTTCTCACTCTCTTCCTCACAACAGGAGAAGTTTAATTTCTGCTTCAGTTCTCTGTTAATACTGTTGTCATCCATCTCAGCCAAAGAACTTTACCCGGTAGGCGAGAAGGCCTGTCAGAGGGGCACAGTATCGAGATGCAGAAGTCGGGAGAGAACCGAGGCCAGCCAGTTCCGCAATCCTAGCCTGCCTTTCCCTCTGCTCACTCACCGCTGCTTGAGGCACACCCTTCATTTTCTCCCTTAAGGACCACGTGTCCTAAGATCTCAGCTTGTCCTTATTTCCATTCTGATTAAAGAAAGTGCCAGCAATGCTTTGAGTAATTAAATTCAATTTATGTTAAAACTCTTGTGGACATCACACCTAGTCTCCCTGTACCCATGTGCTACAAGCTCATTATTGGAAATAAATCATTTTCACTCTTTTACACCTGCCATTTAGAAATCTTCCCCTCCCCTCTCTCGCACTCCCCACCGATGGCTAAAAGGAGTTCATTAGAATTCAGCATCACCTGGGTGTAATAATGATCTTTAAGCAGCCTCTAGTTCTCAACCTTGGCTGCACATTAGAATCACCTGGGAATCTTTTTAAAATCCTGATTTCTGGGCCTCATCCTCTGGAAATTCTGTTCCTTTGTTACCAATGTTGTGGCCTCACCCCATAACAAAGAAACAGAATTTCCGGAGGATGAGGCCAGAAATCAGGATTTTAAAAAGATTCCCAGGTGATTCTAATGTGCAGCCAAGGTTGAGAACCACTGCTCTAACATTTCCAGGCTGGAGTTCATCTCCCTAATGCACACACACCTTAGGTCTTTGCCAGATACACCTGCCTTAACTTCAGCCCCCGACAAAGCCCCAGCCACCCTCCCACCTCCAGGTATTGACAGTTAAAACTTTCAAGGAAACATACAAACTTTCAAACTGACAAAAGAAAAGCTAGAAAGATCAGTAACACATAGAAACAGATATGTATCCCTTGAAAATGGCGATTACTTCGGCCTCCAAAGCCTTATTTTGTAAAAAAAAACATGTTTTTTCGAAGTTTGGATATCTTTAGTATACATTATTCAATTTCTGTCTGAGAGAGACCCCCCCCTCCGCCCCCAACCAGGAAGTGTAAAAACTCTTTGAAGAAAAAAAAGTCACCCATACCACTTTATAAGAGAAAGTATGTGAAAAGCAGCTCATGAAAAAAGAAAATGATGTACTTGAGCCCCTCCATAGACTCAGGTAACACACAGGAGAGTTATTTACATGATAAACATGGGCCCAAAGAGAGAGAAGTCCTGAGGGTGAGTCTGATCTTGTTCAAAGCAAACTTAATTTCCCTTCTCTTGATGGTCTTTGGTTCCCCTTTGCCTGTCACCCACTTTCCACTTTCTCTCTTCACCAATCCCTTCACCCCTTCTCCTCTGTCACTCCTTTCCCATTTCCTACCTGCCTGCCCCAAACCTC
Source organism: Myotis myotis (assembly GCF_014108235.1). Lineage (NCBI taxonomy): Eukaryota > Metazoa > Chordata > Mammalia > Chiroptera > Vespertilionidae > Myotis > Myotis myotis. Next base: position 52,659,364 of record NW_023416315.1, read on the forward strand.
ACAGCAGTTGGTTCTCCACCCAATAGCCAAAGGGATGCTTTTTAAAGGATCCTGTCCTCAGATCCTCTGGGGCCTCCCATTCCACTCAAAATTCACAGCCAGCCCTGGTTCTAAGGCCCAGGGCTAATGTGTGATTCTTTACACATTCGGCTCTATACTCCTTCCTGTTCCTCCAGATGCCAGTCTTCCCCACACATCTCACTCATTGGGCTTCCTCCAGGTGTCCCCTCAAAGGTTATTTATCAGAGAGGTCTTCCCAACAACCCCACATAGTCTCCATCACCCATCCTCTGGCCCCTTACCCTGGGTCACATTTCTTCACAGCACTTAGGGCTATCATATATTACATATCTAAAGGTTCATTTAAAAAATCCTGTCTCCCCCATCCCATCCCCAATAGAATTTAAATACCATCAGGACAGGAACTTAACTCTTATTTGATGTTCTATCTCCATTCCCTGGAACAGGGCCTGACACATAGTAGGTGCTATGAATCAAGGTGCATGCTGTACATTGTATGTATCCTCATGATGGACACTATAGTCAAAGGAATATCTTTTATGAGCTTTCAGATTTTTAAATTTCAACTCCAATACAAATTTCAGAGGCCTGAAAGGCAGGGATATGTTGATTTTAAGTAACTCAGTAAGTTTGAATATAGATTCTATTTTATCAATCCCTACACCAACCTAAGCTCAGCCTCTGAGGTATATAAGTTACTGTCCTTTCAACACCAACAAGTGCCTGCAGCCCAGAAGATCTGGGAGAAGTGAAGAGAAATATCAGTGCAGATGGGGCTGTCGTTGCAGCTACTGTGGTCTAATGCATGAAGTAGATGTTAGGAAGTCGGGAATCCGAGACAGATCAGGAACCCCAGGATGTCTCTGGATGGCTTTGGGTCCACAGTGTCATGGGACAGATAAGGGTGTAGATAGTCCCTAAACCATTAGGAAGATTATTTTCTTCATCGCCTCCACTCGCATTCTTAATTTCACCCTGTTACACCTCAGCTTGTCCCGGAGTCTGAACTCCTATCTGGACCACTAGTATTTGCCCTGGTCAACTAATTATGCAGGCTGATCATGGAGGTGCAGAAACCTTACCTGGTAGGAAGACTGTTCCTGGCAGAGAGAATAAAATGGCTTAGTTATATAAATTGGTTGATTCTTCTTCAGTGAATATGTAATTCTTGTGCCATTTTAAGGGAAAAAATATCTCTCTTTTTTGGAGGGAAACTGGATAAAATGATTTTAAATTTCAAAAGGAAAAATAATTTTCAAAGAAATAGAAGATTTAAAAAAGAGTAGACTACCTTTCTCAGAAATAAAACTAAATTGTACATGCATATTGATTTTTAAAATATATTTTTATTAATTTCAGAGAGGAAGGGAGAGAGAGAGAGAGAGAGAGAGAGAGAGAGAGAAACATCAATGATAAGAGAGAATCATTGATCAGCTGCCTCCTGCACACCCCACAGTGGGGATCGAGCCCACAACCCTGGAATCAAACCGTGACCTCCTGGTTCATAGGTCAACACTCAACCAATGAGCCACACCAGCTGGCTACATGTATATTATTTTATGCATATATACTTAGTGTGGTGGTAGTGTAAGAATAGACAGGTCAATGGTGAAGAATACATAGGTTAGTAAATATCAGTAATTTAATATTGTTCTTTAAAAGGGAATTATAATCATAGGACCCAGAAGGTTTTTTTTTTATAAGTGGTGTAGCAGTTATTGGGTAACTATTCAATTAAAAAAAAATTTAGTTTTATTTCATATCACATATAAATATTGAATAGATTAAGATATCAAATGTGGAAAATCAATAAGTAACTAAAGAAAGAAAATAAAAGTGAATGTTGGCCAAATTTCTGGGTGGGGACCAACTTCCCAAATGTTAAAGCAGCACAAGAAATCACCAAAAGAACTGCTAACTTTGACTACATAAAATTTAGAGCTTCAACATTTCATCAAGCAGTTAAGCAGCATTAAGCTACACAGTAAATTGGAAATGATATTAACTAAAATTATGCCAGCCAAAAGATGAATATTCTTAGTGCATACAGAAGTTATGCAAATGCAAATTGATAAGAAGAGCATCAAGACCCCACAGGATAAGTGAGCAAAAGGCATCATGATCAGACAATGCACTGAAGAGGAACCACAGTCAATAGCATATACTTGGAAACTAAGATTAGATGCAGTCACAAAACATTACGTTAAAGCAAAATGTCATTTACATCCAAAAAATTGGCAAAAAATATTCTAAGTGGCCATATCTAACTTGGACAGGAATGAAATTAAATTGATGCCCCTACACACTTGTGAGTCAACAATTTGGCAGTACAACCGAGAACCTTAAGAACATGAATACAGTTTAACCCGGTGTTCTCACCTCTGGCAGCCTGTCAGAGTCAGCAACCTCAATGGTTGGTTGCATTTGCCCTGCCTGTCACCCCTCATTCTCGATTTCATTTCTTGCTTGCTAGCTGTCTTCCCTGCCAGGCTGTATGCCTGACGAGAAGGGATGTCTGTCTTCTCCACAGCAGGGCTTGGCGTGTAATAGGTATCTAGTGTTAGTTCCGAGTGGAATTTGGCCAACGCTTTAGGCACAACAAAAAAAGGGAAAGGGCTTGATTTTCCAACAATGAGAGTGAGAATGGTTAAGTAAATTTTTCAAACATACAATGAAAACCATTAAAATAATGCATATAACAAGTTCTAACAGAATAGCAAAATGGTCGTGTTCTGAGGTTAAAGAATAAACATACAAATTATATACAGTATGATTTCTACATGTAAATACAGAAAAGAAAAATATCTAAATCTATCATCTATTCTAAGATATACCATGATTTACCTGCCACTAAGAATAAAAAATACCCATAATGGGTAATTTAAGATGATACACTGTATACAGCTGTGACAAATAAACCTCCCATGCAGAGGGCCAGAAACTTGCTTCTCTCCATTTTGCCTTTGGGTGGAGGGAGAAACAAACCCCACCAAAGAATTGGAAATATAATCCAGGGATCACCCTAGCTTGCATTTTAAATTCATACTACCAGCGTGGTTCAAAGAACCTCAAGCAGAGAATTTAACTCAAAATAGTCTCAGCTTGGTGGTGTCTCCAGATGGCTGACAAAGGCAAATACAGACCTCCTCTGTGAGACCGGGACCTCTGTAGGGCCTGCGGCAACTACGAGTCACCATAGCAATGTGAACAAGTAAACATTTTGCATCCTAGAATTGATGAAGTAGGACCAGTAAAATCTTAACAGGGGCCAACTCAGTGGTGAGATTATAGATCAAAAATACTTTAATATAATGTATTTTATATACACGTTATTCATTTTTAAATATGTTTATTGATTTCAGAGAGGAAGGGAGAGGGAGAGAGAGAGAAAAACACCAATGATGAGAATCATTGATCAGCTGCCTCCTGCCTACTGGGGATTGAGCCCCAACCCAGGCATGTGCCCTTGAGAACCCCTTATGTCAAAATTTTAAAATAAAATTATTTTACTTTCCACATACTAAATATATCTTCATTATATAAAATACACCCTGAAAAATAGATCTACATTAACATTATCCTAGGGTCTCTGAATGTGCGTGCCCTTCATTCCTTCTTGCTCCTCACACTCGTTTTCCACCAGAGCTATTCTAATAGCTAAATTCAATGAGTTCCCTTCCTACCATCTTGTGAAATTCAGTAGACACAGAGAAGATAAATCTCGTGGTCAGACTGTGAATGTGTTAAGAGGGATGTCATCATTAACATTTTGAACACCTATTATGTACAAACTACTAGGTTAAAGCTGGCTGGAGGGGTCAGTTATACAGAGGTATACACGTCTACTTTCATTCATTTAGTTGACAAATACTTGGTAGGTACCTGTTAGCAAGGCAGTGGGAATTTGAAGTTAGACATGATGGCTGGTGAGCTAGAACCCTCATGTAAATGAAATATGGAAAAGGCTCTAGGTTTAGGGTTTGGACATTTTGGCCTCCTGTTTATATAGAAAATTGATTGGGATGAGTATTTTGAATTTTTTCCAGGCATATATACAGCTTGAGGATATTAAACTAAGGGATGCTGGGGTGGGAGGCCGGGCTCACACAAAAGACCAGGAAAGGAAAGACCCTCCGGGAGAAAGAGGAAACTCACACCTAAAGCTGGTGTCTTTAGAACTTGATGGATTTTCTAGAACCCCTTTCTGTATTTAGAATAACATCTTAAATGGCTCAACCCTCGGACAAATCTGGTGGCTAAATCACTCTTTTACGGGAGGGGGAAATAAGAACTTGGAATAGCTATTAAAATAATGAGAAAAAACATGGTGAGGAGGGGGACTTGTTCAGATACCTAATTCATCCAAGGTTCAGGAGGGCGGGCAGCTTGCCCCTCTCAGAAGGACCCAGTGGACTCATGCTAGGTGTTACCCAGAGGGCGTTTATGAAGATTCTTGTCCTGTGTGCCAGAGATGCAGTGATAATATGATTTAACCCCTCCTCCCAAGGAGATGCTCAATGACTGCCCAAGGCTGCTACTTCCAGGCTAAAACTATGACAGAATAATAAAGAATCTATTTATGCAGCATTTCCCCCCAAAAGAATAGGAACTGCTTTAATCATTTATAGATTTAGTTCAACCTCTTGCCCCCAGTCCCCGCCCCCCGTACCCCCCGCCCCCTCCCGCCGCCTGCCACCACCACCACCACCACCAAGACTACTGACCACCACGCTCTGTGGAAACAGTCTGAAATGGGTGGGGAGCCCCCGATCCAGGAAGGCCAGGGCCAGGGCACTATCCAGCTCATCTCCGGGCACACCAGGCTGGGTTATGGACACACTACCCCAGGCCAGACACCAAAGCTCCCAGCTCCAGGACACCAGCCCCATCCCAGAGCCCGAAGCACCTTGCAGCCAGTGCTCTCTCTTCTCCACTTCCCAGCACCGCGGTGGCCCTGGCCACACATCCAGGATTATGTAATGCACATCTGTCATGATCCATATGACAAGGGGGCTTTCAAAGATAATGGTGACATGTAAAAATTCACGGTGGAACAGTTATCCCACGGAATTCTAGGTGAGAAGACGCCATAAGCCAGGCACAGGTAAACAGATCCAGGTGGATGCGCGCACCGTCCGCACACATTTCCTGTACCCGAGCGCCTAGGCATCCGTGCACTCTCAAACTGGGCACGCAGTTCCGCGAAGCCTGTAGGGAGGACGCCCGACGCCCGTGGGAGGGCAGCGGGGCCGGGCGGGGCGGCCGGGGCAGGTGCGGGCGCGGGCCGCGGGCCGCGGGCGAGGGGAGTTCCGCACCCGCCCCTGCGCCCGCCCCTCTCGCCCGCGGCTCCTCCTCGCTTCGCCATGGTGGAGCGGGGCGACGCGGCGCCGCTGCTGCGCTGGGCCGAGGGCCCCGCCGTCTCCCCGCCGCAGGCCCCGGAGCTGCAGGCTGGAGGCCGGGGCTGGGGCGGGGGCGGCCGGGGGGCCGCGGAGCCGCCGAGGAGGCGGGAGCCCGAGGAGCTGGGCGCCTCCGAGGTGCTGCTGCAGCCCGGGCGCCTGGAGCTGGGCGACGTGGAGGAGGACCAAGTGGTGGCCGTGTTCGTAGTCACCTTCGATCCCCGCTCGGGTGAGAGCCTCTCGGAGACCCGGGGCGGGAGGGGGTCGCCCCCCAACCGGGCCTGGCGGGCGGCGGGGGAGGGGCTCGCTGCGCGCGCACCCGCACCTACACACCTGCACCCCCACCCGCCGCGGGCTCCGGCGGAGGGAGCAGGACGTCCCCGGCAGGATGTCCCCTGGAGTTGGGGCGCGGGACGCGGGGCTTTGTTCCTGGCGCCCTCCGACCCCCTCTCCTTCCCGTCAGGCTGCTGCCCAGCAGTTCGCAGCCCGCGCGCCCATCCTTATGTCGTGTTTGTGCTGCTCCGATAGCGGGTCCTGTTTGTGGCTTTTGTTTTCTTTCCTTGTTTGGCTAAAAGGGTTTTTTTCCCCCGTTTAAGAGCTAGACCGCCCCCCAGGGTAACTCCTGAAACCAGTGTCCTATGCTTCCCGCCCTCGCTCCCCACCTGGCCCTGACGGTAACTTTGCAAGCAGCCAACTTTACTTTCTCTGACATTATTATTTTGCGGAATTAATGCCGGCGGCATCAAGGGATAGGATTGAGGGACTGAGCTGGAGAACGAGGAAAGGAAAAGGAAACCTACTCAGGGAGGCTCTTGCTGGGTTATTTGGCGATTGAAGGGTGATGGCACATAATTCCAGTCAGGAGGTGTACACAGTACTGTGGTGGTGGGAGACTTCCCGGGAGTCAGGGTGAGCGAAGATCCTCTCTCAGCTGGTCCTGGCCGCCAGGGGCCTCTCCCTGAGAGAGCTGCTTTGTGGTCATTATTGGAGGCAGGAGAGCTGAGTGATTCTATGGTTTAAGAAAACCCAGGTGTGTCTTTGTGTCCACAACTCCAGTGGAGTTACTGGATGGTGGAGTGCCCATTAGTGAAGGATATAGGTAACGCTTCTTCCTGGAATTCCCCTCCTGGTCCTCCAACAATGAGCAGGAATCCCATTACGAAGAATTTTATGGGTGCCATGCAGTGGGACCGTGAGGTAGGGGTGCAGACAGGCAGGAGAGAGGCCCTGGCAGAATGCTGTAACTTTGGTCAGGGATTATCAAGCAGCAAGACACAGGAAGTGGCAGTGGGTGGGGAGGAGACCAGGCCATTCTGACTGTTCCTTGGACCCATCCCAATGGCTTTCAAACTTGTTTTGACTGTGACCCACCCTATGAAATGAATTTTACATCACAATCAATACACTCACATGGATACGTATGTAACTCAGACAAAAGTTTCATGAAATAGCACCAATCCCTTCTATATGTAGTGCATACAGGTATTTTCTATTCCATTTGTAAAAAAAAAAAATGTTTTAAAATGCTGTTCACTTATGGTTAGGCCTCCCAGGTACCAGTAGTTTGAAAAACTGCTCTTTTTTGACCAAAGTAACCCTTACTAGTTAGACAAAAACAGATACTTTGTAACTAATATATTCATTATGCCGTACTCCATCACCTGCAAGTAAATATAGCAGGGCCTCAAGTAGCATTGTTTCATTCAACTAGTTTGGTTATAACATTGATGGGGTGGGGAGGGGGATCAATTCCTGGCTAGGGCCACCATCTGTGGAGTTTTCACATTCTCCCTATCTTTTCGTGGGTTTTCTCCAGGGACTCCAGCCCCACCCCCACTCTACCCCCATCCCCACTCCTACCCCCACCCCAGAGATGTGCACATGAAGTGAAGGGCATTGCTAAGTGGTCCCAGTCTGAGTGTGTGGATGTTAGTGTGCCCTGCCATGGAAGGGCATCCTGTCCATCGTGGATTCTCACCTGCGCCCTTAGCTGCCAGGAGAGGCTCCAGCCACCTGCTACCTTAACTGGACCCTTTGTTTGTATTAATTTTCCTTAAACGCATGTGTAGCTAACATTTATTTCAACGTTTAATATTTGAAGTACTTTGGGTCTTTAATTACAACTTTGGTGATGTTTTTGTTACGAGAAATATGGCATAGGAGCTTAATTCTTTTTTATAACTTTTTTACCTTTTGGTAAAATTGGTTTCGTTATATGTCATTTTGCTTTAAAGTCACAGTTTCCAAAACCCTAGAGACAATGTTAAGTGAGGCCTTACTGTTGATGGCAGCGTGAGAGTCATTCTGTGAAGTGTTAAAGGGTAATGGAAGAAATGGAACATTAACAGTGATTCAGCAGTGGTAGCTCTGATGGCAGAGTTTAGGGAGGGGAAGGAGAAAAGACAATCCTGTATTAACCACAGATGGAGTTGATGAAATTGAAAAGCAGAGCTGGGACCTGCCCTGCCTTGTCAGTCACAGCTGGTGAGCATGGTTTTGTGGGTTTGTGTAATACAGACACAGGTGTATATGTGTAATGGTTTTCAAATTAAGGTTAGTGTGGAAAGAAGGCATTGTAAATGATACCTGGACACTTACTTTATGTAGGCAGGCATTTTGCTACAGTGGTGTTTCATTTGATTCTAATCACCGCTGTTATTTGGTGATCATTTATACCCAGTTTATACATGAGAGTATAATTCTTCTGGATACAGAAGAAATTCCTTTATACATTTAGATACAAGGTTTGGAAAGCTGGGTTGGGCATCTGTAGGAAAAATCTGCGAAGAGGGTAGAGACATAAAAAGATGTTCTTTTCATGGGACTCATGGTTGAAAATGATAGTTGTTGGATCTATAAATGGAGTGAGGACTTAGGAGCTTGTGCGCACACGCACACCCGGGCGTTCGCACACTTCGTCTTTATCTGGAGCAGGGAGGCCCTAGGATGGCGGTGCTGGCCATCTGGGCTACAAAGCTGCTATTGAAACTGGGCCCCGATGCTAACGATGCAAGCTGGTGGGAGAGGTCAGCAGCCAGAATATTGCTTTTTCATGTGTTCAACCCATTATTTAGAGCCTTGATTTAAAGTCTTTATTTTGCTCTTTGGGTTTCTAGTAAAATGTTCTTTTCTCTGCTTAATTAAGGGAAAAGATATTGCCGCATTTGGAAATCATGCCCCTCTCTGTCTATGGAGATGACATAGCTGTCTCACCATGAGACTGAGGACTTGTGTGTGGGCCTGAGGCAGATAAAGCTTCGGATCTACAAAGCATGACACCTGTGAATCTGCCCCATTGGACTGTTTCTTTATAAGATTCACTTTGAATGGCTACATTTTCCCCTGAGTTATTTTGTGGGTGTGTGTGGGGGGAAATTTCTGTGCTGTGTCTGTGTGTGTATTGGGGCAGCGTTGAGGGGAGGACGGTTAAGGCAAAGAGAACCCACTGAGGTTTTAAAAATGTTTCTTTTCCCTTCGTTCTCCTGATTAGGGATGAATTACTACTACCTGTTCTTCCTTCAGTCTCTACCAGTGCCTAAATTACATCTAAACACCTATTTAATTTAGTGCACCTGAATGTTCCTATGTTTATGTCAATGAGTGTACAAAGATCACTCGCACTAATTGTAGTCTGCATGTGCTTTCTGAGTAGTCAATGACATATGAACATTTTTCTTTTAAACAGTGGAGATGGTGGAGGTGCACTGGGGTTAGGGCTAGGTGTGTTATCTGGGACATGGCTTGGATACTGCCCAGGTCATCTGACTTGTGCAAACAATAAATGGCTCCAGCCATGGGTGGGAAAGTGACAAAGAGGAATGGGAATGGAAAATTTGGAGCATAACTTTGAGATGCGAAGAGCAGTCCTGAGAATGGCAGGCTGAAAGAGGCCAAGAGAAGGCCAGTTATGAGAGCCAACAGGAAGGTCTCTTAGGATGATCAACTCTGTTGTGTCCTTTCTCTGAAGTTTCCATCTGATGCCAATGATATACAATTGTGGTTAATTTCACTAGTCCTGCAGTGTGGAGTCTTTCCCAGGTGACTCACCTGCTGTGGTTTTCAGGGAGAAGTCAGTTTGTGGCCATCTGCTGTGAATTCTGCTTCTTGAAAGTCTACGGAGGGTAAAGTAGGAGTGGGAATTCTAATGCCCGCTGGGTATTGAGTGCCCACCATGTGTCAGGAACTAATCCTTCCAACAATCTCCTAGAATGTAATGATGAGAAAAACTGACGAACAGAGCCTACGTCATCTCACCTCACGGGGTGGAGAGGGACAGAGCCCAGAGGCGATCCAGGCCAGCCTGTCTCCAGTGCCTGACCTCCTACCCCACACCGCACCGCCCAGGGTAAAACGATACGGGGTCGGAGAAATGGAAGGCTTTTTTCCATGTCAACTGAATGCACTGGAATTCAGGCCTGGATGGCATGTGGCTGACTCAAAACTACCAGGATGAGTTTCTCTCTGCCCCAAGTTTCATTATACTGCCTCTTTGTTCCTCTGTTTTGGAACCCTCCTCATTCTAGGTGATTTTAAGACTACATATTTAAAACTAGTTAAGAACAAAAATGAAATGATATGGGCTACTTACTTTTCTGGTGTTGGATTGTGAACAAAATAATCGTTTGAAGTCTCTTCCATGTGGCGTTGGGGCCATGGATTCTTGCCTTTATTCATGAGGCAGGATTCCTCTGTTTCCCCTTTGGAATTAGGGCACATACACTAGTATATGCTGATGGGAAGAAGCTGTGGAAAGAGTGAAAATCAAGGCATATGTTGGAGAGGGGAAACCTGGGTACAGGGAGCTGTAACCAGACCTTCCACTGAGGCTGCCACTGCTTATGACATGAAGACAGCAAAAGGAAGTTCTTGATTGGGAAACACCCAACAACAAAAGAGAAGGAAGAAGGAAAGTCACGTATTTCCTGTTAGAAAGAGATCATTTTGGTTCAAGATCATTGCCTTTTCTACTTTAAATATACTGTATGAGATGAGCTTTCTAACAGGCGGCAGCAACTAATGTCTATTCTCCCTAAAGAAATGGTGGTTGATGGAATCCAAATATGCCTGGGTGTGGTCATTAGGCAGCCCTGTATGTGGATGGGCCAGAGTGTATCTGACCTAGCGTAGGAGCTTTGACACATCAGCCCTGGGAGGCCCTCACGCAGAGCTGCCAGGCTGACCTTGGAGTGGCAGGTACGTCTGCAGCCAGGACCAGCAATGCCCCCTGGGTAATTGAGCTGCCAACCCAATAAGCTGTTAGTCCACGTTCCTTTAAACAGGGCTTATTTGCTTTTGCAGGAGCATGAGTTATGTTCCACCAATATTTGCTGAATGACTGGCTGAGTGTACACAATGCAGATTGTCATTTTACAAGGGGACAACCTCATGCGGTCATGTGGACCCCTCCTCAGAAGTCTCTTTGCAGCTAGAGGCTAGGCAGGACTTGTAGATACCTGCCGTAGGCCCAGAAAAGGGTGAATGTGGAGATGGAAGGAGAGAGAATTAAGGGGAAAAGGCACTGTCAACTGTGATGCATCTCTTTGATTGACTACCCCTGAGTGAGCCCTTCTGTTGAATCTGTCCAGGCCCCAGGTTCCTGGCTGAGCTCCTAAAGTGCGGTGAGCATGTTTGCAAAACCAAAGGGCTTGGCGTGTGAAGACTGAGCCTGGGAGAGCGAGTGTTCAGGTTTACTAGCATTAAATGGCTTGCCACAAGGATTCTTGTTTGAAAAATCACTCTCCTTTAAGCTCTACAAGTTTCTTATACGAACTGGTTTCCAATATCTGAGAATAGTGGAATATTTCTGTTAAAGGATGACCTTTAGTCATGATGCCTCTTCATCCCCCTGTTTATAACACATCACCTCAGTTGTTTTTTACTTTTGCAAAGGCCCTTATGCTTACCTTATGTTTTTACACATCTCTATTATTTCAATTATGTTCTCCAATTTGTATGTTAAAATATTTTATTTTTTTTTAATATATTTTATTGATTTTTTACAGAGAAGAAGGGAGAGGGATAGAGAGTTAGAAACATTGATGAGAGAGATCGATCAGCTGCCTCCTGCATGCCCCCTACTGGGGATGTGCCCGCAATCAAGGTACATGCCCTTGACCGGAATCAAACCCAGGACCCCTCAGTCCGCAGGCCGACGCTCTATCCACTGAGCCAAACCGGTTCGGCTGTATGTTGAAATATTTTAAACCCCAGAGAATCTGGAAGAATAGTACAGTGAAAACCTATATATCTTTCATGAGAGTCCTCACTTGTTGGCATTTTACCTTATTTGCTTTATCCTTATACAGTCAGTTCTGCTGTAATGTGAAATATGCATTCATAAGAATCACTGTACTGTGAAAATCATGCAGTAAAAGTCACAGGTTTACAAGAAAAATGGGGTCAGGGGTACAACACTCAAAAACTGCCAGTGACCCATTAAAAATATGATAGGGCCCCAACCAGTTTGGCTCAGTGGATAGAGCATCGGCCTGCGGACTCAAGGGTCCCAGGTTCGATTCCAGTCAAGGGCATGTACCTTGGTTGCGGGCACATCCCCAGTAGGGGGTGTGCAGAAGGCAGCTGATCGATGTTTCTCTCTCATCAATGTTTCTAACTCTCTATCCCTCTCCCTTCCTCTCTGTAAAAAATCAATAAAATATAAAAAAATATATATGATAGGAACCTAATAAAAATGGTAGGACAGTTTTACATATGGTCAATAGTTTCATTCACACATACTCAAAATATGGCACTTTACCTGAAGAGAGACCTGAGATTTGCATATGAAGGTGAGTGTTGGAGGGATTGAGCTTGTGAGTTATTGTGAAATAGTGGATGAAGAGCTATGTGAAATCTAATGGAAGTAGTAACGCTGGAGGTGATTGCCATGGCTCATCACACACACAGTGAGCTGAGGCAACAGGCAGGTGTTTGAGGTTTGTATGGGGAGGGGGGGTGCATTTTTCGTACTCCTATGTATCGCAGTTCAGCTGCGTGTAGTTTTCTGCATTCACGTTGTGAACCTTGTGGTTGAAATCACACATAACCAAACATAAAATCCCCTGTGATCCCATTGTTCCTTAATGTATCAATTGCTGTGGAACAAACCTGGCCAGCGTTATAGCAGAACTGACTATGTATAGATAAGCTTTTAAAATTATTTTGCTGAACTTTTGAAAGTAAGTTGCAGACATCATAACATTTCATTTCTAAATTCTTCAGTATAAATTTTCTATGAATAAAGCATAACCACAATGTCACTACTGCCCAGGCTTAATTAACCGAGGTTAATTTATTAATTTTTTAAAAAATATATTTTATTGATTTTTTACAGAGAGGAAGGGAGAGAGAGAGTTAGAAACATTGATGAGAGAGAAACATCGATCAGCTGCCTCCTGCACATCTCCTACTGGGGATGTGCCCGCAACCCAGGTACATGCCCTTGACCGGAATCGAACCTGGGACCTTTCAATCCACAGACCAACGCTCTATCCACTGAGCCAAACCAGTTTCGGCAATTTTTTTAAAAATTATTTTTTAGAGCAGTTTCAGGTTTATAAAAATCTGAGCAGAAAATACAGAGTTTCTATATACCGCTAGAGGCCCAGCCCACAAAATTGTGCACGGGTAGGGTCCCTAGGCCTAGCCTGTGATCAGGGCCATCTTCCGCCCGCTCGCCAGTCCCCAGTTCCGCCCCGCTGCCACCACCCACCCCAATTCCCTGTTGGCTATCTGGCAATCTATTGGAGCCTGCAGGCCCGGGGGTGGGGTGTGGTAGAGACCAAGAGATCAGCCAGTCCGCCCACTCGCCAGTCCCAGTCCCGCCCCACCACCCGGTTCCCTGTGGTTTCCTATTGGTCATCCAGTGATCACAGCCTGCAGGCTGGGGGGATGGACCGATAGATGGTCAATGCACCTCATAGCAACTGATCAATCGGTCGTTGTGGTCATTACGCCATATGGTCACTGACCTTTTATTATATAGGATTGTTTCCCCTAATATTGACATTTTGCACTAATGTGGTATATTTTTTACAATTGGTGAACTAATATTGATATATTATTAACTAAAGTCTGTAGTTTACAGAAGGGCTCACGCTTGGTGTTGTACTTACTATGGGTTTTGAAACATGTATAATGTTATGTATCCACCATAATAGTATCATGCAGGATAGCTTTACTGTCTAAAAATCCCCTGTGCTCCAACCATTCATGTTTTCTTTCCCCTGATGTTTTACTATCTCTATAGTATTTTTCTTTTCCAGAATGTCATAAAGTCAGAATCTATATAATTTATATATAAAACCCAAAAACGCAAATAGACCGAATGGCAGAACAACCAAACAACCAGTTGCTATGATGTGTGCTGACCACCAGGGGGCGTGCATGTAACAGGGCGGGTGTCGGTGTGGCAGGATGGTGGAGCAGGTGAGCTGGGGCCAGACCAAGGCAGGGTGCCAGTCGCTGTCATCAAGGCAAGCCTCTGGTGGTTACTGAAAATTCTTTGCTCCCATTGCCATGGTCCCGCCCGGCGCTCGCATCTGCTGCCGGCGCCAGCCCCACTTGGCCCACTACCGGCGCCAGAGTTGCTGCTTGCACCCGCTGCCAGTACCTGGTGCTGGTTCCAATCACTTGGTGCCGTTAGCAGGTGCAAGCAGTGGCTGCCGGCCCTGATCACCCCTGAGGGCTTCTCCACCTCCCCAGGCTCCTGAGGGGCGATCGGGGCAGCAGCCACCACTCACACCCGCTGACAGCACTGGCCCCACTCACACCTGCTGCTGGTGCCAGCCCCAATCACTCTGCGTCGTCAGCGGGTGCGAGTGGGCTGGCACCATCAGTGCATGGGAGCGGTGGCAGTGGGAGCGGGGCTGCCAGCAGGCGGGGGACTGGGGGCCATGGTGGGAGGGGCCAGGAAGGGGTGCAGAAGATGGGCCGAGACCTGCCCCTGTGACCACCACAGCCTTGCGGCCCACAGTTCCTTTCAAGATGCACGAATTTGTGCACTGGGCCTCTGGTCCATATAATAAAAGCCTAAGCAACCATTACGGCAGAACGATCAAAACGACTGGTTGCCATGATGTGCACTGACCACTAGGGGGAAGATGCTCAATGTGCTAGTGGTTAGTGTGCTGCGGGAGCGCTGCTCATCCAGAAGCCAGGCTCACGGCTGGCGAGCGCAGCGATGGTGGCAGGAGCCTCTCCCACCTCCGTGGCAGCGCTAAGGAGCAGCGAGCCAAGCAGTAAGGAATAGTGAGCAGGCAGGCAGTAAGGAGTGGACTGTGAGAGAGATGTCTGACTGCCGGTTTAGGCCCACTCCTGGGGAACGAGAGGGTGCAGGCCGGGTGGGATCCTCCACCTTCAGGGCATGAATTTCATGTACCAGGCCTCTAGTCATATAGTACTTGATTATTTTCAGACTGGCTTCTTTTACTTAACAATATACATTTAAAGTGCTTTCCTGTCTTTTCATGGCTTGATAGCTAGTTTATTTTTATTGCTGAATAGTATTTTATTGTACGGACAGTCCACAGTCCATTCACCTGTTGAAAGACATCTTGGTTGCTTACAGTTGGGGCAATTATAAATAAAGCTGCTGTAAACATTCATGTGCAGGCTTTTGGGTAGACATTAGTTTTCCACTCATTGGTTAAATGCAAAGGGGCACACTTGCTGGATCATATGTAAGAGTATGTTTAATTTTATAAGAAACTGCAAAACTGTCTTCCCAAGTGGCCGTACCATTCTGTACTCCCACCAGCAATGACTGAGAGTGCCTGTTGCACTCTCACCAGCATTTAGAATTCTCTGTGTTTCCGATTTCGGCCATTCTAATAGGTATGTAGTAGTATCTTAGTGTTTGAATTTGCATTTCCCTGATGACATATGATGTTGAGCATGTCCACATATGCTCATTTGCCATCCGTATATCATTTTTTGGTGAGATATCTGTTCATATCTTTTGCCCATTTAAAAAATCGGGTTGTTTTCTTAACGTTGGGTTTTAAGATTCCTTTGTGTTTTTTGTATATAAGCCTTCATCAGATATGTTTTTGCAAATATTTTCTCCCAGTCTTTGGTATGTTTTTTGTTTTCCTAACAGTGTCTTTCATAGATCAGAAGTTTTTAATTTTAATGAAGTACAACTTACCAATTTTTTTCTTCAGAGATCATGCTTATGGTGTTATATCTAAAAACTCATTGCTAAACACAAAGTCTCCTAGATTTTCTCCTATATTACTTTATAGAAGTTTTATAATTTTGTATCTTACATATAGATATACTATTCATATTGAGTTAATTTTTGTGAAGGGTGGAAAGTCTATGTCTAGATTCATTCTTTTGCATGCAGATGTCCAGTTTTCAGCACCGTTCATTGAAAAGACTCTTTTCTTCATTGTATTGCCTTTGCTCCTTTGGCAAAGATCAGTTAACTATTGTTGTGGGTCTACTTCTGGGTTCTTCTGTTCCATTGATCTGTTTGCCTAATCTTTCGCCAATACCACATTCCTTTTTCTTTTAATACATAGATTTTTATATCTAACAATTTAAAAATACACATTTTTCTCAACTATACATGGAACATTTTATAAAAATTGATATGAACAAGTCATAGAGAACACATCAAAAATTTAAAAAATATTGTTAGGAATTATCTTTGACTACCACACAATGAAATAAGTTAGTGTAAATAGATAAATTGTTAAAATTCCCCATGTATTTTGAAAATGTAAAACCACACTGCTCAATAATTAATGCAAATTTAAAATACCTAGAACTGAATGATATGAAAACATTACATAGCAATATTTGAGGAATAAAGCAAAAGCAGACTTTGAAGAACATTTATGTTTTAAATAGGTATATGAGATAAGAAGTTAGCTACAGGGGGGAATAAGCTACAGGGGAGAAATACATTAAAAAAAGAATAGATTTTCATGTACAGAGTAAAGACTGCTGGGATTTTTTTAAAATTACCATTTACATTCAATACTGTTTTGTACCAGCTGTAGGAGTACAGCTTAGTAGACAGTCATATACCCTACAAAGTGCTCCCCCTGTTATCCCAAGCACCCACCTGGTACCATACATATACAGTCCACACAATATCATTGTTCCTTACGCTGTACTTTACATCTCCATGACTATTTTGTGATTATTTGTACTTCTTAATCCCTTCACCCTTTTCACCCAGTCCCCCAGCCCTACTCCCCTGTGGCAACCATTACTCTGGTCTCTGTATCTATGAGCCTGCTTCAGTTTTGTTTGTTTGTTTTTTTCTCTTCTTTAGATCCCACATCTATATATATAAAAGCCTAAGTGACTGAATGAATGACCAGTTGACTGGTCACTATGATGCACACTGACCACCAGGGGGCAGACGCTCAATGCAGGAGCTGCCCCCTCATGGTCAGTGTGCTCCCACAGAGGGAGCACCGCTCTGCCAGACACCGGGCTCACAGCTGGTGAGTGCAGCTGCGGCCTGCAGGGATCAGGTCAAAACCAGCAGTCTGACACCCCCCCAAGGGGTCCCAGATTGCAAGAGGGCACAGGTCAGGCTGAGGGACCCCACCAGTGCATGAATCTGTGCACCAAGCCTCTAGTATAAGTAAAATCATATGGTATTTCTTTCTCTGTGTGACTTATTTCACTTAGCATAATACCCTCTAGTTCCATCCATGTTGTTGCAAATGATAAGATTTTATTACCAAGTAATATTCCATATTGTAAATGTAGCATCACTTTTTTATCCACTTGTCTATTGATGAGCACCTGGGTTGCTTCCATATCTTGTTATTGTAAATAACATGGCAATGCACATAGGGGTGCATATATTCTTTCAAATTATTGTTTTGGGTTTCTTTGTATAAATACCCAAAAGTGGAATCACTGGGTCATAGAGCAGCTCCATTTTTAATTTTTTGAGGAAACTCCATACTGTTTTCTATAGTGGCTGCACCAGTCTACATTCCCACCAGCAGTGCACGAGGGTCCCCTTTTCACCACATCCTCGCCAACATTTGTTATTTGTTGATTTATTGATGATAGCCATTCTGACAGGTGTGAGGTGGTATCTCATTGCAGTTTTTTTTTTCTGTTTTATTTTAATCCTCTCCCAAGGATATGTTTATTGAGGAAGGGGGAGAGTAAGAAAGAGGGAGGAAAAGAGGGAGGGAGGGAAAGAAGCATTCATGTGAGAGACATCGATCTGTTGCCTCCCAACTGGGGATCGAACTCACAACCCAGATATGTGCCATGACCTGGAATTGAACCCATAACCTTTTTGGTATATGGGACGATGCTCCAACCAGCAGAGCCACGGGCTGGGGCTCTTATTGTGGTTTTAATTTGCATCTCTGATAATTAGAGACATTGAGCATCGTTTCATATGTCTATTGGCCGTCTGTGTGTTCTCTTTGGAGAATGTCTATTCAGGTCTCCTGCCCATTTTTTAATTGGATTGTTTGGGGGGCGTTTTTGGTGTTGATTTGAGTTCTTTGTAAATTTTGGATATTAACCCCTTCTCAGGTGTATCATTGGCAAATATTTTCTCCCATTCAGTGGGTTGTCTTTTCTTGATGGTTTCCTTTGCCGTGCAAAAGCTTTAGTTTGGTGTAGTTCCCTCTCCATTTTTCCTTTTTTTCCCCTTGTATACCACACTTTCTTGATTACCATGGTTTTATAGTAAGTCTTAGAATTGGATAGTATCAGTCCTCTGACTGTTTTTCTTAAGCATAATGTTGGCTATTTTGGACCTTTTGCCTTTTCATATAAACTTTAGAATTAATTTGTCAATATCCACAAAAGAACTTGCTGAGGTTTTGATGGAAATTGCCTTGAGTCTATAGCATAAGCAAATGTGAAATTTCCTCTGCTAAAATTCTTCCTAATATGTCAGTTGTGTTACCCAAAGTTAGCATTATATCAGAACTTACTATATACAGATATACTCTCCCCCTCTCCCTCTCCTTTTCCGTCTCTCTTCCTCTCTGAAACCCTCTTTTCTCCCTCTGAGCTTTTTGAAAGTTAATGGTGATTTTTCACTTCTAAGTACTTGTGTATAAGCCCCCTAAGAAGAAGGACATTTACCTATATAACCACTATTATTGACCCTAGGGCAGTGGTCGGCAGACTGCGGCCCCTTGAGTGTGGTGGCTCTTCCACAAAATACCACGTGCGGGCGCGCACATACAGTGCGATTGAAACTTCGTGGCCACACTCAAGGGGCCAAAGAGCCGCATGTGGCTCGTGAGCCGCAGTTTGCCGACCACTGCCCTAGGGTAATTAACATTAATTCATCAAAAAACATGCCTGTCCTCAGTAAAGCTGAGGTTTTTTGTTTTTTGTTTTTTTCTATTTTTATTTTGCTTTTAATTCCTGTCCTGTACTAATCACTGTGCTGCTGGGATGTGAAGATAAATAAGCAAAGTGCCTGCCTTTAAGAAACGCAGTCTCCTGCCCTGGCCGGTATGGCTCAGTTGGTTGAATGTCATCCCATGCACCAAAAAGGTCATGGGTTCGATTCCCGGTCAGGGCACATACTCAGGTTGCTGGTTTGATCCTGTTTCTCTCTCCCTCTCCCTCTCTCTCTCAAATTAATAAAAACATTTTTTAAAAAAGTTCAGACTCCTGCCCTGGGTGGTTTGGCTCAGTGGATAGAGCATCGGCCTATGGACTGAAGGGTCCCGGGTTTGATTCCAGTCAAGGGCACATGCCCGGGTTTCAGGCTTGATCCCCAATGGGGGCGTGCAGGAGGCAGCCGATCAATGATTCTTTCTCATCATTGATGTTTCTAGCTTGCTCTCTCTCTCCCTCCCCCTCCCTCCCTCCCTCCCTCCTCCCCCCCTCTCCCCCCCCCTCCCCCCTCTCCCTCTCCTTTTCCGTCTCTCTTCCTCTCTGAAACCAATAAAAATATATTTTTTAAAAAAATAAAAAATAAAAGTTCAGACTCCTGGGGAGACAGACATCTAAGACAGGTGACAGGCTGGGACGAGGGCCGCGGTAGCTTTATCTACCTCCTTCACTCCAGGAGGGTGTCAGCAGGAATACTCTCCCTGCGGACAAGGAACTCTTCCGAGTGCCTCGGGAGCCTGCGCTCTGTTCCCCGATTCCTCAGCCTGACGTGCCTTTCTGCCCAGCCCCGACGGGCTTGCGTCTGTCTAGATGTGAACAGGATGTCATTAGTCTATCTGATTCTTTCCGTTTTTGTGCGAGGAGGCAAGGCCAAGCAAAGAGGAACAAGGAGGGAGGCGTTGAGAACCAGGCTGAGGATGGTTGCTTACTTCCACAGGTCAGCCGCATCAGATAAAACATGGGTTCAGCCATGAATACCAGACCCAAATTAAGAGTGGTTGGATCCAGATAGCAGGTGGCTGGCCCAGGGCGGGAATGCTGGCTCAGACCCAATGAGGTCATCCAGGGACCTAGACTCACAGTGGCTCTTGCTCCATCATCCCCTCCATGACAAGTAGGCGGACGCTGTCACCCTCATAGTTCAGAATAGCTTGTACCCACCTCTACATTCCCAGCAGCAGGATAGAGGAAGGGGCATCATTCTCCTGCCCATTAAGCCACATTTTGTAAACTACAACCCTCACATCAGTCTACATCTCATTGTTTGAGTAAATGAGATGGCTAGAATTTACGTAGACAGCCATACGTATATGCAAGTAGGGACTGAAAAACGTAGTTATCATTTGGAAGGCCATGTGCCAACCTAAACATAGAAGGGTCTGTTTCCTAGGAAAAAGGAAGAATGGATGCCAAGGGCCTACTTGCTGCCCCTTACCTACTAGCATGTCTGTAAAATGTCCCTCAGATGCCCCTTAAAAATAGGTTTATTGGCCAAATAATTGTGGAAACGTTAAACACTGTATTCATTTCATAGAGATTCACAGTGCAGAGTAACATATAAAGGCTCTGAGAAGTTCTGCAATAATGTGTCCTGTCCATCTTTATATAACTTCTTTGGCTCAAATCCCTTTTTAAAAACTTGTTTTATTTTTTGCAGAAGCCCTGTCAACCTCAGCTTTGGGAAACACTACTTGGGGAACTATTGACATTTCCTAGTTTGCAGTGATGCGAGCATTTTTACAGCACTTCCTCTCGTGATGTAGTCAACAGAAATGTGTGTTTCTTGTGTCAGTCAAAGGTTAATCCAAGAGAGAACCACTGGGAGATACATACAGGGATTTATTTCAGGAATGTGGTGTTGCACAGTGTGGGAGCTGGTTAGATACTGTGTATGGCTGTCGTCTTTGTGTGTGATCATGGAGCTCAGAGTGTACTAGTGAGCAGTTATGGAAGAAGGCGGTAACATTGGGGAGAAAGAGAACAGTGTGGAATTGATGAGGATGGATGGGAACCTGGGTCAGCCTGTCACTACGTGAGTTCCTGATGAAGCTAACGCCCAGCATTATGGAATTAAACACACTCCTGGCTCGGGAGTCAGAGAGCTGGTAGAGGACCCGAGAAGGTGGATCCAGGGGAGGGTGGCCTCAGCAGGCCTGGCTGCACCCCACACTGGGAGCTGCCTGGTGCTCCTGCACCACCTTCTGTTGTGAATACAAACACAGCTACTGCTTCACTTCCACCTTCCCATGTGGACCCGAAACACACAGGGAAAGGAGTTCTGAGCAATGGAGTTCGGCCTCCAGTTGTATCCACCAGACAGTCTACAGCAGTGATATTTGTAATAGCATTAAATTGAAAATGAGCTAAATGTATATCAACAGTTAAGTAAATAAACAGTGTTATAGGCATAGGATGGAAGTACTTGCTCCACGCACCGATGTGAATGAATCTTGCAAAAAAAAACACACACACAAAAAAACCAAAAAACTGAGCAAAAGAGAACACACACGATGATCACATTTATACAAATTTTAAAATCTAATGCATGGTGTTGGAAGTCAGGAGAGGGTCGGTGACTTGGAGGGGGCTTGAGAGGCTTCTGACATGCAGATCTGTTCAATCTGTTCTGCATCTTGGTCTTGGCGCTGGTTACAGGTGTATGCACGTTGGGAAAATCCATTGAGCTGTATAGTTATGAGAGCACTTGTATAGTATTTTTCTGTACCTACACAGCACAGAATGTAGGTAAGTTAAAGTTTTAACAAGTTACTGAGTTTGTTGCTTGTGGTGCTAGTTGTGCTGAGCCCTGCACTCAGCCTTGTTCTTTGAATGACTTTGCTTCTTTTAATTGTGTTTTCCCTTCCCCACAGGAAACATGGTGGAATGGTGTTTACCTCAAGATATTGACCTTGAAGGTGTTGAGTTCAAGTCTATGGCCAGTGGGTCCCATAAAATCCAGTCTGATTTCATGTAAGTACTTCTGAATGTAAGTCTTCTTCATTTTCTCTCCACCTTATACTTCGCCCGAGCATAAGGGGGTCTTCAGGAGGCGTGTATAAATGCCCTGAAAAAATATATATAGTTTTGCATTTATATTATTTTTCTAGAAAGAAGGTCCTTACATTTCATTAGGGTTTCAATGGGTTTCGTGACCCAAAGAAGTTAAGAGCTTCTACTGTAGTTTTTTTCTAAAAAAACTATTGGGCCTCACTTGAGGTTTGGCTTTAATGAAAACATGGAGTTTTGGTTTAGTTTCAGTTAACTCAAGATATTTATGTGCTAAAGCTTGAAATTCCAGCCTTAAGTCAGGCCAGGTTATCGTCCTGTGTAATTAAGGTTCTTGGGAGAAGGAGCAAAGGGAAAGGACAGAGCGTAATGAAGTAGCTTTAATCTTCCCCTTGGGCTGAACCCATGACTGATTTAGTGTGAGAAAGAGGAAGGAAATGTGGCCGCGCTGGTCACAGGCTCTGTTAGAGCCTCAGGAAGTGAGGACAGAGTCAACACTGTTTATGCTGATGACACGGATTGCTGGTTCCAGACAGGCCTGGAGACGAATCTTTGTACTGGGTCTTCCATCAAGTCCTTAGTTATGCAGGAGGAGAAGGGACATATTCATGGTCATGGGCAGTTGGGTAGCAGGCTTGCCAGAGATCAGTCCTGGCTCCAGCTTGATGCCCCTTGGCGAGCTCCATCATCTCTTTAGAGCTTGGGTGTCTCGTTTGGGTGGTTGAGTAGCCTAGGCTAATTGTTCCCCTGAGACCCTAAAAAGTGTTATTTTTAGGCTGAGCTTGCTTACAAAGAGCTCTGGACACAGTTTTTTCTTTTCCTGGGGACTGCATCTCAAAAAAAAAAAAAAAAAAAAAAGCAAAACAAAATCTCTCTCTCTCTGATTGTGAACCACACTGCTTATTTGGTCCATTTTAGCTATTTCCGGAAAGGCCCCTTCTTCGGCCTGGCCTGCTTCGCCAACATGCCGGTGGAGAGCGAGCTGGAGCGCGGAGCACGCATGAAGTCTGTGGGCATCCTGTCTCCGTCCTACACACTGCTTTACCGGTACATGCACTTCTTGGAGAACCAGGTCCGGTACGTGGCTTAGATATGCGTGCGGGGAGGCAGCAGGGATCTGTCCGCTGGTGTCTTGACGAGCCCTTGGTGATCAAGGTTGTGTGCCAAAGCAACAGATGCCTTTCCAAGAACATCCTCGACCATGTTTCATGCCTCAGGTGGTGGCCTTTTTCTGTCAGCTAAGGTACCACCTAATAATTCTTCATACCATAATGAAAGCTGGGGTAGGTTTTGCCTTATTTTAAAACTGTCATCCAGTTCATTTGATTAAATAATTTGCTGCCATGTGCATGACTTGTTTCTTGGAGTCATGATAATAACCTCCTTGCCCCAGGGAGGCAAACAGACTCTTAATTTTTTTAAGCCTAATCATTTATTTAGGGTAATTATTATTACTTGGGTAATAGGAAGGGAATTTTTGGCAGAAGCAGCAAAACTATTAGTCATTTAACATTCTTTTTCATTATTTAAGTATTCCAATTTCATTTCAGATTTTGAGGGAGAAATCTATCCCTAATCCTTAAACGCTGTTAAAATTTAGTACATTTGCCTCCTTTCTGACGTTTCTGTGTGTGTGTGTGTGTGTGTGTGTGTGTGTGTACTATAAAAATATATCCTTGGCATCATACGATATATATACATACATACACTTTTATCTCCTGTATTTTTTTAATTTATCATTATTTTGATTTTTTTATATAACAATCTCTCTTGATCATTATCTTTGAAACAACATAAAATTTATTGTTTGTGTGGGGGAAACATGTTTATTTAAAAACTTATATAGAAGTACAAATGAATTTTTAAAATCCTCCCACTCAGAGATGCCCATTTTTAAAAATCTTCCCACTCAGAGAGATATCCATTCTCAATATGCAGTGAATGCCATTGTAAAAGACAGTGGGGCCTTGACTTATGAGTGTCCTGACTAACGAGTTTTTTGAGATACCAGCTGTCTCTTGGCTGATTTTTTGCATTGAGTTGACAGAGTAATTTGAGTTAACGAGCTCCTTAAGGAGCTCGGTCTCGGAACGAATTAAACTCGTAAGTCAAGGCCCCACTGTAGAAATAATTTTATAAAGATGGTATTAGTATTTTATGAGGATTTAATTTAACAAATAGGCTGTTTTCATGAAATATATTTAATTTTAGTTGTATCTATTAGGAACAGAATAAATGAAACTGAAGGAATTGTCAGACTTTAAGAGAATATATATTTTTTCACAATAAGATATCTTATTTCTTGATCTCTTCCTCCAAAGTTAAGAAAAAAGATGAAAAACATGAAGATACAGTATCATTCTTATTTTTATTGAGGAATAACATGTACAGTAAAGTGCAGAAATCTTTGTAATGGTGTCATTGGTTTTTAAATTGCATTTCAACTGTTGACAGAAGCCATTATCTTCTACTTTTTCCCAGCTCTTCTCCCCTGCTTCCCATCTCAATTTTTATAGTTTGCAATATCTATTACATAAAGTTCTGTAATTATAATCCCCTCAGTTCTTAGCTCTCAGTTGTGAGATCCAATATACAGCGAATCAAACAAGATAGAAATACCACTCTTTTTTTTTTTTTTTTGCATGATTGTCCCAGAGAGGGAGAAGCCCTCCTGAATGGTAGGTGGCTGTGTTCTACTGGGTCATCCTGGGACCTAGGTCTTTCTGTCTTGTCTTCTGCCATCTTCTAGAGTATTGTCTTCATCCGCATGGTAGAAGCCTGCTGATCATTAGCATGTCGTGTGTCCCAGGAACACATTGCTTCTGCTCAAATTTCATTGGCCACATCTCAATTACTAGCCACACTTATAGCTAGAAAGTCTAGGGAATGTGGTCTTAAACTTGGTGGCCATGTGAGCAGCTAAAACTTGGAAGGTCCTATTACTAAGGGAAGAAGAGAATGGCAGTCTCTACCACTAGCAAATAATTAAGTTGTTACCCAGTTCCCACATACATCCAATTGTCCCAGTAATCACTGCCAGTTTCTCATGTATTTTTCTAGACCTTGTGTATGTGTCTATACAAATACAAATGTAGATTCTCACTTCCCCCTCTTCATATAAAAGTAACATGTTCTACATGTTTTGTGCCTTGCCTCTTTCATTAAACACTATATTTGGGAGGTCTTCTCATATTCCATATCTTCAACGATGTTTTTTGTTTCTTATGGTTGTAAAGGTTCCCTGTATAGAAGAACCAGGTTTTCTTTGTCAAATTTTGTATTGATAGGCACTTGGTTCTTTCCAGTCTTTTGCCATTTCAAATAACACTGCACTGAACACCCATGAACAAGTATCATTTCATAAGTCAGCAGAATATGTGTACATTCAATTCCCAGAAATAAAACTAGTGGTTCAAAGGGTATGTATTTGTAATGTTAAGAGAGATTGTTGCATTGCTTTCTGTAGAGAATGTACCATTTTGCATGCCCAGCAGTAATTCAAGGGGGTGCTGTTTCCTCACCACATTGCCCACGCAAAGATAAAAGCTTTGAATTTTTGGCATTCTGATAGGTACATGAGTAGTTTTCATTTGCATTTTTTTAAAAATATTTTTTTATTGATTTCAGAGAGGAAGGGAGAGGGAGATAGATATAAACTTCAATGATGAGAGAGAATCATTGATCGGCTTCGAGCCTGCAACCTGGGCATGTGCCCCAACTGGGAATTGGGAATCAGGAATCAAACTGTGACCTCCTAGTTCATAGATCGATGCTCAACCACTGAGCCACACCAACTGGGCTCCATTTTTTATAAGTGAGGTTGAGTTTGAATCATTTGTTTTTTCTGTGAACTGTTCCCATACATTTGTTTTGGGTTGTTGGCCTTTTAAAAATTAATTTATAGGAGTTCTCTGTACAATGGGAGATTTGTTCTTTGTGACATAAATTGAAAATAGTTTTCCACTTTGTCATTTATTGTCTAACATTTTTTTGTCATGCAGATTCTTTCCTTCGGTGAATTCATTAATCTTTTTTTTCTGGCTTTTAGATTTTGAGTTGTAGCTAGAAAGGTGGTTGAAGAGGGCTGAGGTAACACAAGAGAAGAGACTTGAAAGAGAGACTATGAGGGAAAGAAAGAAGCATCGTGAGGGAGGCCCAGGTCTAGGCAGGGGTGATACTAGACTGCAGTCATGACGTTTATATAAACTAACCAGACTTGATTTCTGAAAACACCTAATCTCTGTTTTATATTCGTTCTTATTTCTGATATCCCAAACTTATTAGTGGTTCATCTACAACTCCAAGATGCTGGAGAGCTACTTTATAATAAAACAATGAGAAAAGGAAGAGGGAGTGTAGTAAAGTGAAAGAGTTAAGACACATCACTACATTTGGGGACCTTGCTGAGATCTTGATTCATACAGCCAACTCAAACGACATTTTGGGGACAGCTGGTATAATTTGAATGTGGACTGGATATTAGTTTTTAGTAAGGTACCATTATTAACATAGGTGAGATAATGGCATGGTGATCATGCTATTTTTTAATTAGATTTTGTCCATTAGAGATACCCACCAAAGTATTTATGGGTAAAATATTATAAAATATTAAAAATATTTCAGGAAAAAGAGTGGAGGGGCACAGGATATAGATGTAACCATATTGATAAAACATTGATCATAGCTGAAGCTAAGTGACGGATAGAGGGTTTATTATTTTCTTCTTTCTACTTTCTGCATATAATTCAAACTTTCCATAGTAAAATGTTTAAAAAGACTAAATATAAAATTAGCATATACTTAACATAGAAATCTTTGAAAAATAGACACAAAATTCCAAGAAAAAAAGAACATGATACCACCAGCTGGACATATCTACTGTTAACATTTATATCCTTCTAGTCTTTTGCCCTTTTATAAATAAGCACATATATGTTAATTAAAAAAATAACCCAAGTCATTCACTATCTAAATTTTCTAACCTTTTAGTATATTAGGTTATACTAAAGTCCTCACCGTCATTTTGGTGGTTTCATTGCATTTCAGCATATAGATGATCACAATTTATGTAACTGTTTCACCATTTGGGGGCTTCTAGATTCTTTCTTATTTTTTCACCACTATAATATGAGCATCCCTGTAAGTAAATGATTGTTCACATCCGTATATGGAGCTCTTTAGGCCACATTCCTGGAAATGGAGCCCTCAGGTCAAGGGTGTATACAGTGTACAATTTAATAGACATTGCAAGTGACCCTGCAGAAGATGGTACCATTTGGACCTGCACCAGCAGTCCATGGAAATGCGTGTTTTCCTGCACTTGCAAAGCCAGAAGATATATATACACCTGAGTGATGGTGTAGTCGTTGCCCAGCGGCATCTCTCGTTCTTACGCCGGGTGCCTTGTTGCTGGGTGTGGTGGGGGAAGGCAGGGAGAGCCGCAGTGGAAGTCTGCATGGTCTCATACACGTCCGTATCCGTGAAGGGGCTGTGCATTTCAGACCGCCAGTGTCTCTGGTCCTGCCGGGATCCTTGATCTGGCCCAGAAGCCTGAGCTTCATATCAGTAGCATGTACTAGTATCGTGTCCATTACTCGTCAGCTTTTACCATGTCACGCCTCTTGGACATCTGCATAGATGCATGGTGGTAGTTTCTTAATCTGTGCATCCTCCTAGGTCAGATCACCAGGAGGTCTCCTGCATCTTTGACGCCCCCTTTACCTTCTAGCACTGAATTTTGTTGCAGCACCTTTCAGTTTATCTTGGTATTATGGTTTGATGATCAATCTTGTTTATTACAAAATCTATAGTGTTTAAATTTTGAGGCTTTCCTACCACAGCTGTTTACCAATTACGCAGGAACTGCCAATTTGTGTTGATGTCGATGTTCATATTCTACGTTTCATATTCCTGCCCACTCCGCTCCATCAGCTGGGAGTGTCTGAGGCGGTCAGAGGACAGGACCCTGAAGCCAGCTTTTTGTCTAAGCGACCCTGACTCAGCTTTTCTTTAGAGTCTTGGTTCAAGCATAGCATTTAATGCAGCCAAACAGAACAGTCAGTGGAGCAGCAAATCACCAATGAACCGAGAAAACAATAAAGCATTACATAAATTACCCCCTTTAACATGGAAAATACAGTTCTAAAAAACCAGTAAATGAATCTCACTCCTCTCTTTAGGGAAATTAGGTCCTAATGAAAACACCCTTGAACGTAATCTTGTCTTTGGGTTATTTTGTATTTATCAAACTTGCCTCAGTTTCACCCACAGCCCTGAAGAGTGTCTGAAATCTGCCATCTGCTCAGATAGACAAACACAACTGAGTGAGTCACTGCGGATTTCCCATCCACACGAACGTTTTTGTAAGAGTGAAAGCAGTGATTATAAACCCTGGGCAGAGCTTAAAACAGACCGTATAGGAGCCCCCGGGTTAGAGAGCTGTTACTCCGGAGACATGTATTTTAGTGATCATTCACTGAATGGAGCTGATGTTTTTTTCTTTTAAAATGTAAATTTGCCTGAAGGTCTCCTCCTGGGCTTGCCCAGAACCTTCCCCAGCCCCCTGGTTTCTGAGCCCTCCCTGTGTGCCTGGCTAGCTGCTGCAGGATCCCTGGGACTGATGTGTGCGTGACTGACGTGTCACAAATGGCGTGAGGCACCTTTTCTACTTCATTTCATTTACATCTCAAAGTAAGCCCTCTCGAGGCGGTGCCGGTCTGTACTGAAACGTACCATCTGCATTTTAAGGAAAGAGAAAGCGGATTTTGGAAAGTGTAGTGACTTGCCTGGCACCTCAAGGTGAAGTGGCAGCCGTGGCCTCAGGCTGGGGCCGCTGGTCACTCTGGAGTGGACCTGGTTGGACGATGAAAGTCTTGGGTCCAGTGGTCTGTGTCAGCGTTTGCCGTCAGCAACAGTGACAGTTTGGGGGGTTGCCTGTGTTAGTCTTCGATGTGCCAGCCGTAATTACAGGAGCCTCCCCTTGCGCGATAAAGCTAGATTTGGATTCTTTTTGTTGCAGTGGGAGGAAATTGTAGGGTGCTGAGAAAGCACAAATGGGCTAAAAAGGTGTAGGTGCCTATTTTATTCCCACTATGTCAGTGTCCTAGGGTTACCTTATCAAAGTACCAAAAACTGGGTGACTTAGAACAGAAATGTGTTTCTCACAGTCCGACGCCAAAGAATACAATCAGGGTGCTAGTAGGGCTGGCTCCTGCGAGGCTGGGAGGGGTGATGTGTCTTTGCCTCTCCGAGTGGGGTTTGCTGGCGGCCTTGCCTTCACGGCTTGTAGGTGATCACTCCTGCTCTCTGCCTTCATCTTCTCATGGCATCCTCACTGCGTGTGCGTGGCTGTGTCCAAATCTCCCCTTTTTATAAGGAACCCAGTCACATTGGGTTAAGACTCACCTTAATTATCTGTGCAGACCCTATTTATATATATAAAAGGCTAATATGCTAAGTGTCTGTCTGACTGGTAGCTATGATGTGCACTGACCACCAGGAGGCAGATGCTCAACGCAGGAGCTGCCAAGCTGCAGTGACTTGGCAGAGGCGGTTCTCGGGTGACACACCCCAAAACCAGAGAGGAGGGAGCCTGATTCCTCGCGGGGCCGTGCAATTCCACCTTCGGCCATGGGTTATGTTGTTGCTGGGGCACTGTTGGCCCGGAATTTGGTTTACTGCACTTGAGTTTGTGTTCCACCTGCTGTATGATAGCAACTTTGCAGAGTGCCCTCTCGCACTCTGGGACCCCTTGGGGGATGTCAGAGAGCCGGTTTCGGCCTTATCCCCGCAGGCCAGGCCAAGGGACCCCACCTGCCGGGGGGACCCTGCTCACTCCAAAGACACTGCGGAGGGACCGTGGGATGTTGGCTCCAGGGCATGTTCAGCCCCTCTCGCCCAATCCTGCCCCACCAGCCACCTTCTAATTAATTTCTTTTCAATGCGCATGAATCCGTGCACCAGGTCACTAGTTTCCAAATAAGGTCACATTCTGAGGTGCTGGGGGTTAGAACTCCAACATATTTTTTGGTGGGGGCACAGTTCAACTCTTAACACCCCCATTAAACATAGTGCCAAATGGTACTCCCTGCACTCCCGCATTCACCGTGAAGGCAGAATCCCCATTGTCCAAGTGGTCCAGGGCCTCCAGGCAGCTTTCTTGATTTGAGGTCAGTTGGCAGGGCTGCCCGCCACCAGGCTCTGCCATCCCAAGTGGGGAAGGCGGGAGGGGAGGAAGAGATTCTGAGCTTTTTATTCATTACTTGGTACGGAAATTCTGAGCCCTTAGTGACATCTGATAATTGTTTCCTCTTGTTTGAGACACAGCTTCCTCTTACTCTCTCACAACAACAAAGCCGCAAGCATGATTTCTCAACAAAGAGTAGCTCAGAGCAGGGATCGTGGTCTTCCCAGGCCCCCCTTCTCAGGCCCACAGCCAGGCTCTGGGAAGCCCCACACAGTGGTTAGCACACCTCGCCCAGGAACAATAGACATTTGTCACAGTCTGAGAATTCTGCCTGTTCCCCGTGAGCAGGGGAATGCGTCCCCCACCTGTCAGGGAGTATCAGATCCCATGTTGGAGTTTTTCCTAATGATCTCCTGTAATTCCCAAGGGGCGTCCCGGGCAACCTCAGAAAATGGGTCTTTTCAGTTTATCAGGGCCTTTGCCCCTAAGTATTACAGCCCTTGGGGCGGGGACGTGGGGGTGGGGGGTGAGGGATAGAGCTGTGGCAGCCACCAGGTCTCGATCTCAACCTGCATGTGCCTGTTTGCAGACACCAACTGGAGATGCCAGGACATTACTCCCATCTGGCTGCCTTCTACGAGGACAAGAAAGGGGTGCTCCATGCTGGTCCTGGGAGGGGCGGCAGCCTGCCCCCCGTCTACTGGCTGCCTTCCATCCACCGGTACATGTACCCAGAGATGAAGGTGAGGTCTGCTGTACTCTCGCACGTTTTGGGCTTGTGTCTGCATACAGTAGTGCTTACTTGTGTTTTTAATTAATAAGGAATTTATGTCTTGGGCTCGTGCCCAACGTCCACTTTTGATAGAGTAGGATTGCTAACTAGCATTTGGGTTCTTTTAAAACATAAAGCAAGTTACCTTAAACACTGTGCTTTCTAGACCCTTCATAATCTTTGTGCAAAATCGTATTGATAGGCCAGTCTGGGTGGATTCTGGGGGAAAGAGGTGGTTTTGAGTCTATTGATTCAGACATTTTAAAGTCAGACATTTGAGCTAATGATGAAGAGTTACAGCGGGTGTCACATTTTTTTATTAGATTTTTTTGCATATTGCTTTATTGTGTATTTTTTCTGAAGTACTTTGCCTTTGTACTAGGATATATTTGTTTACAGTTAAGAAAACACCTGGCCAAGTGTTAGGTGTTGGGAGGGAAAAAGATGACTATGAACTTGTGACCTTGTAGGTGGTCACAAGATACTTCAGAAACCTTGAGCTTCCTTCCTGATGGAAATTATGTCATGAGTTTAAGGGAGAAATCAGGGAAGGCTTTTTGGAAGAGGAGGTGATCCCTGAAGTGTTTGGATAGGCAGAAAGTGAGGGATGCTGACTCCAAACTGAGGGAAGGCATGGCCAACAGTGGCTCCCAAATTAATGGTTTCAACCAGTGCATATTTATCATCTCACAGTTTCTGTGGGTCAGGAATCAGGTACGGCTTAGCTGGGTACTCTGCTTCATGATCTCTTGTGAGACCACAGTTAAGGTGTCAGTCAAGGTTTGAGTCTCATCTGAAGGCTCGACTGGGGAAGTGTACCCACTTCTGAGCTCACGTTGTTGTTGGGAGCATTGAGTTCCTTGAGGGTTTTGGACTGAGGGCCTCCGTACCTTACTGACCGAGTGACAGGCTCCTGTGTTTACCATGAAAGGAGGGATGGTTGCAGTTGAAGTGCAGTGGACTGTTCCGCCAGCAGGCCCTGTGGGTCTTCCTCCTGGTGACCTCAGAATGCAGGACCACCTGGTTACTCAGGTACCTGGACAGCACAGAGCAAAGCCCTCAATAGCATCCTTGAAGGCTGAGGGCTCAGAGGCGGCCAGTGGCCTTCGCAGAGACCTCATTCTGCACAGCAGCTGGGTCCCCATACATTTGGGGACCTATTTTGGGACCCTTTGCTCATCATTTTATACCTTGCAGTGTCCAGTAATGTTTGTGAGTCAAATGTTCTTGCTGGGGTGTACGGTCACATCAGATACTTCTATTTATGACTCTTAAGAAGTTTCGTTCAGTCCTGTTTCCCCAGCACCTATCTCTCCTGAGTAAAGTAGTTAGTGACCCTTGAACTCAAACTTCAGTGTGTCAGGGGAGCTGTTGAGTGATAGGCATCTAATTTAAAGGTGGGACTTTGAAAGAGGAAACTATCACTTTATGTGGAAGTAACCTGCATCTGTTTGGTTATACTTTGGGGTTTATTTTAGAGGGGTTCACACCCGCCTGTATTGAATATTTTTTGTAGGAATATGTCCATTTCTTCTAGATTGACCAGTTTGTTGGAATAGAGTTGCTCATAGTACTTTTTTATGATTCTTTGTGTTTCTTTGGGGTCTGTTGTTATTTCGCCTCTTTCATTTCTGATTTTGTTTATTTGGGTCCTCCCTCTTTGCTTCTTGGTGAGCCTGGCTAGAGGTTCATCAATCTTGTTCATCCTTTCAAAGAACCAGCTTTTGGTTTTATTGATCTTTTGTATTTTTTTTGGTCTCTATGTCATTTATTTCTGCTCTGATCTTTATTATTTCCTTCTGCTCACTCTGGGATTTTCTTGTTGCTCTTTTCTAATTCTTCAAGTTGCAGAGTTAGATGGTTTATTACCAGTATTTCTTGTTTTTTGAGGTAGGACTGTAATGCTATGAACCTCCCTCTCAACACTGCTTTCACTGTGTCCCAAAGATTTTGGATTGTGTGTTTTCATTGTCATTTGTTTCCAGGATGTTTTTTAATTTCTTCTTTGATCTCTTTGGTAACCCACTCATTGTTTAATAGTATGCTATTCAGCTTCCAAGTGTTTGAATTATTGTGATTGTTTTTATTGTTTGAATATTTTTAAAATGACATTTCTAACAAGCTATTCCTCCCTTTTTATTTTTTCAGATCACACACCCAGCTGGCTGCATGTCTCAGTTTATTAAGTTCTTTGGAGAACAGATCCTCATTCTTTGGAAATTTGCCTTACTTAGAAAGCGCATTCTGATATTTTCTCCCCCTCCTGTGGGTGTCGTGTGCTATCGAGGTAACTAGAGGCCAATGTCAGAGGCTCTTCCTGAGTTCCCCAGGGCAAATGCTTGAGTCCTTCCATTGTTGACCAAGTTCAGAAGGTTCTGGGCCACAATAAGGGAGGGGGCCAGAGTTTTAAGCCTGGAGTGACCTGGTTGGATCTGGATTTAGAACGTGGACTCGTGGCAATGCAGAAAATGCACTGGGTGATGTGCCAGGGTCCCGTGACAGATAAGGGTCTGGATTAGAGCAGAGAAGATGGATTGTAGTTAAGAGATAAGCTTGACAGCATTTGGTGTGTGGCTGGGTTGTAAGGTTCTGATATGTGTGAGGTTGTAATGGAGGAAGAGTCTAGGGCAGTGGTCGGTAAACTCATTAGTCAACAGAGCCAAATATCAACAGTACAATGATTGAAATTTCTTTTGAAAGCCAAATTTTTTAAATTTAAACTATATAGGTAGGTACATTGTTATTAACTTAATTAGGGTACTCCTAAGGCTTAGGAAGAGCCACACTCAAGGGGCCAAAATGCTGCATGTGGCTCGTGAGCTGCAGTTTGCCAACCACGGGTCTAGGATGACAAGGATGTTGGGGCCACCAGATGGGGACTGAGGAGGAGCAGGTGGTATGAGAGTGAACTTTGGACATGGTGAGTGTGTGCTGTGAGGCCTTCTCCAGATGTCCACCAGGCACTGGTGTAGTTGGGTCAGGACCCTGGGGGAATGTTGGGCTGATCACCATATGATGGACAGCATCCATGGGGAGAGGGAGAGAAGAGAAGCTCAGGAAGTGAACCATAAGGAGGAAGACAGAAGGTCTTCCTGAGGTGGGACTGTCAGGAGGAAGGGGCCAGAAGGTGGAGGTCATAGTAGGTGTGAATGTTGAGGAGGTCAGGTCAGCAGCGCCCCGTCCTACGCAAGCCCTAGCATAGGGAAGACTGAGACCTGCCCACTGGGTCTCGTAGACCATCACTGGCGTGGCCTTGAGGACCTCAGTTCTGCTGCGGTACCTAACAGGCTCCTATCACCTCCTTGGAATCAGGACCACCCGCTACTCAGACGCCTGGGCAGCATAGAGCAAAGCCTTCCATAGCATCCTTGGAGGCTAAGGGCTCAGAGAGGGCCGGCGGCTTCGCAGGCGGAGGGGCTGGGAGGGACAGACTTTCCCCTCACTGTCTCCGTCCCCACAGTATACTGCTGCTGCTGCCTGGCCAACGTCTCCCTGCCCGGCCTCGGGGGCACCATTCCCGAGTCCAAGCCTTTCTTCTATGTGAACGTGGCTGACATTGAGAACCTGGAGGTAGAGGTGTCCTATGTGGCCTGTGAGTACGGAGCTCTCCCCGCCTCCTGCCCACACGCCCCTGCCCCGAGTACTTTCCACAGCTTCCCGGCTCCCCAGGGGCCCTTCTCAGGGACTCAGGCTCCTGAGCTCCTGTTCCCCGGTGGGTGGGCTGGTGCCCTCGGTGACGGCCTCCGGGTCCAGCTCCTGCCCTCGGGTCTCACAGGCACCACGGAGAAGATTTTCGAGGAGAAGCGGGAGCTGTACGATGTCTACGTGGACAACCAGAATGTGAAGACACACCACGACCACCTGCAGCCCCTGCTGAAGATCAACAGCGCCGACCGGGAGAAGTACCGGCGGCTCAACGAGCAGAGGTAGAGCCCAGGCAGCCCCGGCAGTGCCCTCAGGGAGATGTCCCCAGGTGGGACTCCTGGACCGGGTCTCTGCCATCCCTTCCAGCCCACCCCTCCCCTCAGAGCATATGGCAGGCCTGGGCAATGGGCGGTGATGAAGCGGGGCCCAGCACAGCCTCCTGATAGCATAGCAGATTGCGTGGGGAGCTGCTTTCTAATGGACTTGAATCTGCAGAGCAGAGGCCAGGCCTGGAGCATTTGGCGTGTGCACCACAGTACCGAGCTGCTTCATAATGCTCTGCAGTTCACTGTCCTGCACAACCAGTGGCCTCATTAGCATCCCACCTGATGGGCAAATGGGAAGGATTGCCACTTGCTTGAGGTGACACAGGGCCAGACCCGGCCCTGGACCCAGGGTTTGACTCCCAGTCCTATTTATTCATGTCCGGCCCCTTCTCTCCCTGCCTTTGGATGGGGGACCTGCTCTGGGTCCTCCTCGTTCCTGGGTGGAAGTGGTCTGTGTGGACGCCCTCACGATGACCTTGCCGATGACAGAGACCTTGCAGCCCTGCAGAGTCTCATGGTGCTTCCCTACAACAGGCAGACGCTGCTGTACTCCCAGGAGGTGGAGGGGGACTACGGCCCATGTGAAGAGGACCTCTTTGTGCTGTAAGTCGCTGGGCTGGGCTGTGGGGCCTCCCTGAGGGCTCCATTAGCACCAGCGCTGTACGCTGGATCCCTCCCAGGTCACGCTGCAGGCCAGGGAGGTCCCTCATTGCTTCTGCCCATGTAAGAAATATACAAACCTGTAGGTAATTTTTGACTTTGAGCCAAACAATTGCTGGGAAGCAAAATCTCAAATGCTCTGGAGAATGGCAGTTTTGCAGCTTATTTTATGCATTAGAATTAAAGGAGGAGACGGAAGGACGGTGCCTGAAGCCCACTGATTGTGTGTTTTCCGAGCTACATGACAACAGTGGACGAGCTCACATAAGGCAGAGTCCGACCTTTGCTGAGGAGCTGTGGGCCTGGGGGGGGACTGCCTGCCGTGACCTGCCCAGTTAGGATCTGGTGGTCAGACCATCCCATGGGGTCACTTTTGGTCAGTGAGCTTGTCAGGCTGCCATGTGCCCCCAAGCTTGTCAGGTTAACTGCACGTCCCCTTTTTCCTTCCCACTGCCCAGGGCACTCAGAGCTGGGCTCCATACAGTCAGCCCGGAACCCCGACATGCTATTAGTGGGGGGCCCAGAGGAGCTAAGGAAAAAAGCAGGGGAAGATCATTAAGAGGAAATGGGGTCCTGGGGTTTGTCCTGTTGGGCATTTGCAGGATGGTCACTGCATAGGAGCTGTTTGTCCCTCAGGACTCAGGGACTTCTCCTCCGCTGCTGCCTTTGAGTAGAGCAGTTCTTTGCACTGAATCTTATGGGATAATCTGAAAATTTAACCCCTGAACCTAAT
Source organism: Myotis myotis (assembly GCF_014108235.1). NCBI lineage: Eukaryota > Metazoa > Chordata > Mammalia > Chiroptera > Vespertilionidae > Myotis > Myotis myotis. The sequence continues at coordinate 52,695,458 of NW_023416315.1, forward strand.
GAAATCATGCCCCCCCAGATCTGTTGGTGGTCAGGGTGGGAGCCCAGCCTGTATCCCTCAGAGCATCGGCTTCATTCCTGAGCAGCTTTGAACTAGCGCTCAGTGAGGAGAACAGAGGTGCGGCTGCTTCCTGTGCCCCGTCCTGGGTGGGGTGTGGTCTCCCTGCGCCCTGTTCTGGATTGGGTGGGGGGTGGGGGGGAGAGCTTGCAGTGAGAACCCTCTATGACTTTGGTGTTGAAAATGTAATATTGATATTTCAACAAAGTGCAGGACTGTGATCCTGATAAAGTGTTGAGGTGTCAGAGTACCTGGGAATGGTCTCCTCAAGGGTTGACACCTTCCCTGGTACCTGGAGTTCCTGGGCGTCCACAGCGTCCTTGGCCATGATGGCCGTTGCAGAGCCCGCCCGAGAGCACTGTGGGACCCAGCCGAGCAGCCTGGGCACCGAATGCCTTCTCTGGGCACGGTTCACATATTCCTGTGGCTCTGCAAATCAGTGACATGAGAGCATGCTCTGAATAATGTTTAAAAAGTAATCAAAGGGAAACAGACACCAAGGATGATGGTCAGCTGTGGCAGTGCTGGTTCCTGCAGCGTGGCTCGGTGTCTCCCTCACCTGTCACGCGCAGCCTTGCTGGTTTCAGAGCGCCCCACGCCCACCGCAGCTCCTCCGAGCTGCACCTTTAACGTGGGCATCCGTGTGGGCCAGCGAGGCCTGCAGAGGCCCAGGCGTCAGTCGTTTCAGAGCCTCCTGCCGCCGCTGTTACCCAGCCCAGGCTCAGAAGGTGCATTTGTTTCTCTCTGAAGGGCCTGACCTCAGAACTGGAGCTCCATTGTTGTCTTAACTCCCCTGTGACTAAGCACAGAGAGGAACACAGCACGCCCCCCCCTCCCCCAGACTGTTTAACCTTCTGGTCCCCTCCCAGCAGGCCATCACTTGCTCAGAGATTCCCCTGATCATACCGGGATTAATGCCAGTGTTTTCTTTGCAAACCTTAGTCGTACTTGAATAACCCTTCCGTTTAACTTTGGTCCTGTTTTCTTTTTTAAAAGAGATTTCTGACTTTTTGAAACCATTGAAAGGTATATTCAACAAGACAGTGTGGCCTGGTTCCCCAGGCGGGACTCTCTGGTGAGCTTCTTGTCTTTTCTGCCCTCCCTCTTCTGTGTCTCGTCTCGGGAATGCAGGTTTTTCCTCGAGCAAAACAACCGGATATTCCAGACGCTGCTGGAGGTGTCCGCCAGTCAGGACAAAACTCTGACAGCCGAGCATGCGCGGGGCATGGGCCTGGACCCCCAGGGCGACCGCAGCTTCCTCATGGACCTGCTGGAGGCCTACGGCATCGATGTCATGTTGGTCATCGACAACCCCTGCTGCCCATAGGAGTGGAGCCGGGCTGGTGAGCTGTTCGCGGGACTCCGCCAGGCCCCCGAGGGCTCACTTTTTATTAAGTGGACACAAAGGGGATATTGTTTATACTTTCCAACCGATGTAATTTTTGCAATCGCCGTTCTTCCCTTGCTCTGGAGAGGTGAGATGAGACTGCCGTGGTCTGTGTGCTGCTTCGGCAGGACGCTGGAGTCTGCCGCCTTCTCCCAGAGTTGCTGCCTGCTTTGGTCTCGGGTGTTCTCATCAGCGTTGACTTTCTCCTCTCCTTGTTGAATGCCCTGAGATGCGGCAAAGGCCAAGTGTCGCTAGGAGTGGGCTGATCTCTGGAGACACAGGTGGACTGTTCCGGAACTCTGTGTGGCCTGTGGCCTGCAATGGATTCAAGGATGAGACCACGTCTTCCCTAAGTGTGGTCGTGGGTGTCCCCCGTGGCGGAAGCTAGACCAGGTGACCTTTCAAGGTCATCAGTTCTGAGAGTCCAGGCTGGGGGTGAGATCCATTTTCCTGTTCATTAGGACAAATCTGTGTCTTCCTGTGAGTAGAGGTCTGAGTGGGACAGAAGGATGTTTCCGACCCCGAGTACGAGCTTCTCCTGGGACCGGGCGACAGGGAGAGGCTCCTTGTCAGTCAGCCTAGACTCCTCCCAGTTCTTGGCGGCCACTCAGTGCAGGAGTCCTCCTCCTCAGAATCCCCCTCTCGGGATGGGTTGGCAAATTCATTTTCCAATTCAGTCTCAAGGGCTACCCATCCTCTTGGAATAATTTGGGTATTTTTAAAGAGTAGCATTTGTTGCCCAAAGATGGAGGAATTGAGGTGCAGGATAGAAGATGTTCCTTCATCCGGGTGAGCCCTCTGGAGGCGTGACCAGGAGACTCGGATCAAAGCAGAGCCTCCCTGGCTTCTGTAATCCAGCCGGGATCCGAGCTGGTTAACACCGAGCTGAGAGCACATTAGCAAGACCGTGGGCTGGCATGGAGCCTCAGAGCTCCTCCTGCAGAGAGGATGTTCCTTGAGCTAAGTAACTGGGGACAGGGACCTATCAGGTTTGTTAGCAAATATGACAGTGCCTTTCCCGGGAGAGCGTTCGGGAACCGAGGTATCAGGTGAGTTTCTGCTTTCCTCTCAGAGGTTTCGGTCCGGACAGCTCCCATCGGTCCCTGCCTGTTCGCTTTGGCTGGGCGTTCTATGGATGGATGTCAGCTTCGGTGAGGTAGCGATTGTGACATAGGAAGCCGGCTCCTGTGAGTAGTCTTAGGGCTGTAATTTAGGATTTTGACTTAAGGAAATAATTCCTTCCCCTACCCCTTTCCTGCCTGGCTGTTACCGGAATAGCCATCAGTGTGTCGTATCTGTGGCCAGGCTAATGCACACAGCAGAGAGAAATAACCTTCCAATGGGTGAGTCGCATGACTGAGCTGTTTTCACTGTGGCTCCTTCCGAAGGAATTCAAGGCTACAGAAATGCACACGTGGGACCGCCAACAGGCATCGAGTCATCAAGGCAGTGCCTTTTCTGTAAATATGTAAATAAGCGTGGGCATTGAAATGTAGACCGTGCAGTACATTTCTCTCCCTGCAGTCATGTCAATAGTATGTGTGTTTATAGAAGAAAACATCCGTGTGCAAGCGGGAGCTGCCCTGCCGTTTTCCTAGAGGAGCGCCCTCTCTCAGCTCGGGGCGGCCTTCTCACCGGGCCGAGTCCTGGTTACTGTCGGTGGTGTGCAGAAGGTTCAGGGGTGCAAAGCTGGGGTGGGTGGCTGGAGCAGGGGTGGGGGTGGAAGGGCAGGGCAGATTCCCGTGGAGGACACGGGCAGACGCTGTTTCTGTGGAACTGGGGAGTGTGTTGGAAGAATGCCTTTTCAGCACTTCGGCTCCAGTCTGTGCATGCGAACACTTGTGTCTGTGATCTTATAAACTCGGAGCTCGGAAGTGCTGAGGTACAGGTGGTGGGGTGAAAATGAGGCTCCTGGAGTTCCCTTTGAATGGTGGGTCAGGGGCTCTGGGCTTCGCTCAACTCACTGCTGTGGGCAGCCATCTGTCTGGCATGTCCGTGCGCCCACCCTCATGCCATGTAGGGGTCTGGGGTCTGGGTGCCCCAGTGGGGAACATACATACGAGGCTGTGCCATGTCTTAGGTCATGGGGAACCTGGCCCCAGCTGACCCCAAAGCGGAACTTGTCTGTCCCCTCCCTGCTGGCCTTCCCCGCCCTGCAGCTTCCTCATGGGACTAGAAAGGGGGTGTGGTGCCACCTCTGCTTGGCTGACCAGCGTGCACACTGGCTCTGTATTCCCTTTGTAGCGGTTTCTCATCTCCCGAGCATTTCTTGCTTCAATTGAGATGTGGAGGTTCCCCTTTGAAAGCTTGCTGTGGACCTGTCATCCCCCTGCCTCCTCCCCACTGTCTCGCGTGGGCAGCCCAGCCCAGCATGATTTGCTGCCTGTTTCCTAGAAGGGGAATGAGTTTGTGAGGTCTGAGGCAGGAATCCTTGGGTGGCGGCGGCAGAAGCTGGAAGCCACCTGGGTTTGGTTTTCTGTCCCTGTTGAAATACTGAGAAACCATCACTTTCGTCTGGAAGATGTTGGTGAGCATCCTTTGAGGTCCTGCCTTCCCGGTCTGTAAGCTGGGAGTGGGGGGGCAGGGATGCCTATCGCGACCACTGACCTGGAACCTGTTGGAAACTTAACCTGGGGTGTGGCCCCTTGACTTAGAGCTGTTGCTGGAGCAAGCCCTCCCTGGCCCCACTGGCCGGGTCCCTTGGGCAACTTTCAGCCTGAGCTTGTGTCGTGCTGGGAGCCGGGAACCATCCTGGGAAGTGCTGACCGGAGATTCCTGGACTGCGCTGACATCCTGAGGTCGTGTTGGAAGAAACTCCAGGTTGCGAGAATCCTGGTGAGGCCTAATCCAGGCGTGGGGGTTACTGATGTTAAAGTGGGTTTTTCCAGTTTGCAGGCTTGGCAGATGGCAGTAGTCAGCCTTTGCCGCCATGTCCAGTTGTCCTCTAGCTCGGGACTGCCTTTGGAAGGAGTCAGAAATGGTCGGGCTTATCGCCTACCAATTGAAGTCTGGGCCACGTTGTTTGTTGAGAATTTGCTTTGGCTTTCGTGGAGCATGACGTTCTGCCCAGTTGGGGCCCTGGGCCTCAGTAAATTGTGACTCCATGAGTTAGGAGGCATGTGCCTCCCAAATCCTTCATCCATGCGACACCTCTTCTTGCAGTTGGCTGGGGCAGGGAAGCCGAATTCAGGGATGTATTTATTGGTGGAAATAAGTTAGCATAGGAATTTGCATCTATAACTTGACCTTGTTTGGTTCCATGTGAAAGTCGAGATGGGGAATTTAAGTGTAGCATGGGGTGTAGGTAATTCTAAATACCGTGTGTGAAGATTCATTTATCAGTGTAACGGCCTGTGATATTTTAGCTAGAGGATAAAGACAAAGCTCAATTAAATCACAGCTCAATCACTGTTTCTCCTGCTGGTGGCGAGGAGGAGGAGCCAGCTATTTGTCTTGATACATCGAGAGCCCTTTAGGCACAAATAAAAGAGGAGATTATTCACCTTTAAACTGTGGCCTTTAGGGAAACTTTTGCAAAGGGCAGTAACAAATTAACCTTTTAATGGTGGTATAGGAGCCCTCCAGGGAAGAGGCCGGAACCGGACCTCAGGGACCTTTTTTTGTTTGTTTTTCTGGTGTGTTTTTTATGAAACGACAGGGCCCAGGGAATGGACTAAGATGCTTTCTCCAGGCCCAGAGCAGCTCATTCTTGCAGAGGTACAGGAGGGGAGGAAATCATAAGACATTGTTCTGATTGGCAGTGAACTTGCCTTAGTGTGATGACAGAAAACAGCAAGAAAGTTAATCTAGGGACCAACACGCATGCACAGCTTTATCTCCGTTAGGTTCCTCGCTAGTGGGCGGAGGATCCAAGAAAAGTCCAGTCCCGGGCTTTCCCCTGCCCTGCTCAGCTCCACCATGTTCTGCAGCCAGTGAGGATCCTGCAGACCCAGATGCTTATATCCGCAGGCCCCCCCCCCCCCCCCCCCCCTCCGCATTTCAGGAAAACCGTTTTCTGATTCAGGTAGCAGAAGAGGAGTTAAGAGCTCCTTTTACTCCCAAGTTGTGGATTTTTAATATTCCATTGTGTTACTAATATACCTCTGTTCCCAGGAGCCAGTGGAGTACTGAGTATTATGGGGAAAGGCTAACTGTGAATTAAGTTAATGTTTTTTCTTATAAGAAATGGAAGTTTATTTTTATATCAATATTACTGTGTGATGAAATGAGTATGCAAATGTTAGAATGGAAGGAAATTTCCAAACTGTAATCGTAGAAGAAATGGGCAGTTTGGGAATTTAGAAGCAACTGAGACCCCATGAAAGTTTTATGACTTTAGATGTTTTGGAGAGTGAACAAGGACTGTGAAATCTTTTTCTTATACATATGTTTTTATTCATTTTAGAGAGAGAAGGGAGAGGAATAGAGAAACATTGACCTGCCTCCTTGCATGCCCACTAGTGGGCATGTGCCCTGACCAGGAATTGAACCTGTGACCTCTTGGTTCATGGATTGATGCCCAACCACTGGGCCACCCTGGCTGGGCAGGACTGTGAAATCTAGTCGCACTCTGTAGGAGTTAGACCTGACAGTCCTAGGGAGGGTGACATAGAGTCCCCAACCTAAAGTAAAACTCTCGTACAAAGGGGGGAAATGGAATAATGCTGATTAGGCCTCTTGACTGTGGGAGGCAGTTTTATAACTGGCACTTTAACTCACGTTTGGAGCTGGAGAACAGGGGCAGCTGGATGAAGCTGCACATTAAGAAAGGAAGTCAGCATTTTCTAATGCTGTATAAGTAATGATGGGGAAGTAAAGCTCTGCTTTCATTTCTTCCGTTTATTATAGAAGCTCAGCATAGCATGGGCTTCCAGAGGCAGTAGGCCCTACATTCAGAAACTTGAATTACTTAATGGGAGGTCAGTGTGAATCACCTGTTTGCGGTGGAAAGCCCAGTTAGACTGAAGATCAGTTTGCTTTGCTTTCTAAGGATAGCTGGGAAGGCGGGGCAGGGTATTACAGATTGGCCAGAGATGATCCAAAAAAGGACAAATCTACACAGAGGTCACTGAGTTAGTTGATTGCTAATTTGACATTCGAGTGAAAACTTCCTCTGGGCAAATTAAGCAAAGATAAAAGTATAAACATACTTTTGAAGTGGCATCAGGAAAAGTGTTTCAGTCTAGCGTGCTTAGGAAGATCACAGTGAGGGGAGGTATAGATTCTGGGCTTTTGTCAGACAGGGTGGGAGGGGCCGTTAGGGGTATAGAGTAGAAAACAAAGGTACTATCCTTTATTTACCCCAAGCTTGTGGGCTAAACTTTTTGTGGGTCTGAGAAATAAACCTTTTCTGAAAAAGTTGTAGCTTTGGAAAAGATTTTCCTATTTTTCCCAAGTTAGGAAAAGCACGTCCCTTGTCACCTTAAATGTCCAGCCCCTATTTTGATTAACACCCCAGTATAAGAGTTATAGCAATAAGAGGAACTGAGTCTACTTTTGTTTCAAATCTTTACCTCATCTTATGACATCAGTACGTCAGTTGATAAATTTTACCCTGAGTACTACTGCTTATAGGTATGTTATTCTTGCTCTGTTTTCAATGGTGATAATTTTAAAGGCCTAGAGAAAGTTAGGATTATCCTGAATTTCAAAGTGTTTCTTGAATTGATTTTGTTCTGTGGTACAAATAACATCTGTGTATATCATATCTGTATATATCTGAACCAAGTTGTGTGTAGAGAGGCTGATATAACTATATTTACAGAAAATAATTTTTACAATTAAAATTCACATTTTAACATGAACACGTGTGCGCAGTCCTTTACCTGGTCCAAGAAATGTGTCTGTAATAGGGAGTGACGGCCCAATGCAAGAGCAGAACCCATGGCTGCACGCTGACCTCACTTCCCGCGACAGTGTGGGAAACCCGAGAGCTGGGGCCTGTCCTCCTGGAGGCCAAGGACAGACATTCTCCAGGTAACGGGAACCAAAGCCGGAATAACTGCCATCCGGAGGAGCCAGGACCTCGAACCCCAATCCCATCAGACGACTTCTAGTGGAGGACACCACAGAGACCACAGCCCTTCCGTTTCATGTCGTCTCCCACCAAAGGTTACTTTAAGACGTTCTACTATATTATATGTATATTCACGTATATGTATGATTGAGAAAGATATACATATATATCGTGTGTGTGTGTGTATGTGGACATGAAAGTTTTAGTTTTATCTGATTTTTAAACATGGGCAGTAAATTGCTAACATTGTTGATGTGTTTTTAAGCCAGGCTCCTATTTTCCCAGCTACATGACCATGACATTACCTACTTCCTAAGGCTGCTATGAGAACTGAATCAATCAGTTGCTTATGTAAAGCACCAGACACATAGTAATGGTAACCATGCATGCAAAAGGCTTTACATTAAGTTATTTAATAGAAATAGCCTTATCTTGTGAGTGAAGTTGGTCTGACAGAGGTTTGTACTAAACAGGAGGCGAGGGACTCGGGTTCTCTGGATGCCTCGGCATCCCGGTGTGGCTGACAAGGATGACCCTCTCCTAGCTGCGCGGCTAAATGGCCTTTGCATGCACATTATATGGAAGGACAAGGCAGTACATAAGGAAACCATAGTCTCACAGGATATAGTTTAAATCAGGGCATATTTATATTTAAAGTGACTGAAAATAGTCATCTGGATTAAATATCCTCCCCAATGCTAAGTTCCATTATTTTGATGGAAGGAATAGAAGCCCTGACACACACATGCTGGTTGCCTACCAGATTCCGGCTGGTCCTTTATTCTAGAATCAGGATGTGCTCAGTTCTCCGGCTCATGTGAAAATTTTTCCTTCTACCACAGCATCTCCTCCCCTCCATGGGCAGTGAGTAGGTGATCCTCACTCTGCTTGTTCGGACCCACCTGTTACTTTTTTGTGTGTGACAGAAGCACGGTTTTAAACACGTCTCTGAAGAAGTCACAGGAAAGCCTTGTTTTCTGTGCTCTTCTCACATCGGCTTTTCGTAGCTGCTTTATAAAGCAGGGGTGAGGAAGGTCCGGCCCAGCCAAGGTAATTGTAGGCGGGACTAGAAATTCAATAAATCTAGGAGCTTCTTTTCATAGCAATTATACTTTTTAAGCTGATAATTGTGCATGGCCCCTGAATGATGTTATAAATATCCAAATGGCCTTGGCAGAAATAAGGTCCCCAGCCCTGCTTTAAAGCATCAGACAGCAAGGGGCTCACAGCATACATGCTGCCCTGAAGCTGATTAAGGCTGCCAGTCCCCCTCCCACTTTATAAAAGAAGGCGGCTTCGCATCCATCTTACTGAGGTGCTTTGCCCTCTAGAGTACAAACCTTGGTGAGATTAAAAGCACAGGAAGATGACTGGCTAACAAATCCTTAGCAGGCCAGGAGTTTTTAGTTCTCTGCTTTCAGTCAACTAAAGGGAAATCTCGTCAAGCTTTACAGATCATTGATTTTTGACATATAACAGTGTCACGCAGCTCTTCAAATTCATTTGATGTGCTTAAATCTATAAAAAACGGAACAAGGAATATAGTGTTCATTCCTATTCCATTTTAGCTGCAAATGTGTTCTTGGATAAATGAAATAATTGGATAAAGAACATTCTAATAAAATTAGTTAAATCTTAAAATTAGTTAATTTTTAATTATCAAATTCTTTTATCAATTTTATAAATATAACATTCTGTACTGAGTTAACACTTAAGAACTAAAAAACTCAAGAATAAAAATAGATTGCATTATGATAGCATTCTTTGCTGAAATAGTATGGAAATATACATACAAGGAGAAAAAATTTAAAATTTTCAACTAATATTGTATTTTTTTGTAAATGGATGGATATGTTTAAAAGAGTGAAGTAATGGAATTTATTTCAAAATATCAATATTTACAGGACAGCAGAAAGTACATGCTTTGGCAACTTCCCATGAAAAATTTTAGATGTCAACTTAAAGTGGGACGGGACACCTGGTTTTGGAAAAACTCCTAGGAAGTACACGGCTTTACAACACTGTCCAGGTGAGGCTGGGGGACAGCCTGGAATACAATCACCTGGGGAGGGAGGGAGGCTGTCAGGAAAATGCAGGTTCCTGGGCTCCATCCAGATTGAGTTATGTAAGTTTGGGTTGGACCCCCAAGTAAGTCAATTTTCAACATGCACCCCAGCTGGCTGTCATGCAAACTAACATTGAAAACATTTAATAAACACTGCTTAAACAAAAAGGAGTATTTTACAGTATTTCAGCCCAGGCTGAAGAGGGAAACACTGCACCTACAGTTTAGGGTTGAGAATCGACCTGAAACAAGCCAAGTCAGAGCTCACCAAGCAGCGCCCAGGGGAGGCCTGCAGCCAGGACTTGGGGGCAGAAAGTCCTAGGGTTGCCCAAGGACAGACAGATGGAGGGAGTCTAGGAGCCTGCTTGCCACTGCAGTTGTATTTGGGGAGATAACAAAGTCTAGCCTAGTCCTCTTCCAGCCGCTGTGTGTGAGTGTCCTTGAACTTAGCTGGGGGAAGGACTGTCTCAGAGTCGAAAGCATGCGCTAATGGAAAGCAGGTGGGCAGAGCAGACTTCGGGAAGCACTGTGAGGGAAGGGCAGAGGTACTTGCCATGGAAATGCCCTGGGGATCCTCTGACAACACTGTGGGGACAGCTGAGGCATTTGGTCCCACTGGCGGCCTCAGTGCAGTCCTGGGGGCCCATCTCCTGGCTGCTCAGGGGGCTGAGCTCGGCAGCAGTTGCTCTCGCTTCCTCGGGTCACAGAAGAACTGCAGTTTCCGGGGCAGCAGCTTCACCTCCACAGGCATCGCCTCGTACTCCTCACTGTCGATGCTAAAGGAGCCCCCTGTCCCCTGTGAGGAAGAGAGTGTTCAGCTCATACCACACCTGGCAGAGTCCTGTTAGCACCAGAGCAAGTCATTCATCCTCTGAGGATTTAGTCTAATGTTCTTTTAGGAAAATATTTCAATGTCTATTATGGGCATCATGCTGGTTCTGAAAATATCCCAATTCCACCATCCATGAAAAAGGTTATTATTTTATCTCTATCTCCTACCAGAGTATTTTGGGATTTGAGAAGCAAGGTTACAATATTCAAATATATATTAAAAGACAGGGGTCCTGCCACATCTTGGAGGAAGGAATTCATAAACATAGTCATGCTGCAGGTCCTCCTCTGCCCCAGTCTTTCTTAAAGGAGAAGTGAGCAAGACAGCACATTCCCCTAGGAGAGCCATTGTGTGTCCACCTGACTGTTCAAGGTTCCCTTTAGGATTTGCTTAGCTCTGTACTTAAGGTGTAGCAGGCACCACTGCAGAGTCTACAGAGCTTTTCCCTGTCGATGCATTTAACTCGACGTTTCTGTTGAAACTGTGGAGCACTGCAGTCCTTCCTGGGTAAAGCAGGGCAGTCTGCAGCAGCTTATCTCCTGTGGCATCACTAACAATAACCTTACAACTGAGATGGAATTTCCAACTTTTTCCCAATTACATAGATTATTCTCATAGGCTTGGCATTTCACAGAAAAACTTAGTGCCATTCTGAAAACTGCTTCTAAATCCTTCATGACAAGTGTGAAGATAGAATCCACTGTTAACATTTGAAAATGTTCTGGGTGTGATAATACAGTAACGCTTTGCATAATTTACATATCGGGAAAGTTCAGGAGACTGAAGGATCACTTTAGAGAACCTTGGCTTAAAAACATTGATTCTGTCATCTTCCAGGTCTCCCTTGTATGACGCAGAGCCTGGCAAAGTGCTCAGCACATCCCAGGTCCCTAAAGGAGAGGGAAAGCCCAAAGGAAGAAAGAGCTGAGAGCTGTGCCCAGCCAAGCCGCTTACCTCGGGCAGGACCAGGGTGCACTGGCTGGCTTGGAGACACTCGGTGCCCTCAGGACGCAGCTTGGGGTCTCGTACCTTTTTACTTCTGTTAGGGGAAAAGGCAAGCTTGGAAACTAGTACTGGTGACTGCCTTAGACTGCAGGAACATAGCAAGTTCCTTCTGTCTTTTGATGAGGTGAAGGACTTATCTATTGAATACCGTGGGGTTCTGTAATTTTTCCCATGAGAACTCTTGCTCAGCATTCTGGGTTGAGAAGGTCTACTTGCTGTAGAGAGCTGGGCATGTCGTTAGTCCTAATTTTAAATAGTCCACATGTACCCAATTCTTGGGCTGTTAAAAACCCAAAATTCAAAATTAGTACTTTTCCTAAATAATTTCATTCTAAAGTTCTGTTATTTGGTACTTCTTGTGAGTCAACTCTTAAAGGAGAAATTTAATTTAAGGTATATATATACACACACATACTGTATATGAACCATCCATTTTACACTAAGCTCTCTGCTGAGTCTCCATATGAACTGCCTACTTAGCATTATAAATGCTAAATGGCGTTGGAGTCCACTATCCAAAAAACTATCCACACACAGTCCCCCCTCACAGCTAGTCATGGGAAGTAGAAAAAGAACAAAACCTGATCCAAGCAAATTAGTCCATTCTTTTTCATTAACTGACAACAGTAATCAGTTTGCTAGAGCAACTCCACAATGTCCTATTCAGATACCTCGAGGAAACAGACATTACCCGATTTCACCTCCTGTAGAGACCAAAAGGAGACCGTGCTATTGCTGCTGATGCTAGCAGTAATGAGGAGCATAATGACTTCACTTAAGCAAAATGATCGGTTTTTCTTTCTACTTTTGGAGGTCAGTACTAAAGGAGATTTGAATATAGTTGGCCCCACTGGTCAGACTCTTAAGTCACTGTGTGGCTTCTGCACACTCTACAGGGGAAGGAAATGGTTTTCCTTCTTCCTTTTGCTACAGATACAGCAAGTAAGCCAAGGCTGCAGAAGCAGCTGTTCAGCACCTGAAGAATTTGTAGCAAAGGCAAAACACTGTGCTGCCACTACCGGTGCAGATAATGAGGTAACCATGGAGACCCAGCCGCTGCAGGGAAATGCCTAACCCTTCAATGGGCACGAGAGGGAGCTCTGAGCCAAAGCACAGAAAACACCGCTGAGCAGATTACCAGTGAGCATGGTAACAGGCGCTGCACAGAGGCTGTGAAGATGGGGGAGGGCCGAGAGCATTCTTAATAAAACCCCGGCAGCAGTAGGGCTTAACAAATCAGACAGGGCTTGGAAGGATATTTTGTGGTGGAAAAGGGGAAACCTGGAACATGTCCAAGTTCTCAATACCTTTCATTCGCACCCTGAAAATTGGACAAGTGGACTGACAAACTGCAGTGATACTGTGAAGTCTGTCACAATGAGAAAGACTTTCCCACATACATCTGAGCCTCAGAAACACTCTTGAGATAGAGGTGATTCTATTACTCCAGTCCACACACAGGGAAAAGGATTCCGAGAGGTAGGGATCTGTCCAAAACATGAGGCCAGAAAGTGGCCGAATCCAGCAGTTCCAACCCAAAAGCTGAAATTCCAGACACTGTGTGCCATGCTACACTGAGTTCTTTCATTTCAACTGAAAGGCAAAGACTGTTCCCATCCTCCGATCTTTCCAATGAACAGGGAAGGCCAGAGAGAAAGGAGCACTAGACATATCCACCCCATGAAACAAAGAATGCTGTGACTCCCAAACAAATCCTGCACTGGGTCTCTATCGTAGACTTCATGGGCAACCTGAACACGATACAAGACAAACGACTTCAGGCTCATTGCCTCCAAACCAGTCCACCTATCTACAGTTATGAAATCGCAATCCACTTACCCTATAGTGATGAAGTCTCCTTTGCTGACACTGTCGGGTTCAATGCAGATGTTCATAAAGTCTTCTGTGCTCTGAAAGATTAAGATAGACATCAATACTCTGAATTCTGACTGATGCGGCCTGCTGCCATCCTTAAGCCCTGCAGGCTCATATTTTGATGCTGTGTATGAAGGGGGGTGGGGGGACTCAATCCTGAATATGTTTTGGTTCTTTTTCTGTTTATATTAAGACCTTTATTGTGATATAATTTACATACCATAAAATTCATCTCTACTGTTTGTTTTTTTGCAACATATACAAGATAAATAAAAACTCAGATTTGGAGGTTTGTCAAAACTAAGAGTGGGAGGTTTGTGAAGTTCTGTCACAAATAACCAAAGCTGTTAGAGTCCCTAGGATTCACTCCCTACAGGCCAAGCTTTCAGCCCACTATCCTAGGAAGTCTTACTCCACGTCAGCATCACACCACACCTGCTATAACAGTGTGCTGGGTAGGGCCCAGTGTCTCTCTTTAAATGCTGTACACGCAGATTTGGTGTGCAGCCAGAGCTTAGGAGAAGCAATCCACTTATGCCACGGTAATGCTTTAAGAACTTTCCATTCCAACCAAAGTTCTGGGAGAGCTGAACTACAAGGAAGTGGGTATAAAAATAGACTTAGTTCTAATACCACTCCCCCAATTTACTAGCAGTCAGTGGCTAGCAGTACACACCTGGCCCTCTGAAATTTAGTCCCATCACTCTTTCCTTGTCTGCTTCAAATAGAGGTTTGCTTCTTTGTGGACAGGTTCAAAATCTGTAGCCCCAGGATAACTCCCAGGCCTCTGAGAGCTGACAGCTTTTGCCAAAGATTAAAGGCCAGACCAGAGCACACCTTTATCTCTCAACTGGGAATTACAAAACATAGAGATGACTTTGCTCTAAGTTCATATTTTATTTAATATCAACCGACTTACTGAGTGAATTCCTCTAGGTGCTAAAAAATTTCTGCCAACAATTTCTGCCTATGAAGTACTTATATTCTACCAGAGAAACTGGAGAGGATAAATAAAAACAAAACAAAAACGCAGCCATTACTTACAAATGCTAGAGCATATTAGAAGTATGTTAGAGTATACCAGTATAAAAATAGTAAATTATGGAATGTATATATATGTCATAAATTATTGAATGAATATCCTATATAATAAAAGGGTAATAGGCAAATAGACTGAACGGCAGAACAACTGAACCAATCAAAGTGTAATATGCTAATGATATGCTAAGGCTGCTCAACAGCTCCCTATGACGTGCACTGACCACCAGGGGGGCAGATGCTCCAACTGGTAGGTTAGCTTGCTGCTGGGGTCCGGCCAGTCAGGACTGAGCGAGATGGGGTGGACACACCCTGGAGTCCTCCTGCGGTCCCTGCCTGGCCCGATTGTGCACCTATAGGGTCCCTCAGCCTGGCCTGCACCCTCTCACAATCCAGGACCCTTCGGGAGATGTCGGAGAGCCGGTTTCAGCACAATCCTGCAGGCCACTCCCCTTGGGAGGGCACCAGATGTAGGGCTCATGGCTGGCGAGCGCTGATGCTGCAGCGCCAGCCTCTCCCAATTGGGACTGATTGGGCGTGGCAGGCACAGTGAGGCTGGGGTGAGCGGGAGTGGCAGGTAGGAGCTGCAGGAGGCATTGGACTGCGGGTTTTGGCCTGATCCCTGCAGGCCACCCAGAGGGACCCCGCCCATGCACAAATTTGTGCACCAGGCCTCTAGTATATGGTATAAATGGTAAATTATAAAGTATACTAGAGGTCTGGTGCATGGACTTGTGTACCGGTGGGGTCCCTCGGTCTGGCCTGCACCCTCTCACAATCCAGGACCCCTCTGGAGATGTCAGACTGCTGGTTTCAACCTGATCCCTGCAGGCCAGGCTTAAGGACCCCACCAGTACACGAATCCATGCACTGGGCCTCTAGTATGCATATAAGATCTTTGGTTAATCTCCTTCCATCCTCCCTCTCCCCACTTCCCTCTGAGATTCATCAGTCTGTTCCATGTTTCCATGCCTGTGCACTGAATATCTGCCTGCTGGTGATCAGTGCATGTCATAGCTATTGGTCAAACGGTCACTTAGGCTTTTACATATAGAGATTAGAACACAGTGTATTAGAGTCTTTTAGGAAAATGAGAGAAGAAGGAACACCAAGTGACACTGGTGTAGTACTGATACTTTTAAAGAGGGTCCACGTGGGCCTCATTGAAAAGGTAGCCTCTGAGCAGACACCTGAAGGAGGTGAGAGAATTAGCGTGGATATCCAGGGCAGTGGTTCTCAAACTTCAGCAAGCATCATTTGGAAGGCCTGTTAAAACGCAGACTCTGACCTCATGCTCAGAGTGATGGTTCAGTAGATCTGGGCAAGGCCCAAGAATTTTTGTTTCTAACAAAAGTTCCCAAGTGAGGCTGCTGTTGCTGATCTAGGCCCACACTTAGAGAACCACTGGTCTAGGGGCGAGTGATCCACACAAAGGTGAAAGAACAGCGAGGAGCCAGCGTGGCCAGACAGAGTGGGTGAGGGGATACCTGGGTGAAGCCAGAGAAGACGGGAGATGGCGCACAGGGCCTTGTAGAAATTCCACGGGATTGGCTGTTAGGCAGAGTGAAATGGGAGCCACAGGAAGGTTCTAAGCAGAGAAAGAAAAATCTCATTTGAATAGGATCTCTCAGGCTATCATGTTTAGAATAAAGGGGGAGAAGGAAGAAGTAGGAGACCACATAGGAGCCTGCTGCAAGGCTTGGATCAGGTAGCAGAAGATCCAGTGAAGAGCTGGCAATATTTAGAAGGTGAAGCCACCAGGACTTCCTCAAAGATCGATGTGAAGAGAAAGAGCAGCCAGGAGTGACTCCAAGGTGTCTAGCCCAAACAAATGAAAGACTGGAATTACAGTCAACCACAACAGGGAGGAGTGGATAAAAAAGGTCTCAGGGGTGCAATCAGGTGCTCAGT
The DNA here is from genome assembly GCF_014108235.1 of Myotis myotis. Lineage (NCBI taxonomy): Eukaryota > Metazoa > Chordata > Mammalia > Chiroptera > Vespertilionidae > Myotis > Myotis myotis. Next base: position 52,711,644 of record NW_023416315.1, read on the forward strand.
TCTGGACATGCTAAGATTGAAATGTGTATTAAATATCTAAGAAGACAGGTTACATAGACAGTTATACATACAAGTCTAGGATTTGTCTTTTGCAAATAGTGCGATTACAAAAACCAATGTGTTGTTCTGCATTGACAGATAAAAGGAGAAAACCTTATCTCAATAGATGCTGGAAAAGTTCCTGATAAAGTTAAATATCCACTCATGATAAAAACTCTTAGCAAACGAGGATAGTAGGAACTTCCTTAATCTTATAAAGGGCATCTGCAACAAAACATCACACTCAAGAACAAAGCAATGAAACCTTTCTCTCTACGGCAGGAATAAGGCAGTAATGCTTCTATCACTATTTCTATTCGACACTGTGCTGAGGTCCTAACCAATGTGGTAGGTAAAATAAGATTAGAAGGCTAAGTATTTGAAAGGAAAGAACAAAACTTGCACTATTTGCAGATGTGATTAAATCGATATGAAATCCAAAGGAATCCATAAACTTAATATAACTAATTAGAATTTAGTCTGCTGATTTACCATCGATATAAAAAATCAATTACATATTCTTCTACTAAATCAGATAGTTAAAAAATGAAACTTTAGGCAATACTTTTTACAGTCACATCAGAAAGTAAGATTATCAGATATATATATATATACACACACACACACATACATATGTATATATACACATCGCAAAGACAAAATGTTATAAGAGAAAACTATGAAACTTCATTGAAAGACACTGAAAATCTACACAATGGAATACTACTCAGCCGTTAAGAAGAAAGAAATCTTACCCTTTGTGATAGCATAGATAGACCTGGAGAGCATTATGCTAAGTGAAATGAGGCAGTGAAAGCAGAGAAAGACAAGTACCATATGATTTTACTCATATGTGGAATTTAATAAAATAACAAAATAGAAACAGACTCATAGAGAACAGACTGACAGCTGTCAGAGGGGAGGAAAGTTTCGGGGCTGGGTGAAAAAGGCGAAAGGATTAAGCAAAAAACAAAAACTCTCATAGACAATAATTTGGTGATTACCAGAGGGGCAGGGGGATGGGGTAAGGTAAAAGAGGGTAAAGGGAGTGAGATGGTGATGGGAGGGGACTTGACTTGGGGTGGGGAACACACAATACAATATACAGATGATGTATTATAGAATTTTACACCTGAAACCTATATAATTGTTAACCGGTGTCATCCCAATAAATTCAATGAAAAAATTAAAATCTAAATAAATATAAAGCGATGCCCATTCAGTCAATAGGAGAGTCAATATTGTAGAAATGTCATTTTCCCTCAAATTGGCCTACAGGTGTAATTCTGATCAGTGTAACAGATTTTTATGTGGAACTTAATATAATAAACATCCCAAGGGATTTATAGAGGTCAAAGAGTCAAGAATAGCTAGGAGATTCTTTAAAAATAAGGAAAAACTGGCCTGTAAAACAATACTAATTAAGAGAAGCACAGAACTAGTACAACTATAGGAAAATAGAGCAACTGAATAGAGAAACTACAGACATTTCCACATGTGCACACACTTGATGTTCAACAGGTTTTGCAATCAGTGTTGTGTGTGTATGTGTGTGAGAGAAGGGGGGCGGGGGAGGCAGGGTAGACATTTGGATAAGTGGTTCTTTAACACTAGCTTTCTACATGGAAAGAATATAAAATTGGGGCCTTACCTCTACCATTCACAAAACTGCTTTTTAAGTGGAAGTATTTCTTTTCAAAATAAAAATGGAAGCATTTGGTGCAAATCAATTTAACCTGGTTTTCCATTTAACAATACATGATGATCATCGTTCCATGTTAGTAAATACAGAGACAACCTTTTAAATAAGTGGATTGAATCAGTCCCCTGATTAGCTTGTTTCATGTGTTCTGCTGTTATACATTGAGCATAGTTGCACAAGAGATCCTAATTTTCACACATTCCACACCCCCAATGCTTCTTTGAGGCTCTGAATATACGTCTTTAAATGATAAAGGAACATTTTGAGCTATGACTTGGCAGCTTCATTGTCTCTGAATATTTTATTGCACTTGCTTTTATTTTTATAAAGAGGTATGGGAAAAAATGAATGTGCTGCTACTAGTGATAAGAAGCACAGTATCATATACTTTTATAATTGCCACAGAGATAAAAGCACTCAGCCTGCTGCATGTGGCTAATCTTGAGCCACAATCGCACACTCACTGAACTCAATCAGTTCACTGGTATTCAATCATCAGAGAAAAGAACGGTGTTAAAGAATATGAACAAAGTACTGGAAATACATACTATCAGAGATTGGGTATAAAGGACATGTACAATTAGAAATCTTATCTTTCTTTTTTAAATCCCTCTAGAACAGAATCTTTTAAAACCATAATACATTCACATTCACTTATGTTTCCAGAAGTCCATGCTGTAAGAAATAAGGGCTGTCTACACTAAGTATTAGTCTGATGACTTCTGTAGGGTATGATTATATTTTAGATGCTTCATATATACAGCCAAGATGCCATTGAGGAAGGATGTTCTGATTTATATTCCCATCAGAAATACGCAAGACTGCCCATTTCCCTACCCACACCAACACTGAACACTAGCATGCTTTTTAATCTATGACAGTTCAGTAGTTACTATTCAATTTGCATTTCTTGGATGTTGAGCACCTGTTCTGTTTCCTTACTTATGAAATACAGCTAAAAGTTATATCTACCTACTAATGTAGACATGAAAGTTGATAATGTAAAATTCTAAGGACAGGGCATAGCGTGTAGTATATATTCAGGAAATATAAGCTTTTTTTCCCATCTTTATTTCTTTTGTGAATTTCTATTCTTGCCCTTTGTTGTCTATTTTAGTCCTTTGCCCATATCTTATTGATTTATCCAAAGGAGTCTGTTACAAAGGAAAGCTATTAACTCCTGGTCTATCACATTCTATTATTTCTCACAATTTGTCATTAAACATGTTGCCTATCGTTTCTTTTTAATAAAACATGACAAATACATCAGAATGGTTTTTGCCTTGGGTTCCATGCTCAGAAAGGCCTGGTCCTCCCCAAGTTTATATTGATAATCACTTAGATTTTGCTCTGGGGCTTTAATGGTCCTATTTCTTTACATTTAATTCTTAATCCAACTGGAATTTATTTAGAAGGTAAAGGGGGCTATGTTATACAATAAGCATGCATTACTTTTATAATCAGAAGACAACTCAATACTCTGAATATTAACATTGGGATAAAAATTTTCAGTGCATTCCTTGCACTCCACTCACACATTCATCACTGCTTTCAATTCCATGTGCCCGTTTCCTGACTGACCAGGTTAACTGTAAGCACACCACTCTGATTTGCATAAAACCTGATTATAATAATTAGTCTAGAGTTCGGGTTAACTTTTCTATTGGCATTCTCATTAATATACACTACTAAGGATTTCTCTATATCGGGGGCCAGTAAACTTTCTGTGAATGGCCAGATAGCAAATGTTGGAGGCTTTTAGGTCATAGTCTTTGTCACAACTACTCAGCACAAAACTGGTCACAGACAGCATGTATATGGATGAATACGACTGTGTTCCAATAAAACTTTATTTATGGACACTGAACTCAAATTTCATATACTTTCCATTATCACAAATTATTAATTATTTTGACTATCTTCCAGCCATTTAAAAATGTAAAATCAATTCTTAGCTTGTGGGCTATACGAAAACAGGTAGCAGACTAGTTTGCCAACCTCTGCTTTATTTCAGAATTTTTTAGTGTATTGTCGGTAGCAGCCCTATCGAGTAGAACCTTCTGCAGTAATGGAAACGGTTTAGATCTTGCTTTCCAGTATGGTAACTACCAGCCACATAGGGCTATTGAGTTTTCAGTTTTATTTAATTGGGATTAATTTGTTTAAACTGCCACATGCTACCATATAGGACAGTGCATAGCAATAGATTGGACTAAAATAATATGTAAACAGATAGGTGTTTGTGTATACATATACATAAATGTGTGTGTGAGTGTGTGTGTGTGTATAGAGTTTTTTTCTCCTGGAGACCTAAACTTACATATTTAATATAGTCACTCAAGTGAAAGTTCCATGACTTTTTATTCCTGTGACAAATGAGAGCAAGCTAACTCTTCATTCTAAAGGTCTTTGGCCCTCAGTCTTTCTAAGCAGTGCCCAGAATATGTGATCAAGTCCCTTAAGCTTTCAGCCACTATTTTGCTCAGCTGTTTCTTCTCATTGCTATTTTTCCTTCCTCTCTACTGCCACAGGGTAAAAGTAAAAATACTGAATTAGTGGAAGAGCATGTCACCTTTGTCACTTCTCCCAGATACCAATAAAAAGCACACTTACCGTTAGGTCAAGCTGGCTGTTCCGTGTCGTGATGGACAGTTCAATGGTGGACAGCTGCACATCTCTCCAGACCTCAGGGCTCACCTCCTTGGAAACGCCTGTGTGAATGTATTAGACACAGGTCAATTTCTCCCATTAACATTTCACCCTCCACCACCCACGGCCAGCTGCCAGCTGCTAGCTGGCCTCCGCCGGTCTGCTGACTCCACCTTTTTCTTTATTGCATACTTCTTACACACGGGATAAAAAGCCAGGCTCAGAATGGAGTCTCTATGCCTGAAACATCCTACCAACACAGCCAGAAAGACATAAAGCTCAGTGACTGAAAGAGGGAGCCACTGTTTGTCTTAAATGACACGGGGTGTTCCCACTCATGGGACGTTGTCCTGGCTTGGGCCCTGCTCTGTGGTGCACAGAAGGCTGACTGCAATGGTCCTTGGAAGGCATCTGCTCCAGGTCAGCCTGACACTGATTTTGGGGTCTGCGTTAGGCAGTCCTGAACTGACCAGGGCTCTCAATCTTCGACCACCCGCTGCTCACCGTCCTGCGGTTGTGCCCAGTACGATGCAAGTCTTCGCAATATTCTCCGGTACAGAGAGGGCCGTGGAGGGGTCTCTTCTGCTCCACTGGGAGGTCTTTCTTTAGGTCCCATGTATGAGATAGAGGCTTGATGAGTCTGAGGCCACTCCTTTTAAAGTGAAGAGAGAAAAACATTCGTCATGAACACAAAATTCCAACCTCTGGGAGTTTCTCTATGCAAAGGTTAGTATTCTGCCTAGACCTGCTAGAAAGCCAACTAATTTCTCCCTGGATGGAACTGTCTCTAATTTGGAGCATGGAATCCTTAGGCTTTCTTTTCCTATTAAAGGCCTATCTTGAAAACCATGAACTCAGTGACTGCTGTCTCCACTGATCCGTCACGTGGAGCAGAGAGGAGATCAAAGTGGACTATCAACAATTGCTTATACTTGTCCACAAACCCCAATATGAATGAGCATAGATCCTACCCCAGGATAAATTTATCTTTGGTCTACTGATGATGACACATAAAAGAAACTGATGAATTCAGCTGCATCAATACTTTCTTCACTTTTGGAATCATCTTCCCACAGCGGCCAGAATGGTGTAGCCCAGCCTTGCAGCCCAGCTCCAGGCTCCTCACTCCTGCTTCAAGGATCATCATTCTCACACTCTAGGTCAGTGATGGCGAACCTATGACACACGTGTCAGAGGTGACACGTGAACTCATTTCTTTGGTTGATTTTTCTTTGTTAAATGGCATTTAAATATATAAAATAAATATCAAAAATATAAATCTTTGTTTTACTATGGTTGCAAATATCAAAAAATTTCTTTATGTGACACGGCACCAGAGTTAAGTTAGGGTTTTTCAAAATGCTGACACGCCGAGCTCAAAAGGTTCGCCATCAGTGCTCTAGGTGTTTTGTCTTCTACTTCCTGCACCCCAAGTCCAGTGTTGTCCTGGGTCTCAACAGTTTGCACAGGAACTACTAAAACAACAGCCTAGCCCTCAACATCACCTCTCATTCACCACAGCTGCTCATTTCCACAGCCACATCTGGTCCTTCCTGCCACCCAAAATTATTCCATCTTGGGCATCTATACCCCTGTAATCACACCCCATAATCTATTTATCTAGTTGATTCTTTTGTGCCCAATATGTCTTTTTTGGGCAAACTAATCCCTGTTCTTAAGCTTTCATGGGTGAATTACAAAAGAGTAACAACTCCTTTTCTCACTCCACCTCTTACTTCTCTTCAATGCATGGACCCAGCCCCTCTTCTCTGATTCACACTTGTGCCGCTTTATCATGCAATGAGCATACTATGGCAGTCTGCACTAATGGACATGTGCTGAATGGATAAATTCAGTTGGGATACTGAGAAATCAGACAGCGACCACACATCTCAGCTGCGTCCATCACTCCTGCTGACATTTCTAAAGCTAATATTTTCATCTCCATCTGCCTGTTCCTGTGTTTGTTTTTATAACTTGGTTCAAACTCAGAAGAGGAAGAAAGGGGAGATATTTTTTGGCCCCTCAAGATCCTACCCACACCCAAGTTTTCTATCACATTGAGAAGTCCAGTCTCTGACCACACCATTTTCCCTCAGTGCCTAATTATCAGTTCATTACTTTAATGCTCTTTTTCCATCACTCTTGGCCCTCTCATGTCTTTAGTCTTCCACAATATGTGCCCTGAGAAGCTCCAATTCTGGATCAATCTTGTCACTAGGTTTCTGTATTACTTCATCAAGGCTCAGCAGCATTATTGGAGGGGAAAATATTCCTGCTGAGCATTGATACAGGGAAAACAATCACCCAAGCAAGCATATCTGTGTCATAACCAATTCTTGGTCTCAGGTCCTCAGTGCCCCTCGATAATCCTTCTAAACCTCCCTATTTTCTTTATCTTTAAATTCCCCGTACCATCATCACCTCATTTTCAATAGGTCACACTGCTTCCTACACTTCAGAGAGAATACCAGGATCTCAGTGAGAACTGCCTTAACTCTCCCTGTTTGTTTTCATCTGGACCACTCCTTCATTTCTCTCCTGTCTCAAGGAAGAAGTGTCCCTTCCTGTCCAAGGATAACCCAGTACTTTAGGTCCCAGACCCTTCTACTTGCTCATGGATTCTGCCAACTCAGACATGCTTTTTCTCTCCTTTCGTTCATCTCTCCTCCCTCCCAACCCCCCGACCCCCGTTTTCTGTTGCTTCATGGTGTAAAGACATGGATATCTTTCCATTTAAAAAAATCAACACTCCTTTGATCCTATTTTTCTCACTAGCTTTTGCCTTTTTCATTTCCCTTCAAAGTCAAGCTTCTTGAAGGAGTTGCCTACCCTTGGTGTCTCCACTTTACCTTCCTGTTTATTCCTTAACCTTCTTCAGTATGGCTCAGCCCCTCCACTTACCAAACCTTCAGAGGTTACCAAATTCAATGGATACTCTCCTGTCTTTACTTGGACTCTTCGTTATTGCTTCTTAAAATCTCACTTTCTTCCTGAAAGTCTCTCTTCCATTGGCTCCTATCAGTACTCTCTCCTCCACTTCCTCTTAGCACTTCTCAGGCATCTTCCCTGGTTCCTAAGGGCTATTTCTCACCATCTATTCTCTCAATGGTAACGTCACCAAACCCATAGTTTCAATGCTACTCATACACTTCAGACACGTAAATTATTTCTTCAGCCCACATCTCTTTGCCAAATTCTAGACCTAAGTCACAACTGTACCTCCACTTGTCTGTACCAGGGGTATGGTAAACTCAGTATGTGCCAAACTGAAAATTTCATCTTCACACACTTGATCTTAAGCCAATATTATCAAAATTAATGGAAAGCTCTTGGTTATTAAACTGTAGTCGCTCAAAACCAGAAATCTCAGAATCCTAGACTCTCCTTCCACCTTTTGAGGATTCCACCTCAATATCTCTTTAACCCATCTCTTTTGTTAATGGTTACTGTTACCACCGATTTCTACACCTCATGACCACCTCTCACCCAAATTACTTTAACAGTCTTCTGATGCCCTTGCCTTTAGCTACCCACACAATCTCTTGTCCTCACTGCTGCCAAAAGATTTCTGTTATTTCCCTAAGACTCAATAAGTCCCCACCAGTGCTTTATCAATAAATGTCAGATCCCACCTGCCATAAACTGCCCCTACCTAACATTCAAAGTCCCTTTCTGGCCATGCTACTGCCATAATGAAAGACCAGGTTTCACCGCTGTGACTTCACACACCCTGGCCCTCCACCAAGAATGCCTTTTTAAAATATATATATATATATATATATATATATATATATATATATTATTGATTTTTTTACAGAGAGGAAGGGAGAGGGATAGAGAGTTAGAAACTTCGATGAGAGAGAAGCATCGATCAGCTGCCTCCTGCACACCCTCCACTGGGGATGTGCCTGCAACCAAGGTACATGCCCTTGACCGGAATCGAACCCGAGACCCTTCAGTCCGCAGGCCGACGCTCCATCCAGTGAGCCAAACCAGCTAGGGCACCAAAAATGCCCTTCATCTAGTCCTACAGATACTTCAATATTTAGAAGTGGCACCTGCGCTGCGAAGACTGTGGCCCTCAGTCAGAGGTGGGTGCCCTCCTCTCTCCTCCATCTTAGTTCTTCTGTGTTTCTCTCATCACACTTGCCAAATTGATTTACTTGTGCTTCACTCTCAGCACATGCACACTCCTTGAAGGCAGAAACCTGTCTTATTGAACTCTGTATTTCAAGCACATAGAAGGGCTGGCCACACAACAGATATTTAATAATGGTTTGCTAAAGAAATTGTTGGAATAGTTTGATTCTCCCAGGTTCTACAACTTTACTATATAGTTACTAGATTTCTTCCTAAATACCGTACACTCACTACTCCACCAATGAAATTATTCCTTTGAGCAATAGTAATTATGCATTTTACTAACCGAAATTTATTTGGAAGGGAAAGGGAGCAATGTTTTGCAATGGACATATACTACTTCCATAATTAGAAAACCACATGATAATCTGAATATTAACATAACCAAACTTTTCACTTCATCTGCCCGTCCTCAGATCAGCCAGCCAAACTGTGAATATACTACTTTGATTTGCATAAAAGCTTAACACTGTGTAGTCCACAGGTAAGGATGACACATGTTAGCATTTTCATTAACACACATCGTTCAGTTTTTCTCCATGTGAACATTTTTCAGTATACAGCCTATAGCAGCACCACTAATGGAACCTCCTCTGGTGATGCAAACGTCCTATATCTGGACTGGCCAATACAGTAACCACCACCCGTATTTGGTTAGCATGGTTTGAAACCTGTTTTATTACACTGGTGGGGGCTTTTTGAGTCTTAATCAGGGAAATATATAAAACCCGTATGATAAGATATATTCAGAAACAAATCTTCATTTCTAGATACCAATTTAGACATGCAAATGATTGATGAGATATAGGTCATTCTGTTTAAGGTTTGTCCGGCCAGAGTGAGTGAATGAATAGACAATGGAAAGCTGTCTATATAAGAAAGAAATTAACACCTGGACGGTGTCACTCAGTTGGTTGAGTATTGTCCCAGACACCAGGAAGTTGCCAGTTCAATTCCCGGTCAGGGCACATGCCTGAGTTTCAGCTTGATCCCCAGTAGGGGGTGTGCAGGAGGCAGCCGACAGATGCTTCTCTCTCATTGATGTTTTTTTCTCTCTCCTTCTCTCTTCTTCTCTCTAAAATCAATAAAAACTTATTTTTTTAAAAAATGTAAAAGAAAGAAATTAACTATAGGCTTGGTAATGGAAGGAATGAGTTGGTACACGAGGAATGCTTTCTGGATTTGTATGTAAGTAAATATCCCTCATTTTAGTACTGGAGCATGTCAGATACATCTGTCAGATACAAAGAATTTTTTAAATATCCAAATATGCACATCCTGGCATAACAACAAAATAATTCAGGGAACGTTTCTACATAGTAAATTGCATTTACCTGAAGAGTGCTGAAAAAATGCGCTGCTTTGGTTTTTAGGGGCCCAAGATACCAGTACCTGAGAAAGATCAAGATAAAAATCTAATTAGAATATTAAAGGAATGATCAACATGATAGAAATTACACCCTTCCTATGAGTGTCTGCTCTGAGGCCTGGGGATTATGGCTTAGCATAAAAGAGTATTATAGAACATTTTAAATCCGAATTTCAATGCCATGTCAAACAGTACGCAATTAGTTACACAGGAGCTAGATCCTTGCAATTTAGGAGGGATATGTAATCAGAGTCTCCTTGAATCTCTAAATTCACAAGTATTGCTGTAATGCATCCTTAACCACAGAATATAGTTGAGTACACACCCAAGGAGCACTGAGTAGAGAATGACAAAGCCACAAGGAGATGCAGTGCTGGTGACCTGATGTGTTACCCACAAGCTAAATGTGCCTTCACACACACAAACATACCATTAAAATTTATGAAGCAGCATAATTTCACATTGCTTTTGTTATGCAACTTTAAAACGGCAAATATAGAACCTGGGAGTGAAGAGGGTCTACTTCATATTGCTAAATACATAAAAGCTGCTGAAGAGAGAAAGGTGCCTCCTTGGAATTGGAAAAGTGGTAAAAACTAGATTCCTCTTAAAATTTATATGTCACAACCAGCCCATCTTAACTGCTCCCTATTTGATTCTCGTCAATACGCATTTATTTAGTGCTTGTGGAGAAAACTAAAGAAATATAGAGTATAAAATTCCTGCCTTTGAGGGCTTATGAGAAAATATGGTCCAAAAAAGTAACAGAAAACAGTAGACAACTATATAAATATATATGATATCATATAAACTGATTACTATTTATTGGAAAGGAGAGTCAAGAAGGGATACGAAATCATTAAGGGCTTAAAATCACTGGAACAGCCATGCTTGTACAACAAAATGGCACAAGCACACAGTATGGTGTGTACTTTAGAAAGAGGCACTGGGCTTAGATACATGATGGAGGGAAAGAACTCATTCCAGGCAAAAGGAGAGGCCAGGGTGCAGGAAACGGTGAGGATAAGAGCCAGAGTAAAAGCTTAAAAGGAAATACACATAACTGTGCAATCAGGGGCGGTGATGGAGGAAGGTGGGCCTCGAATGCAAGAATGAGAAGACAATCCAGGGAGCAATGGGGAGCCATTCTAAGCATTTTTCAGCTAATGTTATGATTTGCTTTGTCTCCTGGATAGCCAGATAGAATTACATCCCAATGAAGGCACTTTATTTCCAAATGTCTGCAATTCCCTTCATATCTACCAAGAGCAAATTTTGTCACTATGTTGGTCACCTTGCATGGCCAGTTAGAAGTCATTTCTTGCCTCTTTATAGTTTCCTCATACACAGAGCAACTGCAAGGATGGCCTTAGTTGAGGTATTACATAACAAGTGGAATTTTAAAATCCATTTTTCAGAAATCAATCAAAATATTGGCAAGTGTGGGAGATAGTCCTAAAGGGGCTGACCTATGGTTGTGTATAACTATCGATCAACACATCTGAAAGCAATTTGTCCTCACCAGACTTTTTCTGGAAAAACTAAGCAATTCCTCTCGGTGAATTGCTGGTATTATTTGACATTACAGATCAAGCACAAGGTACTCCTGGCAGACTTGCAAATAAAAAGATGGGAACTATTAAATAACACAGAGTGTGAAACAACACAGTAACATCTCTGTTGACATTCCACTGTCAACAGGGAACATCATTAGCAGAATAATGAGTGAACAGCAAGAGAAATCTGCAGAGACATTCTGGCAGGAATGCCCATGAAATGAAAGATAAAAGCTATGTGTGAGATCCATCATAATCCATTCAAACTATACTAAAATTGTAAGCCTGTTTTTAAGAAAAGGTAAAAATCAATACCCACCAGGTGTGACCTGAGCCTCACACAGCGGCTCCCTGGGTCCCGTCTCAGGAGGCTTCTGCCTGCCCTTCCCTTCCCCATCAAACAGACAGGATGCAGCCCTTCTCCCAGCCAAGAGTTCCATGTTACACATGAATTTTCCAAAAGTAAATCCATTCCCATTAAAAGCCAGCGACGGCCCTCTAGTCACAGCCCCAACAGGTCTGCTTCTTCCATCTCACAACACAACCAAGTGGCCACTGTCCTTCTAAGAGGCAGCCATGGTTTCCCAACCTGCCAGCCTTCCAGGGCAGCTCTCAGGGAGTCCTCCGGCCAGGGCTGGGGAAGCGGCTTTGGCCCCAGCCGTGCCTGTCACTTGGTACCAGATAAGCAGGTTCAGGGTGACAGGCCATCCGTTCCCCTTCAGTCTAGCGTGAGCCTGAAACAGTACCTCTAGAAACAGGTCCCCCTCTCCTCCTTGGCCACCACCAAGCCAGCGCAAAGGAAACCCGAACTTCCCCCAACCTTTCAGCACAAGATGCAAACCTCTGACTCTATTAATCATAGATAAGTCAACCTCCAGACCCACCAGATCTATTCCTGGAAGATCAATGTATAGTGACACCTGAGAGACAGGAACAGAATAAAAAGATTTTATAAAAGTCATCGCAATCCATACAGTAATCCTTTACTTGCTAACTTTGACGCCAGCGTCTCTGAAGGATCCCCACCGAAGGCCAGTCATTGCAAACACGGGCTGTTCCTTTTCACCCTGGAAGTAAAACACATTTAATTTAAAGTAATGCTGACAATAACTTGGAACTGTCTACAGTTAAGTACCCAGCGAATGAACACGGCCTACTTTTCATCAAACAAATTCTAAAAAGATGTTCACAATTTAAGAAATCAACTCTGTGAGTGTTCAGGAAAAGTACTTGAATAAAACATACTCTAAATGAAACTAACTTTTATATATTAGAGCTCATAAACTGGCTGGCAAGGGAACATGTTATCATACTTCAGCCTGGAAATTAAGGAGTACTTAACTATTCTGGTTCCTGGACCCATTAGGTGTCGGCTCAGCCAGAACTTCTGCTCTCATGCACCTGCTTGAGCCCACGAGGATTTGAGCCTGCATCCCCTTTAAAGGGCCAGGGGCTCTCAAGTAAGATCAGAATCCTGGCACACTACAATGTTTCACCTGAATATGTGAAAATACAGCCTGCTACTTGTTGTAATAAGTCAGAACACAAAGTGATTTGGATTTGGTCCAATGCTTTATGGTGAAATATTGCATATACATATTATAATCAGCAAGTTTCTAGTAAATCAGTGACATAAGCAATGTATAGAAAACATACACAATGGAGCCACCTCTGAGAGTTTATGTTCTGTGATGGACCTTCCTTAAAGTAAGAATAATATACATACCAGGATATATAATAAAATAATTTCCAGTTAATTCCTAGTTACTCTGGAATGCATTATTTCTCGCACATGTACCAAAAGCAGCAAGCTTTTAAATCACTCAATTATTAAGATATATCCAGATTCACCTTCTTGAGTAATAATATTTTTAAATATCTTCATAGAGGCTGATGTGTAGTAACTGCTAGGTTACTCACAGCCCTCCCATTTTTGTGAGAACAATTTAGCTTTATTATATGCCAAAGACTCAATTGCAACTTAAATCATGTTTATTGTGAACAATGAAGTGGAGAGTCCAGACATCAAGAACAAAGGAAAAGAGGCCGCAAGTTCATGGGTTCGCCAATTGTAAATATGCCTATAGCCTACGCTATGTAACTAATAGCAACATTTTAGGATAGCAGTTCTATTAAGGCATATGTTCCCTTTGCAATTACTAAGTAACCTGTGATATTGTGAGAGTATTTGTTTCCCAACAACCCTTTATCTGATAGTTCTAGCAGCTATTGAGGATCTCAATGACTTCATTGGTGATTACAAAATGGTAATTCTCTCACTCTATCACTCCTTCTGTATTTACAAACTGGCAATTCTTCTGTAATATAACTGTGGACTCTTCATTTTTACTTAATGTATTATAATCCATTGCATTATACTTCTTTTTGATGTTTCAACTGCCCCAAAATTGGCCAGGTGGGCACCATCGGGCTGTCTTCTATGTCTTTCTGTGTTGCCTCTCTTAGTTTCTGAGTACTTCCTTGCCCTGACTCTGAAAGCCAGCCCTTCACAGAGTCCTGGTAACGCATCTTAGAGACTGGCTTTAGAGACCATATTTGGATGTCAGGATGCTCACTGCTTTGGGTGTTACTGGTTCTAAGCAATATATTTGCATTGCCAGCAAATATATTTCTAAAACAATTCATGAGTTCATCTACAAATCACTCAGTGTGAGACAACCCAATAGAAAATGGGAAATATTGCTCCCATCTAGGATGTAAGAAGTTACAAAGAACGTTGTTCCCATCGTAAAAATGAGGAAAGCCAGATAATCTAACAAAATCATAATACTTCTTATGCCCACCTGCGGACTAAGACTGCAAGACAACCAAGTAATCTGAATTCCAAAGAATGACAAGCCCCAGCAAAGAACAGACGGAACAAAAGAAGGATTTTAACATCCGCAGAACATGGGAGGAAGAGGAGGCCACCGTGCAAATAGGTAAGATGAAATCAGGCCCTGTCCTAAGTGCTTTACATTTAGTAGCTCTTTTTATTCCATTTTTTAAAATCCTTACCCGAGGACATGCTTTAAAATAAAATTAATTTGAGAGAGAGAGGAAGGGAGAGGGAGAGAGGGAGAGAGGGAGAGAGGGAGAAGGAGAGAGAGAGAGAGGAAGAGAGAGAGAGAGAGAGAAAGAGAGAGAGAGAGAGAGAGAGAGAGAGAGAGAGACATTGATGTGAGAGTGAAATATTGATCAGTTGCCCACACACATCTCGATTGGGGATCCAACCTGAAACCTGGGTATGTGCCCTGACCAGGACTGGAACCCGCCACCTTTCAGTGTATGGGACGATGCTCCAACCAACTGAGCCACACCAGTCAGAGCTATTAGCTCTTTTAATACTCAGAACAGCCATATGAGGCAGAGAAATACTTGAGGTACAAAGTTAATCAATAAAGGAACTAAAAATAGTGACAAAACTATATTGGGAGGAGATGCAGAGCAATTCTTATGCATAACAAAGAGGCCAAGAGATGAGGTCTAAAATTTATAAATCAAAAACTAGTATTGTATACTTAACAGTGCTGAACTGGACACTTAAAAGTGGTTACGATGGTAAATTTTATGTATATTTTTGACACAATTTTTAAAAATAGCATCATAAGCATATTTATTTGTGGTGACTAGAATAAACAGGCAAAATTTTTTTCTCTGGGAAGTTATACTTGGGGTAGGAAAGGGTAAGAAGAGGGACTGCAGTTTTCATGATCTCATTTGAAATGTTACATTTTGTTTTCTTTATGTGTATCACTTTGTTAATATTTTCAAACTCAAGAAAGGACTTACCTTGATCTGCAAGACATCAAGTGGGACTGTCTCTCCTTTTACAATGGCAAGTGTAGCATCAGTAATATGTCTGAAAGATAACAAGAAGGAAATGGTCATGTTGTGAAAAATAAGCAACAGCTCCCCCAACTCTCTTTCTCCCCCCCCCCCCCCCCCACAGTACTAATAATTGGCTCTGGAAGAAAACACATAGTCCTTCAAAAAACCGAGAACACAGAACAAATAAGCATAAAAGAACGACTGACACAAATACAGTGGGAGGCTCTGACACAGCCCCACAGACCTCCCCCTCGGCGCGGTCAGGATGAATCATATCCACTTGAATGGGAGTTGCTAACAAAGTTAGATACAACTTCAGAGACCTTAAAACCCAAGAACATGCACATTCATGCAAATGCTTAGATTATATTCTGGGTTCCTTAGTAAGCAAGTTGGGACATAAGAAACAACCTATTTTACTTTCTCATATTTCTTTATCGAAATGCCTTTACCCCATTTTTTCCTCCCAATACAGATACTATCTATGAAGTGGACAGCAGTTTAGAAAACAAGATTCAATTCAGGAAACAGCAAGATGCAGTAGCCCAAGTTTAGATGACCCAGAGCATGTTCATTGTGAAGGAAGTCAGTAGGAAGGGTCAGTCACTGTACGTGTTCTGCGTAGTAGTTAGCACACTGAGAGGGTTTAGGAAGTGCTTGAGAGGCTGACCTTAACAACAAATGTTGCAACTATAAAAAAAGGCCTTCCTATATTAATACTTTTTTCAAAACTGCTTGGCAGAAGACAGCTAAAACGCAACCTAAATTTATTCTCCAGCAACAACTGCCAAGTTCTAAACAGATCAGCACTGTAGCACATTACAGCTATCTTTTAATGATAATTTACCTGCAATCTTCCAATCCAAGATTCCTCCCACACTAATTGTGGGACAACACATCTTGACAACAGTACAAAAAGCAAAGTCTGTTCTTCCCAATAGCCTCAGGCATCTGCCATGTGCAGAGGCCCACCTGATTCTGAACCCAGGGCAGACTGACTTAATTACCTAAGAGCCCTGTGGTGTGCTCTAAATTATGTTTCCTCAATCTTTAAATAGAGCTAGAGGCAGCAACATAATAACTACAGGAAAATCAGCTCCCAAAGCCGAAGGCTACGAAGACCTTCAGGGTGGCCGTACTGGGCACAAACTGGCTTTTGGACAGGCAAGGGTTCTCCAAGGACACAGCTCCCTCCTGATGGGTGACATGTTCGAGAATGTTGGCTCTGCAGTTCAATAGTCACTACTGATACAAAGGAAAGACTAGCTCTCTACAGCGACCAAAACCTAATCCAGGTGGGATTTATGTTGGGTAAACAAAACTGTTCGAGTAATTCATTGCCACATCTACTGCCCCAGAAATTCTAAACAGGGAATGAAAAGACAGTGAACTGAAATGGGCTTCAGCATGACTGTGAGGAGCTAAACATTCCCTATTAGTTAAGGTTTGACACGCAAGCAATGTTTCAATGAAGGCTCTGATATGTCTATGTTTATGTCTAGTGTTTGATATGTGAACCCAGGTTTTATAAAAATAGAGAACATATAGAATGAAAAGATATAAGATGACTCCTAAAATTACAATAGCAAAAATAAATCCACAAAACAAGCCTAATCAAAATCCCAAAGGAAAAAAAAAATTGAAAGAAAATCACCTGATTATCATTATTGTTACTGATTCTAAATGGTTATAATAACCAGAAACATCATAAGATCTTAATTAAGTCATTCAACAAATATTCATCAGCTGACTGCCCCTCAGGTGTCACCAAGCTTACGGTAAAGGTCAGGCAACTGACCATGAGAGCCTGGGAACCATATGCTCCAGTTCATATTAATCCCTAATTCAAACCTCAAACTCATGATTCCTATCTCCTCGGAAGGCAAGGGCTTTTTTACACAATGCTTTGGATAAAAATGAACAATAACAATTTGCCCGACTCCTGCAATTTAATTTAGACATTAGGGCTACACCACTCCCTCTGCCTGCTTTATTCATACACCTTCCACGTCAGGCATTCCCCAAAGGATGTGACTATATTTCATTGTTTTAGCTACTTATACAATCAAGATAATGAAGCCAAGGCTACTGTTCCATTTCACAAGGGACTTGCTATTTGTCATCGGATATACCTAAAGCAAACAAATGATTAGTGCAAATCTGTTTTCACTAGGGAATCTTAGAATGCAAAAGTATGAAAAACAGTTTGAATCAGGGAGGCCATTCTTATAACTGAAAAGGATTTCGGTATTCACCTCCATACCTGACCTGGTGACTTCATGTCAGATCATCAGGGTCCCACAACCCAGCAGGGAACCTTCCCAATGAACTGACAGGTTAGTCTCTGATCTAGGTCTTCTCAATGATTTGAGGATCCAGGCTATCAAAACTGAACACAAATATCATATCCGACAGGGGAACTGCCCATCTCCAGGCTCGCTCAGCCACAGCCCACATTGTCAACCTACTGGACTTTGTTTCCACTTTCGGCAAAAAGGGTCTGACTCAAAGTGCTGGTCTGCCCCAGTGGGATAAATCCGATGGGAATCCTGCTGAAGGCAGCCTGGGAGAAAGAAGAGGAAATGTTATTGTTATGGTGAGAAAAGCAGGCTGAACAGAGAGGCACAGATGTGTCTCCTATGAGACAAGTAATGAAGTGACCTGGGCCCGCCTTCCTGTCTCCCTTCCTAGGCCCTGGACCAGCAATCGGGCCATGCCTGGAGCAATTCCTAAAAGGAGGCAGTCCAGGAAAATGACAGGACTTTGAATTTGAAAGAAATATTTTGGTGCTCATTACTAGCAACTACTTTAAAGAAATCTGGTAAAAAAAAGAAGGGTTTTAAAGATACCAGATGAATGCACAATTGTGACAGTGTGTTATGTTGTCACATTATTTGAAAAAGTTGCAGATAAAATTCAACTAAAAATATCTAACATATGTACAGTAGCCAATGATAGGGAAAGTACTTTATAAACTATCTCAAGTATAACTAGGGCAAAGGGGATCAGCAAGTTTGTGTAGCAGAAAGTAATGGCACAGCCACTGAATTAAATGCCACAAACAAAGACACACTGTAAGGCCTAGCAGTGGTTCTCAACCTTCTGGCTCTTTAAATACAGTTCCTCATGTTGTGACCCAACCATAAAATTATTTTCGTTGCTACTTCATAACTGTAATGTTGCTACTGTTATGAATCGTAATGTAAATATCTGATATGCAGGATGGTCTTAGGCGACCCCTGTGAAAGGGTCGTTCGACCGCCAAAGGGGCCGCGACCCACAGGTTGAGAACCACTGCCCTAAAGACTATGTTGAAGATGATCTATTATTATTGCCAAAGGGACCAGGAAGGGTCTTCTTTCTTGTTATTTGCAAAATATGTTAAACTGCTGTAGAAAAATGTTTAAAATAATGTCACAAACATTCATACACCCACCACCCAGACTTACCAAATGCTACTTTTTGCCATGTTTGCTTCAGATGTTTTAAGAAGTAAAATGATACAGAAATAACTGCAGTTGCTTCTGGTCCTATTCTCTCTCTCACTCGCTCTCAGAGGAGGCCCTTGTCCCAAGGGTGTGATGCCTTTCCATCGTGTTGTTACTCTTTCACTACATAAGGCATCCACCAACATAGATCTGTTTTCTACATTTTAAAACTTTGCAGAGATGCATAATGTGCTTTGGCAGCCTGCCTTTTTTACTTAACATTTTTTAGATTTCGCCATGTAAATATTTATTTATAAAGGAATCCTCTGAAAAAGATTGTATAAAAAGTTGTATGTTTTAAACAACTCCTGGTGAAAGTTGTTGGATACTCTGGATTCCCAAAGCAGGTAAGTCCGCCGCAGGCTAATAAAAGTGTCCGAGGACACAGGCAGCCCCGCGTGTCTTTCTAAAATCCAAGGACCCACACTTGTGCTGCCTTAAAATACAAAATGGGGAAAAATGTAAAAGAAGGAAGTAAAGAGATATAAAAAGAACAGAAACATAAAAGTAAAATGCAATGACTCTTCTTAAAAGCTCACCTCATCTGCTCTTCGAAGAACTCCAGTAACAACCTACAAATGTTACAGAAAAATTATGAACAACATGTATTTCCTTTATCATAAAAGAACTGGATTCAATTTTCATGGACCACAAACTTCTTCCTGTTTTCTTCCTAGAAACTATGTCAAAAGCTGCATTGGCTATTGAAACACACAGTATTCTCTAATCGGATCAGAGCTAACTTAAATTTTATTCTTGACCGAAGGCCCATAGTACAATCAAGACTAAGATACAATAATTAATTTTTTAAATATATTTTTATTGATTTCAGAGAGGAAGGGAGAGGAAGAGCGAGATAGAAACATCAATGATGACAGAGAATCATTGATTGGCTGCCTCCTGCACGGCCCACACTGGGGATCTAGCCTGCAACCCAGGTATGTTCCCTGACCAGGAATCAAATTCTGACCTCCTAATTCATAGGTTGATGCTCAACCATTGAGCCATGCTGGCCAGACTCAGTTAAAATTGCCGGGAGCCGGTCCATGCTTGCTGTTTCAAGGGACCTGGCATATATGGCATACTGTTCTTAATATGTTTGCTCACCTTCTTGGCACTATGTGTTTTAACCAAGGTCACCTCTCTGAGAAAGGTTGTTTCCCCAGGTAGGGATTTCCCCCTGAAGTTAGGGAGGGAATAAAACCTCTTAACTAGTGCCAGGTGGGTAATTAATCACTTTAACTACGAACAATCATGCTTAAGCTACATAATCTTTACTCCCTGGAATGGAGATAAGAAACGCCCTAACCTTTGTAATAGAGATTGATAGGATTGAATCAACTGGTATAAATACAGATGTAATAAGACAGCAAGACAGAACTTAGAATACGGAACCAAGAGAGACGGGACCTAGGCACAGAACCTACACAGAACGTTCTCTAGAGACAGAAGGACTTCGCTGGAGAGAATATGGCAAAAGATACTGGACAGAAACTGGCCTCAGAACCTAAAGACAGAACCTAGCGAGAGAACATGGCAAAAGATCCTGGACTGAACCTGACTACAGAAATTGGCAAGGGAACCTGACTAGAACCTGGTGACTGAACCTGGCTGGATAACCTGGACAGAACCTGGCTGGAGAACCTAGCGAGGGAACATGGCTACAGAACCTGGCTGGAGGACCTGGAGAACCTAGCAAGAGAACATGGACACATATCCTGGCTGGAGATCCTAAGCAGAACCTCTCTGGAGATCCTGACCAGAACGTGGCTAGAGAACCTTGCTATGATGATCATCTGAACGCCCTCTCCATGTCATTCCTTCTTCGCTGACTCCGTCCACACCTTTGGGGACCCCTGGACCTGCTGGGGTTGGACCCCGGCATAAAATAGCTATAAAATCTCCACATTATATTAGCAAAGTTATGTTTTAGTTCTAGAATATGGGTCTAAATGTGTGCTCACATCAACTGTATACAAGACAAGAGCATAGTCTATCACAGTGAAGTGCACATATAGGAAACACAACCTGTGGCTACACTCCGAGATGCCTGCTCTCCACAAATGTTTCTCACTGATGAAGGGAAAGACACGGGGGATAGTAGTCCCTCTAAGAAAAGATACTTTTTATTTCAATTTTTACATAATTTATTTTTCATTTTAAAACTATAGTACATATGGCTTGTAAAAACAGAAAAATACCTGAAGAAAACATACTTCCTCATAAACCCACTATGCAGAATAACCGTCATTAGTCAGTCATTTATATTTTGGTACATTGCCCTCATATTCCTTCTTTATCAGGGCATATTTTTATGACTGGGTCATACCAAATGCACAATTTGGTGTGTTTCTTTAAAAGATTCTGTAAAGTAAAGGCTAATGCCCATCTTCTCCTTTCATCTCCTGCCTGACTGCATTCTAGGATTAAATGGGGCTGTCAGGAGGTCTCCTTCATTCTTTGTTGGCATGCTATCAGTATTCTTCACACTTCATTAAAAAGCCATAAAAACAATTACAAGACCATTAGCACAACCTTTTAAAAAGAAGCTTACTAAGGCTCACATAATTGTTGAGTCAAACATAGGACAACTCTGGCCAGTGTGGCTCAGTGGGAGAGTATTGTCCCATGCACCAAAAGGTCTTGGATTTGATTCCATTAGGGCATATGCCTGGGTTGTGGGCTTGATCCCCAGTAGCAGGCATGCAGGAGGCAGCTGATCTGTTTCTCTCATCGATGTTTTTCTCTCTCTCCCCCTCTCCCTTCTTCTCTAAAATCAATAAAAACATAGTTAAAAAAACAAACACATAGGACAGTGCCCTGTCGGCGGTGAGCTCCTGATTCCTGAACACGGATGAAACCACCGAATGGAGCAGAGAAGAGGTGTAGATGTGAACTGTACACAGGATGGGAAGGTGAGTGGAAGGCTGCCTGTGCCAGGCTCTCGAGGAGTTTCCAATATATAATGAGGTTCTAGTCTACTGCTCAGAAAAGAAGAGCAGCTCAGGCTTCCTGTCCTTATTGGACCAAAGTAAGCACTAAGGATACGGAACTAGAGAACAAAGGCAGATGCATACATCTGAACATGGAGACCTCTGCTCCTAATGTGCTCTCAGGAGATGAAACGTGTGATAGAAATGAAGTGACAATGGACAGACACCTCTTTTAAAGGAATCTTTCTTTTATAAGAAACTTTCCTCATCACTGAAATTACGATTGCCATAACAGTCTTCAGAATATAAAAAGCTTACCGTACCCACCACCATTTTGTTTCCTATTCTATTCAATTTTATCAGACTAAAAAAAACAGTGCACGAGAAAAAAGTAATGATATACTTGTGTCAGAAACAATCCCCACAAATGGATTACAAAGAAATAATTTCCTTAAATTATAACCACTGTATGCCACTGCTCTAAGATCAACTTTCTGTCTCCCTCGCCCAAATGGTTTCACACAGGAAAAGGGCCATACCTCCTGCAATGTCCCATCTCCTCCGGCAACGATGATCACGTCTGTGTTTTCCATCAGTTCCAGCAGTTTCTTGGCCTGGCCCTCATAATCTGTCTGAAATACAAAGGAAGCCTTGGGTCAATTTATTATCCTAGGGCCACTGATGAAAGGCTAAAAAATACAGGTTATTAAATACATTGAGTATTTTCTTAAATTCTACATAATTGATAGACATGAAACACTAAATAGCTAACAAAGCAACTCTGTACAGTTTTTATAGTTTCTACCTTTAGAACTGGAAGGGACCTCAGAAACCACCCAGTCAGCTCCTTTCTTGATTTATCTGTTAACAGAAAGCTCATCAGAGAACCCATTTCCAGTCCAGTGCAGTCTAAGACATCATTTACCAGTGCCTTTTATCTGAAAGCAGGAAGTGCAAGTGCAAATATGAAGCAAATGGGATGAAAAGAGCACAGATTTGGGAGCCCAAGTGACCTAGATTAAGTCTCAACTCTGCTACTTTTTAGCTGAGTAGCCTCAAACTCTCAGATCTTAATTTCCTAATCAATGGAAGTATGTGTGTTAGGAGAGGGGATAATCATAGCTTCCCCATAATGCCATTGTAAAGCAGCTAGCAAAGTAACTGCTCATACCTGGTACTGTACTAAATCAAAGGGGGTTATTATTGTACACAGGAACATTGTACATAAAATACAGGTGTGACTCAAATTAGTCAAGACGCACGTAGGCATCACCATTTTTATTGATAATATTTATCTCAGATACATACGCAGACTTAATGGACCATCTAAGCCACCACCTCTAAAACCAAACATTGAATTTTAATAGACATAGTGCAACTAATGCTAAAATAAGGAAATACTCCCTCCATCTGACACTATACTAGACTAATAGGTAAAAATTAAAGATTTGGATTTCAGAGAGACTATAAAGCACCTGAGCCAATAAGTCAGTTAACACAAAGGAAAAAGGAAGTCCCTAAACTAACACCATTAATTTTATGATGAATGTTCCTACTTTTATTCTAAAAATTGGAATGACTGGTTTTATAATTATATATTTTCAAATATTTCATTAAAAAATATGCCAATCCTAATTAAAAGGATGTTTGTGAGCACCCCGAAATGGGTGATCATTGGGAATGAGCATGGGTTGGCTAAGAGTGATGCATTTCAGACTCATGCTCATCTCTGACAGGTCACTAGATCCACAGATCTGGGAAACTAGGCAGACATTATAACTGGTTTTCAGCAAGGCACCTGGCAAGCTATTTAACAATATCCTTGGAGACAAGGTGGAAAAATATGGAAATAATATGTTAGAATACAATTAAATTAGATACCAGTCTAGGCTCAAAGTGAGATGCTCAGCGAAGCAGCATCAAAGTGTAGGTAGAGTCTTAGTGACAGCTCTTCAGGGTTCTCCCTTCAGCCTCTTCCTATACACACTGTATCAACAATGGATGCCAATTATAATTTACTGAATTCGAAAGTAAGACAAAGTTGATAATCTTGCCCCTCCTTCTTTGTCCAACCTCACCCTCTCTCCCTGTCTCTCCTGGTTCATTCCACCCCAACAACAATGGCCTCCTTACTCGCACTCAATCACCCAAGCACACTCCCGCCTTGACTATGCAGTCTGCTCGGCCTGGACTCTTTCCCTCTTTGAGCAGCTGCATGACTCACTCATTGCCTTCAGGTCTCTGTTCAAAGGTCATCTTATCCGACGGGCCTTCCTTGGTATTCTGCACTAAACTGACATCCCTATTACTCCTGGTCTCTTTACCCTGCTTGATTTTTCTCCTTGGCATTTATCATCATTGGAAAAATTGTGTGTTTATTTGTATGTTTCTTTTCTGCATCCTTTCCTTTCACACTTTGAATGGAAGCTCTCTGAGGACAGATAGGGCTTACCTAATAGTAGGCACTCAATAAATATTTGTATAAAAAGCACAGGCAGGAAAGAGCCAAAGTGCAAAAAGATCTTGACAGATTTAACAGACCATAATTTAAAAGGTTACATGAACAGGGATAACACATTTGAGGCTCTGATCTTAAGATGAAAATTCTAAATGCACCAAAGAGGAAAGATAAAAAGTGGCATAATGATGCAAAAAGATGAATCAACACATTAACCTCACACTTTTCCTAAAAATTAACTCAAAATGGGTTGTAAACTTAAATGTAAAAGAAAACTATATAACTTCTAGAAAATTGCACAGGAGAGGATCTAGATCAGCGGTTCTCAACCCCTTTGGGGGTCGAACGACCCTTTCACAGGGGTCGCTTAAGACCATCGGAAAACACATATATAATTACATATTGTTTTTGTGATTAATCACTATGCTTTAATTATGTTCAATTTGTAACAATGAAAATACATCCTGCATATCAGATATTTACATTATGATTCATAACAGTAGCAAAATTACAGTTATGAAGTAGCAACGAAAATAATTTTGTGGTTGGGGGTCACCACAACATGAGGAACTGTATTAAAGGGTCACGGCATTAGGAAGGTTGAGAACCACTGATCTAGATGATCCTGTGTTTGGCAATGAGTTTTTAGATAAATCAACAAAAAGCAAGATCTATGGGAGAAAAATAGACAAGTTGGACTTTCTTAAAATTAACAACTTCTGCTCTGGGAAAAACACTGTTAAGACAATTACAAAACAGCTTTACAAGACTGTATAAGAGAAAATATTTGCAAAACACATATCTGATGACTTGTATTCACAATATACAAAGAACTCTAGAAATCAACAGTAAGAAAACAAACAAAAAACAAGAGCAAAAATCTGAACAAACATCAGACCAAAGAAGATATACAGATGGAAAATATACAAATGAAAATATGGCCAAGACCGGTTTTGCTCAGTGGATAGAGCGTCAGCCTGTGGACTGAAAGGTCCCAGGTTCGATTCCGGTCAAGGGCATGTACCTTGGTTGCGGGCACATCCCCAGTGGGAGGTGTGCAGGAGGCAGCTGATCGATGTTTCTCTCTCATCGATGTTTCTGACTATCTCCCTCCCTTTCTCTCCGTAAAAAATCAATAAAAATATATTTTAAAAAAAAGAAAAGAAAATATGGTCAATATTGTATGTAACCCACTTTTGCCCTCCCTTGAACATACATTCCCATTAGAATGGCTACAACCCAAAACACTGACAACACAAAATGTTTACAAAGACACAGAGCTATAGGAAATTTCATTCATTGCTGGTGGGAATGCAAAATGGTACAGCCACTTTGAAAAGGCAGTTTGGCGATTTCTTTTTCTTTTGAGGGGGGAATTTTTATGAGTTTTTTTGAGTCAAACTGATGACATGCTGGAAAGCAAGACCCTAAATGCTCCCCGGCAGTTTCTTACAAAGCTAAGCACACTCTTACCATACAATCCCGCAAATGCCCTGTTAGGTATTTACCCCAGTGAGCAGAAAACATGTCCAAAGAAAAACTTGCACATGAATGTTTATAGCGGCTTTATTCATAATTGCCAAAATTGGAAGCAACCATTCAGTAAGTGAATGGATAAACAAACTGTTGTACATCCATACAATGGAATATTATTCAGTGATAAAAAGAAATGAGCTATTAAGCCATGAAAAGACAGGCCAGTAAGGAGCCCAGGCTAGACCAGCAAAAGAACAGCTCTGACCAAGACTCATCAGCAGGAAAATAGTTGTCCAGGCAGTTTGTTATATAGCAATAGATAACTACTATAGAAATAAATCTAAATAAATCAACAATTATAATAATTGTTAATGGATTAAGTGGCCTAGTCAAAAGCCAAAAAAACTGATTTTTGAAATATCCTGTTTTGCACCTTTACAAATGGTGCATCTAAAACATAAGGATACAAAAGGCTGAAAGTAAAGAGATGTAAAAATTATGCCAGGCAAAAACTAGCCAAAGTAAGCTAGTACAACTACTACTAATAACAGGTAAGACAGACTATGGCAAAAAGCAAGATTAGTGCCAAAGAGAGTCACTCTATGATAGGATCAAAATGTAAGGAAAATAAAATAATCTGAAATTTGAGTGCATATACTAATAGTCTCAAAATACAAAAAGCAAAAATTGACAAAACCATGTCATGAAATAGACAAATCCACAATTATAATAGGAGATTTCTAATACCTCTCTCTCTGAATAACCTATAGCTAAACAGAAGAAAAAATCAGCAAGGGCATAGATTTGAGGCACACAATAGATTTGACTTAATGGACACATATACAGAATATGCTCTCCAGTAACTGATATAAATTCTTTTTAGGCACACATGAGACATTTATGAAAACAAACCACATGCTAGG
The DNA here is from genome assembly GCF_014108235.1 of Myotis myotis. Classification (NCBI taxonomy): domain Eukaryota; kingdom Metazoa; phylum Chordata; class Mammalia; order Chiroptera; family Vespertilionidae; genus Myotis; species Myotis myotis. The sequence continues at coordinate 52,738,211 of NW_023416315.1, forward strand.
CCACAAAACAAGTCTCAACAAATTTTAAAATACTGGAATTTATAGACTATACTCTTTGACAAAAACACCAATAAAATCAGAAATCATTAGCAAAAAGATTTGGAAAAAACTTTAAATTTGGAAATCTAAAAACATGCCTTCCTAATTCATAGGTCAAACAAAAATCATGATGAAAATCAGAAAATACTTAGCAATGAAAATATTACACATCAAAACTTCTAGGATGCATCCCAGTCAGCATAGCTCAGGAGGTCACAGTTTGATTTCCAGTCAGGGCACATGCCTGGGTTTCAGGTTCAATCCCCAGTGTGAGGTATGCAGGAGACAACCGAGCAATGGTTCTCTCTCATCATTGATGTTTCTATTTCTCTCTCTTCCTCTCTGAAAGCAATAAAAATATGTTTTAATAGAACAAAAACTTCTAGGATGCAGCTGAATTATGGTACATGTATAGCTTTCAATGTATACAGCAGGACAGAAGGGTAAAATTAATAAAAATAAACATCCACATTAAAATGTCAAAAAAGGACAGCAGAAAAAAAAATCCAAAGAAAGTAGAATGAAGGAAACAATAAAGATAAATTAGATATTAATGAAACAAATGAGAGGATCAACAAGCCAAAAGATGGCTCTTGGCAAGGATTAAACTGACACACCTCTCACAAAACTACTGAGAGAAAGAAAAAAAAGAGGGGACAAATAAATTATATTAAGCATGAAAATGAGATAGTACAGATGTTACAGAAATCTAAAAGTTAAAAAGAGGATATTATAGATATTATATATAGAAGTTTTTGTTCTATTAAGATATATTTTTATTGCTTTCAGATATTATGAACTCAATTCCAATTAATTTGAAAACACTGATGAAATGAACAAATTCCTTGAAAAACTTACCTTTCCAAAATTAATTCAAGAAACAGAACTTGAGTTCTTCTAGAGCCATTAAATAAATTTAATATAGATAAATAAATAAATCCCCAAAGAAAGCTCCAGGCTCAGATAGTTTTACTTGTGAGTTCAACCAAATATTCCAGGAACAATACTAGTGTCAAGTAAACATTCTATGATCTCTAATACACAGAGTATGCACTACAGAGACTTAAATAAATGTTAGTTTTTTTCCCCCCAACCCTGTTCCTCCATCATGGAGGCAGACAACTTAGTCTCAGATAAGCTAGAGAAGAGAGTTCACCATGAAATGGTAAATCGGACTAAATGACCGTTTACGTTGTTATTTAATGAAAGTGTGTAATGTTAAAAATAGGTTCTTCATAGACTTAGCAATATGGTAACAGTGATTTTCATCAAATATGCACTCCTTATACACACTACACACATATCACTTTAAAAAGTCAACAAAAATGGAGTCTTTAAGCATCTTCTAAGACAACACAATTCCCTCAAACTTATTTTTGTCACCTGTTTTTCTTACCTAAATCTTGCAAATTCTGAAGCTTTACCATTTAAAATTCCTCCCCAGAGATAATACCTCATCAGAGAAAAAATGTTTACCTGTCTATGGAACTAGCAAAAAATTAAATTAATTACTCAGATTTGCAGGGGTTTTTTGTTTTTTGGAAAAAACACGCTATTTTCATCTTCTAAGAGACAATAATTCCACATCCTATCTTCACATGAAAGGAAATCAAGCTTATGCCTCCATCTAATCCTTTTCTGAAGATGAAAAGCTGACAATGCTTTATAAAAACAAAATTGCCTTAATTATCAGAACAAGTACACAACATTGATTGCTCTGCTCTTGTCGTAAGTGGTAAGTGATTTCTGCAAACAAGTCAGGAGAAGAGGCTATGTTACAAGGAGTAGGAGCTGGGATCAAGTCGACACTCTGGAGCAGTCTCACCTTAACGACAGTCACATCCATGCCAGATAAGTGCAAAATTGGGGCAGCATTTTTTTCAAACAGAGTTCTTGCTTTGCTGTAGACAAAGGAAAAAATATAAAAATTTTATCATGAGTTCTCAAGAGGACGAAGAGGAAGCCCAACCACCTTCTCTTGTGTAGAACAAGAATAGGGCTAGACTAGGGAAGAAACACTGTTCAAATAACAATGAGAAATGAGTTTCTATTGATAGAAACATAGAGTCTCTCACCCAGGGGCCTCAGGAATTTACTGTTTGTCTAATACAATAAGCTGTTACCCATTTGGGATGCCTCAGTTTATGGTCGTTCCTCTAGAGCAGGGGTGGTAAATGTCTGGCCCACGAGCCATTTGGTCTGGCTCTGCCAAGGCAGTAGAGATGAGTTAATTAAATGTCTGACCAACTACAATAGGCTAATTTTTAAGTTGATAATTTTGTATGGCCCACAAATGATATTATAAATATCCAAATGGCCCTTGGCCGAAAAAAAGGTTCCCCACCCTTGCTCTACACATATCTACATGGGATATGGCTCCACTGAGGAAGCAATGTTTGATTCATTCAACAAGTATTTATTGAGTACCTACTATGTGCGAGACAGGTGTAGGAGCTGGAGAGACCACATGAAAAAGCAGACAAAAATACTTGTAACTTAAGTATAATGTATTAAGTCCTCAAGGAGCTTATTAATATTCCAGTGGTAGAAGGAAGAGAATGTATTTACTGTAACATTTTTCATATGCCCCAGGGAACAGAGTGAACCAAACAGAATATTGCTTAATTCTAACTCAGTGGACATAACCTTTGGGGAAGAAGCACATCATTTGTAACAATTCCAAATATTATATCCATTTCTTAAGTCTTAAACTGCAGTAAAATCCCTGGAGAAAGAGCAAAATGTTTTTCCACGAGGACCAAATTTCTGCTGGAACAGAGAAAGTTAGAAATTGCCTAACTACAGGATAATCAGCAGCTTGCCCCAAACTTCCAGGCACCATCATGCCCTTCTGTGTGTTAACCAGCACTATGTACACACCTGTCTTGGGAACTTTCACAGCAAATGACGACTAGTGAATTGCAAGAGAATCTTCAGGACTAGGCTTGAAGCCTTGCAAAAACAGACACCAAACCTTATGCGTCCCCGAATTCCCTAGCTTCCAAGAGTAAATATGTTCTGCCTGTCTGGCACAGGTAGAACATATTTAATAAGTATCTAATGAGTTAATAAACAAATGAATGAATAAACCCGTCCAAAAAATGCAGACCTGTAAATTCTGAGGAAAAGGAAATGACATGATTGTGATGTCTTTAACAAGAGCAACAGTTACAAAGCACTTAGAAGAGTCTGTGTATTTTAAAAGTCTCATACACAGCATTCCAATAGTGACTCTTGTCCAAGTCATGTCAGGATTCGAAAACGCCTAGGAATCAAAGGATGCAGAAGTTGCAGAAAGTCTCCAATTGCATAGTCTCAAAGTTGAATAAAATCCCTGGAGAAATGTTTGGGTGAAAGACAGGTCAACTTATTAGTACTTTCAAAACAGTCAACTAGCCCTAGCCAATTTGGCAGAGTGGATAGAGTGTTGGCCCGTTTTGGTCCCAGGTTTGATTCCAGTCAAGGGCACATGCCCAGTTGTAGGCTCGATCCCCAGTAAGGGGACTTGGAGGAAACAGCCGATCCATGATTCTCTCTCATCGTGGATGTTTCTATCTCTCTTTCTCCCTCTTCCTTCCTCTCTGAAATCAATAAAAATTTTAAAAAATTCAACTAGTCAAACATCTAACTTTTACATCCACCTTACTCAGCTCTCTTTCAAAACAAAATTTTTTTTTTAACCAGTGATGCATGCTTTAACTTTCTAGACTACGTTTTATACTAGAAAGAGATGCAGAGGTAGCCAGTGAGGAACATGTATAGACCAAACTCAACATCCTCTACACTTAAGAGAATAACCACCAATGAGACAGAACACAAAACCTTTCCTATTATGAATTAAAGGAAATTGAGAAGCTTGGATACATGTTCACAAGAACCATTCAAGAGAATATCTCAAACCAAGGGCCTAACTGTGCAGGTAAAAAGCAAATTAAACAAATGTCCCCTATCTTTACTGCTGCTCTGAATGCTTAATAGAATGAACAGGAAAAACTAAATGGAAGTTTCTCCTTCCCAGCTCACCATTTCTGGGCCTTAACCGGACAATAATGGCTGAGGCAGTGATAATGCAAATATTTCTCCTTCCTGGGTGCTTTCATTACTAGAGTGATGAGAGACTTTCTGCTGGAAGTGGACTGGATCTAACTCTGAGAAGCAAAACTCTGGAGAAGTCTCAATCTGCTATATTCATCATTACAGAAAATCTGTAAACTCCTTTATGTTGGCTTAAGAAGTAAGACTGGAACATTTGGACTTTATTCATGCTTTTATGTGATGCTATGAGTATGGAAAATTTCTGAAATAAAAGACATTTTTTCCCCTTCTAATGTTCCATATAAAAGGTTGAAAAACAGGTGCTACCAGTAAGAAATGCATTACTTATTATATAATTAAGGGTGAGATAGCACCGGAAACAAAAACTTTATATACTTGTAGCAATTTCCAAGTTCACACATGCACACAAAAAAAGAATTACTCCTTAATGTATTATTTATTAATGCTAAACACACAGTCATCTTATTTCTTAAAGCTCTTTATATACTTTTAAACCAGTACTACATGATGAAATAGCTACACAATAAGTTATTAATTATGTGTCAGAGCAGAGTCAAGATGACAAAAAGAGTGCAATTTTGGTGAAAGCTTTAAAGAGATGCTGGAGAGTTCCAGAGTAGCTGCTTCCTAGGCTGTGCAGGGATTCGCCTGCTAAAGGGACCGTGACTTTAGGAGAGAAAGCCTTTCATAGCCTCATCCTTAGAGAAAACTGTTACACTTTTAAAACAATAATCTACCTTTAAAAAATGCAAATACATTTATATGTAAAAATGTAAACAGACCTAAAAATAGTTTTAATTTTTAAAAAATGCACGTATCTCTTAGAAGCAGAAACTCAAAATAACTGATTATACCTCAAAAATATATTGCCATATATTTTCCTTCATCAGAATTAGCAAGTTGCTAACTTACTAGGTTTCTAAGGGAATAGGACCTAGAATAGTTCAAGGAGGCAGTAGGAAAGGTGCAAGGACTTTCGGGAAGGGTGGGAGAGCAAAGCGGAGAATGTTGTGAACCCAGCCTGCAGGTAAATAACAACAGCAGCAGCTTATATTCCTTTTATCCATGCTTACTGTGAAATGGAAATAAGCCAAACACTTCAAAGGCATCATTTCATTTAATCTAAAGGCACCTATATATATGGTACTTTTATATGGGATGGCTATTCTCCCATTTTACAAATGAGTAAACTGAGCATTTAAATTAAGTAGCTCCCACAGTATCACACAGCAGAAAAGAGTCTACAGATCTGATCCTTCTAACCATGAAACCCACCGAGTTCTGTGGCATTCTGACACAGACCACCAATGACCACTCAGTTATTGTTGTGTTGTGTTAGGACCTGTTCAATTGTTGGTATTATTTAGTAATGTTGTTAAACAAGAATGATCAATAGGCATTATGACTGGTGTGTTTATGGGGAAGGAAGTGGCTTTAACGATGTCAGGCAAATAGGGTTCAATTAGGCAGAGCAATGGAGCCAATTTAAACAATCTGTAGGTAAATATCTTAAGCTGCTGAATTAAAAGAAGGCATGACTTGTCCTCATACCTGTGAAGCCGCACTCCGTCCCAAGAAATTACTAGAGAAGCTTATTTCAGAAACCGAAAGCCTTTCCTCTAAGATCAGGAATAAAACAAGGATGTCCACTCTCACCACTTCTTTTCAGCATAGCACTGAAGTCCAAGCCACAGCAATCAAACAAGACAAAAAAATTAAAGGCATATAAAATGGAAAGTAAAACTCTCATCATTTGCAAATGACAATATACTACATATAGAAAAGTTGAAAGACTCCACCCAAAAACTGTTAGAACTAATAAATAGCTTTAGTAAAGTTGTAGGACACAAAATCAATATATTGAAATCTATTGCATTTCTGTACACCAATAATGAATAAGAAAAAATAAGAAATCAATCCCATTCACAATTGCATTAAAAAGTATAAAATACCTAGGACTAAATTTAACCAGAGGTGAAAGACCTGTATACCAAAAAACTAAAAGAAGTTGGAGAAAGAAATTAAACAAGATACAAATAAATGGAAGGATATACCTTGCTCATAAATTGAGAGGATTAATATTGTTAAACTATCCTTACTACCTAAAGTAATATACAGATTCAATTCAATCCCTATTAAAATACCAATGGCATTCTTCTCAGAATTAGAACAACTAATCCTAAAATTTATATGGACCCACAAAGACCCCAAATAACCAAAGAAATCTTTAAAAAGAACAAAGTGGGAGGTATCATGCTCCCTGATATAAAACTATACTAGAAAGCTACAATAATCAAAACAGTACGGTGTTAGCAAAAAAAAAAAAAGGCATACAGACCAATGGAACAGAACTGAGAGTCCAGAAACAAGCCCACACATATATGGACAATTAATTTTCAACAAAGGAGCCAAAAACATACACTGAATAAAGAAAAGCCTCTTTAATAAATGGTGTTGGAAGAATTGGAAAGCCACATGCAAAATAGTAAAACCAGACACTGCTATCAGATACCATACATAAAAATTAACTCAAAATGGGTTAAAGACTTAAACATAACCCCTGAAACAAAATATGTATGTAGAAGAAAGCATAGGGACTAAACTTATGGACTGTGTTCTCAGAGAGGTTTTTGTGAACTTGACACCAAAGGTATGAGAAGTAAAACCAAAAATAAATGAATGAGACTATATCAAACTAAAAAGCCTTTGCACAGCCCTAGCCGGTATGGCTTAATGGATAGAGCGTCGACCTGCAGACTAAAGGGTCTCAGGTTCAATTCCAGTCAAGGGCACATGCCCAGGCTGCGGACTCTACCCCCGGTAGGGAGCGTGCAGGAAGCAGCCAACCAATGATTCTCTCTCATCATTGATGTTTCTATCTCTCTCTCCCTCTTCCTTCCTCTCTGAAATTAATAAAAATATATTTTTTTAAAAAGCGCTTCTGCACAGCAAAAGAAACCATCAACAAAACAAAAAGGCAACCAACTGAAAGGGAAAAGGTATTTGCAAATGATACCTCTGATAAGGGGCTAATATTAATATCCAAACTATAAAAAGAACTCATATAATTAACAACAACAAAAAATCCAATTTTAAAAAAGGCAGAAGACCTGAATAGACATTTGCCTAAGAAGACATACAGATGGCCAACAGATACATAAGAAAATGCTCAACTTCATTAGCTATAAGTGAAATGTAAATCAAAACACAATGAAATACCAGTTCATACCTACTAGAAGGGTTATTATCAATAAGACAAAGAAATAAGTCTTGGAGAGGATGTGGACAAGAAAGAATCCTCAGACAGTGCTGGTGGGAATATAAATGTATACAGCCACCATGGAAAACAGTATGGAGGTCCCTCAAAAATTAACAACAGAGCTACCATATGACCCAGCACTCCCCCTTTGGGTACCTTCCTGAAAAATGTGAAAACATTTATTCATACAGACATTATGTACCCATATGTTCACTGCAGCATTATTCTTAATAGCAAGATATGGAAACAACCTCACGACAGATGACTGAATAAAGAAGATGTGGTACGTATACACAATGGAATACTACTCAGACATAAAAAAGATGAAATATTGCCATTTTCGACAACATAGATCCTAAGAGTATCATGCTAAGTGAAATAAGTCAGATGCTGAAGGACAAGAACCATATGATTTCACTCATATCCTATATAATAAAAGCCTAATATGCTAAGTGTCCGGTCAGCCATTCAACCAATCAAAGCATAATATGCTAATGATATGCTAAGGCCACTCAACAGCTCACTATGACGTGCACTGACCACCAGGGGGCAGACGCTCTGACTGGTAGGTTAACTTGCTGCTGGGGTCTGGCTGATCAGGACTGAGCGAGAAAGGCCGGACACACCCTGGAGCTCTCCTGCGGTCCCTCTCTGGCTGCCAACCTCCCATGTCCCTCCCTGCCCCTATCGTGCATGAGTGGGGTCCCTCAGCCTGGCCTGAGCCCTCTCGCAACCCGGGACCTCTCAGGGGATGTTGGAGAGCCGGTTTTGGCCCAATCCCGTAGGCCAGGACAAGGGACCCCACTGGTGCACGAATTCGTGCACTGAGCCTCTAGTGTGGGATATAAAATAGAAAGCAACAAACAAACAAACAAAAATAAACTCATTGACAGACAACAGAGAGGAAGGAGAGAGGGGGAGGATGAAAAGAGTAAAGGAGGTCAAATACATGGTGATAGAAGGAGACTAGACTTTGGGTGGTGAGCACATAATGCAATATACAGATGATGTATTACAGAACTGCATGCCTGAAACATATTATCCAATGTGACCAAAAATTTTTTTAATTTTTTAAAAAAAGTACAAAGAGTTCCTTCAAACTCCTTGCCCCCTTACACACACAGCCTACCCCACTTTCAACAACCAGTGTGGGACATTTGTTAGAATAAAGGAACATGGACACAATTATCATCCAAGTATTATCTAAGTATTCTTCATACCTTAATTTGCCACAATTCCCTCACATGACCCTTCCAGGCCAGCCAGACCAGTTCACTGACTATCCTGTGACATATATAGCAAGAGACATGATTAGTTACTCCTGTCTCCAGGCACCTGACCCATGGACATGTCCTCAGTCAAGAAGACTGAGTGTTCTCCCTCTACTGACCTCCAAGACCTGGCTCGGGGATCACAGAAAGAGTGTTTTTGACCTTGCAAGCCCACAGAGCCTTGGGCCATCTCTGAACATCTCGTAACAGAGAAGGTCTAATAATTTACATCACAGCAGCAGGAGTTTTCCCAAGGGGCTACTGTCAAGCAGAGAAGACTTATTTGCGAGTGTTAATTCTGGAATGATTAGTGAACTTCGATTAGACAAGTTTGCTAAGCATCAGTTAGCTTTACAGTTGTACCCCATTAACCATTATTTCTCCATTACAAATAAATCTCTTATCGCTAGAAGAGTATTGAACCTAGTCCTTCCAACCCCAAACAATCCAACTAGCTGCCTGATAGTCTGACTTTTTCACTTTATGAAGCCTGAATAGGTAACAAGCCACCCACCCCTTGCAGGCTGCAGGGTTGAGAAAGACAGTTGCCTTCTTCACGTGTGCATTGGGAGGAATGAGCTGATTGCCAAACACCTAAAAAGGAAAAAAGACAAGTTGTAAGTCAATGTCCTTTTATTCAGTTAGTGATCACATATATTCCTTCGTTCCAAAAGAATTTATTCCCAGAAGATGTAATATCTACTCCAGCAGAAAAAAATGTTCTCATGATTTCATATTCACAAAAACACCATAAACAACAGCACAAAAGTGTGCCATTATTTAATAAGCTGAATTGTATATTGTAGTAAACAAACCTTACTTTACCTACCAGAAGTAACTTTTCTTTTCTCCATATGATATGGCTATGTTTATTATAAACCCAAGATGAGTAAGACATCAGTCAGAAGGAAATTTTAATCCACTTGTCTTTAGATTTCAGAGTATAATCTTTTTCTACTTCAACTTATTATTAAAGCTTGTTCATGAAGAATCTTTGTGTTATTAATCTATTAATCTTCATATCTTTATAGATTATATATATGTATGTCTATATGTGTGTGTGTGTGTGTGTGTGTATATATATATATAGATAGATATATATCTATATATATATCTATCTATATATATATATATATATATATCTCAAATAACCCTAATATGCTATCTGCATCCTCTTCTTTGCTACCTTGTATGATAACTAAATAGCATCCCCCGTCACAGGGAAAGAAATGTAATTAATGTTTACTTAGCACCTCGTATTTGCCACGTTCACACATTATTCTTAGTTCTTAGAAACCTCAGAGGTCTTAAATATTCTCATTTTTATAGATTAGAAAAACAAGATTCAGAAAAATTAACTCAGTCACATTGTTAATAAATTGCAGCCTAGAATGTACATCTATCTAACTACAAAACTCAAACTTTTCCTACTTTACCAACTCTAAAGAGCAGATCGAGGACAAGGCAGAATGAAGAAGCAGAGGTCTAGGCCTGGGGACTAGAAGGAGCTACTGCTATTGCGTCTGGGTTAGACAAGATCAACAAAAAGAATGGGAGGAAGAAAGCACCACAAAGGGCGAAATTCCAAGTCTTAGATGGTGGGGAGCAGGTCTGGGCCAAGAAGGCAGAATTCAACTACGAAAGTACAAAGTAAATGTAGGAAAAAATGAAAGTTAATGAGGTTTTTACTAAATAGATGTCTCTAACTCCACCTCCACCCTGAGAGTCCACTGGAGATCCTTTCTCACCACTGTCTAATTCCTGCTTTAAAAAAAAAATTTTTTTTTCTGAATACTTCAGAAAGACATACTGTTTCTTTGTTAAAAAAAAATTCTGGTACATTATAATTTCTACTCTGTTTTCACTCTTACTGAATTAGACCTTAACATTTTGCTGCCAAATCTCCAAGTATTATAATTTGTTCTTGTTCTATCCATATTATTTCTGCAATGTGGCCAGAAAGAATATAATGAACCAGGTTCCTATTCCAACCTGACTCCAGATCTATAGTTCCAGATTATTCCTCCTTGTCCTGGTTTCTAGTCTCTTCCAACTCAAGTCTCAAGTTTACAGCTGGTAAATGAGTTTATGTAAGACTACAGTGAGCTAAGTTTTCATGAGATAAAAAAGAATCATATTTTTTCAAGAATTTAGACTGTGAAGGGAAGGGCATAAACAGGAAAAGTAACTAGAGGAGGCTATCAGAATGAATTCACTTACATCAGACAGAGGAGGTAAACGTGTCCTGGGAAGTGGAGAATTAGAACAGTGGGAAGAGGTAAAATATAAGAAGGGGGAAACAACTCAAGGGACAGAGTCTCTGAAAAAATAAGAGGAGATGAAATTCAGGAAAGAGGTGGAGGCATCTTTCTTAAGAAAGGGAGGACCCTACAACCATTCTTAGAAAAAAAGGTTCCCCGTCCCAAGGAACTTTCCAGTTGCTAATGGCAAATTAGCTTGGGGTGGGGACCACCTCAACTTGAATATAAAGTTTGATTTCCAAAACAACTAGAGTCATATGAGATAAAACAAGCAAAGAAGTAATAAAATTCTGGAAATACAGATTTAGAACAAGTAGATAACCACTTGAGAGAGGAGTTTACCAATAGTACCTACTGTCACTGTCACCCACGAAAACATCTCCAGAACAATCAGCATGCTCACCACCCACGTCTCCTACTATAAGCATCACACCTTTTTGAATTCCTGTTTCTTTTTTTGGTATTTCTGACATCATAAACTTAAATGTCATATAACAAAAGGGCAACTCAGTCATGGAAATTCACCTGCAAGGTAGAATGTACAAATTTGGAGGAAAGGGAAGACCAAAAATATGGTCTTTAACTTAAGAGGATTCACAAGTCAACTGCAACTAATACAGCGAGATGCATGAATATTTAAGTCACTCTCTATGGGCTGGATAACAATGCATATGGTATGAGTCAGTTGGGCTAAAAGAGAAAGGCTTTAAAATATGAACCAACAATTATAACAAGTTTTGACTTGAAGAGGTAACACCTGTTCTGAACTGATATCTTTGGGGGTTATTCGGATCAGGGATGATTCAGGATGTCCCATCCTCAAGGACAACTACAGATGGGAACTAATTCCCATGTGCTCTTAGGACTAATCCAGAAGTAAACAAATCTAAAGAGGTGGGTGTTAGAACTGCTCTTCAGCAGATGGTCAATTTCCTCCGGTTCTATTCAGAGTTGGCTCTTAGCCTGATTCATCCCCTGACAGTGGGAAAAAACAGCCAGACCTCCCAGATGCAAGGCACTGCACAAGTGCCCTGGAATAGTGCGAGTTTTCTGCACAACGGAGACAAGGTGGTTCTGACTGTTCCACAGCAAATGGCATTACCTGAGCTTCTTGACAGGCTGCTCTCCTTAGCAGGTTATCACTATCAAAGCAAACAAAAGATAGTGAGCGTTAGCTTTAATAAGTAGGCCAAAATTCAAACAAAACTTGTCGTTTTTTAAAAAATATGTACAACCTTCCCTACAAAATACCCACGTGAAAGTTTCTTAAAGACCTTATAACAAATTATGACCATGTCTGAAAAATACTTTCTCTGAATGAAACACTGTTAATTATTTCAGTATAAGGCAGGCATATTAATGCTCCCTAAAACATCCATCGTAATCCCCAGAACCAGAGAGGACATTACCTTACAGATGTGATTAATTTAGGGGTGGAGCTGGGGAGGCTGTTATGGACTGTGAAGGTGTGCCTAAGTTAATCACAGGGAAATTTTGCTGGCTGTGATGAGCGGCAAATCCGATTATGGGACAATGTTCAGAGAGGCAACCTTACTGGTTGTGAAGACGGAAGTCAGGGATGTGGACACCACCTAGAAGCTGGAAGGCAAGGAAATGGGTTCCTCCCTAGAGCCTCCAGAAGGAGCGCAGCTCTTGCGGACACCTTGACCGGAGCCCAGTGAGACCTGTGTTGGATTCTAACCCACAGAACTGTAAGATAATAGACTGTGCTGTGTTAAATGACTAACTTTGTGATAATTTGTTAGGGCAGCCATAGAAAAGTACTGCACCTACCCTGCATTTTCTTACCCAGTGGAAATCCTCAGGTTATTCGCCAGAAATAAATTTGATGTTTAGTTGCTTCTGCCACTGTTTTATCTAACTCTTATTTTTTTTTTATAACACTGTCTGACATTCACTTATCATAAATGGAAAATTGTGGCATGAGACAAAATTTTGGCTTGCAAAAATAAAAAAAAAATTCTATCAAAATACGTTCTCTAAAATGTGCTTATTATTTATATCATAAGAGCATTTTAAATGGCTGACTGCTGCATTGGTGGCTCAGCTGTTTGGAGCATCATCCCTACATCAAAAGGTTGCGGATGCCCTAGCCGGTTTGGCTCAGTGGATAGAGTGTCAGCCTGTGAATTGAAAGGTCCCAAGTTCGATTCCAATCAAGGGCACATGATAGGGTTATGGGCTCAATCCCCAGTGGGGGGCTTGCAGGAGGCAGCCAATCAATGACTCTCTCTCATCTTTGATGTTTCTATCTCTCTCTCCCTCTTCCTTCCTCTCTGAAATCAATAAAAAAATATATTTAATAAAAGGTTGCAGATGGCCAAGAGACATATAAAAAAAGGCTCAACATCATTCATTATCAGAGAGATGAAAATTAAAATGACAATGAGGTATCACTTCACACCTGTAGGAATGGCTACCATCAATAAATCAACAAACAAGTGCTGGTGAGGATGTGAAGAAAAGAGAACCCTAGTACACTGCTGGTGGGAATGCAGACTGGTACAACCACTATGGAAAACAAGGTGGAGTTTCCTCAAGAAATTAAAAATGAAACTGCCATTTGATCCAGTGATCCCACTTCTAGGGATATATCCGAAGAAGCCAGAAACACCAATCAGAAAGAATATATGGACCCATGTTCACAGCAGTGCAATTTATAATAGCTAAGATCTGGAAACAGCTCAAGAGCCCATCAGTAGATGAAAAAAAGTTGTGGTGCATTTACACATGGAATACTATGCAGCAGTAAAAAAGGATCTCTCACCCTTTAAGAAACCATGGAGGGACCTGGAGAATATTATGCTAAGCAAAATAAGCCAGTCAGAAAAAGACAAATATCACATGATCTCACTTATAGACACTAAAGCATGCAAAAGACTGACGTATTTCAGAGAGGGGGGCTGGGAAGAGATTAAACAAAGAACTTATATACATATATGCATAGTCCATGGGCAAACTATACTGTGGGGAAGGCGTAAGAGTGGGGTGGAGGAGAGAGGACATCTGTAATACTTTCAATGATAAAGATAAATTAAGAAAAAAAAGGTTGAAGTTCTATTCTGGTCAGGATGGGTACAGGAAGCAACCAATGTTTCTCTCTCACATCGGTGTTTCTTTCTCTCTTCTCGTTCTCTTCCTCTCTCTTCTCTCTCTCTTCCTTTCCTCCTCTCCCTCTAAAATTAATTTAAAAAACAAACAAAAATAAAACATATCCTCAGGTGAGTATTTAGAAATAAATAAACAAATAAATAAATAAAATAAAATAAATGGCTGCTTGCCCACAGGGCGCCAGAGCTCTCTTGTCAGAGGCCTCTCCAACACATGCTGCTGGCCCTAAGATAACTGCTCTTAATTAGGTTGAAGTTAAGAAAACAAGTACCCAGAAAGGATGACCAATAAATAATTTATAGAAAAGAATTAAGAGAAATGGGTATTTCACTTACATTCTCTTTTTAGACCTTTCTTGTAACATCAAAGTCCTCAAATGTTGCATTTTTACAGTAATTCACATCTAATTTTGGTATTTGAGGCTGAACTAAAATAAACCACCCCTTGTATTTTGCCACAGGTGGAGCCACTGTCAGGTTTCACAGAGCATTCAGCTCCAATCAGGAAACACCAGCCCACGGGAGGGACCAGTGCTGCCCATCTAACCTCTGATCCATGTGCCGTTAAAAAACCACGACACCACTACCTCCAAGTGCACGCTGTGCTCTAACCAAGACCTTATGGGCACCAGTCCCTTGTGAAGTCTTGCTCATAGGGACCGTTACTGCCAGGCTCAGTCCCCACTTGCCTGAGTGACACTGCTCCACGACCACCCGGTGGCAAAGGGAGTTAGTTGTACACGCTTCCTCTCTGCCCTCACCCAAGATCCACTGATATTCATGCAGTCGTCTCCCCAACACACACATACACACACACACACACACACACACACACACACACACACGATAAGGAAAATTCAGAGTACAAACTAGTAACACATTTTAAAATACTTAACATGTCCACAACCCTTTATAATTGACTTGATCCCTCACATTCATAATCTTTTATACAAGGTAAAATACTGAGCCGTCAGCAATCATGCATCACAGAATACAGCGAGGTTCTGTGTGGTAACCTGAGCATTGTGACCAGATCCCCTGGACTGGAATCCCCAATCCAGCTTCTCCCCTACCCTGAGGGTACCGCTTCCAGCCTGGCCAACTGCTCCTCCTACTACCTGCTTTAATGCCTTTCCTAGTACAGGGATTAACCTGTGCCTCCAATCTCTGATTCTACAAACATATCCTGAGGATCATGCTGTACAAGTCCTCTCTGCTTCTATAAAAGCAAAGTATGCCTGTCTCTATGTCCCTATCCTTTCCCCAGCCGGCTCCTCCCTTTTCCTAGGGACAGGCCTCTGAAGGTTCCAGCTCCACTGGGTCATAGCAGAGACCATCTTCCTCACATTTCTGCCACAGATTCCTGTGGATCTAGCTGGCAAGAGAACAGTCCCAAATATGGACAAGAATATGGGCTAGCACCTGTTTTCCTCAATTATTTTTCACTAGAAGTAAAATTCTGATGGTTAACTTGTAATTAAGAATATTACTAAAGATGTCTCTCTTGAGCTTACCAACACTGCTTATTTTGTCAGAGTGCTATTCAAAATCAAAAGACTTTTCTGATAGTTAATTTCCTGAACTTTAATGTGTCAAATGGAATATGCTGTCAGTCCTATCTGTGAGAAAGCCAGAATATGTGTCAATTTAGATACTACAGAAGAAAATCTCATTATAATCATACTTTTATTAAATAGCAAAAATACTTAATATTTTTGATATTCAATATTTGGTCTTCCACCTTGGTCTTCCTCTGTGAACCAAGCTCTTTCTAAAAATCAAACATATTCTCAAAGAAAAAAGATTTCTCCCACTGAGATAATTCTGGTGGTCTGTAGCAAGCTCTGAAAACTATTTCAAAAGAGAAATTCCCAAACTGTTTCCGTAACAGCAGCATTGTTGGAATAAAGAGAAAGTAAGTTACAATTCACCAAGCAACTACCCTGTACTGGGTACCACAGCAGATGGTTTCATAAACCTTGAATCTCTATAACAACCTCGCACCCCAGGCATCCTTGTCTCATTTTAACAGATGAGGAAGTTGAGGCCCGGAGAAGGAAAGTGACTTCCCAAGAGCACAGTGTTACTAAGTGGCAGAGCTGAAATCCAAGCCCACGCCAACCTGATGCTGATACAAATGCTTTAGTGCATTTTCTTCATAATGTCAGACAATACAACATGGGCAATGATCATCTGGATGTATATTTTATAGGACATTTATTAAATTAATCACATTACTTCTAGTCTTATCTAATCTGTTAGATATGCATTATTTAATATTTGTCTACGCTCTGGTGCATAAAGCTGCCCCAAATAATTGGTGAAGCAAGCTCATTCAACACAAAGTGCCAGGTACAGTACATAAACACGATTTGGCCCTGTCCTGAAGAAACTCGGGACCAAGTGACAAAGAACAGCTTTAGGTAAAAATCAGTGGTACAGGAAAAGGCATGTTTTTGATAAATAACATGCCAGCACTATGCTAGGTGTCTGGGATATACTGGTTAATAAGCCCAACATTCCCCATCTCCATACAGTTTACTGTTTAGAAGGAAGAAGGACAACTCAACGGGCAATCATCATGTGATTTTGCTTCTATCTGCTCCATAAAAGAGACACATTATAAGGGGTAGCTAACCTAGTCTTGAGGAAGTGACACTGAAGTAGAGATCCAGGGGACAAATCAAAAGTAACCAGGCAAAAATAGGAAGGAATTTAAATCTGGGCAAAGGAAGCAGCAGGTGAAAAGCCCGCAAGTGCTGGAACAGGACTAATATGGAGCCCTGAAGGCAGTGTGGGGCAGCAGGAGGCAGCATGCCTTGGGAGAAGCAGCGAGAGAAGAGGTTTGAGGAGCCAGGGACCTTTTAAGCTAGTTAAGGAATTTGGATTTTATCCTAAGGGCCATTTTAAGAAGAGAACTGATGTAACTAGCTTTACATTTCTGAGGGATCATTCTGGTTGCAGTGTGAACACAGCACTGGTCAAAGGAAGGCAATTTAGGGAGACCAGGGAGGGCTCTTCCAGAATTGCAGGTCGGTAATAACAGCGATGACTGGCAGCTGGAGCCTGGCAACAGGGACAGCGTGAAAAGGACAGATTCAGCAGATATTGAGGAGGTAAACTTAAGGGCTGGCTTGTGGAAATTAAAGGAAAGGGAGGGATCAAAGACAGTGCCTAAGTTTCTGCCCTGACCCATCTGACCGAAGGTGACGCTCTTCACAGAGATGAAATGCAGGAGGAGGTAGGCACAGGTCCAGGAGGAAGCAGCTGAGTTTAGCTCCGGATCTGTTGATCTGAGATAGTGAGCAGACTTCAGGTGGAGGTGTCCAGGAGACAGCTGGAAACACACATCTGGAATTGCAGTCTACCATCCCGACTAAAGATACACATGGTAAGAGGAGGGATGAGAGTGGATAAGATTGTACGAGTAGGGTGAGCAGCAGAAGCAGCAGAGAGATTCGCTGGGCATTGGGACAGCTTTCAGAACACACCAACTGAAGCTCAAGTAACCTGACACGGCGCCTCACCTGAAAGCCAAAGGAAAAATGCGGCGGAACAGAGGAAAAGGTTAAGCACATTTTCCTCATCTCCCATCTTCCCCTTGATGCTGCCTCTACTCTCGACAAACTGCATGTTTTGCTGTTCCTAAAAGACACAATGACTAACCCCTCCAAGGACTGACCATTTTATCCCTCCGTCTTTAAGAAATAGAAGGCCAAACACATACCACCCACACTCTACCGCACCACACATAAAACTGATTGTCTTAGCTTTCTTCCGTGACTGTAAGCATCTTGAAGTCGTGGATTGGCTAGTTCACCACTTTCTCTTCTATAGCACAGATTCACAGATAGAAGGGGCTCAACAAATACCCATTTAATCAATGCGTGGCAAATGTTTGAACAGGAGAGACTGATGCACTGTGCTCAGAAAGGCTGGCTTTGTCCTGTGGGGAAAAGTGAAGGTTATTCTCTGTGTGAGTATTTGGCAAGCTTGAACCAAGGGATCAAAGGGGATGGTCCTTCAGTGTGATTACCACCAAAGGCAAGAGGAAGGATCACTGTGCTGAGCACAGGAGAGGATTAAAAACTTACAACAGTCTCGGGAGTGTTACTAGAGCAAGATGACCCAAGGGTGTGTGTGACTGTGTGTGTTTAGGGAGAGGGTAATGGAACTAGAACCCTCTAAAAAGGCTAAGTGAGGAACAAGAAATGTTCCAGTGGCTGAGTCTGGTCATCAGAGAAATCCCAGATTGCTAATGGGTCAAGAATCTGAATGTGAGCTAAAGACCCTGTTACAAAAAAAACAAAAAAAGTACTGTATATAAATTCCAATCCCATGTTCTTTCCTCTTTTCACTGCACCATGATGTCTCCAGGGTGAAGTGCGGTTAAACACAATTTAAAGAGGTGCTACAAGATGTAGTCATACCAGAAAGGGTCCCCAAAGCCCTGCTCAGTCCTCAAATGCAGGTTTTCTTTCTGAGGAATTAGAAGCTTCTGGATTATAAAGTGAAAAAGCATGCTGATGTCACTCAGCCAGAGGCTTTAAAGCACAGGACCATGCCGCTTCCACGGGAAATGAGACGCTCTTGATTTATTCTGAGCCATAAATGTTTTACTTATTACTTTAGGACTGCAAGATAAGATAAGTTGTTATTTCAATAATAACTTTACACAGAGAGAAAAATCACATTGATCCATTCTCTTTCCCTAAAACCAGTATTTCCCGCTACAGTCCAGAGGCAAGTCGAACAATTTCTACCGCCCGCTTTTCCCTTGGTGTATGCAAATAGTTTCTGCTTCACACAAAACACATTTCAAGTTTCGATGTTTATAGCAACTACTTCCACTTATCCAAGCTTCCCAGGATAATTAATCACTACATTGCCAGGGGCGGTGCCCACTGGTTGCCTATGTAACAGCGGGAATGGGATAGAAATGGAAGCAAAGATGAAAATGCACCTTGGAGAAGGGGTGCTCTAATGTGCAGAGGGGGAGAGCTTTTTCAAACTACACATTGCCCCCCACTTCCCATACACCCACTCCCCACTCACACAGATGACGATCTGGCAGTGAGGCTCTGCATCCATGGGAAAACGCTGACCACGTCTGCCCAAGAGAAAGACATGTGTCCGAAGGGGGAAATGTCAGTGCTAAGGAAGAATGCCCGACCTTCTGGACCTAAAGACTGTTCCCTTGGACAGGGGAAAATACGCAGTGTGAGAGGTCAGAAACTCTAAGATAGCAGTAAAAATGTTAATGATTTTTACAAGGATTTTAGGGCCTCCCGATCTGGTCTTTCCACCAACCAAAGGATGACAGTGTCTCTTCTTGTTCTCCAGGATTCCCCATCATGTCACCTGCTACTTAAGAATTTATATCTTCTTATCTGTCCTGAGCACAATGAGATAAAGAACTTCCCTAATGTCACAGAAGTATAAAGGGTCAGGAAGAAATCCTATTGATTACCATACAGTATGTGGTGACTCTTCATTTCAATACCCTTTAGAGTGCATAAAAGAAGGGGGAACATAGGAGCCCCCCAGGCAATCACTGGCCTTAAAACTCCATCATCTCTGTTGCTGATGGCGAAAGTTTAGCAAAAGAAAAAGAAAGTTAATAATGCCTACCATCCAATGCAAAGGATGAGTGTGTGGCATTGCTTTCATCTGGACCAGTAAAAAGTAACTACACCTGTGTTCAGGAATTTTGAGGCCAAATGGTACCTCTGAGTGGATTTCTTTAGTTGGTGGTATATTTGGCAATGCAAAAACCAATATTTTAAACAATAATAATATAAAGCAAGCCAAGAGCATTTTCCCAAGACTAAATTTGGTGGATTAGGAAGGAAGGAAGGAAGGAAGGAAGGAAGGAAGGAAGGAAGGAAGGAACTGTAAATCTACTTTTGCCCCACCCTGTACCTATATGCTCTTCAATGTAACAAGCCACTGCTTGTAGAGATTTCAAGTGCCTCCTCACTTACTGGGTTTTCTCCACAACTATTTGCTCCAATTCACGATAGGAAATTACTTAATGAAAAATGGCATTCCCTGAGGGGTCCTTTCACTAACTCAGCTAGCCATTTTAGTCTGTTCTGTAGAATTTCTCCTCCACCAAAAAGATGGAAATGGATTCTGTAGGTTATCCCCCCATTCTACTGAGAAAAATACAGTTAGAAAGGCCTATATCTTCATATCTCTTTAAAAAACTTATTTTTTATTGATATTTAGAGAGAGAGGAAGGGAGAGGGAGAGAGAGAAGCATCAATGTGAGACTGAAACATCAATCAGTTGCCTCCTGCATGGCCCCTACTGGGACCAGGAATCAAATCAGCAACTTTTCAGTGCACAGGTCAGTGTTCAACCAACTGAGCAACAGCCAGGGCCACATCTTGCTCTTTTCCTCCTCTTAGAACATGTAATTATTCTATCTTCGCCCTCTTATTCTAGCCTCAGCTTTCCACAAAATATCAATTTCTATCCTACTCCAACATCCTAATATTCACAGGAGCCAAGTGAGTTGGCGCAGTTCCGTGGACTGTCTGACTGGCTGCTACGTTAATGCTCAATCCAATCTGCAATACCATCAGGTAAGGCTTTCGCTGCCACTAAAGAGCATCGTTCTTTGAGCTGCTACCATCCGCCATTTTTCCAATGATTTCTACCCAGGCATAATTCTCCTAAGGATTCTAGTGACATTCTTTTATGGTTCATTTACTTCTACTTCCTGCTCTTTTTTCCATTTGTTCATTCTCACTTAACACCTCAATTTAAACATTCTATGCCAGATATTTTTCTTCCACTTACTGTATAACATTAACTTTACTAGGCAATCAAAACACTAGTTCTTTCTGTTTTATTGACCATTATACATTTGCATACACAACTACAAACATATAATGTTGAGTGTCAATTATACACAAGGTACTCGAATCTATAGAGATTATGACGGCTATTCAAGAAGACAAGCTGTCTCCCACCCAACAAGTTATTCTATACTTTGGGCTCCAGGATACAGGGTAGATCTGGACAACTTCTGATCTATAAACTCAAATTATATTGTCAGTATTTGTGCTGTTCCACGGCATGACATATTTGAGATGTCAGTTATTACCTAGAGAGGGGTCAGTTTTAGCATCAACAGTGATTATTCTATCTGCAGTGCTGGAAGCAGCTAAACCACTAATTTCAATATCACTAAAAATTGTAACATCAACAAAACAAACTATAGCTCTATAGCTTAAATATATCTCCTGCCCTTCCATCTCAGCCCCTCGCCCCCACCCCAAACACCACTAAACACAAGGAAGAAACTAAATAATATATTTATTTTTAAAAAGAAAAATCTGTTTCTAAATAATCTGCTAAAAGAGCTGAGAAAAAAGGGAATATAATGAAATTACATTGCACTTAAAAAAAAAAAAGGTTCCCTGATTACCAATCAAATCTGGGTTGATAGGCATATTATTTAATTGCCCATAAATGAGCTTCTTTAAATAGCACCTATTAATACCCCAAATTTCAGCATCCACTTGCACACAGAGAGACACACAAACCTTGTAACAGCTAAAAAGTAAAACAAACTGCTCTCTTAAAACTGCAACAAAATCTGAAATGAAGAGAAGCCATGAGGGGGAGAAGCTCTGGCTACCCTCTCCTGCAGCTGAACCAGTCAGGCCCGGACCCCTGACTGCCAAGACAGGCGCTTCCCCGACATCAAGTAAAACATCTGCTTTGCCCAAAATCCCAGAGATACAAACGAAGCACAAGACATTACTGAAATCATGATCTGTACCAAAAACAAAATAAAACACAAAAAAACAGGTCTAGTCAATCTCTCACCACCCACCACCCACTCCTGATTTAATGGTTATTGTAAGTGCATGCATAATTTCCCCTTGGAATCTAACATTTCCCCTTGGGTATCCTGTCAGGATCTCAAACTCAGCATATCTGAAAGGAAATATACTACCATCTCCTTAAACCAGTTCTCCTGGCAATTTTCCTCTTTAGCCAATTATCCTAGTCCTGAAGCCAAAACGTGATTTTCCTACCTTCCTCTCCTTGACTCAAACATCCAGTCATCTAGTACTACTAAGGGCTAGCATTTACTGAGATATAGCTATGAGCCAGGCCCAGTATCAGGCACCTAACATGCATCATCTCCCTCAATCTTTACAACCAACCTGCTAAACAGATCTCATCATCCCCACTACCAAGGTTACACTGATTAAGTAATTTGTTAAGGTCACAGAGCCAATAAGTAGCAAAACCCAAGCCCAATAGAAGTCTATCTGCCTATATATAGTGCACACGCTCAGGTATTATTCACACCATGACAAACCTCATACCTGCCCTTTTATTTTTCCTACTTCTAATGCCACTCTGGTTCTGGCCTTTCTTACCTCATATGTAAACTACAGATACCTTCTCAACCTTTTAGACTTTCTATTGAAAAAAAAAAATGCAACTCTATGCCAGTGTCTCAGTTGGTTGAATGACGTCCCATGCATGAGGAGGTCACTGGTTCCATTCCCGATCAGGGCACATACATGCCCAGGTTGTGGGTTTGATACCCAGTAGGGGGCGGGCAGGAGGCAGCTGATAGATGTTTCTCTTTCATCAATCTTTCCTATCTCTCTTTCACTTCCTCTCAAATCAATACAAACATATTTTTTTAAAAAAAAAAATGCAACTCTATAGTGAAGCCAAATTCTTTGCCAATCTCTGAGATACACTATGCATTTCCATTTCCTGCCTATGTTCAGGTCATTAACATCACCGAGAACACTGTCCTACTCACTCAAGGCCCAATTCAAATGACACCTTTGTTAGGACACTTTCTCTGATAAGGAGGGAAAAGCCAAAAGAAGAGAAAGGGAAGCTACTTCTGACAGAGCACTTTCTGTGTGCCGGGCCCATGAGGAAACCTGCATGACCACCCAGGGAGGTGGGTACTGCTGTTTACGGACAGAGAACTGATCGACAGGGGAGTGCAGCTGCTAAGTGTAAAGTCCACATTCAAGTCCATACACGCAGTTGCTTCTCCTCCTTACTGTGTTGCTATAGTGAACTCTCAGGAGCCCCCTTCTTAACTTTCTAGTGGGGGGATCAGTCTGACCCCATCTGGATCCACAGCTCAATCTCAACATCGCCCAAAGCAGGACAACCAGATCCGTGTACTGCCTGACATGACACTGCAAGAAATCCACACATGCTCCAAAGCATTCTGGCCAAACAATTCAACCTGAATCTGATTATGCCTCCTGAGCGGTGCTCCTCCAATTGGAATGTGCACTCAAATCCCTTGGGGCTCTGGCTAGAGCAGGTTCTGACTCAGCAGGTCTGGGCTGGGGCCTGAGATTCTATATTTCTAAGCCCCCAGAACAACCTGTGCTGCTGGACAACCACCCAGGCTTGGAGTAGCAAAGCCTAGAATCTGGCCCTCATCCCCAGTTTATAAGACAGAGAAATAAACAACTAACTCATGGCCAGGACTAGCAGGAGGGGAGTGAGGCACTCGCCTCAGGTGCAAAATTCTAGCGGTACCAAAAAAACACACACACAGCAATGGAGATAAATACTTTAACACAAAAATTTAAATGAATGCCAAAAAGCCCCATGATGCACCCAATATCACAGTTTTAAATAAAGACAATCAGTATCACTGATTTTTCTTCTTTTTTTTTTTTAATATATTTTATTGATTTTTTACAGAGAGGAAGAGAGAGAGATAGAGAGTCAGAAACATCGATGAGAGAGAAACATCGACCAGCCGCCTCCTGCACATTCCCCACCGGGGATGTGCCCGCAACCCAGGTACATGCCCTTGACTGGAATCGAACCTGGGACCTTTCAGTCCGCAGGCCGACGCTCTATCCACTGAGCCAAACCGGTTTCGGCTGATTTTTCTTCTTGTCTCAAACTCCACTATGGCTGCACAGCACTGAACACCGTTAGCTGCCAAATGCCGAGCATGAAAAATTCTACAGGGCAATGGAGACCTGCCTGGTTTCTAAAGCAAATCAGTCCTATAACAAGGAGGGCTGGGGGGCAGAGCTTATGAGACAGACCCCAAATGCAATCTATAAAACTTGTTTTGATATTGATGGGCACAAAACTGTAAAACTGAGAATTGAGTGACAATAGGGGAAATATAAACAGATTGACTATTGGGTGATATGGGAGATTTTTAATGCTGTAAGATTCATGATAATGGCATTGTGAATTTCTTAAGTCCTTACTTATTAGAGATAAGGTACTAAAGTATTTATGGATAAAATGATGTAAGATAGAATATGTGAGATATTCCAGGAAAAAAAGTAGAGAGATAACAAGATTAGTAAAATGCTACTATATGCTAAAGATGGAATATGCGGATTCATCATACTATTCTAATTTTTATATTTAAAATTTCCGTAATAAAAAAGTAACTAATCCTTTTATCCTTAGGCAGCCCTCCCATGGACTGAACCACTCTTAACACAGAGCAAAGAGGGCCTTCTAGGTCTATCACAAAAGCAGCCGCTGTTTTTAACATGTGCCCCCAGCGGTGATTATCTCACTTAAGTGTCACAGTAATGTAGTGAGTTCCTGTGTGTGAAGAAAAGTGAAGTTCAGCGAGCTGGGAGAACCTGTCAAAGGCACACAGCCAGCAGGTGACCAAGGGCAGGCTGGAGCCCAGACCGGACTGACTGGGAAGCCCAGGTTTAAAGCAGGACATTTTAACATCTATCTGATGCCACTCGGGGCTTATGGCATAAGCACCCTCAGCTTACAGTTCTTCCTTCCTCTCACGCTACCTAACATCGGAGCCTAACATCTGAGGATTGCCTGGTTTTGAATTATGGCTCTAACACTTACTTGCTGGGTGACCTCGGGCAGATGACTTAATCTTGCTGTCCTTTAGTTTCTGCATCTGTACAGAGCTATTAATCTCGAACTACTAAGAGATTAATAATCATCTTATAAAGATGTTAAGAAGATCAAATGAGTTAATAATGTAAAGTGCTCAGAGTCGTGGGTGACACGTGGCAAGCACTGATTAAGTGTGAGCTATCATTGTCATTATTCCTAAGTCCTCAACAAAACTGAAGGACTCTGAACCCACCCTCTGGCAAACTCATAACCATTTATTTGTATGTCTTCTAAGAATTTGAAAGGTGAGCTCCCACCAGTGTTTATGAAAGCCAATGCACTGTAATTTAGATTCAAGTTCCTATGTTCAGAGGATAGAAAAACCTCCAATATTAGAAAAGACCTAGGGACAGAGGACCCAGGCCCATCACTACAGAATCACATTTGCTTTGCAAGTTTAATGTTGAGGGGTTTATGGTGTTGCTAGGACTTAATAACTCTAAGAAGGTACCACGCATTCCTGCTAAACTGAGAGGCTATGCTCCACAGAAATAAGCTGGAGAGAGTCCTGGGTCAAGGCCAAGGTGGGTGGCTGAATCGGTGCCAGCAGCACAGAAACGAAGGAGTAAGCTGAGAACCAGGAGCCAGAACTAAGCAGGAGCACGTCGCCGCTAGCTGCTGAGCCAAGAGGGTTAGTTGAGGAGTTGTATGCACCAGGGCTCAACAGCCAAAATCATGGGGGGGGGAGACCAGAGCCAGGGTAGCGAGGACAGGTCTCCACTGACGAAAGGAACAAAGAGCTCAAGTCAGATGCACAGTGGTCGCGACTTGCTGGTTTCAACTGCTATGCCCTGACTCCTCTGAGGCCATGTTCTGTCATTTTAAAACTATACTTTCCCAAACTGTCTTGCTGCAGAGGGTGAAATAAATAAAAGGCTCAGATCTTATTAGCCCATCTGGCAGGTCCCGCCTTCCTTCCCCACTGGCTGTCTCTTCCATCACTCATTGCCCTGTTAACAAACATTAATTCAGTCTAACTCCCAAAGTACTTAGTGTGTATTATATCACGTCTACTCACAATCACGATAGGAAAAATATACTTGTCTATACATTACAAACAGGGAAGGAAGCTTAAAAAAGGACATAAAAGTAAAAGGCAGAGTGAAAGGTAAGTAAAATGGAGAACAAATTAAAGAGTCAGACAAAGATATAAATTAAAACGTATACAGAAAACTGAGGGCATGGAGTAAGAACCTGAACACTTTGCAATGAGTTTCTTGGCCCCGGACAATGTGTCCAATGCCACCACTAATCTATATTAAATGCTAAAAAATGTCTTCTATTTTATAAAGGAGTTTCATTCCATTAAAGCAGTTAAAAATGCAGCAGGCTCTGGCCAGTGTGCTAAGTGGTTAGAGCATCAGCCTGTGCACAGAAGGGTCTTGGATTCGATTTGGGTCAAGGCCATGTACCTGGGTTGCAAGTTCGAGCCCCAGCCCAGTTGGGGCACGTGAGGGAAGCAACCAATTGATGTCTGTCTCTCTCTCTCCTCTCTTCTTCCTTCCCTCTAAAAAATCAATGAAAAAATATCCTCTGGTGAGGATTAAGAACAACCACGACAAAAATGCAGCAGCAACATAACAGAACAGTACAGCTCCGATAAAGTTATATGAAAGGCATTTAAAAGGTAATGTCATCAATAAATAGCACAGTGTATATACTGAAGTGAACACTGCTCTCCAAAGTTGTCACAAGCAAAGAAATTATGTGAGATTTGGAGCATGATTTACCTGGGTCCAAATTCCCATGTCATGAATAAGTAGCCATATGACTTCAGACAGGTTACTAATTCTTCTGAACCTCAATTTCCTTATCTGTGATATAGAAATATTAATATCTCTCTCACAGGGTGATTTTGAGGATTAAATGAGACCATATACATGGAAATGACTAGCCCAGCACCAGATACAAAGTAATTCTACATTAGGTATTGTTTTCCTTTCCTCCTATTCTAATAATGCCATCATTGCTTAACATAGTTTTATGACACAGTTTTTGAGTTATTGGCCAGGTGAAGCAGAGTGTTCCAGGTGGAGGGAAGAACATGCACAAAGGCAGAGATGGGAACAACAGCAAAGGGCTTCTTTTAAAGACTGCTGGAGCACAGAGGTCAAGTTTAAGGTTATGACGGGAGGATGAGAAGGGATCAGAAAAGACCAGAGACCAGAGAGGAAAACAAGGACAGAATCAGGAAAGGCCTTTCAGGCCATGCTAAGGAACTGGGTCTTTGTCTTCTAGGTATTGGAGAGCCATTTATGGGTTGTCAATGGAAGAGTGACAGGGTCAGAGTTCTCTTTTAGAAAGAATATTCTGATGGCTGACTGTACTGTACAACTCCAGGGACACTGTTAACATAGAATGTCACCAGAAACAAGACATGAACTAGAGAAATATTCTGACTCCAAAATCTAAATATCACACCTGAAAACACTAGTGTGGCTATGATCACCTAACAAGTAAGTAAAATGAGAATGGAACCTGGGGGATACCAACTTTTATTTAAGGGACCAGCAGAGCAAAAAGACACCCCAAAGAGAACTGAAGAGGATATGGTCAAAGAGAATCAAATGTGGCAGATTTGAACTGAAAAGTAACCACTGAGCCCTGGCCGGGTGGCTCAGTAGGTTGGGTGTCATCCCACGCAGCAAAAGGTTGCAGACTCGATTTCTGGTCAAAGCACATACTTAGCTTGTGGGTTTGATCCCCAGTGGGGGTATGTACAGGAGGCAAGTGATCAATGCTTCTCTCTCACATCTAATGTTTCTCTCTCTCTCTCCTCCAACCTCTCTCTGAAATCAACAAACACATATCCTTGGGTGAGGATTAAAAAAAAAAAAAAGTATCCATTGACTTGAATAATTCAGAAGCTATTACTAACCTTGTCAAGAGCAGGTTCAACCAAATGATGGCACAGAAACCAAACTATACTAAGCTTATTCTAAAGTGGAGACAGAGACTGCAAGTGTGAAGTACACTTTCCAAAATGGTATAAACAGAAGAGAGAGAGAGATAGTAAATAAATGGGGATACACAGTTGGGACATGACTTAAGCTACAAAGAGTTTGACAAAAGGGGGGAAAGCAGTAGGAAAGATGAGATTAAAGATACAGTGAGGAAAAGGATAACCATCAGAGGGGGAAAATGGGATGCAGATCAGGGCTGGCAGGGCTGACCTTGGGCAGGAGGATACCAACCTCATCCAATGTGACCAAGAACAAACATGTGTACGCGGGCAACTGTCCAGTGTTCTTTATCTTCTCCTTGAAATAGGAGTTAATGTTGTCCAAGAATGAGTATGGAAAAGGCAGAGCAGGAAACTGAAGAAATCTGGGAATATTTCAAAATAAATTTGTGGAAAAGGACGAGTAACTTGGCTATGGATTTAGTGTATAGTTCTCTACAGGAACATCCAACACTCTGGGGTTGTGAATTCAGAAGTGGCCAGGGATTTTGCCCTCTGACTCAGACCTACATTCTCATATTGGTTCCTTCCTCCATAAATAAAATATGACAAGTACCTTCTATGTGCTGGGCCTTGGGAACGACACTGAGAAAGACAAGCAGGACCTCTGCTCTTTAGAGTCTTATGATAGTAAATAAGAAATAAGTGGAACAAATAATTACAATAGTAATGAGCACTACATAGAAGTTCACAGTGCTATGAAGAAAATGTAGGAAGACTGACTAACCTAGACTGTCTCTCCAGACAGGGAATACATATCACTGGAGAAATGGTAGAGGACTGTTGTTATGTGAAATGGGAAGAAGAGTAAGAGAAAGAATTCCATGAGAGAACAGCATATGCAAAGTCCCTTCAAGGAACCCTGAAACAGAAAGAACATATCACTTTGCAAGACTTGAAAGTTCTCTATGCTACAACGTAGTGTGGCAAGGCTAGCAATGTATACACATGGGGCCAACTCATGTGAAGCTGATAAGAATTTTGATCTTGAGTCTAAAAGCAACAGCAATCCGCACTTTTGATAAGTCTGTTCCAGCAATGGCGTGCAAAAATGATTAGAAACAGACAAGAGTAGATACAAAGAGTACAGTTAGGAGCCATTTAATAAGAATCCAGGCCAGAGATGATGGTAGTAATACGGACAAAGGTGGTGACATGAGGCCAGACAAAAGAAATCGAACAAATTAAGAGATGTAAAAAAAAGCAGCATCTATTAGAATGTATAACCTGAATGTGGGGAGTAAGTATGAAGGACAAATGGAAGATGATGTTCAAATTTTCAGTTTGGGAAATGAGCTGGTGATGAGTGGTACTAATCACTGAGAAGGAAGCGGTTTACTGGGAAACCTTTTGATTATATTTTTTAGTCTGTTGAGGCTGAGACACCTGTGAAGCATCCAAGTAGACAGGTAAGGTAAACAGTTGAATACATATATAGGTATGGAACTCAAAAGATATCTTTATGGAAACATAAACCAGGGGTTTGTCTACATATAGCCAAACTGAACCCATTGTGAGTGGAAGAGACCATGTAAGGAGAAGAGGGCCGAGGGCAGAGTCCAAGACAGGGGTGGGCAAACTTTTTGACTCGAGGGCCACAATGGGTTCTTAAACTGGACCGGAGGGCCGGAACAAAAGCATGGATGGAGTGTTTGTGTGAACTAATATAAATTCAAAGTAAACATCATTACATAAAAGGGTACGGTCTTTTTTTTTTTTTTAGTTTTATTCATTTCAAACGGGCCGGATCCGGCCAGCGGGCCGTAGTTTGCCCACGCCTGGTCCATGATAACCACTTCCCTACAACTTGAGAAATGGAGGAGTAAAAGATGAGAAAGAACAGCCAAACATATAGGAGGAAAAACAGAAATTTGGGAGTTAGAAGTCAAGGAAAAAAGTGTTTCAAGGAGGGTCAACTGTGTCTAAAGCTGAGTGATCAAAAAGAATTTAAAATGAAACTGGTGAAAATAATTCTAATGAAGATGATGAGAAGCCATAGGGAAGCAGAGAAAACCTATTCAAAAACTTTAACTGAAAAAAAGGAGGAAATGAGAGACTGAAAAAGCCAGGGGAGAACATGTGAAAAATGGAGTTAGGGAGTGAGGTGTTGGTTGAATCAAGAATCTAGGATAGGAAAAATGAAAGGGTATATATTTGGACAAAAATGGAGAGTCCAAGGGACAAGAGGTCTTGATAACACTGAAAAGTAGAAGGGAAGAAAACTGGACTAACAGAAGGTCATATGAGAAACTACGATACTGAAGCTTCATATTTCAGAAGTGGAACAAGGGCAAGTGATGATTAGCGTTCAACCAATGAGAGTGCTTAGAGTTGAAATAGGGCAAAATAATAGTGAGAGCCCCAAGAATAGATGAAGTTAGGGTGTCAGATAGGTCATGCACATGAACACTCAAGGCATCCAAGAAGCTAACAGCACTTAAAAAGAAAGGAAATTGATAATCCAGGCACCTAAGCCTAATGTAGGTGAGAGCCCAGAAAGCTGGAAGGCTTACAGTTCTATGATAGAGCCTCAAAGGAGAAGGGGTTTTTATAAGATGAAAGACGAGTGATTTGGAATAGATACTGAGGACCTAAGAGAATGCCAACCCATTGAAGGGGCAGGGCAGCTTCTACTCAAAAGAGCTGTAGGGTAAAAGTTCCTCAGGGAAAAAGAAACTAGATTAGTATAAAGAAAAAATGTGAGGACTTTTCTATGACAAAGTTAGGGATATATACAGATTTAAAAAAAAAAAAAAGACAATAGAGGGAAATTACCTCAACATAATAAAGACCATATGTACAAAACCAACAGCTCACATCATACTCAACAGTGAAATATTTAAAGCTTTTCCTTTAAGATCAGGAACAAGACAAGAATGCCCACTCTTGCCACTTCCATTCAACACAGTACTGGAAGTCCTACACAGCAATTAGTCAAGAAAAAGAAATAAAAGGCAGCCAAATTGGAAAGCAAGAACTGAAATTATCCCTGTTTGCAAACAACATGATCTTATATGTAGAAAATCCTAAAGACTCCATGCAAAACAACAACAAAAGTTAAAATAAATTCAGCAAAGTTGGCGGATGCAAAATCAGTTGCATGTTTATACACGAACAATGAACAATCTGAAAAAGAAAATAAGCCCTGGCTGTGTGGTTCAGTTGGTTGGAGCATTGTCCCAGACACCAAAAGTTTGTGCATTTGATTATTGGTCAAGGCACATACCTAGGTGGCAGTTTGATCCTTGGTCCCTGGTTGGGGCGTGGGTGAGAGGCAACTGATCAATATTTTTCTCTCACATCGCTGATTCTCACTCTCTCCCCCATCCCCTTCCTGTCTAAAATCAGTAAAAACATAACCTTGGTGAGAATAAAAAAAAGAGAAAAATTTCATTTAAATAAATGAAAAAGAAAATAATCCTATTTATGATAGCATTAAAAAGAATAAAATATTTAAGAATAACTTAACCAAGGAGGCAAAAAACTTGTACACTAAAAACTACAAAACACTGCTGAGAGAAATTAAAGATGACACACATTAATGGAAAGATATCCATGTTCATAAATTGGAAAACTTAATGTCCATACCACCCAAAGCGATCTATAGATTCAATGCAATTCCTATTTAAATCTCAGTGGCATTTTTGGCAGAAATAGGGAAAAAATTCTAAAATTTATATGAAATCTCATGGGACCCGAAATAACAAAGTTCAAAGACTCACATGTCCTAATTTTAAATCATATTACAAAGTTATAGTAATCAAAAAAACCCAAAAAACATAATACTAGCATAAAAACAGATGTGTAGAGCAATGGAACAGAACAGAGAGCCTAGAAATAAATCCATGCATATATAATTAAATGATCTTCAATAAGGATGCCAAAACAACACAATGGGGGAAAGACTCAAAATGAATTAAAGACCTAAATATAAAACCTAAAACTGTAAAACTTCTAGCTGAAAACATATGGGGAAAGCTTCATGACACTAGATTTGGTAATGATTTATTGGATATGACCCCAAAGCAGAAGCAACAAAGGCAAAAACAGATAAATGGAATGACAGCAAACTTAAAAACTTCTGTGCATCAAATAATACAATCAACAGAGTGAAAAGGCAATCTATGAAATGGGAGAAAATATTTGCAAGTCATATATCTCATAAGGGATTAAAGAATGCCTAAATTCAGCAACATAAAACCAAATAACCTGACTTTTTTTTTTTTTAATGGTCAAAGGACTTAGACATTTCTCCAGAGAAGATAAATAAATGACCAAGAAGCATATAAAAAGATGTTCAACATCAGTAATCACTAGAGAAATAAAAATCGAAATCACTAGATGCCATATCTCATCCATTAGGATGGCCCCTATTAAAAACAAAACAAAACAAAAAATAATTAGTGTTGGTGAGGATGTGGAGTAATTGGAGCCCTTGTGCAGTTGGTGAGAATGTAAAATGGTATGGCCGATATGGAAAATAGGATAGAGGTTTCTCAAAAACATTAAAAATAGAATTATCATATGATCCAGCAATCCCACTTCTTAGTATATTAGTGACCCAGTGCACAGATTCATGCACATTGAAAGGAAATTAATTAGAAGAAATATTTTAATATTGCTATTCGCCCTTTCTCTATAATAGAAGTGTCAACCAAATTCACCATCGACAATGCCAGATCGAAACAAACACATGCACTTGGTGCCAGTGAGAGCTTTATATGTATCACGCATGCACGAGTCAACTTAGCCTTTTATATAAATACTAGAGGCCCGGTGCACAAAAATTTGTGCACTCGCGGGGGGGGGGGGGGGGTCCCTCAGCCTGGCCTGTGCCCTCTCGCAGTCTGGGACCCCTTGGGAGATAACGACCTGCTGGCTTAGGCCTGCTCCCGGGTGGCAGAGGGCAGGCCTAATCCCTAGGTGCAGCCCCTGGTTGGGCTCAGAGCAGCACCAATTGGGGAGTTGGGGCGCTGCCCCCTGTCATGCACAGAGCAGGGCGGATTGGGAGGTTGCAATGCCACCCTCAGTCACACTCAGGGTAGGGCCAATTGGGGGGCTGGGGCACTGCCCCCTGTCACACTCAAGGCAGGGTCAACGGGGAGGTTGCGGCGCCACCCCCTGTCACGCACAGAGCAGGGCCAATCAGGGGTTGGGGCGCTGCCCCCTGTCACGCACAGAGCAGGGCCGATCAGGGGGTTGGGGAGCTCCCCCCTGTCACGCACAGAGCAGGGTCAATGAGGGGGCTGGGGAACTCCCCGCTGTCACTCACAGAGCAGGGTCGATCAGGGGGTTGGGGAGCTCCCCCCTGTCATGCACAGAGCAGGGCCCATCAGGGGGTTGGGGAGCTCCCCGCTGTCACACACAGAGCAGGGCCCATCAGGGGGTTGAGGAGCTCCCCCCTGTCACTCACAGAGTAGGGCCGATAGGGGAGTTGGGGCACCGCCCCCTGTCACACACAGAGCAGGGCAGATCAGGGGGTTGGGGCGCCGCCCTTTATCACCCACAGAGCAGGGCCGATCAGGGGGTTGGGGCGCTGCCACTGTCACACTCAGGGCAGGGCCAACGGGGAGGTTATGGCTCTACCCCATCACACACAGAGCAGGGCCCGTGGGGGGTGGGGGGGTTGGGGCGCCACCCTCTATCACCCACAGAGCAGGGCCGATCGGGGGGTTGGGGCACCGCCACTCTCACACTCAGGGCAGGGCCAATTGGGGAGGATATGGCTCTACCCCGTCACACACAGAGCAGGGCCCGTGGGGTGGGGGGATTGGGGTGCTGCACCCTGTCACACACAGAGCCGCAGGGCGATCAGGGGGTTTGGGCGCTGCCCCCTGTCATGCTGATCCCGGTGATCCCGGTGCTGGGAGGCATATTACCCTTTTAACTATATAGAATAGAGGCCTGGTGCACGGGTGGGGGCCGGCTGGTTTGCCCTGAAGGGTGTCCTGGATCAGGGTGGGGGTCCCCACTGGGGTGCCTGGCCAGCCTGGGTGAGGGGATGATGGCTGTTTGCAGCTGGTCACACACCCTTCAGGGTGGGGGTCCCCACTGGGGTGCCTGGCCAGTCTGGGTGAGGGGCTGAGGGCTGTTTTCAGGCTGGCGGGTGACGGAAGCTCCCAACTGCTCCTTTTTTTCTTTCTTTTTTTTTTTTTTATTCTGGGCCAGCTTTAGCTCTGAGGCTCCAGCTCTTAGGCCTCCGCTCCTGAAAGCAGGTATCTGGTTTGTTTCGGTTCTATAATCAAAACTCTG
Source organism: Myotis myotis (assembly GCF_014108235.1). NCBI lineage: Eukaryota > Metazoa > Chordata > Mammalia > Chiroptera > Vespertilionidae > Myotis > Myotis myotis. The sequence goes on from NW_023416315.1 coordinate 52,772,359, forward strand.
TATCAACTCCAGCTCTGAGATCCCAGCTGGCTGAAAGCTGGTTTCTGGGGTTTTATTTAGCTTCTATATTTGTAACTATGTTTCTTAAACTGCAAGCTCAGAGGCCGGCAAGGCAGGTGGGGAACATTGATTTCCTCCGTCACTGAAGCAAGCAAGCCTCATGTTCAGTTTAAGCTGCCTGGCTGCCGGCTGCCATCTTGGCTGGCAGTTAATTTGCATATCACCCTGATTAGCCAATGGGAAGGGTAGCGGTCGTACACTAATTACCATGTTTCTCTTTTATTAGATAGGACTAGAGGCCCAGTGCACAAAAATTTGTGCACTCGGGGGGGGGGGGGGCGGGGAGAGGGTCCTCAGCCTGGCCTGCACCCATTTGCAGTCTAGGACCCCTTGGGGGATGTCCACCTGTCGACTTAGGCCCACTCCCCGGGGGATCAGGCCTAAGCTTGCAGTCAGACACCCTTTTGGTAGCCAGGGAGCCCTCGGGAGATGTCTGACTAAAGGCTTAGGCCCCCAAGGGATCGGGCCTAAACTGTTAGTTGGGCATTCTTAGTTCTGCCACGGAGGTGGGAGAGGCTCCTGCACTGGCCAGCCATGAGCCAGCTTCTGGCTGAGTGGCACTCCCCATATGGAAGTGCAGTGACCACCAAGGGGCAGCTCCTGCATTAAGCGTCTGCCCCCTGGTGGCCAGTGTGCATCATAGCAACCGGCCATTCTGCTATTCAGTCAATTTGCATATTGGCCTTTTATTATTATTATATAAGATATATATAGAATAAACTTGCTTAATTAGACCTGCTTTCTGATGTAGCTAAACTTTTTCCAGCCCAGTGAAGCACCCCCAACTTCTCTTTCAGGTAATTGTCAGCAACACAGCAGTAAATATCAACACAAAGCAGATTATTATTGTAGACCACACAGGGAGAACAAAGGGTAAAATATTTAACTGCAGCAGTGTTTGACTATATTCTATACAGTGAGAAACCTGAAGTCATTTTCAAGGACCACTATTTCTTCTTTTCAGTTGGGTCAAGTCTCTAAACTTTCTAAATGTCCATTTTCCAGTCAATGAAAAGAAAACAGGATTCCACCAAGTCTCCTATCTACCTACTCCAGGACTTCTGTGAGGATCAAATGAGATGAGGCACGGGAAAACACTTCACAGACATTTGGTTAAAGTGTGAAATGTTTACACCTGGCTATAAAGCAAGTTGTATTTCTGGGCTAAAGAAACTGCAAGGAGGCTAGACACCGCTAGGGAGAGGAAGCGGGCGTTGCTACGTGACGTCATTACCCGGCACCCACAGTGACTGTTGCTGGGCTAGGGGCTGCATTTTGCACCATTGGGTCTCGGCAGTGTTGGCTGCAATTTGGTGGGCCGTCACTCCTAGGTGGTGGCAGGGCCTGTATCCCATTTGGGGGAAGCCGAGTGTTGCCTTATGGGGGACAGGTCCGCGGTGCCAGTGCCCGTCACGGCAGCTCCTGCATTAAACATCTGCCCCCTGGTGGTCAGTGCTAATCATAGCAACTGGTCAGACATTCGGACACTTAGCATATTAGCCTTTTATATATATAGATTATATATATAGATAGATGCCTGAAAGAATTGAAAACAAGATCTCAAAGACACAGCTGCATACCCTAGTTCACTGTATTAGCATTAGTCACACTAGCCAAGAGGTTAAAGCAACCCAAATATCCATCAACAGATGAATGGATAAAGAAAATGTAGTATATACATGTAACAAATATTATTCAGCCTTAAAAAAAAAAGAGGAAAAGTCTGCCATATGCCACAACATGGATGAAAATTAAGGAAATTACATTAAAAAAAATAAGCAAGTCACAAAAGACAAATATCATGTGACTCCATTTATACGAGGAATCTAAAGTAGTTAAACTAACAGACACAGAAAGTAGGAGGGTGGTTGCCAGGGCTGGGGGAGGAGGAAATGGGGAGTTGTTGTTCAGTGGATAGAGAGCTTCAGTTTTGCAAGATGAACAAGTTCTGGAGATTTACTGCATAACAGTGTGAATGTACTTAATACCACCAAACTGTGTACTTAAAAAATAAAAAGAATGAGGCCTCCAATGTGCTGGAGACTTAATGGGACTACACCGACGAGAAATGATTGTGCACCTCTAAAAGACATCCGGAACAGAGGACATGGTGATTTCCTCAAATCATCACCTAGGAAAAGAAACAGCAGTAGTCCTCAGTGGGTGGGAGGTTCTCCCTGACTAAGCTTGCCAAGGACTACACTGGGTGCTCCTGCAAAGGAAACCCCAATTCCTACTGTGGCAGAAGGTATAAGGAGCTGATAGGAGAAAATCCCAGGCCCCCAATGGTGTCACACATGCCCATGACACCAAACCCAGATTTAAGACCTGCTCCAACTGCAGTTTCAACTTTGCCCAGAAACATAATCTTAATCACTCAGGAATTTTCTGCTCAAGAACCAGTTAACTGTCACATGGCCTTCTCCATTCCCCATACATAGAAGAGGCATGACTGAACCCTTCCCATTCTCTCCCACCACTACCCCTCCCAAAGAAACATCCTGGAGCAAAATGAATCCTTGATTTTGTTAATAGCTCCCCAGCCCCACTCTTCCTATCAAAACCTTCCACTTTATACATCCCTTCAGAGCAGCCTTCTAGTTCAGTGATGGCGAACCTATGACACACGTGTCAGAGGTGACACGCGAACTCATTTTTTTGGTTGATTTTTCTTTGTTAAATGGCATTTAAATATATAAAATAAATATCAAAAATATAAGTCTTTGTTTTACTATGGTTGCAAATATCAAAAAATTTCTATATGTGACACGGCACCAGAGTTAAGTTAGGGTTTTTCAAAATGCTGACACACTGAGTTCAAAAGGTTCGCCATCACTGTTCTAGCTGCTAGTTGGGTTGCTTGCTGCCTGATTCAGGAATCTCTGAATTCATTAGATCTTCAAATTTATTCAGTTGAATCTTGTTTTTTAACAGAGCCTTTCCTTGAGGACTCAAGTGTAGTTAGAAAAGGGAGGAAAAGGCAAACACCATATGCTTCATATTCCATTTGTTAAAGCTTTCCTCCACCCTTTTCTTTTTGATCTATTACCATCTTTAAGCTCCTCAGGCCTGTTCTTTATATACTAGCTAATGGAATGCAAGTGCTTAGCATTGAGGATACTTAGAAAGAAAGGGGTGGGGGGAATGTTCCATCTTCTCCACAACTGCAAAATACTAGACACTGTGCTGCATCATAATTATCCCTGCCGTGGAGAACCAAGAACGTGCACAAAAGCATCATTGCAAATCTCCTTTCTAACGTGGAGGCCATCACAAAGCCGTGCTGCTCTGTCTTCTGTTTGATAAGCACTCATTGAACACACCTGGATCACAGAGAGACTTGCTATATACTTAAGATGTAGCCCTTAATCCCCCCAAAGCCTGTAAATTGATTGGTTCTTTTAATAACCTGCATAATTTTTATGCAAAAACTGTTTATTTAAATCTTATTACCATATTAAATCAGAAGAGGAGCTCAGGCGCTTTCTCCTCCCTCGAGGCCTGAAGGCTAATAAAACCAGGGCTCTGCAGAATTCCTTATTTAAACAAAAGGTTTGAAAGTCTTTGTCTCGTTCATATTAACCCAGGCTAAAGGGACAGAGGAGGAAAGTCACAGGGGTTGGAGGAAGCAGATTCAGTAACTGTCCAGCAACCAGAGTGATAAGAGACCCAGAGGCTATAGTAAGAAACTGAAGGAGTAAAACCGCAAGGAGACCCGAGTCCCAGTTCCTGTCTACTATTAACCTGGTAGGAGACTTATCTCTCTCTAGGTTGGGCCTTAAGTTTTTCCCCTCCCCATCTCACGACTATAATCTACATCCGCTGCAGCATCAGTGCTAGGAGCTCCGCATAGTTCCATTTTATAGAACTGGTTACAAGAAGCCTTTGTCTTTGTGGTTTCAACGCCTGTTTTTCTTTCTGCACCACAATATTTTATAGCCACAAGCCCAGCTGAATGAGATTTTAACCTTAGGCCCTTTGGGCAGTTTTGCTGTGGGAGGTGAAGGTGGGGTGGGAGGGGGCCTCTCAGATATTTACCAGTGTTTTTCATACAGCCAATGGCCTCCCCATGACAGCAGGCAGATTCCAGCTGTTGTTTTCTTCCAATGGTTTCGAAGTTTTGTAAAGATAGTCATCTTCTAGAGATTTGCCAGGTTACAGAGGCAGAAAAAGAAAAAATATACACATGATTATCCAAGGTCAGCATGCACAGTCCCTATGACTCTGTCTTCCCTTCGTTCATCCTCTCCCTGTCCCCCTTCCCTTGCTCCTTTCCTTCTTACCGCCTCTCTGGCCTCTCCCCATCTTCTCCTTTCTAGTCTCACAGTCTTCATCTCCTCACCTGCCCACCTATCTTTTAAAATTTCTTTCTTCACTTCTTCTCACCTAAAACTACACTGTTTCCTTCTCTGATCACTTTTACCTTAGGAGGCAGGAGGAGCAAAAAAAGAAGGAAATTCCAGGCTTCCTGTTTTTCCTTTCTTCTATGGTACAGTGACTGTAAGAGTATTTGTCAATCTATTATATGAATACTAGAGACCTGGTGCACAGAAATGCCATGGCTATGTAAAAATGTTCAAACTTCCCGAGTAATCTAAGACATGCAAATTACAAAGAACTATCACTAGTCACCTATAAAATCAACACATTTTTTTAAATGCTCATATTCACTGATGACAAATAAAATGAGACAGACTCTCACACACTCCTAAAGGGAAAGTACATCAGCCCAACTTCACTGAAAAACAAAGGGACAACATACATCCTTATTCTGTTTGTTTTCTTCACAGCACTTATTACTTGATGATCCTCACTTGCTAATTTATTAGCTCTCCCACTGAATGTGACCTCCATGAGAGTAAGGACTTGGACTGTTCTGGTCACTGCTCTGTCCCCAGTGCCTACATAAGGCCTGGCACAGAATATCTTTGCAATAAGTAACTGTTGGATGTGATGGAGTTCAGGACATGCTCCCCCCAAATTGACTATTTCAACCTGAAAGAATCTGAGAAAATGGTAGAAGCGGAAAGGTCACTCTGACCTCCTCCCCTACCTCACCAACTAGCCTGAAACCGGTCAAAAAACCCTGTGAGAGGTGCCCTCTTTTTACCTAGCGGAAAAGAGCATCCTTCTCTCCCAAGACAAAGGGATGCCAGGAAGAATCCTGGCAAGCAGCCCCTGCTAAGTTTCTGATTTAGGACAGTTACCTCATACTCCTTCTGCGTTCATACCCCCCCACTCTTCCTCAAACCCAGCACAGAATACTCAGGTCTGTCTGCTTGGGTCTTCCATTTCTTTTGCAGGCTCCCGTGTCACGTGAAACTCAGTAAATCATTCTGCATGCTTTTCTCCTGTTAATCTATCTTTATCAGGTTAATCTACAGACCCAGCTTGGGACGCTGTGAGGGTCAGGTAGAACTTTTTCCTCTCCTACAGTAAATTTTTCTTCACTAAGAATTTTTACTGATGTGGAAAAAACTCAAAACACAATGTTAAGTAAAATCAGCAGGCTAAAAAGCCATATATAATTGGTATTATCCCAGTTATGTCCAAGCACAAATATAAATGAAGAAAATACTGGTAGAAATAAACACACAAAAATTGAAGTAGTTCGCTCTTGGTTGTGGGATAACGGGCAACATTCATTTTATTTATTAAATTGCAATGTATTTTCTAAGTTTTCTAAAATGAACATAAATCATTTTCTAAACAGATAAATATTTAAACAGAAAAAATTTTATGACTGTGTGTGCATGCGGTAAATAAACTAAGAGGAAGAAAAAAAAAGCTGCTTTCGCTGAAAATTCTAGTTCTCTTATTACTCCCTTTAACCACAGACAAAGACTCTCTTCTTGGCCTAACTCTAATCAGGCTCCTTTGAGCTCTCTGCTGGAGAAGGCCCAGCCTTTGGCTTCCCTCTGTCCTAATAGAATCCAGTTTGAATAAGAATTTTGTTAAGTCAGTTTAGCAAAAAAAACCAACCAACCAAACAAAAACCACCGTAGGTATCTGACCACCCTGGCAAAAATTCTCTTGAGTCATTGTAATAAGAATCCCTTATCTCTGAGATCCTAAGTAATTTTTCACTCACTAACCTCCACCTGGTTCTTGGCTACCAGCCCCCACCCATCCTCGGTGGTGGGAGCTGAGTCCGATCTCCATCCCCTACACCAAGATGCCCATTACAGTGTTCTCTACATCCATGGAGACGCCTCTCCCCCCAGCCCTTTGAGTAAAGTCTGCCTTGCCATTCTTTAACAAGTGTTACTAAATAAATTTTTTTCTTTAACACCACCATTGGTTAAAATTCCTCTGAAGGCAAGCAGCATCCTTATCACCAGCAATAATGAGACTAGGCCAGAAAACACAGCTTCCCGTGAATCGGGGACACAGTCCAGGCTAGCTTATAATGGGACCCAAAGGCACATCTGATAACAGACTGGAGGTGACATAGTGGTGCAGGCAGGGAAGTCTTCCCAGAAGGCAAGACACTGCACTGAGTCTCAAAGAATGAGGAGGAGTTACCAAGAAAGGAGTTAAAGAGACCAATGTGCACAAAGACACAAAAAATACCAAAGTGTCTTCAGGAAAACACAAATAGGTAGTCAGTTCAGATGAAGAAGAGGGTAAATATGGGCGAGTATCTAGAACGAGGCCTCTCTCAGGCCAGTGTAAAAGTTGCTAAAATGCTGAGGACTTGTGTAAAATGCAGGTTCTTGAGCATTATCCCCGAGACCCCGATTGTTCTGGTTGGGCTGTCGTCGTTGTTTTTAACAAGCACACAGGAGTCTCTAAGGCAGTGGTTCTCAACCGTCTGGCCCTTTAAATACAGTTCATGTTGTGACCCAACCATAAAATTATTTTCGTTGCTACTTCATAACTGTAATGTTGCTACTGTTATGAATCGTAATGTAAATATCTGATATGATATCTTAGGCGACCCCTGTGAAAGGGTCGTTCGTTCGCCAAAGGGGTCGCGACCCACAGGTTGAGAACCGCTGCCCTAAGGGAAGTCTGCACTTAGCAGACCTCACTGTTCGAAGCGAGGAGAAATTGTCAGGGTAGAAGCTAGAGATTTGGGACTCTTGGCTATGAAGGAGGTCAAGTTTGAGTGCAGATAAAATCATCCGCGCGAGAAGCATCTAAGAGTCCCTATGTCTGTTCACAGGTCATCTATCACCCAACGAATAATTCGTATATTCTAAACGAGTGGAAACATAGAGGCTGCCCAGTGTATTGTAGCGAGCACTAGTTCACGGGCCCTGCGGCCTAGATTGGAGCCCAAGCTTTGTCACTGACTGGCAGTGAGAGCCTGGGTGGGTCATGTGGCCTCTGCCTCTCCGTCCTCATCAGTAAAACGAGGACATACCACCTGTTCTAATGAGCTCATTAGGCTGGAAGGAAGGCATCTGATAGGGCTGCGAATTACGTTCCTCATTAACAAATGAGGATACACCACCTGTTCTGATTAACTAATTATAATTAGGCTGTGAGCATCACATCTGATGGGGCTCTGAATGCACTCTGCATATTTTTCTGTAAGCATTTCTTATGTCATCCCAACATGCAATGTATCAGCTAACAATGTACACTCCTTCCAAGTACCCAACACAGTTCTTCTCCAGTCCCAGGAAAAGTCTAAATTTCCTATGTTCTGATAAACATCCCTTTGCCTGAAAAGCAGAGTTGGTGTTTTTCTCCCCAAAGAAGTGCTAAAATCTCACTGTACTCGCCCTCCTCACCTGTAGGCGGGGGTTCTCTCACCAGACGCGAACCCCTCACAGGCTGGGTCGGTCCATGCACCTCTAGCGAACAGAACCTAGCAAAGCCCCTGGAATGAATGAACCAACCAATCGATCAGAGACTATTCACCCCCTTTTGCAAACGACTGCGCTGAAGCCCAAAGGAAGACAGCGAGGAAGGGTCACGCTAGCCAGCGACAGCCCTGGGACCACAACCCCGGCCGGCGGACTCCCTCAGGGACCACCGGGGACCCCGCCGTCCGCGCGGGGCCCTCCCCCCGACACTGGCGCTGAGCCTTCAGGGCGCCGCCGCACCCGCGGCCCCGACGCCGGGTCCCCACGGCCGAGCGCGACTCCGACCCGCCGCCCGGGCTCCGCTCACGCCTAGTCGCAGGGCCCGCGCTCCGCCCGCGCGTCCCCGCCGTACTCACCGCCGCCGGTCCGCTCGGCGCCGGCCTTCCTGTGTGCTCCCTCCAGATCCCTCCGCTCATTTGAGGGAAACCGCTGCCGACGCCCTCGGGTTCCGGCCCGGGATCCTGACACGAAAGGAGTGCGAAGTGCAAAGGCCGCCACCTGGGGGCTACCTTCATTTTTCATTCACTTATTTATTCATCCATCCAGCCTGCCATCCATCCATCCATCCATCCATCCATCCATCCATCCATCGCTCAACGATATTTTATGGAAAGCCTTCCAAGGCAAACACTATTTTAGGACCTGATATGACAAGGAAATAACTCAATGAACAGGGCAATGTGGGATAGTGATAAGGGCCGCAAAGAAACTGAACCAGGTGCTATAAAAGGAGCGGGGTGGGGGAGAGCTATTTTAAATTAGGCAAAGTTAGGCCTTTCTGAGTGAGGGGTAATTAATCTGAGGCCTGAAAGGTGAGAAGAAGCAGGTCAAACAAAGATCCAGGGGAACAGAGAGCCAGAGGGGAGGGAACAGCCAGTGCAAAACTCTAAAGCCTGGGGCATTTGGCAGGTCAGGGGTCAAAGTGGGTGAAGCCAAGGGAACTAGGGGTAAAGGGTAGGAGGAGCTGGAGAGGTGGGCAAGACAGGCCATGGTGGTAAGGGGTTCGGACATCATACCAAATGGGATGGGAAGGCATTGAGAGGATTCAGACCAAGGAGCGATGTGATCTGGTTTACATTTTACACGTCTCTTTGGCCACAATATAGTGAAAGAGTCCAGAAAACAAGAAAGCTACAGATAAACCAGCAGTTCTAATTCTCCGTTCCTCTCCCCACCCCCAACCCCAGTTGGTGTGGAGACCAACCCGTTCAGTCCAGGCTTCTTTCCTTCCTCCTTCATTTCATCATTCTGTCAACTCAACATTTGCTAAGTGTGTTCCTGCGGGGCACCAGGAATGCACTCAAGTACAGCACCCCTCGGGTTCCTGCCCTTATAGGGCTTGCAACCTGGTTTCCCGTTTACAGGCTGCACAACAGCTCAGCTTCTCCCTCTGCCCAGTCCTGCTTCCCGCCCGCCCGCCCTTTTTAACAGGTATTAATTCTGAACACTGAACACTATGTTACACAGAATGACACCCCCCCCCACACACACACACACAGAGAGAGATGTCCGTCTGAATCCCTGAAACCTGTAAATGCCATACAGGTGTGATTAAGTTTAGGATCTTGAGATGAGAAGTTTATCGTGGATTATTCAGGTGGACCCAATGTAATCACAGGTGTCCTTATGAGAAGGAGACCACAGATGAGATAGATGAGAGAGAGAAAGAGAGAGAAGGAGAAAGAAAAAGAGAAAGAGAGGAGAGAAGGAAAAATGATGGTATCTGCTGGCTTTGAAGATGAAGGGACCATAAACCAAGAAATGTAGTTGTGATTTGGAGTGGTGAAAGTTCTAAAATTGGTTGCGGTGATGGTTGCACCCCTCCATGGATATACTAAAAGCACTAAATTAGGAACTTTAAATGAGAAAATTATGTGAATTATGGCTCAAAAGCTGTTTAAAAGAGAGATGGTACCACATTTTCCCTTAGCTAGGATCACAGGTGTGGAAATACCTGAAACTGCTACAACCATAGTTGAGCCATGAAGGGAGTCAGCCTGGGGCAAAGCCCACAGAGGATGGGAGGGAAAAGATGAAAAGAACCTAGGTCCCTGAAGACATCATTGGGCCACATGGTTCCTCTATGCCTAGAGCTTGCTCAAACTCTAGACATCCTATTATGTGAAATAATGAAATTCCTTATTGTTAAACCAGTCAAAGTCAGGGATTTCTGATCCTTGAAGTCAAGAGCACCGACTTGATAAACTACAAGCCACAAGCTATTAATGGATAGGAGACACAGTGAGGACAGTGCTTTAAAAAAAAAAAAGATGTAGTTTGAAAGGAACAAAACAGATAAAAATAGATGGCAGAAAGGAGCTACAGTAACTGACATCAATGGCATGTTTAAACTTTTCTTGTTTCTAAAATTATTCTCCAACTATTTCCCTGGGCCTGTGCCATACTCATATTCTACAGATTTATTAACAATAAAACAGAGGTAAAGGTTCAGAAAAAGTGATATAACACTCATATCACCTTGAATAGCCTTATATGTAGTAAATGGATCCTACTTGTGAGAGTGGATTCTCCTCAGTCAGAACTTCTACCACAGAAAATTATCTACAAATTCTTATAACATTCATGTTGGTTTATTTACTCATTTTATGCACACAGATCCTTTTTTAGCCTACTTTGTTTTCCTTTAAGAAAAATATGAAATGGTGTTCTTATGGTATTTATGCTTCAAATCTCTTCCTTATTGTAACCTTTAATACTCAGTGCATCTACTACTATCAGATTGGAAACATGTAAATGAGACCTTTCAAGAAACCAGTGGGTCCTAGGAGAGGGAATGTCTTCCAGAGTATGACATGGGATCTTACAAGAACCCTCTGTAATGCCCATTCTCATGCATGATTTACACGGGCTCTGCCTTTTCCTGAATGTCACTTCTTTTGTTAATGTGTCCCCTTGTCATCTGTTGCCACCTACTCCCCCTGATGACATCTGGGCCCTGGCTGGAATTTTCCAACTGCGTGTTTAATGTAGGAGTGAAAAGGGACAAAGATTGGATCCATGTTGATTGTATTAAGCAGTCTCCAGTATTGTTTTTGAAAAACACAGGCTGCCAGAGTAACCCAACTTCTAAATATCCTGAAACAAGAAGATGGAAATTCTATCTATAACAAACTTAAGTAGCTTTTTAAGACCTTATTTTCAGAGCAGTTTTAGGTTTATAACAAATTGAGAAGAAGGTACAGAGATTTCCCATATATCCCCCTGCCCCTGCACTTGCATAGCCTCCCATTATCAACATCACTCACCGGAGTCTCTCTCTCTCTCTTTCTCTGTCTCTCTCTCCCCTTCCCCCTACCCCAAGGATAAGCCTATATCAACACATTATAATCACCCCAAATCCATAGTTTACCTTAGGATTCACTCTTTATCTAAAAGGATAATGCTGTACACCCATCTTTATAATATCATACAGAGTGAATGACGCTGCCCTAAAAATCCTCAGTGCTCTGCCTATTTATCTCTCCTCACCCCACCACAGCAACTGCTGATCTTTTTATGGTCTCCATAGTTTTATCTTTTCCAGAATGTCTTATAATTGGAATCATACAGTACGTAGCCTTTGCAGATTGGCTTATTTCCCTTTGTAATATGCATTTAAGTTCCTTCCATGTCTTTTCATGGCTTCATAGCTCATTTTTTATGTGAACACTGAGTAACATTCTATTGTTTGGGTGTACTCCATTTATTTATCCATTCACCTAGTGAAGGACATTTTGGTTGTCTCTAAGTTTTGGTAGTGTGTGTGTGTATAAACATCCATGTGCAAGTTTTTGTGTGGACATAAGTGTTCACCTCCTTTGGGTAAAATACCAAAAAGCATGATGGCTGGATCTTATGGTAAGAGTACGTTTAGTTTCTTAAAAAATCACCAGTTGTCTCCCAAAGGGGCTGTACCCTTTTGCATTCCCACCAGCAATGAATGAGGATCCCTGTTGTTCCACATCCTCACCAGCATTGGGTGCTGTCACTGTTCTAGATTTTGGCCATTCTAACAGGTGGTACCTCATTATTTTAATTTGCATTTCCTGCTCAAATCTCATAAAGTAGATTTTCATATGCTTATTTGCCAACTGTGTGTGTGTGTGTATGTGTGTGTGTGTGTGTGTGTATATATATATATATATATATATATATATATATATATATATATATATTGTTGTTGAGGGGTGAGGTGTCTCTTAAAGTTTTTGTCCTATTTTCTAATCAGGTTGTTTGCTTTCTTATCATTGGATTTTAAAAATACTTTGTATATTTTGGATAGCAGTCCCTTACTAGATGTTTCTTTTGCAAATATTTCCTCCCAGTCTATGGTTTGTCTTCTGAGTCTCTTGATACTGTCTTTCACAAAGCAGAAGTTTTTCATTTTAATGAAGACCAGTTTATCAATTTTTCTTTCATGAATCGTGTCTGGTTGTATCTAAAAAGCATCACTATACCCAAGATGACGTAGGTTTTTCTCCTATTCTATCTTGTAGGAGTTTTATGGTTTTTCATTTTACATTTAGGTCTGTGATCCATTTGTAATTCATTTTTGTGAAAAGTGTAAGGTTGTCTCTAGATTCCTTTTTTTTTTTTTTTGCATGTGGATGTCCAGTTGTTCCAGCACCACTTGTTGAAGAGACTCTCCTTTATCCATTGTGATACTTTGCTCCTTTGTCAAAGATCAGTTGACTATATTTGGGGGGGGGTGTCAATTTCTGGGCTCTCTATTTTGTTCCATTGATCTATTATCTGTCCCTTTGCCAATATCACACTGTCTTCATTACTGTAACTTCACAGTAAGTCTTAAGGAAGCAGGTAGCATCAGTCCTCCAACTTTGTTCTTCTCTTTCAATAATGTGTTGGCTATTCTGGGTCCTTTGCCTCTCCATATACACTTCAGAATCAAAATCCATAAATGAACTTTCTGGGATTTCTATGGAGATTGCATATACATCATATTGGGGAGAAATGACTTCTTGATAATACTGAGTCTTCCTATCCAGCACCTGGAGTATCTCTCCATTTATCTAGCTCTTTTTTTTTCATTTCATTCATCAGAGAGGCAAACTATAAGAGTTAATAGGAATAAGGTACCCAGGGATAGAAGGCAAGAGCATTAAGATGGGTGCCGTCTGGTTGTGCCTCTCCAAAGTTAGAGCACATGCAAAGCTGGCTGCCACAGTGGTGCCTGAACAAGAGACAAATGGGTCGGTAGACATTAACTGATGCATAAGATGTGTCAGAGACATTGGCTAAAAGCATAACCCTGAGGTTTACCTTTACCCAGTGAGGTCAATGGAGGCAATACCCAGCTGATAGTCTAGCTTCAAATTCAGTAAGAATATGATTCTCTTGGTGCCAGCATTTCTTTATTGGGTATTACATTTTCTATACAAGGGAGACATGAAGCAAACATTTTAGAAGGAGGTCACTGTCACTGGGTATCTGTGAGCTGCGCCATCCCTACTTCTACTACTTTATTTCCTGACTCATGTATTCTGGCTAAAGGAGGAATAGTTATCATGTATCACGCTGGTTCAAAGAATATTCTCAACCTACCAGGCAGCACTCCATATTGAGAACGTTTACCTAACCAGCCGGAGGCATACCTGAAGTTTAATAAGCCATTCTACTGTTTATAAGGCCAGCTGCTTCTGGGTGTTGGCTATATAATGAGACCAGTGACTCTCAATGGGCTGTAGCCCATTATCTTACTTGGGCTCTTTGGTTAGGAGCAATGTTGTGCAAGATACCATGACCATTTATAAGGTCCCTACTAAGTCCCCAGATGGTGGCTTTGGCAAAGTATGACAGGCATGCACAATAAAACCAACTTGTGAATCCTTCATGGGTCTTGCTGTACGCTTCATTCAACACCCTGATCTCTCCCCCAGACCCTGGGAGAATGATTAGATCTGCTAGGTCTTCAAGGCTGCAGGACAAAGTCAACGGTGCCAGATCAGCAGAGGAGCCCTCTCATGCTCTGAGTTCACTCAGACCTGATGGCTTTTCATTCACCTGTGCAATGGGACTCTGCAGCACACACAAATGTCATAGCTGTTGCCTCCAACATGTGTCTCTTCTGGTGGAGGGTGCAGAGCACAGTGCCCTCCTTCACTGTGATGGCACTAATGGAGTGGCCCAGCTAACATGATGTCTTTGGGGTAGTGGGCAGTAAAAGTCTCTTGCCCTCAGTGGCCACAAGGTTCCAGGTGACCATAGTTCAGAATAGGTGTCAGAGGTGATGTTGAAACCTAGGGCACACAGAGATGGACAGGTTAAGATGGGCCACCAGAGTGACTAGAAACCAAGAAAAGGTGAGAGATGGCAGAGATAGAAAGTGAGAGGATACTCTACCATAGATACATTTGTAATTTTCATGAAGAACCCTGGAGATAATCACTGTGCCACTGAAATCCTGCTCTCCTACCTTAATTCTTTCTTGAACAGGGAAGTTTACAAACAAGAATTTCAAAATTATGCTCTGATCTCTTTTTGGCAAGTATACCCAATGATGATTTTAAAATATTGAGTCCTTTTTCAGTTCACAACCATCTCTCCAGTCAGACTCTCCAGTATATTATCTCCACAAGCATTTCTCATGGTGTGTTTATAGAGTACTATTTCAGAGCAAAGTTAATACAAACCAAACAACAACAAAAACCCAATAATTCCGTGAGCATGGGAATGACTAGGCTAAACATGTGTCTTTACATTAGAATTCAATAGAAACTTTGATATGTAAATGAACATACAGATTTCCCAAAGAATGATATAGGATACAGTGTTTCATGTATTTGTTAAGCTGGGAATAAAACTTAGACTTTCCTGGCTTCAAGTCTTGTGGAATTGAGAGTTGTGGTAGAAATACTACCAAACTTTGAGACAGGACACCCAGGTTTAATTTCCAGGTCTTCTTTTCCGTTATTACATCATTAGGAGTGGTTACTTAAAATGTCTGAATCTCTGTTTCTTCATCAATATAAAGATAATTCTCTAACTTACCTAAAGGGCTCATCATGAAAATTAAATAGGTTATTGGCTGTAAAATCACCTACTTAGTAATTAATGCCAAATACATATAAGTTCTCCGTTTAACTCCAAACCACATGCTCTTTTATCCTTTCTTTCTTTTTTCCTATTTATTTATTTATTCTTAGTACTCAACCAAGGATATTTTTCCTTTGATTTTTAGAGAGAGTGGAAGGGAGGCGGAGGGACCAAGAGAGAGAAACATCAGTGAGAGAGAGACACATGGGTTGGTTGCCTCCCACATGTGCCCCCACTAGGGCCAGGATTGAGCCTGCAACCAAGGTATGTGCCCTTGACTAGAATTGAACCCGGGGCCCTATAATCCATGGGCCAATGTTCTATCCACTGAGCCAAATCAGCGAGGTCCAAACCATATGCTCTTAAAAATAAAAGTGCAGTGTTTAAAAATCCATTGTGAATTGTATTAATTATATTTAAAATGTTACATACAGAAATGAACCTAAAAGTCCATAACAGATGAAGGGAATATGACTTGACATTATATATATTTTATGTATAACAAGTGTAATAAGCTGCCATCCAGTGAATGAGGGAGGGGGTGACCCAAGCCTTTAGAAGGACAGTTTGTGAGTATAGAATAGAATAAAGATGACTGACCCACTGGTAGGAGAATATCAATGCAATTGTAGCAAAAACAAGGCAAATATCAAAAGAAAGGAGCACTTGGAAGCAGCATAGCCAGAGAAAGTAGCACTGCACCCAGCCAGGTTCTTGCCTCACTTTGCACATTTGGCCTTGGGCATTTAGTGGAGCCTAAGCTGCTGTAACTGAGAAATGGAAATGACTTTTCCTCTGCCTGGGCGTAGGAGCTGGATCAGATTCTCTTTTCCACTTCTCAGTTCTACATTTCCTTTGCACAGCTTTGCTTTCTATCTTGGTTGGCCTCTTTGTCCAAAATTGTTCAGTATCCCAAACTGCAAAAACGATAAGCATAAATTACTAAATCCTGCTATTAATTGTGCCTATAATTGCTCAGATTAAGTTCTATGGCTTAAAATTCTCTGGAGTTCATTCTAAAGCTCTTGATGTGTTCATTATTTCCACGGGGTCTCTTATCTTGAACCTTAAGAGGAAGGCTCTAATCCTGGGTAGTTTGAAACCAGGGCATGAAACCCTGGTTCCTTGCGTTGGTAGCGCAGCCACCCTGAATAGCGCACCACTAGATGGCGCTGAAGATCCGGCCGTAGCAGGAGAATTGGGGATAAACACACAAAGCTATTTTCCTCTGGTCTACTGGCTGGCTATAGGCGGTTATGTCCTTCATTGCCAGGGATCTTGGGGATGTCTTGGCTTGAATCTAATGCAAACAGTCTCTCCTCAGTGCTCAGCAGTTTGTAAACGGGTCGTGGGTTCAGCAATAGTATCTCTGGGTCTTATCACAAGATTCCTTAACGAGTGGATCTTTCTCTCCCTGCACCTTCGCTCAGTCCCCAAATCTGGGGCCTATCGTGTGTTTCTTCAACCATTCATTCAAGCACTTATTGCATATCTTAAGTGTCAGGTAAACAGAAAAAAGTGATGTGGTTTGAGAGGTACTGGACTTCAGCATTTTTTTTCTTAGTCTGCCATCAGTATCGGGCCTGGTTACTGTGCCTCAGGGTGACTGCTCAGTCCCTACACTCATGGGACCAAGTTGCTGGCAGCTGAGCTGTGTTTCCAGGAGGAATCAGAACGGAAATACTGGGGTTGTTATATTTACAACAGCCCATAATCCCTCTCTCCTCTGAGACACGCCATCAATAGAACTGGGCATGTAACTTCTCTGCCTAATCCCTTCCCCCAAGCAAGCTGCCCTAACAGCTTTTTCTTTTTAATTCAGCTCTTGCTATTTAACTAATATGATATAGTTTTTGGTCTTTTATTTTTTAATGTTAAAAAGTCTGTTGGGAGTACACTATGATGGAATATTTTTCAACAATTAAAAATGAGCTGTCAATGAAATAACATGGAGAAACTTTAAAAAGCATATTACTAAGTGACAGAAGCCAGTCTGAAGGGCTATATACTAGATTCCAACCATATGACACCTGGAAAAAGCAAAGCTATGGAAACAGTTAAAAGATCAGTAGTTGCTAGGGGTTGGGAGGAGGGAGAAGATAAATAGGTGGAACACAGAGGATTCTGGGGGCAGTGAAACCATTCTGTGTGATACTCTAACAGCGAACATATGTTGTTATACATCTGTGTCCCCCAGAAGACATGCTGAAGTCCTAACCCCCAACACCTCAGATTGTGGGCTAATTTGGAAATAGGATCTTTAAGTTCTAATTAGTTAAGACGAGGTCATATTGGAATAGGACAGACTGTCGCTCACTATGACTGGTGTTCTTAAAAGAAGAAAGACACACCGGAAAGAGTGCCACGTGAAGACAGGGACACCTGAGAGGAGGAGGCCTGTGACAACAGAGGCAGAGGTTGGAGTGATGCATCTACAAGCCCAGGAACGCCCAGGATTGCCAGAAAACACCAGAAGCTAGAAGAGGCAAGGAAGGATTCTGCCCTGCAGGTTTCAGAGGGCGCATGGACCCGCTGACACCTTGAGTGCTGCTTTCCAGCTTCCAGAACCATGAAATAACACATTTCTGTTATTTGAACCCACCAGTGTGTGACGCTTGGTCATGGCAGCCTTAGGAAGCTAACATAGCCTTCATTTTGCTTCCCTCTCCTCCTAAGTGACCTGACCCGTTTCCACGAATTTAAAAACCACCTGTTGCCCTAGCCGGTTTGGCTCAGGGGATAGAGCAAAGGCCCTCGGATTGAAGGATCTCAAATTCAATTCCAGTCAAGGGCACGTACCTCAGTGGTAGGCTCAACTCCTGCCCTGGTTGGGGCATGCACTGGAGGCAACTAGTTGATGTTTCTCTCTCTCTCTGTCTCTCCCCCTCACTTCCACTCTCTCTAAAATTCAATGGAAAAATGTCTTCAGGTGAGGAGTAACAACAAATTAAATTAAATTAAAAAAATGAATAAAAACCATCTGTTTGCTAATGATTCTCCGGTTTATACATGAAAGCTGTATTTATGTGAACAGTGATTTCACTCTACCCACTTGGCAAAGAAAAAGATCTTTTCCCATTTTCCCCATTTCCACAAACCAGGCTTGGGTGTCCATTAACCCAGAGAAGGTATTGTGTGGGGCAGGGGAGATGGGAGTGGCCACAATACAAAAAGAAAAAGAAGGAAACCCTAGTTTTGAGCTCCCAAAGGTTCAGGTGCATGAGATACTAGAGTTTTCAAAGGTAATTTCAAATTGTGTCTGCTTTGGCCTTATACACTGACTTTACAACTTGCCCCTGAAGTCAGATGAGACTCTCTTATCTCTCCAGCCTGCACCCCACCTTTTTCCCCACTGGTATAACTGACCACTGGACCCATCTGCTTGAATATATCACAAACATCTCAAACAAAAATGTCCAAATCTGAACTTGGATTTCCTCTCTAACCAGTTCCTCTTCTATGTCCATTGCCACCTTGCTAATCCCAACCATTATCATTCCCCATGGAGTTCACTGGAAATAACCTAACTGCAAACCCTACTTTCTCATTTGCCTCCACACCGTCCATTCCCCAAATAATAGCAGTGGTGTCACAGCTACTCTGCTGAAAATCTTTAAAAATCTTCCCAATGTCCTAAAAATAGTCTCCTAAGTCCTTACCAGGGTCACAAGGCCCTGTGAAATCTAGCCCCGGCCCACCTCTCCAACTTTGCCTTATGTTTGTTTTTCTCCCCATCACTCACTGCATTCCAACCATCCCGGCTTCCTACATTCTTCCCAAACATGCACACTCTTTCCCACCTAATTGCCCGCCTCTGGCCGAGGGAACAGCAGTAATGTGGAGGATTTACATGGCTAGCTTCCTCTTAGCCCTAGATCGTAACTGAAAAACATCTCCAAGAGGCCTTCCCTAACTCCTGAGTCTATAGAGGTGCTCCACACTTTTCTCTCATTGCACCCCATTTTCCCCTTTTGAGAACTTCTTATAATTTGTAATTATATAGTCATTCATTAGTTTCCCTGTTTATTGTCAGCCCCACTTACTCCCCCACCTCACCCAGATTATAAGCTCCATATGGACAGGGGCCCTGTCTGTCTTGTTCTTTAACATATACTAGTATTCAGTGGTGAGCATGGTTATGGACTGAATTGTTTCTCCCAAAATTCATACGTTGAAATCCTAACCCCCATGTGACTGTATGTGGAGACCGGACTTTGTCTTAGCTCAGGTTGCTATAACAAAATGCCATAAACTGGGTAGTTTTTAAACAACATAATTGATTTCTTGAAATTTGGAGGCTGTAAGTGTGAGATCAGAGTGCAGCAAGGCTGGGTTCTGGTGAGAACCCTCTTTTGGGCTGCAGACTGCTGACTTCTCACTGTGTCCTCACGTGGCAGGAAGAGAATGAGCCAGCTCTCTGGTCTCTTCTTAGAATGGTACCCTCACTAATCTCATTTGTGAGGGCTCCACCCTCATGACTAATCACCTCCCAAAGGCTCCACCTGTGGGGCGCAGGTACAGTGTTTTGGCCAGGTTCAAGCCTCGGACTAATGAAAGGACAGGGTCCTCTCATTGCCACGTGCAAGTCCCAGCTGGAGGGCAGGGCCCTCCCAGCACAATTATACCAACGGCTGTGGTTGTAAGCTTGAACCTATGGTCCAAACACGTAACCCCACATGCCTTGTGCTAGAGCTCAAGTGCATGTAGTTGAGTGCGGTTGGAACTCACAAGAATGCTGTAAACAACGTGATCACGCCCCTAACTTTGCTTCGTGACATCTGCTAAGACATGGCTTGTGGGCGCTGTCGTTGTCTCCTCATCAGGGAGGCAGCGTCCCACCGAGACCCGTCTGTCTTTTCCTTAATCCTTTCACCGGCACCCCACCCCCCCTCGGGATCACCCTTGGTCGTGCAGCCACATCCACCTCCAAATACCATTGCATTGAGGATTAGATTTCAACGTGAATTTTGAGGGGGACACAAATATTCAGCCCATTACAAGCCGTTAAAGAGGCAATTAAGATTAAACGAGGCCATAAGGATGGAGCACTAATCTAATATGACTTGGGTTCTTATAAAAAGAGGCGATTAGGACAGATATATGTATGCACACAGAGCAAAGGCCATGTGAGGACTAGCAAGATGGCAGCCATCTGAAAACTCAGAAGAAGAGAGGCCTCAAAGGAAACCAAACCTGCCAGCACTTTAATTTCTAACTTCCAGCCTCCAAAACACTGAGAAGAAACATTTCTGTTATTTAAGGCTGTGGCATTTTGCTATGAGGGCCCTAGCAATCTAATACAGGCACACAGTAGACCAGCGGTTCTCAACCTGTGGGTCGCGACCCCTTTGGGGGTGGAACGGCCCTTTCACAGGGGTCGCCTAAATACATCCTGCATATCAGATATTTACATTATGTTTCATAACAGTAGCAAAATTACAGTTATGAAGTAGCAACGAAAATAATTTTATGGTTGGGGGTCACCACAACATGAGGAACTGTATTAAAGGGTCGCAGAATTAGGAAGGTTGAGAACCACTGCAGTAGACACTCAATAAGGTTAAAGGGATAGGTGAGTTATACAATTAAAATTTCACAGGTGTGCTAAGTACTAGGAAGGAGAAATAAAGGTTGCTGAGAACAAAGTAACATGACCTGCCCTAGGGTGGAATTACTTGAAGGGCTTATCTAAAGAAGCAATGTTCAGGCTGAGACTGAAGGACGCGGGCTTAGTCAGGCAGAAGGGGTTGGAGGTCTGTAGAAAAGAAAGGAGCACAGTGTGTTTTAGGATCGGAAAGGTGATCCCAGAGAATAAGAGGGAGAGCGTTCTGGAAGAGGCTAGTGGGGCAGGGCAGAGCCAGAGCAGGCAGGACATTTCAGGCCACTTTGAGGAGCTGGGAGGAACAGGAGGCTCAGATTTGTATAAGAAGACCCCCCAGGCTGTGGTGTGGGGCAAGGATGGGTATAGACAGATCAGGAGTCCGTGGGAGGCCGAGTGGGGAATTGTCACTTGAACTAGGGGGAATGGAAGCAGAGATGAACAAGCAAAAAAGGGAAAGACTTCCTGTTTCTGGGCATGGAAAGTCACGCGGAAGGTATGGATGGTAGTAGATAAGGGAAGGAATTAATAAAAATATGAAGAAATAGCACCTGTTTTAATAAAACCCTGAAAGTATTGAAATGGGAATTCTGAGAGGAGATAATCTAAGGATTGGGGGAAGATGAAAATCAGGATTGTCTTCCCCACCGCTGTTGGTCTGATAAGTTCACAAAATCCCCTTGGTAACACAGGAGCCCCAACACGTCCTGGTTCGCCATGGGAAATAATGCTATTTTGCATTAATACTTTTGGCTTTTAGCCCATCTTCATGCACTTTTACGTCTGATTTTTCTGCTACTCAACAGATTGCACTCTTGGTTGCCTTTTAATTATTGAATTGCTGTTCTTTATCTGCAGTCTTGACTAGTAACCTTATTATAACAATTGCCCAAGACTCAGAACTGAATGGTGCACAATAAAAACCCACAATAATGAAAATGCTTAAATTAAATAAAACTCTCCTAACAAGTAGCAGAGCATTCTGGAATGGATTGTATGAGTCACTGACTGTATGATTTGGGAAGTTATATCAGCTAAAGAAAATAATTTAATCCCAACATTCAAAACCCAGGCCTGTCCTAACACACTTGCCACAGAATCCCTGAGTAAAATAGCCTCCTCATGCACAGATTATCCTATATAATAAGAGCCCAGTGACCAAAACAGTGGAACGACCAGAACACCCAGAGACCAGAACAACTGTGGCCCCTCGTCCTGGCCGGCCCTGCCCCCCAGTGGGGACCCCCACCCCAATTGGGAGTTGGGCCGGCCTGCAAACCACCCACAGCCCCTTGCCCCAGCTGGCCCTGCCCCCCAGCAGGGACCCCTACCCCAATCCAGGTCCCCCATCAGGGCAGGCGGACTGGCCCTCACCTGCGCACTGGGCCTCTATTGTATATAATAAAAGGGTAATATGCAAATTGATCCTAACGGTGGAATGACCAGAACACTATGAGGCACACTGACCACTTCTTGGTCATTTTCCCCAGCCGGCAGGCTCCGATCGCCTGATGGCTAATGGGGAACCGGGGGTGGGTAGTGGGGGGCGTGAGTGGTGCCAGGTCGAGGCTCCTGCCCTGCCGGTCGCCCCACACACAGAGGGCAACTCACGGTGGGGTGTGGGGCCAGCAAGTGGGCAGAATGGCCGACCTCTTGGTCCTTTCCCCAGGCCATCAGGCTCCAATAGCCCAATGGCAAACAGGGAACTGGGGTGGGTGGCGAGGCTGGTGAGCAGGCAGAACGGCTGACCTCTTGGTCCCTCC
The DNA here is from genome assembly GCF_014108235.1 of Myotis myotis. Taxonomy (NCBI): domain Eukaryota; kingdom Metazoa; phylum Chordata; class Mammalia; order Chiroptera; family Vespertilionidae; genus Myotis; species Myotis myotis. The sequence goes on from NW_023416315.1 coordinate 52,794,651, forward strand.
CCCCAGCCAGCAGGCTCTGATTGCCCGATGGCGAATGGGGAACCCGGGGTGGGTGGTGGCAGAGGGGCCAGGGCCGGCTGCAGGCAACTGGGGAAGATGGCCGTGATCGCAGGCCAGGCCTAGGGACTGTCCCCGCACACGAATTTCGTGCACAGGGCTTCTAGTGAATCTATAAATAATATCCTAATAATCTGTTGGTATTTACAACTACTGTTTTAAAACATATTTGCTAGTGACTTCAATAGTTACAGCATATTTCTCTTCAATGCCCCCTACCCATGCATGTTTATAACTGTGTGTGTGTGTGTGTGTGTGTGTGTGTTGTAACCTCACTAAAATAGCCATACTGTGATATACAGGCTAGAATCTGCTTCTCTTTTTTATTTTTAAAGAAGAATAAGAAGGGGAAAAGTCTCATAACACATTTAAGAAAATCGCAACTTTGTGACTTGAAAATGCAGAATGGTTTTATGAATAGAGAACTAGAGAGCTATGTTCTAAATTCTATTCTTCCTTTACCATAAGGGCAAAAAGGCATCAGGTGGCAAGAGATTTGATCAAGCACCTTATGAAAGATAAGATACAAGTTGAAATAAAAATGAGATACTGTAACAGAATGGCTAAAATTAAAAAAGGCTGATGATACCAACCCTTGTGAAAGATGGAGAAATGGGAACATCACACATTCCTGTGGGAGAAAACTGGCACAACCACATTAGAAAACTATTTGAAATAGCTCCAAAAGATGAATGCAGACATACCCAATGATTCTACCGGTAAGGATATCATTGCATTAATTTCTGATTGCTGTAACAAATTACCACAAACTTAGTGGCTTAATTCAGAAGTTTGAAATGGGTCTCCTGGGCTAAATCAAGGTGTTAGGCAAGCTGTGTTCACTGATCATGTGATTATGTGATCATTTCAGCTTCCAGAGGCTACCCACAGTCCTTGGCTAATGGTCCGAAAGCCAGCAACAGTGGGGTGAGTTCTCACACTGTATAGCTCTCACCCCCTCTAATTCCCCTATTTAAGGACCCCTGTGATTACACTGGACCCAACCAGATCACCCAGGATAATCTTTTTATCTTAAATTCAGCTGATTAGCAAATTTACTTCTATTTGCTTCCTTACTTTCCCTTTGCCACAAAATATAACATATTCATAGGTTCTGGAGATTCGGATGTAGACATCTTTGTAGACTGTCATTCTTCTTACCACCATGGCCAACAGAAATGCATACACATGTGCTTCAAAAGACATGTATAAGGATGTGTAGAGCAAGTGTGGTCTTTATTGGTCCAAAGGTAGAACTACCATCAATGGTAGAACAGGTTGTTATATCTTATATATTGTAGTATATTCCACATGGAATCCTTTATAGCATTGAAATCATTGAGTCACAGCTACATGCTATAGCTCAAATGGACCTCACAAACAGAATGTTAAGCAAGAAGCCAAACACAAATAAATCCATATGGCAGGATTCCATTTATATAAAGCTGAAACACAGGTAAATATGTCAATTAAACCTCAATAAAGCTGGAGGAAAAAAAAAAGCCAGCCAAATTTGGTGCTGGATGTCAAGGTAGTGACTACATTTAGGGAGGAAGAAGAGAGATGATGACTCAGAGGAGCACAAGGGCTTCTGGATGCTTCCGGATGCTTCTGGGTCATGTTCTATTTCTTGACCTGTAGTTACATGGTTGTGTTCACTTTTGAAAGTTCATTGAACCATACAGGTGAGATTTGTGCACTTTTCATATCTGTGTTATGCTTCCATAAAAAGGTATTCAGAATTGGCACACTGTGATACTCTTCCTTATTAAATATTTTTAACCTATCAGTCTCATGTCCTGGGGAGCTCTGTGGAGAGGCCCACATGGCTGCGTTTAGAAGCAGATCTTCTGAGGCCTCAAACAGCCACACAAGTGAGCTTCAAGTGGCCATATGAGCAGTCACAAGAGATTGCAGCCAGGCCGACACCTTGGCATGGCCTACGAGTGAACCTGAGCCAGCGTAGCTAAACCACTCCCAGGCTCCTGACTCACGGGAATTGTGGGATGGTAGATGTTTGCTGTTTAAAACCACTAAGTTTTGGGGATAATTTGTTGCTCAGCAATAGCTCACTAGTAGAGATCTGTGTGAGAGCCTTGGCCTGTACTCTTCACACATCCACATGAAAGCGTATGTGTAGCCCTGAGCAAGAAGTCAACTCCTGAAGTCGGTCACCTGTCACAGAGTACAAGGGACAGGTTAAGTGTACAATCCACATCTGTGGGTCAAAGGGCAACACCTTTGTTATAGAAGACAGAAATCAGTGACAGTGTATCAGAACAGTCATGTCTAAATGTCCCATAGCAAAGTAGGTGGCAAAGCTCCTGTTGCCTGGGAGTCCTGTGCTCTCTAGATCCATAGTCCAGGGCATGGATTCCTTCCCTGCAAGATGTCAGATGTGCCCTGCTTTTCCTTCAGGTACAGCCACTGATGGTTCCCAGATCCCTTCAACCCCTGTGGGGGTTACCCCAGCCTTCCTCTGAGCAGTTGTTCTGAAAATGCCTCCCAAGTGAATTCTGGGAAGTCACACCTCCTGTCACCTGCTCCCAGTCTGGCTCCCTCAGTCAGGTCACTGAGATCTGCCATTGGGGCCCTCTTTCCTCAGCTGCCCCTCTACAACCAGCTCAGAGGAGGGTTCCACCTCTTCCAGGCCAGCCTTGTTTCCCACCAAGCCAGCCCTGTTCCCACCAGGCCATCCCTGTTCACACCAGGCCAGCCCTGGTCCCACCAGATCAGCCTTGTTCCCACCAAACCGGCCCTGTTCCCACCAGGCCAACCCTGTTCACACCAGGCCAGCCCCTGTTCACACCAGGCCAGCCTTGTTCACACTAGCTTTCAAGACCAAGCTCTTGATTAAGGGGTCGAGTGAGAATTGATACTGAAAGGCAATCAGTTGCCTCTGTTCTACCCACCTTCTCCTCCCCCTGAGACAGGAAACTCGTGGCTCAGACTTGCGGGGAAAGAACTGAAGGCAGTATGATTTAAAGAAGAAACGAAAATAAGCCATTTTAATGTTTTCAAAATATGATTCTGTTCTCAACTCCACCATTTACACTCAGATAATAATTGTCCCTCTTCCTTTCACCCCTTACACACCTAACAGAGAAGGGGATCAAAGGTGAACTGTGAACGGGGAAACTGTGGGTGAGTGGCCATTTAAGTGGACGGAGGGGTGTGAAGACTGAACGGGAAGAAGGTAGTGAGCAGACAGCGCGAAAGGGCAGATGAGAACCAGGGACAGAGAACCCGAGCTGGGAAAGCAGGGCAGTCCCAGAGGCTTCCTCCTTTGTCTAGTCCAGGCTGGGAAAGGGTTGAGGGGGAGGAGGGAGCCTATTTTTAACATGCAAGCTCCCCTCTCCAGGCATCAGGTTCAGGGAGAGGCCTGCAGAGCTTAGTCCTGTGGCCAGCACAGGGAAGCTGCAGGGGCCGCTGTCGCTGAGCCCAGGGAAGATTTAGCACATTGATTTGTCTTCCCCCTTTATTTTTTTCTAGTCACCGTGGTTGGTGATTGAATGGGGAGGTTGGGGAGGACCGCCAAGGCTTTTTTTTTTTTCAGACAAGGCTTTTAAAGGTGCCAATACTCCAGCAAGAAATAAGGAATAGTGGCTGCTAAAAGAGCCTAGATTCTCCATTCTGCCCTCCTGTGCCTCATTTTTCTTTTCCTCTTTTACTTTCTTGGATGACCCTGCCTGTCAGCGAGGCGATGAACAGCTTTGGAGAAGCAAAGAGCGGGATGGGTGGGAGGCTCACAGGGGGAGTCAGAAGGCTTGGGTCCTGAGCTTGGTTGGTGATCCGACCTTGAGGACATGGCAGCCCAGCTCCCTGCTTCCTGTCTTATTTCACAATCTTTCTTGTGAAATCTTTCTTGTACCCATCAAATATTTATGGAGTGTTTATTACATGCCAGGCACTCTCCATACAGTTGTGACAAAACGGACACAGTCCTACCCTCAGGGAGCTTACATTCTAGGATGGCAGATAATGGTAAAGAAATGGCAAGACATGAATACGTGCCTACAGGTAATAAGTGCCAGGAAGAAAAACACAGCCACACTATATAAAAGAGATTCACTGGGAAGAGGCTTCCTATTCTAGATGGTGCCCAGGGAAGGTTTCTCTTGGCGGCGACATCTAAGCAGGGATATAAAATAGAAGAGAGACCCAGATCATATCCATGGGGCTAGTATGCCAAGGAATGTAAGAAATGATGAGAAACAAGCTCAGGTGGACCCTCAAACCTGATGGGACAGGTGTAGGAATTACTTCCCACATTTTTTGTCATACTTACTCAGTGGCCACCACCTGAAAGGTGGCCCTTATCAAAGGAAATCATGTCTGAATGTTTCCTGTTCCTGATAGAAGCATGTTAAGCTACAGAGTGGCACAGGCCTGAGATTTTTGAAAAATAGAACTTTCTAAATGAAAAGAATTTGTGAATCATGCTATAATTAGAATCTAAAATACTTCTTGTAACAAAAGTCATGAAGCAGACATATTTGTGACATTAACTCTCTTCCTCAAATTCTTTTGCAGAAAATAGGCAATTGAATATGTCCCAAGGTCTTTCTCACATGGTGCTAACATTTCCATCTTGTAGACTTTGAGCTATTACCAACAAAAGCCATTAAAGCCAAGTTGTGTGTATGAGACCATAGCCACACATATTCTTTCTCTTCTCCCTGTTGTCTACCTCTGTGTCCATTCATTTGATGTTGGCTGGGAATATAGGCATGAACGCAACAGAATGGACTGTGTCCCTTTTCTCATAAAGCATAGCCTTTGCTTGTGAGACTGTCAATATATAAACAGATCAACATGCAAAAGGCCTGGTAGCCATTGGTGATGAAAAGAGAAATAAAGCAGAGAATGGGGAGTGATTCCATAGGGGTAGGGGTTTCTACTTTCTATGTATATCAGAGAAGGCAATATTTGAGCACAGACCTGAAGGACTGGAGGGAGCGACTATTCCAGGCAGAGGGAGCAGGTATAAAGACTCTGAGCTGTTAGAAACAGGAAGCTGGTGTGGCTGGAATGGAGAGCGGTGTCTTAGTTTTCATCCTCCCTGAGGTAAGAACTTGCATGCAAGTGGTTTCTTCTGGAGGTGGTCTTAGGAAGCACAAGAAAGAATGGGGAAGTGAGAGAGGGGAAAGAAGGGAAGCTAAGAAATGAGGCATTTATGAGTGGGTTACTGCTTCGGGCAACTGAGGCTCAACATTGCTGGGGACCTCCGAGAACGTATGGAACACGCCCAGAACCGCCTAGTGAGCAGTCAGGAAGCTGGCTGTTTATCCGGCTTCTGTTCACCGGTGAAGATGGCTTGTAGAACCTGCCCTTGAGGACATAGAATACTTCCAGTGAGGCAGGATGGCTCAGGCAGAGTCTACAGCTGTCCTCTGGGGCAATTCTGTGGGGGTCCAGGCTTGGCACTGACCATCTGCTGGAGGAGGGGGGATGTAGAGATGAGCTCAGAGAAGAGGTGGGGGCCCGGGTCAGGCAGGCCTGGTAGGCCACGATGAAAACTTGGAGTTTTCTTTTCAGCAAGAGGGCAAACCTTTGGAGAGTTTCAGCAACATGATCTCTTGTGAATGTTACAGTGTGACTCTACTTTGCAACCGCGATAGCTCCCAGTGAACCAAAAGGATAAATCCATAAAGTTTTCTGAATGTATAAAGCTGAGAACCAACCATGCTGACCCCCAAGTGCAGTCAACCTGTGAGACGCTTCCAGGCACATCTGACCTGGAACACTGCCCTCCTGAGTCATCAGGAAAGGACCACGGACATTGCCTGTGCTCTGCTTCACACGGCCACGAAGTGTGATCTAAATGCACCTATTTCTAGGATCTCTTCAATTCCCCCAGGTTTTACTGCTGTCACAGGCTACCCATGGCCAGGAAGGTAGCTGAGAAAATGGGATTCAAAAAAAGAAAAAGACTGAGGAAGGGAGGGAAGGTAAGGGAGGAGGAAAGACTAAATGGAGAAGATAAATACCTATAAATTGGAGAAAGGATGAGAAGCGAAAGGCAAAAGTACTGAAGAGAAAGGGGTGGTGGGGGAGGTCAATGCGGGTGGAAGCAGGAAAGGCTGCCTTGAGGAGACCCCAGGAGACGGCCTGGGAAAGGAGTGGAGCAGCACAGCTCACTGGGGGAGCGAACCACGCCCCCCGCCCCCCCAGAAAGTTGGGAGATAGCGGGGCTGGGACTGAAGGGGTGGGGATGGGTGAACAGGGGAAGCAGGGACACAGAAGAGAGAAGAGGGAAGCGTCCAGGGAAAGAGCAGGTCAGCCCCCTGTGCTTGCCACGCAGGGCTTTGCCTCCTGAAGACACTCAAAGCTCACGCTTCTCTCTCCGTTTGGAATAAACACACTTGCCCAGCAAGAGATGAGGGGTGCCCCCATCCATCCCAGCTGCCCCTCCACTTGTCCCGGGCTGTACCTGGGCACACCTGGGTGCACCTGGTGCTTTGGAATCCCCAAAGGTAGAAACAACGTAATGGGTGTCAAAATCCCCACATCCTAATGGGTGTTAGAGCGCGTGCAGGAAACAATATGAGACTAAGAAACCAGTGTTGCCAGAGTTAATCTGTCACCCACCCCCATCCTATGGAGAGGAGGCCTCAGAGAACCAAGGAGGAAACATTCCTTTAGAGGGAAATTTAATGTTGTGCCCTCCTCTTAAATCAGCAGGAGTTGCTAGGAGACACTCAGAAAGTCTAGCATGTTTTGGGGGCATATTGGGGACTGATACATAATACGTGTCTGAAAAAATATAAAGGCAAAGGGCTTGAGGCAGAAATAGAGAAAGAGAGAGCGAGAGAACCCTGGAAACAATGGGCACTTGCACAAGCAACTATAGAACAGGGATGTGTCCTGGTGGGTCACATGTGTGAGCGGAGGAAGATGACCTGCAGCCACTGCAAAGGGCCCTGGCCCAGAGGCACTGCTGGGAGGATGAGCTGACCCAGCAGAAGGTGGAGCCGTGAGGGCGAAGGCCTGAGTGTTGGAGGCTTAGTCAGCCTGACTCATGGGAAAGGATCCTGTGGGGCACCTCAGAGGAACCACAGAAGAAAGCCTTGAGGGAAGAGTCAGCTTTGAAACTCTGCCAAGGCCAGAGACCACTCCCATTACAGCAGCCAGAGACTGTACCTCTTCCCTAATCCCTCTCCCCACCCTCACCAGGGCCACAAATAGCAGCTAGCAAGTGGCCGAGGAGCCAGCGGAGGGAGAGCAGCCGCCACCGCCCTGTCCGTCCTGCAGGCGGTAGGCCTGGGGGTCAGGAGCAAGCTCTGGCTGGTGTTCATTACTGTATGGGACTGGGCATATTCACTATGAAAAGAAATCTGTTCTGGTGATTTAAAGGACCAGGAAAACCTTAGACCTGCCCAGAACTCCCCCCAAGGCAAACACTAGGCCACAGAGCAAAGGGACACATGAGGAATGAGTGGTCTTTCTCACTCAATAGAATGAGTGCACGTGTTCGCACTAGACAGGGACGATAGGCGGGCAGATAAGGACGTATCAAAACACGACTGACCTTCAGTAACAATGATCGCGGAAGAAGTGGACTTTGCATTTTGACTTGGTCATTCCCTCTGTGTTGTTTCTTATGACCGGAGGTTGGTCTCACAGGCCCATCAGCAGTGGGCACTCATGTCTCCCCAGGGACACCTTTGCTGTTCAGTACCCTGACACCCGATGAAGGGGGGGGGGGGGGGCAGATGACTTGGTCATGGGTTTATAATCCAAACCACTAGGCTTTTTCTATAGAGTATTGAATAGCATGCTTTTCTGCTCAGTTATACTTTTTGTGTAAAAATGGAATCTTCAGTAAAACCCGATCAGCATAAACGAATGTTCACAGAACAGATCATTCTTCCAAATGGTGACTCTTCTATTTCTATCAGGAAATAAGAGTACCTAGCTATTTTCTTTCAAAACCACAGATTCACATATGCATAGAACTATCATAGGGCCTTGTCCTGTCCAGCGCAGGACCAGGGAACCTGCACTTTAATAAGCAATCCTAGCAACTCTGATTTAAGACAATTGCTTTAATTCTTAGCGATCCTATGGCCTCTCAGGACTCAATCTAACCTTTTGTTTTTCCCTAAACTTGAGTGAAACTAGTTTACCGTAAATCTTTTCATTTAAAGCCATAACATTTTGGAGAGCCTTAGGTTTTAGCAACATTACCAGATATCAAACCAATGAACATTTCTCTCATATGAAAAACTAGTAAATTGGTTCTAAAGACCTGCCTTCTAATTTCCCAGCAGAATACACATTTGCCCTTCTTGTGGCTCCTTTTCATCGGTGACAGAAGCAAGTGGAACGGCCAGTTAAACTGTAGATGTACAGCGGCGTCCCCGTCAGACCCTCTGTTCCAGTCAATAGCAAGCAACGCTGATGTGCGTTCACTAGACATTTTCCAAAGCAAAGATCACACATCGGACGAGATACAGGTCTGCGCTGACGGGGTGTAGAAATCTAAGCTAGCCCAGTTAAGGGGAATTTAACCAGATTTCAAAATAGATTAAGTAATTTCTTCACACACTCAGAGAAAATCAGATAGAAACAGGTGTGACTAGAATAGTAAAAGTCAGGAGGGAGGAACTCCATCCAGCCGGGATTTAATCAGAGGCTCCCGCCGCCGACCTTTCGGGCCCTTTTCCTCTAAGATTCTGCCGCTTGTTTTTCTCTATTAAATTTCTCCGTGGCTTTGGCCCATCATCCCAGCCTGTGGAGAACATTTAGAGTCTTGGTTTTGTCTTCTATCATATTAGCTATTCCCCCAACGTGACTCATCCTCCATCTGACTCACACACCTATAAAGAGCTGCATTCGAGCTGGTGATGAAAACCTGGAGCAGGACAGACCCCTAACTTTATTACAGGGCAAGTGGACTCACCCACACACATCCATTACCCCCGTTTGCAGGCGGAACATCTATATACACCTATGATCGCACACACAAAAAAGAAGGCAGAAAGGCATCAAATCTATTCCCGGGAGATTGTCAGAGACACACAGTAGGTGTGATGGGTCAAGGTCAACATGGGAGTCAGGGCAGTAGGAAGGGGGCCGGGTGGGATTGAAAGATGTCTGTGAAAGCCCCAGGGACACTCAAAAACTAGGAACAAGAACCACAGCCTTTATTTAGCACTGACGGGTGTCAGCCACTATGTGTTAGCTCCCTGAATCTGCACAGACCTTTGCAGGAAAGCACATGGGCTGAAAGGCTTGGGTTGGAATCCTGGCTCCAGCTCTTACTGGTTATGGCCTTGGGAGAGTTACTTGCCGGAAGGGCCTCATTTGAAAATGGTAATAGTAACAGCACCAGGCATGGGCTTGTGGAATTCAATAGGGAACTCTGGCTGCTACAAGGGCTAAGCCCTCAAATCCTAGTGGCTTAACATAATAAAGGTTTACTTCACTCGCACAACAGTCCAAGTGGGTATTCACCTGTGTTCCTTCCTTTCTGTGGTTCTGCTAACTACTGCGTAGAAAGAGATGATTTGGAGATGGGATGGGAGTGGGGGAGGCGGGGGGTGGAAGGGTATATTATGGACCACAACTAGAAGCAATGCACATTCCACAGTACCTGGAAATCAGTCACATGGCTGCTCCAAACGCTAGGCAGGCCAGGAAACAGAGCTGGGAATCCAAAAGGAAAAATAAACGAATTCAGTCTCTTCCATAGCTGTGAGGATGAAATGCAAACTCCTTGGACAGGTACCTGGCACAATGAATGGTAGTGATTATTACCATTTCAGTGCACTAGCTCTGGCTGCCTTCCCTGTGCGTTGTCCTGACCCCCTGTCTCAGCTATCTGAACCTTTCCCTGTAGGGTTCCCCAGGTATGCCCTGACCTTGGATTTGGGATGCTTTGAGGGTGCTCTCTGTAATGCTTGGGAACCTTCAGGCATTAAGGCTGGCTCTGCTCTGTGGACACATCTTCTCTGAACCCACTGGTCATGACACCAGTGGGATGTGAGGGTGGGGACAGGCTAGGCGGTTAAATCTGCATTAACAGCCCAGGAGAGAACTGGAGAGATCCACATCCACATTTCATCAGCAGCGACTGGATCTGTGTTTTCAGATGGGAAGGCGAGCAGAGAATGGACAGTGTGAGAGGAGATCCGAGGTCGGAGTCCTGAGAAACACTCACATGGGAGACAGTTCCCAAACCTCAGACATGGATGCTCAGGTGTGGGCCACCTATGACTTTCTTAAGCTTTGTTTCTTTGCTTCATTTTTATGAGCTTGTTTTGAAAGGAAACGTATTACCACTGTAATAAATGAGAAACTTGCCACTACCACTATCACTGCCATCAATAGAAAGTCCTCCCCAAAATTCCTACAAATGGAAACAAATAAACACAAACCTGTTTCTACATTCCAGCTGGTGGCTAGTAGCCAGACAAGGCTAAGTCTGAGCTGCCTCTCTCCCTCCTCCTCCTCCTCCTCCTCCTCCTCCTCCTCCTTCTCCTCCTCCTTCTCCTTCTCCTTCTCCTTCTCCTTCTCCTTCTCCTTCTCCTCCTCCTCCTCCTCCCCTCCTCCTCCTCTCCTTCTCCTTCTCCTCTCTTCTTCTTCTTCTTCTTCTTCTTCTTCTTCTTCTTCTACCAAGGAAGATTAACAAGCATTAGAAAGGTGTAACAGACCTATTAATTCCAAACTCAGGCTTTCTCTTTGTTTCAACCAGAAGGATTCAAAGGGAATGAAGAGAGAATCTAGTCTCACTACACTGCTCACATTTCATTTCATGCTAAGGCAGGGCTCAAATCCAGAGGGGAGCATTTTGCACACAGTGCACACGGCCCTGCTTGTGGCCTTGTACTATCTAAAATGATCCTTCTGTCACCAGTGGGATGAATCCCTCACGTCGGGAAAGCCTGGAGAGATGGAGTCCCCGCATTGCGGTGGGGACGTCTGGGAAGGGAGTGGTCGGTGTCAGAGGCTGCAGAGAAGACGGCAAAGTCAGGACAGGAACGCTCCCCCTGGACTTGGCAACCAGGGATCACGGGTGTTTTCAGCAGAGTCAACTGAACGGCATGGTGAGGGGGTGGGGAGGTAGAATGCAGCAGCTGCAGAGTGAAAGGGAGTGAATGGGAGGCAACGCTGTGGAAAATCAGCATCGAGGAGCTTGGCTGTGAGGACAGAGATAAGGTGCCACTTGAAATTCAAGGAGATGTGTTACTTCCGTGCATAAAACATGGGAAACATTTGAATAAGCTTTTAGATATTGGGGAAGGAGATGGATATGAGCCTGTAATTACTGGAGAGGGGCAATGACAGATAGAGCAAGGTCTGGGATTGGGGAAGATGAGAAGGGTTCAAATCAAGAGTCCAGGTGGAAGGACTAACCTAGAGGAGGAGAAGCATCATCTTTTCTTAGTTTGAGGGTAGGAGGTGAGGGCACATGCAAACCCAGTAATTGCTTGGGTGTAAGGGAGGAAAGGGAAGGGAGTTCATGTCTGGAGTCTGGTTTTCCTCTGTCAAGTAGGAGGTGAGATTATTCCTGGGGTCAAGGGAAAAACTTGGACTATTGGTTCTTCATTTGAAAGAGTATATTAGCCAGGCTTCTCCAGAAAACCAGAACCAATGAAATGTGTGCGTATATATTCATCCTATTGAGACACAGAGAAATTTTAAGGAATTGACTCACATGATTGTGGAGGCTGGCAAATCGAAAATCTGCAGGCTGGAGATTAGGAAGGCTTGATGTTGCAGCTCAACTCTGAATGCAATCTAAAGCAGAATTCTCTCTTCCTTCTGGAGACTTTACCCTGTATTCTTTTAAGGCCTCAATTGATTAGACAAGGCCCACCCACATTATGGAGGGTAATCTGCTTTGCTCAAAGTTCACTGCTCTAAATGTTAATCTCATCTAAACAAACAAACAAACAAACTTCACAGCAACATCCAGACTGGCGTTTGACCAAATATACGGGTACTGTAGCCTAACCAAGTTGATACATAAATTTAACCATCACAAAAAGTAGTAATGATCTCATTTATATTAATACATAAACATGAGATGATGTGAAGAGAAGACTATGAATGTGGAGAAAATCCTCTGGATTCTAGGAAGTGCTACCTGGCAGCAAGTGCTCTGTGGACCAAGGGTTTCTAACGGGGCCCAAGCTGATAAAGACAGCATGGAAGAGCCATGGGGGCCATTCCAACCATGGTGGGGCCCACCTCACCCTCAGGGAGTTACCCTCTCAGCATAGAAGGATGGAGCCCTTGAAAGTGAACCTTCCAAATGCAAATTCTGATCTTGAAGTCCCTGTCATTAATTGTGGGACCCTTCCCCTGTCATGCAAACAGCAGGACAGGTGCATTCAAGACAACAAACTATAGGAGTTACCTTGTCATTCTTTCTCCTTCCTCTATTCTCTACGTGGGTCAAAGGCATCTACGCTTCCCTCACTGAAGTCAGTATGATTATTTACTTTGTTTTCAAGGTGGCCTACAGTTTCCAGCTGAGCTTATGGTTTATTTTGCTCACAAGCCTGAGGCCTTTTCACATCCATCCCGTCCTTGGCAAGAATCCTTGGAGAGTAGCCTGGGACATACCTAGTGGTGAGCCACCTGCTCTGGGTTGAGGGTGGATCTATTCTGGTCAAAGGCTTTGTGATCTGGACAAAGGAACTGAGAATGTGCCTGTCAAAATGGCAGGCAATACTAAATTTGGGGACCAGCTGAATTCTAACAGAAAACCATACAAAATAAGATTTAGCAACTAGGGAAAAACTGGACCACAGGGAGGACAATTGGATGAAATTCAGTCGGATGGCCATAGAATTCTAACTTTAGGACTGTAATGATCTATGTGACTGTAGCTCAGGGATCAGCCCTCAGATATAAGACTTTTGGAGCCAAAGGGACCTTTGAGAAGAAGCTGCCTCCTAATTTTATAAGCACCAGGAAAAAAAGGTCTTCCAACTTTAAAAGGTTATGGTTCTTAACATTCATGTTCTCTGAGCTTTTCTGATTCTGTTCCAGATCCTCTCAATCTGAATTCCTTGCATCTACCCCCGCAGACCCCAGGGCCATGCTCAGCCTTCACGTGCCTCTGATTCCCCGTCTAGATCATCGGCATCTTGACAACAGGACTATGCCTTGTGCATTGCTGCATTCCAAGGTCGATGGCAGTGCTTGCTACATAATTAATGGTCAGTAAATATTGGTGGAATATTAACAAAACAAAACAAAAAAACTCCACAGCTGTTCATGTGTTATGGTTATCAGATTTTCTCACCGAATACACTCTCCTCTATACACAGCCTAAGTCAGTGACTCTCTTAAAATTATGAAGGTCAAACATTGAACACATTTCACCGGATCTTTGAGCCGCACAGCACACAGGGAGAAAAGGTACTTTGTGCCAAGACCTTTTACTCCTGATAAGAGAAACGGAAGGCTGCGTTGGCTTATTTTTAAAGCTATACCACCACATTAAGCTTGTGGTAGACTGAAATACTGATGTTTTTACATGGGTTTCTGCCAAGCTGCACCTTGAACCCAAAATGTAGGACTTTATATCTTTTGGTTTTAGCTCAAGGTTAAATTTAATAAAAATCACTTTAAATTTGATGCTGTCAGTGATGACATTAGCAGTTGTTCGTGGGTTCAGATCACTTGGCAAATTTGAAATTTTATGTGTTTTTATCCACTCCTTGGCAATGATATTAAGAGAGTTGAGAATAGGACAAAAGTTATGATAGTAACTATCCCCTTCTGTGGTGACTTTACCCTAGAACCACTCATGAACCTTATGGGTGATCAACCATGAACTAAAAAATACACTTCAAAATACTGCCAGATACCCCTCATTTTTCCATCTTATCCACAAAGTTCTTATGGATGACATGTTAACACCTTTTTTTAAAGTACACACATACTTTATGTATAGTAGCCCCTGAAATTTGCCAGCCAAGTAATCCATGAAAATAAATAAAAGAGCTTGTATGGTATAATTTCTTAGCATGCATATGCTGGCCCTGGTACGTTTGCCACTTTTTTGAAATCTCACAATCCCTTTCCTCTTTTAAATAAATCTAATTTAGACTGTCGCCTGGCATGGATGTTGAGCCGACTTTACAAGGTTGGTAGCCCATCTGATGGCATAGCCAAACTCATTGATCTCTTCCACAATTCCTCAAAAGTTACTCACGTGTGTATGAGATCATAGTAGTTATTCACACATCCCAGGACAAAGTTATTTAGACTTGGAAACTAAATAACTTTGTTGAGGTGGGCTCAAGAAGCACGGGGGAGCTATTCCACACTCTGAAATGGCAAGGGCCTGCCATCAGAGAGATCAATTATTTCTTCTGATTTTGCCTGATGTTGCAGAATGAGGCAATAGAATAGGACTGTGTCATCTGCACATCCTCAAATGATTAAACACAGTCACCTGGTAAGAAGCTGGTCATCCTAACCTCAGGATCTTTAAACCCTTTCCCTAATTCATAGGAAAAATCTACACACGTGGGTATCTTCTTGATTTCTTGATGCTGAACCAATGAAGGGCATGAATGATGCCCACAGTACCAAGAGGCCAACCTGATTGTCATGAAATACCAAGAATTCAGAAGACATTCTAGGAAAAATATGCCAGAACTCGAGGTGAAAGTCACAGGGCAGCCCACTCCTTCCCTGAGGACACCTCAGGTAGTTCTCGTGAGCAGAGGTGCCAAATACAAGAGGTAACCGGACAATGTCCTGCTGGAAGGACGTGATTTTTGTTCAGCGTGTAAGCTTTGGAACAAGGTGGGTGACATCCATGTTGTCGTTTCCATGATATGTCAGACAGTGAGCTCAATCACATCCTGAGGTTTACAGCACTAGGCCAGGCTCTGCCTTTCCCACTGGACTCTGGAACTCCAAAAAGCCATACGCCTTCAAAAAGGGGCAAAGTAACAAACTCATTTTGGGAAAGTATTCAAGTTTGAGCCTTTAAAAGGTAGATTAGAGATAAAGTTGTCATACTGCCTCCTTGTGTAGGTAAGGAAATTGAAGTTCAGAGAGGTTCGATGACGTGCCCAACATCACACAGTAACTAAAAAGTGGAGCTGGCCCTTGAACCTGGGCTTTGCAGTCCACAGTCCCTTTCACCGTAACATGCCACATTGGTCCTTTTGCACATGAGTTGTAGTTTCTCTCTCACCCTTATTTCTGCTCTAATTTGAAGATTTTTTTTTTCTTTCCAGACAATTGTGAAAGAGAACAGTTTGAATAGTTCTGGCTTCTGCTGATATCATGCCATACTTTTGAGCGATGGGAATATGGAAGGTGGTAAATTTAGAGACAGGGAAGCCAGTGATAGGAAAACAGTGTTGGAGAGGACAGATGAGGCACAGGTGTAACACAAATTCAGCGGGGAGGTGACTAATGACCACAGATGGAGGGATGTAGACAGGGAGTGCTATTGCGAAAAGCGAAAGTGATTCTGGGATATATTTATAGAAGGATGACATGCAGAGCGCAGGAAGCAATCATTAGGTTCCCATCTACATTAGTCAGATATCTATTGAATACGATGCCCAGTTTGTCACACTTTGAAATGTGAGAGCCCAGAGTGGGGAACGACGTGACCGGAAATCCTTACTTAGACTGAATATTAAAGAATCTGGATCGCTGAAGGCAACCATTTCACAATCCCATCATCGGGTTGCAGGTAGGAGAAAGGAGGATGGAAGGGGAAGGGAGTCATCTCAGCCAGAAATTTCTTTCCAACCTCCCGGCCTCTCATCATAGAATTTTCAAAACCAATTCTGTCTCTTCCCCTTGCAGTCAAGGTTAAGATCCCCTGCCTGAGCTCTCTCTCTTCAGAGACTTGAAGGTCTAGAATAATCAATTCTTATTGATTAAGGGTGGCTTCTCTACCTGTGCAGGGCTCTTACTAAGTTACCACCTCCACAGGCTGCTGACAGGGACGTGAAGAGCACAGTGGCTTAGCAGACTCGGGTTCAGGGCTAACACCCTATGCTGACCACACGGCCTGAATTGCTTCAGAGCATTGAGAGTGGTGGAAGAGACAGATCAGCCTCAGAGACTCAATGTTAGGCCTCTTGTGGTTTTATGCAGTAATTCCATATTACCGCCTATCTTATGCAATAATTCCATATCTTGGAGAACAGCGATGGATGCGTTTTTTGTTGCTGTTGTTAATCATCACCTGAGGACATTTTTTCCCATTGATTTTTAGAGAGAGTGGAAAGGAGGGAGGGATGGAGGAGAGAAAGAGAGAGAGAGAGAGAGAGAGAGAGAGAGAGAGAGAGAGAGACATCAGTGTGAGAGAGACACATCGATTGGTTGCCTCTCACACACATCCCAATCAGGCCTGGAGATCGAACCTACAAGCCAGGTACCTGCCTTTGACTGGGAATAGAATCCATAACTCTTTGGTGCATGGGCTGATGCTCCAACCAATGAACCACATCAGCCAGGGCAGGCGGTGATGTCTTTAAAGCCAGTCTTCTCTGTCATGTCTTCTTTTCCCTTCTACAGGGATTTTAGGCTTCAATCCTTCCTAAAAAAGGAAAAAGAAAGACATGCAAAGGAGAAAGAACATCATAGGGGTCAAATACTGGGTTCTTGCAGGCCAGAGACTGCAGGAGGAAAAGTCTGGTGCTGGCTTTCACATCCCCAAAGAAATCCCAGAAAAATAAATAAATATGAGGACATTGCATCCCAGCTGCACTGGGAGGACTCAACAAGCCAGGTCCTCAGGGGCTGACATTGGGGCCAGATGGTCCTTGCTTCTCCAAGGAGCAGGGCTCTGCCTGCGCTCTCTGGTCCTAGAATGTAGGGGCTCTTTTAGCGAGAGCTCTGGGGCACACAGGGCCAGGGAAGTGGACAGTGTAGCAGACAGTGGCCTAGTCATCATGCAAATGCAAACAGAATCACAGAAGCTCAAGTGTGTCAACATCAAGAGGCCATGAATGGTCCTAACCGGTTTGGTTCAGTGGATAGAGCGTCGGCCTGCGGACTCAAGGGTCCCAGGTTCGATTCCAGTCAAGGGCATGTACCTTGGTTGTGGGCACATACCCAGTAGGGACTGTGCAGGGGGCAGCTGATCGATGTTTCTCTCTCATTGATGTTTCTAACTCTCTATCCCTCTCCCGTCTTCTCTGTAAAAAATCAATAAAATATATTTTTTTTAAAAAAAGAGGCCATGAATGGTCGGAGGTTCTGGCTTTGTGGTCAGACAGATCTGAGATTGAATACTGACTCTGTCAATTCCCTGCCCCCAGCTCAGAGTGAGTCCAAGGACAAACCCACACACCTTCCAGAAACTGCTAGTCTTCTATAGGATCAAACCACACATCTGGCAGTTTTCACCTAACACTTGACCTTGCACATCTTTCTATCCCAACACACGGAGATTGACCTTGGTTGTTTTAATGGCTGTATGGTATTCCACTGTGTAGCCATGTTCACTTCTACCATTTCCCAAGAAAGAATGTCAATTTGTTTACGATTCTTGCTATAGCAAACAATGCTGCCATGAACAAACATCTGTACATGAATATAGCTGTAGGAAAACTCCCCAAGAGAGAATTGCTGCAAGTGACTTTACTTCTTATATTGTCAAATTGTCCCCTGAAGAGCCTCCACCAATTTGCCACCCACCAACGGTCCCCGAGAAGTCTTCTTTCTGGAAGGCACCATGCAGGAAGGATGTGTATGGAGGAAGGAACTAAAAATGTCCTTTGTCATCCTTTGACTCACCCACAGAGCATTGTTGCTGCTATTTTGGGGGTCCTTGGGTGCCGAGTCCATTGAAGATGAGAGCACAGTTGTGCTTTTTTTTGGAAGGGACATCTGTCTGAATCGGGCTTATTTTTGGTAGCTCAGTGACACACTCCCTGCTTTTCCAGGGGATTCTTGGCTTCCCGCAACAGTGACCCATTTGTGGCTGAACATTTAGCTGTCTTCTCCATCCTGATGCCTGTTCCAGAACCTATTTTGTTGGTTGATAGATTATTTTCCAGCAAAAACTGTGGATGCAACCCCCCCAAATTAGAATCTTATACTCTGTTATTTGTCTGGGAAGGGTACATGGGTAAACCATGCTTTTTCTTTTCTTTTTAAACTTTTACATATACAAAGATGGATACAGAAGTAGAGAAAAAAAACTGATCATTAACGATCAACTCATGGCCCATCTTGTTTATCTCTATCCCTACTGATACCCACCTCCAATATTTTTTATCTCTACCCCTACCAATTCCTACCTCCTGTATTATTTTGAAGCAAATCCCAGACATCTTATCACTTCATCCATAACTGTTTCAGTGACACCATATTCACTTTGCTGTTAACACACCAAAATTAACAATAATTTTTAATGTACCCAAATTATCCAGTCAGTGTTCATATTTTCAGTTGCCTCATAAAATGATTTAAACATGACTTTTAAATGGTAAGAAAACTAATATTCAGGGCCAGGAGGACTGCGTTCAAGTCTCAGGTTTGTTCTTCTTTCCTTGGGTGACTTTAGATAATTCCCCTGGCTCCTTCTTGCCTCCATTTCTCAGAAATTGGGGGCTGGAAGAGGTCAATCAACCCAAATACTTTCAGATCATGCTGACGATGAGAGGAAACAGGAAAAAAAATTCCCACTCCATGAATTGAAACGAGAGTAAAATCTAATTTCTGCATAATCGTGATCAGATCAATACATGTCTACTAATGTCAATAAAAGTTACAAATCTGTCTCCTCTCATCCCCGTGAGAGAGACATGTTAGGGTCAGGGGATCCTTATCTTCCCCTCTTGGCAGATAAGTGATTTTCAAGATAAAATAGACATAGGAGCTGCTTTCATTTTAAAGCACATAATCTTAACGGAGTGTTTGTGTAAACCCCATAGATCCTTCAGAACATCCTCATGTTGGTTAGGAGACAGGGAATGGGGCAGGGGGAAGGAAGAAAGAAGATAGCATGTCGATGATTCTGGAAGTCCAGCAATGCCATTGGTCGAATGAGATAATGTATGCATACATAAGTGATAAAGTGCAAGAAAACTGTTATTAGAAAAGTGTGGTTCTCCAGCTGGGACTAAATCACTCCTAGTGTTTTCCACTGAACTTCTATTAGCAGCGGTCAGACTCCGCTTCTAAAGAAAAAGCCACATTCTCTACAAAGTCTAGACAGCAAAGAGAAGGAAGGGGGGAGGAATAGCCAAACAGAGGCAGATATTGGCAGGAAATAGAGACTATTGCTAAACCCTTTAAAGTCCTTTTCAAAGAGACCATTGCAAATGCCTTTCCTCACTCGGTGTTTGTGCGGGGCGGGCAGGCGATGGAGCAGCTAGTCTAAAGGGAGGGAGGGGGAAATGAGCAAAAGAGGAATCTGTATTTCTCGGTGGGGTTTGGAGAAGACGGAATGAACGCCCTCCCGGAGCAGGAGGGGGTGCGGCACCTGGACAGCTGTGCGTCTCTAGCTCCTCAATGCGTGGGATCCTCCTGCAGAAGAGCAGCTGGGGAAGGATGAGGGTGGGAACCTTCTCTCAGTCTGTGGGCTGACGTTCTATCCACTGAGCCAAACCAGCTAGGGCCCTTCTCTGTCTTCGGAAGACAACAGTGCTCAGGGTATGAAGGGGCTGGGTTTCTGCTATTCAGACACCTGCAGGGCATAATCTCTGCCTTTCTTCTGAACACAAGTGCCCACACATGCCTTCTTTCCCTAAACACACGGAGGTGAAGAATCTGTTTCCTGGGGCTGGGGCTGGGGCTGGGGGTGGGGAGGGAGATGCACAGTGGGGAGCTGGGCTGGGGTCCTCACACAGACCACCTTGGGACAACTCAGCTGGGGTCTGTGGATAGGTGCAGAGCCTCTTCCTCGCTGGCTGTGACTGGTCAGAGCAATAAGACGAAGATGCACAATCACCTTGGCAACCAGAAAACAGGCAAAGCTGTTACTTGGCAATTTCCAGATTCTCTGTCCCCTCCCCCTACACTCTTTCTCTCACTGCACACCGCCCCCCCCCCCCACACACACAAAACACTGTCCCCTTTAATGTGCCTCTTAGATCACAAGACTCTGTGTGAGAAAATGAGGGGAAATGAGGAGAACAGAAAGATCCAAGACGTGGGGAAGCAGAACACATTTTCTAAGCACGGAAGGGAGGTCAAGGTTTGAATGACCCCTCCCACTGGTGACAGAAGAGAAGGGAATAGGACGCAGGGTTAGGGAGAAGGGGGGGTGTTAGTAGCAAAGCAGAATATCAGGCAGTTTATCTGTTCATTGTTTCCAGAAACCATGAAAACTGAAAAGCCAAGGAGACAAGCAGAGTTTATTCCTACTCCCATTCCTTTCTGCCCTTCCTCTGTCCCCACCTCCTTCCCAGAAGGCCTAGTATGAAAACTCGCCTTAGGCATCTTTACCTCCCTGATTCCTACCCAGTAGGCACTGACCGCCTTTTTATTCAGTTATTTCACACACATCACTGTCTGCCTACTATGTGCCAGGCATGGTGCTAGGCTCTGGGGCTACAAAGTTAAGCACAGGCACAGTCTCTGCCCTAAAGGTGAAGGGGAATGTAGTCAGTGATAGCGAGATAGGTTTGCACGGTGACAGATGAAGACTAGAATTAGTGGGGTGATCCCATTGTAAGGCCTAAAACCATGGAATCACACCCGATACTAATATAATATTGTATACTAAATATACTTAAAAAATATAAACAAATAAACCAAACAAGAAGCAGGCAGCAAGTAATTGAAACTTAGAATAAAAGTGCATTCATGAAAATCAACCAGTGACACAAAGCCAGGCCTGATGTTAAGACTAAGAGGTAAGGACTTGCGTTTGTTTTTCTTTAAACTTTTTACTTTAGGATATTTTTAGGCAGGAGGGTCGAGGTCTTACATTCCCTTCACCAATCTTTCTCTGAGTTCTTCTGCATGGTTCCATTGAAGTATAATTGGTACATAAAGAATCACACAGTGCTAGCCAGTTTGGCTCAGTGGGAAGAGCGTCCGCCTGTGGACTGAAGGGTCCCAGGTTCAATTCCGATGAGGGCACATGCCTGGGTTGCGGGCTCAATCCCCCAGTTTGGGGGTTGCAGGAGGCAGCCAATCAATGATTCTCTCTCATCACTGATGTTTCTATCTTTCTCTCCTTCTCCATTCCTCTCTGAAATCAATAAAAATATATTAATAAAAAAAGAACCACACATATTAAAAGTGCACAATTTGATGAGTCTGGACATATTCAAACTCCCCTGACACCATCACCATCGCCAAGGTAATGGACACAGCCACCATCTCCCAGAGTTTCCTTGTGTTCCTCTCTCTCTCTCTCTCTCTCTCTCTGTGTGTGTGTGTGTGTGTGTGTGTGTGAGAGAGAGAGAGAGAGAGAGAGAGAGAGAGAGATACAAACACTTAACATGAGATCTAGCCTCTTAACAAGTGTATGTTGAAGTACACAATTCCTGTCCCACAGTTGATCTCTAGAACGACTTTATCTTGCATAATTGAAAATTTATACCTGTTTAATAACAACTTCCCCTTGCCCCAGCCTCCTGCCCCTGGCAACCACTCTTGCACTGTCTGCTTCTATGAGGTTGATTATTTTCCATACCTCACAAAAGTGGGATCTTGCAGTATCTGTCCGGTGACTGGCTGATTCATTTAACATATGTCCTCCAGGTCCATCCATGTTGTCACAGGTGGCAGGATTTCCTTTTGTTAAAGACGGGATCATGTTCTTTTGTTTGTATATACCACATCTTCTTTATTCATTCATCCAGCATGGACAATGGGTTTTTCCGTTTATCAGCTACTGTGAATAGTGCTATAATGAACGTGGGTGCGGATATTAGAACTCAGGTGACACAGCAAAAGCAGCACTAAGAGGAAAGGACTTCCTGTTGATGAGGTGATCAGAAAAGGCCTTTCTGAAGAAGTGTCAACTAAACCAAGACCTGGAGCCTCGATGTCATACCCCTGGGCCATGGGGGATATTGTCTCGGTTGGATAGTGCACACATCTAGAGGGTGCCTTGTACAAAAATATGCAGAAGCCCTGAGACCACATCCACTCTCCTACACCCCAGGTGTTCTTCTCAACTGCTTTTTCCCACCTTTTCCCATCTCCTAGCTATGGATTCAGGCTTCAGGCTTCCTTCCAGTCTATTCTTGGGACTCAGCAATGTGTGTGTGTGTGTGTGTGTGTGTGTGTGTGTGTGTGTAGAGAGAGAGAGAGAGAGAGAAGCATCGGTGTGAGAGAAATACATAGATCTCCCTTATCGATCAAACCCACAACCCAGGCATGTCCCTTGACCGGGAGTCAAACCCACCACCTTCCTCCAGTGCTCGGGATGAAGCTCCAACCAACTAAGCCAGGAGAAATATCCTTTATGCAATCTTTCAAAAGGCTAACAACAGAAAACCAACACTTTAAGTTCTGTTAGTTCTAATAAGAAAACCCACTAAATGACGGGGAAGAAGCCAGTCAGCAGCTTAGTGCTAATCATGAAGGGGTAAGAGAGGGGGAGGCAGCGGATGAAAAGCGAAGCTGCACCATCAGGCATGAGGCAACAAGAGGGACTTCAGACTGACAGATCTCCAGAGCAAGTCTGGAGCTGCTGGTTGGAGTCCGGCCTCATTTCCAGCCCAACACTAATTTTTAATATATTTTTATTGATATCAGAGAGGAAGGGAGAGGGAGAGAGAGATAGAAACATCAGTGATGAGAGAGAATCATTGATTGGCTGCCTTCTGATATCCTCCACTGGGAATCGAGTCCACAACCTGGGCACGTGCCCTGACTGGGAATGGAACCGTGACCTCCTGGTTCATAGTTTGAAGCTCTACCTCTGAGCCACGCAGGCGGGCCTCCAGCCCAACATTTTGATGTTGAAGCAGGAAGATGATGAGGGACTGAAGGCGAGCTTTCAGTGCTGGGAAGAGCATGCTCCTGAATTTCCTAAGCTGGTAGATCACTTGTGCTGCATAACCATCATGTTTACCATGATTTTAACAAATAACAGCTAGAACAGCGGTTCTCAACCTGTAGGTCGAGACCCCTTTGGGGGTCAAATGACCATTTCACAGGGGTCGCCTAAGACCATCGTAAAACACATATATAATTACATATTGTTTTTGTGATTAATCACTATGCTTTAATTATGTTCAATTTGTAACAATGAAAATACATCCTGCATATCAGATATTTACATTGTGATTCATAACAGTAGCAAAATTACAGCTATGAAGTAGCAACGAAAATAATTTTATGGTTGGGGGTCACCACAACATGAGGAACTGTATGAAAGGGTCACGGCATTAGGAAGGTTGAGAACCACTGTTCTAGAAGAAAATGTATATGCCCTGATATGCGATATTTAGTAAGATGAGTCCATAGTTGGCTTTCAAAATAGCTAAAGTAGACCTTATTTTTGCTTAGTCCTAATTGTAGGGTAGATGGAGATCAATCCTTCAACAATGAAAATTATATTAAAAGGCAGACCTCTGGGGACTAGAAGCCAAGTTCTCAAGCTTGGATAGCTAGAGTACTTTTCTGAAGTCCACTTTGTTTTTATGACCATTTGGTTCAGAATTAATGAGAGCTACTTTGCATAGTCATTTTATATTCTGAACAGTACCTTTTGGGGATTCTTCCCCTCACCTTGTAGATACAGTTTATCAAAATTATTTTTTTTGTTCCCAACCTCTTACTGCTCTAGTCTATGAACCGCAGAGATAATTATATTTTAAGGCCCACAATTCTAAAACATGGTTCAGATTATTGAAACCACCAATTATAGTGG
Organism: Myotis myotis; assembly: GCF_014108235.1. Classification (NCBI taxonomy): domain Eukaryota; kingdom Metazoa; phylum Chordata; class Mammalia; order Chiroptera; family Vespertilionidae; genus Myotis; species Myotis myotis. The sequence goes on from NW_023416315.1 coordinate 52,818,493, forward strand.
TAAACACCCAAGGAATTTGGGGCCTGTTGGAAATAAAATCCAACGTCAAAGATTCTACTGGGGGATGAGGAACATGGAATAAGAAAAGCTTCTTTATCTTGCCCTGGCCAGTGTGGCTCAGTTGGTTGGGCATCATCCCATGCACCTAGAGGTCACCAGTTCGATTCCTGATTGGGGTACATACCCGGTTTCAGGCTGCAGGTTCAATCCCCAGTCAGGGGGGTGCAAGAGGCAGCCGATCGATGTCTCTCTCTCCCTCTCTCTTCTTCTCTCTCCAAATATCAATTTAAAAAAAATTTTTAATTAAAAAAATAAAAGCTTCTTTGTCTTGATTGAACCCTCATAGCTTTACATCTTTTGAAATGTTTCCCTTTTCTTCTTGTGGACAAGATCTTCAGAAGGTAACCAATGACTAAAATTTCAGAGAGGTCCCCAAGTCTTTAAAATGATTAATGGACCCCAAAGTACACAGCAGTGGAACTGCAGTGTCGTAGATGGAGAACCATATGTTAGAATACAGACAGTGAAGATCTATGTTGGCCTGAGGCCCACAGTGCCTGATATGTTAATTCCATTCAAAAATGCCTTTGAATGCCCATCTCAGTGGTTTATTCTCAGGGCTGGAGGGAGTCAGAGGAATCTCCCTTTTACTTGGTAAGCCCATCTTTACTAAGAAGCTGGGCTACAGGGAGATAATGTGGATAATGGCTCCTCAGTAACACAGAATGAAGAAGAGCTTATGTTGCATCACAAAGTTGTGTAAAGAGCACGGTGGAGTAAAGTGGCATTGAATAGTCACCTTAGAATGGATTTTCTTGTTCCTGCATTCTCCCATTACCTTGTGTTTTCTAAAGATTGATCCAGGGGCCACTGCACACATATCCCTGGATTACAGATTGCTTCCCCATCCTGATCTTTTCACCCTCGCATTTCCATTCCCATTCTCTGGTTTATTGTTTTCCAAAGAACTCATCACCATGTTGATGGCTGTTTATTCTATTATCAGTCTCTCTGATGCCCATACTACACCATAAGCTCCTTAAAGGCACAGATACCTGTCTGTTCTGTTCGCTGCTCTGGTCCTGTGGCCCAGGACTGTGCCACAACATACATGCTCAAAAATAATGCCCTCTGAATGATTCTGATACAATAAAAATTTTGAGAAAAATGGTTACCACCTCTTTTGGGACTAATCTGCAAATCTGAAGTACTTTTCTATTTTTACTGACTATTTATTCAAGTGACTTTAAGTGTTTAAGTTTAAATTTAAGTGAGTGGCCCAGTCCGTGTGTCTCAGTGGCTGAGCACCGACCCATGAACCAAGAGGTCATGGTTCAATTCCTGGTCAGGGCACATGCCCAGGTTGAGGGCCTGATCCCCAGTAGGGGGCATGCAGGAGGCAATGATTCTCTCTCATCATTGATGTTTCTATCTTCCCCTCCCTTCCTCTCTGATATCAATAAACTTATATTTTAAAAATATAAAAGTTAGGTGAGTGGGACATAAATATAAAAGAACAATAAAAATGATTGGTTTTAGTTATAAGTAGCATTATTTTGTTTTTGGTTTTCCCATGGGTCAGTGGCCAGGGAAAGAGTTGGTTCTCAAGGAAGGGGTAGCATAAGTGTGGACTGTGTGGAGAGAGCTCTCAAAGAGGACATGCTGACAAGGGGAAGAGGGCTTTCCAGCAGAGAAACCTGGCAAACAAGCTCAGCCAGCTGATCAAGGTCAACATCAACAAGCAAGTCATGCTGAGCATAGGCGCCCTTAATACGATGTGGCCGCTGAATACTCCTGACCCAGTCTAATCATGAGAGAAACATCAGGCAGACCCCAGGGGAGAAACAGTTTACAAGATACAGTGGGGCCTTGACTTACGAGTGTCTCGACTAAGGAGTTTTTAGAGATACGAGCCGTCTCTCGGAAGATTTTTAGCTTTGAGTTGCGAGCTAAAATTCGGGTTACGAGCCGGTTTCAGATACCCCACCGCTAGTTGGCGCAGCGAACGTCACAGTGAACGCCACCACATCAGCCCAGCATCACGTCTCACTCATTCGCTTTTTGATTTGACATACGAGTAATTTGAGTTACGAGCTCCGGCGCGGAACGAATTAAACTCGTAAGTCAAGGCCCCACTGTACCTGCCTCGTGTGCCTCAAAGGTGTCAAGGTCAAAACCAGGGAAAGTCCAAAAAAACTGTCTGAGCTACAGGAAGCCCAAGGAGCCATGGCGACTATCTGTAATGTGGCCTCCTGGATGAGACCCTGGAACAGAAAGAGGAAAATGAGGTAAAAACTAAAGAAGTCTGAATCAAGTACGGACTTTAGTTAATAATAACGTATCAACATGGGTTCATTCATTAAAACAAATGTACCACACCACTGTGAAATGCTATTAATAGCCCTGGCCAGTTTGTTCGGTGGGTAGAGCGTCGGCCTGCACACTGAAGGGTCCCAGGTTTGATTCCGGTCAAAGGCACATGCCTGGGTTGCAGGCTCGATCCCCAGTGGAAGGTGGGGGGTGTGGGAGGCAGCCAATCAATGATTGTCTGTCATCATTGATGTTTCTTTCTCTCTTTCTCTCTCCCTTCCTCTCTGAAATCAATAAAAATATATTTTTAAAAAGAAATGTTAATAAGGGAAGCTGAATGTGAGCTACATGCAACTCTGGACTATCTTTGCCATTTTTGTGTGAATTAATTTTTTTAACTTTTAAAAAAATATCCTCGCCAGAGGATGTTTTCATTGATATTTTTTTAGAAAAAGAGGGAGGGAGAAAGAGAGAGAGAAACATTGATTGGTTGCCTTCCCTATACACCCCGATCAGGGATGAACCCACAACCCCTCTCTGTGCCCTGAACAGGAATTGAACCCGAAACCTTTTTGTGTATGGGATGATGCTCTAAGCAGCCAAGCCACTGGCTGGGGTATAAATGTAAAAATATTCTAACAAATAAAGTTTATTTTAAAAAAGAACACAAAATTAGTTCTTTTGACTTATATGACACATTGCCAAAATTGAAAGAGTAGTGTGGGGAAATCAGGGAGGAAAAGCTAAGGATGACGCGCCGCCTCCAAGGTGAACCCCCTTGTTCCAAATCTCAGTGACAAGAAGAGCTGAGAGCATATGGAAAACCCTTCCCATGGTCACCTCCGCCTCATCAGCGGGGGGGGGGGGGGGGGGGGGTGTCCTGAGACAGGGCTCTTTATCCTGTCCAAACAGCTGAGAGATGGGGATACAGATAAAGCACAGAGGGGTCACTGCAGTCCCCGCCCGTGACCAGGGGGAAGAACTGTGGACATTACTGCGACAGGGGCTGTAGCCAATCACTAGTGTATCACCCTGACATGGGACGGCCAGGCCACAGCCAGTGATGCCATTGAATGATCATGGAGACAGGCCTTCCTGTTACCTAGGCAACTAGTACCACCAGCACCTCCACAGCGATGCTCTGCTGCAAGTCCCTTCCCACTGCCACTCTGTACAAAGGCTCTAAGTTTCAGTCCCCAGTCACACCTTCCAACCAGGTCTCATTAGTCAGTGGGACTTCATATGGGCCATTTAGAATTTGAATTATTTAATAATAAATACATATATAGTACCTACTATGTGCCAGGCACTATTTTAAGCAAATATTAATCCATTTTACCTTCACAACAGCCCCAGAAGATATATATTATTGTTCTTACTAAGAGGAAAAGTGAGGCACGGGGTGCTAAATATCGTGCCCAAGGTGACACCACCAGTAGGCGGGGCCAAACTTGAACTCAAGCAGTCTGACTCTGAGTCAGACTTGCATATAATCAGTAAGTTATACTGTCACTAACTCAAGCTCTGCCATCTAGCTCACAAAGACACAAAGGAGGGGCTATCTCTTGGACTCACGGTCCAGGCTGTCCCAGGAAAGAAGAAAGGAAGCTCCTCCCCCAGGGCCTTGGTGGCTGCTCTTCAACAGCTGCAAACCAAGTGGCCTCACGCACCTGCTCAGAGACAGCTGCTCCTGAGTTAATGCTGCCTGACACCTGTTCATTGGTCGAAACAAAACCTAATTACTTGGGCTTGCTCTCCTGGTACTTACCCTAAAAACCAGAGTTACACCAGCAGAAAGGATCTTTCTTGGGACAGTAGTTAAAAATCATACCTGTTCAGATGTGGCTTTGAAACCTCAGACTGGGACTATATTTTTTCATTGTCCTTTGAAGTCCTCCTGTGATCTTTATCCTAGATAAAAGATATTAGCAGAAGAAGTGTTGAAACAAACTTTCAAATCATGTAGCCAGGTAAATAGATGTTCCAGACCAGTGCACTCAAGTCACCTGGAGATCATGTTAAAATGTATGTTCTGGTTCAGTGGGTCCGAGGTTGGACCAAGGAGTCTGCATTTCCAGCAAGATTCCAAGTGATGCTGCCGCTGGTCCAAAGACCACACTTTGTCCTCAAGGTTCTAGAGCAGTGGTTCTCAACCTTCTGGCCCTTTAAATACAGTTCCTCATGTTGTGACCCAACCATAAAATTATTTTTGTTGCTACTGTTATGAATCGTAATGTAAATATCTGATATGCAGGATGGTCTTAGGCGACCCCTGTGAAAAGGTCGTTCGACCACCACAGGGGTCACGACCCACAGGTTGAGAACCGCTGTCTAGAGCATTTATCCCAGAAGAGGAAGTGCTCTGACAAAGGAAAAGAGTATTTTCAACTAGATGTTCTCCTCTATTGAACCAAATTTCAAATCATGATTTTATTTTATATAGCTGAATGCCTATGTGAGATACAGTGGGACCTTGACTTATGAGTTTAATTCGTTCCGAGACCGAGCTCGTTAAGGAGCTCGTTAACTCAAATTACTCTATCAACTCAATGCAAAAAATCGGCCGAGAGACAGCTGGTATCTCAAAAAACATGTTAGTCAGGACACTCGTAAGTCAAGGCCCCACTGTAGTTATATTGATTAGACAATAGCTGAATACAATTAAGTGTGTTTGCATTTACATTATCAGTGTCCACTATCCAGGAGCTTTGAGTGTGGTGAGTGAGCCTGGTACCTGTGGGACTCTAACATTAGGCAGGTTTCAGTCCAGAAACCTGTCTTAGAGGGGTACAGTCTGGAACCTGCATAATAATGAAAGAGGACAAACTGTGCAGCGGGTGAAGGGAGGCTGACAGGCTCCAAGGAACGATTCTGGGCCAGGAGCCCTCATATGGGTTGACTCTTTCATTTTCTACAGCAGAGTGGGGGATAGGTGTTGGGATACTCATTGATAGACATATAAGAAGACAGGTCAAGGGGGCCAATGACACAAGTTGCATGGAGAAAGATCCCAGTGCAGATTGGCTTAAAGAAGAACACAGCACCTGTGCTCTTCCCACTACCTTCTTGTGAGGGACACACGGAGCCGCTTGAGAAGCAGCAGGGACAGAAAGGGCACCACTGGACAAGGAACCTCGGCAAATAATCTGCAAAGAAGCCCAGGATCAGACCTATCTGAAGAGGCCAAGGGGAAGGGGACGGAATCTAGAATACTTGGGGAGGAGCAGTAACATGGAGAGGACCCTGCTTTGTTTGATCTAACGTATCATGGAGCTTCATGTGCAGGAAAGGGTTGCTCAGCAGGCCTTGGCTGCCCAAACCCTGCACAGTCCAAAGGAAGCATCTGGCCCTTGCCTGGCTCCTGGGAAATAACCTGTAAGCACTTGAATACCCTTCTTGATCAGAGTGTCTTTATTTGCCTGACTCACTTGGACCATGCTAGATAGTTCATGCTAATAATGTGATGTTTGGTGGCGGTGTTGTCCATGGGGCAGCAGCTTGACCTCCAGAGGGCTCCAAGGCTCAGCTATATGGGTGCTCCAGCCTGCATGACTGACCTCTCCCAAGTCCCTGGACTCTAAGGCTTGGGTGGCAATTCTCCTGTTGTCACATGGCATTGTTGTGAGACTTAGGTGCTGACTGCACAAATGTACTGACTGGGAGCTGTGACTTGTCGCTTCTCAACTCCACCCTATGTACCTTTTACCTTTGCCAATTTTAATTGGAATCCTTTCTCTGTAAACAAACCATGCCCATGAGCATAGCAGCTTTTCTGAGTTCTGTCAGTCCCTCTAACAAACCATTGAATCTGGGGTGGTCTTAAAGACCCCCAATAACACTCACTTAAACAAGAATTTAACATCACCACTGAGGACCAACTTGAGTGGTTGGGGGAAGACTAGTTTGGTTCAGATCAATGTTTATTGAGCACTTACTACACACCAGGCACTATTATTCATTGGGATATGAAGATGAAGTCAGAACCCCTGTCCTTCAATACAACCCAGAAAACACTAATTTCACCTAGAAGTGCAAGGTGCCATGAGAGAGACACAGCATGGCCCCAGGAGGCTGGGAAAAGAGCACTTAGCAGGATGGACATCCAGGAAGGCTTCCCAGAGGAGAGTGCCCCTCCATGGACCACCCTGGTATTTGGGGGACTTGGTCACAGTTCCTGGAGTTGCCTTTCTCCAATTATTTACCAGCTCTCACTGCAAGGACTTTTGTGTCTGGAGGCACAGGCGCCGAGGTGAGGAAGGATAGTGTGTCAAACCCAGTGGACTGCACAATTCATCACAGACACAGAAATCAAAGTTGTGCTTTGTTGGAAAAAGGAGAACCAACCTGTTTATTTCTTTGTGGTTCACCCCGGGCTGCCCCCAGAGCATCCAGGCATTATGCTCAGACAGCTGCTGGCATCTACGCACACCTGCAGCACATGTACATGCACAGGGCCTTGTGGGAGCAGCACCCAATCCTCCGCACCCCCACCCTGGCCAGCAGCTCCTCCATCCCATCTGCTGAACGTCCTTGCGCTTCCCTTAAGATTAGTTGGGGTTTCCATTCTTTCTCTTTCAAGGGACATGACTACCAAGGAGGGGAGGGGACCCTTAGGATTCTGGCTCATGCCTTCGAGTTCTTCTCCACTCTCACACCTTTCCTGGCACCCATCCTATATGACATTTACCTTTGACCTCTCTTACTTTTGAGACATTTTATTGTCTATTTCCATTGATTCCAGGATGTTCCTTTAAAAAAAAATTCTAATAGTGTTCCTATTTTAAACAAAATCTATGCAGGCCTTCTTGTACAATAGCCAACAACGTGCATATCTTTTGGCAGAAGCATCCCGCCATAGAGTTCATCGCTGTCATGATTCATCCATCCATCCGCTTGACCACTATTCATGAGCCATAGAGCTGCTGCCACACACCTCTCAGGCAGGGACACTCCAGCTCCCTCAGTTGTCCCACCTCTAATGGACATTGCTCCTCTCACTGTCTAGCACCAGCTTCTCTTGTGTGGTTTGGGGGATTGTCTAATCTATAAATCTTGGGGGAGGGCAGAGCTTACCACCCCAGAGAGAAGCTAAAGGCTCTCAGCCTTTTTTCCTGCCCCCCCCCCCCCCTTGGACAGTGCACCTCCTGGATTCTGAAAGAAGCAGGGACCTGGGATTCATCCTGATGAACATGGTGACAGAGCAACATGTGGTCTCCAGGGCAGCAGCCAGCTGTGGGAGCCAGAGTCCAGCGGCAGCACCTGTGGGGTCCAGACTGGACAGGGCTCTGATGATAACCATCTAGCTCATTTCTTCTGCCTGTGCTATGGCTTTCAGCTACCCATGTCTTTTCAGCAAATCATTTTTCCACTTAGAGACAGTTTCTCTTCCTTAAGACTAGAGATGCTGACCAACACCCACTGCCCTTTAAAAAAGCAGGTGCCTCCCACCATCCTCCCTTCTTCCCTAGCTGACTGGCCAGGGCGTGAGCCAGAAACTTTTAAAAGGCGCCTGGGTAGAAAGGAACTGTGTAATTCTAAGTTAGGGCCAGAGATGGTGAAGATGTGAGAAAAAGCTCTCTCCTCATTCGAAGCAGGTCCAGGAGTTAGAATGTAACCAGTAATTCCGGTATCTTATAAAGTCTCTTTAAAAAATTATTGTCAGCGACAGGAGAAAAAGAGCAGTCACTTCCTCCTTTTCTCTTCTGAATCCCTCTCTGTTTTTCCTCAAGATCAGAGTTTTCAGTCTGCCATCTACATGACAGTTGTTCAATTTTTTTTTCTACACACAACAGTGTAGAAAAATAGTGCCCTCATCAAATAGGCCAGGGCGTACCCCTTCCCCAAGCAGACACAACTGCTTAAAACACACAACATGATCTTCTTTATTTAATTGTTTAATCAGTTTACATTCCACAACTGACAGGTTATTTATTTTTATTTTTTTCCATGAACAAGTCATTTAATTAATTACCAGACACTTTTTTTTTCTTCAATCGATGGAAATACAATATTTCTGCCAATTTGAAAAAGAAAATTGCACGATGCAGTCAGTGAAGTCCCCAGGTGCTCTCTGATTCCTCAGTCCTTGCAAAGTCACAGGAACCTGGAAATTTCCCTTTTCACCCCCCTCCCACTGCCCTGTGAAATTCACCTCTCAGAATAGCACAATAGTTTCAGGATCGGGTTTGGATCACCTTTCGTGTAATTAATTAATTATGAGAAGGAACAGACAGTACAGTAGATCTGATAAGATGTAGCATTCTTGTTAAGATTAAACAACACATTTATTCACATCGTATCAGAACAAATTAACATAATATTTAATCTTATTTTAGCACCAATAACCACAGGGATTGCTACCTCGGAGGGCAGAGGAGTGTTGGAATCCTGCAGTACACACCACTCCTTGTCTGGCCAATCAGAAAGCACTATGCAAATTAAAGGTAAATAAATTTATATTGACTGAGCAATAATCTGGTGGACCATAAACACTCCAGGTGTTTGAGACTTTTGTGGGCTATGGTCCCTGTCTAATAACCATATATAAAACATACCAAATCAGCTTATTCTCTTTCGCTCAGGTAACACAAGGCTCAGAATGTTGCATTTTAAATGAGTCAAACCTTGACATACTGGCTCTTTGAAAGGCGCTGAGAATGAGGGGTTGCTTGCTTACATTTGATTGTGTTCTCTGCACTAAGATCTTGCTACTTGTCTTTTCCCCCCCTGAGCAAAAGAGGTCTTTTGAAATCTAAGGAAGGTCTCAGGCAGGGAAGCGATAGGCAATGGTGGACCGAGTGCCAGGGCGGAGGACAGAGCTTGTCACCACCACCTCCTAGGACACGCAGTCGGCCTGTGGCCACTGCTCTTCCCAGAGTATCCCCTCTGAGCATTTGACGTTTGGGAAGTAAGGGACTGAGCAAACAGCTCCAAATATTGGTGAGATGTTGTGAGCAAGTGACAGGATCAGCTGACAGAAGATTGTGGAGATCTTCATTCTTAACAAAGAAAAGGCCTGTCTCCCCACCCCGCCCACAGCCCCATCGCCATAAGAGAACGGGAGCCTGGATAAGGGGTAAGCTGATGCTCCTGTCGCTGAAGACAGTGACCTGCTTTGGCCTCCAGGACCTTGACAGGTAACTGGGGCTATGCCCAGGGCCAGTGCGGATACCCCTGTGGAGGAAGGTGTGACATGTACCAGTATTTGACAAGCACTGGTCTCCTCCTCTAACTAAACAGGTCGAAGCCAGGATGGCAGCCTGGACATGGCTCCTGTTCTTTCTACTCGGGGCCAACACTGGCCTCCAGCCTCTGCCCGATGTGAGATCTGAGTGACTCGTGGGTGAGGAGTTCGCCTCCCCGCCCCCCATCCCCCCCCCCCTTTAGTCTCATGACAAAGAGTAAATCTTTGCTGTCCTGTGTGGTAGCCAGTAGCCACATGGGGTTACTGAGCACTAGAAATGTGGCTGATCCAAAATAAGGTGTTTTCTAAGAATAAAATTCATATTAGATTTCGAAGGCTTCATTCAAAAAAAAAAATACCATACTTCAGTAAGTTTTTTATATTGATTCCATGTTAAAATAATAACAGTTTTGACATGCTGGGTTAAAATCTGTGTTAAAATTAATTTCATCTGTTTCTCTGGACTTTGAAAAATGGGCCTAGTATTTTGATCGCTACTTGAATATTTGAATTGCATATGTGGCTTACATTGTATCTCTGTGAGACGCACTGGATTAAACTGCCTTCCTGATGCTGGTCCCAGGGATGATCACGTGGACCTTCAGAGAAGAGGAAGGTTTGGGAAGAAGGCACGGGAGCAAGAGGGGTTAGGTCCTGGCCAAGCCTAGTGTGAACCCCGCTCCCGGGGCACTAGTCTCCTCAGTCCTGGGGGGAGGCAGCTCTGTGTGATAAGGTCACCCACGCTGCTCTTTCCTCCTTCAGGGTGCCCTTCCTGCCTTTTGGGGTTCCTTCTCTGCTGCCATGCTGAGGATGCTCTGTGATTCTGCCATTTTCCCTTCAAAGGGTTTTTTTTATTATCTTAATCCCACCGCCACCCCCCTCTGCGGCCCACTGCCTTGACCCCACCACCTGCCTGGGATTTCTTCGTTCTGATTTGGCAGCATCCCTTGCCAGACTCCCACTCCTGACACCACAAGCCAGGTCTGTGTGGTGAGTCACAGATTACAAAGCAATTCATATGCATCATGTCCTTTGACAGCCTTCCTCCTACCCCAGCACAGCAAAGCTCTGTCTGTAACAACAGTAAATGAGATGGTCAAAGTCGGGGGGAAGGCATCTGAGAATGAAAGGTAGATCGAAGGCTTTGGACTCTGAGCGCAAGCTGTCCGTGAACTTGAGGTTACCTTCCGAGGACCGGAAGTGAGGCGAGAGCAGCAGGGAGGAACTCTCCACATGTACCTCCGTGACGTGAGCACGCACCTGTGTGGGCTCGAGGCCTCTCTAAAATGAACGGCAGGATGGCCAAGGAGACTTGGTGCCCAGGAGCCCCCCTGCTCCCCATTTGGCTGGGAGGACACGGAGACGTGGTGAGGTAACAAGACGTGCCCGAGGCCTCGAGCAAGCCCCTGACAAAGCTGCTCGTGCGACCCCAGGATCAGGTCTCTGTGTTGATCTTCACGGTCACCTTCACACTTAGGACCTTATTGACTTGCTTTCACTTTTGGAAAATACAGTTTACTTTAAAGGCAAAACCCTTTGGGACAGAGAGTTACGAGCAGACGCTAGGGACCGTCAGAGAAACGACCAGAAAAAAGTCCTATGCCCATGGCTTCCCTCCCTTCTAGTCCCACCCAGTCAGGATTCTGGGACAGCCACACAGGTCCTCAGAAAACGGAGGACTACATCTATGCATTCGTTTAGTCTCAAGCCCCTCCCCCTTATGTTCAATTTCCACTTTTATTTGTACATTTTTACAGATAGTCTTGAATAGCAAAGCAGACCCACCAGGGGTGGAAACAGGACAGGAGTATGAGAATGAGTTAGTGAGAGCTCTCCACAAGAAAGGCATCATCCCATTCACAACACAGACACCCTGATCCATCCAGGCTGGAGGGGCCTACAGGTGACCAGGAAAGGAAGGGAGAGGCTTAACCAGAGGGAGACATGGGAGGCAGGAGAGGACACAGGGACACAGGGTTCCCCAAGGAGCAACACCCAGGCCCTGGAAATGAAGAGGAGTTGCGATGGCTGAGGTCGGTGTCTGTCAAAGGGAGGCCAGGTTTGAGCTCCTGCCGTGCCACCCCCAAGCTTACACCCAGCTCTCTGGTTCTCAATAGTGAACAAACACCCTCTCTAGTTGGTGGGGCTCCATCCATCTAGGGAGCAATGACATGGCCATCTCTTAGAGAAGGTCTCACAATAACACCAAAACCTTATTGCCTGCAAAGCAGAGTTTACAAACCCTCCTGGAAGTTCGTTCTTTCCTTGTGTAGAACCTAAGGTTCAGTTTTTTCAGATTCTACCCAGAGACTCCACCCAAAGGAATTCCTGTAAGAACCCATGCACTTTTGCTGATACCTTCAGCTCCACCAACTGACAAGAGAGAGACCCTAGTTCCTTAACCTTGTTCCCAATCTTAAACTGAACAGATTGTTAAAATGTTTTAGAAGCTGATCTTCTCCCACCACAAAGGCATGTACAGCTAGAAGTAACGTTAGGAGGATAGTAAAGAAGAAAACAAGGCATTGACCTGTGCCTTGGTTAACAGTTCACTGTTTTAGCTCATATATGCTGTTTGCTCCATATGGGTGACTCATTCTGTCACCTCTGGGCATAAGCAAGAGGGATTAAGGATGTCTTTTGCAAAACTGGCTTTGGGCAAAAGGAAGAACGCCTAGGAATGGGTTGATTAGGGAGCCAATGTCTCTGAAGGACCTGAATGATGGAGTAAATTCCCATGTGCTTACGTGGACAAGCAGCCAAGATGACTTCTCACTCTACATTATCCTTTCAGCAGCAAGCGGGGACCCTGCTGCCGCAGGGCAATTCGAACGGTGCATAATTTATGTGACACCTCATGTTTGCAAATCACTTTGCAGTGTCTTTGTCACCCTTAATGTACCATGAGGTAAAGTGTTATCACTGTCCTCATTTTGTGGACGAGAAAATTCAAGTATGGAGAAGACACAGTGCCCAGAGTCACAAATCATTTTAGTGCAGAGCTGAAATGAAGTTTACAGTAACTGAGTTATGCAAGTGTAGCCTAATTACTGAGTTACTCTAGCTTCAGTGCTCTTACACCTAGAATTAGATTGAGATGGCACTCAAAAAGAGAGAAAGAGAAAGAAAAAAAATCCCAAAGTAGGAGCTTTTAGTTCTGTTCCAAGCCTGCCACTAAGCTCTGGTATTGAGCTTTGTCAAAGGCCTATTTTGCTATCTTTGGTGGCTCAGAGTCTTGTTCTCTTGCTGCCATGAACACAGACAAGATCAATTCCACACAGGCCAGTGTGGTTCTGCGACCATAGAATACCCTCCTAGCCCCAACTTCCAAACCAGAGGCAACCACTGACTGGGACGTGTTGGGGGCTATGACCCTTGTGAGCAATGAAATTATGAATAATCTTTCAATTTTTATAATTTTCTATAGTGAGCAATACTATTTGGGGGGGGGTAGGTGGGGGAGACTAAATAGCCAATAATAATGTAGTCTAAGAACTAACAATAATGTTTAAGAAACATTTTGCACCATGGCAGCATCAACAGAGAGAGGGCAAACACCGCCCACCAAGTTGACTGCCTTGAGAGACACCAGAACCGTTTGTGTCCATCAGCTTAGGTAGACTTGTTTAGACACCAGCCCCCTTACTCAATTATATACCAGCTGGATGACAGCACAGAAGTCAACCTGGCTGGTATGCACCAAATAGTTTTATCTGTGATGAAATCACCTCTCACGATGATTCATCTTATTTCCCTGGAAAGGGGTAGATATGTACTCCGGGGTGGCTGGTCCCAACTTTCAGAAAGTTGGCTTCACCTTAGCTATAAGAATCAACCAAGAATCTCCCCTAAACCACACCAAAGATGACCAGAGTGTATTTCTTCCCACTCCTTCTCCCAAGATACTTGAAAACAGTTGATTAGTGCTCTCAGAATAGGCCAGGTGGAGACAGAGTCAATTCTAGATGTCTCTGGGTGATGGACTCAATTTCATTATTCTGCATCTGACTTGGGTGGGCAGCTTCGGAGACCAAAGCAGCATATCCTCCCACTAACTCAGCACAAAAAAAATGTGATGACTTCATTCTAGGCCTCCTATGACTGTGGGTAAATATTAAGATGTAGAGCCTTGGACTATCTTTTTCCCTTATCCTCAGCAAGAGAATATACCAAAGTGGCCCCAGGGCCCAGGGTGCTGCCTATGGATGTGTGGTCTTGATCTGGTGGAGTTGTTGAGTCTTGGTGACTTCATGATCCCTGAAGCCGAAAGGGTAGAGCTGTTGAAAGGCTAGGGGTAAAGCTGGAACAGGCACATGTTAGAATGTTTTGTACTTTGATGCCCAGGAGCTACAGATCTCCTTATAAAACCTACAGCCACAACATACAAGGAAGGGGCTGCTTGGAGAGTATGAGCCCCTCTAGAGACAAATTCCTTAACTATTTTAATTGACCAACGTTAATGCAGAAGGAAAGTAGCAGTGGGTGGAGAGAGGAACAGGAAATGAAAGAAGGAACCATAACTGCCAAATGGGGAGGAAAGAAATAGGACCTCTTTCCAGGCAGACACCCCACTTTCTTGACCCCTCAAACTCATAGGGTAAGGAAGAAAATAAAAGCTGAAGTGGCCCCCATGCTCCAGGTTGATGTGCATGGAGCTCAAAACACACACAAGGTCATAGGCCTTGCATGCACACGTGTAAGGAATATGAACTTGACCTGGACTGGGGGCTGGGGCTTTAGTGAAGTTGTGGACCCTAAATCCCTCAGAAGGTTGGGTTCTACATTGATATGGAGTTAGCAGAATCTGACTTAAAGAGTCTTATGGTCAAGGTTCCCCCTTCTTTCTCCTCCCTTTCTTCCTTCTCTTCTTCCTCAGCCACCGCACACCACGAAGCTTCAGCAACTGCTTGGAGCAGCATGTTTTAACCTGGGCTCAAGCTTCCATGCTGGTCAACTGGGAAGTTCTCCCATTGGCCAGGATTTGCTATCTGTGCAAGGCTTTGATCCTGGCCACATGGCTGGGCACTTTCTGGGCCCCAAGCAGGATCAGACCTCAGAGTGTGTGTATCTGTACCTATCTGGCCCCATTACCAAAACAGCAGCTCAAAGCTCCTACGCTGCTGATGGTAACTTGAGCCCAGATGGTTCTTCTTTCCCAGGAGTCCTCCTAACATTTCAGGAAGGTTTCAGAAGGAGGTAGTAAGCTGTGTTAATGGTCTCTCATAAAGATTAGTACTTGAGCCCTAACTGGTTTGGCTCAGTGGATAGAGCATCGGCCTGTGGACTTAAGGGTCCCAGGTTCAATTCTGGTCAAGGGCATGTACCTTGGTTGTGGGCACATCCCTAGTGGGGGGTGTGCAGGAGGCAGCTGACCGATGTTTCTCTCTCATCGATGTTTCTAACTCTCTATCTCTCACCCTTCCTCTCTGTAAAAAATCAATAAAATATATTAAAAAAAAGATTAGTACTTGAGAGAGTGGGTGATCTAGTTTTGGCAAGAATGGCATAAAAAAGGAGGATATAGATAGTGATGGGTCTGTGAGGCAGCATCCTCAAGCATGGTTACTAAAGAAAAGTTTAAATGATTGATAGAAAATTGCCCCTTCTGGGTTCTTTCCCCGATTTCCTGCAACTAGAAAACATCTGGAACTTGGGTCGGGCCACACAAAAGCCACCTGCCCCAAATGGACACTCATGGATACCTGTCATTCATTCTCTGCTCGGCGGAGCCCACTCAAGACACTTGGAAGGAAGACAATGGCCTCTCAATCTGAGATACTTCTCCTCACTTTTCCTCAAGCCCAAGTATGCCCTTCCCCTTAAGAGGGAAATATAACTTTTCAAAGAAAAAATTTAAACAATTTTCTGTACAATTGAAAGTTGAATTTTCCTGAAAATTATTTCCCTTCTTATAGAACAAATCCTCTGTTTTAGAAATAATCCTTAGAAGCTGAGTTGGAAATTAACAGCATTTCCCGCTACACCCCTCACCCCTCATTGCCCAACACGCCCATGCACAGGGCACTCACACCCAGGACCTTCTGCAGAAGCTGATCAGTGTTGCTGGCAAGGAAGTTTGAAGAGCACACCCACACCTGTGTCAGGTACATATTGGCACAAACATACACAAATGCACCAGAGGGATACACACATCCAGAGACCCACGTTCAGGCCCATCCATGCACACCACATGTCCTATCCGGATGTGAGTTACACACACACACAGTCAGAAAGAGCAGATGAGGAGACAGGCAGGACTAGCAGCCTGGCGGATGGGAGAGGCAGATGCTAAGTGATTAGTAGGTGAGAAAAGGTGGAGGAAGATAGATGAAACAGAGGGCCTGGGTGGGAAGGAAGGCTGCTGAGTGGTTGGCAAAGTTCCCAAAGCATATTTATTTCTGAAGCAACTGAATTCTCAGTTGCATAGCTGACCCACGGCTGCAGAGCTCGGGGACACTCTCCTGGACTCCCCAGAGCTGCTCCGCCCCAGCAGGGTCACTGAGGAGGCTGCCAGCTGCTCCTACCCACTCCACCTGGCAGACGCCTGCCCCTACAGCTGACTTTGTAGCCCATCATCTGCAGTGTGCCAATGGGCTCAAGTGAGCCTGAGACACCGGCTGGATTTAGGCCACCTCTGCTTGGGTGCTGGCCACCATGACAGCTATGTGGGGATACATGGCCTTGACTATCAAGAGGGAAAGGAAAAGGTTGGGAAGAGACAAGAGTTCTCCATTAATTTACACAATATCATACAAACTGGAGCCCATGGGACATGGAGGTGCTCTCCCTGCCACGTGACCCATTTGCTTTCATCTGTACAGAAGTCGCCGCGAGGGAAGTGGTAGATGTCCAGTGACGAAGGACAGCTCCCTGGCTGGGGAGCAAACGATCTTGTTTGGTGGACAGACTTGTGCAACAGCAGCGGAGGGCACATTCCTCCTCCCTCTTGAACCGTGTCCCCCTCTTTGCTCATAGCTCTTGTGCCCAGCTGAGTGGTGAACTTCTGAAATGAGGGGACTAGAGCCTGGGGTGTCCAAGAACCGGGCTGTGAAGACACACAGGGTCCTCAGCCCAGTGGTGGTGTTCTCGGTTCTGCCCTCTGGAAATTTAAGCTGCACTAAAAATAATAGAAAAATGCAACACACACGATAAAACCCGCACTCAGCAAACATCCACCGCACACACACTCTAGGGACCAGAAGCTGCAGAACTGGCACCCACTTGGGCCTGCCCCTTATTGTCTTCCTGGCCTCTGGGCCTCCATGCTGGGCCCTGAAACCATCCCAATGGACAGAGAGACAAGAGTCAGAATGCAGTATTTCCATTCTAAAAGGTGAAAAGGAAGAAAGGGAACCACCCAAAGTAGTTTCTCTCTCTCTCTCTCTCTCTCTCTCTCTCTCTCTCTCTCTCACACACACACACACACACACACACACACACACACACACACGCACACGCACACATCACAGCATCACTCCAAGGCTCCGGCTGCCCAGGGAGTGCAGGTGGGGTGGGGGCAGGGCGGCCTCTTATTGAACGTGGTGTAAGGCAGCTGGAAGGTAAGACTGGGTTTTCTGAGCATCCGCTGAAGTGTCCTTTCGTTGATGCAGATCTTGCCTCTCAGCAGGTTGGTCTCTCCCCCTTCCCACCTCTAGAACTTTGTCCAAAAGTTTGGCAGCAAAGAGAAAACTCCCTTCTTGCTTTGTTCTCTCCTCCACTTCTGATGTGTCACTGGTGAGCCAGAGGGAACCAGGACAGGAAGAGCAGGAGGAGTGGTTCTGCCACAGCCTTGAAGATTTGGTGACATTCTGTGAATAAGGGTGTTGCTTCTCTGTGATATGATCAGTGTGGGGGTGACTGGCCTGGTGGGTGGCACTTCCTTCCCTACATCGGTGTCTCTCCAGCCCCCTGGCACTGTCCCTGCCCAGCCCACCACCCCATCCTCATGAGAGACGGGGATTGGGATGCTGTCTCGAGTGGTGATGTTCACTCTGTCTCCAGGGAACCATGGAACCAAAAGTTAAGAATTGATGGAAGAGCCACGTGGTGGGAACGCCTTCCCCATCTCGGCGATGAGGCAACACACACAACGTCCGACGAGATGCGGTGCCTAAGCCACCTCCACTCTGCCTTGGCACTGGCTTCATCGGGATTTAGCTTTGTTTTATATATGTATATTATATATATATTTATATATATATATGTGTATGGGTTTGTTTTTTAGCACACTGTCCCATTCTCGGGTCTGGATTTAGGGCAGTTGGTCCTCGGGACAGGTTGGACAGAAGGGGCCAAGGTACAGAAGAACCCCGAGATGAGTGTGAGGCCCAGGCCCCCCCACGCACAGAACATGGACCATCCATAGCCATGGCTGATGTCATCGGGGAGTCCATACAGGTAGCGAGGGTAGCGTGACAGCTCAAAGTTGATCCCGGCCACACAGGTGCACAGTGATATGATGCAGAAGGTTCCTGAAGGACAAGGGAAGAAATAGGGGGTGGGAGGAATGGAGAAGGAAAGGGAAGAGGAGAGGGAGAGAGAAAGAGAGAAGTGAGGATTATTACAGTTTCAGTTTTCTTGAGCAAGAAAAAAAGAAAAGGTTCAGGTAACAAGTTTAATATTGGGAAATATTCATGGAGAAGAGAATACTATTAAGGGATCAAAGCTTCTTTGCTCCCCAATAATTGTCCAGTGTTGGATAAATTCCAGAAGCACCTCCTTTGCAAAAATACTAAATAATATCACGGTAGAGTTTTGTGGAGGGTGGAGTGAGGCAGAGAGCATTCAGTTCATGTTTCTGAAGCATTTAAAAATACACTGTCTTTGGACACACAGAAGAAAACACCCCATTTGCTACTTCTTTAAAGAGAAAAATATTTTTATTCTTTTCTTTCTATAAATAATGCCTTACTAAAATATAGGGTTTTCCGTGAATCCAATCACCAACAGGTCAGCCAAATCCTGGAAACCCTTTCCCGTTTCCTGTAGGATAACGGTCCCCAAAGTGCTCCCCAGAGCACACTGATCCTGTAGCCGTAAACCAATGACCTCGGGGAAGTCTGTCCACAACTTCTCACCATGAAGAGCCATAGTCTGGTTTGCATATGTTACCTTTTCTAACCTTGCCTTCTGAGGCATTTCAAACACTTACTTAATGTTGGGACCTCCCCTTTTAAAAAAAATATTACTCACATTAACCAATGGGAAGACTACCAGAAGAAATGGGATGTTATAGAATGCTAGAGAATTACACACCCATTTTTAACCAATAGCGATACTTGCTGTAGCTAAAATGAGTTCAAGAGCTTTTCTCAGTATGTCCTGTATCTTGTGTTTCTTCTCTCACCCCTGGTGGGAGCGTGGTCTGAAGTTTGGAATGGCTGGGTTGGGTCGACGGAAGACAGAGGGAGAGGGATATTTTTTAGGGGTCAGGAACAAGAGAGGTGCATTATGCTTATACTTACTTAGACCTCTTGCCTCCCGATGGCCAAGTTTCTTACAGCCCTCAGTCCCATGACCTTGCGATAATGCACACGGCCAGAGTGGCACCAATCATACCTAACGTCACTAAGCATTGCATGCTAGGGACTGTGCTAAGTGCTGCACCGGTCCTGACCCTTTAAAAACAAATCCTTAAGGCAGGTTATATTATTTTCCCCATTTTACTGATTGAGGAAATTGAGACCCAGAGAACTTAAACCATTTTCCTGAGACCACGCAGCTAGTACCCACAGAGCCAGACTATGAACTCGGGCAGGCCAGTTCCAGAGTTTGCAGTCTTATCCTCTGTGCTGTTTAAGACTGGTGTCGCGCAAGGCAGGATGCATCACGGGGCCCCTCTGTTGTGCACCTGGGTGTGAGATGAATTCTGTCTCGCCCGGTCTGGGGTGGGGTAGTCTGGAGTCTGGAGGGCTTGTTAAAGCTATTTCTAAGTCCCACCCCCACAGTGTCTGGCTCAGTCAGTCTGGGCTGGAGATTCTGCATTTTAACACGTTCTTGGGGGGATGCTGATGCTGACCACACTGTGGAACCACTGGGTTAGGGGAAAAGTTTTATTGGACAAAGATGAAACTTAATGGTCAAGAGCACAGAGGAAGAAATACAAATGGGCAATAAATGTGAAAAGTGCTCAGTTTTACCAACAACCAAAGAATTGAAAATTAAAAGCATAGTCACAGAGCATCATCTATCAAGGTAGCAAAGTTTTATTTATTTGTTTTTGCTTTGCTTTGTTTAAAAAATTACCACCAGCTCCACAACTAGTAAGGGAGTGGAAAAATGGGCCATCCCATAGATTCTATGGGGAAGTGATGATGAAAGTGACATTTTGGAGTAAGAAAACAGTCCCTCTGGGGAACAAAGACCTAGCTCTAACGCCGTTCAGGTGCAGAGACCAGTCAGGGGCCACTGCAGTCATCAGTGAAAAGGGAGGAGAGGGCTGCAAGAGGGGAGCAGGGTGAGGGAATGACTGCTGGGTGAATGATAGCTTTGGAGGGGCAACTTAAAGTGAGGCGTTGGGGTGACGCAGGGATGTGGTTGATAAATCAAGAAAGAAGAGATTAGGTCCAGGGGGACTAACTGTCAAATGGAAACGGCCCTATCGGTTGATAACATACACCTTGTTGCTCTGTTAATGCAGTTCATTGGAGAATCTTCTTGCCTTAAGTTCCTGTTCTGAGACTTTCAAACCTTTTAACATTTCTTTTGTTTATTAGCCCTTGTTAGTGTTTCCATAGGTGAGGAGGAACCTTTTAGGGTTCTCACTAAAGATGGCCCTTGAAACCTTCTGTGCAACTTGTTAGGAAATCTGTGTGACAATGAGGAAGAGTTGGAAGAGGTTGGGTTAGTTTCCACATCTGCTACTGTTTTCCATTACAAGCAAGGATTACCACTTTTCTGTAGTTCTTGCACTTAAAAATTCCAGTTTGAAAATGTGCGTTAATAATGAGAAATGGATCCATGCAGGCACAAGGCAGAGCCCCAATAATGTGTTGTCGTCGTTACTTAGCGGCATGTTTTGACAATGGAAATAACAATGTGCTCTGACACATGGTGGGGGAGACAGGGACATAGCAGGCAAGGACCCCACCCGCCCCAGCTTTCTGCCCAGGGTGCTGAGCCCGCCCCTCTGACCTGTGGATTGGTGACTGACTGGGGAGCGTGGGGTGCAGACTTCCCACCCTCTGCTGCCACCACCTTACTGGGGTCCCTGGGGGGGGGGGTGAGGGGGGGTGAATACAGACTTTAAATGCCTCTGTTGGGAAACATATCTCAGTGAACAGGTGGTAATAGATATTCTAACATTGGGAAATGCAACCTCCTTCCATTCACACAGAGAACAGTGGTCCTTTGGGCAAGTATGAATTCCTCTCCGTCCCCCCCATGGCAGATCCTCACCTCTGGGGCTGGGTCCTCAGAATCTGCCCTTTTATTTCTCATGAGAGACACGTGAGGGTCCATGAAAGGCAAACATGAAATGCGCAGTCACATCTTCTCAATAACACCCCCTGGTTTGGGTTTGGGCCTAATATCCAGACTCCAAGACTAACTGTAGTCCTAGCATAACAATTCCATGGAAAGACCTCCTCTCCAGGCCCTTCCCTTCAGAGCCAGATTCTGCTGCGTGCTCAGGTGCAGGGATGGGGGGGGGGGGGTGTGAGGGGGGATGGGACTCAGCAGTGAGGATTCCCAGATAAGTGCTGTCAGGTCTCGTGTGGGGAGGCAGGCTAACCGTGATGGGGCGGAGGGAGCAGGAGATTCATCAGTAGTGAGCTCCGTGATGTGCAGAGCATCTAACCAGCACATATTTGGTGAACATCTGTTTGTGCCCGGCATTAAGCTAGATGCGAGGGAGATCAAAGAAGAGGAAAATCTTTAATGAAATTGCAAATAAAAAGATGAAAAGAAAGCTTATAATCTAGTTGGGAACATGGGGCATTCATGAGTGAAAAGTTGTGGATGAAGTGAAAACAACACCAGAGTGGGGATCGAGAGACGAGCTTAGCGGCAGCCCTGAACCCTCAGTCCACTCATGGGTAAGATCAGGGCGCGGGAGCAGATGACCGTGAGGCCCTCCCGCACCTAGTGGTGTCTAGGGAAAGAGGCACAATACCCAGGAGTAAATGGTAAGAGGCAGCTCTTTGATAGGGACCATCATGCTGAGCTGGGGACGGTTTCCCCGGGAAATAGGGACTTGAAGGTGGAACAGGAATTCTGCAGGCGATAAGCAGATGGGACGCTCACCTGGTCTCCTTCTACCTCAGAGGCCTGTCATCCTGGGTCCCAGTGCCTGAGGTGAGAAGGCGAGCCCACATACCACTGCACCACCAACTTCTGAACTGCTTACTGCTGCCATCCCAGTCATTTCTCACATCACTGCTGGGATACATAATGGCTGTCCTGACTTCTATTTTTGTCTCCCCTCCCCCAAACAGCTTCCTATCACACTCAGCATTAAACCCAGACTCCTTACCCTGCTCGTATGGCTTTACTTTTTTTTTTTTTTTTTTTTTTTATTGCTTAAAGTATTACAAAGGGTATTACATATGTGTCCATTTTATCCCCCCGCCCTAGACATTCCCCTAGCCTCCCCTATCCCCCAATGTCTTATGTCCACTGGTCATGCTTATATGCATGCATACAAGTCCTTTAGTTGATCTCTTACTCCCCTACCTCCTGCCCCCCAACCCTCCCCGGCCTTCCTGCTGCAGTTTGACAATCTGTTTGAGGCAGCTCTGCCTCTGTATCTATTATTGTTCAAAAGTTTATAATGGTCTCTATTATCCATGAATGAGTGAGATCATGTGGTATTTTTCCTTCATTGACTGGCTTATTTCACTTAGCATAATGCTCTCCAGTTCCATCCATGACGTTGCAAATGGCAAGAGTTCCTTCCTTTTTAGAGCAGCATAGTATTCCATCGTGTAGATGTACCACAGTTTTCTAATCCATTCATCTACTGATGGGCACTTAGGCTGTTTCCAGATCTTAGCTATGGTGAATTGTGCTGCTATGAACATAGGGGTGCATATATCCTTTCTGATTGGTGTTTCTGGTTTCTTGGGATATATTCCTAGAAGTGGGATCACAGGGTCAAATGGGAGTTCCATTTTCAGTTTTTTAAGGAAACTCCATACTGTCTTCCATAGTGGCTGCACCAGTCTGCATTCCCACCAGCAGTGCACAAGTGTTCCTTTTTCTCCACATCCTCTCCAGCACTTGTCGTTTGTTGATTTGTTGATGATAGCCAGTCTGACAGGTGTGAGATGGTACCTCATTGTTGTTTTGATTTGCATCTCTCGGATGATTAGTGACTTTGAGCATGTTTTCATATGTCTCTTGGCTTTCTGAATGTCCTCTTTTGAAAGGTGTCTATTTAGGTCCTTTGCCCATTTTTTGATTGGATTGTTTATCTTCCTTTTGTTAAGTTGTATGAGTTCCCTATAAATTTTGGAGATTAGGCCCTTATCAGATATGACATTGGCAAATATGTTTTCCCACACAGTGGGTTTTCTCGTTGTTTTGTTGATGGTTTCTTTTGCTGTGCAGAAGCTTTTTATTTTGATGTAGTCCCATTTGTTCATTTTCTCTTTCGTTTCAAGTGCCCTAGGAGCTGTATCAGTGAAGAAATTGCTTCGGCATATGTCTGAGATTTTGTTGCCTTTGGATTCTTCTAAAATTTTTATGGTTTCCTGTCGTACATTTAAGTCCTTTATCCATTTTGAGTTTATTTTTGTGTATGGTGTAAGTTGGTGGTCTAGTTTCATTTTATTGCATATATCTGTCCAATTTTCCCAACACCATTTATTGAAGAGACTATCTTGGCTCCATTGTATGTTCTTGCCTCCTTTGTCAAATATTAATTGAGCATATTGGTTCGGGCCGATTTCTGGGATCTCTATTCTATTCCATTGATCTATATGCCTATTCTTGTGCCAGTACCAGGCAGTTTTGAGAACAGTGGCTTTGTAATACAACTTGATATCCGGTATTGAGATCCCACCTACTTTGGTCTTTTTCAGGATTGCTGCAGCTATTCGGGGTCTTTTTTTATTCCAGATGAATTTTTGGAGAGTTCGTTCTAGATCTCTGAAGTATGCCGTTGGTATTTTAATGGGAAGTGCGTTGAATTTATAGATTGCTTTGGGTAGTATGGACATTTTAATGATGTTGATTCTACCAATCCATGAACACGGTATGTTCTTCCATCTGTTTATGTCTTCCTCTATATCTTTTTTCAACGTCCTGTAGTTTTCTGAGTAGAGGTCTTTTACCTCTTTAGTTAAGTTTATTCCTACGTAGCTTAATTTTTTTGGTGCGATGGTAAACGGGATTGTTTTTATAATCTCTCTTTCTGAAAGTTCACTATTGGTGTATAGAAATGCCTCGGATTTCTTGGGGTTAATTTTGTATCCTGCTACATTGCCAAATTCATGTATTAAGTCCAGTAGCTTTTTGATGGAGTCTCTAGGGTTTTGTATGTATAATATCATGTCGTCTGCAAATAAGGACAGTTTTACTTCCTCTTTTCCAATTTGGATGCCTTTTATTTCTTCTTCTTGCCGAATTGCAATGGCTAACAATTCCAGTACTATGTTGAACAGGAGTGGTGAGAGGGGGCATCCCTGTCTTGTTCCTGTTCTTAGGGGAAATGGTGTTAGTTTTTGTCCATTGAGTATGATGTTGGCTGTGGGCCTGTCATATATGGCTTTTATTATGTTGAGGTATGATCCTTCTACTCCCACCTTGCTGAGAGCTTTTATCAAAAATGGGTGTTGAATTTTGTCAAACGCTTTTTCTGCATCAATTGATATGACCATGTGGTTTTTTTCTTTCAATTTGTTTATGTGATGTATCACGTTTATTGATTTGCAGATATTGTACCATCCTTGCATCCCTGGGATAAATCCTACTTGGTCATGGTGTATGATCTTTCTGATGTACTGCTGGATCCGATTTGCTAAGATTTTGTTAAGGATTTTGGCATCTATGTTCATGAGGGATATTGGCCTGTAATTCTCTTTCATTGTGTTGTCTTTACCTGGTTTTGGTATTAGGGTGATGCTGGCTTCATAGAATGAGCTTGGAAGTGTTCCTTCCTCTTGAATTTTTTGTAGTAGTCTGAGGAGGATAGGTTTTAGTTCTTCCTTGAATGTTTGGTAAAACTCCCCTGTGAAGCCGTCTGGTCCTGGGCTTTTGTTTGCTGGAAGCTTTTTGATGACTGCTTCAATTTCTTCCATAGTTATTGGCCTGTTGAGATTATTAGATTCTTCCTGATTGAGTTTTGGAATGTTGTATTTTTCTAGGAATTTGTCCATTTCCTCCAGGTTGTCTAGTTTGTTGGAGTAGAGCTGTCCAAAGTATTTTTTAACAATCATTTGTATTTCTGTGGGGTCTGTTGTTATTTCGCCTCTATCGTTTCTGATTTTGTTTATTTGGGTCCTCTCTCTTTGCTTCTTGGTGAGTCTGGCTAGAGGTTTGTCAATCTTGTTTAT
This sequence comes from Myotis myotis, assembly GCF_014108235.1. Taxonomy (NCBI): domain Eukaryota; kingdom Metazoa; phylum Chordata; class Mammalia; order Chiroptera; family Vespertilionidae; genus Myotis; species Myotis myotis. Next base: position 52,843,480 of record NW_023416315.1, read on the forward strand.
CCTTTCAAAGAACCAGCTCTTGGCTTCATTGATTTTCTGTATTATTTTTTTGGTCTCTATGTCATTTATTTCTGCTCTAATCTTTATTATCTCCTTCCTTCTGCTCACTCTGGGGTTTTCTTGTTGCTCTCTTTCTAATTCTTTGAGTTGTAGAGTTAGATGATTTACTACCATTTTTTCTTGTTTTTTTGAGATAGGCCTGTAGAGCTATAAACTTCCCTCTCAGGACTGCTTTCAGTGTGTCCCATAGGTTTTGGATTGTTGTGTTTTCATTGTCATTAGTTTCCAGGATGTTTCGAATTTCTTCTTTGATTTCATTGGTAACCCAATCAATATTTAATAGCATGCTATTCAGCTTCCAGGTGTTTGAGTATTTTGGGTTGTTTTTATTGTAGTTTATTTCTAATATTATGCCATCGTGGTCTGCGAAGACGCTTTTTATGATTTCAATTTTCTTGAATTTGGGGATACTTTGCTTGTGACCCAATATGTGGTCTATTTTTGAATATGTCCCATGAGCACTTGAGAAGAACGTATATCCCCTGGCTTTGGGGTGAAGTGTTCTGAAGATGTCTATTAAGTCCATCTGATCTAGTGAGTCATTTAGGATTGCTGTATCTTTGCTGATTGTTTGTCTATAGGACTTATCCAGTGCTGTTAGTGGTGTATTAAAGTCCCCTACTATGATTGTATTGTTGTCGATCTCTCCTTTGATATCTTCCAGGAGTTTTTTTATGAATTTGGGTGCTCCTGCATTGGGTGCATATATGTTTACCAGGGTTATATCTTCTTGTTGTATTGATCCCTTTAGTATTATGAAGTGGCCTTCCTTATCTCTTGTTATGGCCTTCACTTTGAGGTCTATTTTGTCCGATATAAGTATTGCTACCCCAGCTTTCTTTTCCTTTCCATTTGCCTGAAAGATATTTTTCCATCCTTTCACTTTCAGTCTGTGTGAGTCCCTTCTAATGAGGTGGGTTTCTTGTAGACAGCAGATGTATGGGTCATGTTTTTTTATCCATTCAGCCACTCGATATCTTTTGTTTGGAGCATTTAGTCCGTTTACGTTTAAAGTTATTATTGAAAGGTACTTGTTTGTAGCCATTTCTGTTTTTGTGTGGCTGTTTTCTTTCTGAGCTTTTTATTTCTTATTTTTATACCAGTCCCTTTAGCATTCCTTGCATTGCTGGCTTGGTGGTGATAAACTCCCTTAGCCTTTTTTTGTCTGTGAAGCTTCTTATTTCCCCTTCAAGTTTGAATGATAGCCTTGCTGGATAGAGTATTCTTGGATTCAGTCCTTTGCTTTGCATCACTTTGTAAATTTCCGTCCATTCTTTTCTGGCCTGATGTGTTTCTGTTGAGAAATCATTTGACAATCTAATGGGAGATCCCTTGTATGTAACTTTCCGTCTCTCTCTTGCAGCCTGTAAGATTCTCTCTTTGTCATGAACATTTGCCATGGTAATTATGATGTGTCTTGGTGTGGGTCTTTTTGGGTTCACCTTGTTTGGGACTCTCTGGGCTTGTGTGACTTTTTTCTTCCCCACCTCAGGGAAGTTTTCTGATATTATTTCTTCTAATAGGTTTTCTAATCCTTGTTCATCCTTCTGTTGTTCTGGTACCCCTATTATTCGTATGTTGTTTCGTTTCATGTTGTCCCAAAGCTCCCTTAGGCTCTCCTCCTGTCTTTTCTCCAATTGCAGTACAATTTGGGTGTGTTTTGCTTCCTTGTCTTCTAATTCACTAATTCGGTCCTCCGCTTCACCCAGTCTACTGTTGATACTTTCAATGGAGTTTTTCATTGCAGCTATATCACTCTTCATTTCTTCTTGGGTCTTACTTAAGTTGTTGATTTTTTCATCTGTTTCTTCTAGCTTCTTCCATATGTTATCGATTTTTTCATCTGTTTCGTCTTGCTTCTTGCAGAGGTTGTCGATTTTTTCCTCCATCCGGTTTATGCACTCTAGGACCCTTATTCTGAATTCTTTTTCTGTCATGTTGCATGCCTCTGTATTACTTAGCTGCTTTTCTGGAGAGTCCTCCTTCTCTTTCCTTTGGGGGTTTCTTTGTCTACCCATGTTTGATCTCACTGACATATCTAGACGTTGAGTCATTCAGTGGCTGCTCCCTTGGTGGCAGTGACTCCTTGGTCTGTGGTTGCTCTTCGGGCGGTTGCGGTAGCAGCTGCTCTTCAGTTGGCAGCAGCTCCTCTGGTGGGTGCTGTTCACAGCTGTGGTGGCTCTTCTGGCTGGTGGTGCGAGGTTTCACGTACAGCTGCTGTTCCTCAGCAGAGGGTGTGGTGCTCAGGAGGTTGCTGTTGCTTGGATCTGCTGCATTGATTTAAAGGCACAAAATACAACACAACAAGGCACCACGCACCAGGCACTATACCCAAATATATTCACGATATTAATAACCCCAAATAAAGGTGACCACCTGAATTAAGAGAGTTAGGGGATAAGGAAGAAGGAAGAGAAAAAGATAAAAGAGAAAAAAGAAAAGAAAAGTAGGGACCAAAAAAAGGAGTGCAAAAATGAAATTGGGAAAAAGGAGGGGGGAAAATAAAAGCGAGAAAAGAAAAGAAAAGAAAAAAAAAGAGCAAAAAGAGAGAATGAAGTGGAAGAGGGGAAGAGACTTTTTTATATGAGGAGAATACTCCTATAGAACAGCCATTAATCCCAACAAATTCCAGCAACAGCTCCCTGGAGATGAATGCAAACTAGAAACAACCAATAATATAACGATGAAAATAGAATGGAGAACACTAATCCCAAAATAAAATAAAGAGAAAATAAAATGGCACTTTAAAAAAAAATGGTAAAATGGTTGCAGTAATAATACTGGTTAAAAATAAGAAGGTAGTAATTAAAAGGGTAAAATCAGGTGATGGAAAAAAGAAGAAAAAAAAAAGAAGAAAAGAAAAAAAAATAAAAAAAAAATTGGTTTCTTAGTTAAAAGGTGAAAAATGAAAAAAAAAAAATATTGCAGTAGTGAAGGTCCTTCGGTTCTTCTATTCTTCAGTGTGGCTCGCCTTAGACCTGCCAGGTATTCAGGAGAGTGTTGAGTTTCCCTGCGATACACTGTTCCTCTGTGTTGTAAACCACAGTCCTTATTTTAAAGCAAGCCGCATTTGTTTCCCAGACTGCCTTATTTTGTGTTTAGCAAAGAGTCAGTTTGTGGGTCAGCCTCTGGATGGCGGTGCTCTGGGGTTGGCCTCTGAGGCTATAGGGCCTCTCTGTCCAGTGGAAGTTCACTGCCCAGAGCTGGCTGCGTAATAGTTACCAGTGCTGTGTTGTTGCTGGGATTGAAAATCCCTCTATAGGCCAGACCCTGTTAACTCCCAGGGACTGATCAGGTTATTTTAATCCTTGATCTCCTACAGGGTGGAATCTGGGTGTGGCTGTGCTCCTTGCCTGGGGGCTGGGGGGAGGAGTCTCACTCTCCGGAGAGAATGGCTGCCCCAGTCTTGGGCTCAGGGGTGTCTCAGCACTCAATTCGTTGCCACCTCTCCCGGCCCCCCTTCTCTCCTCAGTCTCTCCCCAGATTCCACTCCTCCGCACCCTCTTCCTCTCTTCAGCACAGGTGAGTGTCTGTATCCGAAATGTCCCATGAACAGGATTCAGTGAAAACAAACAAATGCCGGCCGCGGAAACGGGGAAGGCTTGGTTTCTGTAAGCTTCTTCTCTTACCCGGACTGCATGGTCTGGTCAGCTCTTCAGGCTGCCCCCTTTAGGCTCAGTCCTCCGTGATCACAGAACCCAGCTCGCAATTCCCCCGGCGGCGCCAGGAATCCCGCGGTTCTCCTTTCCCCAGTCAGGGGCTGTGCCTGTCCCAAGGGACGCGGCTGTCTGCCACGCGGTCTCCCTCTGACTCTCTGGGCTCAGAGGTCTGGCAAACTTTCCTGCCCAAATCCCTGTTTTTTTTACCTTTCCAGGGGAGTTCTGCTCTTCCCGGCTGCAAACCGTCTCACCAGCTGAGCAATTTCGCCAATTTGGGGTGGATGTTACTAGTTTCAGCTGCTCATTCCATTTGCTCCGGGACACGACCTGGGACGCGTCTGCCTATACCGCCGCCATCTTCCGTCTCAACCTCGTATGGCTTTACTTGAGTGAACCTTGCCTACATTTCTTACCTTGACCTCCACCCCCCATGACCATTCCCTGCACTCTAGCCACACAAAAGAGCATTCTGTGTCTGAAACTAGCTCAATTTGTACCCACCCCAGGGCCTTTGCACTTGCTGTTCCTATGCCTGAAATGGCCTTCAACAAGCTCTCAATTCAAATATCACCCCCGCAGAGAGATCCTCCCTGGCCCTCTTCTTCCAAACTGTGTTCCATGGAGGTGTCTCGGGAGCAAGAGGGAGCAGACGAAGCTCCCAGCCCTCTCTCCTCTCTTTGGCCAGAATAGCCCTGCTTTGGTCTGTTTCCACGTGAAATTTCATCTGAAGAAAGGAGTCCAGTAATTTAAACATTTTTGAGAGGCACGGGCCTGGTCCATTCGCAAGGGGACCTCAAGGTATGTCATTACAGAACTATGCTTTGGACAGCAAAGTCCGATGGCATTCATTAGCGGCAAGTCCACACCTTTGGCAGAAAGGATGAAGCAATCTCAACCCTCGGTCCTGCTGGTTCTGGAAGGGGCCTCAGATTCCTACTCAGCCCAGTCCTCTGGGCAGCCAGCCCCAACCAGTCAGTTGCAGCTGCCTGGAGTGAGAAATGAAATCTAATTATAATTACCCGCTCTGTGCCTGGACGGGTATTCGCATGGACTCAGAGCTCAGGAAGTCCAGTTAGGAGAGATGGCACCACCCTGTGTAGCTTGTGCTAATAAGACTCCCTGCCATTGAGGGAACAGTGCCCTCCAGGCCCATCAAGTGTCCCTACTTGCAAAGTCCATCTGTGAGTGGAAAGGCAGGGCCAATGGGGATAACGAACTGTGTCAACCTAAGTGCTCCTTCTGAGTGTTCGAGCATGACACCCGCTTCCTTGCATGACCACCCTGGCCACTCCTCTCAGTGTGTCCTGTCAGCACCTGTCTGGAGGAGGAGCGGGCTCTGCGTTGTCTCGGGCTGCTGCCCGCCCTGTCCCCTGCCCTGCCACCTCCATGCCAGGCACAGCTGAGGCTCGAGTGAGGGTGAGAGGGAGGAAATGGTTTTCATGCCCAGACTGCCGGCTCCGTGTTCCAACACCAAACCCAGCTTCCTCATCCACCCCCTTCGCACTGCTGCCATTTCTAATTAGTGTTTCACTGGTTGCCAAATATTAGATTCTAGTTTTCCCCTTAGTTTTAGCTTCTTGGCTGTTTGACAACTTCCTCCTTCCTGGGTATGTCTGCCCTCGGTTTCCAAGCTGTGCCCTGGCCCAGGACTGGTCCCACCTCCCTAGATGCCGCTCTGTCCCTGGAGGGCCTCTCAGTTGCCTTTTGTCTTTTCAGACTTGAAAGCCCCCCTCATACTCTTTCTGGCACCTCCATGCCCTGTCCTCTGCCTGGAACTGCTACCAGTACATGAGTCACAGGGTTATCTGAAATCGTATATTATGTGATTACGTGTCCCCAGTCCCCAGGGACAGTATGCTCCAGGTATTCCCTGGCTACCCACAGATGCCCCATGCTATCCCCACAAGCCCTTAAGTCCCTGACTTCTTTTATTCTTTCATCTTGCTTCCCTAGTAGGGGGATCAACCATCCCAGGATGCCTGGGAGCTGGTGGGGGGTGGCAGGTGTGTCTTGGGCTATGTGGAACACTTTGGTCTCCCTTCCCACAGGTTCCTGCACAGCCCTGCTCTCCACTAACCGGTGACGCTGTGATGGCGACATAATGAACCCTTAGCCTGCAAGTTAAAGAAATCATAATGCCTGCCCTGACCAGTTTGGCTCAGTGGATAGAGCGTCGGCCTGCAGACCGAAGGGTCCCAGGTTCGATTCCAGTCAAGGGCATGTACCTTGGTTGCGGGCATATCCACAGTTGGGAGATGTGCAGGAGGCAGCTGATCGATGTTCTTCTCTCATTGATGTTTCTAACTCTCTATCCCTCTCCCTTCCTCACTGTAAAAAAATCAATAAAATATATTTAAAAAAAGAAACCATAATGCCTTAGCCCAGTGGGAGCACAGAAACGTGGATCCAGGGATGTGTTGCTAATGTTAAGAAATGCCAGGCTGTGGTAGCATTGTTTTGGGGGCAGCTAATTCTTTTGCAACATTGAAATGTCACCAGGAAACACTCAATCAGCCACCAGTAAGGGATCCATCCCAGCACCAAGATATGGCTAAGCTGGTAGTCAGAGTTCTGGTGTTAACCTCCCCCCCCCTCCCCCCCCCGCTCAGCCCACTCCTGGGCACCCAGTGCAGGTGTAAGACAGACAGGACAGGCCTCCTCTGTGGTTGCTGCCTATCAGCTTCCACAGGAAGGGGCGGGACACCACACGCCCCCACCCACTTCAGGGCCTGTCAGAGCAGCCAGGGCAGTAATGCCACATGAATGGACCCTGCAGAGAAATGGCATCAGAACCGAGGCCTCAGGCTCTGCAGCAGAAATGCTCTTACTAATTCAAGAAGCCATCACCTAGGCAACCAAGGCCCTGGTGAAGGTTCTCGCAAGAATCCGGGGCACTTACATATTGTGTGCACAGGCGTTTTGCCGAATAGCTTCTCCTTAAGTGACCAAGTCGTGCCCAAATCTTTGCTGGAGTATAATTTCTGCAGCTTTCTAGGGCTGGAAATCCACCTGTGTGACATTATTTTCTGCTCTTGGAAATGAGGAACATGTGCGTATCCCTGTTGCCTTGTTGCTATGTGGCCAGAGGGCCCCTGTTCTGACCCAAACCCACAGGTGGCTGCAAAGCTGTCTGTCCCCTTGTGGATGTGCAAATCCAGGACCTGTGAGAAGCAGCAGCCTGTGTCCTCCCTAAGACACTCCCTCATCAGTCCCTCTCCCTTTGAAACTGGAAACAAGCAAAGTCAGCAGAGAAAGGATTTCTCCTCCTCCACCAACAGTGTCTGCATCCCCAAAAGCTGATGTCTACTAAACCTTCCTTCGCTTAGATTAAATGCCTCGGTAGCATTTGGCTCCCGAGAGCACTTTCCAGCTTTGCTCAGACCTGCATGGCATATAAATGACTGCTGAATTATACACCATTGCATCAGCAGCAGCCAACAGGCAGGTCACATGAGGCTTTCCCTCCAAAGTGCCTTAGGGGTTCACTGGGATGAGGCAGGGGTGGTGACAGCCTCCAAAGAACACATAGCAAGGAATGGGGGCCTGAGTTAGGACAGATCATCCATCATTCTGAACACTCTGCAAACGCTCTAGGTTGAGACGCTGCATAAGTGTCGTCATGCCCCTGGGAAAGCAGCATTTGTGTTTCCGAAGCTGTGTCTACATGCTACGAGGCTGTCCTATGTCTGCACAGGCTTATGCCATAGTGATGCAACATCCTAACTCAGGCACTGAAAGGGACTAGCCCATTCACACAGGTTAGCATTGTTTCCAAAGTGAACGCTTCCAGAGTCCTATCATAGAACTTATCCCATGGTTTTTCCCTATCTACAAGGTGGCCACCAAATCTGGAAACACAGGTGTCATGGACTGAATTGTGTCCTTGCAAAATTCGTTCTGAAGCCCTAATCCCTAGTGCCTCAACATGTCATGCCCAAGTGACAAAGTCATGCCCAAATCTTTGCTGATGTATTTGGAGATAGGACCGTTAAAAAGGTAATTAAGCCCTGTGGCTCAGTTGGTTGGGCATCATCCTGTACACCAAGCATGCCAAACTCACGGCCTGTGGGCCGCATGCCTCATGTATTTGGCCCGTGTTAGCCTTTGAGTTTGACATGCTTGCTGTACACCAAAGGGATGCAGGTTTGATTTCCAGTTTGGGCACATGCCCGGGGTATGGGCTTGATCATGGGTAGGGGGTGTGTGGAAGTCAGCCAATAGATGTTCAGCTCTCACATTGATGTTTCTTTCTCCTTCTCTTTCTCTTTCTAAAAGTCATTATTTTTTAAAAAGAGATAATTAAGTTAAAATGAGGCCATTATGGTAGGCCCTGATCCAATATGACTGGGGTCTTTATAAGAAGAGATTAGGACATACAAAGAGACACCAGCCAGCTGCTTGTGCAGAGGGAAGATCACACAAAGAGGCAGCAAGACAGCGCTCATCTGCAAGCCACGGGGAGAGGCCTCGGAGGAAACAACTCTGCTGGCACCTCGACCTTGGACCTCCAGCCTCCAGAAGTGTGAGAAAATAAATCTCTCTTGTTTAAGCCACCCAGCCTGTGGTGTTTTGTGTTGGTAGACCTAGCGATCAAATACAACAGGTGAATACATAATAATTACCCTATTAACACATTTCAATCTGAACATTATGGCCTCCCTGTAGCTACAACAGGCATCTAAACAGAGCCATATAGAGCAATAGCTGCTGGGTAGCTCATGTGTGTTTTGTTCATCTAGTCGCCCTCACCAGTGTATCTATGCTGGCTCCCACTTACGACCAATCAATGCATTTATTCTCTTAGGTGTATATTTAGATTTGATCACAATAGCAGTGGCTTTGGTGGCCTCCATACCAAAGATAGAGCCGTTACAAACTTGGGAAAACATCTAAAGGGCCAAGCAAGTGAAAGAGGGCCTTGGCGGTTCAAAGGCTTTGCCGCGATGGGAGTTGACTAAGGTCAAAGCACCATGGTCCAGTCTCTTTGACTAGAGTCTGGCATTGCCCTCCTCTTCTAGTCTATAGAGAGCCCCTGTGAGCTGACCTAGAAGGTTTCCTCTGTGGGCCAATCCACGTCCCCAGTCTCCCAAGAAACCTTCCCTGAGTGTGCCCAGCCCAAGAAAATCCGCACTGGTTCTGAGTTCCTAGAACTTCCACGGTCTGCCACAGGCCACCTGACCATGAATGAAGGACACCTCTTGTTTTAGCTTGTGTTCACCCAGGGGTGGAGAACCTTTTTTCTGCCAAGGGCCATTTGGATATTTATAACATCATTCACGGGCCATACAAAATTATCAACTTAAAAATTAGCCTGCTATATTTGGTGAAACATTTAATTAACTCACCCCTAATGCCCTGGAAGGGCACACCAAATGATTTCACTGGCCTTATACGGCCCTAGGGCCAGACGTTCCCCACCCGTGACTGTAACTGTCTCCTGGACCCATATTGCAGTGGTGTCTCCTTTTGCATCATACACAACACTGAGCATTCAATCCAGATCACCGGGAGAAATGGATTTCTAGGCTGTGGGGCTTTGAAGTGAAAGCTGGAGGGAATGAAGTACATATGCCCGGTCCTCCCATCTTCCTTTTTCCTCCCGGCTGTGACTGCGGAGGCGTTAGCATACTTGTGAGTAGGCCCGTGCACCCACGCATGGACACACCCACCTGGGTCTCAATGGGTCCCTTGGATTTCAGGAGGCATTTTAATTTTTACAAAAGTTCGGCATTTGAATAATACCCTCTCAGCAGGATTACTTTGAAGAGCGATAATAATAAATGTGAAAAGGCTTAGAGAAGTTAAAATTGCTTTCTATACGGAAGGTATAATATTAGAGAAATTCAAGCTTGAAGTGAGGGCAAAGACAAATTGTTCTGGAGGGCAAGAACAAACGTGGCTGCTGCTTTCATTACCATCGCCGGCTCCATTCTCCCCGCCCGGCCTAGGTAGATACTACACCAGGAAGCAACTGCGCCCAACAAAGAAAGTGCTCACTCAGGATTCTTCATTCTGTGGACTTTGTTGCAACCAGACCGTGGAAATTGGAAAATCTCAGAATATGCATCTGAGACAGACCCTCCTTGGTAATGCAATTTATTTTCAGGCTCAAGGAGGTTACAGTGTCCAGTGGGGGCTGCATTATGACATTGGTGGGTTTGTGAAGAAACTCCTAAGGCTGTGGCTCACCCAGGATGGAGAGAAGGCACTAGCCCAAGAGAAGTGGGAATCCTATGGAACATGGGATGGGGACCTTTTGCCGGTGCTGTAGAGGCTCTGGCCTGGTCCTCTGGAATGGAGAGGTGGCATGCACAGTTATCCACACGCCTGTATTAAGCACCTACTATATAATGGACTGAGAGCTAGATTTTTATTATTTTTAGTTTGCACAGTATACATTCCTTTCTTTCTTCTTTTGCTAAAACAATGCCACCGTTCTTTCTCCTGGGGAAGCCATTCTATGATCACGATGATTAATTCAGGCATAGGTGCTCAATTCAAGCCAAGACTCAATTTTTGTACCTTCTGTGCCTCTTGAGGTTGCTGTGAGATTATATAGATACATATAATTATATATGTAAATTACATAAATATATGTATATATAGCATAGCATATAACTTGTATAACTCCCATAGTAATCTCAAGTTATGTAACTTGCTAAACGGTCCTAAAGCATACATCCCAAGTAATTATTTCATCTTGCTGTAAAGCCAAAGTATTTGACTTCAGAAACATCTGAGAGCCCTAACCGGTTTGGCTCAGTGGATAGAGCGTCGGCCTGCAGACTGAAGGGTCCCAGGTTCGATTCCAGTCAAGGGCATGTACCTTGGTTATGGGCACATCCCCAGTGGGGAGTGTGCAGGAGGCAGCTGATCGATGTTTCTCTCTCATCGATGTTTCTAACTCTCTATCCTTCTCCCTTCCTTTCTGTAAAAAATCAATAAAATATATTAAAAAAAAAGGAAACATCTGAGAACTATACACTATACTTGCTTCCATTGCCCTCATTAAAACAAACAAACAAACAAACAAAACAACCCACAGGGGCAGTAACTACCGGCCCATTCCACTTTTGCACACCTGACCTGGGGTGTTTCATGCTTCATGAAATAAAAAGTAGGAAAGATCTAAGGTGGGTGGTCTGTGGGGAACTGTGAACTTTCTAAATAGGGTGGGAAGGAGAGTTCTAGAAAGATAATGAACCAAGAACACAGCATGTCAAAAAAAGCTCATAGACACAGACAACAGCATAGTGATTACCAGAGGGAAAGGGGGATGGGGCAGGTAGAAGAGGGTACGGGGGTGGGGGTGGGGGGAGTGGTGATGGAAGGAAACTTGACTTTGGGTAGTGAACACACAATACAATACACAGATGATGTATCATAGAACTGTACACCTGAAACCTATACAATTTTGTTAACCAATGTCACCCCAATCAATTCAATAACATTTTTATAAAAATCAGTACTTTGCAAGCAAATTAGATAACTTAGGTGAAATGGACAAATGCCTAGAAACACAAAACAAAACAGTACTAAATCAGGAAGAAATATAAAATCTGAATCAACCTATAACTAATAGGAGAACTGAATTAGGGAAAGAAAGAAAAAAAAAAGAGTGCAGCATGTTGTCTTTTCAATGCGAAACTTTGCAGCTTCCTATCCATCTGGCCTTGGTTCAGAGCTGAGGAGCAGTGGGATCCAACTGGCTTCTTAACTAAACCAAGAGCGGCATCAGCAGCTGTGCAGAGAGGAACACTCCCAAGCTGTGACTCATGAGCTTCCAAGAGCAAGCCCCTCTGAGCATGTCATCTTCCTGCCTCTGCCTCTCTTTCCTCTCCTCTTCCTTGGCCACCTCTTTCTGGTGGACGACAATGGCCCACAGTGCAAACTCTGAGAAGCTCTAGGGGAGAGGGCAATCTTGTCTTGGGTTTCTTGCTGGGGACAAAGCCTGCACAATCGCGGACATTACAGCTTTCTGGTGTTCTGGTCATTCAGCATCCCAGGTACATACAAGGCTTTTGCAGAGAAAGCCACATCACCTCCAGGGCCAGCGTGAAGCCCACGTTTGAGTTCCTGCCTCACTTACTGTAAGGGTCTCCTGGCCCACAGGTACACCGGCTTGTTCTGCTCCAGCTTCCTGGTGGGAAAGCTGCAAGGGAAGGGGATGTGGCTTCATGGAGAGAGAACGCCATCAAGAATCAGACAATCCAGGTTCTGGTCTCCCTTGCCCATGAACTGGGCACATCACCGCATGTCTCTGGGCTGTGATCCCTTCAACCATAAAGTACAGGAGGCAGGACCAGATCTCTAATGACTTCCAGTTAAGTGATCCCATGATGTTAGGTACTGGGGTGAGGAGGAGCCACCCTCTCTGAATTGCTGTAGGACTGACTGTCACTCATTTTGTCAAACATGAGCCACCTGGAGACAAGATCACCCCCTGACATGCACAGAAGGGCTGGTGGATGAGACCATTAGATGTCATTATTCGACATCGACGTGCATATGAGGCTCAGCTATAAATTGCCTTTTCAGTGTGGAAGGATTGGGACGCAGCTGTTTAAGTGTCTGGAAGAAATTGGCTCCTGAAAGAAATCTCTCTGGCTGGTGCCCTGTCAGATAGGAGCTGATGCCATGTTAATTAGTAGAGAAGAAGGCTTGGAGTGGTGGCCAGAAGATCAGGTGAGCCTGCCACCTGGTCTGGTGTATGGTTTCATCTGCCTGGCACATTGCCAGCTTGGCTTTGCCTTTCTTTAAGATGAAAACATGTACCCAAGTGATATTTGCATGTCACCTCACTACTGGGTCACTGAGCACATATGTCACTTTACATAGACCAAACATGGATGTGTCATATTTATAACGATGCCCAGAGGGACAGGCATTGTTTCAAGTGCCTTACAAATGTTAACTCTTTATTCCTCAAAACAATCTTCTGATGAGGAAAGCTTTAGAGGAGGAAAGTGAGGCACAGAGAGGTTAAGTAAATTGTCCACGGTCACACAGTCAGTTAAGTTTGGAGCCAGGATTCAAATCCATGCTTTTACCACTTGTTGTGCTGCCTCTCATTTCTTAGGTGTATGTATTGTCTCTGGAGCTGGACTATAAGCAATGTAAGCAAAGCAGCTCTTTTCTTCCACTATAGGGTTCTATGCACAGTGGTGTTTAAGTCAGATTTAGCAACTAGAGCAATGGTTCTCAACCTTCCTCATGCCACGACCCTTTAATATAGTTATTCATGTTGTGGTGACCCCCAACCATAAAATTATTTTCGTTGCTACTTCATAACTGTAATTTTGCTACTGTTATGAATCATAATGTAAATATCTGATATGCAGGATGTATTTTCATTGTTACAAATTGAACATAATTAAAGCATAGTGATTAATCACAAAAACAATATGTAATTATCTATGTGTTTTCTGATAGTCTTAGGTGACCCTTGTGAAAGGGTTGTTCGACCCCCAAAGGGGTTGCGACCCACAGGCTGAGAACCGCTGAACTAGGGGAGGAGGCGACTCTATCATTATCAAATGGGGCCCTGAGGAGGTTCTGGGTGCCTGACTTCTTCAGGGAACTAGGAAACCTATCACAGACTGGGTACAATTTCATTCCTTATTTGTGTCAGCGAGAAGGCTGACTTCCTGCAGAGGGACACAAGTTTTCTTTAAAAAGGAAAGGAATTGATGGGAAGGAGGTGAAAGTTCACAGAATTATAGGCAAAGCTGGGGAACAGGACAACAAGGTCTCAGAAAAATGAAGGGCAGAAGCCAGGGCAGGCCCTGTGATCTGGTGGCAGGAATAACAGGTGTCTCCCAGAGCTCTGCCCAGGACACAACTCAGCTCTGTTTCTCTCTGTGTGACTCTCCTCTCAGAAACCCAGTGGGTGGCTTCGTGGGCAGGGACACGAGTTTTCCATGAGGGTGGAGAGCTCAGGAAGAAAAGGGATCAAGATCAGAGCACTCACTCTTTCAATAAGACTCTGAAGCTTCCCAACAGGACAGAAACTAAGCCCAGTGGACAGAGTAAGCTGGTGCTTAGAAGAGGACCTAAAGGGGCTCCGTGTGGACCCCAGCCTGCCCAAGGGTCCTTCTATCCCCCTTTCTCCTCCCCCAATCCTACTCCTCTTTTCTCTGGAAGGCCTGGGGAATGAATATGACTCACTCCTCTTCCTTTTCTGAATTCAAACTCAAAGGAGGTAGACAGGGAGAAAAATGTCAGCTACATTCATGGTGAGGCAGCATAGCAACTGAGGCTTGAGGCCAGGCCACAATCAGCGCACTAATACTCTCCCCCCAGGCTGGCATTTTAGGGTCGTTTGCCTAAGGGAACGCTCAGCTCTGTGGAGAAGATACGCTCACCCAGAGGTGTTGACTCACACTGGTGGGCCAGAGAAAGGAAAACAGGCCTCCAAAATGGCCTCCTTGACCTTGGACCTTGACACGGGAATGCTGGCCCCCTGGGGAACTGGGCCAGCGCAGAGGACCCAAATGGTGCTGGGCCCACCAGTGCGGTCTCCTCTCTCAAGCTCACCCATCAGTGATCGTCCCTTAGGAAGTAGGGCTTAAAATGTAGTCTGTCCTAAAGAGATGAGAGAACACCCTCCAGTTTCCCTGGGCCATGCTAACTCAGGGAGCCTACACATCTAACACCCAAAGCCTTCTGGGAAATGTGATTTTAATGGGCATGATAAGAGCTGAGCCAGAGTGGGTATTTTAGTTAACTAATTAACATTTTAAAGAAAGTATAGCCTGGGTGTGTGGTGGGCTCTAAGAAGGGATTCCCAGGCTCTGTTAGGGAGACTGTGACCGGCATTCCTTTCCACACAGGGCCAAAAAATCTGGAGGTCAAATATCATCCTAGGTGTGCATTTTACCTTTACATAAAGCTGCTTAAGCATTTTTAAAGATAAAAAGTATTTTTTGCTTCATTCACAGAGTTCAGTTACCCAGAGCCATATAAAAGCGGAAATGTATTAATAACATGAGAAAGTCTAAACTAGAATGAATAAATAAAGACCTGGCACGCTGCTTTGGAAAAGTGGCCAAGTCTGAATCTAGCAGCAGTTTCATTGAGTAGAGGAGCATTAAAAGCCCTTTGAGGGGCAATGATAAGAACAGGGCAAATAGACTCCATTCTCCCTTCAGCCTAATCATTAGCTTCCCAGCGAGGCTGCTCCTGACCTCTGGGCACAGGTTCCCTTTCCCTGTGCACCCGCAGTCCCCTCTGCGATGGCACCAATCACGCTGCCTCCAGCACTTGTCTTAAGGACAGGGACCACACATGTTCTTGTTTATGTGTCCTGGGTGCTAGCACAATGCCTGGCACACAGTAGGCACTCAGTGTTTACTGAGTTGAATTCAGTTTGTAAAGCAGATAATTAGAAGTGCAATAGTCTGTCTCCAAATATTTGAAAGACTGTTGGAGGAAGATGGTACTGACTTCAATTTATGTCACTCTAGCAGAAAGGACCCAAAGTTATCAGAAATCCTATTAAGGTTTAAAATGAAAAAGAACAAAATGATGACTAGAGCAGCCAACAAGGATGAGGCCCCTGCCACCATGGATGCTTAATCCCAGGGAGCAGATAGGAAATGAACTAGATTTCTCCTCTCCAAGGTACTCACTATGAGCTAAGTGTCATCAACATGGTGCAAAGGAATGTCTGAGTGCAGAGTAGTCCTGCTTGAGTTCACATGATTCAAAGGTTTCTGGAAGATGCTAACTATAAGCTGAGTCTCGAGGAAGCGCAGGCTTCAATAGACAGAGAAAGGTGGCATGAGGCCGAGAATGAAAAGTGCTCTGTGTGGCGGAAGGCCAGTCTGAGACAGAATTGTGGTTGACACTAGACTCCATGCTGGGGGCATTGCCCTTTATTCTGTCAATAATGTGGAACTCAGAATGTTTCCCATCAGAGAAATGACATGGTAATGAGTGTATTTTAGACAGACAGTATGGTGTAAAGGTTGAATTTAGTGGGCAGTATGGAAAGGAACATTTATGGAATACAAATCCCTCAATAGGTGCTTTCTCTATATTATCTCATTCCAGCCACACAACAAACCTGCACGGTAGGCAGTTCTATCTCAATTTTACAGGTGACAAAAAGGAGGCTCAGAGGTTGGCAACTAAGTGGCAGGCAAAGATTTCCGTCCACCAAGGGCTAAATGGCTGTCAAATTACTGCAATAGTACGAAGAGCCTGCATGGCACTCAGCAGATGGAAGTGAATGAATGGGCCACAAAGAATATTGCAAAGGAAATATTGGCAGATGTTGACAATTGATGGAAAGGTACAGGTAAAACCAGAAAAGTGAAAAATGACCTAGAGGTGAGTGACAGACTGAGGTGCTGAGGAAATCAAGAAAAGAAGCTCATTTCATCGGGGAAAGGGGATGGAGAAACCTGGCATTTATCAGGTGCCTACAATAAGCCAGTGTCGAGCATGCATGCAATAAACATAAAGCACACGCATAATGTATGTAGAGAAAGGACAAGTCTAGTTCAAGGCATGTTTGAGGTTCCAGAAGGGTGGAGATGTTAATGGAAAACGTGAGCCTACAGCTCAGAAAAGACTGTTTCCCATGCAGGTTCCAGACTCCTCTGTGCAGAGATAATGATCACTGTGAGGGTAAGTGCTGTTGACAAGGGGATGTGTTTATAGGGAAAAAGAGAGAATTGGCACCCACATTTACAGGTAAGACAGAGAGCATGGAAACAGAAAAGATAGAGAAGAGGAAAAGTCATGAGTGCGCTGTCATGGAAGACAAGAGATGAGAGTTTCAGGAAAGATGGAGAAAGATAAATCCTACTGAGGCCAGGAAGAGGAGATTCAAGGTGAGAGGTGGAGCAGCCAGGAGGAAGCGAGTCTCCGAAAGGCAGCTTCGTGGCATGCTGGGAGGAGATACCAGACACCAAGAGATGAAACGGGTTGGTGGCTGAGCGACAGAAGCAGTAAGTATGGATTCTTCCTTTTGCAACGTGAGCCCCAGGCTTTGTCTCTTGTCTCAGAGCATATGAAAAGATAAGGCCCTCAGCCAATGGGGCTCATTTCCTATTTCTCTAGGAACAATTCCTTGGACAGAATCAGCCTTATCTTTTCTGTCACCCCAGGAGCAACGCCCTTCGTCTTTTATGATGGAACGTCTGTGTGGGGTTGTCTCTTGCCCTGTTGGGTCATGAGCTGCAGGAGGATTGTAAATATGTCAAAAAGTTCATTATTATCTGGCAGACAGTGCTGCATGATGATTAAGAACCCAGGCTTCAGAGTCAAATAGATCTGAGTTGGAATCCTTGGCCTGGGAACTAGGTGACCTTGGCCAAGGTACTTCAACTGTCTAGGCAAGCGCTGGGAACTGCAGAGAAGGCAAGCGGCAGGGATAAACTGACCACACGTGAATCAAAATGTAGAAAGTGCTCATTCTGGGCCAGGCACAGTTCTAGGCACATTCCACAACTTACTTAATTCTCACAACAACCCCACAAGGTGGGTTCTATTTTGCAGATGGTGAAACTGAGCTATAGAGAGGATAAACGTGCCTAAGACTACAGGACGTTGATGCAGACCTGACCTAATGCCATTTTTAACGCTTTGATGATAGCATTGCCTCCCTTTGGGCCTTCTCCACCCCAATTCCTCCTGCCCTGCCCCAAACATAGACCTGCCCCTCGCTGGTGGGGGTAGAGGGGGGTCCTCTCTGGTTTACAGCTGTAAATGAATGCTTTCCAGTAAGCCTACGTCTGCCTTGCTGGTTAAGTTCTCAGGCCTACTTCTTGATCCCAGGTGGCCTGCTAGGTGGCCTTTTACCAGGTCCCAGGAACAGAGAAGAAAGGGTGGAGATTAGTGTAAGCACCTTAGATTTAGGCTCCACCATTTACTTAATTGCATGACTCTCAGTTTGTTTCATGGCTCCCTGGGCTCAGCTCATTATCTACAAAATTAGGGTGGTAACGACAACCTTAAGGGCTGCTAGGAAGATGAAAGAAATGTTTGAAGAGCATTTACCATTGATACAGCAGAGATGCTCAGCAATCTCCTACCCTCTCCCTGTCTGCCTTCTCCACTTGACTCCTAAGGGGGTTTGAAGGTCAAATGAGACCTTACAGTCCTGTGAACTGGCAAGTGTTAAACGAACCATAAATGATCCTCACCCACCCTTTTTGGATGACCAGAACCTTCCTTCCCTAAGAATGGTAGATTGAAGATGCCCTTGTCTTCTTCACTGCAGAAAAGACAGAATCCTTTTGTTTTTATTATTTTGCATTGTGAAGATGTCAGTCATTCAAAGGAAAACAGCTCAGTTATCACAGCAATGGGTCTCGGTGTCTGACTCCTCTCTAAAAATGTGAGCAACTCCAGGTAGGAATGAGTTCTGTTTCCTTTTATCCTCCACAGGACCTACTACTAGCAGGTGCTCAATGACTGGTTGTTTTATTTAATGAATAATCGGCAGCGGGCAGGTTCTGATAGCTAAGTAAAGTGGCGATGGGCTGGCCCCTCTCACAGCCACATCTCAGACATCCTGGATCTCCTGATGGCTTCTAACGCTAGGGAGAGTATTTTCCAACCCCCAACTCAAGCCACAAGGCATGAGATATGATCTGATAACAAGGAAGTGTTTGCAATTAGGAGGCTTCCAGAATGTCAGGGAGGTACAGCAGCCCTACACAGGCCCTCTTTCTCCAATTATTTCATATCTGGGGATAAAATGCCAGGCACTACCCACCTGTCCCAACAGCCCAAGTTCTGTTAGGATGAAAAGTATGTCCACAAGAGCAGACTACCTTGACCACTCAGGGGCCAGCTTCATAACCCCTGCCCATTGTCAGTCTCCCATTAGCACCCCCGGGCCTTCAAGGCTATCACCAGTGCCCCTGTACAATGTGGACAGTCAAACAGTTCTGCCTTGCCAGCACCCGCCCCGCCCCACACACACAGTGGGGTGCAGGGATGGTTTGTGGTCCCAATGGTGTGTCCAATGCACTATGGGGGCTGCCTGGCCCTGCTCCCTGGCTCTATAAATTGGGCCACTCTTCCAAGTCATCCCTCTGGTACCCAGAGGGAGCTGGGGCCCTAATTCCTCTGTACACACTACAGCTTGCCTGCTGGCAATGCCCTCCAGCCTAGCTTTCAGTCCTGCGTCTGGTCTGCACCATTTCCCCTGGTGTCTGGTCCTCTGGCCTCAATCCCCATACACAGGGTGCATCTCAGACATCCAAGAAATAGGAGGATGGGATGGGGGAGAGGGAGAGAGGGAGAGAGCCTTTCCCAGCAGAGTCCCCCAGCCCCCTCCCTTGAGCCTGGCTATTTCTGGTGCCACTTCTCACCTGTCCTCAATCCCTCTGCCCCCAGGATAGGACAGGAGGAAGGAAATCCCTCCTCACTCATGCCAGCTCCTTCCTCTTCATTGCTTCCTGGGAGCAGCTTTGAAGCCCAGCAGGAGGGGTTCCCTCCATTTACTTCAGGCTCCAGCATTTTCCTTTGATTTGTGACTTGTTTCAAGGGCCAGAAGCTTGCCTGACAAGTTCCCTTTCTCTGAGGCTTGCACACCTCTGTAAGATCATCCAGAAGAGCCACAGGGAGGGCAGCTTTTGAAGTTGCTTTAGAAACCACCTAAGTTTCCATGGCAATCAAGCACTGAGGAGTCACCACCACCTTTTGGGTCTGTTTCCACTGAAAAGGCTGCTGGAGACATCTGTTTTCTCTGCACCCCACCCAGTAACGGAGATGTCCCCAGCCACCCTGCTCTCTCTGCTCCAGCCTGCCCTTGCCCCACCCCCCACTTGATGACAGGGACCCCACTTCAGTGCAGTGACGCCAGTATTTCTACCCCAGGAAAGAGTCTTGTTTTCGTGACAGGCGACCTCAGGGTGTCAGGGTCCCAGCCTAAGTCTGGACTATTTACATTCAACATTAACCCAATAATTCAGACACATCTGAACACGTCTATGTTGGTGGAGGCAGCCAGTCAGGAAGGCACCAGGCTGTGGAGAAATCACTCATCCTGAGTGACACCCCAAATCACACACACACACCACCCCCGATCCCAGACAGTGGCCCAAAACCATACCTTACTGTCCATGGTAACCTAACTTTGCTATTTTTCACTTCTGGGTCTGTCCTGCCCACAGAAGTGGTTTGATTGTTCATTACAGGAACTTCTCAAAATACCCATCAACTGTTCCACTGGAAGATTCAATAGACGGTGTGTACTCTAAGATTTCATCAGTCCTGCTGTTTCCACCAATGTTGGGCACTATCAGTATTCTTACCCAATTTTAATCAAACACCCGCACTGAAATAAAGAACTTAACCCAGACTTCCAATTCTCAGTAAATTCTGACCTTATTGCCTCCAACCCCCTCCCCCGTGTTTGTCAGCTTCCCAAAGAGGTGCAGTCCCTTACCTCAGTGAGCCGTGAACTCACTTATTAGCAGGCGGTGCTGGCAATGTCCAGGGAGTCGGCTTTTGAAAGGAAGGGCAACATGTTTTGTGTATTATTCAGTCATCAAGGATGAGAGGTGATTTTAAGCACAAGGGACTTGGCCTGAGTTAGGGGAATTTATCAAGCTCTCTGGGAGCTCCTGTGTCAAAGGCTGCAGTGTCCTGCGAGCATGGCAAGGTGCTGGAGGCAGGCCTGTGTGGCTGCAGGGTTTAAGGGTGGCACGGTGCTGGAGGCAGGCCTGTGTGGCTGCAGGGTTTAAGGGTGGCACGGTGCTGGAGGCAGGCCTGTGTGGCTGCAGGGTTTAAGGGTGGCACGGTGCTGGAGGCAGGCCTGTGTGGCTGCAGGGTTTAAGGGTGGCACGGTGCTGGAGGCAGGCCTGTGTGGCTGCAGGGTTTAAGGGTGGCACGGTGCTGGAGGCAGGCCTGTGTGGCTGCAGGGTTTCAGGGTGGCATGTGCTGGAGGCAGGCCTGGGAAGTTGTGGGTTTGAGTGTGGCTATTCCAAGGCTCCTTTGTCCTGTACTAATACCCTAATTCCCCCTTATAGTTGGATGATTCTCCTTCATGAGCAAGGACTTTACACCCCCCATCTCCAACTGTGTGGCAGGGAATTGAAGGTAGCTCATGGGCAAGTGTGGGCAGGGACTTTGAGAGACAAGGATTGGTTCTTCCCAAAGAGGTCTCCTAGATGCCTTCACAAACCACCCTGCCGTCCATCTCCTTCCAGGGTCGACTCTGTCTCAGCATTTTCCTCTGGGAATTCAGTGACAAAGCAACCCCTGGTCAGTGAATATGTGGTTTTCTTGAATGTTTGGACAGGCAGGTTATAGGGTATCTGACAAGGCCTTCATTGACCAGCGTTGGGCTTGCAGGGCCAAAGCTGCTTAGTATTCTCTTCTGAAGGGCAAATCTATAAAGAAGGCAACCTATAATAGCAAAGTTAGGCTACCATTGGGGGCCAGGGTGTCACCCCTTTGGCGTCCATTCCAATTCTAAAGGGAAATGACCTCTCCTGCTGCCTGGGCTGCTGGAATGATAGATCCTGGCCACTCATTCTACATTAGGCCAAAGTGAATGTCATTTCCTAATCCCCCTGATAACGTGTCTCCTCTCCTGATGTCTTTGTTTTGAAAGCAATTATCAAATGCTAATAAATATTCAAACATATTCCTTCCAAAGGGCAAGACATGCTCCAGGGTGTGAAGTCGTTTATGGAGCTCTGCTTAGGATTATGAAAAGAAAGGATATAAGACAAAAAGTCAAGAGGAGAGTCACGACATTCTAGTGAAATCTCCCAGGAAACCATAAAAGCAATCTAGCAGGGTAAGTAAATAAGTTTTATGCCCTTGACTGGTCATGGTATATCATGGACCTTTCTCTGCCTACTAAAATGGACTTCACTTAGGATATGCATATAATTGTAACAGCCCCCATTTATTAAGGGTTTCTTATACTGAATTTATTCTTCCTCCCAGATTATCTAATATACATGGTTTTTCCTCTCTTACCCATGAGTTATGACGTTTGAGGCATAGGGCTTCCTGGTCTTCCAGAAACACCATCTCAGCCATGTTTGTAAGTCATGCTGGAGTGAGGAATGACAGTGGCAGAGGCTGATGGGAACGTGGACGTTGTTCTACTTCATTGGAGTCCCTAAAATGACTTATTGCCTTAAAGAAATAGTCCTCCAGGCAAGACACCTATGTCTTAGACTTCTCATGTTCAGCTTATAAGTTTTCAGAAATGCTGGGCCTTTATCAAGGTCTTTGTCTATCAGAAGAGGGGTGTGTGGGGCTCATCACATGGATGAACTGCTCTCTGGTGAGCTGGGGGGAGGCATTTGGCATCAGTGGTTTGCAAATTACTGCAATCACTCAAACTTGAGAGCTCGAGCTTCTTTAGGGCATTCTCCTAGTTCCCCCTGACTAACTGGGAGGTAGAAAAGGTTACACTGACCACAGGTGGTAGGAAAAGGACCTTTAATGATTTCCTTTTCCCATTACCATCCCTGCCCTCAATTACGGCCACCATCGCCTCCAGATGCCCCTGTGTGCTTTGAGAAGGGAGGAACAGAAAGGGAATGTGGGAGATTCTGGGAACACTGGCATCTGCTCAGGAGCACAGAACTGGAGGCATGCTAGTGTGTGTGACACAGGGGGTCGTGGGGACCTTCAACATGGAGTACTGGAAACAGAGGCTTCAAGTATCCAGGCTGGTGGCACAGGCTGGGCTCTGGCTCAGTTAAGCCATTCACTAGGGGGGTGACCTAGGACAACTGACATGACTACTGCTATCTGGGAAGACAAGGAAGTCAAACTGGATGATCTCTAGGTCCCTTCCATATCTAAAGAGACTTTTTTTAAAAAAGAATTTTATTGATTTTTAGAGAGGAAGAGAGGAGAGAGAAACATCGATGTGTGAGAGACATCAATCGGCTGCCTCTGCACGCCCCTACCAGGGATCAAGCCCACAACCTGGGCATGTGCCCTGACCAGGAATCAAAACAGCAACCTTTTGGTGCCCAGGATGAAGCCCAACCGAGTCACAGCAGGGTGGTCTTTCCCATTTCTAACATTCCCTACTTCCAAAGGGAATTTGAGACTTGTTCTACAGGGATGTTAGGAGTGTTCAGATAAAGTTAAAATGAGAATAAGGAATCTCATGAATGGGAAGATAAGACCAGGAATGAAAGATAAGAGAGAATACTTTCTTGAAGGACTGCTGCTCTGTGGAGACAAAATCCTTGCCCACTGCATAGGAGAACATATTTACCAATGCTATCTCAGATAAGGGTTTAATCTCCAAAATTTACAGGAAACTCATACAAATTAACGAAAGGAAGATAAACAATCCAATCAAAAAATGGGCAAAGGACCTAAATAGACACTTTTGAAAGGAGACATATAGAAGGCCATGAAAACTTGCTCAAAGTCACTAATCATCAGGAGATGCAAATCAAAACAACAATGAGGTACCATCTCACACCTGTCAGAATGGCTATCATCAACAAATCAACAAGTGCTGGCGAGGATACAGAGAAAAAGGAACCCTTGTGCACTGCTGGTGGGAATGCAGCCACTGTGGAGAACAGTATGGAGTTTCCTCAAAAAAATTAAAAATAGAACTCCCATTTGACCCAGTAATCACACTTCTAGAAATATATTCCAGGAAATCAGAAACACCAATCCGAAATGATATATGCACCCCTATGTTCATAGCAGCGCAATTTACAATAGCTAAGATTTGGAAATAGCCTAAGTGTTCATCAGCAGATGGTGGATTAAAAAACTGTGGTACATCAACACAATGGAATACTACATTTCTGCAAAAAAGAAGACATTCTTACCATTTGCAACAGCATGGATGGACCTGGAGAACATTATGCTAAGCGAAATAAGCCAGTCACAGAAAGATAAATATCACACGATCTCACTCATATGTGGAATATAATGAACAACATAAACTGATGAACAAAAATAGAACCAGAGGGGGAAAAAAACTTTAGAATATAATAGAAGCAATCCTGTTAGTTGCAGATTTTTAGTATTTCCTACAACTTTTGTGATAGTATACTATGCTAGTATAGTTTTGGTAATATTATTATATTTTAAATCTTTTTTCTTGAAATATTAATGTTTATTGCATGTAAATGGCTAATTATTTTGTATCTACAATCTGGTAATAGATTTATTTTGTATATTGTAAAAATAAATTAAAAAGCTGAGATTTCCATCCCTCCCCCCCAAAAAAAATCCTTTTTCTTTCTTGCACATAATTCACGTTTGCAATGCATGTGTTCAACAGACATCTGAAGAGTGCAGACACTGTGCAGAACAAGGCAGGCAGGCTCCGGGGCTCAAGGAGCCTACATCTAAGTGTTGGGTGGGGTAGTCAATGAACAAACACAGAAGTTAAAAACACTGCAGACACCGATCTTGACTTCCACTGGCAATCCACGTGGCTGATCTTGGTTTCTAATACCACTCTCCATTAAAAGGTACACGGGCTCCTTGGAGAAATGGCTGATTCTAGGACTGGGGCACTTCATAGTGCCAAAAACTAAGTGTCCAAAAAAACAACAACAAACAAAAACCAAACCCACATTGATAGGAGTGTAGCAAAGGGACACAGGAGCCAATGGAAAGAGCTCCCAAGGGCCAAAGCTGGACCAACGAAATATAATGTTGGGTTATAACCAAAGTATAAAATAAATTTCCATGAGTCCACACTGATACAAATAGATGATTGAATAAATTAATAAATAGGGAAGAAGAGACAAATCTCCTGTGTAAAAGTATTCCAGATAACTTACGTAGATATTCCGCCCTCAAGGACAGGGAGCCTAACTTCCCACTCCTCGGGTGTGGGCAGTGACTATGACTTCCTTCCAAAGCAGACAGTATGGAAACAGGGAAGAAAGAGTAAGTTCACAGAGGAGAAAGCTAACACCCACTACTTCAGCCAGATGACCAAGGTCATCATCAGCTGTCATAAACAAATCATGGCTATTCCCTTGAAATGATGTGATGGAAATGGCACCTGCCTGTGTGGTTTTTCTCCCCCAATTCATAAACCAGTCTACTCATGAGACAAACATCACACAAGTCCCAACAGAGGAGCATCCTACAATACAGATGACCAACACTCCTCAAACAATACAGATGACCAACACTCCACAACACAGTCAAGGTCATTAAAAACAAAGACAGTCTGAGAAATTGTCACAGTGAGAGGAGCCCAAAGAGACATGACAACTAAGTGTGATGAGGAATCCTTCATGGGACTCGGGAACAGAAAAAGGACATCGGTAAAACATAAGAATCTGGATAAACTATGGATAGTAGTTATTAATAATGAACCAATACTTATTAATTATAACAAATATACACCACTAATACCAGATATTAATAACAGGGAAAGCCATGTTCAGGGGTAGAGAGTAAAATGGGAACTCTGTGCTACCCATTTAATCTATATCAGAAAAGGCCGTTATGGCGTCACGACCACAACCGGTCACCAGGAGGTGCATGGAGCATCTCTCACAGGCCAGGACTCAAGGCTCTTGCAGGGCTGGCAGGGCTGGTGGGGCTGGCAGGGCTGGTGGGGCTGGTGGGGCTGGCGGGGCTGGCACGGCAGAGGCATCCCGAGGCTCACACAGGGCGGGTCACGGCAGGTTGGGGTCTCGTGCCGCTGGGTCTTTAGTTTTTCTATGCTAAAAAATAAAGTCTTAAAAGAAAGATCTGAAGGTTAGAGATTAAAGAAGTCAGAGACTCTCTCTCTCCTGCTGCCCTTGAGAAACCAAACGTTCTGAATCCTACAGCTGCCAGGAAATGAATTCTGACAACAACATTAGATCTTGGGAGAGGACCCAGCCTCAGATGAGACCCTGGCCCCAACTGGCGCCTTGACTATAGTTCTCTGAGCAGAGAACCCAGTCAAACTGTGCTTGGAATTCTGATCCACAAAAATTTTGAGATAATAATTTTTTTTAAGCTGGCAAAAAAAAACCAACTAAAAACAAAACAGTAACAAACATTTCAGAAAGTAGTGAGTGTGCTGCAGAAAATTAAATTGAGATGTCACGAGTGACTGGGTGGCTTCATGGCGTTAGTGGTCAAGGAAATCCTCTCTGAATCCTAGGAGGGACCTTGCCCTCAGACACTGGTGGGAAAACACTGCAGGCAAAGCGGCCCACCAGCTCCGT
This sequence comes from Myotis myotis, assembly GCF_014108235.1. Classification (NCBI taxonomy): domain Eukaryota; kingdom Metazoa; phylum Chordata; class Mammalia; order Chiroptera; family Vespertilionidae; genus Myotis; species Myotis myotis. The sequence goes on from NW_023416315.1 coordinate 52,869,347, forward strand.
CGGTGCCTAGACTTAACATTCTGTGTTCCAGGACACAAAGGCAGCCCACGGGTGGAGTGACATGAGTGTAGGGGAAGGAACAGGAAAGAGGGTGAGAGAATGAGCCGGATTACATAGGGCCCCTGCTATAGACTGCATGTCTGTGTGCCCCCAAATTCCTATGTTGAAGTCCTAACCCCAGGGTGATGGTCTTAGGAGAGACGTTTGGGAGGTGCTTAGATTGGGAGGGTAGAACCCTCAGGAATGGAATCAGTGCCCTTATAAAAGAGACCCCAGAGAGCTCCCTCACTCCTTCCTCCATGAAAGGACACAGCAAGAAGGTGTCATCTATAAACCAGAAAGTAGGTTCTCAACAGACACTGAATGGTTCAGTGCCTTGACCTTGGACTTCCCAGCCTCCAGAACAGAGAAATAATTGCATATTGTTTATAAACACCCAGTCTATGGTATTTTGTTACAGCAGCCCAAGTTGTCTAAGACAGCTTCCAAAGAAGAGAAAGGAATTTGGATTTTAAATTCAACTGGAGACCTTTGGCGCACCGGTAGCTGATGAGTGACATATCTGCTTTATAGTTTTTTTTAGAAATGATGCTAACTGCTCTGTAAAGGACTGGTTGCTGGGTGGCAGAATGGAGTCAGCGTCTAGATAGGGGTCTCCAGCCTAGATGAGGGCTCATGAAGGCTTTGTCCAGGCGGCGCCAGAGATGATGGATGTCTCCCAAGAGCGTGGGAGGATGGGGAGGGCATGCGCTGGATGCTCACAGTCATCTTGTAGATCTGTGTGCATGAGGCGGCTCTGAGGCTCACCCCGCCAGTGGATCACAAGTAAGCGTAGCAGTCATACACTGCCTCGCCAGGCTGTCTTTCCCCTGTGCCATCCTATTCCTGCGCAGACTACCACTGATGATTCATCAAGACACTTGTCTCTGGCAGTTGCTGGCACCGGAATGGTGTTGTGCCAGTTTGGGCTAGATTCTCCCCTGGAGCCCCTGCCAAAGGGAAAACTGGATCCCACCCACCACCCCCAGCCTCCTGGCTCAACAAAGCTGCCCTACTTAACTAATTGCCTCCTCTGGGTTGAGTGTTAATTAAACAATTTGTTGCTGCTTATTTCACAAGGTGTGGGGCGCCCTCTCTCTAGCCCAGGGAAACAGTTCAATGTGGAGCAGAGACGTGCTCAGTGTGGGCCCTCTTCCTTCACATCCGAACAGGTTGTGAGGAGAGCTCTTCCGTTTTCACTTTGGCCCTAGTCGGTTCACCCAAAGTCAATCTCAATTCCACCTTCGGACTCTTGACTTCAAACTTACCTTTGCACTCTTGCCAACCCCTCCTTTTGCACCTGCTCACCAGGACTGGCCAGCTCCCAAGCACTGCTGAGGTTGGTCCCCACCAGCTGGTCTCACCTGTCGCCCAATCTAACTCTTTGGCACCTGTCTGTGCTCAGTTACAGGTGCCTGAAATCCAGTCTGCAAGCTAAGGCCGTGGGCCTTATCTCACTTTGCCATACAAACTATAGTTTGAGTGGCTGGCTGCTTTGCTGTGTCCATGAGATGCTGTCACGGGTGGCCAGCTCTCCCATTTAATCCACAGATCAACCTAGAAGGTCAACTCTTGGAGGGCAAGGACTGGTCAGGTTCTGAGAAGGGTTGGTACCGAAACATCTCTTTTTGACACACAGGTTGTTATGGATCAAGGCATCATTTCTGGGTCAACACCCCAGCCTCTCAGTGTAGCTCCCCCTGCTGGGCAGGTGAGGGGAAGCACAGCTTCTGCTCCTGAGTAGCTCCTCCCTAGATCCTCACAAAGCCCACCCATGGACTCAGCAGATGGCAGCTGCTCTGGGCTCTCTGCAAGGACACTAATGTTCCCTCTCTGTCTTTAGCAGCCCAGAAGGAAGTGGACGGACCCTGGAGACTTAGCACCTGGGCAGATGTGAGCCACATGCCTGGCCTGGAGAGAGGGGGAGCAGGGGATGTGTGCAGAGAGCTGGAGGAGGAGGTGATGAGAGAGCGTCATCTCCAAGAGCTCCCATTTCTATTCCTGCTCAGCCCGAGGCCTGTTTGCTCCGCTTTTCTCAGATTCCTGGGAGACCCTCCAAGCCCTAGAAAAGCCCCGTGTTACTGGAGCCCATCTTTGTAAAACCAAGAGTCTTAGCAAGAACACTCACTACAAACAGAGCTCATCCACTCTACCTTCTTACATTTCAGGGTCCACGCAAGATTTTGACTGGAAGTGGGAACCGAAAGGATTTAGCTGCTACTAAAACAGTTTGAAAACCAGGCTCCCCCTGGTTTCACTGAGGAGGACATCGAGGCATGGAAAAGGTCAGCAGGGCTGGTTTTGTGGGAGCTCAGGAGGAGGGGTGTGGGAACCTCTAGGGCAGTGGTTCTCAACCTGTGGGTCGCGACCCCTTTGGGGGTCAAATGACCCTTTCACAGGGATCGCCTAAGACCATCGGAAAACACATATATAATTACATATTGTTTTTGTGATTAATCACTATGCTTTAATTATGTTCAATTTTAACAATGAAATTGGGGGTCACCACAACATGAGGTACTGTAGTAAAGGGTCGCGGCATTAGGAAGGTTGAGAACCACTGCTCTAGAGAGAGCCACCTAGACCCTCCCTCCACCAGCCTCTGCCATAACCGCAGGTGTGGGCCCCATGGGCAGGCCCCAGGATGAGTCTTGCCATTCTCCTCTTCTCCCAGCCCTTTGCTCACAGCCCCGGAGACCTGTGCACACTAGAGGCACGGCCACCTCCTTTCCCCAGCTGGCCTGCTCCTCTCCTCCCTCCTCTGCTCAGACCCCAGAGCCAGGCATCCACCACAGGGACCTGGGCTGGACAGAGGCACATGGAGCCCAAAGTCTTACTGACATTTGTTTCCAGTGGTAGGACTCATTTTCCTTTCTTTCCATAAACACTTCTAATTCCCTCAATCCAAGCCCAATTCCCCTCTACCTGGCTCTGCTATTCGTCAATGCACTCTTCCCTGCGGGGCAGACTGTGACGGGCACACCCAATGCTTCGCTTTGCTTCCATCTGAGGCTCACACCAGGAGACCAAAGGGCACATTTTAGCTCTTCAGGGAGAAAGGAGGCACCTGTGACTGTGGATTAGCACTCACTTCCCGTGGACTGGGACCTGCTCCTGCACAGCCACATGGTTCATCTACAGTCCCTTCCTAAGGACTGGACTGGTCCTATGGCCATGGCAGTCAGAGAGTAAGGGGCAGGCACGAGGGCAGGTGCCTCATTTGGAAACAGGAGCAGCATTTAGGAAGCATAAATCAAGGGTGAAGCTTTTAAAGGGGAAACTGCCCAGATAGCACCCACTTCCACCCTGAAGTCTAGTGTGTGTATAAAATGCCCAAGGATCTCTGGGGTTCACGCTCACTCTGCGTCTGATACCCGCCTCAATGCCATAGCTGCACCGTCCCCCACAGCAGGCAAGGATCACACCTTATTAGTCTCATTAGACTCTGCATCCCCAGCAGCTAGTGCAGGGACATGTGATTAAGAAGAATTCAAAAAAATGGTAAATGAATGAATGAATGGGTAGAGCCCCACAGAGTTGTGGCTTTCATCTGCTGTGCACTTAGCCGTTCCTCCAGAATCCCAGTAACCAGACCTTTCCCCCGACAGGCCCCCCAACCTGCACCTTACCTCCCATGAGGAAGAGAAGCCCGGCCACATACTGCATAAGGCCTCGGTCCCAGCAGCAGCCCAGCACGCCGATGATCCAGCCGAAGAGGATGATGGCCACCGCCATGCCCATGAAGCCGGCTGTCATCCTACGCAGGTCTGTGGGTAAGCAGGAGGGCAGGGGTTAGCATCAGAGCCTGGAACTCAGCGTCGGGGTGCACCCGAGCCCAGGCAGAGGGGGAGCGGTGGGGCACTGCGTGGGGAAAGGAAGGAACCTGCCTTTTCAGACAGGTTTGCATATAAACCCGTTTGTAGAGGCCAGAGCCCTGATGGTGACTGCATCATGGGTACATAGATGCAGGGAGAAACCATCATCATAACAGTTGTCACTTGCATGCTTCCTCTGAGCCAGGTACTGTGTTATCCCTGTTGGAAGATGGAGCAACTTGCTTCACGCCATAGACCTAGTGAGCGTTACATCAGAGCATCCAACCCAGATTGGCAAGGCTCCCAGGTCCTAACCTCAGCATCATTCACCTCGCAGCCGGGCGGGGTCAGGCTGCACCTGCCAAGAGCTCCCTCCCTCCGCTCTGGGATTTGCTGGTTCTGCCAGGAGGTCCTGTGTAAGGAGGATGCTGCCGGCAGCTGCTATTTCCTTCCCTCCAAGTTGGCTCCCAGGCCTCAGCTTTCTTGCATGTGGGGCTGCAGGCTGGAGAACCACACCTCCTGCTCTGAGACTGAGCCCAGAGCAGACCCTCTCAGCCCCACACCCAGGTAAGTCCAGCTTCTGAACCAGGCCCTTCCCCGCTCCATGCCCGACAAAGCCCGGCAGGGGTGCAGGAAAGAGGAGGGCTGTCTGGGAAGGAGGTATTTTTAGTGGCAGGAAGAGGGCAGAGCTGCTTTATAGTGAGCCTCACTCAGCCTCTCCATCAGCTCAACTTCCTCCTGGCTCCTCCCTGCCTGCAAATGCATACCCCACCCCACCTGTCTCGTCCCTGGAATCCAACCCTCTAATACCTTCTCCTGGGTGACACCCACCCATTTGTCATGGACTCCTTACACCCAGCCCCAGCACCTCCGCCTGCAGCTCCATGTCCTCCTGTGTTGTCCATCCACCTATACCTGGGTCTATCCACTAGCCCCCATCCTTCCGATGAGGCCCCGGAGGACATTGCCAGAGAAGCCTAGAGGACCCCTGGGCATTGCCCTCCCCAGAGGAAGAGAGGGAGGGTGAGGGGGCAGGGCAGGGAGCCTGATGGGAAACTACATCACTCCCATCCCCGGGAAACAATGCCCCCACGTTTCCATGGGGAACACCTTGGGATCCACATACCTCACGAGGGCATCGCATCCCCTCTGTTCCCCTCTCACTCCAGCCACCCCATTGGGAGCCATGGCAGATCCTGGGGCTCAGGCTTGAGACCTTCCATTCCTCTGCCCCCAGGAGAGGGATTTGGTCCATGTCCTTATGCTGACACTGAAGATCAGCCCTGGAGGAAACTGGCTGGGAAGTAGGGAGGGAGTTAGGAGATAGCAGCTGAGCTTGTCCCGTGAGGAGGGGCCTGGACAGAGAGCAGGACGGACCCGGGCACTGTCACAGAGGTACAAGTCCACCAGGGAGCTGGCTCCTGTTCTACCGAGGTCCTCCCCGCTGACCCAGGAGGCCTGCCCGACCAGGTATAATACTCATCATAGTCGTTTATGGGAACTGCCAAGGATGCTTGATTTTCATGCCCATGGGAATCAGGCGTCAAATGTGTTCATGTCACCAAATGTGTCTGAGGAAACTTGGTGGTGAGCGCCATTGGATCACAGTGCTCAAACGTGTGTGTGCCATGCTTCCTGAGCAGGCTCCCTGCTCCGGGCTCAGCCAGCCACCACCAGCATGGAGTCGGGAAAGAGCATGCCTGCCAGCCGGGCCAGCACCACCCCTTATTCAGCTGCCCACGGTCCCCCTTGCCCTCCAGCTCCCCACAACGCTTTCTCCACTGCCACCAGGATCAGTCCCTTCTTCCTTGGCCACCGCCACAGACTGGAGTGAGCCAGGTCCCAGCTCCCTCCTCGGTCCCCTCTACATGCACGTCCACTTGCACTCATACTGGAGACGACATACTCTTTGCTCCAGATGCTTCGTCCACTCTCCACTGTCCTCAGGGGCAACGGGCTGTGGGAATGGGAAGAGAGGCTGGGTATTTTTGCTGGAAAGGAGGTTCATATCCTTTTCTTTTTTCTTTTTTTTAAATATATTTTATTGATTTTTTTACAGAGAGGAAGAGAGAGGGATAGAGAGTTAGAAACATCGAAGAGAGAGAAACATCCATCAGCTGCCTCCTGCACGCCCCCTGCTGGGGATGGGCTCGCAACCCAGGTACATGCCCTTGACTGGAATCGAACCCGGGACCCTTCAGTCCGCAGGCCGACGCTCTATCCACTGAGCCAAACCGGTCAGGGCTCATATCCCTTTCAATAGGTCGGGAAACTTCTCTCCTCTGCCCCTATGGAACCAGGGGTTCCCTTCGTGCGTGGAGGGTTCTAGGAGAAATCTTGGCCCCTTCAGCAGCACCAGAGTGGAAGACCCTGCTGAAGCCAGTGAGCCCCTCCCTGCTGCACTCGGCCTTGCTCCTGGGATGGCCTGACTGCTCCCCGCTCTGCAGACCATGGGAGCAAAGGTACTGCCTGGGGGGTAGCAGGGTAAGTGGATGAAGTGTCACATATTAAGGTGTTTCCACCAGGGCCAGGGACCGGGAAATGGGCTGGGCAGGAAAAGGGAAATGCCAGTCAGAGAGAGAGGGGAGGTTCTTATTTGTGGAGGGGAAAGTAAGGTGTGTGTTACTTAGAAGAAAAAGAGGAGAGAGCAGAAAGGGGAATGGTGAGGATGATTCCTCTTCCAAAAGTTCCAAGACCATCGTGGTCATCCGTGTCCCTGGCCGGGGAGGGCTGTGGCCTCTAACATGGATAAGTGCACTTTGCTGTTCCCCAAAGGGCTATGTCAACAGAAGCTGAGGGTCCTGCTAAATTGTTGGTTGAGAAGGAAGGATGAGAATCAGAGATCAGAGATCAGGCCTGAGTATTTTCACTGACCCGGGAGGATCGTCACCATCGCCCCATAAGCCTGATTTTGCCAGAACTGTTTATTTTATCCCTAAAACCTATGTGGTAACTCAGAGTAGCTGCAGCAACAACCAGAAAAGTAGGTAAGACTATTCCTCTCTTACAGAGAAGAAAAGCAAGAGCCAAAGAAGTTACATAATGGACTATCTCAAGCCAGTGAAGTAAAAGGAGAGTGAGCTGTGTGGGAAAATGAAATTCACAATGTAACTAATGAGCTACTGGGTTATCATGACAGTGAACAAATGTATCCAGCATCTCTTCCTCCCAAGGTAAGAGATTTTTTTTAAAGATAGAAATGTATAAGGATGGAAAAAATAGGAAAGGAGAGGATGACAACCACACAAAAGCTGATGGATAGCCCTGGCCCAGTGTGCTCAGTGGTTAGAGCATCAGCCCGTGCACTGAAGGGTCCCAGGCTCAATTCCCAGTCAAGGGCATATACCTGGGTGGCAGGTTCGAGCCCTGGTCCCATTCAGGGTGCCTCCAGGAGGCAACCAATCGATGTCTCTCTTTCTCTCTCTCCTTCACTCTCTCTCTCCTTCCCTCCCTCCCTCTCCTTCTCTCTACCTCTATCTCTACCTCTATCTCTCTATCTCTATCTCTATATCCCCCTCCCTCCCTTCCACTCTCCCTGAAAAATCAATGGAAAGAATATCCTCAGGTGAGGATTAACAAACAAACAATAAAAAAAGGCGGGGAGGGGAGGGGGCTGATGGACAGTGTGACTGACTTAGCAGACTCAGAGCCAAACCTAAAGCCCGCAGCCTGGGAAGCTGCAAACCAACCTGCCCCATACCCAGAAGGCTCATGAACTGGCCCCAGCAGTTGCCTTTGGATCAAGTAAACAAGGGGAGGGACACAAAAGAGGGATTTGGTGGAAGTTGTCTGAGATGAAACTTGATCCCTAGATCTCCCTTCTCACTCCCCTACCCTGATAGTGGAGTTCCAGTACTTAGGACTGGGAGGGAAGGGAGGGTCCACCAAGCTCCACGCGCAGGCTGGCTGGCCAGCACAGCTGAGGGCCACTGCACAGAGGGCGATCATGTGGCCGTGCACATAGAGAACACTGATGCTTACTTTTGAGACCCCAGCCCTCTCTACTCGGCTCCCAGGAGCTCACGGCCCGGCCTTTGCCCTCCAGCCTGGAGGCTGGGAGAGGCCTCTGTGGTGATGACCAGTGCAAGAGGAAAGGCCTACCCCTCTGCCACTGGGGATGCCTCAGAAGAAACCCCTGGGCCACTCTCCAAGGAAGCCCACCCACCCACTCAGCGCTTCGAGGCAGCTCTTCAGCACCCCAACCAGACAAGCCAGCATCACTGAGAAAAGCCTGCAACCTGGGAGAAAGACCTCGAGGAGACACTCTGAGAAGGAACAATCATTTAAGTCTTATTACTATTCCCAGAGAGACAGGAGAAGAAATGTAGTTTACCTCCATTAAATAAGAACAGGATACTATTGAAAAGAACTATCTAGAGGACAAAAATAACACCTTAAAATATCAGAATCAAAATCGCCGAAGCTTATATTGTAAAATCATTTCTAACTTATGGGTTAACAGTCCCATCCTGCTCCAAAAAAAGATGAAAGGAGGCTTGCAAACCACACACAGTGTCACAGGATAAATGTGATTAATGAGGAAATGAAGGGAAGAGAAGAGAAGTAAATAAAAGTCCACGAGGTCCCTAGAAAGGTAAGTAGACTGGCCATATTTGAATTTAAAGGCATTAGTCATTATTCTCATGGCCTTAAAATCTCTAATGTTTTTGTTTGTACTTGGGTAAATCCCAGGGGCTACTCCGCCTATGGAGAGTCCCATATGCACATGGCCCCGCTCCTGCCCACCTAGGTCACCTACCTGCCAATGTTATCTTATTAGAAGTAAAAACTGCCTTTTCTGTTCTTTGTGACAGCTCACTGGGCCCACAGCAGTACTCTGCGCCCAGGAACTTACATCACTTAGAGGTGTTTTTTTGGGTTTTTTCCTGTCTCTTCCTGTCTTTTTAGAGAAAAATAAAGACAAGAAAGACCTAACTCACCTGTGGGAAGCCTTGGAAGAATATTTGCATGGTCAGCTTAAAAATAATCCCCTTGGGGAAAAAACACAACAGAATAGAGAGGCCAATTCCACGGGCTAAGACTGAGATAAAGAAAAATCTTTTCATGAACTGTGTTGGGTTGGACTCCATTATCTACATTCCATGACCCTACCGTTGAAATGCTAATTTTTCAACACAGAAAGGTGCATTCTAAACTTTTTAGCAAAAGAATATAGTTCAGCACAGTGGAAAGAAGGAGGTGGGTAATGAGGGAGGGTGGAGGAGGAGGAGAGGCAGGAGAGCCATTAAATAGAAGCAGAAAAAGCACTTCTCCCACATGGAAAAATTTTGATTTTGAAGTTTACACTCCTATTAACATTTAAATTGAAAGGTATTGCTTGCAACTGTACATGGGAAACCAGGATACATGCATTTAAATAAATGCCGCTTAGAAAAGAAAAATATGCTCTGAATAGCTTTCTATTTGCTCTTTCGAGACCCTGCACACAAAAATGATGACTGGAATTACAAAACACACACGCGGTGAGGGAAAGTGTGGGTTAGACCTCGTTGTGATGGTGAAGACTGGCGATAGGACACTGTCTCAACGGCCCCAGTGTCAAGAGTGTGGCGTGACCAAGTAAGGCCGTGCTGGCCACACGGGGCACCTCTGGGTGAGCCTCATTCCCAGGAAGCTCTCCTTCTGCAGGATGCGAGCACATTGCCTGTGGAAGGGTGTCAGCTGCTCTGGGATCTAGACATTCATTCTCGAATTAGTCAGTCCCTGAGGGTGACCTTCTGCACAGCAATCATATCTGAAGGAAGTGGGAGTTTGGACTCAACAGATGGGGATGGAAGCACTGATTCATGGAGCCAGGCTGCCCTTGTTCAAATCCATACCTGTGTGAACTTGGGCAAGTTAGATCAGTTCCCACACTTGCAAGTGGAGGTTATGACAGCACTTACTTCAAAGGGGATTTTATATTCAGAGGATTAAGTAAGTTAATATGTGTAAACTGCTTAAAACAGTATCTGACACAAAGCTTGAGCTATGTAAGTATAAATAGAAATGGAAGTCACTTGAATTGGCTCTCTATTTTTCATGTAACACATTCTTTGCATTTGCTGTACATGAGCACATAGGAGCTGAGTAACATGTTGGGGTTAGCTCCCAATTAAGGCTTTGGTGCCCAGAGGGAACAGGCTTCTGGAATCTGTTTGTGTGCCTCTCAGGTATCTGCAGAGGCCAAGGTGAAGGCTCTGTTTTTCTATTTATTAACACTGAGATGCATTCACCCTGAAGGATGGATGCCTCTTATTCTCCGAGGACCAAAATAGCTGGAGGCTACAGCAGCTAATAGCAGAGGTGCCAGTGGCCATAGAGGCCATTTGAACCCTGGGCTCTTACAGTGAGCATTACACTGCTCTGGGAGGAAGAGACATGGGCAAGACTGCAAATCTGTTGCAAAGGTTTCCATGATCTAGTTAATTAAAATTAAAACAGAAGTAGCAAACAGGAAGTTCTGCCTGTAGTTTTCTTCTAGAGCAGCAGTTCTCAACCTGTGGGTCGTGACACCTTTCACAGGGGTCGCCTAAGACCATCCTGCATATCAGATATTTATATTACGATTCGTAACAGTAGCAACATTACGGTTATGAAGTAGCAACGAAAATAATTTTATGGTTGCGTCACAACATGAGGAACTATATTTAAAGGGCCAGAAGGTTGAGAACCACTGCTCTAGAGTGTGAGTTGGTTCGGTATTGTATTGCAGTTATATTTAAGGAAGTATTTTTATGTGAAAACAATCATTCTTATGTTTCAATGAGAAAGTGCCTGACTTGGGGGTTTGATCCCAAAAAGGTCCATCTTTTTCCAAGCCCCAGTAACTCATCATAACAGGCTGCATTTCCCTGAAAGATGTGGCACTTCCCCCCTCCTTCCTTGATTGTGCTGTGCTCCTGCCAACATGGCTACCTACTAGTACATGTTCCACCTGACAGGCTCCTCCGCATCCTTAAAGATTTCCCTGACAAGTAAACGTCGGGGAGCCTTCCAGGTACATCAGCACACATGTAGCAATCGGTCGATATCACTCCTCCAGCACATTCCACAGGTCTTACTGCAATTATTTATGTCTCCCTCCCTCCAGTAAATGTGAGCTTGTTCAGGCCTGTTGTCATGCCTGTTTTACTTTATTTCCATGTCATTGACATGAGCAGGTGTTGGCTAAATGAGCTCACTATCCCACGCTGTAGCCATTACTGAAACTGCATGTACTGTGGAAGAGCACACGCTGCGGATGTATCTACCCAATTCGACCCACTTCTGCGACCCAAATGTCATAGTGACTTGAAGACAATTTCCTTCGCCTTCAAATTAAATAATTTTTAAAAGCCAGTATGAATTATTGGTTAGAAATCTAACACAGTTTTTGTCATATACGAGCATTAAAATAGGTCCAGATTCCAGATCACACCAGGCCATGCAATTTAGGGGCTCCCTACCCTTAAGTTTAATAAACACATGGGAGACCCCACAGATGAGGAACCCACAGATATTTCTGCACCACCTTTCAAGTCAGGAAGAGATCACAGGTGAAGGTAGTTGCGGTGAAAATTAAAAAAAAAAAACACACAACGATTTCTAGGCCAGAAGATGTGCTAGAAGCTTCCTCCTCCTCAATGCTGCTCCAGATCAGAGAGCTGCCATAAATAGGCATATTGTGTGATGCTGTTATATACACATCACATCCATTGTCAAGACAATGGAAGGCAAATTGCAAACTTTCTACTCTCCTGATGAAAGCTAGGTCAGCAGCTAAAGCAAGAGCCTGGAGACAAGAAAGGAGAAGCGGGGGGAGCCCCAGAACTGAGAGGCAGAGTGTCCCCCACAAAAAAAAAATCACAAGAATGACTCCCTTGTCCCTGCAGCCACACTGCTAAGGCAACAGTGGAAATTACAGAGGAAAAAGATGAAAAGGAAACTGTGGCTCAGCCAACCAGATGCACCTGAGTAGACCCAGCTTGGCTCTGGGTCTCACTCGGTCCTGGGGGTTTTCCTACTATGGGGGATGAGCTAGACCAGTACCACCTCCTATTCCATCCCAGAGAAGCTCCATGTCTTCTCCTCTACATCATGTGTCACTGAAGCTGCTCTGAGTACAGAGTCTAGAAATCAAGATGGCTTGGCAAGAGTGTGCCCCACAGAGATCCCATAAAGCAATCAGAGATGGGAGCTTTAAAACACATGGGCACCTTAGAGGGTGCTATGCTTTCCAGAAAAAAATGCTGCAGGTACCTGAGAAGTGGTTGATAGCAAAGAATTTGAAAAGCCTGGAGAAGGGAAATGAACATTTATTGTACATTTACTGCATGCAGGCATTGGATTGGGCAATTGCTGTAGAACATGTCCATTGACCTTCCAAATGGCTCTATAAGGTAGATGTGTTTTTTGTTTTTTTTTCTCATTGCGTATGCTTAGAAATTGAGACAAGGGAATTTCAGCTGACCAAGGTCACTCAGCCAGTGAGAGGCGGGTCTGGGAAAGGGGTTGATCCGCCCATGCCCTTTGCATTCCTCTGTCCCTTTCAGATTCTATGCCACTTCAAAGCCCAGAAGAGAATTTAATATTAAACAAAATGTAATTGAATATTATTTGTATCAAAATTACTCTTTTGAAGAATGTCAATGACCATGGAAAAATTTATAATAAAAAATGAAATGAAAAATAATGCACAAGCCTGTCGATTCCTCTGAGCCCTGCACTGCAGGTGTATGCAGGTGCACCCATGCAAGCCCACACACCACATGGGAAAGCAAAGGAGAAGTACACCAAGTGCTGACAGGGAGCCTTTCTGGGCAAAGGAACATTTGGAAGCAAAGAAGTACTCACTGTAACCAGCTAAGTTCTCTTAGAACTTAGGGTGTGGGAGGGAAAGGCAGTAGAATTGACAGGAATTTGGTGACTGAATGTAAGAGAGAAGGGAGAGAGATAAGTCATTGATGATCCAAGATTTCTGGCTTAGATCAGAAAATGGTGATTAACCAAGACAGAACAAAAGAAGAGGCATAGAGTATTGCTTCTCTGTTTGGATTTATATTTTTATTTCTTTTGGGGGGGGGGCAGGGGGGAAGGGGTGGAGGGACAAGAGGGACAAGAGGGACAGGTCTTGTAAAAGAAGAGAGGGCGTTAAGTTCAGTTTAATTGCCTAAGAGACATCTAGTTGGAGACATACATGATGGCCCTGGCTGTGTGGGTCTAATGCATGGAAAGGAGATTAGTGTTTGAGATATTGATATAAGACTCATGTCATTAAAACTATAGAATTGAATGCCTACTCTCCCAGGATAGGTGTATAAAAGTGAGGAGAAAAGGCGGCTAAGGCAAAGTTTGAACACCAGTATTTAGGGATTGAGAAGAGGGAAAAAAGAAGAAGGAAAATGGATGGTCAAAAAGGGCAGGGCAAAATCCAGCCTAAGGGGCAAAATGGGAGTGAAACAAAGTAAGGGTTTCAATGATGGCCAATGCTGCTGAGATGAATAAGACATAATAATGTCATAAAACATTTAGCAGAGACTTGCTGAGCACCAGTTGTGTGCCAGGCATTGTGCTAGTGCAGGGAACATGGCAGTTCATAAAACTGGCCTGGTCTCTCCCCGCATTGAGTCTTACTAGATATACAACCAAGAGGGCCTTCGTGACCTTGAAAAGACAGTTAGTGGCAGTCAATCTCATTGAGTTAGTTAGTAGGAATGAACTGGAGGTAAGAGGAAAATTCACTTTAAACACTATACTTTCAAGTAGACTGATTATAAAGAAGAGGAAGGAAGAGGGGTTATGGGGTAAAACACAGAGGGCTAGAGGGACTTTCTTTTTTAAGCATTTAAAACTGGAGTCTTTTTCTATGCAGAAAAGAATTAGCAGAGAAGATAAACCTGAAGATACCAGAGATAACACCCTTTCACATACTCTGAATTTCATCCAAACCAAAAGGTCAGATCCACACACAAACTCAGGGAAGTCCCGGATTCCACTTGACAAATGCCCTTTCTGAAACCTCTTGAGTACTCCTACCCAGAATCTCCCCTTTCTGTAGGAAGTGCCCCTCAAGCATACTTGTGGGCCAGACCAGTCAGTGCATTCATTCATTCACTGACTCATTCATTTGCTTATCACTTGCAGACCTCCATTTCTCATCCAGGTTATTGTTCTACAAATCTGTGTAAGACACCAGCCCTTCCCTAGAGAAGGTCTAAGATCCATAAAACCTTGGACTGTCTGCCATGTGTAGTGCAGTCGCTCCATCACTTAGAGAACCAAGGTGGTGTTATTTCTCCTTTGTGTCTCTCACATTTAATACATAGTAGAGGCTCTAAATATCCATAGAATGAAGGGATAATTACTCCATTCAGAAGGTACAGAACTCAGCAGGAGCCACAGTGCGTCTCCCAGAAGGTCAGTTAGCAAGGGAGACAGGAGCTGATGTTTTTTCGTCACCTATGTGCCAGGCGCTGCTGACAGTGCACAGCTCACTTAGAGCCAGTTGATGAGAAAGCCTTTTCTATATGTTTTCTTGTAAAGTGATGCCTAATGCTTTACTTTTATGTTTTCCACTTTGCATGGTTTGTTTTCTATGCTTGAAGCATCTCAGATGACTGGGAACATTGTTCATGCTTCATGTGTAGTCAGTCACTTTTGAATTTTGCCAGTGTCTGGCTGTGCTAAGTAAATGCTCATTATGCACTTTGTGTTAGGTTCTGTAAGAGACAAGCATCCCCACCCCTTTGGCCCCATGTGTGTCCCTCTCTCCCTTGGCCCTCGATGTTGTCTTTGTTCCATGGCAGCCTATCGAAGTTTGTTCCAGCAAGGTTCCCATTACTGAGGCCAGGGTCAACAGCAGATGTGTGGAAACTCAGAACAAAATGGGAAACATTGGGCAAAAACTTTTTTTTTCTAGTTTATTAACATTTGTTTCTTGGAGCTTCTTGAGAAAGCTTGGCAAATACATGTCCGTATCGCTTAATTTTACACAACAAGAACTAAAAAGAACATAAAGCCAAGATTTGAGTATCATTTCGATTTCCTTCTCTTTCTCTATTGATCCCAACTTTCTTAAAGCTCATTTCCTTTACATTTCCAGGGACATGGCTACAGCAATGCCATTTTGTCTTTTTCCAGATGACAACGTAAGATGGATGGTTTCACATTTTGTTTTCCAAAAAAGACAAACTCTTAATACAAAAGCTCCTTAGAGCATTACATGGATGACCAATATCATTCATAAACTTAGAGATTTTGAAGCTAATTAAACCTATACTAAAAAACAAAAACAGAAAAAATATTTGAGTAATACGGATCTCAACAAATAAAATAATACATTTTCAAGTTACACATGTAAAAGAGGAACACAGGCATATATAGTGTGTTTCTTTAAGCCTCATCGCAGACCTAAATTCTATGAACATGAACTGCCTCTTCAAACAATGCATAAGGAAATTATCCCTGACTTCCCTAAGTGTGGCAGGAGCTGCAAGGCTTGGCCATAGAACGGGCAGTGGCCAGGGAAGTTGAGACAGCCCTCGCTTAAATTCTGGCTTGGACTCTGTCTTTTTCATCTTGCAATGCATCTTCATACTGAGATGGGAAACCACTTGGGTCAGTCCCATGAACCTTGGCCATGAGTTCTAGGACTTGCATCTTGGTGGCTTCAGCATGGGCTCTTGGGCCCCACAGAAATTCAAATTGTGCAGGATCACTGTTAGGCACCTGCTGGTACTTCCGGTATTCTTCCTTCACAAAATATTTTGTGATGAGCTTCCTGGGCTCTCCAAAGATGTGGTACTTCCTCCCAGAATACACCCCTGTCACCTTCATAATATCCCAGATGTCTTCTTCAGTGGCACGGTTGCCCTTCAGAAAGATCACAGCCAGGATAAGAATCAGGATGCCAGTCTTAGGCACACCGACTTCACCATGCTGCATCCCATCATAGGCGAGGCCCAGTTTGATGAAGATGGCATAGCGGCGGTTGGTGGGATCCACTTCCTTCACATCAAGGCCACAGATTATCTCCATGCATTCAGATGCTCTCAGGAACATCTCAGTGAAGAGGTCTTCATACTTTTTGCTGACAATCTTCAACATATCTTCTTTGGTTATTATCTCTGTCATTTGATACGTGAGCAGGAGGAAATTCACCAATGAAGCCACATTTTCATCTACAGCATCTATGATAGTGATGGCAAACCTATGACATGCGTGTCAGAGGTGACACGTGAACTCATTTTTTTGGTTGATTTTTCTTTGTTAAATGGCATTTAAATATATATAATAAATATCAAAAATATAAGTCTTTGTTTTACTGTGGTTGCAAATATAAAAAACATTCTATATGTGACACGGCACCAGAGTTAAGTTAGGGTTTTTCAAAATGCTGACATGCCGAGCTCACAAGGTTCACCATCACTGACCTATGGGCACATTCTTGGGTCTGGATCTGCCTCTAAGGTGCTATCCTCCTCCTCTTTGCTACTGGAGCCCTCACCATATTTGCCTGATGAGGAGGCTGTGGTGACAACTGAGGAGGAGCAGGAACTCTGAGCACTCTCAGAGGTACTGGGGATACCAGCATCAGGAGCCTCCTTCAGATTGCCAGGCATTTCAGGATGGGAGGAGAGACAGGCCTCCTCCAGAGCCTTGGACTCCTGTGCAACCTCCAGGCCCTGGGTCTCACTGTGGGTCTGAAGGAGTTGATCAGGTGAGCACTGTGGATTCTTCTGAGGAAAAACCATGAGGACACTTGTGGGTGGTGGTAATCAGGAGTGTGAACAGGAAGACAATGGGGAATCACTCCCTCGTCTTTGCCAACTACAGCCTCCTTCCCTCTTTCCATCTAAGAAAGCCCCGCCTCAGCAAAAACTTTTTTGTTGTTGTTCTCCCAAAGAACTGGTATGTTTGATAATACCTTCAAGTTGGGGGGGAGGAAAATAGAGCATGAATTTTTTTTAAAGGATGATGGATAAAATATTGAAGGCAAGAAATTTAGATGTGGATACCCAGCCTTTTCTACTCCTCAAATGACTTCTCAAGGCATAGGAGCTCATCCAGCCTCACACTTGCTGTGCCCTTCCACCCCGTCCCATAGGACAATTCTCATTCTTGGGGTTCATTCCTGCCTTCTGGGGACACTGTCCTTGTCACTGGAAAAAGGAACGAGTCAGAGCCTTCGGTGCTTGTAGGGTTTAAATGCAGGAGTCGGGGGAACACTCCTGCACCCTGGGTTGGACCGCAGGGGTCTGTGCATAGAATGGACTCTACGGGCAGCGTCATCTACATGTTCCTGATGAGGTTAAAAGGAGGAACACGCTGTTCTGCCTGTGCAGAAGGCTCAGCACCAGAGGATACAGGGCAAGGAGACTCAACATTTTAGAATCGGAAGACTTTGAAACCTGGCTCCCTCTGGCTCTGGGAGCTTAGGACCCCCCCCCCCCCAAAGAACGTAAAGCGAACATTCTCTATTGAAAGGTGAAAATTTTAATTTATTTAAAATTTATAATATTAAATTGTACTTTGGCTGCATTAAAATATAATTGCAACCTACTTCAATCAGAGCTAACTTTCCACTCATCTGATGTCTATTAATGCTACATCAGCAGTGCAGACCTTGGTCCATATGTCTCATGGCTTTCTGAACATGTCAACAAGGTTTAGGCCTCTAATTCTGAACCTCCAAAACGCAATTCCTCATCTTCACTCTCTAAGTGCCCCTCTCTTGATGCCAACAGCATCACCATCATCACGACCATCTGTCCCCCGAACTTCAGTGGCATTTGGAGTCGCCCTCCTTCCATGCCCCTTCGTATCTGACCAGCTGCCTAGTTCACCGGATCTCACCTCCATGATAATGAATGCGTGTATCCCCTCCTCCATCCCCACTGCCTCTGCCTGGCCTTGGCCTGCCTAACCTCACCCTGAGGCTAAGTCATCAGCGAGCCTGAGCCTTGGTATTAGGGTTAACACCTGCTTTGTAACTTCTGGCCACATGACCTGCAGCAAACCTCAATTTCCCCATCTCTCAGGAGAGGTGATAAAATGAGAGGATTCAAAAAGACCCCAGTTAGCTCAATTCTGGTCCTACTTGCTGACCCACCCTCGGAGTCCTTCCTTCAGAATTTCCCTGCTCCAACCCATGTCATGCTCTGTGGCCAGAGGAACTCTTCCAAAGCAAGACTCATTCTCTAACCTCTGTGCTCAACACCTTGAATGGCTCCCAGCTGTCCCTGAGGCAAGGCCCCAGGGAAAGCCTAGTTTGGGCCCTTCACATCTGACCCTCATTACCAGTGCCATCTCTCTTCTCCTTTTCAAGTGCTCTGTGCTGCAGCCACCTGAGTGGCCTTCCCTCTCCCCAGCATGCTCTCCACTCTTCTGGTCTCTGCCTTACGGTGAAGCTGGACAGAGGCACCTGCTCGTCTCTGTGTGTCCAATTCTTCTTCATCAGCTGAGAACCACTCCTCACCCCCAGCAAGTCTTCCTAATGCTCAGGCATAAGACTCACTCGCCTTCTTGTGACACGCACATGACCAATTTAACTTGATTTGTGGCAAAACAAATAATAACCACTCACATAATTTACCCAGCTTTTAACTCTCTGCAGGGATCATTCAATTGTCAAAGTTGAATGAAGTTTATGTTAAGTAGATGTCATTACTAAGTATAGAAACATACATTTCTAGTAGATTAGTGTATTTGTGAGTGTGTGGGGATAGTGATAAAAGGTAGGCAATAGCTTTCTATATTGAAATTCTGATATTTCTATACAGTAAATTAGCTTGAGAAATAAGTCACTTTCAAAACTCTCTAGTGAAGTATTAATTCCCAGATGTTATAAGTTGACCAAACATATTCTTCTACATAAGAAGTGTATTGCAGACATTAAAACCCCACTGTGAAAACTGAAAACAACCAAAGCTATTCCAATAATTGGGAAATAGTTAAATAAATTATGATAGACTCACATTATGGGCTATGATGCAGCCACAAAATGTTTTGGAAGAAATTAAATAATGATGAACACAGCAAGATTGAAAATTGTATATTTTGTGTGCTCCCAGATATGCAATAATAACTATTATAAACACGAATGATAACAATAAGCAAGAAAAAAAGACCCAAAGAAAACATACCAAAAGGTTAATTGTGGGGAAAGAGGATTATGGGTGATTTTTGTATTCTTCTTTGTCTTCTTCTGTGGCTTCCAAATTCTCAACAATAAGCACGTGTTGCTTTTATAATCAAAGAGAAAAATATTCAAAGCATGATTTAAAAGCAATGCCATTCAGCTCAGAGGAGGCGAACAGGGATAGAGGAAGTTCAAGCAGCTCTTTCCAGCATCCTCTACCTAGAAGTTGCCCATCTGTGGAGGCGCTTGGCTTCCAGAGCCCAATCACAATGCAGGCTTCCTCACCGACAGCCTTCTAACCAGGTATGTGAGAGCAGTTAGTTGCACGCTGAATGCCTCACTGCCTTTACTTCTAGGCAAGATGACCTGAGAATGCCGGGGAACAGGACTCAGGTCTTGCAAAAGAACAGAGTGGTTTTTCTTTTCCCTGTCTTATCTTTGTCTCTGACTGACAATACATACTGGTAAAGGTCTTTATTTTATGGATTTCAGTTTTTAAATTCTTAGGACTACTATGCCATTTCAGCACTAGGCAATATTTCAAGAGGCCTCTTTTCTAGAATCAGAACATAAGAAGCATCAGAGTGACTCAAAAACGATTACATGTGATTGGGGCAGGAAAAATGCTGTGATGCAAAATTGAGTTCCTATAGGCAAGCAGAAATAAGAAATGCACACATGGCCTGAAGACTGCTTCAGTTATAAATTCCTGAATGTCAGACAGGACGGGCAGCAGAAAATTGTTTTGAACTTGGCACCATGCTTGGCACATACAAAGTGCTCCGGAAATATTCTTGACTGACCAAGTGACAGTTTTTGAACATGAAGGATCACAATGACCTGGGAGCAGAATGCTATCATCTGTGTTCTTGGTGACATTATGAAGCTGAGCATCCTTCCAAAGGTCTAAAGAAGAGCAACAGTCTGCCAATCACAGTGATGCTTTTTAATTAAAAATTTTGAACCTTGAAAACCAGAAGAGTCAGGAGTTGGACTGCCTGGGTTTCAGCACTAGCTTGTCAGTCATGTGGCTTCAGTCATCTCTAAGCCTCAGTTTTCTCACCTGTAAAATGGAGTTAATAACAATGCCTCCCTCAGAATGTAAGGGTTAGAGGGGATCACAAATGACACATATTAGCTGCCCCTTGAAGGTGAACTATTATTGGGGGAACTGGACTCCAGTGTTGGCAATGCAATTTCTTTCCATTTCCTCTCCGAATCTGTCTAAATACTCTTTGGCAAATGGCTTAGATAAAATAAAACCCAACATTTTCCAGACTCTAAATGCAGAAGCTAAGTGAAAATTTTCTTTTGTCAATAAACAGCATGAATTTTGTTGTCAACCCACTCATGCCGCTGCAAATCTCTTGGGGATATGATTCTAAAGCAAAAATATAGGTATAAGAGATGATCCGGCTGCATCCGCCCTTGCCTTGATGCTAAAGCCCAGGCACACTTACAGCAGGTTGTGGACAATTTATATTTGAATGAGGTTGATACAGAGCATCAAGCCTTGGTCAGATTTCACACTTAGTCCCTGCAGGCCCCCCTTCTCCCCGCCGCCACCCTCACCCTTAGGATCTGACACTGTGCCTGGCTTCCTTATAATGAAAGCATTGATTCGGCACCTGCCATGTGCTGGATAGCCTGTTCAAAGATTTTGCATTCATTAACTCATTTAATCATTACAGCAACCTTATGCATTGAGGACAAATCAGAGGGACACCCTGCCCAGTAGGGTCACTTCTCACTGAAAAAAGTTGACCCATTCAGTTCCTCTGTGGGGATATGGGAATGTGAGGGACAGGTGATTCAAGAGGAAGGGCAGGTAATTCAAGCTCAACCTGGCATCCAAATAACACTGCGTCACTGTTCCCATAAAGTCCAGGCTAAGCCCCGGGACCCACACTGTGTAGCCAAGGACACACTGCCCTCCATATTTCATTCCCTCAAGTCTTTGCAGCAAAAGCTCATCACCAAATACAACCTGGGCCTGCCTCCTCCCGGAGGCCTGAGAGAGACTCACCAGTAAAACCCACATGAGCCAAGAGATGCTAGATTCCTTAAGTTCAGTGGCTTGCCCAGCTATTTGTAAGAAGAATGTAGACCATTTTAAATTCAATTAAATTAGTGATTTTGCATTGATTGTTTCATTCAGTGTTGAGCACTGTGCCTCCCACTTAAGCTCCATGAATGTGCTAAGTGAATGGGTGACTTGTCTGGGTTCTACTTTTAAACTGAATACATCAAACATGACCTTTTGTGAACAACGCAAGTTACACACGATACATTTTTATTATCCAAAGGTAAGAGAATGACTTTGAATCAATAAATGGGGCTTTCAAAAAATTAATTTTTGTATTTTTGCTTCCCCAAATGTTCATTTTGTGCTTTAAAATGTTTTCATGGTAATTCCTCCCATGAGGTGGTTCCTCCAATATTTATACATAACATAAAATTCACCATTTTAACCATTTTTTATTGTACAGTTCAGTGAAATTAAGTAGATTCACACTGTTGTGCAACCATCACCACTATCCATCTCCAGAACATCTTCATCTTCCCAACTGAAACTCTGCACCTATTTAACACTAAGTCCTCTTTCTCCCTTCCCACCAGTCCCTGGCAACCACCTCCTACTCTGTCTCTATGACCTTGACAACTATAGGAAACTCATATACAGTAGTGCCCCCTTATCCAAGACCCTCAGTGGATGCCTGCAACCACAGATAGTACCAAACCCTAAATATAGTATATTTTTTTCCTGTACCTATATACTTATGATAAAGTTTAATTTATAAATTAAGCACAGGAAGACATTACCAACAATAACTAACAATAAAATAAAACACGTAACAAAAGACTATTAAAAATTATGTGAATGTCTTTGGGGCCAGTATTAAGTAAAATAAGGGTTATTTGAAAACACCCATTGCAATATCTCGAAAGTCCATGTGATAATCTAGGTAGCTACTAAGTGACTGACGGGGGGGGGGGGGGCGTGCGGTGCGGGGGGGCGGGGCAGAGGGGGTTATACATCATGAGGACATTGGACAAAGGGATGATTCATGTCCTGGGCAAGATAGAGTGGATGGTGAGAGATTTCATCATGCTACTCAGAATGGCATGCAATTTAAAACATATGAATTGGTATTTTTTCTGGAATTACCATTTAAATGTTTCAGAACACAGTTGACCACGGGTAACAGAAACTACAGAAAGTGAAGCCGTGGATAAGGGGGGGACTACCGTATGTAGAATCATACAGTATTTGTCCTTTTGTGTCTGGCTTATCTTACTTAGCATGTTTCCATCCATGTTGAAGCCTGTGTCAGGATATCATGCCTTTTAAAAAAATTATGGTAAAATATACCTACCATACAATTTACCATCTCCACCATTTTTATGGGTCCAGTTTAGTTGCCATTGTGGTGCATTTTTAATATGCTAGCCTTTCTAGTAGTAACGGCGACAAGAGAGTGCATGGGATAGCCCACCTAACTTTTCAGAGCCAGTGTCAGGAAAGACATCGGGAGGTCTGGAGTAGGACCTGTCCCTGCCGAGGACTTTACAAGTCGCCTCACCTCTTGACCTTGCTATTGCTACATCTCTGGTAACTAGTCCCATGCCAGAGTGTGTGGGGAGATTATTACAACCCATTACCAACCTTGGTTTTTTGCAAAAGAAAATGCCCAAGGACACAGACTCCAGGGAAGTAGTGAGAGCAAGAACCCAAGGAGCTGGAGACCTGACCTGGGGAGGCATCTGTCAAGGGGGTTTCACTGGGCGGCATCTGTCGCATCTACATTAGCGAAGCAGCATTACCAGGGGCTGTCAGCTGTGGCGCAGAGAGAGGCTCATTACACAGACCCAGGCACCACGCTGAAGACCACGAGGCATGCCAAGTCAAAGCAAAGCGCCCGGAATAGAACTGTGTGTCCCCTCCACATCAGGGAGAGAACAGGGAATTTTCCAGAAAGCAGGCGATGGGGAAACTGGGATGAGAAGGCAGCAGCAGTCAGGATGCCCAAGACAAGCGAGTGGAGGAGGCGCCTGGACCATGTCCTTCCAGCTGCTGGGCCCAGGATGGAGCAAGGACAAAGGGGTGACCCTGAGGCATCATGTCCCCAGGGCTCAAAAGAGGAGAGAGGACACAACTCAAACCCCAAGTGAGAAAGGGTGAGTGTGAAAGGAGTTGAGCGCTTCAATCCCACATTGTGTTAATTATCAGAACAGAGATTTGCCAATGAAGGCCCAGCAGGGCGATCATCTGCCCGTGGAGAGGGCCTGCTTTCCTGATGGAATCTCAGGGGCATGAGCCATGAAATTACTTCTGAAAAAAAATAAAGACAAAGACTGTCAAAGAGGACAAGCACTTCATTTGTTCACTGGAGAGACTCTTTGTTCTCTTTCTTGAAGCAAACAGGCTAATTACAGAGACCCCAGGTGACACAGAAACAACCAACCTTATCATTTCTCTTAGGGAAGCAGAAAATGCTAACTAAAATAAACTGATAAAATACCAAACCTGTGCAGAGCACGTACAATGCACATGAGGCATTTTACTTACACTAACCCATGTGATCCTCACAACAACCCATTATCATCCTCATTCACAGCAGCACAGAGAGGGTAAGTAACTTGAACAAGATCACACAGCAAAATGGAATGAAACAAACATTCCATCTTCTTTCCTGAGATAATAGCTATCATATGACTTTTTTTTAAATGGCCTAAAATGGAATTGCAGAGGGTCCCACATAAAACGCAGCTGAGAAGGATTGGCCTCCTCTCTTTCCACCAGACATCTGCAGTGGCCTTGACCCACATCTCTCACAGGCTCTTTGGCATCGCTTGCATCAGTGATATGTGCTGACCGATTCCAGCTTGGGAGTCTCTACATCGGACTCCAATGCACATCTCATCTTGTCACCATCCCATAGTGGAAATTCCTGCTGCCTTTAGATTGAAATCCCAGCGATTCCATGTGCTCTCTGTGACCTGGCTCCGGTTGCACTCTCCAGCCTCTCACTAACCCCACCCCGTCTCTTGCCCACAAATGCATCTTTCATGCTACTCATTCTATTCAATGGGAAGACCCCCCCCCCCCTCCCCGCTCTCCACCCCTCAAACAGACTTGTCATGGGCTCTCTGGCCTCCCTCTCTCCTTTGCCTGGGCCTGTCACCTGCTGCTCCTTTTGTGTAAAAACACCTTCTGCCCGGATAAAGCCCCCTGGACCTTCAGACCCCCCCGGGGCCAGGTCCTCTGCAAAGCCTCCTGTGCCCATCCAGACAGAGTTGGCTTCTTCTCTCTGCTCCCTGCACCCCCCACACTGACCTCCGCCAAAGCGCTTCCTACTGCATTGCGATGGCAGCTTTCCTCAGTGCCCCTCTCCCCGAGGAGACTCAGTCACTCCTTCATTCATTCACCCACTTACTCGCATACTGAGGGCAGGAACCACAACCATCTCTGGTTTATTTGCTGTGTCTCCAGCCTCAAATCCAGCGGTTCTCTAAGGGTAGTCCCTGGCAGCAACCTGGCCAACCTGGGAACTTGTTAGAAATGCAGATTCTTGAGCTCCACCCAAGACCCACTGAATGAAAACTCCAGTGATGAAGCCCAGAAGTCTCTGTTTTAACAAGCCATCCAGTTAGGAAACCACCGCTCGAATACAATGCTTGGCACATCATAAGCAATGGGTGTGGAATGAATGGACACCCAGCTGTCACTAGAAACCAGTTACCCGGGAGCACGTGGAGGACTCCTGCTCATGCTCCCCTGGGGAGGTGATCAGACTTTTTTCTATCTTGCCCAGATATTATGGGAACACCATACAGTTGTCCCTGGGTATCCACATGGGACTGGTTCCAGGACCCCCTGCTGGGGTCCATCCTCCCCCCCTCAAAATCTGTGGGTGCTCAAGTCCCTTACATAAGATAGCATTGTATTGGCTTATAACCTATGCACATCCTCCTGTATACTTTAAATCGGCTCTAGATTATTTACAATATTTAATACAATGGAAATGCAATGCAAATAGTTGTTATGCTGTATTGTTTAAAGTCTGTACATGTTCACTACAAACGCAACCACTGAAGGCCTAACTACACAGTACTCATCAGCCACAGCGTTACATTCTCCCCCCCTCCCCCCCAATATTTTCAATCTGAAATTGGCTGAATCTGCAGATGCAGAACCCATGGATAAGGAGGGCCGACTATATTTTCAATCCTGTTCTAGCCCTGGTGTGGCTGACAACAAGCTAAGTGATTTTGGAAGAAATGAAATCAGTGGATCTTTGGCTCATGTGGCCTTTTGGAAATATAAGGAACCTCAGAGTCAGAAAACTCAGGGATGGGATCCAGCCCTGACTCTCACCAGGGGGCACACGTGTCCTCTCTGGTCCTCCATTCCTCTTCTGAAAAGCAGGCCTGCTTACTTCACGGGGTTGACATGAGTATCAAATAATAGAATCTATGTGACCGTCTTCTTCAACTTTGAAGCATCCTCATTACTACTGACAACATGAGGTATGCTGGGCTATTTGAGTACCAAAGTGTTTCAGTGCTAAAGTTCTAGGATTCTGTGAAGTCCAGACAAAATTCCATTTCTCTAAACACTAAAAAAGATGGGCCCCCCTATTAGTGATGGGTTGTGATGCAGGTTAGGGTGTCAGATTGATTCTAACCAGCTCAGGCGCTTCCAAATATGAAACATGGTAAAGTTACCCTCTTCATATGCAGTTTCCTCATCTGTAAAATGGGTCATTACTACCAACCAACTCTCAAGGTTGTTTGAATACATGTAAGATAATCAAAGTGTATTGTAAGCACTCAATAAATGTGGGAACTCTTGCTACTAATGTACTATTGCTGTGGTTAATGGTACTATTTCCATTCCTGAGGGGAATAGCACAAAAAATAGGAGATGATCTGTTAGTAAACAATTTACAAAAATGATTTTAGTTAATACAATCTTCTGATTCTGTGACACCAGATTGTATATTTTTTGTGCTCCAGACTATGGAGCACTATTTTGGTTTTGCTTTTATTTGGTTGGTTCAGACATCAAGCAAGGCTGCCTTTCAAACTGTTCAAGTTGAACATTTCAGGGACCATCACTGCCAAAAAAGCACCCAATAGTTTAGAGCAAAGGTCAGCCAACTTCTTCTGTGAAAGTCCAAACAGTAAGTATTTTAGGCTTTGCAGGCCATTTTTCTCTGTTGCCACTGCCTCTCAACTGTTGTAGCATGAAGGTGCAGTAAACCACACACAAAGCAATAGGTGTGCCTGGATTTGGCCCGAGGGCCATAGTTTGCCATCTCTGGCTTAGAAACCCAAGGAACTGAGGTAATAGAATCTCGGTCCCCCCCTTTCCCATCTCCACTGAACACACTTCATTTTCTTTGCTAATTCGTTATGGAGAAACTGGCTATCAACTCTATTTTACCTCTAGGTCAGGCAGCCTGGGGCTGTGAATTCTAGAAATGTATAAATTGTAGCAAAATCCCACTTCAACTTCATAATTGAGTCATGTGAAGTTCATTATAGGATTTTTATCTTAACAACTGACATTGGAGGGAAGGTCCAGTATTAGCAAACAAAACTATTTCCAGGTCTGCCCACACAAACTGCTTCTCTTTCATCCTCATTAGAATATGATGAATTTTATTAAATAAAAATTTTAGCATACTACATACATTTCAACTAATCTCTGTTCTTCTAGGAGTTAATCAAAGTTATGAAAACATGGTCCTTTTGACCCAGTATATAGGTACAGTAAGAAGGTAAGAACAGTGTTAATAAATTTAGAGACCTCCAAGTGATGTGGGCTGAATTATTCTGTTAGAAGTCTTTAAAATTCATGAGTGGTAGGTGGAGTTCTCATTTTCATATCCAACTCTGGTGCCATCCAGGAGAGAGGACTGGATGCTTGGTCAAGATAAAAGGCAAGGGCCTGGCCAGTGTTTCTCAGTGGTTAGAGCATTGGCCTACACACTGAAGGGTCTCGGGTTCGATTTTTGGTCAAGGGCATGTACCTCAGTTGCACGTTCAATCCCCAGACCCCATTGGGTCACACATGCAGGAGACAACCAATCAATGTGTCTCTCTCACATAGAGTTTCTCTCTCTTTCCCCCTCCCTCCCTCCTTCCCTTCCACTCTCTAAAAATCAATGGACAAAATATCCTCTGGTGAGGATTAACAACAACAATAAAAAGAAGGAAAGCAAGGGAAAAGGTAATGAATGGAGGGAGGCAGGAACATCCCACTAGCTTAAGGCCAGGGCTTCATGGAACACAAGATAGAGAAGAGGCCAGAATGCAGAGAGATGGACACAGAGCCAGGGAGGAAGGAAGATACAGAAATAACCCGACACGCTGCCAGGAAGCCAGACAAATCAGATTTCAGAGGGTTACCGCTCAGGGCTTCTGACACGCTAGTAATGTAACATTTAACGTACAATGCGCAGTGAACAGATGTGAGCTGGAAAATGACAGGGTGGAGAGAGGTGGGTGGCAATTTTAGCTGCCATTTGAACCTGAACAGCCTAGTTTTAGAAAAACAGATAAGAAATAATAAATAATGCAGCACACCTCCCCTTACCCGGGGGCGATGGGCTTCCATTTTAAGGAGGCTTGAACAAACAGAGACATTTGATGCCCAGACACAGGCATTAAAATGGAAATCTATCTGTAGAGCCTGTCACATCTGCTTCATGACTCCAGAAAGCCCAATCCCCACTCCACAGAGACCCAGAGGTTCCCATGGGAAGGAATCCCGCTGCCACTGCACTGTCTTCCTGGGGGACAGTCCCAGGCTTGGAGGGTGGGCCCTGAAAGGTGGGGAGATGCCTGACCTCTGGAAGAGGGGTGAGCATGCACCCTAGTGAGGGAGTTCAGCTTCTCTGGAGTCCACATTTGGGTTTTGTGGGTGTGTGGGGGCAGGGAAAGTGGGTGGCTAATATATAATTAATCCCCACACCTGTATTAAAGCACTTTCATATAAATTAGTCCATCTGATGTCAGCCAGCAAGATAGGTGTGGAGGGTGTTTTCTCATTCTATAGTCCAGGAAATGGGTCCCATGGTCAACATCGGGTGAGGTCAAGGTAAGCTGTATATTCAGATCATGACCTTGTCTCTGGACTTGGGGAAGGGCCTCCGGGATGGTTCGGTCCCTCCTCTTGCCTAGGGACAAGTGGCCAATGGCCTGCCTTAGCCTGACCAGGTGTGGCTGCCCCTGCTTATGAAGCAAGCACCTGAAGGCCCAGTAGCCCAAACGGCACCAGTTTGTCAGAGGAGCTGCAATTCTGTGTCCGAGTGTTAGGACTCTGTGGTTAGGGCTCAGGCCTGCACGTCTGGCTGTGTTCAAGTGCCCCAGGGGGATAGGGGAGGGTTGCAGAAGCCCCGTTAGATGCCACTGTAAGGAATGAGCAGGAAGCCCAGGGCAGGTCACAGGGAAAGCCGGTGCTGATGAGAGAGGGAAAGGAGGCTGGAAAGGCTCACTTAGTGCTTTCACAGCCACAGCGCTAGGTCCCATTACCAATCCCTCCTTACAAATAAGACAACAGACACAGAAAGTGAGCACCTGGCCTGAGATCACAGCAAGTGGCAGAGGCAAGAGTCCAAGCCCACGAATCCCAGGAGGGTAAGTAATAACCAGCCCCTCCCGCAGGGGCCGTGCCCCTCAACACCAGCATCTGGAAGCTCTCCCGCTTTTACTAAATCCACGCTGAGCATCCATTCTGAGTCCAACACCAGGAAAGGCCTCTGACACGTTATCAAATCCACTCCTAGAGCAGCCCTAAGATGTCCATTTACAGAAAGGAAAACCGAAGCTCAGGGAGGGTAACATGCATCTCCAGGATCACACAGCATCCAAGTAGCAGCGAGAGTCCAGCCAGGTTCCTGTGACATCAGGCCCCTGCTATTGTCATGACACATGGCCAAGTCGCCAGCACCACTGCCTGCCGGCCTCCCCAGGGAACGGAACAGCTTTCTCACTGTCATAAAACAGCCCTGTAGGTTTGTGTCTGTGAGCAGCCAGTGAGGCATAAAACAGCGAGTGAGTGGTGAATATCTAGCTTGGCTCAAGCCGATTCCACACTCCGGCTCCAGGCTCGTTTGTGTGCATGGCCTCTGCTCAGAGAGGGCAGAAGAGGCCCTGTGTGCTTAAGGGACTTCGCCTGAGAAATGTCTGTTCTGCAGCAGGTTCCCCAACGGCTGTGGTGTGGCTTCTGGTGGCCACAGGCCACGGCCTCCACACCTGGTGTGTGAAGGGACGAGGCATGTCTTCCCTAGAGATGGAGCAGGGGAGGCTTGTTAGCAGATAGGTCAGGAGCCACCTCCCTCGGGGACTGTCTCCAGAGGCTGGTCTGGTTTCTCCACTGTGACCCTGTGGAAGTCTCTGACCCCTCTGAGTCTCAGTTTCCTCACGTACAGCAGGAGAGGATCATGATCCTTATGTTACAGGTTACAGGTGGTGCTGAGACTGGCCACCTCCATCAAAGTCCTTCGCCCACTTTAACTCTTTTCACATCATCACCTAAGTTTGAGACCAGCTACGCTCAGCCAGGTAGGCTTTTCACCATCCAACAAATATGAAGTAAGAGCACACTTTCTCCTGAGCCCAGTGGAAGACCCTGAAGGGGTGCACAGGGGAGGATCTGCTGCAGCCTTCAAGGTGCCCCCTACACAAGGCAGCATGTATGTGACCTCAACAACATACAAGACCAACTGTGTGAAGTCCATAAGCCATGCTTAGATATCAGAGGAAGAAGCAATCCATTCTACATGGGGAAGAGTGAAAGAAGACTTCATGGAGGAGGGGACATTGACTGGGTCTTGTGAGGTGAGTGAGAGTTCAATTGCTACAGATGCCTGGTGGCACCTCCTTGTCTATGTGAGATAGGCAGGTGTTGGGGGAAATAGGTGGTCCATATATAGAAGCTGAAGGTGAAGGGATGAAGAGTAAGTTACAGTCGACCGTGGAGTGAGATTGATCAAGGATATGGTGAACATACCACCTCCGTTGGGAGTTTGTGCATATGTTCATTTCCCATCTCGTTCGTTTCCTTCTCCTAGTTTAGCTCCTTCTACTCCCTCCTCCTTCAGGATTGCTATTGTCCAACATTTCTCATCATGTACACTGAGTGGCCAGATGATTATGACCGGCCAGATTATTATGACCACCCCATCAGTACTTCATTGTCACTTCCAAAAATACTGAATATTGAAAACTTCCTAAGCAAATACTCTCAAGGTTTTATTATTATTTGCATAACTTATTCACTTCATTGTACTGATGGGGTGGTCATAATAATCTGTCCGGTCATAATCATCTGGCCACTCAGTGTATATTCCTCACTGAACTTGCCCACAGCAGCTCAACCACTGATTAGTGTTTCAGCTGTGTGACCTTGTGCAAGTCCTTGAGCCTATTGAGTCTCAGTTTCCTCACGTACAGCAGGAGAGGATCATGGCCCTGATGTTACAGGTTACAAGCACCTATACTGTCCTGCCAGGCCTGTGCTGTCCATCACAGTAGCCATCAGCCAGATGTGGCTACTGAGCACTTGACCATAAATAGTCCAAATGAAGATGTGCTGTCAAATACAGAGACGTTACATTATCTCACTAATATTTCTTACTCTGATTATATGTTGAAATGATAATATTTTGGACATACTGAGTTAAAGTAAAGAATATTATTATAATTAATTTCATCGGTTTGGTTTTAGACTTTTTTTTAATGTGGCAACTAGAAAATGAGAAATGACTGCCTGCCTCTCCATGATCCTGTTTTCTTCTCCTGGCCCCAGAGGTTTTCTGTTTTACTTTCCTTTGTAAGGTTATGTCTGACTTAACCTTACACAACATGATGGGTCAGCCCAGGAGGCTTAGCCCGTACCATGGGTGGTACACCTGCAGGAGAGTTTGACCAGTCTTTCAGACAGCCACACATCTAGGGCAGATGCAGTTATACCAGCCACAGGGGGCAAGATGCCTCAGCTCCCACTGCTCTGCCTGGGGCCTGCCTCCCTGTGATTACATAGAACAGCACTCAACTGCATTCTGCCAAAGGTAGCAGGTTCCTCTTTATGGGGGTTATATGAAAAACAAAAGAGAGTAAGTATCCCTGTTTCTCTGTTCTATTCTTCCTTTTGCTTGTAACCCCGAGCCCTCCCCCATTTACAGCTGCTGCCAACACTTGGGCCTTTGAGTGCTGCTCAGGCCTCTGCTTGGCATGGCTAAGTGCCTGTAATAACAGGTTGGTTGGAGTTCGGATAATTACGGACCCAAACTAGCCAGGGTTGTGACATTTGTCTCCTCTGGTCTGTCCATCTTAGCTCACTCCACATTTGTCCACCTGTCTCCAGGCAACTGCTCATACATCTACTTTCCTCCCATCTTTCATCTCTCCCATCCTCCCCTCTCCTGGTTTGGTGTCTGCATAGGACCACCAACAAGCGTGATCCCAGGCTGTCGGAACTGCACGCACAGTCACGGAGCAGGGCATTCAATCTCTACCACAATGCAGCTCCAAACACGACAGGTGAAATGTCAGCAGCAGTGACAGGCACGGGAGGGTAGGAGGAAATGAATTGCTAGAGAGCCCTGACTCCCAGCTCTGTACAACGTGCCAAGAAGGTTACCTACACACACGCCTGCAGACAGGCAGACAGACACCACGTGCCAGACAAGGGGGAAACCAGGTTAGCTAAACCCACAGGCACATGGAGCTTCCTCAAGAAGCCTTCTTGCCCTTCCCCACCAGAAAAGAGTTTTCTCTCCCCAGAATGTTAATAACATCTATTGTCTGTGCTGCTCCTCCTTTTAACCCTTCGGTGTAGTGCCCGGTGGAGCTGTGATATCCTGACAGGTAGAGCCTTCGCTTCCCGGTGACGGCCATCACACTGCAGGATACCTGTGTGCACACTGAAGACACTCATTAAATGTTTGCTGTTGTGATCAATGAGGGGGGGGGAAGAGCAAGACTACTATGTGGAAACTCCTGAGGCCACCTTTCCAGGGGTTAGAAAAATCTGTCCCAGATTTGGAAATGGAGCAAAGGTTTTACGGTGTTCCGACTGTAGGCGGGAAGGTGTCCCGCTGGCTGCCTGGAATTGTCTGGCTCCTCAGGGTGTGCACCTTGACGTGAGGTGCTATTTACTATTGATTCGGATATTTACAACTCTGTCAGGGTAGCTGTTAACTTTTAGAGAACTGACAGCAAAACAAGTGATTCTACCCAACAGTAATGCATGCATATTATCCCATAGAGATACAAATGACTTCTGACCTGGAGAAAAGAGTATACCTAACCTTATTTTTTAATCTAGTATATTTCAGATACCTTTCCCTATGGGACATATACACTCTGGCTCTTTAATGGTCTTTGAACCAGCTGTACCACCTTACTGGCTCCCTCATTAATGAGTTGGATAAATATTTGAAACATGTTCATTCTATTTTGCATAAAAGTCACTTCTTTAACTTTCTAAAAACTATTCTTTGGCACTGGATAGAATTGGGAGTGGTGGACTCGTACTCAGTAGCTACTCTAGTTACTCAATTAGCCATTTGAGACTTGGATCATTCATGGTCATTGGCTCCCACTCCTGTTTCCCCTAATAGTGCTTCCAGGAAGCTCTTTCAGGAGGAGAAGGTCACAAAGCCTTTGGAGATGGTTTTGGAGAATAAAAGAGAAGAAAAAGAGGACATTAGGACAACTGGTCACCATTTAAGCGGGGGGCAGAGAGGACAGGCCAAAGGTAATGACGTGACACACCTTGTCCGTCCACGCCCTGTTCTGTCCCACTAGGCACTCTCTGTACTTAAAATACCTTTCCTGCTCTACCACTCATGCCTCAAAGCCCAGATCAAAGGCTGCTCTCTCCTGGATCCCTCCTTGACCACCTCTCCTTGGCCCCAGAAGTAGCTGCCTGAGCCTTCTTTGTGAGAGTGTTGTGGAGGCCCTGGCTTTACAAGAGCCCTAAACACCTGCTCTTGGAATTGCAAGAACGGCTTACCTCCCATGTAAACCTGCCCCTGCCTTATACAACATGATGGGCCAAAGACACTGTATTGGGAATAGGTAGAAATATTCCCAGCATGGAACGAATAAGAGGAGTAAGGAGGTTCTAGGAAAGATGAAACAGTTTTGGAAAAGGAAGGACAAAAGTGATCCAAGCTAAGGTGACATGTACACCTCAAGTTGAAACAGTGGGATAAAGCGGGAAAATGCAGAGGTGAGGGCTTCTGGGAACTGAGGGTAGAATGAATTAAAGGAAGGAGAGGTAGAGAATATAGAAACTCCTCTGTACTTCTGAAAGTCAGTCAGGTTAATTAGCATATCTCTTTGTTCTTGTCATCTGGTGAACAGATATAGGAAAAATAAAAAATACAAGCAGTGAACTCTACCAAGGGTGGTCTAACATCTCTGACCTCCCAGTGTATCAGGCTGGCCCATTACCAGGATAACCCGTGCTAGCAGGTGAATGATGACCTGTCACACTTGTAATGTCAGGGTGTAACTTTCCATGCCTGTTCTGCCACTTGACCATGGACTCCTTGGGAACAGGTACCAGCTTATGTTTATCATTGTGTTCCCAGAACCCAATACAGAGTTTGACACATTGGAGACTCATGGTTGTTAAGTTTCTTGGATATGTATTTTTTGTTGCCCATGAAGTTTTCTTTTCAAATAGAGAAGACTTGTGCATTTATTTTCAAATACAGCAAGAAAAGAAGGGGAAAAAAAATCCTAAAGTCAGACATAACCTTTCAAAGGAAAGTAAAACAGAAAATCTCTGGGGCCAGGAGAAGAAAACAGGATCACAGAGGCAGGCAGTCATTGTTGCTGTAGCTTCTGGAAGTCACCAGATCTCCCTAATGTAGTTCAATATGCAAGCAAAGAGGCCAACGAAACAACATCCATAAACCGCCTTCCAAGAAATGGCCAAGACACAAACCTATAAGAGAGGTGTGAAACTAACCACTCGGGCAGAGCCCCAGGGGTATCCAGCAAACCCAGTGAAGGACAAGTTACTTCTGTAAGACATTGGTGAGTATAAGAACGTTTCATTACCACAAACTGGAGAGAGGAGTCAGAGGCCTGAGTTCTTGTCATGAGTCTACCCTGACCACATATCAGCTAATATATCATCATGTGATTTCACCACATGCTGGAGTCCCCACCACCGTCCCCAAATACTACTCTGACAGTCAAGTATAGTGTTGCCCAGGTCAGGGACAGTCTGAGGTCCAGGGACCCAGTGAGATGGCTGCCGCCAAACTCCAGGAGTAAGGAGAATGGCACCTGAATGGACTCGGAGATAAAGGTGCAGCCTGAGCAGGGAGGCGTGGTGGGCACCTGAAGATCAGAAACAAGGACGTGGGAGGGACGTCAGGATCAGGGAGATAAATCTGGTTGGAATTTGCCTTGATGTGGAACCGTCCCAAAATTAAAAAAGAAAAGCAAAAAAGGCAAACAGGTACTGAATCTGTGCTGCTCACACCTTCGGAGAATACCCATTACAGCTGATGCGTTCTAATCTGAGATGACTGGGGAGATGGCGTGCCTTCCTGCTCACGGAAATGCCCTTTGAGCCTCTCTCCTCAACGCCCCTTCTCTGGAAACATGAAAAGAGCTGCAAGGATGCTAAATAGTGGAGTCATCGTCCTGCCTTTGTCACCACCCAGCTTGGTGATCTCGGAGAAGTCATTCACCCTCCTGGGTCTCAGGCTCCTCATCGGTACAATGAGGGGGTTGGACAAGAGTCACCTGCCTCACCCGCCAGCCCTGGAAGTTCACACCAGAGGCAGGAGAACAAGCTCACTGAGTCTCTGCAGCGCCTCCCACAGCTTCCAGAAAGCACAGCTTCTCAAACCATCTAGCAAATGATAGTCTCTGCTCCCTGCTTAACAGTCTAATTTGTCTCCCGTGTGCTCCTGCAGATGGTCTGGTAAAACCACCACATTGGCATCCAAGGCTCCAAGCCTTGGGGATGAAGAAACCCCACTGTGGTGGGGAAGCGGTGAGAGAGAGCAGAGGGTCCAGGAGCCAAGCAGAGGACAGGAGGGATGCCCTCAGTACAGCTTCCCATACTTTAGCTCCTGCACCACCTCGGGGTGCTTCCCTGGCTCCCAGACATTGGGACTGGGTCACAGCTGTTCCCCAAGCCACACAGGAGATCCCAGGGCTCCCTTCATCCTCGTGTATCTAGACAGCAGAGATTTTCCAGAAGCAACTGTTATGAACAGGGTTCCTCCATTTCAAAATGGGGATCCACACTGAAAGGCACCCGTCTGGTTAGACCCTAAGAGTCCCTACAATGTTCTGGGCTGTAAAAGTCAAGCAGAGGTGCCAAGTATCCTATGGCTGATCTCTGATACCAACCTTAACCCTGGTCCAAGCCTCCTTATGGAGCCCCTATGTTAGAAAGTCTACCTTTATACCATGTGGGACCCCTCCCCCATCTTTGCCTAGTGACCTCTCACCTCAAGCACCTGCCTCCACCCACACACACCATCTCCTGACCCTGGAAAAACCCTGACTCCACTCCTGATATAGCCAGAGCTGGGCCCCTTCCCATTTGCCCTGCTGCCCTGAGGTCAGTGTTATGGCTTCAGCTTTCCTCTGAGCCCTACCTGCCTGAGCGCTGCTAGAAGGCAGGGCGGCAGGACATCCCAAGTGTGTCCCAAATTGGGCAGAACAGATGTATTCCTGGCATTGCACTTTAGAAATCAGAATGTAACCTGTCATGGAAGGATATGTAGAGGTGATTAGATTCACTATTATTCAATAGAGATAATCAGCTTTCAGGTGAGACAATCAGGTGCAGTGATTAATTAAATGACTTGCCCTTGGTCACTGAGGCAGCTAGTGACAGAGCTGAAACCAGGACCCAGGCTCCCCACTCCTGGATCAGTTACTAACTGGGCTCTTGCTGCTTGAAAACCTGCCTGCTGTTTATAGCATGGTTTCTATCAGAAAATGTGTTCTGAGTTCCAAAGCACATTTCAGAGAAATTTGGAACAGGACTCATTCTGAGCTGGAAACCATCTGCTCTGTATAAGGTCTGTCTGTCTGTATGTATGTATGTCTGTGGACTTGCTGGAGGGGTCAGACTCGGAGAGGTGATGTCACTTCTGCACTGATTTGCCCAATGGAAGGATCTTCGGGTCTAAGTGCCCTCAGGACTCTGCCTTAAAGTCAGTCCAAAAATCACTGGGGAGGGGAACCTCTTTTAATCTCCCAAGGCCATGCTTACTTACCTTTTTTATTTTTTTCACTGCACTGTTTCTAGAGGAAAGAAGCTGAATGAAACCATTTAATCACTATGATTTTGGAGAGAAAACTTCCATGATCTCATTACTTCAAGTACCAACTGAAGTTCATCTTTCTTGTACCCTCAGCCTTCAGGGAAGATAAGGTGACACATGACATTCTTGGGGTGATGGTGGCAGTAATGATGACACTATCCCCATACTCTCTTTTACTCTACCCAGTGACATTCATGGGACGAGAGAGTCCAATTCTGATGACATGTTGTCCTCTTGGCTCTCTCTTCTTCTCCCCTGAATGACACCAATCAGAAATGCCTTTGAGCATCACTGTCCCACACAGAGCCGGTGGAGGGCTTTCCCACCTCAGTTGCCTGACTGTGGAAGTGTTTCTCCCCAGCCCCATCATCACATCATCCCTCAGCCTTACTCTGCGGTAGTGACCTTCTCTATGACCCTGCTACATGGACTTCTAGGAGACACTAAGGGGTCACCGTGTCAAGTTTCTGTGTTAAAAATACTTGTACTCTGAGTGTCCCCTCTTTCCTTTGAAGACACATCAGGGGTGGGTTCTTGCCTCTGAACAGATGCAGATATGATGGAGAGAAGAGGAAGGTAATGATCGGCCTATGGGGGCTAAGCCTTTAATAGTCCAGCTCTGCCACTTCATCTTTGAGGCTCCGTTTTCTTCTCTGTCATGTGAGAAGCCAGGACCAGGGAAGCCCTGAGGTCGTACTGGCTCTCAAGACCTTTGAGCCTCCAAAGGCAGCAGGACCCGGACTTCCTTGCAGGAGGGCAGCTGATAAGTGAGAGAGGCCTCCCTTCCAGAAACAGGCTGAGGGTAGCAGAGAGGAGCGAGGTGTTGGTGAGGGGGATGTGGTGGGGCACTTGCCTCTTCTGACGCCCTCTTCCCTGGAATTGGGGCAGCAAACCCTTGGAGATGAGGCACACGGAAGACCAGGAATAACTCAGGATGAAAATGGGTGAGGGGTGCTGGCAGAGTTGCCCCACCCCTCGTGTAAGAACATGACTTTCCTCCACCCTTGCTGCTGCCTCGCTCTTCACTCTCCCTCTTTGTGGGTGTGGGTGTGAGGGGGTCAAGACCAGAAGAAACCCCGGGCCTCTCACTTCATCCTATTTCCCAGGGCACAGCCAGATGCATAGCTGAGAGGATCCCAGACCTCCATTACAAGCAGGAGGGTAAAGATAATTCCATTACCAGTAATGGTATGTTGTAAATATCCCATCTCCACCTGTTAATTAGTGCCCCCCACCACCCTGACTAGGAAGCAATGCTGTGTAATCATGGCATTTTGTGGGTAGTGCTGTTTATTATATCTGGTATTTCAGTGGCTTGTGTGGGAGAAAGAACTAATTATAGCTCTCTGGTTCCAACCCGTTCCAACCTGTTCCCAACCCCATCCTTTCCTCCCATTCCCCTCACGTATAAAGCCCGTATAAAGCCACGTATGTGTAAATAAGCAGAATAAATACACAGCGCTGGCTCGCTGTTCACTGAGGCGGGAGGGCGCTTCACCAGGCAGCAAGCACCGAACACGAAGCCACGGGCTGGCTCTGGTGCCACCACTGAAGGACAGAGAGGCCTTAGGGCCCCCTGTGAATGTCTCTGGGCCCCAGTTTGCTCTTCCTAAACTGGGGATAACAAATCAGCCCTGCTTGTGCTCTGAGCTTGTTATAGGGTCAAAACAATGAAATTCTGGAAGCTGTACAATGTTATATACAGTACATGCACGAGTAGATTCTTAATAATTGTATCGTGTGTGTGTGTGTGTGTGTGTGTGTGTGTGTGTAATTCCCTCTGTAGATTCTTCTGGAATATATCTGTATCCAGGTTTCTTTGGAAACCTAATCAAACTAAGAAACAGAATCAGAATGATTAGTTACAAAAAAGTCAGCGATGGGGGTGATTTAGGCAATAGAAAGTGGGAGTGCGAGGGACACGCTAGCTATAAGAGGCAACGGGATTGTGGGTAGACAAAGAGAAGGTTCAAGATAACAATGGGTCAAAGGTATCACCAGTAGGTACAGAATTTGTGGGGAGCACATATTTAAAACATAGAAGGAGAACCTAAAAATGGGGGAGCACACTGGAGGAAACTTAGAGAGGCGGAGGAGGGCTGGGGTGAGATATAGCTGAGGAGAGGAGGAAGAAAAAAAAAAATATATATATATATATATATATATATATATATGAACTATTTATGTAATTCGTTTCATCTGTATCTGAGAATGAGAGCATGTAAACAAACCAGGCATAGATGAAAAATGGAAAATGACAAAATTTTCTTAAAATACCGTAAATCTACATTCACACTGGTATTGGTAGAAAATAACAGCCTTGTCGGCACTGTGTCCCTGGGACGGGGGGTGCCGCAGACATTATTCTACACAGGGGCCATGGTTTGGCTTTTGTTACCAGACATTGTGGAGGGTGAGGCATTTTATCATTTATAATCCCCCGAACAACTCTTGAAATTAGGTTTTACTACCGATCAGGACACTGAGGGTCAGAAAACATAGATGTCTTGCCCAAGGCCACACAGCCAGTTAGAGCCAGTTAGTGATAGAGCTGGGATTCAAAGCCAGACCTGATTTCTGAGTTACTACATTGGGGGCCACCTCTCATGGTGAACAGGAGGGTCCCTGCTCACATTAGGCCAACATTAGGTTGGAGAGGACAACATCAAAACCAAACTCTCTTCAGCTCAAAGCCTACATCCTTGCCATCACACCCCATTCCCTCATGGAAAAACCCAACCTGTGCTCATCCTGGAAGCTCAGGAGAAAGGTACCAAGATCAGCGATAGTCGGTGGTTTACTTCCTAGTCTTTCCAGGTCTCCTGCAAGGCTCAGAGGATGCTGCTGTGATTGTTGGAGGCAAAACCTTGACTAAATTGTGCAAGCACCAAACACGAAGCCACAGGCTGACTTACCGTATGACCCAGTGATTCTACTTTTGGGTATATAACCAAAATAAATGAAAGCAGGGACTTAAAACAACCACCACCCCGCCCCCCAAATTCAAACTGCAGGTCAAGGAGAGGCCAATTAACAGAGCTTGCTGATGATTCACAGAGACAAAAGCAAGAGTTTGCTTCAATGTGTCCAATCTGTAGAAGCTAAGAGAACATAAATTAAAGCAATAGAGGATAAAGACGAAAAGTAAAGCCCTCCCTTTGTCTAAAGAGGAAAAGAAAAAGAAAAACTCTAGGCTAATAAATTCTTCCTAAATTAAGGCAAAAAGTATGCCTTTCTACTAACTCCCCCACATGGAGTGCTGCACCACCTGAAATTCACTTGTCCAGGTACCTTCTCCAAACCCAAACCTGGCTCCCATAGGGGAACAGTGTGCGTGCGCCATGTGATAATCACATGCATAAAAACGAGGAGGAAAATTAAGGTCTTCCTGAGAGCATGCCAGCACCTTGGCAGAAGACTTCTGACATGTCTGTCTCAGGGACCTCACTCTGTGCAGTACCAGCTGCTGGCGGCTCCTTTAAGTCAAGCGTCTGGAGGGGTTTCCAGGAAGAGGGTGAGGGAGGGTTAGAACTAAGCTCTGAGCCCACAGGGCAGAGGGGTGATGTCTTATTTTCTCCTTTTCTCTCAGCCACATCCAACACATCCTTCAAGACCCTTCAGCTTCTGTCTGTTCCTGGAAGTCCTCTGGCTCCTTCATTCAGCCTTGATCCGAACATCCACTACAGTTTGTACTCTGGGTTGAAAGTGTTGATTCTATGATTATTTTGCCTCTATTAATTCTCTTTGTCCTGGTTTCAAGTGCTGTACAGTTGCCCTCCTCCCCCTCACTGCTGAGTAAAGCGTTGTCACTCAGTAAGTATCCTGCTGATCCAGTAACAGCCTAAGGATTTGGGAATTCTTGGTTTTATGGTTATCTAAAGACAGAGAAAGGGGAAAGGAAGGAAGATAAAGACTGAGTTTTGCCCTGGGGGAGAGAAACGCCCTCCTGCAGCACCCAGGATGGCACCCATGCCCAGTACAAGCTCTCTTCACCAAATAGGAGAAAATGAGTTATCACACATATTGTGAATCCCCAGCATCCAAATGTACCACAGGCTAAAATTGCTGGAACTGGCAAGTTATTTACCTTAAATAACAAGACTAGGAGGTAGAATATGCAGAACTTCTGGTAAGCTTGGTAATGACTCACTGTGAGTCTTTTTGTCAGACATGTTGAAGGTTTGGCAAGAATATACTCCCGATGCAAGCTCCATTAGAACTTGTATCTGCTTTGCTTTGGAATCAGGAATTCACTCTTCATTTGCTTTCTTGAACCCACTCATAAGAGTTAGATTCCAGCCCCAAGGAGCCCAGGAAAATTCCACTGTCCATGATGCCAGATTTCAGCTTTGATCTTTCCTTCCCTGCTCAAAACTTCCCATCTCTCCTTTTTTTAAAAAAAAAAAATATATATATATTTTATTGATTTTTTACAGAGAGGAAGGGAGAGGGATAGAGAGTTAGAAACATTGATGAGAGAGAAACATCCATCAGCTGCCTCCTGCACGCCCCCTACTGGGGGTGTGCCCGCAACCAAGGTACATGCCCTTGACCGAAATCGAACCCGGGACCCTTCAGCCTGCAGGCCGATGCTCTCTCCACTGAGCCAAACCAGTTAGGGCTCCCATCTCTCCTTTTCATCTGCTGGATGAGTCAAAAGTCTGCCATGAATGACCCTTGGGTACTGGAATCTGTTTGAAAAAAGAAATCCAGCCACAAAGGACATCTGTGGGCATTAGAACATGAACTAGACACAGGTGCTGGTAGGACATTATTGTTCATTTTGTTGGCTGTGATAACGGCAATGTGGGTATGTAAGTACACTGATGTATTCAGGGCCATGAAGTCTGCAGTTAAACACTGAAGCATTCACTAAAAATCAAACTTTTTGATAGCTAGATAGAGAAGAGAGAAAGAGGAAGTAAATATAACGAAATGTTAGCTTTTGTTAAATTTAGATTGTGGATCTATGAGTGCCCCCTGTTCCATCAGAAGTATAGAATTATAAAATTTCTCTTGAGGAAATAAGTATCAGAAGTTTGTGTCTGCTATGGGCTGGAGAGCTAAAGGCCAGAACGGGGCAAGGATGATGTGTGGCTCTCAATCCCAAACTGTATGAGCATCTCTAATCAAATGGCATTCTAGGGAGAGGCAGTTCGAGACTGTTTTGAATCCGAGAGGTGAATCTATGGGTGCTCACTGCCCTTTTCTTTCAACTTTCATGAATGTTTAAAATTTTTTCATAATAAAAGTGGTATGCAGATTCTTCAAAAAATTAAACATAGACTTATCGTATGACTTAGCAATTCTACTTTTGGGTATATAACCAAAAGAAAGGAAAGCAGGGACTTGAAAAGATATTTGTATACCCATGTTGATATTAGCATTATCCCCAATAGCCAAAAGGTGGAAGCAATCCAAATGTCCAAAGACAGATGAATGGATAAACGAATGTATTTATTCCAAATATAAAATGGAGTATTATCCAGCCTTATAAAGGAAGGAAATTCTGACACACGCTACGATATGGATGAAGCTTAAGAACATTATGTTAAGTGAAATAAGTTAGCCACAAAACAACAAATACTGTATGACTCCACTGATATGGGGTA
This sequence comes from Myotis myotis, assembly GCF_014108235.1. Taxonomy (NCBI): domain Eukaryota; kingdom Metazoa; phylum Chordata; class Mammalia; order Chiroptera; family Vespertilionidae; genus Myotis; species Myotis myotis. The sequence goes on from NW_023416315.1 coordinate 52,911,261, forward strand.
CCTAGAATAGCCAGGTTGCAGCAACAGAAAGTGGAGCAGTGGTTACCAGCTGGGGGGGGACTTCGAGTTTCATGGGCATAGAGTGTCAGTTGGGAAGATGAGAAAGTTCTGGAGATGGACGGTGGTGATGGTTGCAATGTAAATTTACTGAATGCTATGCTTCAAATGGTGAATTTTATGTTATGCATGTTTTACTATCATTAAAAAAGTTTCATAATAGGGAGTTGAAAGAAAGAAATTAGGAACCCTAACGTAAGCTTCCTCAACCTGGCCCTCACAACCATCCCAGCTCCACTGAATGTGCCTCGCTCAGGGCTGGGCCCTGCACACACCCACACCCCCCAGCCTCGTGTGCCTTTCCTCTGGCTAATCCTGCCATCTGAACTTCCTCCCCTTCCTTTTCCATCTGCCAAATCCCACCCATCTGGGGAGTCAAGCTCAGATGTTGTCTTGTCTTTAAAACCCTTCCCAACTCTTTTGACCGGGGTGACCCTTTCCTTCTCTGAGTCCTGCTGCATTTAGTTTGTATTCTCCATAAATGTTTGTTTACTCCTATAAACAAAATCAATGCTCAGATCCTGGCCAAGGCTTAGCTCACTGGATATAGCGCTCATTTGAGAGTCCTTGCAGACGTACAGGAGCATAAATTTTCCTTCAAAGAAACATGCCTATTAGAAAGGTTCTGGGTAACATGGGATTGAGAGCTAAAGGCCAGAGCTGGGACATTATAATCCCTACCCTCAATCCCAAACTCAATAAAATATGTCTAGCCATTTGATATCTCAGGATGGGCCAGGCAGTTTGAGGATTTCTGGCTTTGAAAACCCAAATGCAAGGTAAGCCAAATTATAGAGTATAATATGTGTCCTTAAAATCCTGCTAGGACCCTGCCAGCCCCCGCAGGAGCTGGGAATGAGGCCGGCCCCTCTGGAGATGGAGAGAAGCAGGCAGAGCTCTGATTCCCCACCAAGTAAAAATCACTTGGTTCTGAGTGGGGTCTGATCCCTCCAAACCCACAGTGAGGTATTTTTGTGGAATAGGATATAGTTCCGGAAAACACAAACAAATTAGAATGTGTCACTTGAGAACAGAAACCCCCAAAGCTACTTCATAGCAGCCAAGTGCAGAGCTGGGCCTTAGGAGCCCACAGTGCACGGGCATCAAGCAGGACAGGCAATGACCTCCTGACTCAAAGGAAAAGCATTGCCCCAAAACCCAGGAAAGGAGGGAGGACGTTTACAGAAAGAGAAGCGACGATTTACCCTTTGACTCAATTTTGGCCTGCCCTCTCATCCTCTCCTTTAAGCCTAAATGTTTTTCTCCTTTTTTTTTTTTTTTTTTAAGAAATGTTAACTTCAAAGGAAATGGATCTTAAGTGTTTGAAGTATTTCTAGGTGAGAAGTGAAAATGTCCCTTAGTAGTAATTGCTTGGGCTGAGAACAAGACGTTTCCCACCCGTGGGCTTGGTCCCTGAAGGCCCCCTTCTGTCATACACTGCTCGCTCGGTTCCCCCAGCAGCCGTGGGTTTCAAAGAAAAAAGAGACTCTCTCTGCCTTTTTAGAGATCCCAGGCACATCATTGAGGTGCTCATGCCAGTCACCATACTGCAAACATCCTTTTCCCCCAAAGTCTCTGAACAATACCCTGTTCAGACCCAAAGGTGTCTGGGAAAACTATGGATGCCACACCATTAAGATTCATTGAGACATCACCCCAAAATGAATGTCTTTGTCACTGATCAAGGACAGTTTTGAAAGTACAGGGAGTGCCACTCTCGCGATGACTTTGACAGCATGGCGCTGCCTAGCAACAGCTGGTATCCTTGGTGCGTAGTGTGTCATTATTAGCTAATCAGAGAGAAGCTCCTAGGAGGAGCTGGGCCTCCCACACTCACCAATAACCCCAAGCTCTAAGCGGTGCGTGCGTAACAGCTCTCGCTACTGCTTCTTTCTGAGCTACATTAAGTTGTGTATGGATGCGTCTTCCTTTTTCCAATAGGCTGTACAAATGGAAGTCCAGGCCTGGAGATGACCCAGTTTCAAAACCTATTTACTAGAGAGACAGCTCCATGGGTCCAGCAGGAGCTATTAGGTGAGCGGCTACGACTTCCTCGTTACGGCAAGCTGGCGATGGAGACACAGATACTCTTTCCCTTTACGTTATACGTTATCCGTGTAATTGACAGAGGTGAGCCCAGAAGAGCTACACATTTATTTATCTTTTAGCATGAATTTTCTACTATAGCTCCTGGGCCTTATAAGAGTGGTGGTGTCGGGGAAAAGCGATCAACTTGCTGGCGTGTTTCTACTGATTGCGGGGTCAGAGTCAGGGGTTTGTCTCTGCCAGAGTAGAGAAACCCAAGAAGACCCGGTTCCTAGATCCTGTTGATCGAGGCGTGGTGAAACATGCCAGGCTCGGTCGGACTTTGGGTTCTGCGAAAATCAAGTAAATCCTTTCTGCTGCCTGGATAAAGTACCACAAGACAGCTTTTGGACTGTCCCAGGACACTAATATGGATGAGTTTACAGAAAGGGTATATTCATACCATCTGCAAGTCTGGAGTTTTTTTTAATTAGGAGGAAAGATTTAATACAATATCCAGTAATCAGCATACAAATTAGTATTAGTAAATACAATAGCTGCTATACTACTTACCATCTCAAATAAAAATTTTTCCTACTTTATTGAGTTACAGCTGAAAATTTTTAATGTATTTAATGTGTACAACTGATTTATTGTACATATGCATTGTGAAATATTTACCACAATCGAGGATATTACCACACCCATCACCTCACATCACCCTTTGTTTATGATGACAACACTTAAGCTGTACCCTTTTAAGCAAATTTCGAGTATACAGTATAATATGTTTAACTATAGTTGTATTGTATTTTAGGTCTCCAGAATTTACTTATCTTGCATAACTGAAAATTGGTATCACTTGACCAAAATCTCCCCATTCCCCTCTCCCTCCCTGGTAACCACCATTCTACTCTCTGTTTCTATGAGTTTGGTTATTTTAGACTCAACATATAAGTGAGATCACACAGTATTTATCTTTCTGTCTCTGATTTATTTCACAGCATAACCTAGATTCTTCCATGTAGTCACAAAAGGCAGATTTTCACATATATACAAAATAAATTATTATTCAGCCTTAAAAGGAAATATACATATAAATAATGTATAAATATATGTGCCAAATTTATATAGTTAAAAATAAATGCATATTCATGTATATACATATCATTTCATTTATCCATTCATCTTTCAACGATGCTAAAGTTGTTTTGATATCGTGGCTGCTGTGAATAATGCTGAAACAAATAATGGAAGTGCAGATATCGTTTTGAGATACTGATTTCATTTCTTTGGACAAATAAATACCCAGAAGTGGGATTGCTGGATCATAAGGTGGTGCTATTTCTAATTTTTTGAGGAACCTCCATACTGTTTTCCATGAAGGCCACACCAGTTAAAACATCTGCAAGAACAGTAGGTAGGTAGAGTGGAACTTCCAAGAACCCAGGGTATTTGATTTCACCCATTATTTGTTTGCTTGTGTAGCTCTTGAGAAATGAAGGAATGTCTTGCTGACTCCTACCTAAATTTCCAACACTGCAAAACTTCGAAACTACAACAGTGCAACTGGGCACGTGAAACCTATGACTGCCATCCTGGTGGAAAAAGTTAATGCCAGCCTGAACTAGTCATTTCTCTGGTTCTCTTTCACTAGCTCTTCAACCATTTCTAGGACTAGTTTTGGGCATCACAGTAGGGTCCTTCTGATAGGTAGGAAGGGGCTTAGGGAGGGAGCACAACAACATCAGGAGGAAGAAATAATGAATCTGCTTCATTGTTGTGAGGAATTCAGCATGAATCAATTAAAGTGGCAAGAACAGTTTTCACCTAGAGACGAGTAGCTCAATCTTTAGTGAGCTCACAGTTATGCTCACAACGGACCAGGTGGTCATATTGCTGATGCCCTTTTTCAAGCAGAAAGTCATGTGTATTGTCTTTCTCAGGTGAGCATCTCCCGTCAGCATCTCCAGTCAACATCTGATTGTAGGGATAACAGGACGAAAGCAATTCAGGGTGAGTCCTTTTTGAGTACCTACTATGAGCCTGGCGTCGGACCAGGCATTGCACCAAAGGCACACCTGAGCTGCTTCCTGCTCCTCTCCAGGAACTTTTTGGTCACGTGACAGACATTCATGTTGAAATAATAGCATCTGAGTAAGTAAAACTGGCTCACTGGCAGAAATATCCTCTGTAAGTCATCTAGATGCACCGAATGCCTCAACAGACACAACCTCATAACTGTGACAGCAGCACCCCTGTCCCCCAAAAGTCAGCGGATGAAAGGCTAAGAGGGGTGTGTGGCTTGGTCACTTCAGCAAGTAACTACAGGTAAGTGGGCAAAGGCGTTTCAACAGTAGGTCGGTAGAGAGTGGAGAATGGGCTTCCTGCAGAAAGGAGTGGCCTGCAGGATGACCACAGGGGAGGGGAGAGAATCGGCATGAGTTTTGGGTTGTGTGACAGAAGACAGCGCAAGAGTGGGTGGAGAGAAGCCCAGAAATGGAACTGTGTGGGCGAGCATGTGGTGATGGGAGACAAATGTCAGGCGGCAGGAAAACGCAGCAGGAGGCGGTGGGCGGGCAGAGGGAGTCCACGCCACGGGGTGACAGAAATGGGGTGAACACATGAAGGCTTAATGTTTTCCCTTTATTAAAAAGGGGACTGCTAATTATAGCTCCTCTTCATGAAACCCCTTTAAATTCTCAGTTGACAGTGTACAAGCAAAGACAAGCATAGGGAAGGATTCACCTGTCCCCAAACCCTTTTTAGTTGGGGACAAATGCTCTTCGGTAATTTACTTCTGACCTAGTTAAATTAACCAGAAATAAAATTTGGATTTCTAGGAACTCGGAAGCAGGAGCAGAATTTTGTCCCTTGACTGTAATAAGTTATGAGGAGTTTAGGGGATTCCAAACTCACTTTTTCTAAGCCAAATGCTTCAGTTTCCTTATCTGTAGAATAATATGTATCATGTACTTGAGTTCTAGAATCATTGTAAAGATAAAAGGAGATGGTACATCTAAAGCGTTGAGACTGACACAAAGTATATGCTCGGTAAAACAATATAAATATTATCTAAGCTTCCCTCCATGCTGATATTCCAAAGTTCTATGAATTTTGTCAAAACTAGTTTGATCTTCCTCCAAAGAAGGAGGGCTGTGAATGCCCTAAAATTTCATGCAAAGAGTAGGTCATAGGGGACCTGCCTGCCTGGCTCACAGTGTGCTCTCTGTTGCTGTAGTGGCCTCACACTACACAAAGTAGACTCTGATGAGCATCCCACCTTCTTGGCATAGCCAACTGGTCTGACTCAAGCTAGGACAATTAACTTTTTCTCCTGGGGTTTTGAAATTTGGGGCAGACATGGAGTCTGGGGTTAATGGAACTGAGTCAGGAAAAGGACTACCCCCCCCACACCCCCCAAAACACATATGTTTCAGCTGCTGAGCCCCCAGGTTTCTTCCTGGTTCCTGCCCTGCTTTTATAGGTGGTTATCTCTCAGTCAGTTCCATCAGTTACCCCAGGGGCCTTCTTTTTTTAAAAAATTGATTGTTTATTTTATCTTTACTGTTGAAAGTATTACAGATGTCCCCCTTTTCCCCTTTATTAACCCCCTCTACCCCCTCCCACCCTCTCCTCAGGCCTTCACCACACTATTGTCTATGTCCATGGGTTATCCATATCTCTCTATATAAAAGCCTAAGCAACCATTACGACTGGTCAACTGGTCCCTATGACGTGCACTGATCACAAGGGGGCAAGATGCTCAATGCAGGAGCTGCCCATTAGTGGTCAGTGCACTCCCACAGCCAACCTCCTGTGGCAGGCCAACCTCCTGTGGTCCCTCCCCATGGCCGGCCGGCCCCTATTGGCCCCGATCACTGGCCAGGCTGAGGAACCCCACCCATGCACAAATTTGTGCACTGGGTCTCTAGTATGCTTATAAGTTCTTTGGTTGATCTCTTCCATCTCCCACCCCCTCCCTCTAAGATTCTGCAGTCTGTTGCATGCTTCCAGGTCTCTGGATCTATTCTGTTCATCATTTTATTTTGTTCATTAGATTTCACATATCAGTGAGATTATGTGATACTTGTCTTTCTCTGACTGGCTTATTTCACTTTACATAACACTCTCAGGTACCTCCATGCCCAGCTGCCTTCTTTGTTGGTTACATTAGCCAGAGTAGATCTCCATCGCTTGCAAACAAAGGGCAGACCCACCATACACACATGGATGTATAGTCACATTATTTAGAAAGAAAACCCATTGCTTTCATAATAGTTTCAAAGTAGTCTTGACTTCCTCCCAAATGGTTAAAATCCAAGCTACAAAACCTTCATGTAATAAGGAAATAGAGAGGTAGTTCCATGGAGAACAAAGGTAACGTGTTATTTGGTTCACTGGAGAGGCAAGTTCTTGAGAGTGGATTTTAATGCTTTTTACTTCTCCAATATTTTGGAGTCTGAGGAATGGTGCTGAGGTTCCTGTGAAGTCTCCAAACAACCCATTGAACTAGAATGCCACCAATAAGTAGAGAAGATTTTTAATCAAGTCATCTCCCAGGAGAGAAATGGGCTGAAGGAAGAAACAGAGAAAACTAATTATATCCACAACAATTCAAAGCCTGGAAGAGGGGAGTGAAATTTCAAAACCACCTCAACGCCTCAAAACCCCTGAAGTCTTGTAGGAACCACCTGCCCACACGGCCCAAGGTTCCTGGTCCTTCTGACAGTGATGAATGGATGCTGAAAGGTGCTGAAAGGCAGATGGTTCTGACAAGTCCAGAGATCAAAGAAAACCATGTCGTGATTGTGTGGGGGCAATGAGCTCAAAAAGAAGCCCCGGAAAAAGAGTCCGATCTCTGTAACACCACGGAGCCCAGGTGAGGCCGCCAAACGAGGAGGCAGTTGGAGAGCTTTTCAGCAGAGGGTGGTAGAGAAGAGAGTGGCTAGCTTCTGATTTGTCAGGGAGTGGCTCTTCTTGCAGAGACAGGGGTGGGACTGAGGAACTGATCAAGGCTGTTTCTAGACCAGTGGTTCTCAACCTTCCTAATGCTGCGACCCTTTAATACAGTTCCTCATGTTGTGGTGACCCCCAACCATAAAATTATTTTCGTTGCTACTTCATAACTGTAATTTTGCTACTGTTATGAATCATAATGTAAATATCTGATATGCAGGATGTATTTTCATTGTTACAAATTGAACATAATTAAAACATAGTGATTAATCACAAAAACAATATGTAATTATAAGTGTGTTTTCCGTTGGTCTTAGGCGACCCCCTGTGAAAGGGTCATTCGACCCCCAAAGGTGTAGCGACCCACAGGTTGAGAACCGCTGTTCTAGACTCACCTAGGATAGGGATAATTAAGACCAACGGGTGGCCCAGGAATAACCGGCCAAGTTCTAATGCTATTAGTAGGATTTATGCCTTGGACCATGGCTGAGAATAAGCAGGACAGACGGGTAGAGCTGGATAAGGATGTGTACCTGACCCTGTAATGGTAAGGGCTATTTGAAACACGGTCTGCTAACAGTTAAGTGGGTGCTAATGTTTTTGGAACTTAAAAGTCTGTTTCCCCTACTTACTCTAAAGTATGAGTTACTTGTGAGTTCAAGGTTATATGTAATATGTTTCTAACTTTTTTAAATGTAAATGTTTATATAAAAAGTACAAATAGGTGGGTTGAGTGGAGGATCTCTGCTAAGCCTACCTGCAAGGGTGCCCTCTAAAGAGGAGCCGCTGATGGGAGGGCCCCTGAGTATGGATACAGAAGGAACTCAAGGGATCTGGTTCAACTTTCAGGGCTGATCCTGCAACATGTTATTCTATTTCAGTAATGGACATATTGCACGTGCTGAAGATGTGGCAGAATTAAGGACCCTGTAACATCAGGAACCGGGTCCTAAGAGTTATTCTGGGAAGTAGGAAAGACAGGGAAAGGGTTCTCCTTTTTGGTGGAAAAAAAATTGGGAGGTATGGCTTTTTGAAAACCCACATAAATTTGTTAGGACAGTCACTTGGATTAAAGAATCTTTGGGTTTAATTTTGAATTCAGGGCTTCATAACAAACTTAGGAAGACAGTGTGACTTATCTGGAAACAAAGGCGCGGAAAGAACATGTCAGAATCCTAGCTGCTCCATGAGGGAGGTGAGGAGACTATGTCAGATGGATTTCCACACGACACAGGTTATCAAAATACTGGGTTATCTGTAAGCTCTCAAGTGGAACTTGACACACGAAAGTGGTGAGAACATATTTCAGAACATATAAGCGTACAACTGAATAGAATAACAACCACCAAATAACCCAATTTAAAAAATGGGCAAGCGGCCTATATAGACATTTCCCCCAAAGAAGACATACAAATGGCCTATAGGTCTACGAAAAGCTGCTCACCATCACTAATCATCAGGTAAATGTAAATTAAAACCACAGTGGCATATCAACTCATATATGTTAAGATTTCTCTTACCAAAAAGGCAAGAGATAACATGCTGGGGAGGACGTGAAGGAAACAGAAACCTTGTGCACTGTTCATGGGAATGTACGGCCACTGTGATAAACAGTATGGAAGTTCCTCAAGACATTAAAACTACAACTACCATATGAACCAGTGTTTCTACTTCTGAGTATATATTTTTTTAAATGAAATCATTATCTCAAAAAGATACCTGTACTCCCAGTCACTGCAGCATTATTCACAATCACCAAGGTATGGAAACAACCTAAGTGTCTGTGGATGGATAAATGGATAAAGAAAACCTGGTGCATATATGTGTGTATACAATGGAATATTATACAGTTATAAAGAAGGAAATCCTATCATCTGTGACAACATGGATAAAACTGGAAGATGTTATGGCAAGTGAAGTAAACCAGACAGAAGAAGACAACTACTGCATGGTTTGACTTATATGTGAAATCTAAACACACACACATAAAACAAAATAAAATAGTCGAACTCGTAGAAACAGGGAGCAGAAAGTGGTTGCCAGGGGCTGGGGAAATAAGACACAGGTTTGAGGATCTATTGTATAGCATGGTGACAAAAGTTGATAACACTGTTGTTGTATAATCAAAATTTGCTGAGAAAGAAAAATTTAAACGCTCTCTCTCACACACAAAAGGAAAATAGTGAGGTAATGGAGGTATTAACAATGTATATGTCCATCAAATCATCATGTTGTAACTTTACATATGTCTTATATTTTTATTATAAAACTAGAGACCCAGTGCACGAAATTTGGCACGGGGAAGGGGAGGGGGGCGTCTCTCAGCCTGGCCTGAGTCCTCTCGTAATCCAGGACCCCTCACTCCTTACCGTCCGTCTGTTCACTGCTACTTACCATTCGGCTCTGCTCCTTAACACTGCCATGGAGACAGGAGAGGCTCCTGCCACTGCTGCTGCACTTGCCAGCCATGAGCCTGGCTTCTGGCTGACCAGCGTTCCCCCTGTGGGAGCGCACTGACCACCATGGGGCAGCTCCTGTGTTGAGCGTCTGCCCCCTGGTAGTCAGTGCACATCATAGTGACCGTTTGTTCTGGTTGTTCCACCATAACGGTCGCTTGGGCTTTTATTATATAGATTATTTTTAGAGTGTAAATAAATTTTATTTGTTAGTTAAGCTGGGGGGAAATTATCCAAAAAAGGGAAGATAAGCAACTCTGCATGTTAAAATTAAAAGCAACTGCAGGAGTTCAATGCCAGTGTGAACTTAAGCCAAGTGAAGGCACCAGTGGTAACACAGGGATCCAGGTCAGACTGCAGCCTCCTATGCTAGCACAAGCATCACGCAGCTTGGGGCAGAAAGGCCAGTGTGATCTCAGAGCCCCCACGTTACCAAGGAGAGTGGGGTGGGAGGATGTAGAAGTGATGGTAAAGGTTCCTGAAGGGAGGCAAGGGGCTTCTGTGGATTTTCACTAGCAGAGGTCGCTGTGATGTCTGCCCTTGTCAAGAGACTCCAGACACGTGGAGAAGCTCAGCACTTTGGCTGAGGCATGACTCTGAGTCATGCATGTTTTGGGGTTTGTTTGTGGGACTGAATCATTTAACTGGTGAGAAAGACTAATCTACTACCTGGCATACAAACTCAATGTATTAGTGTCATTATCCCTTGTTGGTACACATGCATTAACACTCATAAAGTGATTATTTTTTAAATTGCTCTTCTTGTGAAAAAATAGTCCATCAAAGGAAACGATCTGCTAATGCTGATAATAGATGAGAAGAGGTCTTAGAAAGTGGTATTTTGTTTAAAATAAAAAGTAGAATGTCGAACTTGGCAGCAGATCAGACATATGAAATAAACAAGTTCACTCGGGGACCAGGGAGATTAGAAAATGTAATTTATGAGTGTCTTGGCCAGTGCAAAAGCTATAATTTATGGGGGAATGTTTAATACTGTAGCAATATTCATAAATTGGTAGATTTGAAAAGGTCTTGGACCTCTCCCTTAGGAATCTCACTAGACTGTCAACTCTGGGAGGGCAGACCCTGTTATCTCAAATGATCCTGGTATCTAGAGTGGTGTCTGCCACACAGGAGGCTGAGACAGGCAGCAGCCAAGAGGTGTAGTGCCTGCTGGTTCATAATGAGGACTTTGGATATTGATCACAGTGCAATAGTAAGACTAAGGACATTTTACACAGGGTACTGATATGTTTTAAAAGGTCACTCTGGCTGGATTGGGGCACAGATGTGATAGAAGGGCAGTGGCAGGAGGAGGCAGGCCAAGTCTCCCTAAGGAGAAGGCTACCGGAATAGACCACCTGAGGAATCATGGTGGCCTGCATTTGGGGATGCCCAACTGGTTCAACATAAATTGGAGACTAGAGCCGATAGAGCTCCTGATGGACTGGGTGTGGGATTGAGGAAAGAGGAATTGAGCATAATTTGAGCAACAGTTTGGACAGTGGTGCCACTGATGGAGACGGGCAAGACAAGAAGGAACTGGTTTAGAGAAGGAGAACCCAATTCTGTTGGGACAGGTGAAGTTTGAGATAAGTATTAGACATTGTGTGGTGATGGCAGTTAGATATCAATTAGATAGCAGAAGGTATCTGATCCTGGCTCTCTGAGAGGTAACTAGGATGGAAGATTTAGGTTTAGGATGAATAAATGAGTGCTTGAGGCCTACTCTCCAGAGTGAAAAATGGAAAATGTTCTGGCCAAGATGAAACACAAGAGTATAAACACGTTCAGCTCCCCTCAGTTATGAGAGAAAACATATAATCCTTGTGGACAAAAAGGAGGAATCTGAATTGTAACTGTCTTAAGGCATGAAAGTCCCCCTAGAGTTGCCAACTTCTCATAATAAGCCCAAAACTAAAAGTGGTTAGGGATTTTTTTTTTTTAATGTTTGAAATGTTGGCTACTAAAGGCCCTCATTTTCTTGATTCATTTAAATATATTTGAGACTCATTATGCCTCCAATAAGGTAAGGTTGGATAGTTGGAAAAAAGTAAAGAAAATAGAAATACTTTTTAAATAATAATGTATAAGTATTTGATGCTTGGGAAAGAAAAGAAAGAAATAAGACAAATGAAAGTTGCCTCTTCTGAGGAAGGAGAATCTTACACATCCCTCAGCTCTCTGAGAGACCAGGTGTGCACTGGAGAATCAAATGGAAACTCTTCCTCACATGGACATTATTTCAAGGAAAGAGCCTACATCTTTATTCAGAATGGAGAGGCTGGACTTGTCCATTATCTGACTTAAAGATGGAGAAGAATTTTAAAAATGTGAGCAAGGCCAAGAGAAAAATCAGGAGAAGCCACTGCTAAATTAACTACAAGACTCAGATTGGGGTGTGGGTGGGGCACATCATTAAATTATGTGGAAAGATCACAGTCACAACGATGCTACACTTGCCCCATGTCCACCGATCTCACTCCCTACATACTAATGGGTAGTGAAGCAAGCACATCAAAGAATTATGCTTTAAGCCCTAGCTGGTTTGCCTCAGTGGATAGAGTGTCAGCCTGTGGACTGAAGGGTCCCAGGTTCGATTCCAGTCAAGGGCACATGCCTGGGTCGTGGGTTCGATGCTCAGTGGGGGTTGGGGGGGGCGTGCAGGAGGCAACCAATCAATGATTCTCTCTCATCATTGATGTTTCTATCTCTCTCTCCCTCTCTCTTTCTCTCTGAAATCAATAAAAATATTAAAAAAAAGAAAGAATTAAGCTTTAAGATGTGGATTGTGTAATCGGGAGCAAAGGGTGGGGAGGCAGTGATGGATCTGACATCAGGGGCTTAGCAGCCACACATCAGCCTCTGTAACTCCCAGTTACAGGTCTGCCTTCTTCTGGATGTATATTTGAGTCTGAAATTTCCTGACAGACAGAGATGATACCCTGCCTCTAAAATGCAGCAAGACAAACACGCTGAGGCCACTCCCCTTACAATGCAATGATAAGCTGAAAAGATCAAATACAGCTGAGGATGATGACAACTTTTGTGAATAATTATCTTATGAATTAGGATGATGTGCTCTCAATTAATATTTGCTTGTAGAAAGGTATAGACTCCTCCCCCAAATAAACACACACAAACACACAGGACAACAAGAATAATAACAAACAGCCAGGTATTTACTGTTAGAAAGGAGAAAACATATCATCCTTTTTTTCTAAAAGGTATATTTTTATTTATTTCAAAGAGGAAGGGAGAGGGAGAGAGAGATAGAAACATCAATGATGAGAGAGACTCATTGATGAGCTGTTCTCCTGCACACCCCTCAATGAGGAGAGAGCCCACAACCCGGGCATGTGCCCAGACCTGGAATCAAACCGTACCTCTTGGGTCATAGGATGACCCTCAACCGCTGAGCCATGCCAGCTGGGCATATCATTCTTTTTTTAATGCTTAATCAAAACACGGGGACTGTACATAACTCCCAAATAATCTTAGTAGCACATAACATATTCTATTTCAGTGAGGCACTTGGTAAAATTGTATGTTCCGGCTAGAAAGGAAAAAACAATAATAACCTAAAAAATGTTGACACAAAACCCATCAAGTTTAGATAATACAAAGAAAATAATATGAGATATCATTTTCTAAAGGTGCAGAAAGGTTCCTACAATTTAATAGCAGTAAGATGGAGTCCCCTATTCAATTGCCTTAGAAAGGTTTTCACACACACAAAATATGATTGAAAGATTGAGTTATTCCAAGTGTTGTGTTATCAATCTAAAACATTCAGATAAACAGATACCCAGGTTTTTGTGCACAGCCAACAAATACTGACATACAAGAGATGGCAAAAGTAGATTTATAGTTGTTCATATGGAAAATAATACAGTAATTAATAAATAATAATACAAGAATAAACTCTGTGTTTCCCAAACTCACAACTGTAAACCTATTTTTGTCCCACACTGTAATTGACTTTTCTACTGCCCCCCATTAAACATTACAGAACTATAATTAGTTCTAGGTTACTGAGGTGATTAGCACAGATGTCTGAAGACTTTAATCAAGCAAACCCTGAAATATACATCTGGGCTGAAAATTTTGTCATTGAAATGTGCATTAAAATCTTTTTTATTATGGTATAGTTGACATACAATATTATGTTAGTTTCAGGTATAAAAATATTACCTTTTAATATTCAACTGAAATTGCTTTCAAATTTACATTTGGGGACAGGAAGTGGAATGCTAAGTAACTTATTAATCTATATCTAGAGGAAGAATAGATGGCTAGAAAAAGCTATCCTATGTGAAATTCTGCAAACTTATATCCATTCCCAAATTCTCCAGAGGTAAAACTATTTTCAGTGTATACCTGAACAATCTCCCAATTTGGTAAAAGTCTCCCCAGCATTGTTGGTGTTAGCCTGAACCAGAAGCCTTCATTTCTCATATAATGACCCTTATAGTTGAGAAAATGTGAGGCCACTTAGAATAGGGGAGACTCTTCCACTGGATGCAGGGGTTTGGGGTTATGGTGTCCTTCTCACTCTAACAACCGAAGTATAAGTGCACATCTAGCCTGGACCAGAGGGTGACTGGCGATTCTCCTTCACTCTCGGGACCGCCCCTTCTGCTCTCCTGTTACCCATTCTCCAGCAGCAATGAAAGAGCCAAGGAGGTCAAAGTCGGCCCTATAAGGGAAGATCACGTCTCTAATAACATGACACCCCATTGGAAGCATGGGAAGGAGAAGCTCCAGGCTGGTCAGAGGACCAGACAAAGGCGCTGTGGCTGACCAAGGGGCCCTGAGGATCACCTTTCCCTTAGGGTCTTCTCACTTCATCACCAGCTCCACCAGAGCCATGGTCCTAGCATTTGTTACCTGGCAAAGCTCTTTCAAAAGTAGGTAAAAGTAAGCTCCTCTTAGCTCCGTGAAAACAACTAGTGTGCTGGGGTGGGAGACAGTACAGAGAAGCATTCTGTACAAATTAAACCCATATGGACTGGGTTCAGTGAGTCACTTCCAGAGGATAGAGTGCAGAAAGGGAAAGGCAGCAACTACAAAAATAGTGGAGACACCTTCAGACACGCCCTTAACCAGCAATCAAGGTGCGCTTCCCATGCGAAGCCCTGCTGGCAGCGTGGCACCCTCAGGTGATGCAGGAGGAAGGTACTCACTTCTGGGATTCTTCCCTAAAGCCCATCACCCAGTCCTACTATGAAATCACACCTGACAAGTTGGAGGAAGAGACATTCGACAAAATACCTGAGCAACATTCTTCAAGACGGCCAAGGTCATGAAAAGCAAAGAGATGGAGACTCTGGCACGACGAGAAGAGACTTGAAGAGATTTGATAACTAAACGCAATGGGGCTTGGGGACCAGAAAAAGGACGTGAGTGTAAGAAGTGGTGGCACCTGAATAAAATCTGGTGTTTAATAGTAATGTACCGTTAATTTCTCAGCTCTGACAAGTGAACCTCAGTAAGGAAAGATGCTCACGTCAGGGGAAGGAGTGGAGGGTGCACGGGAAGTCTCTGTGCTCTCTCTGCAACTTTTCCCTAAAGCTAAAACCGCTCTACAATAAACACTTTATTTAAAAGGCACCCACGTTCCAAAAGAATCAATAGATCTTAATATAAAACAAAATTTTAATTCCTTGTTGATATGTTTTCTTTGTGGCGATTTCTGAAAATAACAGAAACAGCCTCTGTGTGATTATAGAAATTTATAAAATATACACAAGTAAAAACTGCCAATCAAAACATCACATTTCTACCACCTAGAAATAAACTGTTACTATGTGAGGGCATATTCTCTTTTTGGCTCGTGTGTGTGTGTGTGTGTGTGTGTGTGTGTATGTGTGTGTGTTTATTCTCATCATTGATATTTCTGTCTCTCCCTCTCCTTTCCTCTCTGAAATCAATATATATATATATATATATATATATATATATATATATATATATATAACCAATATGAGATCTTACAGTACATACTGCCCTACCAAGTCAATAATTTCTTGTTTTCCATTTCAGTAAATTTTCATACCATCTGATACTTTCACCACATTCTAATTTTCCCCCAAATGTCCTGACAGCTTCTTCAAACCAGGATCCAGACCAGGGTGATTGCATCAGATTGTTATGGCCTTTATTTCAAATCTAGCAATTTTCCCAGTTGCCCCTGATTTGTGAGGGCACCAAGCCAATGATACTGCACAATGTCTTAGCCCCAGATGTGGGATCACTTCCTTCTGGCAAGGCTTACACTGCTCCTCTATCCCCTATGTTTCCTAAAACTGAACGACTTGTCTAAGGACTCGATGGAGCCCGGACGGCATGGCTCAGTGGTGGAGCCATGAACCAGGAGGTCACAGTTCGATTCCCGGTAGGGGTACATCCCTGGCTTGCAAGCTTGATCCCCAGTGTGCAGGAGGCGACCAATCAATGATTCTCTCTCATCATTATTTCTGCTTCTCCCTCTTTTCCTCTCTGAAATCAATAAAAATATCTTTTTAGAAAAGCACAGGCTCAATGGATTCATGTTAAGTTTTTTCTAGACAACACTGTAAATGCTGTTGTGTAGTTGTGGTCAATTACATCAAAAGACATGTAACATCAGGCTGTTACCCATTAGTGATGCTATGCTTGGATACCAGATTAGAGTGATGATATCTTTCCCCGATATAATATAATTTTGCTTTTTTCTCTTGAGACCAGAAAGCAATCTGTATCATCAGTGGCATTTCGGCACTGTAGCAAATATCCGTTTTCCCAAGGAGCTGCATATCCAGTGACTTTCATAACAACGAATAATACCTTTCTTTGGGATTCATGAAATTATTTTAAAAATTCTTTCTATTACTATTAGTCTGTTTCCTTCAGTAAAGGAGAAATTCCCTAATCGTTTGGGTCTATATGGTCACCCTTAAATACAGTTCTAACAGAAAAGACAGGAGAGCTCTCTGGGCTGCAGGGCGCCTGGCTCCTGTGGCCCGCTTGTAGGGGCTGCGTTCCCCTGGGTGCACATGGTACACAGCCACGCTGGGCTCCACACAGGCACTAACAGACTCTGGCCTGAATGCAGGGCCACACCCACTGCAACCAGGCAAGGAAGCTCTGGACACTGGCCTTGCTTCTGGCTCTGCTGGAACCCCAGCAACTCCTTTCCCAGGACTGGCTTCTGGGAACTTTGGAACCTGAGAGATGTAACCTCACACCAATAAAATCTTCTTCTGCTGTAGGCAGTTAGGCAGACATGAGCAGAGCAAGGACCCTGGGCCAGTTGAATTTCAGCCCCAGGACTAGATAAGCAACAAAACTGGCCACAGCTAACGTCAGGACCAGCTGCATGGAGTAATGACTCCCTGCGCTGGAGCCAGCCAATCATTGAGTGGAGACCACAACCCTGAAAAGACACACCTGGAAAACTACTGCGTATTCTATTAAGATATTTCCCTGGGACCGCCTCGAAAATCTCCGCCCTGGAAACCCTTAGGATGGAGGCCTCAGTGCCCTCTCTTTCCAGGGAGCACCTCGTGCCTTTCTTTTTCCCTTTTCCCCCCACCTCACAGGCACGTTACCATTCCCCACTCCCACACTACAAGGGCCCTTCCTTTACCTTCATAGTGTGTCTCCTAAGCCTATTTCTTCTAGGAATTACTTCTTCTACCTCTTTAATTTACCAAACAAATGTTCTCTTACAAAACAAAATAGAGACAGGAGAAATGCTGCTGAAGCATTTAAAAGAATCTACTAAGCACTCAGGGAGAACAAAGAAGAGATAAATGCTGAGGGTATTACAAATATAAAATAGACACTTGCTTTGGCTTACGGAGATCAAGATAGGTAAGAGAGGACTGGCACCACTTCAGAGTCACCTTGGCTTAGTCCCTGGGCTGCTGGCTCCTGGTTACTTCCATGTGGCTAGTCCAGCCGTGGGCAAACTACGGCCTGTGGGCCGGATCCGGCCCGTTTGAAATGAATAAAACTAAAAAAAAAAAAAGACCGCACCCTTTTATGTAATGATGTTTACTTTGAATTTATATTAGTTCACACAAACACTCCATCCATGCTTTTGTTCCGCCCTCCGATCCAGTTTAAGAACCCACTGTGGCCCTCGAGTCAAAAAGTTTGCCCACCCCTGGGCTAGTCCCACTGAACTCCTCCAGGTGGAAAGCCTAGAGGGCTGTCTCCTTCTGTTGCTCCCCTGAGGCTTGCCCTCTCTATTTCCATCTTATATTGAAGAGTCCGGCCTCTTGCCCAAGAATGATCTCTCCCTTTAAATGAGATGCCCCACCACATCCTAATTACCATGGCAGTGTATTACTTTTTTATAGACCCATCAACATGGCCATTTCTAAATATACGACAAGAAC
The DNA here is from genome assembly GCF_014108235.1 of Myotis myotis. Taxonomy (NCBI): domain Eukaryota; kingdom Metazoa; phylum Chordata; class Mammalia; order Chiroptera; family Vespertilionidae; genus Myotis; species Myotis myotis. Next base: position 52,929,145 of record NW_023416315.1, read on the forward strand.
CATAGCCTCCAATAACGAAGAATTGGACAGAGTAACAGGGGGTTCATTTCCTTGTGGCTTCCTTACGAGAAAAATGGTGGAAGAACCCCTGGAGTCAAATTATTTCCCCTGGAACATAATAACCACCACCTACTGTAATAAGAAATAGGAGGTAATACAGTTTGCTTCCAACACCGATGTAAGTCCTGTCTGTTAAAATCAGCATCATAAAAGGTTTCTACTATATTGTTAACGCCTCGTCTCTTTCGCTTAAAAATAAGGGTATGGCTTTGACAACCTCTTGCAGGTGCAATCAAGATGGATGTAATGGGAGGACTTACTGTTTGCAATTCACAGAGCACATCACAACGACCCTGAGATGACGAGGCCAGTATTTTCAGGCTGCAGGCAGTTTCAAGTATGGGCCACAGTAGAACCTCTCCATTGTGTCATAATCAATCCAGGTTGTGCAATTTTAAACATAATTTACTCCTGCTAATTGTTAAAATCACAGGGAGATGAAACACCATTTAAATGGTTTAAAGGAGCAAAGGAAAGCCAATAATAATACTCATTGTCCAATATATAAAGTGAGGGTGGTGATCTGTCCATCAAATGTGTAAAATCCGGAAGGGAAAACCTCTGTCAGCATCCAAAAATACACTAAATTATGAAAAAGAAACATGGAAATAGGAAGACAAATTCTCAATTCCCAGGCATGGGACGTGGGGACATGTATCTTAAGACAAATACAAAGTGAATGCTAAATAGGATGCAGAAGGTGTTATGTACTCTGGGACTCGGTAATGCCGTTGGTGCACGGCCGCATTACATTCAGCACACGTGGACCCTTAGGAGTGGAAGGTCCCTAGTAATGATCTCGTCTATCAGATTAAATTTTCACAAATTTAGTTCAAATGCCAGACATGAGTACATAGTCACAAGGAGAAGATGGCCTACAAAAGTAAACACCAGAGTAAAATCAAGTGGCAAGTTACCAGTTTGGGGAAAGAAGTCCCACAGGTGCTTAGGCAGCCATCGCCAGGGGTGACATAGGCGAGAGCACTTTGAAAACGGCGGTTCCACAAGCAGAGAGACTCTTACACCAGATGCGGGTGAGGGTTTCTGATCTGTGCTATTACAGTTGTTCTCACTCTACGTCCGCCGGTCAGCCCACGTCCTCCCTCAAACAATGTCTTCTTCTTACCCACCTATGCGGTCTTCCCCGCTTGGAGAGGCACACAGCCAAGAACAGGTGTGAGAAGTGTGTGCAGAATTAAGGTTGGATCTGCTGTCCACACTATATGCCTGTATCTGTGAGCCTAGATAGGTAATAATTTTAAAGAATGCTTACTAAGGTAATATCGTATGCCAACTCTACTGTAATAAAAAAAATAATAAAGTTAAGAAAAAAATAAAAATTTGAAAACATAATAAAGAGTGGTTAGCCCAGTGGTTCTCAACTTTGGCTGCACATTAGAATCACCTGGGAATCTTTTTAAAATCCTGATTTCTGGGCCTCATCCTCCGGAAACTCTGTTTCTTTGTTACTAATGTTGTGGCCTCACCCCATAACAAAGAAACAGAATTTCCGGAGGATGAGGCCCAGAAATCAGGATTTTAAAAAGATTCCCAGGTGATTCTAATGTGCAGCCAAGGTTGAGAACACTGGTTTAGCCAAACCAGTGTCTGGCACCCTGGAGCCTCAGGAGATACCCTGAGAGATGCCACTGGCTCTTCCCTTAGGGACATGAAGGCCCGTTGGTGGAATCATGATTAAATGCTGATTTCCGTTCAAGAAGTATGAGTGAAGCACCAAGTCAGTGCCTGAGAAGGAGGTGTGCTCCTGGGCGTTCACAGTCCTGACTTTGCACGGAATACCCTGGAAGGGGATGGAGCACACCTGGGTGCCCTGCTCAGGGCTTCCCATCTACCAGCCACAGGTGGGCCTTAGTTCTCTCCTTAGAGCCACTCTACAAGGGAAAAAATGGGAGGGTCCTTTAACATCATGGACATTATCTTCCTTGTCTGTTAAAGTCCATCCCGCAGAGACGAGTGGGTGCATAACTCAATGCTGGCCCATGTGAGGAGGTTAGTGGCACAGATGGAACCCACTCCACACGTCCCAGGTGCACATTCTGACTGCTGAGCAGAGGTTTCGATGCTTTCAATCCCCCAACTCTGGACCCAGAAAACAGAAAGCAGCCCTGTAGTGGGTTCTGTGAGATGCTGCTCAGCTGGCCCCTCAGGACCCAGCCCTCATCCCCCAGCTGTCAGCGGCTGAAGGCTCGCAGCTGAGGCCCTCTCCCAGAGCTGTCCTGGGCAGAAGCAAGCTGCCTTATCCAAGGGTATGCCCTCCCCTGGGGGCAGTTTGAATCCAATGACCAGTCAGCATGGGGGTAAAAGACCTGGTCACCTTGTTTCTACGGGGTCCTCTCTGAAGGGCCCCCTAGGCTCTTGGGCACCTCATCAGTGGAGAAAGCCAGCCTACAGTGAGTGTAGAGAGAGGGCAAGGGGAGGAATTGGACAATCTTGTGTAAAGCTTTGCTGCAAAAAGGGGAAAAGAGGTGGAGGACCACCTGGCAAGGAGATTGGGTTCAAGAGCAGACTTTTTTAAGATGAGAAAAATAACAGATACTTATATGCTCCTGAGATGGATCCGTGGAGATAAAGAGAAGATGAGAGAAGTGTGCATTTGGCAGAGCAGTGCCAGAGGGGGTGGGATCTTGGGGCAGAGGGCCAGCTTTAGCTGGGAGGAGGAGAAGCAGATGGGTGAGGCAGCCTTAGCAGTGGGTACTGGGTGTTCTGGCCCTGTGGGCAAGTCTGCACCACTGCAGAGATATACTCCGGAAGTCGCAGCTCTCAGACCTTGAGTATTCTGGCCTCGTGTACCCTGGTCCCACTGAAGAGACCAGAGTGTCTCAGAGCCGAAGATGCCTAACTTGTTTCAGCCTGGGGCCAGGGTACCCCCTTTCCTCCCCTCCCCACTCATTCGGTGCTCACATGGCAACGTCTGTTGGTTACATTGCTGCTCTGTGCATAGATCTGCCTATGAGGGTAAAAACAAGAGCGGGTCCTATAGGCCCCTGGGTATCCTGCCCCATGTAACCACTTATCTGTCTGTGGGAGCACACAGCCCAGCTTTCGGGCTGTCTACCTTAGTCCCCTGAACTTGGTCACTCACTATGCATCCTCTCAGGAAAGACGGGTCCACTCAGAATGCTGATCACACCACACTCCTGACCCACACGAGGGGCAGTGCTGTCCAGTGGCCATGCAGCGGATGCCCTTGCCTCACTGGAGACTGATGTGCACACCCAGATTGGCCATGTGCAGAGGAAGGCTCCTTCTCTCTCTCACTTGGGAGCAATTAATCCACTGCTGAGGGGCTGGCCTGGCAAAAACAGCCCCAAATGTCACAGAGCCGGACTCTAAAATGCCTTGCCTTCTTGTCTAAATCTCATTCCCTGTCCAAGACAGCATGCATTCTCTTCCTCTGCAGAAAATCCTCCTCTACTCAATCAGGCTAAGGAACTCTCTCCTTCCACCAAGCACACGTGGAACTCCCTGTCCACTGTCCACCCTGAGACACTCTATCTCACACCGTTTCACACAACCACCTGCACACACAGCAGTCTCCTTCACTAGACCACAGGCTCCTGGAGGGCAGAGGTCATGTGCTACCCATTTTGCTCACATTTCTCGAAGCTCAGGGTCGGTCCTCTAGAGTGTGAGCCCAGCTCCGTCTCGTGCCACTCGCAGAGCCACTCGCAGTGCCTCTCCCAGCGCCAACATGGAGCGTCAGACGCACAGCCCTCCCTCAGGGGCATCGCTTTCTCAGCTGCCAGCCAGCTGAGAACCTGGCTCCCCTCCGTTCTCCTGGGTCTCTTGGCCACATTCTTGATATCCCAGGACTGGCTCCCCCCTGAACGAATGTCTCTGCTAGGTCTCTTTCTGTTGCCACGGCTGCTACCATTCCCTCTGTCCCTGTGGATCAGTAATCCACCTGGGGACCCTCCTCCCTGGGCCACACCCTCCCCTCAGTGATGGGAATGTAAAATCAACACAGAATCCACAGTTACTTGGATGACTGAGGTCTGCCTTGTGCTGGGAGAAAAGTGGGCAAGGCAAGCAGAGGGTTCTTGCTTTTGCTTTGATGTTGTTTTTCTCCACGCTGCCTGTTTCCAGGAGCCTTTTTCAACTGGGAGAATATCCCTCTGCTTGCCCAGCACATTTCCATTTTACGGTTTATTTAAGAGGCATGCTGAGAAAGCCTGTGGGTGCGAGGCAGGAAGTCATCCCGGCTCCAGGGGACAGATGGAATGACCCACTGGGACTCTGCCAGGCCTGTTCCTGAGAGAAAGTGGCAGAAGGTTTTTGTCTGAAGTGGGTTTCCATAAACCTGGGCTCAAGGCCAGTCTGCAGGGAGCCAGCTCCATTAGCCACGCGGGTGGGACCGCTTCCCCGCTCCGCATTCTCACTCAGGGAAAACGCCAAACACCTTCCTGTGAACTTTCCATTTTGCTCTTACCACCAAGGATTAGAACAGAGGTCAGCCATTTGAAACAGCTGGGGAGGCTGGAATCCTGCACGGAGTTGTGCTCTGAGAGGAAGTCAGCACCAGAGAGGCCAACAATGTCACCTTCTGTATTAATGGTATTTATTCTGTTTTACACACACACACACACACACACACACACACACACACACACACACACACGAAATTCCTAGACAGTATCACTTTAAAAAATTTCATCTTCCTTCATTAATTCAACAAACACACCCTGAATGTCTGCATCTCCTGGGGCTTGACTGGTCCACTGGGGAAGAAAGGGGGACAACAGTTGAGAGGCCAAGCTGAGGCTGCAGTCTGAAGACCAGCGCAGAGTGACAGACAGTCGGGTGGGGAGACAAGGAGTGGGCCCAGACCTTGCACTGGGGTTGGCCCCAGGTCCAGGAGAGGCCACGCCTCACAGGTCGGGCTTTCCCACCACAAAGGAGATGAACGGGGTCTCTCCTGTCATGTCACTCACTGACGATCCCGTTGTGGAGGGTTTTCCTTTGCTCAGACTTGAGAGAGCCAGGCCGGGGAGCAGACAGCCGCGCGGAGGGGCTCGGGGAGGTCTTCCTCTCAGCTGGAAATCCTGCAGTGAAGCTAACCTAATGTTTCTGCGATCCGGCAACGCGTCTCAAGGGCCTCGTCTATGTCCACCCCTTTTACCTCTGGGTTACTAGGAAGAGAACCACATATGCACTGATGGTTACATGCGGTAATGTTCAGTGCACAGTGTGACAAGGGAACACGAAAACAGGGGAAATGGATGCATTGAGGAATGGGTCCAGACTGAGGCGCCCTTTGCTGGAATGGAATTCATCTCTATGGATCATGTTCTCAGCATACTTTAGACAGTGTCAATGTTTTGAAGTTACATTAAAAAACAGAATCACAAGCTTATAAGCAGTCTACTCATGTAAAAATGCAGTGAGATATTCACTTAAGCATACTTGATGCAGTTGACTCTCTCTCTCTCTCTCTCTCTCTCTCTCTCTCTCTCTCTCTCAGAGAGGATCATAGAATGAGGCTATTATGGGAGGAGGCAACCGGGTAGGTGGTTTTTGTTTTTTTAATGATTTTTAAAAATTTATTTTTAGAGAGAAAGGAAGGGAGAGAGAGAGAGAGAGAGAGAGAGAGAGAGAGAGAGAGAGAGAGAAAAATTGATGCAAGAGCAAAAAACATCAATTGGCTGCCTCCTGCATGCCTCCCACCAGGGATTGAGCACACAACCCGGGCATATGGCCTGACCAGGAATTGAACCAGCAATCTTTTGATGCAATGGAAGACGCCCAATCCACTGAGCCACACTGGCCAGGGCATTGTCTGTATATCTCAAAAAGGGTATGAAATGTAAAAAAAATCCCATGATACAAATTCAGAAGACTAGTTAGCAGTGTTTCAGACTATTTTTCCTTTTTATGTTTTTCAACATTTCCCTGCTTTTCCAGAAGGAACAAGGCCTCTGTCTCCCACTGTCACCTGGTCTGGGCCATTTAGCCCCTCAGGTTCCAGTCCTGCTGGTCTTTAGGGCTTCACACGCTTGGTCAGCTGCCCTAAAGGCATCTGCATCGGTGGTTTCCTCTGCTGGAACTCCATCTTGTCTGCTCCTCACGCCCTGCCTTCCTTCCACCTCTTCCCTTAGTTAACCCCTATCCACCCTTCAGGTCTCAGTTCAAGGTCACAACCACTCAGGAAAGCCGTTCTCCCCCACTCCTCCCCCCCACATCAGAGCGGGTCAGTGTAGACTCCAGTCGGAGCTCAGCACAGCCTGTCGTTACATATTGTTTCTATGATTATTTGTGTATTGACCAATCAAATTTTCTGGTTTTAAGAGATGGCTTTACCTCCCATTAAAGCAGTACCCCCCTCATCTTCAGTTTCAGTTGCACTCAACCTCAGTCCAAAAATATAAAATGAAAAATTCCAGAAATAAACAATTCACGTTTTAAATTGCACAACATTCTGAGTAGCACGATGAAATCTCCCACTGTCCTGCTTTGTCCCTCCCGGGACACAAACTGCCCCTTTGTCCAGGGTCTCCATGCTGCATGCGCTCCCTGCCATTCGTCACTCAGACGTCTCAGTCATCAGAGCCACTGTCGTGGTCACACGGCGGGTGTGCATGTCCCCTTATTGCCCTTAATAACGGCACCAAAGCTGGCAATTCGGATATGCCAGAGAGAAGCCATACAGTGCTTCCTTTAAGTGAAATGTATAGGAAAAATATTATAAAAACCTAGTGGCCCTAATGCCGTAACGACCAAAGACCCGTCACCAGGAGGCTGCATGCACGGTGAGGTGTGCGCAGGTGGGCGGGGACTTGACTCTGGGTCCCGGTGTGGCGGGAATTGACTCTAGGTCTCAGGGAGGTCCCGCAGCACAGTGCAGCGAGGTCTGGGGTCCCCAGGTCTCGCGTGATTTCGCGCACTGGGTCGCTAGTAGTATAGATAGGGTTCTGTGCTATCAACCCCACTGGGGCTCTCAGAATGCATCCCCCGTGGATAAGGGGGGAGCACTGTATGCTCCTAGCACCCATCATGGTGCCTGGTCCCTAATGGGAACTCCAAAGTAAATGCTGAGTGAATGGACAGCCTTCCCATCCCATCACCAGATAGTTGGCTTATAAAGGAAGTTCAAGCCTTCAAACAAGGACAGAGAGCTTCTTCGCCCTTCTCTCTTCCTGTGCACGGGGCAGTGACAGGGGTGGTGCTGTTTCAACAGGGCGGGAAGCCTTGGCTCTGCCCTCCAGGGGGCGCTCCTGGTGCGAGTGAGGCCCACAATCACAGTGGCCCAAATCCGACAAACACACGCAGCTGTCCGTGAATGAGCAGCCCCATCTGCAAAACCCTCTGAGCTCCATCCAGTCTCTGCCACTCCCTTTCAGGAGCCAGGAGACTGAGTAGCTTTAAGGTCCATAAAACACGTGACGAACTGTCACAGGAGAGTGGTCGTGCATATTCTGGGCTGGCCGGCCTGAGAGGTCTCTGGAGTAATAGAGCAGAGGTGAGCCAAGGACCTTGTCCAATCCGATCAAGACACTGAAGGGGGTGGGGGAAGGGAATCTATGTCCTGAAAAGAGGGCAGCAGTGAGGAGTCAGGGAGATAACTGGGATAGGGGAGAGAGGTAAAGAAAAATAGTGGAAACCCGAACAAAATGGTGGCATAAAGAGAGAAAACAGTACACCAAGGGAGCTGGGGAGCAGCCGAGCAAGGAGGGGCTGCGATGCGAGAACCCTGGGCCCCTCCTCTCCGCCAAAACAAATTGCTCCGAGTTCACTGGGATGTGCAGTGTGTTAAATCCTGGGACACAAACGGGTCTTCAACACTAGGAAATCCATCTCTCTAGGTAACAGGCAATCAAGGAGGAGTCAGCATGGATTTGGAAAGCTAAGCACCGTGAGACAAATTTGTTCTGATCCTTGTGTGGAGTTTATTTTGGGGGAAGGGAAGCAACCCAACCATTTCACTCCTGGGCTGGAACCCATGGACATGCTGTCAGGGTGCGCAGGAAGGAGGGGGGTGATCCGAAGTAAAAATGAGAAGAGTGTCAAAGGATTCCATCAGCGGGCTCCTCGGCCCCCGGGGACCCAGCACGCAGGTTATTAATAATAAATACTACAAGCTCTTATTTTTATGATGGCTCCAGAGGAATGCACACGCTCGCCAGCCATCATCTCTGACCTTATCGCATCCCTGCCAGCATGATAACAAAATCCTGCATGGTTATAAAGTGCTTATGATTTACAGAAAGGTTTCCCCAACATCACTGCATTTGATCTTCCAAGCGGCTCTGGCGGCAGGCAAGACAGACAGTGTCTCTGACAAAAGGAGGAAGTGACATTCCAAGCGTTAAGTGATTTGCCCACGGTCACTGTTGGGGGTAGAATTGTGTCCCCTAAAAAGATACGTTGAAGTCCTAATCCCCAGGACCTGTGAACGTGACCTTATTTAGAAATAGGAAAGTGGGTCTTTGCAGACGTAATGAAGACATAAGCTAAGACGAGGTTATACTGGAGTAGTCTGGGCCCTTAATCCAATATGACTTGTATCTCTATGAAAAGAGACACAGCCCAGCTGGCGTGGCTCAGTGGTTGAGAGTCGACCTATGAACCAGGAGGTCATGGTTCGATTCCTGGTCAGGGCACATGCGGGGTTGGGGGCTTGATCCCCAGTGGGGGGCGTTGAGGAGGCAGCCGATCAATGATTCTTTCTCATCACTGACGTTTCTGTCTCTCTCTTCCTCTCTCTTGCTCTCTGAAATCAAGAAAAATATATATTAAGACAAACAAACAAAAAGAGACACACAAAAAGAAGAAGGCCACATGACCACTGAGCAGGGACTGGAGGGACACAGCTTCGAGCCTAGGAGCACCGAGGATGCTGCGAACACTGGAAGCCAGGAGCGAGAGCATGGCCCTGCTGACAGGACTTTTAGCCTACAGGACTGGGAGAGAATCAATCTCTTGTTTTAAGCCACCAGTTTGTGGGACTTTATTTGGCAATCCCAGGAAACTAGTCCCTCAGGCACAGCTGAGGGCTGTGACTGCAACCCTGGTACCCAGACGTCACACCCAACATTTCCAAATGCTCTGCCAGGGAGGCTCAGCTTACCACCGGCCATCCCTGCACCCTGGTTGGGCCACTCTGACATTCTCCTCTTTTCTCCCAGGCCACCAAGTCACTTCCCGTGGCTCTCAAAGGTCTCCATCACACAGCACTAGTATGTCCTTGGCAAAATTTCTCCTCACACCTCTCGATTATTCTCCTCAACAAACTCCATTTCTGTAGGCAGTGGTCTCAGTTTTCAGTGAGGAAAACAATCCTATATAATAAAGAGGTAATATGCAAACTGACCATCACACCCTCATACAAGATGACCACCCCCATGTGGTCAAAGATGGCCGCCCCCATGTGGTCAAAAGATGGCCACCACAAGATGGCCAGCAGCGGAGGGCAGTTGTGGGCGACCAGGCCAGCATGGGAGGGCAGTTGGGAGAGACCAGGCTGGCAGGGGAGGGCAGTTAGGGGTGACCAGGCCCACAGGGGAGGGCAGTTGGGGGCGACCAGGCCAGCAGGGGCGGGCAGTTGGGTGGGACCAGGCCTGCAGAAGAGGGAGGGAAGTTGGGGGGGACCAGGCCAACAGGGAAGGGCAGTTGGGGGCAACCAGGCCTGCAGGGGAGGGAAGTTGGGTGGGGGCCAGGCCAACAGTGGAGGGCAGTTAGGGTGACCAGGCCAGCAGGGGAGGGCAGTTGGGGACAATCGGGCTGGCAGGGGAGGGCAGTTGGGGGCAATTGGGCCAGCAGGGGAGCAGTTAGGCGTCAATCAGGCTGGCAGGGGAGTGGTTAGGGGGTCATCAGGCTGGCAGGCAGAAGTGGTTAGGGGCAATCAGGCAGGCAGGCAGGCGAGCGGTTGGGATCCAGCAATCCCGGATTGTGAGAGGGATGTCCGACTGCCAGTTTAGGCCTGATACCACAGGTATTGGGTCCAAACTGGCAGTCGGGCATTCCCTGAGGGGTCCCAGATTGGAAAGGGTGCAGGCTAGGCTGAGGGACACCCTTGCTCCCAGGGCACAAATTTCATGCACTGGACTTCTAGTCTAATATATTAATAAAACTTGAGGTAACAAGTAAACATTTTATAATGGTGACATTTATTGAGCACTCTGCACCCAGAACATTGTACACATTTCCTCTATTCCTAGAACATCCTGACAAGTCCAGACCATCAGTATCCCCACTTGATATACAGGGAGCAAGGCTCAGACAGATTAAGGAAATGTACCCAGATTTACACAGATACTAAGGAGACAGCACGTGAATCCAAGAGCCTTGATCCAAAAGCCCCAACCCCCCTCACATCAGATAGGGGGCTTGGCTTCAGTGGAGGCCTTCAGGCTTGACTGTGTCATTGTACAGATGAAGGAACTGTCCTTCATCTTTGCCAAGGTCACACCCAACCTTAGTCTTTAATTCACATCATGAGGGCCAATTTGAACCAGAATGTCTATAGAACGGATTTGGAGACAGCAATCCGGTGGGAAAGAGGAGGGTTCTCAAAGGTGGGATTTCCCAGGGTTTTGCTTAGGACTGAGAAAACACCAAGTGTCCATATTAAAGAACGGAAAACTAATGGAGATTCTGAGACAGAGGCTACCATCTCCCCACATTGGTCCTTGGCACCATCACTGGGCCACATATGTGTTTGGTTTAGTCCACAAGGTATTTAAAAAAAATTTAATGAGTTATAACATGAAAAACTCAGGAGATACTACCTTCATATTTTGATTTCTAGCTTTTATTGAAAACATCAGAAGATCTGGCAACAGTAGGCCGACATTCTCACATACCATCATTGAGCTGAAGCTGAGAAGTGGCAAAGTGTGCCACTCCTTACTGCCCCGCACAGTGGCCACATGACACTGTGTCTTACATCGACACATGTGCTGCTTTTCTTACCTCCAGCCCCCTCCATTCCTCATGATTCCTGCCTGGCCTATGGAGTAGATATTTCAGTAAGTGATCCCTGGCCCAACTTTTTAATGTGTTCCTACTTAAGAAAGATACTTGCTCTTAAAGGGGGCACGGACCAGTAGTACATTGAATGACTCTGTACTAAGACGGTTGCCTCCAGGAAACCATTTCAGGGCAGGAAAGAGGAACTGCTCCCTCATGAAGTAAGATTTGAAGGTGTTAGTTACAAAACAAATCAAAAGAAGTCACACTTGTTATTATAGGAAGAAAGCATATAAATCCATTATCTACAGCAGATGTAAAATTATAACTAGATCTCAAAATGGTTTAGATACATTCACGAGTGATAAAGACGTAAACAGACATCAAGAGGGAGTTGAGGCCAACCACCATGACCCCTGACATGCCCCAGGCTTAATCTTTATTCAGAACAGCACTTCCCTTCAAATGAGCAACTGAAAGAGATCTAACTTCCACAGAAGTCTCTTTTTCCCACCTGTGACATACAGGAGAGCAAGGTGGGGACAATTCTTAGTGACACATAAGGAAGGTCATTAAGGCCTGTGGACTGGAAGCCCCACTGGGACCGAGGCAGGTGCACGTCCTGGCCTCCCCCTCACTAGCCTGACCTTGGCCAACCCCTTCACTGATGCCCAGCTTTCCCTCCCTCGGTAATTAAAACACTCCTGTCCACTCCAAGGGGTTCCTTGGAGGGTCCTCTGAGGCCATGCGTGGAAGCACCAGCTGGACCAAGCTTTAACATCGTAGGCAACTGACCAGCCAAAAGGCACGTGCAATAGACTCAGGGAAGAGAGAGCTTTGTGATGCATTTGCTCTAAATAATCTGGCTGTCGACACCAAGATCCTAACGGAATTCCGAACTGTTGACTAAGCCAGCAGAGGCAAAGCCCCAGGGTGCCATGCCAGCCCCGTTCGTGACTCCCAACATTCTGACTCATGTTAAGATTCGCTCACTCTTTTTCGCAAGCAGTAATGAGCCACTCTGTTTAGGCCCTAGAGACTTTTGCAATGATTTATCTGCTCTACATTTTCTGCCCTGCCAGCTCTCCAGAGCCCACTGGCATGGGAACTCGTGCACTGTCTTGTCCCTGGAGGACAGACTCACTTTTGCTTTCCCAGCCTTTGCTCTGTTTGTTCCAAAAAAAAAAAAAAATGTCCTGAGCATTTGTCAGGGGGGCTCTAGGAGGGACAGCTAGAGTTGGGACACATCCCACTTCTCCTGTAGCTTACAAACTACTCACTCATTGCCTCCCTGCCCAGCAGAGGTGGGGAACTCACAGATGTAGATTACTCATTGACATCTAGCAGCCAGGCCCTAGGCCAGTCCTTCATCCGGGATGTCAGCAGAGGGACAACGCGATCTCAAAGCGCCAAATGCCCAACAGAGTGCTCCCAGATCTGAGAAACAACTGTCCGTGTCCGGGTCTACTTTTCCAGATTTACACTTTGATCATAAAATTACCTAGACCTCCCTGTTCCACGGAGCTCTTTTCTCTTAACAATCTTGCTAATGAACAGGTGTTTAAAACTTAGACATGTGTTAGGCTTTCAGGCTTATGACAGAATCGAAGAGGAAGCCAGCAGTTTTATTGGTGCCACGGGGACAGCATTTTACTCTCTAAAGCATGAGAGAGGCTCAGGCTGCAGGCAACTTGTTTGTACATTTCAAAGCCAAAACTGTCCACTTTGGCGTGACTACGGTGTCTGATGTTTATTTGCTTGCATCAGAACTGAGTATTTTTTGCCCCAGGAATGTCCCCTACCCTGGAAAGCAAGGGTCTGACTACTGACACCCAGGAACTCCTCGGTGACAGTCTAAGATTGTAAGTCATGTCTTCATTGTGAGGCTTACTGAAAAGCCCTTAATTGTGATCGCCAGATAGTGGGTTCCCTCCCGCGACTCAGTGTGCTAATTAGCAATGGCATTTGTCAGACTAGCTGTCTTGCGGCAAAGGGGTCTCAAAAGCTGCATTAATTTAGTCATTGCCATGCACTATAGAGGCTTTGCCTTGTAAAAATAATCAACCTCCTCACCCCTCCTCTTCCAGGAAGGATGAGTTTGAAAGTGTCACAAAGACAAATTTCCACTTGTGATTTGCACTACAGTTAGAGTTGGGTTTGCAAATTCTGAGGCCTACAGGTGCTGGTAGGCAGCTTATTTTAATGATGAAGTGGGCCAGGTGTAAGAAACATGCAGCCTACTCTATCTATTCTTTTGTTTCCTGACTCCTGAGAGAGACAGTCTCTATTATGATTTTTTTTAAAAAAAAAAAAAGAAAAGAGAAAAGCATTTTAAGAGCGATGATCAGCTAACACTCAGCCCCGGTGTCATGGAGACAATAAAAAGAGGGTGGCAGTGGCTCCATAATGTTAGGATGCTGGGTCAGCACTCTGTGTTTCCCTCAACCATTCCATCATGCTTCCAGGACAGCGTAGCAACTGCAGACAGTATACTCGCACACTACAGCATGCCAGCAGGAGGAAAGGGGCAGCAGGGGAAAGCCCCACCCGAGGATCTAGCCTTTTATTTGGGATCAAAATCCTTATCAGAAGACTTCTCCCTCCCTCTTATTAGCTTTAACAGTCCCAGAGACACCTCTAGATGCTTGGGAAGTGGGAAAGGGGAGGATCTGTCTGAGCAGAATGGGGTGACCTTGACTGGCTCAGATCAATCAATACTTATCCTCTGAAGCTGTCAGAGGAACCTACCTTCCCCTCCCTGTCTTCATCTGAATGGAATCTGGGTTCTGTTAGCAGGAAAGGGATGGTCATGTGGCTACAATATAGGCAAAGTGTGCCACAAACCTAAACCTACAAAATAAATGTGTTAATTGCCAGAACTAGATGGCATTCACCCAAGAGTTCGAAAGGAATTCAAGAATGGAAACGCCCAAAGTATGTAACCTCCTCATATAAATGTCCACCAATTCTAAAGACTGGTTTATTGAAAAGCACTCCAAGATAGAGCTAGAGAAATGGCTGATGGAGCCTAAAACAAGAGGATATGAGCCACTGTGAGCCAAATCGTTTCAGTAACTCTTGTAAGAGTAGGTTATCATCACAATAGTTTATAGTCATTATGGTTAGAGTAATCTAACAATTGAGTTAATGATAATGGATCAATTAGGAGAGATTGGAATGCAGGTTGAAATAGAGTGGATTTAAGAGGCTGGATTAAAGCATGGCAGTTACTCTAAGAAAGTGGGAAAGAGAAATTCAATAGAGTACCTTCAACAATACCATCAAGTGTGTTAATTATGCAAGACTCTACCTCAAGGAGGGCACCAAGCTGGTGAGCTATATACCCTGAGGCAGAACTGATAAGTTCATCTCACTAAGACCAGATGTCAATAAAACACTGAGTGATAAGACAAAAAAAAAAAATACTAGTGCATGACTCCTGGATTTTATGAGTCTCCAAAACAGAATGTATTGGGGTCATTCCATTTGATGCCAAATGTAGCCATTATTTTATGAAAAACAGTTGGTCACTCTGAGCCAGTTATGGTAACTATGAAGTGTCTGTGCAGGGGTACACACAGACATAAGTGTGTGAGTATGTGTGTGTGAGTGTGTAAGACTGAACATATGGAAATGACTAATGAAGCTCTTGAAAATCACAATTCCACATCCATTAATGATTTGTCTAAACCCCATCTCTCCAAGATCTAATAATTAATTTATTAAAATATTCATTTTAATAGATGGTTAATAAATCTAAAATCCCTGTTAATGGGAAAGCAATGTGCTTCAAACAAGAGAAAATTTATGTCTGCCTACTTGTTAGAATTCTTTGAGAAAGGAAGTAGGAATCTAGATAAAGAACAGAATTTCTTACTCATTAATAAAAGTTTCTCCACTCAAAGCTTTTTTAATTTATTAAATAGGCTTGTAATGGAATTGAGGAAATAGGGTACGGTTGGCAATTCATATATAACATGTTGTTTAGGCAACGAGTATTTAAAAAGTGTCTCTGCAAAGAGAAGCATAATATGAAGAGCCTGGCTGCTAACAGGTAAGCACCAGGCCAGTGCCATTTAGCATCTTTAAAAATAATGTTGAGGGGAAAGGACATAGGGGATGTCTCACAGGTAACACCAACCTGGTATGAGGAGAGAAGAGTCAGGCTATTGCAAAAAAAGAGCAAGGAAACCCTTACAAGCCTGTGCCATTGGGAATAATAATCCTATATAATAAAAGGCTAATATGCAAATAGACTGAACGGCAGAACAACTGGACAACCAGTCACTATGATGTGTGCTAGCCACTAGGGGGCGTGCGCGGAACATGGAGGGCGTCGGCTGCAGCGGGATGGTGGAGCAGGTGAGCGGGGGCACCAGACCAAGGTGGGCGCCAGACCAAGGCGGGCGCCAGTCACTGTCAGCAGGGCGAGCCTCTGGTGGTTACTGAAAATTCGTTGCTCCTGTGTGCCATGCCCCCCCCTCCCCCCCCCCCCCCCGCCACCGGCGCTTGCACCTGCTGCCAGCACCATCCCGCTTGCACTCGCTGCTGGCAATGGAGACGCCACTTGCATCCACTGAGAGTGCTGGCCTCACTCCCACCCACAGCCAGTGCCGGAGCCACTGCTTGCACCCGCTGCTGGTGCCTGGTGACGGTCCCGATTGCTCGCCGCCATCAGTGGGTATGAGCAGCGGCTGCAAGCCCTGATTGCCCCTGAGGGCTTCTCCACTTCCCCCTGCTCCTGAGGGGTGATCGGGTCAGCAGTCACCGCTCACACCTGCTGATGGCGCCGGCCCTGCTCGCACCCACTGCTGGTGCTGGCCCCAGTCGCTCTATGCTGTCAGCTGGTGCAAGCTGCGCTGTCAGTGTGTGGGAGTGGCGGCGGCCCCAGCAGGAGTGGGGCTGCCAGCAGACAGAGGACCAGGGGGCCGCGGCGGGAGGGGCCAGGCAGGGGTGCGGAGTATGGGCCGAGACCTGCCCCTGTGCCTAACGCAACCTTGCGGCCCACAGTTCCTTTCAAGGTGCACAAATTCATGCACTGGGCCCCTAGTAATAATAATAATAATAATTGCTTCAATGAAGGTAACAAGGTAATTAATACATTGCAATGTAAATCACCTCTACTTCCCATGTGGGATGAAATGCTGAGTTACCAGTTAACAAAGAATGGTTTCCTGAGGATACCTGCTCAGTGTGCTGTTCATAACCTACATCATTAAAATGTTTTTCATCATCAAACTGTAAATTTGAAATATGGCACAAAGGATTATCTTTCTTCTATATAAACTGTAACATTTTGGTTTCTTAAAAATGCTATGTTCAATTCTGTTCTTAAGAAGTATAGAAGAGAACTGAAGTTCCAGATAAGAGCAGTTCAAATGGTTTCCAGGATACATGAGCTGCTGTATGAAGACAGAATTCCAAGAAGCTTGAGCATTTTTCATCTGTGGAATGGAGATTCACCTTGTTGGTGCTGTGGGCACTTCTAGTAGTCTAGAGAGCCTGGGAATGCCTTCTCAGGGTGATGTTTTTAATCATATAAAGCAGAATACACCACATTACTAAGAAAACCAAGTATGATGCTATTTAATCTTCAAAATATTTTTATTTCTTTAAATGATTTTTTAATATTATTTTTATTGATTTCAGAGAAGAAGGGAGAGAGAGGGAGAGAGAGAGAGAAACATTGATGATGAGAGAGAATCATTGATCGGCTGCCTCCTACACGCCCCTCACTGGGGAATCGAGCCCCCAATCCAGGCTTGTGCCCTTGACCAGAATCGAACTCGAGACCCTTCAGTCTGCAGGCCAACACTCTATCCACTAAGCCAAACATCTAGGGCTGTTCAAAATATTTTTTAAAACAAATTGGTAATATAGTTATATATAAGCTTCTTTACTAACATAGTAAGTATAAGGGCAGTCCTAATAAGCACTGTAGTTTCAAACTAGTGATGAGTATGAATTATATTTCTAGAAATCTGCAACAATTATAACATGATATGAAAACAGTGTGATGCCTATTGCTGGTGTTTGTAATGAAAGAAAACACTAAATTTCATTTAGATGTTAGTGAGCAAAAAAATGCAATTTTCCCCATTCAGGTTCATGACCTCCCTGGATTTCTCCCACAGGCTCCTGGGGAATGTGGGGGGGGGGGGGACCCTGAGGCTTAGTACACCTACCATACAGCAAGGGCTGGGAAAGAATATGACCAAAGTTTATCACATAATGAATAATGAAACTAAAACAAACAAACTCCTTTTACATGTTCACAAACATAAGGACAGGTGGAGGGGAAGGCATAAGACATATGAGTGAAGTGACCTGAGAACCCAAAAAGCACAATTTTGCAAGAAGCCGTAGAAAGCCTCGTTATTTTAGAAGATCGCACCTGCTGGAAATAGGAAACTTGTCCATTTCAGCCATCAAAGGCTCCTCAGAGAGGGGAGCTGGAGGCACTTGACCTCCAAGGTTGACATTGAGGACATCATTGGTAGGAAGAGATAAAGTTGGAGACAGTGGCTCTGAACCAGTATCACAATGCTTCTCTCCTTCTTTAAGAATCTACCCTTGTTCTGAATCAGTTTTTTTCTCTTCTCATGATTAAAACAAATTACAGTCCACAATAATTGCATGTGTGTATGTCACCACAGAGCCCAGTTTCAGGTACTGAGCACTACATCGTGTTCCCCAAATATTAACTTAAAGTATATTTTATGGACCACAAAATATCTTATTTGCAGAGAAGTGGGTAGAAAGTGATTTTAAGGACCAAAGAAGAAGTTGAAAGGAGGGAATAGGTGGGGTTCATAACAGTCAAGTTCTCAGGCAGAAACTGAGAATAAGATAAATGAACTGAAGTCGCCTGAATACAAAGGCAAATCAGCACCTTGGACAGCTCATGCATGAAGTTATCCAGCCCAAGGCTTTTGTTCTAACAGAAAGGGAAACCTGTGTGCAATGCCTGGACTTACCTGGTTCCACCTTGCCCTTCCAATCCAGCACATACCCACTCCACCCCACTCAAAAATCCAAAGGTTCTGAGAGTGTCATTATCACTTCTTTCCCTCTTCAGAGAATCACAGATCTTCATCTGTTTTTGGAATTTCCCTCAATTTATATTAGATGAATGACTGATGAAGAGATGGTCAGGAATCCTTGAGGGCCCCAATTTCTCCAAGGCTACATGGCAGGAGGGAAACCCTGGTTCTGTTTTTGTCCCCAGATTTTTCATCCTTCGGACCCTCTTTATTTCCTGAGTTAGTCGCCAAGTCTGAACAGCAGCCAAAGCCCCGACAACATTAGTAAGAACATTTGATTCCCTTCGGTAAAACTGGAGACGGCCCTGATAAATGATCACTGTTCACCCTGGCTCTCAGTCTCCCCGAGGGACAGTCCCTCATCCTTTCCACACTTCTCATCACAGCAGCAGAGAGTCTGGGTGAGGAAGCTGTTTACTCGGTCTGGCTGCCTTTAGTAATTTTTTCCATTGACATGAATAATTTTGTTTCTTAAAAGCAAAACAAAAAACAAAACACATCAAAGGGTAAAAAAAATTAAGCTTAAATAGAGAGTAGCTGGGCTCTCCTAAACCTGTAAGAATATTCAAGATCAGTTCTCAGAAAAGGTGGAGAAGAAAGAAGACCTGAAGTCCTGAAGAGATGAAAGAAGAGGAAGAAACTCAGGGAAATGTCTCAGAAGGAGGTGGTGCAAACCTTAGAAACCATCAAAGTGAAGTGAGGTGGAGAGCTGGGTTGCCACAGCTCTAAAGCTTCACAAGATTTTTACTGTGCACAGTAATAATGGAGAGAAGTGGGTGAACAGGTAGGAAGAGAACACCAAAGAATACAAGAAACTGCTCTCAAATGAAAATAATTTAATTCCTGAGCACAGATGCAGGCATACAAGTGTGTATGCACATGCAAGTGTGGGCACACACCCCTCAATTCCTGAACTTCCCGTTTTCCTGGAATGTACTGGAACAGTAGGCTGCTTCCCTATCTTGTCAGAACTGTATGCCATACCAAATTTGAGGTTCTAGGGTTGTGGCTAAAAGTGAAAGAGAACTTACAGTGTATAATGTCATCACCACAGCACCAAAAACATTTCTGCTCATACCACCAATTCTTTAATGTCCTCTGAGGACAGCTTATTCTAAAATAAGCAAACAAAAAAACTATAGGATTTAGATGAGTATATTAAACTCTAAGTGTATATACTGCTACTGCCTACTGGAGCCTTTATAAGTTCCAAACCATAAGCAGGAGCAAGGCATGGGGGGAGCAGACCACAGACTCCTTGAAGCCTGCTAGAAGGGAGAGAGCTAGTTCTCAGGTTTGCTTTGCAAATAACTAGATGCCCACCATTCCTTCTCTCATCTGATTTCCTAATATATGAGGTAAAGAGTAGGTTTATTCTTGTTTAGCTAATGAGGAAACTGAGACTTCAAAGAGGAATGAGACTTTCTCAAGGTCAAAGGCTATTAAGTAGCAAACCTGCATCTCTGGCTTCAAGACCAATAATCAATATATGTATGCTACCTTGCTGTTTGTTCATCAGTGTAATTAAAACAAACTTATCCTTCCCCACTTTTTTTGGTTTGGTTTTATTCATTCAATTAATATTTATTAAGTGCTAGTTGCTGGAGAAAGAAGGACAAAAAGAATGGGTGCTATCTTAAAGCAGGTTTCCGATAATGTTCAAAATAATACTAACAAGAAAAGACAATAATATGCTATGATTCTAATAGGACAGGAGCAATGGGGCTTATACTCGTAGTAGCAATAGAAGTCTGGAGTCATTAGAGATAGTAGCAATAGCATGTGTTTGAATTTCAGATACAACTGCTCAACAATGCAGGTATCTTTTTTTAGCATAACCTGCCTCCAAAGAAAGTTAAAGTCTTCAGGCAGACAAGTGGGAGAGGATGCTCTTGTCAAAGGGAACACTATATGTAAGGCAAAAGACCTGAGACGGGGTGGTGTGTTCAAGGAACTATCAATGGTTCAGTTTTGCTCGAGAATAAAGTGTGAGATGAGTCTGGAGAGATGGTGGGGTGAGGGGGTGCCAGCTCCAAAAGGGCCTTGCACAGCATAGAAAAGTCTTCATCTGTGAGCCTCCAGACTAGGGGGAGCCACGGAAGAATCCTCACAAGGGAGTGACATGATCAGATGTGTGTGTTAAAGGGACATTCGGCAGCAATATGGACCTAGCCAACAGTTTGGCAGAGAAGGAAGAATTGAGGCACGGAGACCAGCAAGAAGGCTGTGTTGTAGTCATGGCAACAGATGAAGAGGACTGAGTCAAGGAGGTGGTGGAAGGGATGCCTCCAGGGCACATGTAAAAGTAAAATCCGCAGGATTTTGTGCTTGAATGTAAGGGTGAGGGAAGGAGAGTTACCTGAAACAATGCTAAATAATTAAAAACAACTGTGAATGTCTCAAGAACAGAGGATGTGCCATATTCATCTTTGATTCTCTCTGGTCTCATAGTGAGCCTGGCACATTTCTCAGATTTCTTTCTGACTTCCCTCTGCAGTAGCATTGTGAGGTTGGGACACATCTGCTAATTACTTACTTGTGTGTTTCCTATGTAGGAATACCTGGTTGGGGGATCTAAACTTAGGGGGTGATCAAAAGGTCATGCAATTAGGAAATTTTCCAGATTTTCAAAAAGATGACATGAGAAGGAAGAGTCAATCAGGTATTCAGATCGAATGGAAGAGTGAAATGATGAACTCTGGGCAGATTCATTGCAAAGTGGCCACAATCATTCTATTCTTCTTCCTGAATGACATTCCTTTAAATGTGACTTTGAAGTTCCTTCTGTCAAGGGCAGAGTCAGTTTCTCCACCCCTTCAATCTGGGCTGAGCTTGTGACTTATTTTCAGCAACAGAATGCAGCAACAGTGGCTCTGTACATGTACACTTGTGCCTTGCACATTGCTGCTCTCTCTCAGAACTCTGCCCAGCCACCATGTGAACAAGCATACACTGGCCTTGAAGATGGGAAATCCTGTGGAACAGAGACCAGCCATTCCAACTGAAGCCATTCTGGACCAGCCAATCAGCTGAGGTCTTTCTGGACCAGCTGTCTACAGATACTTGAGTGAGCTCCTGGAGACCAGACCACATCTCTAACTCAGAACTTTGTGAGTGAAGTAAATAATTGTTGCTTAAAGCCACTAGACTTTTGGGGTTATTTGTAGCAAAAGCTAAGGATAGACTATCTTTGTAAAAGGGAAATGTAAGACACTGCCTTGGCTCCGTTTTGATGGAAATTGGTAATCCAGAAATTAGAGTCCTGGTTATCACACCACTAACACCACTCACTACTACATCCATCATCCACTTGATGATAAGATTTCACAAAAGGATGCCAGCGGATACACAGGTCATATGCTGCAGGGGTGCCCCGGTATGGCTGCAGCACTGCTGGAGGTAGGGGAAATTCACTGAGGGATGAATAAGACCTTATAGTTTTCAAGTAACCAGGGGCTACTTGTTACTAAGCATTGCTACCTTGAGCCTTGGGACTCAAGCAAAACCTCCAAGGTGTTGTGTGTTTATTAGAAAAATAAAGCAAAAACACGTGTACTTTTCTGTTTGTCTGAAATGTTTCATAATTTAAAATTTAAAAATTAATCTGGTAAAAAAAAGACATTACATTTTCTTGTGTAATAACATTATTTTAATCCTCTCCCTTACACTGTTCCCAGGGGATTCTATATTAATATTACTTTTTCTGCTCACTACTACGTTAGGAGATAAAAGGTCAGCAACTCCATAGTTAATATATCCCTGTTTTATAGATCTCTATTTGTTCACTCATTCAACAAATGTATTAAGCATTTTCTACATACTAGGTATTTGTGGCAATAAGTATACAGCAGTGGACAAAACAATGTCCCTTCTCTCAGAGCTTACACTCTAGTGGGGGAGAACAAAATACGTATCAACATGTAATAATGCTAGGAGTGATGTGTACTGTAAAGTAAAATACAGCATGGCCAGGAAATAGAAATGCTTTGAGGAGGCTTTTTAGATGGGATGGTCCATGAAAGCCTTACTGATGAAAGAGCATTTGAGCAGAGCCTGAATGAAGGAACTCTGAGAGTCAGAATGCTGTCGTGTAATCATTGCTTTCCTTGTCTAGGTCTTTTTTTCATTGTGACATCTTGAAGGTAGGAACCATGTCTTATTCATCTCAGTATCTTCAAGCCCAGTAAAGTGCCAAGCACTCAGTAGATCTCACTGGATGGATGTGTGGGTGGGTGGGTGGATGGATGAGTGGATGGATATGTGGATGGATGGATGCATGGGTGGGTAAAAGGATGGATGGATGGATGGATGGATGGATGGATGGATGGATGGACAGACGGATGGATGAATGGATGATGGATGATGGATGGGTGGATTGAACTAATAAGTTGATAGATGAATGGGTAGATGAATGGGTTGATAGATGAATGGGTTGATAAATGACTAGGTTGATAAATGAATGGATGGGTAGATGGACTGGTAGATGAATTCCTCCTCAGGGCTCTCTGAATGATGGGAACTCAATAAATGCTGATTAGACCACCAAGGAAGATTAATACCACATTCTGCCCCACCTCTACCACCAGCCCTCCCACAGTCTCCGCTTGCTATATTTTCCTTGTGTTCCACAGCAACAATTGCCTTCTAACATATCAGATAATTGACCTACTAGTTTGTTTATTGCTTATCTGTCTCCTATCACTGGAATGTAAGCTCCACCAGGGAAGGGATCTTTGTCTGTTTTGCTCATTGTCAGAACCCAAGGACCTCATTCAATGCCTGGAACACAGCAAGAGCTCAAAACAGAATGTGTTGAATGTCTGAATGTGACCCTGTCCATCTCAGTTTTTTTGGAGCCTGATCTAACATGTGTTCTGGGTCCCTTTCCCATCTAGCTGCTTCTGTAAGATGGCTGTTATAGGATGACCCATTAGTCAGTTCTTCTATCCAAAGATTATAGGTTCACCAAAGAGAAGTTAAGACAGGCCTCACGAGTAATTTATATTTAAAAACATATAGTATTTTTTGGCAATCTAAAATTTGAGCAAGCTAAATATACAGAGAAAATATAAATCAGAAATAGAATACCTAAAAATACAGCATACTTCTGGTTTATAAATAAAAGCTAAATTGTTTATTTTCTATGAACCAATAACATGAATTAATTATGATATAAATTAAATAAGAAGAGTCTGATGGAAAAATTACAAAATTTATTCAAACTATTATTTGTAGATCTCTTTCCTTTGCCCATATGTCAGTCATGTGGGAATGTACCATGGTCTGTCAATCAACGGCCCCCTGCCTCTAGAACCCTGTCATGAACTCCACCTGTCACTCTCTTAATAGGATTGACAGGTTCCTTGGTTCTCATCACTTATGCTCCGATGGCTTTGTAACCTAGTTAAGGTTTCATTATCATAACTAGGCTAAATCTCTTCTTTTTGAGACAAAATCAGCCTTTCACCCAGAGTAAAAGACACATTACCTGAAATTTCCCCTTTTCTTCACCAGTCCATTTCAAACCCTCCTATTCTGATTTCTTTGTAACCTAGTGAAGGTTTCATTAGCTTAACAAGGCTGGAGATATTCTTGCTTGCTAAAACTTGCTTTTAACTTGAAATTATCCACACTGTTTCTGAAATGGCTGCAGTTTTCTCACAGTCTAAATTAGATTAAGTAATTTTGGGCTGCTTTCTCCCTAAATTACAATTAGCCAAGGGATTGTCTCTCTCTTCCAGAAACCAGTCTTTCTTCTAACACGTGACTCCTCAGTCAGGTTGTGATTCCTTCACAGCCTTGCCCAGCACCCTCTAAACTAGAGTCTAAAGAACCACAGGTACACTGTCCAGTGAGGTAGGTGTTAGGTGCAATAGATTACCTTGCTTCTTCAGGTGTGATTTTAGAAAGCCTTGACAGTCTGGGTTTTATCACAGAAGGAGCTTTGGTTCATTGATTGTGTGATCTTATTCATATAATAAAACAAAAGAATTGAAAATTTTAGAAACAAATAAACAACAACAACAACAAAAACACACCCACTATGGCAAAAGCCAAGACTTTAGCTAAGACAAGAAGAAGGAAAAAAAAAAAAAAGAAAGAAAGGAAAAAGAAAAGAAGAGAAAAGAAAAACACCTGGCTAATAAAAATCTCAGGAGGAAGCAACAGAATATGTAGCTTGTTGCTAAATGTGGCAAGATCTTGTAAAATTCTTTTCTCCTCCAACAAAGTGTGAATGTTGTTTTTAAAAGTTCTGTGGTAATTAGATGCGGACCTTTGGATGTTACATTTTGAAAGTTTTCGTAACAGAGGCTGTTTGTGAAATCATCTTTCCTAGGCAACTACTGTGACAAAGCAAGATCACTGGGGTAGTTTGTCCCAGGGTTGCATTCTTTATATCCAGGATTCACTGTCGTCAGGGGTGGTGCAGCAAGGAAGCAGACAGTCAGGAAGGGATGAGAAGAGGTGGGCAGAAATGGGGCAGAGGGAGAAGGTAGAGGAGAGACTGAGAGGTGGGGAGTAAGAGAGACAGGACACGTTGACCTGGTACATGCACCCAGACTCCACGCAAAGTGCAGAGAGCGGTGAGCCTGGTGAGGACCATGAACCAGCTGGCCCCTGAGGTAACCCGTTACCATGGCTCTCACACAGGGGCCTCTTGCTGTATGAAGCATGATGCTGGTCCTGAATGATAAGTATTTTTGCACAAGTGGTTCCTCAACACAAACCAAGTGTCATCTGCTGTTTCACTAACAAACAGTGGTGTCTTCCCACGAGGAAGGAAAATCAGACTCTACTGGGTCCCCTGAGACACTGCATGCTGATCTCCAACATGACAGTCCGAAGGGATTGCCAAGGGAGTTCCCATCTTACCCCCTACTTTAGAATATGCGCAGTCTCATGACACTCCTCCATACTATGTTTATTTATTTTAACGTTTTAAAAAATTATTCCCTGTTTTTAAAATTTTTGTTGATTTTAGAGAGAAGATGGGAGAGAGAGAAAAAAAATGTCAATTTCTTGCTTCATTATTTATGCATTCTTTGGTTAATTCTTACACGTGTCCTGACCGAGGATCGAACCCACGACCTTGGCCTATCGGGACAATGTTCTAACCAATGGAGCTACCTGGCTTGGGCCATACTATGTTTAAATTGCATGGAAAAACTAAGTAGAACCTGATCTACCCAAGAACTGTTGAAAAGAATGCCAAATTATACCTAGGTCTTGATTTTTTAGTATTTCTCTACCTGGTTTTCTACCGCATGATTTACTGTTATCCACATCATCTATTTTGGTGTTGAGTTACTTTTCACTAAAATAAATAAATGAATAAAAATTTCATAGGTAGGAGCTGGACCACATGCCACAAAACAAAGTGAGTTTCTTATCTGCCACCCCCTTGTGGCAGAAGACCCAAATTGCAGGTCTCACTTGGTTAACTCTCTTAAGTTAAACGTGCCCATCTAAGGTTAAAAATGGTGGTTAATATAAAACAATCAATAAGCATATTTTAGCCCTAACTGGTTTGGCTCAGTGGATAGCGCGTCGTCCTGCAGACTCAAGGGTCCCAGGTTTGATTCAAGGGCATGTACCTTGGTTGCGGGCACATCCCCAGTAGGGAGTGTACAGGAGGCAGCTGATCGATGTTTCTCTCTCATCGATGTTTCTAACTCTCTATCCCTGTCCCTTTCTCTCTGTAAAAAAAAAATCAATAATAAAATATATTAAAAAATAAGCATTTTTAAGTAATAATTTATAGTTTGATTTAGTAATTAAACTGAACCTCTTCAACAGTTGTCTTTTCTTTGCAAGATGAGTATTAAGTTCCTGGCCACATTAGGTGTCCTTCTGCATATTCTATGAAACACTAACCATACAACAAACCACATCTAGTGAGGAAATGACAAAATCACCCAATACTTGAATATAAAAAGGATAAATGACCCTAAGGCACACACCACAGCTTATGCTGAGATCACTGTCATTCACTGAGGCAGTGTCATCTTCACTATATCTTGGCAAGAAAAGAGACCAACAACTATGATACTGAGGATAGAAAACAAAACTAAGGTGAAAGGTGACATCCTACCTCTCCAGAATCTCTCCAAAGAGATTGATAGTCTTTACTATCAATCCCAAATCATTGATATTTCGGTTTAAAGATTCTATTACAGAATTATCAACTTGCTCTCTAAATATATTTGTAAATGTGGGAATTCTGATAAATAACCTATAGTAATCCAGGTACTATTGATAATGAATTTGTGGCAGCTTGACCAAATAGGTTGAAATGTACCTGACTTCTATCTATAAATGGAAAAGGGTGGGGAGAGGGGATCCAAAGCAAAGTACTAAGAGAAAGGAGAGTGCAGCTGTAACCTTTTACTTCTGGACATAATTTCTTTCTAAACTATTTTTCATAACACATTTGTATGCAATGTGCTAATTATGACTAGCTTTAATCTCTTCATAAAAGTAGAGCCTATTTCTTTACTAGATTTTGTTAGCCATTAGTTCAAGCTCATTAATCAATGCCTGAGTCATAATCAGAGATGTGGTAGGGCCCCCGTCCACCTTTGTAACTTTGCAGCCAAGACCACTGAAGACTTTGCTGACTCAGAGCCAGCTACTGTTCAAAGCCAGGTCTTCTGATTCCCAAAGTTCTGAAATCTTTACCTCCTCCGGTGGTTTTCAAATCAATCTGTGACTCTAGGGGCTGAGAGGGTGGGATGCTGGGCATTCCAGGTCCATCTTTATCAGTTTTATACACTGGCCTTCTTTCTAAGAGTTGATTGACTTTTTTAAAATATATTTTTATTGATTTCAGAGAGGGAGAGGAAGAGAGAGAGAGAAACATCAATGATGAGAGAGAATCATTGATTGGCTGCCTCCTGCATGACCCCTACTGGGGATAGAGCCCGCAACCTGGGCATGTGCCCTTGACTGGAATTGAACCCGGAACCCTCCAGGCCACAGGCAGACGCTCTATCCACTGAGCCAAACCAGCTAGGGCAAGAGTTGCTTGACTTTTTTAAAAAAGCAATCCATGGCTTTAAAAAAGTTTTCTAATCACATTAAAAATTTGTCAAAGTAATGAAAAAATTTCTAAAATATGCTGGGGACTTAACGTGATTCTCCATTATAGAGTAGAATTCATTATAAGTTTAATCCCTTAAAACACCATCTGAAGTTTAGTGACTGAAGGGCCATGGGACCAGGGGCTCAGAGATAAGGACTTGTACCTCCAACTCTGTGATGACAGGTGAGTTACTTAACCCTCAGTGGCCTGGTCTGTGAAATGGAATTCATAAAACTTCACAGCACACAATATTATATGAGATAACCCATGTTCAGTGCTGCTGCTGCTAATGGTCATTATTAGGTGATGCCAACTACATATTAATACCAGAGAACAGAACTTTAGGTCAGCACACAGTGAGGAGCCAGTATGCTCTGTATTTTCACTTTTATATTCAAACTATATTGTCCTCTGCAGTATGAATATGTAGTTGTACTTTGCTTCCAAGGAGGTTTGGGAATCACAGGCCAAGATCATGGACTCTCTGTGTGTGACGGGAGCCCAGGAGCTTGGGCAGCCAGCCCCGCAGTTGTCTCTAAGGAACAAGCAGGAGCACCAAGGCTGAAGGAAGGTTTCCCACCACAGCTGCGTCTGCATCAAGCCAGATTCTGATCTGGGCAGCTGCGGGAAGGTCAGCAGCCTGGGCACCCATCTGGCCTTAGATTCTGTGGTTGCAAATGAGTCCAACAACAGGCCAGAGCCAGATTTGGGGAGTGCCAACCAAGCCTCTCTGAGGGGCCATCTGGCTTTGGAAACTCATAGTCAGAATCCAAGGACCAGTCTGAGATCACAGAGATGTCTCGTTTCATTTGGTCAGTTCCGATGGATGCATATTTATCGTGTGTGGTCTTGTCTGATGCAATGCAAGGGGTCAGTGGGACTGGAATGAATCAGACTCCGTAAGGGGGTGACAGGGCCCAGTGATGTGAGTAAAGTGTAGGCAGTGGTTCCCAAAGTGTGGCCCCTGGGCCAGCAGCATCAGCATCCCCTGGGAACTCTTTAGAGACACACATTGTGTGGGCTCACCAATCCATGGCTATTGTTGTTTTAAAATTAATTAATTATTTTTAGGTTTATTGGGGCGACATTGGTTAATAAGATGATATAGATTTCAAGTGCACGTCTATGATACATGATCTGTATACTGCATTGTGTGCCCACCACCCAAAGGGAAATCATCTTCTGTCACCACAGATTTGACCCTTTTCCCTTTGCTACCCTTCTACCCCCTTCCCTCAGGTAACCACCATACTGTTGTCTGTGCTTATGAGGTTTGTTTTGTTTGTTCACTTGTTGCTTTTAGTTTTATATCCCACATAGGAGTGAAATCATATGGTTCTTGACTTTTTCTGTCTGACTTATTCCACTTAGCATGATATTCCCAAGGTCCATCCGTGTTTTAATAAGCCTTCTAGGTCAGTGGTCGGCAAACCGTGGCTCACGAGCCACATGTGGCTCTTTGGCCCCTTGAGTGTGGCTCTTCCACAAAATACCACGTGCAGGCGCACACATACAGTGCGATTGAAACTTCGTGGCCCATGCGCAGAAGTCAGTTTTCGGAAAGGAGATAGACGAAACAAGTATACAAGATGAGTGTGGATGGGAGAGTTGGAAGGGGTCGACCTCAGCGAACATACCTCAATCAGACTGAGGATGTTTTTAGCAAAGGCCAGCTTAGGAGTACCCTAATTAAGTTAATAACAATGTACCTACCTATATAGTTCAAGTTTAAAAAATTTGGCTCTCAAAAGAAATTTCAATCGTACTGTTGATATTTGGCTCTGTTGACTAATGAGTTTGCCGACCACTGTTCTAGGTGATTCTGGTGCAGCCAAAGTTTGAGAACCAGTGGTATAGGTGTGTTGGAGGGGAGCAGCTAGCTGTGAGCAATGACAGACAAAATGACAACAGGAAGTGGTATTCCATTGGGAGAGAGAGGGTATATAACAAAACCCCAAGGCAATAAGGACCTACCAAGGTGGGCAGAAGAATCAATCAAACTGAGAGAAACTGGAGACTGTGCAACATGAGATCCAGCAAAGAGTTCCCACACCTCGCTGACTGCGGAAACTCAAATAGGAAAGAAAAAAAACAAAAACAGGAAAGATTGGGTCATCCAGATGTGAGAAGAGTTTTGCTTAAAGTGGATACTGATATGTTCTGCTCCCTGTCCAAAAGAGGAAAATTGGCTTAAGCTTACTCAAACGAGATTCCTTACCAACCAAGGGGCTAAGCCACCAGCTAAATGAGCACCATCCAGGAGGTTGTCAAGGAGACCTGGGCTGGAAGCGAAGCTTTATCTTAAGGATGACATGAGCAATTGCAAAATAAACAGATTCATTGGGTCCTTCCAAGAGATCCTCATTCAGAAGGTTTGAGAAGGGGCTCCTCAAATATGAATTATTTTGAATATACATTTTTAATAAAGGACGCCACCCATTTTGCCTTAGGTGGTCCTCCGATGACAGTTGGAGAAATACTGGCTTAATGATTCACTCATCCAATAGCAGGAAAGTCAAAACCAATGACACCAAAAAAACCCCATTATTCCCCTTTTATTCGATTATTGTTTGTTTTTAAGTCATGTTTTTGATGAAACTCATACATTTCTACTAGAAGACATTGGAAAAGTCGAGACTAATTTCTGAAGTGCCAAAAGGTCACTGGAACCCCAAAATGTAGGAAATTTCCCAGATCCTGGTAGAACGGGCCTGAGCAAAAGCACTGGAAGATTTCTGGAGCTTCTCAGGATAGGAGCTTTGCAATTATATATGTGACTGACAGAATTAATCACTAGATATGAGAGTTGTCATCGTGCCCACCTCTTGGTCCCTGCATGCAGCCACTCCTTGCCGTCTACAGATGAAAACACCCTGGTCAGAAGGCAGCCGGGCCACTGGTGAGAGACCTTCCTCACAGTGAGCAGAATTACTGCCAGTCTCATTTCCTTCCTTAGAGACAAATGACAGATTTGCATGCTACCTCTGGGGAGGGCTCTTTTCTTTTGGAGGAGAAGAGAAGTGATGAGCAATTAAAAAGAAAAAACTAAACTGAATTATGCAGTTAAAGCAAATGACAAAATAGAAGGCAAAACCGTGTCCCTTTCCCTTCTGCATATTGCCCTCCCCTCACCTGTGGTCTTTCTAACCACAGCATTTAATAAGTTAATGTAGCAAAATGGGAAGAAAAGAAGGGGGGGGGGACCTACTTTATTTTGTTTTTTTAATCCTTAGATGTCATCTTATTCCTTCATTTTTGTGGCCTTTTGTCTCTGCCAGTTTCCATAGCAACAACAACCAGCAAGCGGTTTGCCTCCCTCTCTCCAGCTTGTGCACTGAGAACTCCAAACAGGGTCAAACCCAGCCCTCAGTGGAGGAAGAAAGGAGAAGATTCATTTCCTTCTCGTCGATGTTGACGTGTGAATCTGTAGTGAAGGTGCGTATTTGTTTCCGAGTGTTGACCTCACCCAATACCTTTTGGCTACAAGTGATTTTTTAGAGCTTGTCTTTCTTTCCGATTTGGGGGATGGGAGCAGCGAGTTTCATTTTTAGCTACATATTGCAGAACATACAGATACATAATTCAGATAATATTGAAAAACAGGGGCATCACATGATCTTGCAAAAATGATAGCAGGTGGTATCCAATGACCCACCAATCTATTAGGTAGAGTTTCATGTCAGGGCATGATAATTGCTTTTCCTGTCTAACTTAAGTGTTTTTCTGTTGCAATGCTCCCTGCGGGTTTCTGTCTTCCTTAGATATTTTTCTGAAGTGAAGAGTGTGCCACCAACAGGTGGTGGTATGGCTGCAATTAGGATCCTCTAAGAAGCACACATCTTTTGATGAGTTTTAACTGACTGAAATAAGCATGATTTCACTCCCTTAAAAAAAAATCCTTAAAAAACCTCCACAAAAACATATATCCTTATTTACATGTTATCGCTCATAGCTCTACTAGTATATACCCAATTATAATAAGAAGAATTACAGATGAAATTTCTAAAGTAAGTGTTTAAAAGCAATAAATAATTCAGAAGAAACTGGTACCTGTATCAGTGCCCTATTACTGCTATAACAAATTACCACACAGTTAGTGGCTTAAAACAACACCCATTTATTGGCTTACAGTTGTGTGGGTCATAGGTCCAAAATGGGTTTCACTGGGCTGAAACCAAGGTTTTAGCCCCGCTCCAGGGGCTGTGGAAACAAATCTGTTCCCCTGTCTTTTCCAGCTTCTAAGAGCTGCCTGCATTCCTTGACTCGTGGCCTCTTCCTCCAACATCCAAGTTAACAGCCCAGCATCTTCAAATATCTCTGGCTCTGCTCCTCCTGCCTCCCTCTTATAAGAACCCTTGTGTTTCTATTGGGCCCACTGGGATAATCTTCCCTCTGCAGGCCCTTAATTTAATCACATCTGTAAAGTCCCTTTGGCCATGGAAAGTAACAGACAAGTTCCAGAGATTAAGACATGGACGACTTCGGGGGCCATTAGTCTATCTACCCCAGTACTGCTAAATCAAGCCTAATAACCATTCCATTTTACTTTGATCCTGGTCTTCCTCAACCTTTTGCAACTTGCCTTGAATCCTACTGTGCAATTGAATGTCCACCTCATGGACCTCAAGCCAGGTTGGCAGTTTCTACGAGTCTGAGGCCCGCCACTCAGGGACAGTCTGAGTACACCAGGTTCTGCCTGCTCCTGTCTTTCTGCCTACATTCCTTCCACGCAGGCCATTGTTTTCCACCCCTACCCCCCATACCTGCAGCATCCAGGATTACATTCTGCCACAAAGGGCGAGATGTGGTGAGTTGGGGGGAATTTGCTTTAATGTTCAAATTTTCTTTCTTAGAGCACACGAATGCCCCTGCTTTTCTACTCAATTTTGTATTTGCACCATCAACTTTATGAACTCATTTTTTTTTAAATCTCCTTTTCACTAGATCTGCTGCTGAGTACAGTCTTGGTTTCTGACCTCCTACTTGGCCTGCCTTCACAACTCTGTCCTTCCTGCAGCCGGTTGTTTGAGCCATGACTAACCCCTGCCCCTCCCCCTGCCGGCTCTGGATGCCCCATTGCTGCACCCTGTCCTGCAGCACACTGCCTAGCCTCCCAACCCGGCCACTAAGTTCAACCAGAGACGGCTGCCTTTTCCATCCCAGCTGTGCGAGGCTGCCGCTGCTGAAATGATCATCCCAGGCCTTGGAGCCCTTCCCTTGGAAGGTCTTCTCTCCACCTCCAATGAGAAGAGCCCAAGAGAAGGATGGTGGCCCAAGGAGGTTGCTACTGCCTTCTCCAACCTGAGTAGGAAGAATCGGGCCCACTCAGGGTTTTACAATGGATGTCTACATGTTAAAGCCTTAACCCCCGACCCCACCCCACCCCCCATCTTCTTTCCCTGACACCTGCCATGGAAGTCCCTACATTTTTCTGAAGTACTATTTATATTTTAATAGACAGCTGCAGTTCCTATCATTGAGATAACTCCATAATGCAGACTTATTTGTGATGGGTGAGAAGAGTACCCAAAGCAAATGTGCTCCCCAAAACCTGTTTGCTAAAGTGTAAAATCCAAGGACCTGTTTTTAAAATACACAGGCACCCCTCAGAGATATTTCGGGTTTCAGACCACCATAATAAAGCAAGCAGCTCAATCAAACAAGTCGTAATCTTTTTGCTGGTGGAGGGTCTTGCCTTGAATTTGCAAAAAACACACAACATCTGTGAAGTGCAATAAAGCAAGCACAGTGAGTTACGACTGTAATGTGACATCATATGTGGACATGTCACTGACAGCCAGGATTGGATTTGACAGCCTTGAGAGGTAGAATGCATTGGGTCGGGCCCCATCACCCTCTGCACACACCACAGACTATAGCCACAAGGCTGGTACCTGGCTGGGGTGAGAGTTCAGTCACTGCCCTCCCTAGAACTCCATATGTCTCGAATGTCACAAACACACACACAGCCTAAGTAACCCAGACCTCATGGGCAATGGGGCGCTGGCATCTGCAATCACTGACAAGGAATTTCTGCCTCTTTCTTTTGTTCTAAACTATGTAAGAAAACAGACATTATGCCTGCCTTCCTTCAATTTTTGCCCAATGTCAAATAGAGGGTGGCGCAGTAGGGTTCCAGCGTTTTCATTATTAATGATCTTAATGAGAGGTTTCTGGCCAGAATGAGAGTGCCCTCCAACCTGAGCCCCAAAGATTACTTTTGTGTTTCTTTGGTTTCCAGGGAAGAAAATAAAGTTGGGAATGAATAAAAGGAAAGGTTAAGAGAAAGCTCAATTATATAATTGACTCATTTACAGCATTTATCTATTGATTATAATCACTTTTAAACAAAATAAGGTTATTAGTAAAGTTTTAACTGCATAATGACCAAAACTACTTCCCTTCCCCTTTACTACTCTAATTTCTATGACAGAATTTGAAAACAACTTTGCTTTTAAACACACTAAACCAGTGGTTCTCAACCTTCTGGCCCTTTAAATACAGTTCCTCATGTTATGACCCACCCATAAAATTATTTTCATTGTTACTTCATAACAGTAATGTTGCTACTGTTATGAATCATAATGTAAATATCTGATATGCAGGATGGTCTTAGGCGACTCCTGTGAAAGGGTCATTCGACCGCCAAAGGGGTCGCGACCCACAGGTTGAGAACCGCTGCACTAAACCATCTTGTGGTGTCTGCTGCTGGTCTCTTGAATATTTTCTACATCTGGTGTTTGTAATGGACTTAAAGTCTTTAATGAAGCCACCATTGCCTCCTCATTGTCACAATGACAAAGTCCACACTGACCTATGTAGAAACACATATACCCTCAGATGCACAGATACAAAAGTGCACACGTAAATAACCTGAAAGATGTAGCCAAAAGTATAGACAGAACTGAGGTTCCATCAGCACTTACTAACTCCATGACCAAATTACTGAAGACTTAGATTTGTCATGTAATAGTATCATCAGGGTAATCGTATTGAAAATGAGGCGGCTGATATTTAAATGCATCCTAGAGTTTTTATTAGAATTAAGTGAGTAGATAAAGGCAAAGCACGTACAACAGTGCTTGGCAAGTAAGTCCAATAAGAAAGAGTTCCCTGTTGCTGATTTTAGTGATGGTGAAGGTGGAAGTGGTGGTAATGGTGGTGGTAGAGGCAATGGTAAGAATTTTAGAATATGTAGTTCATTGAGCAACAGTGCCCAAGACCACATAGTGAATAGTGGTGGACCCAGGTTTCTGTCATTCAATACATTCTTCTCCTGGCCGGTCTCCCTGAAACTCAGCAGTTCCCAATACCTCATCCTTCAGTGAACCCAGCAGGATGGGATTCAGATTCCCAGTTTTTAATAGATGAGGAAACTGAGGAATACAGCCAGGAGGCTGGGGACCTAGGAGTAGAATATAGGTTGTAAATGAGTGGCAGTGGGTGGTGGTGGTGGTGGTGGTGGTAATAGTTGTGGTGATGTTGAGGGTGATGGTGGTAGTGCTGGTGGTGGTAATGGTAGTGGTAGTGGTGGTGATAGTAATGGTGATGATGATGGTGATGGTGGTAATGATGATGGTAGTGGTGATGGTGATGCTAGTGATATTGCGGTGATGGTGGTACCAGGGTACAGACAGCAGCTGAGGTGGCTGAAAAGACAGTGAGGATGAGGTGAGTAAATGTAGTAACATAGGCCCCAGTGAGGACTACATGCTTCCAGTTGGCTAGGTAACAGCCACTCTCCAAGTCCACCTGCAGCAAGTGATGATTACTACTCTTTTTCAGTTGAGAAGACCATCAAACATTTTAAATTACAATTGTCAGTGGTGAGATGGTGTTTCATCTTGTGAAATGATCTAAAGCTGCAAAGCACAAAGCCTTCTCTAAACAGCAGAGCAATGGCTCCCTGCAGAGAATAAAACCTCAAGCACAGAGTGGGGGCTCACTTTTCCCAGAGATACTGGGAGAAAAGCTAGCAAGTTTCCCCAGATTTAAGAAGAAAGAACAGGCCTCAGAAGCATCTAGGTTCACACACGCACCACCTTTTCAATCCTTTCTCTAACAGATGACTCAGACGGCTCCCCTGTAATACCAAACCGACAGAACCACCGTGTGTCTGCTCTGGACACATCTGTAATGCAGACCAGTTCCCATCATGCTGTGCTAATGGGAGAGAGATGAGACAATGAGAAGTTTAAAGGGGAGAAAATAGCAATCCCAAGCCATACACTGTAGTACAACTGTGTTCATGGGCTTCTCTCACTCGACAGAAGTTACAAATGAGCAGCAAAACATCTATCTGTGGGTTTCCTTCTTCTGTTCTCCCATAACCACTGAAGGTGCAAATGAACCACAAATCTGCAGAATGCCAGGCAGCGGGAAAAAAGACTTATGGCAGCCCACGAATCTGCCTCACTAGTGCCAGGCCCCTACAAATATGCCATGATCACTGGTGAGAAGAATACAGAAGAGAGGGAAGGTGGGGGAGGCTAGGAACTGCCAGGCACAGGGGACCGGCAGCTGGGACTAGAGAGAGAAGGATCAGAAGCATCATTTTACCTGTGGACCTGCTTTTGACTTTTCGTCTTGACCACCTGTCCCTTGGTTTCCAGTTGCTCCTTCTGTCTTACAGCCCAGCTGGCAGGAGTTTCCAGATGACAGGAGATACCTGGATTTCAGGTACATTGCTCAGCATATGAGTTCAACAGGATTTTCTGAAAGCTCCAAGCACAGCCCTTTTCCCAGCCACCCTCTGCTCTAGCTCTAGCAACCTTCACAGGATAACTAAATCAAGACAAAGAAGGAAGAAGCCATTCATTCATTCAATCAATCAACAAGTATTTATTGAGCACCTACTATGTGCCAGTAAATGTTCCCAAGAACTAGAAATACTGCCATGAACAAGACAGAGAAAAAGAGAGAGAACACAGACCTAGCCGGTTTTACTCAGTGATTATAGAGCATTGACCCGCGGACTGAAGGATCTCGGGTTCAATTCCAGTCAAAGGCATGTACCTCGGTTTCAGGCTCAATCCCAGGTCCTGGTGGGGGTGCAAGCGGGAGGCAACCAATCGATGTGTCTCTCTCACATCGGTGTTTCTCTCTCTCTGTCTCTCCTCCTCCCTTCTACTCTCTCTAAAAATCAATGGAAAAAATATACTTGGGTGAGGATTAACAACAAAAAAGAAGAGAGAGACCACAATGAGGACATTTTAGCTAGCAGGAATTTAGCTAGAGGCCAGGCATTTGGGCAGTCCTCTCAGCTGTCACCCTTGGTCCCACCTTAGGGTGCCTGTCCAGTTGTGCAAAACCAAAACCAGGAGGAAAGATCTCCTGGTCACACCTGTCCCCACCTCCCATCTCTGTTCTCAAGTGGCCTAGGCCACTTTCAGCATCCTCAGGGCAGAGCCAGACACTGAGGGAGGAGAGAGGACAGATATGGACCTTGGCAGATGGGGGTTAGAGAAGATAAGAACCCCCATGCCCTCTCAGGAATCCCTGGAGGACAGGGCAGAGCTGAGGGTCCAGCAGTGGCCCCTCCTTCCACCTCCCAACAGCACCACCTGCTGCCCCAGCTGGATCGGACTCTGGGCCTCCTGACATCGATTTCCTCTCCCTTCTCCTGGCTGCCCCTCCTGAGCAGTGGTGCTGATATGACTCCTATCAGAACTGCGGAGGCTGCACTAACCAAGCAGCTCATGTCATTGTCTGCTATTGATTCAGCGGCCCTGGGACAGACTGCCGCTCCTCGCTCCTCAGTTCCTCGCCGGAGGCAGAGAAAAAGCTGAAACAAAAGAGCCTCCAGACTGTTTGCGTTCCCACCCCTCCCAGGACCTGCCCTGGATTGAGAACCATTTTCCAAATCTTTACCAGATGCCTGGCAGCTTGCCACAGATCAATAAGTCTTCTTCAGAGTTCCAACTTGCAAAAATATTTACTGTACATAATTTAATAGAACCCTCTCCTGGATAAGGAGCTGACACTTTTAATTACCGGGATCAAGTGCTCTCTCCTTCTATAGGACACGGCACACACGTGGCTCGGAATGCCAACTAAATGCATTTCCCAGGGCTCTTCACCACTGATTCACAAAGAGAAGGGTCCGTGGGATGGTGACCTCTATGGGGGGCAGCTGGTGGCAAAGGTAGCCACAGACATAACTACTAGGGATTTTTTTCCTAGTGGGAATTTCAAAATTTCCCTTTCTTCCTGTTGCTTTCTTCTCTACTCCTTTCAATAGCTCTTCACAAGCTTAAATAGAAAAATATTTCTCCCATTTCCAAGGAGCTGGTTGTGCATCTCCTTTAGGACTTTGCCTGGGGCGCTGGCCTCCAGGTATTCATGTTCCTCAAGTCCCAAAGGGCACACAGCTGCCAGTGTGTTATGATCCAAAACTGACCACAGCAACAACTACAATGATAATGATGGCTAGCAGGGGGCCCTGGGAGGAGTCCACCCTCCATCCAGCACAGTGGATGGACCCAGCCTCTGTACAGCTCTGGCCCAACGTGGTCAGGAGCCCCATCGGCAATGTGGGCATATCTCTCAAATGCTAATTAACTTCCTTCGGCATCTCAGACAAAAGCAATGCCCTGGCAATCATATTTTGCAGAGCACCTAAAATTTGTGGGTGTCTGATAAATATTCAGCTCCTAACAACCTGCTAATGATTATGTGGGTGCATTGGTTTCCTAGGCGGAAAATCCAAATAAGGCGTTGCTGAGCACGATGAGAATGATGAACTCAGAGGAGCTGTGCCTGGCTGTGATAAGGGACTGGTGCTGGGGAGGCTCAGAGGGTGGAAAATGAAAACTTCATATCTACACAATCACACATGGTCCCAAACTGGCTAAGGCCACCAACTAATATGCAACTGGGCCATATGGATGTTCATGTCCAAGAGCATTTTCTGCACCACAGAATTTTAGAGCTGAGCGTCCACATGAGAAGCCACTGGAACCTGGAGAGAAAGTAAGTGTCCATTCTGGGCCATCCCACAGGACTGCTGACTCTCTAGGAACAGTGGAGGGGCAAGGTAGAGAGGACATGGTGGTAAAGAAATGTGGTAATGTCGTTAAAATGCTTGATTCGAAATGGATGGGGACATTCTTCAGCTGAGTGCTCTTTGGTGCTTCCCAAGGAGACCCCTGCAACCTACTCAAACAGGGGGTGGGGCGGGGAGAGGAATGAGCAACAAAGCACCAAAATATATCAGTCCCCAAAATAATGAATGAAGCACTAGGGCTGATTAGAATGGAATTTAATTCACAACTCACTACAAGGTGAGGAAGCATTAGAGAATCCCAACACATTTTGCATATACCAAGTGAGATGGGCAATGGCTACTTTTCTATGGGGAATAATGCAATTGTAGGCAGGAGACGAATTAATATGCACTTCACACCTCTGTTTCTCTGGGCACAGTCAACTGTCACCCTCCTCCTCCACATGCACGTATGCTGCTTTCTGTAATTTGAAAAGAATGTCTAGAAAAATTGCTTGAAAACCTTCATGGACATTCACATGACAGGCATGTGAGTCTTTAAATTGAGGATACCTCCCTGAGAAGAGTTGGAGCGGGGAAGGGGGAAGGGAGCTCATGTACAGAGATGGAAGAGAAGAAATGCACAGGGAAGGAAGGGTAACAGTTACCAAAGGTCATGATAGTCACACTGACCACTGGTCTGAGTGAACAGAACATGTTAATGGAATGTGTTGATATGTACGTGTATCAGTGTATGTGTGAACGACATCATGTTAACAGCAGCTGGATGAGGGTGGTAGGCCTACAGGGAACTTTATTTCTTTTTGTTTATGGGTATAATCTAATTTTTGACAATGTAATGTAGTATTTGGGTACTTTAAAGAATGGGAGTTTTAAAACATTTGGGATGTGAATCTAGATAAAGGAAACCTGATATAAATATATATATATATATATATATATATATATATATATATATATATATGGCATAATATGCTAATTAGGCCAGATGTCCTTCCAGATGACCTTCGGGACAAAGCCAGGGCTGTGAGGGAAGCCCAGGTCCCAGGTGCCAGAGGGAAGCCGGTGCCGGCAGCCAGGGGAAGGAAGGCCTACATTTGCACGAATTTCGTGCATCAGGCCTCATATATATATAAAATTGATTATATTGATTTCAGAGAGGAAGGGAGAGGGAGAGGGAGAGGGAGAGAGACAGAAACATCAATGATAACAGAGAATCACCGATCGCCTCCTCCTACACGCCCACCCCCCTCCACTGGGAATCGAGCCCACAATCTGGGCATGTGCCCTGACTGGGAATCGAATGGTGACCTTCTGGTTCATAGGTCAACACTCAACCACTGAGCCATGCCGGTTGGGCCTGAATTATATTTTAATGAACAAAACTGTGTATAAAAAATTGAGAGTCTTGGATCTTAGTAATATAAGATTATCAGAACCATGAGTCTGGAGTCTGGTTAGAATGACTTAGAACAGCAGATATGACAGCTGGACTGTGCAAATGGAGAGTCACAGCCAGGAGGTCATCCTCTTGCTCCAGGGGGCAGATATGTACCCTGAGAACACAGGGAAAGCCCATTCAGAAGACATAACCTCCTCAAGGAATGCTCCAAAGGGAGCAATAGGAAGTCCTAAACAAGACCAGTAAAATGGGCAGGCACCCAGAGAGTTACAAACAAAGAGACCACCAAGAAAATACCAAGGTCTGCCACTGGCTACTGAGACCATGCTCCAATGGCCCAAACCACTCACTCTTTTGTAAAGGTGAGCAAACAGACACTCAATATCTTCTCCCCCTACAGCATCAGCCACTGAAACTGTTTTCATCAAAGTTACCAGTGACTTCCTTGACCTTGCTTCCATGTCCAACTCACTGTCTGCATGTCTTCCCTTCCCTTTGCAGCAAAACTCTTCAAGATATACCGGTAGTCATTGCATCTAACTTCTCGTCTCCCATTCTCTCCTGAGATAATTCTATTTTTGCTCCCTCCAATTCCCCCAAACTGTTCTTATCAAACTCACCATTGCACTCCATCTTGCTAAATCCAATGGAAACTCATCATTTCTCTTTCTACTTGACTTGTCAACGGCATTTGTCACATTCATCATTTCCTGCCTTTGAATAATTCACAGGATTTCCAAGCACCAGACACAGGTTCCTACTAACTCACTGGCCACAGCATTTCCATCTGCTTTGCTGCCTCTTCCTTATAAATCTGACCTCTTAACATCGGGGTGCCCCAGAAGTCAGCCCAACTCTTTTCTACTTATATTTACTCTCTTGGTGATATCATCTATTCAATGGCTTTATATATCATCTATATGCCAGAGGCTCTCAGATTTATGTCGCCAGTCCCTACCTGACAAAACTTGAAACCCAATTGTCTACTTGTTATCTCCATTTGGATATATTAACACAACACTTCCCCCATAAATCTAACTCCTTCTTCTGTCTTCTCCTCTCAACTGATGGCAATTCAACCTCTTAGTTGCTTAGGCCAAGAAGTCTTGAAGCCATTTTTTACTGTTCTTTCTCTCACACATTACATCTAATCTATCAGGAATCCTGTTGTCTCAGCCTTCAAAATCAAGATAGTATTTTACTTTCTTTCACAACCTCCACTGTTATTGACCTGGTCTAAGCTTACCATCTCTTGCCTATATTATTGCAATAGCTGATCCCTCTTCTACCATCCTCTTCCCACCTCCAAAATATATTTAACCCAGGAGCCAGAGTGATTCATTAAAACATAGGTCATACAATAGCATTCTTCTTCCTAAAATCCTCCAATGGCTTTCCATTGGAGAGCTTCTCTCCAATCCATCAGTTTCTTTTTTTTTTACAATTCACTTCCATCTTTACTTCTTTCTGTGATAGTACCACCCACATTCCCCCCACATCACTCTCCAACCAACAGCCATGACCTTTTTAAATGAGAAATTGAATCATGGCCACTCTCCAATTAAAAGCCCTTCAATGGGCTCCTAGCAACCTCAGGATGAACTCGAAGTTCCTCAGGCTCACCGTGGCCTTCCTAGGGAGCTCCACCCACCTCTCCTTTTCTAGTCCTGATTCATCTACGGGTCAGGGGGCATTGATGAACTCATTTGACTACCATTATTCTTTATAACCTGTTATTAGAATACTTTCTAAAGAGTTGTCCTTTTTGTGTGAACCTGATCTCCGCAACAGATGTTTAGTTCTTTGTGATCTGGGATCACATATCCTATTTTATTTTCTCTCCCTTTATCAGCTCCCTGCTAATAGCAGGTCACTTGATACTTGTTTAATTAATGGGAAAGAACAGACAGTGTAAGTTGTGTAAAGGGATGCTTGGCCAGTGTTTCTGGGTTGATTTCCTTTCCCCAACACACTTGCAGTGGCTATTATAAAATGTTCTGTAGAATGGTCAATGTGCTAGCAGATCAGTACAACTCATTTTTCAATTTCTTTGAACAAAAAACACCAAGGACAAATGACTTTACCCAAATATGTTGCGATGACAGAATAGATTTATCCCCTGGGACAAGAGTAAAGGCAGATCTGTTAACCTGATAAGTATGATGATTTGATACAGTGGTTCAACAGGCTGTGCGTGGTTTATAGAATCTGTAACCCAGTCATAGGAGGGGACTGGCAATGAGGATGGCACCCACAGCAGGCAGGCTAGCCAGAGCCCCAGCTCTCCTTCTCAAGATCCTGTCCACATATACAATGCTACACATCTAGCCCCCTGAGAGGGGGTGATAGTTTGAGGGGCGCTGTTACTTCATTCATCTTACCATGGCATGTTTTAACAAAACTCCATGCAATCTCTTGCTAGATGTCCAAGGTAGTACTGGTTGGAGGCGAGTAATAGGTGCTATACCCCCAGGGGAAAGTTTTAAAGTCTTCAGTATCAATACCTCAAATGCCCAGCCCTCCTGTTCCAAGACTTGAAGGTTGACTATAGGGCATAAAGGCAATAAACCTAAAGACGTCATAGATTTGGGGTACATATCTATAATAACCTTAATAATAAAAGGGTAATATGCTAATTAGACCAGACGTCTTCTGGATGTCATTCTGGACATCCTTCCTGATGAAGCCAGGCTGGAGGGAAGCCAGCCCGGGTCCTGGGTGACTGCGAGTGGTCTGAGGGAAGCCAACCTGGGTCCCGGGTGCTGGAGGGAAGCCAGTGCCGGCAGCAGGGGGAAGGAAGGCCTACTCTTGCACGGATTTTCATGCATTGGGCCTCCAGATAATAGATAAAGAAGGCCAATCAGGAAGGAAGTACAGCATATCAAAATGATCTGAAAGTCATGAGACCTGATTCTAACCACTAATTTCCTAAGTCACCTTGAACTTGTTGCATAAACTCTGAGCCTCATCTATAGAAAGAAGGGGTTGGAAATATCACTGATCTTACATTGGTCTGTCTTCAAAGACCTCGGCAGGCCAGGGAGCCTAGGACTCGTTACAGGAAAGGAAAATAGAAGGCATCTTTGGTCTGGATTGTTTGAGCTGGTGGTAACTGACCATGGCCAGGCTCCCTGGCCCATGCCAAAGAAGGTTCACAGCAACAGCTTCAACCTTTTCTCAGGAGCAGAATAAAACGTCACGCCAGGTGTTGCAGCAGGATGCAGTGCAGGGGGAAGGCAGCAGCTTATAAGCCAGAATGGTAGGACTCACAGGGCACAGGCGCGTCTCTCCTTTTACTCCTGGGTTAGATCTGGAGACCCTGAGTGGCCCCACACCATCAGTGGCGCAGGTGGCTCATCCCCTAGGCCAGAGCTCTTCCCACCACATTTGGGTGGCTTTATGGTCTCAAAGCTCCTTCCCTCATCCCCCACCTCCCACGGGGGAGGAGGTGGGGAAGAATCTCATTTGTTTTTCTTCCTATCTGTGTCTCACTGGCCCTTCTTCAATTCCTCCCATCAAAAAAGGTATTAGATACAAAACACCACTTGTGTGAAATTTAGGCAGAATCCCAAACTGGCATTTCTCTCCACC
Source organism: Myotis myotis (assembly GCF_014108235.1). Classification (NCBI taxonomy): domain Eukaryota; kingdom Metazoa; phylum Chordata; class Mammalia; order Chiroptera; family Vespertilionidae; genus Myotis; species Myotis myotis. Next base: position 52,972,254 of record NW_023416315.1, read on the forward strand.
AGTGCAGTAACAGAGCCTGTCCCTCCAGAAGAAATGCAATGACCAGAAAGGAACATAGTAACATTTTCCCTTAGGAACTGACCTCACTTCCTCCTGCTCTACTTGTGAAACAAAAATGAATGTGCAACTGAAGTTCTTACGATACATTTATGAATGATACAAGGTCCAGAGTTAAGATGAAAATTTCCGTCTTTGACTTCCCAAGCTGGCTACATACTCAGGGCCTGCATCCTGGAATGCACGAGGTAGCCAGGCAGGGATGGTTGGTTTGCTATGGTGTCTCTCTAAAGTGTTATCAGTAATCATTTAGTGATCATAAGAGTGTGGTGTTTGTTTAGAAATTGTTTTCAACTAGAACTTTAATAGAAGTTGCCCCTAAAAATACAACCTTACTTTTTTTTTAATCCTCACCTGAGGATGTGTTTTTCTTAATTTTAGAGAAAGAAGGAGAGAGAGAGAGAGAGAGAGAGAGAGAGAGAGAGAGAGAGAGAGAGAGAGAGAAACATTGATGTGAGAAACAACAATCGGTTGGCTCCTGCATGCACCCTGACCAGGGATTGAACCCACAACCTAGGTAAGTGCCCTGACTGGGAACTGAACCCACGACCCTTTGATGCATGGGACGATATTCGAATCAACTGAGCCACACTGGCCAGGGCTACAATTTTACATTTTAATGGCCACCAACATTTTGCCCCAATTATGTCTTTAATTTAGGACACCTGAGCCTCATAAAGGCTGTATGCTGTATACCACAGGTTAACTCATCCCAGTTTTACAGACCGTGTCTTCCATATCCTAGCAGTCTCATTTTCTCCATTCTCATTTCAACTGCAAATGCGTTAAAGACACCAAGTAATAAACCCCCATGATCTCTAGTGGTGATAAAGTATAATTTAAGGTCATTCTCTGAAAGACACTAAGATTCTTTAAATGCCCTTCCACTATGCTGCATTAATAATTAGACATCAGAGTGGGAGGAGTAATTTGAGGTACAGGTCATCACCAAAATCTGAGACTGAATAAATAAATATGGCTTTCTTTAAAAGACCAAAGTATTAAAGCATGTTGCCTAAAATTGGGATTTCATCATCCTGAAGCCACATTATGTATGTGTGTGTCATGGCAAACAGCAAATCCTAGCTCAACTTTGGGTGATACACAGACTAACTGGAAGAGGCCAAGTTCAAAGAACAAAGTTCACAGACCACATAGCATTTTTAGAGTCAGTGTGCTGAACATGCAACCCATTTGGAAATGAGAGCTCCATGAGCTGCAACAGCACAGAGAGCATGACTGGAACAGGAGTCTTCGGAAGAGAATCAGGCTGGCATTTGCATTGCCAACAATGCTCCCTGTCAGGTCCAGGTGTCTCTGAGAATCACCTGAAATAAGCAGGAGACTGGGACTCCATCCTTCATGATCATGGGAACACACCATGGAGGGGCGATGCCTGAAGTCTGAGGCTCACATCTACACACATCCACCCGCACATCTCCAGCCTCTAGCAGGGAAAGAGAAAGTGTCAAAATTGTAAAGCAAATAAATCTTTTTCTTCATTCTCCTCCCTCTCAGCACCTTCTCTTTCATCCTCAACCTGCCTTTCTGCTCCATCCCCAAAGCTGCGCCTTCATCTAGGACCTCACAGATCTTTGGGAGCTTTATCTAGAAATCAAGGGCTAATGGTGGGGTTCCACACCTTGTCCTGCCTTCCCGCCGCCCCCCCCCCCGACACCTCCAGGAAGGATTTGAACACGTACATTATACATTTGCCCAAACTGACCAAATGTACACCACCAAGAGTGAACCCTGATGTCAACCATGGACTCTGGGTGATGATGATGTGTCAAATGTGGGTCCACTGATTGTAACAAATGTGTCACTGAGGAATGTCAACAGTGGGATGTGTTGTATGTGGGGGGGGCGGGGGGGGGAGGGACAGGGTGCAAGTGGGAGTTCCCTGTACTTTCTGCTCAATTTTGCTATGAACCTAAAACTTCTCTAAAAAAAACAAAGTTTATAAATTTTTTTTGTTTGTTTTAAAGATGGGGGAAGGGAATTTTGAGCTTTTTCCACACTCTTTGCTCAACATTTTCTACTGGCAAATCTGTCTTTGCCATTATGGGATATTTCTGGATGGACAACTTCATGAACTCCACAACTCATAAAAAGAGACCGTAGTCTACCCAATGTAGGAACAGTTAGAACATCAAACAAGAAAAGAAAAACGTTCAACCAAGAGAGTCTGGCGGGGACCCAGAGAAAAGTGCCCAGGGTCAACAATGGCACAGAGAGCAGGGTCCAGAAGGACAAAGAAGTTCACTGCTTGGTCTAGAGTCACACTGCTCCATTCAGAAGTCACTAGGCACATGCGGCTATTTAAATTCAAATGTAAATTAATTAAAATTAGATTAAATTGAAATGTCAGTTCCTGCATCACATTAGCCACCTTTCAAGGGGTCCATCCATCCATGAGGCTGGTGTAACTGTCCTGGACGGCACAGACACAGAATTTTTATTTTTAATCCTCACCTGGGGATATGTTTTTATTGATTTTAGGGAGAGAGGGGGAGAGAGACAAACATCGATGTGAGAGAGAAACATCGATCAGTTGCCTCCCACACACACCCCGATTGGAGATCAAACCCACAACCCAGTTATGTGCCCTGACCAGGAATTGAATCCAAGACCTTTCAGTGTACAGGACAATGCTCCAACTAACTGAGCCACACCTGCCAGGGCCAGACACAGACAGCTGTCACCTGGAATAAATGTTTAAGCTTTGTGGACCAAACAAATGGTCTCTGTAGTAACTCCTCAACACCACCTTTGTATATACTGTGAAAGCAGCCATAGACAATATGTAAATGAATGGACATGGTTCTAATGAAACTTGGTTTACAAAAGCAGGATTTGGTCTGCAGGCAAGTTTGCCAAGCTCTGGTCTGGAGGAACCATTCCAAGTCTAGGGACTTGCAACTCCCAGAAGGTCTTAAGTAACTGCAAGGCATCTACCCATAGGCACTACCAGCAATTGCTGCAGACTGACTAGCTAATGTGTGTAGCACATAGCTGGATCTTTATTTATCAGGATACCTCTACATTATCATGACTAATACAATTCAGATGCATTTAAAGTCAGTACTGCTTGCAAAGGAACATCTGTCATTATGCATTATTCTCAAGAAATGAACCATGAATTTTATCTCTTTTATTATGTTTCTCTAATACAAGCAATGCTCATTTGATTTAGAAAAATGAGAAACAAGATCAAAAGGAAAGGGGAATTATCTGAGTTTCTACTCAGGAGACTTTTAACCATTGTTAACATTTAAATATGAACAGGTGGTTCCTTTGCTGGGCAATGTATTCCCAGTACCTACAACAGGCCTGGATGAAGGATAGGCGCTCAACCAATAATTTGTTGAATCAAAAATGATTGCATATTATAAAAATAGGAGCACTCATGAATGGACTTCAGGAATTCTGTAAACTTCTGATGGCATTAGTAATGCTGGGTGTATGTGAGCATTTCTGGAGGGGTCTCTGGTTTGCATTGGACCACCAAAGGTGTTGTGCCCTAAAAAGGATGACCCTTAGTCATCCCCAGGACGGAGCTTACAAGGCCTTCACGTTTCTGTCCATCAGTGGCTGAACACCGAGAGACAGACAGTTTTCCTGGGGCAGTCTTCCATGACTAACCAAAATCATCTGAGTCCAAACCATACCAGGCAGAAGAGCTGCTTGGCCTGAACAAAATTCACCTGGAAAAAAACGGAGAAGGGAGATTCTAGTGTTTTTAAGTCTGAAGATAGGGATCCAGCATACGGGAAAAGATGCCCTATGACCTTTCCAAGAAGTTCAGGCTTGTTTTACCTCTTTTGGTTGCTGTCAGCTCTATAGGCTTGAGTGTGGCCCTACCGGAGTCAGACCATAAGCCCAACCCCTACAAGAACCAGCTAAGACTGAGTTGCCCCTGTTGGCAGGCCCAAGGCTAAGTAGCAAAAGCATGCTTTTCACTCTGGGGGATACTCCTGGGGACGCCTTCCCAGTGAGTACACAGTGCCTGGGATGATGGGGAAAGGCATAGATAGCATCGTGTCAACCATCAACAGGATGAAGAGTTAACACAGGAACAGGGAAAGTTTTCCGCCTAAAGATGCTCATGTGGGGGGAAATAACTCGAGATTTACAGAAACCCATTTAAAGTTCTCTTGGGCGTTTTACCTGCATTTGTTTCACGAGGATTCACGTTTAGGTTTCTTTTCTGAACCTTCATCACAGAGCAGTCAAATCAGAGCCATTAATTGCTAAGAGTAAAGGGCTTTCTGGTGCCTACTGAAACCTTCAGGAAAGCAGGCTTCTTAGCAGTTCTATTCATAGAACATGCATTTTCCTGGCTCCCCCTCTTATCACTGAGAGCATGGGAGTCAGGAATTCTTTGCCTCGGACAAAATGATCATTCTGCCCCTCCCATTTATTCTCCACCTGGAGTCCTAAACCAATTATGACACCCCAGTCATTTCCAAGAGCACCCACTGTGTTATCACAAAGGGGGGATTAGGACTTCAAACTGAGACACAGCCAAGAGCTAATCATTGCTCAGAAACAAAAGGCCCCGTTTTTATGCAAATGGACAGAGTTATAAAGAGTCTGCAGAGATAATGACCAAAAACGTAATCTATGATAAACAGATTTATGGCTAACACAAGATGTGTGCTTCCAAATTCACACGCAAACAAATTGGCAGATGATTCTTTAAAGGGATGTTATACCCGGATTTAAACCGAGGATGAGAAAATCCTCTAAAGTCTAACAGTCCCATTTCTTTCATGAAGTCGGGAGCCCGCCTGTGCCTTAAATGAGACACAGCTGTAAGAAGAACTTGCTCAAAGGCATACTGCACCTCACATGGCAGTAAGTCTAAAATTCAGCCCCTGACTCCCACCATGCCTCACTGACGAGGGCGTTTAGCGCAGTCATCTTCAGCCAATGGCAGCTCCATTCTTGAGCTGCTCCAGACAAAATCCCTGAAATCACCTCCTTCACTCTTCTCTTGCTCCACACTCTACATCTGACCTGTCAGCAAATCCTGTTGGGTCCAAGTCCTACCCTTTTTCACCATGTCCCCTGCCACCACCCTAATCCAAGCCTCTCGCCTCTGCATCCTGGAATATTTAAATAGCTCCCAATGGTCTCTGCCTCTACTTTTGCCCCGCTTTCAGGCTCTATCCCCTATAGTTTAATAGTATTTATTCATATCATGTTACTCCTCTGATTAGAGAACTCTTTCCTTTCAGGAATCAAGAGCCCCACATGATCTGCCTCCTCCCTACCTCTCTTACATCACCTCCTCCTAAGCCAGTGATGGCGAACCTATGACACGCGTGAACTCATTTTTTTTATTGATTTTTCTTTGTTAAATGACATTTAAATATATAAAATAAATGTCAAAAATATAAGTCTTTGTTTTTCTATGGTTGCAAATATCAAAAAATTTCTATATGTGACACGGCACCCCAGTTAAGTTAGGGTTTTTCAAAATGCTGACACGCCGAGCTCAAAAGGTTCGCCATCACTGTCCTAAGCTTTCCCTCACTCACTCTACTCCAAATTCATGATCACTAGGGATTTTCTTGGACATGCCTGCACCTCGATGCCTCAGGGCCTTTGCATCTCTGATCCTCTGCCTGAAATGCTCTTCCTCTGATAGTCCCATGGCTGGCTCATGTCTCTCCAAAAGTCCCCTCTCTCACTGAGGCCTTTCCTGACCACTCTTCTCAAAAATCTCAACTTCCACTCCTACCTAAATATTTCATATCTCTTTCCACACCTTTTTTCTACTTAGCACTTTATCTTTTATTTATCTTGTTTACCATCTATACCTCACAAGAGGATGTAAGGTCCATAAGAGCAGAGATTTTTGTCTCTTTTGTTCATGAACGGATCACTACTGCAATGCCCAGCACAGTAAATGACACTCAATAAATTCTTTTGGAATATATGAGTGCCAAAAATGCAATACTCCACACTTTGACTGTTAATTACAGATTAAAAATAAAATGTAATTAGAGAAAAATTAGAAGTGGCCTAAATGCCTGTGAAGATGAAATTGGTTACATAAATAATGATAAGGCCATAAAAAGATACACTATGCGGCCTTTAAAAATAATAATATAGAATTTACTCACTAATATGGAAAGATTAGCACAACATATTAAGTTAAATTAAAAAGCTGCAAAACAGTAGGTATATTGTCTCAGTGTAAATATTACAAAAGTATTATATGTGTGTGCATCACATATATTTATTATAAAACTCCATTGTGTGTGTATGTATTTGTGAGGGTAGATGGGGGGAAAAGGGGAGAAAGAAAGATCAATCAATTTTGGTAGAAGAATTCAAGGAGATTTTTGCTTTCTTTATTGAATTTTCTACAATGTGCAGCTTTGGAATAGAAATTTTGAAAGAGAGTTTTCTCTTTTAACATTACCAAGGGCAGGCCACCTGCAGAGAGCCCACTAGACTTAATATCCCAAAAACAACAGCATGCAAACCACTTCAGCTCAAACTCCAGAAGCTACTTGACAGCTTGCTTTTCAGAATTCCAAAGGGAGAATTAGTTCCTTCCCTTAACAAAAGAAAAATAAAAAAGCATATATAAGGAAATGATAGAATATAGGTAAGTCTAGCTCACTAATTAATGATACAGTGGGGAGTGGAGGAAAGGGGGTCCTCACAATAAAAGGTCTTCCCTTTCCAGCCATGGTTTCATTCCAACTTCCGTCTCTTTCTTACCTGGGCTCCCAACCTCAACCGCAGGCCTGGATCCAGGCAGATTGGGGTGGCCAAGTTTGCTGACCACCCCATGCACATTCCCACCTCCAAATTCATGATCTCCAGGGAGTTTCTTGAACATGTTCTCCTCTCCTCCATGACCTGAATACCCCCCCCCCACCCCCCGCCTCCTAGGCTTGTTGGAACCCCTGTCCTCAGGAAGCTTTCTGACCCCAGATTCCCGGAGGTCTGTGCTCTTACAGTGTTTCTGATTGACACCAAGGACAAAATCTTTGACACAGTCATGGTCATTATTACTAATAACAACATCCTATATAATAAAAGGCTAATATGCAAATTGACCAAACAGCAGAACGACTACCAGGGGGCAGACACTCAACACAGGAGCTGCCCCTGGTGGTCAGTGCGCTCCCACAGGGGGAGCACCACTCAGCCAGAAGCCAGGCTCACGGCTGGTGAGCACAGTGGCGGTGACAGGAGCCTCTCCTGCCTCCGTGGCAGTGCTAAGGATGTCTGACAGCCATCAGTCGGACATCCCCCAAGGGCTCCCAGACTGCAAGAGGGTGTGCAGGCCGAGCTGAAGAACACCCGCCCCCCCCCCCAACATGGGGCATGAATTTCGTGCACCAGGCCCCTAGTAAATAGTAATGGACTATGTTTATTGTGCTCCCATGACAGGGCAGGTAGTGAGGATACAGAAAATGAATGAGATAGGCTGGTCCTGAACCTCAGATCATTTCACATTTCCAGGTAGTCTGTAAGCTTCTAATTTACCTCCTTATTTCCCAACTCAAAGCAGAGAGCATTTTGTATAAATGAGGAACTCCATCATGAATGCTGGCAGTAATAACGATGAGCGTGGGCTGCCTTGGCTAGTGGGACATGGCTTACACATCTGTTTAAATCCAATCCCTGGATCCTGGAGTAGGGCTGAGGCCCATGCCCCGAGCTTCTCCATTCCTGCTCCCATGAGACTCACCCAGGGAGGATTATTTTTTTTTTATGCTGATAACTAGAACCTGGACAAGTAAATCAAAAATTCCAGGACAGGACCTGGGCATGAGTGTTTTTGAAAGCTCTCTAGGTGATTCCAGGACTCTGGTCTCCAGGCCATTCTGCACGCAGCAGGTGAGAGCACAAGCCCTCTCCTTTAGTGCTCGGTTCAGGCCACTGTTGAGCCCGTGAAGCCACTTTCAAGAAATTGTAAAAAGCAGGGGAGAAAAGGCAAGATTGGATGCCTGGCTACAGGGCATGGATAATGACCACTGCCTTCCGCCTGTGTCCTCCACCTGGTGTGGCTTCCTTGAGAAATCTAGTCTTAGCCCTCTGGGTCCCAGTGACCAGCACAGTGTGGGCATGCATAACACTCAACAAATGTCACTTGCCATGAAGGTCAGCGAGACTACAGTGCTCACACAGGTGGCATCTTCAACACATGTGGGCAGAGATACCCAAGTCTATGAGGGCAAGCCACATTGGGACAGGCCACTGGCATTGTGGAAGCACCTGGCCTTTTTCATAGGATGGTAAGCCACTAAAGAGTGGCAGCACCATACTGATGGCCAGGTGAGCTTCCTTGGTGGTCTGCAGGTGCTCGGGCTGCGGCATGTGGTCTTGGCTGTTCCTAGGTGCTGAGCCTCATGCAGCCAATGGCACATGCTGTCAATGTGGAATTAACAGCCAGAAGTTCTAGTCTCCACAGAGAGGAGTCAGACTCCAAAGGACTTGGATTTCTTGAGAAGCATGTGCATGGGACTCCACAAATAACATGGATGAGGCATATTCTCAACCTGGACGTTCCACGGAGATCCAGGTGAACTAGGATGGGAAGAAGCTGGAAAAGCATCTCAATCTCTGAAAGCCTCCCTCCCCCAAGTAAAGGTCAGATCTCCAGCCCACTCACCAACCCCTGGGGTGCTGCAGGTTGGAGATTAAGAGCAAGAATTGGGCCAAAACCGGTTTGGCTCAGTGGATAGAGCGTTGGCCTGAGGACTGAAGGGTCCCAGGTTCGATTCCGGTCAAGGGCATGTACTTGGGTTGCGGGCACATCCCCAGTAGGAGATGTGCAGGAGGCAGCTGATCGATGTTTCTCTCTCATTGATGTTTCTGACTCTCTTTCTCTCTCCCTTCCTCTCTGTAAAAAATCATTAAATATATTTTTTTTTAAAAAAAGAGCAAGAATTGGACTCACACCATCCAGTCTGTATCCCTTGCTACTTCCTAGCTGTGTGACCTTGAACAAGTTACTTAACCTCTCTACACCCCAGATTCCTTTTCTGTAAAATGGAAATGATAAAGAGAATTATCTCTATCATAGATTTGTTGAATGATTAAATACAGGGCAATAGTCAAAATATTTAACAAATGGTATGGCAGCAATGTGGTGAATGAATGAATGAATGCAAAAATGGCTGAAGGACTGAATAAGTAAAGGATTCCAGGATTTGCTCATGATCAAGAATGGGCCAGAAGCTCCAGGTGAGCGGGCTGTAGAAGCTAGAAATCAGAGGAACCAAGATGAGATTGGCTACCACTGAGACTGTAGACAGACAGAGTCATGGTTCTCCTCTCCCAGAGCTCTCTCCAGTCACAGACGCCAACTCCACTTTTCCAGCTCAAATATGCACACCTGATAGAGATCCCTTAATCAACATGATGGCCAACATGTAATGAAGTACTATGTGCTGAGCCCCTTAATACATTTAACCCTCACACCAACCTTCTAAGTCCCGTTTATTGGATCCCTACTGTGTAGATAAGAAAACACTGAGGCACTGGGATAAGAGACTTGCCTCAGCTAGCAAGTGGAAATGCAGAAATCTTAACCCAAGTGGTCTTTTCTAAAACCCACTGTTCTTCACCCTCATCGTAAGAAGAAAAACTCAACAACAAAATCAGAAAGACAATTCTCCATTCCATTCCTCAGAAGTTGGCCTGTATATTACACTTTTTTTCAGCATCTAAAATGTCTAAGTTTCCCCCCTTTCTTGACATAGATACGAAGCAAATGAGTTCAAACTAACTCAGGCACCAAAAGGTTAGTCAAGTGGGCACAGATATTGCAACTGTCAATCTCTTACAAGCCTTGTGAAGGCTAGAAGGGACACCTGCATCTCTGTCCATGTGTCCAAGCTCAGTGCCACAGATAACCAGAAGTTTCAGAGGCAAGGTTCTCAGTCTGTCCATGAGGCTCCCCCTTCCTAAAGAAAACCTAATGTGAACCACTGCTTTGGAGGAGAGGTATTCAAAACACCAATTTATTTCTAGAGTGACTCTCCTATGCTCTTGTTCTAAATACAGTGGTCCACTGGGAACACCAGACCTCTTGATTTTATGCTGCTTATAAGCCTTCTGCTTTGTACTTTACTTTGTTGGAGATAAGCAAGAATCACATCTTACAATGTTTGACAATTCTCTCCAACCATTACAGTCACTCTTTATTCTCAACTGCTTAAAATTTGGTAAAAAATTGTTCATTTCTTTTGGCAGAAATATCTCATACTCAAGCTTGGATCCAAGGTAAGCATTTCTGGCACATATGGTTTAAAAAAAAAGAAAAAAAAAAAGATCTCTTTGAATTAAGACAGCATGGAAAATACACACTCATTTAGCCCATTTCCAAAAGTTGATTTCTAGCAGTTTAACCATATTTGACAGTATTATTCTTAGCACATGTGGTATAACTGTTGTGTTGCTCTCTGTAAGATAACAGATATCTAAGATCAAGATGAGCTGTGAATCAGACAGACTGAAAGTAGCAACATTCCAGATGCCTTGTACAGGCTTCTGCAGGCCCGGCTCAGGTTTAGTAGAAAAACAAGACGACATGGAACAAGTTTGAAGAAAGGAGACATATTTTAGCCTCCACTATATTTCTATTTCCCCTTGAGTGACGTGATGTCTGCCTTACTCTGAGTGAAAAAATTTTAAAAATCAGACAAAGCATGTATTTCAAACAAATAAAGATTGATGGAAATTTTTAATGGTTTTTCTGAATCCCCACACTTGGGTTTTTCTTTTCCCCTGCTCAATTAACTCAAGCTAACTTTAATACAGGGACACTCAAGCTTTTTAGTATTGAAAAACCCAATTATTGATTTTTCAGCCACATTTCCACCCTCAAAATCAGCTATAAGAAGGGATGGCTGGCCATCATCATATTTTATGTTTATAGACTCAACATTCAATACATTTGTGTGTTACATACATAGAAAATGCCATATTGTAGGCTCAACAAATTGTTATTGAATGGATGGCTAGGTGGGTGGGTGGATAGTGCATGGATGGACACATGGATGGATAGACATCCCATACCACCCCAGGCTGTGATTACTGCAGTCATAACCACAAGGGCTGAAAGAGAGCTTATTTAATAAGAGATGTTTTAACTAAATTTAAAATGAATTTGTAATTCCCTCCCAAACACTCACCCCCTTTTAAAAAGCCCAAATCTAATAAAATAATGAAAAATAAATAGAAATGCTTCTGGCATTGTGTACTTGTGGACGTTAGCACAAGTCACATCCTGCAGCTTTTGACAGCCCTATTCAACCATTCCAGTCACTGTTTTCTTATTTGCTCAATCTACAGCAAAGCAATATTTTCTCACTAGACCTTAACTGCTGGCCCTCAGAAGAACTTGGGTCTAATCCCTAGACTCAGCTAAAATGCTCTTTTCCAACTCACTCTGAATCATGCCTTGGAATGAAATAACTCCTGGGACTCATGATCGCTCTGAAGATCCCAATAAGTTTTGTGCCCAAAGCCTAATTAGAACACATCTTCCTAAATCACACTGAGAGTCTTTATTTTGGCAGACATCCTGGGAATTTGGGCCCCGGGACTAAAGGTCATCTTGGCATTAAAAGTCCTCCCTGTGCCTCACAGGGACTGGCAGTTTTTCTCCGGTTCTGGTGCTCCCGCCACCTGCTTTAGTTGTTCACACTAATTAAAGACACAGCCTCTGCCTGCCCTTCTTGCCTCCCTGTCAGGTAGGGAAGGTCTGCCATACCTCAGCAAGTGTGCAAAGCGGAAAATGCAACACCAGGTCCGTGTAGGGCGTTCCTCTCCTCCAGCACAAAACCCTGTCATCTCTTTTTCCCACTCAGAACACAGTACCCCACTCGCCTTTAGAGGAAAGAAAAGTCCCCTCCCTGAAGGCATTTCCAGGAATACAGTGGTGCTTCTCAAACCAGCCAAGGAAGCAAATTGAAACTTCTCCCACCTGCCTTGGCCACAGACTGCTTCAACAAGACCTCTTCCAAGCCAATTTCCATAAGAACTTTCCAGACATGCCAGCACCAAAGTCAGGATTGAGGAACAGTGGCAAATACCTCACCACAGCTTCCTCTTGCTGGGTGTATGTACATGCATGGGTCTACACACCCAAGCACAGTGTCATCTGGAACTGAAGGACAGGTTAGAGAGCATCACTACCAAAAATAAAGTGACACGAAATGAAATTAGTAATATCAGTCAGCTTAATAAACATGCCAGCTTCAGAAATGATTTTCTTAAATTCTCACCCGAGGAAATTTTTTCCATTGATTTAGAGAGAGTGGAAGGGAGGGAGAGAAGGGGGAGTGAGAGAGAGAGAGAGAGAGAAACATCTATGTGAGAAATACATTCATTGGTTGCCTTCCACTCCTTCCCCAACCTGGGCCAGGGCTTGAACCTGCAACTGAGGTAGGATCTCTTGGCTAGGAATTGAACCCATGACCCCTAAGTCCTCGGGCTGACATTCTAACCACTGAGCAAACCAGCCAGGGCAAGAAATGATTTTTAAGACACAAAGGAAATGGTCATCTGTAAGGAGCTAGAAAAAAGGAGCTGATGAATAAGAGTCTGTTACTATTCACTCAATACTGTCCAAAGGATAGTCACATGTCTATGACCTCCAGGAGAGGAACAGCACCTGTGTCTTCAGCATGTGGCACCAAGCACTTAGTTATATGCTCAGTTAATGTTCGCAAATGGCAGAGGTGAATATGCAGGCGTGTGGGGAAAAATGTGTGTATGTATGAGCCCACACACACACACACACACACACACACACACACACACACAAGATCCAGAGGCAATTCTCAGGCCTTCCCAGAGTTCAAGACTCTCCCCAAATACCAATGCTCTGATTCTCTCATGATCATCAATCAACTCTCAGATTTAGAATTAGGTTGCCCAGATGCTTGCATACCTTCTAAGTATCATTCTAGAAGGTCGATATTAGTACATCTATCCCTAATATTTTTAAGGTAATTTTAAATTAACATATTGGAATGCTGATTTTACAACCAGTGCTTTTAGGTTTGGTTAGTATCAATTTCCCCCTCAGAGAATATGGTGAACCATTAAATCAACTGTGTAGATCTTCCAGGGCTGAAAACCAGGCCCAGCCTCACCAGCAAGTCAATCCTTAATCCTTTGCTACAAAAGCCATCAGGGCCAAGGTGTGTCTGAATCAGGGTTGGCGGCTGCTATATGCAGTATTGCTATTTCCTTCCCTCTCTGGGGTTCAAAAATGTGACCACAAGCAAGATTTCACCCCAGGCATCACTCACAAGACTTCACTGGGGAAGATGAGCCAACAACACGTCTTTAAAATCAAGGATCATATTAGTATGTCTCAGCTGTCAATCATACATAATCAGACTCACAAACAATAAACCAAACACTTTCTTTTTGATGAGTAAAGTTTTATAGTTACACATTGATGGAAAGATGGCAAGCATGAATAGGTTAATAAATAATTTGGTGGAGGGAAAATGGTAATTTTTAAAAATAGATTTCCCTGATTAAAATAAAGTCCCAGGTAACCAACCTTCAATCTCCTGCTCTCAAGTGCTAAGTGACTCCTATCTGCCAAGTCCCGTACCAGATAATAGTGGGACACAAGGAAAAGAGGTATAGCTCATGCCTTTGAGAAGCTTATCAGTGTATCGGGTCAATAAAATACTCCCCAAAATTTATTTTAATCCAAAAATAAAATTTAAATGTCAATGAAAGACAACAATGCAAAGGAAGAACCCAAAAGAAGTATGTGATTAAATGTAAGATGAGTGTCAAATTTTCGCATTTAGATGTGGGAGATAGGGGTCCTCAAGGCTCGAATATTTACAGAAAGTTTCATGAAAAAACAGATGCTCATCTAGACCTTGAAGAAGGAGTGAGACTGGCAAACCGGAAGTGAAAAGGCATTCGACATGAGGAAGCTAGTTAGGCATGTTCTGGGTACACCACTGATCAAAGGTGTGGATTCACGTTGGCTGGGATTGGGAGTGCCTTCATGTCAGTCTAAACTCATAGGCTTTCGGCTCTTCATAGTAATAAAGCATTTGCACAAAGGAAAGTGGTGTTTTCAGAAGATTAATCTGGCAGAGGTGTACATACTCGGCTGGAATTGGACAGACTGGTGGCTACAGCAAAACTGCAGGTGCAACTGGCCTGAGACACTGATGGGGGAAATGTGCAAGGAATGCACTGGGGGGGACATTCAGAGAAAAAGGATTAGGCCTTGGCAGCTGATGGGCTGCCTGCCCCAAAACAGAACCAAGCATCAAGAATGAACCTTGGCTTTCACGGTGGAGGAACATTAGGAAGAAGACTAGAGTGTGGATAGAAAATGATTTTATGAGTTTTAAGCAGACTGAGCTGAGATAATAATGTGATAACTGGGTAGAAATGGTCAGGAAGCATCTGGGCCATACTCTGTTGGACCATAATGAGACCAGGGCATAGACTGGGAATATCTGAGTAGAGCAGATAACTTGGCCATTGGGGTGATGGAGAGATATCAGGAGGAGGAGGATGGCAAAATGCTGGAGAACACAGTAACCGTCCAGGAAAGGTGGAAAGATACGAGAGCCATTGACAGAGACGGAGAAGGACATCGGAGAGGCAGAAAGACAAGCAAGCTCAGAGAGTGGCACGAGGGCCATGGGCAGCATCAGCACGACTGAAGAAGAAACAAGAATGAAGATGCCTGAGAAAGGACACAGGACCTGAACCAGCTGGCTCCTCGAGGAAAGCATCTCCCTAAACTGTGAGGAGAGAAGCTCGATCACAAGGGGCCAGGGAGAAATGGGAAACAGGAACGCGCATTCGATGGAGGGAGACGACTAATATGAGTAACCACATGGTTGCTCGTATAAGGAGTAACGAAGCAGTAGATGCAAGACTAGCGTGAGCAGAAGTGGCACAGCCACCCAAGAGTCCCATCCCTGCCCCATCAGGGGAACACTTTCCTGTCTTCAAGGGAGTATAGACATCCTGCGGTGAAAAGCCTGCCTCCTCTTGTACAAGGCCAACCCACCGGGGTCCTGCAGGAGGAAGCTATCCCATGGTACCAATGATGAGCAAGAGGTTTGAAACCTGTCATTCGAGCGCGGAAGCCATATGGCTGCTGTTCCTTCCCTGCAGTGCTGGTTCCAGCTGGCAGGGGTTAAACATTTCCAAGAGGGGGTGAGGGAGGGACCTCCTGGGTTTCCAGGCAGAGCAGCCAGAGCTGCTGCAACAGAAATAAAAGAGATGTCAGGTGGCGGTGATGCTCAACTGAGGCGGAGCCAGCGCGGCACCACAGGCAGCCAGGAGTTTCTGCTTTGTTTGTTTTCACCTCATTGCTCTCAGATCTCGCTGGCATCGTTCAGTGGCAGCTCTATCTGGTTCCTATCTGCTCCCTATCAGGAACCGGATTTAAATCAGTGGTTTTGCACTTACTGATTTCCTCATCTCATCAGGGGGTTCCTAAGTAAAGGGTAACTTCTTTCTGTCCTGAGACCTTCCCTCCAAAGACACACCCTCTCTTTGAACTCTCTTTAGTTATTGTACGTGAAGTAATGCACTGGTTCTACTAAAGATCCATACGTTTCCTTGAAAGAAAATGTCTGTGGTTCATTTCTACAAACTAGCAGGTGGCATGGGGGTGTTATCAGAAAAGCTGATGATGCAGTTGTAAGTGACAGTATCCTAGTCAGGACTCGAGTCTGTCAAGTAAAGGGGAAAGATAATCTGGGGGAGGCAGCAGCAAGAAAGACCCTGACGTCCAGGGTGAGCCAGAGCAGGAGTGACCACAGCACCCAGCAGTCGGGAGGGCAGTGGAAGGGGGCTTTCTCTTTCTGGTGGTGAGCTGAGTGGATGCCAAAAAGCACATGGTGAGGCCAGGAAAGGACCAACCATGGCAGGGTTTCTCTGACACCCTTCACAACTAAAACCGCTCTTTCCAACCCACTCAAGCACAAGAGTGGGGCATGACCGTTTCACTTCTTCTAATTGTTTTTTTTTAAAAGGCTCCAATATCTCCAAGTGGATAAAAATCACTGCTTTACTTCCTCTTCTCCTTCAAATATTTAACTAGCTGAAACTTGAATACTGTTGCTTAAAATTTTAAGATACATATCTAAAAAGAACTGGCCCGCCCTGACCGGTTTGGCTCAGTGGATAGAGTGTCAGCCTGTGGACCAAAGGGTCCCGGGTTCAATTCCGGTCAAGGGCATGTACCTTGGTTGCGGGCACACCCCCAGTAGGGGGTGTGCAGGAGGCAGCTGATCGATGTTTCTCTCTCATTGATTTTTCTAACTCTCTATCCCTCTCCCTTCCTCTCTGTAAAATATATATATATATATATATTTTTTTTTAAATAAAAAGAACTAGCCCCCTTCTGATCAACCTGTTGTGCCTTTTGCTAATAAAAAGATACAATAGAGAGCTGATTCAGCTCAACTGAGATGTCTGAGAAGTTTTTCTTTAAGAGGTTTCCATCTGCTTTAGAAATGGCCTTTGAACCCCACCTGGACCACCAGTAGCGAATTTAAATCCTACTGCTTAGTTGTCGCCCTACATGATCTGCAGGTGCATCTTCTTATGAATGCAAATCACAGAAGCAAATTTAGAAACTGTTTTTGGAATATGTGACCTTTGGAGAGTGAATCTGCAAGCTGAAACCTGGGAAGGTTGTTTACAAAATCCTTACATTGGAGGAATGCTCAGTGACTCTTGTCTCCCAGGTGACCTCCGGGGCCTTTAAGGTATCTAGGGGTTAGGGCTTTATTTCCCAGTTCAGAGAACAGAATGCTGTCTCTCCTACTTTAGCTTTCCCTGGGAAACGGTTCTAGTCCTCCCTCATTCGCAGCCATAGGGACATCTTCATCATGTTCACCCTACATTTATCACTGAGATGCACGTCCATTTCTTCTAGCTTTATCCTTTCTTGAAGCAGAGCTCACAAGCACCTTGCTAAGAAACCGGCTAAGATAGAAAATCCTGGAAGAAGAGCAATCAGGGGATAGGATAGGGGAGAAGGGGAAAAGGTGTGTTTGGTTTGAGCCAAGCTGAATCTGCAATAAGATGTCCACCCATTAGGTAAATACCTTCACCCCCGTTCAGAAGAGAGGTCCAGGTTGGAGATACAAATTGAGGGGGGGGGGGGTCACTGGCACGTGGATAGAATTGTAGGTGTGGGGATGAATAAGGGTTGGGGAGAGAGTTTATAGAGCAGACGGTGTAGGACTCAACCTCAAGACAGGGATGGCAGCAAAGCAGAGAAATCCACTCCTGAGAAGATGGTGTCACAGAGCCTGAGGGGATTGGGTGCTTCAAGAAAGAGGAAGCCTAATGTCAAAAGCTGCAGGGGGGCGGGGTTGGGGGATTTGACAACTGGGAAGTTCTTGTTGACCTTGGCTAGAGCAATGGTAGTTTTTTAACCCACTAATCTCTAATCAAAGCCTTCCCATCTCCACCACTGAAAATACATGTGTGTTCTCTCTTCTCTCTTCTCTTCTCTTCTCTTCTCTCTCCCTCCCTTCCTCCTTCCCCCCCCTCCCTCCCTCCCCCCCTCAGGTTCTGACTGTATTTCAACTGTGCAAATCCATACATCCTTTGAGGGCTCATCACTTGACCTTGAATGTCTACTTGTCACCACCTCTCTTCTCCTGAAATCCCAGTTCCAGGTGCTGTTCCTCCCCAACCCCCACCCCCCCGCCCCCCAGCTTCCTCTTTCCCCTCTGCTCACTTCATGCCATGCAGAATCTCTGCCAGTTTAAGACGTCTTCTCATGACTAATCAGTCTTTTCAATCTATCCCACCTCAGACAGGTGACACGTGAAGATATACTACCAGTGGATTTTAAATACAAATGAACAAAATCAAACCAGGAAAATAATCAAAATACTTTTTTAAGCATAAAACAAATAATGGAAAGTCACAAAGAATAAAATAGATTTGACTATGTGATCTAAACTAGAAAATAAAAGCAAAGCAAATATAAAATAAAAATTCATGAGACAAGTGAGAAACAAATTTGTAGCAAGTAGTATAATGTTACTACCCTAAATCAATATTTTTAATAATCTAATAAATCAATTAGAATACCAATAACAACCCAATTGGGCAAAGAACATCTGATACACAAAGCATTCAGATACAAATAGATAATAAAATAAAAAAATAATTTTACTTTTCTGGTAGTAAAATAATTTAAAACTAAAAAAAAAAAATCCATTTTTTTTTTTTTTGCTCATTAAATTGGACAACTCTTTAAAGATAATATTCATTTATGCTACAAGTTCAGAGAAATAAGTAACTGGCATATATTTCTCATGGGAAATAACCCAGTAATCCCATTTCTCTGTATCAATCCCAAAGAAATAATGCCGATAAGATCTGTGTGCAATATAAATTGTCACATTATTTATAGCAGTGAAAACTTAATATACGATAGAGGACTGATGAATTATAAACATTTTAATTATATAGTCAATATTTTCACCTAAATGCAAAAGGGGGGGAGAGATAAGTATCTTTAATCTAAAAAGAACATTTATAAATCAACAATAAATGTATAAAAATGACCAGATATGGACAGGCAATTCACAGAAAGTAATAAATAAGCAGTAATTTTTAAAAATTTATCATAAAATAATGAAAGATGATAAAACTAGTATCTATCCCTAATTTATCACATTGGAAAATATCAAAGTGTATTTTTAAAATAACCATGAGTATATTAATGTCTACATATGAGTAAATATAATCAAAAGACTAGAAGAATATTCACCAAAATGCTAAAAACAGTCATTTCTGGGTACTGAGATTATCATTAATTTTATTTTCTTCTTAATGCTTATCTATATTTTCCAAATTTCTACCATGAACATATATCCCTTTTGTGATGACAGAGATGTTTCCAACGATATATAGAAGAGAAATCCACAAGTGATAATGCTAGAGAGTATAATGTCCATCCTCTCCACCCTCACACGCAAAGCGCATCCATCCATGAAGACCCTTCCCCTTGTTCTTTTAAAGAACAAGGATAATTACCTATTAGCAAATGAAAGGGGGTTTTGCCTATCACTCAGGTTTGGCATCTTCATTCTTCCTGATTTGGCTAGGCTATCTGGCCTTTTAGATAGAAGGGAGTCTGAAATGTGAATCAACCCCATTAACTCTGACTCAATAGAACAGATATATCCAGTACATGCTAGTGTAAAGTGCTTGCTGGATGCTATAAGGGATACAGATCTGGAGGAGACAGTCCATGCCCTTGAGATCTGTAACCAGACAGGGTAACCAGCTACACACGCCTACAACACCAGGCAGAAGATGGGGAGCACAATGAGAGAGAAGCAGGAACTAAAAGAGACCATTTAATGGAGACCATTGGGAGAGCAGGGCACCGATGACTAACTCAAAAAATGGGGTTAGACCTGGAGAGACAGAAAGGGAGAACAGTCTTGCCGGGCAAAACAGTAGGAGAAAGGGTCCATAAAAACTAAAGCACAGTGCTTGGTCTGCAATAGCAAGTGATGCATTTACTAGAACAACAGCATCGACTCACTGGGTGGTTATGAGAACTAAATGAGTGCATCACATCAAGCACTTAGAACAGTGCTCAGCACACAGAAAATGTTCAATGACCATTTAGTGCTGTGGCTTTACTGCTACTACTATTATTATTACTACTACGGCTGCAGCTGCTCCTTCTATTTTTGGTGTGGAGAAGTGATGGCAGAACACGAGACTGGAAAAGTGATTTAAGATCATACTCTGAAAAGCCTCAGATGCCACAGACCATAAACTATTTCTGACAGAGCTGATGTGATCTGAGTTTTTCTTTGGGAATATTAAACAGATGGCAGTATAGAATGGCGTGGAGTGTAAATAGAATTTAGGGACGGCAGATAAGAAAAGTACAGTGTGGAAAGTGCTTGGCCCTAAGAGGCTGTGTAGTAAAGAGGTGTGAAGAGGACTGGGACAAGGAGGTGACCAGAGAATTGTGGTGACGCAGGGTGGTCAGACGGTGGTGCTAGAGTGGGGAGGGCAGGGAGATATGGTGACTGAGAGCCTGTGGATCAAGATGCTGGAGCAGCCCACAGGGAACTGCCTGATAGGGAGGCGGGAAGCAGGTCTGAGGATCGGAAGAGAGGTCGGGCTGGTGAGACACAACTGAGTGTCACTCAGATGGAAGTGGTGACAGTGGTAGACATGGTGGCAAAGGCCAAGTAGTGGATGAGAGCCCCGGGGGGGGAAAAAAGAGGTGTAAGAGAAGAGAAGACAGCTCAGAGTAGAATCTTGCTTTGGG
This sequence comes from Myotis myotis, assembly GCF_014108235.1. Lineage (NCBI taxonomy): Eukaryota > Metazoa > Chordata > Mammalia > Chiroptera > Vespertilionidae > Myotis > Myotis myotis. The sequence continues at coordinate 52,992,625 of NW_023416315.1, forward strand.
AATGTCCACATGGGGTGGCCAGAGGAGGGAGGAGGGATTGCTGGAGGGAGGGGCAGTGCACAGAGCCAGTGGAGCAAATGCACTGCCGTTTTCTCAAATGAGCACATGACTGCTTCGGGAGAATGGAGCCCTCCCATCTCATGGCAGTTCTGACCACCCACCCGCCTCATCCACTCTTTCCATCCCCCTCCACCTCCATCGGTAACCACCGATGCACACAGTGTGTAGATCAGCACCGGTGGGAAGATAAGAGGAGGATTATGTGGCACTTTGTAAAAATCGAATCAGTTAATGACCACATAATGGAGTGCACTGGTATTCTTCACTAAAGTGGTTACCTTAAGCCCCAGATATTTAAACTCCTGCATGAACACCTGAGCAGTCCCTGAGCAGCGGTGGCACTGCCGAGAGAATGCAAAATTTTGAGTCTAAAGAGCCAATGGGATTGTGTTCCTAGTACTTTCTGGCTGTGTGCTGTGAGTCAGTCCTGAACCTCCCTGGGCCTCATTTCTATCATCTCCAAAATGGAGACCATGATACCCAGACCTCTTAGTGTTACTGTAAGGATTCAATGGAGAAATATGTTCACTGTGCCTGGACATAATAAATAATGGAGTTTGTCTATTATGTATATTAAAGAAGGCCTTGCCAGGATTTTCAGGGTCTTTGCCTCCATCGTAGAGGCAAAAAGCAGGAATTATTGAGCCAAAGGCTTTCTCTCCATCAAAGACTGGCTGCACATTTTGTATCCAGGGAAAGTATTACCAAGGGCAGTCTGGGGCATACCTATGAGTCCGAGTCCCTCGCAGGGTCACGGGTGATGACTATGGCACAGCCAAGCCATGTAGCTCATTGAGCTCATTGAGTATGGAGAGCCCAGCACTGGGGCCTGGATCCTGCCTGGACAACAGGGCACTGGCTGTTCATGTGGACCCAGCAGGCATCCACAAGGAGGGACCTGGACAGGTGCTAAATCTCTACTTAATTGAACTACAACTGTCGGATCCTTGCCCATCATGGCTATCCGTGGGAGACACTGCAAACATGGTATTTGGCCTTGTACCTTCTGGAGGCTACAAGAATCCTGCCAACATAGGCAATAATTCCAGCCAGACACATTTCCAATCCCACAGGAAAGCGACAAGGTCACATGATTGAAGAGGAGGAGGGGTAGCGATGGGCAAAGACAAGCTAACATCTTCACCACGGAGCACACGTCTGAAGAGCATCCTGGCTCCTGGTGGGAAGGAAAGCCCTGAATGAAGATACAATACCGCAAGGAAAAACCTACTTGCGAATTGGTTAGCCATTTAAATGGTCGAATTACTGACGACATAATTAGGGCAACATTTCTCCCCCTGGAGCTCCTGTATGAGAATTAATGGACCCTTCTCAGAGAGCCAAGCTCGCACTAATAGCATTTTCTTTCCCTCAGACCGTTTAAATCATTAATCCCTTTCCAAGCTGGCATTTGTGTTTGCGTCTTCTGGTCCGGAGGTCAAGACTCCATCAGGCTGCCGTTTGCTCTCGGGCACACAGTAACGGTGGGCATGTGTGGGAAGGAGAGAATCTTTTCTGGTTCTTATGTACAGATGCACGGAGGGGTGGGGAGTACTTAGCTCTAATGGAAGGAGCCCTAGCGGGGACGGGGAGCAAGCTCCATTGGTGCCCTGCAGTCTGCCAGAACTTGTGTGTGTGTGTGTGTGTGTGTGTGTGTGTGTGTGTGTGTGTTACACAATTCATAAAATTTACCATTTTAATCATTTTTAAGTGTACAGTTTAGTGACATTAAGTTCATTCACATTGCTAGGCAGTCATCACCCCCATCCAGAACTCGTTCATCTTCCCAAGCTAAAAGGCTACATCCATTAAACACTAACTCTCCATTTCCCTCTCCTTCCAGCCCCAGGCAACTGCCATTGTACTTTCTGTCTCTATGAATCTGACTGCTCTCGGGACCTCGTATAAGTGAAATCATACAATATTTGTCACTGGCTTGTTTCACTTAACATATCTCAAGGTTCATCCATGTTGTAGGCTGTGTCAGAATTTTATTCCTTTTTAAGCTGAATAATATACAATATCCTATTGCATGTATTTACCACATTTTAAAATATATTCATCTGAATTTTTGTGTTTTACATTAATGACTAGCAATTATGAAACTCTGTGTTGAGGTAAAATATGCGAATCATTTAACCATTTTTGAATATATAACTCAGAAGCATTAAGTTCATTCACGCTATTGTGCAACCATCACCACCATCCACCTCCAGAACTTTTTCATCTTCCCCAGCTGAAACTCCACACTCATTAAACACGACCTCCCATTCCTTCTTCCCACAACGCTGGCAAGCATGCCTGCCATTACTTCTAACTACACCCAGTCTCAGCTCCTTCATCTTAAAAACGGACATTGTAATCACAGCTTTTGATGTGGGAGTGATCTCAGTGCCAACCAACTCATTTTCTTTTTCTTTTTTTAATATATTTTTATTGATTTCAGAGAGAAAGGGAGAAGGAGAGGGAGAGAGATAGAAACATCAGTGATGAGAGAGAGTCATTGATCAGCTGCTTCCTGCACACCCCCTACTGGGGATCGAGCCCATAACCCAGGCATGTGCCCTTGACCGGAATTGAACCTGGGACCCTTCCATCCACAGGCCAACGCTCTATCCACTGAGCCAAACCAACCAGGGCAACCAGTTCATTTCATTGCGCTCAGGCCCACCTGAGCCCAATGACTCAGTGGTGGCTGGATTTGGGGCACATCTGGAACCACACATAGGTCCCACAAACCACAGGAGAAGGGGTCGGCACGGCTCACAAGGCAAGGAGCAGCGCTGTCCCTAACCTGTACCAGGTACACACATCTATAAGTCATTGCTCTTGGTGTAATTCACCACTTGCAGCCAGAGGTTGGAAAACCAAATGCACAGGAACAATCTAGATGTAAGTTCCTTTGGTTTCACTGCAACCTTTCTTGATCCAAAAAAAAAGGAAGAAGAAGAAGAGCAAGTGTCCCTCCTTTAGACTATTCATTGTTACCTCCCATAAGGAAAAAAATTACAAATACCACCCACCTGTCAGTGAAACAAGAATTCATGAAACTACCATTTTCTTAAAGAGAAGAAAAATAAGTCCCCATTCCAATTAAGCATCTCACTTTTGGCAACAGAGCCACTTTCAAATTTGCACATTGTGTGTGTTTATTAGATTTTAACAAAGAGGAGGAATTTTATGTAATTAAATCCCCAGAGGATACCCACACAACCCCATAAATGTCACAGAGGCATATTGACAGAGGCATAAAAAGAAACACTAATTAAATCCCAATTTCTTCCAAATACTGCCAGATCTTTCAGGTATGCGTTCACTTCCTGGGTTGTTGAGCATTTACTCCCATGGTTCCAGGTGTCAGAGTGGGTGCTGCAGAATGCGGAGGGGTCTGGAATACGCTCTTGTGAGCAGTGAAGTGTCCCTGCGCAGTTGGGATGCACCTTCCCAGCCTAGGAAAGTGGAATGGAGCCAACGAGACGTGGGAAGGGGGCTTAATCAGAAGTGGCAGGAATAGCTGAGGAATTTTCTGGAAACATAGAAATGTAATATAAGTTAAGAATTGTGAATTGAGAGGAAAAACAAAATGAATGAGAGGGGAAAATAAAGATGAACAGAGAAAGAGACAAGAAAGAAGGATAGGGTGGGGTCTGGTAAGAGCTAGAAGGGGGCAGAGCTCTGAACACTGCCACTTGTCAATGTCAGGGGAAAGCTTTTCCCCACCATCTTCAGGCTGTCACTTGGCACCTAGCATTGGAATGAGCCAAAATGGTGAGGGAATCCAAAAAATGGAACTAAGAAACGGAAGCCCAGGCCAGGGATCAGTTGGTTAGAGCATCATTCTGTACACCAAAAGGTTTCAGCTTCAACCCCCAGTTGGGGCGAGTATGGGAGGCAACTGATCGATGTTTCTCTCTCATATAGATATTCTCTCTCTCTCTCTCCTCTCTCTCTCTCCTCTCTCCTCTCTCCTCTTCTATCTCTAAAATCAATAAACATATCCTTGAGTGAGGATTGGGGGAAAAGACAGAGAGATGGAAGAAGCAGAAGAAAGTGTCCAGGCTCCTGGGAGAAACAATGAAGGCCTCCTCTCTTCCGATGTTTCATCAGAGAGAAAGGGTGGATGGGCATGAAGGCACCTGGACTGTTGTAGTGACCAGGTGGGTAGCCCTTCTTCCCTCACTGTTTCTCATCCATCTCCCCACGCTGAGAGCTCTGGCAAGTGAATGGTTTTTCTTACTGAGGACCATCGCTGCTCCATCATAGATTTACGAGTCCCCTGAGGATGTGCCCTAAGAGTAGCTGAGCAGGACCAAATGGGACCATTTGGCTTTCAGTTGGTTTAGGACAGGTGAGGCAGACGATGGCAATGCCAGAAGTACAGGCCCTGCGATTCTGATCAAAAAGAGAGAGCATCCTAGTGGAGCAGTAAGGATCTGAGTGGCAGCTACTACTTTAGGATGCTCTCTCTTATTGATCAGATTTCTGATCCCAAGTGTGTGGCCAGGAAGAAGGGAAGGAAGAGAGGATACCTCCCCACCTGCCTTCAGCAGAGAATTGAAGGGGGACCATGTGGGGTCTTCCAGTCCTGCTTAGAGTAAGAAGTTAGGGAGCATCAAGGAGAAAGAGCCCAGAAAGCAAGGAAGGAAGGAAGGACCCAGCATTGGCCAGGGAAGCCCTGGGAAGGGATATGTTTGTTGATTTTAGAAAGAGAAGGAGAGAGAGAGAGAGAGAGAGAGAGAGAGAGAGAGAGAGAGAGAGAGAGAGAGAGAGAGAGAATATGTATATGAGGGAGAAACATCGATCGGTTGCCTCCTATACTTGCCCCAACTGGGGGTTGAAGCTGAAACCTTTTGGTGTGCAGGATGATGCTCTAACCAACTGAGCCCTGGCCAGGGACCCCCAAAGACCCCCGAGGTAAGCCTGGGCATCTGGAAGCTGGCACTTCAGCTCTGCCTTGGAGCTGCTTTGGGAGCAAATAGCAACATTCTGGGAACCTGTCAATGGAACAGGAAATGTCATAGACCCAGGTGTCATAAACGATCAGAGACTGGCTTGCTCACTAAGAGGAAAGAGGCCATTGATAAGCAGCCCCCTTCTCTGAAACACCATCTTAGCCCCTTTCCCCCTACACACACACACACACACTATGAGGCTCCACTTTTCCCCAAAATAGGTATTTTCCAATGACACCTCTCTCACCACCACCCCCTCGCCCCCGAAACAGCTTCCTATTCCCATCCCCTGCTGACAAAAGGCCACATATTTCTACAAAACTCAGGTATGCATGCAAGCAAGGTGGACTTGAAGGTGGCTTAGAGCAGGGTCAACATCCTGGCCTGTCATATGAGTTCTTTCTCAATGTCTTTTTCAACTGTACTCTTGCCACTGAGCCAATCAGCCGCTCTGATTAATCTTCTTTACAAGGAAAAAAAAACACTCTTGAAGATTTTACATGAATTACGTATCTGTCAATAAATTCTGCTCAAATGCTCATAAGGACTTGGTTCTCCTTCCACCATATTTGCTTGTTTACAGGGCTTTTCCCTCCAATAGGATTGGAAAAGCTTATGTCCTCCCACTCCCTATTCTGATGACCATAAATCCCAAATTAGTGAGATAAGAACTATTGGGGACTCAATAATATGCATTTGAGAAGCTTAAAAATAAACTCCTAGAAAATTCTACCCAATTTCAATCTGCACGCATTCTGACCCTAGATCTCTCTTCAGAAGATAGGGAGGGGGTGGTGCCGTGGGCTTGGAGGACCATCCGAGATCCCCTGCCTCTGACATTGCTGCACATCCCCTGGCTTCTGAAAGCCCACTGGCGTCAACTCATCCTTTCTTAAGTGCGGACGACGAGCAAGGGCCCAGAGGTAGACGACCTTGGTCGGCTCTGCTGCTTAGCTCTCAGCCTCTGTGAGGACTGGTCAGAGACCTACTCCTTAGATTTGGAGGATAAGATACAAAGCCCATGGCAAACACTTGGTCCTGTTACTGCCATTATAACAATATCAATTACTATTATTCCTTTTAAGCCAGTAATTCTCAATTCTCCTGACGTACAAATAAATGGGGAGGCTTCCTCTCTTCAGAACAATGCTCTAAGCTCACAAGTCACAGACCTAATATGAATTTGTTGTAATTAAATGACTTTGCTGCATGACTGAGAAACCTTACAGCACGACAAGCCTGTGGGGGTGAGATGAGGAAGATCCACTTAAGATTTTTTAAAAAGTGGGGGTGGAAGACAGTGCAGAGAAAACACACTTAAACACACTGAAAATTCTTCCAAATTATGCTAGAGTGATTCCAGAGGGTCATCAAGGGCAACTGGGAAAAGGGCATATAGACCTTTCTGTGATGCTACAAGTATCTCACAGTAAAAAGTTAAAGAGCCCAGCCGGTGTGGCTCAGTGGTTGAGCATCGACCTATGAACCAGGAAGTCACGGTACAATTCCCAGTCAGGGCACATGCCCCTGTTGCAGGCTCAATCCCCAGTAAGGGGGTGCGCAAGAGGCAGCCCATCAATGATTCTCTCTCATCATTGATGTTTCTATCCCTCTATCCCTCTCCCTTCCTCTCTGAAATCAAAACACACACACACACACACACACACACACACACACACACACACACACACACACACACACACATATTTAAGTTAAAAAAATAAATCTGCCAGGATCCCAGGTCCCTAAGATTCTATTAAAATGAGTCTGGGCTCCATCAGCAAGCTAGATCTCCCAGCATCCCCCCGGGCCCAGGCTTCCTAAGAGCAGGAACTGTTTCTTTTCATCTCTGCATGCCCAGGGTAGCGCCATGCCTGGCATGCTGCAGAGTTGCAACAAATGCTGCTTCAAGGTATAAAAACATTAATCTTCTTTCCCAAGCCCCTCACCCCTGAAGACTAGCTGAAAGCACTCTTTTCCCCTTGGACTCCAGTGCAAACATTGAGGGTTTTGCTTTATTTTTTTCTGTGGCTTTGGAAACCTCAACGAGAAGAGAACTGTGCACCGCTGCCAGCTGCCAGTACCCAGCCAGGAAAGGTTAACGGGAATGGAAACCAGCCACTGTTAGGATTTTGACACAAGATAAAGTGAATGAGCAGAGGAATTGGCCCCCTACAGAAACTAAAGGCAAGGCCAAGTCTGTTTGCTAAGAAAACATTCCTTGCTCACCAACCCTCACAGGTAGCTTCTTCTTAGGGCCTCGTCATCATCCTTGAGTATCTGGGATCTGCCAGACCCTGAGCTAAATGAGCTCACGAATAAGGAGAACAGATATCCTTTTACGGAGCATCACAGCAGGACAAGCCCAAGTTACTGCCCAGACAAGCAAGAGAAATGAAATGAAACAATCACGGCACCTGCTCATGTGAGGCTGCAGGATGGGCATGCCCGGCTCCAGAGGGCCTCTGTGCTCGCCTCTCTGCACCCTCCCAAGCTGAATACCTCACTTTAGTTCCCCCAACTGTACTGGAGCACCACTCAAGATTCACCCCACAAAGGCCCAAAATCTCTCACACCCCCCATCCTCCCTCATGGCCTGCAGTTAGACTCCTGGAACCTGGGTGCCTTTCTCACCCTTATCTAATGGCTGAGCCAGTACACAGTATAGACGCCCATCATATCCGAAGCAAGCTCCCAGGCAGGCAGCTCCTTCAGGCCCTGGGACTGAGGGAAGGACGCTCCTCACCACATCATCCGGTCCTGTGTCAAGGACAGCAGGCCCCAAACAGTCCCTCGCTCTAGTGGTATTAAAATGGCCAAATTATAACAGCAGGCAGAGTGCCAACAAATTGTATTAGACTGTTCAGTCTGTTTCATGCTTCCATGTCTCTGGATCTATTTGTTCATCAGTTTATCTTATTCATTAGCGTCTACATATAAGTGAGATCATGTGATACTTGTCTTTCTCTGACTGGCTCATAGGGCAGTATGTGTGTGGGGGGTAGGGGGGCAGGAGGCGGAAGAGATTAACCAAAGAACCTATATGAATAGATGCATAACCCATGGACATAGATAATAGTTCAGCGAAGGTCTGGGGTAAGGAGGCAGGTGATCATGGAGGAAAAGAGGGGACATCTGTAATACTTTACACAATAAAGATAAATTTTTTAAAAAAATGATTAGATTGAAAGGGGCTTGTGTTTGATAGATATCGGTTCACAGGTGACTGCCCTGACGCATGGCAGGAGCACATACCACCAGGATTTAGAGCTGAAAGGTGGACAGGGCAAGGTTTCCACAAAAGATTCTCTATAATTCCCTACAAGAGAGAAATGAGGTAAAGGAATCGACTTCAAGGTTTCTCTTCTCCCGTGGTCTCTACGTCCCCTCAGGACTGAGTCCCCGTGAGAGGCTATGAAAGCCCCTGTCCCTGCACATCAAGCTGCTCTCTGCTGGGTCAGGTCTGGAGCTGTGGGACAGAGTCTGTGGAGAAGAAACTCAGCTTATCATCCCCACTGCCAAGTATTTAATGGGGAGTCTTTGTTAACAGGTTTTGAAATCTGTAACAGGAGAGAAGGGGATGAGCATCCTGAGCCCACGCTGGTTTTTTCCCACTGCCTCCCTCTGCCTGCAAAGTACAATGTAGGGAATACAGTCAACAATATTCCCACAACTATGTACGGTCTCAGATGAGGGCGAGATTTAGCCTAGAAAGTTATATAAGGTCTAATCACTGGAGTGTACACCCGAAACTACTATAATATGTCAACTGTAACTGAAAAATGATTTCTTTAAAAATGTTCACACGTGAGGATGTAGTCACATGACAATGGGCAACAGAGCCTGTCAGAGACGGTCTCCTGCTGTTCCCTGCTTTGGGTCTAAAAAGTTGAAATTCAGAATAAGTTATGTCATGACTCCCCTCAGAAAGGCTGTGCTCCCTTTTCTGGGACCAAGTAGCTGAGATCGTAAGGAGTGAGAGGGGGACAAGGGGACCCTAAAACTATACCTTTATTATTGGTAATCATTGTAATATTTATCAACCACAGTTTCCAGATTATGCCTGTCTCTAGCATTTTCTTTTATCTGTACAGCATTGGGGGGTGGGCAAGAACCATTACCCACAGTTAACAGAGAGAAGCAAACTTTCCCAAGGTCGCTCAGCTGCCAAGTGGCAAACTCAGTACTCAGGCCCAGGCTCTTGACCCAAACTCCTTGCCCTTCTCATGGCCAGGCAGCCTCCTGCATTGACCTCAGAAGTTCAGGGGCAGAAACGTCACTTAGAAGAACATGAGGAGCTCTTCTTTGTTATCTTCCAAACCAAAAGACCAAGAAAGAAATAACAACACGACAATCTCATACTGTTTTGGATTTCTGACATTTGTGATGGAAAAATGAGATGCTATCTATTATTATAGATTCACAAAGCTTTCCTGTTCCCTCTCTGCATGCCAGGCCTGGTGCTAGCCACAAGCAGGTAACCTTGACAAGCACTACACTTAAACCTTTCTGCTGTTAACAACTAAAATGCCCTCCTTGCTCTCCCAACAGCAAATTAGAGAGATGCAAGGAGAACCTTCATTGTCCATTATGCAAAACCCCATCAAGCCCAAGACGTTCTTGTCTCTCCCCACGGTCTTTCCTTCTTGTCTTCCCTTCATTTGCACTGCCTGCGCCCCACTTTTGCCACCACCCACTTCACCCCCACAATAATCAGGCTGCAGATACAATTATTGGGCTAAAGCTCCTTACTTCCATCTCCTAGGTATCCTAGGTACTTTTTTTTTTTTTTTTTTTTTTGGCCAAGAAAAATTTATTTGAAAAAACCCAAGGCAGTCAGGGGTTTTAACAGCAAAGTAAATTGGTCTAAATGTGAGGGTTGCCAGAGACCATAACTCCTAGTGAGTGCAGGGCACACTGGGGAAGGAGGGGGAGGTAGAAAGGGGGAACACCTGGAAGATGCTCATATCTGGCCATGCTGGGACAATCTGAGCCCCAGGACGGTCCTCTTCCAGTGGCCCCCAGCATGATGGACCATAATCAATTCAGTTGGGGGCATATGCTTCAGTTTCAATCTCCACTTCCAGTTTGATTCACCCCCAAATACCATCTGAGTCTTTCTCTCCAGGTAAGAGTGATCTGGGCCCTCCTTGGTCTTGCCTCTAAAAACAGAACACTGTCCAAACTGAGGTGGCTTTGCAGGCCGCTGTGAGATTTTTACTTTTATTTCAGAGGCCCCTTTTGCCATGACCCTAGCAATCTTAGTATTATAGGTTTAGCCCTTCCCCAGAGTACTGGCCAGATAACTCAATAAAAAGATCTGAAAACAAATGTGAGGGGGCAGAGGTGGTATTTAAAGGTGAAATATGGGAAGAAGCTGGAAGGAGACTGGTTCCTTAGTGGCTGGAGAACAGGGGCCCCGGTCATGACTCCAGGGCCTGTGCCGGCTGCTCTCTCGTTGTCCCACTGAAAGCGTGAGCTTGCGAGAGCGAGCCCGTGCCTCTGCTCCTGAGATGAAAGGCGCGTGAGGAATGATTCTTTCCAGTCCAGTTTGGTAGACAAGATAAAGGGCTCCTAGACAAGATGGCGTGATGACAATGAAAAGATAGTTCTGAGACGTTAGAATAAAACCAGAGATAAGAGAAAATATCCTCAAAGAACATGACAAAATAGGTTAGGAGAAGGATAAATCCAGTAACTTTGCCGGTACTTCCCACATGCATGAATATTCTGGATCTTCTAAATACGAACAGCTCTCGGTGCTGCACAGAGCATTTAGTAAGTTCTTCATAGGCGGGAGGAAGCTCATCCATGCCCCGGGTGGGGGAGTGGGTGGGGGGCCAGGACAGCCTGGCACTCAGAGGCTGAATGAGAGGCACAGTGTGTCTGTGGAACATGATAAACAAGCAGGAAAATCTTCATTTTCTGGAATATGTATCTAAGATAAAATGACAAAGAGCCAATAACGGAAGGAAAAGGAGCAAGAATGGTTTTGATATTTGAAAAAAAAAGTATTTTCTAAGAGGTGCACACACCAGAACACAGAACTCCAGGGGAAAACATTGAGGTGGAAGAAGAAGGAGGTGACGGCAAGCTGCCAAAACAATGGCCACCCACATGGGTTGGACAAGACTGATTTTTTTTTCATTGGAATAAGATGGGAACCTCAGCACCGCAAAAGAGGCAGCTTGACCAAAAGCTTCTAAATTTCCCACCAACTAAAGGTGAGATGGTTCAGTGCTCTCTACAATTCTGGGCACAGGACTCCTGCTGCTGGTGTGGTGACTGTGGGCCAGGGGACACAAAGAATAAGGTGCCCTCACCTCTTTCATCACCTCCCCTGGGGTAGGTGCTGTCGGCCCTTGACAGTTTTCTTTCCTCATTCTGGACAGTGAGGAGGACGTTTCTCTGTGTGTTTTCTAGTAGAACAAAGAAAGGGAGTCAGCACCATTACTCAACAAACAGTTTATAGAAGAACCAGGCAGTTATTATGGAGTATCGTTCCTCGTGGCACTACCCAGCTTTCCTCTCCATAGAGGGGGCTCGGATCTTGGTTTAACCTACTTAAGAATGACAGACAATAGGAACCGTCTGTTCATTCCAGCTGCTTCTCATAAGAAAGGAAACTCTGTCACATGGTCATGTCAGAAGGCTTCAGAATCATAAAAAGATTTCCCAGAGGGTCTCCTAAAATAGGAAAACAACCAGAAGTCACTTTGGTTGAGGTAATCGGGTATAGAACTCTCCTCCCGCGGCAGGAGATAAGTAAGACTTTCCCAATATAAGTGACAAAACGTTCTCAGAATCTAGCGACAGCAATGATACCAAGAATCCTGAAGCTCAACCCTCCACATGTAGAATGTCAAACAGTTCCCTGCCTTGTCCTGGTGACAATCTCATCTCTCAGAAGGCAGAGAAAGCAATTAGGGAAACTACTGTTCTTGACACACACATTCTGACCATCAAAGAAAACCCAGGAGGCAATGCATAAGTGGCAGGGACCTCCTGAGTGGCCACTCTATCTCAGGATCTGCAATAGCTTGGGAAGGGAATGCTGCGCACAGGTGGCATGGCCATTACTCAGCCGGTGTCTATGAGCAGTAGTAATCAGGCATGCTCTTTGCCTTCTGAAAGCTTACAGTCTACACAGAAGAGCAATAACATCCACAGGCATTCTATCAGTGACAATGAGAGGCAGAAAGGGTGAGTGTTAGAGAAGCTCGAGGAAGAAAGAACATCTGTGGGGACAAGGTGCTACAGAACTTTTGACTTGAGCCCTGGCTGCCTGGCTGGTGTGGCTCAGTTGCTTGGGCGTTGTCCCATGCACTGAAAGGTTGACAGTTCAATTCCTGGTCAGGGCACATGCCTGGATTACAGGCTTGATTCCTAGTAAGGGAGGTATGCAGGAGGCAACCTGCATAAGGTCTCCTAGCTTCCAGGACAATGGCAGGGCCAGGACTGGCACTCAGACAATCTGGCTGAGTCCTGTGATCTCAACACCATTGCTCTCCCATGCAGCCAGAGTTCATGACTAAAGGCTTTGGACTTTGTCCTTTATATAATACATATATATAATAGCAAGGGAACAGTATGCGCAAGGAGCAACAGTACATGGGAAGGAAGATCCTGGTCAGACCCAGGCAGGAGATGGATTTTGCAGGGTTGTTTGTAGATGCATTGGGCCTAGCTGGGAAAGAGACAAAAAAAAAAAAAAACTGGAAGAATAACCAAGGTTGTCCTGGCCAGTGTTGCCCAGTGATTAGAGAGAGTATCAGCCCACGAACTGAGGGGTCTCAGGTTTGATTTCCAGTCAAGGGCATGTGCCTGGGTTGCAGGGTGTGAGAGGCAACTAATTGATGTGTCTCTCTCATATCTCTCTTTGTCTTTCTCTCTCTCCCCCTCCCTTCCACTCTCTCTAAAAATCAATGGAAAAAGGATCCTTGGGTGAGGATTGACAATAACAATAAAAAAATTATTTTAAAAAAATAAACAGAATAGCCAAGGTTGTTTGCCCAGAGGGACAAGAATCTGTCGGTCAGATGGGGGAGGTGAGGATAGAACGCCTGAAGAACAGGTTGGGCAGTAGCTCAGTCAGAAAATGCAAGACAAGGAACGGAGAGAGAATGACCCAAGGAACCAAATTGTCCTGCGCATGGCTGATACTTCAGGTCGTGCTTGGCACTTGCTGCCTGGATGGGGGCAGCTCTTTGGAAGAACCACATGGGAGCTCATAGCTTCAAAGGCTCCAGGAGACCAGAAGTCAACAAAGAACCAAGGACACAGTGACTGGAGAGCAAATGATGGGAGGCAGGACTCTCAAGGAATGTGGGTGTGAAATTGAAAGGAAGAAGTAAGACAGTTGCTGGAGGGGATAGGAAAATAAGTCCTCTTTCATTTTAATTCTTTTTTTTTTTTTTCTGGACAAGGAAGCTCTGCTTATTTTTATAGGCAGAAGAGGTAAGGAGCCAGCAGATGAAAGTGAAGTTACAACAGACTAGGAATAAAGGTTGGTGCAGAGTCTGGTCCTGGGTAGGCACCTGGGCTTTAGAAAAAATGAGCTGAAAATGTGATGAGAAAAATGGGTGGAAATCCAGGGCATGATAGTCCAGCAGAGTAACCCTTTGTGCATGAAACTATGAAAAGTAAAATTTCAGCTGAACAATCACAAACTATCCCAGAGAAGAAAAAGAGGGGAGACACCCAAAGAAGGCCACATGGGCCCCCTGATGGCATTCCCTGGGCCCCAGCACTAAGAGGCAGAAACAAGCATGGGGAGCAGGGACCCCAACCTGGGGAGCCTATGCTCTCTGGCAGAGACCTAAATGTATCTGTCAGCTAGGCCAGGGACTCCAAAAGTGACAGGCAATTTTTTTAAAGAGCCTTTGAGCTATGTTTGGGAGAAAAACAACCAGGAAAAGATGAATCCACTGCTCAGGGAAGACAACTTTACGCTCACAGATGGTGAGAGAAGACAGAACTCCTATTTTGCTTACCTTTCCTCAGGAAAACGATCTTGGGAGTGAGGAAAGGAAAGTAAACATCATAACGAAGTAAGTGAAGCATCAGAGGGTGAAAAGAAAATAAGAGAACAGTTGGCTTCCTTAAATGAGTTCAACTACTCAGGCTCAGCACTGAAGGTGGGTCTGTGGGGAGTGCTCAGAGATGCCGGGGGACTGGAGAGGATAGAATGTTGTCCAGATCAGTGAGAGGAGGAGGAGGGTGGTCCCCCAAAAGCCCCAAGCTGGTACCCCAAATAGAATTAATTATTTAACTGGTGGTGTGTGAGTACTTAGAAGAGAATATGTTAACTACTAGAAATCACTGGGGTTCATCTATTGTGCTAGGTAACCTCATTTCCTTATTTTGAGAGAGGCTACTAGACTGCTTGCTATGCATTTACTTATGTCTTGTCTCATATCAAGAAGGATTGAAGGTCCGTTAAAGGAACACCAAAAAATCTACTGAGACACCACAAAAGTTACAAAAATATGAAAGAGAAAACAGGAAAAACAAAGAATAAGAGAGACATTTTAAAAAGAGCCATAGTAAGAGTAATGTGAGAATGTGTAGCACAGAGTTCTATGTCCACCCACCAAAGTGAATTCTGTTCATTTGCTAAACACAGACCCTGATTCGGCTCTAAGCGTTCTAGCAGGTGGCAATCAAAGAGAAAACCTGATGGATTCTTCACTTCACACCACCGAGGACATTTTAAAAAGAAGTAAGAAGAAGACAGAAAGGTAAGGGGGAATGGATGGAGGAGGGAGGCAGGCAGAAAGGTAGGAAGAAGAAAAGCAGCACAATATACAACATTTTAGCATTTATTCACGCTCATGGGGAGAGAAGGGGCAGGGGATAGGCTGTGTTGGAGAGAGAACTGTGCAGGGGATGAAAAATAACCTTAATAACTTAGACCAGGGGAATTATTTTTTATGTTTTTATTGATTTAAGAGAGAAAGGGAGAGGGAAAGAGAGAGAAACATCAATGATAAGAGAGAATCATAGATTGGCTGCCTTCTGCACGTTCCCTACTGGGGATCAAGCCTGCAACCCAGGCATGTGCCCTGACCGGGAATCGATCTGTGATCTCCTGGTTCACAGGTTGATGCTGAACCACTGAGCCACGCTGAGCCAAGCCAGGCAGACCAGGAGAATTATGACTTGTCTTGAGAGAGCCACAATAATAGTGAGCAAGAGAAGTGCTTAAAGGTCAGTTATTACACATTATAGAAACCACACCTTCCATGCACTTGCATTTTTTCATTCAAGACAGAAGAGTTTTGTATTAAAGGGTGTCCCAAAATTCACGCAAGAAGTAATTTTGATAGAAAACACAGGTTTATAATTAAAAATTGTAAATTTTTTATTGATTCATAAAGTATACAGTATAAGGTTATGTATGGAATGGCATGTCAGGTAAATGGCTTCCACGGCTTTGCTGGCACATACGCACTCTTTTGTTGAAATTTTCCATGACCGTGTTGCATAAATGTGGCTGAATTTCGTTGATACAGCACTCAATTTCCTCCTTCAAGGCATGGGTGGTCATGGGCTTGTTGGCATAAACCTTAGACTTCAAAAAACCCCAAAGAAAAAAGTCCAACAGCGTTAAATCGTATGATCTGGGCGGCCAATTCTGATCACCAAAACGGGAAATTACACGACCAGGAAATGACTCATGCAATAATTGAATTGTCTCTCGGGCTGTATGGCATGTGGCACCGTCTTGTTGAAACCACATGTCATCCACATCCATATCTTGCAATTTAGGCACAAAAAACTGGATTATCATGTCGCGATAGCGAGCACCATTAACTGTTATTGCCTGAGCAGCCGCATTTTCGAAGAAGAATGGTCCGATGATGCCTCCAGCCCAAAATCCGCACCGAACAGTGACACGTTGTGGATGCATTTGTTTCTCAACAATCACTCATGGATTTTCTGAACCGCAAATGCGACAATTTTGTCGATTAACCAAGCCATCAAGATGAAAATAAGCCTCATCGAAATTCAGCCACATTTATGCAAAACAGTCATGGAACATTTCAACAAAAGAGTGTGTATGTGCCAGCAAAGCCGTGGAGGCCATTTACCCGATATGCTATTCCATACATAACCCTATACTGTATACTTTATGAATCAATAAAAAAAATTACAATTTTTAATTATAAACCTGTGTTTTCTATCAAAATTACTTCTTGCGTGAATTTTGGGACACCCTTTAGAAACTCAGAGTAAGAGGAGTTTTGGAGTTCGGCAGTCTTGGGTTAAATCTCATTTGCTCCACTTACCGCTTTGTTTGCTTGGCTAAATTTATTAAACAATTTGAGTTTTTCTTTGTTCAGCTATAAAACTAGAATAATTTTACCTGCCTCAAAGAATCATTGTGAAAATTAAATGAGAAAAACGCACAACTATTCCTGAGACTAGACCCAAAAGAAATTTCTCCTGAGATCCCTCATAAAGGGGACAGGGTGCAATCGGAATCAGCAATAATTTCAAGGACTTACTTGCAATGAGATACAACATACCTCCCAGAATCTCTCTAACTCTGTGTTCTAACATTATTTGTAATTCAAATTAGAGTAAAGTTTTAAGTAGAATATTTAATAGGTCACAGTGATATAGAAATACCAAGAATCATAAAGGTTCAAAAGGCTGCTAAGTGAAATAAAATGGCTCGAGGGTTCTATGAAATTGTTGCTGGTCTACAGACACTCTGGGAGGTGGTGGTGGGGACAAGGTCCCAGCAGGCACAGGCCGGGTCACTGGCCCCGGTCCTGGTGCCTCTTGGCCTTGCTGTTTCTTGTCCTCCAGCCCGCAGATGCAGGCAGGCCCGGAAGCAATGGCCTGGGGCAGGAGCCTTTGCTCCACTTATCCTCTGCATTTGGACACCAGGACCATCTTGGACAAGGAGACCGGCTTCTCCCACCTGGATATAAATGTGGCCCTCCCACACGGCCACTCCCCACTCACTGTTGGCATGCAGCAGCAGGCCACGTGGGTCCACTGGTTGCATTGGGGTCTGTAGGCCTGGATGCCCAGCACATCTAAGTACCTTATGTCCCCCTGCTGTCATTGCTGCCCCCAAAGGAGTGGATGGGATCCTCCAGGCTGCACATGCCGTGACAGCCCCACTTGTGATCATGGGTTGGCACCCCTCCCACACATCAGGTTTTATGGAAGGGGCCCACCTGGTATTCGTGGTCCCCGGAAACATACACAAAGTCTTTGCAGATGGTGCCCATATGGTCAAACGTGAACCTTGGCAAGCCTGCCATGTAGGACCAGGAGTTGATCTTGGGACTGTTAAGTCTCTACAGAAGAGAGACCTGGATTCTCATTCCAGCCACCAGTGGCCACCAAGATGTCTTCAATATAGGCAAGGTAGAAATCCACACGCACTGCTTCTTGGAGGCCACCTTGATCTACTGCTTACAGTGGGGACATACCTATAAACAAGATTGGACATTGCATCCCCTCCACTGTCCCTTGAGATGCTGCCACCATGATGATGATGAATCCCCCGAGCACAGCAACACAGTGGTAGCTCCACAGGGCTGGCAGGGGTATCTCCTTGACCCACTCTTGGTGCCCAGGTACCACGTGGTGTCATTGTGCTTCCCAAATGGGTAGGAGACCTCATCACTCATGAACACCAGGTGCTCCTCCTCGATGCAGAGTGCTGAGCACTTGGTCTGCATGACCGGCTGGGCCACCAGGCTGTTGTGGTAGCACACGGCCTCTTCCATGAAGCTCTCACAATTGGCCTCCTTGGACAGCAGCAAGCACACGACCAGCTTGACACAAGGCAGTAGGTCATTCTTGGGGATGAATGGGAAGTGGAGGTGCTCCAGCACCATGTAGGCGTGGGCCTAGCACCCCAGCTGTTGTGTCAGCCATATCAGAGCAACCTGCAGTAAGTTGTGCTTGCATTCCGATGCACCCTGCTGCTGCTCAGGTGCATGCACAGCTTCTGCATGGAGATATTCTGCAGGAAGTCAGGTGTGAAGGACAGCATGCTGAAGTGGCTCGGGATGAAGCTGAGGATGGAGGCATCCAACCACCTGAAGTTGTAGATGGAGGCCAGCTCCTGCAGGTACAGATAGATGTCCTTGCTCACCTCCTGTTCCAGGTACTCACAGCAGGAATCCACCACAGTCCAGATCTGCAGCAGGTGGGCTATCTCCAGGGTCTCCAGGATGTACACAATGTGCCACTGTCCAGCACCAGCTCCCCACCATATAAAAAGTCCACCACAGCCTTGAGGCCAATGTAAGAAGCACTGATCAGCTCCACCTCCTTCTAGAAGGCCTCGCACATGCCCAAGGTGAACATGGCACTGAAGTAGTCAAGTAGTCACTGCATGCAGCCAGGAAGTTGCAGTGAGCTGGCATGCACTGCTAGGCCTCCAGGACAATGTCACAAAGGAGGCCACATGGATGCCACTCATTCAGCCCCTGCAGCACTGTGGCCAAGGACTCGGCCCAGTGATACACTTTTGAAGATTTGCTGATCTTGTAGGCTGGAGACACTCGCGTCTGCCACCATCATAAAAGAGGTTACAGTCCCATTATTGGTAGGGTTTCCGGGATGCTGCTGTCCCTTGCTGGACCTGGCACACAATGGCCCCTAGGGCAGGCTCCAACTGGCCATGAGGAGGTGGAGGAGACGAATCAGGATGCAACCCTGGATGTGGGGACACTCACCTAGGCTGCGCGGGGGCCCATGCACAGGCCGTGCCTACCCTCCCCTCCACCGGCGCTGGAGCTCGAAGGCCCAGTCTGGTGGGCAGCCAAGGCTCCATCAGGAAGTGTGAGATCGTAAATTTTGTTAAAAGTTCTGGTACTTTATGGTGTTCTTGGCCCCTAAATATTGGCTTGATTATTTTAAACAACATTAAGTACAGATTAATTTTAGGAGGAGTTGAATACTAATAAACTCTGGAGAGCATTCCGCAACCTTCTTCTGAATGGCAGCTCAGGGTCACACATCCTCTGTGGGGGTGCATCCAGGGCACAGGTTTGGGAAGATTCAGGGTCTGCTCATTCATGGTGACCAGAGACAGCATGAGGTTGTGCAGGCCCATGTGGACAACCAATGGCCCCAGCTGGGAAAGGGTTAGAAAGCAGTGTCCCTGTCTCCAGACAATCCTATACCAAGGGCCACCATGACCACATTAATGATTATCTTCAGATGGCTCTTCTAAGGTCCCATACCATCTGTAAGGAAAGAGGTCTCACATATGCTTGTCCAGTCTGGCAGACCCAGCCTTTTATCTCACAGCCAGTCCCCCCAAACTAGGAGCCTCATAATCCTGACCTCTGTGGTGATCCATGCTCCTCAAATGTTCTTTGACTCTGTTCTCTGAACTATTCCTAACCTGCTTGGCTCCCAACTGAATTCCCTGTGTCATCATGTAACCACATTATTACAGTTTCCAATCACCCTTGACATCTTTGAAATAATCTGACCATTGCAGACCCTCATGGCCAATGGTCTACCTGACTCACCCTTCATACTGGGTTAGGACAGTGGTATTTGGTGGTCATTCCTTTATCTAACAAACCTCGCCGACCCTCTATGTTGCCCTACCTTGTTCCGTCCTAAGGTACTTTGGAATAAGATCATGGCATTCTTTGACAAATACCGCTTTCACTTTCAATTCTTAGTAAAGACACAATGGAATCAGAAAAGGTCTAGAGAAGGGCTGCTAAAACCACAAAGACAGAAAAGTCTCCTTCACAAGGATAAATTAAAGAAATTAGGAGTCTGCAAGACAAATAAATATGTTAAGAGGAGACAATGTCAAAGTTTTCAAAGTCTCAGAGAGGATCAAAATGCACTCGTAAACCAAATTCCAGAATGCCAGACTGCGACAGCATCCCTTGAAACTTACAGCAGACAAACGTAGGGCAGTTAGAAATTACTAATAACAACAGTAACACTGGTGACACCGAGAGGCAGTAGAGGGAGGGTTTAGAATCACAGAAAAATCTGCGTAAGAGCATTAAGAGGAAGTGAACATCTCCAACCTCTGGAGACAAGCTCAGCTCCCACGTCAGGTGTCCCGTTGACGACCAATAGCTGAGCTTTTAGGCGAGGTGTTGTTCATCTCTTCTGAGGATTAAATGGGACCATCCCTATCTAAGTATTTTTCACACCAAACTTTAATAAATAGCAGCAACCATGTGGCAAGAATTCTTACACAACTGAGTGGAATAAAGTTGGATACAACTCAATACAGTAGTCCCCTCTTATCCACAGTTTCGCTTTCTATGGTTTGTTAACTGCAGTCAACAAGGGTCTGAAAATACGAAATGGAAAATTCTAGAAATAACCAAGTCATAAGTTTTCAATTGAGCACTGTTCTGCATGGCATGATGAAATCTCTCAAGTCCTGCTCCCTCCCATCCAACACGTGAGTCATCCCTTTGCCCAGCGTCTCCACACTATACATGCTTCCTACCTATTATTCACTTGGTAGCCCTCTCAGTTATCAGATCAACTCTCACAGTATCCCAGCACTGTGCTGAAGTCACCCTTATTTTACTTAATAGTGGCCCCAAAGCATAAGAGCAGTGATGCTGGCAATTGGAACTTGCCAAAGAGATGCCATAAAGTGCTTCCTTTAAGTGAAAAGGTTCAAGTTCTCCACTTAATAAAAGGTTGCTAAGATCTAGTGAGAAAAAAAAGCTATCCAAGAAGTTTTAAAGATGAAAAAAGAAATTTGTGCTAGTTTTGCTGTCATACTTCAAACTGCAAAAGTTACGGGCCACAGTAAGTGCACATTAAGTGCTTAGTTAAGATGGAAAAGGCATTAAATTTGTGAGTGGAAGGCGAACAGAAGACATGCTCCAATTGAGACAACATATTGTACCAGAAATCACTGAGTCTATAGGGAAACTTCATCAAGGGATCCCCAGAAAGGAATGACAAAAAGCCATCTACTGCGAGTAAGGGACAGTTACACCAATTCAGGAAGAGATTTGGACTGAGAAATCTAAAAATCACTGGAGAGGCTATGTCTACCAACAAAGAAGCTGCTGCCACATTCCCGGCAGAATTGAAGTTGATTAGGGCTCAGTGCTATCCATGGTTTCAGTCATCTACTGGGGGTCTTATAGGATGTGTCCCCTGAGGATAAGGAGGGGCTTCTGTATGGCAGTTCTTCTGCTGAGTCCTTATTCTATCTTCAACAGGTCAACACTTTCCATAATCATATTCTGCTCTCCGTCCCTCTTTCCTGCCTCTCAGTTTTATTATTTCCTTTCCTCCTTTCTATTCTCATTCTTGGGCATTTCAGATAAGCTCTTCCACACTTAGAAAGAGGATCTAACACTAGAAATTTTCCAAAATCAAGATCATTCTGATCAGAGAAAAAAAATCTTTCTATAAAGAAGAAATATACATTAACTAACCACCATGCAATCTTCCACCCCAGTGACACTGACTAAGAAAGCTGTGCACTGAGAAGTAGAACGTCAAAGAACGGATATTGTGGCTACCTCTGGAAGGACACGAGAGATTTCAACAAATGCTTTAGACATTTGTCTTCACAATAACTCTGAAGGGAAACATACAAGGGACCCATGCAAAATTAAGAGCAGTTCAGAGTCCACCCTGGGGAAATGGTCCCCCTGGTTGCAAAAGATTGGATGGGAATCTTTAAGAAGAGGGAGACCATAGGTGCGCTCCCCACATCTCCCTGGTGCATGTCATAGGGCCAGGCAGGCAGCTGCCGGGATGCACATATCTCTGCTCTGAAACTCACCTTCTGCTTCCCCAATTCAAAAGTCTGGTATGATTTTCTCCATCCCCCTTGGGCTACGGCACAGTTGCCGGGTCCCTGGAGGCAGGGACAAAGCAATCTCAGGTGGAAGAACTTGGTTCGATTTCAGAGCCAAAGAGCAGTTTAGAGTATTCTGAGCCAACATCCACCTTTTGCTGACATTCTGAGGCCCAGTGCATTAGGGAAAAAGCTGAATCTGAGCTCAGCTCTTCTCATGTTGTTGGGTCTACCTATACCCAGGGATCATGACATCCACTCAGCCAGCTTTATGACCATTCAGTCTCCAAGTTCCTCAGTGCCAGAATGGGGACAGGAGTCCCTCCCTCGTCAGTTGTAGGAAGCACAGAATTAGATGGTTTAAATGAGATAATTCATGAACTCTACTTAGCACGGTGTCTGGCACCATCTAAGCATTTAATGAGCTATACCTACTGTTAGAGGTCTCCATTAATACTTCTTTTCCTCCTGCGCATTCCCAGTGCAGTTGGGAAGGGAGAACAAACAATGAGAACATTTTTAGATTACCTGCTCTCGACCATTCCTGCATTTTCAAGTGTTCATTTATTTAATGGGCTGTGCCTTGATTACAGTGCTCGATGGGTTTAAATTTACATTCACAAGTACGTTTGAATTTCACTAACATTCCTCTCCGGGGAGTCATGCTATGTCAATACCTTGCATCCAAAAAGGCTTAAACTGGTGTCGTAAACGACCATTTGGACTCTGTAACAGAATTGTAAATAGAGTGATAATTAACGAAATTCCCAATTATTCAGAGTTGTCTTTCACACTCAGGAACATGGAGTGAAGTAATGACCAAAGGGGGTGAAAAAGGAAAGCTCCATCGACTACAGGCTTTAACTCTATGAGTTATTCTTCACAGTTGAATATTATCTTTGATTCTTCCCTTTCCCATCCGAGTCTGTTTCTCTCCCTCCATCCTTTCCTCCTCCCTTTAACACTGCTCTCCTCAAGGCCAGGGTTGTGGGCATCTTATAAATGCCAAACCGAAGGGCACTTTTCAGGCCAGACAACCATTTCTTTAGGTTCTCCCTTCCCTAGTCACTGAGAGTCCTGCTATTTCTCAGGGCTCTCCATCTTAGTTTAGAGTAGTTTCTGCTCTATTGTATCTTCTAAACATCTCTTCCTTCTATCAGTTCTTCATCCCTGGTGCTCTGGCCTATTCAAACTTTTATCACTGCTTACCTGGACCACTGCCATACTCCCAAATAGGTTTCTGGGTCTCCAGGGTCAACTCCCCTGCTCCCCAACCTCCAGTGGCTCTACTCCATTGGCAAAATGCTCATTCAAAAGAGCAAATCCCATCACATCACTCTCCTTCATTTCCTGTCACCTGCAGAGCACTATCCAGGCAACTCCATGGAGCACACAAGTTGGTGATGGATTGGCCTGGCAGCCATCCCTGCCACATCTCTTAACATCTCTCCACGCATTCCACTTGCCTCTCCACAATGCCATGCCCTTCCCTTTGTACAGATGCTGTTCCCTCTGCCTGAAGTGCCCTGTCCACCTCCAGGGCTGGCAAACTCAGCCTCCTGGTGAAAGATTCAGGCAGAGGGTTCTGTCTCCCTCCGTGGCACACAGCACAGGGAAGTCACTTTCCCAGGGTTCACTTGCACTTTGCCTTCACATTCTCTAAAGTTCCTGAGAGGCAGAGCCCATGCCTTCCTGAACTGTGGTCCTGGCCCCTCACAGGCAGGTGGTGCCTGCCAGCCGCTTGCTGCTCAACCTGATGGATGACTAGAGAAGCAAGGTAAGTATTCCTTTAAAATGACATTTTTAAACACCGGAGAAGGAAAATCGGCAGCATCTCTGTGTCTGCTCACGCGAGCGGCGTTCTGAGCAGTTTTCGGGAAGAAAAAAAGCCGGTGGGTCTAAGCGATAGCGCCAGAACAAGCTTATCCCCGAGGCGCTATTCAAATTCCACGCAGTGACTTCCTTTTTAATTCATTTTTTATTCCAGGTGCAGCCCTGCAGCTATTTTAAAACGGGGACTTAAAATAAAGTAATACTAAGAGCTGGAGTTATCACAGGCTCCTGCACAACGGGGCCCTTGAACCCCCCCGACCCCCCAAGCCCTCCACACTTCTTCACGAACCACAATATCCTTCCCCCGGGAGGGAGAGAAGGAATAAGACAGGAGCTCCCTTGTCAAAGGATTGTGCTTCCCTTTGCAAAAGCATTCTTTCCTAGGTTCACCGTTCATTTTGAAAATATTAATAGTCGGCAGGGGCAGAGCAGATGCTGGGCAGGGAAACAAAATACCCAGGAATGGACGCTCCCTCGGTGTGGTGGGCAGGCCCTCCCGGCAGCCCCTGAGCGCACATGCTAATACCAACCAGGCCCCAACCAGCCCATGGAATTGGCATCTCTACTGCGGGGGCGGGGGACACAGATAATTTAAATGCATGTATTCTGGAAAGTGCTCCATGCTAAGGCAAGCTGCCCCAGGAAATGGGGTTTTGTGAGTGGTGCCCAGAGACCCAGCCCTGCCTCGGCCCTGCCTGTGTCAGCAACAACAACCAGGCCTGTTTCTCTAACTCATTAATGAAAAAAAACCATGCTTGAATCACTGGCCAACGCCAGCAGGGAGTCCACAATATTAACGAAGCCCCGCCAGGGGCCTTCCCCAAGCATGGGACCATGGCCATTTCGTGCTTGCTCATCCCAGGCTCCTTCCCTCGTTCTGGAAATAGCACCGGTCCTCCAATTTGGGAGTTCCTTTCTCCTCATCTCCCGTGCAAAAGTACAGCACACATCTGAAAGGAGGGCCCACACCATCTCCTTCACCAGAGTTACAGGTTGGAGGAAGCCCATCTGACCCAGACCAGGCCACTCCGAGCCCTGCCCTGAGGAGGAGCCTGGGAGGATGGGTGGGCAAAGCCCCAGGTGTCCCACCTTTCCCTTCCTCACCCCACCAGCCCACCCCTGGCCATGGGAAGTGAGCTGACACTAAGTTCACCCAACTTGGGTTTCTGTCACTCTTTTGGACAACCAAAGAGCCCTGTGCATGACACAAGGTCACTGGAGTTCACTTGAGGGTTTTGACCTCCATGGTCTCAGAACTGAATCAGCTGAGAACTTGCAAATCCATGGAGGTTTGAACGGGAAGCCTCCGCCAGCTGCAGAGATGACCATCTAAGAAGTGCAGTGCTCCCTGCTCACAGCCGATTCCCCAGAGGCACCCCAGTTCTTTCCAGTAAGTTGGGTCACTGCGGTCAGACTCAGGACGCATAGGGGGGGCTGCCTAGCAGCACACTGCACACCTTTCCTGCCAGTCCACACCGGCCTCAGAGACCCAGCATCCTCTGTCAGCTGGGAGCACGCGCCTCTGAACTCAGGTCCTAAATTAAACATTGTCCTGCTGCCGAGGGTGAAAGAGGCCGTCTCCCCTCCTGTGAATCTCCACAGCGTTTGCTGCACCTACCACTAGCAATTACTATTTACCATCAGTGACAGCCTTCAAGTTAGAAAGAATTGGACACTGCTTCCCAATTTTTAAAATTTCATAGGCTCATAAAATCCACCCATAAAAAAAGGCTGTTAACTTACTATTTTGCTAAGCAACAATTATTTTAAGAACACAATACAACTTATTAACACCACCCTGTCATAAAAGAAAAAGCATTCTCTGAGTAAAGAAAAATGAAAAATATCTGAAAGATGAAATCTCAGGATAAACAAATGAGAAGTTTACTATGCTGCCATGGCCTCCTCTTCCTCCTCCCCCTTCTCCTCCTCTTCCTCCTCCTCCTCCTCTCACTCTTTCTACTTGATTTTTCTATTTTGCTTTGGACCAGGGGAAATTGCCTCACAGAGCAGTACCTGTCGGTAGGGAAGCATTTCACCTTGTAAGTTCTGTGTTCCAACTAACCCAAGGCAAGGACCCTTCCACAAAGAGCAGGTGGCCTCTGGACTTTACCAACAGGATCTTACCGCGGTGAGGCGTTTGCAGGTTGCACAATGCTCACACATGCTCTGCTATCATTGCATTTCACTGCATGGTCACCACATTGTATAGATAAGGCAGTTAAAGTGTGCACCCTGCTCCAATGGTTATAAAGATTTTCCTTATATGGGGCCCACTCTCGCCTCCCTCCAATGTCTATCCTTTGGCCCTTTAGGTCAGCCCTTTGGAAATTTCCTTCTATATAGTTGTTTTAAAATTTCACCTTAAGTCCTTTCTTCTCCAGACTAACAAGACCTTGCTTTGTTTCTGCAAGGATGGCAAGCTTCTGTGTGAATCCTACACTCCACAGTGCCGGTAACATGTAGATAATATTTGTTGGCGAGTGAAAGAATGAACTGCTCTTCATTCGACATGCTTTCAAGACCCTCACTTTCCTGGCCATGTCCCTCAAGGGACACTTGTATTTGCTCTGGCAGCCACTCGCACTGCTGGCTCCTATGAGATTGGAGTCAACAGAAATTCTTAGCTATTCCCATTTTTCTGAACTTCTCAACTGGTATTTTATGCCCAAGAATGGGTCTCTTTTTTTTTTTTAAGTAGTATATTCACACATCAATTTTATTTATTTTGTGTTTTGTTTCTTATGTTTCAATTACAGTTGACATTCAATATTATTTTTTTAACATTTCAACTCATATTCTTTTTTTCTTTTTCAATTACAGTTGACATTCAATATTATTCTGTGTTCGTTTTAGATGTACCGCATAGTGGTTGGACAATCACATACTTTACAGAGTGATCCTCTGGCATTTTCAGTACCCATCTAGCACCATACATAGTTATTGCAACATTATCAACTCCATTCCCTCTGCTGTAATTTACATCTCTGTGACTGTTCGGTAACTACCAATTTATACTTCTTAATCCCTTCACTTTTTTCACCCAGTCCCCCAACCCTCCTCCTCTCTGCCAACAGTCAGACTGCAAGAACAGCTCCTTTACATTTAATCCTCTTATGTTTCTTATTGTTAAGCTGCAAAGTCAATGTCTCCTACATTTATCTGACTCTTCATATCTTATCTCTCCAATTAGGTGTTAAGGTTCTAGAGATGGTATCTTATAAACTTTAAATAAGGAATGAGTGCAAGTGTTCGGCATGGTGACAGGCAGATATTTGATAAGTATGCACTGGTTCGTTAAGCTCCACTTTTATCCTAATATTCCTCGGGACTCTGATGAATCACATTTAAGTCCCAAGGGTTCCCACCTGAAGATTTCTTCCAACTGTCCCTGCTTACCCACCTATTGCCAGCTCTGACTCATGCTTGTCCCCCTAGAACCTGCTGGATGCACCCAAAGCAGCCCACTTACACCCAGACACACCTGCTCTCTATAAATGAGCCCCCGCCCCAGTCCCCATCACTGCCTTCTCCAAACTCACTGCATGCACAGCCCCGCCCTCTACATTTCCTCCACATTCCCCTAGCATCTCTAGTACATTCCCTACAGGAAAAATATCTGATGTAAACCTCTGAATGTTTGTATTAACCAACGAAAAGGAAGAAACTTCATTTACTTTAAAATGGGATCTCTCTACAAAATAATTTGTCATGGGATTTATTTCAATAAAAGACCCCTTTAGTCTATTTAAAGTAGGACTTGATGTGCCCATCTGTGCTTAGCTCATGACTTTCCCTAAGCACATCCATCATCCAGGGAGGTGCTGGGACCTTCACAGAGATTGTTCTCTGCAGCGATGCTGGTTCCCAGAGGCCTTGAGCTCCTCTCTGTCCCTGCCTGCGTGATGATGAATTCTGTCAACAAATAAGTGGGTAGGTAAGAAGTGCTTTCTCTGCACCCTGTGTATTTCGTAGTTTTCCCATAGACAGAATATTGGAATTAAAGAAAACACAGAATTCTATCTGGAAGGGAATATGAGATATGCACATTATGGACAAGGAATATGAAGCTGGGCAGAGAGGATTACAACTACTTTATCCCGCTTTCAAGCACCAACAGTTCTTCTATGAAACCCACCCATGAGAATCTCCTGTAGAAGCTCAAGATGGCAAACTATTCAATAGTCTATTGCAACAAAGTAATCTACCAGTAAATGCCTCACTGCATATATTAGTCAAAACTTCAGCCACATGTATCTTTATCTATTCAGGCTGGCCTTGAATTTGCCTTCTTTGACGAAGCATTATACGTGGACAGGGACTTCTAGGGACCCTGCACAGTACCGGGGACAGTACTGGGCACAGGAAACTTTTGGCAGACCTGCTTGCACACTTACTAGTATAATTAGAGCAAAGGAGGAAATGAAAACAGATGCCCAAGCTCTCTTCAGTTATAATTAATGGTCAAGTTGTTGAAATAGTATTTGTTTAGGTGGCTAATAATCACTGTGCTATTATTTGTAGAATGCTGTGTTTTGGTTTGGTTGTTTAATTCTGTTGTAGGTCAGTCTCTTATTTGTGCCTTAATATCTCTACAAAAATGCCTCAATTTCTCACTCACTCACTGCATCTCAGGGACCCTGACAGTTTGAAAAGGTCATTTTTGCAGTGTTGTTTGTTTTAAAGAATAGTGTTTTGTCTTAGAGAGAAGATGGGAGAGGGAAAAAGAGAGAGAAACATCAATGTGAGAGCAGAACATTTATCAGTTGCCTCCTGCACACCCCTGTACTGGGGATCGAGCCCACAACACAGGTATGTGTCCTGACTGGGAACCTTTCGTTGTACTATTAGACGACACCCAACCACTGACCCACACCGGCCAGGTGTGTAGTGTTGTTTGTTAAAAAGCACAAGCTGCTGTTATATCTTCAAGTCATGTCCTGAAAAGGGACGTGTGTGGGCTGCTCAGGGGAGGTGTCGCAGGGAGCCCGCTAGCAAGTGGCGGGAAGGAAGTCCTCAGAATCCCTGACTTTTGGGGCAGAAAAGAAGGTGTGCCTGGGGACACTGTCCCTGGAACAGGGGCCCTCGGGACACTTGGCAGAATGACCGAAAACTAGGGAATTGTGTTTTTTTCCAGTGACAGAGCATAGCTGATACTGAATGTTATTTATAGATTTGACTTTAGCAGCTTTAAACCATTTTTCTTGTTTCCTATACATCATTTCATGGAAATAGCTGCATATTATTCCTTTTTTGTTTTAGAACTAAATTACCCTTTAAATCAGGGGGGATTGGAAGAGTGAATTATGTTAGTAAAATCTTCAATTTGCTTTGCACAACATCAATTCAGTGAAATGCACTCCAGCCTTCATAGGTAATGGCCTGAATTTAAAGTAACATAATGGACAACAGGGATTTGTTGAACACATACTATGTGGGAATGTATGCTAATCACCACAGGAGATGTGAAATGCACTGGGAGCTGCCTTCTGAAATGCACCACCCAACTGAAAACAAAGACATGAAAATGAACAATAATACAAGGTGGTGAATGGTGAGTAGTTGGAGATACCTGCAATATGGGAGCCCATAAAAGAGCTCACTTCTCTCTGGGGTGTCCACAGAGGAGCTGGGATTTCAGCTGGGCATTGAAGCATGGAGGGAAGGAGGCCTGAGCAAGGGAACAATGTGTGCAAGGACATGAAGATGAGGCAGAATAAGGCAGTCCTGCATAGTGGGGAAAAGCAAGCTTAAATCCTGACATGAGCTGTGTGACATTGGGCAAATTGCTTCATCTCTCTGAGCCACAATCATCTCACTGGAAAAGGGGGATACTAGAGGAATCTAGTTCACAGGATCATTGGGAAGAGTCGAGGAGATAATGCAGGTGAAGCACTTAGCAGAACCACACTTGGAACAGAGGATAAGCCCTCAGTACCTGCTACCTACTGTTATACTTGCAAGGGTGGTTGTGAAAGAGCACGCGCAACCCCTGGGTTGAGCTCTATGATGGAGCTAAGATCAGTGATGGGAGGACATTGTTTTGCAACGGCAACCTACAGCCAGAGAGAAGTGGGCCATGGAGCTCCATGGTGCCTGTTACAAAAAGGAATGTAAGGGAGTGACTGACACAGGAAAAAGGGTCACAGTCATCACCATCAGACTCTTCTCACCTAGTGATAACTACTATACACAAAGTCAACTCACCTTTGCCCAGCTCTTAAAATACTTACGCTCTCTCCACAAATCTCATTAAAGGAATGTCAGAAGGAAACCAATCCAGGGAAATACTGAGGATGGTGCATTATGATCCCCACACTCTCAATCCTACCCCGCAGGAAACCAGAGTGACTAAAGGCAGAGACATCCGAGAGTAACTTCAAGAAGGCTGGGAGCATGGAGGGATTTTGAAGCATATCTCCTCCCCACCCCCAGCTTCTCAGAAGACTCAGTTATGCTGGAAGAAGACTTACTGGAACCTGAATACAGCAGTATGCAGAGGGGGGGCGGGATTTGCTCATCCAGGAACCACGGCAAGGGTAGGGATACCTCTGTTACTGGTGCAACAGGCAAACTGGGGACACAATCAGGGAGACTTTAAGAGCCTATGTCTGATGTACCTGGCTTAGAGCAAGCACTTGCAACCAAAAAGCCTGCAAAGTGGCTTCCTGTCGGCTAGTGCCAGCACCCCCAGTGAAGATGGTCCAGAAGGAACCTACAGAAATAGAGAGAACCGGGGAGTTCGCGAAGGCACAGAGGGACTGAGGGGGCTGAGCATGGAAGCATTCTTCCACACTGGGCTGAGCTGCCCAGCTGAGTGGGCAAAGTGTGGTGGCATTTACTGTTCCGATTCCAGGAACGGAACAACGGGGTACACCAAGGACACTAAGGACATGGTAACACTTATCAACAAAGGCCAGCAAGAGCTATGGCTTTGATGGTTAAGAGGCTTATAAAGAGAATTTGTCTTTCTTTCAATCACTTTGATTAAGCTTCAACTAGAACTACATAGTGTTTATTGAAAAAGCCCATACTTGAACTGGAAATGATGCTTTGAGGAAGAATGGTAAAAGCCAAAACAAAACAGAAATGATTGAAAGTAGTGAAACAATTCTTGGTGAATACATCTGACAAACAGAAATGATGTAAAACTGTGGTGTAATATATATGTTGCTAAACTGCATAAAAATTTAGGATCAAAAGAGAAATCTACTCAAAGAAAATTCCTAAATTTCAGTTTCTTAATGTCAGGGGGTGTCCTTTCCCCAGAGCTGTAGACCCCCCGCCTGAGCATCTGAGCTTGAACCAGGTGCTCCCTGGAGCTGAGGCCACCCACCTGAGCTTGAACTGGGTGCTCCAAGAAGATGTAGTCTGCTCACCTGAGTGTCTGATCTTGAACCAGATGCCACCTGGAGCTGTAGACTGCCCACCTGAGCTCTAAGCTTAAACCAGGTACTCTCCAGAGCTATGGACTGACCATACAAAAATCAGAAGTGGAACCAGGTACTTCCCCAAAGGTCTTGACTTCTGCTACTAGATTCTAAAGCCACACCATGCTTATAGTACCTCAGGCACACAGTTCTCTAATCAAAGGGCATAAGCACATCAGTATTTGGGGCAATCTATCTTACTACATGTACAGTCACTGCACTTGTTATTGTTGACCAGTGACAAATATAGGCCTCAATGTAATTCTGTAGCTCTATATAGACACTATGGCATGGGACGCAGTACCATAAGTTAGGTGAAATGAGCCTTGTGTTCCCATATCAGCTCCAACATTGACTTTCAGGGTGAACTTGAAGAATATGTATTAAGCACCTGCTAAGTGCAAGCACCAGCTAGGTTGTGATGTTGAAATGGTTGCCAGCCTGGCCCCTCCTTTACCCCCACTTAGAGGATGAAAGGTAGAGAATCACACCAGTGAGGCCCTCAAGAGGCTCTGAAAGAAAAGCCTGTCCCCAAAGAAGGATCCACCATGAACTATCCAGAAGGATATCCCAAATGCTGGTGCCAAAGGCTGGCAAGGCCCAAGGCCCAGGGAACAGCAAGGCTGGGCAGTGGCTGGCACCAACAGAGTTTCAGGCTCCAAGCACTCCCGAGTCTCTGCAGACATAATTTGGTTCTCAGCCTGATGCTGTCAATACATCAACCAGGGATGCCCACATTGAGGCTTGTGCCCTGGAGGATGTTGGTTTGAAGCCAAGGCTGACCTCATGTGGAAGAGGAGGAGGCCAAGGGTAGGTGACGATGGGGTGGTCTAGGGAGTGAAACCCTCAAATATCTCTATCACTGAAGTCTCAAACCCAACACTGGCTCATCCTTGTTTTGACTTAGGTGATATCCCCTCTTTTCAATTAAAAAGGAAGAACTGTACTCTAGGTAGGAATAACTTACCATGCCCCTAATTATTCGATTCCTCCTTAGGAGAGGCAGGAAGAACCTATAAGCATAGAAATTTGAGGCAAGTAGAATGTCCAGAAATCAGGGGAAAGGGCCAAGAAAGGTTAGAGTTTTGCTTCCCTGCTATTTTGCCCTTGGCCACCCACTCTTCTGGTTCTAAGTCAGCTATCATGGCGGATTCTTTCTGTAGTCACATGCCTGCCCCTCTCTATCACAGCCTCAGGTCAGAAGAAAGGTCAGATGACACAATGGGGGACCTACTGCAGCTACCCTGGCCAAGGACAAAGGCCCTGGGAATGTCACCTGGCTTCAATGAAACGAGAGGCAGGACAGCTATAGGGAAAGAAAAGAGTCCAGGCCAGCTACACTTATAGAAACTCCAGCTGCAGCAAGAACACTGACATGCTCCATAACTTGGGTCTGGGTCTCCTTCCCTAACTTCAGTTTATAGACAAATCTTCCCATGTAATTAACAACTCCTTGATCATCAATCAACTAAAATGTGGTATTTCTGGAAAATGTTCTGTAAATAATAACCCACCGTTTCAGATCTTCATCCCCATACAATCCATCGCTGGTCCTGAGACTAAAGGCAGCAATGGCTTGTGGAGGAGCAGGCCAGGAGGTGACAAGATTTCTTCAGCTTCTCTAGAGGCAGCCCCCCGTCCACTGAGAGATTCATACACTCTTCCTTAAGCCAAAAGCCAGCAGGAATCTACACCCTCCTGGGACAGGGAGGATAGCATGCTGAACCCACCAGGAACACTCTGTTGACTAACAGCTCCGGGTGTCCAGCATCTGCTGAGAAAGCAGTTAAAAGTAGAATTCTGAGGTGTTTTCTTTAAAAAATATATTTTATTGATTTTTTACAGAGAGGAAGGGAGAGGGATAGAGAGTTAGAAACATCGATGAGAGAGAAACATCGATCAGCTGCCTCCTGCACACCCCCCACTGGGGATGTGCCCACAACCAAGGTACATGCCCTTGACCGGAACCGAACCCGGGACCTTTCAGTCCGCAGGCCGACACTCTATCCACTGAGCCAAACCGGTTACGGCCAATTCTGAGTTATTAACAGAGAATTGCTGGACACCAGAAACTAGACTCATCTCTCTACTCAACTGTGCCAGGGCCACTGGGGAAAGGTGTCCGCCCTCAGGCACGCCCTCGGCCAGTGAGGAGAGCACTTAGTGAGCGAGGTTCCAGGCAGCCTCAGAAGGATTCGGGGAAGTTGAATGAATGAAACTCTCCCACAGACAGAGTCTTACCTCCAAACAAGTTTTACCAGGAAAGCAGTTGCTCAAGGCTATAGCACCTGGGGTTCCAACTTCAGTATTTTTCTTAAGAAACTTAGGAGAGTCTTTAAGAGCTATTGCCTCATTTAGGCCCCAAGCAGCCTCTTTGGTTAAGGTCTTGCTGACCAAAGCCCTGATCATGCTCCAAGATAAACTGGATCATGGATCAGGAGGAATTCAAGGAGGAAGAACCTCAGGCTTCCCAGGATGAGCACATGGAAGACCCCAAACCCCAGCCAGCAACTGCATCCAGGGCCAGTGCTGGAGGTGAGCTTCAGTCCAATTAGCAAAGAATCCTGAGCTGGGGAAAGCCAGACCTGTTGTCACAACAATCCACTTCCTAATCAATTAAACTCCACTGGCAGAAAGGGAAAGTTGTTAGCCATTGTGACCATATTTAAAAGTTGTGTGGCTGGAGGAATGCCTTTATATGTTGTACCCACCTATCTCTGGGGTTCCTAGAAAGAGAGTACTGAATTTGGGGTCACAAAATCTTAATTCTCTATGAGTTACAAGGTCTTCAGCAAGTCCCTGAACCTCTGTGAACCTCAAGTTCCCCATCCATTAATATGAATAAACACAATAAAACTGAACTCCAGGGATGTTGTGAGGATCAAATGAAACAATGTACATGAAAGTACCTTAAAACTATAAAGGGCCACAACCATGACAAGTACTATTTTGAAAGAACTTGGGAGCCTTTGGAAAACACAGAAAGCAACAGAAAGGCTGATCCTGCTCCTTCAGTCTTCATCTAACCCAATCCCAGATGAGATGTGCCCTTGCCTAATTGCCCTGTGCAGCTACCCACTCATTTATGCAACAAGCAGTCATTAGACATCCCCAGGGCGCCAGGCACTGTGCCAGCTGCTGGAGACAGCATAGATGAGACACTCTTCCTGCCCTCAGGAGGCATAACCTGCCTATTCCCACCACCAGCAAGATTCCTTCTCCCAGGAGCAAATATAAACCATCTCCTTCCGGGTACAGATGAACAGGCCTGAACACACAGCCTGTGAGCTGCCCGAGGTTAAGTCTTCCCCATCACCTTGGCCTTTCAAAGTCTTTCTTTCAAGGAAAAACCTGAGGTTCCTGGCGGACCCAGCCTCAGTCTTAGCAGACATAGAGTCTTTTGAAGTAAACATGTTAAATACTAAACCAGAGGTTTATCTCCAATCTGGAGGCCATGTTAACCATGT
The DNA here is from genome assembly GCF_014108235.1 of Myotis myotis. Classification (NCBI taxonomy): domain Eukaryota; kingdom Metazoa; phylum Chordata; class Mammalia; order Chiroptera; family Vespertilionidae; genus Myotis; species Myotis myotis. The sequence continues at coordinate 53,027,156 of NW_023416315.1, forward strand.
CCACCATGGGGACATGTAGCAGGTCAAGTATAGACAATGAAGTCAGAGAGACCTGGGTTTTAATCTTGGCTTTGTCAACTGTGAGCCTTGAAGCTTACTACTTAGCTTAAAGCACTACTCTAAAATTCAATTATCAAAAACTTGGGTAATAATACCTACCCCATAAAGATATTCAAATAATTAAATGTGATGGTGCTGGTAAATAATTTAACAGCTTGGCATTTAGAAGCACTCTATAAATGGTAGCCATTATCTATATATATAAAAGCCTAAGCAACTGACCTTTCGACTATTTGCTGTGATGTGCACTGACCACCAGAGGGCAGACACTCAACACACAGGCATGGAAACATGGAACAGACTGATGAATCTCAGAGGGAGAGGAGGAGGACAGGAAGAGATTAACCAAAGATCTTATATGCATACTAGGGGCCCAGAGCACAGTTTTGGACCAAAACTGGCTCTCCAACATCCCCTGAGGAGTCCCGGACTGCCAGAGGGTACAGGCCTGGCCGAGGGAACCCAGTGGTGTGGGCCTCTAGTTATTTATAATTACAATCAATTACCATCATCATTACTATCAAAATACTTACAAAACATAGCCCATTTCTCCTATGCCCCCTTGAAATCTCCACTGCCTGTATGGATGTACAGAGAAAGCAACACCTCCATCAACCCCAGAGCAAATTATTTCTAACTGTGGACCCCAATTCATCTTGCCTTTTTTGAAAAAACTAGCTCTCAACCCTGGAGGTTAGGATGTATTCATCCTTGTTTTAACACTCCCCTGATTGTTGAAAGGAAAGAAAAAATCACAATCTAAAACAATATTTCACAAATCCATTGGACTTCATGTCTCCCGCTCTATCTATAATAATAAAAGTGTAATATGCTAATTAGACCAGACGTCCTGCCGGACAACCTTCTGGACAAAGCCGGGGCTGTGAGGGAAGCCAGGGTCTCAGGTGCCTGCTGGCAGCTGGAGGGAAGCCTGGGTCCCGGGTGCCAGAGGGAAGCCGGTGCCGGCAGCCGGGGGAAGGAAGGCCTATTCTTACATGAATTTCGTGCATTGGGCCTCTAGTTCATACATAATAGTGCAGTACACTACTCCCCTGCACCCTTTTCCTTCCCAACTAGAGGCTTTTCCTCATCCCACACCTTCATCTGTGGTTCTTTCACCTCCATTGTCACGATGGCCAACTGCCTCTTACAGCTCCAGTACACCCAGCCTTAACTGAAAGTCTGTGTAGTAAAGAATTAACCTTGCCCAAAGAGAGGGCTGCCTTTCTCTCTGGGCTTCTGGGAGGTAATTCTGAGTCCTTGGAAAGTAATGCCTGATAGGAGTGTTGGTTTGCTTGGGGCCTTTGGTCATGCAGGGTAGTATAATAATGACACGTAGAGTTGGGGCTTTAGGTCATGTGATATCAACTCAACCCCAAGAGGTGCTGGAGACTGAGGACAACCATATGAACTATGCCTACATGATGGAGCCCAAATAAAAACTAGGGACACCAAGGCTCAGTGGGCTTTCCTGGTTGGTGGTGCTCCATGAATATTGTCTTACATTGTTGCCCCTGACTCCACGGGGAGAGGACAACTGGAAGCTTCACATTTGGAACTTTTCTGGACTCTGCCTTTTGTGCTTCTTCCCTTGGCTGATTTAATTTGTATTTTTCAACTGTAATAAACTCCAACCATGAGTATAACAGCTTTCAGAACATTCTGTGAGTCCTTTTAGTGAATTAGAAAAATCTTGGGGCACCAAACTTGGAATTGGTGTCATAAGTGAGGGCAGTCTTGTGAATTGTTCCTCTAACATTGCAGAGGCCATTGGGATAAATCCCTGCAGATGGGCAGCCAGGCTCCAGTGTGTACCAGGGAAGTCCGTAGGAAACTCCACATCCTTCCATCAGTCCCTGTCAGCTGAAGGGGAGCCTGAAAGCGTAAAATCATTACTCTGCATTCACTGGCAAATCCTTATGGAGCCTCAATGAGCCACATTCCCTGAGTTAAGGTGTATAGATGGACTCCTCAGCTCTCTCTCTGTCCTCTGTCCTCTGTCCTCTGACCTCCAGGATGGGTGAGATCCTGTCTCTGGGGCATTTTGGATTTCTAAGTCTGGAATAAATAGTCACAGATGGCTGTAGATGAGAAGGGGTATCATCTGGAAGACTGTACCTTGGAAGCTGCCATCTGTGTCCATGTGTCTCATCTGCCTGGAAAATGTCACTGCCACCATTCCATTCAACCCAAGAGGGGAAAGTACAGACAGAGGAAGGGAAAAGAGAAACCAGAGGAATGATGGGGAAAGCCAGAGGCCAGTAAGAGTCCTGTCCAGGACAAGCACTGAGTCCTCAGGAAGCCAGCCACATTAAGATGCTTCCCCAGGCTCGCTGGGCCCCCTGCTAAGAAACAAGGCCCTTTTGTAAGGTTATGCTGCTATCTGCAGTGGTTTAGTGTCCAGATAACCAGGGAGCAAGTAGATACATTTTCATGGCAAGGCTCCCGGGGAAAGTACGGAAAGAAAAAATGTCAGCATTTGGATACCAATGGAAATGGAAAATCTAAAAAAAAAAAAAAAAATCAAGCGGGAAAGAAAATATATTTTGGTGATAATGGGACTGGAGTGAGCTGAGGCTGGCTGAATGTTATATTGGATTTCAACTAGCCACAATATCTTTCTTTGTTAACCTTGAATTCCAACCATCTATCTGCCCCAAGAATGGGGAGCAAAATGAGGAAATAAGCCAGACCCCATATGTTTAAAATGAAGAGGTTTCAGGACTGTATCAGTCACTTAAGCCTAATATTTGGATTTCCCTTAAATTGCATTGTCGTCTACGGCTGTTCAGGCTGAGTTGCTTAGACAGTAAATTCTGGTTCTAGCTGCCATTTCACATTATGCTAATGTATGTGAGAAGCTGTCTCCCTGGATACCATAGCAAATTGCTGGCTGAATCATAGAAATGCTGTCAACTTTTTTTTTCAGGTTTTCCATTTTTGCTTTGCCATTGTGTGTAGCCAAGAGACCAGGAGTTGAGGGGGGAATATATATACATATATATTGATCTATATATGATATAGATATCTCTATAGATCAAGATTCCATTGGATTGGATTTGCCTTTTTGAGGGGGGAAAAACAAAAATTAAAAAAAAAACAAAACCCTGTAGCTTTTTCCCTTGTTTCTAAAGCAACCCACGTGCATGCCTCCATTTTATCTGAAGTCATTTCATTGCCCAAATGTGTGTGTCAGTTTCAGGGAATCAGCCTTGCAAGCCAGCAGGGGGAGAAAGAGAGCAACACGCCTGATTTTCTCTAGATTCCACACAAAATCAGAGCCTGAACAAGTGGACATTTGCTGAACCCAGAGAGAAAAATACAAACCAAATTACTTCACCAGATGAGGCCATCTCAACAAGATGGCCCAGGGCTCCTCGTGTGGCACAAACAGCCCTGGATTGCAACCCGGTTCTAATTTCGACACTGCCATCTTCATTCCTGGATAAACCCCCAACCCTCACCCGTCACCCCCTTGCAAACAGTTATTTGTCTGTAAATGAGGAGAGGGAACTGGATGACCTCCACGGTTCCTTTGGGCCCTAACAGTCTAATTTTCTGCGGCTCTATTCTGGCCATAGCTGCCTTTGGACTGTGCATAACAATACCTTATTTCCTGAGGAGGGTGGGCAGGAACCCGTAGCCTATCAAGCTTCTTCCAGGTCTAAGAGCTAAGATTCTGTGATGCTTGTGGTGCGAACTGGTCATTTTTCCTACTGTTTGATGGTGGGGGAGACTGATATGTACAAAGGTGAAGCATGGCTGCAACAGAGAGCAGAATGGTTGCTTCCAGGGGCAGGAGGCGGGGGCCAGGGAGGCGCTAAAGACCACAAAGTTTCCATTATACAAGTGAGTACATCCTAGAGATGACTGTACACACAGTTTCTATAGTTAACAATACTGCAGCAACACTTAAAAACTTGCTAAAAGGATAGATCTTATAATAAGTGTTCTTATCACAAAATCCTATCTAATAAAAGAGTAATATGCAAATTGACCATCACTCCAACACACAAGATGGCCACCGCAAAATGGCCTGCAGGGGAGGGCAGTTGCGGGGGGACCAGGCCTGCAGGGGAGGGCAGTTGGTGCGACAGGGCTGGCAAGGGAGGGAAGTTAGGGGTGACGGGGCCAGCAGGGGAGCAGTTAGGCATCGATCAGGCTGGCAGGGGAGTGGTTAGGGGGTGATCAGGTTGGCAGGCAGGCAAGCAGTTAGGAGCCAGCAGTCCTGGATTGTGAGAGGGATGTCCGACTGCCCTTTTAGGCCTGATTCCACTGGGATTGGGCCTAAATGGGCAGTTGGACATCCCTCAAGGGGTCCCAGATTGGAGAGGGTGCAGGCTGGGCCGAGGGACATACCCAGCCCTCATGCATGAATTTCTTGCATCGGGCCTCTAGTAATTATAATAAAATAATAAATAAGAAGGTGGGCCGAAACCGGTTTGGCTCAGTGGATAGAGCATCGGCCTGCGGACTGAAAGGTCCCAGGTTCGATTCCGGTCAAGGGCATGTACCTGGGTTGCGGGCACATCCCCAGTAGGAGATGTGCAGGAGGCGGCTGATCGATGTTTCTCTCCCATCGATGTTTCTAACTCTCTACCTCTCTCCCTTCCTCTCTGTAAAAAATCAATAAAATCTATTCAAAAAAAAATAATAATAAAATAACTTTAAAAAAAAAAAAAAAGAAGAAGGTGGGAGAAAACTGTTGCACGTGATGGATATGTTTCTGGCAAAAATTATGGTGATGGTGTTGCAGGTATATACTTATTTCAAAATGCACCAAGTTGTATACATTAAATACATACAGCTATTTGCATGTCAATCATAACTCAATAAAGTATTTTTCAGAAAAGAAATATAGCCCAGCTGGCATGGCTTAGTGGTTGGGCATTGACCTATGAACCAGGAAGTCACAGTTCAATTCCCAGTCAGGGCACATGCCCAGGTTGTGGACTCAGTCCCCAGTGTGGGGTGTGCAGGAGGCAGCCAATCAATGATTCTCTCTCATCATTGATGTTTCTATCTCTCTCTCCCTCTCCCTTCCTCTCTGAAATCAATAAAATTATATTTTTTTAAAGAAAAATACAATAAATATTATTTAAAAAGATGATTGCAATAGACCCAGCACACACCCCCTACCTCGCCCCTCCCTTTTCACTGCTGGAACTCCAGCCCTGGTCTGCACTTTCTCACTACCTGGTCCTTGTTCTGTTCCTTGGGACTGTGGTAGGGACGGAGCACCTGGCAGAGGGCCTGGAGCAGACTGGAGCTCGGAGTCAGAATGCTGCAAAGATGGGAGAACCAAGATGGCGGCATAGGTTAACGCCGGAGTTTGCTGCTTTGAACAACCACTTCAAAAGTGAAACCAAAAAACGGAAGGGACATCACCCAGAACCACAGGAATGCTGCCTGAGTGGAAGTCCTACAACTAGGAGGAAAGAGAAATGCATACGGACACTCAGAGGAGGCACAGTGCTGAAGTCAAATTCTGAGGTGCGGAGTGCGCGAGCGGGCTGGCGGCGGAGGGCGCGGTTGGCGTTTTCAATCGGGAGGGAGTCGCAGAATCTGAGATCCAGATCCGGGCGAGTCTTTAGGGACCCAGACTCAAACGGGAGAAGCGGGACTGTCTGGCTTCGGTCAGAGCGAGTGCAGCTTTCTCTCTGAGCTTTGCAGCGGGTGCTGGGACTCAGAGAGGCAGAGCCCCTGGGGACAGGACTGAGAGCCGCCATAACTGCTCTCTCCGGCCCACCCTGTTGATCCTGTGCGACCCGCCCCGCCCAAGCCCTGCACACAGGCATTTGCCGGATAGCCTCAGGCAAAGGCTAGATTAGCACCTCCCTAGAGGACAGAAGTTCTCTCACTGCTGACACAGCTGATTCTCATAGCCACTTGGCCTGGAGGTCAAACCCTCCCTGGTATTAGCTACAACAATCAAGATTTAACTATAAGACTGCGAACAAAGACCACTAGGGGGTGCACCAAGGAAGCATAACAAAATGTGGAGACAAAGAAACAGGACAAAATTGTCAATGGAAGATATAGAGTTCAGAACCACACTTTTAAGGTCTCTCAAGAACTGTTTAGAAGCCGCCGATAAACTTAATGAGATCTACAAGAAAACTAATGAGACCCTCGATGTTATATTGGGGAACCAACTAGAAATTAAGCATACACGGACTGAAATAACGAATATTATACAGACTCCCGACAGCAGACCAGAGGAGCGCAAGAATCAAGTCAATGATTTGAAATGCGAGGAAGCAAAAAACACCCAACCGGAAAAGCAAAATGAAAAAAGAGTCCAAAAATGCGAGGATAGTGTAAGGAGCCTCTGGGACAGCTTCAAGCGTACCAACATCAGAATTATAGGGGTGCCAGAAGATGAGAGAGAGCAAGATATTGAAAACCTATTTGAAGAAATAATGACAGAAAACTTCCCCCACCTGGTGAAAGAAATGGACTTACAGGTCCAAGAAGCGCGGAGAACCCCAAACAAAAGGAATCCAAAGAGGACCACACCAAGACACATCATAATTAAAATGCCAAGAGCAAAAGATAAAGAGAGAATCTTAAAAACAGCAAGAGAAAGAAACTCAGTTACCTACAAGGGAATACCCATACGACTGTCAGCTGATTTCTCAACAGAAACTTTGCAGGCCAGAAGGGAGTGGCAAGAAATATTCAAAGTGATGAATACCAAGAACCTACAACCAAGATTACTTTATCCAGCAAAGCTATCATTCAGAACTGAAGGTCAGATAAAGCGCTTCACAGATAAGGAAAAGCTAAAGGAGTTCATCACCACCAAACCAGTATTATATGAAATGCTGAAAGGTATCCTTGAAGAAGAGGAAGAGGAAGAAAAAGGTAAAGATACAAATTATGAACAACAAATATGCATCTATCAACAAGTGAATCTAAGAATCAAGTGAATAAATAATCTGATGAACAGAATGAACTGGTGATTATAATAGAATCAGGGACATAGAAAGGGAATGGACTGACTATTCATGGGGGGGAAAGGGGTGTGGGAGATGCGGGAAGAGACTGGACAAAAATCGTGCACCTATGGATGAGGACAGTGGGTGGGGAGTGAGGGCGGAGGGTGGGGCGGGAACTGGGAGGAGGGGAGTTATGGGGGGGAAAAAAGGAACAAATGTAATAATCTGAACAATAAAGATTTAATTAAAAAAAAAAAAGAATGCTGCAAAGATGGTCACCTTCACTCACAGCTCTGTCACTTGCTCAGTTTAGACTTCTCATACTGATGCTTTGTTAGCTGGGGAACCATATATAATAACAATGCCTGCACCTGGGACCCTTCTGCGCACCCACAGTTCCTTTGCCTAGTCTGTCCCATTTCCAACCACCCAGAAGTATGCCCATGCTCCAAGGCCCACTTTTCTTGCAGACAGAGATTCTAACTTCTGCCCCTGCTTCGTGCCAGCCCTCACCTAGAGTTTGATCAACTCCAGGTAGGACACTCAAATGCCTTCAGGGGACCATCGAGAAACCTAACTGAACCAGGTTGCCCAATTTTAGGCAACAGAAAGTAAGACTATGGCTGACCAGATGAGAGCTCATCAGCCCCTCCCCCTCATCAAGGTATATAAATGGAATTCTTTAAAACTCTGCACCCCAAACAAAACAATGATGCAGAAATTAGGCCTCTAGTAAGTATAATAAAATAATAAATAAGAAGGTGGGAGAAAACTGCTGCAGGTGATGGTCATTATATTTGGGTTTCTTTTCATTTGTAGAAATATACCTGCTCCAAGAATTTGAGGTTTTCTTCAATGACTAAGGCTGAACTTGGATTACCATCCTATATAATAAAAGGCTGATATGCAAATAGACCAAATAGCGGAACAACCAAACAACCGAACAACCAGTCACTATGACATGCGCTGACCACCAGGGGGCGTGCGCAGAACATGGCAGGTTTTGGCCACAGCAGGATGGTGGAGCAAGGGGGGCGCCGGTTGCTGTCATTGGGGCAAGCCTCTGGTGGTTACTGAAAATTCTTTGCTCCTGCGCACCACAGTTCCACCCAGTGCTCACACCTGCTGCTGGCGCCAGACCACTCATACCCGCTGCTGGCGCTGGAGCCACCGCTCACACCCACTACCAACGCCCGGCACCAGCCCCGATCGCTCAGCACTATCAGCAGGTGTGAGCAGCTATTGCTGGCCCTGATCGCCCCTGAGGGCTTCTCCACCTCCCCTGCTCCTGAGGGACAATCGGGGCAGCAGCCGCCACTCAAACTCACTGATTGCGCTGGCCCCGCTGGCACCTGCTGCTGGCACCAGCCCCAATCACTCCACATCTTCAGCAGGTGCGAGTGGGGCCGGCGCCATCAGCGTATGGGAGCGGCCGCAGCGGGAGCAGGGCTGCCAGCAGACAAGGGTCCAGGGGCCTCAGCAGAAGGGGCTGGGTGGGGGTGGGAAGGATGGGCCAAGACCCACCCCTGTGCCTACTGCAGCCTCACAGTCCACAGTTCCTTTCAAGGTGCATGAATTCGTGCACTGGGCCCCTAGTTTATATTATAACCAATGATCTTCTTTTAACTTTAGTAAGTCCTAAAGCGTTCTAACCATAAAGCCTATATAATCTTTTATCAACTGTTTTAAACCTAATCACTTTAGCAATCTGTAATTTTTCAATGAAAATACAGAGGCTGTGCATATCCGGGAGATAGCAGAATCAGTGTTTACACATTAGCGATTATGGTTATCACAAGGCTTTAAACCAGTACCCTTCAATCTATGAAACAGCCAGTCTGTTTACTTAATCCAGCATCCAGAGAGAGACCAAATCCAGGAAAAAGAAATACTGGCCCAAGGAATCCTCATCTCTTGATCCTCAACGTGATCACCAGAGCCCTTCTCACATCTCCACCAGCTTCCCTGTGGGTTATTGAAAAGTTCAGCATGTCATGTTCCTTCTGAGAGGAGTAAATCTGGGCCATGTTGGAAGATGAGGCATCTTGAGCTGCAGAGCCTGTGAGGCTGTGCATGTGGGCAGGAGGCTCAGACACCCAGAATGGAGAAGAGACCGGAAGTCCAGCCCTCGTCACTGCAGACTAGCCTCTCCTATGGCAGGTCCCTGCTCCTCTGCATCTTTTCATCTTGGTCTGGTGCCAGCCTCGCGGGGAGAAGATCCTATAGCCAATAGGATCACATCTGTGCCCCTAATGACCGGCATTACCCACTTTCCTGTCTCATTAGTTACTTCTAGTAATTTCCATTTCATAGCTTTACAAAATCTCCTTTGTTATCTCAAAGCATTTTGAAAAAGAATACCAATAAGTAGTAGGATGCTATTTTTTAAGCCTTCAGCAAATAGCTTGAAGAAATTCCTTTCTCCTATGAGAAAATATAAGAACTAAATATAAAAGAAGCAAGTTGTTAGACATTTCAGAGAGAAGTGACTCTTGTACTCTAGGAACAGTAAATGATGCAATCAATAGCCTCAGATAAAAAAAAGTCCAGGAGGAAGTAGTCTGATGGACACATGTCATTTTAAGGCTACATCTAAATAAGTTAAAGAAATGAAAACCAGTTAGCCTTAGAAGACTGTGGGCTGGGATACACTGTAACCAATAGTTACTTACAATTCAGGGAAAATAAATTCAATTACATCTGGAGTAATAAATGCCCTAATATTGTTTTATAAGTTTGCTCTGGAGTTATTACTGTCATTATTTTACTTGGTAAGTATGGCTTCGTGTATTAATAATTTTTGTTCATGCCATCACTTTGCAGGCTCGGTTACCTGGAAGCTCTATGCCATGCACCTAGTAGGTCCTGTCAATAACTGTTCATGCAGTACCTCCAGCTGCAGAACTTCAGGAGCTCTGAGAGCCCTGCCCTCTCTTCACCCTCCCATGCTCCCCTGGTCCTGCGTCACTCCCCTGCAGCTCTTTCTCAGATGCACATGCTATGTGTTTCCCTGGACTTCCCTGGACACTCACTGGCGAGGTCCCTCTTTCTGTCACCTTTGAATGCATTGCTAGCATTCCGAGAGGTGGTTTTGTTTAGTGGCTTGTTTATTTTGGCCTCTGGCAGAGAATTTTCTGGCACAGAGACTGCTCCTTCCTTGGGGATTGAGGGCTTTCCATACAAGTGAGACTGTGGGCTTCTCGGGAACCTCTTACCCATCACTGTATCCTCACAGCCTGGCACGGCCACATGCACAAGGAAGACTGTGAGCGGTGAACTGTGTTTTTAGTTAAACTGAGCCTGGCTGATCCTTTAAAATTGAATGCAAAGCAAAATTCTACAAAGGGCATCTTCCTTTCCCACAGCCTGGAGTTCTGAGAAACATCTTCCCATTGCAAGGTGGGAAGGGAACAAAGACAATGAATGGAGCTCAGTGCTTTCAGAAAGAAAGGCTGTAGTGAGACGAGACCCACTCGGTCCTGTCAGATGTGAAAAAAGGCTTGTCACAAACAACAGGGTGTGCTGGACAGGGCTCCACTTGGTGGGAATTGTTAAACGGTAATGGGGCAAGAGAAACCGATTTAGTGCATCTTGGGAAGGGCTGGAAGAGCCACGCGTGGCCAGGTGCTCAGCTGGAGCCTCTTGCTGTGGAGAGTCTTGTGTTAAATGTCAAGGAGCCTCAAGAGGATTGAAGAAAGGTGAGCCCAGTGCTCCCGCTCTGCCCCCATGAGGGCATCAGACACTCCACCCTTCGCTCTTTCCTTTGAGCTCCAGGAAGTGAAAGCTTCCCTCTACCCCACCATGCTCCCTTTCCTGACCAATATTCAGGGTGGGCAAACGTAGGTTGACAGCTGTTCACAGGGAGAAAAAACCTGTAGGTTATAATTACCATAGCTTTATGAACTCTGTGTTTCTCGTACTCACAACTGTAAACCTGTTACCCCACCTGGTATTTCCTTCTGGTTCTGTCCCAATTCCACAAGAGGGGGTCTCATGTATGGGAAACAGCACTGATGCTGGAGCCATTCTGCCCAGTGAAATCCTCCCTCTGCTTCTCACTCCCTGTGTGACTTTGAACAAGTCACTTAACCTCTCTGTACTTCACTTTTCTCACCTATAAAATGGAATGATGACAACGGTACCTACTCACAGGCTTAGTAGGAAAACTCAGTAAGTGATTGCACTAGTGCTATGTAAGTGGCCTGAAGCTCTAATCTGCCCACCAGCCCAGTGGAAGAGGAAGAGGAAGGATGGCAGAAACCTGTCCCCCAGGCAGGAGGAGCCTGGGCTAGTGAATAAAAGTACAGGCTTCTCAGTGTAATTTGAATTTCAGATAAACAACAAACAACTTTTTAGTACAAGTAGGTTTCTAATGCCGCATGGGACATACTTATACTGAAACATTTTTGTTGTGTATCTGAAATTCACATTTAACTAAGCATCTTGTAGTTAATCTGGCACCTTCAGCCTGGAAGCCAGGCAGTGATAAGGATCGGGAACCTTGGTCTGATACGCTCACTGTGTTCCTATTTTGCGCTGATTGGGTTCCACCAGAAAGAAGGCGGAGAGGGTGGTGGCCAGGACCATAGATCTGAGCTGGCGAGGTTCTGGAGGACCCTCAGAACTCTGAAGCACCTTCCGAACTCTGAGCATCCTCCTCCAATCATTATACCACCCAGCGCCCTCATTCAGGTGAACAATTCCTCCCCTGCTAGAGTTCCTGAACTCCACATTTACAATTCCTAGAACCGGGTTCCCTCATCCTACTGCTCCTGCTGGGCTCTGGGGCTGGCCAGGTGCCCCCATAAGAGCTTGGGCTCTGGAGTCAACATCATCTGGGTTCAAATTCTCGGTGCACCATGTGGTTCTCTGCCATGTGATTCTCTGGGACTCGGTCTCCACACATGGAAAACGGTGAATAATAGGCATCTTGCAGGGTGTTTGAGAGGATTGGCAGCAATACGTAATTTCAATATAAAATGCCAGGCATACAGGAGTTGCTCAACCAGTAGCTGAGCAAACAGTAGTACCTGTGGTTATTACCAACAATTTCTGCCTGACAATCTTTCATTTTGCAAGTGTGCATTTCTCCAGATGGAGTAGGGCAGAGGCAGTGGCATATACGGGCACAAACATGGCGAGAGGAAGAGACATGGTTTGGCCAGGCACTGTTCTAGATGTTAGGCCATGACTCAGACAAGGTCCCTGACCTCCATCTGACCTCGTGGTGCCCACATCCTAGTGGAATAGAAGATCAATAAAGGAGTAAACAGATAAAGACGGATTTATTTCAGATAGTGAGAACTACTATAAAGAAGTACTGCTTGGTAATGGGGAAAGAGGGCTAGAGGTGACAGGACATGCTCTCCGTGATGTCACTCTCTTACTAAGACCTGCACAGTCCTATGTGCCCTGCAGTGCAGCACTTATAAGTCTGCCACTCGGGACCTTCTGGAATCTAACCCCAGCTAGTTCGTCCAATTTCCTCCTTCGTTTCTCTGTAACACAAATTCTGCACATACACCGTGTCTCTGTCCCTTCGTATATGCTCAACTAAGTCTTCCAGTTCAAACTCTACCATTCAGCACGATCTGTCCCACTCACGATCTGCCTCCTCCAGGAGGCTGCCTCTGCTTACTGCATCCCTTAGTATATTAACTTCCTTTGAGTTTGTGAGCACACAGGCTGTACCACAAAATGCCTCATATATTTAGCCACATTATTTTAAAATCCTTTTATTTGAGCTATTCTTCTCTCTCCTCCTTGGTAAGAAGCTCCTGAAGAATGGACACCACTCCAAATACCCTTCTGTAATCTCAAAAGCGCCTTGCATGGCCCTGGGCCTAACAGATACCCACTGAAATCATGAATGAAAAATATGCCACTTGGGTCATGATAGGGAAGTGGGCCACTCACCTGAAAGTATTTCTCAATTCTATTTTACTCAGGGAACAATAAACATGGGATGATACTTGATTTGAACTAAAAGAAGCATGGCTCCGTTGGGATGAACTATCAATACAAATGGACAGAAGTTGCTGCCGTTCTGCCACAGACATCCAGGACCTGGTAGAAATCTTATTCTTACTCAGAATCATCCCTTCAGAAAAAAATTTTGAACAAAAACCTAAATTATGCTAAGCCTAAGCTAGAGGAGCCCTTGGTGACTGTAGAAATCTCTAGAAGTTACAGGTTTAATCAGAACTCAAATATATGGTGAATGAAGGAGATTTGACTTTGGGTGGTGGGCAGACAATGCAATACAATTAATTGTACACTTGAAACCTATATAATTTTATTAACCAATGTCAGCCCAATAAAATTAAATTAATTTTTAAAATTGTTTTAATTCAGAATTCAGAAACAAAAGCCAAAACACCATTTCACATACTCTATTATTTCCACCCCTACCCCAACACACTATTCCAGTCTGGTGGTTCTGGAATGAGGTCCACATGGTGCTTTTTTTACATAACAAAAGTGGATTTGTATCAGATTCCACATGGTATCATTTCTATCACAGGCCAAAATGAAATGCCTTGGACAACTTACACAAGAAAAGAGTGTAGATGTGGAGAAAGTGTGGAAGCAGATCTACTCGACCAGACTGAGCAGAGCAGACTAACTCCCTTGCCTCTATGTCAGCAGAGAAACCTACAGACATTCCCAAATACCGTGGAGTTCTGCTGGGGGAGCCAGCTCATGTGCCCACGTCTGAGCCTGGGGACAAGTGAAAACATATGAACATTGTCTGCAGAAATGAGACTTTGCAGAAGAAAGTGCTCGGGAGGGAAGGGAACCGGTTCCGAGGCCTCGATGATCCCTCTCTGAGCCATACACTCCAGAGGCTCTCAGAGACCTTCCTGCTGAGTTTTTCTGTTTTGAAAAATGTACTCGAAAGAAAACCCAAGGTCTGTAGCAAACATTTAACATCCAGGTACATGAGCAAAATTATCTACGAGTGTAAAATAAACAAACCTCTATCCCCAAAAGTCTGTTCTCCATCCCATTCCATAAGCAGCCTGGGATCTCTTCTGACTCTCCCCTGTTCCAATGTTCCTCCCTGCACCAGACAGCGCAGGTGGCAGCTGGCACCAGGAAACCTTCTCACCCCATGCCCTTGGCATGATGCTTCTTCATTTTCTTCCTAGGTCTCTGGTCATCCCTCAGCTGACTCCTTCTTCACCCCAACTGCGAGCTCTGTGCCCTACACACGACTCGGGCCCTCACTCTCCTCCTTCATTTAGAAAACACATCCTCTGTGACTTCGCCATCGCCTCTAACCATAACTCTCAGATCCAAAGTCCTCACTCGGGTTTTCATCTGCGCACCAGTTCAGGTGCCCAGAGCATCTCAGTGGGATGCACCGTCATCACAAAGTCTCCATGCCTCACAAAGAAACCACTGTCATTATTCTCATTACTCCAACACCCTCATTAGGTTAGGCCACCCAAGCTCAAAAGCCTGAAGCTATTCATTTGTTCATTCAATGACTCATGTGTGTCTTATTTCCTATATTCTTCATAGTCAATCATAACCAAGACTTTAACCCATATTTTATTCCTGCTCAAAAAACTATCATCTCTCCTCTCCACGTTTCTCAATGTTAGTCCTAACTCATCTTTTACTTCTCTAATTGTCTGAACATTTGTTGACTATATTGTCACATGGGAACTTATAAAAAACAATGCCTTGGGCTCTTGATGGTTTCATGCAGACATATTATACATCTCAAAGTATTCTATAAACTTCTGGATGACAGAAACGAGGTTTGTAAGTTTTTTTCAAAGGATATACCTATCCTAGCATATAAGTGGATGAGCTGATTTTTATACAATGCTTACTTATTTCAGGGCCTGGCAAAATAACACTTGACAAACTGAATAGGCTGAATTATGTGAAATGCTCCCAGGACATCCACAGGCCCGATCTGCCTCATCTGCCAGATGCAGAGCAGAGCTCAGGGATTCTGGAGGATGTGGACATGTGTGAGCATTTACTGGTGGATACATGTTTGGATCTTGGCAGGTCAAGCAAAAACAACTCTACAGACTTGAATTGTTTGGGGAGTGAAATGGAACGTGAAAAGACATGAGCTACTATTTCCTTTTCTCCCCATCACTTTTAGTCATGTAAATGCTTGGTTTAACCTCTTCTCTGTTCTGTAACTGGGTGCCTACCTGGCAGTGGGAATGCGAATTCTCTGAAAAGTGGATCCAGACTCATGGGACAGTACAGGGGAGGGATCACATAGACTGTAGCTGAATTTGACAATGAGGAAGGAAGCTGAGGCCCAGGGAGGAAGTGACTTGCTCAAGGTCACAATCTACTGGCCCAAGTTAAACTGAGGGCCTTCCTCACTGTCCTCCCCTCCCTCCCCTCCAGTCCTCGTCTGATGGCACCACCAGCCCCAGCTGACTTCTCCCTCAGCTTCAGAAACATCTCACATCCTCAGCTAAGATGTTTTTTTATTACGTCCCATGGCAACCTTAACCCCACAAAGCAAAGCTGACCTCCTCCACCCCTTGCAAGGACAGAGAGTGAGAGACTTCTGTGCTCTCTTTAATCTCAAAACAGAAGTTAATTGTTAGGGTCAGACCAAAAGAGCAAGTGCCATCCCAGCAGCCCTCTCAGCAAAACCCAACACAGAGTGCCTGGCTGACCTCGGATGGATCGAGTGGCAGGGGGGCTTTCCCCCTTCACTGGTCCATGACCCACAAGAAAAGGAAATCAATCAAGGGTCACAGGGGTTTGGTTGTTTAGGTTTGCTTAAATTTTATTTTAGAGTGAATGGAAAGTCTAAACTGTCTCCCTGTTTCCATTGCTGGGAATTCAAAATTTCTACAAAAAAAGAGCAAGTTAAAAAGTAGGTGGCGCACAGAGGATTCTTGGGCAGTAGAAGGGTTCCTTAGGGTTCCTTATGGCACTGCAATGACGGGCACATGTCATTAGACATGTGCCCAACCCATAGAGCGCACAACACTAAGCGACCCCTGAGGTAAGAAGCTCTGGGCTCCGGTGACTCTGATGTGTAATGCGGGTTTGTCCGTGGTAACACGTGCCACTCTGCGGGGGAGGCTGATCAGGGGAGGCCACGTACGGGGGGCACAGGGCATATGGGGAGTCTCTGTACCTTCCACTCAATCGTGCTGTGAAGCTAAATCTGCTCTGAAAAAATAAAATCGGCTTTTTAAAAATACAGACTTTGTGACTAGTTCATAAAGAAAGTCAAGTATGAAAGGAGGACAAAGTGGACATGAAAAAGCTGGATGGAGGGTGAGGTGAAAATGGCATCGGAAAGGCAGCAAACAAGGTCCACTGCAATTAGAAGGTAGAAAAAAAATAATCCCAGAGAGTCAGGAGGCTGGTTAATGAAGACAGACAGACAGACACATGGGCGCGCACACGTTTTAAAAAATTAAAATAGCTACATAAAGAGATAGGTGGGGAAATCACTATAAAGTTCTGTTTATATTTTGTTCTTCTCAGTTCAACAGTACTTTAAAATATTCTAAATTAGCCTGAAGTGGCCACTGAGCATTTGAAATGTGACAACTGTGATTGAATGTTTAAATTGACATAATTTTAATTAAATGTAAGTTTAAATTTTAAAATGAAAACAATATAAAGTCTTTTTCCACTAAACACAATTTTATTGGGTAGGAGTATTTTCATGTTGCTTCAAGTTAAAATATTATTCTAAAAATGATAAACCAGTTTTATTAATATAGATGTGAATATTTTAAATATTTCTGTTATTAAAAAATTTTAACTGTTTTGGAACATCTTGGGTATACAAAACAGATCCAATCCTCTGCTTTGTACATCTTTTTGAATAACATTGATGATGAATTCAAAGTACTGTCTTCCTAACTCCCTCCCAAAAAAACTTCCACTTTTTTAATGGGAGGTTTGGAATTTATAGCAGAAAGAAATTGCATTCTAAAACTATCCAATAAAATGGCCACTGGCCACATGTGGCTACTGAGCCCTTGATGTGGCTAATCCAAATGGAGACTATAAAACTTACATTGGATTTCCAAGACCTAGGACCAAATAATTAAAAATGTAAAATATCATATTAAATTGTTTTTAAAATATCGATTACATGAAATAAAATTTGTACTATATTAGGTTAAACCATATTATTAAAGTTAATTACACCTGTTTCTTTTCACTTTTTAAGCTGTGGCTCACATTCATGGCTCACATTGTATTTCTATTAGAGCTGTTCTAAAGCGATGAGCTTAACTTCCTAAAGTGGGGGGCCAAATGGCCCACATTCACTCCAACAGGTATGAGGTCAATAGTGTTCTGGAACATGACCACCGAGTCCTGTGGTAACTCCCACCCCTTGCATTCCAGGCCGCCTGATGCAATGACTAGGATCATCAGGAAAGCTCTTCTATTTATGGAAACCACCACAGACTGGTCCGCAGTGATGAACAAACTTTATTCTATTTTTTTATCTTCACTACTGAAAGTATTACATATATTCCCCCTTTTCCCCTCATTGATCCCTTCTAGCCCACCCCTAACGCCGTCCCGGGCCTTTACCACCCTACTGTCTGTGTCCATGGGTTATGCATATATGCATACAAGTTCTTTGGTTGATCTCTTCCCACCCACCTATCCACCCTCACCTTCCCTCTGAGATTTGAGTCTGTTCCATGCTTCTAAATGTATTTGGAGACTCTTGTTGCCTCTGTAGTGGGTGCTATGGTATGCCACCAGCATCCCCCTTCAGCACTGAGGCACTCAGTCCCCTAATATCTGTGAGATTGCCTGCTGAGACTCTCCCCAGGAACTGTCCTTGGCAAGATTAGATGCTCTGCAAGCAGTAGCCTACACCCAGACAGGTCTATGTGCAGGTACAAAGGCCCAGCCCCTTCCCTCAATTTGGGACACTAAAGGGCTAAACCAGTTCCATGGGCTCTCTGTGCCATTGCTGAGGCCTTTGTTGCAAACCTTTCACTGGCCAGCTGTTCCTTCTGCCCAGTTTGGCTTCCCTCCTCCCTGCATGCAAAGCGGGGTCTCAAGGTCTGTGCTATGAACTGAATGTTTGTGCCCTCCCCCCAATCCATATGTTGAAATCTTAATTCTCCATTGCGATGAGGTCACTAGGTCATGAGGGTGGAGTCCTCATGATGAGATTAGTGCCTTTATAAGAAAAGGAGAAAGTTTGTTTCTTCTCTCAGCCCTCCACCAGGTGAGAACACAGCAAGAAGGCAGCCATCTGCAAACCAGGAAGCACTCATCTAAGTGGACTTGCAAACACCTTGATCTTGGACTTCCAGTCTCCAGAACTGTGAGAAAATAAATATCTGTTGTATAAGGCACCCACTCTATGGTATTTTTATTATAGAGGCCTGAACTGCTAATATAATCTGCTTCCCAGTGAACCCAACTAAGATATCCCCAGATGTGAAGGGCATTATAGCAAAATTGTACTGTAGGCAGACACATTTGTGCACACCTATGCACATGCATATGGGCCCAGGAAGGAAGTCAGGATATTTGGGTCAGCTACACACAAAAACCAAGCTCCTACCAGCTCCGCAGGCTCTCTCCGTTGTGATTGTGAAACGCGTGTCAGTCTCTGCTTTGTTGGACAAAGAAATCCTGACACCCAAGAGCTAGCGGCTAGCGCCTGTGGGGCTGGTTATCTCTCTGAGTCAGAACCCTTTGTTAATAAGTCCAGAGATGTGGCTTCAGCTATTCCAAGGGGGAAGTTAATTTCATTGTGTTCCTTGACCACAGACTGCACCCCCCCACCCCCCACAGACTCCGGGCAGCCTGTGCTCTGTTGGTCTCAGGACGGCTGTGTGGGAACACAGGCCTAGACCAGCACACAGTGACCAGGTTAGTAACGTAGAAAAGGCACAGCCAGGCAGGGGACTACCCACCGCCCTTCTCCTGCAACCTGCCTAGGTTCGCCAACTGCTTCCATCACAAAGAGGAGTGATTTTTCTCCCAGGGATGGATGGCTCTTCTGGGTGCCTGGTCTTTGCATGTTTTCTGTGTTTATCTGAAATGTTACCTCCCTAACCTGATACTTGAGTTCAACAGCACGGGTATCTTTTTCTACAGCACAGAGCATCTTGGGGTGCAGGTTTCACACCCTTAAATGCATCACAAGCATGGCCTTTTAGTGCACCACCTTACATCAGACCAGGTGAGAACTCGAGACAGTCTTCCAGGGGCGCCTGGTGGCCTTTTCCCAAAACCCTGGTTATAACATTGACCACCACTGAGCTGCTGCCTTCGCCTTCATAGAGAAGCAGGGCCTTTCCAATTAGAACTCAAATCCTTTCCTGGGCTTCAGGTTAGGACTTACCTCCATCTAAAGCTACCCCACTCCCTGGGCTCCGACCCTGGGGATAGCAACACAACTTGCTAACTCAACTCCCAAGCTGCAAGGCATGCATCCACCGACATCATCCCGCCCCCTGCTCTGCTCTCACTGTGCTCATTACCTCCTCTCATCCTTCCTTTCCAAACAAAGTATGTGGTTTGTAGCCATTGTCATTTTACTTCAATGAATCACACACACTTTTAGGTGTCAATCCAAGAAAAAGGAACTCAAAAATAATCATTCCTAATCCCACCAGCTGGAGACCAACACCATGCTTACCATTTTGGTTTATGTCTGCATGGCACTTTTCCTTGCACACATGTATGTATTTCCTTATATCATTCTAATTGGAAAGAATATCTACATATAATTTTACATTCTGCTTTTTTCAGTTACCAATAAATATGCAAACATTTCTTCACGTCTTCGAAAATTCAGCACAAACATCCCATTTAATGGTTACAGTATCCTCTACATATGACTGAACCAGAATTTATTTAAACTCTGACCCCACTTTTGAGCATTAAGATCATTACCAGTTTTTAGTGAACAATTTGAATATAAAAGTGTCTGCATATTTCAGATTGTTTCCTTAGGATAAAGGACCTTCGATGAAATTACTTATTCTAAGGGTATGAATATGCTAAGACTTTTGAAAATAAGACCAAATTTATTTCAAGTAAGTCCATATCAGTTTAATTTTCCACCAACACACCAACGATGAATGAGCATTCTTCAATTTTGTTAGAAAAAAAGATATGTTATTAACATATAAATCTGCATCTCATATTACTTGATGAAACTGAACACTTTCCATGTTTATCAGAAATGCAGCATTCCCTTGTGTAACTTGTTCACATCCTTCATACATTTATTCATTGGGCTCTGGGCCTATCAGCACACCCCCTGATATCAAGAAGGTTCCTTTTTGTTTATCATGTTCATTGCAAGCATCTTCCCAGTTTCTTTGCCATTTAATGTTTTATTAAGCTGTGGTGGGCACAGTTTTTCATTTGGATGTAGACAAACCTATCAGTCTTTTCTTTCGTGTTTACCTATCTTTCCCCCATGAGGGCATCAGATAAATAGTTACCTATTTTATCTACTCTAATAGTTTTCCCATTGCTACTCCCATCCTTGAGGCATTTCTAACCAATTTCTTTCCCCACCTTCCCTAACCCTGGATGACTTTATCCTGGCTCTTCACATGAGAACCTGGAAGGCTGAGTGAGGTCCATGACAGGCCTGAAGCCAGCAGAGCAGGGATAAAGCCAGTTCCTTTCGAATGGTCTTATGTGTGTTGGGGATGTGGGCTGCAGGCAGTTGGCTTGGCTCTGTAGTTACTTTCTCCCAGCATGTGCACAGGCACCAACACGATGCCCCAGCGCCTGCCTGCCTACCATGGTTTTGTCTCTGTGCACAGGGAAGAAAGAAGCAATGCTCAGGACTTTTGTGACTCCTCCCTGGAAATGTGATAACCCACCACCACCACACACTCCACACCTCCCTCTCCCACCTTTCCCTTTGCCTGCTCCCCTTCCCCTAACCTCTGTAACGTCTCAAATTTGGGAATGGGTTAGCCAGAGATGCTAGGGAACCTTTCCATTTCCTCTCCCCCTCACTACACACTCTTCCTGAGATGAGAGCTCCCTTCCTCCTGTCCTTCCAGCCCTCACAGGGACCTCTGGGATTGGGTGTTTGCTTGCTTTGCATCCCAGAGACGTTGGATTCAGAGGACCTCCCCGCAGCTCTGGTGTTTCTTTCGCTCTCATCCAGTACCATTCTTGTGGGTGACTGGACAGAGAGGAAAACCTCCCTCTCATGCCCTTCTGCTTGTTCTCATTAGAACACCAATCAGCAGGCGAACTTAGGGAGCATCACCCACTAGGACCTGGAAGGCTGGGTGGAGTGCATGACAGGCCTGAAGCCAGCAGAAAAGCTCAGAGTGTCCAGGGGAGAAAGCACCTCAAAGGGGTCAATTTCTTAGGGGTCAGTACTTGTTAAGGAATGAGTAGGAGTACCCGTCTCCATCACAGATTCTGGGAAGTATGGTCACTGAGAGACACATCATCCACCTAGCATGATCCTCAGAGTGTGGGGTTTGGTTTGGTGTTGAGAACCAATCCACTTTTTGTTTTTATCCTCAGCTAGCCTGTGGCCTACAAACACACGTTTAGTACAACTTCCTCAAGATCCTTAACTGTCTCTCGGCCTCATCACTGAAATGATAAAAGCTTGATTAGATGATCTCACACATCACTTCTAGCTATAAAATTCCATGATGAGATTCATAAGTTAAAGATGGATGCTTTTATTGATGGTTATAAATTCTATTCTGTCTACATATGGGCTTAGAGTACATTCCATAATTTACATGTGACTATTCTTTACTGGAAACTAAAGTTCAGAAAGGGAATTAGACCTGCGAATGGCTTTTCCCAGCCTACTGTGTACACTGCGGCACAGCACAGAAATCATTCTTCTGCAAGCGTTCTACACCCACCAGGAAACTATTATTAATATAGCAACACATTCCTTACCACAATAAATCAGAAGCCTTTATTGGGCAATTCTGAATTTGGTAGAGGCTATTCCCAGCTTCATGAAAAATCAATCACAAATGAAGATGTGCAGCCAGGAGGCCATTTGCCATGGAAACCATTATGATGGGGATCTCTTCGTGCTGGTACTGCAGAACATTCTAACTAGTGTTAATGGAAATCATTAATATCAAAATAAAAATGGATGAGATTTCTTTTACGTGCCCTTGGAATTTGGTGGTATGTGTTTGGGGAGTGCCAGCTCATTTGCATGTTGGCCTAATTAGGAAGGGAAAGCTGCCAGCAATCACGCCGTGCAATTCAAAGCCAAATATAAATGCCTTTGGTATCACCCAGTGTTCTGGATCATTCACCTCCCACGGCTGTCCCAGCCGCATAGACAATGCAGAAACGACCACACTGTTTCTCTTCTCTGTCTGTTCTCTGCTCTCTCACCCAGACATGGCTTTGCCCCACGAAACAGAGTGCAGATGGCACAGACAACTCTGAGGGCCTGGGGTGTGCGATGACACAAAAGGAATGAGGATGTTATCAACCAAGTGTGGGTCGTGAGAACCCCTGGACCAGATGTTATACCTAGAGGATGTGATCACAGCTGATCCTGCTGGAACCTGTTTCAAGGTGACCTTGAACAAAGAGAAGAGAGCCTTGATGTACCCAAGTTTCACCCCTACTTCAATCTCTTCCCCTATCACAAAGCCTCGTGCATTCTCCATTCTAGCCACTTGCTCAGACCTCCTACCACCCTCCTCGTCTCTAGGATTCTGCTCCAGCTGCTCCATCAGTCTAGCAAACATTGTTTCCCTCAACTGCCTGGGAAGTCCTATCTGCTCTTCCAGGTCCTCTTTGAGTCCTGCCTTCCACAAAAGTCGCACCAGATTATCCTACCCTCAGTAAGATGACCTCGCCTCCTCCCCACTTTCTATGGCATTTCTTTTGCCCCAGGGTGCCCTTTGTTGATGTGAATTATGTATGATCATAGACCTTACATTTTAAGCAAGAAAGGACAGAGGTAGCACCGTATTCACGTTTTAACCTCAACAACGCGTATCACAGGCTTTCTGTATAACATGGACTAATAAAAGGCGGGCAGGCTATGGAAGGGTGCCATCTGAACCAGACATCTTCTAGGGCCACTGCTCCTAGGCAGACCAACTCCCCAGCTCTAAGGCCGGAGCTACCCAACTTTAGCAAGCATGCAGTAGTATCTTCAGAGTTTGAACTGGCAGAACAAGAATCCGCTGTTTGGCAAGCCCACTCAGGTGATTCTGATGCTGGTGGCCCTGGGACCACAATTTGGAATCTCTGCCCTGGGGAATATTTCATGTGACAGGGACAATGAAGGTAGAGAACCTGAACCAGGTGACTTTTCAAAAGGGAGAAGTACTTTTTGGTGGAGCATTCACAGGCATACATACAACTCTCAACATCCTTTTGACTAGCACAGGTTCAAGTCAGTGCCCCAGGCTTTCTAAACACGGAGCTCCCAGAAGTATCTGTGTGACAAGACTCTTCCCTGAGAGAACACACACCCCAGTGTGACATGAATGTTCTAACACCCCCTATCTAGCTCTCAACGCCATCTGTGCTGAGATGCATAGGAACCCCAAGAAGGACCAGCCCAAAACAGAGGGAGGGCTATGGAGGACTCGCACTTGGAGAAAGGTTTCCAGGGTAAATATAGAAAAGGGAGAAAATTCTTCCTCAGAACAAAGCTTGCCCCGCTGAGAGCAATAAATTCTACCTTCAATTCTCGGAGCCAGCTCCATCATGCTTCAAGCTAACCTGCACCCAGCACCTCCAGTCTCACACTCTTTCACTTCTTTTAATTAAAGCAATGGTTTTCATGCCTACTATTTGCCAGACATCAGACCAACACTGGGATTGAAAGGTGAATGAGACATGTCCTTTGCCCTGGAGTGGACGACACTGCAGCAAAAAAATGTTCATACAAAATAAAAAGTGTGCTGACAGTGACATAGACAGGGGTGGCACCGAACCCCCTTGGAAAGAGGAGGATGGGAGATTGATTCCGAATCTCAGAATTGATAAGACTCCTCCAAGATTACCACATGCCAATCAATACACTCTCCCTCCATCTGCTCCGAGTTACAGAACTTTCCAGCTAATGGAACTGCCATCATCTATTCCCCCTGGTTACTGAGAGGGCGGCTCCCAGCTGTGCTCTGATGAGCTCCAGCTTTTCTCAACCAGGTGGTGACGTCTCCATTATCAGCCTCTTGCTCCCCAGCTGGCCACCTGACCGCTGGGTCTCCAAGGGCCTTGGAGCAGGGCCCCTGATGGGCACAGGCCTGCCTGCTGTTAAAGGTAGGTCGGCTGGAGACTCATGAATGGCACTGAATTAGGGAAAGCTCTCTGGCAGGAGAAAAAAGAATGGAAGTTATAGGAGGAAGAAGGAGAAAGTTGATCCCCTAACTTCCATGAGTTAATTAGTACTTAATCAATTCCTACACTTTTCTTTCAACTAAGAGTTAAGTTGCATGGGAAACGCAATGCTGACTAGATCATGTGGCTGATTGACGGAAGCACCGCCTGGCCAGCTGTGGATGAACTGCCTGATGGTGAGAGCGCAGCCACTCTGCTGCCCACCGGGAGCACCAGCTCTCCACCCTGCAGGTGTGGCCACTGAGAGGGCCCTTCCGCCTCAGGGCAGCAGTCCTGCCTTCTATCTCTGACCAGGAATGCTACAGAAGGGACATAGTGTCTCCTACAAAAAAAAAAAAAAAAAAAAAAAGAGCACACAGAGAAATGGCTGGTACTGGGTGCAGAATTATTTTACTAAGCAAGTGTTTATTTTTATGAGACATCAGCAATTTTTTAAGGTTACATACTGAGTAACTACAATCATCGATTGCATTAATGGATTACCTCTGGAGAAGGAATCTAATTACATTTTGTACAAATCGCAAAATGCAAATTAATTTCAAATTTTCTTGGCAGCCCTGTTGTTCTTTCTTGAGCTCAGTGATAGAGCAGTGTGTCAGGAGAGCCAATCCCTGAGAAGAATCTGGAACCTAGGAAAGGCTTTGTCTGTTCATTCATCAGAGATGTACCGGGCACCCTGCCTTCACTGGTGGGCCAGCTCCGTTCTAGGCGCTAGACTAGAGACACAGACGTAAACTGGACAATGTCTCATTCCTCTTGGAGTTTCCGGAAGTATTAACTCCAAGAGCCATATAATCCCAAATGCTCCTGAACCCCTGTAAGTAGCCACTGAGCTTCATTTCTCTGAACACCAGTTAGGGCGTGGTGCCTCTAACCCAAGAGTTGTCAACCTCTTTAGCCCTAAGAGGGACACATAAAAAAGGGAACAAAGGATTAAATAGGGGGAATGGGGAAGGGAGGCAAGGCGAGGAGAACTGGCCAAGAGGCACACATTCTGAAGATGGATTAATTTATTTGAGATGGGGAAAAGTAAGGTAATTAGAAAGTAAAGGCACAGCAAATGAAGCGAGAATGTGAAAAGGGAGAAATACAATGGCTAATAACCATTTCTTCAAATTCAACATTTCTCCTACCTGAGTGAAAAAAGAATTTTCAATGTAGGTAAACCACCTCAACCTTTCAGGAACACAATTTTTCATTATATATCAAAAACTTTTAAAAAGTATGTGTCTTTTGAGCTAATGACCCCTATTCTAGGAATTTATCAAATCATCAAAACTATGGTCAAGATTTATGCACAAGGATTATTATTACAACATTATCATAACAACGTCAAACTAGCACAACATAAACGGTTAACATTAGAGGAAAGATTAAGTAAATTATGTATATCTACATGGTAGAATATTATGATACCATTAAAACTATGATTATTAAGAGTTTTGATGACAAGAGGAAATGCTTATAATTATAAATAAAATGTGGGATACAACATTATATATAAAGTATGATTTATATACCATGGATAGAAATGCAAAAGGATATAAGGCACAGCAGTAATTTGTCTCTTGGTGGTGAAATTTTAGATGATGTTTCTCTGTTCTTTTATACTTTTCTGTCAAAATTTTCTATAGTGACATTTTAATTTGATAATCAGAAGAAATTAAATTAGCTGATAAAAAAAAACGATAAACTAGGAGGAGGATAAAACCTTAATCTGATGAGGAAGAAAAAGGAACTGGGAATGGGCTGGGTATTTAGATGGAAGGATTACAACCAGAGACTTAAAGGATTTGCCTGCGTGGGCAAATGCTTGCTGTATAGAATGGCACCTGGTGACAATGCCTGTCTCCGATATCCTCCCTCCTTTCAGATTAGCCCGAGTTAATGTTAGGTTTCAGTCTCCCTGACAACGCAAATAGGCTTGACCTGAGTCCATGGGGTTTTAAGTCTCATTTGGTTCTCCCCATTTTCAGCTTCCACATTGAATCCTAGCTGGTCTTAGAAACTTTATACAGTGACCCATGAAAAAAAATGTTTCAAAAGAACCAGAGCATTTTTCAAAAATTATTTTTTAAAACCCTCAATAGTGTAATCAACACCCCCCTCCACCCCCCCCCCCCATACACACACACACACACAAAACACAACATAGTACTGACTATAATCAATTGACTCTTTAGTTTAGATGCGTTCTCTGGAGATGCCAGTCACTGAAGGAGATGAATTAGATCGTCTTGGAAAGCTTCTAAAACGGTGCCCCGTCTGTTCAGCACTTACCCTGTGCACAGTAAACTATAAATACTTAATGATCAAGCCAACAATGATGACTAAGTTGATCAATAATGAGCATTAAGACAGCTTTCCACATCCATGGCTGGGAGGGGATGGAGGAAAACTACCACACGTAGAGGAGACACTTCATTCACCCAATGGCCATTTCCAGCTGATGGCAGCTCAGTGTCCCCAGAACGAGAGCTGAGGGTGTTATGAGACTGTGTTGGAGGTCCTGACAGCTGATGTGGAGGCACCAACCATTTCCTCCCACGTGTCCTTTGGCCATGCAATTTTAATCCGCTCAACCTCAAGAAAGGAAAAAGAAGCCTGGGATCGAGTTGAATTATTCACAGCTCTAGCCGGGTAAGGCAGAAGAAGCCCTCTTCTGAGAGTAAGCGATAGCTCTTCTCTCATTGATTTCTCACCCCGTCATGATCCCCAGGTGAGAATCCAGTTTAAATATCCAAAGAGAGAAGAAAATTTACTCTTCTTAAATCTGAGTTCAAGAGTAATTAGTGAATTTGCAAATCCTGTTGCAATTGACAATTCTATCCTCAGGAAAAATTTTGAAGAGCTTGGTATGTTTAAATTTATTTAAGTGTAACGTACATTTGAAAACTAATTTTCACAGACTAATGGCATGATCAAAGTGGTCTTGTTTAATAACAGAATGAAAATAGTTGTTAGCCTTGAGACTTGAAGGCCAATGAGATATATGATTCAGGCATTCATTAGATGCTGAATTGAATTAGCGCTTGAATGTAATGAATATACCTTATTTCTATGTACGGGAAGAAAAATGTACGTAAATTCAACAAAATATAGTCATTCTTCCCCACACTTTAAGGAAAGTACTTTCCCAGATGTCATGCCCACAGTTAGCATTGATGGGCCTCAGGGATAAGGATAGCCCCGAGCTTCCTAGGGAGTGCAATAGCATTAGCTCCTTCAGACCTTGTCTACTCACTCCAGAAACCAGTCCTCCCCCAAAGCACACCCACTTAGCAGGTGGCCTCAGGTCCAGGTTTTCTCAAGTCTCACGTATCCACGGCTGAGAGGCCAGGCCCGGCCACTGACCTCAGGCCTAGAATATCACAGAGGGCTCCTCAGAGTCCAGACTCTGCCTAGCTCCATCCATCCCATTCATGGCTGGCAGGTGAATCTCCTAAGGCAGTGGTTCTCAACCTTCCTAATGCCACGACCCTTTAAAACAGTTCCTCATCTTGTGGTGACCCCCAACCATAAAATTATTTTCGTTGCTACTTCATAACTGTAATTTTGCTACTGTTATGAATCGTAATGTAAATATCTGATATGCAGGATGTATTTTCATTGTTACAAATTGAACATAATTAAAGCATAGTGATTAATCACAAAAACAATATGTAATTATATATGTTTTCCGATGATCTTAGGTGACCCCTGAGAAAGGGTCATTCGACCCCCAAAGGGGTCGTGACCCACAGGTTGAGAACCGCTGTCCTAAGGTATCATAAAGCCTTAACACTCACACCATGTGGCTCTACAGTGAGTTATTTAACCTCTAAGCCTCAGTTTCCTCATCAGTGAGAAAGATATAATAATAGTACGCTCCTCGTAGGACAGTGGGGTATAAGTGAAATGATGCACCTCAGGATATAGTGCAGCTGCTGGCCCAAGTTAAGCATTCAATAGGTGGTAATTATCATTACACCAGAATGCAAGCTCCATGAGGGCAAGAATTGCTGCCTCCTTCATCAAGTCCCTACAATAGTTCCTGGTAAATGGTAGGAACTCAATAACTTGAATATATGAAGTCCTTTTAGGCCCATTTCATAGGCCACTAGTCCTGCCCCAATAGCCTGGGCTGGCAGTCTCTTCCTCCTCTGGACGCTGCTAATAACATGTTTGCTCACGTCCTGTAGCGCTGGCCCCTGCAGCCTCCAGCTGATGTCTCTGCTCTGTGTGCTCTGAAGGCCTCTCCTCCACAGCCTAGTTCAGATGCTGTGCACAGGCAGGCCCTCAGTCAACACTGGGAATAAAGATCCTGCCGGGTCAGTCCAAGAACACCAAAGATGGCTCCTTGTTACCCAGAGCGCCAAAGAACTGCAAACCAGGATCCCAGCCCTTCTCCTTCAATTGAATGAGGAAATGGAGCCAAGTTAGTCATTTTTTTAGTTGCCCATTGCTGTCGCTCTGCCAAGCTGAACAGCTGGATTTCAAGCCTTAACCATAAACCAAAGGTCCCTGCTCTTTTTGAGAGTGGAGGTGTGGAGAAGTCATTTTTACTTCCAGGAAATGAGAAGATCCTTTGAGGTAGGCCTCACAGCAACCGCAACGTGTGTATGTGTGTGTCTGTGTTGGGGAGAGGGGGGGCGGCGGAGGGGGAATAGGAGGGGGGGCAGCAGAAGAGAGAGCTAAGGTGACACTCAGACAAAGCCAGACTGGAGGAAGGGAGGAGAGGGGGAATTCTGGCTCAGTGTCACATTTCTCCTGGACTCAGCCTGAAGGAATCCTTTCCTTCCTTCTCCTTTACCCACACCCCCAGGAGGATGTGCCCAGGAGCTTGGGGAGGAGGTAGCTTTCCTACAATTCCTTTTCCCTGTTTCCCTGGCAACTGTGCAACATCTAGAAGCTCCAGGAGTGAGCCAGTGGAATGGGGTGTGGAAAGTGATTGCTGACGTTGATCCCGTGTGGTGTCACCCCACACCCATGTTTAGCAGCCTCTCAGCCTCAGAAAGTCTCACTCACACACACACACACATGCACACACACACACACACACACACACACACACACACACTTCTGACTGCTCATTTCTAATTTGGTGCCAGGTGCCCAAGCAGAGAGCCTTGGGGAAATGTTACATAATTAGTCTCATTTTGCCAACGTGAACTGAGAGGTGGGGCCTGAGACAGAATTATAACTCGCACCAAGGATGCTCGAAGTCTCTTGGTTGGGTTTCTGAATTTCAGATAAGCCTACACAGCACACATCATGGGGCATTAATTAATTTTGTACCAGCAGCTGGTTATGGGCTGAGAACAAGGGATGGGGGAGACTGAGTTTTCACCCCACTGAGGGTGCCTGATTCGGGGGATCCAGCTGAAGAACAACAGATGTAGGAAGAGGGGATGCAGCGAGAACATTCAGAGGCAAACTTGCCTAAAAGTTGAAAGACAGTCTCCAGCTTTGAAATGAATTCCATTCTAAGACCTCATTTGTAAGTCAGTTCTTTAGAATTCAGAACCCATTTCCAGAGAAGCTGTGTCTGTTATAAATGGTGATTGGGTTTCTAGGCTAGTCCACAAAAGCCTATTTAACTCATAATGCAGACAAAATACTATACATTTGCAATGAAAAGCAATAGAAAAAAATCCTGTTGTGATACCAGTAATTAAATGAAAAAGAAAAACAGAGAAGTGGAAAATAGCTTTCTCTCATTTCTTTTGAATAGCATAGCTCTTGGATGGAGGTGGGTAGCTAGCCCAGTTGTTCTTAAGGGGAGTCTTCATTTACTTGAGATAATGGATGGAGAGTGAGAGGATGGTGGTGGGGAGGGGTGGAGAATGAAGGGGCCATTCTTTGGGGTAATGAAAATATAGCATATTTGGGAAAACAGGCAGAGAGGGGAGAAGAGAGTGAATATGGCTGTTTCTATAAGATAGTAATCGCCAATCGGTGGTCTGTGGACCACTGGTGGTCCATGAGGTCTGAAAGGTTGGCAACCGCTGTCATAAGGTATGGGTGGGGCTCCTTGGGGGGAGGAAAGAGCATGAACATTGCTGTCACAAAGGCTTGGGTTCTAGTTCCGCCTCTGTCTCTTACTGGCTGTAGCTTTGGGTGAGGTCTTAACCTCTGAGTCTCAGTCACCTCACTGGCCACCTCAAAGGGTTGCTCAGTCAAATGCCTGCCTGGTGGGCAGACTCCCTTCATGGAAGGACTTGATGCCTTAGTTCTGGGAGGGCTGTCAGCCTTCAGGGTCAACCCATAAAGGGATGGCTCAGACACCGTCAAGGTCAAGGTCACCCCTCTTCTGATGGCCCACATCCAAGAAGTAGCTAGTGTGGGAGGATGAGGCCTGGCTATCTGGGCCAATCAGGAAACTCTGGAGGGCCATGGTGGGACCAGACCACTCCGAGGGGTGTCGGAGCTTGGCTTCCCCTGTCTAACCTGCTTCTGTCCTTCCTTTCCACAGGTGTGAATTCTAAGGGCACACCATAAACCTCCTCCTGCTCAACTCCATCTCAGAGTTGACTGCCCAGAGAACCGGACCTGTGGCAGCCTGGCCCACAGTAGGCACAGGTAATGACAAGACCCTAAATGGCTGGAGCACA
Source organism: Myotis myotis (assembly GCF_014108235.1). Taxonomy (NCBI): domain Eukaryota; kingdom Metazoa; phylum Chordata; class Mammalia; order Chiroptera; family Vespertilionidae; genus Myotis; species Myotis myotis. The sequence continues at coordinate 53,058,072 of NW_023416315.1, forward strand.
CAGATAACCTATCTGGTTTTGTTTTCAATGTATAAATGTTCATAATTGAAAGCTTGTGATTTGGAAATAAAACCTATATAAAAAATTTGAGGAGTATTTGTTCAGAACTGTTCTGCCCAATATGGTAGCCACTGGCCATCTGTAATGATTTAAATTATATTAGGCATTCAATCTAGTGATATTTCTAAAGTTCAATAGTCACCCAGCCAGTGTGCCTTAGTGGTTGAGCATCGACTCCTGAGGTCACAGTTCAATTCCAGGTCAGGGCACATCCCCAGGACTGCGGGCTCGATCCCCAAGTAGGGGGCATGCAGGAGGCGGCCGATCAATTATTCTAATCACTGATGTTTCGATCTCTCTTTCCCTCTCCCCCCCTTCTCTGAAATCAATAAAAATAAATATCTTTTTTTTTAAAGCTCAATAGTCATATGTAGCTCATGGCTATAATATTGGGAAATGCAGAGTTATAGATCATTTCCACCATTACAGAAAGTTCTATTGGATGATGCTGGCTGGAATGTTGAATTGTAAAGACTCTAAGAATGTTTGCATTGTATCCTATACCAACCTTCCCTGAAAGGCTCCTGAGATAGAGATGCATGGAATGTGAAGCAAGATAAGTAATGCTATTATTGGCTAAGGCTTGGCTCTACCTCTCACCCCCGACACAGTGAATTCCAGTTCTGCAAGAGCAAGGCTCAACTCCATGGAGAAGTACTTTATGACCCAGCACCATGCAGGCCTCTTAGCCCACAATGACTTCCAAGCTCAAGCCAGAGTCAGCTCTCAGGGAAAGATAAAGAAGGTGCAGATGGCAGAGAACATCAGCCCCAAGAATCATCTCAAAAGGCCCTTATCATGTGCCCCGTATGCTCAGCCCAGTAACTCTACCACTCAAACAGTACCAAATAGAATGTCCTTAAACCTGAGCAACTCATGCAGCCTTTCTGCTTAGTCATGAACAGAGAAATCTGGCATTCCTCTCAGCAGCCAACACTGCGAGTCCTCATAACTTGAGCAGTGGCAGAGTCAACGGCCTTAGCAGTGCTCTGTGGTCTCTCCAGGTGGCCCTACTCACTCCAGCTTACCTGCACTTTGGGTCTGGCTCTTGTCTTCTGCCCACTCCATGGACTTGGCACTTCAGAGCCTACTTTCCTGGAATGCCTCCCTTGTCAGGACTAAGTTCCATCTTTTCCCCATGGTCATGGCTATGGAGCAGTTCCTAGGGGTCTCAGGCCAGGCTGAGCTGCAGCCCCCTCTCAGCCAACTGATGGCTCCCAAGCTTCAAGGCCAACCTATCTCCCTGCAACTCTTGGTCCTTCATAGCTGAAACACAGAATGACAGAGTCCAGGACCTCAGCCAGCACCCCCATGAGCACTGAGGTGAAAATAAGGAGCACTCCTTTCCTAAGAATGGGAATGTCACATCCACTGCCTCCCCCATGTCCCAAACAGCATCTCCCATGTTCTTCCTGGACCCTCCTTTCCCTATACCCCAGATACTCTCACAGTATCCTCTTTGGAGATATGTGTTTTCATTTTGCAAACAGGGGAGGGGATCTGATCATAGTACATTTTGGAAATCGCAACCTTCCTGGAAGGCAGGACTGGGCTACAGCAGTTAGGAGAAGGACACAGTTATTTCCATACTCCCCTCAACAATTTCATTACAAATGTACTCAGAGTGTGTTTATGTTCAAAGCTCTGAAATGTTACTGTTTAGATACTTGGTGTATAAATCTTCTTTTAGAGCCCATGTTATTGTCTACACCGCAATCTTATTGGACGCAACTGATAAATGAGAGGGCCGCTTCTGCCGCTGCTAACCCAAGGATCCCAAGCACCGATGATTTTCTGTTCCGAGACTCCTTTCACAATATGCCACACTGTTGTCGTTCAGCAAATAATACTCTCAGCCACTTTCTACTCCCACACCATAAACACCTGATGGAAGATCCCATCACACACACACCTGTGCAGACAGCAAACCCACAACAGGCCCACCAACACGTACAGCCACGCACAAGGCAAACTCGCCCACACAGGCCTTGCAGAGTCGAACAGGAAAGCCCCTGAGTCCATGACGTGTCACTTCAGAGCCTTTCCTCCAGCTCCACGGGGAGCTCGGTGTCTGGCACAGCTCCGTGTCCCAACAACAGCAATAGCACCTACCACTGCTTGGTACAGACTTTACAGAGTCACCAACTGATTTTGCATGAATCACTTTATTTGATTTGAATTTTATAATAACTCTCAAGACAGTTATTATTTACCTCCATTTTAGCGATGAGTATACTGGGTTCAAAACACTCAGTTTGCTCAGGGCCATATACCTAGAGAGGGACAGAGCTGGGACTCAATCCAATGCCCCCTGGCTTATGGAACTTGAAGCTATTTCTGAATGAAGGAGGATGTTAGAAACATGAGATGGAGATTCGAGGCTTGATATTAGGAGGATTTAGGAGGATGGTCATAGATAACACATAAAATGTAAAATAACAAAAGGAAATACATCTTTACTCTTCCATGCAGTTCTTCCCAATTAACAAAAAGAAATGTGGAAGGAAAGTAAATGACCACTATAACCAAATAGAAACAGACCAATTGATAGTGGGGAAGGGTAAATAACAAGAATAAACTCATGGTTGCTTAATAATTATTCACCTTACTAACCAGAGTTAAGCCATTTTCTTACAGGCCCTGGGAAACTGTAAAACAAGGCTGTAAAAAGATAAGATGCCTCGATGGGTCCATTACTCAGAAAAGAAACACATTCTGAGAACAGACCAAGGACAGGACACGCTTTGATTTGGTTGCTGTGCCCAGACCCTGGCCCCCTCCGGGCGTTTTTCTCAGGAACGATGACCATTCTCCGGTCCCAGGAAGGGGCTGAGCTGTTTGTAACATCATAGAAGACTAGCCACCTTGTTATCAGACTTTGAGCTTCTGAAGGCTGGACCAATCCTGATCACAATTTGAAACTGCTCTCTGACTCAAAAGGTCTCCCACCTTGTTTTGGGCACAATACTCCTGAACCATATACCCCAATTCTCAAAGCACATTTTCTCTCATAGCCACTGTTCTCTATTTATCATTCTAATCCCTAATATGCCATATTCCTTTGGCCAAGCCTCCTTCTTCCTGAACCCTGCAGTCCTGAGGCCCCCAAAGGAGCACCTACTGCAGTTGCACCCGCTGACCCACAGCCTGGATGACAAGTGTCTGCTGCCCAGACATCTGTGTTTCATCCAACCCAGATTCCCTGCTGCTGAGCTGTCCCTGCCCAATGGAACACTCACGCAGCTTCTGGCCTGGTTCCACCCCTCACTGCACGGCTTGCAGGGACAATGAGCTCTGACTTACCTATTGGAAAGACAAATCACCTGCCACAATCAGCATCTGGAGCTGGGACAGATCCCCCTCTAGAGGAACAAGAGGAGGCAGATCGTAGACCATCCCTACTTCTCCCTTGCTGTGAAAAGCAAGCCATGCCTCTTGATATGGTAGTTTTGTCTCCTATTTTGCTTTTCATTTCCCCTGCAATGAATCCTTGCTGATTTCTGTGTGCAGGTCAGGACCTGTGATGTGTGCGTGTCAACAGCATGAGCCTGCGCTCTCTGGGTAGTCAATAAACATTAAGCAACAAGCAGCTTGATCCCTTGCCTGGTTGGCACCTGGAAATACATCATCCAATTTGGAAAGCAGAATACCTTTTAATATCCCCTCCAGCACCTACCACAGGGCTCCTCCCAGAATAGGCACCCCATGAATCCTGAATGAGTAAATGAGCAAATGGATGAAGGATGCCAGGGGGTTGTGCCCAGTTCTCCTTTGTGGCATCCGCATCAGTATGCTTGGCGGGAAGAGAACAACTTCCAGTCTGCAGAAGCTGAGAGAATGCCTCTAGGCCACACTTCCAACCAATTCCCAGCACAGAAATTGGACCCACACATTCTGATGAATTGTGGCTTGAAGACTGCAATTACACTGCACAGTGGTTCCCAGATTTCTTTCAGTACATGGATGTCTTTCACAGAAAATGTTGTACCCTATCCCACCCCACCACTACTCCAGGCCTCCTCCCTTCCCTACTCCTAAGAACCCTTCATTTCTATCACTGACCCCTGGCCAGGCCTCCTCCCTTCCCTGCTCCTAAGAACCCTTCATTTCTATCACTGACCCCTGGCCAGGCCTCCTCCCTTCCCTGCTCCTAAGAACCCTTCATTTCTATCACTGACCCCTGGCCAGGCCTCCTCCCTTCTCTGCTCCTAAGAACCCTTCATTTCTATCACTGACCCCTGGCCAGGCCAGCCATCTAAGTAGGTGGGATGGACAGCGTCATGTACTAAAGTATCTCCACACAACCTGTAATCACCTCAACTGTCATTCCTTTGAGTTAGGTCTCCTGGACAATAAAAATTCTATCAGGGAAGGTAGTCCAAGAAGATAATAACATCTTAGCTCAAACAAGCTCACCAAATTAGTAAAGCTGTTTCTAGCAGACCCCTGAGCAGATGGGACAGAGCAAAGGTAAGTTTTGACACAAGCAAGGATTGTCCGAGCATGAGTTCCCACTGCAAAAGCAGGTCTAGTTGCAAAACTACATTAGGGGATGGCATTCTCTGCCTGGCTTGCTGCAGAAACCCCTCTGGGGCTCTGGGAGGATGGGCATGGGGCAGCCTGTGGGCTTCAGACTGTGGGCCTCCTGAAAGGTTTACAACATCCTCTGCAAGTGTGGGTGGGGACAGAAAGTGTGGGATAACTTGCAAAAGACTTTAGAATACCAAGTGGCATATGGCGATGCTCTGTTGGTTGAGTTTCTGTGCTACGAAGCTTTCTCAGTTCTGGGGATGGCTTCATGCTGGATGACCCCCATGGCTGCCGGTCTCGCAAGCAAGAGGCGGCTCACAACAGACTGCACACAGTGAGGGCCTTGCTGGCTGCGCTCAGACGCGGCTGCAGGGGAAGGAAAATGGCTGACGCTGCAGGGGACCCAAGCTTCCAACGTCTGGGATGTTTACCTCATTAGGCTCTTTTACATAACATCAGCCAAAAACAGAAAGGAAGAAAAATAGCTGGAGGGAGTCCACTGGAGTTCAGGCCTGGATTCTGAGTCCTGGTCTAAGATTTTTCCGAGGCCAAGAGGGCAGCCTTGGCTGGGTTACCTGGCCTGCAAAGGAGCCAGAACATGGGAACTGGGCTTCTAGGCGGAAACCCCAAGCCACTCCCAGCCCCCAAGGAGCATTATAGCTGATAAGAGCTAAGAGGTGGTTTTCATTGTTATAATTATGTATGTTCTTTACATCCCAAACCCTGTGCTCTGCCACATTCATCTTGTCATAACCAGGGATGGCTGAAGAACGAGAGATCAGGGGTCCAGGCAACTCTTGGGCTGGAAGGCTAGAGGTCTAAATGGGAGGAAGTTCCAGAGGGTAGATGAGCAGGCTTGGTCCAGGAGCTGCAGGCTAGTGCATCGAGAAAGGAGAGGGCTAGTGCCATTGGGCAAAGAGCATACTTAAGTCTAAGGCCAGAAGTCCGGTGCCAGTGGGGAGAGGCAAGGAGCAGCCCAGGGCCCTGAGGCGGCCAGTATATGGGGTGGCTGGAGGGGGTCACAGATGGCTCCAGGACACTAGGGTTTGGTGGCAGGATGTGCTAATTCTGGAATGGGGGGGGGGGGGGGAGGCAGTTGTGGAAGAGGCCCTGAGAGAAGCCAGATGAGGAATGACTAGGTAGGGCTTAACCACCAAAATACACACCAGAGAGCCGGGCAGGCTGAGCTTCTCACCATACAGCTGGTCCCCAAGACTGAGCTAACCAACAGGCCCCCACTGTGAGTGGTCACGAGATTCGGGGACAGAGCCACATGTCTGCATCAGACAAGACAGTCTAGATTTTGATTTCTTCTCCCTCTCAGCCACATGTCCATGAAATGTCCTTGTTCCTCCCCAAAGTCTCAGTCTCCATTTCGGTCTGTCTGTCTGTCTGCTTCCCTCTCTCCCCACGGCCCCTTACCTTGTCTCCTCCCTCCCTCTTAAACCGCTAGTCTTATTTCTCCTGATTCCGCTTTCCAGGGCCACTGTGTGAGTGTGTGTTTGTGTCGACTAGGGTGGTGTGAGTGCCCTCAGGAGGAAAGGGTAGGGAGCAGGGAGGAGGGGAGGAGGTCATCTCTCTTTCATTCTCCTTCGGGGGCCAGCTGGAAATGTGCCCTGTGACCATCTGATCTAATTAGCTGAAATCTCAGTCTTGACAGGAGGTGGCTTAAAAAATAAAAAATAAAAAACCTCTAGCTTTCCTGGCTCTCAGCCTCTTGAAAGATAAGAAGATCTGATTGCACGGAAGTGGAGTCCCAGCTCCCGATTCCCTCTGCCAGGGGCAATCAACTGTGAGCTGAAACCTCCATCTTGAAGATGCCAAGCAGAATGAGAAAACCTGAGCTCACAGCACAGAGTCTCAGGGCTTGGACCCAGGGAACCTCCGTGGCAGCTGCCCAGAGTCCCTGCCAAGTAGATTGGGAGATCTGGCGGTGAGAAAGGGCCACCATTCTCACACCTTCCATTGGGCACCCAGGCCAGCCTTCCTAGGTCTCCTGGTGCATCCCCAGGCCCGGCTCCACCCACACCAGCCTCTCCTTCAGAAGCCCTCACCTCTCAGTGACAGCTTCCCAGGCCCTGCTGCCTCCCACTCCTGGCTGCTAAGTCCTGGTCACGGGCACCCAGGCTCCCCTCCCACCATCTCATCTCCCCTTGCCCTGCTACTGGGAAGTGCCCTGGCCCTTAGCTGTGCTGAAAGGACATGCCAAAGGGACACCCGTGACAGGAAGAGCAAAGCTCGAGCCACTCAGATGACTTCAGGCGCCCTTGGGCACAGGACACAGAATTCTCCAAACAAGCCTTGCAAGCTCACACTGAAAAGTTTACAGGAGAAGACAGCACCGTTTAAGATGCCACCACAATGCCAGCCTGCTTCCCCTTGACCACTGCTAATCTGATTCTGTCATATTCAAAACACTGAACCAGAAAATCCACCCAGAGAGTGGCATTAGACAAGCTCATCCCCTGCAGCCACCATCCTGTCCTCACTGGCCTGGTGACCCCTCATCTGCCCTGCTCCAGCTCAGAGGTGGCAGGCGGATCTGGGTCAGGAGTGCACAAGCTGGACAAATGCTCAGGTCACAGGGACCAAATGAGAGCACCTGCCTAGTGGCAGGGCAAGGGGAGATGGTGGGAGGGGAGCCTGGGTGCCCGTGACCAGGACTTAGCAGCCAGGAGTGGGAGGCAGCAGGGCCTGGGAAGCTGTCACTGAGAGGTGAGGGCTTCTGAAGGAGGGGCTGGTATGGGTGGAACCGGGCCTGGGCAGGCAGGCAGGAAGGCAGGTGGGCTGCCCTGGACAGGTGGCCAGGCCAGGGTGGACTGAGGCCACTGGTCCCAACTCCAGAAGGAGTTCTGCCTTTTCCCAGGGAGCTCGGGTCAGGGTAGAAGGACAAACGGGCACCGCACACACAATATGTCACCAGCAATCACCATGCAATCCAAAGCCAGAGGCTTGTCACCACGTCACTCAGACAACTCAGCATTCAGACCTCATACACGGAGACCACCACACACACACACACACACACACACACACACTCTCTCTCTCTCTCTCTCTCTCTCTCTCTCTCTCTCTCTCTCTTTCTCTCTCTCTCTCTCTCTCTCTCTCTCTCTCTCTCTCTCACACACACACACACACACACACACACACACACACACACACACATGCGCGCGTGGTGTCCTGGCCTTTACGTCCCAAGGTGGTTATTATTTCTTTGCACTTGGATTTGAAGTTTTTCACATGCTGCTCGCCTGACCATAAGGTGAATGAGCTCACAGCCAAATAGTTATGCCTCCCATGGGTGGGGCTGACTGTTCCAAAGCCACTGGCATAAATTTCAAACCAAACTGTGTGTTTTCCTATTGCAAATTGTTTTCCTCATCAACGGTTGATGATCACATGCAGATTCTTGACGAAAAATGTAGAGTCTAAATTTAACCAAAGTCCAAAATATTTGCCAGTTGTTTCAGAAAACAAAATCAAAATTCTTCACTTTGGCAAAAATTATCTACTGAGAAAAACTATAGAATGTAAGATAGAATGGTCAACTTATAAAATAATAACCAATTTAGTGTCAAATGAATGTATTTGATCCCATTAATAAAATTAAAGAGCAAAGGACTTTCAAGTAAATAAGTTAGAGTTTTGGGGGTTTTTTTTAATTTCCAGAGCTTGATCTTAGGAGTTTGCTAACCTTTGACAGTTTCTACTTTATTTCCAAGGAGGTTTATGTGCCATCACTATCTGACCTTTGAAAACTAGAATGGACATTTACCATGTGTCCCCAGGATGCCAGCTTTGCCAATGACGTGTAGCACCAACTTCAGATGAGACAGATGCTCACCTGCCCTCTGGCTAAAAATAGCTGCCATCGATGTCAGGAATGGCAAATGTTCTCTGCCTACTCAACAGCCCATTAGGCCACTCAGTGAGAGAGGCAGATGAATCTCACACTAAAGGGCAGCCTCCACTTCACCAACACGTGGTGCCCCAAACCTTTGCAAATATCAGTGGTGGAGATGGTTTCGATCAGTTAAAAATAGATCTGTGAGCACCTCAATTCACAGCATAAGCTGCACACTGGTTTTTGCACAACCCAGCGGCACTACAGTTCAGGAATGAGGACCCTGGAGACATCAGGCTCAAGAACATTCCACGAACCTCAGCATCAGCCTCTTCCCTCCTCCACCAGTGTCATGCAACATATTTTCAGTGGTACTGCGACCAACGTGAATTCCAGAAGTCTACTGGATAGACAGCCAAAAGAGTTTTATCAGGTTTCCCTTGAAGTGCATCTGTGCAACTGACTGCAATTGATGCTAAAATAATCCTCCTCCTTGCTGAAAAACTTTCACAAACTATTTTCATTGCTAGAAACAATTTTATTATATCATAATTATCATAATTATGGCATTGCCTCATAATCACTTGCTGTGTGAATGTATCTCTCTTTACCCCACCCTCATTCGCCTCCAGATGTAAGCTGTGGCCTCAGTATCCACCATGTGACGGTACATAAAGAAACACAGCAACTTTGGTTGAACTGCGTGAATTTGAATTGAAGCTGTTATGTCAATAACTTCTTCCTCCTTATATTCTATTATAACCACTATGACTTAAATTATATTTAAGTGGTTATTCAGCAAGGCCTATTGTGTATCCTGAACATTCCTCTAAGCCTCTAAGGCTTCTATAACCGACTACACTAGACCAGTGGTCGGCAAACTCATTAGTCAACAGAGCCAAATATCAACAGTACAACGACTGAAATTTCTTTTGAGAGCCAAATTTTTTAAACTTAAACTATATAGGTAGGTACACTGTTATTAACTAATTAGGGTACTCCTAAGGCTTAGGAAGAGCCACACTCAAGGGGCCAAAGAGCCGCATGTGGCTCGCGAGCCAGTTTGCCGACCACGGCACTAGACCAATGCAATGTGAGAAATAAGCAGCCATGGTCATGTATTTATGAAGTTGACTCCTTACATGTCTACCTCCAAAAAGGAAATTAATAGGCCCAATTCTTAGACCCTCTGAGACAACACTCACATTAGGATTAAATAGCATATGGTGTGCTTTACTGAATGGCTAGCACATAGGAACAGTCTTTGAACATGACCTCTCTGGCCCATTTCCCGGTTAGTGTCTCTCATGATGACAAAGCTTGTAGGGACAACCGTTTGGGTAATGCCTTTCCATCCACTGACATCTGCCATATCATTTCGAGCTAGTGGCAGGTAGGAACAACCATCCTGGCCACAGCTTCTTCCTGAAACCAATGAATGATTGATCTTTTTTGTTTACTTCTACTTGTCTCTCTCACCTCCCACTCCAAACTATGGTTGTTTGATTAAAGCCAAACCAAAAAGTGAAATATACCTGGAAGGCCCAGGCATGCAAAAAATAACCAGGCAGCAATAAGGAGAAGAAAGGTGTTTTTGGCCTTCATCAAAGTTTACCATCCTTTTTATCAAGAAACAGTAAAAGGCCCTCATTCACATAGCAATGTAAACTGAATCTTAACCTTGAGACATGTGAAAAAAGCCAGAATAGGAAAGAAATGACAAGAAACAAGGGCAGCATGAGGCTTACTAAGGAGTAAGGATGTGTTCACCTGAAGAACCGTGCCAGCAATGAAGGCGAGTTTCATGACACACAGCAGGTAGCCCCCATGGAACAGAAGGGTAAAAATAGCCAGCTAGCTCTGTTTGCTCATTAAGTCACACTTCCATCATAATTTAAGTCTCTGAGGATCTCTGACCAAGAAATTCCCCAACAATAGAAGCAGACATTGTGATCTTTGCTAAGCAATTGCATGAGAACCAGGGTCCCAAAGCCTATCACTCTGAGGGAAACAAAAACTTGTAAGTAGGGGACCCCACCCGAATGCAAATTCCCAAAGTGATGTAGCCCTAAACCAACAGCAATCACACCATGTGCAAAGGATGACACAAGGGATTAACAGGTTGCCACAATAATACTCCAAGCAACTGGGAGACAGGCTCAAATGAAATCCCAGGAGTTGGTTGGGTCAGGTAGGTGAAATCTCAAGTGCCTACCAGGGCAGTGATGAATGATCACTGATCAGTGTCTAACTGCTAGTTGTTTTTTGTTTGTTTGTTTGTTTGTTTGTTTTTGTCTTAATTTTAGAAGCAGACTCCTCAGATCTATAATACAATCAAAACCAACTGAGGCAATTCTGACCCACAGACATGGACACTTTGAGGACCTGCCTCCATGTGCTGAGATTGTCCACAGCCCTCAGAAGGAGGCACATCCATCTGTCCAGACCAAGCTGTTGATGGGCATTCAAGCCCCCGAGCCCTCCAAAGGTCACAGTCAAAGAAGGAATCGGGTGTACTTACGCAGGGCATGCCACTCATCCTGGCGGATGGTCTTCGTGATGTTGAAAGTGAGATTCCTTGGGATGGTGGCTGAGGAGTAGTGGTATTTGATGTATGTGCATCGCTCAATTTCTCCTGGCAAAGATAGACAGGAAACCAAATGTTAATGAGGCAGCAATCATTTTGGGGGCAGTTTCCAGGATCCATTTTTCTTTGGGGAAAGGGACCAGTTTTATATTGACCCTAGTGACACCTACTCTTTATGCAAGGCAGTAACTTTGACTCCAAAAGAATAACAGAGAAGAACTAATATCAGACACCAATCAATTTAGATAAATAAATAAAAAAACATATCTCTAGCATCATTCAGAGATGGGGAGGGCCACAGTTTAGGCTGATGGCTTGATAAGAAGGTGGTACCCATGTTTGTTTAATCTTAAGAAACTCAACTTTCAAGTCAAGGCATCAAAAGACACTATTGGTTTGCACCCCTGGACCAACAGAGAGCAGGCTTTGACCTTAATGATGTCATTTGTTAGAGGGGCCGCTTCCCTTTTCTATATCCCATCCCCCAACCTTACCTGTGAACACAAAGCACTCAGATCAATCCCTATTTCCTTGAATCGGTCTCTTCTCAGATTTCTTGGACAAAATTAAAGCCCCTTAACACACTCAACAAGTCAACAACTGGTCCAATAGGACTTTTACTGATTTGTTTTTATTGACCAATGCATGCTTGGTTAGTCAAATTATCAAAATTTTCCAAGATTTCACATCAGAGGCTCTCAAGCTATGGTTCTGGGACTGCAGCATCAGCATCCTCTGATTATTTGCTAGAAATGCAATTTCCCAGGCCTGACCCCAGACCTACTGAATCAGAAACACTGAGGTCAAGACTGCAATCTCAATTTTAATAAGCCCTCCAGGTGATTCTGTTATACACTTAAGTTTGAGAACCTCTGCCTTGGAGAAGGTAATAGAATTGCCAATGTATTAATTCATAAATCCACCATGTTTGCAAATTCCAACAGGAAGGCATGATTAGGAGTTCTTCCCTTGATACTCTTAGTCCCTGCAGGCATTTCCATGGATGTTTGCTTATTTGAGGGATATTAAAACCCAATGTCAGGGCATCATGAAGAATCAGGAAAGGAATGATTTTTAAAGGTTAGGGGTTTTAAAATTTGGTTTTGCACCTGAATAGATTTTGATGGTAATCCATTTTGCACCCCACTGATTTTCAATTTATAAGTGGTGGCACCTGATTGAATTGTTTGACCCCTGGTTCACTGTCAGCAGGGAAACCTGGCAATTGGAGAAGTGCAATAATTTAGACAGTGCCTCTCGTGAAACCAATGCCTTCCTGTAAATCATGCCTGGACAGCTGCCCAACTGCCAGTTATTGGCAGCCACTCTCCAATGGGACAGACGCTATCCAAAGAAGTGAAGTTGGGCAAAGTGCTATGCACTCTTTTCCTTTTGTCTTTGATTTGTCAAATCCTCTGCTTCTGTCTCCTTAGCCTACAGCATCCTGAGGTCTCTCACATGCCCCCAGCATTCCCCCTGACACATCGCCACCTTGTCTTCATTCTTCCCTAACTTGCTACTCCTGGAACAAAGTAGGCTACCAGATGGGTCTCTACTTCCTCAATTCACATTCATACCTCAAACCCACACACTCCAGTTTCCATTACTAGCACAACCTCCCATCTGGTCTATGACATCCCAGATCCCACAATCATCCCAAGGCCTCCTCCTCTCCGGTGGTGCCCCTCCTCCCTGACATCCAACTGGCCACCAAATTCTGCCAGCTCTACCTCAGAAATGTCCCTAGGTCCAGCCTCTCTTCTCTTTCCCCACTTCTCTCTGTAGTAGTCACATGAATAAGGACTGATGTCAGTGGACAGCCTTGTTTACTGAGACTTACTAGGTAGGAGAGCCATGCCAAGTGCTTTGTAGATCTGCAATTCCCACCTTGACTTATGTCATGGTGCCCACAGAGAAGTGTGTGAGGACTTGGGATAAGCAGAAGCGCTTCCAGGCCCTGCCCAGCCTTCCTGGAGGCTGAAGAAACCAACATCCACACATGTAACCCATTCATGTCCCATACTTATCCCACCAGCAGGAACGCTGTCATGAACACTGTCCTACCTAATCCTCATACAACCCAATGAAGAAGGCGTTATCATGAACATCCCCCTATTTTACAAATAAGAACATGGAGGCTCACGAATATTGAGTGACTTGCTCAAGGAAGTAGCAGCTCAAGGATGAGAACCCAGAACTGTCTGATTGAGTTTCCCCCACCTGGCCACTCTCCACATTGCTGCTTGGAGTGTCTTCCAGAAAGGAAAATGTGGTCTTGTTTACCCCCACAGTACCCCATACTCCTCACAAAGCCCCAGCCCCCACTCCAGGTCCCCTTCAGCCCAGTCATCACACACCCTGGGCTCTAGCCAGGTGGCCCTTCCCACCTTGCCCCGACTGTGCCCTACCTGTTCAGGACACTGCACCTACTCTCCTCCCTGCCTTTCTTCACATGATACATGTCTACTTGTCCTCAGAGGAGGCCTAAATGGCAGCTCCTAGCAAAGTCTTCCTTGTGCCCACAGCGCCTAGCAGTAGGCATCACTGGCCCCACCCCCTCCTCCTCGGGCTCCTGTCCTGCCCAGCAAGCACACCCATGGGCTGTGATTTATCTGTTTACATGCCTCACTCCCCCACTAGATTATGAGTTTCTCAAGGGCAGGGACTTGTCTATCCATTCATCTTTATCTCCCTAGTTCCCAGCACAGGGTGAGCACCAATAACATGTGCTTTGAAGAAAGGAATGACTAATATGAGGTGCCCTTTATAAGACCACAGTGGGCAAGGGATCCAACAGCTTCTATTATATACAGGGGATTGACATAATTGAGGCAAATTCGAACGTAATGAATAAAAGGACGTGATTGCTGCAGAACTCTGTGTGTCAACAGCAACACTCCTTCCTTGTGTGGACAGTATACAGAGAGGCTTATTAGTCACAGTGAGATGGAAGAAATGGCAAATGCACACAGGGGCCTCTCACTGCACCTGGAAATGTCATCCAAGGGGCAAAAAGGACAGTGTTTTAAAAGAAAAAAAAAGGAAGAAAAGAAACAGGAAAGATTTAAAACATATAAAAGGATAGAGGATTTTAACAAGAATACCATCAGCAACTACCTTGGCTGAGTACTGCCTTGGACAGGTACCACTGAGCAGGTTATGCCCTGACAAGAACACCTCTGAGGATACCGGATGCTGAAATCCAGCCACTGCCCCACTCACCGTGCTTGCCCCCTGCTGAGATAGGGGAGCATTGCCCCTGCCAGAGGGAATGCCTCAGTCTAACCTGCACAAGGGTGTCATAGAAGCTAGCAGCTGCCCTACACGCAACAATTTGAAGATCAAACAAAATACTCCCAAAATCCCACTGGTTACAGCCAGATTGGCGCCCACCAGTAATGTCTCAGAAAAGTACCTGATTTGGGGCTAAACTCAGGTTATCTCAGTGTCAAAACAACTCAACAAATAACCACAGGTTCCAGGTGGGCTGCAGTCACCTCCCTTAGCCCGAATCTCCCCCAGCGCACTCGGCAGGAGCAAGGAGCTGGCGACAGACACCTCAGGTGGCCGGCCAGGGAGCCTGGCGGGGCCTCTGCCACAGCTGTGGCCCCGTTGGAGGCCTCACTGTTTCTTTGCCTCAGGGACACGAGCATCCTGCCTCGACAGCAATTAGGTTTGAAAGACTTAAATATTGCCTGAGAAGAGAAGCAAAATATTTATTCATGTGTCTGCGGGTCCTGTCAGTGTGCTGGGCTTTTGTAAACACAAGCACCATCTGGGCACCAAATTCGTGTGCCCAGAATGCGGGCTTCCCAATGCAAACAGGTTTTCCTGCCACGAATGGTGAAGAGGGGCCACCTAGGAGGCAGTGGCAAAGCCCAGGGCCTTACCTGGGAAGATCAAGCCTGTCTTCCAGACTCCTGCATTCCAGTCAGAGACAGAGCCTCCCCTCAGGAAGCCTCAGCTAGGAGATGGGAGGCACTTGGGGGTAAGGGGCACTCTACACCTTCAACCTTCTGAGCTGGTGACCCTCCTACATGTCAGGGTCCTAGACAGACAGGATAGCCACATGGGGAAAGGAGGAGAGTTTCAAAAAGGGACAATTTACAAAGCTGGGCAGAGGATGTAAACAGACCCACAGAGGGTGGTGCAGGGACCTGGGGCTGGCAACGGGAGTTGGCATAACCCAAAGGCCCAGAAAGGGAGCTGTCACCTGACATGGAGAGGGTGGCTGTATGGAGAGGTGATGCAGCCTTTGGCAGAGAGTCACAGCCAACCTGCGGTGAGGGGGCAGGGTATAAACACCCAACCTCTCCCTCTTCCCTCCGTCATCTCCTGCCTATTCCCCCCAAAAGCTGAACCCAACTGGAAGCCAGAGGGCAGGCCAGTCTTCAGGAGCAGAGAAGAGGTACAAGGCAGGGACTGGATCCAAGGGCCAGATACAGGCTCACTCCCTCTGAGGCTGGAAGAACAAGAGCACAGGTATACCCGGGACAGATGATGACACAGAGACCAGGACACACACACATTGAAGTCTGGATCTAACCACACCTTACAATCATACCAGCAGGAGGTTTTCCTCTCACGTGTATCCTGATTACTTAGGGAAGGAGTCTATTACTCAAGAGTAATAGCAGGAGTCTTCTTAGGCAGAGTGATTTCAGAGGCAGCGCTGGGACCCACCCCCACTCCACCAAAAATTATCTTCCCTGAGCAGGTGCCATAGTACTTTCAATTCTTCCATTAGAGTCATTCCTTTGGGTCAGATATTGTTCTCTTAGGCACCCATTTTTAAAGCTCTTTTAAATAAGTCTGAAGGAGTAGCATGAGTCACTAATGCTTAGATGAGAATGGGCTTCCACAGTCCCCTCCCTCCAGACCAGAGGGAACCTAAGCAGCAGAGAAAAGAGATGCTGAGAAAGGCATGAAGGACCCATGGCAGCTCCTGAAGAGGTGGGGGGTAAGCTCCAAAGACAAACCCACTACTTTGAAACTGTTCCCAGCATTGGCCAGAGTGGGCCTGAGGAAGACTCAGAAACAGAACTCCCTCACCCCCTCACTTTAAAAGTGGAGTGATCTGTGCAGCCAGTATGGAAAACAGTATGGAGATTCCTTGAAATATTACAGCTAGAATGACCACATGATCCAGCAATTCCACTTCTGGGTATTTAGCCAAAGGAAATGAAATCACTATTTCAAAGGGATATCTGCACCCCCATGTTCATTGCCACATTATTCACAGCCAAGACATGGAAACAAACTAAGTGGCCATCAACAGATAAATGCGTAAAGAATATGTATATATGAGATCCATATACACAATGGAATATTTTTCAGCCGTAAAAAAAAAAAAAAAAAAAGAAAGAAAATCTTGCCACTTGCAACAACATGGATGGACCTTGAAGGCATTTTGCTAGGTGAAATAAGTCAGACAAAGACATATCATAGAACCTCACTTAATGTGGAATCTTAAAAAAACAAACTTATAGGTATGTGGGGGAAGCACAGGACTTGGCTGGATAGTCTGTAAGGAGGATTCTCCAAAAGGTCGGGGCCCTCTGGGGGACCTTGCCGAAGGTGGCAGCCCCTGCCTTGACTTTTCCAAACAAGTCTGGGCCCTGGGTATTTTGCTGGAATCTCTATGTTTAGTCTTTAAGACCTGACCTTGTAGAAGCATGTGCTTTCTCAAGGATTCTTACCCTGCTGATTGTATCTAAAGGTTAATTTCAGTTCAAGCTGTTGTTACAATAAAAGCCTAAGGAGGCAGGCAATCGGGGCTGTTTTGGCTCCTTATGCCAACCAGCCCCTTAGTCTTCTCTTTCACAGAAACGTGTTTTAGAGTAATCCATTCATCCATTGCTCAGGGTCTGCTAGTCAGTCCTGGAATAGATACAAAGAACAGATTGGGGGTTGCCAGAGACAGGGCAATGGGGGCAGGGGGGAGGGAATGGGCAAAGATGGTCAAAAGATACAAATTCTGAGTTATAAGATAAATATTTTCTGGATATGTAATATGCAGCATGGTGACTGTAGTTAACAATACTGCATTGAATATTTGAAAGCGCTAGGAGAGAATTTCTTAAAAGTTCTCATCCCAAGGAGATAATTGTAACTATGTGAGGTGATGCATGTTACCTAGACTTACTGTGGTAACCATTTTTCAATATATACATACTAGAGGCCCGGTGCACGAAATTAGTGCACTGGGGGCGTGGGGGAGGAGTCCCTCAGCCCAGATTGCGAGAGAGCGCAGGCCAGGCTTAGGGACCCCACCAGTGCACGATTGGGGCTGGGGAGGGATGAAGGAGGTTGGCCAGCCGGGGAGGGACCACGGGAGGGCTCCAGGGCCTGTCTGGCCTGTCTCACTCACTGGCAAGCTAACCTACCAGTCAGAGTGTCTGCCCCCTGGTGGTCAGTGCATGTCATAGAGAGTGGTTGAGCAGCATTAGCATATCATTAGCATATCACGCTTTGATTGGTTGAATGGCTGACCGGACCACCGGACACTTAGCATATTAGGGTTTTATTATATAGGATAGCAAATCAACACATTGTACACACCAAACTAATACAATGTTATGCCAATTATATCTCAGTAAAACTAAAAAAAGTGGAATGAGGCTGGTTATGTGATGGTCAAATGTATTTAAGAAAAGTTGGGCTAGACAACATTTAAATGTTTTTGTAGGACTTTAAGAGTTTTAATGTACATTGTGACACCCCCAGAGGGACAGGTCTGGCACGGAGACTTTCCCAGATGCCTCCGACCCCAAATCTTTTTTATCCAAAGCACAGTTTCTACTGCTAGACTGTGAGTCCATCAAATCAGAAACCAAGTCTCTTGTTTACATTTCTACCCTCAGGGCCAGGCAAGCCATTGGCACACAGCGAGCCCTCAGTATATATTTGGATAAATGAAGAATGAATATTAGGGCATGTTACTTGATCAGTGATCAACAAGGTAAATAAAGCTGTTGGCTCTGAGTACTTGCTGGTCTCTTCTGGAAAGCTGTGTCTTGGGGAGTCCAGCAGAACTACCCAGGGTGCACAAGGCCTTGAAATAAGTCAGGGTCTCTGTGGACAGAATCAGAGCAGTGGTTCTCGGGGCCCTGGGTGCTCCTCGACTCCAGCCACAGTGGCAGTGGGTGCTCCCCAGCAAGGTGACAGCTCCCATGTCAAGCACCCAGCACCCCACATGGCACACTTCACAAGTCCACTTGGCTCCTGTTGGGTGGCCTGAAGGAGCACAGGAGAGTCACCGCTCAGGAGGGCAGCCCTCAGTGATGGGGCGAGAGGCACCCATCCTCTGGGAGGGTAACTGTGGGCGCACTCTGCACAGCTTGCTCGGAGAATGGCCTCTGGGGTCTGACCTGAAACTCACATGCACACATCACTGGTTTCTCCTCCCATTTCCTGGGAGCCCCCAAGTCCCTGTCTCCTCTACTTGGGGGAGAGGGCAAACTAAGAAGGACCCCCTAATGGAGAGCAGTGCATGTGGTTTCCATGTTTGAAAACAGTGGGAATGGCAGTAAGTAAAAGAGATTGGTCCCATTTAATGCTGAGGCCACTTTGAAGGGTGGCATGGACTCCCAGAGCTGAGCTCCCCCATTTCTTTCTCAGCTCCCCCACACCCTTCTGTTCTTCTCTTCTGTGGGGATCTGAAGTTCCTAGAGACACAGGGATGGACCACTGACCACCTCTGAGAGTCTGCGTGTTCCCTTCATCTCAGAGTTCCTTCTTTAAAAACAAACAAACAAACAAAAAAACACCTATTCAATGCCTTCCATATGCCAGACACTCATATTTTATCCTGCCACCCTCACAAGATAAATATTAGAGAAACTAGAGGCCCAGTGCACAAAAATTTGTGCACTCGGGGGTGGGTCCCTCAGCCCAGCCTGTGCCCTCTCGCAGTCTGGGACCCCTCAGGGGATGTCCACCTGCTGGCTTAGGAGGATTGGGCCTAAGCTGACAGTCAGACATCCCTCTGGCAGCCTGGGAGCCCTCGGGGGATGTCCACTTGCCAGCGGGGAGCAGGCCTAAGCTGCAGTCAGACATCCTTAGTGCTGCTGAGGAGGCGGGAGAGGCTCCTGCCACCACCGCTGTGCTGGCAGCCGTCAGCCTGGCTTGTGGCTGAGCAGAGCTCCCCCTGTGGGAGCGCACTGACCATCAGGGGGCATCTCCTGCAGTGAGCATCTGACCCCTGGTGGTCAGTGTGTGTCAGAGTGACCAGTCATTCCCAGTCATTCTGCTGTTAGGGTCAATTTGCATATTACCCTTTTATTATATAGGATAACCCATTTGACTGATGAAGAGGGAGAGTTTGGACAGATGAAGGTCCTCCCAGAGTCACTCGGGAGCTGGAGGAAAGCCCGTGTCCCTGTGTGAGCATGGTGGTTTCTGACACCGTGGCTGCAATGACTGGCTGCCTGGGTGAAGAGCCCCTAGAAATAGGACTGTTTTGCAGCCATGGTGCCTTATACATAAAGGAGCTCTAGATGTCTACTGATGAAGGAAGAAAGTAAGAGAGGAGGTGACGTCACTATGCCTGCTGCTCCTCTTCCCACGGTGCCAATGGCAAAGCCCAGAACGCCAGGTCTGTCCCACTGACCTGCCTCAGCTGTGGCCACAGCGTTCGCCTGCATGGCCTCACTTTGATGACTATCTTGCCCGCGGGGCTGACAGTTCGTAGTCATCTTTCTAGCCTGAGGCCTTTGCTCTGTGCTTAATAAATGGAAAGATTAAGTAGAAAGCAAAGAATATAGAAAAAAATGTAACCCAACATTTTTTTAAAAGATGAAACCAATTAAAGCTTTAAGTTTTGGACTTTGTCTCCTCTATAAAGGGTATTTTCTCAAAATCAAAGAAACAAGTTAAAATGACATCTTAGCAGAAACAGGAAGCAGGGAGACTTTCTTGTAGGGAACTGGGACAGGCGCAGATCAGACGTCTCAGCGTTATTACAGCTGAATTCTGTAGCCGGCCACAACGTGGAGCAGAGGAACGCTGGCATTTAGGGGGTTAAAGGTTTGACATCAGAAGCAAAACAGTGTCCCTGATGAAACAGGATGGAAACCAGGAATGTTCCAGAGGTTCAAGGAGGGCCAACGAGGATTGGGATTCCCACCCCTAACCCCAAACCTTTGTCCGCAAGCAGAGCAGGAAGGGGACAGGAGTCAGGAGGGCAAACCTTGGGCAACCGACCAACCAGCAATGCTGACAAGGGCTCTTGCAATTTAAGATGCACCTTCCCATGCCTCCTTAGTGCCTCTGCTCTTTCCAGCTGCTCTGAGCCAAAGGATTTGCAAGGCTTAGCGCTACTGCAGGCCTGGCCAGAAGGGATGTTTTCTTGTCTTCAGACTGAGCAAAAGTGTTACCTCCATTTTTATTTTTAATGCTTTCAAGTGCTTTCCATTCTGTCTGCTTTGTTTTTGGTGCTTGTGGCATTGGCATAGCCTTCTTAGCCATTCTGTATGTACTGCATAGGCGAAATCCTAAATATTTAATTCCTTTCCATTCTACGTTACAAAAATGTTTGTTATGATCAGTGCTCAGGCGCTCCTGATTCACACACATGGAATTTCATTCTCAAGAACCCTGCTCCCAAGTGCCAGCCCCCCGCGCACCCACCAACACATTCCTGACCCCTCAGCCCATCCTTCTGCTGGCTACTACGGTAACAGGGATTTGTATAGTAATCATGTCTCTGTAGTAAAAGCTCTGAGATAGGGGAGCTTGTGCTTTCCATCTCTGTACACCCAATGGCCTAAGTGGTGCTACTGTTAAAATGAGTGTTAGCATGTGCTCAATGAATGCTTTCTAAGTGACTTTATGATATAGCATTATCTCATTTAAACCTAAAAGTGAGATCCTCTTATTATCCCCACTTCACAGATGAGGGCATCAAGGCTCAGAAGAGGTATCCATATCCTGCCAAGAACGCACAGCTCTTATGTGTCACATAACATGCTCACCTAACACTCGAAGAAAAATTGGGAAAAATCAAGCTCTTCTCCAAGGTTTTCCATGGGGAATAAATAAAGCAAAACTTTTCCATTTACTGGGATTTGCAGCGTCTAGACTTTGCTGCTCTTATCAGAGGAAGACAGCATTTGCTTCCAACACTCCCCTAACGAGCTGGAGAGAAGGCAGCTCGCAGGCGCACTGCAATGAAGGACAGCTTGAGTGTTTGCTCCCTTGTATCTGCCACATCCTTGTCCCCACCTCAGGACAAGCCACTTACCAGAGGGCCCCTGAGGCAAGTTACTCAACCTCTCTGAGCCTCATTTCCCCATCTACAATAATACCACCCACCTCAAAAGATTGATGAGGAATAAATGAGATAACCCATGCAAAAAAAACCTGCTCCCTAGTAAACATTCAATAAGTGCTCGCATCATTTATCAGTTAGTCTCTGGGACACCATCCCGTGCCCATATAACAGCCCATAAATATTTAAAGACAGCACTCTCGCCCTCCCACCCCAGTCTCTGCTTTCCTTCCAGAACTTAGACACTTCAGGGTCTGCGACCACAGTTGTAAAAACTCAGCACAGCCCCGGTCTTCCCCTCAGTGTTCTGACTCTGTGTCGAAATCTCTCCAGTGCCACACGGACCACAATCTCTCCCTCCTACAGTCAGGCCAGTGAAAGACCTGCAGGACTCTGAGCTCCAGGTTCTGGGAGCCATAACTCTGTGGAAGCAGCCAGTTCCCTGTGCGCTTA
The DNA here is from genome assembly GCF_014108235.1 of Myotis myotis. Lineage (NCBI taxonomy): Eukaryota > Metazoa > Chordata > Mammalia > Chiroptera > Vespertilionidae > Myotis > Myotis myotis. The sequence continues at coordinate 53,079,816 of NW_023416315.1, forward strand.
TGGGCAGCCGTGTCCCAGGCTGCTCACGCAGAGGGGATAGTGCCCACGTATTTTCCTCCAGGGAAGCTATTAGGCCACCACGTGCATGGTCAGCTGTCTTTTCTTGTTTAGTGGTTGTTTTTTTGTGTCTTGTTTTGTTGCCTCCTGCAGAATCTCCAATGTGTTCCAGCCCCTGAAGAAATTTTTGGATTGTGATCCTGTCGTTCAGTCCCATGCACTCTGTCAGCGGCCCATCCCCATCCTCCAAGTCATAACTAAAACCCTCATCAGGGCAGCACTGGGAGCAGAAAGCTGCCCACACACACCACAGATTTCCTTGTGACCAGACATCAAACCACTGAAGGAGAGCTCTTCAGGTGGGGCCATTCGGCCTGCCAGGGATTCTGCTCGCTGACCCACCTCCCTGACCCACTCCCCTGCCTCGTCTACCTGGATATCATGAGAGACCCTGCCAAACCATTCACCCCACCAACCCACCTGGAAGCACCTCCGAGGAGGGAACAGTCACTCCAGAGTGCTTGCTCAGTCTCTCGGCATCACAGCTTCCTGGCTGAGCGCTCACCCACCTGTTTCATGAGACCCGTGGACAATTTCCAGAGCATCCTCTTGCCGGGCTACTCATCTGTGTCCACGGACCCTGCTCACCTACCTCCAAGCTCACAGAGCTTTAGATGCCCTCAGGCCATCTGGTCTCCCCTCTCCAGCAGGATGGTCCCACTGGAGATGCCACTGCCCATGTTCCTTCCTGTCCTATGACATCGTCCAATGGTCAACACTCCAATTAAGACATTACTAATGAGAGAGGTACACCATGCACCTGATGTGGATGGTCCCCAATGACCCCACAGAGCATGGACCCTGTTGCTCTGATCACCCATTCACACACCAGGTTCTTTCCATCACTTTACCAAGTGACTCTTTTCCTTGACTTAGTATTGTGGCATCTAACAACCTTCTGTGCTAAAGGTCACCTCACCTTGGGTGGGAGCTACAAACTTTTTATCCTAATTTCCTCACTCCTGATTGCAAATGTCTTCCCCTTTTGAGTCTTTTAGCCTATTTTAAACAAGGCATTTTAAAAGGTCATTACATAGTGACTTCCTCACAAAAGGTAATGCAGACTGAGGTGTTGCCACACTCCTCCATCTTCCCCGGAAGGTTTTGGTTGCCTTTTTCCCCCAATTTGCTCATGTACTTTCCAGCTTGAATCAGGCTGCTTGGGAGAGAATGAGATGGTGAGATATGGCTTTAAATTACCATTTGGGGTGTAGTAAATAACCTGTTCCTTATTCCCATCACATCCCTAACGACCTTCTGGAAAGTTCAGAGCCCCCAACTGCTGCTGCCCTCGCCTCCCGCCCCAGCACACAGACCCCCAGTGCGCGAGGCGAGGCTCCTCCAGGCACAGTTTCAGCTGGAGGAAGGCTCATCAATCTCCAGGCTCTGACAGACAAACGAGGCGAGAAGGAGACCAAATCTGGTCTTTCACTGGAAAACAATGAGCTCATGCTTTCTCTCCAGGGACCCAGGAAGTGGAGACAGGTCTTGAGATGGGAAGACAGTGATGGAGACAGCAGGAGTGATGAAGGATGGGCAGGAGAGAGGGGGGAGGCCAGTCTGGCACTTTTTTAATGTCACTTTTGATAAGAATCCCCAGCTCTCAGGCCAAAGGGAAGTGTCTCTGTTCTTTAGATTAAGAATCCAGCATGAGGCAGGCGTTCTACAGGGCAGGGGCAGAGAGAAGACAAACAGAGGCGGAAACCCTTCATTCCTGCTCCTTCAGAGAAAAGTAGGATGCCCATTCATGACGCACTAGCATTGCAGGTGCCAAGGCAGGCGTGGCTCGCCTGTGTCTGTCACTGCACCAGGTGTTGGGCGCCAGGTGGGATCCTGGACCAACCCTGGGGATATCTTTCTCGATGGTGGGTCTTCACCGCAGACGGGTATCTCTCCAAGGCCAATGCCACTCTCTAGGCTGAACCCGACAAGAATGAGAGAATACGGACAGCTGCTCAGATGTTCCCAGATAGCTGGCTGAAATGTTTGGTTCCAGCCCAGAGAAAAAAATCCAGATTACTGAGTTTTCCAGTTTCCATCTGAAAAAGGAGTTATACAATGATGATTTTACTCCTTACCAGTAAATTCAGGGCAGGGGAGAACAAGAGAGAGTGGATTAGAAGAAGCTGGGTTGTATATGAGAAACCAAATTCAAATAATTGATTAGTTATTTTACTCTTCATCCTGTTCTGTGCCTTAGCTAAAAACTGAATGAAACCCAAAGATCACAGAAAGAAAGCAGAAAGCCCAATTAGATTGTTTTCCTTTATGCCTCTATTCACAAGATGGACTATTTTCTTGTTTAAGTTACATGCCGAGGCTCAATTAGAAATGTTCATTAAAGTGTTAACTTACCCTGACTCGAGGGTGGAAATGAAATTCAAAACCAGATATGAAAGTATGAATAGCGAGTTAGTTATTCACCCCTCCCTGTTGTGTCCGGACACTACACAGCGGGTGGAGGCCTGGGCCCTGGAACCAGCTTGCCTGGGGTCCGTCCGATCCTGGCTTGGAGACTCTGAGTACGTGGTCCTGGCCAAATTCACATAGCCCTCTGTGCCTCGGTGTCTTCCCTGTAAAGGGATGTAATACACATATCTACCCCTTAGGGGTGCTGTGAAATTCAATGAGTTAATATAGGCAAAGCACTTAGCACCTGGCACACTGTAACAGCATTACTGTTATTATGTCTTCAGACACACGACAGCACCATATCGGGCCAGATCTATGATGTGCGCCAGACGTCAGGTGAGTCCTTTGAGTCATGCAGCGAGCACGGACCTGGCATGGTTTAGCAAAAGAAGTGGAGGTTCCAGGAGACCACTTCCTAGCACGCTGCCTTCTTGCCACCTCATGCTCTTTCTCAGCCATGGCTCTGCAGGGATGGGCAAACTTTTTGACTGGAGGGCCACAATGGGTTCTTAAACTGGACCGGAGGGCCGGAACAAAAGCATGGAAGGAGTGTTTGTGTGAACTAATACATGCTAACACTGCTGCTGGTGAAGGAGCGGAGGGGAGAGCAAGAGAACCCTCCACTCTTTCGGCTCCGTGGGCCGGATAGAACAGCCGAACAGGCCGGATCCAGCCCGCGGGCCGTAGTTTGCCCACAGCTGCTGTAGCGTCTCCCCCAACCCCAGCTCAGGACATTTCCCATAGCTCCAACCTGGCTGCGTCCCATCACCCTGCTCCTGCCTCGTGCACTGGGACCACCACCCCCATTTCCAGGTCCTCTAGGACTAGTTACCCCAGTGAGCTCTCCGACACGTCGCCCCACTGTCTCTAAGATCCTCAGACACATCCACAGAAGCAGTGCTACATCTGCACAGCACCGAGTCTAGTGTGACCACCTACACCCAGGGAGATGGTGACTTAGGACAAATCTTTAACCTGAGAAGATGACATCAGGTGGTTGAACAAATAATCTAGCCCTAACCTGATGAATCGCTGTAAGGAGGAATTCCTCATTTGTCAATTTTCTGGAAATTTTGCCCCACATTCCAGCACCCAATCAAAATACCTAAACCTAACAGAGTTGAAGAATATCAAGGTAAAGTTAAGGGGAAGAAACTTCCAGACACTGTTGTTGGGAGTACAGATGGTTACAAACACCTGACAGAATCAAGTATATGTAGGTGCCCTTGTAAGTATATATACCACATGGCCCCAAAATTATACCCCCAGAAAAACTGCTGTGTATTTGCATGAGCAGATGTACAAGATGCTAAGAATTGCCTGCAAAAATAGTCAAGGCCTAAAGATCCATCGATTAGAAGAGACAAGATATGATGTGGGTATATTATACAATAGCTTAAATAATGAGCTAGAACTATATATATTAATAGAGATAAACATAGACCTCAAAATATGTCATGTGAAAACAGAATTACAGAGTTTTAACTATAGTATCTTTGTTCTTGTCTGTATTTTAGATTTTTTTTCTCCCATAAAATATAGTCACCTTGGAAAAATTAGAAAAAAGCACAATCACGTCTAGAGAAAAAAATCCACTTATCACTCCCTTAATAAAAATCAAAGCCACATTATCCAAGTTTAGTGGCGAGAGAACCTTCTTGGGGGCCCTGGGTCACCTCCCACTGATCTTCTGCTGGGTGTTCCCTAACCAACCATGGTGCTGGCCCCATGGGGGTTAGATGCCGAGGGGGACAAATGAGACAGAAACACAGGAAAAGGCAAGGAGCACAGGATATGGTGAATGCTACATGGTGCGGGGGTTAGGGGAAGAGAGATCACGGTGGCTGAGGAATTCGGGAAAGGCTAACACCTTCTTCGGCTCGGCAGGAGGTAGAATATGGGGGAGGGGGGCCTGGGGCCAACCCACATCTGAGGAGTCTGCAGCTAACACACCAGGAAATAGAAAACCCTGACTACTGTGGGGCTGGGTCCCTCGGGGCACTATTTGGGCTGGAGGCAGAGCACTGGGGGAGAAGTCAGGGAGGGGCTGTCATGGTTGTCCAGGCACCAGTGCCAGGCCTGAGTGCGGCTGGAGGTATGGACAGAGAGGTCATTGGTGGAGCCCTTCCGGTCTGCCCTGGTCCTGCCCCCATGGAGCAGTATCCTCACCCTGGGCTGGCACTTCTGCTGGAGCTGAGTCGAACAGCTGCTCCGGCTTTCAGAGTACAGGATCAAAGAGGTGGCGAGGATGCCTCTGGAACCCCAGGCACCCAGACTGACAGAGTGAAGAGGAGCAAACCATCCTAGCAGAGTATATACTCCCTAGAGGCTGCCCAACTCCTCCCCAAGGATGTGACCATCACTCTGGGGCCCCTTCTGTTCTTCACCCAGGGAGACACTGAAATCAGCAGCCAGCACGCAGACGCATGGCAAGATCAGACAGACAGACAGCTGTCTTTTACCTAGTTTTGCAAGGCCTCAGGGAGCCACCCCATTCACTATAATAAAACTGAACTGGTGCAGCATCAGTCTGGTGAGGAGGCTTTCTGAAGGGACTTGGGATCCAGAAAGCAGAGCCAAGAGCAGGATGATCCAAAGGAGGGACTGAGGCAGAGCAGCCGGGGCAGGGCCTCAGCATCGAGGACAAGGTGCAGGGGCAGGGCGGGATGGAATGGTTAAAGGAGGGCATAGGCAGCTAATATTGGAGACATTTCCACTCACTTATGTTTTCCCTGCTTAAAGAAGACAGAACACATTAAGAATCCTATCTAATAAAGAGGGAATATGCTAATTGACCCTCATACCATCACAAAGATGGTGGTGCCCACAGCCAATAAAGAGGGAGTATGCTAATTGACTGTCACGCCCTCAAAGATGGTGGCACCCACAGCCACAAGATGGCAGCGCTCAGTACCCTCAGCCCTGGCAGGGCACTGCGCACCTGCCTCCAGAGTCCCCCAGTTCTCTCAGTCCCCCAGCCAACTAGGGCCGGCCCGAGGCACAGGCAAGCCTCAGCTGTCGGCTGCCCAGCCTCCCAGGGCCACCCAAGGCTCAGGTAACCAGGGCCGGCCAAGGCTTGCGCTGCCGGCAGTGGCAGCAGCAGAGGTGTGATGGGGCATTGCCTTCCCCTGATCGCCAGGTCGCCTCCCACCCCTGAGGGTTCCCAGACTGTGAGAGGGGGCAGGCCGGGCTGAGGGACGCCCCCTCCAGTGCATGAATTTTCATGCACCGGGCCTCTAGTTTTTAAATAAAAATAAATATACAATAGAAAGATGCCACTTCTAGAGAGTTAGTGCTGCAAACTGCACAGTGCAGAGACGTTTTTGGAATAGAGAGGGACCCTAAGGAGCCAGGGGTTTGAGGCAGGTATGAAGCATCAAAGCAAGTGGAGTCTGAACTGCTACTGAGGTAGACCCTGAAGTAAACATCTGGAAATGAAGACTACTCCCTGCAGAGTCCCCCTTCTCTCCTATCTCTGATCCTGGGTGCAGCAGCCCCCTGTCAGCTCCCAAGATATCTGTCTCAGTGCTTCCTCCTGCCGGACCAGCCATGCCCACTTGTCCCTTCCCTGGGTGGTGTCACCTCCATGCTCTGACGGTCTGTCTCTAACTGCTCTAATTCTCAGCTGATCTCGGCCCCTCCCTGCTGCCCCTCCCCTCCCATGGACTACCTGATACTTCCTTTCCTCAGCATGGCCCTCTGTCTCCCCAGGCTAAGGAGCCCTGACTCTCCCTGCTGCCTAGTTGGTAGGTAATATGGTGGGATGAAACTGCACCACAATTCAGAAACTCCAGGGTCAACCCAAAACTCATGGGCATTGACAATTAGTATGTATAGGTCTTCTCAGGCTACCATAACAAAATACCAGACTGGGTGGATTAAACAACAGACATTTATTTTCTTCGATCTGGAGACTAGAAGTTCAAGATCCAAATCCCAGGGTGATTTCTGTTGAGACCTCTCTTCCCAGCTGCCATCTCATTATGTCCCCACATGTCCTTTCTTCTGGATTCTCTCTCACTTCTTCTAAAGACACAAGTTCTACCCAATTAGGGTCCATCTTTATGACTACATTTAACCTTAACTCCTTCCTACAGGCCCTATCTCCAAATTCAGTCACATCAGAGTGTTAGGGCTTCAACATATAATTCTGGGGATGCACAATTCAGTCCACAGCATAGTAACAATGACATCTAAAATCAGTAGGAAAATGTGGTTTACTCAATAAATGTGGTTTACTCAAGAAAACTGAGTAACCTTCTAGAGCAAAAATTAAATTGAAGGCATACTTTGCACATTAAACCAAATAGATCAAATTGGTTTGGGGAAAATGGTAAGTCATAAAAGTATTAGAAGAAACCATAAGAAAACCCTTTTTGCAGCCTTAGAAAAAGAAAGCCTTTAAAACAATGATGCAAAATCCATAAAAGAAAATACTGCTATACCATATTATCTCACTGATATGTGGAATCTAATGAACAAAATACACTGATAAACAAAATAGAAACAGGCATGGATACTGGAACAGACTGACAGCTGTTAGAGTGGGTAGGGGTTGGGGGACTGAATGAAAGAAGGGATTAACCCAAAAACATATATGCATAACCCATAGACACAGACAACAGTATGGTGATGGCCAAAGGGAAGAGAGGGTGGGGGCGAGGGCTGGGTAGAGGGGGCAAAAAGGGGAAAAATGGGGACATCTCCAATAATGTCAGCAATAAAAATAAAGAAGATATTGATAAATTTGACTCCATAAAAATTATAAAATTTTCACATAGCAAAACCATTTTAAGCAAAATCAGACAAACCAAGGGATATATATATATACACAACTCACATCACAGACAAAGGAGTAATTTCCCTCATATATAAAAAGCACCTACATACTGATAAGAAAAAGACCAAGAATCCAATTTTAAAATAAGTGTAATATATGAATAGCCAGCTCATGGAAATACAAATGTATCTTAAGCATATGAAGAGATGCTCAAGAGCACTCTAAGTAAGAGATGCCATTTTCAACTTCCATTCTGCAGAGGTGCAGAAGTTCGATAGCACACTGTGTGGTGGTGAGGCGCGGGGAAACAGACATTCTCACAGGCTGCCATTGGAGTGTAAATTTTGTAAATTTTTACAGCCTCTCCAGAGGCCAATTCATCAATATCTCTCAAAATTACAAAGGCTCAATTTGAACCAGAAATTCCACTTTTAGTGATTTATCGAGAGATGCAGTCTCACAGGTGTGAAATGACATACATACAAGGTTATTCATTGCCACTTTGCTTATAAGAGCTACCTAAATTTCCATCAGTAAGCGACTGGTTAAATAAATGATGGTATAGCACACTATGGAAAGCAACACAGCGTTTTAAAAAAGACAAAACTCTGTATAAACTGATACGGAAAGCTTTACGAGATGAATTAAGTTAAAACAAGCAAGGTGCAGACCAGCATGTGATATATACTACATTTACGTGAGAAGGGAGAGAGATGATATAGATGTATAGGTGTATACTTGCACATGCATAAAGAATCTCTGGAAGGAAGCTAGTAATTGGTTGTTTGTGGAAGGAGAATTGGGAGGCTGGGAAAACAAAAGGGGAAGAAATATTCCTCATATATCCTTTTATACTTTTACTAGAGGCCCGATGCACAACATTTGTGTAAGTGGTTCAGCCTTCGCAGTCCCAGCTTCATCCGGAAGGTCGTCTGGAAGGTCGTCTGGAAGGACATGCGGCTGTCCAGGCTAATTAGCATATTACGCTTTTATTATTATAAAAAATGTTGAGCCACATGACTGTATGGACAATGCAAAAAAAAATTCTGATCCTGCCCTTCAGGCTTTCATATCACAGCTGCACTGCGCTCAGCATCCTTGGTAGACACCTTTCTGTCCTCAGCACTCAGAGCCCTCTTCTCCCCACAACTTGGGACACTCCTCTCTAAGCCCCAGAAGCAATGCTGACCCATCCTGGAGACTTTAGAGTGGTAACCTTCCAGCTCAGTGTTACCAACAAATAACTTTGGCTGTTTGCAAGGTTTTCCTGGATTTGGACAAGTACGTGACCTTGATTCCCTCTAGGCTTATCTTCAATCCACAGCGCATCCCAGACCTTCAAAGCAGCCTGTAATTTCTGCATGTCCTCTTGTGTGAGTACTTCAAGGTCACAATCACCAGCACAGAGCAATCAGTTCTCAAATGACTGTCTTAATGGATGTTGTTTGCAGCTTATCCCAACTAGACCGTAAGCTTAATTCTTTTTTATCTCTCTGTAACACCTAGGGAAGCACGGTGCTCTGCATACAGATGCCTGGTGTATGGGGGAAAGATGCTGGACCGGAAGTCAGAGGACTGGGTCCTAAGTCTTCCTCTGACTCATTATGCAAGTCTCTCACCTTCTCACCTACTCAGTTGTCTCCTATGGAAAATGAAAGCAACAACACCTGCTTTATAGGGCTGTTGTGAGGATATAATGAGTTCAGGTCTATGAAAGTGTGGCTTTGGCCCCAAAACGCAACACAGGAGCTGTACAAACCAATGTACTGAGAGTCTTTTATAAACATCGTCTCAAAGAAGTATTTCTAGAAAGTACAAGCTCTGTGCTATACAGGTGGGCTTGTGATGCTGCCATGATCCTCGGAGCCTCCTTAAAGATATTGCAGAGGCAAGAGACGTGATGTGAGGGCTGTCGATGTTGTTAGTAGCCCCTAGTGAGGCTACTCACTGTCCCGTGGATTCAAGAGAACCTTTGTTGTAGCACTCCCATAGTTCCATCTCCCGGAGACAGGGAAACGCCGCCTACCCCACCCAACCCCCTCCCAAGAGAATGTGCTTCACCCATTGTTCCTTCGGCTTAAACAGCCATATATTGAACCATGTGACCCTCCACCCCACCCCCACCCCCAATCTGAGACTGGGCTAGGGCTGGGTACCAGCCTCCCACAAAAGGGCCCGGCACAAGATACTGAACTAAGCCAATCAAATTCCCGGTCCAGTGATACCAGAAATTGAACCTGTCACCCTGACTTGTTAATAATGGGTTTCTCCCTACCCCAAACCCTATTTTTTTCTTTTTTATAGTTTCGAGTCACAGTGGGCAGGAAATAAAACCAAGTTATTAAGGATCAAAAAGGTTTCAAGAAATTGAAGTTTCAAATGGAAAGAATTATCAGGAGAAGCTGATCAAGGACCAAAGTCTATATTAATGTCCTAATTAAGACCGTCTATGGGCCCCTGCTCTGTGCCAGGTTCTGAATGAGGTGCAAAATATCAGCTCCCCTGAAAAGCACTACGAATGCCATCCCACCAGCCTGGGCTGCGACTGCCTGGGGCTTTCTATGTCTGGGCACGTCTGGAGGGTCAGGAGGGCAGCTGCAGCTCCCAGCATCAGACGTACTGATTGGAATTCAGAATATCTACAGTCTAGTCCCAGGATTGCCTGTATCTCCCCCTCTCTGGACCTTCTGGAAGTTTATGTGCACCAGGGTCCAACGAGGCTTCTAGGAAAACATTCGGCCAGGGGGAAGGGGCACTGTGCACTTGGTCCAAGGGCAATGGGTCAGAGTGAGAGGAAGGTGATGCCATTTGCAGCAGGATGTGCTGCTCTGAGGCCCCAGGTTCCTGGCTCCAAGGAATTGAGGCCCCAGGCTCCTAGCTCCCAGGGGAGGGAGGTTAAACCAAATAAATTAAAGGGCTAACTGCCAAAAGTCCCTGTAAGACCTTCCCCACACACAAAGCACTACAGGTTGATAACCCACAAAACAGAGGAGTGATTCTTCCCCTTCTGATGAAATGACAGCCAAGAGCGCCAGGCTCCTGGGAGGCCAGGTGCAGCAGCAAACTGGACCAGCCTGTGTCTGGAGCAAGAGGCTCCCACCCATCAGACATGGGGAATGGCAGGAGACCTTAGCCTGGGAGAGAAGACATAGGGCAGGTGACCCTAGCGAGAGGACAGGGTCTGCACACATTCTAAGGAAATAACAGTGCCCTCCAGTAGCCGAGAACATTTAGAAATATACATGAGATACCCCAGTAAACTTCCTGAACCCACAGGGAGGAATTTGCCCCTCACTAAAGAATAATAGTGAGAACAGATTAACCAAAGAATTTATATGCATATATGCATGACCCATGGACACAGACAATAATGTGGTGAAGACCTGGGGTGAGGCAGGAGCTGGGTGCAGGGGAGAAAAGGAGGGGAGGAGAATGGGGAATATCTGTAATACTGTCAACAATTAAAAAAAAAAAGAAGAAGAATGGGGGAAGAAAGACTGTGAAAATCAGGACACATAATTCATGCTTAAAACCTAAACCAAATATGATCATGTCATATTTGATCATACTGACCTTAACCAATGTCACCCCAATACATTTTTTAATCCTCTCTCAAGAAATGAGGATATTTTTCCCTTTGATTTTTAGAGAGTGGAAGGGATGGGGGAGGGGAGAGAAAGAAACATCGATGTGAGAGACACATACACACACACACACACACACACACACACACACACGCCTCCCACACTTGCCGAACCTGCCAGGATCAAGCCTACAACCCAGGTACAGGCCCTTGACCAGGAACTGAACCCCAAGACCCTCCGGTGCACAGGCCAGCTGCCGATCAGGGCTACCCCCCAATAAATTTAATTTAAAAAAATTTTTAAAACTTAAACCAAAACAGTAAAGCAACTGCACACCTCACTCCTCCAATCAGGTAAGATTCAGTAAATAAATGCTTACTGAGCAACATCCAAGATGAGGGAGGAAATGTGCTCCCAGAACCTCACTATATAATCTGTCCCACGAAATGCCCTTCTCACTAGTAATGGCTAACAGTCTGCGCTTTTGTGCAGTGTACCCTGTGAGGGAGTGGCACCACCCAAGAAATCCACCAAGAATGTCTCTCTTTTGGTAAAAACCCTCCAAGTGAACGAACAAGTTTCTGAGAAGCATTGGCAACGGCGGGAGGCTGTCCCCAGAGGGGCTGGTTTCATCATGTCTGAAGACAACGTTCCTTTGTTGAGATCAAACTGGGCTGCTCTGCACTCCAAGGGGGCCACATGCTGGGGTTAACTCAATCACAGGCGGGAATTTGGACAAACCCACAACCCTCTGCTCAGAACCTGCCACTTCCAAAAAATGCTCTTGTCTAGCAAACGTCATACATAATCTAATATATGCTCACAATTATCCAGCATTAGTGTCATTAGATATCAGGCACTGTGCTAGATATGGGGTGAGAAAATAAAATACAGTCTTAGCAGTAGACACTGTAATTGGGGAGAGGCAGGAAGGAGGGGGAAGAAGAGGAAGCTGGGAGCTGGAAATCAAGTCTAAAAATATTGCATTAATAAATGAAGCACTATTTAGTGACTGACACGTCAATGGTTAGGATATAAAAAGGTGCTTCTAAATTGTCTGAAATCAGAAAATGATACTTATTTACATTTCTAATATCTCAACCAACTATTTTTCTTACGTAAAACAAAAAGAAATTCCACTCCCAGACCTATTTGGAGAATAAAAAGTTCTGACTTAACAAAGCACAGATTTTTAGCATTATTCAAGTTAATTCTATGCGCATTTTCAACAATTAAGGGCAAAACCAAGGACCTGGAACGTGAGCAACAGTTTGTGCATGACAGGGTGAGGTGTGAAAGCTGCCAAAGGTTAAGAGCTGCCTTCTCCCACCCTGGCTTCCTTTAACCCCACCATGTTGAAAGATTTCAGGTCTGGGAAGAGATCAGCAAGGACACAGTTCTTACGCTGAGGCCCTCTGATCTATAATTTGTCATGACTTTGAGTCAACACTGTTTTTATAATGAGGAATTTTAGCCAGTTAAAGTGCACTCCAACTCACTGATTCAAACCCATGTAAATCTACAGTATAAACCTCTGACAAGGGACAAAATTCAGGCCTTAGGCATTGCTTAGGCCTATGGTTGCACTGAGTTACTTCCATGTCTTGATGAACACCATTTCAACCTGCTGGCCACCAAACGCCAATGTTCACATCATCCCTTCTATTGGTTTCCCCACTAACTCTTTCCAGCCAGGTGACCCACTTCTCTTGCCTGGGTGATTTTTACCAGCCCTAGAACTGGACCTAAACCCAGCAAAAAAAAAGTCTAAAAACACCTTGGGAGAGTGTGCAACTGGGGATAATCAGGCCTGGTAGGAAGAACTATCCAACTCAAGGCCTAGCCCTGAATGAGAATGGCCAATAGTCCAAACAGCAATGTCTCCAGTTAACAGGCAAGGGGTTGAGCTGGCAGGTGAACTGCAGCAGGACACTTTGGGTTGAGATGAGCCTCCTAGTTGGGCAGCTGGTAGCACCATGATTCTAGGAAGGGGAGGCAGATCATGGAAAGGCTCAGCACCAGAAACACTTGCCAACAGTCTTAAGAAATGAGGGGTGCAGTTATGCATGTTGAAATTCAAGGACCAGACTCCAGGACCAGTGGAAGAAGAGGGGTACACATGCCAGTGGCTCCTGGTCCCAGCTTCTGGCTGTGAAGCTGGATTCATTGTCACTGCAGATCTGAAGTGGCAAAGACACATTCACATGCAAAGAAAAGCCATATTCATGGGTAGCACCCTGCCAGAGCTAGAGCACAGGATACAATCCCCCAACCTATTGGCCTCAAGAATTTCCTCCTCCTGCAGGAAACCAGTCTACACTGGGCCCTTCTGAGTCAGCCAGTCTACACTGGGTCCTTCCTGAGTCAGCCAGTCTATATTGGGCCTCTTCTGAGTCAGCCAGCCTATATGGGGGCCCTCTGAGTCAGCCAGCCTATATCCACCCTTCCATAGTCAGCCTCTCTACACTGGTCACCCCTGCATTGTATATTCCCACTGTTATGTACCATATCATGAGCTTCAACAAACATGTATCAAGAACTTGGGGAGAAACCAAGATGGCGGCATAGGTAAACACCGAACTTGCTGCCTCCTACAACAACTTCACAAATACAACAAAAAGACAAAATGGACATCATCCAGAACTACAGGAAGGCTGGCTGAGTGGAAATTCTACAACTAGAAGGAAAGAGAAAAGCACACTGAGAGTCAGGAGCTGCGGAAGTAAAGTGCAAAGGTACGGAGGCTCGAGCGCGTGCGGAAAGGGGCTGGTACCTGAGGACGCGGCTGTCCTTTTGAATCGGGAGGGAGTCACAAGCTCCCAACTGCTCTGAACTCCGGTCTGGGAAGTCTGGGGACCAAGGACTCATATGGGGAGAAACTGGACTGTCTGGCAGCAGGCAGAACTCTGAACTTGAGGGCGGCTTTCCCTCAGAGGTGCTTGCAGCAATTAAATTACCAGGACACTGAGACACGCAGCCCCTTAGGGCAGGGCTGAGGATCTGCCATAGCTGCTTGCTCCACCCTGTTGATTCCTTGAGACCCCGCCCCACCCAGGCTGCGGCAGAGGCTTTTGCATGTGAATGCCCTGGACCTTTGCAACCTGAAAATTACCTAACAAATTACAGCTGGGCCAGAGAGACCCAGAACTTCCAAGAGAAGGCCCAAGGCCCCACAGCATCTTGCATTGCTTCACAGCTGGGCCTCATCTGGGCACCTCCAAACTCCAAAAAAGGAAGGGGAATCTGCAGATTTTTTCGTAGCTCCTGCTGGGTAACCTCAGGCAGAGACTAAATTAGCACCTCCTTAGATCCAAGAGCCAGTGTACCCAGTGGTCAGAGTGGGACCATCCAGATTACAACTCCTCAGATCCATAAGGGACACACTCAGGGGGCAGACTCAGTGAGCACCAAAGCCCCACTGAAGCAAGTCTTGCCCCAGAAGTGTGTCTTCAGCACAGAAGTTCTCCCACTGCAGACACAGCTGATTCTCACTGCCAATTGGCCTGGAGGTCAATTCCTCCCAGTGATACCTACAATAATCAAGGCATAACTACAACAAGACTGTGCACAAAGCCCACAAGGGGGTGCACCAAGAGTGTCCACCTCAGGTAACTGGGGAGGCTGAGCCCTATAGGACACCTAGCACACAAAACCACTCTACCAACACAGGGAAGCATAAAAAATGCGGAGACAAAGAAACAGGTCACAAATGACAGAAATGGAGGAAAGCAAACAACTGGATATAGAACTCAAAACCACACTTCTAAGGTTTTTCAAGAATTTTATGGAAACTGCTGATAAATTTAGTGAGACCCTGGAGGATATGAAAAAAGACCAACTAGAAATTAAGCATACACTGACTGAAATAAAGAATAATATACAGGGATCCAACAGCAGACAAGAGGATCCCAAGAATCAAGTCAAAGATTTGAAATACGAAGAAACAAAAAATACCCAACCAAAGAAGCAAAAAGAAAAAAGAATCCAAAAATATGAAGATAGTGTAAGGGACCTCTGGGACAACTTCAAGCGTACCAACATCAGAATTATAGGGGTGCCAGAAGAAGAGAAAGGGCAAGATATTGAAAACCTATTTGAAGAAATAATGACAGAAAACTTCCCCTACCTGGTGAAAGAAATAGACTTACAAGTCCAGGAAGTGCAGAGAACCCCAAGCAAAAGGAATCCAAAGAGGACCACACCAAGACACATCATAATTAAAATGCCAAGAGCAAAAGACAAAGAGAGAATCTTAAAAGCAGCAAGAGAAAAAAAGTCAGTGACCTACACGGGAGTACCCATACGACTGTCAGCTGATTTCTCAACAGAAACCATGCAGGCCAGAAGAGAGTGGCAAGAAATATTCAAAGTGATGAATAGCAAGAACTTACAACCAAGATTACTTTATCCAGCAAAGCTATCATTCAGAATAGAAGGTCAGATAAAGAGCTTCACAGATAAGAAAAAGCTAAAGGAGTTCATCACCACCAAACCAGCATTATATGAAATGCTGAAAGGTATTCTTTAAGAAGAGGAAGAAGAAAAAGGAACTCTTACCATTTGCCACAGCATGGATAGAACTGGAGAGCATTATGCTAAGTGAAATAAGCCAGTGAGAGAAGGATAAATACCACATGATCTCACTCATTTGTGGAATATAATGAACAACATAAACTGATGAACAAGGACTGATCCAGAGATGGAGAGGCATTGATTGGACTGTCGGGCCTTGGAGGGAAGGTAGGGGAGGGTGGAAGGGGGAAAGATCAACCAAAGGACTTACATGCAAGCATATAGGCCTAACCAATGGACACGGACAACAGGGGGGTGAGGGCATGAGCGGGGGGGTGGGGGGGGGGGGTGTAGGGGGTAACGTGGGGATAAGGACACATATGTAATATCTTAATCAATAAAAAATATATTAAAAAAAAAAGAACTTGGTATGTGTTAAGGCCTCAAAGGGCTTACAACCCAACTACACATTTTTAATACTCACCCAAGTATATGCTCTTATTTATTTGAGGGGGGAGAGAGAAAATCATCAATGTGGGGGAAAAACATCAATTGGTGTCCTCCTGTACACACTCCAACCAACTGGGGATCAAACCCACAACCTAGGTATGTGCCCTAACAGCAAATCGAACCTGCAACCTTTTGGTATGCAGGACGATGCTCCAACCAACTGAGCCACCCCAGCCAGGGCCAATCTAACCATACATTTGAAGATGTATTTATGAGCACATTGTGGTGATGATACAAATTTGCATTTGTTTCTGGTCTCTAGCTGTTTTATGTATCTAATTTTGTCTCTAAAATGAAAACATAAATCCCCTAGGAAAAGGATCACACCTTCTATGGCTTTTGAATTCTCACCACCTTACCCATGTATTCACTATCATACTTGGCACATGAGGGAGGGAGTGAAGGAGGGGCATGGTGGAAGGAAAAGATGTTGGTGGAATTTTCTTCATGGGGAGCCTTTTGAAATGCAATTTAGAGGCAACAGAGTGCAGGGCGCAATAAAACGTAGGATTTTACAGTTGGAAGTGACCCTAGCAATATCTTGGTCATATTTCTCATTTCATAGATTAGGAAACTAAGAACCAGAGGAATCAAGGTCACAAGTTAAACAAGTAGTAAGTATGCAATTTGGGAACTAATGGAGACACCATTGTCTTCTGCCAAGTGATACTGAAAAACATTAATTAGTAATACTTCAAATAGATAATACTTCAATCACATGCATTTAAATATATCATGGTGAAATAACTCCTAAGTATGACCAAGTCTAATACAAGCTCAATTTGACCCAGTAAATCTAATTTAAAATTATTAATTTTATTCCCATGAAAGTGACAGAGGGAAGTAGGAGAGGGAGGCCACCAGAGGCAGGGTGGAGACTGGAGGACAGGGCTGGCATGAATGTTATCCTTTTGCATACATTTGTGTTTTATTTAACTTCTTAATTTTGTAAACATCTATCAGTTCTCTCCCTTGGCCATGTGACATGTTGATAAGCACAGAAGATAATAAAAACCTCTCTATCCTATTTCAAGGGCTTTACTTCATGGAGCGTTAAGGACCGCCAGCCATTCACATCTTAAGGTAATTCACTTAGCTTGCTTTCCTCTTGAAGGTGGGCTGAGATGGAGCCTGATGGAGGTGGTATGGCAACATGGGCACTGAAGGTGTGCAGGCCCATATGAAATGTTCAGTGGGAGCTTTAGCCAATGTGAGCCAAGCCAAGAGAGACAGAAGGGGCTGGTGGGAGAAAGTCACAGAAGGGTGAGGAAAGTGCATTAAAGTCTAAACGAGACAAAATCAAACCTCATCTCCTTTGCAACCAAGCCAGGGGTCAGCTTGGCCTTGGGTTCTCACGTGGCCCTGGGGACAGAGGGCACTTGTCCAGGGTGGCCTGCCTTGACGCTGGCATTAAAAAGGCACGCCCTCTGCTTCGCCCTTAATACTGCCCTATTCTGAACCCATAAACCCTACTTTGTGCAGCCTTTTCCCTTTTAAAGGTCACTTTAAATTCTAAATATTGTCAAATAGGACCTGAACTGCAACTATTCCTCTAGACCTAATCTTTTCCTGTCAGCAAATTCAGAATGAAAAAAAAATCAATAAAGGGATTAGCTGCGAGTGACATTGCGTATTACAGTGGCGGAACACTGCGTCCAGGATGAAGGATTCACCAGCTGACTAACATCACGCAACCGTTTCCAATGATGACTTTCTGGCACCCTATGTCTCCCAAAAGGAAAAAATTAATTAATCAAAATGCCTTTTTTCAAAAAATTTTCCACTTGGCAAAATCTGCCACTACTTTGCCTAAACTAATCTTAACCCTCTGGAGCAGGTATTAACTTTTATAATAGCTGATCTTGATATAGCCCTTTATCCAAGAAACCAAATGCTTTTAATTGTTAGGAGCGAGGATGGAGAGCATTCTCATACAAATTACAGAGAAGCTAGGCAAATTCCAGCAAGTAAGCTAGACCCTCAACTCCCCAGTCTACAGTCTTATTTTCTAGACCAGAGTTTTAAGTTTGACCCTGAAGGCCAGCAGCCCATGCAATCAGTGGGTCTCTCACAGCACAATCATACCCCTACTAATATTATGCAGCAATCTCCTCTGAGCAAAAGCCAGCTGAGAATTCAAACGCAAGTGAGAAGAGATCTGGGGCCAGCCCAGACACCCACACACAAGGTGCTCGCTACTTCTGCAGAGGAGCATCCCATAGGCCTTCACGCAGCCTGCTGCTGCTTCCTTTAAAATTCCAACAGGCTTAATTATGTGATTTTTGAAGAAATTCAGAAAATTATAACACAAAAAGGAGCACTGCTAAAAGCAGGCAAACTGACAGTAGCCAAGCGGTTGTCAGCTGACATCAAAGTAGGACATAGGGGCACAAAATGAGACACAAGGTCTCAAAACCCAGAATAACCTGGGACCATTAAGCGCTGGGGCAAGCAGTCCAATGACCCTTGGGGACATGACCGGATTGGAGCAAAATACAATATACTTGACCTTATGATGATGACAGTATCACCAATAATATCTTGAAGAACTACTATTACAAGTGAGCCATTTAAAAAGGAAGAAAATTCTATAATCAGTTCTATAGTTATTTTCATTAAAATCATTTTAAGCTTTACATTTGAACACAAAGTCTAAGTATTCTGGAAATTTAACCTCTAGTTCAGTTCATACCTCAACAATTGTAGAAGAAATGATCAGGAATTATTACATTAAAGTGGAGAGTGCTAAAATGTCTATGCTTCTGTGTCTGCCCAGATGCATAATTTCTTCTGAGAATTAATGTTTTTAGAGAGAACAGCTCCACCAGAATTTCTTCAAAGCCTAATCTATCCATTCAGTTTCATAGGAAATGCTTGTGTGATGGAGAACTTGGCTGATGAAAAGGCAGAAAACCATACTCTCACCTGTGGGATCCCTTCCTCTGGGTTAGCTGGCACCAAACACATTGCCAGGTGTGTCAATCATGAACCTGCTTTCCTCCTATGGATACAGGAGGAAAAAAGGAAGAAGTGGGCATCAGTTTTAAAAGCCCAGAGACATAATATGGGAATAGCCAACTATGAGCCGAATGCCACCAGAGCTCCTCCCACACCAGGGCACGCATGGCCAATCAACCCAGCATTCCTCTGAGACTTCTGAGTCCTTCCCTCAACACAAATTCAGGCAACCATTACTGGGGTGGACCTTCAGAAGGAAATAATTCTAGGCCTAGGTCATCATTATATGGCCTCAAATTAAATTTATATGTTGTCACAGTTTTAAGTTTTTCATATGAGATAAGCTACCTTCTTTGGTGGCTCCACATGGTTAACCATGACCACAGTTCAACTTGAAGACAATAAAACCTCCCCAAACACCCAGGGGGAAGAGTTGAGAGGGGCAGTAAGTGATTGGTTCCATTCTGTTTCCATAACATGCTGTACATTACTCATTCAACTCAATCAGGAAATCAATCAGTAGATGTGTACTGCACATCTACTCCAGGACAGGCACAGCACTAGGCACTGTGGGTACAAATTCATATATGACATAGTTCTTGCCTTCAAGGAGTTTACAGTCTACCTTGTAGCATTCACCTCTGTTTTGAGTTCCTCAAGGGGAAGGGCTGTCATATTCATCTCTGGATCCCAGGGCCAAGTGCAAAGTGTAGCAGTCTTTGGGACACTTAGCTGGCCACCCACTCCAAGTCTTCTAGACTTCAATCTAGACTTCAACAGCTATTTCCACATGCACACACACCTCAATCCTTCTGTGCAGATCTCGACTATAATGATACATCCAGGAATATTTTAACTAGGTTTTAATGAGGAGAACAAAAGAATTAATTGAGAATGACTATTTTTGCTTTGGGATAGAGCTTACACATAATTATGTACAGCAAACTAGAAGTACTACACCTTCAGTGTCTAATAATCACTAATTCCTCCTGCCTCCGCCGATGTGGCAATAATTGTTTCTGTTCTCATTCACTCCTGATAAATCTTCTCAGGTCCTCCTCTCTGGCATCCTGCGCTATGGGGAGGTGGCAGAGTCCTCACTGAATACTCCCGATGAGGCTCTGCAACCAAGCCCGCTCCTCCTCTGGGTGCTGGGTTGGCACCTGTCTCTGCGTTCACTCACTCCCTATTCCAGGGCTCCAAACTCTCTGGCCAGACCTGCTCAGCCCGTGTTCTCTGCTGCACTGCAGCATCTAAGCCTATTGCCAGCTTCCCTTCCAGTGGGAAAAATAACTTCCAGCTTAAGTTCAAGCTGAAAAATATCCCCTGAAGTCCCTCATCATGGGCAGAGACACGGAGTCTGGAACTTTACATGGTAATACTATTAGTAGCTGCCTTGGGAGCAGCAAATCAGGGAGTGGGAGGTTCACCCTCCATCCTGGTGCTGTCACTGTGGCTGGCTCTCAGTAAACATTTGTGAATGGATGGGTGGATTATCAAAACAAAAGTATAAAATAAATTATTTCCTATTCACCGTCCTATGAGTTGGAATCCTGGTTCAAACTCTGTAACCCTGATCAAAGTATTTAACCTCAATGAGCCTCAGCTTCCTCCTCTGTGAAAGAGCACTATGTAACATACAGCATCGTTGGGAGGAATGCAGAAAATACATAGAAAGCACCCACCACAGTGCCTGCAGCAGTTACCACAGGTCAACAGAGTCGAAATCATGTGGCACTAGCCCATGGCAGGTACTCAACAAATATTTGTTGGAAATGAAAGCACAGAAACTCCAAAAAGAATTGCAGGCACGCACCCCTTACCCTTGGCCCCTGGCCGCTGCCCCATGCTCACACATGTTCACACAGCCTTGTTTAAAAGTGAACCCTCTACCCACCATCCCTCTGAGGCACTGTCCCCATCACTGGCTCTCCCTGTGATATCCTGCCACCCCCTTCTGGATGGGATTTGCGAGCATCACTCAATATCATGAAGGAGACTGAGGCCAGCAAGTACAGTCAGTCATGCACCCACCCTGACCCGAGGCAAGTTGTGGGTGCGGGTCTGGACAAGCCACATCCCTGAAACACGTATTTTATATGTGGGGTGTGTGTTGTCTGCACCTGTAGAAACCACTGGCTGTCGTGTGGTGTAGATTCGTCGGTCAGAGTGAACTAGAAAACAGCAGGGCATATGACTTTGATTGGCAGAGGAGCTCTGACTGTCTGATGTAGTTTGGCAGGTGTACTCCACCAGCCTCACCACCCAGCAGGAGCTGTTCCATTCACTACATCTCCTTCAATGGCCAGCTAGTATGTTGGGCCAGGAAAGGAGCCACACCCAGGAGTTTGAGGCCCAGCACAAGACCTAGGAGAGTATAGCTAGTAAGGGAGGGCGGGCTGTTAAATGAAAGGCTGACCAACAGAGATTAGTCTGGGATCAGTTCTATCCTAGGCACTTCCAGACCTTTCTCCATGAGCACATATACCTGCTCCCCACCCCACAGCCTCCTCCCTGGCAGAGCTAAGCATTGCATAGAGCCCTTGCCAGCTAGTGGGAACTGAGTGACCCCATCCCTCCCATTCAGAGCAGATAAAGGGGGATTTGAGAGGCTATCAGTTACATCATCAGTGAATAGCTTACTTCTGTACCATTTACAGAGCAATTCCATAAGTTATATTGTTTGGCCCTCATAACAACCCTGAAACAATCGATCCACATTCTATAGATGAACAATAAGGGGCTTACTCAGGTTAAGTCACTTATCACATCACAATTGAAAAAGAATTGCAATGAAAGAAACAAGGTTCAATCAGCCATAGGACTCTTGCCGCAAGAGACTTCAAGAATTTCTTGTTATAATGGTGGGAAGGACTCTATCCAGGGAAAATTCAGGTCAAGAAAATTAACTCATCCTTTGTTGTTGAAAGGATGAATTAGTATAACCATGTGAATAACAATATGAAGTACCTATCGAGAACCATGAAAATGTTCAATTTTGACTAGTAACCATACTTCAGAAAATGCAGACCAAGGAAATGAAAATTGTAAAGTTATTTACAAAAGAATTAAAAGTTTATTGCAGTTATATAATGGCAAAAATGTGGGAAGTTAAGTATCCCAATGATCAAGGAAAGCTTAAGTATACAAAACATAGACTTGATTAGTAAATAAAAACCCTACGTAGCAAAATAGAAGAACATTTGTATAATATTAAAGAATAATTTGTATTCATGGGGACAAAAGTAAAAGAAAACACAGGCCATTAAGAACAGCTTGATTTGGGGGTGTGGTGGAATCGTGAGTGAACTTTTTTCTTTCTTTAATTCACTGCACAAATACTGCCAAGCTAAATTATTGGTATTCCATGTAAAAGTTTAAAAAATAAAGTGCAGGAAATTGTGCTAAAATCTCTAAGGTCTCCAGTAGCTCCAATAAACTCTGCAAGCTTTTTGAGACCAAGATTGGTGCCTTTTTCACCTTTGTATCCCCAGAGTTATCTGCAAATGACTGGACCTCAATAAATATTGAAGGAATGTTACAAACAAGCACATGAGTTATTCTCTACTGAGTCTGGAATCATAGATCAGTCAGAGCCTTGATCACCCAAGAGCCATGTGTCTAAATATTTATATGAATTAGAACTTTGATTAAATATCCAGGAAGAACAATTTAAAAAAAAAAAAAAAAAAGGAGAGCTGAGCAGAATCTGAGGAAGAGAGTGCTTGATTGAAATTTTCTAAATTTTGCCTTTTTGATGCCAATTCCACAAATTTCATTCCCCAGGTGCACGGCACACGGTGGGGCTTTGCTTCTTGTTCTCCGAGGTCTGAAGACCTTCTCTAAGGCAGAGTTGATCTCTAAAAGGAGAAGCCATGAAGTTTGCATTAAATTCAAAGTTATCAGGAGAATGATTTGAAGTCAGAAGTCAACCAAAGTACACCAAATCAAACCATGAAGTAGCAGAGATCCTAGATTAGAAGAGAGAGAAGACCCAGCTAGGAACGTGGCTCATCTCCACCAGATTATGCACATCACTTAGCCCTTCTGGGACTCATTTAATAGCCCTCCCTCCCTTACTAGCTGCCCTGGCCATCTCACAGGGATGTCATGAAAATCACACGTTATGAAAAGGACATGAAAAATATGCATGAACTGTAAAGTACTTAAAGCCTGGCCACAGGAATTCTCCATAAATGTTGGTGCACTTGAGTGCATGAAGGGGTAGAGAGAAGCTGAATGATTATGTGGTTTTCACAGAAATGTAGAGGCAGATATATGGTGGGGTGCTGGCCTCTGTTCAGAGCAGCAGGATTTCGCCATTTCCCTGGGGCATGATGGGAAGGAGCTTGAGGATTGCAGGCAAACTGGCCTCTGGGGTGCCGCCCACCCACAGGGGAGGGGCGCTGCGCACTGTCCTGCCAGGGCTGGATTCTTTCAGGGCTTTGAAGAGGTAGCCGTCTCAGGATCTAGAAGACAGCTACACTACAACCACTAACTATGCATCTGGGGACAGCAGAGGGGTGACCATTTTTCAAAAAAAAAAAAAAAAAAAAGCATTTTCAGTTCAAGGGATTGGAAGGGAGCCGATAGTGTAAGGTGTGAGTACATCAGGCAGTTTCTCTCATCAAAGGGATAAAAAGGAGCGAGGTATGTCAGTGACACAGATCCAGACCCTTGTGCATGGCGGGGTGATTAGAGGCACAAATCTGCTTTGGTGTTGTCATTCCTAATAGGACCTGACCAGGGCCAGCAGGGGTGAGCTGGCAGGAGAACAATGTGATTCAGACACTCGAGGTGCGGGCCTCATACAGGCTGAGGCAACAGGGAAGCTGTTGCGCCCTGTATGGCAGCTGCTTGGAGTCACTCAGAGAAGCAAATGATACTAAGGGACACTTTGGGGAGCCAACATATGGGCAAAGAGGTGATTTCTTATGCCCTGCTTTGAAGGACAAGATGCAATCCTCATGGGCGCCTGGATAATCCTTTGGCTACTAGTTTAGCTCCACATGCCCTCAGATCAGGGCAAGGAGCCCAGAGCAGTTTTGCTGAAAAGGACCTTAGATCACAGAGGTCAACACAGAAGTTTGGAGCCCAGAGAGGCTGAATGACGGGTACCAGGCCACACCATGAGCTCTGGCTATGACCTTTAACACCACCATCCTCTAAACGTATGAACTGAAAAGCACAAATCTGGCAGCGCTAATGTTCGACTGGGAGGAAATTTCCAAAGCATCTAACTCAATGACAAGAAAGGGGAATGAATGCTTGTGTAAAGCCACCAGTCAGGACCAAACTTCAGGAGGTGGCGGGTGGTCACACTCGGGGACACTGGACCCCAGATAGAACTACACGTTTAGATCCCATTGGCAGAAGCAGAGCTGCTGTGGGTCCGCCTCTGCTCTTCAAACCTGAAAACCCAACAAGCCTTGGCAGTGACCCAGACCTGGGTTCCTGATGCCCAGAAAACACCTGATGCCTGAAGGATGGGGCGGGTCAGGGGCTTGGTCATTCCCACAACCTTCGGAAGTCAGCCCTCCACACGCCCAGGGATGTTCCTTACCCTTCTGTCTGCACATGAGATACAGTGGCTCTGATCTTTGCAAAGCCTTGGAGCCTACCCCGTCTCTACCTTTCTGAAGATGAAATGTGTATTTTAAGAAAGCAAATATATCAAACATTTTGAAATGGATGCACCGTTGCTTCTACTGGCTCATGCTGGGTGTGAACCACTCACAAGGCATCCTTGGCTGGGAATCTGATGCAAAGGGAAAATCGATTCTTCCCCAACAAGAAAGTAAACCCAGCAGGACTCTTAATTCCTGACGACCTCTTAGCTCCTGGTTGCAGTCTGTGTTTCTTCCCTCCTGGTGCCCAAAATGACCCCCCTAAGAGCACAGTGGACCCTGTCGGAGGGAGACTTTGTAATGAGAAGGATGCTCTCATCACCATCCCACCAACTAGAAATCTAGTGGTCCAGATCTTGGCACAGCAATTCTGGCAGACACTGCAGGCTGACTCTGAATATCCAGCCTCCCTTTTCTTCCTCAGTAACAGCATCCCAAATTTAGCTGGCACGTAGCTTCCTGGGAAAAAGACTGTATTTCCCCACCTCCCTCATAGCTAGGAGTGGCCATATAACAATGTCAACAGCTAACAATTACGGCCCCTCACTATGAGCCAAGCCCAATTCAAAGCACCTTTACGTATAGAAACTCACTTAACCTCACAATGACCCTATCAGCAGACTCAGTTATTAACCCCTTTTTTAATGTTTTTATTGATTTCAGAGAGAGGAAGGGAGAGAGAGAAATAGAAATATCAATGATGAGAGAGAATCATTGATCGATTGCCTCCTGCACACCCCCTACTGAGGATCAAGCAGGCAACCCTGGCATGTGTCCCGATGGGGAATCAAAACGTGACCTCCTAGTTTATTAGCCCCTTTTTTACTGAGGAAACTAAAATACAGAGAATTAATTTGCCCAATTCATACTGTTAATGAGTGTGAGAGCTAGGATTTGAACTCAAGCAGCCTGACACCCAAGTTCTTCACCACTAATTACACTAAGTTCCAGCCAACAGCAGCAGAAGCTTTTAAGGGACTTGCACAAATGCACCTTAAAAGGAAGGGGTGCTGCCCTGGCCAGTGTGGCTCAGTCATTTGGAGTGCAGTCCCGTACACCGTACACTGAAGAGTAAAGGGTTTGATTCCTGGTCAGGGCACATACCTAGGTTTTGAGTTCAATCCCCAGTTGGGGCACTTCCCAGAGGCAACTGATCATCGATACTTCTCTCTCTCATGGATGTTTTCTTCTTTCTCTCTCTTTTTCTCTCTCTTCCTCTGCCTCTCCCTCTCCCTTCCAATCTCTCTCTAAAATCAATAAAAACATACCCTCAGGTGAGGATTTAAAAACAAAGGAGGGGGTGCTGAATTCCCCCTCTCTCAGGTATTAGTTGATCTTAGAGATTTACTTCTAGCCAAAGAGCCTGGAAACGGAAACAGAGTAACTTTGACTTGACAGTGGAGAAGTCAGACAGACAACATTTTAACCGAGTGATCAAAGTTGACATGATCTTGTTAAGTCATGTTAAGTCATGTTATCATGTACCCCAATATTATGCAATGATAAGGGGTCACAATTCTTCCCCAAATCCCACATCTGCAGTCTAAGCAGGAAAGAATCTCAAATCCAAATTGAGGAACTTCCTACAAAATATCTGACCAATATTCTTACACACTGTCAAGGTTGTGAAAAACAAGGCAACACAGAGAAAATACCACAGATTGAAGGAGAATAATGAAACATGACGACTAGATATGATGTGGTGTACAGGATGGGATCCTGAAGCCAAAAAGGGACATTAGTATAAAATCTGGTAAAATCCAAATAAAGACTGTAGGCAGGTTAATAGTGTTGAACCAGTGTTAATTTATTGGTTCTGATAAATGTACCATGGCTATGTATGATGTAAACATTAAGAAAAGTTGAATAAAGGACATCCAGAAACTCCATGTACTATCTTTTCAACTCTTCTGTAATTCTGAAATTATTTCAAAATAAAAAAATTCAAAAAGGAGGGGTAAGTGCTTTTTCCTCTCCTCCATCTCTTCCTATTGCTAACCTGTTAATTCATAATGATTGCTGAAGCTCCAGCAGCCATTCTGATCCATGAGGCAACCTTGAGGTCACCTTGAAGATGAAAGTCATGTCCTGAGGAGGGCAGGGCAGCCCAGATCCCTGATTAAACACGATGCTTCTTTATCAACCCTGAACTCTTAACTCCAAGCCTTTTTTTTTTTTTTTTTTAATCAGAAGACCTCTATTTTGTATAAGCCACTTATTGGGGGATTTTCTGTCAAGTGCACTTGAACCTAATCCTTATTAATAACAGCAATATAGTGAAAACCTGTGTAATTTCTATCACTGATATAAAAATTAGAATCTTAGCCTTGGAATTGGCCTCAGATTCCATCTAGTCGAACCTGTTATTTTTCACAAGAATAGAAGAACCAAAGAGGTAAAACACGTGCCCAGGTCCCATCACCAGCAGCAAAGTAAACCTGGGAACCCAAGTCCTGCCCCAGTCCAATCTCCTTCACTGTCTCACTGTTGGTGAGGATTCCAAACACCAGCATAGCAGCATTAATGTAATCATATACATAAAAGTCAGGGTGAAATGCTGCAATGCCCTTTTGATCGCATTGGCTTGCCCATCTCACTCTAATGATAACATTCTTATAGTTTTCATTTCTGAATCAATTACTGAACACAGACACACAATTACAAATTACACTATAACTGTGTGATTTCACATTGAGTTTTATGAACAAGAAGCTCTAATATTAAAATGGTATTGTTATATGTACTTGGTTTTTATTCAAAGGAGGATGTAGGAAGAAAGATGTGTACTAGTATATCTATCAAACAGCATTACGCTGAGGGAAAAAAAAAGGTTTCAATAGATAAGGTCACTGATTGCTAAAAACCCTGAGAAAATTACTTCCCCAAACTGGGTTACAAATTTCTTAATCTATAAAATTAGAGGTTTAGCGGAAATTTGATTTACTTTGAGTTTCCTGCTAATTCTAATAATCCATGATTCCAAAACATTAAACAATCATTCCGTTTTCTTTACCTATGTATAAATGACCAATTTAAATACATATGCCTTTGCTTTCTTTATCAAATCTGCTTAAAACATGCTGTGTACTAAGCAGAGAATACCCTGTGGTAAATGGCATGAATAATCTCAACACTTCATCCCTTCCTACCTCCTCACCTTCTGCTATGTAACTATGCAGTCCCTCATACCTCTGAGTCAGTTAATTTATCCACCTATTGAATTTGGGCTTAGCCATGTGACTCTTTTTGACCAGTGTCATATGGAGGGAGTGACAATGTGCCCATTCCAAAAGCCTGGAGAAGGCTTCTATGTTTCCATTTGCCCTACTGGCACTTCCATCACTGCTGTGAGGATGACATGCGGAGCCAACTTGCTGGTCCTGGGAGGAGGATGAGAAGCACCGAATGGAACAGCCCCAGCTAAGGTGCCCCAGACAAACCCCCATCAGCCTACAGGTGCATGAGTGAGCCCAACCCACCAGTAAAACCACAAAGCAGAGACCAGAATAGATCAACTATACCCTGAAGTGTTGTAAGCCACTGAGGTTTTGAGGTTGTTTGTTACACAGCAAAAGCTAGCTGATATTCTACTTTAAAACCTCAACTTTGGAGGGAACCTATTTTTGGCAAGAACCGGCTGTGTGCACTTGCCATAAAATGCTCTGCAGGAAATGGACTTGGTTTGCTAGCACAGTGATGGAGTCAATGCCCACTTGGCACGACACTCACCATCAATCCTTTGCCCACAGGCGGATAAGTGTGCCTCCCTGCATGCACACATCCCTGGCCTTTACTCCCCACTCCCATAGAAGCACATGCTGATGCTGAGTTCTCTACACAATACCATCTTTTAAAATCATTATTTAAAAACCATTTATACCAGTACTGATCTTTTTTAGTGCCTGAATTCAACCAAACATTGCCCATTTTGATTAATGAAATGAAACCCTACTATTGGCACCATGGGAATGATATAATTCTTTTCTAACTATGCATTGCTAAGAAATGAAATGAGATGTCAGCATTCTATTATGGGTTGAGTATTTTTTATCCCCTCAGGCAGTAGCTAAAAGGCAAATGTATTTAGTTGGGCCCATTTTGTTTGTTTTTTTTTAAACCATTCCACAAATACTCATTAAGCATTAACTTACTCTGTGCAAACACTGTTCAGCCCCGGGATGTGGGCAGTGACCAGAACAGAAAAGCCCACAGTGTATCACATGCCAGCAACGGAGCAGACCAGTGCCAGGAGGCCCTGCAGGGGTCAGAGGAGGACAGGCGGCCACACAGCCTGGGGACAGCAGAGGGATGTTAAACATGAGTGGAACAAGGTGAGAGTCAGCAGCTGGAGAGGAGGAAGCAGGCCAACAACTAGCAGAACCGCAGGGCACCCAGCCTCCCACAGCAGACTCCAAATCTGAGGCAGCTTCCTGCTCCTATTCTGGGCGTCTCTGTGGTTCCTGTGCAGAAAGGGGATCCTAGAGAGGTGGCCAAGCCCTGCAGGTGGGGAGAGGCGGCTATTGGCACCAGACTGTGGGGCATCTGGAAAATTAGCTCCTGGCAAGAGAGCTCTGGCTGCTAAGCACTGGGAGGGATTCCTCCTTATCTGCCTACAAATGCATTCACTCACAAATACACACTCAGACACTCTCCCCCCACCACACTCACTCTCACACACACAACATACACTCTTACACACAACAGTCACACACAAAACTCTCACACGTTCTCACATATACACACACACACACACTCTCTCTCTCACACACCACACTCTATCCTCTCACTCACACACATACTATCACACACAACCCTCTCCCTCTCTCACACACAATGAACACACACACAATAAATACACACACACACACCACTCTCTCTCCTTCTCATACACAACATACACGCTCTCCTACAATACTCACACAAACAACAAGCACTCACACACAACACTCTCACACACACAGCATACACTCTCACACAGCACACGCTCTTACATACACACTCACAACACATTCTCTCTCTCTCTTTCTCTCTCACCCCTCCTCCCCTCGCTCCCCCTACACACACACACTTAGAGTTGTTGAGTCCTATCTGGCCACCTCAGGAATGTCTCTCACTCTCCTCCTAATCACCCAGATTCAGACCACACTGCCTTCTACTTATTCCACTGGCAGATCATCCAGGTCTAATGAGCTCCTGCTGCCAGCCTCACCCATCCAGGCTGAGTTCAAGTTTAATAATTTAATCCCTGTGAGGGCCAATTAATATTAATCCCACACCCAGCCTGTTCCCATCGCTGAGCACCAGCAGCCTGGCCCAGGTCATGGCTGGTGCAGAGGAGCTCAAACCCACAGGGAAGAAAACCGCACAGAGCACATGCCTCTTAATCGTCAGCCAGGAACCTGCATCAGGAAATTCCAAGCAACTAGCAGTTACTGAGCATCAGTCTTCCAGCCACTGGGGTAGACAAGTCAAAACAATAGGTTAGGGAGGCAGACTGAAAAAAATGAATCTTAGAGAATGACAAGTACTACATAAAGACCAAATATGTGGGGGGCTGGGAATCCTATATAATAAAATCCTAATATGCAAATCAACCAAACTGCGGAATGACCTGCACAACGACCCATCGCTATGATACACACTGACCACCAGGGGGCAGATGCTCAATGCAAGAGCTGCCCCCAGCCCACAGGCCCCAGACCAGCCAAGGTGGGTCCCTGCCGGTCACCCCACAAATCGGCCCTCATCTCTGGCCAGGCCTAGGGACCCTACCTGTGCACAAATTTCGTGCATCAGGCCTCTAGTAAGGTTATAAAGAGAAACTGGGGAGAGGGAAGGGTAAGGAGGAGGAGGTGACATTGGAGCCCATGAAAAGGCACTGGCCACGAGGATTCCCTTCCAGAAGTAGAGCCCAGTGCAGAGCAGGACACTGGTGCTGGGACAGTGTAGATGAGGGCCCAGCATGATGAGGCTAAAGACTCAGGTGGAGACCCACAGGCTGTGAGAAATGAAGACTTTTTTTTTAATTGGTAAATTATATATAACATAAGGTTTCCCATCTTAACCTTTTCAAGTGCACAGTGAGTTCAGACACACTGCTGTGCAACCATCACCACCGCCCACCTCATTTTGCAAATCTGAATCTTGTACCCATTAGAGCGACTATGTCCCCCTCCCCCTCTCCCCTAGCCACCACCATTTTTCTACTTTCTGTCTCTATGAATCTGACTACTCTATAAACCTCATTAAGTGGAATCATATAGTACTTGTCCTCTTGTGATTGGCTTACTTCACTTCACAAAATGTCTCTAGTAGTCACCCATGCTATTGCATGTGACAAGATTTCCTTCCTTTTGAAGGCTGAATAATTTCAATTATATGTACAGGACACATTTTGTCTATTCATTCAACTGTCGATGGGCACTTGGGTTGCTTCCGCCTTTTGGCTGTTGTGAACAGTGCTACCATGAACATGAGTATGCAAATAGCTCTTCTTCAAGATCTTGCTTTCAATTCTTTTGGGTTGTTAAAAGAATTAGACAAGGAGGCCATTAGACTTACATAGCTTTAATGCCTTTTTAGCCTTCACAAGTAACCCAAAACTTAAGCCTATTATGCCTCAGAGTTAAGAAATCAAAATCTAAGAACAACCAATGACAAACAGCCAACTAGGCTGTTCCAAATAATATAACCATCTAAGCTATAGCCAATCAAATATTCCCACTTTTTCTCTATACAAGTCTCTCCCTAGCTCCTGTCAGTGGAACATTCCTAACCACTTCACTGTGGCACTGCCCAACTCAATTTTTGCTCAAATAAACTCTTAAAATTTTTAATATGCCTCAGTTTATCTTTCAACCATTCATATATCCAGAAGTGGGATTTCTGGGTCATATAATTCTGTTTCATTTTCTGAAGAAGCACGATATTGTTTTCCATAGTGAGGAGCTTGGATTTTATTATAAGTGACATTGGAGACCCTAAAGATTTGAGTGGGAGAGTGACATGATTTTATTTAGCTTTTTTAAATCATCCCTTTGGCTGAGGTGGAAGATGGATTGTAGGGGGCAAAAATGGCAACAGAGTCCCGGTCAGTGTGGCTCAATTGGTTGGGCACTGTCCCATTCACCAAGAGTCACTGGTTTGATTCCTGGTCAGGGCACATACCCAGGTTGCAGATTTGATCCCAGGTCAGGTGCAAGGTGCATACAGGAGGCAACAGATTGATGTTTCTCTCTCACATAGGTGTTTCTCTCCCCCTCTCTCTCTCTTTCCACCTCTCCCTTCCTCTCGCTCTAAAATCAATAAAAACATATTTTTAAAAAAGAAAGAAATTAACTTTAAAAAAAAAAAAAAAAAGAATGGCATCAGAGAGAGGGCTGCAGTGAGAAGGTCATAATGGGAGCCCTGGAGGGAAGTGGTAAGGAGGCAGAGGCGATGTGAGCTACGGTCAGAAGAGAGACAGAAGGTAGAGGAAAGATGACACTGACTACAGGTGGGAAGGTTGGGGAAGGAGGTGCCCAAGAGCTTGGGGACTGAGCCCCTGGGTTCATGGTGACATCATTTCCTGAGATAGAGAAGAGCAAGGGATATAAATATCTCAAATAGTTCACAAAAGGTACAAAGACACTGCCAACACTCTTCCCTCCTGCTCTTATCCTTTCCATCTCCCTTTTTTTTCACAATCATAAATCTCCCTTTAACCTTCATTCTCTCAGGCCTCCCTGCCTAACACCTCAAAAAGAACAACAAATGACTAATCAAGAGGTCACCATAAGATCAACTTCTGAGCAGCAGGAAAGCAACTGTTACCCTCAGAAAGCAATCGACAGGGACCCCAGCTCCACACCCAGACACCAAGGGACTATGTAGGCTTGTTCCTTTGGCATGCAGGCTGGCAGGGGGCTAGACCGCATCCCCAAACAGCAGGCCAATCAGTAGTCCCAGCTTATCAGCAAGTCCCAGCACTCGGGAGGGTCTTCTGAGACCAAGTCCAGGGCCAGGCTCCAGGCAGAGAATGACCCTCTCCACTGATCTGGCCTCTTATCTCCAAGAGTCCCCAGGAGTCCTGTTCTTCCTGCTGCTCTCCTTGTCCTGGTCATATCTCAAAGATAAAGGTGATGGCTTTGGGGAGGCTGAGATTATTTTTTTAATCCTTCAACAAATATTTACTAAGCTCCTACCACGTTCTTTGCAATCTACTGGTATAAGGGATACAGAGATGGATCAGACATGAATTTCGCCCTTGAAGAACTTTTAGCAGAGACATCAATTGGCAATATGAGGCCACACAAGGTTAAATATCAAATAGAAATACCAAAGAGAAAGAGACTGTTGTGAGCTGATGTCTGTTAGCAAAAAAAAAAAAAAAAAAAAAAGTGGGGCTCGTGCTGACCTTAAAGGAAAAGCACTATTTTTGCAGACAGGAGAAGAGAGGGTGCACCGAGCAGGCAGAGTGCCCCATCAAAGGCAGAGGCAGCACAAAGCGGAGCCATCGGGAGGGAAGCTGAAGGCAGGGTACAGGGGCTACAGGAGGCTGATATAATAACCCAGCCACGAGGAGGCGAGGGCTCAAAAAGGAGAAAGGAGAAACAAACATCTTCACACCCACTATATGCCAAGCAATATGCTTAAAGCTTCACAGCTATTACCTCAACCCAATCCTCACAACCACCCTGTAAAGAGTGAGACTGAAGTTATTATCCCCATTTCACAGATGTGGAACTGAGGCTCAGTGCAACTAAAGTATTTTCCAGTAAGACTGCCAGCTCTAGGGCCTGGCCTCCAGCCACTCAGAGATAAGTGAGCATGACCTCCTCTTTCTGTGTTGTTGACAAGTGTCCACAGACCTCCTCTTTCTGTGTTGTTATTACTGCTGGGTATTTTGTGTTTTGTTTGTGTATGTGTTGTGTGGAGCAGGGAAGAGATATCTATTTTTCTTTGCTTTGTTTCCAATCTTGAAACTGTGCTATAGAATGAGGAGGGCTCCTCTCCTGGGTATACGGGATGAGAGGTTGTCCTCTCTGGTAGACCACACACTGTTCCCAATCTTCACTCCTTCCTATTCCCAAAGTCACCATGTGACTTTGCAGTTTGTCCCCATGAGAAGAGGAGTGTAGCCCTAGCTGGTTTGGCTCTATGGATAGAGTGTCAGCCTGTGCAGACTGGAGGGTCCTGGGTTTTATTCTGGTCAAGGGCACATGCCCAGGTTGCGGGCTCAATCCCCAATAGGAGGGAATGCAAAAGGCAGCCGATCAATGGTTCTCTCTCATCACTGATGTTTCTATCTCTCTCTCTCCCTCTCATTTCCTCTCTGAAATCAAAAAAATATATTTTTAAAAAAGAAGAAGAGGAGCAAACATTCCTGCCCCAGGGATGTCCAGCTTGGCTGTGTGACTTGCCTTGGCCAGTGGAATATGTGCTGACCTCAACTCAGCCTAGGCCAGTGGTTCTCAACCTTCTGGCCCTTTAAATACAGTTCCTCATGTTGTGACCCAATCATAAAATTATTTTCGTTGCTACTTCATAACTGCAATGTTGCTACTGTTATGAATCATAATGTACATATCTGATATGCAGGATGGTCTTAGGCGACCCCTGTGAAAGGTCGTTCGACCGCCAAAGGGGTCGCAACCCACAGGTTGAGAACCACTGGCCTAGGCCTTCAGAAGCACTGTGTGTTTGCACTTTTGCCACTGCTAAGAGAAGAATATGCTCAGGATAGTCCACTAATCCCAGAAAAACGAGAGGCAGATGGAGCTGGCCTGAACACCAAATGCAGCTGGGAGCCAAGGCCAGACCAGATCAGCAATATTCTGAAATGCTCCCTAGTTGCACATCGCTGATCTATGCCAAATCCCTCAGCATTCAATGAATGCATCTGAGACCTAGACTGGAGAAATAATCTGTTAAAATCTCAACACCAGTTAAAAATTGGGTCTCCTGATTGCTAATCCATTGCTTTACCACTATCCCACCCTATCTCATCCAAGGGATTCCCTGCAGGCTTCAAGAAAATGAAGAAAATCTAAGATGCCAACCAAGTAATTAAGCAGAATAGGTTCAGCTGAAAAGCAAGAAAGCAAGATTTAACCTGGATACTCCCTCCATAATTTAGAGTTGATCTATCTATAAGAGTTCCTGTTGATTTCCCAGGAGGACCTTTCTTCTTGAGCTGGAGCCACAGGGAGTATCAGGCCTGACTCTATTAACCCCATCATCTTCCAAGGTGGCAGTTTTTTGTACCTAAAAAAGGTGGCCCAATTTCTTTCCTTTCTGAATTTGTGTTTTATTACTAGGATGTATGGTACTCAAAAATAATTTTTTTTTCACAAATGACTTTGCACGTTCTTCTCTGCTTCACACAGATTATGAGCCAGCCTGATCATTCCCTTAGTAATATCACTGAGTATAATTCTTGCTGGCGTTTACAGATTCTCCTAATCATGGCATGCAAGGGCTGGACGAGACCTCAGAGGTCATCCATTCCAACACCATCATTTCACAGATAAGGGTATTGAGGCCCAAGGAGAGGAAGTGATCTTCCTGAGGTCGCACGGCTAGTTAGTGGAAGACTGATCAGTGCCATGGGCAAGGTTAGCAGGACTGTGCTAGAAATATGCAGTAAGCTCACCTGTCTAAAGCAGCCATTGAAAATGAGTCACTCCAAATCTGTTAAAATGCACTATGCCAGGACTCATGCTCTGAGGCTGGGTAGCAGCTGAATAACAAGAAAATGACCCTGATTGGAAGGAAACTGAGAACTTCCCTGAAGAGCGAACACGCTTCCAGACTCCTGGCACCTCAGACACCAGGCTGAGCCCAGGTCTCCTGAGAAGACACAGCCTTTCCTTTAGGCATGGACATCAAGGCCCCCCTGCAAG
Organism: Myotis myotis; assembly: GCF_014108235.1. NCBI lineage: Eukaryota > Metazoa > Chordata > Mammalia > Chiroptera > Vespertilionidae > Myotis > Myotis myotis. The sequence goes on from NW_023416315.1 coordinate 53,115,139, forward strand.
GGTAAAGTTATCCAGCTTGTGCCAGTGCCTGAGAGCCGATGGTTAAATTTTGTGAGCCAGTTGTTAAACTACTGGTAGCTCAAAATCAGCCATCATGGGAGCATTTATACCATAGAAACTGGTAAATGCTACACATCAAAGATGTTTTTGTTTCTTGAGAGCCGGTTTACCAACACAGCATAGACTCTTGTCCCTCTAACAGGGCCTGATGGCCTTTCCCAAAACTGAGAAACCCCTTCCCCACAAACCAGGTACTCAGAGGAAAACCCTAAAACAGAAAGAGCAAAGATGCAAGAGCTCTTACCTGGATCCCTATCAAGGCTACAAAAGCCCATGAGCTTTGTCCCTATTACTATGAGAACTTGGCTCTCAGAATTCCTTCTAAGTCTTCCACCTAGAATCCCAGTGTCCTGATTCTTGCTGCCCACAATAGCCTCTATTTTCAGCCCTGAACATCTACCACTGTATCCTGAGTCCTCCACAGATTGACCAGGTTGGGGCAATAGCAAGGAAACCAATGCCTTCTTTTCTTTTCCTACCTGAGCTGGAAAAGTCAACAGTTGCATTCTAGGGACCAAGGGACCCAGGCCTCCAGGTAACTATCTGTACCCTCTCCCTCTCCCCCCCCCCCAAAAAAATGATTATCCATTAAGGCTCTGTCTGAGATACCTATTTTATAATCCAGAAAGACGTATTTGATAAACCCATTTTACCCAAAATATACAATATACAATATACAAGGAAGCAGAATTCTAATTATCAAATGGCCACTCTGGGTCCTGGGCCTGTCACCTTTCCATGGAGGGCACGTCCAGTAATTACTAAGAAACTCATGTGAAGAAACAGCTACAAGACTCTGAAAGAAGCCTATGTAGGGGAGCAGCGTGACCCACAGTGGATCCAGCTGGTTTTTCTTGTCCGTGCCAAGCCACCTCTACGGGACTGACTGCACAAATGGAGAAGCCAACCAGCACCTCCAGTGGTTACAGCAAAGCCCTGGTCTGTTCCGAATGAGGGCGAAGTCTGCACGAGAGGACTGGTACAGGAAGGAGGGCCTCTGTGGCCCATGCGGAATGAGCTGGCCTGCAGCAAGGGATCTGAGATTTTATGGTGTGATGATTATGAGTTGAGGGACATTGATCTCTTGGCAATATATCTTTCATTAAGGCAAAATACCATTCTGGTTCAAACCTTAAATTCTGGCCTTAACTAAAGAATTTTCGTCTTTACCATTTGCTCTTATAAAAGGCCGAGCCACCACAAAAGAGTTCCACAATGCTCCAGCCTTCTCATCAAGAAAGAACCTGGATCCTCTCACCATACTTAGAAGAATCTTAGAACCTCTCCTCTTACCATACTTAGTAAATTTCAGATGGATGAGAAGGATCCATAGAAGTGGGAGACTTGTCCATCTTGCTTATGTATCCCCACTGCCTTGAAAGGGCCAGGTATAGTATGGACACTCGATGAATGTCAAATGAATGACTAAGAATTAGTAAAAGAAATCAACTTTTTAAAATGGAGATACCTATACCATCCTTTATAGAACCAAAGATAAAAATAGTAAAGGTAAAGATTGGTAGAGTTGATTATCTATAAATTTAAAACATTTTTATACAAAATGACTATGAATAAAATATAAACGTACATAACAAATGGAAAAGACAGCTATGACATATATGACAAGCTGTCATATCTTAAAATGAGAAATATATGATGAGAATGAGCTCACCTAAATCAACAAGATAAACATTCTAATAAAATGGATCTTCAAATGGCTGATTATATTTATATCTATAAATATAATGTAATATTAGTAATCAGAGAAAAATACAGATTTTCACCTGAGAAATTATGCAAAGGTTAAAAATAATGAAATATCCAGTGTTGGCAGAGTTGTGAAGAAGTACTCCAAACTCTGATAGTAGGAAAGGAAATTAGTACAAACCTTCCATAAAGTGTCCTTTGCAATAACACTGAAAGCTTTTGAAATGTACATGCCTTTTGATACAGAAATGCCACTTGTCAGAATTTATCCTTGGGCAGTCTTCTGATATAAATGCAAAGATGCATGAACAAAGTTGCTCATCATGGCATAATTTATAACAACAAAATTTACAAACAACCTAAAGAACCAATGATAGGGATATTTTTTTAAACTATAGATTCCTATATAATAAAATACTTTGCAGCAAAAATCAAGCTGTTGAAAATATTTAACATTAGAAAATGTTCAAAATATAATGCAAAATAAAAAAAGCAGTCTAAGTCAGTAGTTACAGTAACTCCATTTTTTAAAAACTACATGCTTATATGCACAGAAAAAAATATTAACAGTGGTCACCTATGGATAGAGAGTAGATAGATGATTTGTTTTTCTCTTTGTTTTGCAAATTTTCTACCTTGAGCATGTTTTTTCTTTGCCACTTGGAGGCAGCACAGGTAAGTGCTCAGGACCTGGTTTCTTTCCTGGGTCAACAACTTACTGGCCAGGTGACTTAGGACAAATTTGCTGTCTTCATGCTTCTGTTTCAGCATCTGTACAAAAGGGGTCTGGTAGTGTCTACCTTTTAGTGTCATGAGAATCACATAAAATCATCTCTGTGAACTACTTAGCCCAATTCCCGGCACAAAGTCAATGTCTGCTCAATGTCAGCTACTGCTACAGAGAAAATGAACAGTGACTATTATTTAAAAAGGAAAAGAACATATTTTGAGGTTTGGCCTTGGCCTTTAAGGGGTCTAACAGAATCTGCCTACCTGTCCAAAGACAGACGGGCCCTCCACTGAGCTGCTGGGTTGGAGGCTCCACCTCTCCACCCCTTACATCCCACCACACCCCACCAATATTCTAGCTCCTATGGCTACAATGTTTGCAGCCACCACAGAGCAAGGCCATCTCAGAATGTTTTTAAATCTCAAAACCCTCCTAAGTACCTCAGTGAGGACCCATCCTGGTCTGATGGTGTAGAAATGACATATGGTCACACTGCCCTCAAGTGCCAGGTCTTGCTTCCTGGACACCAGGAAGCACAAGGACGCAGCTGTCTTGGAGGTGACCTCCATTTTGTAAAGTCTAGAAGCCAAGTCAGCATGACCTGTCAGAACCCTGAGGCCCACTCTGCCAGAGACGGCGCCTGACACAGCCACCAGCCCTGAGCCACCAACACGGGCCTCCCTGCATACAGCAGCCCATAGCAGGGGGCTCATTCCCAGGAGAGTCATTCCCAGCCTCCTAGGATGTGGCCCTGTCTGCCCATATCCCATCCTGAGCTACTGATTTCTGCCTCCCTGCAGGGAACCTCTTCTCTGCCTGAGCCCTCTTATCAGCCCCACTCTCAGTACAGTAGCCGAGAGGCTCCCTCCAACTCAGTACAACGCCATTCCTTTCACCATGAGACAATCCCTGGCCATGACTCTCTCTCTCCCTAAGAATCACATGACATACAAACCCGTCTTTCAATATTAGCTCACACCCCACTGTAGAGCATTGTCCAAAGGCTGTGACACCATGTACCAGCTCTGCTGGTGGAACCTGGCTGCCATGTCCAAGCTGTGGAGCCCATGGGACGCAGGTAGCACAGCCAGGAGGGACCTTAGAGGGAAGGGCACTGACTCAGAGTTTACCTCCCTTGTGGCTAACACCCCTCACCCGCGTAGCTGTGCCATGAATCCGGCACAATGAGGAAGGTGCCGGTGGGGCAGCCTTCCTTGGTAACGTCTATTTGGGGAGGGAGGAGGCATCTTTCAAGATTTCACAGATTAAAATCACGATGGTATGGGTCCATTTGGCCCTCCTTCTCCACTGGGATCCCAGCTCCCCTTGCACAGAGAGCATTCAGAGGTATAGCTGCACAGTGATGTTCACTATTCAGCATCAATCCTCCCGCTGTCAACTGCCAGCCCAGACAGGAACTCCAGCTGACCACAGGACACCCCAAAACCCAACCTATAATCTGGCCCTATAACCTACCTTTGAGTCAGGTAAGGGATTAATGAGGGATTAAGCCAACTGGTGGAAAGAGTACAGACTTGACAGTCAGACACAGCTGCTGGCGTATCCACCCCTTTCCAGCTGTGTGATCCTGGCCAAGCTATTCACCCTTTAAAGGCCCCGTTTCTTCATCTGTAGGATGGGGAGGAAGAAACCCCACCACACAGGGTTATGGTGAGATCTAAAGAAGATAATGACTATCAAGCGCTCAGGACCTAGTGGGAGCTTACTGTCATTAACCACTCTGACCCCTATGGCCACGCCCAGCACACAGTGCAGCTACACACTCAACAATAAAGCCTGGAAGTCAGCGCCCCGCCCATTCACCTCTGTGCCCCTCACTTCCCACCCTGTCAGCCATGCTGGAGAGAGCAGACCCTTAAATATTTGTTGAAGAAATGATTTAATGAATGCCATTTGGTCTCCAAAATGTGCCTTCTGTATTTTATCATTTCATGAGTGATGTATTATTCCGTGACCTTTTGAATTTCCATGTAATCATGCATCTAGATTAAATCCTGATTTATTTCCATGACCCTGAATAGCATAGAGCTCTTTCCCTCCCCATTATCCTGCCTGTGTGAATACCAGCTCTTCGCCAAGTGTATCCCTTTGTGTAACCAACCACTCCAAAACTCTGTGGCTTACCACAGCAACGTTTCATTTCCCCAGTTCTGTGGGCTAACTAGGTGATCCTCCTGGTCTCACTTGGTCCCAAGTCAAGAGACTCATCATTAGCAGTGGAGCCCAGGCTTCCAGATACACCAGCCCCCGTAGTCCCAGAAGGCAGTCAGAAGCTCTGAGCCATCTGGAGCCCAAGCTCTGACACTAGCTCAGCACCATTTCCATGACATTAATCAGTCAAAGCAAATCCCAAGACTAATATGATTATTTTCGGGGGAGAGTAGTTTGGAGGGAAGAACAGATCCCATCCTGGATGGAGGGAGTTTCAAAATATGGGCCAGGTTTTCAAACCAGACCAAGTTAAAAGAAATACACAACTACCCCATGTAGCACACATCCCCACTGGAACTCCAAAAAGTCAAGACTGACACTGGGAAACACTTTTTCCACAATAGGAATTTTCAAGGCCATTCAGGGTTGCCTGAAACCTCCTCTCCCTGGGTGACTTCCTGTACTCTCATTTCAAAGCCCTGTAAATGCTAATGACCCTCAAGTTTACACCTCCAACTCAGCCTGACTTATATTGCAGTCCTGATTTCGCTCCCCAAACCTGCTCCATCGATAGTATTTCCAATCTCGGGAAAGGGAGTCAGCAGCTACCCAATGGCTCAGGTCACAAATCTAGTTTGTCCTCAGTTGCTCTCTTTCCTTCACCCCCCACTTTTAATCCATCAGTAAATCCTGTCAGCTCTACCTCCAAGCCACCTCTCATCTCTACTTCGTGTCAGTTTCCTCAGGCTGCCCTGACAAACTACCACAAAGAGGTTGGCTTAAAATAACAGAAGTGTATTGCTCATCGTTCTGAAGGCTGGCAGTCTGAAATCAAGGTGCTGGCAGAGCCATGGTGGCCCACTCTGCCATAGACAGCACCTGACACAGCCACCAGCCCTGAGCCAGCAACACGGGCCTCCCTGCATACAGCAGCCCATAGCAGGGGGCTCATTCCCAGGAGAGTCATTCCCAGCCTCCTAGAATGTGGCCCTGTCTGCTCATATCCCATCCTGAGCTGCTGATTTCTGCCTCCCTGCAGGGAACCTTTTCTCTGCCTGAGCCCTCTTATCAGCCCCACTCTCAGTACAGTAGCCACGAGGCTCCTCCCCTGCCTCCTCCTAGCTTCTGGTGGTGGCTTTGGCGTTCCCTGTCTTGCAGCTACATCAGTCCAATCTCTGCCACAGATTCTCCCTTTGTGTCTCTGTCCAAATCTCCCTCTTCTTAAAAGGACACCAGTCATATTAGATTAGGACCCACCCTAATCCAGTAGGGTGTCATTTTAACTTGACTACATGTGCAAAGTACCTATTTCCAAATAAGATCACATTCACAGGTACCAGAGGTCAAGACTTCAAAGTATCTTTGGGAGGGAGGCATAATTCAACCCATAATAATAATATAATTGCAATCGAAGCCACCATCACCTCTCACTGCAACCACCTCTTTACTAGTCTTCCTGTTTCACTCTTGATCCCATCATAAAGTCTTGGAACACAATCTAAACTACTCGCTTGACATTTAGTCAAAGCCCAAGCCCATTGTCTGCACAGCTTTCCCAACATGATTCCCCACCACCCTTCTCCTCATCCTCACACTATAGCCTCACTGAGCACCTCTCTGTTCCTGCCAAGCTAGGACCCACCCAAGTGAGACCTTTTCACTAGCTGCTTCCAGTGCCTGGAATGCTGTCCCTCCTATTCAATGAGTCGCTCTTCTTGTCATTCAGATACAGGTTTAGACATGACCTCTTCAGAGGTGTTCCCAGTCATTCTCTTTCACATGGTTCCAAATTTGACTCCTTATACAGCACCTACAATTATGTGATTTGTTTACTTATTCATTGATTTATTGCCTATCTCCCCACCAGCAGGATGTCAACAGGGACTATGCCTTCATCACTGCTCTATTTTCCACATCTAGGATAGTGTCTGGCACAAAGTAGATGCTCAATAAATATTTGTTGAAAGAATGAACTGCTTCTTGATTGTCAAGTCCAAAGGACATTTTTCAATCTTTTTCCTATAGAATATAGGACATTTGACAGAGCAATCACTCACTCTTCTTGGAATCTCTGCCATTTTCTCCCATACCCAGCCGAGCTCAGGGCCATAGTCTCCTAGTTCTCCCTGCTATAAATTCTGTCTCCTTTGCACACGCCTCTCCCTCTGTTTGTGCCTTTAATGGCAGGAAACCTTGGGTCCTGTGGCAAATGGAATAATGACAACCACCCCAGCCCAAGAATGTCTATATCCTAGTGCAGTGATGGCGAACCTATGACACGCGTGTCAGAGGTAACACGCGAACTCATTTTTTTGGTTGATTTTTCTTTGTTAAATGGCATTTAAATACATAAAATAAATATCAAAAATATAAGTCTTTGTTTTACTATGGTTGCAAATATCAAAAAATTTCTATATGTGGCACGGCACCAGAGTTAAGTTAGGGTTTTTCAAAATCCTGACATGCCGAACTCAAAAGGTTCGCCATCACTGTCCTAGTGCCTGGAACCTGTGTATATATTACCTTCTGTGGCAAAGGGGACTTTGAAGGTGTGATTAAGTTAAAGATCTGAAAATTGGGAGATTACCCTGGCCTAAGGTAATCATATGGATATTTATAAAAGGGAGACAGGAGGGTCAGAATCAGAAAGAAGGTATGATGACAAAAACAAAGACGGGTGATATGGCCATGAGACAAGAAACACAGGCAGCCTCTGGAGGCTGGAAAGGGCAAGGAACAGGGTCTGACAAAAGGACCACAGCTCTGCCAACACCTTGACCTGTGTCACACTTCTGACCTCCAGTACTGTAAGATAATACAGTGTAGTTGCTTCAGCCCCTAAGCTTGTGGTAATTTATTATAGCAGCAATAGGAATCTACTACAGTCCTCTTCCATTCTCTATATTCTCTTTGGGCAACTTCACCCATGGCTTCAACAACCACATATAACTGGATGTTTCTCCTCTGAAATTCAGACTTACATACTTACATGTTCAACAGTTTAACATCTTTAACTGGACGTCCCCTGGAGACCCCAAACTCAGTATATCCTCAGCTCAATCCCTTTCCCTCTCCGCCCTGACCTGTTTCTCCACCTGCATTCTCTGTCTTAGCTGATGGCAGTATTGTGTACCCATTCTCCCAAGCAGGGTACTTACTAACTCCCTTTCCTTCACCCCAGTGTCCAACTAATCTCTAAGTCTCCTAATTTGATCTTGTAACCATGCCCCTTCCTCTCCATTGCTTCTATCATAGCCTTGATGTCCATAATAATCTTCTAACTGGTCTCCGGGCCTCCATCCTTAAACCCCTCAAATCCATCCCCCACACTGCATTTTTCTTTTTTAAATACAAATATCTTACCACAGCCCTCCTTTCTAGATTCCTCTAAGATAAAAGTCAAGCTGCTAAATAAAGCTTACAAAGCTTCCCTGACTGCCTCCCACCCCTATCACTCCAACCTCACCTCTTCTATATTTTCATCTTTGTGCTCCCCCTCTGTTAGAAGACAGCAAGAAAGGAGAGAGGGACAGAGGAGAGAGGAAGTAAGGAAAAGGGAAGGTTTTCTGGGTCTTTCCTTCACTCCGTTTACCTCTCTAAAACCCCAACTGACTGACTCCCAAATCAAGAGGAGTAGAAACACCGCCTCCATCTAAGACTTTACCTTTTAGGGCACATGCCCAGGGTTGCAGGCTCCATCTCCAGTAGGGGCCATGCAGCAGGCAGCTGATCAATATTTTTCTCTCATCGATGTTTCTGTCTCTCTCTCTGCCTCTCCCTTCCTCTCTCTGAAATCAATAAAAACATATTTAAGTGAATAAATAAATAAGTCTATTCTAAAAATCAAATTCTGTTTATTAAAAGAAATAAATAAATGGAGAGGGGACTCTAAATAAGCAGGGTATGTCTGAGAAAGCTTCACTGGGGAGTTACTTTAAACCTGGACTTGCAAGTCCAGGTCATGTGAGGAAAGGAGAAAGAATGTTTAGAGCATAGGAAATAGTATGTGCAAAACCCTTCAGCAGGAAAGAACCTGGTACATCTGAGGAAGACAGAGTGTTAGCATGCCCCAAGTCCCATGAACAAGAGGGGGCGGTGGGCAGTAAGGCTGAGGGGAGGGTGGGTGGCATAAGGCTGAGGGGGTAGGGAGGACACCAAGACCTTAACTCTATAGTAAGGAGAAGCATCTTATTCTAAGTGCAGTAGGAATGCAATGCCATCTTATTCTAAGTGCAGAAGGAACACAATGCCCTCAGTACAGCCATCTTATTCAGCAGAGCAAAGTTTGTACAACCGTGGAGTGTTTATATTCACCCATTTTATAAAAGTGAATGGGAAATGAACACTGACGATAAAAACCAGAGGTCTCAAACACATTTAGGCAATGATGCAAGCTATTAGGCAGACTGAAAAGCTGAAACCTAGACTCATCTTTGGATATTCGTTGGATTTAAACTGACTGTGGGATTAATTGTGAAAGAAAAGAACAAAATTAACACCTAGAATATTTCATTGAAGATCATGTCTAAAAGGTAAAGTTTACCTTGGGCGTTCATAATTTGTTGTATCTCTGACAACAAATATGTAAGTCATCTTTTATAGTCATGATTTTAAGAATGAGAGAAAATAGGGAACTGCTTTAATACTTTCTACACATAAGTCTTATAGTTAACAGCTTGACAGAAGTTAGACTAATTTTTGACAAAGGTAATGTTTTTTTTAATACCTTCCCTTCTACACTCTGCTTTTCAAGATCAGCATTAATCCACATTCACACCCCAGAGCACACCCAGATGTATTACCCTCCAACACACACACATACACCCCTCCACCCTCCACCTCTCCACCCCTCCACCCTATCCTCCAGAGAAAAAACCCTGGAATGAACCACCTGCCTTCTCCCTTCCTGCATCTTATTTCCCCAGACCATGTGAAGGAACTGGCAATGTAGTCTGTTAAATTAATTCTCTATAAGAATGCATATGGCTCTCCCTTAAAAATTTGAATTTTAAAAGAGATCTCATGAAAGAAAGAACACCTTAAGCCAAGAAACAAATCTTACTAATATGCATTTTAGGAGTTCTGCCAATCTGGTGAGAGAGGTATTTTGTAGAATGGAAACATTTAGCAGCTCCCCTTCTGGGTACCAAATTCTGTGCCCACAAAGAAATCCACTTTATCATTAATAACTCCATCTAGTTTCATCAGTTATTTCCAAACCCTTTTCACCAAACCATATTCCATTTTGTTTTTAAAGAAAAAAATCAGCCCTGACTGGTTTGGCTCAGTGCATAAAGCATCAGCCTGCGGACTGAAGGGTCCCAGGCTCGATTCCAGTCAAGGGCATGTACCTCGGTTGTGAGCACATCCCCAGTAGGGGGTGTGCAGGAGGCAGCTGATTGATGTTTCTCTCTCATGAATGTTTCTAGCTTTCTATCCCTCTCCCTTCCTCTCTGTAAAAAAATCAATAAAATATATTTCTTTAAAAAAAGAAAAAAATCAATATTAACTTTTGTCACCACCAGAAGCTCCTAGAAATAAATTGCTGGAGAAACCAAGATGGCAGCATAGGTAAACACTGGAAATTGCTGCCTTGCACAACCACTTCAAAAATACAACTAAGAGACAAAACAGGCATCATCCAGAACCACAGGAAGGCTGGGTGAGTGGAAATTCTACAACTAGAAGGAAAGAGAAAAGCACACTGAGACTCAGAGGAGGTGCGGAAGTAAAGTGCAGAGGTATGGAGGTGCACGTGGAAAGGGCTGGCAACTGAGGACGTGGTTGTCTTTTACAATCAGGAGGGAGTCTCAAGCTCCCGACTGCTCTGAACTCCAGTTCCAGGTGAGTCTCTGGGGACCCACACTCATACAGGGAGAAACTGGACTGTCTGGCATCGGTCGGAACTCGAGGGTGGCATTCTCTGAGGTGTCTGTAGTGATTACCGGGACACTGAGACACGGGGCCTCTTAGGGTAGGACTGAGGATCAGCCATAGCTGTTAGCTCCGCCCTGTTGATTCCCTAAGACCCCGCCCCACCCAAGCTGTGTGCAGAGGCTTTTGCATATGAAAGGCCTGGCCCTTTGCAATCTGAAAATTACCTAACAAACTGCAGCTGGGTCAGAGAGACCCAGAACTTCCAAAAGAAGGTCCAAGGCCCCACAGCAGCTTGCATTGCTTCACAGCTGGGCCTCATCTGGGCACCTCCAAATCCCAAACAAAGAAGAGGAATCTGCAGATCTCTCCATAGCTCCTGCTGGGTAGCCTCAGGCAGAGGCTAAATTAGCACCTCATTAGAGATCCAAGAGCCAGTGTACCCAGTGGTCAGAGTGGGACCATCCAGATTACAACTCCTCAGATCCATAAGGAACACACTCAGGGGGCAGACTCAGTGAGCACCAAAGCCCCACTGAAGCAAGTCTTGCCCCATAAGGGTGTCTCTAGCACAGAAGTTCTCCCACTGTAGACACAGCTGATTCTCACTGCCAATTGGACTGGAGGTCAATTCCTCCCAGTGATACCTACAACAATCAAGGCTTAACTACAATAAGACTGTGCACAAAGCCCACAAAGGGGTGCACCAAGAGTGTCCACCTCAGGTAATTGGGGAGGCTGAGCCACTGGGCCCTATAGGACACCTAGCACAGAAAGCCACTCTATCAACACAGGGAAGCATAAAAAATGCGGAGACAAAGAAACAGGTCACAAATGACAGAAATGGAGGAAAGCAAACGACTGGATATAGAGTTCAAAACTACACTTGTAAGGTTTTTCAAGAATTTTCTAGAAACCGCTGATAAATTTAGTGAGACCCTCAAGAAATCTAGTGAGACCCTCAAGGATATGAAAAAGGACCAACTAGAAATTAAGCATACACCAACTGAAATAAAGAGTTCCAACAGCAGACTAGAGGATTGCAAGAATCAAGTCAAAGATTTGAAATATGAAGAAGCAAAAAACACCCAACCGGAGGGGCGGAATGAAAAAAGAATCCAAAAATATGAAGATAGTGTAAGGAGCCTCTGGGACAACTTCAAGCATACCAACATCCGAATTATGGGGGTGCCAGAAGAAGAGAGAGAACAAGATATTGAAAACCTACTTGAAGAAATAATGACAGAAAACTTCCCCTACCTGGTGAAAGAAATAGACTTACAAGTCCAGGAAGTGCAGAGAACCCCAAACAAAAGGAATCCAAAGAGGACCACACCAAAATACATCATCATTAAAATGCCAGGAGCAAAAGACAAAGAGAGAATCTTAAAAGCAGCAAGAGAAAAACAGTCAGTTACCTACAAGGGAGTACCCATACAACTGTCAGCTGATTTCTCAACAGAACTATGCAGGCCAGAAGGGAGTGGCAAGAAATATTCAAAGTGATGAATAGCAAGAACCTACAACCAAGATTACTTTACCCAGCAAAGCTTTCATTCAGAACTGAAGATCAGATAAAGAGCTTCACAGATAAGAAAAAGCTAAAGGAGTTCATCACCACCAAACCAGTATTATATGAAATGCTGAAAGGTATCCTTTAAGAAGAGGAAGAAGAAGAAAAAGGTAAAGATACAAATTATGAACAACAAATACACATCTATCAACAAGTGAATCTAAGAATCAAGTAAATAAATAATCTGATGAACAGAATAAACTGGTGAATATAATAGAATCAGGGGCATAGAAAGGGAGTGGACTGACTATTCTCGGGGGGGTGGGCAATGGGGTGTGGGGGGTGCGGGAAGAGACTGGACAAAAATCGTACACCTATGGATGAGGACAGTGCGGGGTGGGAGGTAGAGGGTAACGGCATAGCGTGGGGTGGGAACCGGGTGGAGTGGAGCTATGAAGGGAAAAAAGAGGAACAACTATAATAATCTGAACAATAAAGATTTAATTTAAAAAAATTAGGAATCACAAAAAAGTAAAAAAAATTAAAAATAAAAGAAATAAATTGCTAAATGTTGATTAAGGTGTAACTTTAATAGTTTTAAAGTGTACTCGTTAAACAAATATGTACTATGTGGCAGGACTGTCTGGAAGTTGGGGATATAATGATGATCAAGTCAGATAATGTCCCCATTCTTAAAGAGATTGTTTCCTAGTTCAAACTAATTAAAGCCAAAAAATCCAAGAGAAAATGGTAGTCTGAGGCCTTAGAGGCTCAGTAGGAACTTAAGACCTTAAGAGTCCCCTTTTATCAAGCAGAGAATGCTAAAAGCATAATAAGGGTTCATGTTAGGAAGAGCTAAGGAAATCCTCAGCCTCATCCCTCAAAACAAAATCTTTGAATAGAGGATCAAAGTATATGTAGAATTGTGCACCTGAGACCTGTATAATTTTGTTAACCGGTGTTACCCCAATAAATTCAATAAAAGGGGGAGATAGATATGGAATTACATAAAAGCACGTGTTAGGGGGAATCAGAGCTTGTTAAAATGAAGCTCCATGACAATAGAAAATGTAGGTCTAGATGTGGAGCAACCAGAAGCTTTATACATTGTTGGTGGGAGTATAAAATAGTTCAATCACTTTCAAAAACGGACAGTTTCTTTGAAAGTTATGCCCTACCTGCTTTGGCTCAGTGGATAGAGAGTCAGCCTGCAGACCTAAGGGTCCCAGGTTCGATTCCGGTCAAGGGCACATACCTGGGTCCGGGTGCATGCAGGAGGCAACCAATCGATGTATTTCTCTCACATGGATATTTCTCTTGTCTTTCCCTCTCTCTTCCACTCTCTCTGAAAATCAATGGAAAAAAATATCCTCGGGTGAGGATTTAAAAAAAAAAAGTTAAACATACACTCACCAAATAATCCTATCTTCGTATCCCTAGGTATTTACCCAAGAAAAAATGAAAATATGTCCACAAAGACTTGCACAAAAAATGTCCGTAGCCGGTGTATTCAAAATAGCCCCAAACTGTAAACTACCCAAATGTCCATCAGCAAGGAAATAAATAAATAAATTGTGAGATATTCATATAGCGGAATAATATTCAGTAATAAAAATATACACAATAAGGATGAATCTCAAAACACTGTGATAAGCAAAGGGGCTGGTCATGAAAGAGTACATACAATATGTAGTCCAGAACAGGAAAAACTAATCTATACTGGGGGGAAAAATCAGATCTGTGGTTGCCTATAGCTGGGGGAAGGTGGAGAATTGGTGAGGAAATGTATGGGGTACATTCTGCTTCTTGTTTGGGGCCATATTTATACCCAACTATGAACACATCAAACAAAACACTTAAGATCTGGGTATTTTATTGTATGTTAATTAAGACCCAATTGTTTTTTGTTTGTTTTTCACTTTCAGGCTGCTTTAACATCAGGTCAACAGTAAGGGGCACAAAAACATCAGCAAACACATTAGTTGAGAGGCTGCTCTGTTAAATGCTAAGGGTGTATGAGGTCTTGGTGGCTATCACAGGTAATAACAGGTTGGGTGAGATGCGTCTAAGACAATTTTGTGGCAAAATGCCTCTGAGATTCAAAAACAACTTGCTCACAAATAACCTTTTAAAAAAAATAGTTCCCTTGTAAGTATTTATTGAAAGTCTACCAAGGCCAGGCACTAAAATGGATGTTGAATACTCGGGCTCAATTCTGATTAGCTCCCATTCGAGTGAAGGATGTGATGGCAGCTATAAAATAAACGAAAATGTTAATGAGATAATTTCAGTTGCTGACTGATCACATACTCAATTTGTACTTACAAGGTTGTCTTGCTTTTAAGTTGTTTTCTAATTAAGATACAAAGTTGGGAGACAAAATGGTGTAGCAGGAAAAAGCGTGCATGGGTTGTGGCTGTGGAGCATTTGCTTAATTGCTCACTATAATTCCTGGCATCCAGTAACCTTTCAGTAAGTGTCAGTTGTCATTATTATAATTATTATTATGTCCCTCTTCTCCCTCTCATCTTATAAGTAAAACATGGTCTTTGATAATATATGTGCCATTAAAGACAAGTACAGAAATATTCATAACAGTTGCATTCATAATAGCCCAAACTGGAAACGACCCAAACAGTGGGATGGATAAATAAATTGTGACATATTTGTACAATGGAATACTTCCCTGCAATAAAACAACAAACTGCTGCTACATGGCAATTAATGACTTGGGTGAATATCACAGACATAATACTGAGTGACAGAATCCAAACACAAAAGACCACACACTATATAACTTCATTTATATGAAGTGCAAGAACAGGCAAAAGCAACCTATGATAACCAAAGTCCAAGCAGTGGTTCCTTTGGGCAGGAATTGTTGACTGGAAGGGGCACAAGAATGTCTCCTTGTATGTTAGAAATGTTCCTTACCTTGATGTGACTGGTGGTGACATGGGTATATACACGTGTAAAAATTAATTGGGCTGTTCACTACAGATCTGAGCATTTACTATACGTACCTTGCAACTCGCTAAAAAATTTTAAGATTATAAGTGAAATTAAGTTAAATAAAGAAGCACATTTAGAAATACGAGTATTTCATATGCACTATCTCGCAGTGAGTGGAAATGCTGGACCTCGTCTATCATAAGTAATTTGTTCATTCATTTGATGCACATCTCCCAGCTGCTGGGCACCAGGCTAGGTGCCCAGAACACATGAATGAACGCGACAACACAATCTCCATCCTTAAGGGCATCCTTGAAAAGAGCAGCCAGCCATGTAACCTACTACCCTAGGGCAGCTGATAACAGCTTCTCTAAATGTGGCCAGAGGGTCCTGTGGGCATTCAGTGACTTCCACAGGAGAAACCTTAGACCCAAATTCGAATCCAGTAACTGAAACATCACACATGGTCATCCATTTCTTCTGAGGAGCAACATGGGTAATACGTCTCAGGTCATGGTGTTTAACCGCAATTGACATTTATAGGTCATTGGTTGTGATGACAAATCTCTTTCTGGAAGGCTCCCCATTTGTGACAACAGTGGAAGAAAAGAGGGGAATTTTCGTGAACGTGGCCCAGCTTCCGACCTGCAGAGGAACATCCAACAGAAGACCCTTTGTTCTCTCAGCGGTGTCAGTGGGGTAGGAAGCATGAAACAAATTGAGCAACTGCCCACCGCCCTCATGGTGGGCCCCAGGATTCTGCCCTCAGGGTGGTTCAAGAGTGAGCCCCATGCAATATTAATGTATGAAACATGAAAAGCTCTTTGCTCTTGCCTCTGGTATGAATTAATAATTTAACACATTTCAAGTTTTATTTTAAAGGATCCAAGTTAATTGATGGTACGTCCAAAATAGCCCTGATCATCTTGCTCACTGTAGAGAAGCATTTTAACAACCCTGAGTGGCAAAAATGGGAACAAGTAGGGTGTCTAGGGTTGTTTTGCCTTACTTAAGAGGTCTGAAGAGCAAATAAATATGATCACCTCTCGAGAGAACAAGAGAAAAGGGACCAGGAAGACCAATTATTCCTGATGTTGTAATTCTTACTCCTCCTAAGTCCAAGCAAGCAATTATTCCTGCCTTTAACACTGACAAGGCCAGAACAGAGGCCCAAGAGACTAGTACTTGGGATCTTGATCCCACCAAAAAGAAAGGTGACCAGATGTCCTGGTTTGCCTGGGACAGTCCCAGTTACACTTGTTATAAATATCAATAGAGTCCTCTTTAACTCCAGAAAGTGTGCCAGTTTGAAAAATCAATCATATGTTCACCTTAGAGCTGGTGAACTGGAATGACACGCCTTTGAGGGAAAGGAACCAGGGTCCTATCATATCCTGTGGTTCACCTTGGACCTACTAAGCTCCAGGGCCAATAGACCCTGAGAGGAAATACATTGCAAAAGGCATTATGCCTAGAACATTACATTCTACCTCTACAGGCAAGAAAAACCTCACAGTAAAGGAAAAGAGAGAAAGACAACTACCCAGGGAGGCTAAAAGGGCTTGGCCCATAAAGGTGGGAGAAAGCTCTATCTATGGAGGTTGTAGGAGTTCCCTCAGGTTCCCATAGCAAATTACCACAAACTGGGTGGCTTAAAACAACAGAAGTTTACTCTCTCACAGTTATGGAAGCCAGAAGTCCAACACTGAGGTGTCGACAGGGTTGGGAGGATCTGCTCCATGCTTCTCTCTCAGCGTCCGGTAGTTTGCCAGCAATCCTTGGCATTCCAACATTCCCATCTCACCCTCCATCTTCACATGGCCGTTCCCTCTGTGTGTCTGTGTGTCTCTGCATCCTCTCCTTTTCTGATAGGAACACCTGCCATTGGATTTGGGGCCTACCCTAACCAAGGATGATCTCCTCATTAAGTTTTTCATTATATCTGCAAAGACACTTTTTCCAAATAAGGTACCTTCATAAGTTCCAGGGATTAGAACTTGGACATATGTTTGAATGGGTCTCAATTCAACCCACAATAGATGTGTACAAAATAGTGCATAGGTGAGTCAAAGTTCACCAAATAGTCTTTTTAAAAAACAGCAAAGAGCCTTTCTTAAGTTAAATCTGAGGGAAGAAGAAAAAGGACTCACTCCCTGCAGGAGAGAGGGCACAAGGGAACCAAGCACCTGAGGTGTGGAGACACTCCTCTGTGCCTGATTTCGTGGCCACTGTGTCCAAGGAGTAGAGGCTGGGACAGGTGACGGTCACGCCTACAAGGCTTTCCCTGGTAGTCATTGTTGAAGGCCTGTGAAGCTCCAACAGCGTCATGGGTCTGGAAGTGGCAGAGCTGCATCTGACACAAATCAACCTGCTCCTAACGCCGTCATACTTCTCACATTTTAGTCACCAAATATATGAACTATCCCCTCACACACTTTGGGGAGATATCAAAAAGGAGATAAGGCCCCCTTCTCAGGCCTCAGCCACCAGGAATGATGGGTGCTTCAACCTCAAATCCCCCAGGTTATTTCTAGACCAAGATCCCACCTGATCACATAAATTAAACACCAACAACCAATCCAGCTTAGTTTGTCCACTGTCCATCAAATCCTTGCAGCTGCAAATAAGACATAAAATTAAAAATTAAATTAAAAGATAACTTCTCATGTAATTGTCTTCCAGGGCACGCATGTCACTCCTCTGATCAAAAGCATCACTGACCATTGCTAAAGCAGTGTTTTCCCAACGGGTTTCATACACGCCCAGGACCAGGTGACAGGTGTGTGTGGTGGGGGTGATTTGGGGGGAAGATTATATTCAGAGAATGACATTCCACATTCAAAGAGCATATCTCAAAGGCTTCTCACATGTCAATCCTGCCCAGAATTCCTCCTCATCTCTTACATGCACCTTCCCCCCACCCCACATCTAACCAGTGTGCTAATATACTGCTTATCGTAAAGCTTTGACTCATGCCATCCCTCAACATAAAACACTCTTCCCAGTCCTATCCACTCACCTGCAAACCAGGTGTCCTATCAGACCCCCCCTCCCTCATGATATACTCTCTCCACTTCAATCCAGGATGGCCTCTCCCTTCTCTGATGACCTGATTGCTCTTTCACAAAATCATCTCCTAATGCATGTCTTACTCCCTTCCCATTCCCGACCAGCCCAAAGCCCTTTAGGGAAAGGGGCTCTCTACACCTCTCGTGGTGGCCTCCACTTAGACACTCAGTAACATCGACAAGGTTATTGGGGGTCCAGGAGAAGTCCTAGAGATGTGCTTATAGGTGAGTACAACTTTGTCTTTGGTTCATTCTTATTAATTCCCCGAGCTTCCAATGCCAAGAGACCTTCTCTAGCAAGCAGGTGTCCCTTGTCTGGAGAGCTGCAAATGCCTCTGTAACAAAAACCTCATCTCCCAGCAGGTTTCAGATGGCATGTGGGTCCCTGGACTTCACTTCCTTCTAACAGTTAGGAAGCTAAGTTTTTTGTTTTTAGTTGTTTGCCAGATTTTATAAGAGCCCTTCTGCCTCCTGAAGTGATGTATGGTATCTATGTTTTAAACTAAGCAAACTAAAAATGTGTTTTGCTTTGAGAACTTTTTGAAATGTCTGAACGCCTTCTGAGCTAAGTGGAGACACCTGAGAGTGTCCCTTAACAACTGAAGTTGAGACAGGAGAGCAGTTCTCTTCAGCATCAGAGGGAGCCGTGCCCCAGAGGCATTTTTTAAATTCCTTTAACAAGAAACAACTAATTAACATCCTGGTAGGGGGCATCAGATATTTTTTTATCCTTGGTTAACTTCCAGCAAACCAAAGCACAAAAAGGACAAAAGAGGAAAAAAAAGGAGGGAGACTGTAGACAGGTAATTCTGAAAGCCTTCTTTTTCTGTTTTTCTCTTCTGACTCTGTTTGGTGAGATAATAGGACTTGAAATTCTAGGGAGGAAGAAAGTGATGAGTAATGAGAAAGAACAGCTTTGTACTCTTCTTTGAAAGGTTTTTCTTTCACATGGTATAATTTTTTTCTTAGAAAAAATAAAATACAATACACATATCCCTGCCTTGCTTATGTTGCAATTTCAAACATTCACAATACTTAGAATACCGTGCATTAGGCTCAGTACAACAAATATTTATTATGTTCCCAGCACTGTGCTAGGTGCTGGGAAAACAGAACAAATAAAATGGGATCAACTTTCTCTTCTAGTGATGTGGACAGGCAGGTGCCCTGAGGGATTTCTAAAATAAGAGGAACACAGTCTGCCCTCATGGAGCCCACAGTCTAGGGGACAATGCTTGTCAATATTAAAAGGGGGTCAAGGGGAGAAAAAGAGAAGGTCATCGCTTCATACTGCTTGATAGTCATTCCATTTAGGCAAAACCAGACTCACTGGGGCAGAAGTTCATTCCTTTGAAACTTTAAAAATGAAATGTTTAATGTCACTCTAAGAAAGGAGAAGTAACCAGTACACAACTCTAACATACACACCTATCGCCGATGTCACAGAATGTTCTAGATCAAAGAATTACAGAGATCTCTAGTTCCCTCTATCTACAACCGACAAGTCCAAGGCCCACGAGGTCAGAGTCAGCCTGAGTTCTCAGCAGCCTCCAGTGCAGACCAGGGGATCAGACCCCGGTCCTGGGTCCCAGGCAGGTGTGCCCCACAAACAGTCATCCTCTCCTCTGCATGATGCTTCTTCCTTGGGTTCCTTGGGAGCGCAAGGGAATGATGTGAGGGGCCAAGAGGAGGAGGAACCACACCACCCCTGCCGATTCCTTCATCTGCTGCGAAAAGGCTTGGAGAGCAGCGCAGTCCTAGGGAGATCTTCACAAAAACCGACACCACAGGCTCTCGCGCTACTGATAAGACAGGGATGGTGACAGCCTCCTGGCCACCTGAACACCCATTAAGCACCTGAACACCCGGGAAAGCTTAGTTTTGCTCTCCCTACCTTAATTGATTCCAAAAATCTCTCTTCCTACAAGTTGGGCATAATTTCTCTTTTTCTGTGTATCTCTGAGAGAGCATCAAGAGACAGAAAAGACAGGCTGAGAAGGTGTGGCAAAACTCCATACACTCAGAAGAACCTAAAAACAAAGGGATGATAATAGAATAATTAAAGGAGGAAAACCAGGGGCATCATCAGAATGTTGAGCATAAAGCAGACCCTGGAAGTGGGCAGAAATTCAGACAGAGGCTCCTGGTTGACCCAAACTGGAAGGTCCAGAGTTTAGATTTCTTTTTCTTATTCTGACGAGTGTCCTTGATCCATCTACAAATGGGCAAGAAAGACCGTATTTGGCTATGGAAACAAACAAACTATAATGGCTATCTTTATAGCTACAAAAATAAGCTATTACGGCTATCTTTCATTCAGAGCCTTCAGATTCACAAAGAAGAAAAGTGGTAAAGAAAGAAGAAAAATAATGGACAAGATGAAAAAGGAAAAAGCCCTTATCCATAATTTTCTCCCCTACCATCATGATCTATTACATTCGTGCAATCGCAGTTAAAGCTGAGTCCACAGTCTCCACACACTGTGTTCCTGCTGGACCCGGTATTTCCTCTCCCAGGATGCTGGCGGGGTGCCTCTGATGGAGGTGAGGCACCTTCCCTATGACAGGATGGCATTTGTTTTGCATAATCAATATCCTTTGTTTTATAACCCTGTGTTCTTAGGACCCTCTGGGACCAACAAGCATAAAATTTGTATATGTAGTGGCACTTGAAAAAGATGCTACAATAATGGCCCATTAATAAATGCATTATCAATACCAGTCCCCTAACCTACATTAGACCTGTCTGCATTAGACCTTTCTGAATTTCAATTTCTTTTCC
Source organism: Myotis myotis (assembly GCF_014108235.1). Lineage (NCBI taxonomy): Eukaryota > Metazoa > Chordata > Mammalia > Chiroptera > Vespertilionidae > Myotis > Myotis myotis. Next base: position 53,135,996 of record NW_023416315.1, read on the forward strand.
TTCTCGATACGTCGCTAAAAAACCCCTCCCGGAGGCATATTTTTCCTCCTGAACCCTCCTCTTCCTTCATCCTTCCTTTTTCTTTCCTTTGTCCTGTTCTGCCTCTCTTTTCTTGCCAAACAAAAGTCTTATTTACTTATTAAACAAAAGACCTTTAATATATTATGCTTCCAGTTTTCCAGGGGAATTTTCACGCTTCTCTCATTTACTTCTAATAATAACGGATTTCTAATTGGACAGAGCAAATTAAATACCATAAATACAGTGATTTTTTCTTCTCTCCTCATGAACTCTACCAATGGGAGGAGAGAATTTAAAAAAAAAAAAAAAAGGAAAAGAAAGGAAGAAAATGTCACAGTTCCTTAAAGAGAACAGAAAAGACGTCAATACCTGGAAGATTACAACATAATTTTGGAGCGGGTGGAGGCGGGTACCTGACTGAAAAGGGCAGAGGAAGTTATAACCTCAGCAAGTTGAAAGGGGGATGTTAAAAGGAAGGCAGCAATTCACCTCCACTGAGTCCAGGACAGGCTCAGGCCCAGGACAGGCTGCCAGGTCCATAGGGAGAAAACAACCAGATCTTATACAAAGGAACAATCTAAGTGGCAACACATCACCCATGGATTCATTGTCTAAAATGTGAGACAAACTTAATTTCAGTTTAGAATTCTTTACCTAGCAAAACTATAGACCAAGAAGGAAAATAAAAGCATTTTCAAGCAAACAAGGACTAAAACTACACACTTTCTAAAGAAGCCATTCTAGGATGTGCTATAGCAGAAGAAGAAATAAACTAAGGGGAAAACAAACAAAACAGAGACCTGATATCTGTGGAGAAGGGAATTAACCAGGAGAGTGGTCCCTTCAGTCCTAAGATCACCACACTGCATCATCAGTCCAAATACAGCCAGCCCGAGGAGGAGAGAAGAGGGTCTGAGAAGGAGAACATGGAACTTAGGGATAATCTTTTGTGCTGAGGTGTTTGAAAAAAATATCGATAGAGTCCTGGCCAGAGGTGCTCAGTGCAATTCCCGCCCCTAGTGGGAGGTACCAATTAATATGTCTCTGTCATCTCTCTCTCTCTCTCTCTCTCCCTCCCCTCTCTTTGCCTCTCCCTTCCACTCTCTAAAATCAATGAAAAAAATATCCTCATTCCTCAGGTGAGAGTTTAAAATATGTATATAGCCCAGCCAGCATGGTTCAGTGGTTGAGCATCAAATATGAATTAGGTCACAATTCGATTCCCAGTCAGGGCAATATGTCTGGGTTGTGGACTCCAACTCCAGTGGGGGATGTGCAAGAGGAAGCTGATCAGTGATTCTCTCTCATCACGGATGTTTCTATCTCTCTCTTTCTCTCCCTTACTCTCTGAAATCATTAAAAATTAAAATACATACAGATAGATAGATAGATAGATAGATAGATAGATAGATAGATATTTGAGAGATCTATTAAAATCTTTGAGGAAATTTGGAATAGATACAAAAAATGCTGGACAAATTTTTTAAGGCAAATAAAAAGATATACAAAAATAAATCTAATCATAGCACACAATTTGGCTCAGAAATAAATGATATTTACATAGTCCTAATAATGTAAATACTGATAAGGGATTTAACCACAAATTGTGATATAGTTATACGGAAAAAAATTGAGAGAAGTGGATAAACAGTGGGGCCTAAGAACTATAACCCAATCAACTATGTTAGAAAGTTAATATGTAATATCTAATACTGTCTAAAAAATAGCAATATACATTATTTTTAAATATGGTGACATATGAGGAAACAATTAAAAACATCTGAAGTGACTGCTTCTAAAAAGCTGGCTTGGGAAATGGAAGGCAAGGAACTGGTGTTGTATGTTGGGGTTTTTTTGTGTGTGTGTGTATGTATTTGTCTGTTTTTCTGTAGGACACTTAATTGTATTTTACTATCACTGTTTTATTTTGATTAAAAAGTACTAATAAATATGTTAATAAAAATGAAATTAAATTGTAAAACTTGTGTCCCATTAATATACTCTGAATTAACATTTTTATAAAACCTGCAATTATCCTGTAAATAGTTTAATTATATTGTGTTGCATTTTATTAAAAGCATTTTATTAAATGTAAACATTTAAAATATCCCACCACTAAAAAAAAAAAAAAAAAAAAAAAGCTAACAAGAATATGGATGCTTTGTAATAGATGCATCTACTTATCTAATCTGCACAACAACCTGGTAAATTGCATATTATCATTTCCTTCTTTCTGCAGATGGAAGACAGAGTTTCAACTTGCCCAAGGTCATAAGACTGGAAAGAACAGAGTAGAGACTCCACCTGGGTCTCCTGCCTTCGGGTGCACAGCTGCCCACAGTGATGGCCACTTCTTTGTTCCAAGCCACAGCCCTCAAAGCGAATACCTGCAAATTTTACCTACAAATATGTAGAAAGACTGCCCTTCCAAGCTACAGTTATCAGATCCATTCCACCCCACCTCACCTTCCCACCCCTGTCTAAAATCTGACCACTGTACCATTACAACTTGGACTGTGGAGCAAAAGCAGACTGTGCCCACTAACACTTTCAATGCCGTGGAGATTGGCTCCGTTAACCAGGAGATAAAGAGAAGCCTCGTCCTGATTCACCAGCCATTCACCTGAGGAGGGGAGAGCCAATCCAAGGCCTAGTCACAGTCTGCTACCTCTCAACCTGCACATCTCTGGCTATCTTCACCAGCCCCTCCCTCATCTCACCCCACCCCTCCCAATTTTTGAGGCTGAACCAAACAGAAATTCCCCACTGAGGACACTTAGCAAGGATATCTGCAAAATGCATCAAATCGTGTTAATAAGAATGTTTTCTGGGTGGGTCGCAACTGCAGGCGTGGGTATCGCACAGAGCACAGACCTGGGAAAGGGCTGAGCCAACATCAGTGCCCAGCCTGTGTCCCCAGAGCTCCTAAGCCCCTCAGACCCATCCTAGTCTTCCACCTGCCAATACCTGCAGGCTCTCTGGCCATCAGAGCCCTCTGGGACCACACAGGGCATATGGGTAGTGCCAGGCCAGGCAGTTCATGCCCCCACCCCACAGGCCGGATAAAGAGCCCAGCACCGCATATGTCAACCTGAGAACCTGGAAGTGTTTTCTACCCCGTCTCCCGGAGCTCTGTGGTGGGACTGAGCCCCAGCTGCCCCCAGCAATAACCTGCCCAACAACTCACCCTGTGCCAGCTTCCTGCCTGTCCATCCTGCCCCAGGTGCTGCCTCACATCCTTGTCTCAGGGTGTACTTCTGGGGGAACTCAAACACAGGCCTATGTGACTCAGCAAAATGTCTCCACAGCCAACTGTGCCAGGTAATTGTCCTTGGGGACCTGCTCTAATAAATGGATAGGACTGACACATAATTAGCCCATCTGGTTTTTAACTCAAAATAAACCTGTTAGAAAGTAAGGTTTTCTGAAGCACCTTAGACTAGGCCCATTTTATTTTGTTTACACTGGTATGATCTTCACACCATTCCTTCATCACCCTTTCTTCTCTACAAAGGCAAAGTCCATCTGAGCACCAAGTCCAAATACACAACTTAACGAGGTCAGGAATAATGAGGGTTCGGGATCATGTATGTATTTGTATTTCCTGGTGCTGCCTCTTTAGCCGAGAATCCGCAAAATTGTCAGCCATTCGCTCCTCATGCAGAACTCATGCAAGACTCCAAACGACAGGCCCAGAGCGTCCTCAGGGGTCAAATGTCACCAATTTAATTAACATTGTCATCATCACCATCATCCACTGTCACAAAGCACCTACGATAGACTGAGTGTTCTAAACACTTTACGTGTGTTCGCTCATTTACCCTGCACAGTAGGCATTAGGATTATCCTCATTGTACAGATGAAGAAACTGTCTGTCACGCAAGTAATGGAGAAGCTGAGATGAAAACCCAGGCACCTTACCTACAGGCCCTGATTAGAAGAGTGAAGGCGGAGGCCAGACTTCCACTGAGGTATTTCTTGCAATACAATAGTTTCACAAAACTGTACAGGAGATAGTAAATATTTCACAAATATCCTACTCCAGCCATGGAGGCTCTGGAGGGGCCCCTTGATCCAGAAAAATATCTCTGAATCCCCATTTCACTGGAATGTAAATGCTGAAGAAATTGACTTCAACTCCCTAGCTGAACTGAATCTGTGATCCCAGCATTCCTCTTGCTCTTGTGAGATGATGAAGGTTCTCCCCCCAATCCTCTTCCTACTCCCCCTCCATCTCTGGGTCCTCCCAGCACCTACACTCCCACCCTCTGCCATGCAAAGGTTAGCACCCACTTTTGTTTTGTGCCAGGGCTGTGTTGGCAACAAATGACACCGCTCCCATTGTCTCTGGCTAATAAGAAAAGAAGAGAGGCGGGCAGCAGAGGTAAACAATGCATTCAATTATGACCAGCTGTTCAGACAAAGGTTTCTCAGTGGTTCAAACAGAAACAGGCAGCGGGATGGAGTCACAGGGCGCAGAATACACTGAACTTGGAGTTGAAGCAACCAGGGTCACACTCATTCCCCAACAGCAATTTCATTTTAGCAAAAAAACATCAGCCATCACATTAAATAAATGTTGTTAATTTGAATTTTATTGGTTTTTGTCATTTTATTTATCTCTTGGTTTTATGGATACATAAGAGCTTTAAGTCCTAGAAGTTTATACCTAGCATTATTTTATACATATTTAAATAAAATTATTTTAAAAATTTCAGTTAATTCTGGGGTTCATGAAAATGTTTCCCTTCACTTTTATTTTATTTTATTGTTTACAGTATTACAGATGTCTCCCATTTTCTCCATTTTTGCCCCCCTCCACTTAACTCCCCCACCCTAGCCAGGCCTTCCCCATACTATTGTCTGTGTCTGTGCGTTATGCATACATGCATTTACCTTCTCTGATTAATCTCTGCCTGTAACCTCCCCCCGCAAAGCCCCCACTGAGATCTGTTATTCTGTTCCCTGCACCATACCTCAGGACCTATTTTGTTCACCAGTATATTTTGCTCTTTAGATTCCATTTATAAGCGAGATCATGTGATATTTGTCTTTCTCTAACTGGCTTATTTCACTTAGCATAATAGTTTCCAGGTCCATCCATGCCGTCTCAAAGAGTAAGAGATCCTTCTTTTGTACCGCTGCATAGTATTCCATTGAGTAAATGTACCACAGCATTTTTATCCACTCATCTACTGATGGGCACTTGGGCTTTTTCCAGATCTTAAATAACGCTGCTATGAACATAGGGGTGCATATTCTTTCTGATTGGTGTTTTGGGATTCTTAGGATATATTTCTAAAAGTGGAATCACTGGGTCAAATGGTAGATCCATTTTTTAATTTTTTGAGGAAATTCCATACTGATTTCCACAGTGGCTGTACCAATCTGCATTCCCACGAGCAGTGTACTAGGCTTCCTCTTTCTCCACATTCTCACCAGCGCTTGTCATTTACTGATTTGTTGATGGTAGCCATTCTGTAAAGTGAGAGGAGATAACTCCTTGTAGTTTTAATTTGCATCTCTCTGATGATTACTGACACTGGGCATTTTTTCATATGTCTATTGGCCATCTGTCCTCTTTGGAGAAGTGGTCCTTTGCCCATTTTTTAATTGGATTGTTTGTCTTCCTGGTGTTGAGGTATTCCTTATATATTTTGGATATTGACCCTTTATCAGATAAATCATTGCCAAATATGTTCTCCCATACAATGGCTCCCTTTTCGGTTGTTTTTTTTTTTAATTAAATCTTTATTGTTCAGATTATTACATTTGTTCCTCTTTTTTCCCCCCATAACTCCCCTCCTCCCAGTTCCCACTCCACCCTCCGCCCTCACTCCCCACCCACTGTCCTCATCCATAGGTGCACAATTTTTGTCCAGTCTCTTCCCGCATCCCCCACACCCCTTTCCCCCCCAAGAATAGTCAGTCCATTCCCTTTCTATGTCCCTGATTCTATTATAATCACCAGTTCATTCTGTACATCAGATTATTTATTCACTTGATTCTTAGATTCACTTGTTGATAGATGTATATTTGTTGTTCATAATTTGCATCTTTACCTTTTTCTTCTTCTTCCTCTTCTTAAAGGATACCTTTCAGCATTTCATATAATCCTGGTTTGGTGGTGATGAACTCCTTTAGCTTTTCCTTATCTGTGAAGCTCTTTATCTGACCTTCAATTCTGAATGATAGCTTTGCTGGATAAAGTAATCTTGGTTGTAGGTTCTTGGTATTCATCACTTTGAATATTTCTTGCCACTCCCTTCTGGCCTGCAAAGTTTCTGTTGAGAAATCCGCTGACAGTCGTATGGGTATTCCCTTGTAGGTAACTGAGTTTCTTTCTCTTGCTGCTTTTAAGATTCTCTCTTTGTCTTTTGCTCCTGGCATTTTAATGATGATGTGTCTTGGTGTGGTCCTCTTTGGATTCCTTTTGTTTGGGGTTCTCTGCACTTCCTGGAATTGTAAGTCTATTTCTTTCACCAGGTGGGGGAAGTTTTCTGTAATTATTTCTTCAAATAGGTTTTCAATATCTTGCTCTCTCTCATCTTCTGGCACCCCTATAATTCTGATGTTGGTACGCTTGAAGCTGTCCCAGAGGCTCCTTACACTATCTTCATATTTTTGTATTCTTTTTTCTTTTTGCTTCTTTGGTTGGGTATTTTTTGTTTCTTCGTATTTCAAATCTTTGACTTGATTCTTGCGCTCCTCTGGTCTGCTGTTGGGTTTCTGTATAATATTCTTTATTTCAGTCAGTGTATGCTTAATTTCTAGTTGGTTCTTTATCACAACATCGAGGATCTCATTAGATTTCTTGTAGATCTCATTAAGTTTATCGGCAGTTTTTAGAAAATTATTGAAAGACCTTAAAAGTGCGGTTTTGAGCTCTATATCCTCCATTTCTGTCATGTTTCTTTGTCTCCGCATTTTTTATGCTTTCTTGGTGCACCCCCTTGTGGTCTTTGTGCACAGTCTTGTTGTAGTTAAGCCTTGATTGTTGTAATACTGGGGGTGATTTGACCTCCAGGCCAATTGGCTATGAGAATCAGCTGTGTCTGCAGTGGGAGAACTTCTGTGCTGGATCTCTAGGGCGGTGCTAATCTAGCCTTTGCCTAAGGCTATCCCGCAAATGCCTCGGTGCAGGGTGTGGGCGGGGCAGGTCCCGGGGGATCTACAGGGCGGGGGGAGTGAGCAGTTATGGCTGTTCTCAGTCCTGTCCCCAGGGACTCTGCCTCTCAGAGTCCCAGCAACCGCTGCAAACCTCAGAGAGAAAGCTGCCTTCGAGTTCCGACCGAAGCCAGAATGTCCCGTTTGAGTCTGGGTCCCTAGAGACTCGCCCGGATCTGGAGCTCAGAGTTTGAGACTCCCTCCCAATTGAAACAGACAACCGCGCCCTCCACCGCCAGCCAGCTCCTCATGCACTCCGCACTTTAGTATTTTACTTCAGCACTGCGCCTCCTCTGAGTCTCGGTATGCTATTCTCTTTCCTCCTAGTTGTAGAACTTCCACTCAGCCAGCCTTCCTGTGGTTCTGGATGATGTCCATTCCGTCTTTTAGTTGTATTTTTGAAGTGGTTGTTCGAGCAGCAAACTCCGGTGTTAACCTATGCCGCCATCTTGGTTTCTCCCTTTTCGTTTTGTTGATGGTTTCTTTTGCTATGCAGAAGCTTTTTAGTTTGATGTAATCCTATTTGTTAATTTTTTCCTTTGTTTCCCTTGCCCTAGGTGATGTATCAGTGAAAATACTGTTACATGAGATGACTGAGATTTTACTACCTATGTTTTCTTCTAGAATTTTTATGGTTTCGTGACTTACATTTTTTTTTTTTTTTGCATGTACCTGTCCAATATTTCAAACACCATTTAATGAAGAGACTATCTTTACTCTATTATATGCTTTTACCTACTTTGTCAAATATTAATTGGTCATATCGGCATGGTTTGATTTCTGGGATCCCGTTCTGTTCCATTGATCTATGTGGCTGTTCTTGACCCAGTACCAGATTCTTCAACACAATTCCACAAACATTCACTGAGTCCCTATTATATTCAACATGCTGTAATAGGTGCCAAAGAGATGTGACAAGTATGCCCTGGTCTCTGACCTCAAGAAGCTTACCCTCAGACTGGGGATGATCCAGCTCACCATCAAGGTAGACAACAAGAGGAGCCCCAGAGAAATAAATGTGCTGAAGGACTTCAGAGAGATGGGGTGTCCACTCCAATGGGGGCATTGGGAATGACTAGGCTCCAACTGGTCATTCCATCTAAAACAGGGGTGGGCAAACTTTTTGACTCGAGGGCCACAATGGGTTCTTAAACTGGACCGGAGGGCCGGAACAAAAGCATGGATGGAGTGTTTGTGTGAACTAATATAAATTCAAAGTAAACATCATTACATAAAAGGGTACGGTCTTTTTTTTTTTTAGTTTTATTCATTTCAAACGGGCCGGATCCGGCCCTCGGGCCATAGTTTGCCCACGGCTGATCTAAAAGGATACTCCCAGAAGGGGGAATGAGAATAAAGAAAAAAGGAAGGTCCCAACAGTCTCATTCGGCTAAGCAATGTCCTCACCTGAGCCCTCCCACTCCTTTCTAGTCCAATGGTTTTTAAGCTCTGTTATGTGGAGTCCCGGGAATTTAAGAAACAGATAGACAGTAATGGGACAGATGGGACAGAGCACAGGGCTCTGAGGGTCCCCTTCCCACTTCAGCTAGAGTAGCTGAGTTAGAACAAAATAAACTCCACTGTTAAACATGCATTTAAAAAAAATAAAAACCACTCTTGGAGTTTAACGCACCAGTTTAGAAGTTAGAGTCTTCACCTCTCACCTGTCAGATGGCTATCATCAATAAATCAACAAACAAGTGTTGGTGAGGATGTGGTGAAAAGGGAACCCTAGTACACTGCTGGTGGTGATGCAGACTGGTGTACCACTGGGGAAAACAGCATGGAGTTACCTCAAAAAATTAAAAATGGAACAGCTGTATGACCCAGTGATTCCACTTCTAGAAAAATATCTGAAGAAACCCAAAACACTGATTTGAAAGAATATATGCACCCCTATGCTCATAGCAGTGTTAGTTATAATAGCCAAGATTTGGAAGCAGCCCAAGAGCCCTTCAGTAGATGAGTGGATTTAAAAGCTGTGGTACATTTACACAACAGAATACTAATCTATACTAATAATAGAGGAATATGCAAATTGTCCAGGATGCCATCATAGTAACAGCAACAGCCAGCAGGCTGCCTAGAGCGAAAAGGCCGGCATGGGGGTTAGTGAGGGACGACCAAACAAATGAACAGCAGGTTGCATGGGGCAACCAGGCTGGCAGGGGGGTTAGTGAGGGACAACCAAACAACTGAACAGCAGGCTGTGTGGGGCAACCAGGCAGGCAGGGGTGGCAGTTAGGGACGACCAGGCCGGCAGAGGGGGGCAGTTGAAGGCGACCAGGCTAGAAGGCGGGGCAGTTAGGGACGACCAGGCCGGCAGAGGAGGGCAGTTGGGGGGGACCAGGCCAGTAGGAGGGGCAATAAGGGGCAACCAGGCTGGCGGGGGTGGGGGGGCAGTTAGGGGCAATCAGGCCAGCAGGCAGAGGCAGTTAGGGGTAATCAGGCTGGCGGGGGGGCAGTTAGGGGCAATCAGGCAAGCAGGCAGTTGAGCAGTTAGGAGCCAGTGATCCCAGATTGTGAGAGGAATGTCCAAGGAGTCCCAGATTGGAGAGGGTGCAAGCTAGGCTGAGGGGACTCCCCATGCACAAATTTCATGCACTGGGCCTCTAGTCAGCCATAAAAAAGAAGGATATATTACCTTTTATGACAGCCTGGATGGACATGGAGATTATTATGTTAAGTGAAATAAGCTCATCAGAGAAAGACAAGTACCATACGATTTCACTTATATGTGGAATCCAATGAACAAAATAAACTAACAAAGTAGAAACAGACGGATACAGCTGTCAGAGGGGAAGGGGATTTGAAGGTTGGGTGAAAAAGGTGAAGAGATTAAGCAAAGAAAAAAAAACCTCAAAGACATAGACAACAGTGTGGTGATTACCAGAGGGGAAGGAGGTGGAAAGAGTAGAAGAGAGTAATGAGGAATAAATGATGATAGAAGGAGACTTGACTTTGGGTGGTAAACACACAATACAATATACAGATGATGTATTGTAGAATTGTACATCTGAAACCTATATAATTTTATTAACCAATGTCACCCCAAAAATTCAATAATAATTTTTTAAAATAGAAGTTAGAGACCTATCTAGTCCTAGACCAGCTAGCCACATGAACAGGCTTTTGGCCCTCACAGGGCCTTGGTTTCCTCACCCTCATCTTTAAACTGTTCTCAAAAGGTCTCCAGCTATTCCTGCCATCTCAGAATTGTTAGACAGCTGGAGCATTTGCTGGTAGCCCATGGCCTGCCTCTGGCTAAAATGCAAAGCAAGTTTCCAGGTCACAAAATATTTCACCTCCTTTTACTCCTCTTCCTCACATGAGGAGCTTGAGGAAATAGATGAATGTGATACTTCTTGGCTACTCACACAGCAAATGCCATTTATCACACTGGCCAAGTAGGTGAGTGGCTACTTGCAGAACTGGACACATGGTTTAGAGCAGCGGTCACCAACCGGTGGTCCGCGGACCACTGGTGGTCCATGAGGTCTGAAAGGTTGGTGACCACTGGCTTAAAGGAGCATACTGGTGAATTCTCTGCTCTCTGATGAACAAGAGAAAGACCTTTGATGTTACTGGCCACACCTTCCTCCCAAGATTTCCTAGAGTCACACAGCTGGAGGTGAGGGAAACATAAATGTATAGAGAAGGCAAAGCAGGGAAGAGGAGAAATTACTGATACTTTGGCCTGCAACTATTAGTAGATTGTTTTATTTTGAATCTAGTAACTAAGCATAGGTAGGTGATTTCTAGAAATGAACTGCTTTGAAGTGAATAAATCTTTCAAAGTAGTAGAACTAGCCCAAAAGCCTATGAAATTGTCCTGTGTGAGTTCATTCATCCTGGCTACCTGCTACTAGGTTTATATACATCTGGGCAAAAACTAAAAATCAAATATCAGCAAATAGCAGGAAAAAATAATTATTGATTTTGTCAATTGTGCATCCTTAATACTTCTAATCTAGAGATTAATGTTTCTGGCTTTGTCATGAAATGCCAAATTGTTAGCTTCACCTACTTCTACAAATTAGTACACACACTTGAGTTTATTGAAGGGTATAATCAGAATGAAACTATTGATGTGGGCATCCGTTTCTAGTTATAGAGATGTAGAGAGAAACACAATTCATGACAGCATTCATTTGTCCTGCTCTTTTCCCTTCCAGGATTGTTATAAAGTATTCTATCTGAGGAAATGGTTGAAAGTCTTTTAGTCTGACCCTACCTCCTTCTCTTTAGTTTTTGAATCTAGAATTAACATCAACAAATCCCTCAACCTTTCAACATTTGTCTTCTTTGATTCCATGCAAGCTGGCTTCTCCACAGCTATGGCAACAAGCCATATTTAAGATTCATTCCCTAGACTAAAGAATTGCCAGAAAAGATGACATTTTTTAACCAATCCTGTATAATGTAAATGGAAAATTAACAGATAGAGGTTAGCAGATATCATATTCTTTAAATTGCAGGCCAAAGTTTCACATGCCTATCTTTGTCAACTCTTGCAAAATACCACAGATTGGGTGGCCCAAAGAAAGATTTATTTTATCACAATTCTGGAAGGTGGAAAGTCCAAGATCAAGGTTCCAGCAGGGTTTGGTTTCTGGTGAGAGATCTCTTCCCACTTGCAGATGACCACCTTCCCACTACATCCTCACATGGCCTTTCTACATGTGTGCACATGGACAGAGAGCGAGCGAGTGAGCTCTCTGCTGTCTTGTCTTATATGGACACTAATCCTTTTGGATCAGGGACCCATCCAAATGACCTCATTCAACCTTAATTACCTCCTTACTCCACACTGTAGCTTCAGGCTTCAATATAGAAATTTGGGGGAGGGAGAAACCAGACAGCATATAAATTCAGTTCATAATAATACCAATCAAGAAATTTATTATTCTCTGGAAATTGGGTAAATTATTTATTCAGTCAGTCAGTCAATATTTATCCAGTTCCCACTATGTGCCAGACATTTTCCTAATGTGAAAGGAAAAAGAGGGAAAAGGAGAAGAAATGTATGAAAGAAGGGGAAGCCTGAATAAGCATTCATGTCTTAACAATGACTGTTTCTCTTCTTCGTATCTTAAATTTTATATATTAACCTTTAAAGTGAGTTTACTGGCCCTCAAAACGCTGCCTCTACACATGAAGTATGATGCCTCAAGGTAGAAGTAGTACAATTAAAATGACTATTTACTTGTTCTCCCCAAGTTTTGATGAAATTGTACTAGTATATTACGAATTGTATTCTTGAACTTCAACTACTTATTTGTTTTTTTAAAAAAAGTTATTTCTGCCGAAACCGGTTTGGCTCAGTGGATAGAACGTCGGCCTGCGGACTGAAAGGTCCCAGGTTCGATTCCGGTCAAGGGCATGTACCTGGGTTGCAGGCATATCCCCAGTAGGAGATGTGCAGGAGGCAGCTGATCGATGTTTCTCTCTCATCGATGTTTCTAACTCTCTATCTCTCTCCCTTCCTCTCTGTAAAAAATCAATAAAATATATTTTAAAAAAAGTTATTCCTTCAATCATTTATTAATTCTGTAAGCCCTCCATTGAAACCCACAGTTAAACAGTGTCTCATACATAATGAACCTTCATACAATTGTTGAATGAATAAAGAAATAACAATAACTATGCACAAAATTTTTAAATGTTGTTTAAATTTTTTAAGTTGTTGTAAAAAATGAGCTCCTAAAACCCAAATACTATCTCTCCTACCATGTGCCTTCTTTTTCCTATAAGTTAGCTTTCAAAAATGGCATCGGAGTTTAATTTGTCTCTTGAGTAATAGATCAGAAAGTATGTTAACTCCTATTTGATTTTTGCGTAAGAGTCGATTTTTGATTCTTATGTTGGCATCATCAAAAACCACAGTGCCCAAGTGGACAGTGTCTTCCTCATTTCAGGTCACATTACTACCATCAGCATGGGTCTTATGTTTCATTCAACAATTATTTATGAAGCTCCTACAATTGGCCAGGCACTGACCTAGACTCGGGGGGATATAATGGTGAGAAAAAACATACAGTCCCTGCCCTTTTGATGCTTACAATCAAGCAAAGGAAGCAATCACACTAATAAATGCATAATTGCTAACTGAAATAAATTTACTAAAGGAAAGGAACCCAGGCCTTTGAAAACTGAGATCAGGTCAGAATTCAAAAGTCTTGTCATTGCCAATAACTACAAGTCCTCCATAACCACAATATGAGGTGTCACACTCTGTCCATCACCTCCAAATTCCTAGCTTTTATGCCCTCCAGTGACCGATCTCCAACAATCCTTCGATCCCACCAAGATTTATAACCCATTGATCCCAACACCTTTTCACCGCCCCTCATCCCCTCCTGTCCTTTCTTTCTACATATCCCAGCTTAGATGCAGAAGCCAATCATTATATCACTCATTTACCTAGACCTCCCATCCCCATGCCCCTCTCTCACTTCATACTCTGTTCTAGGAAACTCCTGGTTAACGCTAGCTCTTTGCCTTCTCCATGCTTTTGCCCATGCAGCAGAACACTGTTAGAGTAAAACACAATCATGCATACCAGTCTCATGTTAGGCCTGGGATCACAAGCCTCAAGTGGTCCCTTAATGCTGCCTGCAAGAATACTATATTTCCAAGTGCTCTCACTCACTTATGTTCCTGACAATTACTTCACATCTTTTCCTCCTCTTTACCTCTCCATCACCTGTTTACCCATCCTCACGCTCAGTCGATGATCTTGCATCCTGTAACACTGAGAATTGATAGCGTCTCTGAAAACTCTCACCACCACATCTGTCTACCTACCAGCATGTGTGTAACTACCACACACCCTACATTACCTCCTGTTGTTACAGTTGCTCGTGCACCTGTCTGATGCAGACTTGTGCACTAGATTCCATCCCTGTGTGCCTTTGCAATGACATCACAGTAAGGGCGTCTCCCCCCTCCCACATCAGCAAATTTCTCTTCGCTATTGGACGATTCCCATTATCATTCAAACACGCTACTATTTCTCCAACCTTTAAAAATCTCTCTCCTAAACCCTCTTCTCACTCCAGCTAATTCTCCCTTTCTCTATCACCTTTATGACAAATGACCTTTGAGGAGCTCTTTATACTCACTACTCACTCACTCCACTCCACTGTCTCCAATATCTCTCCTGCCTTCCTCTCGTGAATCTGCCCAACCTGGCTTTTGCTCCTCTACCACCACAACCTCCAAACTGCCAAACCCAAATGGGCAAATCTCACTCTTTATTTTATTTGACCAAGCAGCAATATTTGACACAAACCACTTTCTCCACATGGCTTCCAGAATACTGCAAACACCAGGATATCACTGACCCCTCCTTCTCAGTCTTCCTTCTCCTAGACCTCTTTATGTTGTAGTGCCCCAAGCCTCAGTCCTTGGGTCTTTCATCTTCTCTCACCTATTCCCTTGGGATCTCATCTAGTCACAGCTTTAAACACCATCTATGCTAACAAACTCTGAAACATATCTCCAGTCCAAGCGGCTCTGCCAAACTCCAGATACATATATCCAAGTGCCTACTCTGTAATGTCTAACTGACATCTCCAACTTAAAATGCCCAAAATTAATGCCCTCACCTCCCCAAAGCCTGTTCTACCCAACGTGGTTCCCTTCTTGGTTGATGGCAACTCCGTCCTGCTCAAGAAATAACTGTGGAACCTTCCCTGAGTCCTCTTTCTTTTATATCCCTTACACCCAATCCATCAATAAATTCTCTTCACTCTACCTTTAAAATACCTCCAGAATTCCAATCACGTCTCCCCACCACCACTGCCAACATGCTGGCCCAAGCCACCATCATCTTGTCTACATTGTGGTAATTAATAGCCTCCTAAACGATCTCCCTGTTTCTGCCATGTCCCCCTACAGTCTGCTTGCTGTCAACACAGTAACCAGAATGGTCCCAATGGCTTCCCAGTTCAAAGCAAAAGACAAAGACCTTACAGTGGCCCTCCATGAACACATCACCGACTGCTCTGCCTCTCACTACTCACTCACTCCACTCCACTGGCCTCCTGGCGATTTTTCAAAAGAGCCAGGCATACTCCAGCCTTAGAGAGTTTACACAGGCTGCTTCCTCACTCTTCCCCATCTTTCCCCAGAAATCTATGTCTCAATCCTTTATTTCCTTCAATGCCATCCTCTTGGTGAGTCCTTCCCTGTCCTGCCTATTTGAAATTGCAAACCAGTGCCCCCACTCCACTCTCCCTACACCTCTTACCCTGTTCCGTTTTCCCACAAAATACTCATAAACTACAAACACATTATGTAATTTACTTATTCTGGTTATTGTTCCCTAGCCAGCATGTAGGCTCAGCTAGGGCAGGGATTTTGTTTATTTTTAACTCATGTATCTCAGATGCCTAGAACAGTGCCTGGAACACTGTAAGCACCCAACAAATATATATATATTGAGTGAATACATGAAATGAGAGGCATAGACATCATTGCTAAATGGCCACAATTAAAATACACATAGTTTATCTGAAGGAGTAAAGATGGTGATGAATAGAAAGGACACATTTATTATCACATTTACACAAACATGTGTATCAAATTGTCTGTTTGTTACTTTGGAAAGTGGCCTGAGGCTCAAAGAAAATTCCAGATATCTGGTATCTCGAAGAGAGTTAGTTGAAGTATTTCTAAAATGTTCCTACCTACCACCCATCGACCACTCTAAAGAGTAAATGACTGTAAACTTGCCCGCTTAGGATAAATAGTGGGCATGGACCACCAAAACCCTAAATTTCTTTAAAGGTTCATGTTTTAGCTTTAAAAGTCAATACATTTTGCATTCCTCTCTGCAATGCATTCATTTCTTTAATATAAAAATGTTAAATTATTTAATAGTTTAATTACTTGGTTTGCCCAATTATCTTAGAGCAGAATTCACAAACCACAGAGGGCCACATTTGCCCTGGGCATCACCTCACATACCGCTAAGGAGTGGAGGAACCCCACTTTGAGAATCACAGGACACTTTGCAACTACAGAATAACTATGAGCAATGCAAAGTCAGATGGAAGCATAAATACAACCTGGCCTATTTCACAACTTTGCCTTGGCTCACCCTAACTGATGTTTTTTAAAGGTCCTATGAAAAAGGCTCCCTTGAATTAAACAAACTCTGTATACGTTTCTGACTTTGCTCTCATCGTCTTCTGATGACCAAACACTTTGTTCTAGAGCTACCCAGAGCAGCTGCATGTCCCACTTTCCCTCTAACATCCTCTGGCAGATCTAACTTGGAAGAAGTCATTCATTACAACTGATGAGAGAAATTCAGGAGGAGAGTACTTTTAATGAAAATGATATCAATGTGCATTTCCATTTGTGGCTAAATAAAGCAAAAGAAATAAAATGTTGCATCGTGTAGATAAAATGTTGGGGTGGAGGAGGTTGGCAGACACTGCAGTCTAGCCAGCTGGCCCTTCCCTCCCCCACACTGATTCTGACTCTTGGCCCCTCTTTTCTCGCCTCCCGTCATCCTCCATCGTGATTGTGCATTTAACGTTTGAACAAAAGGCCACGTTGGGGTCAGGGGTAATACTTTGCTGTGATGGTTTAAATCTGACTCTGACTCGTTCAGTGCACCTGTCCTTAAAGTCCAAGAAGAATATCCCCACATACACACCCCGAAAATTCACATGTATGAAGTCCTACCCCTTGGACCCCAGTATGTGACTGTATTTGGAGATCACCTTTAGGTTAAAATGAGGTCATTAAAGTGGGCCAGAATCCAATGTGATGGGTGTCCTTATAAGAAGAGGAGATGAGGACAGAGACACAGAGAGAAGACCAGGTGGAGACACAAGGAGAAGACATCCATCTACAAGCCAAGGATAAAGGCCTCAGAAGAAACCAGTCCTACCAGCACCTTGGCCTTGGCCTTTAGGCCTCCAGAATTGTGAAAAATAAAGTTTTGTTGTTTAAGCCACCTGGTTTGTGGTACTTTGCTACGGCAACCCTAGCAAACTAACATAGCCTGTAAATAATAGATGCAACTCAGTAACGATTGAAGGTGAGAGCAGGAAGAGGGGGGGTTGTTGATGATGTATCCAGATGGCAAAAATAGAGCAACAGGTGCAGGGAGAATAAAATCCTGGAAACCTGACTGCGTTTTTAGACCTAGAGAGGATCCTGGCTTTGCCATATAGTAGTTCAACCCTCACAATCCACTAAGGTATCCTTGCACATGAAGAGAAATTTCACCTCTTTTGCTGGCAGTGGAAGGCTTTCCAGAGTCCCACTGGAAGCCTAGATCAGCCTTCCACAGGTCACTGGGCATGAAATACAGGCATGAAAATGGAGGCCCTTCACCCAACAGCAGGAGCCAGGACAGCCCGCTTCCTGCGAGCCTTCAGGACGGCAAAGGCTTTGCTCACGGCCCAAGAGGCACTCCCTGCATCTCAGGAGGCCCGGGGTACACAAATCCTGTTTGTTTCAAATTCAAAACTGGTGAAATTTCTGACCTAACTCAGATTCAACTACCACACTTGTAGCAAGAGCTTGAAAAAGGCACGAGTGTATTCTCAGTGCCGCAAGGGTGGACAGGGAAAAAAGGCAAGAAACTAGTTTCTGTTTTGATACCCAGTTCCATAAGTGAAGACACCTCTCATCTCTCAACAGAGATTATGCAGAGGAATTGATTCCCCAAGGATCCTGAATCCAATCAACCCTGTTTTCCTTGCAATGATAAGGTTTACCAGAGAAAACCCATACTTCCAGCATTAATACAGTCTTAGTAAAATTTGCCAATAAATCTCCAAAGAAAATATGTCAGCAATACTGTTATTGAGTAAGTGCAACAACATATTGCATGGAACAAATTCTAAAAACACACCTCATTATTGTACAAATTCCCAGTCACATTTTGCCTGTGAAAGCCATGTCATAGCACTAGTCCTCCGTCCACTTGTGCCTAGTCTTAAACACTCACTTAGTTGTTCCATCAACATTTAAAGCACACCTACTTAGTGCCAGGCAGGGTGATAGAAATGGAGATAAACAAACAAGATAACAGTTCCTGCCTTAGAAGCACTCGTTATCAGGTAAGGTAGACAAATAAACCCACAGATTGTAATGCAGTAGGATAAATGCTACATTACAGGCAAAGAGGAAAGAAGAGATGGAAATTGAAAACAGTGATGCTTGTGTGCAGGATTCTGAAGGCATTCTGGCTTCTGATCAGAGAGGATGTGAGCCGCAGGGCACACTGGTTTCAATGCTTTGCAACCTCCACTCAGTCTGACATCTACGTGCACTACTTACAGCCCCTCATCCTGCCCCCAGAGTCCACGTCACAGCTGTGATTCAGCAAGACAAGACTTGCCTCTGCCTTCTGAAGTCCTCAGAAAAGATGAGCTGGTACCACCTGGGGAGCAATAGTGTTGTGTGTGCTTTCTCTCCACACTTGAAAGAAAACGAGGTAGCTGGGAAATGATAGCTACAGCAGTAGAGAAATCCCGCAAAGGGCATAAAGGGCTAGTCTGAGTGCCTTTGGGCTCCTGGATGTAATGTCCCGTGAAGCATAGGCCTTGGGATAGCTGAGGAGGGTGGGCTATGGCTGGAGAGAGCTCCAGATGGTGACTCCAGAGTCCTGGCCCCATCAGCTTCAACTTTGTCATCTGTAAAATGGGATCATACCATCTACCCTGCCTACCTTTCAGGGAGCTTGGAAAATCAAAGAAGCTGTGATAAGTGAAAATATTCTTAAGCCTGAAAAACACTGTGCAAATATGAGAGGGTTATAATTAACCTAGTCACAAAGCTGCCATAGGGCCCGATTAAAATACACCGTACCCCTCTGGATCGACAAAGTGTGAATATGGTTAAAAAATAGGGACAGCTACTCCCAAACAGAGACAGTTGGTGTGTGGGCAAACCCCGACAAGTATTTTCTATGCCAGGAAACCTGCATATGCTCAGAAACTAGCACGTTCTGTTGGCCTTATAGCAGCAATGTAGGAGAGCTCGAAAGCTGAAATCTGCAACGGGCAACACCACTGCCAAACACAACTGTCCCAGCTCCCAAGGAGTGTGCTGCACACAAACCCCTAACGGTGGAATAAAACAGACCAGAGCTATTAGACAAAGGAAACCCAGAGGACATACGCATGATCAATGCAAACACAGCCTCTAGCAAAATGTCCATGTTTTGAACACTGATATGCTGAACACTTATATGCTGAAACTTAAC
Organism: Myotis myotis; assembly: GCF_014108235.1. NCBI lineage: Eukaryota > Metazoa > Chordata > Mammalia > Chiroptera > Vespertilionidae > Myotis > Myotis myotis. The sequence goes on from NW_023416315.1 coordinate 53,155,419, forward strand.
CCTCAATGAGATGGTAGTAAGAGTAGGGCCTCTTGGAAGTAATTAGGTTATGAGGGTGGAGCCTTCGCCAATGGAATTAGTGCCCCTTTTGACAAGGCCAGAAAACTCTCTCGTCCTCGTGCAATGTGAAGGCAGTGAAAAGATGGCAGTCTATGACCCAGGAAGTGAGTCTATGACCTCACTAGCTGTCGAATCTGCTGGCATCTGGATCTTGGACTTCCCAGCCTCCAGAACTGTGAGAGATAAATGTTTGTTATGTAAGCTACCCAGGAACCTGGTAGTGTTATAGCAGCCTGAGCAGACTCAGACACTTACCTATACATTTCAAAGCCTATGAGTAAAACCCCATTAAAAAATAAATAAATAAAACTCAACCAAGGACATGTTTATTAATTTTAGAGAGAGAGGGAGAGAGAAACATCAGTCAGTTGCCTCCCATACATACCCTCATCAGTGATCAAATCCACAACCTAGGTATGTGCCCTGACTGAGAATCAAACCGACAACCTTTTGGTGTATGGAATGACACTTCAACCAACTGAGCGTAAAAACACTTTTTAATAAGAGTTCCCAATAGTAAAACTATTTCTACAACCTGACGAATGATTCACAAAAATAGTACTTTTTCTATCTGATTACAGTAAATTTTCCAATACAATGAATGCTTTGTTTGGCTGAACCATTTAATAGTCATTCACACTCTCTAATGAAACTACTAATTACAAATTCTCTGTATTGTAGGCAATAAAAGAGGGTTGCTAACCTCTTCACAGTGCCTTAGTCGTGCCATCAAGTAGCAATTACTCTTCAATGGTCCTCCCCCTTTTTCACTGATTCTCACCTCAAAAATTCCAACCAAACCCACTAAAAACTGAAACTCAGTCAAACATAAAGGTAAGCAAACACTAATACACAACTCCTACATACATTACCCAGGAACTAGAGGAAGAAAAATAAGTAATGGCAAGGATCATAGGAGACCCTCATATTCAGATTATCTCTTTGCACTGGCTAACACAGGAAGAGCAGGGCTTTGGCTCTCTGCAGAGCTAAAAACGTAATTTTTAGTAATGTGGTCATTAAAATTAAACTCTATCACAACAAAAATATTTGATAGCTGATAGAGTCTATTGTACCAGAACACATCACCTATACTTTCATTTCTATATAGCTACCTGTCCTTTATCAGCCTCAGCAGCTGCTGTCACCAAACAAAATAAGAGGGAGCACCAAAACATGTTGAGATAGGTTTATCTCAGGCTTGTTACCATCACAGTAGCTTCCAAGCCACGAGAACTATCTTGGAGAAGCTATACACCCGATGCCCTAAGCTCCAAGGGCATCTGTCTCCACCTGTACCAGAGAAAACACAAGTTAATCACTGCAACCATTTCCACTGAGGCTCTTTAAAGAGCAGTGTCTGCAGCTGAAGAAATCAACGTTTACCACGTGAACATAAGCAAAAAGACAGAAAGAGGTGAAAATCTATAGTTAAAACAAAGATCACAGGAAATGTTTTGTTGTAGTTCATTAATTAATTAATCAAGAGTTAGACAACAGGCAACAGATTTGGAGTAACTTTTGCCAAACCCAAATTAGGTTCAAAGAGCCAAAATATTTTTCCCAGATTCGCAGGTTATGGACTTAGAATTTGGTGACTTATCTAATATTCCAAAGAAGGTATGCCAAAGGATTTATTTCAAATCAAGCTTTTGGAATTTAATCTTTTTCTCCTTTCAAAATATCTATAGAACGTAGTAAGAGCTTTGAGGGCACTTACATCACAATCTGTCTACTTATAACGTAGCCAAACTATTTAAAGTCATCTGTTTGTTTAAACCAACACCAAAATGTATACACTCAATTGATTGTACCTTAAAACACTTTAATGCTTTTACCTCTGAGATCTATGTAATTATTCCATTGCTCAAAAACATTCCTAGAATGCTTCTTTTGGGATAATTTTTAGAATACGTTTATGAGGCACTCAAGAAAATCAGTTGATTGTTATGTACTATACATACATTTGCATTCATGCAAACACAGTCGACCTTCATTGTATCTACAGAAGACATCAGAGTAAATAGTCTAAACATAATTTCTATTTGGTTGAGCATGCTTTTGTGTATTTATGTTAGAATATAGGTGTTTTGGAACTTCTGTAAATTTGTGTCCACTAAAATAACAGTCACAGGATGATTTGGGAGCCGGATTGAATCAGGAGTATCAGGGAGGCTGACCATTCCTCCTGCACTGCCCAAAATCCAGCCTGCTCTCTACTCCAAGCTGGTTCTAGAAAATGCTAGCATCTCTCACACTTTGCAAGAAGAAGGAATGAGTGAGTGTGTGCACTTACACAGAGCGCCGAGTGAGAACTTTCAGAGAGAAAATGGTCACTCAATCAAAAGATCCAAAGGGCCTTAAAAATGAACCCACTCAGTTATTCCCAATCCAGCCTTATGGTAGAGCACCCGGCCTTCTTATAACTTCTGTATAAGAAGTTATAGAATCAGGGGTCTGAGAATCTGCATATTTTTAAACTGCCCACATGAGAATAAGTGAATTAAGAGACACCGTTTTTACTTTATGACAAAAGCTGTAAGGCAAAAGGCATTAACACCAGGTGAGTAACCCCAGGTGAGTGGCAAAGCTGGAAGTAGGAGCCAATGCTTTGACTCAACCTAGCACAATGAGGTCAATTAAACACTCACCAATAGCTGAAATTAAGGACAATGGCACATTTATGCATTGTCCTTAATTGACACATATGAAATTGTGATTTGCTATGGATCTATAGCAGTGTAAATCAAGCTTCTGTGCCCAATCAAGGAGTTAGGACCCTACTGAGTATGGGAGCTCTCTGGTGATCTGCATCTCTCTTTGAGAGGCCTCAGTTATGGCTCTTTAACAATAAATTGCTAGCCATATTTCATTCCATTCAGCAAGTTGACAATTCAATTCAGAACGAATTAATGTGTAAATGCTTAATCATAACTAGGCAAGTAAGAAAGGGGAGAAGGGAGCTATTTATAATGATGTTAGAAAATAATGTGACCACAAAATACTCATCCCACCTAACACCTAAAACTTCACATTAGAAATGTATTCCTTTAGCTTAAAGTTTAGTCTTTATATCTGTAGCAAGTTCCCTGGGAAGGGCCAGGCATTGAGCTTTATTGGTCATTTACACCTGATAGTAAAGGATCTGCTCAGACTCTTTCCTAAGATGAAGGGCTATGATAAGAAGGAAGGTAGCGGAAAGGACTTCTATCAAGGGAGGAAAAGATTCGGAACAGGGAGACAGGGGTCTCCAAAGACAAACTCCACAGATGTCCCTGGATCCAGTTCTGCTGTAGATGGCACTGTGTGGTCAAGTTAGCTTTAGCAACGTTGAAAGGTTTTATTTTGGATTTTTAAACAATTTTTTTGTTTGGTTTGGGTTTTGTAAATATAGGTGACCAAGATGGGAGGCAAAGACAGATTACTTAAAAAGCAAATTTCATCTGAAAGGTAAAAACACAGCCCAGGAGATATAACAAACAGGAGACTCCCAGATATGTGCTTGCCCGTCCGGCATTCCTGACCACAGATATCATTTTGGCAATTATCTAATGCAGAGACCGACATACAAATGATCCTGTTTAATCCATTCTATTTTCTTTCAACTTTTAAATGTAATAGTAGTCAACACTTGCTATGTGCCAAGAGCTGCTCTTGGGTCTTTACTTGTATAAACTCAACCCTTACAATAATTCTATGATTAAAAATAAAATCTTCACTTTACAGATAAGGAAACTGAGGTCTGAAAATGTTAGGTAACTTGCTGTGTGCTGTGTGCTGAGGGTCACACAGGACATAGTGAAGCTTGAATTTGGAAGCAGTATAACTCCAGAATCTATACTGTTAACTGCCTACATTCTAATGAAGATATTTAAAACAGAAGCCTAGACAAACCACTTTACACATGAATTTTTTAAATTGGATTGACAGCAAACGTATTTTTTAAATTGTGTTATGATAATTGAGAAAAGGGGAAAATAAATAAATTTTTAAAAATATAAAAATAAATTGTGTTATGATAAACCTGATAAGCCTTGGATTTAAAATTCTAAGGCCTTTAATGGAGCAGTTTTGTATTTAGTATAGTGTGAGTGATTAGCATTAGAAGAACATTGGCATTGTAGAAATTTTTCAGTACCAAAATTTCAAGTGCCATAAGCTCTAACTTCAAGCGAGTGAGTGAGTAAAAGGAGTAATAAATTGGAGTGATGCCTCCTGGCTGGGAAACAGTCACTGGGAAGGGAACTTGCAGCATGGAGCTTTTCTGATAAAGTCATGAAACAATAGAAAATCATGAGTAGAAAATTTTGGCAAACCAAGATAAAAAAAGTCTGGCCCTGGCCAATGTTGCTCAATGTTGTGGTTAGAGTGTCAGCCTGCACACTAAAGGGTTGCGGGTTTGATTCCCAGTCAAGGTCATGTACCTAGGTTGGGGGTTCACTCCCCAGCTCCAGTCAGGGCACATGCAGGAGGTAATCAGTAGATGTGTCTTTCTCACATCAATGTTTCTCTCTCTCTCTCCACTCCTCCCTCCCTTCTACTTTCTCTGAAAAGCAATGAAAAAAATATCCTCAGGTAAGGATTAACTCAAAAAAATTTAAAAGGAAAGAAAGGTCTGATTGTTTAAGAAAAAAATAACTATCTAATGGATAATCTCTAAAGGAAGAAATACTGCACACACTAAAGGTAATGAGATTTGAAGGAGGAGACTGAAATTTTAACACGATGAAAATGATAAATTTGTCAGGACCATGGATCAAGGCCATCATCAGCACTTGCTTTTCCCTTCATCCATCTTTGACAATACTTAAAAATTTGGAGGAAAAGATACTGAATAATCCTTTATTTCTTCTAACCACATTACAAATGCATCCATCCTATATAATAAAAGCCAAACATGCAAATCGAATGAACGGTGGAATGACCAGTCGCTATGACACGCAGTAACCACAGGGGGCAGGCGCTCAAACACAGGAGCTGCCCCCAGCCCACAGGCCCCAGGCTGGTCAAGGCAGATGCCAGTAGGGGGCCCCTGATTGCCCTGCTGGTTGCCCCGCAGAGGGAGGTGACTGGCAGTGGCGGGGGTGGGGGAGTTAGCAGGCAGTGCCAGGCCAGCCAAGGCAGGTGCCAGCAAGCGGCCCCCCACAGATTGGCTCTGATTGCCAACCAGGCCTAGGGACCCTACCCATGCATGAATTTCATGCACCGGACCTCTAGTATGAATATATAAGTGAATGAAACACCATTACAATGCTGGTATTGGTAGAAGGCTCTAGCATTTATTATGCCAACCTGGATGTAGAAAGTTTACATGGTATCGTACTGGTTGCTCTAATCTAGGTTTTCATATCAGAGTTAAAAGGGGATGCATTAAATTATCACATACATGAGTAAATAATGAAATGCTGGCTACTTTACCAGATAAACTCTACAATCTCATTGGCTTAAGAAGTTTAATTTTTGCTCACTAAATTCTGATTGGCCAGCAAGACAAAAGAGACCACTGTTCCCTGTCATTTAGGGACTCGGACTTCCCAAGGCTTTGCTATCTTCAATCCTGGTTTCCACCATTACCCAGAACGTGGCATCCAGACATAAGATAGAAGAAAGTAGGGGATCACAAAGAAGGATTTTATGAGGCAGACATGGAAGTGGAATATATCTCTCATATCCACATATCATTAGTCAGAACTCAGTCATATGGCCACCCCTAACTGCAGAGAATGCTGGGGAAAAACGGTCTGGCTGTGCACTCATAAGAAAAGAGAAATAAGTTTTGGTGAACAGAAAGCCACTCTTTGTAGGGCAACCATCTGGCCTACACAGTGCATTTTAAAGCAGAATGTAACGAAATATTTAAAATGGAATCCTACTCTATCAAACTATTTCCCCCTCCAGTTTGGGGAAATGCCAATTATAAGGATCCAGAGCAAGAATGTGGCCAAGAGGCTAATCATGTTGTAAGAAATGAGTTGTGAGTTTCTTCCCCTCTAGGTACCATGTCTGAGCTATTGATGACAGCGGGGAGATATGACTTGGTTGCCTTGTGCCACCACCAACACTTGCTCTTCCTTCCCGTCATCCATGTGATGCAAGGTAGGAGTTCAAAACAGGCAAATACACAGGCACTTCCCCAATTCAGCCAGCACTAGGAGACAGAATCCTGAAGTGTGGGGATTGAAAGAGCACAGAAAAAGACAACAGTCCTGGGATAACCATACTACTATTCGCGAGTCTGGCAACAGATGAAAATCTTTCCTGACTCTCAGGCATCTCGTGTAAAATGGGAATAATCATTCCTGCTGTATATGCTCCCCACACATGGGTGAGGTGGTCAGAGTTCAACTGATGAAAAAAAGTACCAATGGAAGGATATAACAGAGAATAAACAGCTACTGAAAAGACAGAGAGCAAGTAGGTGATAGAAAAGAGAGCAACCTATTGAATAAGCCTATTGTTGTGATAGTTTTGGAAGAAAGTGGCAATAACCTAACAGGAAAAAAAATTATAAGCTATAAATTTTCCAAGAGCTTGAAAAGACATAAAACTGGTTATGACACACCCCTTGAAAGATATTTTATGGAAATTCAGAACTTACTCGAATATAGCTGGAACCAGACATACTCCCAGGCACAAATCCAAAGGGTAAAGAAAAAAAAGTCAAAAGCTAGGTGCAATTAGAGGTAGCAATGAATGACATTTTCCACATCGTTTCCAAATTGGGACCACTTTCCTCCCAATTTGAGTAGGAGGCAAAGGTGAAATTATATACCACCTGCTCCACTAACTTGCACCTGTTACTCTGTGTCTAGAACTTACACAGTTTTTCTTATAATTTTGAGTCCTTACAATACCCAAGGAAGAAATAAAAGAGGCTAATAATACCCATACCGTCTCAAAAAATGTGCCGACAAGTGATTGCCTATAAATGTGGCTCATAATTTTTTTTTACAATATCTAGACTCTCCCCCGCCCCCAAGAAATGAAGATTTTTGTGACTTTAATTCCTACATGTAGAAAATATTTGTTGCTGAGAAGTTACCAGAAATTCTTGGGCTTTGTTTTCCAGAGACACTTACAGTATAATAAACAAAGAAGACTAATTCTGCACCATCATAGGTCTTCTGTCATTTAGTCAGTGGCTTTGAAACACAGACACAGTGCAGCAGTTTTAGGATGACAAGGCAAGAATGAGCCTGAAAATAAAGCAGCTTTATCTAAAAAATGACCTGAATGTCATCAGAGCCAAAACACCCTAAGATTCTGATTAGAGTGATGCCATTAAGTAGAAAACTGCAGAACCATTGGTTAAGGATCCCTGCAGCAGCTAATAAGAGAGGTTTGAGGATAGGCTGTCCTTTCCTTTAAAAATGAAACCTTTTCCCCTGGCCAGTGTGGCTCAATTGATTGAGCATTGTCCCATGCACTTGAAAGGTTGCTGATGCAATTCCCATTCAGGGCACATGCTTGACGGTTAGGCAACCTATCAGTTTCACTCTCACATGAATGTTTCTCTCTCTCCTTCTCCCTTCCTCTTTCTCTAAAACGCAATTTAAAATCTTTTTTTTTTTAATGAAACCTTTTTAAACTTTTCAGAGCTCCATACTTCAAGACATAACATATCACATTCCAAATAACACCTGAGGGTCCATTGTCTCAGAATGCCCAACGGATCACCTGCCACCTTGTGCAAAGAACAGTTGGGCTACTCTAACGATTTCCTTTTTATAAAGCAGAGAGCAAAGCCAGCATGCGTAACAAGAATGTAGTTCAGCCCGGCCAGTGTGGCTCAGTGGTTGAGTGTCGACCTATGAACTGTGAGGTCACAGTTCAATTCCTGATCAGGGCACATGCCCAGGTTGTGGGCTTGATCCCCAGTGAGGGGCATGCAGGAGGCAGCCAGTCAATTATTCTTTCTCATCGTTGATGTTTCTCTCCCTCTCCCTCTCCCTTCCTTTCTAAAGTCAATAAAAATATTTTTTTTAAAAGAATATAGTTTACTCTCCAACCCTGCTTTCTTCACAGAAACTCCCATTAAATGCTCATGACAATAGATGCTGACATATTATAAAAACTCACCTCTAAGAAGTTTAAAGTTCTTGGCTCAAATTATCCCACAAGTCTGTACTGTGAGCAAGATGACTGATAACTTGCATCAAGAAAGTCTTGAATTATTACTTCCTTGCTCTCCTAAAGCATGTGTTTCTTCCTGGGCCACATCCCTTTCTTCCCATTCTTGTCTCTATCTTCTTTCTGCCTCATCCTCTCCGGCAATTGCTCCAGCAATTCTTCCCTCTCTCTTTTTTTCTGAACCATCAGTCTTGTCACTACCTACTGGATCCTCCCCTCCCCATCAGCCTACAATTATGCTATTATTTCTCTCATTTTCTCTAATTTCTCAGTCCAGTTACCATTTCTCTCCTTACTTTTACGTAAAAAATTCTCTAAAAAGTTGTCTGCACTCATTGTCTCCAATCCCTCCTCTCCTCCCATTCACTCTTGAATCCATCACTGAAATCAACGACCCTCCACATAGTGAAATCCAAAGTTCAAGCCTCAGCCTCATCTTACATGATTCACTGGCTGCCTTAAGACTCTACTGATCACTTCCTCCTCCTTCATTTTCTTTACTTGGTTTCCAGGACACACTTCCCTAATTTTTTTCTCACTGCACTAGCTGTTTGTTCTCAGTCTCTTGTGCTGATTCCTCCTCATCTCCCTGAGCTCTGTAAAGCCAGTGGGCCCCGGACTTAATACTTAAACCTCTTGTCTTCTCTATTTACGCTCACTCTAGGTCAGTGATTGGCAAACTCATTAGTCAACAGAGCCAAATATCAACATACAACAATTGAAATTTCTTTTGAGAGCCAAATTTTTTAAACTTAAACTATATAGGTAGGTACATTGCTTTTAACTTAATTAGGGTACTCCTAAGGCTTAGGAAGAGCCACACTCAAGGGGCCAAAGAGCCGCATGTGGCTCGCAAGCCACAGTTTGCCAACCACAACTCTAGGTGATCTCATTCAATCTCATGTCTTTAAGTCTATAAGCTGATGACTCCTAAATTTACATTCCAAGTGAGACGTCTCCCCTGAAGCCAGGCCAATATATCCAACTAACTACTGACATCTCTGCCTAAGCATTTAAAAGGCATTTCAAGTGTTATCATATCCAAAATAATGGATCCCCAAATCAACATCCTCCTGCAGTCTGATCCACCATATTTAATGGCAACTCAAACAGCTCCTCGGCTAAAAACCTGGTATAATCTCCTTATCTTTGTCTCACCCACCCTGCTTCTGATCCATAAGCCAATTATGACAGTTCTCCATTCAAAGTATACCCAGAACCCAATTTCTTCTGTCATCACTCCAGCTCCAGCCTCCATCTATGTTGGCTGGTTTTCCTATATATGCCCCACTGTAATCTATTATTAAACTCAGCAACCCAACCAATGCTTTTAAACCATAAATCTAATAATGTCACTCCCCCTCTCAGAACCCTACAATGGCATCCCATCTCACTCCTTCCTATAGCCTTCAAATCCTTTGTGAGGTGACTCTTTACTTCTCCAACATCATATTCTACCACAAACTCCCTCATTGACTACCCCTTCCCAGCCATTCTGCCATCCTTATCATTTCTCCAATATGCTAGCCATTCTCCCACATCAGGGCCACAGCCCTTGCTATTCCCTGTCTGAAATCCTCTTCCCCCAGATGTTCCCATAGCTAATTTCCTCATGTCCCCAGGTCTTTACTTAAAAGTCACCTTCTCAGTGAGGTCCTCCCTGGTCACCCCATCTACAATTTCAACCCCACCCCCACATTCCCTATCCCTTTCCATGCTTTTTTATCCTTAGCACTAAGCACTGTCTAACATATTACATATTTTACTTATTCACCTTTTTATTCACTCGATAAAATATACATTCCATGTGGGCAGGAGGTTTGTCTATTTGGTGCACTACATACCCTAAGCCCCTAGTACAAATATTCACCAAATAGTTGTTGAATAAATGAATATGTAATCTGTTTAATTTATTTATGCACATGAATGAGAATCCCAGAGTAGAAACTGTTACCCCACTGCAAAGTCATCATCCCTAGGAACTCACCTCTGTGTATGTATCCTCAGCTCAAGTAGAGCCTCGACTGTGCACAAAGCCTTCAAGTCAAGAACCGTAGCCAAGGAGCTTTGTGCAGTCTTCTCTAAGCTTCTACCACCCTCCATCCCCACCTGCATCACTCTGTGTTTAGGGCCTCTGCCTTTCCCAACTCGTCACTTAAAAATCAGTGTTCAGATTACAGGAAGATTTTTTTAAATTAATAGGACAACCAAGAACAACTATAATCCAGTAGAGTTTGAGGCCAAATAAATTAATTTTGTATTTCTCCATCTGAGAATTCTTCCATTAAAACAAACTGATTTTGTTTTGAATTCAGCTCTAACAGTGGACACAAAACCCCCTTGACTGTGTGCTTTAGCCTGTTAAAGTCTTTACTGTAGGACTCACCACCTTCAGAGAGTCCATTTCTTTCTTCTAAATATTAAGGACCTCAATGCAGGGATATCATCGTGTTGTTGCTCCTAAATGCGTTCACTACCTGGAGACGATCTATCTTCTGCAGAGAAGCCATTATGGCCTCTGATGCATCTCCCTTTTTAGCAGCTTATTGATCCACAAGCGCCCAGCCAGCCACCACGCCTCTACAGATATGTGTAACAAAAGCTGATACAGGCATGCTGCTGGCACAGAAGCATAAAAGTCCCTCTTAGAACTGTTAGCGACTCTGCTCACCCAAAGAGATGAAATGCCACCTTCCAGTTTGAACTAACCTTTTGGGTTCCTATAGATTTTAAAATAAACATATATGAGAAAGAAGGGCTTTCTAGGGTAAGGGTTACCCACCATTTTAGGGGACTCACATTACTATATAACTCATCATACTTTTCATAATTACTTTACAACTAAAGCCAGCTCTTTCAAGTGCCAGTTTAGCCTGGCTGGCATGGCACCATTGTTGAGCTTCAACCTATGAACCAGGAGGTCACGGTTCAATTCCCTGACGGGGCACATGCCTGAGCTGTGTGCTCAGTCCCTAGTGTGGGGCATGCAGGAGGCAGCTGATCAATGTTTCTCTCTCGTCATTGATGTTTCTATCTCTCTTTCCCTCTCCCTTACTCTCTGAAATAAATAAAAATATATATTTAAAAATAAAACACCAGTTGGGATTCCTACTCAATGGTTACTACTGAATTACACTCTGAATTTGATCTGTAGCACTTTATACAACTTGAACAGAAGGTAGTGAAAATCAGTATTCTAGCTCAAACCCAGCATAGACTTAGCTAGTATAAGTCCTGGAGTTATGGTGGTCATAGATAATGTTTCCTTGATATGATCACTTATTCAACCTGGCTCAGAGAACCAAGCACTGCAGCTGCATCTATATTTATCTACTGAAACCTAAAGAATTACTCTATTTATCGAATGAGATGGCCCTGGATTTCTCCTTTAGCAGGTCCTGTGGCTACAGGAAAATTCCTTAAAACCTTCACTGTGAAATGACCCAGTCTGAATAACAGTCACTGTCATTTTGGAAGAGAATCCACTTCTCTGTGGGACCCTGAAGACTGAACATCTCTTTCATCCATCGTTGAACTGGACTTGGTGGTCTTCACAAGCAGAGATGTGTTGACTGACCCCGATGCCTTTCTGTCCTCAAGCCCCCTGTGGAGGACGAATGACTTTTGTGAACAATGCTGTTCACCAATCACAATGGGGCCAGATATGCCATGTTTATCCAACATCATTGACCCAGCTCTCTTGAAAGTCATGAAGAGTGAAATGAGGCATGAACCAGAGAGGAGGCAGTCACAGAAGGCCCAGTCTCTGTTTTTCATTCATTATCCGACCAAAATCACCATCAGAAGAGATTTGAGGAAGCTGCCCTAAATAAACAGTTGGGAGGGAGGCTTCATGGGGATAGCCTGAAGACATTCCTGATGATAAAAAATTTAAAACTTCGAGAGAGTTCCTGAAGGAACGGTCAAATATGCCAGACCCAACATATTGGAAAATTGGAAAATTTTATGCATGGTAGGGACAAGAAATGTAGGTAGCCTTCTCTTTATCCAATGTACTGTGAATGAGAAGAGCAGCCTCGGAAAGGCATGAAGAGGAGAGAAAAGTGGGCAAGATCATAATGAAGAGGCCTAATCCAGGTAAAATGGAATAGTCCCCATTTGAAATTCTCCTCTTGTGAATCAGAAATATGGGTGCTTTAGAAAAATACAAACCTTAACAAAGAAAATAAATTGAAGTTTATCACATGCATTACAGAACAATTCACAGCAGGTTTCTTGTTAATAGTGAGTCTCCCTAGTCCAATGAAATCATGGCTCTTTGTTAAATAACATTTCCAGATCGACTGCATTAACTGAAGTAAACTTTCATTCATTCAACAAATAAGTATTAAATACCTATTATGGCCCATGCATTATGCAAAACGCTGCAAATATAAAGATGAATAAGAAATAGTTCAAAAACAGTTTCAAAACGAAGGGGAACATATGGAGAAACAAAATGTCACTGGTGCTAGGAAGGGGGCGTGTTTGGTGAGTGACAGAGAGCTAAGGAGGAAAAAGGCAATGCAGCCTGAGAGATGGGGTGAGAGAACACCAAGCAAGACTAGGAGGAGGGGCCTGAAACTGATTCCTAAAAAATAAACAGGTGTTAGGCAAACAGACTTGAGGTGCGGGAGGGACAAGCACTAACAAGGGATTTCCAGGCAAAGGAAGAAGCTTCATAAATAAAGACTCCCACGGCATAAAACAGCTTAACCTGTTTGGGGACCCAGAAGACCTTCACTGGGGCTGGAGGAGGATATGCTGGTAAAGAAAAGTATGCAAAAGGATGAGATGGACAAATGAGAGGGCATTGTAGGAGCTGTGAGGACTTACGTACCAAAGTGAGGATGGTGGACCTTATTCTGACTGATGGAGCCACTGGCAAATTTTGAGTGAAGTGATAACATGCTTAGATTTACATTTAGAAATAATCACTCTGAACAGAAAGCACTGACAAGAGATGAGATTAGGGAATGGGGAAACCAGAGAGTGCCACAGGAGCACAGTGGTGAGGGCCTGGCAGCAGCATTCAAGTTGGATGGGGTGATGAACATAACAGTATGAGGAGTAAAGGTGACTTGTTCCCGCCAGGGTGAGTAGGGCAGGGAGGAAGAGAGCCCTAAGGATGATGCTCAAGTGTCTGGTTTGGGCAAGTAGAGAGGCAGTGATGTCATTCCCCAAGACGAAGGAAGATGAAGGAGAAATGACTGGGGGGAAGAGGGGAGGCAGAAAATATGTTCTTTTGGACCCATGGAACATCCAAGTGGAGATATCCAGTAGGTGAGATATTTGGGTGGAAAGTCTGAGCGAGAGAGTTTCAGTGCAACAGGTCCTGAGCGTCAAGGGGTGAAAATGGTTCTAGATGTGAATAAGTTTGATCAATGAGTGTGTGAAGGGTGAGGAAAAGAGGTGGATTCCTGGAGAACACCGTGGGTTGAGAAAGAAGAGCCAGTGAAGGAAAGGAGTAAGGACAGAAACAGAAGCATACCCAGGAGAGAATGGTGTCTCCAAAGCTAGGGAAGGCAAAGTTTTCTTTTTTTCTATGTTTTTTTTAATCCTCACTGGAGGATATTTTTTTCATTGACAGGGTGGAAGGGAGTGGAGAGGGAGGGAGAAAGGAAGGAGAGAGACAGAGAGAGAGAGAGAGAGAGAGAGAGAGAGAGAGACATCAATGTGAAAGAGACACATCGACTGGTTGCCTACTGCATGTGCCCCAACCCGACCAGGACTGGAGATCATGCCCGCAACCGAGGTACGTGCCCTTGACAGAGATTGAACCCACGATTGAACCCGCGACCCTTCAGTCCACAGGCTGACACTCTAACAACTGAGCCAGACCAGCCAGAGCAAGAAGGCAAAGTTGTCAAGGAGAAGGAGCAGTCCCAGCCTGGGACAGGGGAGGACACTGGGTGGCAGTAGCCTGAAAGTGCCCTGGAGATGCAGGCGAGGAAGAGAAGAAAGCCAGACCAGGAGAAGGGCCACCCCTGGAAAGAACCTGGGCTAAGCAGCATTGCCTTCTGTGTCCTTTGTGTTGACATAGTCAGGGAGGAGGGAGAAGGAGGAAGAGGCTGGAGACCCAGAGGCCAGCCTTTCCCAAAGTGGAAGGTCATTCACTGAAGGAAGTGCAGACGTACCATCTGAGTCTACCTCCCCACAGAGCATGATGAATAAAGCAGCTCACCCACTTGGGACCTTTTGATGCAGGGCTGCCTGGAGCTGCATCTGAGCAGCTCGCCAACTCTGTGGTCACAGAAGCTCGAGCATGGAAGTTATTCTGCCTGAATACTCCTGAGATCCCTGGGGACTTTCATGATCCCTAGTAACTGCAGACCCAGCCTGGGTGTTTTAAAGCACTATCAGGTACAAATGGAGCCCTTGCCGACATGCTGGCCGGACTTTTCTGTTCCAGCTCTAGCTGGTATAAGAAGACGGAGAACATATCCCTATCCTAGGAGTGAGGCTCTTGGCTGAAGTCACCCTCACAATTCTAAGAATAAAGACTCTGTACCCTATTCATCAATCATAAAACGGCTTCAAGTTCCACCAACTAACACTCTCTGTTTCAAAAGTGATATGAAAACTGCTGAAAAAGTAAAGTACAATTCTGACTCCTCCTTAACTCTTTTTCTTAAGTCTTGGTGCTTTTTCTTTCTTAGTCCACGTGAGTTCTTCCCTGGGGCTCAAATGCCTTCCCAGATGTTGGTGCTCGTCTCTGGCTTGTCCCACTCTCTCCCTGTCCCTGTGCCTTATCTATTTAAAGCTCAATGGGGGGGTTTTGTTTGTTTTTATTTTGTTTTGTATTTAACATGATATGGAATATTTATTTATTTATTTATTTATTTATTCATTTATAGAGAGACAGAGGGAGGGAGAGAGAGACTGATTTGATATTCCTTTTATTTATGCATTCATTGGTAGCTTCTTTTTTCTTTTTCTTTTTCTTTTTTTTTTGTTTTGTTAATCCTCACCTGAGGATATTTTTCCATTGATTTTTAGAGAGAGTGGAAAGGAGGGGTCGAGACAGAGAGAGAGAAACATTGATGTGAGAGAGACGTATTGATTGGTTGTCTCTGGAAAATGCTCCAACCAGGGCCAGGAATTGAGCCTACAACCCAGGTATGTGCCCTTGATCAGCATCAAACTCAGGACCCTTCAGTCCACAGGCCAACACTCTGTCCACTAAGCCAAACGGGCTAGGGCTGGAACTCTTGGTTTTGCCATGAGCTGCGGGACATTTACAAATTGGGGGGTGGGGAGGTGGGAGGAGTTAATGATTTGTACATTCGTCTCTATCTCAGAAATAAATCAGTTTAAAGCCCTAATTTCTTCTACTTATACCACATCAGAAGATAATAAAACTCAATTTTATTCTTTCTAAACCCTTCACATGAGCTACTGTTAGTAAAAACTGTTGGTTAGGAGTTACCTGATTTCCCTCTTCTCTAAATGCCTCTTGCTACTACTTACAAAGTCAGCCTCAGATAGCCTCAAAGACAAAGTTTTCCAGGAATGTTCCTTAAATAACCTGTCTCCTGTACACTGAATGGTACAGTCTGAATAAAATGTTAACTCTTGTCAGAATTGTAGCAACCTTCCACACAGCTGGAGTGTGCAAGCATGTGGATGCCCCACTTGCTCCAGATCTGTTTGTTTTTCTAGGAAATAAAATATCGCAGATGATTTTGAAACACCTTCCCAATTCCATCTCTTTCCCTGTCTTGAGAAAGGTAAACATCATCCTTCATGTTGTGTTTATCGGTCCCAGGCATATTTTCCATAAATACAATGCAAATATGTTTCCATAAACAATATCTGATGTTATTCAATGTTGTTAAGCTTTATATAAATGGCATCATAGTCTACATTTCATTCTGCACCCAGCTTTTTCACTCAAGTTTTATGTTTATCCATTTGGAAACATGTAGAGCCATCATACTTATTGTACATATACTACAACAGCTTCCACTGTATGACTATGCCATTCTACAATATTAATTTTCCTATTAATGGGCACTTACATGTATCGACTTTGTTTATTTACTCATTTTGCGTTACAAACAGTGATGCCATGGACATGCTTGGATGCGTTTCATGTACTCGTGTGCACGTAGTCAGGAAGAGAAGTGCCAGGCTGCAAGGTACATGTGTCCTTGGCCCCAGGAGACAGGAGCCAGCTACACCCCAGTGCTGTGTTAGCGGACATACAGCAGCATATGAGCCGAGAGCTTCTTTAAGGTAAAAACAACCCTATTGTGTCCAGGTCTGCGAAATACTCCCGGGCTTTGGGGAATAGGAGTCATGTTTGTCTAAACAGAATTGCTATTAGGAAGATGAAGAGAAATTCAGGGCAAAACTGAATGAGAGGCTCGAGAGCAGATAAAGTGTCCAACAGGGTGAGGTTCGGCATACAGAACAGCAGGGCGTTTTAAAACGCAGGAAATGATATAACTTTATGAAGATGACCTAATATCAAGTAAATTGCCTTTTCTTGGCAAAATACTTTGACGCCAAAAAAAATCAATTGAAATAATTCAGACACTGCAGTCTCCCATAAAAGCAGCAAATCTGTGAAACTTCCTTGAAAGCCAAAAGCAGCTTCCCCTCAGAATAAACATCACCTGTAAAAGATTCCCAGTGACTTTTGGACGGGGCTTTAAACATCATCTCCGTGTGGATAAATTTACAAAAAAAATAAGCTTTCATCCTTGAATCACCTGTTCATTACTTGACATATTTATACTCAGTGTTATTCTTAAATATTGCTGAATAGAATGTCTCTGAAATGATTTCTAAAATTCTGGTAGTACAGGCTGCCTCTTGGGAGAGGCTCTAAGAGTCTGGGGGACAAGGGTGGGTGGACAATAATTACCTCATCAAAATAAATTAATAAATTTAAAATAAGGCCGAGGCTTCACCTTGTCAATCCACAGATAACCTCTTGGAGAACATCCCTGGTTCTGCAAAGCATCCCCTAAGCACTCCAAAACCCAGGAACTGTCAGGCCCCCAGCACCAAAATCTCTCCACATATCAACCTCAGGGCAGTATTTGTCACTCTCCTTTAACACACCCTCCTTTTTTTGCTCTTTGGGGACAGGAACTATGGATTTCATTCAGGGTCCTCCACCCTAAGAAATGGGCCTGATGTAGTTGGAACTCAGAAGACATTTTTAGAATAAATACAGTGACGTGTTCTTCACCATACAATAATTTTTAAATGACCCAAGGAATGTATTCATTACTTTTTTAATATATGGGTGTTCTTTAAAAGTTTTATTTGGAAAAACAAACAAAAAAGGATATAATGCTCAAAACTGTTTAAATGTAAGCCCTCTGAGAAGAAGAATGTTGTCTGTTTTATCAGCTGCTATCCCAAGCACACTTGGGCTAGTGTTTAGCACACAATACGTCCTCAATACATGTGATGAATGAAGATCCTTGGCTATGAAGTAGTCTACACAATGACCAGTAATCTAGTTCCTTTCTCTATTAAGTTTTTAAGTTTCTTTTTTAATTTAATTAATTGTGGTAAAATATACATAACATGAATTTTTAACTATTTTTAAGTGCCTAGTTCAGTGGCATTAAATACATTCACACTGGTGTGTAGCCATCGCCACCTTTCTCCATTCAGTTTTTAAATTTTTAACCCCAATCTGAAACATGGCATTGAAAATCATTAGAAAGAGAAAAGGTGAGTTTTTACTACATGATTCTGTATGGGTATGGAATTAGCTGCTTTGTTTTCCACCTCCTCTGACTATAAACTAGCAGCTGGATGCTCCCTTTAGGGATGTCTCCCTTTCTCTGTCTCCATCCATCTTGCTCTCTCTTTTCCTTCCCCCACTTTCCCTTCCTTCTCTTTTCACCTTCTCTCAACCATTTACCTATTATTTACTTCCTATCACTTAAATTTAACTTTCTCATCAAATGTTAGAGTATGAAAGGGCTTGAAGTTTATGTCATCCAAACCCATTATTTTACACGAGGAGCCCAGTGCACGAATTCACGCACCTTGAAAGGAACTGTAGGCCGCGAGGCACAGAAGCAGGTCTCGGCCCATCCTCTGTAACCCCACCTGGCCCCAACGCCAGCTGCAGGTGCAAGTGGGGCCAGTGCAGGCAGCTGATGCAAGCAGCATTTGCCAGCCCTGATCGCCCCTCAGGAGCAGGGGGAATTGGAGAAGCCCTGAGGGGTGATCAGGGCCAGCAGCCGCCGCTTACACCTACTGACGGCGTCCAGGTGCCAGCAGCGGGTGTGAGTGGTGGCTCCGGCGCCAGCAGCGGGTGAGAGTGCCGGGTGGGATCACGGCACGCGGGTGCAAAGAATTTTCAGTAACCACCAGAGGCTCACCCCGATGACAGTGACTGGTGCCCTGCCTTGGTCTGGTGCCCCCACTCACCTGCTCCACCATCCCACCACAGCCAATGCCCGCCATGTTCCGCGCGGGCCCCCTGGTGGTCAGTACACGTATAGAGATCCATTGTTCAGTTATTCTGCTGTTCTGTCTATTTGCATATTAGCCTTTTATTATATAGGATAGGAAGTAAGGAAGTCCTTTAAAAAGATGCATGCATTGTCTCAAAAACAGCAGCTGCCCAATCAAGATGTTAGAACAAATTTTCTGTCTACTCATCCACCAAGCATGCAGTCCCTCTTCTCTGTGTATTGCTTGGGGTAAGTAGTTATAAAAATATCTGCATCTGAATGAACATTTGTGACTACTGTCTAATATCTAGATGTATATGGACATGTCTGTGTGTATGTGTGTGCATGTGCTTGTGCGTGTGTGTGTGTGTGTGTGTGTGTGTGTGTGTGTGTGTGTGTGAAGGGTCAAACTAACCCAGAGTATGTTTAGGATTCTGTCTGAAGGCCTAGGATCGCCTACTAATAGCAGAGAAGGAGAAAATATTTTTAACTGACAATCCAAAGTGGGATATACGAATCGATCCTCTAAATTGATTCTTATCCTAGTAAAAGAATAAATAAGCTGACCGTCTTGAACAGAAATAAGGCTTTTGACTTTGTTGACTCAATAAGAACAGCTCACCCCTGAGTTCCCTAACTAGCTGATCCCTCATCCAGTTGATACTGATGTGACCTCCTGAGGAAGAACCTGCTCCAACCAGTCATGACAATGTACTTGGGAACCATGAGGTAGAGTGTAAGTTCCCTCAGGACAGGAACCACATTATGCCTCTTTCTTCTCCTCCAACACCTAGCAGAGGGCTCGGCACACAGCAGGTGTTCAAAACACATCTCTCTATCCCACCCTCTCTCTCTTCCCACCCAATCATTTGCCCATAGAATCACAGGGCTCCTTCCCTGTCAACACTCACTGGTGAGTTATATTTTCAGCATGACAGGGGAGGAGCGATGTGACTAAGAGTGCACTGACATGCACATCTGGGAGTACATATAGGGTATGCACAGGGATCATGCTATATATAAAGAACGTTGGTGTCTGTATGTGTTTGCCTGTGAACAGGTCAAGCCTCCCTATGTTATAAAACCAAAACTAATGGAACTATTCAATTCTTGGCTGACATGCACTTTGCGCTTCCTAAGGACAAAGACACTTCATGGCACTCACTACCTTACCTTTTATTATATATTGGTTAGTTCATTAGACATTATTTTTTATTCCACACATATGTATTTATTGTCAGGCTCTACCCCCTGAAAGGTTAGCTTCTCCATAATGCCCAGCCCCAAAACCTTCAACAAATATTTGTGGAATGAATGAGGATGTCCTTCATATCTATAACCTCAGTATCTACCACAGTGGACAAAGTAAATACTCAAAAACATATGAAAATAATGTGATGATGGGCAGGTGCGCTTTGGTCAGCAGGTCTCAAAGCGAGATGCAAGCCACTTGAAAATACCTTCCTTCTCAAGGCTAAGATGATGTTCTCAAACAGGTCTCACCTCAGGGAGATTCTAAAATGACTTCCTGTTTCTTTTTCAACTCAGGGGATCAATATGCCAGCCTCTTCTCCACCCTATCCCTGCCCCATCAGACTATGGTGACAGCAGAGTACACTGGGTGAGTTCCCAAACCTGGAGCCAGAGTTTGAATCCAGCACCTTCATGAGACTTGGCAAGTTCATTGGCCTTTCTCTGCCTCCGTTTCCTCAATTATAGAATAGGGATAAAATAATAATAATAGAGTATTACTATGAAGGATAAATTAGCCAATACATGTAAAACTCTTAGAAGAGTACCTGGCATCGACATTGGCAATTATTACTATTAATCATCTTTCCCACCAAGTCAACCTTGCCAGTAACTTATAATGAAGTTGGGACAGGGAAAGGACAGAGAAAAAGAGAAGCATGTAAGAATTCTGTGAATCAAAGATGGAAAAATTAATAAAATATAGATATAGCATAAATTTAAAAACTTCTTCCCCAAAGCATTCAAGTAGCAATGTTTCTTCACAAGTGTAGAATGACATATTTAAATTTAAGCCCAAGTTATCACGTGTAGTTATCCTCATCTGAAACAAAGTATGTGCTTGGTCTTTTCAGAGGCCATAGGCCCCACGTAGCACTCAAAACAGATCTTTCTGTGATGATGGGCAGGTTCTCTCATCTGCACTGTCCGATACCACAGCCACTAACCACACATGGCCATTGAGCATTTCTAATGTGGCCAATGTGACTAAGGAAGTCAATGTTTTATTTTATTTACTTTTGATTATTTTAAATTTAAATAGCCACATGTGGCTCGTGGCTACCCTATGAGCAGCACTGCTACAGGGGACTTGAGTACACAAGCTCCTTGACGGGGCTCTTACCTGCTCTCCTGCTCCCGGTCTGCTCCTCTCCTTCACCTCAGAAATCACACTCCCAAGGCAAAGCAACTACCGTTCCACACTCCCACGGGTGGGCGTGCTCTGGCCTCTGCCTAAAATGCCCTTCCTCTCCAGCCACCTCCAAACTCCATGAAAATCTTGATCAGGTTTCATTTCTCCGGAGCAACTCTGCTTCACCCACCTCCCGCCTTACCTCATCCCACTGCTGACACAATCTATCACTGCCTCCTCTTTATTTTTCTGAGTGTTTCTGTTGCTCTCACCATCCCATAGTTGTCATTTATTCTCTGTGGTGCTAACAGACTATGGGAATTTTGAAGACTGAGTCTCATTCATTCCGTCATCCTAGTGGTGTGTGCCCATCACATAATATGTGCACAGCAAATATTTGTAGCTGAGTACACTATTAATTTGTGGATATGTATAACAGTTTATTAAAATAAGTCTCAAGCTATTGACAACCACTCTGTAATTATGGAAACTATGTAGGTCAAATTCTATTATAAGGCCTGTTATCAAATAATTTTAAAAAGTTCTTAGAATCTCAATTGAAGGTCTACTTATTTCAAGTATAGCGTTTCAGTACAAATCTGGAACAAAATCCTACCTGTAGCTGCTCCTCCTAAAGGTCTGGAAGTCTCTTGGATTTCAGAAACTGATCCTGTCATTGATCTGCCCCCTGTGCTTGCAGTGACTTACTAGGGAGACATGGACAAGGTTGAACAGCAAGAAGACAGAGGACCTGATTATAGGCACAGTCATATCGGAATTCAAGGGTACTCTATCCTTGCTACACCCTCTACCCAATCCTACCTCCAAGAAGGAAATGATTAAAATATAATCTAATGTAAAAAATAATGATTGTGAGTGATTTGTATCTGTTCGATAATATATGTTATCCCCTCCCACAATAAAGTATTGTGTTTCCCTTATTCCTTAACAAAGCTTTTGCTCCCAAAAAAATCTTTCTTGTTAAATCATGTAGCATCTGTTACAATATTAACCTGCCCTGCGAGCCACGCTAGTTCTTCGTTTTTTCTAATCACAATTTTCCAACTAATCCCTTATTTGAATTTCACACCAGTGTTCCTACAAATTAGAAAAAGCACTTGATAGATACATTTCTGTGAACCTAATTTGTATAAGATATTTCCCAAGTAGCACCCATCTGGTGGCTATATTTTACAAATGATTATCTTTCCTGCCCTCCAGGAACTTACAGTTCAATAACTCAAACAAACAAATACACAGTGACCAGAAATGTGTATTTGTGGGAACAGTCACAGCAGCTGGGCACTGAAGACATGGATTTCAGAAAGAACATGAGTCCAAAGGACTTCATCTCCAAATCAAATATACATCTGGCTTTTGTCTTCTTTTTTGTTTGTCTTTTGTTGTTGTTGATCCTGACCTGAGGATATCTTTCCATTGATTTTTAGAGAGTAGAAGGGAGGAGAAGAGACAGAGAGAGGGAAACATCTATATGAGAAAGACACATAGATTGATTGCCTCCTGCACTGGCTCCAGGGCCAGGGATCGAGCCTGCAACTGAGGTATGTGCCCTTGACCAGAATTGAACCCGGGACTCTTCAATCCAGGGGCCAATGCTCTATCCAGTGAGTAAAACTGGCTAGGGCAACTTTTGATTTCTTATTAATTATGTGATTTTGTTATGTTTTGAAATGCACAAACAACACTTTCTAATGTGATGAACATTAATTTAACAAATGCCTGAGTTCTTAGGGGCTGCATGAGCATTTAGATAAATCTCTAATTTTCTCAAGATGTTTCAAAGAAAGACAAAGGCCTAAGATATCTTTTGAGGCTGATAATGAACACTGTGAGATAAAAATCTTTCCCTAAGAGGCCCTAGATCTAAATATAGGGATATTCATTTCTTTTTCTAAAATTCCTTCTAAAATCTGCCCATTTGGGAAGAATACTGATTAAATCTAGAAATTACATTCGGTATATTATTGGAATAACTTGTGAATTCTACTAATAAATGATGTACTTATTTCCAAAATGTTTCTGTTGCTGCTTATAGAAGATCTGGCTTTCAAAGATTCTGTTTTGAGGTTAAAAATGAAGATAGTGACCTTAAGCCTCTGAAGATTTGTAATGCTGGCATGCCATCTATCTCAATAATACCCAACAAGAATGTCAAATGGACAGAATGGCCATGGTGAGTGGGTGCTTGCCACTGACAGTGATTGCTATATTTTGGGTGATGGGGAACAGGATGTCCATTAGTTGGAGTGAAATACAATGCCCTGCCAACTCTAGGTATCAGTGCATTCAATCCCCCTGCTGTGCCGTGTCCATTTTCTGTTGCTGCAATTAAAAATCAGTCAATACACAGTCAAAATGTTGTACATTCCTCCCCTATCCCTTTCCCTGTCACTGTGTTTCCAGCTCACCGGAAGAACATGTCACTATGGAAACCAATTCCTCTGGTGCACAGACCAAGTCAACCTTTCTAGCTGGATTGCTAAGCAGAGCAATAGGGAATCAAAGCCCTCATTGCAACCATCAGAAGCCATGAATGACACCCTCCTTTTTTTAAGTGGGGTTAACCAATACC
The DNA here is from genome assembly GCF_014108235.1 of Myotis myotis. Taxonomy (NCBI): domain Eukaryota; kingdom Metazoa; phylum Chordata; class Mammalia; order Chiroptera; family Vespertilionidae; genus Myotis; species Myotis myotis. The sequence continues at coordinate 53,179,015 of NW_023416315.1, forward strand.
AGATAGAAGGACACCTGTCTTGTTTAGGGAGATGGTCAAGGCAGGAAATTCAAGAATGCCCTTCAGTAAGTCCTACCAGTGTTTATCAGTCATTATTAATATGAATTCTTCCTCACATTCTGGCTAACTTCCTACCATTCCAATTTTATTTTTTTTTAAAATATATTTTATTGAATTTTTACAGAGAGGAAGGGAGAGGGATAGAGAGTCAGAAACATCGATGAGAGAGAAACACCGATCAGCTGCCTCCTGCACACTCCCCACTGGGGATGTGCCCGCAACCAAGGTACATACCCTTGACAGGAATCGAACCCGGGACCCCTGAGTCCACAGGCCGACACTCTATCCACTGAGCCAAACCGGTTAGGGCCATTCCAATTTTAATGAAAGCAGAAAATGAGGGATAAAACAACACTTTATGAATCTGAGAATCTGAAAACTGCTATGAAATCACCCATGGTCAAAAACTATTCTGCTTCCTCTTCTTTTCCCAAAATCCAAACCCGAGTTGCTCTCTTCTGGAATTCTCTAATATCCATACGTCTTTACAAACTTGTAGAGCTCCAGATGGGTCACCCTGTTCTAAAAAGTGCCTAACATGAAACAGATGTGATGTCTATAATATTAACACACTCAAAGCCAAATTAGCTAAAATCCCTAGTCATTCTACAGAACCTACAACACAAGCATTAAGACGGGTTCTGTCTGGACTTATCTCACCTAAGTCTGAATGGCCACTTAGACCATACCTACTGCTTGTCATTCTTAAACAATTGGCATTTCTATTAACAGTTTCCATCCATTTCAAAATTTTTACAAATTAAAGAACATCTGTTCTCACAAATTATATTTAAAAACAGCATCAAACCTCCATTATAATATAAAATGTCATTAAGAACTGTTTTATATCTTGGCCTCAAAGGCTGCTGATAAACAACATCCTTTTCAGCTTACCACCACCATTTAATAGTTGAAAAGAATGGAACCTAGCAGGGAGTAAAAGAAGACTCTTGAGATCACACCACATCTTCCACGACATAGCTACCATAGAAGAGCAATATTAATATATATCCAGCCCTAGCCAGTTTGGCTCAGTGGATAGTGTCGGCATTTGGACGGAAGGATCCCAGGTTTGATTCTGGTCAAGGGCACATGCCTTCGTTACAGGCTCAATCTCCAGTGTGGGGCATGCAGGAGGCAGCCGATCAATGATTCTCTCTCATCACTGATTTTTCTCTCTCTCTCTCCCTCTCCATTCCTCTCCGAAATCAATAAAAATATATTTAAAGTATATTTTAGTGGGTTAATGGAACAGGAAGGTCCCCAAAGTATATGTCATGCAAAATTTACAAATTTCATTTTAAAGCAGACTTTAAAATGTATGTGATCATACTAACTTATCAAATTTTTATGGTTTGTAAATACAGGTTTTTTCCTGTTTTGGTACACTTTGGTATGGTATTCTTTTTTTCTCTGCAGTGCCCACTTTGTTGTTACCTGAAAAACTACTGTTTTGTGCTTGTCAGACCCCGCTAAATATTGCATGCACACAAGTCATTTGTCAACCACTTTCTTAAAAGGAGAAATCAAGAATTGTGGTATGATGCCACTGGGTCAACGGGCTTTGAGCTTCCACAGGGCAGGAGCTGGAATTTGTTGATATTTATATGACCAATGCCTGCAACATGCCTAGTAGAGTAGTACAGCACTTAGCAAACGTTCCTGGCATCAGTAAGGCCTTCTGTTTAGATGTTCCCCCCACTTTCCCTTGATGAATCAGTTCAACATCTAAAAAGATTAAAACTAGGAGTCTGACTACCCCAACATATCACTCTTAAAGGGCTTCCTCTGTTAACAGCACATTATAGATTTCCTTCCTTTTAAGAGACTGAACCAGCATTATCCTACCCTGGACCATGCGAATCTCAACAGACAAATGCAAGACAAGAGGCGAGTAGGGAGAGGTAAGCCTCTGTCACCAGCCACTGGGAGGCAAGTTGTGGCCACTCCAAGGTTTGGGAGAGCCTGACAACCTGACCTCCTGGACCCAGGAGGCTTACTAGACCTCCGCCAGGCTTAGGAGGGAGAGGGCTGCCGGGCCTAGCTGGGGCCAGGCTCTCCGCAGCGCCACGCCTCGCTGCTGGCGCTTACCTTTCCGAATGAGAGCGGCGATCTCGGGGTCGAAGCCCTGCCGGTGGCACTTTCTCCAGAGCCCCATGTTGGTGGAGTTGTACTGCCGGCTGCATTCGTCAATGGGGCTCATGGCGAAGAGCTGCCTGCGATTCCGGGCCCGGAGGAGTTTGCCCTCCCAGCGGTCCAGGCGCGAGCGGCTCGCTCGGAGCGGCAAGTTGTTGTTGTTGTTGTAAATGAAGCCAGGATCGATCCGGCGGGTGTTGAAGGCCTTGCACCTGTCCCTGTGCTTCCTGGCGTCCGTCTCGTACCAGTGGTCCGAGCAGATGGCCACGGCCAGCATGCCGAGGGCGCAGAGCGCTAGCGAGAGGCCCGTGTAGAGCAGTAACCTTCCGGCAGCCATGCCTCCGCTTCGCGGCTACACCATGGGCATGATCCGCCGCAGCTTCGCCTTCCCTCCGCGCGCCCGGAACAAAGCGGCGGGCGGCCGAGCCAAAGGGGGGAGGGGGACAGGAGGGGACTCGCGGCGGCTACCCGTCGCCCCCCGCCTGCCTGCGCGCGGCTCGGGGAGTACGGGGTGGGGGCGGGCAGCCTACAAAGTTCTGATCCGGAGGGGCTCTGGCGGGCTCCTGGGCATCCTCCGGGGCAGGTGCAGCCTCGGGCGGCAGTGAGCAAGGCAAGGCCGCCTCCCCGCCCCTCTCTGCCCCGCAGGCAGCGAGTGTTCGGAACCGGCCGAATCCGCACACAGCTCCGGGCGCCGCAGCCCTCCGGCCGGAAACTAAACACCAAGTGCCCTCGACTGCAGTGGGGTTGCTGGGTTTTCTCTATGAAGGCGACGACGGGGCCCACTCACCCAGCTTTCTTGGGGTGAGGGCGGGCTGTCAGGAGGAGCTACTCAATGACAGGATGCACTGAACCCCCGCGAAGCGGCCGGTCCGCGAAGGAAACCTCTTGATGCTAGGCTGGCGGCCCCGAATGTCTCCTATGTCTCCCTCTCAGCAACTCTCCCCCTTCCGGTCTGCCAAGAAATGTTTTTTTCTGAGTCGGGTCTTTTAGAAATCTCCGTTCTTCGGTCACCAGCAGGTCCCTTGCTCTGTCTGGCCAGCACGCTGCGCTCAGAGGTGGGCTCCCCGTGGGCGCACTGTCTTGGCCGACCTTTCGTAGCGAGCTCCTGGTTCTGCCTTTGGCCTAGCCATTCAAGCCTCCCCTCGGGCCGGACGGCGTTACCCGATGAACCGTGGCCCGGGGTTTGCGGCGACTGGGGGGCTGCTGGCTGGCGTAAGGGGTAGGCTGGGACGAGGATAGCGCACCCGGCAGGGCGCACGGCACAGGGTGTGCGGAGCTGGGCGCTCGGCGCCTTCAACACCATGGACAGGTCGCACGGTTTCGGCGCGCGGCCCGCCAGGCAGCCAGTCCCCTGGGCGTCATGCCGCCTGCCTCTGCGCCGTTTTCTTCTCGGAGTGTCCGCCCGGCCTCCTCCAGGCCCGCCTCTCCCGCGCCGCCGCCGCCTCACTTCATCTGGCTCCCGTGGAGCCCGGGAACGTGCCGCCCAGGTGCAAAGAAAATACTGCAGGCACCGAACACAGAGGCCCAGCCCTTCAAAACAACCCGCCCCTTCGCTGCCACCTGAGCCCGGCGCTCTCGCACCGTTGTCTGCTTTGCCCAACTACGGTCAGCTGCTCTCAGATTGCACCATTTTTTACGCAGCCCACCCAGGGCCAAGACGCCGGCTCACTCGGCAGCGTGCGGAGAGTAGCGTCCTGGCCTCCGCGTCCCACGATCAGGCTCCCTGCGCGCAGTGGTCGCCGAGGTGGATGGGGAGAGGGTGGGGGAGGGAGGCTGGGTCGCTCGCCTTCCCCTCCCTGCCTCCTCTAGCCGCCGCGGCTCCGGGGCGTCGCGGGCTAGGCTAGTGCTGGGGAGCGGGAGCCGAGGCTGCGCCCGGAGGGCTGGGGAAACTGCCTGGCCCGGGTGCGGGAGCCGGAGGAAGCCACTGCTGCGCTCGCTCTCTCGGACGCCGGGCGCTGCAGCCTTGGCTAAAACCCACAGACGAGAACACGGAGCGTGCAGCCCTAAGCTAGTGATGTCATCCGTGCAACGTGAGCCTCATCTCTTATTTTTCTAGCCTCCTTAAAGATAAACTGCACCATTTCCCAGGCACGAAATGTCTAAGCCTTATTCTTTGACCAGGCAAGTCAATGGTGTCGAGATAGGTATGTGCCCAATCACATCCATATTTATGCACATATACATATATGTGGTATGTAGCATGTTTGCATGCATTATTATAAATTTAGGAATGTAGCCTCCATCTCTCCCGTTTATCTCTCCAGTGGTGGGAAACTCCCTCAAATCGGCCACAGTTCTTTAAAGAAAAGACTGCTTATTGCGGAGTGGGCATTCTGGGAGACTAAAGAAGTTCGCTGCGTCCCCGGTTTGTGTCGCTGATGTCTTTGATCCTATTTGATCTTTGTTTCCCTCAGAAAGCCACCGGTGCTGTCTTTCTAGCTATAGGCGTTTGCTCCAGAGGCTGACCGCTATCACCGCCAGCCCCACGCCAGCACCAGACTCCCCGACACACACCCACCTCCACCTCCCTCCTCAGAAGGAAAAAAAGAAAGAAAATTGGTCCCTTCAAGACAAGAAGAAGAGAATTTTAATTGAGAGGGTGCTTAACAGATATTGTGAAAACGCTTGAGGGTTTGAGCTTTGAGGAGGAGAGTGGGGTTCAATGAAACGTGGGTGTGGGATTTGTCCTTATCTGGATGGCAGCTGAATTTAGGCTCTGCCGAGGCTCTGGGAGGTAGTGCGGGACCCCAGACCTTGAGCGGGTGGGCCGCAGGCGAGTCCCACTTAATCCCACTTCCCCACTCACGTGAGACAGCGCCGCAAAGGCCGGGAGCCTCCCTCCCAGGTTGAAACCCTAGATTTTTCACTCTAATGCTCACCCTTCATTTTCACCCTCACTCCAAAGTCGAGGGCCCACACGGCTGCGTGAAGAACTGCCCCAAGGAAAAAGAGACTGTCCGGCACCCTTTTCGGCACAATGGGGCCTGCAAGCCAAAATGAGCGCACCTCCACCATATTTTTTTTTTCTTTTTCCTCCTTCCTGCGTTTTGAAAATCGCCTACGAGGCGTTTCAGTGCCATCTAGTGGGGGAGGGGCGTGCCTCACTTGATGCTTCAATGGGATTTGCTGAAAGGGCAGCAGAAATTGAGGATGTCGGCTGGGATCTCGGATGCCTGGCTGGGCAGGGACTGTGTCCTTTGCCAGCTCCCGGTCCCCTGGGTTCCCTAGGCTGGTGAGGCGGAGCCAAGAGACTTTGGCCCCAATGGCTTCTCACCTTTCTTTCCACCCTCCTCTTACCAGTTCTCCCTCCCCCAACAGTGAAAATATGGAAACAAGGGCAAACACTCAGCACACATGCAGACAATGTCATAAATTTCTGGAGCTATTCTTTTCTGTAAAGCCCAGAGCACTTTTAGGCTAACTGAATGCCTGTGTTTGACAGTAGGGAGGAGGCAGAAAGGTGAAATGGCATCTACAAGGTCACTCAGCCAGCATTAGAGCCTCAATCTCCTGATTTGTGACTCTTCTCCCCTGAGAACCAGCTGAAAGAGGTGCCCCAGAGACCCCTGGAAGCCCAGGCAGTTGTCAATTCACAATAAATATGCCTGTTAAGTCTGCCTTTATCTTTCCTTCCTCTTACATTATTCCCTCCTTTCTTATTCCTGTTTTTTAACTTTCTCCTGGCCTGGGCCTTAGGCCTGCTTCTAAGCATGTGCCTGGCCCACTACTCCCCACCCGGTAGTCCTGTGATTTGGCCCTGCTGGGGAAAGGACCCCAGTGTCCTCCTCTTTTCTGATCATCATTGAAATTCTGTTTTAAAAGTTTTGTCCTTGATGACCTCCCCAAAAGCCTATGAAACATGTTGATTTGAGACCTGCTTTGGAGTGCAATTTTCTTGGACAGCCCATTTGTGGATGACCCTGGTCTTTGGGGCTAAAAAGATGGTGAATTCTTCTTCTAATCTAGACTATATGACTACATGACTTTCTTTTCTTAATTGAGTGATTTACCTTTCTTCTGTCTTCTTCCAATTCCTTCCATCCTGTTAGCTACACTATCTCTGTATTTCCTACCTAGTCCTTCCCATTTGCACCTACACTGTTGTAGGATTACAGAATCTCAAAATCAGAACGTACTTAAGAGTCAGCCACACAAGAATGCATTAATCTCTCCTAGAACATTTCCCAAGAAGTAACTGACCAGGCTCTGCTTGCCTACTTGCAAGGGTGGGGAAATCCCTCTCTGGACAAGCACCCTGCTCTGTAAGTGGTTAGGAAGCTCTTCCTTATACTGAATGGTATCCAGTTATCCTTCGAGAAGCCCACAGATACCTGATTCCTCTTCCATGTAATGGTCCTTCTCATACTTGATATCAGCCATTGTTGTCTCCCTAAGCCTTCTTCCTTCCAGGCTTAACATCCCTTGTTCATTTCCTCCTAGCACTTGCTTGCATTTAACAGTGCTCTTTTATCTAAGTCAGTCATGTCAATCAATGAAGAAAATGTGGTCAGTCATTTTTTACATGACTCATATAGAGTTCTAATGATCCTTCTAGGAGCCTATAAGTCACCCCTTTTGAATGCTATTCTAGGATCTTACCCCAAAACGACATTAAGATCATGGATTTTCAGTTTGTGAAATCCACATTTTTGAAATTTGGAATTTCCTTTGCAACACACACACATATACACACATACATACATACTTTTTTAAGAAAAGCAACATTTACATTCTCCAACTTTTCTCTAAGGTCAGCAATAGACATTCAGAGGTATAATTAAAAGTTCTCTCTTTTCTTGGAGTATAGTTCACCCAGAATAGATAGATGCTTTACTATGATTTCACCCATTGTGATCTGTCTTCAGTTGTCATATTTGTTCCACTCTACACCCCACCTTCAGTCTAAAAATCACTCTCATTGACATTGTCATTTGGAATCAAAATAAAAGTTGATGATGTGTGCTTTCTCTTTGCCATCTATCAATAGTATGTCACTTGCCCAGACAGAAGTCCCCTTATAGTATATTTGTATTCCTGGTTTCCTAATTAGCTTCACATAACTTAGACATTATTTGAAACCCAAAAGGTATTTTACATTTTAGCCCTCTGACACAGTCCTCCAAGTCTGTGACGTATTAGTATTTATGCTTGAATAGGTACCCTTCTTTCTGAATCTCAACTCATCAGAGATTCATATTTGTTTGTTTAGCTACTTTCCTTCTTATCTTCCTTACTAGAGGCCCAGTGCATGAACTCGTGCACAGGTGGGGACCCTCGGGGTGGCCTGCGGAGATCAGACCCCAGCTTGCGCCCCCAGCCTCCCAGCCTCACAGCCCCACCTGGCACCCCGCCTTGGCCTAGCGCCACCTGCTCACCTGCTCCACCATCCCACCGTGGTCCCCCTCTTGTCAGGGCCAGCATCACCTCCACTGCCTCTGGCTGCCAGTGCCACATCGCTGACACCCGCCATGTTCCGCACCGCCCCCTGGTGGTCAGCGCACATCATAGTGAGGGGTCGAACTCCCAGTTGAACTCTCAGTGGAACAACCAACCGCCTGAGGGGACAATTTGCATATTAGGCTTTTATTATACAGGATTAGGGTCATTATAGTAAATGGCTATTTTTATCTCACTCCTGGGTACATCTTTGCTGTTATTTTCTGCTTCCTCCACCACACCATCATATTAACCTTATTAAATTCTAAGTTAACTTTTACTCAAAGTTCTGCGGTAGTTCGGTCTTGCCTGTACAGTAAAGCTCCAACTCTTTACCTGGGTACAATACCCCACAAAGACTTCAGCCTATTTCTAAAGCTGACCGTCACACCCCCTTAGACACACCCTCTGTTCTAACCAGGCATCCCTCTAAACATGTTTTGAAAATCCTCACATTGGAATCATTCCTCTTGCCCATAAAACATTTAACTACTCTGCTTTTTAAAGTTCTTACAATTATAGGTGCCTCATATCAACAAGTCAAGTAAATATCATTTGACCATCTCACTAGAGGCTGAAAAGACAGCCAGCTGAACCCAACAAACATTCTTGATATTTAAAAGCTCTTCCTAAACTAAGAACTGATGCCGAAACCGGTTTGGCTCAGTGGATAGAGCGTTGGCCTGCGGACAGAAAGGTCCCAGGTTCGATTCCGGTCAAGGGCATGTACCTGGGTTGCGGGCATATCCCCAGGAGGAGATGTGCAGGAGGCAGCTGATCGATGTTTCTCTCTCATCGATGTTTCTGACTCTCTATCTCTCTCCCTTCCTCTCTGTAAAAAATCAATAAAATATATTTTTTAAAAAAAAAAAAGCTTTAAACTAAGAACTGTTGAAAATGAATAAGATCATCTCCTGCATAAAGAAATATTTCAAACTCGTAGAAATAAAACAAATAACACAACAGAAAAAAATGGACAAAGGTTATATAAAGAAAATTTACAGAAAAAATTCAAATGGAAATTAACATTTTATAAAAACCTCAACCTCACTAGTAATCAGGGAATGCAATCTTTTTTTTTAATACTGCTTGTCACCCATCAGCAAAGATATTACATGTCTGTTAATGTCAAGTTTTGGCCAGAGCATAAGGAAACATGCTCTCATGCACTACTGGTAGGAGCATAAACTGATACAATTGGAGATACAATCTGGAGAGCAATTTGGAGTAGCCATTAAGATGAAAAATACATGTTTGGGTGAGGGCATGAGTGGGGGGCGGGGATGGGGGTAATGTGGGGATAAGGACACATATGTAATAACTTAATCAATAAAGAAATTTAAAAAAAGAAAAATACATGTTTGCTATAACCCAGAAGATGTACTTCTCGGTACCTGGCCTGTAGAAATGCACAAAGGGCAAAGAGTATCTTTAGTATGCTACCTGTATTACTTCCTCAGGCTTCTATGGCAAGGCACCTTAAGCTAGGTGTCTTAAAATATCAGAAATGTATTGTTGCACAGTTCTAGAGCTAGAAGTCCAAAATCAAGGTGTTGGCAGGACCATGCTACCTCTGAAACATGTTGGAGAGAATCCTTCCTTCCTCCGGCTTCCAGCAGCTGGTGGCACCCCTGACGTTCTATAGCTTATATGCTTCACTACAATCTCTGCCTCTGTCATCACAAAACCATCTTCTCTCACATCATCCTTCCTCTGTCTCCAAACCTCTCTCTTCATAAAAAGACAATGGTTGCATTGAATTTGAAGCCTACACTACTCCAGTATGACCACATCTTAACTAATTACATCTACAATGACACTGTTTCTAAATAAGGTTATATTTTGAGGTCACAGGTGTTAGGATTTCAACATGTCTTTTGGGGAACACTATTCAACCCATAATTCTACCTTTTATGTAAAAAAAGGGGGGACATTTAGAAATAGGCATGTATCTGCTTATTTGTGCAAAATGAAAGGGTGATGAAAGAACCAAGAAGCCAGGCAAGTAATACGAAGTTGATAGGAGAAAGCCACTATAACCCTACGATGAAGGCAAGCTCACCCCTAACAGACTCCAGGGCAAGTACACAAAGGGAGGCCTACACACCATGTCACTCAATGTTTAACAGGTAAAATTCAAATGACAAATTGTTAAATTAAAATGTTCTATCCTTCTACATTACAAATACCTTTATGATGACAAAATTTTCAAATGTGTAAAGTTATGTTCTTTGTACCAATAAAACAAAGAGAAGCAAATTAATTATCATTGCTCATGTATTGATGGGCCAGCAATGTTCAGATGAGTAATAAAACAAAGACATTCATAATTCATAATTTATAATACATATTTCATTAGACTTATTTTTCTTGACTTTTATTGACCACCATCCAGGGCAGGCCGGCTGCCCCGGGACCCCATCAGCGGGTCCCCGGTGGCAAAGCAGGCCCGCCCCAGAAGCCCCAGCAGCCACCTTGCCTTGCCACCCCAGGGCAAGTACACAAAGGGAGGCCTACACACCATGTCACTCAATGTTTTACAGGTAAAAGTCAAATGACAAATCATTATTATAATCAAGACAATCATTATTATAATCAAGATTTTCACATAACTTTATATTCTATTGATGGGAATGCCAAATGTTTTTGACAATTGTCTTTGATTCACTGTAGTTTTTAGAGAGTTGGAGGGGGTTTTTTGTTTTGTTTTGTTTTTTTATCTTTATTGTTGGGAATATTACAGATGTCCCTCCAACTAATTCTGGCCCCACCCCAGGCCTCCACTGAGCTATTGTCTTGTTTTTTTAATTAATTTCAATTTGGAGGAACTTCACTCTACTGAGGCAGGAACACTTCCATTGGAAGTGTCAATAAAATTCTTAAAGCAATACTTATATTTTGAATTTTACATGTTATGTTTAAGCATTGTAATGATCACATATAACAGTTATTGTTAATGCAAAAAAATACTATATTACTTTATCATATAAACAATTATTGTATATATCATGATTTTTACTATCTCAAAGTAATATTTCAATCTATACAATATTTATTTAAAAGTTCTTCTTTCAAATATTCCAATGCTAGAATGAAGAAAACCAAAAATTGTGCTATATTACTTAATTTGTTCAAATCTCTCAACAATCAAGAACTTATCTTAATCTATAATGATTAGAAAATAATTACTACAGACATTACTTTGGGATTATTTGCACATAAATCTTCTTTAAAGTCACAAAAACATTTGTATTTCCCTGTTCTAATTTCCTTATATTTTACTAGAATATCACTTTTGATTTCACAGGCAGTTTGTTTCTATTTAGAAAACCATTTTTTAATTTAAAAATATTGTTAGTCCTTTTAAGTGAGAAATTACCAAACTTAGATCTGCTTTTGTCTACAGTCTATGTCAAAAAATTATAGATAGCTCAAATCCAAAATTAATTTCATTTTCTACTGAAGACCACATTTTGTTGTCTTTTCAGATCTTCTGTTGTTTCATCTGGCTATTCTAGTATATCTCATCAGCTTTCTAAATGAAATGTAATGGCTTTAACAGCATTTAGTCAATGTGTTCGTCATGTCTTAAGCGGCTATAAGGTCAAATTTAATGTGTTTCCTCTATGGATAGATTCAAGACATCATAATTTTTTAATTTTTCAAAAAACTTTGTGACTATTGGCTCAGTGGAAGCCACATCTCTCATAACAAATTCAAACTACATTCCATACATGTCATAAAGAATGCTTCTGGATTTTAGGCCAAAATTCAGGTTAGGTCTAGACCAGTGATGGCGAACCTATGACACACGTGTCAGAGGTAACACGCGAACTCATTTTCTTGGTTGATTTTTCTTTGTTAAATGGCATTTAAATATATAAAATAAATATCAAAAATATAAGTCTTTGTTTCACTATGGTTGCAAATATCAAAAAATTTCTATATGTGACACGGCACCCGAGTTAAGTTAGGGTTTTTCAAAATGCTGACACGCCGAGCTCAAAAGGTTCGCCATCACTGGTCTAGACATACACTTATAGTTTAAGAGCAATATGAATTGCAAGAGCATAACACTGCAAGACATTCCTCAGTTCCTGGTTCCTGGGTGCAATTACCACCCTAATTCATGTGTAACCCCAGAACCATGAACTGTACCACAAAGGGAAACAAGAAGATGGATGCTCATCATTGCAGGAAAATACTTCCTTATTAAAAAAAAGCTGCCGTATGCATAGAGGCAGGATTTGACAAGTTGATCATGTCACCTTTTCTTTTATCAAAGTGCTTCCACCCTCAGATCCTCCCAGCACTCCAAAGCAGTACCTATCCCCAACATCAGCAAAACTTAAAGGCATTCAGATGCAGCTGCCTTGTGTTTTGAGGACACGGGACAAGAGTTATAAAGAAGCATTTCCCTGGGCCCTATACTGTGTTAATTAGAAGAGCAGATGACAAACTATGCTGTGCCGGCACTAATGCAGAATCCCAAGACATTAGAGACAAGCATGAGTTCTTCAATGCAGCTACTGTGCATGTGGGGGGGGGGGGGACGGCGGGGGGCGGCGGGGAGGGAGAGGGAGAGATGAATGATAAATGCAGAACCTCTAAACATGGCAGAGACCTTCATGCTGGGCATCTAAACTGGAGGAGCAAACAGAGGAAAGGGTATTCCTGGGGCCAGGGACCAGGTTTGCCCAGCAAAAGATATCTGTCTGGCTAGAACTAGAACCATGAAATGGAGGCAGCTTCTGCTGGAGTTGCTACCTATGGCTGAAAATAGGGGAGAAATACCCTGGCTTCTCCTTTTCTTCTGCTCAGCAAACTCTTGCCAGGACCTCTCATTGGCTGAACCCAGATGGACATCAGCTGACATGGGAGACTTGGGATATTCATACTGCAAATGCCAGCCCCTTACAGTAGAACAGAGCAAGGAAAATCAGAGAACAAATATGAGAGCAAACAGGCTAGGATGGACTGACACACAGTGGAACTCTAGAGATATTGCCATAAAATCAGGATCAAAACAAGTAGCTCTATCATCACTATTCAATATTTGGATCAAGAATAGGGCAGGCAACAGAAATAAGAGTTACAGTAATTGAAAAGGAGAATGCAAAAACTATTACTAGCCAAACCGGTTTGGCTCAGTGGATAGAGCGTCAGCCTGCGGACTGAAAGGTCCCAGGTTTGATTCCGGTCAAGGGCATGTACCTTGGTTGCGGGCACATCCCCAGTAGGAGGTGTGCGGGCGGCAGCTGGTCGATGTTTCTCTCTCATCGATGTTTCTGACTCTTTATCCCTCTCCCTTCCTCTCTGTAAAAAATCAATAAAAATATATATTTAAAAAAAAAAAACTATTACTATATGTGAATAGTATGACTTAAAACTCAAAAAAATTAATAACTATTAATGCTAATAAGAGTTCGATAAGATGGCCTAATATTTTTAAAAAATGCACAGGAATCAATATATTCCAATATGATAGCAAATAATTAATTTAAAATATACTGGAAAACTATCCCATTCACAATAACAAAAAAATATATACTTAAGAATAACAGTTACAGCTGAAACCGGTTTGGCTCAGTGGATAGAGCGTCGGCCTGTGGACTATATTTAGAGATAGGGTCTTTAGGAGGTAGCTAAGTTTAAATAAGGCCTTATAAGAAGAAGAAGAGATCAACATCTATCTGTCTATCTATCTATCTTCCTTTCTCTCCTCCAACACAAAGGAAAGAAAAGTCATCAGAGGACGAGGACATAGAGAGAAGACAGCCATCTACAAGCCAGAAAGAGTCTTCACCAGGAAATCCAATTGACAACACCTTGATCTGATACTTTCAGCCTCCAGAACTGTGAGAAAATAAATTTATGTTGTTTAAGCCACCCAGTCTATGGTATTTTGTTACAGCAGCCTAAGCAGACTGATACAAAAAGGAATCACCTCGTAAAAGAGAAAATGTGTATAATCCTTGGAGGGTACCAGAGAATTTCAATGACTAAAGACCATATTTCCCTACCCCTCACACATACACATATTCACACACCACAAACACACCAGCCGCAGCATGTCCAGTGCTTTCCCAACCAACCTGACTCCAGCTTGGCAATGAGGGGCCAGCCTTACCAAGGAGTATCTGTGGTGGGAGAGATTCCATGCCTCCACCACTTCCTGTAGATACTGACCTCACTAGCAATCACCCTACTCGGTGGAAGAAGTTACTTGCCAGCAAAGGCCTGCACAAGACTTGAAAGTACTGCCTAGGCCAGTGGTCGGCAAACTCATTAGTCAACAGAGCCAAATATCAACAGTACAACAATTGGAATTTCTTTTGCGAGCCAAATTTTTTTTAATATATTTTTTATTGATTAAGATATTACATATGTGTCCTTGTCCCCACGTTACCCTCTACCCCCACCACCCCACCCCACCCCCGCTCATGCCCTCACCCCCCCGTTGTCCATGTCCATTGATTAGGCCTATATGCTTGCATATAAGTCCTTTGGTTGATCTTTCCCCCTTACCCCCACCCTCCCCTACCTTCCCTCCAAGTCCCAACAGTCCAATCAATGCCTCTCAGTCTCTGGATCAGTCCTTGTTCACCAGTTTATGTTGTTCATTATATTCCACAAATGAGTGAGATCATGTGGTATTTATCCGCTCTCCAGTTCCATCCATGCTGTGGCAAATGGTAAGAGTTCCTTTTTCTTCTTCCTCTTCTTAAAGAATACCTTTCAGCATTTCATATAATGCTGGTTTGGTGGTGATGAACTCCTTTAGCTTTTTCTTATCCGTGAAGCTCTTTATCTGACCTTCTATTCTGAATGATAGCTTTGCTGGATAAAGTAATCTTGGTTGCAGGTTCTTGCTATTCATCACTTTGAATATTTCTTGCCACTCTCTTTTGGCCTGCATGGTTTCTGTTGAGAAATCAGCTGACAGTCGTATGGGTACTCCCTTGTAGGTAACTGACTGTCTTTCTCTTGCTGCTTTTAAGATTCTCTCTTTATCTTTTGCTCTTGGCATTTTAATTATGTTGTGTCTTGGTGTGGTCCTCTTTGGATTCCTTTTGTTTGGGGTTCTCTGCGCTTCCTGGACTTGTAAGTCCATTTCTTTCACCAGGTAGGGGAAGTTTTCTGTCATTATTTCTTCAAAAAGGTTTTCAATATCTTGCCCTCTCTCTCCTTCTGGTACCCCTATAATTCTGATGTTGGTACGCTTGAAGTTGTCCCAGAGGTTCCTTACACTATCTTCATATTTTTGGAATCTCTTTTCTTTTTTCTTTTTCGGTTAGGTATTTTTTGTTTCTTTGTATTTCAAATCTTTGACTTGATTCTTGGGATCCTCTTGTCTGCTGCTGGATCTCTGTAAATTATTCTTTATTTCAGTCAGTGTATGCTTAATTTCTAGTTGGTCCTTTTTCATGTCCTCCATGGTCTCACTATACTTATTGAGGGATTCATTAAATTTATCGGCGGTTTCCATAAAATTCTTGAAAAACCTTATAAACGTGGCCTTGAACTCTATATCCAATCGTTTGCTTTCCTCCATTTCTGCCATTTGTGACCTGTTTCTTTGTCTCCGCATTTTGGCAGCTTCCCTGTGTTGATAGAGTGGCCCTGCGCGCCAGGTGTCCTGTAGGGCCCAGTAGCTCAGCCTCCCCAGTTACCTGGGGTGGACACTCTTGGTGCACTCTTGGTGCCTTGGTTGTTGTAGAATCACTGGGAGGAATTGACCTCCAGGCCAATTGGCTGTGAGAATCAGCTGTGTCTAAAGTGGGAGAACTTCTGTGCTGAAGACACCCTTCTGGGGCAAGACTTGCTTCAGTGGGGCTTTGGTGCTCACTGAGTCTGCTCCCTGAGTGTGTCCCTTATGGATCTGAGGAGTTGCAATCTGGATGGTCCCCCTCTGACCACTGGGTACAGTGGCTCCTGGATCTAAGGAGGTGCTAATTCAGCCTCTGCCTGAGGCCACACAGCAGGAGCCACGAAGAGGCTCAGCTGTGAAGCAATGCAAGCCGCTGCGGGGCCTTGGGCCTTCTCTTGGAAGTTCCGGGTCTGCCTGGCTCGGCTGCAGTTAGGTACATTCACATGCAAAAGCCTCTGCCGCAGCCTGGGTGGGGCGGGGTCTCAGGGAATCCAAGGGCGGATCAAGGAGCTATGGCTGATTCTCCGCCCGGTCTCAGTGACCCGCTAATTGCTGCAAGCACCTCTGAGGGAAAGCTGCCTTCAAGTTCGCCCGCTGCCAGACAGACCAGCTTCTCCCCGTATGAGTCCTGGGTCCCCAGAGACTTCCCGGAACTGGAGTTCAGAGCAGTCGGGAGCTTGTGATTCAAAAAGACAGCCGTGTCCTCAGGTGCCACCCCCTTTACTTGCGCGCGCGCGCGAGCCGGCCGTACCTCTGCACTTGTACCTCTGCACTTCACCTCTGCAGCTCCTCTGGCTCTCAGCGTGCTTTTCTTTCCTTCTAGTTGTAGAATTTACATTCAGCCAGCCTTCCTGTTGTTCTGGATGATGTTTGCTCTGTCCTTTGCAGTAATTTTCAATTGTTGTGTGAGGCGGCAATTTCCCGGTGTTTACCTATGCCGCCATCTTAGTTTCTCCCGCGAGCCAAATTTTTTAAATTTAAACTATATATATAGGTACATTGTTATTAACTTAATTAGGGTACTCCTAAGGCTTAGGAAGAGCCACACTCAAGGGGCCAAAGAGCCGCATGTGGCTCGCGAGTCACAGTTTGCCGACCATGGGCCTAGGCATTGCATACAGGGTGCTCGCATGCCATAGCCTACAAGATCTGAAATAGGCACTGAAAGCAATGCACTCCTAATAAGCTGGCGATCTGCATTTAATAAAAACTTCCCTGCCAGAGAGAGAGAATCCTGCCCCGAAAACATCTTTGGTCATTCAGCCCCACTGCAGCTGGCCTCAATGGTGTGGCATGAATAGCAACCAGTACTCCCCATGCAACCAGAGGACCTTGGAATTTAAAGTGCTCCAAATAAATCTATTTTAAAGATATAACTGGATTAAGCACTCAAAAAATGAAGATTCAAATATTTACACTGAAGTATTATTTTAATAGGATTCACAAATGTCCAACAAGGTTTATATGAATAAATTATAATACAGTCATTCAATCAATGGGTGATAAGCAGCCATTAAAAATAATGTTTTGGAGGAGTATTTAAAATGTAGAAAACCACTCAAGAGATACTGGTTAAGTTCAAGAGGAGGATATAAAACTGTGGATGCAATATGATGCAAATTTTATAAAGAAAACAAATGACAAGGAAATACACTAAAATGTTAGGCTTATTTCCAGATTTCTCTTTAAAGGTTTTTGTGTTTTCTAGATTTTATATAATGAGCATGGATTACTTAATTGCCTAAGAACAATAGCCATATTAATACAGTAAAGGTATTCATAACCAAGCTGTTATATATGTGATTAATTCTTCATGTAGCCAGGCTTCTCTAGATCCCAACTGAACAAATTCATTCCAAAGCACAAAATCTGTAAGAGGCACTAACATCCAAAATTAAAAGTACTCTGCATAGCCCGACTGGTGTGGTTCACTGGTTGAGCATCAACCTATGAACCAGGAGGTCACGGTTTGATTCCCCGTTGGGGCACATGCCCGGGTTGTGGGCTCGATCCCCCGTTCAGGGTATGCAGGAGGCAGCGGATCAATGATTCTCTCTCATCCCTAATGTTTCCATCTCTCTCTCTCTCTCCCTTCCTCTCTGAAATCAATAAAATAAATAAATAAATAAATAAAAAGTACTCTGCATAGAGATAATTCTGCTTCTAAATGCTCTGAATTGTTGTTTTTGTTGTTGTTGTTAATTCTCACCTGAGGAAATTTTTCCATTGATTTTTAGAGAAAGTGCAAGGGAAGGAGAGAGACAAAGAGAGAAACATCAATGTGAGAGAGACACACCTACTGGTTGCCTTCCACACACCCCGACCAGGGCCAGAGATCAAGCCTGCAACTGAGGTATCTACCCTTGACTAGAATGGGACCCAGGACCCTTAAGTCTGCAGACCAGTGCTCAATTCACTGAGCCAAACCAGCTAGGTCTGAATTGTATATTTTGCCTTACTCTTTTTGACAGTGAAGATTCTTTTCAAGAGAAAAAATCATGGTTTTTCCAGGGTCTTTTACTCATTGCTTTAAACTTCCATCCTTTTATGACATTTGTGAGGCTGGACCATTATGTTCTGGTCTGACAAGCACATGGTATAAAGCAGCAGCAGTGTGTACAGGACTTTAAATGATTTTGCCAAGGTTAGGAGGTACACTATTGGGGGACCTGATCGGGGTGGAACTCTAACCTGAGCAAGCATCAGCACTCACCACCCAGAACCAGAAACGCAGCAACAGAATCAAGGGGCAAGATAATGGGATCCAAAACATCTACCAAATGAGGAAGACCAACAGCTAGAAAGGAAGCAGGAACTGTGGGCTGAAAGCAAGAGTCTGGACGCACACGAGGATGGTCCTATAAGGAAAACTAGTCCTATAAGGAAAACTAAAACCTCTAGAATCAACTCAGATAATTGGAAAGGAAGGCAGGTCAGAAGAATAACTACAAGCATCCAATGGCCACTTGGTGGTGGCTTACTTTGTGCCAGATATTGTGCAGAGGATTTTTTATTTAATTGTCACAATTCTATTAACCGATTGTCCACATTTATCAGATGAAGGGAGCCCCTCAGGGAGTGACTTGTTCAAGTTCATCCAGCTGGTAAATAGTGGGGCAAGGATTTAAATCTAGACATAGCTGATTCCAGCTGTTTCCAAATGCCACTCTTTACACTGAGTCTGCTGCAGTAGAAGGAAAGGTGACCTTAGGGTCAGAAGTTGCTGTAATATTCATGATGGTCAACCAGGCCCTGGCTGGTTATTCAAGAGGAAATAATCAGAGGTGAGATGCAGTGACTATGTATAGAGTATGATGATGAGGCTATTTAAAGTCAACATAGTTAATTTAGAACCCAAATTGGAAAAAAACTTTCCAGACCACATAGGGGGCTGCCAGTCCAAGGAAAATGAAGTTGACTTAGGCTTCAACAAAACCATATAACCTGTTTTTAAATCTAAAAAAAACAAAAAAACTAGATTGATCAGAATCAATACTATAAACACAAACTCTAAGGCTTCAGCATTGTAGTGAGGGGTGTGTGTGTGTGTGTGTGTGTGTGTGTGTGTGTGTGTGTGTGTGTGTGTGTAACTGACTTCTATGAGCTCATTTGCTTAGCCAGGGGTGGGCAAACTTTTTGACTCGAGGGCCACAATGGGTTCTTAAACTGGACTGGAGGGCCGGAACAAAAGCATGGATGCAGTGTTTGTGTGAACTAATATAAATTCAAAGTAAACATCATTACATAAAAGGGTACGGTCTTTTTTTTCAATAGTTTTATCCATTTCAAACGGGCCGGCGGGCCGTAGTTTGCCCACGGCTGGCTTAGGCTGATAGAGAACCATCTCAAAAAGAAACTGTTCTCTCTCCACCTGTTGCAGCAATTTCCAGGATTTATACAAAATGACACTATAGAAAGCAATGGGGACAGGTTTCTGTGTTGCTCTGTTTTCTGTATTTTGTCCATATAGATGGGTCAGCTGGGAAATACCAAGCCAGGGCCCCTGGTCTATCAATTTTATTGATCTTTTCAAGGAACCATCTTTTGATTTTATTAATTTCCTGTTTTCAATTTCTTTTATTTCTGCTCTAATTTTTATTATTTCTCTTCTGTTATGTTAGATTTAGGTTTTTTGTCAAGTTTCCTAAGATGTAAGTTCATTGATTTTAGATCTCTTTCCTTTATAATGTATGCATATGATGCTGTAAATTTCTAGATTTAGAATACTGCCAGGGGAGGCTCTTTCCAGTTCCCAGTGTCATTCCCATCCACAGGCACTAGAAGATTTGTGGGCCTATTCCCTTTACTGGTGATCTTTAAACAAATGTTTCTGTTAGTGGACCCTTGTCAAACCAATAAAAGGTTTTTTTTAATCATGGTTAGTGCTTTTTTTCTAGAAAATTTTATAGAAAACTTAGAAAATTCAGAGAAGCAATAAGAACAAAATAAAACTAATCTGTCAGCATTTTGTTGCATAGACTTTGTTGGGGAAGGGATAGGGAGGATAGATAGATTTACAAAAACAGATATTTACAAATAGATACAAACAAAAAGCATTCTCAGTGTGCTATTTTGTCAAATGCTTCCTCTGCATCTATTGGTGAGGGCCTATGACTTTTCTTCTTTAGCCTGTTGATGTGAAGGATTTCATTAACTGATTTTGAATGCTGAACTGGTCATGCATACCTACAATAAATCTCACTTGACCATGGTGTATAATTCATTTTAGTCATTGTCAGATTTGGTTTGCTATTATTTTGTTGAGGACTTTTGCATCAATGTTTATGAGAAATATTGGCCAATGGTTTTCCTTTCTTTTAAGTTGTTGTCTGGTCTTGGTATTAGGGTAATCCTGGTCTCATAAAATGAGTCAGGAAGTGCTCCCTCTGCTCCTATCTTCCAAAAGAGATTGTAGAGAATGGGTATAAACTCTCCCTTAAATGTTTGGTAGAATTCGCCAATGAACCCATCTGTTTTTGAGAGATTATTAATTAATGATCCAATTTCTTTAATAGATATAGGCAAAATTAGATTATCTCTTCTTGTGTGAGTTTTGATAGCTTATGTCTTTCAGGGAATTGGTCCTTTTCATCTAGATTCTCAAATTTATGGACATAGAATTGTTCATAATATTCTTTTATTCTCCTTTTAATATCTATGAGATCAGTATTGATGGCCCCTCTTTCATTTCTGATACTAATAATTTTAAAGCCTCATTTGAGGATATATTTTCCCTTGACTCTAGAGAGAGAGGAAGGGTGAGGGAGAGAGAGAGAAACATCAATGCAAAAGAGAAACATCCCTCAGTTGCCTCATACATGCGCCCTGACCAGGGATGGAACCCATGACCCCTAGATGCATAAGATGATGCTCCAAACACTGAACACCACCAGCCAGGGCTTATATTAGCTATTTTCTGTCTTCTGTCTTTGTTTTTCTTAACTTAGCCTGGCTAGAGGTCTATCCATTTTATTGATCTTTTCAAAGAACCATCTGTTTTCAATTTCTTTGATTTCTACTCTAATTTTTATTATTTCTTTTCTATTATGTTAGATAAAGTTTTTTTCCAAGTTTCCTAAGATGTAAGTTTAGATTATTGATTTTAGATTTTTTTTCTTTTATAATGTATGCATATAATGCTGTAAATTTCCCTCTAAGCGTTGCTTTTTTTGAAAAGTGGTCTTATTAGTTTCATTTAGTTCAAAGTATGTCTTAATTTCTCTTAAGACTTCTTCTTTGACCAATGGGTAACTGGGAAATGTACTGTTTAACCTCAAAGCACTTCAGGATTTTCCAGCTACCTTTCTGTTATTGATTTCTAGTTTAATTCCATTGTGGACTAAGAACATCATTATATGACATCTGTTCTTTTAAATTTGTTAAGGTGTGTTCTGTGGCCCAGAATGTGGCCTTAATGAATGTTCAATGTGAGCTTGAGGGGAAAAAAGTGTAATCTGCCATGGTTAGATTAAATATTCTTTAAATGTCAATTATATCCAATCTATTAATGGTACTGTTCTACTTACTGATTTTCTGCCCATCTAATAGAAGGGTGTGGAAGTCTCTGACTATAATATTGGATTCATTAGTTTCTCCTTTCAGCTCCACGATTTTTGCTTCACATATTTTGATGTTCTGTTTTGGGGTAAATACACATTAAATATTGTTATGTCTCCTTAGAGAATTTACTGACCCCTTTATCATTATGCAATGCCTCTTTTTATCCCTGATAATGTTCCTTGCATTGAAG
This sequence comes from Myotis myotis, assembly GCF_014108235.1. Classification (NCBI taxonomy): domain Eukaryota; kingdom Metazoa; phylum Chordata; class Mammalia; order Chiroptera; family Vespertilionidae; genus Myotis; species Myotis myotis. The sequence continues at coordinate 53,200,548 of NW_023416315.1, forward strand.
TCTGCTTTGCCTGAAATGAATATTACTATTCTAGTTTTTTTTTAATTGGTAGTAGTATGGTATATATTTTTCCATCCCTTTACTTTTTTAAAATACATTTTTATTGATTTCAAAGAGGAAAGAAAGGGAGAGAGAGATTGAAACATCAATGATAAGAGAGAATCATTGATCAGTTGTCTTCTATACACCCCACACTGGGGATCAAGCCTGCAACCCAGGCATATGCCCTGGCCTGGAATTGAACTATGACCTCTTGGTTCATAGGTCAATATTCAACCACTGAGCCACGGTGGCCAGCCTCCATCCCTTTACTTTTAATCTACCCAGTTTATATTCAAAGTGGGTTTCTTGTAGACAACATATAGTTGGATCTTGTTTTATTATACACCCAGACAATCTCTGTTTTCTAATTTGTGTATTTAGGCCAAAGATATTTACAGTGATTATTGATATAATTGGATTAGTATTTACTATATTTGTTACTGTTTTCCACTTTTTCTGCCTTTTGTGATTTTAACTGAGAATTTTATATGATTCCACTTTCTACACTTTCATAGCATATCAATTATACTTTCTTTAAACTTTTTTTTAGTGGCTACCCTAGAGTTGACTATATACATTTACAACTAGTCCAAGTCCACTTTCAAATAACATTATACCCCTGCATGGATAATGCAAGTAATAACAGAGTAATAACTATAATTACCAAACACATTGTTTCTAATATTATTTTGAGCAAGCTACTGTTAGATTAAGAAAAATAGAAGATTTAATTTACTTTTATTAATTCTTTCTCTGGTGCTCTTTCTTTCTTTATGTAGACGTGAGTTTCTAACCTATATAATTTTCCTTTTCTCTAAAGAACTTTTTTAAGGAGGAGGCGGAGGGGCAGGGTTTCTGAAGTTCTTTAAGGAGGGTCTGCTGGTGGCAAACTCGCAACTACCACTACCTGAGCAATCACTGACTGTGCAAATTATTTAACTTAAGCCTTTCCTTGGCTTCCAGAAATGTGAGCATTCTTCCTGCTCTGAAATCCTAAGTAAATTTTTCTATATTAAGTCAATAACTTACTCACTAGGGTGAATATTAATAGGAAACATAGAAGAAGCTTTGTTTAAAGTGAAAAATATTTTTAAATACAAGTAATCACTCCTCAAATAGTCATTCCATAAATCTTCCTTCCTAAATACCAGCTTCTCTTAAAGTGAAACTCATTTAAATGTCTCTGCTTTTCCTGTATCAGTAAGTCCAGAAAATCTAAAATGTAAAGGTCAATAAACTATGGACTTTACGGAGAGATTAAATGTTAGTTTTAAAATAAACAAGGAGTTGGAACATTTCCAATATTTTCATTTTGCTTTAGTGGTTACCAAATGTTATTTGGACCCAGAATTCACTCAGGAGCATAGATATTAGACATGAAGGCTTTTGAAGGAAAAATCTGACTTTTATCAAGGAATCTGACAATGGAAGGAAAAGGAACTATATTGCAATTGGACGAATTAACACAGTGAGGCATTGTAGTTAATCTCTGGCATTGGGGATTTAGCATTCAAGGTTTAGCTTACTCTTTAATAATCCTAAAGTCCACATCATGTAATAATAGATCATTTGCTAAAACATTAATTTCCAGAACCCTGTGCCCCAAGCAGCTGGCATGTGATCCCAGCACCCAAATTCCGCGGCAGCTTCTTCTGTCCTTTACCTGTTGCTTTGGAGGGTGTACTCTCATATGCACTATGTTGAGTTTTGGAATTGCATGCTGCTATGGTAACTAATAATTAGATATTGATGAAGGTCTCTACTGTATTTTTAAGAAGAAAAAATAAATAGATTTTTCCAAGATAAATACTTTTTTTTTTTAAACAGTGGCACAAGCTACCATGGATAACACAGCATTCCATAGCCTGCGAGATTCAGTGTCAGTTTAGACTCTTCCCATTGCAAATGATAGAAACTCAACTAAAATTGGCATCCGCAGAGGGTTGCGGTCTGTTGTTGAAAAGCCTCAGGATGATTTTCAGCCTTGCCTTGATCCAGGAACCCAAATGATGTTATTGGGATGCAGTTTCTCTCTCGGTGTTGGCTCTGCCCTCACTGTGTTGGCTTCATCCTCATTCTCCACTTGGGAGCTCTCTGGGCACTCAGCCTCCCAGGCTGCGTTCCAGCAGAGGAGAGAGCACCTCGTCTAATACCTCCTGTGTGAGTCCCTGGACTTGCTGATTCAATCAATCTGGGTCACTGCCCACTTCTAATTAGTCAGGACTTGGTCATATGTTCCACCTGTGGAGAAAGAAAGGCGTCCCACGCAAGCCACAACCCCCCTGGATTGAGTCATGGAGAAGTAGTTCACCAAAGGGAATTCAGGGTATCTGACCCAGAGGAAGAGCAAATGCATGATGAGCTACCAAAACAGTAAGTGTTGCCAATGGATGTTTAAGATAAAACTAAAGTAACCCGGGACTTCTGTCTATGAGAGAGAGTTGGATCCTGAACAAATGTAGTTTCAGTATTGAATTCTCCCTGCCTGGAAAGCAAGGGGAGGTCCTAGGGCTCTGGTGAAGGGAAGTGTTCCAGGAACTGTGGGAAAGTGTGGCTGCCCTGTGGCTGCCCCCAAAACTAACACTCCTTTAGTACCTACTGCTGCTCTCTGTTCAGAAATTTAACTGTTAATGTAATTGTCAGTCCACATTCTGTATCTGAACTTACCACCGCATTTTTCACTGAGCCAGCCTTAAGGGCTTCCAGATTTTTTTTTAAATATATTTTTATTGATTTCAGAGAGAAAGGGAGAGGAAGAGAGAGAGATAGAAAACATCAATGATGACAGAGAATCACTGACTAGCTGCCTCCTGCATGCTCCCCACTGGGGATCGAGCCCGAAATCCAGGTATGTGCCCTTGACCAGAAATCAACCAGGGACCCTTCAGTCCACAGGCTGATGCTCTACCCACTGAGCCAAACCAGCTAGAGCAGTGCTTCCAGATTTATTCATTAATGTGTTTATTCTTATATTACTAGCAAGACCCAAGAGTGCCTAAGTTTATGATATGTTTGTTTCCATGCTTTACAAACACATCTTAGGGTAAACAGTCAAGGCTGAGCTAGTGTGGCTCAGTAGTTGAGCACTGATCTATGAACCAGGAGGTCATGGTTCAATTGCCAGTCAGGGCACAGGCCCCGATTGTAGGTTTGATCCCCGGCAGGGGGTATGCAGGAGGCAGCCCATCAATGATTCTCTCTCATCTTTGATGTTTTTATCCCTCTCTCCCTCTCCTTTCCTCTCTGAAATTAACAAAAACATTTTTAAAAAGGACAAACAGTGCCCTAACCGGTGTGGCTCAGTGGATAGAGCGTTGGCCTGTGGACTAAAGGGTCCCAGGTTCAATTCCGGTCAAGGGCATGTACCTTGGTTGTGGGCACATCCCTAGTAGGGGGTGTGCAGGAGGCAGCTGATCAATGTTTCTCTCTCATCGATGTTTCTAACTATCCCTCTCCCTTCCTCTCTGTAAAAAATCAATAAAATATATTTTTTTTAAGGATAAACAGTAAAATAAATTTTAGGGGAGAATTTTTGAACTAGCATTATTAGGCTATGTAGAACACCAACACTATTCTTTAAACACGTCTACCTGGGCCAGGAAAACTTAACCTGAGAGTCCACTGGTATCTCAAAGGGGTCAATGACTCGAAGTATGAAAAACTACCTGCCTAAGCCCAAGCCCTGCAGAACACTATTTGCCTGTCTCTCCAGGAAGGCCATACGACATGAAAGAGACAGGTTGTGCAGACAGATTTGGAATTGACCTGGCTCTATTCTGTGATCTTAGGCAAGTTACATACATAGTTTCTCTTTGCCTCATTTCTCTCATTTTTAACATAGGGATAAAATAACTTCTGCATCAAAGGATTGTGTAATGCCCTGGCTTGTGTGGCTTGGTTGCATGTGCCTGGGTTGCAGGATTGATCTCTGGTAGGGGTCATGTGGGAGGCAGCCGATCGATGTTTCTCTCTCACTGATGTTTCTATCTCTCTATTCCTCTCCTTTCCTCTCTCTCTAAAATCAATAAAAACATATGTTTTAAAAAAATAAACAAATAAGATATATTTTATCTAATCACATGTATATAGCCCTATGTGTTGAAGCTGTTATTAAATACTTTACTAATATCAATTCATTTAATCCTTGTAATAATTCTATGAGGTAGGCTCTATTATTATCCTAATTTTATTTTTTAAATATATTCTTATTGATTTCAGAGAGGAAGGGAGAGGGAGAGAGAGATAGAAACATCTGTAACAGTGATGGCGAACCTTTTGAGCTAGGCGTGTTAGCATTTTGAAAAACCCTAACTTAACTCTGGTGCCGTGTCACATATAGAAATTTTTTGATATTTGCAACTCCAACCATAGTAAAACAAAGATTTACATTTTTGATATTTATTTTATATATTTAAATGCCATTTAACAAAGAAAAATCAACCAAAAAAATGAGTTTGCGTGTCACCTCTGACACGCGTGTCATAGGTTCGCCATCACTGATCTATAATGACAGAGAATCATTGGTTGGCTGTCTCCTGCACACCCCACACTGAGGATTGAGCCGGCAACCTGGGCATATGCCCTGATGGGGACTCGAACCATGACCTCCTGAGTCATAGGTCAATGCTCAACCAGTAAGCCACGCCAGCTGGGCTATTATCCTAACTTTATAGATGAGAAAACTGAGGCACAGAGAAGTTAAGTCACTTGCCTAAGATTACACAGCTAATAAACATTAGGTTTAGGATTTGAACCCTGAGAATCTGATTCCAGAGTCCAGGCCCTTAAACTCTTTGCCATTTGCTTTTCATCTTTGTTGCTCAGTTGATCTTGAAGGAAGTACTGAAAGAGAAAAATAATTACCACCTTTTCACGTTTGTTAAGCACCTACTGTGCTAGGGCTTTCACATCTATTTATTTCAATCATTTAATCATCATTAGTACTTTTAAGAATGATCATAAAAAGATTTTTATAGAATACTTAAATACCAAAAATTATTTCATTTAATCCTCTAACAGCCCTGTGAAGTAGATGCTATTATTGTTGCCTTTTAACAGATAAAGAAAGTAAAGGTTTAAAAGGTTAAGTAACTTTCCCAAAGTCACATCGGTAGTAAGTTATAAAGCTGGACTTCAGACCCACGTTTGTCTGGCTCTAAAACTCTTGTGTTTAACCACAATACTCTTCTTCTCCCTGACCCTGTGTGGCAGGTATTAGGATGCTATTATTATTATTAATAAAGCACATGAATATTTATCCAGAATCCATCCAGAGGATACTGACCACGGACACTATTATCTACCACTGTGAAGAGAGGAAAATGAAGCCACGGAGACTAAATAGATACGATGCTGACCCAACGAAGCATCAGTCTAGTCACTAGGAAAGCTAACTGCAGGTTAATTTGTGGAGCAAATGAGTGTTTCCTTTGGAGTTTCCAAATGCTCTTTCAAACCTTTTTCTCTCGTCCTAGTAATTCTGATTCCCCATGGTGCTATTAAAAAAATAATATATTCTCTCCAAATTATTATGGCTCAGTTAAGAACTCAAAATGGGTGAGAGAGGATATAATGAAATATAAATGTGGAGTTCTAAGAATGCTAATGCTGTCAGCAGACAGTTCAAAGGCAGGAATTTCAGTTAAATAAGAATGTCTAACATTTTGAAGAACTCCTACCACCCAGGGCAGAACAGTGGAGAAACTAAAAACTTTGAGAGAACTTTCGAATCCAGAAAGTAAGAAATATGAAAAATATTTTAAGAACAGACAACTCTGAGAGTCTGAACTAATGGTAATAAATATCCAAAACAGTTTAATTTATAGAATTTCTGTTGACCAAGACCAGAGATGTTATGGTTTCAGTAACTCCTAGATGGTCAGGTTTGACCTAAAATGGAAAGGAGTAGCTAGTAGCAAATACCATGTAGTTCACATATTATATTAATTCTCACAATTACCTTGCTAAGTAGCCATTACCAATTTGTTTTATGGATGAGGAAAACCCTAAAAGAGTATCTAAGTCTCTTCAGTAGGAGGTAGAATTCACACCTAGTACTATCCGATTCCCAAACCATGCTGATCCCCCCGGAACAGAAAAGATCATGCCTCTCCCAGGATCTCAAAATCCACACCAATCGTGGGATACAAAGGTGAACTACCAAATGCCAGAGTGAGAGAAGGATAGTCAATGCAAAGGAGAAGGATAGTCAATGTAAAGTTAATGCAACAGTACGTGCCTGTCACTTTATAAGGTATCATGCCCCTTAAACAACAGCCCTTCTAAATGGCCCATTGGCTGTGCTGGGCTGTTTTCTGGAACACTACCTCCTACTCAAGTGATCTAAATAAGATTCCTGGACACTAATGGGGACATGCCTTCCAATGACCTCTATGACATCAACATCTTTGGATTCTTTTTCTCTGATATTGACAAATGTGACTTTTTGTGCTCTTTGAGATGTAGGTTCTAAGGTTTGAGTTTGGGTTTAAGAGTAAGAAAACTATGTCACCCAGATTTGGATATTTATGAATCATCAGGCCAAAGAACTGTGATAATGTCACTGCTTATTAGCAGTTCATTACAAGGTCCCCATTGGGCTGGCTTTATATTAAACAAATAAAAAAGAGTTCCAATCTTTTAGACATGTTTGCTGAAACAGTTGCAGATGATATGATGTCCATGGTTTGCTTCAAAACAATACTGAAGGAAGGGAAGATGGGCCATGACTTTATATCAGTTGAACGGGGTGATAGGTACTTAGGTGTTCATTATATCACTCTCTCTACCTGTATATATGTTTAAAATATTCTATAATAGCCCTAGCCAGTTTTCTCAGTAGTTAAAAGAGTGTTGGCCCACAGACTGAAGGGTCTCAGGTTCAATTCTGGTCAAGGGCACATCCCTCAATTATAGCCTCAATCCTGGGCCCCCATCCAGGGACATGCAGGAAACACCCAATCAATGTGTCTCTCTCACATCAATGTTTTTCTTTCTCCAATTCTCCTTCCATTCTCTCTAAAAGTCAATGGGGAAAAAATATTCTCATGTGGATTAATAAAATAATCCTATATAATAAAAAGCTAATATGCAAATAGACTGAACGTTGGAACAACTGGAACAACCGAATAACCGAACAACCGGTCGCTATGACGTGCACTGACCACCGGGAGGCATGTGCAGAACATGGCGGGTGTCGGCCACAGCAGGATGGTGGAACAGGTGAGTGGGGGCACCAGATCAAGGTGGGGTGCTTTGGGGAGCCGATATAGGGTAAAGCCTCGGACTGATCTGTTAGCAAAATCACAAACAAGTCTTCCGAGTCTTAAACAACCCAATCCGAGAGGTGGCCGCTGATTTATATGCACTGTCATTTAAAAAATAAAAATGGGGGAATTTGCTGGAAGCCAGTCCACCCTTGCTGCTTGACACAGTCGCTGCAGGGAAGAAACATCTGCACAGCTTATGTTTCAAGGGACCTGGCGCATATGACATATGTTTGTTCCCCCTTCTTAGCTCTATGTGTTCTAGGCAGGGCCACCTCCCCGAGAAAGGACTTATAAAGAACTTGGACTAAGACTGTTGGCAATAAATTTGGGACTTGTTGGGCCCATATCCCCAGGGGTCTGCCTACCAGGGAAAGCACCAAAGCCTATATCCCTGGAGATCCACTGACACAGGGCAGTCCCAGGGAAGGCAAGCAGCGAGGCTGGGAGGACATAACCTTTACTGAGTAGGATAATCTCCTTCAGTCACTTCCTTGTAGCCTATCAGTAGAACAGTGACCTTGGAATAGCCCTTGTAATGGAACACAGAGATTAATCTAGACAAGATTAAAATCAACAGAACTAGATAGAGACAGGATTTTTGGCAAAGGTCAGATAAGAAACAAGGAACTATAGAACGTTACCCAAAACATACCATGATGTGATTATAGAGGCATGCTTATAGGATCAAATGGTATAGATATAGATGATATAGGAGAATAAAAAAAGAACCTCGCTATGCTGATCAACTGAACGCTGTCTCCGTGTCATTCCTTCTTCGCCGACTCCGTCCACACCTTTGGGAACCCCTGGACTTGCTGGGCTGGACCCCAACAGGGTGCCTGTCTCCTGCACGCCCCAAACTGGGGATCAAGCCCAAAACCCAGGCATGTGCCCTTGACCAGAATCAAACCCAGGACCCTTTAGTCCACAGGCTCTATCCACTGAGCAAAACCAGCCAGGGCTCCTTTGTACTGCTTTAGTGCCTACTTGAACCCTTTCTATTTGATTCCTCACGATCTCTAGGGTTGCTATTATCAGGATAAGCCTCTGGTGGTTACTGAAAATTCTTGGCTCCCGCATGTGCTACAGTCCCGCCTGGCACTCACACCTGCTGCCAGTGCCAGGCCCACTCGTACCCACTGCTGGTGCCTGGCACCATCATCAGGTGCAAGCAGCGGCTGCTGGCCCTGATCACCCCTCAGGGCTTCTTCACCTCCCCCTGCTCCTGCGGGGAGATCAATTGGCTGGCAGCCACCACTCGAACCCGCTGCCACTGTCTGGGGCTGGTCCCAATCACTTGGTGCCATCAGTGGGTACGAATGGCAGCTGCCAGCCCTGATCGCCCCTGAGGGCTTCTCTACCTCCCCCTGCTCCTGAGGGGTGATCTGGGCAGCAGCCGCTGCTTACACCCGCTGACTGTACCGGCCCCACTGGCACCCGCTGCTGGCACCGGCCCCAATCACTCCGCACCTTCAGCGGGTGCGAGCGGGGCCAGCGCCATCAGCACGTGGGAGCAGGGCTGCGGCAGGAGGGGCCAGGTGGGGGCACAGAGGATGGGCCAAGACCCGTCCCTGTGCCTACTGCAGCTTTGCAGCCCACAGTTCCTTTCAAGGTGCACGAATTCGTACACTGGGCCCCTAGTAATAATAATCAGAAGAAGAAGAAGAATGTTCTATAATAAAAACACTTTAAATACAATCTTACCACTAAGTTTTTGTTTATAACATTCTATCAGTCTGCTATGCACTTCCTATTTTGTTTCTAAAAACTCAGGTCATATCTTCTCCTCAAAAGTCATCATTTCTTTAAAGCACATATTAGAAAAGGAGAAAGGCTGAAGATGAATATGCTAAGCATCCATGTTAATAAGTTAGAACATATAAATGTGTTGATGTGAGGGCAAATATATTTAAGTTATTTTGATAAAGAGATCGTTTTTCTAATTTACATTGCTAAGATTTTTTTTACTTATTTTACTAATTGTTAAATAACATGCCTAATTATGAGAGAAAACTGAGTATAGGAAGGTTTGATGTTTTATTTTTTCAAGTAGGAAATATTATTGTTAACATAAAAACATTCAAACCTGTAAAGAATTTTCGTGAGTTTATTTGAGCCAAACTGTCCACAATTGCCAGGAAGCAGAACCTCAACGGATTGAGATAATGCTCCAGAGAATGGCAGTCTTTCAACTTGTTTTAGACATTGTAATCAGAGGAGGAGAGTAGGTGGGTTACATGAAATCCATTGGTGATAGACTAGAGAGGCAGGAGAGAGCAAAGTGGGGAAACCCCTGGGATTGGATAAAAAGTAAAATGATAGACACATACTTAGGTGGGTGCAGGATAGTTAACAGTCAACAATTAATGATAACAGTCAATGATAACAATAACAATGAAGGAAGTTGTGGTATGTGTCCTGCCAGCCCAGGCACATTAGGTTGTGCCCCAAGGGGCCCGGAAAAAGGGAAGTTATAAGTTACCCAGACATTTCAAGGATATGTTATCATAGATGCAAAAAGGCTCAGTTAAGGTAAAAATTAACCTCATCAGGGAAAATACCGGCCTAGGGCATAACTACCCACCATAACTGCTTTTAGTTAAATTTTTAATTTCAGACCATCCTTTGTAGTTACTTTAGGTCTTTTCTTTAAGTTTGTAAGACTGCCAAACAGGCCTTCCCTGAGCTTAAAGGTTAGCATGTGGCCTTTTTTTTTTTTTTTTAATCCACAGATGTATACTTTCTAAAGATACCAACTATATCTCATAGAGTTTAATTATTAAAAGCCACCAAGATTAAAATGATGCAGGAACTAAGCGAATTAGTTTATACATTTTTATAATGTCATAAAACCAAGAATAAATCTATATGTTTTTTCTCCTTACTTAATTCATAATAGTAAAACATAATAAATTAATATTGTTTATTAAGTTGAGGATGACAAAAGGCCAAGTATTCCTTTAATAAGTATGTCTGCCTAGGTGTGTACTTAACTTTGGTTTTCAGCTTTTAGGAATAACTAAAGAATCACATATAAAAATTCTGTAATAGTTCTAATCAGTTTTTTTGAATCATAATGAAACTTCTATACATTTAATTGAAACAGGAATTTAGGGGTAAAACAAGACAGGTTTTGTAAATTTTAGAAATTTTGGAAATTAAGAGGACCATGGAGGAAGGACAGCTGCAGAGAAGCAGAAGGTATATTTCCATAGAATAGGGAAGCTGAAAAGCTGCAACAGGCACATTTCCATAGAATGAGGGAGCTGGGAACAGCAAAAGGTCTATATTTACAAAATAAAGAGAAGGAAGCCCTTCATCCAGAAGGAGAAGAAGAAAGCCCAAAGGGAATAGGAAAACAATAAGGAAGGAGGGAGGGAGAACCTCATATGTCCCATGTGAGGTTTGACCTTTGAGCCTAGGAGTTACTATAGTAACCAGTCAAGAGAATAGTGACCAATCAGAGGGGATATCAAGGCATCAAAATCTGTAGCTTTGGAGAAACTAAGATGGCGGCATAAGTAAACACCGGGAAATTGTCGCCTCAGACAACAATTGAAAATTACCGCAAAGGACTGAGCAAACATCATCCAGAACAACAGAAAGGCTGGCTGAGTGTAAATTCTACAACTAGAAGGAAAGAAAAGCACGCTGAGAGCCAGAGGCACTGCGGAGGTGAAGTGCAGAGGTACGCGGCTCGCACGCGCGAGGAAAGGGGGTGGCACCTGAGGACGCGGATGTCTTTTTGAATCACAAGCTCCTGACTGCTCTGAACTCCGGTTCCGGGAAGTCTCTGGGGACCCAGGACTCATACGGGGAGAAGCTGGTCTGTCCGGCAGCGGGCGAACTTGAAGGCAGCTTTCCCTCAGAGGTGCTTGCAGCAATTAGCGGGTCACTGAGACCCACGACTCCGGGCGGAGAATCAGCCATAGCTCCTTGATCCGCCCTTGGATTCCCTGAGACCCCGCCCCACCCAGGCTGTGGCAGAGGCTTTTGCATGTGAATGTACCTAACTGCAGCCGAGCCAGGCAGACCCGGAACTTCCAAGAGAAGGCCCAAGGCCCCGCAGCGGCTTGCATTGCTTCACAGCTGAGCCTCTTCGTGGCTCCTGCTGTGTGGCCTCAGGCAGAGGCTGAATTAGCACCTCCTTAGATCCAGGAGCCACTGTACCTAGTGGTCAGAGGGGGACCATCCAGACTGCAACTCCTCAGATCCATAAGGGACACACTCAGGGAGCAGACTCAGTGAGCACCAAAGCCCCAGTGAAGCAAGTCTTGCCCCAGAAGGGTGTCTTCAGCACAGAAGTTCTCCCACTTTAGACACAGCTGATTCTCACAGCCAATTGGCCTGGAGGTCAATTCCTCCCAGTGATTCTACAACAACCAAGGCACCAAGAGTGTCCACCCCAGGTAACTGGGGAGGCTGAGCTACTGGGCCCTACAGGACACCTGGCGCGCAGGGCCACTCTATCAACACAGGCAAGCTGCCAAAATGCGGAGACAAAGAAACAGGTCACAAATGGCAGAAATGGAGGAAAGCAAATGATTGGATATAGAGTTCAAGGCCACGTTTATAAGGTTTTTCAAGAATTTTATGGAAACCGCCGATAAATTTAATGAATCCCTCAATAAGTATAGTGAGACCATGGAGGACATGAAAAAGGACCAACTAGAAATTAAGCATACACTGACTGAAATAAAGAATAATTTACAGAGATCCAGCAGCAGACAAGAGGATCCCAAGAATCAAGTCAAAGATTTGAAATACAAAGAAACAAAAAATACCCAACCGAAAAAGAAAAGAGATTCCAAAAATATGAAGATAGTGTAAGGAACCTCTGGGACAACTTCAAGCGTACCAACATCAGAATTATAGGGGTACCAGAAGGAGAGAGAGGGCAAGATATTGAAAACCTTTTTGAAGAAATAATGACAGAAAACTTCCCCTACCTGGTGAAAGAAATGGACTTACAAGTCCAGGAAGCGCAGAGAACCCCAAACAAAAGGAATCCAAGGAGGACCACACCAAGACACATCATAATTAAAATGCCAAGAGCAAAAGATAAAGAGAGAATCTTAAAAGCAGCAAGAGAAAGACAGTCAGTTACCTACAAGGGAGTACCCATACGACTGTCAGCTGATTTCTCAACAGAAACCATGCAGGCCAGAAGAGACTGGCAAGAAATATTCAAAGTGATGAATAGCAAGAACCTGCAACCAAGATTACTTTATCCAGCAAAGCTATCATTCAGAATAGAAGGTCAGATAAAGAGCTTCACGGATAAGAAAAAGCTAAAGGAGTTCATCACCACCAAACCAGCATTATATGAAATGCTGAAAGGTATTCTTTAAGAAGAGGAAGAAGAAAAAGGAACTCTTACCATTTGCCACAGCATGGATGGAACTGGAGAGCGGATAAATACCACATGATCTCACTCATTTGTGGAATATAATGAACAACATAAGCTGATGAACAAGGACTGATCCAGAGACGGAGAGGCATTGATTGGACTGTCGGGACTTGGAGGGAAGGTAGGGGAGGGTGGGGGTAAGGGGGAAAGATCAACCAAAGGACTTATATGCAAGCATATAGGCCTAATCAATGGACATGGACAACGGGGGGGTGAGGGCATGAGCGGGGGGGGGGGGGTAGAGGGTAACGTGGGGACAAGGACACATATGTAATATCTTAATCAATAAAAAATATATTAAAAAAAAAATCTGTAGCTTTTATAAGCCATAGGGAAAAGGAACTCAGTGAGACCCTTTCCCCCTCCCTACATGAGAGTTCATTCTGTGGGACTCTTTCCCCCTCCCCATGTGGGAATCTGTATTTTTCTTTAATAAATTTCCACCTTTGCTGTCCTACCTTCTGTCTGTAGATATTCTTCGACTCTGGGGGACAAAGAATTCGGGTTCCAGTCCAAAAATTCCGTATCATATGAAGAATAAAAGTATATGCTGTTACTAGTAAGCCCTGGCCGGTGTAGCTCACTTGGTTGAGCATCATCCATGCACCAAAGGGTTGCCGGTCTAATTCCTGGTCAGGGATCATGCCTGGATTGTAGGCTAGATCCCCAGTGGGGGGCTGCAGGAGGCAGTTGTGTGATGCTACACTTTCACATCAATGTTTTTCTCTCTCTTCCTCTCCCTCTCTCTCTCTAAAAATCAATGAAATTATTTTTTAAAGTATATGCTGTTAAAATTGATCAGTGCAGAATCAGGCAGGATAACAAACAATAAAACTGTATGATTTACAAAACAAAGTTGATTTATAACCTAAGCTACATGCACATTGTGTCTGGCAGAACAGAATCTGCTCCTCATAATCACTCAGGGATCCAGGATGAGGGAGCAACGACCCTCTGTGCCAGAAGGAAAAGAAAGTTCTGGAGAATTTCACATGGGTGAAGGTGACATTTCACTTCTGTTCATAACTCACTGGCCAGAAAGAGTCACATGGCCTTACCCAACCCCAAGATTGCCATAAAATGCACTCCAATCTTATGCCTGGAAAGGAGGCGGGAAGGGTGGAGATTTGGTTAACTGTATCAATGATTTTCATAGTATGTTTTAACTTTTATCGAGTAACACATACCAAACTTAAAATAAAATTGTTGACTTTTTTAAAGGTTATTATTCCATTTAACATGAAAAATATGAAAGTCTCCTAAAATAATCCGTTTTGCATTTAAAATAACCACTGTCACTAACCTCTGCTACTTCAGCTCTTCAAAGATGCTTTTCTTCCCAGATAATGACACATACTATAGATAAGTATTGAAAATAGCTGAAAAAAAATTGCTTGTATTTAAATATGTTGGAAGGGAAATTGAGGGTTCAATATTTTCTTCAGAGCTAGCTTTGTTTTCTCTCACCACTCTCTCCAGTAACAATGCACTTCTTAACCACAGAGGATGGAAGAGACATGATGATTAAAGGAAATTTACTCCCATACTCACACTCACACAGTATATCTGACTTCAGAAAAGCACAACAAATATCCAATTACCATGTTTCTAACAGCCATACTTCACCCAGGAAAAGACAAGAAGCCTAAGAGCGTACAGTGCCTTCACTGATCATTAAAGGAAGCCTCCCCCAAAGCATGTTGAACTGTCCCTCGGTTTGTCATGGAAGATTCTACACCCTGGATGAGAGATATACCTGTCTTTGGTAATGTGAGAAAATAACTATTGTAAACGCAGAAGTAGAAGAGAAGAACCTACACCAGTGATGGCGAACCTTTTGAGCTCGGCATATCGGCATTTTGAAAAACCCTAAATTAACGCTGGTGCCGTGTCACATATAGAAATTTTTTGATATTTGCAACCATAGTAAAACAAAGATTTATATTTTTGATATTTTATATATTTAAATGCCATTTAACAAAGAAAAATCAACCAAAAAAATGAGTTCGCCTGTCACCTCTGACACGTGTGTCATAGGTTCGCCATCACTGACCTACACAATTCTAGGAAAGAGTATTCATTGGGAATCTGTAAATTAATTTACTTAAAAGAGTAAATATCCACCCGCCCCTTGGACTATGTCACACGATAAGAACTTGAAGTTGAGGTGAACTTTAATTCTTGCTCTATCTAATGGCAAGGAATATGTGCCATACAATATGATGGATAATGAAACTGCTTACAGAAGAGGCTATTTCAACACAACCTAGAGTAAGAAGTATATTTTCAATTATGATCCCATACACACATACACATTGTTTCATGAAACAATAATTACCCTTACTATATGTGATACACTCTGATATCCTCTATTCTGATGTCTTTAATGCTGGTCACAACCCACTAAATTGCTTTTATAACCAACTAATGAATCATAACCCACAATTTTAAAACACTGAGCTATAGAAAATAGAAATATGTAAGGCAATCCCTGATTATAAGAAGTGTCCTGCCCTAACCAGTTTGGCTCAGTGGATAGAGCATCGGCCTGCAGACTGAAGGGGCCCAGGTTCGATTCCAGTCAAGGGCATGTACCTTGGTTGCAGCACATCCCCAGTAGCGGGTGTACAGGAGGCAGCTGATCGGTGTTTCTCTCTCATCTATGTTTCTAACTCTCTATTCCTCTTCCTTCCTCTCTGTAAAAAATCAATAAAATATATTAGAAAAAAAAAAAGAAACCTTAGCTTGAAGGGATAAGGGACAACTGAGGTCTAGAAGTCAATGTTCATAGGAGGTTAAAATTTACTCTGTTTTGTTAGTTTGCCCACCCTACTATTCACATTTTTCCATTGGCCAGTTTCTGAACCAATATCACAAGCTTGCTGTTTCCAACTCTGTGGTAAACTGAAAAATTTCCCCCAAATTTATCAGGTCCTAATCCCTGAATCTATACTACTATATATAGAAAAAGGACCTTTGCATATATGAATAAATTAAGGATCTGAGGCAGGGAGATTATCCTGTATTAACCAAGTACACCCTAAATGCATTTACATGTATCCCTGTAAAAGGGAGGCATTAGGAGATCTGACCCACATAAGAGGAGAAGGTGATGTGAAGAGGAAGGAGAAAGAAATTTGAAAATGCTAGCCTTGAAGACTGGAGTGATAGGACTCCAAGTCAATGAAGCTGGAAGAGTCAAAGAACTGATTTTGCCCTAGAGCCTCTGCAGAGAGCTTTGATTTTGGTCCAGTGATACTGATTTTGGACTTCTGGCCTCCAGAATGGTGACAGAATAAAGCTCTGATATTTTAAGCCACAGCAGGCTCAGGAAACTAATATGAACCCCATTAACATGACCTAAAGAGAGTCATAGTGCAACGTGCCCAGAGCACATGGCCACCTGTAACTTTATACTTTACTATGTTTTAAAAGAGAGTTATGGTAATTTTTTTTAATTTAAAGAGTTATGGTAGCTTACAGAGATTCACAAACATACTGATAACACAAATAATAACTGGGTGAAAAGAGAAAAAACAAATACAGCCCTGGCCAGTGTGGCTCAGTTGGTTGGAGCATCATCCCCTACACCAGAAGGTGGTGGGTTCAATCCCCAATAAGGGCATGTGTGGGAGGCAGCCAATTGATGTTTCTCTCTTTCTTTCCCTCCTTCCTTTCTCTAACATCAATTTTTTAAAATATATCTATTTTTATTTTTTTAACATTTTTTTTATTACTTTCAGAGCGGAAGGGAGAGGGGGAGAGAGGTAGAAACATCAATGATGAGACAGAATCTTTGATTGGCTGCCTCCTGCACACCCCCTACTGAGGATTGAGCCCACAACCCCAGCATGTGCCCTTGACCAGAATCGATCCTGGAACCCTTCAGTCCACAGGCTGACGCTCTAACCACTGAACCAAACCAGCTAGGGCTCTAGGGTACATTTTAGAATATTTATGAAAGGCCTTGAATAACTCTCAGAAAATAAGTACATGTTCAATAAATGTTTCATACAGTATGGATGTGGCTTGCTTGAAAGTAAATTTAATATGAAAAGAAATACCTATTGAATTTCTACTATCTGCAAAGCGGATCTGGGTGACGACTGAGGAGTCAGATAAATATCCCATCTCTGTCCCTGAAAGAAGCATCCAGGCCAGTGGAGGAAGAGGGCCACAAAGGGCTCCAAACAGCGCCCCTAATCCAGGGAGTACCAGGAATGGCCTCCTGCAGGTGACACTAATTGCCTATTAGAGGATGAGTAGGTAGGCGGAAGGACAGGTGTATGGCACCCCATGTGGAGCCGAAGACTTCACTCCCTAGAGTCAAGGCTTAGGATGGATGAAAAGAGAGTAACACCAAAAGAAGAGGAAAAGAAAAAAGAAAGTGCATTTCATCTTCCACCACAAGGCACACACAATAGCCACTGCTTCAGAGATCTGGGGGGCAGCTGTGTAGCCACTTCCAGCAAAACACGGTTAGCGAACCTCGCAGGACCTTACAGGAAAGCTAATCTTCCTTCCTTACCCCGACCACCTAGTCCTCACTGCTCCGCACACCGGAGGAGCTAGCCTCACTGCGCAGGCGCCAGGTCTGGCGCTAGTAGCTCCGAGTCTTCCACTAGGGCTCCCCTCTAGCCCCCAGGCTTTCGTTTCTCTACTGCTCTCCGCAGCGGTTTCTGGCGAGACTTGGAGCCGGGTTAGGGGCGGGCCTTCCGGTGGAAGGGCGCGTGGGAGAGGAAGGTCACCACTGGGTAAGGCTGTCCGTGACTTTGTGGGGGTCTGTAGAGCGGTATGGGCGGTGGCTTGTAGGGGCGGGGGTGGCGGGGGGGGGGGGGGAGGGTTGGGGTCCACAACTTTGTAGGGTCGCCGAGAATAGAAGGAGACAGTTTCATTTTTAAGCAGCTTGGAAGGTTCACCGGTATCATACAAACAACTTGGCCTTTTCATGCGAAAATTGGGGGGTTTTCTAAACTAAGGACGCTAGCCTAGTTTCCTCTCCGGCGCAGTTACTGTCTTCTTGATTAGGGAGCTTTCAAGACTCCGTTTCTGTGCTCACCGGATGGCTTTTTGCACCGTAGCTTTGTGTGGGGTATGCAGATTAATTTTGTTAGCAGCTTGAGTAAAATATAATAGAGTGATATTTAAGAAAAATATTCGCGAAATACCCTGCCGATTCGACGTCTGGTGACACGGTTCCTTCGATCACAGGCAGGTGTGATCCAGTCAGTTGGAGGGTTTTGGGGATGTTCTTGTTAAACTGAATAAAGCTGATATACAAAAATATATATATATATATATATATATATATATATATATATATATATATATATATATATATATATCCCACATTCAAAGGCTGATAAATCGCGTTGCTTACCCATATCTTCGGGGGGAAAAATCACTTCTGTCGTGGTAAACAACCTGCTTCCCTATTTATAATGATCTGGCCCTCTAGCAACTTCAGCGCGAAATTATAGCTAATTTGCCTACAAAGGTCAGGTGGTCATACTAATCTGGCCACTCAGTGTATATCCAGAGCCGTTGATGTCTCTGAGACCCAGTAAAATGGTCAGTACCGGGCTTTAAAAATAAGAAAGCATTGTGTTTAGAGTGTTTTCCTGGAAACATGTGTGCACAGCGTGTGAGTTCCTTGGGGCCAGCTGATGATGAGGGCGGGCGCTGGACGGTGAGTTCTGTGGCCAGCCTCACTACGCAGGAGGCAGTGTAACGGTCCTCATGTAGCAGATGAGAACACGGAGGCCAGGAGTGCAGTGCCTACTACTAACAGGTTAGGCCATGAAAGCACAGAGGCAAAATTCCACCCAGATTCTCAGCTCCAGAGCTGGAGCTCTCCTCTAACCACTGGTTTTTGAGAAACTGGAGAAAGCGCTCCCCAGCAAGATTTACACACACGCACACGAACGATTCAGCATACATTTTTAAAGTTCCACAGGATTCACCACGCCAAGGGATATCCAAGTTAAGAACTCCAGCACTTTTCAAAGAAAAAAGGCAAACCTAATTCGAAACCAGTATTGAAATAAACATTGAACCTGACCTTTTCAGTGCATTAGAAGTATCAGAAAAAAAATCAAACTTGCCCTTTTATGCCAAAGTAAAAATATGGGAATTTCCTTATGTGGGCCTAATATGTTTGAGTAATTTGTTTTTTGCTTACCATTTTTAACTCCAGTTAATTTTCCTTCATGATACTGTTTTATTTAGTTCACATTTAAAGAAAAGTGATTTAATTGTACCTCTTAGAATGGCTTCATGTGAATAAAAATCTAATTGACATGTAAAATATTTGCCTTTTACTTTAATGCCTTTAACAAGGTCATCAGATTTTTTTAAAAAATAAAATGGAAGGAATCCATAAAAAGGCATAGCAAGGCCCTAAAAAGTCCTAAATATGGCATTTGAATTTTTTAAAAACTTAAGGCTAGTAAAAAGTGGCAGTTTGCCAGGATTAGAACCAATATTTATGGACAGCAAAACTTTTAAGCTGTTTTAGCCTATGTGGAGGGGGGAAAAAGAACATCAAGTTCCTATGCCATTCTTAATCAGACACATATGGGCTATGTGGAAGGAGACTACAAAGCAGTAATTGATAATTATAACCATTTTCAGTTTCCTTCTATTTAGCAAGTGGTTCTCTGTTCCTAGTAAGAGATTCAGGTTTGAAAAGATTTATTCCCTTTCTCCATCATAAAAGTTTGAGGACTTGGATTTTGTGATATAATCACATTCCAATGGATTCTAATGAGACCTTTTGATTTATAAGCTACTAGAGGCCCAGTGCACAAAATTTGCAAGGCCTTTAGAGGTTTAAAGCACTAACTTGCTAACTATTTTTGTTTATACATTAAACCAGCGGTTTTCAACCTTTTTCATTTCATGGCACACATTAATTACTAAAATTCTGTGGCACACCAAAATATGTATATTTTTTTGCCAATCTGATCAAAAAAAATAGGTATAATTTTGATTCACCCACACCGGACAGCTATTGTGTTGACTGTTGTCATTTTATTTGACAACCTAAAGGAAAAGAGGGACTTTGTAGCAATTTGAGAGTTTTGAGCATCACTTTCTGCTTGAACTCTTTGGAGATGGAATTCAGGAGGAACTTCAGGCTGTGACTGACTTCCAATAACCCACCCTGGACCCCGGAGTCTTCTCAGATTCCCTGTGAAGAAGATTCAGCTGGCACTCAAGTACTAGCAAAGGACTTAGTAACTTGACTCTCAGCCCTACTACAAAATTCCCTTCCCTTCCACCAAAACATTCACCCCAACAGCAGGACAGAGAAAAAAACTTAAAGGGGTTGGACTGGGGCTGAATCAGGGCATGCTATATAGGAGATGACGTGGAGTGAGGAACTGTTCTGAAAGAAAGGATGTTACAAGTTATTAGATCTTTGCTTAAAAAAGACCTACAGAAGAGGAAACTTGAGATTGAATCAAGATTCAGAAGATTTACATGTAGCTGTCATTGCCTATATCATGGAGATCCTTCTGATAATATAATATCATGGAGAATTATAACATGGAGTCGATTTGGACATAAACCTTGTTCTCGTACTTTTTTTTTTCTTGCAAGTAATTTTAAGTCATTATGCAGCAGCTTAGGCAAACTACTCTGCTAGGATAGACTGTATACTAATATTTAGATCACCTATGATAGAAGTTCTGTGATGGTCTTTTTCTTGTCTACCTTGATACCAGGAATCAATTTAGATTGCATTTAAATGACTTCAGTATACTTCAGTTCCTTTTTTATTTGACCCAAAGAAGCACTAATAGGTCTGAATGTTGTCATTGTGTTTTAGAAGCCTGAAGTCAGTAAGATGAAACCCAACATCAAGAATGAGAACCAAGTAACTTGTATGGAAGAAATGTAAGACAGAATACATTGGATGGTTTGGCTACAACATGATTAGTGCAGGGTGCATTAACTAGATTCTCTGGTTTTCAAAAACTTGAGTTGTAACAAGTTTTTTGATGTGCTATTTCAATTTTTAGTAGCAAATGTGTGTATAGGGCATCTTATGAAAATTCAGGACATATACGAAAAAATTAAATAAAGGAAAAGAGGTCAGTGTCCCTGACTAAATAGTCAGGTATTGCATGTTTTACAAACTCTTGCGGCACACAGTTTGAAAATCACTGTGTTAAACAGTTAATGACCTTTTTCTCTCATTGATGAAAATATAACCCCAACTCATCCCCATCCAGATAATGAAGCAAGAGTTGGGAGAGAAGTGAATCTGGGAACTAAAAGGAAAAGGAAAAAGAAACAGCAAGACTTGCACAGATTCCTGGTTTGGGGGGTCAGGGGAAGGCAAAGGAATCTTGGATCTAACAGTTGTCCCTTTGCTGGCCTTCAGGTGGCACTATTGGCCCAAGATTGCTTGGTTGGTTTCAGAATGATAAATGGTTTGAGACTGATAATTCTTAAATTGGTTTGAGGCCAGTCTCTGCTCTTTCAATGGATCTTGACATACACATTAAATATTCCTTAATTTAAACACTGATTTTTGGTTTTGTTTTTCTTGCACTAGATATTTTGAAATGTACTTAACACCCTTCCTGTTTAGGAGGGGTTTTTTGTCTATTTTTCCACCTTTTTTTCAAGACAGGTTTATGACATTTTTCTGTTTGGAGATCAACTCCTTTTTATCCCAGCTGAACTATCCCCCAAGATGGTCTCTTAGCATAGATTCTCATCTCACTATGTACAAAAATGTCAAATTAGCATATTCTGCCAATAGTTACCTACATTTAACTGGAATGAAATAAGATAGTTATTTCACCAGAGCATTCTTGGTTTTTATGTATCACCTATGTAATTTTTGGTATTTTAGCTATGATTTCTGCATATTACAGATACCATTTATATACCTATTTGAACATTCTATCCCTCTTGCCTCGACCTGCACGGCTAGGTTCAGGATCTGAAGGAGGGGCCGATGCCCAAATGAAAATGCTATACAAGAAATATGAATTTAGAAGGCATTGGGGCCCTAACTGGTTTGGCTCCATGGATAGAGCATCCACTGAAAGGTCCCAGGTTCGATTCTGGTCAAGGGCATGTACCTTGGTTGCGGGCACATCCCCAGTAGGAGGTGTGCAGAGGCAGCTGATCGTGATGTTTCTCTCTCATTGATGTTTCTGACTCTCTATCCCTCTCCCTTCCTCTCTGTAAAAAATCAATAAAATATATTAAAAAAAAAAAAAAAAAGGCGGCATTGGGCGGAGGGGAGGCAGATGGAACCTCTTTCATGAAGAGGCTCACTGAGTCCTGGCCTAGTCTGCTTCTTTTTTTAAAAAATATATATTTTTATTGATTTCAGAGAGGAAGGGAGAGGGAGAGACAGATAGAAACATCAATAATGAGAGAGAATCACTAATTGGCTGCCTCCTGCACGCCCCCTACTGGGGATCGAGCCCGCAACCTGGGCATGTACCCTTGACTGTTATCGAACCTGGGACCCTACAGTCTGCAAGCTGATGGTCTATCAATGGAGCCAAACCGGCTAGGGCAGTCCGCTTCTTATTCAGTTTTAGATACACATCTTGCCCTCAGTAAAGCACGGCAAACAAGCAGCAGACAGTCTCAAAGGTCAGTAAAGATCAGTAAGGTCCAGTAAACATTTACTTGGAGGCTATCAGGTCAGGAGATTGCTTTGAGACACCACTATCTCAACATGAACAATCGGTGCCTAGCATAAGCCCTGCTAACGCTCAAGGTCCATCAGCGTCCCGCGTTCCTTGGTGCATGCTCATGACAGTGTTGGCATGCGGTGGCTTCCCACACCTCTGAAGAACAAGTTACTGTTTTCAGCTAATAAGACTTAGCTAGTTTGCATTAAAGCAGAATATAGAAGATGGAAGATAAGCAATATCACAATTCACAAGTGCCCTCTATTCGGGAATAAAATGAATCTTTTGAGCTCTTCACTTTATTTCTGTAAGACCACTATCTTTGTTTTTCCCAAATGGCTCTCAGTCTCTAAGCAGAATTCAATCCAGCAACCTAGAGGCTAAATGACCTCATAACTCATTAGCAGTTCGCAGCCATCTGGAGCCCTTGAGGAGATCAGTGTTCAAAGGGCTGATAATAAAGACAACAGCATAATTATTTCTCTGCCATGATTAAACCTTTAGATGGCAAGCAGTCAGCATATTTATTCTGTAGACTGCTTAGGTGGGTGTTTTTGAAGGTATAATAATACTGTGGTAGGAAAACTTGTTTCTCTGCCCTCATCTAGCCTACAAATAGGTAAACTGACCATAACTTATTGAATCACAAAATAGTTCATTGTAAGAAAGGGCATAGAGCAAGAGCGATAGTATATAAACACCAAATGTAAAAATTGCAAATATAAAACATGCAAAGGAAATAGCCACTTGGACTGTGGATGTTCTCAGCTCCAAGGCATGTCCTGCCAACAACATGGACAGAATCACGTATGACTTACTGTGTTTTCGCTTTCTAAAGTGTTCATTCAGTAATCTGTGAATGTCTAACACTAACCCATTTGTCTTTTCATTTTCTTTAGGGACTCTTTCTCCCTCCTGCCCCAGAAATGTCTTCACTTTCAGAATATGCCTTGCGCATGACTCGCCTGAGTGCCCGGCTATTTGGTGAAGTTGCCAGGCCTACTGATTCCAAATCCATGA
Source organism: Myotis myotis (assembly GCF_014108235.1). Lineage (NCBI taxonomy): Eukaryota > Metazoa > Chordata > Mammalia > Chiroptera > Vespertilionidae > Myotis > Myotis myotis. The sequence continues at coordinate 53,223,956 of NW_023416315.1, forward strand.
AAGTGGTGAAACTGTTTAGTGAGCAGCCTTTGGCCAAGAGGAAGGAGACATATGACTGGTATCCAAATCACAACACTTATTTTGCGCTCATGGGGATACTGCGTTTTTATGGCCTCTACAGGTAATGACAAAAAAACAAAGAGCAACCAGTAAGGGATTATTGCAGTAGATCAGAAAAGGGGGGAAAAATAGCCTTTCCATCTTTATAGTTTTGTGGTTCTTATAATAGTGACCAGCTAGTCTAAAAGATAGTTTGGGGGGAGGGGTGAGGGAGGGAGGCTTTCAAAATATTCATGATGGGACCCCGGCCGGGTGCTCAGTGGTTAGAGCAGTCACGGGTTCAATTCTAAGTGAAGGGCAAGTACCTTGGTTGCTGGCTCAATCCACCCAATTGGCGCATGTATGGGAGGCAACCAGTCGATACATCTCTCTCACACACCCTCTTCCCCCCTCCCTCTCTTTCACTCTCTCTGAAAAATCAATGGAAAAAAATATGCTCGGGTGAGGATTAACAAATATATATATCCATGATGAGCCTACCAAAAATAAAGGGAAACATGCACTTATTGGAAGACATAAGTTAATTATGTCCATAATGTGATTTAACATTGACTAGATACTGAGCTATCGCGAGATGTTTAATTGGTCAAGAGCATTCTAAGCGGATGCGGAGGAAAACTGGTCCAAACATTGAGCAGGTTCCTGTTGGTCGATCTGCTTCCTAGCTGGTGTGGGGCAGCCTCATTTCTTCCCTGGTGGCAATTTTTGTTGGAGTTCTTATTGCCTTCCACCCTTTTCTGGCATTTTTAGTTGGTACACTTTTTAATATGCTAACATGGTCTAAATGAGGTGTAGTTCACCTTTAATTGTAATATGTAAGCTATTAAAATAGAATAATAATGTATAATAGTAAAAGTAGTAGGCTCTTTCCTGCATTTGTATGTTTGAGTATATATAGGAAGTGGGAGCTCAGAACACTATACAACTCTCGAAATAAAATATATCAAATACCTGCCTAGGGCAACAAAACAAAATTTAATTTGGGACTGTTCACTCTAATGTAATAAAATTACTAGTTCATTCCAGATAGCTGCATTCATTTATCCAACAGATATTTTTTGAAGTACCTTCCACATGTGGGCACTTATGATGGGCACAAGGGAGCCACAGTGAACAAATAGGATAGATTTTCTTAGTTAATATATTATTACAGATTATAATCCATGCATATTTGAACTTATGGTATTGCTTTGGGGACAGTTTCCCTTGCCATTAGCCTGGGCTCAGAAAATAAAAATTAATTTTATTATGACCGAAAAGAAAATATCACTGGAAGGCAGATCTCCTGAATAGAAAATTATAACCCATAACAAAATCACATTCAGCTACTTAATGTACCTATTTGCTGCCACTCTCCATTTGTTTGAAAAATAAAGCCTTGCCTATCTTTGGGGACGGGAAAAAACACTTAGCATTTTGTTATCCATAGAAAAGCATAATTATTTTCATGTAAATGGTTCCTCGCCTGCTGTGGCAAAAGGCAGGATGAAACTAGACAGTTTACAATAAATAAAATATTACTCCAAGCCTGCAAGGGGGAGGGAAGCACAGATTCTCAAAAACAGTGACCCATTCAGTCTAGCAGGTTCTTGGGCCATTTCATCAACGGAGACAAAGACCCCTGCCTTTGAAGCTTTCTTTCTGGCTGGGTGTGGATGGGAATGGGGAAGGGAATGTAGAAGAGGCAGAAAAACAGTAAATAATTATGTGGTATGTTACAAAGTTGGACATCTGTGGAAAGAAAAATAGTGGAGCAGGCTGGGCAGGATCAAGGGTGCTGAGAGGGCCCTGGGTGAGTGGGGAGCAGGTAGATCACAGTCTTAAACAGGATAGTCAGGGTTAGCCTCATTGAGAAGATGAGGTTTACGCTGAGACTTGAAGGTGATGAGTGAGCCCAGCGGAACCTGGAGAAGAGCTTTCGAGACAGAGGCAAGGGCAGAGCAAAGCCCTGAGGCAGATGTGCCCCTGGTGTGTTCCAGGAGCAGCACGGAACAAGGGGTGAGCGGTAGGACTACAGGCAGATCATGAAGGGCTCTGAGGGCTGTGGGAAGGACTCTGGCTTTTGCTCTGGGTGAGATGGGGAGCCTTTTGCAGGGCTGTGAAGAAAGGAGTGATAGGATGTGACTTAGATTTTAGAAGAATTACTCTGGCCACTGTTGAGAATAGATTATTTGGGGCAATCATAGCTAATCCCAAAGAGGTATGTTGTATCCATCATGTTCATGGACTGAAACAACATACCCTATAAAACCACTATTTCAAAACAGCCTAGGAAGTTAAAAATTGGCCAGCAAAACCCTCTGTGACATTTAATTCATATGCTATTATTGTCCATACTTTACAGATGAAGAGAATAAGATTCAAAGAGGGAAGGTCGCTTATCCAAGGTCACGCAGCTACTAAATGGCGGAGCTGTGATTTGAAACCAGGTTCGAATGGGTTCCCGAGCTTACATATTTAAACACCACTGTTCTCTAGGTATTTGATTGCAGAATACAGATATTTTTACACATCGTGGGCAGTCTTCATCTTACACCCATCTGCTTGTACATATAGTCCTGGTTGCCTTGATCCCTAGAGTACCTGTCTTTTGATTTGGCTCCCATCTGCCTGAGCCTTTTGTTGTGAACTGTCTACTGCCATTAAGTCAGCTTCCTCCACACTATTCCCCCTTGTAGTAGGTGCTAATTCCTGGGATTCTCAGGGTCTGTGTGTAGCTGTTGAAGCTTTTACCCACTTTCTGCTCCTCTCATATTTTGTCTTGGTATAATAGGGAAACTTGGGTAATTATTAGTGTGGTATCATAGTTCCATAGGTTTACAGGCTGGCCCAAGAATTAACTGTCATTATTTCTCTGAAGGGGAACTGTAATTTAGAAGTGAACTTTTGGAATACAGTGAATCTGTATGTTGGGGACTCCCCATCCTTTCTGTTCACCAAGCTGAGCATGTGCTTTGTAGAAGTCATGGATTAATTACCACAACCACCTAAGGCAGTGGTCGGCAAACTCATTAGTCAACAGAGCCAAATATCAACAGTACAACGATCGAAATTTCTTTTGAGAGCCAGATTTTTTAAACTTAAACTATATAGGTAGGTACATTGTTATTAACTTAATTAGGGTACTCCTAAGGCTTAGGAAGAGCCGCACTCAAGGGGCCAAAGAGCCGCATGTGGCTCGCGAGCCGCTGTTTGCCAACCACGGATAAGGGAACAGTGCTAGATTGGTGTACTTTTCCAATCTGTAAAATCCTGGCTTTTTTCTCTCTCCATTCAGAGACGAGCATCAGGACTTCAAGGAGGAGCAGAGACGTCTGAAGAAACTTCGAGGAAAGGGGAAACCAAGGAAAGGAGAAGGAAAAAGAGCAGCAAAAAAGAAATAGTGTTTGTCAGTGCGAAGAGAAACTTCCTCCTCTGCAACTGAGAGCAGAAGCAAGAGTTTATTCTCTTTCTCCATGTTGAATGAGGAACACAAATGCTCCGTGTTGAAGTCTGATCCAGTTAAAGTGTGACCGGTTTCTTGACCACATTCTAATTCTGCAAAGTTATTTTGGCCTTGGTTTTGTAATCTGAGGTTTACCACATTCCCTAAAGAAATGAATGCAGCCCAGCCGGTGTGGCTCAGAGGCCGAGCACTGACCCAGGAACCAAGAGGTCATCGATTGGATTCCTGGTTGTAGGCTCAATCCCCAGTGGAGGGCATGGAGGAGGCTATCGATCAATGATGTTGCTCTCTCACTCATCAGTGTTTCTCTCCCTCTCCCTTCCTCTCTCTAAAAATCAATAAAAACATTTTTAAATATATATATATAAAAAGAAATAAATGCATAGATTATTGCTGAATGGCTTGTGTGGGGTGAGAGTGGGGTGTTGGGAAAGGGAGGGAAACATTAAGTAAGCACACTAGTCTCATTACTTTCTCTTGCTTCCCCATAAGCCCTGAAGTCTTTCATCTCTGGCTGTTCAGCCACTGTCTCCACCTCCAAGCTCAAACTTTATGTGCCTCTCCACCCAATCCTTTGAGAATATCTAATAGAGTATATACCTCGTAAGAGAATATTAAGTATCTGCTGTATACAAGGTACTGGGGTCCTGATAATACAGTGATTAGCAAGAGAAACAGTCCCTACCTGGTAGGACTTTCAGCCTTGTGGAAGAAATGTTACCTAATTATGTAAATACAATAGTATTAAATGCTACAAAGGAAAAATCCAGACTTCTAGGAGAGGGTGGAAGGTTGGCAAATTGATCCAAAGCGATAGCAAGAGGCCCAAACGTCAGTAGGGAGTTTAAAGAAGGCCTCCCTAAGGAGATGATGTTTAAGCTGGCTCTGAAGGATGAATCAGAGTGGGGCAGAAGAAAAACGATGGTAAAACAGGCACAGAGACCACCTAAGGTAAGAAGTCCTGTTCAAGGAGTTGAAAAAGACCACTAACTAGTTCTGGTTGGTCATAAGGAAATAGAGGACAGATCATGAAGGGCTTTTGCAAGGTCTGTGAAAAAGCTTGGCCTAACCAACTTCACCAAAGATCACAGTGTATGAGATAGTATTTCCATTAGAGAGGACTGATGTACACAGGTGAGTAGCTAGCTGCTCATCTTACTGTATTCTAGCAATGAGCCTCTAGTGAGGTTGTGAGGGCCTCTCGGGTGTTTTTGTTTTTTTCAAGAGTTGCTCTGAAGATGTCTAGCACTGTCTAAAGTACTTTTTTTTAATTGTAATAAAAGATTTACCATCTTAACCATTTAACCATTGTTTCTACCTCTCAGGAAAAGAGCACAGTGCACAGGCAAGAGTATGTATAGCTGCTACAATTTTCTTTCCCTGCAACTTGAGAAATATTGGCAATAACTTCCCTGTGAATAGTTCTTGAACTAGAAGGAATCCCGCTATATGTTTAGATAAATGATATTTTCAAGAGATACATAATCCAGATGGTATGGCCAGGCCTATATTACAGTCAAAAAATAAAAACTTGAATTGCATAAACGAAGCTGCAAAACTATTATTCTGCAATTTGGCTCAATTAAACTTATAAAAATTCTCTACAAATAAAAAAAACCTATTAAAATTGGGTGATTTGTATCTGATACGTAGATGTGAATTCCAGCAGAAGGCTGAGAATCCATTTAGAACTCTTTCCTTGAGCACCTGCCACATGCCTGACATCTTGTAGTAGAAAACACAGCTGAATAAACTTAGTCTGTAAAATTGTGTGAATGTGTGTGAGCGTGTTGTAAAATACTGACAAGATCTCAGGGATTTCCTCTGGAAAGTGCAGACGCACTGTCGGCCAGTGTATCTGAGCTTGGTGGGTGGATGACTACCCCAGGATGCTGGGCTGAGAAACAGGCTTGCACCCAGTGCAGAACATCCCAGTGATGCTCAGATTTATGTCCTCTCCAACTTTTGAAGAAGGTCTGCATTACAGGAGCTTAGGAGAATTAATGTGTTATTTTAAAAAGAGTAACTATAGCCCTGGCTGGTTTGGCTCAGTGGATGGAGCATCGGCCTGTGGACTGAAGGGTCCCGGGTTTGATTCCAGTCAAGGGCACATGCCCGAGTTGCAGGGCTTGATCCCCAGTGGGGGGCGTGCAGGAGGCAGCCAAGCAATGATTCTCTCTCATCACTGATGTTTCTGTCTTTCTCTCCCTCTCCCTGCCTCTCTGAAATCAATAAAATTATAAAAAAGAAAAAAAAAAAAAAAGAGTAACTATAGTAGACACCAGCAGCCAACCTGAGTCAGAAAACAGACTTACCTGGTGGTTGGTTCACCAAGAGCCTGCGTGGAGCCTTAGCACTGTCTCTCAGGAACTTGCAGACCACCCGGCAGCAGATTAGTGTGCCACTGCTCCATGCTGAAAGTCAGAAACTAACGCTAAAATGTATTTACGTAACTGTACCCTAAAACCAACTGATAAACATGGTGTAACTCAAACCAGCCTGTAGAGCAGATGAAAAGTAGAAGATATGAGGGGAGAGTTGACTCTTGATGCCATTAAAGCAACACATCTCAGGACACCAGTGACCAAGGGCTAACTACCATCAGAACTTTAACTGTAGGGTAGGCTAGCCAGATTGTTTAATTGGAGTTCTCTTGCCAAGACCAAAACTATTTGTTTTCCCTCTAATGTTTGGTATTTTGTGTGCATGGAGGATTTTTCCCTTGATTTCAATGGCATAATAAAAAGAAACTGGGGCTCTAGCTGATTTGGCTCAGTGGATAGACCGCCTACCTTCAGACTGAAGGGTCCTAGATTCGATTCCAGTCAAGTACACATGCCCGGGTTGCAGGCTCAATCCAAAGTAGGGGGTGTGCAGGAGGCAGCTGATCAATAATTCTCTCTCATCATTAATATTCCTCTCTCCCTCTCCCTTTCTGAAATCAATCCTCCTATATAATAAAAGGCTAATATGCAAATTTTCCCCTCGGGAGTTCGGGAGACCTGGAGTTCGCTTGCTCGCTATGACATGCGCTGACCACAGGGGGCGGTGTGGAACATGGTGGATGACCAGCAGCGGCAGCAGGGTGCTGAGGGAGCAAGGGAAGGAGGAGGCAGGGAGGCAAGGAACCACACAGTGGCAGTGCGTGGGCAGCGAGAGGAGGAGGCGGGGAGGCGGGGAACCTGATCGGCCCTGATCGCTGGCCAGGCCTAGGGACCCTACCTGTGCACGAATTTCATGCACTGGGCCTCTAGTAAAGATATATTTTTTTAAAAAAAGAAAGAAACTGGGCTTTGGATTTAAAAGTCATGAGTTTGTGACAAAGTTGTACCTACTGGCTATGTAGCCTTATGTCAATTGTCTTCTCTGAACCTCTCTTTCTGCCTCTGTAAAATCATGATGATAAAACTTCACATATATTTGTGACAAGACCTATGTAAATTGTAAAAGTCAAATATTTCTACATAGTTATTTGTATAACTAGAAAGAATTAATTATGTCTTAGCCCCTAGAGTGCCAGGGAGCGTGATCGCGCTCCTCCTGTCTTTCGCCAAAAGTGCCGGGAGCGCTATCGTGCTGCTCCTGCAGTGCTAACATTATATGTTTTGTTTATAATACAATCAGCAAACAATATATGTCAAAGATGAAAACAAATGTAGTAAAGGTTTCCTTAAGTTTTTGATTATGTAACTTCATTTACTTGCAATTCATAATTTTTTTCCTAAACTGCTGTAAAATCAGCAAAAATGCCTTGGCAATTTTAGCATAGTTCCTAGGATATTGGTTGGCACTCAAAGGGTTAAGAGCAGATTTTTCCAAGGCAATGTTTACAAATATCTGCTAAAAATACAAAGTTCTCTATCTACATTTACATGCAGCATGATAGGTTCAGGAAGAAGCAGGTGGGAGATGAATTTTATTATTTATGTAATCATGGGCTCCAGAAACTCATTTTTTAAAAAGCATCATGCACATGCACACAGAGACATACCTCAGAGATATTGTGAGTTCTGTTCCAGACCACAATATATGGCAATAAAGCAAGTCAATCTTTTTGTTGGTGAAGGATTTTGCTTAATTTGTAAAACACACAACTGTGACATGCAATAAAACAACACACAATAAAATTAGGTGTTCCTCTATGTGTGTGTACAGAGACACACATACATACAATCTTGTTTATGAAGTATCTTCCATGAAAGTCAAAGTCAAAACTTAAAATTCTACTCTCTTTACCCTTTTCCTCTTTCCTCACACATTTCCCCCAGAGCTTCTAAGTGCCTACTTTTAAAGATTTAGAGGCAGGAACAAACTTCAAGAGTTATAGAAGGAAAGTTCTTTTAACCTGCCAACCCTGTCTTCATGGCCCTTTTATAAGTTCAATGAAAGCATTTTTAAAAAATTAAACAAAATAGGTAAAACATTCAAAAGACTTAGATAAAACAGAAACAACCAGGAAAACCCTGGATATTGAGATAACTAGAAAACCAATAAAATTTTTATACTGAACTTAAAACAATGAAATGTTTTTAAAATGACATAAAGGCAGGAAAACAGAGGGGGGTCATGAAACTAATGGGAGGGTTGTCCAAAGAAACTATCCAAGTGCAATTTTCTAACTTAATTGAAGGTCTGGCAATATTATCCTATATAATAAAACCCTAATATGCAAATTGACTGAACGGCAAAATGACTGGCAGAACAACCAGTCGCTATGACATGCACTGACCACCAGGGGGCATATGCTCAATGCAGAAGCTACCCCCAGTTGGGGATTGGACCTAAACCGGCAGTCAGATATCCCCCAAGGGTGCAGGCCGGGCTGAAGGACCCCTGCCCCTGTGCACGAATTTCGTGCACCAGGCCTCTAGTAAGTTCATATTAAAGTAGAAATGAGTTAAACCAATGTAGATTCTTCTTGCTTGCTTGCTCGCTTCTATTGATTTTAGGGAGAGAAGAGAAAGAGAGAGAAACATCCATTTGTTGTTTCACTTATTTATGCATTCATTGGTTGATTCCTGTATGCCACATTGGTGTATTGGGATAATATTCTAATCAACTGAACTACCAAGCCAGCGCCCAACCAATGTAGCTTAGATTCTAAGACCATCCTCATTCTAAGTAAGGAAACGTTTTCTGAGACAGAAGATAGAGTCATTTATGCAGAACTTTGTGTCTATTGCAGAAAATATGAACTCTTCCTTACTGACAGTCTAAATTGGTGCTCAATATGGAATATCTTCCCAAAAGAGCCACAAAACTACTATTTGAACAATTGGATTTTAAATTAAAACAGCATTCCAGACAGGAATTGAAAGCCTCAGATAGAACACAATTTGAATCTAAAAGTCTGAGTATATCTAGTATGAGAAATGAGCAGAGTATTCAGCACCAAACAAGTGAAATACACATTCTTAACAAAGAAGTTAGAGGTAGGACAGATCAATGTGGTTTGAATCATCAGAAATGACTACAAGCAGTGAAAGCAATGAATGTGAGTCATGTCAACATTTTTGGAGCACTTACCACACGTTGAGCATTGGACTTTGTAGCCTTATCTTATGTAACCCTTGTATGATAGTATCCCCAATTTACAGATGAGAAAGCTGAGGCTTAGATTGTGCCCAAGATCACACAGCTCTAAGTGTCTAGACCAGTGGTTCTCAACCTTGGCTGCACATTAGAATCACCTGGGAATCTTTTTAAAATCCTGATTTCTGCGTCTCATCCTCCGGAAATTCTGTTTCTTTGTTATGGCGTGGGGCCATGACATTAGTAACAAAGAAACAGAATTTCTGGAGGATGAGGCCCAGAAATCAGGATTTTAAAAAGATTCCCAGGTGATTCTAATGTGCAGCCAAGGTTGAGAACCACTGGTCTAGACTGAGGTTTAAATCCAAACCACCTGACTTCAAAGCCTGTACTGCCAATCACCACACTGTGACAGGTAGGATCTTCACAAGCAGAGAGAAAGGTTTACAGTAAATAGCAGATGCATGTGCAAATACCTGCAAACAAACGTGGAAACTCTGGTTCATAAGAGCAATAACGGGCACGGGCAACCTCAGAGTGTAACCAGAATGAACCAATAGGAGTCTTCAAGTTCCCGTGACCTGACAGTGTAGCACTAATCTCTAAGTCTGAGGACTAACAACAGTACTAATTGATCCAGTGCTTTACCACTTGCTGGGCAGTATACTTAACTTTTCCTATCAGTTACATCACGTATCTCCTATGAGGTATTATTTTCCTCATCTTGTATGTGAGCTTAAGTTTAGAGCTATGGTTCTCTGCTCTGGCTATGCATTCAATCACCTGGGGGAGCTTAAAAGAGCCCTGTGCAGGGTCTCACTCCAGAGTAATTCAGAGTTGGGGCAGGAAGGAGAAATAACTTAGGCACTGGTGTTTTTGAAAGGTTCCTGAGGTGGCTCACTGTGCAGCCAAGGTTAAGAACCATTGGTTTAAAGCAGTATTTCTAATGTTAGTTAGTATGAAGCAGTATTATATGCAGGGCTTAAACAGCTGAGCCCCACTGGAGTTTCTCACTCAGTAGGACTTGGTGTGGCCCACGGGTTTGTATTTGTAGTAGTAGCGACCATGTGTTCCTGATGCTGCTGGTCTGGGAGCTACACTAGTCATTTAAAGTCACTTGGGCTGGCAAATTACTGTGGCCCTAGCCTCTCCAGTGAAATTCCCCAGCCAACCTGGAGCCTTTTGCTAAACCTGAAGGAGCAAATCTTTCGAGCCTGACAGCAGACAAACAAGGTGTTACACATATGGAGAAAGTTTTAGTGAATATGAAAAAGTTCATGAAACTCTTGAAAGAAGTTTGAGTAAATGGAGAGATAGCCCATATACATGAATGGAGAAATTACATATTATTAAGATGTTTGTTGTTTAATTTGTATAATTTATCATTTCTATCAAAATTTCAATCGACTTTCTTGGAGTTTGACAAAATGATTCAAATTTTCAAAATCCACTTGGGCTCTGACCAGTTTGGCTCAGTGGCTAGAGCATCGGCCTGTTGGACTGAAGAGTCCCAGGTTCGATTCTGGTCAAGGGCATGGACCTTGGTTGCGGGCACATCCCCAGTAGCAGGTGTGCAGGAGGCAGCTGATAGGTGTTTCTCTCTCATGGATGTTTCTAACACTCTATCCCTCTCCCTTCCTCTCTGTAAGAAAATCAATAAAATATATATTTTTTAAAAATCCACTTGGAAGAAAAAAAATAGAATACAAAAGAAATTCTGAAAAGGAATGATATGGGGGCCCATATCAAGTTTTGAAACATAATTTAAATTGTTTTTAAAAATACTGGTATTGGTGTTAGAATAAATCATTGGGGAAAAAGAGATAACCCAAAAATATTTTCTATAATGTATAAGGTTTAACATACAATAATGGCTGCTTCTCTAGTTAGTTAATAAATGGTGTTGGGACAATTATTTGGCAGTTGAGGTGAGGGGCAATTTAGGTCATCACTTCACACCATACACCGAATGAACTTTGGATGGGTTAGTAATTAAACATAAAGGAGACATTTTTTAAATGGAAACTGTAAGAAAAGAGATGAATCACTAGTTAAACTTGGACAGGTTACTTCTTTAATTTCAAAGTAACAAAAGAAGTCCCAGGGAAAAGGCAAGCAGATTAAAAAGTTTCTTAAGAAAATTTCAAAGAAAATGATAGAAAAATATTTACAGCAAACAAGACAAATAAATAGGGTCATTTTCATTTATTTTTAATATTTTTATTTGATTTGAGGGAGAGAGAGAAAGGAAGAGGGGAAAAAAAACATCTATGAGAGAGAAGCATCAATGAGAAACATCGACCCATTGCCTCCTGCACGTCCCCTATTGGGCACTGAGTCTGCAACCAGCAACCTCTTGGTGCATGGGACAATGCTCAACCACCTCAGCCATACTGGCCCGGCAATAGGGTCATTTTCAAAATCCTACAGAGAGCTCAGCTGGTGTGGATTAATGACCCAGGAACCTAGAGGTCACCAGTTTGATTCCCCGTGAGGGCACATGCCTGAGTTATGGGCTTGATCCCAGTAGGGAGCATGCAGGAGGCAGCCAATTGGTATTTCTATCCCCCTCCTTTCCTCTCTCTAAAAATCAATAAAAACATTTTTTAAAAATGCTATAGAGAGCTTATACTATTTTATAAGAAAAAATCAAGTAACAATAGAAAAAGGGCAAATAATATAAATAGGCCATACACAAAACAGCAACTACAAGTAGTAAACGAACACAGGGGATGCACACTCCAGCCTCAGGGCCTTTATACATTTGCCTCTGAACACACTTTCTCTAGACATCCTACCTGACACTGAAACTCACTTTTGGGGTCTTTGTTCAAATGTCAACTTCTCAACATCGCTTTCTCTGACCACCCTATTGAAAATCACAAATGTTATTCACTAATGTACCATACCCCATTTCTGCTTTATTTTTCTCCATAGCATTTTTCACTGCCTGGCATACTGTCGTTTGATTATTTATTCTGCTACCCCAGCCAGAATCTAGTTTTGTGTGGACGGGAATTTTACTCACTGCTATGTCCTCAGTGCCTGCAACAGTACTTAATTCGTAGCATCACCACATTTTTGTTGAATTAATGAAATACTCCAATTCACTTGTAACTGGAAAATAAATGAAGTACATTTTTGTCGCTGTATTAAAAAAGAAACAAATAGAGAAAGGGAGGGAGGTAAAAAGAGAGAGAAAGAGAAATGAATGATAGTTCATTTGGATTGACAAAGTGATTTAGTAAACAGGGAAATTGTTTCCAGGATTTTGTGGCAGTGGAGTGAAAAACTGGAGAGAGAGATCCAGTGGGTTTTGCATAGACAAGACAGACATATTTGTGGGGTTTAAGAGCAGAAGTGAGAAGAAGAGATTTTGTGCATCTGAGGGAACAAAAGCTTTTTGATTTGCTGTCTTTTGGTGTGAGTTGCATTTTACCTATTCTGGTAGCAAATATGGGCAGGAATTGCTGGCTGCCAAGCATGAGCATGAACTTGAGCTCCAATTTCTGGACCCTTTGGTCCAGAATGAAGCCAGACTGGTGACCAGCGCAACTGGTCTAACAGCTGGTGTATCCTGAAGGAGTAGGCAAGGGCAAGGTCACTCTGGGTCTCTAGCCACAATCTAAAAGGTCAGCCAAGGACCAGTCAGAGGGGATGTAGTGCAAATTTCACAAACGGATGCAGGAAACCAACAGCAATGGGAACCCGAGGGATAAGCGCAGGGCAGCGGTCAGTGTGGGGGCAGGGTGCCCCAGGTGAACAGGGCTCTGCTGCTGCCAAACCAGGGGGCCCCAGCGCTCTAGCTTATTCTGTTCACAGGTAGATAAACTCTTGATGGAAAGTTTGGTGTAAGTGTGCATTTTACCTATTAGCTGAAAAGTAAGTAAAGGTGGCAAAGTCACTACCACGTGAAAATCAAAAGTGGATACAACATGTTGGGATTTAAGTAAGGGGAAAGTAAAGATTAACTCACAAATTTGATTTACACACAATCTTTTAGAAATACTTCTACTACGCAAAACTTGGGGTTTGTCGATTCTGTGATTTCTTTGAACCTCTTCCCTTTGTTTAGTTTCTGCTCTAGCTCTTGATGGGAGACCAGAGGGAGTAAAACCAAAGCTCTCTTTCCCAGTGGTACAAGGCCTACACCTGTCAGTCAGTGGGACTCCATTAAGGCAGTGCCCATCGGAGGACGGGCTCAGCCCTCCTGCATCAGAACCATTCATTACCAGGGCTTCTCTGAGTCAGCAGGCTGGGGTACCGCCCAGGCATCGGCATCTCCAACAAGCACTCCCAGGTGATGAATACGCACTCTAGCACGTGAGAATTGCAGTCTTGGGAATTCTGGTGGAAGCAAAATTGAAAGAGATAGACCCTGTTTCCAAGATACATACTTAGTCACAAAATGCAAGCGTTCAGATGACCTTGTGTTGGAACTATACCAAAGGTGTCTTGGATCAGCTCTAAATTGTAATGTCCTCACCACCAATCTCCTTCAGTTTCTGATTTTATAATTCTCTCCAATAGGCTTAGATATCTGTCTGATTTCATTCTCAGTGAGTCCTTAGCATGAACAATTGCTTGTCATTCTAGTATGATCTCATCTCTGCAGGGGTCTTGGTGGGGCATGTTCAAGGACGCAGAGGGAGTAAGGATGACCCACTGCCTGGGTACTCAATTCCAACCATGTGGTCTGCTCCAGACCATGTGTGCAGCCTGTAAACTTCATCACAGAGAGGAAAGCATGACCAGAACTATTCTTCTTGTGAAGAATAATCACTTGATCTTTCCTCCTCCTTCATTAGTCTAATGAAGCCTCTCCGCTGCGTTTCACAGCCAGCATTAACAGCAGGGAAGATGAAAGTGCAGGAAAGCTCGTGATCTCATTTGGAGATCACAGCCTGTCTTTAGCACAACAGGTGGGTCCCTCCAGGATTGTTTCCACATCACCTAACCACTCACCAGCGCCAGCTCCCCGAAGAGGGCAGGGCGACTGCATGATGTATGGAAAATAGGAAGAAAGAAAATCAGATCATCTACTCCACAAGACCACCCAAAAATATGCTTTACTGTCCAACATTCTGCAAAGAACTAGTGCTTCTGTGCTTTTTAGAAAGGTTATTTTTTAGAAAGAGCATTGTCACAAATTCAAAACAGAGCATCCCAACTGATGCAGCTCTTTCTCATTAAAAATTAAACACCTGTGCCCAGCCAGCACAGTGGTTGAGCCTCAACCTATGAACGAGGAAGTCACGGTTGGGGCACATGCCCGGGTTGCAGGCTCAATCTCCAGTAGGGGACATAGAGGAGGCAACAAATCAATGATTCTCTCTCATCATTGATGTCTCTATCTCTCTCTCCCTCTCCCTTCCTTTCTGAAATCAATAAAATTACATTTTTTTAAAAAATTAAACACCTGGGAAGCATCATAAAAATAACCCAAAATGGTAATTTGGGTTATTTTTCTAATTGTCATTATTCTGCAGGAGCCCCAGTCAATTTAAAACTGTGCAAGTCTCATTTGTGCTGCTTGCCTTTGCACCTCCCCCACAACCCTCCATGAAGGAGTTCACCATTGCCCTGCTGACTGGGCCTGCCCAAACCATCTCCTTACCTTTCCTGCTGTGCTTGATCCCATGTCATCTAAATAGGTGACCTCCAGGATGAGTCACCCTCGATTTACACCCCTGGCTGGTTCAGGTACAATGCAGAAACTGTTTCTGAAATGTCAGTCTCAAAAGGAGAGGCTTCTAATACTTTTACTAACTTTCTCACAGCAAGAGACATCTTTGTGCTCTCCATCTAGCTCCTAGTTTACACCAACTAGCAAGCCCTGCTGAATTAGACAACAGTTTAAATGCTACAGCCTTTTAACTCAAAGTGTGGTGCATAGACCCCCAGGAGCTGGTGAGAATCCAGACCTTCTGAACTTAGATCTGCATGTTAACAAGAATCCCAGGTGGTTTGTATGCACTAGAAAGTGGGAGAAAAAAACGGCTTAGATTTGTATTAACCTTCAGAGTTCTTAGAGGTCATAGGTATATCAGAGACCCAAATGTAGCCTTTTTGCCTTTCTTCATGCAATTCATTACTTTCCCTGCCTGGAAATGCTTTCCATCATGGCCATCAACCTGGCAAAACTCCTACTCATCCTTCAAGGCCCAGCCCCAAGTTCACATCCCCACTGAAACCCTCCAGATACCCTCAGTCAGAACTAACCATGTCCTCTTCTGTGTTCCCTTGATACTTTTCCACTGTATCCAGCATATACCAATATTATAGAGTCTTCATATTATAGTTTATACACTCCCATGTCTGTGTCCCCCACAAGAATATAAAATATTGAAGGGCAAAAAGCATGTCTTATTTATCTATGTTCCCCAGCACCCAGCCCAGGACTTGGAACAAGGCTCAATAAATGTTACATGAAAACTACCATTTGATCTTTCCTTCCATTGTTTTAGAGTCATGCAATAGTAAACCTTATGCCACCTGAAGATTTTCACATTGTAACTTTCTATCCTTTAGAAACTATTTTTATATCTTTAATATGCTAATTTACAGTAATGATTCAAAAACCTTTCCATTGGCCTGGAGACAATCTCAGAGCCTACATTTCATCGGGATAACTATTTCTGCCCCCTTTTCCTTTGCACATGCCCCTCTCCCACAATATAACATCTGATGCTGATGGAAAGCCAGCTTGTTGAGCAGATATTTTTAGGGGGATGGTAGGTGATATAATAAAAAAAAGTATTGTATATATTCACTTATATTAAGCCTGTTTTAATAACTCTAATATTTCCTTACAAATATATAACTGACATTACTGAGTCAATTGAGAGTAAAAGACAAGAAAACCGTAAAGAGAGGAGAATAAAGTAGAAGATTAGTGGTCCAGGAGTCACAATAATTAATAGCTATATCCTTAAGACAAACACCAGAAAACATTGCAGGTAATTATGGGGCACTTAAAGATTTGGCATAAACCCTCAGATTAACAATGAGCTCTTGAAAGACTGCATGTAGTCATGTACCAGCCTGCATGAGATAACACACAGCCGAGATGTTCACAGCAATATACAAGAGGCAATTATCACTGCACTGTGCTGTAAGCAGCTCATGGTCCACAACACTGATCCAAATGGCTCACATATTGATCTCTGTTTACATTTATTCTGAAGCTGTGGTCCTGGCACTGGTAATTGAATTGAAAGACACTATTTAGGTAAACTTCTGCTTTCTAAAGTGGCCCTTGTAATATTTATTAAGAGGTTAAATATGAATATCCTTTGACTCAGGAATTCCATATGCCTATAACATAGAAATACAGATACAAATGGACAAAACTGTTCATTGCAGTTTTTATAAAAAAAACCTAGAGGGCCGAAACCGGTTTGGCTCGGTGGATAGAGCGTTGGCCTGCGGACTCAAGGGTCCCAGGTTTGATTCCGGTCAAGGGCATGTACCTGGGTTGCGGGCACATCCCCAGTAGATGTGCAGGAGACAGCTGATCGATGTTTCTGACTATCTCTCTCCCTTCCTCTCTGTGAAAAATCAATAAAATATATTTTTAAAAAAACACAAAAACTAGAGGCCTGGTGCATGACATTCGTGCACTGGGGGTAGGGGAGTCCCTCAGCCCAGCCTGGGCCCTCTCCCGGTCTGGGACCCCTTGGCGGACATCCCTCACACAGTCTGGGACCCCTCACTCCTTGCTGCCCATTTGCTCGCTACTCCTTACTGCTCTGTGGGCCTAAGCCAGCAGGCAGATGTCCCTCAGGGGTCCTTAGTGTTGCTGCAGAGGCAAGAGAGGCTTCCCCCATCACCACTGCGCTCGCCAGCTGTGAGCCCGGCTTCTGGCTGAGTGGCACTCCCCGTGTGGGAGTGCACTGACCACCAGGGTGCAGCTTCTGCATTGAGCGTCTGCCCTCTGATGATCAGCGCACATCATAGCAACCAGTCGTTCCATCATTCAGTCGATTTGCATATTAGCCTTTTATTATGTAGGATAGGAAACATGTTCATCAATAGAAAAGCTATTAAATAAATTGTACTACATTCATATCCTGGATATTGTAAACTAGTGTTTAAATATTTTATTTATTTTAGAGAGAGAGGAAGGGAGAGGAATAGAGAGATAGAAACATCAATGAGAGAGAAACATCATCATCAATTGGTCACCTCCTGCACCAATTGATCTTCTGCTGAAGATCAAGCCAGCAACCCAGGCATGTAACCTGACTGGGAATTGAACCAGTGACCTCTTGGTTCATGGGTCAACGCTCAATCAGAGCCACACCAGCTGGGTTAGTTTTTAAAAAGAGATACAGGTATATGTGCTGACATGGAAATATGTCAATGATATAGCATCTTTAAAAAACAAGTAGCAGAACATTCTATTACTTGTGACCCAGTACATGGATTCGTGCACATTGAAAGAAAATTAATTAGAAGGTGGCCAGCGGGGCAGGACTAGGCGAGATGGGCCAGACACACTCTGGAGCCAACCTCCCGCAACCCCTCCCCAGCCGGCCACACCTGGGGTGGCGCAGTAGCTCGAAGGGCGCCTCTGGAGTGAGCGGGGTCCCTCCGGCAGATGGGGTCCCTTGGCTTGGCCTGTGGGGATCAGGCCAAAACCAGCTCTCCAACATCCCGAGGGGTCCCAGAGTGCAAGAAGGCATTCTGCAAAGTTGCTATTGTACAGGGTGTGAAACGCAAAGGTAAGTGTGCAGTAAACCAGATTCAAGGCGACAGTGCCCCAGCAACAACATAACCCATGGATGAAGGTGGAATTGCGTGGCCCCATGAGGAATCAAGCTCCCTCCTCTCTGGTTTTGGGGTGCATCACCTGAGAACTGCCGCTGCCAAGTCACTGCAGCTCAGCAGCTCCTGCATTGAGCGTCGGCCCCCGGTGGTCAGTGCACATCATAGCTACTAGTAGGATGGACACTTAGCATATTAGCCTTTTATATATACAGACTAGAGGCCCGGTGCACAAAAATTTGTGCCCTCGGGGGGAAGGGGGGGGTCCCTTAGCCCGCCTGTGCCCTCTCGCAGTCTGGGACCCCTCGGGAGATAACGACCTGCTGGCTTAGGCCTGCTCCCGGGTGGCAGAGGGCAGGCCCAATCCCTAGGTGCAGCCCCTGGTCGGGCTCAGAGCAGGGCCGATTGGGGAGTTGGGGCGCCGCCCCCTGTCATGCACAGAGCAGGGTGGATTGGGAGGTTGCAATGCCACCCTCAGTCACGCTCAAGGTAGGGCCGATTGGGGGGTTGGGGCGCCGCCCCATCACACTCAAGGCAGGGTCGATGGGGAGGTTGCGGCGCCACCCCCTGTCACGCAAAGAGCAGGGCCCATCAGGGAGTTGGGGCGCTGCCCCCTGTCACGCACAGAGCAGGGCCCATCAGGGGGGTTGGGGCTCCGTACCCTGTCACACACAGAGCAGGGCGGATCAGCGAGTTGGGGCGCCGCCCTCTATCACCCACAGAGCAGGGCTGATCAGGGGGTTGGGGAGCCGCCACTGTCACACTCAGGGCAGGGCCGATGGGGAGGTTATGGCTCTACCCCGTCACACACAGAGCAGGGCCCGTGGGCTGTGGGGGGGGGGGGAGGTTGGGGCGCCACACCCTGTAACACACAGAGCAGGGCCGATCAGGGGGTTGGGGCACCGCACCGTCACACACAGAGCCGCAGGGCGATCAGGGGGTTGGGGAGCTCCCCGCTATCAGGCACAGAGCAGGGCTGATCAGGGGGTTGGGGCGCCTTCCCCTGTCACGAACAGAACAGGGCGGATAGGGAGGTTGTGGCCCCAACCCCTGTCACACACAGAGCCGCAGGGCAATCAGGGGGTTTGGGCACTGCCCTGTCACGCTGATCCCGGTGCCGGGAGGCCTTGCGGCTCCACTGATCCCGGTGCTGGGAGGCATATTACCCTTTTACTATATAGGATAGAGGCCTGGTGCACGGGTGGGGGCCAGCTGGTTTGCCCTGAAGGGTGTCCTGGATCAGGGTGGGGGTCCCCACTGGGGTGCCTGGCCAGCCTGGATGAGGGGATGATGGCTGTTTGCAGCTGGTCACACACCCTTCAGGGTGGGGGTCCCCACTGGGGTGCCTAGCCAGTCTGGGTGAGGGGCTGACGGCTGTTTTCAGGCTGGCAGGTGACTGAAGCTACCAACTGCTCCTTTTTTTCTTTTTTTTTAAATTCTGGGCCAGCTTTAGCTCTGGCTCCAGCTCTGAGGCCTCTGCTGCTGAAAGCAGGTATCTGGTTTGTTTGGGTTCTATAATCGAAACACTGTATCAACTCCAGCTCTGAGATCCTGGCTGGCTGAAAGCAGGTTTCTGGGGTTTTGTTTAGCTTCTATATTTGTAACAATGTTTCAAACTGCAAGCTCAGAGGCTGGCAAGGCAGGCAGGGAACGTTGGTTTCCTCCGTCACTGAAGCAAGCAAGCCTCATGTTAACTTCAGGCTGCCTGGCTGCCGGCCGCCATCTTGGCTGGCAGTTAATTTGCATATCGCCCTGATTAGCCAATGGAAGAGTAGCGGATGTACGGCTAATTACCATGTTTCTCTTTTATTAGATAGGACTAGAGGCCCGGTGCACAAAAATTTGTGCACTCGGGGGAGAGGGGGGGTCCCTCAGCCCGCCTGTGCCCTCTCGCAGTCTGGGACCCCTCGGGAGATAATGACCTGCTGGCTTAGGCCTGTTCCCGGGTGGCAGAGGGCAGGCCCAATCCCTAGGTGCAGCCCCTGGTCAGGCTCAGAGCAGGGCCGATTGGGGAGTTGGGGCGCCGCCCCCTGTCATGCACAGAGCAGGGCGGATTGGGAGGTTGCGATGCCACCCTCAGTCACGCTCAGGGTAGGGCCGATTGGGGGGTTGGGGCGCCGCCCCATCACACTCAAGGCAGGGTCGATGGGGAGGTTGCAGCACCACCCTCTGTCATGCACAGAGCAGGGCCAATCAGGGGGTTGGGGCGCTGTCCCCTGTCACACACAGAGCAGGGCCCATCAGAAGGTTTGGGGCTCCCTACCCTGTCACGCACAGAGCAGGGCCCATCAGGGGGTTGGGGAGCTCCCCCCGTCACGCACAGAGCAGGGCCGATAGGGGAGTTGGGGCACCGCCGCCTGTCACACACAGAGCAGGGCGGATCAGGGGGTTGGGGCGCTGCCCTCTATCACCCACAGAGCAGGGCCGATCATGGGATTGGGGCGCTGCCACTGTCACACTCACGGCAGGGCCGCTGGGGAGGTTATGGCTCTACCCCATCACACACAGAGCAGGGCCCGTGGAGTGGGGGTTGAGGTGCCGCCTGGATCAGGGTGGGGGTCCCCACTGGGGTGCCTGACCAGCCTGGGTGAGGGGATGATGGCTGTTTGCAGCTGGTCACACACCCTTCAGGGTGGGGGTCCCCACTGGGGTGCCTGGCCAGTCTGGGTGAGAGGCTGAGGGCTGTTTTCAGGCTGGAGGGTGACTGAAGCTCCCAACCGCTCTTTTTTTTCTTTCTTTTTTATTCTGGGCCAGCTTTAGCTCTGAGGCTTGGCTCCAGCTCTTAGGCCTCCACTGCTGAAAGCAGGTTTCTGGCCTTTGTTTACCTTCTGTATTTGAAACAATGTTGTGATCCTGCTAGCTGAAGCCCTACGGACTAAAGCAGGTTTCTGGGGTTTTGTTTAGCTTCTATATTTGTAACATAGTTGCTTAGAGTTGCAGTTCAGAGGCCTGTAGCAGCAGGCAGAGAACATTGGAGTCCTCCGTCACTAAGCAAGCAAGCCTCATGTTTGCTTTAAGCTGCCTGGCTGCCGGCCGCCATCTTGGCTGGCAGTTAATTTGCATATTGCCCTGATTAGCCAATGGGAAGGGTAGCGGTCGTACACTAATTACCATGTTTCTCTTTTATTAGATAGGACTAGTGGCCCGGTGCACAAAAATTTGTGCACTCGGGGGACATCCCTCAGCCCAGCCTGCCCCCTCTAACAGTCTGGGAGCCCTCACAGGATGTCCTACTGATGTCCCTGTGGGGAGTGGGCCTAAGCCACAGTCTGGCCTCCCTCTGTGGAAGGCAACTGGCCAATCAGGTATATAGATACCTTATTTCTGAAGGCAGCACAGACTCCTTCCTTATTTCTTTCCTCTGTGGTTAGAGAATAGGGGACTAAAAGGTGGAGACCGAACTGTGGCCGGTCCTGGGGCTCTTGTAGGCATCAGAAAGAAGGAGAGGGCTGGGGAAAGTCTAGACATGGTTTTCTTCAATTGTCCTCCCTTCCTCCAGGCCCCTCACTCTGTTCTTTCCTTGTCATGCTGGACGCTTGGGCCTCGGACTGACAGGAGCCCAGCGATGGTGGAGTTCAGCCCTCTCACTTCTCAGCTGAACATATAACCACCTCACATTCCAAGTAGAGCTGTTTTCAAGTGGCTAAAGTGCTGGCAATTCATGCCTCCTGGCCTTTCCCCTCTGGGGCTTCCTCCATGGGTCAGTTGCAAACTTCACCGACACACTCTGCCCTGGTAGTTCGGCACCGGCCCCTGCACTCTTCCTTGAGGTCTCTGGGTCCACAGTCTGAGCTCAGGGAGGTCACCCAGAGCCCGTTGCCCCGGACAGGTGGGGCAGGGGGGCTAGCTTCAAGAGCTGGAGGAAGATGGCAGAGTAAGAGTTGGTATGAACTGGCGCCTGCTTAGCCAGACTTCCTAAGCTCCCCACTGGGCCCAGGCCGGGCCCCTTCCCCACACCAGGAGGATCCCAGTTGAGGTCCCCTCCCTGCACCCAGCACTCTCCTCCCTGTTCTACCACTGGGGGAAGGGAGCAGCTCACCTGCTCTGGACCCTGCCAACCTGGCAGGCTGAGGCACAGGAGGTGCAGCCTAGGGTGCTGGTGGCTGCAAGCCTTCTCCCCCACCCTGAAGCGTGGGGCGGGGTTGCAGCAGCTCACAGCCATCCCTGGGCACCATGCATGGAGAAACTGCTCTCCACTGAGCCACCAACCCCCTGAGACCTGTGGGGGTTGGGGTGGCCTCAACGGGCTCCCACTGGCCCCACTGAAGCCAGTCTCGGCTTGGCTGGCCACCCCCTGCACATGCCCCATGGGCCTCATCGCCCTCATGAATCGCCGTGGTCCGGCCGTCCCATCCCAGGAAGTGGCCATCCTGATCACCATGGCTCACTCCCCGGTGCAGTTGGGCCTGCCCAGCAAGCATGTAGGTAGGAGCTGGGCCTCTGAGGGGAAGGAGGATGCATGCCCGGCCAGGGTAGAAGTGGGGAACTTGGCGGTGTAAACACAGCTCACCCCCACGTTGTGCCAGCCCCTCGTGCTGCATTCCCAAACCCCTGGGTGCCCCTGCCCAGCACTGTGCTCTCGGGCCTCGGGTGGGGGTGAGGCACGTGGAGCATCGTCCTGAAGGCAGCCCTTGCTGGCTTGGAATCACAGTGGTCAATCAGGGAGGGATGCGGGATGCAAAATTCTGCCTCTCTCTCTCTCTCCTCTCTCTCTCTCTCTCTCTCTCTCTCTCTCTCTCTCTCCCCCTCTCCTCTCTCTTTCTCTCTCAGAGTGGGCCCCGTGTCTCCAGTGGGTGGGCGAGGGCTCCGGCGAGGCAATCTGCACCACTTGCCTTCACCCCGCCCCCGGCGCATTGAGACGTGTCTCTAGTGGGCAGGCAAGGGCTCTGGCGAGGCAATGGGCACCGCTTGCCTTGCCCCAGCCCCCGCCCGCCCCCAAATCACATTGGGATGGGTCTCCATTGGGTGGGCTTGGGCTCGGGCGAGGCGATCCGCACCGCTTGCCTTTGCCCCAGCCCACGCGCATTGGCACGTGGGCGGGCTTGGGCTCAGGCAAGGCGAGCCGCATCTCTTGCCTTCGCCCTAGCCCACGCGCATTGGGACATGTCTCTGGTGGGCGGGCAAGGGCTCCGGCAAGGCAATGGGCACCGCTCGCCTTGCCCCAGCACCCGCCCGCCCCCAAATCGCATTGGGATGGGTTTCCGGTGGGCGGGCTTGGGCCCAGGCGAGGCGATCCGCATCTCTTGCCTTTGCCCCAGCCTACGCGCATTGGCACGTGTCTCTGGTGGGCGGGCAAGGGCTCTGGCGAGGCAACGGGCACTGCTTGACTTGCCCCAGCCCCCGCCCACCCCCAGATCACATTGGGATGGGTCTCCGGTGGGCGGGCTTGGGCTCAGGCTAGTCAAACTGCACCACTTGCCTTTGCCCCACCCCCTCCCACGGATGGCACAAGGAGTGGGCCCCGTCTCTGGTAGGCAGGCGAAGCCATTGGCACCGCTTGCCTTGGCCCCAGCCCCCGGCAGCCCCCATGGCAAACGGGGGGCCTGGATGGTGTCTTTCGCTGTCCTACCCTGCCTTCAGTATGCAAATTAGCCGCCATCTTTGTTGGCGGTTAACCGCCATCTTGGCTGGCAGTTAATTTGCATATCACCCTGATTAGCCAATGGGAAGGGTAGCGGATGTATGGCCAATTACCATGTTTCTCTTTTATTAGATAGGATAGTATGAACCTTCTTGAACATTATGTATAGGAACATACTTACAGCCACATACACACACATATATTTGTATATGCATAGCATATGTTTGGAAGACTACCAGCCAAACTGTTTACTGTGAGTATGTCTGAGAAAAAAATTAAAATAATAGGAAATCACTTTCCCTCTTATAACATACTAGAGGCCCGGTTCACAAAAATTCATGCACTCTGGGGGGCAGCCTAGCCTGTGCCCTCTTGCAGTCCGGGACCCGAGGGATCGGGCCTAAGCTGGCCGTCAGACATCCCTCTGGCAGCCCAGGAGCCTAAGCCACAGTCGGACATCCTTACCACTGCTGAAGAAGCAGGAGAGGGTCCTGCCACCGCCGCTGCACTCGCAGCCATCAGCCCAGCTGTGGCTGAGCTGAGCTCCCCCTGTGGGAGCGCACTGACCACCAGGGAGCAGCTCCTGCATTGAGCGTCTGCCCCCTGGTGGTCAGTGCATGTCATAGCGACCGGTCATTTTGCTGTTAGAGTAAATTTGCATATTACTCTTTTATTATATAGGATACATTTTTACATTGCTTGAATTTTTTAACTTTTAATATTGACAAAATTTTTACATTTACTTACTTTCTGACACAAAGATGTTCTATGCTCTCTTGCACTCTCTGAGCCCCAGCCTTGGAATCAGATGTTTCTCAGAGGAGATGTAGTTCTTTTTAATAAAAAATGGCATCTAGAAACCAAGATCTGGAAGCTAGGTTGTTCATTGCTACTAGAGGTTACTGCTTTTAGGCCTCTCAGCAAACAAAGCTAGTAAACACCCATACACAGATCTGAACCTATTTCTATATCTATATGAATTTTTTTTAAATGCCATTAAATTCATACCCATACCTCTAATTCCAGTGCTACTGGTTCTATTTCAGCCTTCCCCTCCACCTGTTTGTAACTCACATTATCAACAGTGGGAAACTGAGTTCCCATTAACTACAATGTATTGACTTTGTTGCTGAATCCTAATATACACAAAAAGGAGCTTAAGAATCATTGTTTGAATTTTTTACAATAAGAATTTATGACTTTTCCATTTATAAAAAATTAATGTATAAAGTAGACCTGTTCCTGGAAGTATTGATTGGTACACACCCTCAACACACCTCTGTTTCTTTGAGTTCTTCCTTGCTTTTCTCACACAAGGCAATTAGATAATAAACCTAAACATGTGATGTCATCCAGCCAGTGTGGCTCAGTGGTTGATCATTGACCTATAAACCAGGAGGTCATGGTCAGATTCCTGGTCTGGGCACATGGCCGGTTGTAGAACCCCAGTAGGGGGTGTGCAGGAGACAGCCAATCAATAATTCTCTCTCATCATTGATGTTTCTATTTCTCTCTCCCTCTCCTTCCCTCTCTGAAATCAATTAAAAAATATTTTTAAAAAATATGGTGTTTATTTAATCTTCATTTTACTTCCTGGAATTTAGCTGAAAGGTATAATGATACATTTGCAAAAATTTAGCTACAAGGATGACCGTTACATCATTGTTTATGATAACAATAATTTAGAAGCTACCTACATGTCCAACAATGGGTAATTTATTAAATAAAATATAGCCATGTAACAGAATACACAGAGGTGGTATATTGGTTAAGAACAGATTCTAAATCCAAGAAGACTAGGTTTGAACTCCAGCTCTACCGATTATTATATTACCTTTGTAGCATTGGGTAAGTTCCTTCCTTTCTATATGCTTCAGTTTCCTGTGTGTAATATGAAGATAATAATGGTACCTTACTCATTGGATAGCCATGAAGATTAAATTTAATATAAAGCACTTGGAACTGTGCCTGGCATATAGTAAGTACAATGTTTTAGCTGTTATTAGTAATAGGGTTAGTCCATCAATAAAAATTATGTAGAAATAAAATTATTTTGGAAATATGCCAAAAAGTTAACTGTTTACACTTGAGTGATGTCATTATAAGTGACCTTTATAATATTCTCGCTTCTTTGAGTTTCCTAATTTTCTACAATAAACATCTATGACATGTGTAATTTTAAAGAATAAATAAATAAATGCTACTGAGCCATTGGAGGAGAGGGGAGGGAGTGGATTTTTCCTTCCCAAAGGCACAGATGCAAGCATTTAATAGTGTTGTATGACTTTAGGTTTGATGGCACTAACCTGCTCACTACTAGATTATAATATCTTTATGTCTGTAGTTATTGCCTTATTAAATATAATTTTCCGAGACTTGTTTAAAACTATATTTGTTGTCACTTTTTAATTTCACTAAAAAAACTGGCTTTTCTTACGATATTTTCCCTGTAATTAGACAATGTGCCACCAGGTGGTGGTAGTGCCTCAGTCATTGTCCAGTTATTTGGCCAGTAGGATTTTACTACAGAAAGGTGTTCCAATATGTTGAGATACCTGTGGTTTACTATTTGCAATGTTTTAATTCTTTATTAAAATGTTTTAACTAATTGAATATGGTAGATATGACATATACCAAGATTAATTTTAAAAAGAAAAGAGAACAGAAAAAATGAAAAGTTTGTAAAAAGAGAAACTAAGAAAACTCAGAGACAGATTAGTCACATTGCTTAGGCAATTAAAGTTACTTTAAAAAATAATATTAGTTTGTGTTTCTAGTACTCCTAATGAGCTAAAGTTCTAGGCTGCTCTCTATGCCTCTACTGAAATGTGTTTTCATATAGCTAAAGAACAGCAAGAAAAGCTATGCTTTTAGGTTTCTCCTAATTGCAGGATTTAAAACACATCCAAATTTTAGAGCTAAAAGCAACCTTAGAGATTTAGTCAAAGCCCAACATTAAAGCTGAAGAAACAGGCATGTCAAGAGCTGGGTATTTTGCCCAGTTCCTTGAAGACAGAATTAGATCCCAGGTTACACAGGGACTCTTGACAAATGTGCACAAACAGGACATAATTGTTGATTTGTGAAATCTATGGTCACCTTATAAGACCAGATTTACAAAGCCAGTTCTTTACAAATGGAGTAGTTCCTCTAGTCACTATGCTTGCAGTTCAGATAGGTTAAGAAATAAACTGGCCCTGGCCGGTTTGGCTCAGTGGATAGAGCGTTGGTCTGCGGAGTGGAGGGTCCCAGGTTTGATTCCCGTCAAGGGCATGAACCTTGGTTGTGGGCACATCCCCAGTGGGAGGTGTGCAGGAGGCAGCTGATTGATGTTTCTCTCTCATCGATGTTTCTGACTCTCTCCCTCTCCCTCCCTCTCTGTAAAAAAATCAATAAAATATATTCTTTTAAAAAAAGAAATAAACTCTGGGTAGTAGCTGTTAGATCAATTGCTTGGGCTTTTTCCATGTGGGAATGACTATGAGGACATACATTATCATTTCAACTGAAAAACTGATGTGCTTGCCCAATTGCTAACCAATACAAAATTTGAATAATCCACAATGGTAAAATAAAAATAAGCTCATCCACCATGTAGATAAAATTTTATCCAGTACCAGTATCTGCTTTTCTCACGCTGAATTTCAAACTGTGTGAATGCTTAATCTAACTCTGGTATTCCTCATTTCATTTCAAAAGGGGAATTCCAGCTTCTTCTGACCTGGCTTCCTATCTCCACATGGCTCACCTTTGGGGCCCTGAGACTTGGGCTCTACATTTACCTGCTTCTGTGTTTTATGGGTAGATGTCAAGAGACTCCTGGATACCCCCGATCAGCTTTCCTCCAGTTCTCAAACTCTTTTGTTTCTCTCAGTTCTGTGAAAATGAGGAACTGTGCATTCTGCAACCCATAGCTATCTGCCAATCTTAGGAAAATCTTAAGTCATTATTCCTTGAATCCACAATTGCTACAAATTTCTCCTAGAAACTCAGAAAAATAAGCGGATGGAGAACATGAGGAGGCCTCCAGATCAGTGTGAAAGTCGCCCTTCCAGTCGGGAGGAGAATTTTCTAACACCTCCTTCCAGGCACCCCCACTCCTCCTCCGCAGCAGCTCACCAAGGCACAGGTGTTTCTTTCAAACACACTTATTTAAACTCGCAGTCCAACTGGTTCCTAATAAAGGACAGCTTACCCTCTTATGAATCATTACTTTTGCTTTCTTTGAGCTAATGGATATATCCTCAGACTTGGGGGTGGGGGGTAAGTATACGTGTGTGTATGTGTTTTGCATTTAAAATAATTCATGTATATTCAATAAAAGAAAAGAGAAGTAAAATGTTAATGAATGTCTGGAGTGGAGATAAATTTCTAAGTTTAAAAATAAAAGAAAACAGGTGGAAAGTTGAACTGCAACACATATTTAAACTTCTATACATCTAAAAGATAAAGTTTGGTTTGAAATACAATCATTTGAGGGAAATACTAAAACAAACATTATGGACTAAAAAGTAAATAAACTCATGCAAATAAAAAAATAAAAACCCTCTAGATTTACAATAGACAATGGCTAAAGAATATGAATTGTCTAATGCACATGCAATTGAATGATAAACATTTAGTAAAATGATCAACTTAAAAAAAGACATAAAAACAAGAAAAAATGATCAACTTCACAGAAATCAAATAACCAAGAATTAAAACTACAAATGTATGATATTTTACTTTCCTATTAATTTAACAAAGATATGTATCACAATGTGAATGCCCCAACTGATGAAAATATGGTAAAAATGGTTCCTTTCATGTATTGCTTGTGGTAGAAATAAAAATTAACACAATCTTTCTGAATAGCAATTCTGCAATGTGTTTAGAGAGGCTTTAAAGGTTTCTACTTTCTGACCCTGTGCTAGTAATGTGACTTTTAGTAACCTATACTTAAGAGTAATTAAAAATACACACAAATATTTTGATATTAAGATGATCAATGTGATATTTTTGTGCAATTGAAAAATTGACTGTGACTTAATGTCTAATAATAGAGGTCTGTTTTGGCAGATTCCATAAATAAAACTCTTGGTAGCCACTGAAAATGATGGTTACAAGTAATTTTTTTTTTAAATATATTTTATTGATTTTTTACAGAGAGGAAGGGAGAGGAATAGAGAGTCAGAAACATCGATGAGAGAGAAACATCGATCAGCTGCCTCTTGCACACCCCACACTGAGGATGTGCCCGCAACCAAGGTACATGCCCCTGACCGGAATCGAACCCCGGACCCTTCGGTCCACAGGCCGACACTCTATCCACTGAGCCAAACCGGTGTTGGCACAAGTAATTTTTTAAATAAGGAAAAAATGCCTGTCCTATAATATTAAGTGTAAAAGCAGGAGATAACTGCGTATTTAACGTGTGAGTGAAAAGACTGGAAGGGAGTATTGTTTGAGGTTGATACGGGTTGTAACTGGGAGGTGAAATTTTAATTAATTTATTTCTACTTCTTTATACTTGTATGCATTTTACAAACTTTCTACATTCAGTATATAATTAGAAAAAAATGAGAGACATAAAAGGAGAAAAACCAGAGAGCAAGATAAGGAATTAAACCAAGGGACTGTGATTTGCCCAACCTCCCTCAACAACAAAAAGATTTCCTGAGAAGACCCTACAAAGCACCCTCCAGGTAGTCCTCCTGGCCTGACGTTTCCAGAGAGGGGTTGGTTTATTGCAAGGTCAATGTGGTAAGTTGAGAAATCCCTCGTTCCTGCCACATGGCTTTTATAGGGTGCTGAGTTCTCTGCAATGACTTGCATAATAATCTTTTTAACAATCCCTGCAATTAAGGGGTTGCCAAACTGGAATTGTAACTTTATTTGAGACAGGTACACACACATATGCACGCACACACAACACTAGAAATTCAGAGCCAACTACCCCTTAGAAGAAAAACAGTGTAATTAGCTCTCTTAGATGAGGAGATATTCTTCAAAACCTAAATATTAACAGATTTTTGTAGCTTTTTTTTTCTTCTTCAAAAAATACAGATCACTAATTGCCACTAGATATTGGTTAGAAGTCAGGTAGACGAGACCACCTCTCAGTGGTATCATCGTGCTTTGGACCTTAAGACAACACACTAAATTGGTGGCTAGGAGGACATAGAGACCCATTCAGCTTTGGAGTTGAATAAGCAATGAAGGAAGTTCTCAAGTTGCACCGTGAGAACCAATCTTCTCAAGCAGAACTTAATTACAAGTGTACAATTATCAAAACATTTATGGAGAATGCTAACCTTACACCCACTGCTGATCTCCTTTAACTGAAATGTTCCCATCGAGTGTGTGTGTGTGTGTGTGTGTGTGTGTGTGTGTGTGTGTGTGAGAGAGAGAGAGAGAGAGAGAGAGAGAGAGAGAGAGAGAGAAGAGAGAGAGGTAATTAGTACTGTTTCCGCTCAATATCAACAATATCAATAATGTGCCACCCCTTGTCTTCCTTGTAAGGCCAAATATTTTCTCTCTGCTTGATGGAATCCAAGTGGGACATATCTTACAGATCACCTAGTACTAGTCCAGTGATTGTTTTAAACTCACAAAACCACTTTCCAAGCTTATGCAGCTAATTGGTGGTACTGATTTTACTGGAGCCTGGTTCTCTGCGATGGGATTCCACTGTGATTGCCCCATTGCCTGAGCAGTGTGGTATTCCTGGTTTCTTTTCCCAAAGAAAAAAAACTAAGATATGAATATCAAGATTGTGTCTTTGAATGCAAAAACTTAAAATTAAAAAAAAATTAAAACAACCAAATAATTCTATGCTGGGGATAGGGGTGAGGCGTGGGATCACCATTTGCGATGTGAAGAAATCTCACTGTTCTGGGAAGACACTTTGGGAGATGACGCAGAGATGGTCCCCACACCATGTACTGCTGGCCAAGCAAATGAGGAGTTGACACCCACGCAGGGGCAGAGAACAAGCATCAGGGACTATCATAAAATCAGGGGTAGATAGATGAGAGTGGTTGCAAGGCGAAGAGCAGGCTGATGTAAACAGTCTGTTTGGCTGATGCATTACTTGGAAATAGGGTCGTGGGTCTTTGGAGGAACCCCAGGAGGGAAGTGAATGAGCACAAGTTGGCCTTTTCAATGCAGCCTCACACACACAAACACACACACACACACACACACTCTCACACACTCACACACTCACACACCAGGGCACCTCTGAGATTGTGCCTTAGAGCAGTGCAGATAACAAACATACCCTTTGGCCTCTCGTTTTCAATGTTCAGTTTCTTCTTCTTTACTGCTCTACCTGGCTAACTTTTTTTTTTTTTTTTACAAAGTTATTGATTTATTTTGCATGTTTACATATTACAAATCAATGATGTAAATATGCACATTCAAAATGCAAGGGCTGCATGTCTCACCCAACTCCTTAAGAGAGAGCTTTTAAGTCTCAACATGAGGCTCCTCAGGAATATCATAAATCTGAAGTCTAGATGAAAACAACTTCTCCCCCCTCCCCATGAAAGGATCTGGCAGATCAGAAATTTCATTACACATGCCATCAACTTTTACTAGTCCTTACACAATACAAGCAACTCCACTTCAAGATGCTTTCTCTCAGCCATGCCCACATCCCCTCTGCCGTCACCCTCCCTCCGTCCCTCCCTTCCTTCCACTCACTCTAAAAATCAATGGAAAAAGTATCCTTGGGTAAGGATTAACAGCAGCAACAAAAAAGCAGACTCCTGCCTTTTAGAATAGAGCTGAAGAACCTTAATTCACCACTTCTTTTCTCTCACCGTGTCCAGAATTTTAGGGAGAAAACAAAAAAGCCTCTTCATTATAAGAGTAGTGAAAAGCTCAAATGGAATCCTCGGCTAAGACCCCAAGGTTATAGATACGATACAAAAGAGAGCTTTGAGCTAGACCACCCTAAAGGAACTGTTCAGTAGCTATCTGAAAACTGATAGTATGGCTCTTAAAAGCCATTACTACATTGAGAGTATAAGGGAGCAAATTGTTGAAAAAGGAGAAGAATTTGTGGCAAATCTGACTTGCACAAAACTGTACTATGATTCTCCCACCCCCTCAGGAGAAGGGTGGGGCTCCTTCTCCTTTTATATCAGGGAGGAAAGAAGACACACAATGGACTGTGTCTGGCTCTCTCCTGGAAAACCCTAAAGCCAGAGCATTAGATCCAACAGGGAGATATGGGGGGATGGGGGGGGGGGGGCTGCTCCAGGAGGCCTGAGCTCCAGAGGGTTTCAGAGCCAGAGATGCTGGAGCATTTTCAAGACCACTGTGGCCCTCCTCCGTAGAAAGCCAGCCTGGAAGCATTTTAAGTCCTGCCCTAGAGGACCCCATGAAGGAATGAAGGACGGCAAAAGACCAGAGTCTTTGTGGAACTGACCTCTGAAAAACCAGAGAGACCTGGCCAGCAGTTGTGAGACACTTCTCCCAAGTGACACGAAATGTTCCCAGGGACTGCCTCTAAGGAACCCGAGGGGTCCCAAGAGAAATAAAGTCCGCTTTAAACAGCTGCCAGACCTGGAGTTGTAAAGCCATCTTCCAGATGTACCAGTAAAATAAACATGCTCCCTTAGTGCCATGCCAAGCCATAGTGAAGCCTGAGGCCATAGGAAAAATCTGTGCCCCTATGTATCCCTTTAAAAGTTCTCCCACATGTTGAACAACATGTAAATGCACTACAATCAAAAAACATGATTACATATGAAGTCCTTTGCTGCCCCATCTGTTCTCACACCATTATAAGCTCTCACAGACACACCCATCGAGGGACACAATGACCTGATGGCCCTTGAACTATGACAGGCTGATTAGAAACACTGTTCCCATTGCACAATAACTCAAGGTCAGAAAACAAACAAAAAATGACAGCCTGTCTTTATTTACATTTTTGGTGTGTTGTTCATCCTGAAGTTTCTCCATGAGATTTTAAAAGATATGCATTAATATTTACCTTCATTACTGAGCCCTTTAAGTTTTGGACCTGAGTTAAGTGTCTTCCTTCCAGTTCTGCTTTTCCTTCCCTTTTCACCACTTTTGACCTTGGAGAACCCAGGCACCTTGGTAGCAAGGGGAGGGGTGGAAGCACAGGGTGAAGAAGGTTTTCTCCTACAGACGGTCTTAGCTGAAGGAGAGAGACAGTGGGAGGCAAAAATATTGATGAGTTCTCTGACTACATTCCCATTCAATGTATTGGTCACAGGAAGCTACACACCAGCTTCAAAACAAACTCACACAAATGTTTGGTAGTTGGGACTTTAATTGGGGACTGACAGAGAAACCTCCGACATGATAAAGTGAAAGAACTTGGGATTTGAGGTCAAAGGCCAGGGTTTTACTGGTTCCTCTACATGTGATCTTGGGAAAATACTCTGGTAGCCTCAGTTCCTCATCTATAAATTCAGTGAATATTATTGAACTAGAGGCCCAGTGCACAAAAATTTGTGCACTCGGGGGGGAGGGGGGTCCCTCAGCCCGGCCTGTGCCCTCTTGCAGTCTGGGACCCCTCGGGAGATAACGACCTGCTGGCTTAGGCCTGCTTCCGGGTGGCAGAGGGCAGGCCCAATCCCTAGGTGCAGCCCCTGGTCGGGCTCAGAGCAGGGCCGATTGGGGAGTTGGGGCGCCGCCCCCTGTCATGCACAGAGCAGGGCGATCGGGAGGTTGTGATGCCACCCTCAGTCATGCTCAGGGTAGGGCCGATTGGGGGGTTGGGGCACCGCCCCCTGTCACACTCAAGGCAGGGTCGATGGGGAGGTTGCGGCGCCACCCCTGTCACGCACAGAGCTGGGCCAATCAGGGGGTTGGGGCGCTGCCCCCTGTCACGTACAGAGCAGGGCCCATCAGGGGGGTAGGGGCTCTGTACCCTGTCACACACAGAGTAGGGTGGATCAGGGGGTTGGGGCGCTGCCCCCTGTCATGCACAGAGCAGGGCCCATCAGGGGGGTTGGAGCTCCATACTCTGCCACACACAGAGCAGGGCTGATCAGGGGGTTGAGGAGCTCCCCACTGTCACTCACAGAGCAGGGCCCATCAGGGGGGTTGGGGCACCGCCCCCCATCACACACAGAGCAGGGCAGATCAGGGGGTTGGGGCACTGCCCTCTATCACCCACAGAGCAGGGCCGATCAGGGGGTTGGGGCGCCGCCACTCTCACATTCAGGGCAGGGCCGATGGGGAGGCTATGGCTCTACCCCGTCACACACAGAGCCGCAGGGTGATCAGGGGGTTTGGGTGCTGCCCCCTGTCATGCTGATCCCGGTGCCGGGAGGCCTCTAGGCACCGCTGATCCTGGTCCCGGGAGGCATATTACCCTTTTACTATATAGAATAGAGGCCTGGTGCACGGGTGGGGGCTGGCTGGTTTGCCCTGAAGGGTGTCCTGGATCAGGGTGGGAGTCCCCACTGGGGTGCCTGGCCAGTCTGGCTGAGGGGCTGAGGGCTGTTTTCAGGCTGACGGGTGACTGAAGCTCCCAATCGCTCCTTTTTTTCTTTTCTTTTTTTTTTATTCTGGGCCAGCTTTAGCTCTGAGGCCTCTGCTGCTGAAAACAGGTTTCTGGCCTTTGTTTACCGTCTGTATTTGATACAATGTTGCAGTCCGGCTGGCTGAAGCCCGGCTGAGTAAAGCAGGTTTCTGGGGGTTTTTTAGCTTCTATATTTGCAACATAGTTGCTTAGAGTTGCAGCTGAGAGGCCGGCAAGTCAGGTGGGGAACGTTGGAGTCCTCCGTCACTGAAGCAAGCAAGCCTCCCTGTTCGCATCAGCTGCCTGGCTGCCGGCCGCCATCTTGGCTGGCAGTTAATTTGCATATCTCCCTGATTAGCCAATGGGAAGGGTAGTGGTCGTACGCTAATTACCATCTTTCTCTTTTATTAGATAGGATACTTCCAACATGCTCAGAAGACATGAGTACATCTTTTGAGGGAGACACAGGCAAACAGCCAATTGCTGTATATCAATAAGCCTCATGGTAGAGCTATCTGCAGGGTGTTATCGCAATGAGGCCAGAGGGTCAGCAGCCACCCCAACTAAGGAGCTTAGGAAGATGACAGCCAAGCCAAGTTGGGCAGGAATAATAGAGCTCATCCAGACAAAGCTGCAGGTAAAGAATGTCAGCTAGAGGGAATAACCTATGTAAAAGCATGGAGGAGACGAGAATCTAAAACAGTCAAAGTCCTAGGAGCAGAGACTAGAATGACAGTTGCCAAAGGCTGGAAGGGAGAGGAAATGGGGAGATGGTGGGCAAGGGGTGCAAAGTTTCAGTTATGAAAGATGAATACGTTCTGGAGATCTAATAATGTCCAACAATATGACTATAATTAAAATGGTGTTATTGTATACTTGAAATTTGCTAAGAGAAGAGATATTAAGTGTTCTCACCACAAAAAACAAAAACACCACACACACACAAAAAAAACAACAACAACAAGAAAATGGTATCTGTGAGGTGATGGACAACTTTATTAGCTTGACTGTGGCAATTATTTCACAATGTATACATATATCTAATATACACAATTATTATTCACCAATTGTACCTCAATAAAGATGGGGTGGGGGGAAAGTACAGAGAAGAGCCATAGTAACTTCACTGGTTTAATGTACCGATTCAGTGAGGCACTCTAGTTAAACCTTGTATATGCAGAAAAGTGCTGTAGGATGTCATCCTCCTCATTCCCACTGTCCTGTCATTATTATATACTAGTAGCCCTACGCACAAATCCCTGCACCAGTAGCTCGCCAGTAGCTCGCTACCGCCCTCCAGTAGCTCTCTGCCCACTGCCCCACCCTCCTGTAGCTCCTTTGGCGCCACCCGAACCCTCCTATTAGCTTGCTGCCCTGCCCCCTCCTGTAGCTCTCCACTGCCCACTTGTAGCTCACTGCCCCACCCTCCTGCTGATCAGTGATCTGGTCATAACACAGTTGGTCATTATGCTTCACGGCCTAATGACAATTTGCATATTACATCTTTATTATATAGGATTTGCTGGCCAAGCACAGGCTGTTAAGGACAGTGGTCCTGGTTACTCTGCATACCTGGGTGTGCCTTTCATATTGTAGTTTTTGTGAATGGTGGCCCCTGAAATTTTGCAGCCAAAGACAGTGGTCCTGCCAAGGTTTATTTCAAAGATAATCAATAAGTGTTAAAAGCTTTCTAAACATGTCTTTAAAAACATGGTGAGCCCGGTTGGTGTGGCTCAATGGTTGAGCATCAACCCATGAACCAAGAGGGCTCGATCCCCTGTGGGAGCCATACAGGAGGCAGCCAATCCTTGATGCTTCTCTCTTATCGATGTTTTTATCTCTCTATTCTTTTCCCTTCCTCTCTCTCTAAAAATCAATAAAAACATATTTAAAAAAACAAACATGGTGAAACATTTAC
Organism: Myotis myotis; assembly: GCF_014108235.1. Classification (NCBI taxonomy): domain Eukaryota; kingdom Metazoa; phylum Chordata; class Mammalia; order Chiroptera; family Vespertilionidae; genus Myotis; species Myotis myotis. The sequence goes on from NW_023416315.1 coordinate 53,259,753, forward strand.
CAACTTAGTTTTTTTACCAACTTAATTTAAAGTTGGTAAATTTAACTACTAATGGTAACTTTAAAATAACTACTTTTTTTTATGTCTCTTGGGAGAGTAATCTTACAGTCCTCTTGATCCATTATCTTCCCAGAAAAAATCTTATATGCCCCATGGGTGAGAAACTCTAATTGACATGAAGACTTTGTTTTGGTCTTTCTCCCTTAAGGGTTCTTTAGGTGGTGCAGAAGAACCTGCCCATCCTGACCACGGTCTGTCTGACCTGTAAAACAGGCTGCCACTACACATGAGTGTGGCCTGCCCAAGGGTGATTCCCAAGCCAGAGGGCATACTGATAGGGTCTGGAATGTCTGGCATTGTCTGCATATGATCTCTTATCAACCAAACACAACTGTCCAGAAATGAGACAGGGCCTAAGAAAAACCTTCAGTCCAATTTCTGGACTAGCATCGTGGAATCTTGCTTTAGATGGAAATAATTGTTATTCCTTGGTTAATCATGTTAGTCCACGCAGTGACATATTACATAAAAACTTAATAATTATTAAAAGTATAGAAACAGAAAATTCTTTCAATGTAAAGTAAAAACATCTGAAAGTGAACAAAATGTTAGGTCCACCATGATTATAATTGGATACAAATCTATACTAATAAAAGAGTAATATGCTAATTAGACTGGAAGACCTTCCGGACGTCCTTCTGGACAAAGCCATGATGGCGGGGCCGAGGCAGAGGTGGTTAGGGGTGATTAGGCGGGTGGGGGGGCACTTGGGGGTGAGCAGGTTGGCAGGGTGGGCAGTTGGGGGCAAGCAGGCTAGTGGGGGGGCAGTTGGGGGCAAGCAGGCTGCAGAGGGGGGCAGTTGGGGGTGAGCAGGCCGGCAGAGGGGGCAGTTGGGGATGAGCTGGCCAGCGTGGGGGGGGGGACAGTTGGGGGCAATTAAACCGGCAGGGGGTGGGGGCAGTTAGGGGTGATTAGGCTGGAAGTGGTGGCAGTTGGGGGCAATCAGGCCAGCAGGCAGAGTGGTTAGGGGTGTCAGGCAGGCAGGCAGGTGAGTGGTTATGAGCCAGCGGTCCCAGATTGCGAGAGGGAATGTCCGACTGCCGGTTTAGGCCCGATCCCTGGGGTCCCAGATTGGAGAGGGTGCAGGTTGGGCTGAGGGACACCCCCCCCATGCACGAATTTCGTGCACTGGGCCACTAGTGAGTATATAAAAGGAATGTCCAAAATGATTACATCAGGATGTTAATGAATATGAGTTTCCTTTGGAGGTGATTACATGTTCTAAAATTAAATTGTGGTAATGGTTGTATGACTCTGAATAAATTAAAAACCATTAAGCTGTACATTTTAAATGGATGGATTTTATGTTATGTGGTCTATACATCATTAAAGCTTTGTTCTTATTTTTCAAAACTATTGCATACAAAAATTTTTTTATCAGAGTAGTAAAATTATGGGTCTTTATCTGCACCCCCAACTTTAGCTCCCTAAATAAAAAGTGGTTTCATTGGACCTCAGATGCAGAGAGATGAGTAGAATGTGGAAAGAGTCTGGGGCAATGCTAACTAACAGGAATAACATATAAATAAGAAAGAGCAAGTCACTTCTCTTTTCTCCAGGTTTCCAGTCTATTTCTAGTGTCCCTTGTTGGCAAAGCTTAACAGGGATCCAGCTAACGAAGGAGAAAAGTGGTTTGCAAAGTACTAGGCCTAGCATCACAGAGCAGAGCAGAGACTAGACTTTGAGCTAAAAGACAACTTAAAAATCAGTACAAATGCTCTTAGGCAAAAGAAGGGGGGACTTTGAGGGGAAGTCATAGAATCAACAAATAATGGAAAACCCAGAAATTAATAAAATTAATTTAAATACCTACTAATGGTAACTTAAAAATAACTAATTTCTTTGTGTTTCAAAAAGATAAATTAATCCTGTTCAAAAGTTAAAAATGGAAGGAGGATATTTTATGGTTAAAGTATGCAAGATCTGAATTGTTTGGGGACTTCAGGAGGATAGAAATACTAAAAACTTCAGACATTGTTAAAATGATATATATTAATTATGTACATTTGACAGTGTGATAGTGGCATAAAGACAGACATACAGATCAATGGAATAGAAAAGAAAGGCCATAAATAAATCCTCATATGTATGGTCAAATTATTTCAACAAGGATGTGAAGACCATTCAATGAGAAAAGAACAATCTTTTCAACAAATGGTGCTGCGGAAACTGGATATCCAGACCCTTACCTTACACTATATACAAATAATAACTCAAAATGGGTTAAAGACCTAAACATACATGTAAAAACTATAAAACTCTTAGAAGAAAACAGAGGAGGAAAGCTTCTTGATACTGAATTTGACAATGATTCCTTCGAAAGGGCATTAAAAGTATCGGCAACAAAAGTAAAAATAGATAGATTGAACTACAGGGAGATTAAAAACTTCTGTGCATCAAAGGACATAGCAACAGAGTGAAAAGTCAACCCATGAAATGGGAGAAAATATGTATAAACCACATATCTGACAAAAGGTTAATATCCAGAACATACCAAGAATTTCTATGACTCAACAAAACAACAAAAAGCCAAAACAACATGATTTGAAAATGGGCAAAGACTTGAATAGATATTTCTCCAAAGAAGATATACAAATGCCAACAAGCACATGAAAAGATACCCAATTGGACTCTTTGCTGTTACTCTTGACACCTGTGTTAGTCAGGATAAGCTATGCTATCGTGTTGTAACAAACAACTTTCAAACTTCAGTGAATAAATACAAGAATTAATAAATGAGAAGTTATTGTTTAATACTTTCAGTTTTGCAAGGTTAAAAGAGTTTTTTTGGATGGATGGTGGTGATGGTAGCACAACAATGTGAATGTACTTAATGCCACTGAACTGTACACTTAAAAATAGTTAAGATGGTAAATTGTGTTATGAGAGGGTAGTACTCAGGTAGAGCTCCAGATGTCAAGTTGGACACAGTCCATGGATGAGATCTTGTGGTTTTCTCCCTTAGAGAAGGCAGTGTGCTCCACTGTAAATGGAAGGCGATTGTGTACAAAAGATGTGAGGTGGCAGAAGAGGTAGTCTGACCCAGTCTCAACCTTGGAGTCTAAGCCCTTATTTCTTGCCTGCTTAGAGGCTGTAAAACTCTCTGGTTTTCCTTAATGCTAAGGGAGGCCATTGATAGGAAGGAAGTATAATTTTCCCTATACCCTTCTAAGGTCTTGGCTAAGGCCCCCTGTAACAAAAAGACAGATTAATGGGAAAAAAAAACTCAGTTAATTACATACACATGTATGGGAGCCCCACACAACTATAGGACTCAAAGAAGTGCCCAGAGCAGCTTTTATACATTTTAGAGAAAAAACAATAAAATGTGAATCATTGACAAAACAAAGTGGTTTGGGGCAGAGGTACTAAAATGATGAAGAAGTAACAAGGAAGTAATATCTCCTTGGCCCAAAATTTCCTATCTCTGATAATAGGGATGCCATCTACCCTCCTCGTATAGGGAAGGTACCTTTAACATCAGAGATTTATTGCCTGTTTCAGGTAGACAAAGGAGGGTCAGAGTATCCTTTTTGTACCAGTTGTTTCTCAAGTACCTTTAATTCAAAATAATCAATATGCCCAAGAGCCATATTTTGAGTGACATATTCTGAACTCTTACGCATGTTATGAGGTTTGACTAAAATATGACAGAAATCTGCTGGGGACTTGAGAAAAATTTTTGCTTTCTTGATACCTGCTTCCTGCTCTTCTTTTTCCCTCTAGAACACAAATGTGAAGCTGGAGGTGCAGTAGCCATCTCCCAACCATAAGCAACAAGATAAGGATAAAGACCAACATGCTAGCAATGGTGGAGAAGAAATGGAGAAAAGGAAACGAAAAATAAAAGAGAGGGCAAGTTAAGCCTCCGTCCTAAATGGCATTATTAAGGATAACTTACCTTTGATCTTGTTATATGAAAACACAACAATGATAATTCTATATGTTTAAACTTAGTAAATCTATATGTTTAACACTAATAATCAGGGAAATGTAAATTAAAATAGATACTCTTTTATTTATTTATTTTTGCTAATCCTCACTCAAGGCTATTTTTTTCCATTGATTTTTAGAGAGTGGAAGGGAGAAACATCGATGTGAGAGAGACACATTGATTGGTTGCCTCCCACAGGTGCCCTGAGGGTAGCCGAGGATCGAACCTGCAACACTTGACCAGGAATCAAACCCACTACCCTTTGGTACATGGGCCGACACTCTAACCACTGAGCACACTGGCCAAGGCAAGAGATATCCTTTTATGCTCATCAGATAGGCAGAAATTGTAATGTCAGACCATATAAAGCGTTGGCAAGTAAGTAGACATACACGGATTTGAATACATTCCTGGTGAAGAGTAAATTGGTGCAACCACTTTAGAGAGCAACTTGGAAAAAACTAGTGTAATTGAAGATGAATAGAACAATTCTATTTCTAGATATAAATCCTAGATCCTTACTGTTTAATGTATAGCCTTTGGAATCCAAGAATACCTTGCATTTCTGCCCAAGGAGATGTGAGAAGCATATTTATTACAAAAGAAAAGAGAGGGGAGACTTAAATGCCTATCAATAAAAGGATTAATACATAAATGTTATATGACAATTAAAATGGATAAACTAGAGCTTCATAAATCAAGCTGTGTAAATCTCAAAAACCATGTTGACCTTAAAAACAAGGTACAAAGTAATAAGTACATTATAATACTATTTACATAAATTTGTAAAACTGCTAAGTAATTCTATAAATTTTTATGGATATTTATATATATGAAATACAAGTATAAAAATGCATGAGAATAATAGACATGAAATTCAAGCTAGTGGTTACCTCTGAGAATGAGGAAGGGTGGCAGCTTATTGCATTTTACCTATCTTTTCTTATGTAAATTTGAAGCAAAAAGGTAAAATGGTAATATTTGATAAAGCTTGGTAATGGGTACCCTGCTAATTTATTAGTTTCTCTATTTTTCTCTGTGTTGGTATTATTTCACAATTTCAAAAGGGAAGAAAGGAAAATAAAGATATTCAAGGCAAATACTAGGTAGTCTCAAAAACAATTTAAAAAGACAAAAAGGTTGTCAGATGGAGAGAAACATGATTGGGAAAAGAATGATCATACACTTCAAATACTGCCTAAGTGCTACAAACCATTGTCTGCCTGCCAGTTAATTAACCCAGCCTCTTTCTGTGATTTGCCTGATCAGAGAGAAGAAAGGCCTTTTGATGTTGAATTTATTTGAACCCCAAAGTACTTGAGGCATGAACATGCCCAAGGGGAGTTTTTAGATGCAATTCTTCATTCAATAAATTTAACCATGATTAGTCTTTCAATTTATAACAATCTAGTTTTGATTAGATCAACCTAATTTCCATTGGAAAAAAACCCACTTTGTTCCTGTAAGTTTTATACCCTCCCTGCTCCTTTGTACCATTGTCATAAAATGTATGTCATATGTGCATTAACATCCTATATAATAAAAGCCTAATATGCTAAGTGTCCAGTCATCTTTTCAACCAATCAAAGCATAATATGCTAATGATATGCTAAGACCACTCAACTGCTTGCTATGACGTGCACTGACCACCAGGGGGCAGACACTCTGGCCAGTAGATTAGCTTGCTGCTGGGGTCTAGCTGATGGGGACTGAGCGAGATGGGCTGGACATGCCCTGGAGCCCTCCCGCAATCCCTTCCGGCTGACCAACCTCCCATGTCCCTCCCCAGTCCCATTTGTGCACCAGTGAGGTCCCTCAGCCTGGCCTGCACCCTCTCGCAATCTGGGACCCCTCAGGGGATGTTGGAGAGCCAGTTTCGGCCCAATCCCACAGCCCAGGCCAAGGGACCCCACTGGTGCACGAGTTCGTGCACCAGGCCTCTAGTAGATTTATAATTATTGTTTTACTTCCCTGTCCTTTTCTAAAAGATTTTTTATTGATTTTTAGAGAGGAAGGGAGAAGGAGAGAGAGAAATATCGATGTGAGAGCAGAACATCAACAAGCTGCCTCCTACATGCCCCCTACTGTGGAATTAAGTCTGCAACCGGGCATGTGCCCTGACAGGGAATCAAACCAGCAACCTTTCGGTGCAGGAACAATGCTCATCCAACTGAACCACACCAGCTAGGGCTCCCCTGTCTTTTAAATCAGATAGGAGAAATAAAGAGTTACCAAAAAAAGATACATTTTTATTGTCTTTTATATTTCCCTATGCAGTTACCTTTACCAGTGCACTTTGTTTCTTTATGTGGATTTGAGTTACTGTCTAATGTCCTTTTATTTCATCCTGAAGGACACCCTTTAGTGTTTCTTATAGGGCAGCTCTGCTAGCAACAAATTCTCTCATTTTTGTTTATCTAGGAATGTGTTCTATACATTCTTGGTTGACAGTATTTTTCTTTCAGCATTTTAACTATATGATCTCAATGCCTTCTGGCCTACAGGGCTTCTGATTAGAAATCAGATTATAATCTTATTGAAGATCACTTATATGTGATTTTTTTTTAATTAAATCTTTATTGTTCAGATTATTACATTTGTTCCTCTTTTTTCCCCCCCATAACTCCCCTCCTCCCAGTTCCCGCCCCACCCTCCGCCCTCACTCCCCACCCACTGTCCTCATCCATAGGTGCACGATTTTTGTCCAGTCTCTTCCCGCATCTCCCACACCCCTTTCCCCCCCAAGAATAGTCAGTCCATTCCCTTTCTATGTCCCTGATTCTATTATAATCACCAGTTCATTCTGTTCATCAGATTATTTATTCACTTGATTCTTAGATTCACTTGTTGATAGATGCATATTTGTTGTTCATAATTTGTATCTTTACCTTTTTCTTCCTCTTCCTCTTCTTAAAGGATACCTTTCAGCATTTCATATAATCCTGGTTTGGTGGTGATGAACTCCTTTAGCTTTTCCTTATCTGTGAAGCTCTTTATCTGACCTTCAATTCTGGATGATAGCTTTGCTGGATAAAGTAATCTTGGTTGTAGGTTCTTGGTATTCATCACTTTGAATATTTCTTGCCACTCCCTTCTGGCCTGCAAAGTTTCTGTTGAGAAATCAGCTGACAGTCGTATGGGTATTCCCTTGTAGGTAACTGAGTTTCTTTCTCTTGCTGTTTTTAAGATTCTCTCTTTATCTTTTGCTCTTGGCATTTTAATTATGATGTGTCTTGGTGTGGTCCTCTTTGGATTCCTTTTGTTTGGGGTTCTCCGCGCTTCTTGGACCTGTAAGTCCATTTCTTTCACCAGGTGGGGGAAGTTTTCTGTCATTATTTCTTCAAATAGGTTTTCAATATCTTGCTCTCTCTCATCTTCTGGCACCCCTATAATTCTGATGTTGGTACACTTGAAGCTGTCCCAGAGGCTCCTTACACTATCCTCTCATTTTTGGATTCTTTTTTCATTTTGCTTTTCCGGTTGGGTGTTTTTTGCTTCCTCGCATTTCAAATCATTGACTTGATTCTTGCGCTCCTCTGGTCTGCTGTCGGGAGTCTGTATAATATTCGTTATTTCAGTCCGTGTATGCTTAATTTCTAGTTGGTTCCCCAATATAAGATCGAGGGTCTCATTAGTTTTCTTGTAGATCTCATTAAGTTTATTGGCGGCTTCTAAACAGTTCTTGAGAGACCTTAAAAGTGTGGTTCTGAACTCTATATATCTTCCATTGACAATTTTGTCCTGTTTCTTTGTCTCCGCATTTTGTTATGCTTCCTTGGTGTACCCCCTAGTGGTCTTTGTTCGTAGTCTTATAGTTAAATCTTGATTGTTGTAGCTAATTCCAGGGAGGGTTTGACCTCCAGGCCAAGTGGCTATGAGAATCAGCTGTGTCAGCAGTGAGAGAACTTCTGTCCTCTAGGGAGGTGCTAATCTGGCCTTTGCCTGAGGCTATCCAGCAAATGCCTGTGTGCGGGGCTTGGGCGGGGCGGGTCGCACAGGATCAACAGGGTGGGCCGGAGAGAGCAGTTATGGTGGCTCTCGGTCCTGTCCCCAGGGGCTCTGCCTCTCTGAGTCCCAGCACCCGCTGCAAAGCTCAGAGAGAAAGCTGCACTCGCTCTGACCGAAGCCAGACAGTCCCGCTTCTCCCGTTTGAGTCTGGGTCCCTAAAGACTCGCCCGTATCTGGAGCTCAGAGTCTGCGACTCCCTCCCGATTGAAAACGCCAACCGCGCCCTCCGCAGCCAGCCCGCTCCTCGCACTCCGCACCTCAGAATTTGACTTCAGCACTGCGCCTCCTCTGGGTGTCCGTATGAGTTTCTCTTTCCTCCTAGTTGTAGGACTTCCACTCAGCCAGCGTTCCTGTGGTTCTGGGTGATGTCCCTTCCGTTTTTTGGTTTCACTTCTGAAGTAGTTGTTCAAAGCAGCAAACTCTGGCGTTAACCTATGCCGCCATCTTGGTTCTCTCGAAGATCACTTATATGTGATTAGTCACATCTCTCATGCTGCTTTCAAGATTTTCTTTGTCTTTGTCTTTTGATAGTTTGATTTTGATGTGTCTAGGTCTGACTTCTTTTAGTTTATCCTACTTGAATATGACCTTCCTGGATGTGTGAATATATGTATTTCATAAAACTTGGGAAATTTTTGGCCATTATTTTTTTATTTTCTTTAAAAAATTTTTTATTTTTTTTAGTTAATCCTTACCTGAGGATATTTTTCCATTGATTTTTAGGGCGAGTAGAAGAGAGAGGGAAAGACAGAGAGAGACATTAATGTGAGAGAAACACATTGATTGGTTGCCTCCTGCATAGGACCTGGGCCAGTGTGCCCCTTTGGTCCACAGGCTGACGCTCTATCCACTGAGCCATGCTGGCAAGGGCTATTTTTTAAAAATATATTTTATTGATTTTTTACAGAGAGGAAGGGAGAGGGATAGTTAGAAACATCGATGAGAGAGAAACATCGATTCAGCTGCCTCCTGCACACTCCCTACTGGGTATGTGCCCGCAACCAAGGCACATGCCCTTGACCAGAATCGAACCTGGGATCTTTCAGTCCGCAGGCTGACGCTCTATCCACTGAGCCAAACCGGTTAGGGCAAGGGCTATTTTTTTCAAATAACCTTTCTGCTCTTTCTCTTTCTCTTCTCCTTCTGGGACACATTGATATACTTGGTGATGTCCTCCAGGTCACTGGTGCTCTGTTCGTTTTTCTCTTTCTTTCTGTTCTGCACACTGGATAGTCTCAATTGAGCTATCTTTAAATTTCATGGATTCTTTCTTTCATGTGCTCAAACCAGCTATTGAGCTTTTCAAGTGAAATTTTCACTTCTGTTAATATACTTTCCAATTTCAGCATGTCTATTTCTTTTTTATAATTTCTTTTCTTAACATTTTTTAAAATTGATTTTTAGAGAGAGAGGAAGGTAGAGAGAGAAAAAAATTGATGTGATATGATAGGGAAACATCAATCGACTGCCTCCTGCACGCCCCCTACTGGGGATCGAGCCTACAACCTGGCATGTGCCCTCACTGGTGCATGTGATAACACCAAACCAACTGAGCGACACTGGTCAGGGCTTTATAATTTATATTGCTTTATTGATATCCTATATTTGATGAGACATTATTCTTTCCCTTAGATATTTAGTCCCTTTAGTTATTTAAACATATTTAATTTAGCTGATTTAAAGTCTTTATGTAGTGAGTCCAACATCTGGGCCTCCTCAGAGTTTCTTTTGAATGCCTTTTTTTCTTGTTTGTGGGCCAGACTTTCATGTTTCTTTGTATGTCTCATATTTTTTGTTGTTGTTATTGTTGAAAACTGGACATTGAGATAATAAAATGTGGCAACTCTGGAATTAAGATTCTCCCCCCTACCCAGGGCACATTGTTCTATTTTATTGTTTAGTGACATTTCTGAACCACTAACCAGATTAATATCAAACAAAAAAGATATTCAGGAATAAAAGTTTAAAAGCATTATTAAGGACAGAAGTTTCACAAGGCTCTCTTCTCTTAGCATCCATAACACAACACTCTTTAGTTTTCTGCTGCTTTATTGCCTGCTCTTTCTCAGTGTCTTTTACGACTCCTGTTCATTTCCCATGACCTCTAAATATTAAAGTACATTAGGTCTCAGAAATTGACTCTCTTGTCTTAACCATCTGTACCCTCTCCCCAGTCGCACAGATCCAAGATTATGTAAGAGGCAGACCTATCTGCAAAAGGGTTGTTCCATTTTACACTCCGATCAACAATGCATAAGAGTTCAAGTTATTGTTGTTCATATCCTTGTCAAGAGTTAGCGCTGTTGTTGTTTTTAACATTAGTAATTTTAACTTGTAATTCTTTTTTTAATTAAATCTTTATTGTTGAAAATATTACATATGTCCCTTCTCCTCCCTCCCCACCCATTGACCCTTTTAGGCTGCCCCACTCCCCACCCCAGGCCTTCACCACCCTATTGTCTGTGTCCATGGGTATGCATATATGCATACAAGTTCTTTGGTTGATCTCTTCCCACCAACCCACCCTCCCCTGCCTTCCCTCTGAGATTCCCCAGTCTGTTCTATAAGTTGTAATTCTTTACTTTCTGAGTACTAAGCCTTTGTCAGAAAATAATTTTGTGAATTTATTCTCCCAATCTGTGGCTTGCTTATTCATTTCTTAAATATTTATTTTTGATGAGCAGAAGTCTAATTTACCAAGCTATTCTTTTTTTCCAGCTTTATTGGTGTTTGATTGACAAATAAAAATTACACATATTTAAGGTGTACAAGGAGCTGTTTTCATATATGTATACATTATGAAATGATTACCACAAACAAGCTAATTAACATACCCATCACCTTACACAGTTGCCTTTTATGTGTGTGTGAGCATGTGTGTGTATGGTGAGAACACTTGAGAGCTACTCTCTTAGGAAATTTTAAGTATACAACACATTGTTATTAACTACAGTCATCATGCTATACATGTCTCCAGAACTTATTCATATTATAACTAAAAGTTTGTACCCTTTGATCAATACCTCCCCTTTTCCAATCTATTATTTTCTGGCTAGGTAGGTCTGTGTTCCAGGAACCTTTGCTTACCAATAAGTCATAAAAATATTCTCCTGTCTTTTCTTTCAGATGCTTTAGTTTTAACTTTTATGTTCAGGTCTATTATCAACCCAGGATTAATTTTTGTATATGAGATAGTTGAGATAATTGTTAAAGTTCATTTCATTTATGAGATAGTTGTGAAGGTTTATTTTTTTTTAAATCCACATTGATATCCAGTTGTTCTAGCATAATTTGTTGAAAAGATTTTCCTTTTCTCATTGGATTTCTTTAGCATCTTTGTTGAAAATCAAATCCTATATAATAAAAGGGTAATATGCAAATCAACCAAATGGCAGAACGACCGGTCACTATGACACACACTGAACATCAGGGGGCAGATGCAGGAACTGCCCCCCCTGGTGGTCAGTGTGCTCCCACAGGGGGAGCACTGCCCAGCCAGAAGCCGTGAGCCAGGCTCATGGCTGGCGAGCACAGCGGTGGTGGCAGGAGTGTCTCCTGCCTCTGTGACAGCACTAAGGATGTCTGACTGATGAAGAGCGGGCCTAAGCCATCACTCAGGCATCCCCCAAGGGCTCCCGGACTGCGAGAGGGCGCAGGCCGGGCTGAGGGACCCTCACACCCCCGAGTGCACAAATTTCATGCACCAAGCCTCTAGTAATTATATAACTGAATATATGTTCCCTGAGTATATGATTTCTCTTTAATTCTACTTATCTATTTGTTGATCCTATACCAGTACCACACTGCCTTGGTTATTTTATATTGAAGTCAGATAATGTTTGCCCTCCAAATTTGTCCTTCGTTTACAAGATTACTTTAAGTATTCTAAGCCCTTTTTGCTTCCATACAATTTTTTAAATATATTTTATTGATTTTTTTACAGAGAGGAAGGGAGAGGGGTAGAGAGAGAGTCAGAAACATCGATGAGAGAGAAACATCGATCAGCTGCCTCCTGCACACTCCCCACTGGGTATGTGCCCGCAACCGAGGTACATGTCCTTGACCGGAATCAAACCTGGGACCCTTGAGTCCACAGGCTGATGCTCCATCCACTGAGCCAAACCGGTTAGGGCTCCATACAATTTTTTAAAGACTTTCAATTAAAAGAAACAAAAGCCTAGTAAGATAATGATTGAGATTACATTGAATCTATAGATGTATTTTCAGGAGAACTGATATCTTAATAATACTGAATCAACCAATCCATGTGTTTATGAAAAACCCAATACTCATCCTGTTTTTTTTCCTTCACTCTCATGCTACTACTACACTCAAAACACTTCCGGATACGTAGGTTTCTTCCCACACCCAGCAATTCTTTGTGACACCCGCTGGATGTCCTACAACTTAACTCAATTCTGACACTATCTACTGCAGACAGCGTCAGATCCCACCAGTTAAAGGCTCAATCCCATGAGACTGCCCCCCATTTCAGATACCAATCTAAGCAGAAGGTGCTAAGATTACCCACAACTTCTATGTGACTTGGCTAGCATCAGATGTTCCCATGACCTCCACCCTATTAGATTTGATTATTTGCTTAGAATAGCTCAGAGAACTCAGAGAAACACACATATAACTGTTTATTCATAATAAAGAATATAATAAGGGATAAAGATGAACAGCCAGATAAAGAGATCCATAGGGTAAGGTTAGGAGGGTCCCAAGCACAGGAGCTTGGAGTCAGGGTGCATCACCCTTTTAGTATGTGGTTGTGTTCACCAGCCTGAACGCTCCCTGAACCCCATACTTTCAGGATTTTTTCTGGAAGCTGCATCACATTGGTCTGGTCAATTATGAACTCCATGTCCACCCTCCCTCCCTGTCCAGAGAATGGGTGGGACTGGAAATTCCAAGCTTCTATCAGGGCTTGGTTCTTTCTGGTAAAGGAGTTCACCCAGAGTGAGTTCATTGGGATAAAAGATATTCCTATCACCCAGGAAATTCCAAAGGATTTAGAAGCCCTGTCAGGAACCAGGGTCAAAGACCAAATTCTGAAACAAAAATGCTCCTAGTGCTCTTAACATTTAGGAAATTACAAGAGCTTTATGAGCTCTGTGCTGGGAATTGGGATCACGGACTAAATATTAGAACAAAGATTCTTCTTGCACCCCTATTTACAAATGCTTCAGAGGCCTTATGTCAGGAAGCCAGGGCAAAGACATATATATATGTCATCTTATTTCACACCATGAATATGGTATGTTTTGTAATTTATTTAGCTCTTATATAATTTCTCTCAGCAATGTTTTATAAATTTCAATGTAGAGGTTTTACATACTACTTGTTCAATATATTCTAAGTACTTTATCCTATATAATAAAAGGCTAATATGCAAATCAACCGAACAGCAGAACAACTGGTCACTATGATGTGCACTGACCACCAGGGGGCAGACACTCAACACAGGAGCTGCCCTCCCTCCACCCCACCCCCCCGGTAGTCAGTGTGTTCCCGCAGGGGGAGTGCTGCTCAGCCAGAAGCCCTGAGCCAAGCTCATAGCTGGCGAGCACAGCGGCGGTGGCAGTAGTCTCTCCCACCTCCACAGCAATGCTAAGGATGTCTGACTGCCAGCTTAGGCTTGCTACCTGGGCGGAGAGGGCCTAACCCAGCAGCCAGACATCCCCTGAGGACTTCTGTACTGCAAGACGGTGCAGGCCGGGCTGAGGGACCCCCCCCCCCTCTCCCCAGTGCATGAATTTCGTGCACATGGCCTCTAGTGTTTTATAAAATTATTATAAATGGAGTGTTTTTTAAAATTTCATTTTCCAACTATTTCCTATAGTATATAAGTATACAACTGATTTTTTAATGTGACTTTCTATCCTAGTACTGTGCTAAATTCACTTACTAGTTTTAGTGGTTGCTTTCTGTAGTCCATAGTATTTTCTTAATATTCAATCATATTATCTGTAATTAGAGACACAGACTCAACATACTATATCTCATCAATATTCCAATCTCTCCTAAATTTATATATCTAGTGTGACCTCTTTCCTCGGCTCCAGAGGAAATACATAACAAATTCTTGACATTTTACCTAGGCTTTTTAAATCTTCCAGTGTTTTTAGATAAAATTTATATAATATAAACTTCACCACTTTAAAGTGTTCAATTCTGTGGTTTTTAGCATTGTCACAAAGTTATGCAATCATCACCATTATCTAACACCAGAACATTTTTGTCACCCTCAAAAGATACCGTTAGCAGTCATTCTCTCCTCCTCTCAACCCCTGGCAACCACTAATCTACTTTCTATCTCTATGTATTTGCCTATTCTGGACATTTTATATACATGCAATAATTCAATATGTAGTCTTTTATGTTAGACTTCTCTCATTTAGTATAATGTTTTCTAGGTCCATCCATGTGGTAACAGGTAGCAGTACTTCATTCCCTTTAATGGCTGAATAATATCCCATTGAATGAAAATATAACAGTTTGCTTATCCATTCATCAGTTGATCATGTGGGTTGCCTTTGCTATTATAAATAACTAGAGGCCCAGTGCATGAAATTCGTGCGGGGAGGGGGGGGACGACAGGCGCAGTGTCCCTCAATCCAGCCTGCACCCTCTCCAATCTGGGATATCCCTCTCACAATCCAGGACCACTGGCTCCTAACTGCTCACCTGCCTGCCTGCCTGATCGCCCCTGCAAGCCTGATTGACGCCTAACTGCTCCTCTGCTGGCCTGATCACCCACAACTGCCCTCCCCTGCCGGCCATCTTGTGGTGCCCATCTTGTGACAACGTGGCATGAGGGCGTGACGCCACCTAGGCTTTTATTATATAGGATACTGTAATGAACATCCATGTACAAGTTTTCATGTACACATATGTTTTCAATTCTCTTGGATATATACTTAGTAGAATTGCTGGGTCATATGGAAACTCTAGTTTGAACTTTTTAAGGAATGGCCAAATTGTTTTTCTGAAAGGCTACACCATTTTACATTCCTGCCAGTAATGCATGAGGGCTCCATTTTCTCCACATTTTTGCCAACACTTATTTTCTGTGTTTTTTTTTATAGACATCATGATGGGTGTGAGTTAGTATGTCATTATTGTTTAAATTAGCATTTTCCTAATGGTGGTGATATTGAGCATCTTTTCTTATGTTTATTGATTATTTATCTTTTCTGGAAAAATCTCTATTCAAATCCTTGGCTCATTTCTAATTGAGTTGTTTTTCTTTTATTGTTAAATTGTAAGTTATTTATACAGGCTGGGCCAAAGTAGGTTTACAACACATGAAACACAGTTTATTCTTGTATTATTATCTATTAATTGTTGTATTATTTTCCATACAAACAACTGTAAACCTACCTTTGTCCTACCCTGTATAGTATGTATACTAGACTCTTGTCAGATATATGACTTGCAAATATTTTCTCCCATTAAGTGAGTTGTCTTTTCACTTTCTTGGTAGTGTTCTTTGACACATAAGAGTTTTTAATTTTTATGAAGTCCAGTTATCTATTTTTGTTGTTGCTGTTTCTTATGCTTTTGATGTCATACTTAAGAATCTGTTGCACAATAAGGGTCATACAGATTTACTCCTACATTTCATTCTAAGAGATTTATAGTTTTGGTTCTTACATTTAGGTCTCTGGTACATTTTGAGTTAATTTTTTTAATATAGTGTGAGGTAGGGGTCCAAATTTATTCTTTTGGATGTAGATATCCATTTATTTCAGCATCATTTGTAGAAAAGATCATTCTTTCCATAATATAAGGTCTCAATATCTTTGTCCAAAATCAATTGACCACAGATATATGGGTCTTCCCTAGGTTATTTTAAAAAATATATTGTTATGCCCTAGCCCAGTGGTTCTCAACCTTGGCTGCACATTAGAATCACCTGGGAATCTTTTTAAAATCCTGATTTCTGGGCCTCATCCTCCGGAAATTCTGTTCCATTGTTACTAATGTTGTGGCCCCACCCCATAACAAAGAAAATTAGCATTGCTTTATAGCAAGTCAGGTTCCTGGGCTGAAGAAACTCCAAGGAGGCTAGTTGCTAGGGACAGGAAGCCAGGCGTTGCTACGTGATGTCATTACCCAGCGCCCACAGTGACTGTTTCTGGGCTGGGCTGGGCTCTGGGCCACATTTTGTACCATGGGGTCTTGGCAGCGTTGGCTGCAATTTGGTGGGGTGTTGCTCCAGGGTGGTGGCAGGGCCTGTGTCCCACTTGGGGGAAGCCGAGTGTTGGTTTGTTGGTGCAGGTCCATGGTGTCGTTTATTTTTAAATGGCCTGTGTGTGTCATGGCAGCGCCTGCACTGAGCGTCTACCCCCTGGTGGTCAGTGCACATCATAGCTACCGGTCAGACAGATGGACACTTAGCCTTTTATATATATAGATTAGGAAGCCATTGGGTAGTTTTGAAAAGGACAATGAAATAATTTAGATTTTTAGAAGATCATCTGGCTGCCTGGTGAACTCTGGAGCATAAAGTGGCAAGAGTGGAAGTAGGGTGAATGTTAGAATGTTTAGAATGGTATTAGTGTCTAGGGAAGAGATGATTATCATTTAGAAAAAGTGGTAGAAGTGACAAAGGGGAGAAATAGCTTCAGGATATGTTTTGGGAGTAGAGGTTTGGAGGTAGAGATAATGGTTGGGAGTGCTGTAAAGAGGGAAAAAGAGAAATCAAGGATAATTTCTAAGTTTATAACTTGAATAACTGGGTGTATGATTACCCAATTACATTCCTACACTTGCTGAGATGTATAAAACTAGAAGAGGAGAGGAACCAGTTTGAGGGTTGGGTGAGCTTACTGGGAATCCATGTAGAGAACAGGCCTAAACCCTGAGCTCCACGGGAGCACTCATCATAGTAGTAGTTATGCTCAGATGAATATGCTCATTATAGTTGAATATGCTCAGATGTGTCTTGTATGTTGATAAACAAGACATATAACTCTCGAGGTAAACAAAAGGTCACTTCAAGGAGGAGAGAAAGGCTTCTGGGGTTGTGAGAAGAAGATGAGGAGGTGGGGAAAAAGGGGAGGGGCAAGGGAGATGTATCAAAGGTAGAGAAGGTAGTATAGATATGTGTATTTATGTAGAAAGGATTATGCACTTTTCTCTATTCTGCATTAGGGATACTGGAAAAGCCCACTGGTATATTGCATAATCAAGTTAGTTTTCAGGAATAAACGATTTTGAGTATAAAGGGACACCAACTTTTTCCCACTAACGTAAGAAACACTAAGTATTCTGACCAATTAAATAAATTGATGTTGGGCAAGATGCTTATAATACATATTTACAGTGTTGTTGGGAAGATTGAATAAGGTTATTATAATTTCTTTTACTACCTGATATATAGTTACCTATTAATAAGTTATAATAATTACTATTAAATGTGAAAAGTAAAAAATCAGAATTAGCAACAACTGGTGGTGGTGACAGCAATAAGTTAATAGGTACATTTAATCAATTTGAAGCCCTATTCTCTCAGTTACTTCTCTACAAAATTAGAGCTTTCTACATAAAAAATATAATTTTGCTTTATTGTATGTGTATGTTATTTTTTCTTGTGTTTTTACCTCTGTCTTATAATTCATGAGAATTTAGAAAGATGACTAAAGACAAGATTAAAAAAGAGTTAATGGCTTTTCTCTAGTCTTTTAATAAGCATTTAGAAAAGGAAATGAGGTGAAATACTCTGTTCATAGTAGAAAAAAACATTGAAATTACTTAGAGATATATTTGACAAGAAAAACACAGAACTTAAATGAAGAAAATATTATTTCGGAACATAAAACAACCTTTGAACAAAAGGAAAAGTATTCATGTTCTTGGTCCTTGACCCACTGTGAGGCACCCCAAGCCCTCATGTAGATAATACACTTGTATCAGGAACACTGTTTAGAGTCCAGCTAGGCCTCTGCTATAAGAGAACATAAAAATTCCTGACAAGAGTGGTATAAAACTAAGTAACCAGGATTCCCAGATGTTATCAGATCAACTGACTAAAATGAGGATATAGTATCTCAAAACTCAAAATCACAATGGCTTTAGCCCCTACCAGTTTGATAATTTGAACCTCAGCAGTCCATGTAAAACAGCTGTAATTATTTTTGGAAATCTCCAAAAGGGATGCTTTCCAGGACTAGGTAGCCACATTGCCTAATTCCTAGGGGTACAATTGACACTGTATTCTGGGTGAATGTCACTCCCTGAAGTATAACTGAGATTCACACTGAGTAAAATGGGGATGGTGTCCCTGGAATGGCGTAATATTGACCCTGCACCTTTCAGGTGTTCACAAACCAATTACCGGCCTGGATCTAATGAGTTCTTCCTCTTTTGCTTCAGCTGCCCCTGGCCATTGTCCACTGCCCTTCACATTGCCTGAAGGAGAACCACTGATACTAAAGTTGAGGGCACCTGTTGCTCGCTCCCCAGTGCTCATATCAAGGAGGCAGCCCCTGATAATCCCAGAGCCATTGTTTGCACATTGCCAGGACAGAGCTGGGTTCTGTGCAGATATGAGGAGAAAGACCTGCTCCCTACATCCATGGCACTTTGCTTCCCAGGTACTCAAACCCAAACCTTACAAAGTCTCTCACCAAAGTGTCCCATCAGCTTCTCCTCTACATTCATTCTTCATCTCCTGCAAGCAACTCTCAACACTATTTCCCACTAACAAGAATCTGCCTTTGCCATGGAAGTAATAAGTGGTTTAGTGTAATCTATCTCAATGCAGAATACACTAACATTTCTATATGCCTTCTATAACCTCCATCCAAAAGGACAAAGAAGTATATCGATGATATTTTATCGTTAATCCATACCCTTGGATATTTTTTGCATTGATTCTCAGAGAGAGTGGAAAGGAGGGAGGGAGAGGGGGAGAAAAAGGGAGGGGAGAGAGAGAGAGAGAGAGAGAGAGAGGGAGAGAGAGAGAGAGAGAGAGAGAGAGACATGTAAGAGAGACATGTAAGAGAGACATGTGAGAGAGACATGTGAGAGAGACACATCGATTGGTTGCCTCCCACACACATAGACCAGGGCCAGGGATCAAACCTGCCCAGGTAACAACATGCCCTCAACTAGGAATTGAACCCTAGATCCTTCCATGCCCAGAACGATACTCTAACCACTCAGAAACACTGGCCAGGACAATATCCATGGTTATTTTAATGGTGACTGTATGTATGTAAGTATATTTTTGAGGAAAAAAGGATTGGGTATTTAATTTAATCTAGTTCCATTCTAGAAAGAAAACTTTATAACTTGTAATTTTTAAAAATCTTTAATTTACTAAGCATATTTAATATTTCCAAAGCTATTTCCCTATGGTCTGTTTTCCCATGGAGAATAATTAAATAAATCATATCTAAAAACGTGCAATTACTTGTATGCTGAAAACTTGACAACAAAATCAATCTTCAGGGACAGAGATAGAAAAACTGGTTTTACATCTCCCATAACTTCCCTTCCCAACATCCAGCAATGTCAAATTACAAGGACAAGTGTCTTACAAGGAAGATTATAATGGCCTTGAGGTCATTGTTCCAGTTCCACATTAAGAAAACGTTCATATTGTTCATATTCACAAACACCTTGTTACAAGCCTGTCAGCTCAACAAAGGAAATAGATACCTTCAGACTTAGTAAAAATAAGTTAGTTACGAAGATGGATGATCCTCACCATGTATACTTCAATACTTAGCCATGTCAGTTCTTGAAGCAAAAGGCTTTCAAATTTCTTTATTGTGTCCATTGTGCCTTTACTTGTTGTTCACTTTTAGCTAGAGACCTCTCTAAGCACTCTTCCACATAGGGTTGGGAGTTTCCATTTTGATTTATATATTCAAAAACTGCTTCTGCATTTCTCAATATTCTGTAAGCCAGTAGCAGTAATTCAGCTTCTGGTTGAGTTCAGCCTGGCTGTCTGCTACCACTATGGTCCAGCTGCCACCAACAATCTCATGCTTATAACTTTTAAATAGCAGCTTTAGCCATATCTTCTCCTCAGTGTTTCAAAATCATTTGGTCACCCTGGCCTAATGGCTCAGTTGGTTAGAGCATTGTCCCATACACTAAAAGGTTACAGGTTCAATTCCCTGTCAGGGCACATACCTAAATTGTGGGTTTGATCCCCAGTTGGGGCCTGTATGGGAGACAACCGATTGATGTTTCTTTCTCATCTCTCTCTGTCTCTGTCTCTGTCTCTGTCTCTGTCTCTCTCTCTCTCTCCCCCCCTTCTTCTCTCTCTCTCTCCCTCCCTCCCTCTCCCCCTCCCCCTCTTTAAAATAAATAAAAACATATCCTCAGGTGAGGATTTTTAAAAAATCATTGGGCCTAGTATCTAAAGCAATCCATTGCACTTATAAATGTTTGGAATGTATTCAATAACATGAAATGCAAAAAATTATAAAATGTTCAATCTTCTCATTAAAGTAACAGTGTTCTTGGCTCCTTAATTTCCTAACATGTAACTTCTTTCATTATTTTAGCAACTAATAACATTTCCTAGAAAGCAAATGATTGTTCTGTACAAAAATCAGGGAGGACATGTTTATACTGATACAAGAGAAGTCCTCATATGAAAAGTGCCACCTACAAAATGCTAATTCTAATAATGTGAGAGAGAAGCTAACACATATATAAAATAAAGGGCTGAATAATTAGGGTATTGCCTCTCAAATATATTATGTCAATTAAATATACAAAATATATAAACTGTGATCAACATATATACTAGCAATTTAAAGAAAACACATTTATAAAAATGTTAGATTAAAATTAGGCTTAAATGCCCTAACCGGTTTTGCTCAGTGGATAGAGCGTCAGCCTGCGGACTGAAAGGTCCCAGGTTCAATTCCGGCCAAGGGCATGTACCTTGGTTGCGGGCACATCCCCAGTAGGAGGTGTGCAAGAAGCAGCTGATCAATGTTTCTAACTCTCTATCCCTTTCTCTTCCTCTCTGTAAAAAATCAATAAAATATATTTTAAAATAAATAAATAAATAAATAAATAAATAAAATTAAGCTTAAATTATCTAATATTGAATCATTAAAATAAAAGTGCAGGGAAGTGGTCACGGTAGATGCTGAAACCAGAAATTCAGATCCAGGAGTAAAAAAACAACACACACACACACACACACACACACAGCTAAAAATGTATCAAAGTAATAAACAAAAGAATCTTAAAAGGGAAAAATCCAGATTTTGCCACAGAGAAGGACACCTAATATGAAAAAAATGTGAAGGTAAAGAAATATGTATTTACCAATCTATTCTTGAAAAACTTCAGAAGTAATTGAATTCAATTACTAAAAAAAGATTAAAGGGAGAGAGTCTTAAAAGCAGCAAGAGAAAAGCAGTTAGTTAACTACAAGTGAGCTCACATAAGACTGTCAGCTGATTTCTCAACAGAAACTTTGCAGGCCAGAAGGGATTGGCAAGAAATATTTAAAGTGATGATAAGCACAGACCTACACCAAGATTACCCTACTCAGCAAAGCTGAGTTTAGAATCATTTAAAATCGAAGGACAGATAAAGAGCTTCCCAGAAAAGAAAAAGCTGAAGGAATTCTCCACCTAACCAGTATTACATGAAATGTAAAAGGGTCTTCTTCATGAAGAAAAAGAAGGGGAAATTTTTTTTTTTTTGGTTTTTCTTCTTCTTTTTTTTTTTAATTAAATCTTTATTGTTCAGATTATTACATTTGTTCCTCTTTTCCCCCCCCCCATAACTCCCCTCCTCCCAGTTCCAGCCCCACCCTCCGCCCTCACTCCCCACCCACTGTCCTCATCCATAGGTGCACAATTTTTGTCCAGTCTCTTCCCGCATCTCCCACACCCCTTTCCCCCCCAAGAATAGTCAGTCCATTCCCTTTCTATGTCCCTGATTCTATTATAATCACGAGTTCATTCTGTTCATCAGATTATTTATTCACTTGATTCTTAGATTCACTTGTTAATAGATGCATATTTGTTGTTCATAATTTGTATCTTTACCTTTTTCTTCCTCTTCCTCTTCTTAAAGGATACCTTTCAGGATTTCATATAATCCTGGTTTGGTGGTGATGAACTCCTTTAGCTTTTCCTTATCTGTGAAGCTCTTTATCTGACCTTCAATTCTGGATGATAGCTTTGCTGGATAAAGTAATCTTGGTTGTAGGTTCTTGGTATTCATCACTTTGAATATTTCTTGCCACTCCCTTCTGGCCTGCAAAGTTTCTGTTGAGAAATCAGCTGACAGTCGTATGGGTATTCCCTTGTAGGTAACTGAGTTTCTTTCTCTTGCTGTTTTTAAGATTCTCTCTTTATCTTTTGCTCTTGGCATTTTAATTATGATGTGTCTTGGTGTGGTCCTCTTTGGATTCCTTTTGTTTGGGGTTCTCCGCGCTTCTTGGACCTGTAAGTCCATTTCTTTCACCAGGTGGGGGAAGTTTTCTGTCATTATTTCTTCAAATAGGTTTTCAATATCTTGCTCTCTCTCATCTTCTGGCACCCCTATAATTCTGATGTTGGTACGCTTGAAGCTGTCCCAGAGGCTCCTTACACTATCCTCACATTTTTGGATTCTTTTTTCATTTTGCTTTTCCGGTTGGGTGTTTTTTGCTTCCTCGCATTTCAAATCATTGACTTGATTCTTGCGCTCCTCTGGTCTGCTGTTGGGAGTCTGTATAATATTCATTATTTCAGTCCGTGTATGCTTAATTTCTAGTTGGTTCCCCAATATAAGATCGAGGGTCTCATTAGTTTTCTTGTAGATCTCATTAAGTTTATTGGCGGCTTCTAAACAGTTCTTGAGAGACCTTAAAAGTGTGGTTCTGAACTCTATATCTTCCATTGACAATTTTGTCCTGTTTCTTTGTCTCCACATTTTGTTATGCTTCCTTGGTGCACCCCCTAGTGGTCTTTGTTCGAAGTCTTATAGTTAAACCTTGATTGTTGTAGCTAATACCAGGGAGGGTTTGACCTCCAGGCCAAGTGGCTATGAGAATCAGCTGTGTCAGCAGTGAGAGAACTTCTGTCCTCTAGGGAGGTGCTAATCTAGCCTTTCCTGAGGGTATCCGGCAAATGCCTCAGTGCAGGGCTTGGGCAGGGCAGGTCGCACAGGATCAACAGGGTGGGCCGGAGAGAGCAGTTATGGTGGCTCTCAGTCCTGTCCCCAGGGGCTCTGCCTCTCTGAGTCCCAGCACCCGCTGCAAAGCTCGGAGAGAAAGCTGCACTTGCTCTGACCAAAGCCAGACAGTCCCGCTTCTCCCGTTTGAGTCTGGGTCCCTAAAGACTCGCCTGTATCTGGAGCTCAGAGTCTGCGACTCCCTCCCGATTGAAAACGCCAACCGCGCCCTCCGCCGCCAGCCCGCTCCGAGCACTCCGCACCTCAGAATTTGACTTCAGCACTGCGCCTCCTCTGAGTGTCCGTATGCGTTTCTCTTTCCTCCTAGTTGTAGGACTTCCACTCAGCCAGTGTTCCTGTGGTTCTGGGTGATGTCCGTTCCGTCTTTTAGTTTCACTTTTGAAGTAGTTGTTCAAAGCAGCAAACTCCGGCGTTAACCTATGCCGCCATCTTGGTTCTCCTCAAGGGGAAATTTTAAAATATGAACAATAAAATGGCAATAAACACATATCTATCAACAATTGAATCTAAAAAAAAAAAAAAAAAAAAAAAAAAAAAAAAAAAAAAACCCACACAAAATAAGCAAGCAAGAAGAACAGAAACAGAATCATAGAGACAGAGAATGGTATGATTGCCAGATGAGAGGGGGGTTTAGAGGATTGGTGGAAAAGGTGAAGGGGTTAAGAAGTTTGTTACAGAATAGTCATGGGGATGTAAAGTACAGCATAGGGAATATAGTCAATAATATTCTAATAACTATGTATGGTGTCAGATGGGTACCAGACTTACTGGGGTGATCACTTTATAAGTTTCATAAATGTCTAATAATTATGTTGTGCACATGAAATTAATATCATATTGTATGTTAACTGTAACTGAAAAATTAAAAAGGATTTAAAATTTTAAAAATTAATTCTAAAAGGTATCATGATATATTTATATAACATTTTTTATTTTTTAAAAAAAATATATATTTTTTAAAATATATTGTATTGATATTTTTACAGAGAGGAAGGGAGAGGAATAGAGAGTTAGAAACATCGATGAGAGAGAAACACCAATCAGCTGCCTCCTGTACACTCCCCACTGGGGATGTGCCCACAACCAAGGTATATGCCCTTGACTGGAATCGAACCTGCGACCCTTCAGTCCGCAGGCCGATGCTCTATCCACTGAGCCAAACCAGTCAGGGCTAAAATATATTTTTATTGATTCAGAAAGAAGGGAAAGGGAGGGAGAGATAGAAACATCAATGATGAGAGAGAATCATTGATTGGCTGCTTCCTGCACGTCCCACACTGGGGATCAAGCCCCACAACCCGGGCATGTGCCCTGACTGGGAATCAAAACATGACCTTCTGGTTCATAGGTTGATGATCAACCATTAAGCCATGCCAGTTGGGTTATATAACAAAAGTACAGAGAATTGCCAAAAGTTGCCAAGTTGCCACATGTTAGGAAATGAGTGAGGGTGTGACAGAAGCAGTGGGATGGGGAGAAAGGTGGGCATGGATATAAAAGGCCAGAAGAAGGAATCCTGTGGTGCTGAACTGTTCTGTATCTTGACTCTTGCGGCAGTTACACAAGCCTACACAGGTAATAAAATCTCATAGAACTAAATACACACACTGGGCGATGGAAGAGATCAGTTTGGGACTTGTGGAATTTGCAGTGTCATGACATACCCAGGTGCAGACATCCAGTAGGTAGTTGGAAACTGAAGGTATATGCCAGGTGAAGGGTGATACCTAGATGTGACCCAGATTTAGAAGTCTTCGTTGTAAATAAAACAAAGGAATGGGTAAGAGGGTAAAAGTTCTGTGAGAAAATAAATGGGCAAAGAATGGAACCTGGGGTGATATCAATAGTTAAATTGCAAATGGTGACAGCTGACCCCAAAACAGAAAGCAGAAAAGAATTGATGTTTTGTGAGGAAAATTAACAGTGTGGGGAGTCATGAAATCTAAGGTAACAGAGATTTTTGAGAAAAAGGAAATAGCCAACAGCATCAAATGCAAAAAAGGGAGTGACACTTCATACTGCAAGGCAAGGAAGGAGAATAAGCATGAATAAAAATGCACAGAAGTTTGTACTTGGGAGAGCTGGAAGCAATAGAGTTCACATCGTAAAGCCTCTATGTTCTCTGTGAAGTAGGAAGCAAGAACACAGAAAGGCCTCCACACCTAAGAATCAAAGACAAAAGCAAAACACAGATTTGAAAAGAGACATTAGCGACATTAAACACACAAAAAAAGTAGTTGAAGTTCTGATGTATGTTAAATTGGGTTACTATTAAAGACTTGTATACTGTATACAAGGCTCTCCCAGAGCAATGGTATTCAAACAAACAAACAAACAAAGATTGTCATTGTTCAGATTCCATAAAAGCCTGGCACAGTATCTGGCACTCAATGAGTATGCAGTAAATATTTGTTGAATAAATGAAGAAGTAAAAAATGAGACACCATAAAAATATCTTAAGAACAAGAAGGTACCAGGAAGATTTTGCTGCAAAATGTTTATAATAAAAAAATTAAAAATACATATTTAAATAATACTAAGAATTTAAGATATGAGAAAATTTCTAATTGATACATAGAGATAAATCACAGGGTCTTATTAAAAACCAAGAAAGACTCAGCAAAAATCTTGTCTCATGGGTGTTTTGTTGTTGTTGTTAATCCTCACCCCAGGACATTACTTTTCCAGGGAGGGAGGGAGGAGGGAGAAGGGAAAGAGAAAGAGAAAGAGAAAGAGAAAGAGAAAGAGAAACATTGATGTGAGAGAGACACCTCCACTGGTTGCCTCCTGCACACACCCCAACTGGGTGCAGGGAGAGAACCTGCAATCTAGGAACATGCCTTTGATTGGGAATCGAACCCAAGACCTTTCAGTGTGCAGGCCAATGCTCTCACCACTAAGCAACAAGGGCCAGGGCTCATGGGCTCCTGTTATTTATAAATCATGATGCAAAACAGTTTCATTCCAATAAATAGATACTGGGAAGATAAAATAAGAAAGTAAAAATTAGTGCTATATTAATCATAAATAGATGCCTAACAAGTTTTTAATTGCCTGAAAAAAACATTCATTTGAAAACTTATCATGATGCTTTATTATCATAAGTATGTATTATCTATCTATCTATCCTATCTAATAAAAGAGAAAGATGGTAATTAGCGTACGACCACTACCCTTCCCATTGGCTAATCAGGGCGATATGCAAATTAACTGCCAGCCAAGATGGCGGCCGGCAGCCAGGCAGCTTGAAACTAACTTGAGGCTTGCTTGCTTCAGTGACGGAGGACTCCAACATTCCCCACCTGCCTTGCCGGCCTCTGAGCTTGCAGTTTGAAACATAGTTACAAATATAGAAGCTAAGCAAAACCCCAGAAACCTGCTTTCAGCCCGCCGGGATCTCAGAGCTGGAGTTGATACAGTGTTTTGATTATAGAACACAAACAAACCAGATACCTGCATTCAGCAGCAGAGGTCTCAGAGCTGGAGTCAGAGCTAAAGCTGGCCCAGAATAAAAAAAAGAAAAGAAAAAAAGGACAGGTTGGGAGCTTCAGTCACCCGCCAGCCTGAAAACAGCCCTCAGCCCCTCACCCAGACTGGCCAGGCACCCCAGTGGGGACCCCCACCCTGATCCAGGACACCCTTCAGGGCAAACCAGCCGGCCCCCACCCGTGCACCAGGCCTCTATCCTATATAGTAAAAGGGTAATATGCCTCCCAGCACCGGGATCAGCGGAGCCGCAAGGCCTCCTGGCACTGGGATCAGCGTGACAGGGGGCAGCGCCCAAACCCCCTGATCGCCCAGCGGCTCTGTGTGTGACAGGGGGTGGGGCCACAATCTCCCTATCCGCCCTGCTCTGTTTGTGACAGGGGAAGGCGCCCCAACCCCCTGATCAGCCCTGCTCTGTGCCTGATGGGGGGAGCTCCCCATCCCCCTGATTGCCCTGCGGCTCTGTGTGTGACAGGGTGCAGCGCCCCAACCCCCCCCCCCCAACGGGCCCTGCTCTGTGTGTGACAGGGGGCAGTGCCCCAGTCCCCTGATCGGCCCTGCTCTGTGCCTGATAGCGGGGAGCTCCCCAACCCCCTGATCGCCCTGCAGCTCTGTGTGTGACAGGGTGCGGTGCCCCAACCCCCGCGCTCGGGCCCTGCTCTGTGTGTGATGGGGTAGAGCCATAACCTCCCCATCGGCCCTGCCCTGAGTGTGACAGTGGCGGCGCCCCAACCCCCTGATCGGTCCTGCTCTGTGGGTGATAGAGGGCGGCACCCCAACCCCCAGATCCACCCTGCTCTGTGTGTGACAGCGGGCGGTGCCCCAACTCCCCTATCGGCCCTACTCTGTGAGTGACGGGGGAGCTCCCCAACCCCCTGATTGACCCTGCTCTGTGCATGAGAGGGTACGGAGCCCCAAACCCCCTGATGGGCCCTGCTCTGTGCATGACAGGGGGCAGCGCCCCAACCCCCTAATTGGCCCTGCTCTGTGAGTGACAGGGGGTGGTGGCGCAACCTCCCCATTGACCCTGCCTTGAGTGTGACAGGGGGTGGTGCCCCAACCCCCCAATCGGCCCTACCCTGAGCATGACTGAGGGTGGCATCACAACCTCCCAATCCGCCCTGCTCTGTGCATGACAGGGGGCGGCGCCCCAACTCCCCAATCGGCCCTGCTCTGAGCCTGACAAGGGGCTGCACCTAGGGATTGGGCCTGCCCTCTGCCACCCGGGAGCAGGCCTAAGCCAGTAGGTCGTTATCTCCCGAGGGGTCCCAGACTGCGAGAGGGCACAGGCCAGGCTGAGGGACCCCCCCCCCCGAGTGCACAAATTTTTGTGCACCGGGCCTCTAGTATATATATATAAAAGCCTAAGCGACCGTTCAACTAGTAGCTATGACACGCAATGACCCCCCAGGGGGCAGATGTTCAACACAGGAGTTGCTGAGCTGCAGTGACTTGGCAGCTACAGTTCGTGGTTCTTGGGTGACGCACCCAGAACCAGAGAAGAAGAAGCCCGATTCCGCGGTGTGTTACCCGAGAACCACCCTCTCGCAATCTGAGACCCCTCGGGGGATGTTGAAGAGCCGGTTTTGGTCCAATCCCCACAGGCCAGGCTGAGGAACCCCATCAGTGCATGAATCCGTGCACCGGGCCTCTAGTTTTTACATAATAAAAGAAAAATTTCTTTCAACATTTTAAAAAAATCTCAAATGTACAGAAAAGTTAAAAGAACAGTATTACAAGCACAGTACTTCTAGGTGAGGCCTTCATCCAGATTTCCCAAATTATTATTTTGTCACCTTTTCATTTTTCTATCTCCATTTTATCTGACTATTTAAAGTAAGTTGCAGACCTGATAACATTTCAGCCCTAAAGACTTCACCATTCATCTTATGAAAACAAAGATATTAAATTAACATTAATTAATTCACCATTATCATTTAATATATAGCCCATATTTAAACTTCTCCAACTGTTCCAAAAATGTCTCTTATACTTTATTTTCTTATCCAGGATTCAGTGTAATTGAATTTAATTGTTAGGTCTCTTTAATTTTTTTTTAGTCTAGAATAGCTCTCTTGACTTTCTGCCCTTCACATTTTTTTTAATTAAATCTTTATTGTTCAGATTATTGCAGTTGTTCCTCTTTTTTCCCCCCATAGCTCCCCTCCACCCGGTTCCCACCCCAACCTCCGCCCTCATCCCCCCCCCCCCCCGCACTGTCCTCATCCATAGATGCACGATTTTTGTCCAGTCTCTTCCCGCATCCCCCACACCCCTTTCCCCCACAAGAATACTCAGTCCACTCCCTTTCTACGCCCCTGATTCTATTGTATTCACCAGTTTATTCTGTTCATCAGATTATTTATTCACTTGATTTTTAGATTCACTTGTTGATAGATGTGTATTTGTTGTTCATAATTTGTATCTTTACCTTTTTCTTCTTCTTCCTCTTCTTAAAGGATATCTTTCAGCATTTCATATAATACTGGTTTGGTGGTGATGAACTCCTTTAGCTTTTTCTTATCTGTGAAGCTCTTTATCTGACCTTCAATTCTGAATGATAGCTTTGCTGGATAAAGTAATCTTGGTTGTAGGTTCTTGGCATTCATCACATTGAATATTTCTTGCCACTCTCTTCTGGCCTGCAAAGTTTCTGTTGAGAAATCAGCAGAATTTCTGCCCTAAAAGGCCCTGGGTCTCAGTATCCCAGTAATCGCTGCAAGCACTTTTGAGAGGAAGCCACCATCGAGTTCCGAGTTCTGCCCGCTGCCAGACAGTCCAGTTTCTCCCCGTATGAGTCTGGGTCCCCAGTGACTCACCCGGAACTGGAGTTCAGAGCAGTCGGGGACTTGTGACTCCCTCCTGATTCAGAAAGACAGCCACGTCCTCAGTTGCCAGCCCTTGCCTCATGTGCCTCCGTACCTCTGCACTTCCACACCTTCTCTGAGTCTCGGTATGCTTTTCTCTTTCCTTCTAGTTGTAGACTTTCCACTCAGCCAGCCTTCCTGTGGTTCTGGATGATGTCCGTTTTGTCTTTTAGTTGTATTTTTGAATTTGTTGTGTGAGGCAGCAATTCCCAGTGTTTACCTATGCCGGCCTCTTGGTTTCTCCAACATTTTGTGTTTTGAGTTAGTGTTGGTTGTATTATAAAATATCCCATACTCTAGATTGGATTGTCTTGTCACAGTTACATTTAAGTTTAACATTTTTGGGGCCAAATACCACCTAGATGATGCACTGCCATCAGGACTTACATAACATTAATTGTCACCCTATTGGTGATGCTAAGTGTAATAGTTTGATTAATTTAGTGACTGCCAGATCTCTCCATTGCAAATGTGTACTTCCCCATTTATAATTAATAAATATGTGTGGTGGCATTATGAAAGCATATGACTGTCCTGTGCACCAACGGTCTTTTACTCAATAATCATTTTAGCAACAATTAATGGTCCTGATGTGGAATAATTATTGGTGGTTGCAAAATGATGCTTTTCTAATTCTATCATGTCCTTGCTCTTGAGTATACCAAGGGGCATCCGGTACAAGCTCAATTTATACATTTCCTGCCCCAGATCTGGAATCAGCCATTTCTCAAAGGAGCCCTCATTACTTTTAGTGGAGAATGCCATTTTCAAAATCAAAATTCAGCCATCAGGCATACTTATTGTTATCTAGGCACCTCTTCCAGTGGGCAGACCTAAGCCTATATCTACAACTATGTATAATATCCTATCTAATAATAGAGAAACATGGTAATTAGCGTACATCCGCTACCCTTTTCACTGGCTAATCAGGGTGATATGCAAATTAACTGCCAGCCAAGATGGCGGCTAATTTGCATACTGCAGGCAGGGCGGGACAGTGCCAACACCAGCTCACCTCTATCAGGGGCTGGCGGCAGAGGTCCCCGCCCTCATCTGGGCCTCCCGGTGGACCCAGGGCTGGCGGGTGGGACCGCGGTGATCGGGCACCCGCCCTGCCCTCATCCAGGCCTCCCATGGGGGACCCGGGGTTGGCGGGTGGGATTGCAGTGATCGGGCACCGGCCCGCCCTCATCCGGGCCTCCCGCGGGGGACCCAGGGCTGGCGGGTGGGACCGCGGTGATTGGGTATCCGCCCTGGTATCCCCTGTGTGAAGGGACACGGGGCGGCAGCAGCGATCGGCTGGCCAGCGCATCCTATGTGCCACCCAACCCGGGGTGGGTAGGTCGCTGGCAGCCTCAGTCAGTGCCTCAAGCCCCAGCAGCAGCAGCAGCACCAGTGGCAGTAGCGGTGGCGGCAGTGCCCTCGACCTGCCTGCCCAGGTGTGAGCGGCCCCAAGCGGGCAGTGCGTTCCATCAGCCGCCACCCAGGCGCACATGCATGCAGTTGAAGTCACCGGCGCCTGCTTTCCCACAGGCCTGAGAGCCTCAGGCCTGTGGGAAAGCAGGTGCTGTGAGCTGGTGATCCCAAAGGCCTGTTAGCCCGGCAGTGGAGGCGGTGTTGGGACTGGGGAGTGGTGAGCGAGCAGAACATGGCCCTGATTGGGCCAGTCACTATGACACCCACTGTAGCCAGCACACGGCCAGTGGGGCCAGCAGCCAACTTCGCAGCCCCTCCCCGCTGCAGGCCTTTCCCTGATCAGACTCTCCCATCCACATCAAGAGCAGGGAGAACAGAGCCTGGACCCTTCCTGGCAGCCCTGAGTCCCTGGGGTTGAGAATTCTGATGGCCCTGCTCAGAGAGTAGAGGTGCCTGAGTGGCAGGGACAGGGACCACAGACCTCCAGGGAGCACTGCAGAGTTGGCGATGAGAGGAGAGGGCCTGTGAAGGGGGAGAAGGTGAAGCCAGTGGACATCAGCCCAGAATCCAGCACTTCCCGTCCAGAGGCAGCAGGACCTAAACCCAGAACCCCAGCCCAAATTAGAAGAGCCTGAGGGAGCTTCAGGAAGCTCTATGCAAAGCTGCACATTGAGAATGAGAGACTTCGTGAAGCCCTGATCCAGACCATGCTGTGGCTGGCGCAGCTCAAGGTAGAGCTGGAGCGCACCATGCAGAGGCAAGAGCGCTTTGCAGAGAGGCCAGCCATCCTGGAGCTGGAGAGATTTGAATGCAGGGCCCTGGAGTGCAAGGCTGCTGAACTGGAAGAGGAGCTAAAGGGCCTGTCCAGTCTCTGAGCTGACAACCATTGCCTCAAGGATGAGAATGTGGCCCTGATCTGCGTCATCAGCAAACTGTCCAAGTGACCCCAGAGGACTTGCCCCTGCACTCGCATTTATACAGCTGCTTTTGCCACATGCACCCCTTCCCTGTGTGAACATGAGTGACAGGGCTGTCGAGGAGTCTCTGAGAATCCATAACCTTCCTTGAGATCTCCAGGTTAGGAGGGGAGGACAGAGCCCCCAGGAGCCAAGGGGGCCATCTGAGTCCAGGATGGAGACAGGAGGCTGATCCAGGTAGGGGGACCAGGACTGCAGGAGGGACCAGAAAGGAACTGGGGACCAGGAAGTGCCAAGACCAGTAGCCAGGACCAGAGTGGTCACCCAGAGGTCCCCTCTCACGTGTGCTGCCACCAGTCACCCCTCCAGCCCCTGAGCAGGGATCCTAGAATGTGCCAAGCATCCTGCCGGCCTGGGCCAGGTGAGCCTGTATATAGGGCCCGTGTGCAACAGGAAGGGATGTCTTCTATTTTTTGCTGCCCCCTTCCCATCGTTGTCCCGGGCAGGGGGAGAAGGTATTTTTCAGACATAGCACAGGCACCACAAGTAAAAGTTGTGAAGTTGCCAAAAAAAAAAAAAAAAAAAAGAGCAGGCCGGCTGGCCAAATACCCCCTCTCTTCCCACCACCATCCCCCCACCAGCCCCGCCCTTGATCAACCTGCCCCACCACAATAGGCCCACAGCCCCTCCCCGTGGCTGTCTGCCCCTGATTGCACCCCCACCCCCACCCCAAGAGGGGGCAGGGCTGGGCGGCCAACGTTCTGCAGCCCCTCCCCAGGCCAGTCCCACCCCTGATCCCCCCACCCCAAGAGGGGGCAAGGCTGGCCAGCCAACCTCCTGCAGCCTCTCCCCTTGCCCAGCCTGACCCCAGATTTCCCCCCCACACACCACAATCAGGGGCAGGGCTGGCTGGCCAACCACCCATGGCTCCTCCCCCAGGCCACTGGCCCCGATCGCCACCCGCCAACCCATTTGGGGGGGGGGGGGCTGCCCAGCCCACCAACCACAGCTCCTCCCCATGGCCAGCCCCTCCCCCAATCGGCCCCCCAATCCCAATCAGGCTGGCGAGGGGGGGCAGTTGGGAGCAATCAGGCCGGTGGCAGGGGGTAGTTGGGGGCAAACAGGCTGGCAGGGGAGGCAGTTGGGGGGGATCAGGGCGGCAGTTGGGGGTGGTCAGGCTGGCAAACAGAGTGGTTAGGGGCAATCAGGCAGGCAGGCAGGCAGGTGAGTGGTTAAGAGCCAGTGGTTCTGAATTGCGAGAGGGATGTCCGACTACTGGTGCAGGATCGGGCCTAAACCAGCAGTCTGACATCCCCGAAGGGGTCCCAGATTGGAGAGGGTGCAGGCCAGGCTGAGGGACCCCCCTCCCCCCAGTGCACGAATTTCGTGCACCGGGCCTCTAGTATATACTATATAAGTGTATATACACATATGTATATACTTATTTGGTTCATATACTTATACTTATGTAGTATATATACACATATATACTTATATATATTTCTATAACTCCTCTATATATTAACTAGCATATATTATTTTAAAAATTATATATGTCTATGTAAGTGTACATATATATATTTTTTCACTTATATCCCACATTAATGCTGCTACTTCCAATTCAAATCCAATGTCACAGGTTTCTTCTTCAATTTTTGTGTTCCATATGTGTTTCTTTTTTTTAAATATTTTTTATTGATTTCAGAGAGGAAGGATAGAGATAGATAGAAACATCGATGATGAGAGAGAATCATTGATTGGCTGCCTCCTGCACATCCCCTACTCGGGGGGATTGAACCTGCAACCAAGGCATGTGCCCTTGGCTGGAATCGAACCTGGGACCCTTTAGTCCGCAGGCCGACACTCTATCCACTAAGCCAAACTGGCTAGGGCCCATATGTGTTTCTTACTTTTTCCACATAAGAACCCTGATTCCCAACATCAATATACATACTCATTTGATCTATCCCACAATAAATACAAATTGTTTCATAATTACAAAACCAATATCATTACCAATAACAAACCTTCTAAATAAAGTTAAAGATTTGTTTGTAGTTTATTTTGTTCTTAGAATATATTCTGGTCAGCACTTAATCAGAAACAGAAGCACCAGGAAATGTAAATAGTAAGGAATGTATTATAGGGATTTGATCTTGTGCAATGTGGAGCTTTAAAAAAATTATTATCCTTTTAAAAATATATGTTTTTATTGATTTTAGAGAGAGAGAAAGGAAGAGGGATAGATAGCAACTGGCTGCCTCCTGTGGAAACTCCCCACCCCCAACTGGGGATAGAGCCTGCAACCTATGCATCTGCCTTGACCAGGAATCAAACCAGTGACCTCTTGATTCATGGGTCAACGCTCAACCACTGAGCCACACCAATCAGGCAATGTGGAGCTTTTTAAACAGTCTATGTAAAAGCCAGGTGTCTGCTGCTGGAATCTAAAATCCTCAAGGCAGATAGGAAGAAAAGGTAGAGGTGATGTGGGGTAAGC
The DNA here is from genome assembly GCF_014108235.1 of Myotis myotis. Lineage (NCBI taxonomy): Eukaryota > Metazoa > Chordata > Mammalia > Chiroptera > Vespertilionidae > Myotis > Myotis myotis. The sequence continues at coordinate 53,294,112 of NW_023416315.1, forward strand.
AGGGATAAAGTGCAACCTGTGAGGTGGAGCCAGAATACAAGAGACTGCAATACAAGTCAGACTCTCACTACCTCAGGCTGTCATCACAACTCCAGTGATAGGGGTCCTGCAGGAGAAGCCTCGCCCTTAAGTGTGTATCCCACAAAAATGGTAATAGTTATTGTCATTTCTGGCTTACAGAGGAGTGTTGTTGTTCTAAGAGTTACCCTCACAAGCACATTTCTTATAGCTGTGGTGAAAAGACTTTGCTCTGGACCCTATCTAGGGATATATTTAAGGACTAGGTAAGCAGGTCTTCTATTATGGAAGAGGATTTTGGGAAACAATTCCAGTTTAGCTAATTTGACACAGTGAATCTATGATACTCTGTAGTCAGAAAACTACATACAAAAGCTACTTGAATTATTTTTTCTGTGTAGTTATGTTATCAATTTGGTATACAATTAAGTTCATTTTGTTAGATTTTACTTTTTTCACTTATTACGTCTCCTAGAGTAAACTATATTAAAAGATATACTCAGAAAAGTCTCTCTCCCACCTGATATCCTCCACCCCATTCTGACCCATCCTTTATCAGGTACTAGTTTCCCCTAGTTTAATACAAGAAGGTAGCATACTGTATGTAGTCTACTATACCTTGCAATATAAGCAAATGTAAAAAAAAAAAAAATTAACATCCCAAATTACTAAATCCACAAAGACTATTTCAAAGAATTCTGTATCTTAACACATCCCAGGGTAGTAGAAACAAGATGTTATAAAATGAAATAACATACTGATATAAATATCTTTTGGTAAATGTTAGAAATATATCTAACACATTTCATGAACCTAAAAGTGAGGTCTTTCTTTAAGAATTAAAAAGTATGGGAAATGTGAGTTCAGTAGAGAAGATGACAATGATGCTAAAAAGACTTGGTGTAACAGTATTTTATTTTTAAAAACCACAACGGTTTTTGTCGACTACAGGTTTCATATGTACCAATAATCAGGTGGAGTTGCTTATATGGTTTTTTATTATATTAACAAAAGCACGGTTCCTAGGTTATAGCAATAAGGGATTCCATTCTCTGTTGGACCAGATCTGGAATAGTGTTCAATTCATGGGACCACATTTTAAGAAGAACACTGAAAAGAGTACACAGAAATAAGAGAAAATGCTTTGAAGAGAGAACTAAAGGAAACAGAACTTCCTTCAAATGTTTGAAAGCAATTTCATAGAATAAGCTCATCCGGAGTTCCTCTAGAAGGCAAAACTCACATCAGAATATGGATATCATAAGAAGAGGATTTCAATTCAACTTCAGAAAAAATAATTATCCTTCAATGTACAGTATTAGTGAAGTCCCCATCACTAAAGAATTAAGATGGAGTCTGGAATTCCACAGAGGAAATTCCTATGCTTCTCAGTAGGAAGGTTGTGCTGAATCAACTTCATGATTCAATTTTCTATTCACACCTAAATAGCTTCTAAGAGTAGCCATTTATTAAATAATACAGGATGTGGTATTTGAAGTGATGACCTTGATTCATACATAAAATATTAAGCTGTTATTAGCTATACATCATTGAATGTGGTTGGAACTGGGTAGGTCTGGCTGATGGGTAGAACTATTCAGTGTCTATTAGAATGCAGGATTGAAGATAGAAATGCCCGTCAATTAGAAATAAACTCATCTCCAGGGAACAGAGGGTCAGACATATCAGCAAGACCTCTTAGTATCTCAGTCATCAGCTGGAGCAATGTTCGAAACAGTGCTTCTCACCTAGATTTGTTTTCCAGCTTCCTGTGAATACATGACTGCCCTGGGGTAAAGGGGATTGTGAGCAAAACCTAAAAGAACGGTGACTAAAATGCATGTTAAGACTTTAGAATGCAGGATAATACTGTGCTGGTGCCCACATGACATACTACAACACAAAGGGAGGTGTGCTTTCTTTCTGCTCAGAACACAAACTGGCTGGGCACCAAGAACACAGTGCCACTGCTTTGTGTAGAGGTTTGCAGCGCCTCAACCTTGCCTGGGCAGCATTGTGATTTTGGCGGAAGTGCCAAAGAGGAGACAGCTAGGGTATGTCCAATGGTGAAGGACCTACATTTATTTCTGCATGCAGTGGGGTTTCAGAAGCTAATGAAAGAAGGTAAGGGCTTCTTCATTAGCATACTAGGATGTCTTGGTGATTTCCGGTAATAAAAGAGGGAGAATTTGAATACAGAATCCCTTCTGGAGAAGGTGACATAAGCAGCCATTTCTACAGAGTAGCCAGTACATTACTGTAAACACGATCTATCTGTAAATTAAACATACATGTAAATTCTTTGACACTTCTTCCATTGAGAGATAGGATCTAAACCCTCTCTCCTTCAATTTGTGCTGGACTTTGTAACTTACCTGTATCCAATAAAATGCAGCAGAAGTGATGCTGTGTAACTTTGGAGGCTAGGTCATACAATGCATTGCAGCTTTCACCTTGCTTACAGGAACACTAGCATTTGGAGCCCTTTGGCCACCTTGCAAGAAGTCTGACTACCCTGAGGCAAACATGCTACGAGGAAGCTCAAGCCACATGAAGAGAGTATGCTTAGGTATTCTGGCTGACTGCCCCAGTTTCAACCACCAAACCTGTGAGGAAATAATGTCTCCAGATAATTGCCATCCCAACCCATTGAGACACCCCCCAGGCTCACCCCTCCACATGAGCTCCCAGATGTCATGGAGCAGAGACAAGCCTTGTCTGAATTCTGACTGAGAGGGTAACTTTATATTTCATAAAGGGCAAAACTATAATATTTTACCCTCATAATGATAATTAGGTAGGCTGGCCTGGCATTATTACCACTCTCATTTTATAGATTAAAACAACACTTGGAGAGTATAATGCTAAGCAAAGTAAGTCAGAGAAAGTATCACATGATCTGACTCATACGTGGAATATAAAGAACAAAGTAAACTGATGAACAAAATAGATCCAGAGACATAGAATCATGGAGCAGACTGCTGAATCTCAGAGGGAAGGCAGGGGTAGGTGGGTGGGTGGGAAGAGATTAACCAAAGAACTTATATGCATAACCCATGGACACAGACAATAGTGTGGTCAAGGCCTGGGGCTGGGGGCAGATGAGGGCTAGAAGGGGTCAATAGTGAAAAAAAGGGGACATCTGTAATACTTTCAACAATAAAGATAAATTTTAAAAATAAATGGGTAAAACAACATAAAACAGTGATTTGAGCTTACCTGCTTTGAGGTTATATAGCCAAAATGTGGCAAGCTGACACTAAAATCCTGATCTTTGGACTCCAAAGTTTATGCTTTCTTTATATTTTCCCATCTGGATACTGTGGGGCATTAGAATGGCCTAGGGAAATCAAATAAAATATATCCAAACTTTGAAGACAAGTTCAGAAAGTGTTGAATAAATGGAAGCTAACAAGAAGCAATATTAAATGGGTGATATCAGCCATTCTGTGAGGAAATAACCATGTAAAATAAGATTTACAGATTGTTGCTAGTAAGGAAGGCTATAATTTAAAATGGAACAAATGAAAAAAAATAATCTTAGAACTTTTAACCTTTTGAGACAATGTTTTAATGATGTAATATTTGCAGAGGCTGATTTTTTAAAAATAAGTCTGTTAGAGAATTTAAAAACCTGCCAGTTTTGTTTCAGATGAAATCAAACTGGCTGATGGTGCTATTTTAGTCTGCTTAGAAGTATATCCTTATAATAAAGAGGGCACTTCAGACCACGGCTTGATGACATTATCCCTTATGATCATCTTCATTTATTCTACTTTTCCAAGCCACCTTTTGATTTAAATTTAGTTCCTCTAGGCGACTTTCCTACTTGGAGAAGAAAGTACAATGATACTAACAAAGCATACCATGCTCATTCAATAGGTCGTATTTTGTATATTTCAATGTCGAGGGATATTGGTATTCTGATTAAGAAAGCAGCCTCGCAAACTTCTTACCTTGGGAGCGAGGGTCAGCTCCCAGGCTCATGTTGACTCTGTCAATATGCAGACCTCCTGCTTCAGAGGTCAGTAGGACAGCTTTCTACCTCTTGACTCATCCTGAATACAATGAGGTCACTGGTGACTTCCCCTGACATTCAATGGGGAGCACAAAGGTGCAGAGTCCACTCAGGGCTTCTCATGTCTCGACTTTTAGGTTCCTTTAGCGATTAACTCCCACCATCAGGAGCCACAGTAACTTCCACTATGTTTGTCACGACCATTTCTCCCTTCCTTAAGTTGTGTTTTCCTCCCTGAGTAGTCCCCTTTTCCTTTAAAATAGATGTATTTTTAATAATGAACTGGGTTTCCTTAATTCCGCTCTGTCACTGGGCCTCTCCAAAGGAATTTACCTCTCCTTCCTTAATAGTTTTCATGCATAGTTTGCACAGAGAATGCCTTGGAATGTTCTGTTATTAAAAGCACGACGGTATTTAACATATTTTGAATGGTTTTCTGCAAAACAAACATGATCAAAGTTTTCATGTTTCAGATGGCTAGAATATTCTGTGCCTTGGGCCGGCCCTAGCACTTGGAAAGCGCTCCATCTCCGACATTTGTCAAGTGAGTGAACCTGGAAAACGAACAATATCCTAAAAGGAAACATTTCATTCCCCAGCGAGGGAAACAACTGGCCGAACACCTTTCAGACTTCCATTTAGATTCGCTTGAACAGGCCAGGCCCGTTCACGAGGAGGATACGCGCATCATTCTGAGAAGCCGGCTGTTCCTCCGCATGTTCCTGTCAAATTCTACCCGGCGGTGGCAGCCTCGGGGGTTCGCGTCTTAGTTTTATGACAGGGACGTTCGTTGTACAGGAAATAACAGGAGAATGGGCTTCCCCGTCCTCCTCCCTCCAGGATTTCAACTTCTCCTCGAACTCCGCTACGGAGTCCCTGTTGCGGAGCAGGCTTAGGACCGCGAGGAGCATGGAGCAGGAACCCGAAGCCATGGAAACGGCGGAAGGAAAGAAACCGCTGAGCGCCGCGGCGCGCAGGACGCGAAGGAAGCCTCCCCAGGCGAGGGCGTGAGGGCGCTCCTCGGATTACGTCACGCACCCGGGATGACGTAACGGCGGTGACGCGCGGGTGACGCCAACGCCGCGGCGCCTTCTAATGGTCTCCGCCCCCTTCCCCCGCCCCCCGCCTAGCGTCCTTCCCCCAATCCCCTCAGGCTCCGCTGCGTTGGGGGCCGCGGGCCGGTTCCTGAGGTGGCCCAGCGCCCTCCCGCCGCCGGCGCCGCCCGGCCGTCGCCCCCGCCGCCCCCCGCCTCCGCCTCCCCCCCCCCCCCGCCCTCCGCCTCCCTTCCCCCTCCCCGCCCAGCAGCGGTCGCTGGAGCCCCGGCTCTCGGTTATAAGATGGCGGCGCTGAGCGGCGACGGCGGCGCGGAGCAGGGCCAGGCTCTGTTCAACGGGGACATGGAGCCCGAGGCCGGCGCCGGCGCCGCGGCCTCTTCGGCTGCGGACCCCGCCATCCCCGAGGAGGTGAGTGCCGGCGCCCCCTGCACCCTTCCCGTCTCGGCTCGGCCGGCGGGTGTTTATTTGGGGGGAAGAGGTGGCGCTGGGGGCTCCGGCGCCCTCAGCCACCCTCTCCTTGGGGCTCTGCGGGTGGGAGGTGCGTCTCCCCCCGGCCCCTCTCCGTCCTGCAGCTCCTCGCTATGTAAACACACACGATGGCCCGGGGGGGGGGGTTTCCCTGGCCCGCACCCCCGCCGGGGGGTTCGGGGAGCGGTGGTGGAGCAGGAGGCTCTCCGTAGGGGGCGAGTCTCAGGGTTGGTCCTAGGTCACGGCTGGCTGGAGGGAGCCAGGCGCGCATCCCCGAGACGTTTTCGTTATTCCGGGCGGGGGGCGCGGGGGGCGGCGGCATCCCGGCGGCAGATGTGGGCTCGGAGCCGGGCCGGGCGTCCAGCCCCAGGTACCGTGGTGTCGGTCATGATGACAGGGTCCTGGGGATGATGGGGCGCATCCCGCCCTCACTGCTCTCGCGGACAGTCCCCCTTTCCAGGCCGCTGCCCTCCCTTCTACTTCTCTACTTTTGGGGGGGGGATGTCTCTTCATCGGTTTTACCCAGCGGCTGGTTTTGCTTTACTCTGTACTTTTTCCAACCTCAACCCCCACTTGCCACACTCCCTTTCTTCCCGGGCTCAGGACCCTGCGTTCCGAAGGTTGGTCGGGGCTCCCGCGCCCCATCCCCACCTGCCGGCCCGCCCGCCCGCCTGCTGACCTCAGCTCCTATCTGCTGAAGACTACTTTCTGCACTGCTCTGTCCCCTGGTCCTCTTGGGGCCCTTGGCTGCATCCCACGGCTCCCCGACTTCATTCCCCGGCTCCCCGGCATTGTTACCCATTGTTCGCTCCACCAATCCTTCTGAACGCTTTGGAGCTGCTTACCTTCTGAATCCTGAAGCTGTCAAGATTCCATCAGGTTTCACTTGCACTGCCGGCACTTTGTGGTGGTTCTTCCATTGTCCATTCACACCTCTCTATTTATTCCTACCGGTTTTTTAAAAATAGGTTTGATTGCCTTCCTTCTGTTGTCCTTCCTTCTGTCCCAGTTTTTTTCTTTCACTTTTTGCTTTTTAGCCATGGCTTCTCTCAGCCTCTTTTGTTTTTTGTGGGGTTTTTTTTTGTTGCATTATTCAGCTTATCACCTTGTCAAATGAGTTTATTTACATTGTGTTTTTTATTACATAAAATTTATCGTATTTCGTATTTGGCATTTTATTACATAAAATAACACACTTCATTATACTTACAAATAATGAGATAATCTATGGTTTAACAACTTCGCTTTACAGTTCTTGCTTGATCAGATAGCGGCTTATGCCAGTTGACTGTGCTCAAAGTTCTCTTTCCTTCCTGCTAGTTACATTTTGTTTCCCAATTCTCATAACGTTTCATTCTTTCTTCTGTCTATGCAATTCTTTTTCCTGCTTCATCATCTTTACTTTGTAAATTCATTTGCTGTGCTTGCTCTAATTAGTATCGGTTTGTTCACAATGTTTGTTTTTCATCCTCTTATACCACCTCCATCTATGCCCATGATGTGTTCTGTACCATCTTTTGATCTACTCTAAATTGTCTCATATATTCTTCTTTCTTAACAAAATTACACCATTTTCCACTTTACAGTTTGCATTTTTGCTCAGCTTGGTTTCCTCTTGAATTCTAAGGATAGAGTTCTTCCCTTCTTCCATTTACTAGTTTATTCTGTTTTCCTTGTCCCCAGTTGCCATTCATTTTGCCTTGTTTCCTGGCTTTTGGTACTTAACTTGCTGAAGTTTCCTCTTGTCTTCCCCACACCTCCACATTCCTTCTTATTTATAAACAGCTTTGTTCCGTTGACATGGAAATTTATTTTTAGGATACATTGTTTTTAATGGATAAATACTAGGGGTCACATCTGCTGTCTATTTTTTCCATGAATCGGATATGCCTTTGTCTTGCCAGGCACAGGTGCCTCTAGGCTTGCTTTACTCTATAGATCACGTATGGTTTTGTTAAATTGCATCTAGAAGAGTAGATAAATTAGTGTGTATGGCTCCTGAAATTGTAATTTTCTGATTATAGTATTGTTTACTGAGAATTTTGTTTCAGAGTTATTAGAATAGTTTGCAATGATATAGAGGAGGTGTTTGTAAAGTAGAATCTCTGTTATCCTATTTGAAAGGGCCAGATTGTTTGAACTCCACCCTCTGAAGATTCTGATTAGGTGAGAGCTAGGGCATGAGTTTCTGCATTTGCACACTTCCTAGGCAGTTCTCATGAATCAATGCTTGAGTACCTCTAGGCCAGTTGGATTTAAGTTTAAATTGCTAATAATTGGAAAGCATATTCATATCTCCTGAAATCTTAAGGATACTTGAACAGATTTTAATTTGTGGCCCTGACCAGGTAGCTCAGTTGGTTAGAGCATCATCCAGATATGCCAACGTTTTGGGTTTGATCCCCGGTCAGGGCACATACAAGAAACAACCAATGAATGCATAAATAAGTAGAATAACTAATTTTAATTAGTTAAAAGTGTTTCCCTCTGCCTTCTTCATCCAGGTTTTAATGTTTAGTAATGAATAGTAGTTTTTCCTTTATACTTTTTTTATAAGAGCTGATAATAAATGTATTTGATGGGGAGAGGGATAAGTGATTCAAAATGGGTCTTTTTAAAATATAAATTTCAATGTCATGGTGGTAGAATACATTTTTCCAAGAAATAATTTTAAATTTGAAGTTGGTATTAATTCAGTGGAAGCTGAAATGTACAATGGATTTTTGAACTGCCTTCTTTATATTCACTTAAAGAGATATCGTCTAATTGTCACGTGCATGGAAATAAATTAAAAATTGTGCTTGTGTAAAATGACATGCTTTATTCTAAAGATTTACCTTACCTGACAGTGAAATATGTTTTTTAAAAAATGTTTCTCACAGAAATTTCAGCTGCACTAAAACATTTCTAATTATGGACAGAAAGCGCATTCATTTTTGAAAAATTAGAGAGCTCTAAGTACAAAAAGTAAACAAAATCATCTGTTATCTTGTCACTAAGATATAATTATATAAACATTTTGATGTACGTATATCCATAAACTCATCTTATGCTTTTACTAGAGGCCCAATGCACGAAATTCGTGCAAGGGGCTCGGCCCTCAAAGCTGTGGTGGCAGCCCCAGCTTTGTCCAGAAGGTCATTCGGCTGTCCGGTCTAATTAGCATATTACACTTTTATTATTATAGATAATACAATACAATGTATGTGGTTTTGTAATATTTTTAACTTAACTATATCGCAAAATATTTTACCTATCATTAGATATACTGCAATTTTTAAACTAAACATGTTTTTGACATTAGGTTGTTTCTAATTATTTTACTCTTTTATCAAACATCTTAAACATAAAATTATGTTGGGAATTGAACAAATTGCATGTCCTATATTGAATTGAACAAATTGCATGTCCTGTATTTGTAAGTATTACTTTGTAGATGCTCAAAATAGAATATTCTAGTAAGTGACATACGCTTGTTAAATATTTATCCAATGAATATGCTTCTACTTTTGGCATTAAACATTTACTTCTGACCACTTATATTCCCCTGATACTACTTTCTGTGACCATATGGTATAAGATGGGACAATATGACCATATGGTATAGTAAATACATTGAAAAATGCATTGTAACTAGGTATGATATTCATTAACTCTTTTTGTGCTGTGCATCTGTAGAAGGGAGCATCTTACAATCACGTTACAATTAAAATTGTATTGTTTTTAAGATCTCTTATTGATGATCTTAGTTAAGCTGTGTAATTATAATCATTGACTAAGCAGTATTCTGAGATAGACTCTCCTTTTATAATGAGGTCCACTCATTATAGTTAAAACACATTTTTATGAACCAGGCAGACTGGGGTGGATTACATCATACTCTTAATAAATGGAAGTCCCACTAAGGTATGTGCTTCTGCAGTTCTGGCTATTGCTGTTAATACTTGTCTGGATATATTTGAAGGTGGACAAAACATGCCTGTTAGGCAAAACCAGAAAATAGCTGTGTGTCTTTGGTATTTCTTGTGTTCCCTTTCTTTATTCTTTCTCATTTAATGAGCTCCCTCCTTTAGTCATCCACTCACCTCTTCTGATATCACTTACTTATATATGCTGGATGTTAAAGGATTTGATTGTTAGTAAACAGATAAGAAAGGAACATTGTGGTGGGTGCTTGAATCCCTGAATGTAGTAAACCTGAGAGCAAACTTGATTTAGTTGTATCTGGATAATAGGCCAGAAAAATTGTCCTAGGATTACAGGCTACAGAGGTCTGACTTTTTAAAAATTCCCTGTTCCTTGCTTTCCTAATTAGGATTAATTAGGCTCCCATCATAACAACTGGAAACCTATATTCTATGAGTAATGGGGAAGAGAGGGAAGGAATCAGGTTACATTGTTTTGTTTTTTAAAGCATTTTCTAAGACTGTGCTTACCTTGTTCCTTTTTCTCCAATCATAAAGTTGTTTGTTTACTCCTTTAGAATTGCAAAAGTGCATTTTGTGTCCTTTGACATCTTGATATTAATTTAGCTGAATACTTAGTGAACATTTTTTGTCATAATCCCCTTGTTTTTTGAAATCCACCTATGTTCCCATGCTTCCTATATATCTGCTTCAAATTGCCATTAAAATAAGCCTTACTGGATTTTGTATTCCTCTGAAGTTGAATTGTTTCAAGTCCTTTACTCAGTCTCTTTGTCTATTTTACGTGTAAAATCAGGATCAGCAATAGTTATAGAACGTCTGAATTCAAAATAGGTGAGCCTGTTTAGAAGCTTTCTGTTTTTTGGGTATTTTGTTTTTTTAGTTTATTTTTAGGTGAAACATTATAGTATTAATGTTAATACTATAAGAACCAAAAAGTTAGCCTCGTTTGTTCCATTTCTTCCTTAAATATTTGGTGGAGAATTAACATTCTGGGAGATAGTTTTTCCTTTTCAGTTTCTTTTACCTACCAATCTAATTTATTGTCATACATAATTAGCATGGTATTCAGAAGAAACTCTTAATCTAACTTCCACACTAATATTAAGCAATTATTTTTTTCTCCCCTCTACCCTCTGAGATTATTTTGGTTTCCATGTTTTCTCTTGGGCTTAAAAAACTATTATTCTTGTTCCTTCCCATATTAAGACTACGCATATAGAAAGAGAAATTGATGCCCAGTAACATTACATTCCTTTATGGGTCCTGGGAAAGCCCTCGATACAGAATATAAAAATCACTTTGAACTCAATTAACTTTATATCTCCAGAAGCTCTGGTCATGATTTTCACTTAAGGACTAAAAAAACAAAAAATCAGGAAATGTGTTCATAGAGCATGAGTCTCAAATACCTGATCAATACAGGGTCATGTGACAATTGGGAAGTAGACTTCTGTTCATGTTGTAAGGAGTTTTATTCCAGTTGTATTTGGCTACCTTGCTAATTTTGAAACTGCATTTCCAGGGAGAGAAAAACATAACATTTTGGCAGTCTATTTTCAACTGTTGTTCCAAAATTAATGTGTGTATGTGTTTAAGTATTCATCTCCTTATTGTAAAAGATGCTTTAATTGTGTTTAAATGGAGAAATACTCTACTCTTGTTTCATATTTTTTCTTGCACTAAATATATAACTTTTAAATTAATAAGACCAGAAAAATTTGACTTTCTATTTTTAAGATGCTTTGAATTAGTCACTTACTTACCTTTGAGTATTTTGAAAGTTTAAAATACCACCAGGGGTTGTTCTTCCATTGGCCTAGGACTTTTAAACTGTATTTTCTACATTTCTTTTGCAAAGTAAATTTCTGTTTGGGCTTATAGATGTACTTTAAAAGTTAAAGGGAATTAATAGCTTCAGCTACATTGTAAATACTAGTTATTAGAACCTATATTTTTGTATTGTCAACTTGGGTCTAACCCAGGGGTGGGCAAACTTTTTGACTTGAGGGCCACAATGGATTCTTAAACTGGACCGGAGGGAGGGCCGGAACAAAAGCATGGATGGAGTGTTTGTGTGAACTAATATAAATTCAAAGTAAACATCATTACATAAAAGGGTACGGTCTTTTTTTTTTTTAGTTTTATTCATTTCAAATGGGCCAGATCCGACCCGCCGGCCGTAGTTTGCCCACGGCTGGTCTAACCCCTTTTCCTCTGTTTTAAAGTTTATATTTTCTACTTAGAAGTCTCTCTGTAGATTGGGGGGGGGGGGGGGGGGGGCGGAGTCTTAAGTAGGTATGATTATTTTTTATAGAGATTAGCATGATTTCTGATAATGTATAAATTTAATTCTCACTCATAAAAACATGCTATCTTTTCCGTAAATACCAAACAATTATTGCCTTTATACCTTTTTTTTTTACTATAAAAAGATAAAGTGCTATTGTTAATTATTCCTAAATAACCCGAAATTGCTTTTTTACACATCATATAACTATTTCTATGGGAATAGTGTCAGAACTTCAAGTAGGAAAGAGATTATGATTCAGTATAATCCTTACATTCCTGTTCTCCAACCACTGAAAGTGTTCATTTCTTCTTAGTTTTTACATGCTTGCTTTGTATATTTAAAATATTCCACCCATTACTGTACTTCTCATATTAACAGTAAGTTACACAATCTCAAGTTAAGTTTTACTATACATGAGAATTTAATTCAGTATAACTTTTTGATAACTCTCTATTGCAGATGATTTTTCTACTACTGAGTTTGGCACTTAAAGTCTCTATATGTACAGTAGTATCCCTTATCTTAAGGGGATACATTCTAAGAACCCCAGTGGATGTGAAACTGAGGATAGTCCTGAACTCTATATATAGCATTTTTAAATGTTTTCTTTTTATCATTCCTCCTCTGAGGATTTTTTTCTATTGATTTTTTTTTTTGAGAGTGGAAGGAAGAGAGGGGAAAGGGGCGGTGGGAGGGGGAGAGAGAGAGAGAGAGAGAGAGAGAGAGAGAGAGAGAGAGAGAGAGAGAGAGAGAGAAAGAGAGAGAAACAGTTCGAGAAACACATTGGTTGCCTCCCCCATTCACCCTGACCAGGGCTGGGGATTGAGCCTTCAGCCCAGGCACATGACCTTGACAGGGAATTGAACCCGAGAGAGATCCTTTGGTATGCGGGTCAACACTCTAACCACTGGGAATCACTGGCCAGGGCAGTATTTTTTTTTCTAGACATACATATATTTTCACTTAAAGGAAGCACTTTACAGCTTCTCTTAGGCATACTTGAATTGCCAGCATCACAACTTTTGTACTTTGGGCCCATAATTAAGTAAAATAAAGCTTTCTTGAACACAGCACTACCATACCACAACAGTGAATCTGTTAACCAAGATGGCTAGTAAGTGACTGAGTGGCAGGGAGCATATACAGCATGGGTACAGTGGACAAAGAGATGATTCACGTCCTTCCCTGGACAGAGAGGATGGTGTGAGGTTTCATCACTCTATTCAGATTAGCACTCAACTTAAAACTTATGAATAGTTTATTTCTGGAATTTTTCATTTAATATTTTAGGATTAGACTTGACCGCGGGTAACTGAAACCACGGATAAGGGGGGGCTACTGTATGTGTTGCCATCTCAACAAGTTAGAGAAGAGACATGGTCCGCTGAATAGTTGCAAACGGTGCTTTGGAAAAATTCATCATAAAACCCGAAGCAAATCAAATGTGATAAGGAGCATCTATTTTTTTTAAAATCAAGTTTTATAATTACTACCGTTGAAATTTTGAAAGCTCTCCCTCTGAGATTGGGAGAAATAAGGTCGTTCATTAAAACTGCTCCTAGTTAAAGTTGTAGTAGAGGTCCTGACCTTCACTGAGTTAAGAAAAAGAAAATTTAAAAACACAAGAATTGCCCTAACTGGTTTGGCTCAGTGGATAGAACGTCAGCCTGCGGACTGAAGGGTCCCAGGTTCGATTCCTGTCAAGGGCATGTACCTTGGTTGCAGGCACATCCCCAGTGGGAGGTGTGCAGGAGGCAGCTAATCGGTGTTTCTCTCTCATCGATGTTTCTAACTCTCTATCCCTCGCCCTTCCTCTCTGTAAAAAATCAATAAAATATATTAAAAAACAAAACAAAACATAAGAATTGGCCCTAGCTGGTTTGGCTCAGTGGATAGAACATCGGCCTGTGGATTGAAGGGTCCCAGGTTTGATTCCGGTCAAGGGCCATGTACTTGGTTGCAGGCTCCTCCCTGGCCTGGGCCCTGGTTGGGGCACGCAGGAGTCAACCAATTGATGTGTTTCTCTCACATCCATATTTCTCTTTGTCTTTCCCTCTCCCACTTTTTCTAAAATTCAATGGAAAAATATCCTTGATTGAGGATTTAAAAAATAATAATAAATAAATAAAAACATAAGAATTGGAAAGAGAAATAAAACTATCATCATTCATAGACTACATAATTGTGTATTTAAAATTTTTTTTAAATATCTACAAGTTATAAACAATGAGTTGCACAAGAAACTATATTCTAACAACAGACAGGAAGGAAAATCTAAAACAGTACATTTCACAATAGCATACCCAGGAATAGGTCTAAAAAATGACGTAAGATTTCTAAAAGTCTTATTGAAATGAATTATTATATATAGTTCAATAAAAATACCATGTGCATGGATTGATAGACAATATTGTATAGATACTATTCTCCCCAAAGGGATTTATATATTTAATATAACCCCAATCTAAACCTTAGTAAGGTTTGTTTGGTTTGTTTGTCTTGTTTTGTTTCGGTGGGACTTAAAATTTTTAAAATTCTGTGGAAAATCAGTAAAGGGTTAGGGTAGCCAAGACCACTCCCAAAGAAGACAGTATGGGAGGACATACTTCACCACTTGTTAAGACTCATTGCAATGTAATTACGACACTGTCATGAGTAGTCTAGTGATGGATGGGAAAGAAGAAAACCTATAGTTGGTAGGTTACTTGATGTATGATAAGATACATGCTAGAAATTAGAAAAGTATGCTCTTTTCAATAAATGGTGCTGGAAAATTTAGGAAAAATTAATTTGGATTTTTACCCTGCAATATTCACAAATTCTGGGTAGATTAAATGCCTGGGTATGAAATGCAAAACTATAAAACTTTTAGAAGATAACATGAGAATATATTTTTATTTCCTGATTCTCCCTTCCATCAAAGGTGGATACAGTTTAGGTTTTATCAGTTAGATGAATTCCCACAATTTGGAAGACAAAAGGACAGGAAGCTTTCTTTTTACTGCCTTTTGTCTGGTTAGCTAAGTTGTAAGATCTTAGTGAGTGGAAGCAGTTGAGGTGACTGGACTGAGCATTCCAGTGTTTAATTCCAGCTTCATGGATCTTTAGAGGCAGTAGTGCCAGCAGCTTTTGGACCTCTGATTTCCAGGGTATCCTTTATTTCTATAATGTAGTGGCTACTCCCGATTTCCCATCCTTCCATATTTTGAATGATAAGTGTCTTAGTCCTTGTATTAAATGCTTTTCTGGTTTGAAATATCTAAAATGTTATTTTTTTCTTTTTGCATTGGGTCCTGATTAATACTTTTTAATTGGCTCAAAGAATCACTTAATGTTTAATTCTTTTGTTTTTAAAAAATTGTGGTAAAATATACATAACAAAAATTTATCATTTTAACCATTCATAAATGTACAATTCAGTGGCATTAAATATATTCAAAATGTAATATCATCACTATCAAAATCCAAAATTTTTTCAACACCCCCAACAAGAATTCTACCTTTTGAAAAACAATTCCTTCTTTCTCCCTTGTCCAGCCCCTGGTAATCTCTATTCTACTTTTTGTGTTTATGGATTTGTCTATTCTTGGTACCTCCTGTAAGTGAAATCATACAATATTTGTCATTCTGTGTCTGGTATATTTCACTAAGCTTAATGTTTTCAAGGCCCATCTGTGTTGTGAAATATATCAGAATAACCACCAAACTGTTTTCCTACCAGCATTCCATTTACATTCTTACCAGCAATACATGTGAATTCCAGTTTCTCCTCATCCATAACAACACTTTTTTAATGATAGCTATTTTAACGGGCATGAATTGGCATCTCATTGTGAGTTTTGTATTAGGTTATTTTTTTCTTAGTGTTCCTCAAAAATGTATATAGAATCTAAAATCTAAATAAATAGAATTACCACATGACCCAACAATTCCACTCTCAGGAATATATCCAAAAGAATGAAAACAGAGACAATTAGATACTTGTATGCTGCAGTGTTCATTGCAGCATTATTCACAATAGCCCAAAGTTGGAAAAAACCCAAGTGCCTATCAACAGATGAATATATTTAAAAATACAGTATCTGCATAACAGTGGATTGCTTTTCAGTCATAAAAGGAATGAAGTTCTGATACATCATATAAATTAGGTAAGCCTTGCCCAACTGGTGTGACTTAGTGGTTGAGTGTCGACCTATGAACCAGGAGATGAGAGTTCGATTCCCAGTCAGGGCACATGCCCAGATTGCAGGCTTGATCCCCAGTGGAGGGCATGCAGGAGGCAGCTGATCAGTGATTCTCTCTCATCATTGATGTTTCTATCCCTTTCCCTTCCTCTCTGAAATCAATAAAAATATATTTAAAAAAATAAAATAAAATGGGTAAGCCTTGAAAACATCATGGTAAGTGAAATAAGCCAGACACAACAGGACAAATATGACTCCACTTACATAAAATATCAGAATAGGCAAATTCATAAAGATAGAAAGTAGAATAGAAGTTACCAGGTCTGGGAAGGGGGGGATGGGTGTTATTGCTTAATGAGACAAGTCAGAATTTAGTGTCAAATGGAACCTAGTTTCACCTCTCACATAGTACAGAATTTCTCCAGCAGCATCCCTGACAAATGATTTAAGAATTCAGTTAGCCCTAGCCGGTTTGGCTCACTGGATAGAGCGTCGGCCTGCAGACTCAAGGGTCCCGGGTTCGATTCTGGTCAAGGGCATGTACCTTGGTTGTGGGCACATCCCCAGTAGGGAGTGTGCAGGAGGCAGCTGATAGATGTTTCTCTCTCATCGATGTTTCTAACTCTCTATCCCTCTCCCTTCCTCACTGTAAAAAATCAATAAAATATATTAAAAAAAAAAGAATTCAGTTAAATATCCTTAATAGTAAGGCATCTTGTTCCTTGTACCTCTACTGCTAACAAATAACTCTCTTACTGTGGAGCTCAGATATACCTTCTTGAACTACTGTCTCTAGGTTCTAACATCATCCTAGTTTAGTCCTCTGGAACAGCGCAGAACAATCTGTTCTTCCTTTTATCTCATATCCCACTCTCTCACTATTTGGCAAGCACACACACCTTTAGACCTTTCTTTGACACTGGTTACTTGCTGTTTGCCTTTAAATGTATCATAGTAATCCCATCCAAAAACAAAATACCTTCCCTGACTCTGGCATCCCCTTGAGCTTTTGTTTTCTCCTTCTGGTCACTTAATGCCTTTTCTTAAAGAAGTACTCACTCATGTCTTCTTGAAAGTCGGTCTTCTATTTCTTTTTACCCAATTGAATCTGTTCTTTCAAAGGCTACTATATGCCCTTAATAGTCAAGCTACTCTCTAAGCTAGAGTGTCCTGCATTTCCAGTTGTCTTGAGTATTTTACCTTAATGTCTCACTGATATCACAAAGTCAGAAAGTCCTAAACTAAATAGTTATCTTTCCCTTTAAATTATTTCTGCCCCTCTTCTTGTAATATTCTCCACTTACTCATCATTTCTACTTGAAACCTCAAGGCATCTCTGATTTTTCCTTTTGCCTTATTTTTTCTGTGCAGTCAGTGGAGCCATTGTGATTGGGATTAGTGCCCTTATAAAAGACCTCAGAGAGCTGGCTTGTGCCTTCATGTAAAATTACAGCTAGAAAGCACCATCTATGAACCTCAAAGTGGGTCTTTACAAGACACCAAATCTGTGGGCACCTTGATCTTGGACTTCCCAGAACTGTGATAAATTTCTCTTGTTTATAAGCCACCCAGTTTACATATATATTAGGCTGAATGGACTATCACTACAGTTTTCCTGATGCCCAGTATACCATGTGACACAAATATTAGGCTTTTATAAAATGTGTGTCAAAAGGATAATTTTAGAGTTAGATGATAATGTATTTAAGCACTCAGCATATTATTGTACCCAACACATAGAAGGTATTCATTGTGTAAAGTTGAAAAATAATATTGAGCTCCTTTGTGCTAATTGTTTGCTAAGTGCTGTGATACAGAAATGACAGTCTTTGCCCTCAAGGAGCTTACAGTCTAGTGGTAGAAGCAGACCCATAAGTCACAAATTAAGGACAGTGTTATGTTTAAAAAAGTGTGCCACAGGTGCAGAGGAATCACAGAAGAGTACAAATTCAGAATAAGTGTAGGAGATGGAAGACAGAAAGACTTCCTAGAAAAGGAAATATGTAAACTGAATTCTAAATATTTAAGATGTATTTTAAAAACTTGTATAAGACCTTTATAAAGAAAATTAATTAGCCAGGCTGGTGTGGGTCAGTAGTTGATCATTGACCTATGAACCAGGAGGTCACCATTCAATTCCCGGTGGGGGCACGTGCCCTGGGCTTCATCCCCAGTAGGAGCATGCAGGAGGCAGCCAACCAGTGAATATCTCTCATCATTGATGTTTTGATCTCTCTCCCTTCCTCTCAATAAAAATAAAAAATATATGTATTTTTAAAAAATAAAAGTAATTAAACTTAGAGACATAAAGGAAAACCTAAATAAATGGTGTTACATACCATATACTAAGGATGGACTGGAAGAGTGAGTATGGTAAAATGCCAGTTTTTCTTAAACTGCTCAGTAGATTCATTGAAATCCAAATCCTTGTAGCTTTTTCTGTGGAACTTGACAACTTGATTAATAGTTCTATGGAAGTAGAAAGAGTTAAGAACTGCCATGATATTCTTAAAGAACAATAAGAAGGGGAGACGTCTTTAATCCATTTTTTTTTTTGTCAAGAAATTTGGATGCTTGCTATATGTGAGGCACTGCTGGGCCCTCGTTATTACCTTGGTGAATATGAGACATGACTCCCACCCAAAGATCATATTCAGATTCATTTCTAATGATATCTAGGGTTTTTAATAGACCACTTCATAAAATACCAGATGAGTACTGAGACTACCGACAAACTTAATTACTCTAATTTACTCTTAATTTCTGATTTTTATATTTAAATTTTTTCTTGGTTTTAATATTCTTTTTTATACTTTCTTTTATTAGTTTTGTAAATTTAACACTAGAAAGCCTAGAAATGGACAGGTTTTATTTTAAACTAGAGGCCCAGTGCATGAAATTCGTGCACGGGGAAGGGGGGGGGGCGCAAGGGGATTGTCCCTCAGCCCAGCATGCACCCTCTCTAATCTGGGGCCCCTCAGGGGATGTCCGACTGCTGGGTTAGGCCCTATCCTCACAATCCGGGACTGCTGTCTTCCAACCACTTGCCTGCCTGCCTGATTGCCCCTAACTGCTTCTGCCTGCCAGCCTGATCACCCCCTAACCACTCCCCTGCCAGCCTGATCAACGCCTAACTGCTCCCCTGCCAGCCCGATCACCCCCAACTGCCCTCCCCTGCCAGCCCGGTTGCCCCTAACTGCCCTCCCCTGCAGGTCTGGTTGCCCACAACTGTCCTCCCCTGCTAGCCATCTTGTGGTGGCCATCTTTGACCACATGGGGGTGGCCATCTTGTGTGAGGGCATGACAGTCAATTTGCATATTGCCTATTTATTATGTAGGATAGGTCTTTAAGATGTGAGTTGGATTATAGCCTGCCTTCCTTCCTTCCTTCCTTCCTTCCTTCCTTCCTTCCTTCCTTCCTCTGTTCCTCCCTCCCTCCCTTCCTCCCTCCTTCTGTCCCGCCCTTCCTCTCTCCCTCTTCCCCTCTCCCCTCTCCCCCTCCACCCCCTTCCACTCTAAAAATCAATGGTAAATATACTGATTGAAGATTAACAAAAAAAGAAAAGGGAAGATGAATAACAAACTGACAGTTAATACTAAATAGGTAGAGGTTGCTAATGAATTTTATATGCTTATATGGGGTTAGGTGGGTGAATACCTGGCAAGGTAGTCGGGAAAGGAAACGCTTGGAGCAGTTGCTTACCATATTAAAGAAATGACGTTGGACCACACCTCTTCGTTTGCATAATAATCAATTCTTAGTATATTGAAGATTAAACAGGAAAACAGCTTTTTTTTTTTTTTTTTTTTTAAGGGGCTTTAATGAGCTCAAGTCAGGCAAAGGTTTCTTTTAAAAAAATATTTTTTTATTCATTTCAGAGAAGAAGGGGGAGAAAGAGAGAAAGATGCGTGATAAGAGAGAATCATTGATCGGCTGCCTTCTGCACACTAGGGATCAAGCCTGCAACCCAGGCATGTGCCCTGACCAGGAATTGAACTATGGCCTCCTAGTTCATAGGTCCACTGAGCCATGCCGTCCGGGCAGGCAAGGATTTCTTAAGACTGAAAACATTAACCATACAAAAATCGTTAAATTTGACTACATTAAAAATATTAATTATTAATTCAATCTTCTGTTTATTAAGACCTTAAGAGGATAAAAAAGACAAGGCACAGAATAGAAGATATTTGCAATACACATGTATTAGTTACCTATTGCTGTGTAATAAATTATTCCAAAACTGAGCAGCTGAAAACAGTAAACATCAATCTCAGTTTCTGTGGGTCAGGAATCTGCGAGCAGCTTAGCTGGGTGGTTCTAGCTCAGGGTCTCTCATGAGGCTACAGTCAAGGTGTCTGCCAGGTCTGCAGTTATCTTATGGCTGGACTGAGAGGAACCTACTTCTGTGCTCTCTCATCTGGATGTGGCAGGTCTCAGAAGATCCACTGCCTATTTACTCACACAGCCACCTCACAGCATGGCTGCTGGCTTTTCCCATAGTAAAAGCTCCAGAAGGGGATGAGTGAGACTTCTTAAGATGGAAGCCACAGACTTTTTATAACTGAATCTTAGAAGTGACATACCATCACTTCTGCCATATTCTGTTCTAACTTGCTTCTTAAGAACACAATCAGTCCAGCCTACATTTAAGGGAAGAGGTTGTACAAGGACTTAGATACCAAGAGGTGAAGACCATTGAGGGCCATTTTAGAGGTTACCTACCACAACACAAAATGAATGGATGATTGGAATGAAAAATATACATAGAGAATTATGAATCCCTAACAAAGACAGAACACCAAATAGAAGGAAAAGGGCAAAAGCCCCGAACAGTCATTAGATTTAGAAAAAAAGAAAGAAATTTAAATTACCAATAAACATATGAAAACATGGTTAACCTCATTAACAATTATGGGAACAGAAATTAAAAGCACAAGAGACCATTTTGTATAGACGAAACTGGCAGAAATGAAACATCTGACAGTATCAAGCATTATTAAGAATATGAAACAATGGGAGCTCTTCCACTGCTGATAGTAGTGTAAATTGGAAAAACCACTTTGGAAAACAATAGGATGTTCTACAATCAGCAGTACCACTTCTAGACATTACCTTAGAGCAGCGGTTCTCAACCTGTGGGTCACGACCCCTTTGGGGGGTCAAACGACCCTTTCACAGGGGTTGCCTAAGACCATCGGAAAACATATATAATTACATATTGTTTTTGTGATTAATCACTATGCTTTAATTATGTTCAATTTGTAACAATGAAATTGGGAGTCACCACAACATGAAGAACTGTATTAAAAGGTCGCGGCATTAAGAAGGTTGAGAACCACTGCCTTAGAGTATTGGTGGTCAAATTTGAGTGTGCGTCAGAATCACTTGGAGGAGGGCTTATTAAAACAGACTGCTAGGACCCACCCCTCAATTTCGATTCACTAGGAATGGGGTGGAGCTTGACAGTTTGTATTTCTAACAATGTTCTAGGGCAGTGGTTCTCAACCCTCCTAATGCCGCAACCCTTTAATACAATTCCTCATGTTGTGGTGACCCCTAACCATAAAATTATTTTCGTTGCTACTTCATAACTGTAATTTTGCTACTGTTATGAATCGTAACGTAACTATCTGATATGCAGGATGTATTTTCATTGTTACAAATTGAACATAATTAAAGCATAGTGATTAATCACAAAAACAATATGTAATTATATATGTGTTTTCCGATGGTCTTAGGCGACCCCTGTGAAAGGGTCGTTCGACCCCCAAAGGAGTCGCGATCCACAGGTTGAGAACCACTGTTCTAGGGTGTGCTGGTGCTGCTGGTCCAGGAATCATACTTTGAGAACCGACCATTGCCCGAGAGCAGCAATTTTCAACCTGTGCTGCCAGAATTTTTAAAACATGCAATACCTGACTATTTAGTCAGGGACACTGACCTCTTTTGATTTTAACCTTTTGTATCTTATGTTCAGTTGTCATTCTTAGAAAGGAACTGGTTCCTATCATGAATCAGAAAATTACCAGTTCTTCCCTTCAGCAAAGTAGCTGCTTTTATATTATGTGGTTTCATCCCATAATATTTTGTTCCAGAGATGGGTGGGGAAAGGATGGCGATAGAGAGGTCTGGCTCTACTCTAAAAGCAAATGTCTAAACCAGCTAACAACTCCATAATATGTCATATTTGGGTCTTCGGTGATCCTGTTCTTTCCTACATCTCTACCTGTATACATCAGCAATTCTTGCTGCATACTAAATGCTGTGGCACAATATTTCACAAAACATATACAATGGGGTACTAACCACTCAAAGTATTCTTTCATAGATAGGTTCCATAGTTGACAATTGGGGAAATTATAAAAGTTCCTCACTGTTCAGTTTCTGAGTTCAGATAATGAGGGTACTGTGTTATCTCAATATTAATTTGATTTTCCATTTTGCATATCAAGAGATTTATCTAAAAAGTATCTGAATCTATTTGGTGAGCAAGAGATACCTGTACTTTATACCCCATCTTGGGATTTCATAATTGGGTGTGGTATATTAAAGAATGAGAGGAACTATAGTAAAAAAACAACTTACTTTTGTTTAAATTAGAATTTCCTAAACTTCCTTGACTATGAAACATTGCTTATGTACAATGTGTATTAACATGCTGTGAAGCATTTAAGAAAATGCTATTGTAATACCAAAATCTTGCATTTCCTAGGAATGCATTGGCTGAGTGCTTGCTTCTTCCCCTCTCCCTTCAGTTTTTTTCTGAATGAGGAGCCTGCCCCATTGGGAGGCTTCTGGAAATATTTTGATTGTCAAAAAGATTAGGAGATGATATTAGGCATTTAATGCCCACAGACCAAGGAACACAATGCACCTAAATTACTGCACAGCAAAGAATTGCCTCACCCCAAATATCATTTATATATCCCTTTGAGGACACTGTACTCATCCTTTAGAACTCAGTTCTGGTTATCTTTCCAAGAAACTTTCTTTAACTACTTTTCCTGCCCTCCCCCTCTTCCCCACCTTGATCATACCTACTTGGTGCTCTTACAACATTTTATGCACATATTGATTATTTGAACTGACCACATTGCAGTAGTTATGATTATGTACTTCTACCTTACTGTGAGCTCAGATCTTTGAGAGAAGAGACATTCACATAGTGGGATTTGGTAAATTTGGCTGAATAAAAGCATATCTATCATCACATATTTAAAAAATAGTTGCTTTTGAACATAGAAATCATTTATTGATCCACAAAAATGTTTTACAGAAATAATGTGCCACTTAATTTTATAATTATTCAAGATAATGAACTGTTTTAGCTCACTTTTTGAGTATGTTAGTTTATTAATTATGTACTTCATGCCAGACACTGAGAATCCCATTTGATTCTCAGATCAACTCTATGTAGTTTGTATTCAAATAATAGGAATATGTCAAGCTAACTCTGTTTTAAAGATGAAGAAGCTGACACTTGGGGGTTAAGTAACTTGCCCAAGGTTACAGAGCTTAATAAGTGACAGAGCTGGAATTCTGATTTTAAAGCCTGTACTCTTAACTACTTTGCTGTATCATAAATCTTCACAAGAGCCCTAAGAGTTAGGTATTGTAATCCCCCTTTTGTAAATAGGTTTAGAAAAGTTATGCAGTTGGCACGCTGCTTAAGTGAAAGATCTGGGCTTTGAACCCAGACATTGTGACTCTGGAAGCCATGCTCTTGACCACCATGTGATCAGAGCCTCTCTATGTCCTGTTATATAATGTGCAGCTCCTGTTTTCGTGAGGTTGTTAACCACAATTGACAGCTGGTGTTGTTCCCTTTATACCTTTGGCACCTTCAAGTTGTTTTTCTGCTAATGGTTTTAAATCTGGATTATCTGTTTAATATCTTGAGCAGTGCTTGTCCTAGAGCAGCCGTGGGCAAACTACGGCCCGCGGGCTGGATCCGGCCCGTTTGAAATGAATAAAACTAAAAAAAAACAAAGACCGTACCCTTTTATGTAATGATGTTTACTTTGAATTTATATTAGTTCACACAAACACTCCATCCATGCTTTTGTTCCAGCCCTCCAGTCCAGTTTAAGAACCCATTGTGGCCCTCGAGTCAAAAAGTTTGCCCACCCCTGTCCTAGAGAATAAAATGTTTTTTATGAGGTTTTTTTCTTTTATCTAGGATTATAAATTTTTATAAACTCCACATGTATGAGTGTACTGATATCTCTTTGTTAACTTTTGTTGTTTGAATCTGTAGTCTCCAGACTTAAAAAATTTTGTACTCTATCAGGAAAAGTTTGAACTCATGGCCATTATTACTGTATGTTTTATTTACAAATTATATGTGTACTACTGTACAAAATGAAACAAGAGTTGTGATGGCGTTGTCTCTAGCTAATATCTCAGGCCATACACCCCTAAGGGCAAGGTTCATCATTAACAATAGTGGAGCAGATCCATATTTTGAATAATCTGGATAATTTTTAAAAAGTGGCCAGTTTCTTGATAGGAATGATTAGGTCAGTATTTCTCAACCTAGGTACTGTGACATTTTGTCCTGGATAATTCTTGGTTTTGGGGGGCCGTCCTGTGCATTGCAGGATGTTTGCCAACATCCCTGGCCTCTACTTACTAGGTGCCAATAGTTCCCCCCCTTCAATTGTGACAATCAAAAAATGTCTCCAGCCCTAACTGGTTTGGCTCAGTGGATAGAGCATCGACCTGCGGACTGAAGGGTCTCAAGTTCGATTCCAGTCAAGGGCATGTACCTAGGTTGCAGACACATCCCCAGTCGGAGGTGTGCAGGAGGCAGCTGATCGATGTTTCTCTCTCATCAGTGTTTCTAGTTCTCTATCCCTCTCCCTTCCTCTCTCTGTAAAAAATCAGTAAAATACATATTTTAAAAAAAATGTCTCCAGATGCTGCCAAATGTCTCCTGGGGGCAAAATCACCTGTGGTTGAGAATCACTGGATTAGATCATTCTTTTTATCCTATATTGTGGCTGACAAATAGCTTGTACTAGGACAGTGATGGCGAACCTATGACACGTGTGTCAGAGGTGACACGTATGTCAGAGGTGACACGCGAACTCATTTTTTTGGTTGATTTTTCTTTGTTAAATGGCATTTAAATATATAAAATAAATATCAAAAATATGTCTTTGTTTTACTATGGTTGCAAATATCAAAAAATTTCTATATGTGACACTGCACCAGAGTTAAGTTAGGGTTTTTCAAAATGCTGACATGCCGAGCTCAAAAGGTTTGCCATCACTGTTAGGAGTAGGCAAAGTGTCAGTTTTGACATTCTTTTTCTATCAGCAGGAGTGTTATCTTCAATATGAGGTTTGAAGTTTGTTTGTAGGAATTCTTTTTAAGCCACTTGTCTATTTTGAAAAGTTTACTTTAGTTAACTAGATAATATAATCCATACATTTACTTAGTATTTGTAAGCTGTAGCATGTCACAATAAGATGAACGTGCAAGAAGAGTGAGAACCCCACCATCAAGTGCTCGCAAGTGTGGAATGTTCAGTCTTCAATATACCTTTTGACCATCGTAACTTACTGATATGAACCCTAGGTGAGGGTGCCTCTGTAAATATTTAACATGAAAAATCTGGGTTTTTTTTGTAACGTCTAGATTAATACATTACTAAATAATGTAATCTGCCTACAATCCCAATAAAGAGTCTCCTGTGTGCCCTCATAGGTGTGTGGAACCTATTTTGTAAACCATGGGTTTGGTCATCGCATTGTAACTTGTTCAGTTTTTGTCATTGCATCCATAGTACTCAAAGGTGAAACTAAAGTAAGTTCTCTTACTGACTTCCACTTAACCAGCTGATCAGGTTAACTGGTATTGCCCATTTAAAAAATATTTGATGCCAAATTAGGTGTGAGTCATATTTAAAGGAAGATCACTGGCCCTATATCAAAGATTGGAGAATGAATGTTCATTTTTACAGTTTTAAGTTAAAATTAAATGTTTAAGGTTTTACCATTACTTAGGATTTCTCTTTTTTAGAATGACCATTTATATTCTCAGAACTTAGCTTCCTCCTTGCTACCTTACAGGGTCATTGTGAAGGCATTAAATCTATCAATATTAATTCAGACTCTCATTACTTTTTGTCTATAATTATAGCATGCTTTCAATGGGACTCTCACATCATAAAATAAATGTCTAATCAGATCAAAAGCCATGTATAACACAAGAACTACAAATTTTAAAAATTACTGTATGTGCTGGCTTAAATGTGGTTTGTGCAATCAGGAGTGTACAGTAAATACATTATCAAAATAAATATATATGTACACACACACACATTCTGAGTTGTGATTATGTGCCCAAAGAAAAAATATAGGATGCAGTTTAGTGATTATCTAATATAGATTGGGAGGAGGGTGATCAGGGGAGGCCACTCTGAGGAAGTGAGATTTAAAGATCTCTTCTGTCTGAAGAAGCTGTGCTAGTTTACAAAAAGTGCCAGGCCAAGTTTTTTCCAGGAAGAAGGAATAATGTGTAAAGGCTTTGCTGGAAGGCCATTGTGCTTAAATGTACTAAGAGATGGAGAGAATAGTGCCAGATGAGGCAGGAGGTAGGCAAGCGCAAAATGTATTCTGTGCTAAGAAGTTTAGGGTTTGTTTGTTTGTTTGTTTTGGAATCATTGGGGAGCAATAAAGGGTTTAAACAGTGAGAGTGATGTGATCCGATTTGTGTTTTGGGAATTTTACTCTTAACTGTAGAGAATGGATGAGAGAGGAATGGGAGTAGGGCAAAAGAAGTGGGAAAACCAGTTAGGAGACCTTTGTAAGTAGTAGTTTAGGGACAAAGGTAATAGTATAGTCTAGAGCAGTGGTTCTCAACCTTCCTAATGCTGCAACCCTTTAATATAGTTTCTCATGTTGCGGTGACCCCCAACCATAAAATTATTTTCGTTGCTACTTCATAACTGTAATTTTGCTACTGTTATGAATCGTAATGTAAATATCTGATATGCAGGATGTATTTTCATTATTACAAATTGAACATAATTAAAGCATAGTGATTAATCACAAAAACAATATGTAATTATATATATGTTTTCCGATGGTCTTAGGTGACCCCTGTGAAAGGGTCATTCGACCCTCAAAGGGGTCGCGACCCACAGGTTGAGAACCGCTGGTCTAGAGGAATGACAGTAAACAAGATAACACATGAAGTGATTATCTCATTAAAACTATTATAACCCTGTGAAGTATGAGCAGAATAGGACTTGAAATTTATCCAAGCCCATCAAGTAAATGGTGGTGTAAGGAATTGAAATCATGAATTTTCAATTTGGCCCTTGTCTCTAAAATAAAAGATAAACTCCACTGAAGATTTTTCAGGCTATCTATATTATCTTTACCTCCTCATAATCTCTTATTTACCTACACTATAGCCAAACTAAGCTATTGCAGTAGTGATTGTGAACATAACTTGTTCCTTGATGCCACGGATGATGATTTACTATGACTAGAATACTCTTAGCCCCACATACTTAATAAAATTCTAAACATCCTTTAGGATTCTGGTCAAATATGAAGCCTTCCAAATTTGCCTACAAACACGCATTGTCCATTTATTCCCTTTTAACCAAAATGGTTTCTTTGTATTATAGTATGTTAATTCAACCAATATTAATGTGATGTCTATGTGCGGGGCACTGTGTGTAGACATTGTGGACAATATTTGTGTATGTGAATAGATACAGTCACAATCACTATGGAACCTGTAGTCCAAAGATAATACTTATAGACCTTGACAGAAGCTGTACATACAAATGTGTAATTATAAATTTTGAAAAGTGATATGAAGAAAGAGTAAAAGATGCCTCTGAGTTCTTTAGGCCCTTTTGGAGGGCCCTTGAGTTCAAAACTATTTTCAGTACTATCTGGAGTATAGGGAAATTGGCATTCTGTCAGCTCATGTATGGACATGATAGGATTGAGGTGCTGATAGGATTGATAATTTTTACAGCCTTTTTGGAGAGTATATATTAATATTGATTTAAAATGTTAAAAGCTGTGTGTATGTGTCCATCTGTCCTTTGATCCAGCAGCTGCCCTCTAAGAATCTATCTACAGCAATAAGTCACAGTAAATGCATAACAATGGTCAGGCTTAGGCTAACAATGAGATCAAGGAAGAATCAAAAGATACCTTGAAAAAACGAAAATGAGAACACAACAACTCAAAATCTATACAACAAAATCTATACAGCAAAAACAGTTCTTGAAAAAGAATGAGAAACAAAGCCCAAAGTGAGTTGAAGGAAGGAAACAATAAAGATCATAGCAAAAATAAACCAAATAGAGTTTTAAAAAACAATACAAAAGATCAGTGAAACCAAGAGCTGGTTCTTTGAAACGATAAACAAGATTGACAAACCTTTAACCAGCCTCATAAAAAAAAAAAAAGAGGACCCAAATAAATAAAATCAGAAATGAAAGAGCAGAAGTAACAACTGACACCAAAGAAATATGAAGGATTGTGAGAAAATATTCTGAACAACTATATGCCAACAAATTGGTCAATCTGGACAAAATGGATAAATTTCCGGAACCATTATCTTCCAGAACTGAATCAGGAATACTCAGAGAATCTGAATAGATAAATTACACTAGTGAAAATGAAGGAGTAATAAAAAAAAAAAAAAAAAAAACTACCAGTAAACAAAAGTCCTGGATGGGATGGCCTCACCGGTGAATTTTACCAAAATTCAAAGAAGAACTAACATCTCAAACTATTCCAAAAAATTCAAGAGGAGGGAAGACTCCCAAGCTCATTTTACAAGGCCAGCATTATCTTAACTTCAATCAGATAGAGGCACTACAAAGAAAGACAATTATAGGCTAATGTCCCTGATGAACATAGATGCTAAAATCCTCAACAAAATATTAGCAATACATTAAAGAGGTCATACACCATGATGGAATTTATTCTGGGAATGCAAGGTTGGTACAATATTCACAAATCAATAAGTATGATACACCACATAAACAAAATGAAGGATAAAGACCACATGATCATATCAATAAATGCAGAAAAAGCATTTGAAAAAATCCAGCACCCATTTATGATAAAAACTCTTAGCAAAGTGGGCATAGAGGCAACATACCTCAACGTAATAAAAGACATATATGACAAACCCACACCCAACATCATACTCAATGGGCAAAAAACTACAAGTGTTTCTCTTCAGATCAGGGAGAAGACAGGAATGTTTGCTTTTGCCATTCTTGTTCAGCATAGTGCTGGGGGTCCTGGCCACAGCAATCAGATAGGAGGAAGGGGTAAAAGGCATTTTGGTTGAAAGGGAAGAAGTGCAGCAATTATTTTTTGCAGATGACATGATACTGTATGTAGAGAACTCTACGGATTCCACCAAAAAACTGCTGGAACTTACAGATGAATTCAGTAAAGTAGTGGGATACAGGGTAAATAAATATCTAGAAATCAGTTGCATTTGAATGCACAAGTAGTGAACTATCAGAAAGGGAAACTAAGAGAATAATTCCTTTCACAATTGCTTCAAGGAGAATAAAAGGGATGAATTTGACCAAGGATGTGAAAGACCTGTACTCAGAAAATTATAAGACACTGAAGAAATTGAAAATATACAAATAGGTAGAATTGTATACCATGTTCATGAATGGAAAGAATTAACTTCATTGGGATGTCCATGCTGCTCGAAGCAATCTATAGATTCAGTGCAATTTCTCTCAACAGTGGCATATTTCACAGAACTAGAACAAGTAGTCCAAAAGTTTATATGGAACCCCAGGAGACCCCAAATAGCCACAGCAATCTTGAGAAAACAGATTTGAAGGAATCACACTACCTGATGTCAGATTATGCAATAAGGCCAGGGTGATTGAAATAGCATGGGATTGGCATAAAAATGGACATATAATAAATGGAACAAAACAGAGAGCCCATAGTCAATTAATGTTTGACAAGGGAGGCAGGAACATACAGTAGGGCAGTGATGGCAAACCTTTTGAGCTCGGCATGTCAGCATTTTGAAAAACCCTAACTTAACTCTGGTGCCGTGTCTCACATAGAAATTTTTTGATATTTGCAACCATAGTAAAACAAAGATTTATATTTTTGATATTTATTTTATATATTTAAATGCCATTTAACAAAGAAAAATCAACCAAAAAAATGAGTTTACGTGTCATAGGTTCACCATCACTGCAGTAGGGTAAAGATGGTCTATTCAACAAATGGAAAATTGGATAGATACATGCAGCGAGAGGAGACTAGACTGCCTTCTTTCACTACACATGATAATAAACTTAGAATGGATTAAATACATACATTTTAGACTTGAAATTAAAAAAAACTCCTAGAAGAAAACAAAGGCAGGAAATTCTTGGACATTTCTCATAGTAATATTTTTTCTGAAAATTTTCTTTGGGCAAGGGAAATGGGGGAAAAGAATAAACAGGTAGGATTGCCAACTGGAAGGTTTTTGCACAGCTAGAGGAAACATCAGCAGGATGAAAGGGCAATCCACTGAATGGGAGAACATGTTTCCTGGGGCATCTGATAAGGGGTTAATACTCAAAATGTATAAAGAATTTATAAAATTCAACACCAAACAACAGTCCAATTAAGAATGGACGAGAAAACCAAGATGGCGGCATAGGTAAACACCGGAATTTGCTGCCTCGAACAACCACTTCAAAAATACAACTAAAAGACGGAACGGACATCATCCAGAACCACAGGAAGGCTGGCTGAGTGGAAGTTCTACAACTAGGAGGAAAGAGAAAAGCATACTGAGACTCAGAGGAGGCGCAGTGCTGAAGCAAAATACTAAGGTGCGGAGTGCATGCGGAGCGGGCTGGCGGCTGAGGGCGTGGTTGTCATTTTCAATCGGGAGGGAGTCTCAGGCTCTGAGTTCCAGTTCCGGGCGAGTCTCTAGGGACCCAGACTCATACGGGAGAAGCGGGACTGTCTGGCATCGCTCAGAACCCTAGGGCAGCTTTCTCTCCGTGGGGCTTGCAGCGATTACTGGGACACAGAAGCAGAGCCTCTGAGGGCGAGACTGAGAGCAGCCATAATTGCTAACCCCGCCCTGTTGATCCCCTGGGACCCGCCCAGCCCAAGCCCTTCAGGGAGACTTTTGCTGGATAGCCTCAGGCAAAGGCTAGATTAGCACCTCCCTAGAGATCCAGGAGCCAGGAAGCCCAGAGGTCAGAGTGGGACCATCCAGTTTGAAGCTCCGTGGAACCATAAAAGACACACTCAGGGGGCAGAGTCAGTGAGCACCAAAGCCCCATTGAAGCAAGTCTAGCCCCAGAGGGGTGTCTCCAGCACAGAAGTTCTCCCACTGCAGACACAGCTGATTCTCACAGCCAATTGGCCTGGAGGTCAATTCCTCACAGTGATAACTACAACAATCAAGGCTTAATTACAACAAGACTGTGCACAAAGCCCACAAGGGGGTGCACCAAGAGTGTCTACCTCAGGTAATTGGGACACTTAGCACAGAAAGGCACTCTATCGACACAGCAACGCATAAAAAATGCCGAGACAAAGAAACAGGACACAAACGACAGAATTGGAGGAAAGCAAAGTGCTGGATGTAGAGTCCAAAACCACACTTTTAAGGTCTTTAAAGAACCGTCTAGAAGCCGCCGATAAATTTAATAAGGCCCTCGAAAAGACTGGTGAGACCTCCGATAAATGTAGTGAGATCCTCAAGAAGACTGGTGAAACCCTCGATGTTGTGATAAAGAACCAACTAGAAATTAAGGATACACTGACTGAAATAAAGAATATTATACAGACTCCCAACAGCAGACCAGAGGAGCGCAAAAATCAAGTCAAAGATTTGAAATACGAAGAAGCAAAAAACAACCAACCAGAAAAGCAAAATGAAAAAAGGATCCAAAAATACAAAGATAGTGTAAGGAGCCTCTGGGACAGCTTCAAGCACACCAACATCCGAATTATAGGGGTGCCAGAAGAAGAGAGAGGGCAAGATATTGAAAACCTCTTTGAAGAAATAATGACTGAAAACTTCCCCTACCTGGTGAAAGAAATAGACTTATAAGTCCAGGAAGCACAGAGAACCCCAGACAAAAGGAATCCAAAGAGGACCACACCAAGACACATCATCATTAAAATGCCAAGAGCAAAAGGCAAAAAGAGAATCTTAAAAGCAGCAAGAGAAAGACAGTCAGTTACCTACAAGGGAGTACCCATACGACTGTCAGCTGATTTCTCAACAGAAACTTTGCAGGCCAGAAGGGAGTGGCAAGAAATATTCAAAGTGATGAATGCCAAGAACCTACAACCAAGACTACTTTATCCAGCAAAGCTATCATTCAGAAGTGAAGGCCAGATAAAGAGCTTCACAGATAAGGAAAAGCTAAAGGAGTTCATCACCACCAAACCAGTATTATATGAAATGCTGAAAGGTATCCTTTAAGAAGAGGAAGAAGAAGAAAAAGGTAAAGATACAAATTATGAACAACAAATACACATCTATCAACAAGTGAATCTAAAAATCAAGTGAATAAATAATCTGATGAACAGTATGAACTGGTGATTGAAATAGAATCAGGGACATAGAAAGGGAATGGACTGACTATTCTTGTGGGGGAAAGGGGTGTGGGGGTGAGGGAAGAGATTGGACAATAATTGTGCACCTATCGATGAGGACAGTGGGTGGGGAGTGAGGGCAGAGGGTGGGGTGGGAACTGGGTGGAGGGGAGTTATGGTGGGAAAAATGAGGAATAACTGTAATAATCTGAACAATAAAGATTTAATTTAAAAAAAAAAAAGAAGAAAAAAAAAGAATGGACAAGGAACCTGAATAGACACTTCTCCAAGGTGACATACGGATGGCCAATAGACATATGGAAGGATGCTCAGCATCACTGGTCATCAAAGAAATGCAGATTAATACCACAGTGGGATATCGCCTGACACCTGTCAGAATGGCTATCATCAATAAATCAACAAATAACAAATGTTGGTGAGGATGTGAAGAAAGGGGAACCCTTGTGCACTGTTGGTGGGAATGTAGATTGGTGCACCCACTGTAGAGAGCAGTATGGAGTTACTTCAGAAAATTGGGACTGAAACTGCCTTATGGCCCAGTGATTTCACTTCTGATATTTTATATAAATTTGAAAGAATATATGGACCCCTATGTTCTTTGCAGCATTATTTACAATAACCAAGATTTGAAAATAACCCAGGTGTTCATCATTAGATGAATGGATAAAAAAGCTGTGATACGTTTATGCAATGGAATATTACTTGGCTGTAAAAAAGAAGGAAATCTTACCCCTTACGATAGCATGGATGGAACTAGAGAGCTTTACGCTAAGTGAAATAAGCCAGTTGGAGAAAGACAAGTACCATATGATTTCACTCATGTGGAATCTAGTGAACAAAATGAACTAATAAGCAAAATAGAGACAGACTCATAGATACAGAGCAGGCTGACAGCTTTTGAGAAGGGAGAGGGTGCCGAATGGGAGGATGAAGGGATTGATTGAGCAACAAAGAAAAAACTAATAGCACAGACAACAGTGTGGTGATGGAGGGGCATGGTGGAGGAGGGTATAGCAGGGATAAACAGTGATGGAAGGAGACTTGACTTGGGGTGGTGAACACACAATACAGTGTACAGATGATGTGTTGTGGAATTGTATAATTTTGTTAACCAGTGTCACCCCCATAAATTTAATAAAAAGGAAGAAATAAAATAAAATATAAATTCTTAGGCTCTAGTAGTTATTTGGATAGGCCTTTGTTTACCTGTTAGTGTCTTTATATGCTTATCTCCCTAGTTTTTTCAACTTTTCTTTAGTTGATTTTGGAAACTTAGATTTTCATGTAAATACTGTATGTCTATTTCACCTAGATTTTTCAATTTGTTAAAGTATATATTCTTTCTTCTATATATTTAAGTTTAATCTTTATCTGTCTTTATTTTACCTTTCTGATTCCTAATGTATTTTCTTGTTGAAACTTTCAGGGGATTGATCAATATTATTTCTTCAAACAATTAACCCTAGTTTAACTTAATGTATTTATTTTTGTTTGTTCCTTTATTAATTTCTATTAAAGTATGTTTTCTTTTTACTTAGTATTCTTGTTGTAGCTGTCGTTATGCTTGCATTAAACAATCTATTTTCAGACCTATTCTTTTCCTAATAAGTGTATTTGAGGCTATCGCTTTTCTCTTAAATATGGCTTTGACTTAGTCTTATTTGTACTGATATGTAGTATTTCAGTATCAGTCATTTCTGAATATTGTATTTTCTGTTAAGTAGTTTTCTTTAATTCAGGAGTTATTTAGAAGCTGAGTATAAAAAAATTCTTAGTGGCCAGATTCATACTTAGGGTTTTGTGTTTTATTCACTTTTTAGCTATGATTTTGTTAATTTATAGTTTATTATCCTATGGTTAGGAAACGTGGTCTGTAAATATCTACATTTTAGCATTTCTGAGATTTCCTGTCTGGTTTAATACATAATCAGTTTTGTAAATGCTGATTTTTAGCTTTCGACCCTGCCCCCCCCATTTAAGATTATTTTAATTAACATATAATTTACATACTATAAAATTTTTCCTTCTTAAGTATATAATTCAGTAGATATTAGTATTCTTACAAGGTTTGGAACTATCACCACTATCTAATTCCAGAACACTTTTAATTATTTTTAAAAAACCTACCCTGATTCCATTAGTAGTCACTTACCATTTTCTCTCCTCCCCAAGCTCCTGGCAACTATCCATCTTTATGTGTCTATAGATTTGCCTATTCTGGACATTTCACATAAAAGGAATGATACAATATGTAGCCTTTAATGCCTGTCTTCATTCCCTTACCATTATTTTTTCAAGGTTCATCCATGTAGTACTGCAAATCAGTCTTTCATTCCTGTTTTGTAAATTGAGGTGAAATTCAATAAAGAAAAAGCCATTTTAAAGTGAACAATTCAGGCAGGAAACCAGGTTGGCGGCATAGGTAAACACCAGAAATTGCTGCCTCCCACAGCAAATTCAAAAATACAACTAAAAGACAAAACGGACATCATCCAGAACTACAGGAAGGCTGGCTGAGTGGAAATTCTACAACTAGAAGGAAAGAGAAAAGCACACTGAGACTTAGAGGAGGTGCGGAAGTGCAGAGGTACGGAGGCGCGCGGCAAGGGCTGGCAACTGAGGACGCGGCTGTCTTTTTGAATCGGGAGGGAGCCACAAGCCCCCGACTGCTCTGAACTCCAGTTCCGGGTGAGTCTCTGGGGACCGAGACTCATACGGGGAGAAACTGGACTGTCTGGCAGCGGGCAGAACTCGGTACTTGAGGGCAGATTTCTCTCAAAGGTGCTTGCAGTGATTACTGGGACACTGAGACCCGGGGCCCCTTAGGGCAGCGCTGAGGATCAGCCATAGCTGCTTGCTCCGCCCTGTTGATCCCCTGAGACCCCGCCCCACCCAAGCTGCAGCAGAGGCTTTTGCATATGAATGCCCTGGCCCTTTGCAATCTGAAGATTACCTAACAAACTGCAGCTGGGCCAGACAGACCCAGAACTTCCAAGAGAAGGCCGAAGGTCCCAAGGCCCCACAGCAGCTTGCATTGCTTCACAGCTGGGCCTCATCTGGGCACCTCCAAACCCCAAACAAGGAAGGGGAATCTGCAGATCTCTTCATAGCTCCTGCTGGGTAGCCTCAGGCACAGGCTGAATTAGCACCTCCTTAGATCCAAGAGCCAGTGTACCCAGTGGTCAGAGTGGGACCATCCAGATTACAACTCCTCAGATCCATAAGGAACATACTCAGGGGGTAGACTCAGTGAGCACCAAAGCCCCACTGAAGCAAGTCTTGCCCCAGAAGGGTGTCTCCAGCACAGAAGTTCTCCCACTGTAAACACAGCTGATTCTCACAGCCAATTGGCCTGGAGGTCAATTCCTCCCAGTGATACCTACAACAATCAAGGCTTAATTACAACAAGACTTTGCACAAAGCTCACAAAGGGGTGCACCAAGAGTGTCCACCTCAGGTAATTGGGGAGGCTGAGCCACTGGGCCCTATAGGACACCTAGCACACAAAGCCACTCTACCAACACAGGGAAGCATAAAAAATGCGGAGACAAAGAAACAGGACACAAGTGACAGAATTGGAGGAAAGCAAACTACTGGATATAGAGTTCAAAACCACACTTTTAAGGTTTTTCAAGCACTTTCTAGAAACCACCTATAAATGTGGTGAGACCCTCAAGAAATCTAGTGAGACCCTCGAGATTATGATAAAGGACCAACTAGAAATTAAGCATACACTGACTGAAATAAAGGATATTATGCAGAGTTCCAACACCAGACTAGAGGATCACAAGAATAAAGTCAAAGATTTGAAATACGAAGAAGCAAAAAAACACCCAACTGGAAAAGCAAAATGAAAAAAGGATCCAAAAATATGAAGATAGTGTAAGGAGCCTCTGGGACAGCTTCAAGAGTACCAACATCCGAATTATAGGGATGCCAGAAGATGAGAGAGAGCAAGACATTGAAAACCTATTTGAAGAAATAATGACAGAAAACTTCCCCTACCTGGTGAAAGAAATAGACTTACAAGTCCAGGAAGCGCAGAGAACCCCAAACAAAAGGAATCCAAAGAGGACCACACCAAGACACATCATCATTAAAATGCCAAGAGCAAAAGACAAAAAGAGAATCTTAAAAGCAGCAAGAGAAAGACAGTCAGTTACCTACAAGGGAGTACCCATACAACTGTCAGCTGATTTCTCAACAGAAACTTTGTAGGCCTGAAGGGGGTGGCAAGAAATATTCAAAGTGATGAATGCCAAGAACCTACAACCAAGATTTCTTTATCCAGCAAAGCTATCATTCAGAAGTGAAGGCCAGATAAAGAGCTTCACAGATAAGGAAAAGCTAAAGGAGTTCATCACCACCAAACCAGTATTATATGAAATGCTGAAAGGTATCCTTTAAGAAGAGGAAGAAGAAGAAAAAGATAAAGATACAAATTATGAACAACAAATACACATCTCTCAACAAGTAAATCTAAAAATCAAGTGAATAAATAATCTGATGAACAGAATAAACTGGTGAATATAATAGAATCAGGGGCATAGAAAGGGAGTGGACTGACTATTCTTGTGGGGGAAAGGGGTGTGGGGGATGCGGGAAGAGACTGGACAATAATTGTGCACCTATGGATGAGGACAGTGGGGGTGGGGGTGAGGGCAGAGGGTGGGGTGGGAACCGGGTTGAGGGTAGCTATGGGGGGAAAAAAGAGGAACAACTGTAATAATCTGAACAATAAAGATTTAATTTTTAAAAAAAGTGAACAATTCACCAGCATTACAAGAAATGCTAAAGGGATTGCTGTAATAAGAAGAAACAGAGAGAGAAAACTAGGCATAAAGAATTAAAGTGGCAATAAGTAAGTCCCTATCAATAATAACCCTAAATATAAATGAATTAAATGCTTCAATCAAAAGACATAGGGTAGCTGAATGGATGCAAAAACATGACCCAACTATATGCTGTCTACAAGAGACCCACCTCAAAACAAAAGACACACGTAAGCCGAAACCGGTTTGGCTCAGTGGATAGAGCATCGGCCTGCGGACTGAGGGGTCCCGGGTTCGATTCCGGTCAGGGGCATGTACCTGGGTTGCGGGCACATCCCCAGTGGGAGATGTGCAGGAGGCAGCTGATTCTGTCTCATCGATGTTTCTAGCTCTCTATCTCTCTCCCTTCCTCTCTGTAAAAAATCAATAAAATATTTAAAAAAAAAAAAAAGACACACATAAGATGAGAGTGAAGAGATGGGAAGAAATTTTCCATGCAAATGGAAAAGATACAAATCTGGAGTAGCAATACTTATATATAACAGAATAGACTTTAAAATGAAGGCCATCACAAGAGACAACAAAGGTCACTACATAATACTAAAGGGATTGATACAGTAAGTGAGTATAACCCTGGTAAACATATATGCACCCAATATAGGAGCACCTAAATGTATAAAAAACTTCTAGAGGACTTTAACAGAAAGACAACAATACGGTCATAGTAAGGGACTTTAACACCCTGCTGATTTCACTGGATAGATCTTCCAGACAAAATCTTAACAAGGAAACAGAGACTCTAAAGGACACACTGGATCAGATAGATTTAATTGACATCTATAGAACATTTCACCCCAAGGAAGCAGAATATGCATTGTTCTCAAGTGCATATGGATCATTTACAAAGATAGACCACATGTTAGGACACAAAACAAGTCTCTACAAGTTCAAGAAGATTGAAATCATATTAAGTTTCTTCTTAGATCACAGTGGAATAAAATTAGAAATCAACTACAGTAACACCCAAAAACATTCAAACATGTGGGGGCTAAATAGCTTGTTATTAAGCAATGAATGGTTACCAATGAGATTAAGAAAGAAATGAAAAACTTCCTGGAAACCAATGAAAATGAACACTTAACAACCCCAAATCCCTGGGATACAACAAAAGAAGTCCTGAGAGGGGAGTTCTTGGCTCTACCGGCATACCTCAAAAAAACAAAACAAAAAAACAAACAAAAAAAACTCACAAGAAAAATCAGCAATAAACTATTTAACCCTACAACTTGAAGAACTAGAAAGAGAACAAGAAAATTCCAGGGTAAGTAGGAGGAAGGAAATAATAGAGATTAGAGCACAAATAAACAACAGAGAGACAAATATATATACATATGTGTGTGTGTGTGTGTGTGTGTGTGTGTGTGTGTGTGTGTATATATATATATATATATATATATATATATATATATATATATATAACCAAGAGCTGGTTTTTTGAAAGGATAAACAAAATTAATAAACTGTTAGACTCATCATGAAACAGAGAGGATCCAAATAAAATCAGAAACAAAAGTGGAGAAATAACCACTGACACCACAGAAATACAAAAGATTGTAAGAAAATACTATGAACAACCATATGCCAACAAGCTGGACAATGGATGAAATGGACAAATCCCTAGAAAAATAGTTTCCCAAAACTGAATCAGGAGAAATCAGAAAACCTGAATAGGCCAGTAACAACTTATGAAATAGAAGCAGTAATCAAAAAACTCCCACCAAACAAAAGCCCAGGTCCAGAAAGCTTCCCAGGGGAGTTTTACTAAACATTCAAAAAAGAACTAACACCTGTACTCAATTATTTCAAAAAATCCAAGGAAGGAACACTTTCAAACTCTTTTTATGAGGCCAGCATTATCTTAATTCCAAAACCAGATAAAGACATTACAAAGAGAATTACAGGCCAGGATCCCTGATGGACATAGATGCTAAAATCCTCAACAAAATATTAGCAAATCGCATCCAACAATATATTAAAAAGATCATACACCATGACCAAATGGGATTTATTCCAGCAATGTGAGGCTGGTACAATATTCACAATTCAATAAATGTTATATATCATATAAATTGAAAGACAAAAATCACATGATCGTATCAATAGACTCAGAAAAAGCATTTGACAAAATCTAACACCCATTTTTTGATAAAAACTCCCAGCAAAATTGGAATAGACGGAGCATATCTCAACATGATAAAGGCCATATATGACAAACCTACAGCCAGCATCATACTCAGTGGGCTCCATTCCCAGTGTGGGGTGTGCAGAGGCAGCAGGTCAGTGATTCTTTCTCTCTCCTTCTCCCTCCCTCTCTGAAATCAAAATTATATGCTAAAATTTGAAAAGAAAAATATTGTGGAACCTGATCAATAACATCAACTGATAAGCATAGATCCAGAGACATGGAAGCATGCAGCAGACTGACTCAAGAATGGGGGTAAAAAGGGGAGTGGGTGGGAAGAGATTAACCAAAGAAATTATAAACATACTAGAGCCCCGGTCCACAAAAATTTGTGCACTCGGGGGGTGGGGTTGGGGTCCCTCAGCCCGGCCTGTGCCCTCTTGCAATCTAGGACCCCTCAGGGAATGACCACCTGCTGGCTTAGGCCCGTTCCCCAGGGGATTGGGCCTAAGTTGGCAGTCAGAAATCCCTCTGGCAGTCTGGGAGCCCTCGGGGGATGTCCACTTGGCAGCGGGAAGCAGGCCTAGCTTCAGTCGGACATCCTTAGCACTGCTGAGGAGGCGGGAGAGGCTCCCACCACCACCACTGTACTGGCTTGTGGCTGAGCAGAGATCCCCCTGTGGGAGCACACTGACCACCAGGGGGCAGCTCCTGCATTGAGCATCTGCCCCCTGGTGGTCAGTGTGTGTCATAGTGACCAGTGATTCCCAGTCGCTCTGCTGTTAGGGTCAATTTGCATATTACCCTTTTATTATATAAGATAGAGGCCTGGTGCATGGGTGGGGGCTGGCTGGTTTGCCCTGAAGGGTGTCCCGGATCAGGGTGGGGGTCCTGCTGGGGTGCCTGGCCAGCCTGGGTGAGTGGCTGAGGGCCATTTTCAGACTGACCACACCCCCTTCAGGGAGGGGCCTCCTGCTGGGGGGCCTGGCCAGCCTGGGTGAGTGGATGATGGCTGTTTGAAGGCTGGCCACAGCCCCTTCAGGGTGCGGGTCCCTGCTGGGGTTCCTGGCCAGCCAGGGTGAAGGGCTGATGGCTGTTTGCAAGCTGGCCAAGCCCCCCAGCGGGGACCCTTACCCCATGAGGGTGTGGCCATCGTGGGTGAGGGGATGATGGCTGTTTGCAGGCTGGCCACAGCCCCTTCATGGTTGGGGTCCCCGCTGGGGTGCCTGGCCAGCCCGGGGGAGGAGCTGATGGTTGTTTGCAGGTTGGCCACAGCCCCTTCAGCGTGGGGGTCCCGCCTGGGGTGTCTGGCCAGCCTGGGTGAGGGGCTGATGGCTGTTTGCAGGCTGGCCACATCCCCTTCAGTGTGGGGATCCCTGCTGGGGTGCCTGGCCAGCCCAGGGGAGGAGCTGATGGTTGTTTGCAGGTTGGCCACAGCCCCTTCAGCGTGGGGGTCCCGCCTGGGGTGTCTGGCCAGCCTGGGTGAGGGGCTGATGGCTGTTTGCAGGCTGGCCACATCCCCTTCAGTGTGGGGATCCCTGCTGGGGTGCCTGGCCAGCCTGGGTGAGGGGCTGATGGTTGTTTGCAGGTTGGCCACAGCCCCTTCAGCGTGGGGGTCCCGCCTGAGGTGTCTGGCCAGCCTTGGTGAGGGGCTGATGGCTGTTTGCAGGCTAGCCAAGCCACCCAGCACGGACCCTCACCCAGTGAGGGTGTGGCCATCCTGGGTGAGGGGCTGATGGCTGTTTGCAGGCTGGCCGTGGCCCCCAGCCACCCAAGCTCCCAGTGGAGGCTGGCTAGAAGCAGGTGTCTGGGATTTATTTAGCTTCTGTAATTGACACTTTGTTGCCTTTTGCGGAAGCCACAGCTGGCTAGAGCAGGTGGGAAGCTTGGCTTCCTCCATCGCTGGGGCAACCAAGCCTC
This sequence comes from Myotis myotis, assembly GCF_014108235.1. Classification (NCBI taxonomy): domain Eukaryota; kingdom Metazoa; phylum Chordata; class Mammalia; order Chiroptera; family Vespertilionidae; genus Myotis; species Myotis myotis. Next base: position 53,335,553 of record NW_023416315.1, read on the forward strand.
CTGCTTGCTCCAGCTCCGTGGCTGCCGGCCGCCATCTTGGTTGGGTTAATTTGCATATAGTCGCTCTGATTGGCTCGTGGGCATGGCTTTGGTGTAGCAAAGTTACGGTCAATTAGCATCTTTGTCTTTTATTAGTGTAGATATGCATAACCCATGGCCACAGAGGATAGTGTGGTGAAGGCAGGAATTAGGGAGGAGGTAGTCAATTGGGGGACAAAAGGGGACATCTATAATACTTTCAACAATAGGTTCTTTACCGAAAATTTTCCTGAAATGTAGCTTTTTTTAACTATATATGTGTGACTATATATTTCTTAGCTATGTATATGTGACTAAAGTCATATAAATGGAACCAAATGAATCTGGAGCCCAGCTCCTCACCATGAGGGAAAGCTTATCTCATATTTTAAAAAGGAAGCAAATATTTAGAAACAAGCAAAGAAAGGTGAAGTTTAGTAAGTCCTCACTTAACTTTTTTCTCATCACCATTGTAAGAAACAACTTTGAACCAAATGAGATTATTCTAGGATCTGCTATATGTGATTGGCCCATCTTCTATAATGTGTTCTTCCTTTCGTTATGTGGCAGTGTCTGTTATCAGAAATCAGGTGTTACAGAATTTTTGTGGGTTAGGAACACCCAATTTATAATTTTCTAATTATAGATAACTGTTCTATGTCCTAATTTCTCCTCTCTTCTTTTATCATCGGGTTGCATTTCACGTTCTTCAGTTTCCTAGCCAAGTTTTAGAGTTAAAAGTATATATAACCTCCCAACTTTCTTAATTATTGTCTCATTTATTTTCTTTATTAATCAGCACAAGTAAATAGTAATCAATGTGTTTGAGACTTAGAGTGTTTATTCACATTAAAGTCTTTAGGGGAAAAACCCCAGTTTCCTATTTGGCTGGGTTGTAGGATGCTTTGAGCAATGGAAAAAAAGAATGTTCTGGCAGAGGGGCTGCCTATTGAAAGGTCATTAAAATGTGGACGATATTTGATAGAGGTCATACATTTTTTTCATTTCTTCCATTGCATCTAGTAATCATTGTGTCTAAGCCAAAGTCTCAGCTGTCTTTCTATATGTACTTTTCTTGTATTTATGGATTTTGAGATAACCTTACATGGTAGTCATTTGTATTTTTTAGCCATATCCTGTTTTCTTATTCTGATCACACAGAAGGCTATGTGACTAATTCTATTCAATGTGTTATGACCAAAAATGATCTGTGTCACCTTATATCCTATGTCTGATTGCTAGTGTCAGGCCCTCCAGAGTTGTTGTGTTTTTTTTCTTTCTTCTGTCCAGACTAGTGATTGGCATTATTCAAAATGGTGGCTGCTCTGTCAACCTGAGGCCTGAGTGACTGCAATAAACAGGGCTTTCCTGTCTCCCTGAAATGGGCATATAGCATGAATGAAACATAAACCTTTTATGTTTTAAGCCACAGAAATGGGGGATTCTTGACGGAGCATAAAGTAGCCTATCCTGGCTGATACACCTTTGGAAACTGCCCATTGAAGGAACTTTTGCCATAGGCCTTTAAACATTTAATGATAATATCAGTAACTGATTGTATTGGTGTTTGTTTGTTTTTTAAATTCTCACCTGAGAATATGTCTTCATTGATTTTTTTAGAGAGAGAGGAAGGTGGGGAGATAGAAACATTGATGTGAGAGAGAAACATCAGTTGCTCCCTGCACATAACCTGACGGGATTGAACCCACAACCCATGTAGTATGTGGCCTGAGGGGTATGTTTTCAATGATATGAGAGAGAAGGGAGAGAGAGAAAGTTTGAAGTGAGAAAGAAACATTAAGATTGGTTGCCTCACATACAAGCCCCGACTGGTGATCAAACCCAAAACCTAGGTATGTGCCCTGACCAGAAATTGAACCCACAACCTTTTGGTGTATGGCATAACACTCCAACCAACTGAGACACACCTGGCCAGGACTCATTGTGTGTTAATTATGCCTTAAGCAATCTGGTAAATGCTTTATATCTCACTAAATTCTTGCATTTGTCCCATGAGAAAAGAGCTATGATGACATAGGAATTCACCCCATGATCTAGCTCATCTATTTTCGCTTCCTTGATGATCTTAGTAATTTTCATGGTTTCCATTTCATCATTTTTCACTGAATAGCAGATACTTTTTTTTAATTGTGTTTTTTAGGGGTTGGGGGAGAGACATAGACATCAATGTGCATAGACCGGGGGTGGAACCTGCCATCTGGGTATGTGCCCTGACCGGGACCCATCACCTTGTGTTGTATGGGACGATGCTCCAACTAAATGAGCCACACTGGCCAGGGCAAATATCAGATACTCTTGATTGTAAAATTTCCAGTTGTTTTATGTACCACCAAAATATAGTCAAACAATTTCAGTGCTAATGTTCACTTAAAATTTTTATTTCATCAGCAGCTTTATAACATATCCAGCATCTGACATATCTTACCATCTCTGCCAGATCTGTGGTAAATGGCACCATCTTTCATTTGGCAGTTATTTCCTGTCTGGTTTCTTGGCATCAACTTTTACTTCTACTATGGTCCGTTTTCAATATAACAACCATTTAAAAATTCTAAGTGGTTGGGTCACTTTCTTTAAAAAAATGTCTATTGAGATATAGTTCACATATTATATAGTTCATCCATTTAAAGTGTACTATTCAGTGGCTTTTTGTTTCAACTCTTTATTTTTTTATGATATACAAAATAAATCTATTACCAGATTGTAGATACAAAATAATTAGCTACTTATATGCAATAATCATGAATATTTCAAGAAAAATGATTTTAAATATAATAATGTTACATGCAATAAACATTAATATTTCAAGAAAAACGATTTTAAGTATCCTGTATAATAAAAAGCCAATATGCAAATCAACCAAATGGCAGAACGGCCTGTTGCTATGATGCTCGCTGACCACCATGGGGCAGATGCTCCCACAGGGGGAACACTGCTCAGCCAGAACCCCTGAGCCAGGCTCACAGCTAGTGAGTGCAGTGGAGTGGCGGGAGCCTCTCCCGCCTCTGCAGCAGTGTTAATGATGTCCTACAGGGAGCAGGCCTAAGCCGTCAGTCGGACATTCCCAGAGGGCTCCTAGACTGTGAGAGGGCTCAGGGTGGTCTGAGGGCCCCCCCTCTGAGTGTACAAATTTCATGCACTGGGCCTCTAGTAATGTTACATGCAATAAACATTAATATTTCAAGAAAAAACAATTTTAAATATAATATTACCAAAACTATACTAATATAGTGTAATATCACAAAAGTTGTATGAAATATTAAAAATCTGCAAATAACAGGATTACTTCTCTTATATTCTAAAATATGTTTTTTTCTTCTGTTTCTGTTTTGGTTCATCAGTTTATGTTGTTTATTATATCCCACAAATGAGTGAGATCATGTGATATTTATCTTTCTCCGAATGGCTTATTTCACTTAGCATAATGCCCTCCAGGTCGATTCATGTGTTGCAAATGGTAAGAGTTCCTTCTTTTAAACAACAGCAGCATAATATTCCATTGTGTAGATGTACCATAGTTTTCTAATCCACTCAACTACTGATGGGCACTTAGGCTTTTTCCAAATCTTAGCTATTGTAAATTGTGCTGCTATGAACATAGGGGTGCATATGCCCTTTCTGATTGTTGTTTCTGATTTCTTGGAATATATTCCTAGAAGTGGGTCAAATGGGAGTTTCATTTTTAATTTTTTTTGAGGAAGCTCCATACTGCTTTCCACAGTGGCTGCACCAGTCTGCATTCCCACCAGCAGTGCAAGAGGGTTCCTTTTTCTCCACATCTTTGTCAGCACTTGTCATTTGTTGATTGGTTGATGATAGCCATTCTGACAGATGTGAGATGGTACCTCATTGTCGTTTTGATTTGCATCTTTCTGGTGACTAGTGACTTTGAGCATGTTTTCATATGTCTCTTGGCCTTTTGTATGTCCTCTTTTGAAAAGTGCCTGTTTAGGTCCTTTGCCCATTTTTTTATTGGATTATCTTCCTTTTGTTATGTTGTATGAATTCTCCATAAATTTTGGAGATTAAATCCTTATCTGAGATAGCATTGGCAAATATGTTCTCCCATTCAGTCGGTTTTCTTGTTGTTTTGTTGATGGTTTCTTTTGCTGTGCGGAAGCTTTTTATTTTGATGTAGTCCCATCTGTTTATTTTCTCCTTAGTTTCCATTGCCCTAAGTTGTATTGGTAAAGATATTGCTATGACATATGTCTGATATTTTGCTGCCTACGGATTTTTCAAAGATTTTTATGGTTTCCTGTCTTACGTTTATGTCCTTTACCCATTTTGAGTTTATTTTTGTGTATGGTGTAAGTTGGTGGTCTAGTTTCCTTTTTTTGCATGTATCTGTCCAATTTTCCCAACACCATTTATTGAAGACATTATCTTGACTCCATTGTATGCTCTTGCCTCCTTTGTCAAATACTAATTGAGCATAATGGCTTGGGTCGATTTCTGGGTTCTCTGTTCGATTCAATTAGTCTACTGGTATATGTCTGTTTTTGTGCCAGTACCAGGCAGTTCTGAGAATAGTGGCTTTGTAATATAGCTTGATATCTGATATTGTGATCCCTCCAACTTTGTTCTTCTTTCTCAGGATTGCTGCAGCTATTCGGGGTCTTTTTTTATTCCAGGTGAATTTTTAGAGTTTGTTCTAGGTCTGTGAAATATTCCATTGGTATCTTAATGGGGATTGCATTGAATCTATAGATCGCTTTGGGTAGTATAAACATTTTAATGATGTTGATTTTACCAGTCCATGAACACAGTATATTCTTCCATTTGTTTATGTCTTCCTTATCTCTTTTTCAACATCCTATAGTTTTCCAAGTACAGGTCTTTTACCTCCTTAGTTAAGTTTATTCCTAGATATCTTTTTGTTGTTGTTGTAATGGTAAATGGGATTGATTTTTTAAATTTCTCTTTCTGTGAGTTCATTATTGGTGTATTAAAAAACCATAGATTTCTGGATGTTAATTTTGTATCCTGCTATATTGCCAAATTCATTTGTTAAGTCTAGTAGTTTTTTGGTGGATTTGGGGTTTTCTATGTACAATATCATGTCATCTGTGAATAATGACAGTTTTACTTCTTTTCCAATTTTGATGCCTTTTATTTCTTCTTGTCTGATTGCTATGGCTAGCACTTCCAGTACTATGTCGAACAGGAATGGTGAAAGTGGATATCTGTCTTGCTCCTGTTTTTAGGGGAAATGGTTTTAGTTTTTGCCCATTCAGTATGATGTTGGCTAATAACCTACCTCCCTCCTGCTTTCCAGCTCTATTTTTCTTTTTATCAACGTCTGACATATTATGTACTGTTTTTAAAAAGTGGTTTTCTTTCCACAACTAGAATGTATGCTCCATGAGTTCAGGAACTGGTTTAATTGCACTATATCTTCATTGCCTAGAACCCTGGCATATAACGCCACTCATTAAATATTTGTTGACTGAAGGAATTTAATATACAGTGATCTACTTTTACTTAAGTTCTAAATACTGTCTCAACGTTCTCACCTGCCTTATGCTACAGAGTGTATAAAGCATGTGGTTAGAATTCCTGATGATGAAATATTTCTTCCACTTCTCAGAGACACATAAATTATGCAGCATCTATGAGTAGTTCTACCACTTATTAGCTCTCTGACCTGGGCCAAGTTTGTTTTTTTGTTTAACTTCTGTTTCCTCATCTGTAAAATAAGGATAATAATAGTTCCCACCTCATTAGGTTGTTGGAAGGAGTTGAAAAAGTTTAATATATACAGTGTGTAAACAGTGCCTGGTATAAAATAAGCAGTATATATAAGATTGTTACAATAATTATGTTATAGTATCCCTATCACTTGTTATTAGAGTACCTGGGACAGGGAAAATAGAATTGGACGCCGGAGATATGTTATATTGATAGAGAAATTGGAAGACTTTGAAAATTGACAGTATGTTATTTTGGAAGGGAAAAATAAAGCAAATGAAATAGCCAGGTGATATATGTATGGGTAACATTGTATTTTTAAAGCATTCATACACCATGAAATGCTTTTCATAAAATATTATTCGTTATTTCAGGGTTTATTGAAAAGTACCTAAAACTAGTGAACATACGGTTTAACTCCCTCTCTTGAGAGTCTTAGTAGTACCATTCTAGGTACATTGGAGAGAAGGTAATTCATTACTTATACTGGATGCCTTAGAGCAGTGGTTCTCAACCTTCTAGCCCTTTAAATACAGTTCCTCATGTTGTGACCCAACCATAAAATTATTTTCGTTGCTACTTCATAACTGTAATGTTGCTACTGTTATGAATTGTAATGTAAATATCTGATAAGCAGGATGGTCTTAGGCGACCCCTGTGAAAGGGTCGTTCGACCCCCAAAGGGGTTGCAACCCAAAGGTTGAGAACCGCTGCCTTAGAGCAATTGGACTCCATTTTCTCATGGAACCCTAGTTGAGAAAGAATGAAAATATCTTGACTGAGGGTGGCTTCTGTTTCTCTGATCTCATCTGTACCCTGTTACTTCTCTAACCTCAGTTGAATTCTCTTGAATGTGATTCAATCAGTCTGCTCTGAGCTTTCCCAGAATATAGAGTTGGGTTTTTTTGTTTTTTTTAAAAAAATATATTTTATTGATTTTTCACAGAGAGGAAGGGAGAGAGACGGAGAGTTAGAAACATCGATGAGAGAGAAACATCGATCAGCTGCCTCCTGCACATCTCCTACTGGGGATATACCCGCAACCCAGGTACATGCCCTTGACCGGAATCGAACCTGGGACCCTTCAGTCCGCAGGCCGACGCTCTATCCACTGAGCCAAACCGGTTTCGGCCCAGAATATAGAGTTTTTAATATGTTCACGCAGCCAGCACCCATAAACTACCTGATTTTAGTGTACCTAGGTGCTAGGAATAAAACTGTGATCAATGTGATCAACTTCAAGGAGTTTACAGTCCTAACAGGCCATTATCCCCCAGTTAGTTACTTGTGAGAGTGTTTCCGCACAAATCTTTGATTTTAGTGTTGTGGGATGTGGTTCTGTGGAGTGGTGCCCAGAGTTTTAGAAAACTGAGAATAACTTGAGATAGGAGGTTACAATGCAAGAAAATTCTAGGGGTTTTACCAAAAGTCAGGAAACATGATATATTGTTAAGACGGGTAAAGATATGTGCTGTTGAAATCTGTAGGGCAAGCATGTCAAACTCAAAGGCTAACATGGGTAAAATAAACAAGGTTTAAGTTTATGTGGGCTGCAAAAAACAAAAGCTTCAATTTTCATAGAAATGTAGGTTTATTTCAATAGACACATACTGAATACAAAGGGCTGAAATAAATGAGTAGTCGATAACTTAAATTAATAGAACATTTTAATAAAATTAATATTTTTTCTTAAACATTAACTTACCAGACATTGAATAACTGCACAAATTAATAAGCATAATGCAAATAAACCTATTTTTCTTGTTTTCCGAAAGCGAAATATTTCCTGTTGCACACACCAAACAAGTCAGTCCAAGACTAATGACATGGCAATCAGCCGTGCTAAATATTCACTGCTAGTATTAGTGGAGAGAAATGGTGCACCTGCGCTTAAGGCATGTAAGGGAAATGAATGCAACACGATTATAGTAATCAGTCATTAGTGAACGTTGTAGTTTGTTATTAAAAATCCTATATAATAAAAGAGAAATTAGCGTACGGCCACTGCCCTTCCCATTGGCTAATCAGGGCGATATGCAAATTAACTGCCAGCCAAGATGGCGGCCGGCAGCCAGGCAGCTTGAAACTAACATGAGGCTTGCTTGCTTCAGTGACGGAGGACTCCAACGTTCCCCGCCTGCCTTGCCGGCCTCTGAGCTTGCAGTTTGAAACATTGTAACAAATATAGAAGCTAAACAAAACCCCAGAAACCTGCTTTCAGCCCGCCGGGATCTCAGAGCTGGAGCTGATACAGTGTTTCGATTATAGAACCCAAACAAACCAGATACTTGCTTTCAGCAGCAGAGGCCTCAGAGCTGGAGTCAGAGCTAAAGCTGGCCCAGAAAAAAAAAAAAAAAAAAAAGAATAAAAGGACAGGTTGGGAGCTTCAGTCACCCGCCAGCCTGAAAACAGCCCTCAGCCCCTCACCCAGACTGGCCAGGCACCCCAGTGGGGACCCCCACCCTGAAGGGTGTGTGACTAGCTGCAAACAGCCATCATCCACTTACCCAGGCTGGCCAGGCACCCTAGTGGGGACCCCCACCCTTTCCAGGACACCCTTCAGGGCAAACCAGCCGGCCCCCACCTGTGCACCAGGCCTCTACCTATATAGTTAAAGGGTAATATGCCTCCCAGCACCGGGATCGGCGGAGCCGAGAGGCCTCCCGGCACCGGGATCAGCGTGACAGGGGGCAGTGCCCAAACCCCCTGATCTCCCTGTGGTTCTGTGTGTGACGGTGTGGCGCCCCAACCCCCTGATCAGCCCTGCTCTGTGCCTGATAGGGGGGAGCTCCCCAACCCCCTGATTGCCCTGCGGCTCTGTGCATGACGGGGCGGTGCCCCAACTCCCCAATCGGCCCTGCTCTGATCCCGACCAGGGGCTGCACCTAGGGATTGGGCCTGCCCTCTGCCACCCGGGAGCAGGCCTAAGCCAGCAGGTCGTTATCTCCCGAGGGGTCCCAGACTGCGAGAGGGCACAGGCCGGGCTGAGGGACCCCTCCCCCCCTCCCCCCCGTGCACAAATTTTTGTGCACCGGGCCTCTAGTTATATATAATAGGATGTTGTAAAAATTAAGTTACGAAATTTTTATTAAAACGTTATATTGACTGGGCTGCAAAAATATTTGTTGTGGACCTCATGCAGCTCGCGGACCACGAGTTTGATATGCTTGCTGTAGGGTTTCACATGATAGACATCTATATTTTAATTCAATTTTGTTCCAACTCCAAAGACAGTCCTATTCCATTCAGTTATATGTATGTGACCAAAATAGATCTGCTTAAAATTAAGTTAATGTAGTGGATCATTTTATGGACCATTTAAAATAGTTTATTTGTGGTGCTGGTTTTTGTGTGTTTATGGTTTTCCCCCCCATAATCCCAGTAACTTTAGGGTTTAATCTGCTCTTAATTAGCCAGAAAAAAAATTTGGTCCTCTTATTCCATTTTAGATTAATTTCTAAGTTTAACTCAAAGTCTGCTTATTGATTTTATTAATACCACTTTCCTGTTTGTTTTGTTGTTAATCCCCACCCGAGAATATTTCTTTCCATTGATTTTTAGAGAGAAGAAGGGAGAAAGGGAGTGGGAAGAGAGAGAACCATCAATATGAAACACATCAATTTGCTTAGTGGTTAGAGCATAGGCCAGTGCACCAAAGGGTCATGGATTTGATTCTAAGTCAAGAGCATGTACCCCGGTTGTAGGTTCGATCCCTGGCCCCAGTCGGGGCACATGCAGGAGGCAACAGATCAATGTCTCTCTCTCTCTCTCTCTCTCTCTCTCTCTCTCTCTCTCTCTCCCTCCCTCCCTCCCTCTCTCTCCCTCTCCCCCCTCCCCCTCTCTCCCTCTCCCCCTCCCCCCCCCCCCTCTCCCCCCCTTCACTGTCTCTAAAAATCAATAGTAAGCCAAATCGGCTTGGCTCAGTGGTTGAGCATCGACCTCTGAACCAGGAGGTCACAATTTGATTCCCAGTCAGGGCACATACCCAGGTTGTGGGCTTGATCCCCAATGTGGGGCATGCAGGAGGCAGCCGATCAGTGGTTATCTCTCATCATTGATGTTTCTACCTCTCTCTCCCTCTCCTTTTCTCTCTGATATCAATAAAAATATCTTTAAAAAAAACACTATAAACAGCACTTACCTTTTTAGCAGGGGGCCAGGAATGTAGGAAAATTGAAAAGAGATTTTTGTTTATTCTGAATACTCACGTATTTGATTTTTTTATAGTTGAGAATATATTGTATTAGTGACCTGGTGCATGAAATTCATGCACATTAAAAGGTGATTAATTAGAGGAAATATTTTAATATTGCTATTTGCCCTTTCTCTATGATAGAAGTGTCAGAGATGAAAGAAAATTAGTAAAATGTATATGAAAATCTTCCTCCTGTTAGAGTCTGGGGCGCACCATGGGACCCACAGTCAAGTCCCCACCCACCCATGTGCGCCTCAAAATCGTGCGAGACCCAGACCCAACCGCCCCCACCTCCCATTGGGCTAGATCCAAACCCGGCTGATACCACCCTTGTCAAGCCCCGCCGGGCAGGGAGGCGCAGCCTCAGGTCCCCTGGCCCGGTGCCAGGGCGGGGGGTGTGGCCTGGGGTCCCGTAGCCCAGGCCAGGGCGGGAGTGCGCCTTGAGGTTCCCTGTCAAGCCCCATGGGGGCGGGGGTTTGGGGGCTGCAGCCTCAGGTCCCTGCTGATTGCTTGTTAAGGCTCGTGACGGGAACTTGGCCTCCGCTGTGGGCGCAGGCATCTTGTGTTACAGAAACCCCCGACTCTGCTGTGTGCGACGCCATCTTTGTGGCGGAGTGACGGTCAATTTGCATATTCCCGCTTTATTATATAGGATTACTAGTATAGAAAACATTTGTCAAATCCTATATAATAAAACCCTAATATGCAAATCAACCAAACTGCAGAACAACCAGCGGAATGACCGGTCACTATGACGTGCACTGCCCCCCAAGAGGGAGGCAGCCGGTGGTGGTGATCAGGGGGTGAGGCAGGCCAGCAGGTGGCGCCAGGCTGCCAGCCAAGGCAGGTGCCAGTGGGGGTCCCCCTGATTGCCCCGCATGCCGGTTGCCCCACAGAGGGAGGCAACTGGCTGTGGGGGGCGGTGCCAGGTCGCCAGCCAAGGTGGGTGTCAGAGGGGGCCCCACCTGTCGCCCCACATATTAGCCTTGATCGCCAGCCAGGCCTAGGGATCCTACCCTATATATTGGGAACAGTCTCTTAGATTTAAAAATTAAAACCTGGCAAGGCTACTCTAACACTGAAAAAAGAGGATGATGCAGCGATGACATGCATGGACTCTGGCTTGCACATTTTGTGGTCAGCCCTGATTCTGACACTTATAACTGTGTAACAAAGCCAATTACTTAATTTCTCTCTGCTTCAGTTTTTCCACCCATAAGATGAGGAAAATGGTACTACTGCCTCAGAAGGATCATGTTATATACTACTTTTTATAATCAGGGCAAAAAAATGTAGCTGCCCATATAACAGCAAGAAGCCTTTCACCTGTATGAAAAGTATAGTCACTGGTGCATGCAGCGTCCCGGACTGTAGGAGGGATGTCCCATCACTGCCAGTTTAGGCCTGATCCCCACAGCAATTGGACATCCCCTGAGGGTGCAGGCCAGGCTGAGGGACACCCTTCCACTCTCTGGAGCATGAATTTTGTGCACCAGGTCTCTCTCTCTCTCTCTCTCTCTCTCTCTCTCTCTCTCTCTCTCTATATATATATATATATATATATATATAAAAGCATAAGCAACTGTTACGACCAGAATGGCCCGTCAACCAGTTGCTATTACACACACTGTCCACCAGGGGGAAGATGATCAACTCAGGAGCTGCCTCCTGGTGGTCAGTGTGCTCCCACAGCCAACCTTCCTTCCCCTGGCCAGCAAACATTCTGTGCTTCCTCTCCATTCTTCCCCACCCCCAATCCCTCCCCCACTTTATTATATAGGATTACTATATAATAGTAGGCCTCATCCGGCAGCTCCCTACCGGCAGCCGGCAGCAGGCCCCCAGGCCCCAGCCAGCAGCCAGCAGGCCCTGACTGGCCCGGCCCCAATTGGGACGGGGCGAGACAGCCCTGATAGGCTCTGACCGCCTGCCAGGCCTAGGGACCCCACTCGTGCACAAATGATGTGCACTGGGCCTCTAGTGTTTAATAAAAGGGAAACACCACTATACTAAATAATCTTTAAGTTTTCTTTTTTTTTTTAATTAAATCTTTATTGTTCAGATTATTACATTTGTTCCTCTTTTTTCCCCCCCATAACTCCCCTCCTCCCAGTTCCCGCCCCACCCTCCGCCCTCACTCCCCACCCACTGTCCTCATCCATAGGTGCACGATTTTTGTCCAGTCTCTTCCCGCATCTCCCACACCCCTTTCCCCCCCAGGAATAGTCAGTCCATTCCCTTTCTATGTCCCTGATTCTATTATAATCACCAGTTCATTCTGTTCATCAGATTATTTATTCACTTGATTCTTAGATTCACTTGTTGATAGATGCATATTTGTTGTTCATAATTTGTATCTTTACCTTTTTCTTCCTCTTCCTCTTCTTAAAGGATACCTTTCAGCATTTCATATAATCCTGGTTTGGTGGTGATGAACTCCTTTAGCTTTTCCTTATCTGTGAAGCTCTTTATCTGACCTTCAATTCTGAATGATAGCTTTGCTGGATAAAGTAATCTTGGTTGTAGGTTCTTGGTATTCATCACTTTGAATATTTTTTGCCACTCCCTTCTGGCCTGCAAATTTTCTGTTGAGAAATCAGCTGACAGTCGTATGGGTATTCCCTTGTAGGTAACTGAGTTTCTTTCTCTTGCTGTTTTTAAGATTCTCTCTTTATCTTTTGCTCTTGGCATTTTAATTATGATGTGTCTTGGTGTGGTCCTCTTTGGATTCCTTTTGTTTGGGGTTCTCCGCGCTTCTTGGACCTGTAAGTCCATTTCTTTCACCAGGTGGGGGAAGTTTTCTGTCATTATTTCTTCAAATAGGTTTTCAATATCTTGCTCTCTCTCATCTTCTGGCACCCCTATAATTCTGATGTTGGTACGCTTGAAGCTGTCCCAGAGGCTCCTTACACTATCCTCGCATTTTTGGATTCTTTTTTCATTTTGCTTTTCCGGTTGGGTGTTTTTTGCTTCCTCGCATTTCAAATCATTGACTTGATTCTTGCGCTCCTCTGGTCTGCTGTCGGGAGTCTGTATAATATTCGTTATTTCAGTCCGTGTATGCTTACTTTCTAGTTGGTTCCCCAATATAACATCGAGGGTCTCATTAGTTTTCTTGTAGATCTCATTAAGTTTATCGGCGGCTTCTAAACAGTTCTTGAGAGACCTTAAAAGTGTGGTTCTGAACTCTATATCTTCCATTGACAATTTTGTCCTGTTTCTTTGTCTCCGCATTTTGTTATGCTTCCTTGGTGCACCCCCTAGTGGTCTTTGTGCGCAGTCTTATAGTTAAACCTTGATTGTTGTAGCTAATACCAGGGAGGGTTTGACCTCCAGGCCAAGTGGCTATGAGAATCAGCTGTGTCAGCAGTGAGAGAACTTCTGTCCTCTAGGGAGGTGCTAATCCAGCCTTTGCCTGAGGCTATCCGGCAAATGCCTCTGTGCAGGGCTTGGGCGGGGTGGGTCGGAGAGAGCAGTTATGGCGGCTCTCAGTCCTGTCCCCAGGGGCTCTGCCTCTCTGGGTCCCAGCACCCGCTGCAAACCTCGGAGAGAAAGCTGCACTCTCTCTGACCGAAGCCAGACAGTCCCGCTTCTCCCGTTTGAGTCTGGGTCCCTAAAGACTCGCCTGTATCTGGAGCTCAGAGTCTGCGACTCCCTCCCGATTGAAAACGCCAACCGCGCCCTACTCCGCCAGCCCGCTCCACGCACTCAGCACCTCAGAACTTGACTTCAGCACTGCGCCTCCTCTGAGTGTCCGTATGCGTTTCTCTTTCCTCCTAGTTGTAGGACTTCCACTCAGCCAGCGTTCCTGTGGTTCTGGGTGATGTCCGTTCCGTTTTTTAGTTTCACTTTTGAAGTAGTTGTTCAAGGCAGCAAACTCCGTTGTTAACCTATGCCGCCATCTTGGTTCTCCCAAAACTCCACCTCTCTTAAGTTTTCTAAACTCTAAATTTCAAGGGTACAGGCAGTTACTGCAATATTTTGATAGAAATCTTGAAGTAGCCGAAACCGGTTTGGCTCAGTGGATAGAGCGTCGGCCTGCGGACTGAAAGGTCCCAGGTTCGATTCCAGTCAAGGGCATGTACCTGGGTTGCAGGCACATCCCCGGTAGGAGATGTGCAGGAGGCAGCTGATCGATGTTTCTCTCTCATCGATGTTTCTAGCTCTCTATCTCTCTCCCTTCTTCTCTGTAAAAACTCAATAAAATATATATCAAAAAAAAAATTTTAAAAGAAAAAGAAATCTTGAAGTATTTCTAATTCCTTACCTAAATTATTTTTATTTAAATTGTTTTAAAAATGTTTTATAGGTGTGGAATATCAAACAAATGATTAAGTTGACACAGGAACATATAGAGGCGCTATTGGACAAATTTGGTGGGGAGCATAATCCACCATCAATATATCTGGAGGTAAGCTTTTGATTATTATATTTGTAGTAATTTTGAAAAGAAAAATAGTGCATGTATAAAAAGCATTTGTACTGATAATATTGGTTATCTTAGGTGATTGGATTAGAAATAATGGGAAAAGAGAATTAGTTTTGTCTTAGCTTCTTAATCTTGTTTCACTTGTTACAATAAATATGTAGTATTTTGTAATTTGAGAATGTCAAAATTAATAAAAAGTTGTATATGAACTCCAAAATTTTATTCTGTTAAAAAAAAGTTTAAAAAAAGAAAGATGATGATTCTGGAGGTCAGCAAACTAGTTGCCATGTTTAAAAATGGGGAGAATTTTGTAAAATATCTTTTTTCCAGAACAGATCTCCCCCAAATTGGTTTTTGCTTTCTTATAGGTAAAATTTATAATGTTTAAATATTAAATAGCTCAAAATTACTTAGCTTTACTGTTTAATAGTGCCTTGAGGCTTTTGTATCAAGCTTTGAGTATCATTGTAAATTTATTGAGTTAGTCATTCTTCTTAATCCAATGAGGTAGTAGTTACTATTCTAATCACAGATAAGCTTTCTTGGCATTAGTTTCCTTAGGTAAGTCACTCAGATTCCACAGCCAGCAAGCTGTTATGGAATCTAGGCAGTCAGGCTCCACAGCCTGTTCTGCTTACCACTACACTATTCTGCCTGTCCCTGTAAAAGCTGGCTCCACAGTAATTATTATCCGTACAGGGATATAACCCTAAATGACAAATGATCAGGTTACCGTTTGCCTGCAAGTGCCAGAGATTTTTAGTTATGGATCGACGGACTCCTAAACTAGATTTCTAATTTAGTAATCTAATCTAATTACTTTTTAAAGAGCAAGTTAAATCTCCAGTATTTAATGAGAAAGTTTGCATTTCTAAAATAAATTTGGGAGTTTGGAAATAACTGCTAATATACTGTTCTTTTCATATGTCTTATCCCAGAGCATACTGCCAGGTAATATTAGTGCTAGGAGTAGAATTCATACCTCTGAATGCTATCTGTTTCACTTGTATGTCTGAGGAGGACAAGAAAGGAGGACAAAATCATAAGAAGGCATATAGTCCTGGGGAAAATAGTAATTCATTGTTAGTCAGAATTAGACAACTTTAACCAGCAGTTTTTTTCTGTCCACCCTTTCTCTGTCTTGGGAGACATACACAGTAGGTCCTTGGGTTACGTCGGAGATCCGTTCCTATGGGGCAACGTAACATGATTTTTGCCATAAGTTGGAACCCACCTATATAAGCACCTACATCACTCACATGGAGCACATACACAGCAGTAATAAAGTGAAACAGTAAAAAAAAATTTAAGAGAAAGATAACAATTCCTGACCTTTACTTGTGGTAAATAAATAATAAAAAACATAAAGCACATATGTACATATGTCAAAATGATGGAACTTTTTTTTTATATATAAATACTGCAAATGGGAGATGGTGACATAACCACGAAACGACATACGTGTAACTCAATGACTGCTTGTATATATAAAAGGCTAATATGCTTAAATGTCCATCTGACCAGTAGCTATGACGTGCACTGCCCACCACGGGGCAGACGCTCAATGCAGGAGCTGCCAAGCTGCAGTGACTTGGCTACAGTGGTTCTCGGGTGACACACCCCGAAACCAGAGAGGAGGGAGCCTGATTCCTCGTGGGCCCATGCAATTCCACCTTTGGCCGTGGGTTATGTTATTTCTGGGGCACTGTCATCCCCGAATCTGGTTTACTGCACACTTGTGTTTGCATTCCAAACCCTGTACGACAGCAATTTTGCAGAGTGCCCTCTTACACTCCGGGACCCCTCGGAGGATGTCAGAGAGCTGGTTTCGGCCTGATCCCTGCAGGCCAGGCCGAGGGAGCCCACCTGCCGGAGGGACCCTGCTCATTCCACAGACACCCTTTGCGCCACACACCACCCCATGTGCGTCCAGCCAGGGAGAGACCTTGGGAGGTTGGCTCCAGGGCGTGTCCAACCCATCTCACCCAGTCCCACCCCACCGGCCACCTTCTAATTAATTTCCTTTCGATGTGCATGAATCTGTGCACCGGGTCACTAGTAAACATATAAATTAGTTAAAACATTGAACTTACTACCATTTGATATATTATGAAGAGAGGAGCCTGGTTGGAGATGACAGTATTCTTCCAGAGGAAAATTGACTCAGGGAAAAGACCTATGTGTACTGATATTTGAAGGCCCTTTAGTGAAAAACCAGGTCTACTGATTACCCACTGAGACCCACCATTATATCCTTTCTGCCTCTATGAATTTGACTACACTAGGAACCTCATATAAAGTGGAATTATAAAATATTTGTTCCTTTGTGACTACCTTATGTCACTTACCATAATGTCTTCCAGGTTCATTCATGTTTATTATATGCAAAAAATTTTTTCTATTTAATATTGAATAATATTCTATTGTATGTATACAGGGTGAAGCTATATCTTGTGGTTTTGATTTGCATTTCCCTGATAACTAATGATGTTGAGCATCTCTTCCTGTGGTTATTGGCCATTTGTATTTTTTTCTGTGGAGAAACGACTATTCAAATCTTGGCGCATTTTTTTAATTGGGTTGTTTGTGTTGTTGAGTTGTAGGAGTTCTGTATATATTCTGAATATATGTCCTGAATATCAATCCTAATCAGATAGATAATTTGCAAATATGTTCTTCCATTCTGTGGGTTCCCACTTCACTCTGTTGATAGTGTCCTTTGATACTCAAAAGTTTTTTTGTTTTTGTTTTTAATGAATCTAACATCTGTTTTTCCTCTTGTTGCCTATGCCTTTGGTGTCATCCAAGAAAACATTGCCAAATTCAATGTCATAACGCTTTTCCCTATGTTTTCTTCTAGGAGTTTTATAGTTTTAGTTCTTATGTTTAGGTCTTTGATCCATTTTGAGTTAATTTGTATTTGTGATGTAAGGTAAGGTCCAGCTTTTGCATTTCGTATCCAGTTTTCCCAGTACCAATTGTTGAAAGTCCTTTCTCATTGAATGGAAATTTTGATAAGTGTGCTTGTCAAGACATTTTACCATATATGTGAGAATTTATTTCTGGGCTCTCTACTCCATTGGTCTATATGTCTGACTTTATGCCATGTACCACACTGATTTGATTACTATAATAAAAGCTAAGTTTTGACATCAGGAAATATGAGACCTCTAACTTTGTTCTTTCTCAAGATTGTTTTGGCTGTTTGGGATCCCTTGAAATTCCATATGAATTTTAGGATGGATTTTTCTATTTCTGCAAACACACTGGGATTTTGATAGGGATTGCATGAATCTATAGATTGCTTTAGATAGTATTGACATCTTGAGTCTTTTTTTGTTTTAAGTATGTTTTTATTGATTTCAGAGAGAGGAAGGGAGATAGAAACATCGATGAGAGAGAAACATCAATCGGCTGCCTCCTGCACACTCCCCACCGGGGATTGAACCCACAACCCGAGCATGTGCCCTGACCAGGAATTGAACCAGCAACCCCTTGATTCATAGGTCAACACTCAACCACTGAGCACCACCGGCTGGCAAGAGTCTTTAACTCTTAAATATGAATGGATATCTAATAATAAACAGAAATGTGAAGAAAGCTTTTTAACAAATATAACAACAGAAATGGTGAAAATATGTGCAGACAGCAAAAGAAAATTATAATTAACATCAGAGATATGAGAAGACATACTAATCTGTTCTTGTTTCATGGCTGTACTAAAGAAGCAAAAGTAGCCCTGGCCAATGTGGCTTGGTTGGTTGGAGCACCATCCCATGCACCAAAAGTTCTCAGGTTTGATTGCCTGTCAGGGCATATAACCTAGGTTGCAGGTTCACTCCCAGGAACAGGGCACATACAATAGGCAACCGATATCTATCTACCTATCTCCCTCCCTCTCCCTCTCTCCCTCCCTCCCTCCCTCCCTCCCTCTTTCCCTCCTTCCTTCCCCCTTTCCCTCCCTTCTCTCTAAAATAAAAATAGGAAAAAAACCACACACACAAGAAAACATACCCTTGGGTAAGGATTTTTAAAAAGCAGCAAAAGTAATAGAAAATCAATTGACCATAAATGCAAGGCTTTATTTCTGGACTCTAATTCTGTTGTGTTGTTCTATATGTGTATCCTTACTCCAGTACTACGTTGGCTTTGATCTTCAGAGTAAATTTGAAGGTGTTGCTATTTTCTAAGTGAATTAAAAGTGGGGGGCAGGGATGAAGTTAGGAGCCAGAGAAGCATGGGAAAGGTTGGAATAAGTATTGGGAAGAATTTAATAGGATGTTAAAAATAAGTAACATTTTTCAGGCAATAGTATGCAGGACTAAGTTCCGTGAATTAATAATGGAACTAATTGGCCTAGTTTCATTATTTTTTCAATCAATATGTAGTAACCTGAGAGGAAGAATGGAATAATTGAGTGGTAGGAATTTCCCAAGATTAGTATTTAACAAGCAAGTTAGTAAAACAATGAGAATTAGCCATAGAATCTAAGATGTTACCAGTGGCATTGTTGAAATGAGTCACTATTACTTAAAAGAAGTAAGACAACAAACCAAATCTGAGAAACTTTAAGGGATTAATATTGACCATGAACACATTAATGTGGTAGTGAGATGGAAGCTTAAAAAGGTGGGATAAGTGTGTGTGCATAGTGGTATGGGAGGTTATAAACAGATCTTGACATCATTTGGAACTCTTGTAAAGAACGATATAGTATAGTTCTGGATCTTGAAGGTAATGTGGAAATAAATGCCTTTACAGATTCAAGGTATAAAGAACTTTAAGGCAAGAGTATTAAAAGAGAACTAGGTGTACTATGGTAAATAATGGCGGATTTTATAATCAAAGAAAACACAATAATTTCAAGAGAAACATCAAAAGTGTTTTATTCAAAGTAATGTCCATCGCTAGCTACACATTTCCCCCATCTTTCAGGTAATTTGTGGATATCGTCCCAATAGAACTTTTCTTGTTTTGAGGCAAACCATTCAGAAACCCAATTTTCCACTTCTTCATATGTTTTGAAGTGCTCAGAAAGTGAGTGTGTGCCATCAATCGGAACAGGTGGTAATCTGAAGGAGCAAGGTCTGGTGAATATAGCGGGTGGGTTAATACTTCCCAGGCAAGATCTTTTAACGTGTCTTTAACTGGTTTTGAATTGTGTGATGGTACGTCATCATGAAGCAAAATTACTTTGCCGTGTCTTCTGGCACATTCTGGTCATTTCATGATCAAAGCGTGGTTCAAATTGATTATTTGTTGTCGGTAGCAATCAGTATTAACGGTTTCACCTGGTTCTAGAAGCTAATAATACACCACAACTTCCTGATCCCACCAAATGCAGAGCATTGTCTTCTTTCCGAAGCGATTTGGCCTCGCAGTCGATGTTGATGGTTGACTTGGATCAACCCATTTGTGCATTTGGGATTCTCAAAATAAATCCACTTTTCATCACCAGTCACAATTCGATGCAAAAAAAGACTTTCTTTCGTGCTGTTGAAGCAACATTTTACTGATGACTTTTCGGTTTTCCATTTGTCTTTTGTTCAGTTGATGTGGCACCCATTTTCCTTCCTTTAAAATCTTTCCCATTGTTTGTAAATGATCGTAAATTGTTAGTTGAACGTTTAGTCTTTCTGCAAGTTGTTTTTGAGTTTGACACGCATCTTTATCCAATAATGCTTGTAATTGTTGGTCTTCAAACTTTTTCGTTTGACCTGGATGTTCTTTGTCTTTCACATAGAAATCATCACTTTTAAAGCGTTTAAACCAGTGTTCACAAGTGTCTTGAGATGGAGCATGTTCACCATAAGCTTCCCAAAGTATACGATAACTTTTTCTTCAAAATAAAGTAATGAATTAAAACTTCCCGCAAATGCTCTTTTTTTGGCAAGAAATTTGACATTTTTAAGCGTAAAAATATCTATGATGTTAACACCTTCAGCAAATTTGACATATGAAGTTTTTTTTTGTTTTTTTTAAAATATATTTTACTGATTTTTTACAGAGAGGAAGGGAGAGAGATAGAGAGTTAGAAACATCGATGAGAGAGAAACATCGATCAGCTGCCTCCTGTACATCCCCTACTGGGGATGTGCCCGCAACCCAGGTACATGCCCCTGACCGGAATCGAACCTGGGACCTTTCAGTCCGCAGGCCGACGCTCTATCCACTGAGCCAAACCGGTTTCGGCAACATATGAAGTTTTAAAGCTTGTTGTCAATACAATAAAATAGCACACATATCAAATCACATATATATCAACATATGTGTAACTCCATCTATTGAAAAAAATCCGCATTATTAACTGGTACACCTAGTAATCAATATCCACACTGAATGCAGCCAGGATAGTAGGGTGAAATGAACCAAGCCAGGTACAAAACACGGTAGGCAAGTGCCGTGGTAGATTGCAGCTGTAACAATGGAGAGAGGTAGAATAAGTAAATGTTTTGTACTTAAGAAAAAGTGGAGGGCCTGGCCCATGTAGCTCAGTGGTTGAGTGTTGATTCTTGGTCAGTTCACATGCCTGGATTGTGGGCTCAATCACCTATGGAGGGGCGGGTGTGCAGGAGGCAGCTGATCAGTGGTTTTCTCTCATCATTGATGTTTCTGTCTCCCTCTCCCTTCCTCTCTCTGAAATCGATAAAAACAAAAGAAAGAAAGGAAGAGGTACTGATAAGTGCAGTGAAATAATAGTTTGTAATCCACAATTGAGGGAATAGTGTATTTTCAAAAATTAAGAAAAACATTTTGATAAATAATATTCAGAAGTTTTATTGTTTACATGTGTTTCTTTTCCTAAGGCTAACTTTGTGTAGTGAATGTGCTGTCCAATAAATAAGAATATTTGATCTATGCAAGGAGGAACTTTTGCCTCTCTGACTGCATGTTTACAATCTTCAAAGGGTAGGAAATGCATTGGTCTTTATTTTTGTGATCTGAGCCCAAACAGTGCCAAGCACATGTATGCTCAATATGTATTTACTGAAGGCTCAATAAAGTGGAGCATATTGAAAGAGCTGCTCGTAAATAATTAGCACTTGGAACTGAAATTTATATAGTACTACAGATAAGAAAATTTTTAATCAATTTGGTTCTTATGCCCTGGAATGCTA
This sequence comes from Myotis myotis, assembly GCF_014108235.1. Taxonomy (NCBI): domain Eukaryota; kingdom Metazoa; phylum Chordata; class Mammalia; order Chiroptera; family Vespertilionidae; genus Myotis; species Myotis myotis. Next base: position 53,357,025 of record NW_023416315.1, read on the forward strand.
TGAAATATTTCAAGGTCAGGGTAGGGCCCCTAGTAAGCTGTAATGAAGGCTATTTACCTCAGTAGATCATTTTAGTATTTTATTTTCTTTTTTCCCCCCCAAAATAGAAGGTAAGATCTAGCATACCAGGTGCGGTGGCCTTTTCTGAAATGAAAATGTTGCTTCATTCTCTTGTACCTTTGATAATTCTTCCTTCCTTGTAGAAGGAAGTTCAGGCTTCGTAACATGGTATCTTCTATAATAATAAAAGCATAATATGCTAATTACACTGGACAGCCAAACAACCTTCCAGATGAAGCCTCAGCAGCGGGGGCCAAGGCAGAGGTGGTTAGGGGTGATCAGGCAGACAAGCAGTTAGGGGCAATCAGGCAGGCAGGCAGAGGGGTTAGGGGCAATCAGGCAGGCAGGTGAGTGGTTAAGGGGATAAGGCAGGCAGGCAGAGGCAGTTAGGGGGATAAGGCAGAAAGGCAGAGGTGGTTAGGGTCGATCAGGCAGGCAGGCAGAGTGGTTAGGGGTGATCAGGCAGGCAGAGGCGGTTAGGGGCGATCAGGCAGGCAGGAGAGGGGTTAGAGGCAATCAGGCAGGCTAGCGAGTAGTTAGGGGCAATCAGGCAGGCTAACGAGTAGTTAGGGGCGATCAGGCAGGCAGGCAAGTGGTTAGGGGTGATCAGGCAGGCAGGCCAGCAGTTAGGAGCCAGCGGTCCCAGATTGCGAGAGGGATGTCCGACCCGTGCGGGATTGGGCCTAAACTGGCAGTCAGACATCCCCTGAGGGGTCTCGGATTGCAAGAGGGTGCAGGCCGGGCTGAGGGACACCCCCCTCCCCCGCACAAATTTTGTGCACCAGGCCTCTAGTATAATAAAAGGCCAATATGCAAATCGACTGAACGGCAGAACGACCAGTCGCTATGATGCGCACTGACCACGAGGGACCAGACACTCAACGCAGGAGCTGTCCCTGGTGGTCAGTGCATCACTTAGCCAGAAGCCAGGCTCACGGGTGGTGAGAGCAATGGCGGTGGCAGGAGCCTCTCCTGCTTCCACGGCAGCGCTAAGGATGTCCAACTGATGGCTTAGGCCCACTCCCCATGGGAAGGAGTCCTAAGCCATCAGTCAGACATCCCCGCAGGGCTCCCAGACTGTGAGAGGGCACAGGCCGGGCTGAGGGACACCTCCTTCCCCGAGTGCACGAATCTTGTGCACCAGGCCTCTAATACACACACACACACTCTCTCTCTCTCTCTCTCTCTCTCTCTCTCTAATCTGGTCCCTTACCCACATTTTCAGTCTTAAAGTTTGTTTTCCTAGTCTTCAGTTAAATGCCACAAATATATATTGATCCCTTACTGTGTCCCACCTATGACATTCAGCTATACTAGTTTATAGTTTTTCCTCTGTGTCTTAAAATTTTCTGCCTCCTTACTTTATTACACAATTTATCCTGTACTCAGTCCTCTCTTCTCCCCACTTACTTCATCCAAATAAATGCTAGCCTTTTAAGACCCCCCTCCTTTCTCATTCTTGTATCAAGAATGTTCTTTGTTTATTTCTCACATATAGTACCAATACAAATAAAAATATATTCATCTGCTTCTCAGCAGCCCAATAATGAACTCCTTGAGAGCTGTGAATTGTCATTTCTAAACCTTTATTTTCCCTGTAGCCTTTGATAAATGGTTATAGTACTGCATCTTTAAGGGAGAAATGGTAAACCATAGTATGGGATGATTACAACTGCCTTAAAGAACTATGGACATGTATATGTCACAATTCATTCCATCTCTTTACTTTCAATATCATTCTGTTTTCAAGATTCTTCTTACTTTTAGAATATGGTATATGTGGTAATTTGATCTGATAGTCTTAGTCAGAACGGACAGTGGTCCCAGAATTTCTTGACTGCAGTGTGTAAGCCACCTTTTCAAATAAAATTTTATTCTCTAAGCAGTATTTGATGAGGAAAGAGGTCATCAGAGATCCATAGTGAGAAGAATAAAGAATTTTAATTGATAGCTATTTCAGAAGGAAGACAGCAGTTATACATCTTCTAAGATTTTGGTGGTAGTGGTGAGATCTGGCACTGTGTACCTGAGTCTTATTTTTTTGACAAATCTAATACCTCATCTCCTTTTCAACTTGTTTGTCTGTTCTTAGAGCAGGGGGAGAGGAGTGTGAAACTTTGTGCCAACAGATTTTTTTTGAGGGGGGAAACAATTTTAATGAAGAGGGTACTTATCCTTGATGTAGTATAGTATTTTATACTATCTTTTATTAATACTCATAGATATTATAGACATCTCTTTTATATGTGTTTGTCAGTTTCTCATTGTAATATAATGTAGTATTTTATAACAAAAGATATATCAATTTAAAGGTAAAAGTAGTCATTTACAGTACTTCCAGTGCTTATTTTGAAACTTATAACTTAAAACCCTGTAAGCTAAATTATAAAGAGATTATAATCGAGGACTTAAATTTTATGTTTTCTATTGTTACTGTCAGGAAGAGTTCCAGATTCACTATAAATCTACTTTATTTTATAGGCCTATGAAGAATACACCAGCAAGCTAGATGCCCTCCAACAAAGAGAACAACAGTTATTGGAATCCCTGGGGAATGGAACTGATTTTTCTGTTTCTAGCTCTGCATCAACGGACACCGTTACATCTTCTTCCTCTTCTAGCCTTTCAGTGCTACCTTCATCTCTTTCAGTTTTTCAAAATCCCACAGATGTGTCACGGAGCAACCCTAAGTCACCACAAAAACCTATTGTTAGAGTCTTCCTGCCCAACAAACAGAGGACAGTGGTGAGTCAACTTTTAATATCATCATTGCCTTTTCTTAGTATTTTTCAGAAAGACCACTTGTTGAAAATGAAATATATCATCACTTTATAGTCAGTGGTCTTACAAATTGAAGCATTTTAAACAAGGGAGGAAAAGACAATTATTTGGTGCCAAAGTCTGTGTTCTTTAACTCTAACAAATAGTATTGTTTTTAGTGTCAGATTTGACACTTAATCTTACCTCCCAAACTTGAACCATGCTCAAGTTTAAGTACTAGTTCAGAATCAATCAGAATTTTAAGACTAGTGCTTGCTTGTTGTCTAACATCTATCAGGTAAGATTCATTCTTCACCCTTGAGAATTCTCTATTTGGATTTATTTTTCCTCTTGTTTATATAACTTTTGATTATTGATCATTGGTATCACCGTTAGAGTAGAGTACTCTGTAAGTAGCATTTAGAACAGAGAAATCTGCAGAATTATTTTGGATGGTCTGTAATCCTCAAGTGCAACGAGTACTGTCAGTAGATTTAGTAAATAATGCACCCTTATACATCGTTACTTTTTATAATGCATATTGCTTTTTATATTAACAAAAACCATTTTCTTTCCAAAAACGTCAAAGTAGTTTTTAATTATTTTTCTCAGGCAGCATCATTGGTAATGCTTATTCTTAATGGAAAAAGTTTGCTCACCTGTGCTATAGTGACCTCCAGTGGGGTCAGTTTTTCACCATGTCCAACAAAGGGATTTGAAGATTCATGTGTGGGAACATAAGACTAGGCCTTATGACACAGACATGGTTGGAATTTAGATCTTTACCTAAAGCTGAGCCTTGAAGAGCTTTACCTTCAACAAAAGGGTGAACTGGAAGGAAATTTATTCACCAGCATATATAAATAACAGTGAAACTTATCTGCCTTTGCCAGGGTTCCAGATAAGAGTACCCTGTATACTCTTAACTATAAACCTAGTCTCATCAAAGTGTGGATTTCCCTGCACCCAAGAAATTAATGTAACAACTGGTACTAGAGGGGTAATAGCATTCAGGGACAGGGCAAAAGTAAATGGAAACCCTCTCTGGCCCATTCAGGTCCCTGAATTCACAGAGAGAATGCCCTTGTGACACGCTCAAAATCCTAATTTATAAAATATATAAGGAAACTGTCTACCGTTCATGAGTTAGAAGATTTAGAAACAGCTAAATTAGACTCCTAAGAAGGAATAAAACAGAACTTCCAGGTGGTCTTCAAATTTTAAAAAGAAGGAAATCCTACCTTTTACAACAGCATGGATGGACCTGGGGAATATTATGTTAAGAGAAATAATCCAGACAGAGAAAGACAAATACCATGCGATTTCACTTATATGTGGAATCTAATGAATAAAATAAACTAACAAATAAAATAGAAATAGATCCATAAATACAGAGAACAGACTGACAGAGTTGGGGGGCTGGGTGAAAAAAAAATCCTCATAGACATAGACAGTACTATGGTGATTGCCAGAGAAGAAGGGGCGGGGGGGAGGTAGAAGAAGGTAAAGGGGGAATAAATTGGTGATAGAAGGAGATTTGACTTGGAGTGGTGAACACAGAATACAATATACAGATAATGTATTATAGAATTGTACACCTGAAACCTATATAATCTTATTAACCAACTAGAGGCCCAGTGCACGAATTTGTGCACCAGTGGGGTCCCTCAGCCTGGCCTGTGGGATCAGGCCAAAACCAGCTGACATCCCCTGAGGGGTCCCGGATTACGAGAGGATGCAGGCCAAGCTGAGGGACCCCACTGGTGCATGATCAGGGCCTGGGAGGGATGTGGGAGGTTGGCCAGCTGGGGAGGGCCCGCAGGAGGACTCCAGGGCATATCCAGCCTGTCTCGCTCAGTCCTGTTCAGCTGGATCCCAGCACCAAGCTAACCTACCCACCAACTGTTTGCCCCCTGGTTGTCAGTGCACATCATAGCAAGCATTTGAGCAGCCTTAGCATATCATTAGCATATTATGCTTTGATTGAACAGATGACCAGACAACCGGACACTTAGCATATTAGGCTTTTATTATATACGATATCAACCCAATAAATTCAACGAAGGAAAGAAAGAAGGAAGGAAGGAAGGAAGGTCAGTGGATGACAGTTATCATCTATGAAGTATTCTTGCTAAGAATGGTTACAAGTTAAATTTCAAGTTTCTGCACCTTCCATTTTACAAGAAACACGCAGATAAGCACCATGAGGAAACAAGAGAAATGTGGACGTCCTCTAAGATAAACTGCCTCATTGTGTTGGAGATTAAAAGGTTGGGGATTTCTTTGGCTGGTGTGCCTCAGTTGTTGGGAGCATCGTCCCATGCACCAGAAGGTCGCAGATTCGATTCCCTGTCAGGGCACATACCTAGGTTGCTTGTTCAATCCCTAGTCAGGGCCATGTATGGGAGGCAACTAATCAATGTATCTCTCACATAGATGTCTCTCTCTCTCTCTCTCTCTCTCTCTCTCTCTCTCTCTCTCTCTCTCTCTCCCTCTCTCCCTCTCTCCCTCTCTCCCTCCCTCCCTCCCTCCCTCCCTCCCTCCCTCCCTCTCTCTCCCCTCTCCCCCCTCTCTCCCTCTCTCCCACTCTCCCCTGTCTCCTCTCTTCTTCTCTCTCTCCACTCTCTCTCCTCTTCTCCTTCTCTCCACCTTCATCCTTCTTTGGAATCAATAAAATAAAATAAAAAAGTTGTGGATTATTCTACATTAAAAAAGACTAAAGAGACATAACAACTAAATACAGTGTGTGATCCTAGTTATAGATTAGGATGGGGAGAGCTGTAAAAAACATTCTTGAGACTTGGAAAGTTTTTAATGTTGACTGAACACTAGATGTTATAGAATTGCTAATTTTTTTAAAAATATATTTTATTGGTTTTTTACAGAGAGGAAGGGAGAGAGATAGAGCGTTAGAAACATTGAAGAGAGAGAAAGATCCATCAGCTGCCTCCTGCACACCCCCCACTGGGGATGTGCCCGCAACCAACGTACATGCCCTTGACCGGAATCAAACCTGGGAACCTTCAGTCCCCAGGCCAATGCTCTATCCCAGGGGTCCTCAAACTACGGCTCGCGGGCCATATGCAAATACAAATACTGTATTTGTTTCCATTTTGTTTTTTTTACTTCAAAATAAGATATGTGCAGTGTGCATAGGAATTTGTTCATAGTTGTTGTTTTTTTAAACTATAGTCCAGCCCTCCAACGGTCTGAGGGACAGTGAACTGGCCCCCTGTTTAAAAAGTTTGAGGACCCCTGCTCTATCCACTGAGCCAAACCAGTTCGGCTAGAATTATTAATTTTTAAAGTGTGGTGATATACAGGAGAATGTTTTTATTCTTGGGAAATACATGTGTAAATATTTAAGGGTGCATTATAATCATGCCTACAACTTTCTCCCCCTCTTTTTTGAAATACAACTTAAGTGTAAAAATCTCAAGTGTGTACAATTCAATGACTTTCTACAAATGTAACTGCCATGCAAATTATGATATAGAACATGCCAGACCAGTGTAGCTCAGTGGTTGAGCATAGACCTATGAATGAGGAGGTCATGGTTCAATTCCCAATCTGGGAACATGCCCAGGTTGCGGGCTCAATCCCCAATAGAGGATAGGCAGGAGACCACCGATCAATGATTCGCTCTCATCATTGATGTTTCTATTTCTCCCTCTCCCTTCTTCTCTGAAATCAATAAAAATACCCTTTTTTTAAAAAGATACAGAACATTTCTAGTGTTTGAGAGTATTCTCCCACCTCCTCCCTCCAACTTCAGTTCAGGACCCACACTCAAGAGTAACCACTATTCTGACTTCTCAATCAATTTGGAACTTATTGTCAAATGATATGATGGAAAACAAAATGTGGGGAGAGAGAGAAAAAAAATGAAAAAATTATTTTTAATCTAAGTAGAAGAATTCCTTCTAATAGAGTTAGAAGAATTCAAACAACATAGAATAAAAGAAAACTGGAAAGTTGAAAAGAAACAGTTGTCTTTAGGAAAAAAATACTATTGAATGTATTGATGCTGATTAGAGGAAATAGCAGTATAACATCTATATATATAAAAGGCTAAGCGACTCTCTGACCAGTAGCTATGACACACAATGACCACCAGAGGGGAAGACACTCTGACCGATAGGTATGACGCACACTGACCACCAGGGGGCAGACGTTCAATGCAGGAGCTGCCAAGCTGCGGTGACTTGGCAGCAGCGGTTCTTGGGTGATGCACCCGGATCCAGAGAGGAGGAAGCCTGATTCTGGGGTGCATCACCCGAGAACCGCCCTTTTACAATCCAGGACCCCTCGGGGGATGTTGGAGAGCCGGTTTTGGCTTGATCCCCGCAGGCCAGGTCAAAGGACCCGACCTGCCGAGGGACTCCACTCACTCCACATACAACCTCCAAGCCGCAGCACCGCCCCAGGTGCGGCAGGAGAGAGGGACTGCTGGAGGTTGGCTCCAGGGCATGTCCGGCCCATCTCGCCCAGTCCTACCCTGCAGGCCACCTTCTAATTAATTTCCTTTCAATGTGCACAAATCCATGCACTGGGGCACTAGTTTTAAATTAAATCTCAACATATTAAAAAAAGACAAATGGAATAAAAAACATCTCAACATGTCAAGATCATTATAGCTTACCACAGAGCTGTGTTAAAATGCTTTATGAAAATTATAATATTTATTTTCAAAATTTCAATGGATGAGGTAAAAAGTTGATAAAACCCAACTGAATGAAGGAAAATATAAAGAAAAGTTAAGTACATGAAGAAGGGAATGAACAATTTCATTATGTGTCTCAAAAAGAGTTTCAGTAAGTGAGAATAGAAATAAAGGATTAGAGCAAAATTTAAAGAAATGATGGCTAATATTTATGAAAGACATAGGTGTAAAGATTTTGGCAACATAAGCCCTAAGTTGGTAAGTATATTTGAATCCATACTTATAAATGTAACAAAATGAAAGGATATTGCTTCCAGATCACTTGGGGGGAGGGGCGGAAATTACCTATAAAAAAATTTCAATTAGATTATTAAAACAGTTTCTTCATAGCAGCTGCAGAAAGCCAGAAAACAATAGAATAATATATACAAAGTGTGATAGATGCCTATAAGTCACTCAGGTAAACTATGAGTTTAGCTAGCTTGGTACACTATGAGTGAGTGCACTATAATGACCTTTCCAGGTAAGGAGTTTACCTCTCCCAGGTTCTGCTTGAACACAGGAAGGAATGAAAAGTAAGAATTAAACCTAAAACTACAGAATTTGTAGAAGAAAACACAGGATAAAATCTTTGTGACTTGGAATTTGCAATAATTTTTTAAATATGCACAAAAAGCACAATCCATAATGAACATACAGTAGTCCCTCTTATCCAAGGGGGGTACATTCCAAGACTCTCAGTGGTTATTGATGAAGTTTAATTTATAAATTAGGCACAGTAAGTGATTAACAATTAATAAAATAGAGCAGTTTGCCTGGCCAGTGTTGCTCATTGACCCATGAACCAAGAGGTCCCCAGTTTGATTCCTGGTCAGAGCACATGCCTGGGTTGCAGTCTTGATCCCCCATAGGGGTGTGCAGGAGGCAGCCTTCTTCTCTCTCCAGAATCAATAAAAACATTTAAAACAAATTTTTTTTAATAAAATGGTTTTTTTATATATATAAAAGCCAAGTGACCGGCACAACCAGAACAACCAGTTGCTATGACACACACTGTGACCAGTGACCAGCCTGATGGGGGTGGGGCCGCCTGCTGACCTCCCACGGCCCCTCCCACTGCCAGCTCATCACCTATTAGGCTCCCATGGGGGCGGGGCTGGCAGCCAACCTCCTGCGGTCCCTCCTCCTGACTAGCTGGCCCCAATCTGGGCAGGCCGGCCTGGACCCCACCCATGCATGAATTCGTGCACCAGGCCTCTAGTATACTTTAAAAGTTATTTGAATGTGGTCTCTCTATTAACGTACCTTATTGTACTCTACTCACCCTTCTTGTGATGATGTGAAATTATACAGTGCCTGTATAAGGAGATCCTGTGAGCTGAACGATGGAGACATTGTGACATTATTAGTCTATGCACTGTAAGGGTTACTTGAACACATACTGGGACCGTACTAGAATACTATGACTGTCAATAATCTGATAACCAAGATGACTACCAAGTGCTAATAGGAACGTAGTGTATATAGTGTGGTTACACTGGGCAGAGGGATGATGTATGCCCCAGTTCGATGGTGGGATGGGCTTGCACAAGATTTCATCATGCTACTCAGAACCACTATGCATTCAAATTTATGAATTTTTTATTTCTGGAATTTTCCATTTAATATCTTTGGACCACAGTTGACTGTGGGTATTTAAAACCTCAGAAAGTGAAACCAGGGAGAAGAGGGGACTACTATATTGATAAATTAGACTTCATCAAAACTAAAAACTTCTCTTCAAAAGACAGTATTAAGTGAATAAAAGATAAACCACAGAAAAACATGTATCTGATCAAGAACATGTGTTCAGAATATATGAAGAGCTCTTAGAATTCAATAACAAGAAAATAACTCAAGCCCTGACTGGTTTGGCTCTGTGGATAGAGCATTGGCCTGCAGACTGAAGGGACCCAGGTTCGATTCCAGTCAAGGGCGTGTACCTTGGTTGCAGGCACATCTCCAGTGGGGGTTGTGCAGGAGGCAGCTGATTGATGTTTCTCACACTCTATCTCTCTCCCTTCCTCTCTGTAAAAAATTGATAAAATATATTTTTAAAAAGATAATTTAAAAATGGGCAAAAGATCAAGGGTGGGGGGAAAAAAAGGAGACATATGTAATACCCTTTGTAATACTTTAAGCAATAAAACTAAAAAAATAAAAATAAATAAATAAATAAAAATAAAAATGGGCAAAAGATTTGAACAGGTACTTCACCAAAGAAGATATATGGATGGTAAATAAACACATGAGAAGATGCTCAACATCATAAATCATTAGGGAAATGTAAAATAAAGGCACAAGATACCAGTACACATCTACTTCAATGGCTAAAATGGAAGAGTGGCCATACCAATTATTGGTGAGGATGTGGAATAACTGCTGGTGGGAATGTATAATGGTATAACCATTTTGGGAAACAATTTGGCAGTTTTAGTAATGCAGTCCGTTTCAAAATCTCAAAATATCCTGAAATTCATGTGGAATTTCAAAGAATCCTGAATAGCCCAACATTCTTATAAAAGAACAAAGTTGGAGGTCTCACACTTCCTGACTTCAAACTTCTACAAAGATACAGTAATCACATCATTGTGATAGTGGCATAGACAGAGAGACATATAGCCAAATGAAATAGAATAGGGAGCCCTGATATAAATGATCACATATACGGTCAAAGGATCTTTTATGAGGGTACCAACACCACCTAGTGGGGAAAAGGACAGTCAGTTCCACAAATGGTGCTGGGAAAACTGGGTATACACATGCAAGAGTGAAGTTAGAACCTTAACTTATACAATATACAAAGCTATTTCAAATGGATCAAAAATGTAACAGCTAAAACTAGTACTTTTAAAAGAAAACATTGAGGGAAAAACATAATGACATTGAATTTGGCAGTTTCTTGATATGACAGCAAAGTCACAGACAACATAAAAATAGAGAAATTGGGCTACATCAAAATTTAAAACCTATGTCAATCAGAGAATACAGTCAACAGAATGAAAAGTCAATACAGAATAGGGGGAAATATTTTCTAATCATATATCTTGACAAGAGGTTAATATTAAGAATATATTTTGAGAAACTCCTACAACTCAAAAACAAAAAAAACCCCAAACAACCCCATTTTAAAAATGGGCAAAGGACTTGAATAGACATTTTTTTCAAAAAGCTACACAAATAGCCAACAAACATGAAAATATGCTCAACATCACTAATCATTAGAAAATGCAAACCAAAGCCACAATGAGATACCACTTTATACTCATTAGAATTACTATCATCAAAAAATAAAAACGCGTGTTGGCAATAATGTAGAGAAATTGGAATCCTTGTGCATTGTTGATGGGAATGTAAAATGGTGACCACTATGAAGAACAGTATGGAGGTTCCTCAAAAAGCTAAAAATAGAATTACCATATGATCCAGCAATTCTATTTCTGGATATATACCCAAACAAATTCAGTTGTAGTTTCAAAGAGATTATTTGTACACCCATATTCACAGCAGCATCGTTCACAGTAACCAAAATGTGAATCAACCCAATTGTCCATCAACAAATGAATGGATAAACAAAATGTGTATACATACAATGCAATATACTATTCAGCCTTAAAATGTATTAGGAAATTCTGATGTATTCTATAGCATTAATGAACTTTCAAGATAATATGCTAAGTAAAATGGACCAATCACAAAAAGACAAATACTATATAATTCCACTTATATGAAGTACCTAGAGTAGTCAAATTCATAGAGACAGAAAATAGAATTATGGTTACCAGGGGCTGGAGAAAGGAGAGATGGGGAGTTGTTTAATGGGCATAGAATTTCAGTTTTGCCGAATGAAGAGCATTCACGAGATTGGTTGCACAATAATGTGAATGTACTTAACACATCTAACTGTATGCTTAAAAGCGGTTAAGATGGTTTTATGTTACATATATTTTTTCATAATTAAAAAAAACTGTTTTGCAATTTTGTAAAAAGTTAAACGTGCATGTAGCTTATGATCCAGCCATTTACTTCTATTTACCCAAGAGAAAAGAAAACATATGCCAATACAAAGATTTGTACAAAAATGTCCTTAGTTGCTTTAGTTGTAATAGTCTAAAATTGGGCATAATCCAAATGTCCATCAACAGTTGAATGGTGAAACAAATTGTGGTCTATTCATAGAAAGACATGCACTACTGATACACACAACTATAGTTTACAAGTATAGTGGTGTACTATACTGTACCAAAAGTAGGTTTGCCTGGATCAAAGAGAGAAATTTACATTTGTAATTCTGAACTATACTTTCAAATTTTGCTTCATAGGTCTAGCTTAATTTTACACTGCTACCAGCAATGTATGAGATGCCTGTTTAAGATCACCTCATCAATGGAATATGTTATCGATCTTTTGGATTTTTACCAACATGATAAGTGAAAATTATCCTGACAAGTTTGAGTGCTTTTCTCAGTGAGGTTGAACACCATCTTTTCATATGTTTGAAGGCTGTTTATATTTCTGTTTCTATGAACTGTCTTTCATGTCCTTGGCCCATTTTTTTATTGGGTTGTTGGTCTTGATCTCAATTTTTCAGGAGCTCTCTCTATATACAACATATGCCTGTTACATGAGTTGCAGATATTTTTCCAAGACAAATCCAAATCTGATGAAAGACTCAGTTGCTCAATCTGACATAAAATTTCGGGGAGGAGGGTTCATGGAATCTGAAGCCCATATATGGATTGCTGAGGAGCCACTTTTAAACATGCATGTAGCATATGATTCAGCCATTCTACTCCTATTTACCCAAGAGAAAACATGCAAAACAGGGGTTTAATTGTGGAAAAACATACGTAACATAAAGGCTCTTAGTTTTGTGTAGTTGAATTTACTATTTTTTCTAATATAGTTTTCAGGTTTTGCATCATAATTATAAAGGCCTTCGTCACTTGAGGTTGTAAAGGAGTTTGCTTTGCTTTCTTTCAGTTCTTTTATGATTGCCCCTTCCTGCTTTCGTCATTTAAATCTTTGTTCCATTTGTAGTTTGCCCTAGTATACAGTATGAGGTATGGATGAACCTTTTTTTCCCCTAGATTCAATCCAGTTGTCCCAACATTAATTATTAAAAAGTTAATCTTTACCTTATTTCAGATGCTGCCTTTATTTTACTCTAATTTCCTTTATGTGTTGGAATCTGTTTTGGACTTTTCCACTGGTCTGTTGGTCTATTGAACAGGTGCTATCATGAAGGAGCAAGGAGTACAAAAAAATCAGCCTACAGAAATGGAATAAAGGAGTGATTGATAACTTTGTTTTGGTGATAAAGTGGAAAACCAATTTTTTGCCTGCTGATGAAATATACATACACCTTGAAATCAACCTGTGCAAGAGAAACATAAGGGAGCATAACTATATTTGAAAATGGCAATACAGAAGTGTATGAGGGAAATTACCAAAGGACCTGAGGGGTAGATAGTCCCAGTTCATTGAATGCTTTATATGCCATACAGAATTTTAATTTTGATTTAAAAATAGTGGAACAATTGTCAGCAGACTAATGAAATGTAAGATTATATTTGGGGGCGGGGGGTGTCTAAATCTGAGTTCAATGGGCTCCTCAGCAATCCCCACATGGGCTTCAGGTTCCATGAATCCCCCTCCCTGAAATTTTATGTCAGAGAGAGCATTGGAGTCTTTCATCAGATTCTCAGAAGTCTGACACACACAAAAATTAAGAATACCTTCTTTTAAAACTAAATTAGGGTTGCCAATCAAGAAGTATTTGCATTAGAGTAGGCAGAATATGAGTAGTAGAGGGGAAAAGTGAGCTTTTCCCTTCAGTTCATTATTTCTAGAAGGTATGGCTAATTCACAATATTTATGTTCTGTAAAATTGCTGCAAGCACTGAATTAGTGAATACTGACCCATTTAGTCAGGGCAAATACAGGGTTGCTGTTATATAAATGAGCCAAAGATGGCCTCTGAATAGTGACCCTGAGGTGGTTTGTGGTTGTTTTTTTCCCCACAGTCTGCTGGCACCATTAGCATAAAAGCCCGCTGGCATAGGACACTTGTTTACCGTTTACTGTATGAGAGCTAGAACAAGAAGGCACAGTGTCACCTTTTCCAGTCTCAGCTGGGAAGGTACATGTTCATCTCCCTGCTCTACACATGTTTGCAAAAGCATTACAAGTATTGATTTGGGGGTTACAAATTTTAGCAGGTAGACAAATCACAAGTGCAGAATGCATGAATAAATAGGATCAACTGTACCAGTCCAATCTCATGCATACTTCCAGTGATGAGCCTACTCATTCATGAGAAACTATTCCCTTGCTGGGTAGTTTTAATGGTTATATTGTTCCAAATTTGGGATCCTACTTTTTTCTGATTGTAGGTCCTAATTTGGCTTTCTGGATTGTTCTCCCTTTGATATACTATTCAAATTCAGCTGTCTTATATCTACTCTTACTCCATTTTGCCCCTGTAGCATGAAGATTCTTTAGAAACTTTTGGTTTGCTAAGAATTACGTGATTTAAAAAAATGGAACCTTTAATTTTATTGTTATTAACTAACACATCCCCTGTACCTCCACTCTCCTCCACCTCACCACCCTCACCATTAAAACCGGAACTTCCACTGCACCACTGTAGTCCACATTGTTTTTGTCTGTTCTCTTTCAGTTGCAAATTATTCAGATTCACTGGGGAAGGGGGCTTGAAGAAGAAAAGCCAAAATAGGGATGACCTCAAGTATATAAACTCTTCTATCTCTTTCCAGGGGTCCCAGTGCCTTTTCTACTTCTCCCCAGGTTAGCTTCATTCTGTGTCCAGATTTCCTCAATGCAGTGGGAAAGATGGCCACTGGGGCTCCAGATTTCTATCTGCTTGGCACACTGTAACTATAGTAAAAAGAGGAACTTCTCTCAGCCAGTTTCATTTATCAGTTAGGGAGGAACTCTGATTGTATTGGGGTCATATATCTATTTTTGGATCAATTGCTATTTCCAGGGATACGGGACACTGATTAGCCAGCTTATGTCATGTGTAGCTAGAAAAGTAGTGACCCTTGATTGAGAGCCTCTCCTGGAATTTTTAGGGAAGGGCAGGTTCCCTGGGGAAACAGGAGTGCTAGTCAACTAAACGACAAATATCAGTTATACACATAAGACAAGTATTTTTTTCTCTCCTGTGTTTGGGATCAGTAATATATCTCTTAAGGACCATCAGTGTGATTGAAGGATTGCAGTTTTTAGTTTTAAACAGTGTTGGATCAAAATTGATTTTGCTTTAAATGTTGACATTATAGTTACTCAGTAGTGGGTACATAGTGATCTGTTATATTTTCTATTCTCTTTTATATGTTTAAAATATTTTATAATTTTAATGAACTAAAATTCATTGTAAGTTGGTGAATAATAATACATATCTGTCATAGTTTCCCTTTAATAGTAAGCTGTAGAAATTATGTTGTATCTGATATAGGTAAGTTATTTTTTTTTAAATGTGAAAAACATAATTTATTTCCTTTACCTCATATCATGCAATTATGATACTGTAGGTACCTGCAAGGTGTGGAGTTACAGTCCGGGACAGTCTAAAGAAAGCATTGATGATGAGAGGTCTAATCCCAGAGTGCTGTGCTGTTTACAGAATTCAGGATGGGTATGGTTTGTATGTGATGTGAAATTTTGTTGTGATCTTTACCTAAACCAGGGGAATTGAAAATCAACTTTAGAAAACAGTATTAAATTATTATTAAATTTAGCCTAAAGAAATCTTGTGGGCCTTTTGATGCATTAACATTAGATAATTTTGTGTGTGACAATAGTGTATTACTCTGATTAAATGGCTTTATTTGAAATATGTGATTCGTAAATTTTTTTAACCATTTAGAATGTGACTCATTTGAATAGTGGACTCGGCTCCACTCCCCTATTTTTAATACAAACTTGTAGTTTCACAAAAGGCTTATGAAATTAACATTTTATATTGAACTTTTTTTCAAAACATCTAAAGTTATGCCAAGATACACACACCTTCCTAATTTTGAATCCTGTTTTTAAAATTATCCTTTTGGGGTCATGTTGTCCCTTAAGTACTCTTTTTCTTTGGATAGATATATCTATACCTGTGATTATTTTATTTTATTTTTTTAATGCCAGGAACAGTAATTTTCTGCTGTTGTGGAACTGACTTTAATAAAAGAGTACATCTCTTTACCTTGCTGTTTGTCCAAGAGTGATACATTTATTTGGTGTAAACTTAAAAATTAATTTATTGCCATTTAAATTTCTGACAATAGAAGACCAGGGAGCCAAAACTCCCTCACCATTATTGGCCACTCACTAACCAATTTCCGTATCTTCAGCATGAGGTATATGAAGGTTTTTAGGTATGATTACCAAGGAAGGCTTGTGTCTACACTTTTCAGAGAGAAGAAACCAATTGGATGGGACACTGATATTTCCTGGCTTACTGGAGAGGAATTGCATGTCGAAGTATTGGAAAATGTTCCACTTACAACACACAACTTTGTATGTACCTTTACATTTTTTTTGAAATGTCAGAAATGTTTATGTTGCCCTAACTGGTTTGTCTCAGTGGATAGAGCGTTGGCCTATGGACTGAAGGGTCCCGGGTTCGATTCAGGCCAAGGGCACATGCCCGTGTTGCGGGCTCAATCCCCAGTAGGGGACGTGCAGGAGGCAGCCAATCAGTGATTCTCTCTCATCATTGATGTTTCTACCTCTCCCTTCTTCTCTGAAATCAAATAAATATATATTTTAAAATGTTTATGTTCTGTGAATGAATTTTTATTTAGGAAATATGAAATATGAATGAATAATTTGGGGATTGATAGTTTACCTCAGTTAAAAATCAGTTCTTTAAAAAACTTGAATTTAACTAAAGAGTTTTACTTGAGTCATTATACTTTCTTTTGAATTTAAAAAAAGCAATACATGCTCATTATTAAAAGAAAATTTAAAAGGCACAAAATGTATAGCAAGTAAAAAAGTGAAAATACCAGACTAGAGGTAAACTAGTATTAATCAACCTTTGTATAGTCTTCCAAATTCTTTCTATGTATATTTATAAACATATATGCTTATATCTATGACCCTATGGTTTTTCTTCTTTCATTTTCTCTTTTCCCCTCTTTTATCTTCATTATTTCCCATTTCTTTCCTTTTCTTAAACTAAAAATGGAGTCTTGTTCTTTGCTTCATAGACATCTTTTTATGTCAGTAGACCTAGTTTTTTTTTAAGCAATCTTTTTTTTTTAGTATATTGATTTTTTACAGAGAGGAAGAGAGAGGGATAGAGAATTAGAAACATCGATCAGCTGCCTCCTGCACACACTCTACTGGGGATGTGCCCGCAACCAAGGTACATGCCCTTGACTGGAATCGAACCCGGGACCTTTCAGTTCACAAGCCGACGCTCTATCCACTGAGCCAAACCGGTTAGGGCAATATACCTAGTTTTATTTTTATAATGATTGCATAATCTTTAAGAATAGTATAAATTCTGTATAATTAACCATCCCTCTAATAATAGACATTTAGATGTTGTTTTAAAAATCTATTATGTACAGGCCTAAACAGAATCTTTCTGCATACATCTTGACATACTTGCATAAAATTTTCTAAAGTATAAGTTAATGGAAGTGGCACAGCTCTCCTTGAGGACTGAAAGAAGACATTAAAACTCTCTTTGAAAAAAAAAATAAAAAAATAAAACTCTCTTTGATGACTTCTCCCTTTGGTGTTTGCACTTGCTAGAACCTAGCCTAAGCTAAGTGTCACCAGCATAAAGCCTGAAAAGTGAAACCTCTCTACCTTATAGATGAGGACTCAGTTCCCAGAGCTTGAGAACCTGTCCTCTAAAAGGGTAGGCAAAAGCCAGGATTAGAGTGATCTGCAAGACAGGAGTAAATTTCTTATCTATATATCTGAAATTTTAACCATAGTTTATTTTTTTCTAGATGGATAGCTATTGCTACCATTTCGGCATCAAGTGTTTTTCCATGTGCCTTGGTGATTAGTACAGCTGGGCTCTTAAAGCAGACAATTGATGAGATGATTTCCATGGGGGTTTGTGTATTCAGGGCTCTATTAGTGGTGAATAATGAAATCAAGTATTTCAATAATCAAGGCATCTTCTGAACAAGTGTAAAATACACTTAACATCAATCAGATTTACTATGCAAATAGTTTTATAATGATGAACTAGGAAGTTCATTACTATTGAATTTTAACTCAGTGTAGAATTTTGAGTGGTAAGATTTTAGGAATAAAAAAACAATTGAGCTTACATTTCATAGTGATTACTATTCTTTTTCTTAATTATTATGCTTAGCTAGGAATCAGATATGGGGAGATAAAAGAAGACCTAAGTTGCTAATCAGAAAATTGTACTAAAATAGTGCCTCAGGAAGGTCCTTGATATAGGAATGTAATGAAAGCAAACTGCAGGTTAGTTCCAGAGTATGGAAATCCTTTCAGCACTATTGGAGACCTTCCAGTAAATGTTTATTGAAAACCTCCCAGTTACCAACACTGTGTCTAATATGATAATATAACAATGAATAAGGAAAAAAGTATCCCGGCCTTTGAGTAGAGAGACAGTTGATTTAATAAGAAATTTTATAAACATTTGTAATAACTGTATGTGTAAAGTGCTATAGATATACAGAGTGGAGACTCCTAACCTGCCTTTGAGGGTTCAGAAGGTTTCCCAAATGAAGATTATCAAAACTAAGGTCTAATGGATGAGGGAATAGCAAAGAAGAGTGAAGGGAAAAGTAAGCAAGAAAACATGTTACCTTTTCAGTTTTAAAAAAATGTTTAGCCCTAACCAGTTTGACTCAGTGGCTAGAGCATTGGTCCATGGACTGAAGGCTCCAAGGTTCAATTCCGGTCAAGGACACATACCTTGGTTGCAGGCTCGATCCCCAGCCCTGGTCAGGGTGCATGCGGTAGGCAACCAATCCATGTGTCTCACTCACATCAATGTTTCTCTCTGTGTGTCTCTCCCTCTCCCTTCCATTTTCTCAAAAAATCAATGGAAAAATATCCTCAGGTGAGGATTAACAATAATAATGTTCAGAATGGATGTTACAAAGTTAGAGGAGGGGGATGTTAAAAATAATAAGAGTTATGGCTAGAGTAAGCAGTCAAGTTCATGAGAGTCCTTGTAAGCCATGTTAAAGACTTGGACTTTTCTGTAAAGTAATTGGAAATTTAATGATTGTAAGCAGGGGAGAAATGTGACTAGATATGTGTTTTAGAATAATTAGATATGGGTTTTAGCAATTATTCTAAACTCATATATAATCATACTACTCCCCTGAGTGGAAGGGAAAGGGAGAGACACAGAGAGAGAAACATTGATTTGAGAGAGACACATCGATTGGTTGCCTCCCGAGTTCCAAATAGAGGCAAAGTAAAAGCCTGTACTCTCTTTGCATCTCTGTTGGATTTTGCTGGCTATTCAAGGGATGCTGCTGCTGCCTTATGGTTTCATAGCGTCTGTTATAAAAGCAATTCCTTCAGTATTTGCCTATATCCCTAGAATCCTTAAGAACTGGTGGAGTGAAGGATGGCAGGGAAAGTAGGGAAACAAGATTTGAAACAGATGTCATTTGTCAAGCCCTTCCCATTTTTCCTTCAGACAGCCCCACACCTTACAAATTAATGCATGCAGATTGCCTGGTCTATGCCTCCCATTAATTTACCATCCATGTTTTAATATGCTCAAATTCAGAATAAGCCTAAATTGTGACCCAAAAGAAAAGAAACACCTTTCTGTGTTCACCTTTATTGACAAACATATACTTAAAAATACAGGTACAGGGTGGGCAAAAGTAGGTTTATAATTTTTCATATGGAAAATAATACAATTTTTTGTGTACTCACAACTATAAGCCTACTTTTGCTCCATCCTGAATATATCACTTGCAATTTATACTAAAGTGCATACCCATGTTTTCTCCTCTCAGATATTTTTCTCTCCTCTCTGCTTCCCCCTTCTCCCCTCTTTCTCTCTCTCTCTCTCTCTCTCTCTCTCTCTCTCTCTCTCTCTCTCTCTCTCTCTCTCTCTCTCTCTCTCTTCTCCTTTACATATACACACAACCAGTTACACATAATTTTCAAGTATAAGTCAGTGATAGTAAGAAAGGTTACAATTGAGTAAATTAATGCAGGAAGAGAAATTAGGGTTTCATGATACAGATTATCAGGAGAGTGAAGGTCTGAATGGTTAGCAAAGAAGATGAGATGACTATAAAATGCTTATTCCTATGTGAAAGTTTTGTGTTTTTCTGTTCTCTATCTCCTGAAATTATGCTAGCAGCATAAAAGATTCTCTTGACTTTGGCAAATAATGGTCACATAAATGTTAAAGATCTTCTAATTTCTTGTATATCCAGAAACAAATGGAAAAGGAACAAAGCTAAAAACAAGCAGTTGCCTTTTTAAATCCCCTAGAAAGTGATAATAGAAAAGAAGATGAAGAAAACAAAAGTCATTTATAAAACTACCTAAATGTTCTCACAAGCCAGAGTGGATGATATGCCAAGATGCCTTTTCTTTTTTAAGATGCTATTGTTTGATGAAACATTTTAAAATAACTTTTAATTCTGTTAAATATGTTTATTGAGAAGAGTTTGGTAAACTGTGGGTATTATGTTCAATTTAATGATTTGTGGAAAGCATTTACATGTAATAGATTAGAAAATTCTAATGTATATGTATGTAGTTAGGGTAAGTATTGTTATATGAATACAGATGTGTCCTGGGTCATAGTGCAAAATATATTTTTTACTTTAGTTTTGATTAAAACTGTCTGAAAAACTAAGATGAATTGAGAATATGCAGCAAAAAAAACAGGACAAAATAGAAGTCACCCATGCTCTCACCACTTTGAAATAGACATTGTTAACATTTTGGTATTTGTTTCACCTTCTTATGTTTTCTGCTTATTATTTACACAAATTAATACTTTTCAAACAGTTTCTAGCTTTGGTAGTTATCAAGGTAGAGCATCCCTAAAACAACCAAAAAAGAGAGAGCCTCCCTAGCATAGTTCTGTTTATGTGACCCAGGTGTGGTAGATGATCTGTTTTCATTCAGAGGCGCCACAGGACATGTGCTGGTGTTGGTGTGCCACAAGAGGCACACCCGTGGGCTGCAAAAACTTTTGAAACATGCAATACCTGACTGTTTAGTCAGGCACTGACCTCTTTTCCCTTAGATTATCAAATAAAAAGAATGACAACAGCCAACACAACAATAGCAATCCAGTGTGAATTAATCAGAATTATACCCATTTTTTGGCAAAATGGCAAAAATGTGTATTTTGTGCCACAAAATTTTCGTAATTAGTTTATGTGTGCCATGAGATGAAAAAGGTTGAAAATCGTTGTTGGAGAGCATTTGCCTCTGAGTGGAGTTTTTACATGTTGTCTTTTAAGTTTCACAGAGGAGTGTTCACAAATGCATTTAGGTGTTCTAATCCTCTAACAAAATGATGACTTGTTAAGTTGTTCTTACTGTCTTTTAGGTGATTTTCCTGTTTCTTAACCTAGTTAGTAAGTTTCGGCAGGGTTGTTTTGATTTTCATAAAATTACAAATAGCTTTGTCTTTTATAATTATAAATGTTTTTACATTTTCCCTCCTCCCATTGCGTTTTTTTTTTTGGGGGGGGGGGTGTTGTGGGTCCTCTGTTGGATACCTTTGTGGTTTTAAATAGTAACACTGGTGAGCATCTTGTAACTTCTTTCTTTGTACAATTAAATTGTACCCTTACCTTTAAGTTCTATTCCCTCTTCTTATCTAATCTTTACTTTTATTTTTATGTAGTCAAGATTGAAATTAGTTTTGAATTTTTTATTCATTTCCCATCAAGACTTCTGATTTTTTTAATTGGATATTGGGTGGGAGATAATACATATTAGTCTATCTACTATGTTGAAGCCACTGGTTTTCATTTGAGTGTATTAGTGTGTAAGGCAGTTCTCATACTATGAATATGTAAAAGGTTTACTATTTTAAACAAGAGAGTAAATAAGTTGATTCCTAAAAAGATTCTTGCAAGTTTTGAAATCCTCTATGATGTTTTACTTTGCAGGTACGGAAAACTTTTTTCACCTTAGCGTTTTGTGACTTTTGTCGAAAGCTGCTTTTCCAGGGTTTCCGCTGTCAAACATGTGGTTATAAATTTCACCAGCGTTGTAGTACAGAGGTTCCACTGATGTGTGTCAATTATGACCAACTTGAGTAAGTAATCAAAAAAGATTTCTATCTACCATTTTGCATTTAACTTTTCTGAATGTGAAACTAGTATGTCTTAGAGTCTGTGGAAATTTTTTGTCCAGTAGAGTTGTTACAGGGAATTTTTTTTTAAGTGTATCTGGAGAGTAGTATGTAGTATAGCCTGTATTTTACTCCAAAATTGTATTTCTGGTTCAGCTACACATTTCATTTATGTTTTATATTCTCTTTCAATTAATAAAGATCCCTTACTCATAGAAATCACTTATAGGTAGTTTTGGGGAGGAGAGCAGTTGTTGTTTCAATTAAGTTAACTATTATATTTTTGGACCACAGATCAAAGAATCTGATTCTGTCAGCTATTTTGTAAATTCTGTTTCTCTCTCTCTCTTCCTATCTCTATATCTCTACCCCCTTTAACCCCACCTGCACCCCCAATTTATTTAAAAGTGATATGTAAAATCTTTGTACCTAGTGTATCTTTTTCTAAAATTTTTATTTGCTTTTTATGCTAGAGCTTCTCTAACAAATTAGACTAAGTCTCTTTTAAAAATCTTTTTGTGTGTTGTAGTTGCTGCTGCTGTTAAGGTGTTACTACTTTTCATGATCACTTGAGCAAATAGAATTCAACTCTGTATTTTAAAGTATATTATAATGATGTAATCTGACTTTGCAATAGTTACATTTTCTTCTAATTCCTTAACATAAAGCATGATTTTTCCCTTCTGATATGTAGAAATTTGCTATATAGAACAATTGTTTTAGATTCTGAGCTTGCCTTTGAAAATGCAATTTAATTTTTAAAAATAAGCCTAAAGCACAACTAATTTAATTTAACAACCATTTCTAAAAATGGAATTTGATCTCCGATATTTCTGTTAACTCTATAATGTATTCTGATGTATGAAGCTTCTGGGTTTTGCACAAGTTAGGTTTGTTTTGTTTTGTTTTTGTTTTTGCCTCACAGTTTGCTGTTTGTCTCCAAGTTTTTTGAACACCACCCAATACCACAGGAGGAGGCCTCCTTTGCAGAGACTACCCTTACATCTGGATCATCCCCTTCCACATACTCCTCCGATTCTTTTGGGTATGATTTGACTCCTGCTGTTCAGTGGCTTGCTATTTGAGCTGGTTTCTTTTGGATCTTTGGTTTACTATAAACTTTTTCAACATCTGGATTGTAATAAACTTATTTTATTATACCAGTTAGGTTTTTAATATGCATTTGGTATAGATACATGGGATTTAGAGTCCCTGCCTTGTGCTCATCACTTTATTGGGTAATATCAGATATAAAAGTACAAGACTTCCATTTAGAATCCTAGCATTAACATATGAGACAGTGGCAAACAATAAAAATAATATATAATTAAAATCTATAGTTTATGACACAGTATTTAAAACTATGTGATAAGGACAAATATTACCATGTTTACAGGAGAAAAGGATAGTGAGAGAGAGTAGTCAAGATAATTTAATGAAGAAAGTGGGATTTAAATTGGACCTTGAAGAATTCTAAAAATCTGAATTAGCCTGGGGAATAAAAGCCTGGTGATTGGGAGGCAGGAAGGGGGGAAGAGGGGAGGGGCAGTTAGAAATAGCATAAATAAAGGGAATAGCAATGGCATGTTTAGGAGATAGTGAAGAGAGCCTAATCTAAGTGGAGAAGAAGTATGTGTAAAACTAGATTAGAGAGTCTGGAATTTACACTACACATAAGAAGGAAAAAAAGAACTAAAGTGTTTTGAGCAGAGAACTAACCTGATGAAAATGGTTTTAAAGAAAGAATCACTTAACAGTGATATACAGATAGATTGATAGAGAGATGTCTATTGTAAAGAAGGCCAACTAGGATGCTGGTTGTGAAAACAGTGAGAAGCAATGAAGACTTGAACTGAAGTAGTAGCAGCATACAGAAGGAATGGATATTCATAATATGTAAAAGAAAAAATTAATAGTATTAATTAGTTGTGGAGGATAAAGAGGTATACATAGTCATCCACATATTCAAATTTCCTACTAGGAAAAAAGATGATGATGAGTTTAGAAGATGCTGGTTTGCTTTGAAGCGTTTCTTACACAGGTCTGTTTACTCCTTCCCTATGGGATTTGAGAAAGTATAAATTATACTCTATCTGGAAGCATACAGTTAAAAATAAGTCTCCACACAGCATTCTGTTCTAGACTATTCTAGAGATAATTAATTAATATCAGAAATATTTGTCAGTTTTAACCCTACTTCTTCTCATTTTTCACAATGTAATGCTATTCTACCCAGAGATATTTAAAAAATAATAAGTTGACAGTCAAAATAGGCCTATAATTTTTATGAAGCCAACCTTTCTGGAGATGTAATAGGCTAGAAATTTTAGCAAAAAAACTTGTATTAAGGAGTAGATGTATTTACTTATTTTGGACAACATAGAAGATGCAACCACTATGTTCTTTTGACAGGTTGTAACAGTTACCCCCTTTGGTGGAGTCATCTTACACCTGCTGTTTTTATCATTTGTATGCAGCTGTATATTTTTAGGAGAGCAAATCAAAATATTATTGTTTTGATTTTTAATTAATCCCTTAACTATGACATTTACTCCTGACAGATTCTATAGACTGTGATGCCTTTCTAATGTCAAGTCCCAGTTCTGTGAGCAGAGTTACAGAATATCATAATGAAATTAGCATGGCCTCTCTGAAAGTTATTAATGGTAATGATGAGGACATTTGCTTACCAGTGATGGGAATGCTAGTTTTAAATTAAGAAACCATTTGCCTATGCCATAGGTACTTCATTCATAGTAATCTGAAGTAGATTCTGGTCTTGAGAAAATTATGGGGAAGATGTTTAAACTTTTGTTTTCCTGATGCTTTTCTGTTACAAGTGTATAGGGATTGTCTGAAAAGACAGATGCCAATTCTGTTCTATATCAGAATTTCTTTGCATTTTGTTAATAGTCTGGTAACAATCATGATGGTCGTGAAACACATACAAAAATAGATGTAACCAAGACATATTGGAGAAGTGATGCATTGCCCAGTTTGGATAAGAAATTAGAGGCACCCACTTTTCTACTTTTAAAAAATTCTTTGGAATGTATACATTATTGAAAAGGCAGCATTTTAAAAGTTGCATATCGCTGAACAGAGGTAGTCACTTTGCCTCAGAATTTTTAATATTCAAGATTAAAAATGAGACCTAAAGTAACTGATAATTTACTGAAGGGTGTTAAAGGTAAAAAAAAAAAAAAAAAAAAAAAAAAACAACTTATTTTTTATTTGGTACTATTTTAAAGAGGTTTGCAGCAAGATTAAGGTAGACATATCATGAGGTGAAAGCCAGTTTGCTGACTGCCAACATACTTTACATGGTATAAATTGCCTTGGTTTTAGTAAAGAATTGCTAGCATGGAAATTCAATTTTATCAATTCCCAGAAATGATGAGAGAGAGGGATATACTGGTTCACATTAACCAGAATCAGAAAACACTAATTTAGAATGCCAGGTAATTCATTTCAGTGAGAAATAAACCTGTTGTGTAGACCAAACTTCTTTTGTTGGATGGACCAACCCTCACCCTACTTTGAAAGATATTTTATGTGAAACCAAATTATAATCAAAAGATTGTTTTTGTTAAGGTTGGAATTAGGACAAGGTTCAGATGTTCATGATATCAAGATATAATAACTTGAAGTGTTCTCCTAAATTATAATACACTTGCCTTCAAGGCTAGATAAATTGACTTTGTGGAACAGCGCATATCATTCCCTGGGTGGTGTTAGATACCAGCTGGAAAATTATATTCTTCCTGGCTTTATGTAATAAGTAGATATCCTTTTTGTCTAGTATATCCATTTTTTTCTTTATATATCATAATAAAACTTACCAGATTAAATCCAGGGTTTGTTTTTCTTACTTCTGGACTAATATCCTTTGCATATATATTTCTAATTTGATATATGCTACATATTGCTGTCTTAATTCACTAAGTTTCAAGAATGAGTTGCTGTCACTTATGATGTCATCAAATCAGTTATATTAATTAGTCTATCTTGTAGTTAATTCGGACTTTTTCTGTCTTCAAGTCCTAACTTAATGTATGCTATTGCCTTGAGATTTCAAATCAGCCTATATATAATAGCTTTATAAAAATCTGCACTTTCCCAAACTTAAAAAAAACACTAATATTGTCATTTTTACATTCTTTTACCTGCTCCCAAAATCTTTTAGCATAGGGTGTACATTTGGCTGCCTAAAGCAAAAGTAAAGACAGCTCTGTCACAAACGAAAAATTTCTTAACAGAATAAAGAGACCAGTGGAGCATGCTAATTTTCCTAAATGCCAGTTTTATCAGTCTTTACCTATAATTTTCATTAGGCTAATACTAATATTTTTAAAGTACCTAGCATTTTATTATTACTTGGATTCATTTAGTTAATATGAATAGACAAAGTGCATATTTCTTTCCCTATCCTTAATAGTGTGCTTCAGAGAAGTAAACTATAAACTGGGTTGATTTAGATTCTGTTAACATGCTCTGTCCTTAAGGTTTTTGTCACTGTTTGGCTTCTTTGCTTCTTCAAACCTTTATTTCTTTTCTACTGTATGTCTTTTCTTCCTGTTCTTCTTTAAACCCTCTCCCCTCACAAAATATCTTTTTTAAAAAAAAAAAAAAATATTTTATTGATTTTTTACAGAGAGGAAGAGAGAGGGATAGAGAGTTAGAAACATCGATCAGCTGCCTCCCGCACCTTCCCTACTGGGGATGTGCCCGCAACCAAGGTACATGCCCTTGACCAGAATCGAACCTGGGACCCCTCAGTCCACAGGCCGACACTCTCTCCACTGAGTCAAACCGGTCGTGGCACAAAATATCTTTTTATCTTCACAACATTGTCGTTTTGGCTATGTCTTAACCACTAAATAATACTGATTAATTAGAGTTTGCATAAGATGAGGTAGAATGATAACCAATCTGAAGAGAGGCTGTTAGCACTGAGTCATTCATTGGTCCTGATGGAGCTCATCTTATTTTTCAAGTGATTCTCACTTCCCAGCTCCCTTGGATATCTTTCTGAGGGGCATAGACTTCTCACAGCTATTTACAGTCTGTCAAATCTTTAGTGTGCTCTGTGATTTACTTTGGGGACAGTGATGAGAGAGACTTTTTATCTGCAGTAACAAAATATAGACCTCTCTGTAACCTATTTTCATGGCTTCATCAAAAAGCTATTTTTAAAAATATTTGCTTTAGTGCTTAATGTATATGATTCTTACATGTCTGTTGTGTCAGTTCTTGGGCATAGTACTAGTAAATATTCCAAAACATAGGAGACTGATACTATAAGGATCAGGATCAGCTTTTGAGTTTGGAAATGATCATTTACTGTTGTTCAGGATTTTAATTCACCTCTTGGATAGAGTAACAGGTATATCTTTCAGGTCCTGAAATACACATGCATATTCTCAAAATACTTATAATTGCCTAATACTTTCCTTAAAAATGTCATTTTAGTAACTTCAACTATCAAGGAATGGAAAAGGTTAAAAAAAAAAAAAAGGCAGGTTTTGTTCGCTCAGTCTCTACCTAGAGCAGGGGTGGGGAACCTTTTTTCTGCCAGGGGCCATTTGGATATTTATAACATCATTCCCGAGCCATACAAAATTATCAACTTAAAAATTAACCTGCTATATTTGGTCAAGCATTTAATTAACGTCTTGGCAGGGCCAGACCAAATAATTTTTTGTTCCTTATATGGCCCACCCCACGGGCCAGACGTTCCCCACCCCTAACCTAGAACATTCTTGTGTAACTTTAAAAGACAAGAGTTTCTTCAGCTGATTAACCATAGGCCATTTCTAGCCATTTGTAGGTTTCCCTGGAGTTTTCTGGCTAAGAATCAATGTTATCATTGATAGTCCCTGGAGGTAATAGTTGAAGGCATATCAGTTTTTTAAACTAATACTTTTAAAACCCATTCCTGCTGGATTATTAATGCTTTATTTTAATAATTTTATTTGAGAATATGAAAACAAGGAAATCTCTATATTATCCATTTTTTTAATGTTATTATCTCTATAAAGTTGCTCTGAATCTTATCTTCAAATGACTTGATTTTTCCAGGCCCCAAATGCTCACCAGTCCGTCTCCTTCAAAATCCATTCCAATTCCACAGCCTTTCCGACCAGCAGATGAAGATCATCGAAATCAGTTTGGACAACGAGATCGGTCCTCATCGGCTCCAAATGTGCATATAAACACAATAGAACCTGTCAATATTGATGTAAGTATCAAGCATTGTTAGAACTAAAAAATTCAAGTGTATTTTTCTGCTACAGTTCTAATATAAATCAGAAATAAGTATCATCTTTCATTAATCACAGTAATAAGTGATAGACTTTTATGAAATACAGATCAGAAAAGCCTTGCCATCTTCTCTGATGGCATTAAATGCTTAACTGGTACCAAGTTACAGGCTTATTCTGATTTTTTCCCCCTTAAGACACCACCAGTCCTATTTTCATTTATTTAACAGATAATCCACTTGGCCATTTTATGATAAAGAAAAAATAAGAATACAGTTGTAGGTTTTTTCATTAAATCAATTTGAAATCTTTACCTAAATTTCTATAACTTTGTGTTAAATAACCCTAAGGACTAATCATTGCTTTATGTATTCAACATGTAAAACTACCTTATCTTTTTTACTTTATTGAGTATACCATTGTATTCTGTTTCTATACACATCTTGACTTGGGTATATTTTTTTAATGTAAAGTTTGTCATTAAGTTTTAATCATTCATTGTTTAAAATGCATCATCTCTGGTTTCATCATCATATATTGTAACCTCACCTCTTCAGTTATTTTAACCACCTTCTGGCTGGTCACTCTTGACATTTTTACTTTCCTATATTATCTTGCACACTGTAATTTAATTATGTACATTAGTGTCAATTCTTCAATTAGACCTTAACTTCTGGACAGCAGAAACCATTCCTAATATAGCTCCTTTGGCACCTATCTTAGAACTAAATACATAATAAATCATCAAAAAATATTTGTTTCAGTAAAAGAATTAGAAAATAAGACAGAGAAAATTCCCTGTAATATAGATCAGGAGGTCAACAAACTTTTCCTTAAAGGGCCAGATAGTAAATATTTTAGGCTGTGGGCCATGTGATTTTTAATGACAGCTATTGAACTCTGCCATTGTAGTGTGAAAGCAGCCATAGACAATGCATGATAAACAAATGGATGTGGCTGTATTCCACTAAAATTTTATTTATAAGAATAGATGGCCAGTTCATTATATTTTGCCAGTCCCTGATATAGACAAAGAGAGGAAGAGGAGAGAAAAAAGATGAAGCACACAGGATCAGTCCAACAGGACTGGTTCATTTAATTGGTCATCCCAATAACTGAGTTACACAGAAGAGGATAAAAGTGCCCTTGCTGTCTGAGCTGTGTTGGGCTGGGACCCTTGGAATAATCTTGGAATTAGATATTATGTTCTTCAGAACTTGTGCTTTAGAATAAAGAGGATAGATTATCCTTAATCTCTGTAATCAATAACGAAACAGAAAATCCACAAGGTGTTTTTGGGTTTGTTTTTTGCTTTGGAAAGTAATTATATATATTTAAAAAGGAAATTGAAACTGTGTAAGCAGGGTCCTGGAGTTAATGAGGTGGTTATATGTGTTAGAAGTCAGGTTGTTCTCATTATACAGGCATTCCTTATGTGAGTCCTCATAATTACAAGGTGGAATAGAGAAGCAAAAATTGTCTTAACAGGAAAACATACTAGTTTCCACTCGAACATCCCTTGCCATTTAATATCAGCCTGCGTCCCAACCCCTTTACATTAATATCCAACATTTCAATGAAAACATAATGCAAACTTATTTCAAATCTGGCACACACACAAAAAAAGATTTTAAGGATTTTATGAACACTGTAAAAAGTGACTGGAGAACTACTCAAATCATATAAAGCCATTGACAAATACATAGAATTAAGTCAGTCTAGGTAATAAAAGAAAACACAAAATTCATAAGGATGACAATATAATAGGCTCTTTAAATGAAAATTATTTCAATATCAAAGGATTGCCCTATCTGGTTTGGCTCAGTGGCTAGAGCAGTGATGGCGAACCTATGACACGCGTGTCAGAGGTGACATGCAAACTCATTTTTTTGGTTGATTTTTCTTTGTTAAATGACATTTAAATATATAAAATAAATATCAAAAGTACAAGTCTTTGTTTTACTATGGTTGCAAATATCAAAAAATTTCTATATGTGACACGGCACCAGAGTTAAGTTAGGGTTTTTCAAAATGCTGACACGCCGAGCTCAAAAGGTTCGCCATCACTGGGCTAGAACATCGGCCTGTGGATTTGAAGGGTTCCAGGTTTGATTCTAGTCAAGGGCACATGCCTGGGTTCAGGCTCAATCCCCAGTAGGGGGCGTGCTGGAGGCAGCTGATCAGTGATTCTCTCTCATCACTGATGTTTCTGTCTTTCCCTCTTCTTTCTCTCTGAAATCAATAAAAAATATACATATTAAATATCAAAGGATTGAAAGAGGCCCTTGTGGGGTGAGGGGATAGACGATGATGGGGGGAGGGGGTAAAGGATCAACCAAAGGACTTGTATGCATGCATATGAGCATAACCAATGAACACAAGACAGTAGGGGGGTGAGGGCATGTGCTGGGGGCTGGTAGCAGCCTGGGAGAGGTCAATGGGGGAAAAAGGAGTCTTGTGTAATACTTCAAACAATAAAGAATTTAAATTAAAAAAAGAAAGAGGCCTTTGAAGGGTAGAGTCCCCTAAAATTATTTTTAAATATATTTTTATTGATTTCAGAGAGGAAAGGAGGAGAGAGAGATAGAAACATCAGTGATGAAAGAATCATCTATGGGCTGCCTCCTGCACACCCCCTACTGGTGATTGAGGCCGAAATCTGGGCATGTTCCCTGATGGGGAATCTAACTGAGACCTCCTGGTTCATAGGTCAACACTCAACCACTGACCCACACTGACCAGGCTAAAAGTTTTATTATTAAAATGACTATTATTCTGGTGTAAAAGATGAACTTGAAATTAAGAATTTCAATTTGTGCTATCATATAAGTTTGATATTATGACCAATAAAAACTTTATTCTTTCTGTATTTATTATAAGAATTAGCATATTTTTGAAATTATAACTTAATGTAAAAGAAATAAACCTTATTATAAATTTTAATTTTATTTTTAAAGAAAAATTCCCAAATCAGACTTTCTTCTTACTTTTTACTGTGATTTTTTTTCTGTATTTTTATTGGATTCATTTTAAGTGACCTTTTCCTAATACTAATTTTCTCAGTAAGGTTTTCCTCAATCTAGTTAGATTGGAATACAAAGGAAGAAAGATGTAGGACAAGGGAATATGGGAGTAAACAGATAATGAAATAAGAAAACAAATCTTATTTCTAGGTTATGTCTGTTCTCAGAAACTCAAAATTGTAACCTTCATCTTTACTTTCAAAACAAACATTCTTTAGACCAGCGATTTTCAATCTTTTCCACCTCATGACACTCATAAGCTAATTACTAAAAATCTATGGCACGCCAAAAAAATATATTTTTTTGCTGATCTGACAAAAATGTAGGTACAATTTTGATTCATTCATACCAGATGGCTATTGTGTTGCTGTTGTCATTTTTTTCATTTGACAATCTAAGGCAATGGTTCTCAACCTGTGGGTCGCGACTCCTTTGGGGGTCGAACCACCCTTTGACAGGGGTCGCCTAAGACCATTGGAAAACACATATATAATTACATATTGTTTTTGTGATTAATCACTATGCTTTAATTATATTCAATTTGTAACAATGAAAATACATCCTGCGGGGGGGGGTGGGTAGGGGGTAACGTGGGGATAAGGGCACATATGTAATATCTTAATAAAAAATATATTTTAAAAAAAAAAAGCAAATACATCCTGCATATCAGATATTTACATTACGATCCATAACAGTAGCAAAATTACAGTTATGAAGTAGCAACGAAAATAATTTTATGGTTGGGAGTCACCACAACATGAGGAACTGTGTTAAAGGGTCATGGCAGTAGGAAGGTTGAGAACCACTGATCTAAGGGAAAGAGGTCAGTATTTCTGATTAATCATTTGTAGCATGTTTTATTTTATTTATTTATTTTAATTGATTTGGGAGAGGGGGAGAGAGAGATAGAAACATCAATGAAAAGAGAGAATCATTAATTGGCTGCCTCCTGCATGCCCCCTACTGGGGATTGAACGCACAACCCAGGCATGTGCCCTTGATGAGAATCGAACACGAGACCCTTCAGTGCGCAGGCTGATGCTCTATTCAGTGAGCCAAAACCAGCTAGGGCAGGAATAGCATATTTTAAAAATTCTTGCGACACACTTGTTGAAAATCGCTGGTTTAGGCTATGTTGCTTTATCTCTTATTGTCACCACTATTCTGTTCTCTTAGGCTTGAGCATTTGGAGTGTCATCCTTATATCTTGCATTTTCATCCTCCCCTATAATTAGTCATAATCTATCACCTTTTCCTTTTGATATGCATCCAAGATTTGTTCTTATTGCCACCACCATTTGGACCCATATTTATATTTCATTTGAACCGCTTACTTTACTACATTACTCTCCTAAATGGATTTCCTGCCAGTCATTGATTTCTCTCTCCATTCCATTCTTTATGCTACCACCATATTAATTTTTACACCTTTATCATTATCTCTTCCCTTGTTCGAAACTGTCATTGACTTCCCATTGATTGCAAGATGAAATGTAAACCCTTTAGCATTTTTGTTCAGGGTCAATCATTTCACTCAGTTTCAGTTGTTATTTACCATTTATTTTTCCAGTAAACAAGACTTAATATTGACTCTGGGATAGACACTGTGTTAGAATTCGGAATTAAGGATGAATTAGCACACAATCTTTGCCCTCAACAAAGTCATAATCTAATGTATGAATCATGTAAAAATAAATAATCACAAAAAATATATAATGATAGTTTATTGAAGAGGGTAATAAACTCTACCTGGTTGGATCTAGGAATATATGGCAGATATGAACAACATTTAAGCCAGGTTGTAAAAGATGAAAGGGTCGGAGTTCATTAAATATACTAGTTGGGGTTTTAGGAAGAAAGGGCATTTGTTAAGGAAATAGTATATGCAAAAGTATGAAAGTACCTTTACATAGAAAGTTAGTGAGACCCCCCCCAGGATTTTATATTTATTGGTAGCTACACAACACCTAGCACCTTGTTTGCAGATCTATGAGTATTTGTTGATAATTCTATAGAAAATGTTGAAGGCTTTATAGGATACATTGAACATGATAGAAATACTTTTGTAAAGAATTTACTCTTTGGTTTTGCCCATAAACAAAAAGCTGCCTGTTTGCAAAGAGCCTCTAAGCCTATTTAGAGACATTTAGGACCATTCAATTCCTCACGTTTAAGTTATATTGGGCAAACACATTAATCTAAGTTCTGCCTATTAATACCCAAATTGCATTGTGTTGGCAGAAGACTCTTCCCCTCACCCTCAACCTTGTCTGTTGTAAAAAAGCTACATCTTAATGACAGATTTTAACAAAACTCTTGTTTGAGTCATTTTTGTTTTTGTCCGTTTAGTGTGTCTTTACACATCATATTTTTATTACTGTAATCAGGGTACATTTTTTATTCTGTTTTTTATTATATTGTAAACATTTCATGATTCAATCTTTATAATTATTTTAGTAGCTGCATAATACTCATTAAATTTATACACCGTAATTTACTTAGCCAATATGTCAATAAGCCTAGAAGAGGGAAATAATTATTTCTGATTTTTTAGTATGGTGAATAATGCTGCACTAAACATCTTTGTGCATATCATTTTTTTCTTCTGAATTATTTCCTTAGGAAAAATTCCCAGAAGTGGAATTACAGGATCAAAGGGTATGAACATTTTATGGCTCTTAATATGTGCCAGTAGAATTTTTATAAGAATTGATGCAGCCATTGGTTTTGAATGGCCTGAAATGGATTTCAACATTTAATCAGGACTAATAATCCCTTCAGTATAGGATTAGGTTGCTTCAAATTTTGATTTTATCATTTTCACTAGCTAATTTCATATTTTTTCTGTTTTGTGAAGTAATTATCAGAGTTATTTTAAATTAACCTTTCTGTTTATGCTTAGTGGAAAATTCAGTGTTGTTATTACTTTCTTACCACATGCTTTGAATAAAATATACATTACTATTTATTTGTAGGACTTGATTAGAGACCAAGGGTTTCGTAGTGATGGAGGTAAGTGGTGATTTCAGTTTTTAAAAACTCAAGGAAAAATGCAACTGCTTTGCTGCTTGTCTCCTTTATATTTGCTTCTTTCATGAAACACAGACACAGAGAAAAATGTGTAGAGAAAACCCAAATTTTTTTTGTCTCCTTTAGTATTTATCATTTATCTCTATTAAAATTTTAACTAATTTATAACATGAATAGAGAAAAAGAAGACATTAAAAGGGTTCTTAAATGTACTACCTATGATTTTAAAAGGTTGTCAAGGAGAGATTCTTAGTTATTTTACCCACTTTATTGATTCCAAACCCTCTCCAAAGCTGGAGATGCAAAATTTCTTTTGGAAACCTCCACCAATATTTAAATATTAAGCTTAGAATCAGTTAAAACTTGATTTTTTAAAATCATTCTTAGAGAATCCCTTGGATTGCCTGTTACAACTTCTCAATTTGATAGATATTGTCAACTATTTCCCTCAGTCTTCTAAAAGGGTTTGAAATGTACATCTTACATAATGGATCCCTAATAAAGAAGCCCAGTTGCCCTTTTTTGTCCAGTAAATAAAATAAGCAAATAAGAAATTAAATTGAGATTTCTTATAGAATTTTTATCTGACTTTTCACTCTAGCACCCAGTAAAAATAGGGGGCATAAGAAAACATTGCATAAAAAAATTCTTAAAAATTGCATAATTTAAATAAGAATTTACCCCCACATAATGTTTTTCCAAGAGATGGTATTTGAAACTGTCTTAAAGTTTTCTTCTAGATGATTCTCCATATTTACTTTTTCAGCTGTCTTCTATCTAATAAGGAAGGACTGCAATACTACTTACCTTGGTTAGAGTTGGTCTCTTCACTGTGACCTGCTTTGTCTTCAAAATGTCTAAGCCCAGTCTCAAAGATATTTTATATTGAACATTGTATAAACCATCTTTTGTTGTGTTTCTGTGTACCTGTGAAGCTACCAAAGTAATAACTCTGCATTAAATACTCTAGACTTCATATTTACTATAGTATATAGTTATAAAAGTGTTTTTTCTGTTTGTTATTCCATGAACCCTCCAATTAATGTTGCTGCCAGTTTGACTTTCATATGTCTTAGTAGCTGTGGCTTTTGAAAATTTTGCCCAATACATCCAGCATTTAAATGTTGCCATCATTTTAGCATCACAAAGTTAACTTAGTTTTAAAAACTGCCTGCTTAGTATCTAAAATGAAGTGGCATCTCTTGTCCTTTCTTCTGAGTCATTTTTTTAAAAAATCATTGGGATTTTGAAAACAGTGTTTTAAACATCCAGAATTATTTTGTGAAGCAGGCTTCGACTCATCTTATTTATTCCCCATGACTTCTTTCATTTCTTCTGTGTGTCTGTCTTCCTGTGTCTGCCTGCCCCTCTCTTTCTCTTCTAACAGCCCCTTTGAACCAGCTGATGCGCTGTCTTCGGAAATACCAATCCCGGACTCCCAGTCCCCTCCTACATTCTGTCCCCAGTGAAATAGTGTTTGATTTTGAGCCTGGCCCAGTGTTCAGAGGTAGTTGGGCTCTTCTTTCTTGTTTTCACCCAAAGCAAACTAAATATAAACTACAGCTACTGTTTGTGCCTCACCTTCACAGCGTGTGTTTGTAAGTGTGAGAGTTTTCAGTACTAAATTTCTGCTTGGCCTGGCTGGAATGCTCTGAATGTGCTTGTCACACATACTCACTACCACAAGCTTTCTGTCATAAATTTTAAAAGCAAGAAAAGTCTTAGATTTCCATCATGTTTTTTGTTGCATTACTTTTTGGTCTTGGTAACTTCTTAAACTCAGTGGGTGGCAATAAATAACGTGGGAGGGGGTGTCCTACTTGAATTCCTTTTATTTTAATCTATTTACGTGGTCACCTTGATGACTGTTAATACTTGTTATCAATTTTTTTGGTTTCTAAAGAAGTAAAAATGGAAATGGAAATCCCTATTATGAGATTTTACTAGACTTTTGCCTTTATTTTTTCTGTATTATCAGCAGTGTCCTTTTTTAAATGTAGGACTTGTATATTTTATATTATATCAGAGGTAGGGAGCTTTGAAAATATTTTTAATGTATTTGGGATATTTTGGCATACTTCAGGAAATTTGAGGATTGATACTTTCAGTTATGCCTTAATCTGAGAAAAAAGCAGTATAATTTCAATCTCCCATTTTATTTTGCCATAACTTTAATTAGTAGTTAAACTGATTTTTTAAAATAAAGTCAAAATTGAGGCAGGAGTTTGCTATAAATAGTTTTAAAGAATTTACTGGCTTTTGCTAGTGTCTGCCAGTTATTCTGAACATAGTGGTGGTGTTTCAGATTTTTGCTCTCAGTCCAGCTGTTTCTCAGAAAATCCATAGAATGGACTGGAATTCATACAGGACCAAGTGGCGTAATTTATTAATATCAGTACAGTACTAAGTAGATCAGAACTGGGAGGCCTGGGCTAACAGTTAAGGCTTTATGATATTGAAAATTATTAATAGAAGGTAGAAAATGGATTGTGCTCTAGTTAATAGACATTCCATTTTCTTTTAGAAATTTACAGATGAGATTATGGCAATTTCACATGGTAGGTAACCTGTGATGTAATAATGATAAAATTTCTACAGAGATTTAAATGTTGCCATTGGTATCCCTGTTTGAAAGATAGTGACTGCCGCTTTCCAAAGAATAGTAATATTTTTTTAAAATTCTCTTGAAGTCTTTTTGTTTTGTATGTGCAAATATTTTTTGATATCTCAGTCCTACTTAACTGTACTCAGGCCCTACTAGGAGTCATTGTCCTGAACTACTCTGAACAAGGTACTGTACATGAACTTAGAATTATTGCCACTGAGCCAGCATTTGGAAAAGTACCCATCCGAAAGTATGCAACCCTGCCAACTGAGTCCACTTTCAAAGAATACACCCCGTGGACTCAGTTGACTGATAGAATATTTCCATTTGTAGTAACTTGGCTGAGATGCCATATCACTTACTTTGCTCTCACTTATAAAGGCAGTCAGGGATTATTCAGAGAAGCTTGAGAAACCGCTGGCTTTGTTGTATACAGGCAACATATCATATTTGTTTCCTAGACTAAGACTTCAGGAACTGATGAAACTGACCAGTGTCTCTCACTCTTAAGTAGTCTAGTATGTGGTGTAGGATTTTTTTTTTTTCAATGTAGTGGCTAATATGAAGAAGCCAAATATTTTCAACATTGTGGCCATTAGAATATGTTTCCATTTGGGGATTTCCATCTTTTTTTGTATTATATTTTTTATATTGACTTATATTTGCTGAAGCAACAAAATAAAGGTTTTTTTTTATATAGGCTGTTAAATTGATTTTGCTTTTTTGATTTTTTAAGTCAAAGAAAAAGAACCTTGGAAATATTGTTTAGTATTTATCTCTTATTTTAGAGAGATTCTTCTTAGAAAATGCACCAATAAGCAAAGTGTATATCTGTAATCAGATGTTTCAAGGGTCATTAAATTGGCCAGAAAACTAAAAGAAATTATAGTACTAATTACCAAATGAGGCCCCTTTTTGGCCTATCCTTTCTAAAAGTTCTATACTTGAACATGCACTGTATTTTTTAAATAAGTCTAAATCTCCCCACACCCTCTGCCCCCAATAAATAAATTAACATGCTTGATCTTCCTTTAATGGATACATTTTTCCTTTCACTAACATAGGGTCAACTACAGGTTTATCTGCCACCCCCCCTGCCTCATTACCTGGCTCACTCACTAATGTGAAAGCATTACAGAAATCTCCAGGACCTCAGCGGGAAAGAAAATCATCTTCATCCTCAGAAGACAGGAATCGAATGGTAAAAGTATATGATATCTTTATTCTTCTGTGTTCTTTATAGAAGTCAGAGCCAAATCTAATGTCACGTTTAGATATAATATGTCCGTATGTGACACAGAATTCCCATAATCAAATAAAATTAAGAGCTGATAATTGTTTGCTTAAAGCATATTTGCACAACACAGATTTATGCTCTCAACTCTAATGCAATTAAGTTAAAGGTAGTTTCAAAAGAGTAAGAATACAGTTGACCATTGAATAACAAGAATTTGAATTGCATGGATCTACTTACATGCTGGTGTGTGTTTTTTTCAGTAGATAGACAGTTGGCCCTCCATATTCCCAGGTTTTGCATCTGTGATTCACTGGACCAAGAATTGAAAGCAGTATTGGTCCTGGAACTAATCCCCAACAGATACCAAGAGACCATTATAGTGAAGTTTTGGGAGAAATCAAAAGTTATACACCAATTTTCTTTCTTTCTTTTTTTTTTTTTTAATATGGAACGCTTCACGAATTTGCGTGTCATCCTTGTGCATCCTAATCTTCTCTGTATGGTTCCAATTTTTTAGTATATGTGCTGCCAAAGGGAGCACTATACACCAATTTTCCACTGCTCTGGGAGTCAGCACCCTTAAGCTCCCCATATTTGAGGGTCAACTGTAGTGTTCTCTTTTTAAAATAAGGAAAAAGGGGTAAGCCTAGTATTTTAGGAAGCATTATTAGGCATATATGTTCTAAAGCAGCAGTCGCCAACGTTTTGGACCTTATGGACCACCAGTGGCAACTGCTGTTAAAGGGTTTATCTGAAATTCAAATATTTACCAAATGATATTCTTTCCTATTTGAAAAAATAACTTTCTGCTGCACAATAAATACATATTAAAAACTAACAATTTAATCTTAGCATTAGTGTAGTAATAGTATATGTTGGATAGGTGGATTCTTTACCCTACCCTAGTGATTGTATATATTGACAGTTTTTTAAGAGACTGGATCAGATAAGATATCTGAGGAAATTTAGCACTGACTAGAAGAAAGTAAGGAGGTAAATTATGAACAGTAATCATAGTATGTTCATTTAAAATTTTGGCCTTTGGAGCCAAAACTAGTCGCAGATACTTATATTGCCTGTTAGTAGCCTTGAAGAACTGACTTAGTTCTTCAATTTAAGTTCTGTATTACAAGAATTATACTTCTATTATTCTTCCAGAGTGTGTGTGTGTGTGTGTGTGTGTGTGTGTGTGTGTGTGTGTATGTTTAATGTCCCTTTCACACTCAGACACAGGGGAGGATGTAATTAGTGTGAAACAAGGTTTTCCCTTTTTTTTGTTTGCTTTGGATTGACTTTTGCACTATTTTTATCAAGAAAACACTTGGTAGACGGGATTCAAGTGACGATTGGGAGATTCCTGATGGGCAGATCACAGTAGGACAAAGAATTGGTTCCGGGTCATTTGGGACAGTCTACAAGGGGAAGTGGCATGGTATGTATATAGTATGGTGACCTTGTCACAAGTTATAATAATAGGAAATATCTAATAACTTTTATTTTTTAAAAATCAAAGGGAGTATTTGCTTTTTGTATCATTAAACTTTTTTTATCATATCCAAGAGTTATTAAAGATTTCTAACAAAAATTATGGAAAATAAAAACTGGATTCATAGCCATCGGGTCTCCTATCATTATATTAGCTACAGTTTTTAAAATGTATTTTTATTGATTTCAGAGAAGGAAGGAAGAGGAAGAGAGAGAGAGAAACATCAATGATGAGAGAGAATCATGGATTAGCTGCCTCCTGCATGCCCCCCACCAGGAATCGAGCCCACAACCTGGGCATGTGCCCTGACCAGGAATCGAATCATGACCTCCTGAGCCACACCAGCTGGGCTTAGTTACAGTTTTTAAAGATGATGATTCTCACCTGGCTGGCGTGGCTCAGTGGTTGAGGTCATGGTTTGATTCCCAGTCTGGGCATATGCCCAAGTTGTGGGCTGGATCCCCAGTGTGGGGCATGCAGGAGACAGCTGATCCATGATTCACTCTCATTGATGTTTCTCTCCCTCTCCCTTCCTCAGTGAAATCAATAAAAATGTATTTAAAAAAAAAAAGAAAAAAAGATGATTCTCCAGGGTAGCTAATCCCCAAGATGTTTTTTCTTTGATAATTTTTCTGCTTATACTTTTACTAGAGGCCCAGTGCACAAAAATTTATGCACTCGGGGGGGGGGGGGGGCGGGTACCTCAGCCTGGCCTGCGCCCATTTGCAGTCCAGGACCCCTTAGGGGATGTCCACCTGTCGACTTAGGCCCACTCCCCAGGGTATCAGGCCTAAGCTTGCAGTCAGACATCCTTCTGGCAGCCAGGGATCCCTCAGGGGATGTCCGACTAAAGGCTTAGGCCCCCAAGGGAGCTGTGATGAGGAAGCTGGGGTGACAGAGGGGCCATGCTGTCCCGCCCCACCGCCCTGGGTCGGGTCGCACACGGGACGCCCGGGCAGGCCGGCTGATCACTGCTGCCCTGCCAGGCCGCCCCAGGTCGGGTCACACACAGGATGCCCGGATGGTGGCCGGGCGGGCCGGCTGATCGCTGCTGCACCGCCCAGCCTCCCCGGGTCGGGTCGCACACGGGATGCCTGCCGCCCCGGGTCGCAGATAGCAGGCCCGGATGGCAGCAGGGCAGGCGGGATGGTGCTGGCCCGCCCTGCCTGCAGTATGCAAATTAGCTGCCATCTTTGTTGGTGGTTAATTTGCATATCACGCTGATTAGCCCATGGGAGGCATAGCGAAGGTATGATCAATTACCATGTTTGTTTATTATTAGATAGGATTTGTATTATAAACTACAAGTATATTAAAAGTGTACTTACAAAAGGAAGAAATGGAGTGAAAACATAAAAAAAGTTCAGCCTCACTAGTTATCAGAATTGCAAAATCAAAAAATAGGAATCATTATTTGCTTCTCAAGTGGACAAAGAATTTTTTTAAATTGGTCATAATTAGAGTTGTGATTATAATGCTGCTGGTGGAAAAAGAAATTGCTACAAATTTTCTGGAGAGAAATTTGGCAATATGTATATCAAGCCAATAATTCCATTTGTAGAACTTTATAATGAGGAAGTAATTGGACAGGAACAAACGTGTGTGCAAGTACATTAATTAGAGATTTAATATTAATGAAAAATGGAACTAAATGGAAGTGCCCATTAGTAGAGTATTATATAAATACGTTGATAACCTCCATGTATGATTATATAGAAATTAAAATAGTATGGTAGATTTATATTTATGGCTATGGAAAGGTGTCCGTGTTATATTAAACTTTACAGAGCAGCATGTAAAATATCCCATATTATGGTGCTACATGGGATTATATATAACAATTTTTAAAATGATCATCAGTATTTGAGTACATGTCTTTTTAGGTTATCTTTTCACATGAATTCATAAATATCTGTACTGATACATT
The DNA here is from genome assembly GCF_014108235.1 of Myotis myotis. Taxonomy (NCBI): domain Eukaryota; kingdom Metazoa; phylum Chordata; class Mammalia; order Chiroptera; family Vespertilionidae; genus Myotis; species Myotis myotis. Next base: position 53,398,435 of record NW_023416315.1, read on the forward strand.
TAAAAGCCTAGTAGGATATACATCAATATATTAATAATGTTCATTTATGTGTGTGATATGATTATGGGAAATATTTTTTCTTTATTTCTTCAAAATGTTTAATTTTTCTACTGTGAGCACTATATAACTTTGATAATCAGGAAAAATAAGTTAATTTAATTATACTGAAGTATAATATACATAAAAGTGCATGTAAGTGTTCAAGTAGCTAAAATATCACAAAGTAAACACATCTGTAGTCAGTAAACAGAACATTACCAGTATTGCAGAAATCCTCCTCATGCCCTCCTCCCCCAAGGGCAACCACTATCCTGGTTTTAGCAGAAATCTAACAGTATGTATTCTTTTGTGACTCACTCCTTTCACTCAGCATTGTTTATAAGATTCATCTGCATTGTTGTGTGTAATTGTAGATCATTCATGATCTATAAAACGATTCCTTTTTCTATCTACTATGTAATGAGAATTTTAATAGTTTCCAGTTTGGGCCTATTGCAAATGCTGCTGCTGTGAACATTTTTAGTTCAGTCATGTCAGTTGATGAGCATATTTGTCCATTTTTGCTGGCTAAATATCTAGAAAAGAATTATGGGGCCACTGTATATGCATATATTCAGTTTTAGTAGATACTGCCAGCAGTGTTTCAAGTGGTTATACCAAGTTGCACACCCACTGGCAGTGTGTGTGAGTTCTACCTGTTTCACATAAAGTTTTTTTGTTTTTTTAAAATATATTTTATTGATTTTTTTACAGGGAGGAAGGGAGAGAGATAGAGAGTTAGAAACATTGAAGAGAGAGAAACATCCAGCTGCCTCCTGCACACCCCCTACTGGGGATGTGCCCGCAACCAAGGTACATGCCCTTGACCGGAATCGAACCTGAGACCCTTCAGTCCACAGGCCGACGCTCTATCCACCAAGCCAAACTGGCTAGGGCAAAGTTTTTTTTAAAAATAACTTGCCTAAGCAAAGCAACAAGTGATCTGTAGATTTGAAAAAAATGTTAAGTACTCTAATAAAGAAGTTTTGTAGTTTTCTATTTCAGCCTAGCTCCATTTGACCTGTGATTTTTAGTTTAAACATTTAGTCAGTACACGTGTCTATTTTAATATTGTTAAGTAACCTGGAAAATACCATGGGTACTTAACTGGTTAAATTAAATTTCCAGATGAAAAACAAGGTTGGATATCTTTTTTGGATTGGTATTTTGAAATATCAGTATAAGAGTGTTATTGTTGGTTTAGTGTTAGCCTTAGAAAGTTAATGCAATTAAGGAAGGTATGATATAATTTATTTCATAAGTTACATCATAAAGCAGTTTAATAATGGTGTGGATTTAAGGCTGTGGTAATTCATGAAAATACACAAGAGTTTTTAATATTTTTAAATCTTAAAAAATAGAATGACATTTGGATTGACAATTACCTCATAGGTGATGTGGCAGTGAAAATGTTGAATGTGACAGCACCTACACCTCAGCAGTTACAGGCCTTCAAGAATGAAGTAGGAGTACTCAGGTGAGTTAGTATGAACTATTGTTTTCCAGAGACAGTATCTTCTTTCATTCCTGTTTTCCAGTGGTTGCCACTGTTTGCTATACTTACTCAAAATGGATAAAAAGAGTTTGAGTAGATTTTAACTTTAACCATATTCTTTCAAGTGTTATGCAATATTATATTGTACAGCTGATAGGAGAATTAAGCTTAGAGTGGATTAATGTAGTATTCTGATTATGAGAAATAATACTTCCACTTATGTAAATAATACTCCCAAGATTCTAATCTTACCAGAACACATTTAGATATTACATCATGCCCTGGAACTTGAGGAACATTAACAAACTGCAGTATGTATAGGCAAGGACAACTAAATGGGGGCGATTCTAGAACTGCAGGGGGGGGGCAGTAATCAACAGAACTGAGAATACTGGGTCCATAGAAAGCTCTTATGTTCCATAGAGTAAAGACTCTTAGTCCAGAGAGCAGAACAGGGAAGCCAGTGGGGAAGTCGTAGGAAAATGATTCTTAACCAAAAAATCTAAAACCAGAACCACTTAAAAAAAAGGGGGGGGGGGTAGAAATAGTGATGAACTTTCCATAATTGAAGGTATTTAAGCAACGTCTAGTTGCCTGTTTAGTATATTTAAAAAGATATTTCTGAAAAGAGTAGAATGTTAAACTAGACAATTACTAAAGTCTCTTCTAAATTTTTCCTTCTTTTGCCTTTTTCAAAATACCTTTTTCTGACAAAATCTTACTGATAAGTAGACTTCTTTGGCCTTTTTAAAAGATTTGCTGAAGTTTATCGACATTTAGTGTTTACTTTCACATTTTTTTTTATAGGAAAACTCGACATGTAAATATTCTACTCTTCATGGGCTATTCAACAAAGCCACAACTGGCTATTGTTACCCAGTGGTGTGAGGGCTCCAGCTTATATCACCATCTCCACATCATTGAGACCAAATTTGAGATGATCAAACTTATAGATATTGCACGGCAGACTGCACAGGGCATGGAGTAAGTTCCATTCTGTTAAATATCTTGTAAATTACTTTTGAAGACCATTGAGGGTGTTTTAAAGATTTCAGCTGATAATCTTTGGGTTGTTTTTTAAATCACTGTCTAACAACATATAGACACTTTTAACTAATGGCTTGCAAAATGATACTAAGAAATAAAATAGTCTGTTTTACAGTCTTCAAAACATACAAAGTATTTAATAATAAATATGTGACTGCAAATTTATGTTCTGCATGCAGTGATTTAGCTAAGCAGTAATGGTTCAGGAAAAAAAAAAGGCGAGCAAAAGACCACTAAAAATCATTAGCAGTTATAGAAGAATATAAAATAATTCTTAGTTATTCTTTCAAATTGTTTTCTCCAAGTTCCCATATTTTCATTTGCATACAATAAAGTAAAATGAAAATCTATATTCTGGTCCTTTGTGAGGATTTCAAGTTGAGTTGTTCATATCCACTGAATTATACTCTGTAATTTAAGAGATAAAAGTAACTTTATAAAATTTACCATAGGCCAGAATTTGAATCTGTTCAAATCTGAAAGGTTATATTAAAAATTTTTAAGAGTAAATCATAGCAAATACAGTGAACATTGTGAGAGAGACAAAGCTTACTCCCCATCCCCCACTTCCACCTCCCTGCTCCAAGCACACGCCCTCCTCAGGGCCTTTGTACTTGTTATTTTTCTCTTTGGTATACTCATGCCACAAATATCCATGGAGCTTTCTCTCCATGTCTCTCTTCAAATGTCGCCTTTTAATAAAAGCCTTCTCTGATCACCTTACATCAGCGATTTTCAACCAGCGAGCCGATTTTCAACCAGTGAGCTGCAAGAGATTTAAAACATGCAATACCAAAACATGCACTGACCTCTTTTCCTTTAGATTGTCCAGTAAAAAAAGTTCAGCCAACACAATAGCCATTCAGTGTGAATAAATCAAAGTTATACCTTTGTTTTTGTCAGATTGCAAAAAGTATACTTTTTGGTGTGCTGAAGAATTTTAGTAATTAGTTTATGTGTGCCATAAGATGAAAATGGTTGAAAATCACTGCCTTATATAACTAACTAATATTCCTACCCCACCCTGTCACTCTCTGTACCCCTATCTTTGTTTTTGTATTTTTAACACCCAACTCCATATGACATATTTGTTTATTGTCTGACACTCCCACTAAAATAGAAGCTGTATGAGAGCAGGGGCTTTGTTTTGTTCATTGTTTTATCCCTAATGCCTAGAACAGGGCCTGGCCTATGATAGGTACTCAGTATATATCTGTGAAATAAAAAATTAAGAAGGATTAACTGAGTATTATTGTTAAGGTCACCTTTTAGAAAAAAGAACCCAAATCCTTCTCATGCCAAAATTGAGAAATGTCAAGGAAAGGAAAAATAGTCCACAAAGTAATAAAAGGATATCAGAGGGGAAAAGGCCTTTGCTATAAACAGAGGCAGCAAAGAATAGTTATGAAAATTATTTTTAGAAACAGTGATGGGGCAGTCAAATGCCAGTATTGATTAAGACAAGAAATGACAGTAGAGAAGAACACTATCAAATTGGAATAGTTCTGTAGTCTGGGGAATAGTCGGTGAATGGAGCAATATTTTTCCATTGCTTTCAGTTTGGGATCTGTAAGTGTAAACCCTTGAAGTCTATTTATCTACTCTGAAATACTTTGCTGGCATTTTAAGTAGCAATCAATATATAATGAGTATACCTGGCTGTGAATGTAGAACATGGCTCTATGTGTGGCATTTACCAGGGGGAATGGAGGTGGGAAGGAGGATGAGGACAGCAAAGGGGGTCAAATACAAGGTGATGGAAGGAGACTAGATATTGAATGGTGAGCACACAATAGAGTGTACAGATGTCATATTATAAAATCACACACCTGAAATTTATATAATGTGATTAGCCATTGTTACCTCAATAAATTTAATTTTTTTAAAATTAATTAAAAAGAAAAAATCTCCATTTCCAGTGTATCCAAAAGAATAAAATACCTAGGAATAAGTTTTGCCAAGGAGATAAAAGATTGTACTCTAAAAAAGTATAAGACATTGCTGAAAGAAATTAAAGAAAACAGAAATGAAGGTTAGGATAATAAAAAATTTTTGATAGATGGTGGTGGGTGCACAACATTGTGAGTGTACTTAATGTCACTGAATTGTACACGTAAAAATTGTTAAAATGGGAAGTTTTATGACATATATATAGATATATACACATATATCTATATCTAGGTATAGATATAGATATAGCGTCCCAAAAAATGTATACACACACTTTGAATAATTATACAGGAGAGTTTATTAATACATATTTCATTTTCAAAATTGAGCTATCAGCTGTTAAAGTGTGTATACATTTGAGGGGGAGGTACCTGTAGTTTACCACAATGAAGTTAAAAACAGAATAAATAAAATAGCTATGTGGGTTTCAGATAAGATGACAGATTTATGCTATCTTTTGAAACTCCACTGAAACTATAATAAAGGATTCTTTTTTAAGCATAAACATATAAGGTTGGAGATAACAGAAAAAGGAAATAATAGCAACAACATCTTATAAGCTAGAAAACAAATGGAGAAATAATCATGGACTTACTAAAAAGCTACATTATTAGTTGGCCATGGAGAAATGAAAACTAACCTGATTTAACCACAGAATCCTCAAAAGTCTCAAGCATTGGCAGTGCCAGGTATTTCTGGAGGAGGGAGAGGACATAAATGAAAAGGCCTATCTGGAAAACTTCTCAAAATCTCATCTGCTTTGTGCACTGGGTGACTGTCCCATCCCTACCTTGGCAGTAGACTGAAAGTTTATTCTCTAGAGAGAGAAAAACAATTATCTCTGGACTGGGGATATGGAATGGGCACTTTATTAGAAGTAGGGCTGACTCCTTACTGAACAATGAATGGGGAGTTCCTCAGCACTCTCTTTTCATTTGGTTCCCAGAATGCTAGCAGCTAAACTCTCCCCTTCACACAAAACATTGGAAGAATCTTCTGTGAAGAATCTTACCAACTGAAAGGAAAGACCCAAAGGTGGTGACTTCAGGAAGTCCACCTAGATCCATGGTCGGCAAACTGCGTCTCGCGAGCCACATGCAACTCTTTGGCCCCTTGAGTGTGGCTCTTCCTAAGCCTTAGGAGTACCCTCATTAAGTTAATAACAATGTACCTACCTATATAGTTTAAGTTTAAAAAATTTGGATCTCAAAAGAAATTTCAATCGTCGTACTGTTGATTTTTGGCTCTGCTGACTAATGAGTTTGCTGACCACTGACCTAGATCACTGTACAGGGAAGTTCAAAAACAGCCCAACTATATGCTAAAGCTTTCAGACAGCTTTTTAGCCCTTCACTCAGTCTGAAATCATCTCTGGCTCACCACAGACAAAAGAGGGAAAGTCTCTGATGCCCATGAGAAAGACCAAACCAATGGGGGGAAAGGGGAAGGCAACTAGGAATAAACAAACAATGCAAGGAAAGAAATACCCCTCCCCCAAAAAACTGTCAGTTTTCTCAGCTATAAAAGGAGGTTTTTCTATCCATGAAACAAGAACGGATGCTTTAAAAGAAACTTTTGATAACAAAAAAAAAGTTTAAATGTTGATATTTATAATTATTTATTGTTGAAAAAACCCGGAGAACCAAGATGGCGGCATAGGTTAACGCCGGAGTTTGCTGCTTTGAACAACTACTTCAAAAGTGAAACCAAAAAACGGAAGGGACATCACCCAGAACCACAGGAATGCTGGCTGAGTGGAAGTCCTACAACTAGGAGGAAAGAGAAACGCATACGGACACTCAGAGGAGGCACAGTGCTGAAGTCAAGTTCTGAGGTGCGGAGTGCGCAGAGCGGGCTGGCGGCGGAGGGCGCGGTTGGCGTTTTCAATCGGGAGGGAGTCGCAGACTCTGAGCTCCAGATCCAGGCCAGTCTTTGGGGACCCAGACTCAAACGGGAGAAGTGGGACTGTCTGGCTTCGGTCAGAGCGAGTGCAGCTTTCTCTCTGAGCTTTGCAGCGGGTGCTGGGACTCGGAGAGGCGGAGCCCCTGGGGACGGGACTGAGAGCCGCTATGGCTGCTCTCTCCGGCCCACCCTGTTGATCCTGTGCGACCCGCCCCGCCCAAGCCCTGCACACAGGCATTTGCCGGATAGCCTCAGGCAAAGGCTAGATTAGCACCTCCCTAGAGGACAGAAGTTCTCTCACTGCTGACACAGCTGATTCTCATAGCCACTTGGCCTGGAGGTCAAACCCTCCCTGGAATTAGCTACAACAATCAAGATTTAACTATAAGACTGCGAACAAAGACCACTAGGGGGTGCACCAAGGAAGCATAACAAAATGCGGAGACAAAGAAACAGGACAAAATTGTCAATGGAAGATATAGAGTTCAGAACCACACTTTTAAGGTCTCTCAAGAACTGTTTAGAAGCCGCCGATAAACTTAATGAGATCTACAAGAAAACTAATGAGACCCTCGATGTTATATTGGGGAACCAACTAGAAAGTAAGCATACACGGACTGAAATAACGAATATTATACAGACTCCCGACAGCAGACCAGAGGAGCGCAAGAATCAAGTCAATGATTTGAAATGCGAGGAAGCAAAAAACACCCAACCGGAAAAGCAAAATGAAAAAAGAATCCAAAAATGCGAGGATAGTGTAAGGAGCCTCTGGGACAGCTTCAAGCGTACCAACATCAGAATTATAGGGGTGCCAGAAGATGAGAGAGAGCAAGATATTGAAAACCTATTTGAAGAAATAATGACAGAAAACTTCCCCCACCTGGTGAAAGAAATGGACTTACAGGTCCAAGAAGCGCAGAGAACCCCAAACAAAAGGAATCCAAAGAGGACCACACCAAGACACATCATAATTAAAATGCCAAGAGCAAAAGATAAAGAGAGAATCTTAAAAACAGCAAGAGAAAGAAACTCAGTTACCTACAAGGGAATACCCATACGACTGTCAGCTGATTTCTCAACAGAAACTTTGCAGGCCAGAAGGGAGTGGCAAGAAATATTCAAAGTGATGAATACCAAGAACCTACAACCAAGATTACTTTCCAGCAAAGCTATCATTCAGAATTGAAGGTCAGATAAAGAGCTTCACAGATAAGGAAAAGCTAAAGGAGTTCATCACCACCAAACCAGGATTATATGAAATCCTGAAAGGTATCCTTTAAGAAGAGGAAGAGGAAGAAAAAGGTAAAGATACAAATTATGAACAACAAATATGCATCTATCAACAAGTGAATCTAAGAATCAAGTGAATAAATAATCTGATGAACAGAATAAACTGGTGATTATAATAGAATCAGGGACATAGAAAGGGAATGGACTGACTATTCCTGGGGGGGAAAGGGGTGTGGGAGATGCGGGAAGAGACTGGACAAAAATCGTGCACCTATAGATGAGGACAGTGGGTGGGGAGTGAGGGCGGAGGGTGGGGCGGGAACTGGGAGGAGGGGAGTTATGGGGGGAAAAAAAAGAGGAACAAATGTAATAATCTGAACAATAAAGATTTAATTAAAAAAAATAAAAATAAAAAAAATAAAAAAAACAAAACAAAACAAAAAACCCACTTTAAAAAAAAAAATTATTTATTGTTGAAAGTATTACATATGTCCCCTTTCAAAACATATTTTATATTGGATTTTTAAAGTCATACAATCATTTATATGTAAACTAGAGGCCCGGTGCACAAAAATTTGTGCACTCGGGGGGGAGGGGGGTCCCTCAGCCCGGCCTGTGCCCTCTCGCAGTCTGGGACCCCTTGGGAGATAACGACCTGCTGGCTTAGGCCTGCTCCCGGGTGGCAGAGGGCAGGCCCAATCCCTAAGTGCAGCCCCTGGTCGGGCTCAGAGCAGGGCTGATTGGGGAGTTGGGGCGCCGCCCCCTGTCATGCACAGAGCAGGGCGGATTGGGAGGTTGTGATGCCACCCTCAGTCATGCTCAGGGTAGGGCCGATTGGGGGGTTGGGGCACCGCCCCCTGTCACACTCAAGGCAGGGTCAATGGGGAGGTTGTGGCGCCACCCCCTGTCACGCACAGAGCAGGGCCAATCAGGGGGTTGGGGCACTTCCCCCTGTCACTCACAGAGCAGGGCCCATCAGGGGGGTTGGGGCGCTGCCCCCTGTCACGCACAAAGCAGGGCCCATCAGGGGGTTGGGGCGCTGCCCTCTATCACCCACAGAGCAGGGCCGATCAGGGGGTTGGGGCGCCGCCACTCTCACATTCAGGGCAGGGCCGATGGGGAGGTTATGGCTCTACCCCTTCACACACAGAGCAGGGCCCGTGGGGGGGGGGGGCGGGGTTTGGGGCGCCGCACCCTGTCACACACAGAGCAGGGCCGATCGGGGGGTTGGGGAGCTCCCTCCTATCAGGCACAGAGCAGGGCTGATCAGGGGGTTGGGGCGCCTTCCCCTGTCACGAACAGAGCAGGGCGGATAGGGAGGTTGTGGCCCTGCCCCCTGTCACACACAGAGCCGCAGGGCGATCAGGGGGTTTGGGTGCTGCCCCCTGTCACACTGATCCTGGTGCCAGGAGGCCTCGCGGCTCCGCTGATCCCGGTGCTGGGAGGCATATTCCCCTTTTACTATATAGGGTAGAGGCCTGGTGCATGGGTGGGTGCCGGCTGGTTTGCCCTAAAGGGTGTCCTGGATCAGGGTGGGGGTCCCCACTGGGGTGCCTGGCCAGCCTGGGTGAGGGGATGATGGCTGTTTGCAGCTGGTCACACATCCTTCAGGGTGGGGGTCCCCACTGGGGTGCCTGGCCAGCCTGGGTGAGGGGATGATGGCTGTTTGCAGCTGGTCACACCCCCTTCAGGGTGGGGGTCCCCACTGGGGTGCCTGGCCAGTCTGGGTGAGGGGCTGAGGGCTGTTTTCAGGCTGGGGGTGACTGAAGCTCCCAACCGCTCCTTTTTTTCCTTTTTTCTTTTTTATTCTGGGCCAGCTTTAGCTTTGAGGCTTGGCTCCAGCTCTTAGGCCTCTGCTGCTGAAAGCAGGTTTCTGGCATTTGTTTACCTTCTGTATTTGAAACAATGTTGCGATCCTGCTGGCTGAAGCCCGGCGACTAAAGCAGGTTTCTGGGGTTTTGTTTAGCTTCTGTATTTGTAACATAGTTGCTTAGAGTTGCAGCTCAGAGGCCGACAGCGGCAGGCAGGGAACGTTGGAGTCCTCCGTCACTGAAGCAAGCAAGCCTCATGTTCGCTTTAAGCTGCCTGGCTGCCGGCCGCCATCTTGGCTGGCAGTTAGTTTGCATATTGCCTTGATTAGCCAATGGGAAGGGTAGCGGTCGTATGCTAATTACCATGTTTCTCTTTTATTAGATAGGAAGTTTTTTTAAGTAAGGATTAGAAGGCACACACCAAGCTCAATAGTGGTTGTCTCCAGGAATGGCACAAGGGGTCAAGTTGGAGGCAGCTGTCAAGCAGAAGTGTTTTAGCTTTACCTGTAACATTATGATTGTCTTTTAATAAAAATGATTCTACAGTTATGTTTTACTTTCATAACCTTTTTACAAGTATAAACTTAAAAAAAAACAGGAGGCAAATGTGTAAAGAAATTAACAGGATTGATTATGGTGAGACTGAGTGAACTCTACATTGTTTTTTGTTGCAGTTTTTCTTAATTTCAAAATAAAAGTTATTTTGAAAATGTGAACATAAGTAACCACCAGTAATCTACCATCAAGAGAGACTTACCATTAATATTTTTTGTGTATTATTTCACAATTCATTATTTTAATATTAAACACAATGGTTTGTTGGTGTTGTTGTTTTTAAATATGGAATCTACTTGTGTTGCCCTTTTTCACTAACTCTTATTTTAAACATCTTTACTGGTCAATAAATACATGCTCTGACTCCAGCTCTACTACATACTGATAACTCTCTCCCTCTTTTTTAAATACCAACTATGTTCTATGGTTTTTTATATATATTGTAATGTATTTAGTGATTATAGTACTTACTACATGCCAGACATTGCTCTGTGTACTTTATATATACAACCTCATTTAAACCTTAACAACCCTGTGAAATAGATCCTATTATTAGCCTCATTTTACTGATGAAGAAACTAGGGTATGGAAAGGTCAAGTAACTTGCCCCAGGCACTTATGTGTCAGAGTGCATTCCCTTAACCTTTTACGCCATGCTGTTTCTCCAATTTAGTCAGTCCTTTCAACAACCTTAAGTGGGCCCTTAATGTCTTACAGTGGAAAGTCATACTTTCCGTTCTATAGCTTCTTGTCTCCTAGACACTATCACTTCCTCTGACCTCCAACCTCTAACACCTGTTATCCAAGAACAGTCAGCTTGCCATTTCACTAAGAGAATTAGAAGCATCCACCACAACATTAATCTACCTACTACCTACATTCAAGCTCAGTTTTCTGTCTTATCATTAAGAGTAAAAGCCAGCCCTTCCAGTTTGTGTACTAGATCCCATCCCTTTTCCCTACTCACTGAGGTCTTTTAAGCAGATCTTCCCTGTTCACCATCAGGTTTGCCTTTTCTACTGGATTTTCTTCCATTTTAAAAAATTTTTTCTTATAATACATATTTGGGAGAATATTGACAATTGTTGAATCTAGGTGGAAGGCATCTGGTTGCTTATTGTACCATTCTTTCAGCTTTTCTCTGTGCTTAAAAATTTCATAATACAAAAGTTGTGGAGGTCCCTCCCTTATTCCCACTTTCCTCTCAAGCTATCACCTCATTCCTCTTCTTTTCTTTACAGTAAAACTTTTCAAAAGAGTTGTTGCTACTCAGTCTCTTGATTTATCTTCACTTTTATCTTAGACCCCACTCCAATCAGTTTTAACCCGACCCTACACTAAAATATCTCCTAATAAGGTAGTTACCATGTGGCTACATCCATTGTTCAATTCTCAGTTCTCAATCTGTTTGATCTATCAAAAACATGAAGTTGATCTCATCCTTCTTCATGAAACACGTTCTTATTCATTGATGAGAGAGAGTGATTTATTGTTTCACTTATTTATGCATTCAGTGGTTGATTCTTGTATGTGCCCTGACCAGGGATCAAACCCACACCCTTGGTGTATCGGGATGATGCTCGAACCAACTGAGCTACCTGACCAGGGCTATGAAACACATTCTTTTTTTTTTTTTTAATCCTCATGCAAGGATATGTTTGCTTGTGTCTTCTTTTGAGAGAGAGAGAGAGAGGAGGGGGAGGGGGAGAAGGAGGACTGCCTTAAAATATATTCTTCTGATTTTTCTTTCTTCTTAATATCTGTTCTTTCTCATCTGGTTCTTCTTCAATCTGTAACCTCTCTAAATGTTGGAATACTCCAGGGATCTCCTTTCCCTGGATTCCATCCACCTTCATGGCTTGACACACCATTTAATTACCATTGCTGTGCCAGTCTCCTGCCAATTCATTTCCTCTGATTTCCAGATGTCATATCCAGCTGCTCAACATTTCCACTTGTGTAATGAGCATCTCAAATTTTATGTGTCTAAAACTGAGGTCCTGATCTTTTTTTCTCAAGCCTGGTCTTCGTACATTCTTTTCATCTCAATAGTAGGCAGCTCTATTCTTTCCGTCACTTAAGTCTAACATTTTGTAATTATCTTTGACTCCTCTCTTTCTCACATTACATAATCAATCTCTTATCAACTCTGTTGGTTCTAGCTCTAAATATATCTAGAGTCTTACAACTTCTCATCACTTATTTTTCTATCACTCTGATTCAAGCCACCATTAGCTCTTGTCTGGATAGTGCCTGCTTTCACACTTACCCACCTTCATTTTATTCTCAACACAGCAGCCAGAGTGATTCTTTTAAGACTTAGGTCAGCCCAGCCAGCGTGGCTTAGTGGTTGAGCATTGACCTATGAACCAGGAGGTCACAGTTGAATTCCCACTCAGGGCACATGCCCGGGGTGCAGGCTTGATCCCGTGTGGGGCGTGCAAGAGGCAGCTGGTCAATGATTCTCTCTCATCATTGATGTTTCTCTCTCTCTCTCTTCCTCTCTAAAATCAATAAAAATATTTTTTAATAAAAAGACTTAGGTCATGTTGTGGTGGTGAACACACAATACAGTGTACAGATGGTGTGTGTGGAATTGTGTACCTGAAAGCTGTATAATTTTATTAACCAGTGTCACCCCAATAAATTCAGTAAGAATTAAAAAAGAAAAAAAAAGCTACTTAGATCAGATTATGTTGCTCCTCTGCTGCAGTGTCTCCACATTTCACTCTGAAAGGAAACCAAAGTCCTTACAATGGGCCTTTCTCAGTGTGACCACCACAACCATCCTTCCTCTTCCACGCCTTTTCTGTTACTTCTCATCTCGTTTGCTGTTCTTGTCCCTCATATTCCCTCTCTTCCAAACCACAGTTTGCCTTCTTATCATCCTTAGAACATGGTAAGCACATGCCTGTTGGGCTTTGCCTTGCTAGTCCCTCTGCCTGCTGTGTTTCTTATCCCACATCTGCATGACTCTCCCTCCCTTCTAAATCTTTACTCAAAATGTTATTTGAAAAGAGGCCCTTCCTGGCCTAAAATTACAATCACTTGCAACTTAGCATTTCCTGTTCTCCACCTATAGAATACTTTCATGTTCTACTGGTATATATTTTATTTTCTGTCTTCCATACTAAAATGTAAGCCCCTCGAGGGTAGAGATTTCTGCTTTGTCTTCAAAACTTACACCACTTGTGGCTCACTGGTGAGTGGCCTTTTAGTAAACATGTTAAAAGAAAGAAAGGACCCACAGAGGTAAACAATATTATCTCCATTTTACAGGTTAGAAATCCAGAGCTTAGTGAAATTGTGTGATGTATCCATAGTCATTTGGCTAGTAAGTGACATAGCTAGAATTCAAACCCAGATCTGTGTGCTCAGAATCCATGCCCTTTTCACTATGCCTCTGTGGCCAAGACACTTAAGTCCTTGGGCCCTGGTTTTCCCATCAGCATAAGTGGAATTGTTATCATTTTGCTTGCTTCACAAAGAATCATGATGGTTATGAAACCAAATGATATAAAAATATTCTGAAGACTTTAAAATGCCTTAGCCAGTTTGGCTCAGTGGATAGAGCGTTGGCCTACAGACTGAAGGGTCCCAGGTTTGATTCTGGTCAAGGGCACATACCTGGGTTGGGGGCTCGATCACCAGTCGGGGGTGTGCAGGAGGCAGCCGCTCAATGATTCTCTCCCATCATTGATGTTTCTGTCTCTCTCTCTCTTTTCCTCTCTGAAATCAATAAAAATCTATTTTAAAATAAATAAAATGTTGTACATGTACAAGAGCTGGTTGTAATTCTGTTTTCTTATAAAAGTTTTATAGTGTTTGCTTTTAGTTTTTTTTCTAGGAGTTTTATAGTTTCAAGTCTTACATTCAAGTGGAAGATGAAGATGAGAATTTCACTCTAGTGTGTGTTGTTGATCAGATCAAATCTAGAGTATTGTATTTACTTTGGGGGTATTATATTATGCCCTAAAAAGAATGTTGAAAGGCTGAATCTTAGGTAAGAGTTTGAAAGAAGCAGCATAGAGAACAAATTTTCCTAGGTGATTTCCAAGCCTTAAGATTAAATGATTCTGTAGGTAGACATTATATTTCTTCAAGGCAGGTGACTCCTAAGAGAAACCTATCATGCCCTAACGGGTTTGGCTCAGTAGATAGAGCGTCGGCCTGCGGACTGAAAGGTCCCAGGTTCAATTCCGGTCAAGGGCATGTACCTTGGTTGCGGGCACATCCCCAGTAGGGAGTGTGCAGGAGGCAGCTGATCGATGTTTCTAACTCTCTATCCCTCTCCCTTCCTCTCTGTAAAAAATCAATAAAATATTTTTTTTAAAAAAGAGAAACCTATCAAGATTATGATACTCATATAATTTGTAGCATATGTTTTTTTATTTCCTACTACTTTTGTAAAGCTGTAAGTTTCTCATTAACATCTTAGAAAGGTAAGAAGGAGGTAATTTAATTGTCCTAAATAACAGACTTGTGTATCAGCTGCAGCAAGTAAAGTTCATTTATTCTTGTTTCCCTTTCTACCCTCAACCTGTTATGTGTTATCTTTTTTATGACTGGTAGGTGCTTAGGAAGTTGTGTTCCAGTGTCAGTCTATGTAGCAATTACTCTGGAACATTATATTATGTGGGAATTGGGATATGCTATTCATCCCATTTTTTTGGCTGGGGAATTTGAGTCCCTTTCCAATCTTCCGTTATTATATAGACCTGGATTTCTGTTCTTTTGCTGCTTTTGTTATAGAGATGTTACAGAAAGAGATAATATATATATATATATATATATATATATATATATATATATATATGGATTTCTTTACTGATTTCAGAGAGAAAGGGAGAAGGAGAGAGAGATAGAAACATCAATGATGAGAGAGAATCATTGATCGGCTGCCTCCTGCACACCCCCAACTGGGGATCGAGCCCGCAACCCAGGCATGTGCCCTTGGCCGGAATCAAACCTGGGACCCTTCAGTCCGCAGGCTGACGCTCTATCCACTGAGCCAAGCCGGCTACAGAAAGAGATTTATTAAATGAGATAAAAGTTAGAAAAGCAGATTTTAAACAATAAAAGAATACACATTATATTTCTTCAAGGAAGGTGACTGCTAAGAGAAACCTATCATGCTCTAACTGGTTTGGCTCAGTGGATAGAGTGTCGGCCTGCAGACTGAAAGGTCCCGGGTTCAATGAGGTAATGTTATTTCAAGTTGCAGCTATATGCAACTTTGACCTATAATAGGTTTATGCTAAACAATTTCTACTAGGCTAGCTCAGCAATCATATTTATATCTTAATTATCAAGTATTTTCTTGATCAGAAATTTTCTCTCAGCTCTCTAGTTATATTTCTATCTACTGTATTCTCACTATATTTCTTTGTATCAGATCTGTTGAAAAGATTGACACCATCCATCAAGAACACCTTTATCTTCCCTTGTACCTTCATCATGCCACCATGTTTTCCACCCATGAACCACACATTTTTTTTGTTTGTTTGTTTTTAAATCTTTATTGTTCACATTATTACAATTGTTTCTCTTTTTTCTCCCCATAGTTCCCCTCCACCCGGTTCCCACTCCACTCTCTGCCCTTACCCACCCCCCACTGTCCTCATCCATAGGTGTACGATTTTTGTCCAGTCTCTTCCCACACCCCTTTCCCCCCGAGAATTGTCAGTCCACTCCCTTTCTATGCCCCTGATTCTATTATATTCACCAGTTTATTCTGTTCATCAGATTTTTTATTCACTTGATTTTTAGATTCACTTATTGATAGATATGTATTTGTCGTTCATAATTTTTTTTTTACAATTTAATTAAATCTTTATTCAGATTATTACATTTGTTCCTCTTTCCCCCCCCCCCCCATAACTCCCCTCCTCCCAGTTCCCGCACCACCCTCCACCCTCACTCCCCACCCACTGTCCTCATCCATAGGTGCACGATTTTTGTCCAGTCTCTTCCTGCATCTCCCACACCCCTTTCCCCCCCAAGAATGGTCAGTCCATTCCCTTTCTATGTCCCTGATTCTATTATAATCACCAGTTCATTCTGTTCATCAGATTATTTATTCACTTGATTCTTAGATTCACTTGTTGATAGATGCATATTTGTTGTTCATAATTTGTATCTTTACCTTTTTCTTCCTCTTCCTCTTCTTAAAGGATACCTTTCAGAATTTCATATAATCCTGGTTTGGTGGTGATGAACTCCTTTAGCTTTTCCTTATCTGTGAAGCTCTTTATCTGACCTTCAATTCTAAATGATAGCTTTGCTGGATAAAGTAATCTTGGTTGTAGGTTCTTGGTATTCATCACTTTGAATATTTCTTGCCACTCCCTTCTGGCCTGCAAAGTTTCTGTTGAGAAATCAGCTGACAGTCGTATGGGTATTCCCTTGTAGGTAACTGAGTTTCTTTCTCTTGCTGTTTTTAAGATTCTCTCTTTATCTTTTGCTCTTGGCATTTTAATTATGATGTGTCTTGGTGTGGTCCTCTTTGGATTCCTTTTGTTTGGGGTTCTCTGCGCTTCTTGGACCTGTAAGTCCATTTCTTTCACCAGGTGGGGGAAGTTTTCTGTCATTATTTCTTCAAATAGGTTTTCAATATCTTGCTCTCTCTCATCTTCTGGCACCCCTATAATTCTGATGTTGGTACGCTTGAAGCTGTCCCAGAGGCTCCTTACACTATCTTCGCATTTTTGGATTCTTTTTTCATTTTGCTTTTCCGGTTGGGTGTTTTTTGCTTCCTCGCATTTCAAATCATTGACTTGATTCTTGCGCTCCTCTGGTCTGCTGTCGGGAGTCTGTATAATATTCGTTATTTCAGTCCGTGTATGCTTAATTTCTAGTTGGTTCCCCAATATAACATCAAGGGTCTCATTAGTTTTTTTGTAGATCTCATTAAGTTTATTGGTGGCTTCTAAACAGTTCTTGAGAGACCTTAAAAGTGTGGTTCTGAACTCTATATCTTCCATTGACAATTTTGTCCTGTTTCTTTGTCTCCGCATTTTGTTATGCTTCCTTGGTGCACCCCCTAGTGGTCTTTGTTCGCAGTCTTATAGTTAAACCTTGATTGTTGTAGCTAATACCAGGGAGGGTTTGACCTCCAGGCCAAGTGGCTATGAGAATCAGCTGTGTCAGCAGTGAGAGAACTTATGTCCTCTAGGGAGGTGCTAATCCAGCCTTTGCCTGAGGCTATCCGGCAAATGCCTGTGTGCAGGGCTTGGGCGGGGCGGGTCGCACAGGATCAACAGGGTGGGCTGGAGAGAGCAGTTATGGCAGCTCTCAGTCCTGTCCCCAGGGGCTCTGCCTCTCTGAGTCCCAGCACCCGCTGCAAAGCTCGGAGAGAAAGCTGCACTCGCTCTGACCGAAGCCAGACAGTCCCGCTTCTCCCGTTTGAGTCTGGGTCCCTAAAGACTCGCCTGTATCTGGAGCTCAGAGTCTGTGACTCCCTCACAATTGAAAACGCCAACCGCGTCCTCCGCCGCCAGCCCGCTCCGCGCACTCCGCACCTCAGAACTTGACTTCAGCACTGCGCCTCCTCTGAGTGTCCGTATGCGTTTCTCTTTCCTCCTAGTTGTAGGACTTCCACTCAGCCAGCGTTCCTGTGGTTCTGGGTGATGTCCGTTCCGTTTTTTAGTTTCACTTTTGAAGTAGTTGTTCAAGGCAGCAAACTCCGGCGTTAACCTATGCTGCCATCTTTGTTCTCCAAGTATTCATTCTGACCTGGTGTTCATAATTTTTATCTTTACCTTTTTCTTCTTCCTCTTCTTAAAGAATACCTTTCAGCATTTCATATAATACTGGTTTGGTGGTGATGAACTCCTTTAGCTTGTTCTTATCTGTGAAGCTCTTTATCTGACCTTCAATTCTGAATGATAGCTTTGCTGGATAAAGTAATCTTGGTTGTAGGTTCTTGCTATTCATCACTTCGAATATTTCTTGTCATTCCCTTCTGGCCTGCATAGTTTCTGTTGAGAAATCAGCTGACAGTCGTATGGGTATTCCCTTGTAGGTAACTGGGTTTCTTTCTCTTGCTGCTTTTAAGATTCTCTCTTTGTCTTTTGCCCTTGGCATTGTAATTACGATGTGTCTTGGTGTGGTCCTCTTTGGATTCCTTTTGTTTGGGGTTCTCTGCGCTTCCTGGACTTGTAAGTCTATTTCTTTCACCAGGTAGGGGAAGTTTTCTGTCATTATTTCTTCAAATAGGTTTTCAATATCTTGCTCTCTCTCTTCTTCTGGCACCCCCATAATTCGGATGTTGGTACGCCTGAAGTTGTCCCAGAGGCTTCTTATACTATCTTCATATTTTTGGATTCTTTTTTCTGTTTGCTTTTCTGGTTGGGTGTTTTTTACTTCTTCGTACTTCAAATCTTTGACTTGATTCTTGTGATCCTCTAGTCTGCTGTTGGATCTCTGTATAATATTCTTATTTCAGTCAGTGTATGCTTAATTTCTAGTTGGTCCTTTTTCATTTTCTTGAGGGTCTTACTAGACGTATTGAGGGTCTTACTAAATTTATTGGCGGTTTCTAGAAAATTCTTGAAAAACCTTATAAGCGTGATTTTGAACTCTATATCCAGTAGTTTGCCTTCCTCCATTTCTGTCATTTGTGACCTGTTTCTTTGTCTCTGCATTTTGGCTGTTTTCCTGTGTTGATAGAGTGGCTTTGTGTGCTAGGTGTCCTATAGGGCCCAGTGGCTTAGCCTCCACAATTTCCTGAAGTGGACACTCTTGGTGCAACCCTTTGTGGGCTTTGTGCACAGTCTTGTTGTAGTTAAGCCTTGATTGTAGTTGGTATCACTGGGAGGAATTGACCTCCAGGCCAATTGGCTGTGAGAATCAGCTGTGTTTACAGTGGGAGAACTTCTGTGCTGGAGACACTCTTCTGGGCAAGACTTGCTTCAGTGGGGCTTTGGTGCTCACTGAGTCTGCCCCCTGAGTGTGTCCCTTATGTATCTGAGGAGTTGTAATCTGGATGGTCCCACTCTGACCACTGGGTACACTGGCTCTTGGATCTCTAAGGAGGTGCTAATTTAGCCTCTGTGTGAGGCTACCCAACAGGAGCTATGGAGAGATCTGCAGATTCCTCTTCTTTGTTTGGGATTTGGAGGTGCCCAGATGAGGCCCAGCTGTGAAGCAATGCAAGCTGCTGTGGGGCCTTGGGCTGTCTTTTGGATGTTGTGGGTCTCTCTGACCCAGCTACAGTTTGTTAGGTAATTTTAGGTTGTGAAGGGCCAGGTCATTCATATGCAAAAGCCTCTGTGCACAACTTGGGTGGGTCGGGGTCTCAGGGAATCAACAGGGCGAAGCAAATAGCTATGGCTGCTCCTCAGCCCTGCCCTAAAAGGCCCTGGGTCTCTGTCCCGGTAATTACTGCAAGCACCTCTGAGAGAAAGCCGCCCTTGAGTTCCACCTGCTGCCAGACAGTCCAGTTTCTCCCTGTCTGAGTCTAGGTCCCCAGGGACTCGCCCAGAACTAGAGTCAGGGCTGTCAGGAGCTTGTGTCTCCCTCCCGATTGAAAAAGACAACCGCTTCCTCAGTTGCCAGCCCTTTCCTCGTGCACCTCCGTACCTCTGCACTTTACTTCCGCACCTCCTCTGAGTCTCAGTGTGCTTTTCTCTTTCCTTCTAGTTGTAGAATTTCCACTCAGCCAGCCTTCCTGTGGTTCTGGATGATGTCCATTTTGTCTTTTAGTGGTATTTTTGAAGTGGTTGTGAGAGGCAGCGATTTCAGGTGTTTACCTATGCCGCCATCTTGGTTTGTCCCACACATTTGTTTTTAATTTCAAAGGAGACAGAACTTCTTCAGACACTAACACCTTTCTGTGGCTAAACACCAGCCCTCTGAAGCACAGAGCTCCACCACGCACACTGTCTCATTTATCCCCCTTCTTCTAATGGAGACAAGGTCTCCCATCTAGAAAATGCATTTGGTTGAGACCTATTTTTCTCCATATTTTTAAATTTGCTTTTTGTTAATCCTCACCCAAGGATATTTTTTCCATTGATTTTTTTTTTTTTTTTTTTAGAGAGAGTGGAGGAGAGAGGGAAAGACAGAGAGAAACATCAAAGTGAGAGAAACAAATCAATTGGTTGACTCCTGCTGTATCCCTAACCAGAGCCCAGGCTGGGGAGGAGCCTGCAACCAAGGTGCGTGCCCTTTACTGGAATCAAACCCAGGATCCTTTGGTCCACAGGCCAACGCTCTATCCTCTGAGCCAAATGGGCTAGGGCTTTCTCCATTAATTTTTTAGAGAAAGTGGAATGGAGCGGGAGAGATAGAGAGAGAGAAACATTGACGTGAGAGGCACATTGATTGGTTGCCACCTGCACTCGCCCCAACTCAGCCAAGGTACATGCCCTTGACCAGAATCAAACCCTCAACCCTTCAGTCCACAGGTGGACACTCTATTCGCTGAGCCAAACTGGCTATGATGCCATATGTTTTTTTCTTTCTGTGTCACTGCAGAACTTTGGGTTCTAAGTAAACTTTTGTGTTGTGAAATGACTTTGGGCCTAAAAAGTCATGATGAAAAGATAATTTTACATTGTGGTAAAAGCTCTGAAGGAAATAATGTGAAGTCAGAGTAATTGGAGGAGGAGGGGTTACTTTGTATAAACAGTAGTTTGAAATGAAAACTTTGTCTGAAAAGTATCAAAATCTTACTCTATGAGAAGATGTGGAAGCTTAGATGAAAATAAAGTATAAATTATAAGCTTAATGATTTACAAACCTATTTTTAACAGTGACATTATAATCTCATTTTAAAGCAAAACTTATTTCCTAATAGTCATTGTCAAATTTCAGCAGTCTCATATATTTGTTTTCTCCAGCTTTAAATGAAGAAAAATAACCTTGACTAGGACATTATATGCATCTCAATGTAGTTGATTCAGCTGATGTGTTTTAAATGCTTTATGCCAGGCACTGTACTCGGCACTGGGGATAAACAGAAATAAACTAGGCCCAGCCCTTTTCCCTCAATGAACTTAACTAAAGCTACTATAGAGGAAGTTTGCTACACACTAGTTTTAAGAAGGCATTTTAAGAATATATTAATACTACCTTTAAGAATGATTTTATCAATCAAACTTTCATATTCTAGTAGAGTTTTACATTCTAAATAGAAAATGAACATAGGTGGAAAAAAACTATTGAATAAAGCTGTTCCAATAATTTCTATATAACTGAACAGTGAAAGAACCCTTACAGTTGAGTTACTCATAGGAAAGCTTCACCCAGGAGTTAGATTGTATATGCAACCTTAAAGGAGTGGTATGAATAGGTGGAGAACAGAACGAAACTAATTTGAGGGATGGGTGTAGGAGGGGATATTTAAGGTATATTTAAAGGACATGGATAACTAGGCTTGACTGGAGTGAAAGGTTTGTATTGGAAAATAGTAAAAGACAAAGCAAAGTCTTTTAGTGGAAAACAAAATTTTGGCTGTACCATATTAGTGATATGTTCCTCTAATCCTAAATTCAATTACAGTCTATTTTAATATTTCTTATGTAAAGGGATTATCACATTGTACAGTTTGCAGTTGTATCATGATTCTAAACACATCTTTATTTATACCCCTAAATATGTTCTATAAAATTTGAGGCCAGAGTATTTAGCCCTACTCAGGTTAAAATGATGTTTTGTTTTTCAGTTACTTACACGCCAAGTCAATCATCCACAGAGACCTCAAGAGTAATAGTATCCTTCCTGAAATTTGTCTGCGAAGTTTGAAAACATCCTGACTTTTTCTTCTGCATTTTATCTTCACATTATGTAAAAACAGTTTCATGCTAAGTTCAATGTATTGTAAAGAGAATTAATAAATGGGTTTGCATGAGAGTGTAGTAGAACAAGGTACTACAACCTGCTTTTGGTTTGTGAACAATTGAGCGTTACAACAAAAATCTCTGAAATCTTTATGATAGTAGGGCTTTTTGATTGCTTGCTTACATTCTTTCAGCACTGGAAAACAGATAGTTTGTAGTTATCTACTAGTTCCTTTTAACACTCTGGCCTTGCTCAGCAGTAGGTAAGATGTAACTGAAGGCTTTAAGTTACGGATAGCATGAGGTAAGAAAAACATATTTTTTCCTCTTCCATAAACTTAGATTAAGATCCTGTCTGCCAACCACCTTCATTCCAGTGAAGAGCCTTTACCACTCCCCAGCAGTGCCAAAAGAATATTTGGGCCTATGTTACTAAAATCTTGTGGGAAGTTTCAGGGTCTCCCATACACTTAGGAAAGCATTTCACCTCACTCTACCTCATTTCAAGCCCTCAAAACCTTAAAAGCAGGTCCTATAGGCCAAATAGACCTAATTAATATATAAAGTACTACATCTTTTTTCAAAGAATTTCATATTACAGAATTATAGAAATTAGATCTCTTACCTAAATTTCATAATGCTTGCTCTGATTGGAAAATGAGATCTATTGTTTTCCTTTACTTACTACACCACAGATATTTTTCTTCATGAAGACCTCACTGTAAAAATAGGTGACTTTGGGCTAGCCACAGTGAAATCTCGATGGAGTGGGTCCCATCAGTTTGAACAGTTGTCTGGATCCATTCTGTGGATGGTAAGAATTGAGGCCTTTTTACATTAATTTTTGGGACCCTGAGATGCTACTGAGTACTAGAAAGTCATTGAAGGTTTCAACTATAGTATTTTAATAGTTCCCGGTGTTCACAAAAGTCAACATTCATCTTACCTTTTTATGTAAATAAATCTTAACTTTTTTATCTTTAAAAAGAATACTATGAAACTAGTTTCAGTATCTTTCAAACAAAAATATGTTTTTTAAACACTGTTTATATTTTATTTAAAATTGTCTCTAAAATATTTTGTATTCCAAATGTTCCTTGTTCCCAGTTTAAAAAAAAGTATTCAATTTAAGCATGTGTGATCTGCAACTATTATTAAGGTTTGTGAAGAGAACTGCTCCTTTAAAGAGAGGCTGTTTGCCCTGGACCATGTGGCTCGGTTGGGCATCAGGTTGGGCGTCGTCCTGTGCACTGAAAGGTTAGCAGTATGATTCCCAGTCAGGGCACATGCCTGGGTTGCAGCTCAATTCCCAGTAGGGGGCGTGCATGAGGGCTCTCACATCAGTGTTTCTCTCTCCCCCTTTCCCTTCCTCTCTCAAAAAATTGATTTTAAAATATTTTTTGTAAAAAGAGGAGGAGAGGCTATTTCACAGTCTTATTTAAGCCTAAATTGGAGTTACTTTATTTAGACTAGAAAGAACCATATAATTATGGAGCACCTGGGAGAGGAGAGACAAAAAAAAAATGAGAGATTTCTTAACACTGTAAGCTTTGTGCTGCCCTACATAGGTCTTTCTCTCTTTTTTTCTTACATATTTTTATTGATTTTTAGAGAGAGGAAGGGAGAGATAGAAACATTGATGACAGAGGAACATTATCAATTGGCTGCCTCCTGCATGCTCCCTACTAGGGTTTGAGCCCCAACCCAGGCATGTGCCCTGACCAGGAACCAAACCAGTGACCTCTTGATTCCTGGGTTGACACTCAACTGCTGAGCCATACCGCTGGGCTCTTTCTCTTTATTTCTATTTCTACTTTGTACAAAAGAAGAAAGAGAACATATGAAAGAAAGGAACCAAAACTTCTGTGTAGTTACCTTCAGCAGGCTATGGGGACAGTCTAGGAATCATTCTCTAAGTAGTAATTCTCAAAAGGTCCCCCCAAGACCCTTTTAGAAATTCCCAAGGTCATCCTTGTGTGAGCCCAGATTGTTCTTCGTATTCCTCAACCAGAACAACATCACACCAAATTGAATGCAGAAGCAAAGTATATGACACGAGCTGGCTGCTGCTAAACCAGATAGTCAAAAAGAATTGTAGGACTATTCTTCTCACTAAAGT
The DNA here is from genome assembly GCF_014108235.1 of Myotis myotis. Taxonomy (NCBI): domain Eukaryota; kingdom Metazoa; phylum Chordata; class Mammalia; order Chiroptera; family Vespertilionidae; genus Myotis; species Myotis myotis. Next base: position 53,422,369 of record NW_023416315.1, read on the forward strand.
TTTTTTGTTTTTGAAAATATAGTTACTTTTCATTAAAAATGTGTGATTTGTGTTAGCATCTACTGGTTGCTGTTTTATTATTCAAATGAATTAGTAAATATTTTAACAGCTTCTCAGTTTAGTTTTAATATGATTATTTATCCACAGAAATAATACATAAGCTCCTTCGGGGTTCTTCGTAGTTTTCTTTTTTTAAACATATTTTTTATTGATTTCAGAGAGGAAGGGAGAAGGAGAGAGAGATAAAAACATCAATGATGAGAGAGTGTAATTGATCGGCTGCCTTCTGCATGCCTCACACTGGGGATCAAGCCCACAACCCAGGTATATGCCCTTGACCGGAATTGGACCCAGGACCCTTCAGTCTGCTGGCCGACGCTGTATCCACTGAGCCAAACTGGCTAGGGCCTCAGTAATTTTCAAGACTGAATGAGTACTGAGACCAAAAAGTTTGAGAACTGCTGCTCTAAGCTGAATGCAGGGTGTCCCAAAACTATTAGTGCAGTTTTTAATAACAGAATGTGCACTTTGGGACACCCTACTGGAAACAGAAAAGAAGGGGCTTTCAAAGCCACATTTGCCTAAATTCTTTGAACTCTCTGTATCAGTCTCCAAGAAAGGAATTACAAGGTAGGATTCTGAATTAGTCCAGATAAGCCTGGGGTTAAATTGAGCTATGATTTCTTGTAATAACTTAAATTAGGGCAAGCTGCAAGGTGGGAGGGGGATTGGACTTAGAGTTAGGAAGTGTGTACTGTAATGTTGTGTGTGACTCTTACCAGCACCTTTCTTAACTGCCTCCAAGTCTCCATCTTTAATGTTGGGTTGGACTGGTGGATTTCTAAAGCCATTTCTATTTCTAAAATTCAGTATTTAGACCTAAGAAGAATTTTTCTTTAATATCTGTTTAATTGTTTTAATACATAATTATAAACAAGAGGCTAATTAGTAATTATAATGCAAATCTCAGGCACCTTTAAGGTACACACCTTTTAAAAAAGACGGCAGTGTATCCTAAGGGGGGTGCAACAGATTTTTAAGTACTGAAATTGCAAAATCATTAAAATTAAAAAGAAATAATTAATACACATTTTAGAGGTCTATTTATTTAAACTAGTGTGGGAGAGAGAGGCTCAGTCAAGTGTTTGGGTTTGTCTTTATTCAAAGACCTTAGTGGATTATTATACATGAAGTTTTATATTTTGTTATAGTTTCTTTTTTGTTAATACCTGGAAAGATGGGTTCATCTTTTATTTCCCCAAACTAAGTTTTTGTTTTGTTTTTTTCGTTTTTTTTAAAATATATTTTATTGATTTTTTTACAGAGAGGAAGGAAGAGAGATAGAGAGCTAGAAACATCGATGAGAGAAACATCGATCAGCTGCCTCCTGCACATCCCCCACTGGGGACGTGCCCGAAACCCAGGTACATGCCCTTGACCGGAATCGAACCCGGGACCCTTCAGTCCACAGGCCGACGCTCTATCCACTGAGCCAAACTGGTTTCGGCCCCAAACTAAGTTTTAAGATGAGAAATTAGCCAATAGTACATTTAATTGTTGAATGAATCTTTTTGGGTTGATATTGCCTTCAGAAACAAATTTAGAACATCCATAGGCTAGGAAAGAAGAGTTTGATCAGAACTAAGGTTATATAATTCTCTGAATTATTTATAATAGTCTTCTCAGCCTTGTTTTATTTATAGCTTAGAAGAGAAAGAAAACTTTGTAAAAAAGTGTTTTGGAAATTAAAACACAAATGAACTGAGGATTAATAATGCACAACTTGTAAATAGATGACATTCAACTTTTTATCAAGTCATCTACCAACAACAGTGAGGTAAAACTAAATTTTAAAGGCAACTTTTCAATTGATTTATTACTCTGTCCCTCACAGAAATTGTGTTCTGGCTTTGAAAATTATTTTTGTATCATAAACCAGCCTCTTAGTTTTCTGGCTTGTTCATTACATCACAGTTGTATGTGATTTATTTTGTACTGTAAAAGTAATATCAGTAAAGTGTAAGACAAAACAAGTAGGTACAACCTCCCCTTCACCCCCATCCTTTCACTCTTATCAGGATCTCCCTCCCACACATCTTCTGTCAGTGGTTCTCAACTTTGGTTGAGCATTAAAAACATCTGGGGAGCTTTAAAAACTAACGAGTGTATCCCCAGATTCTAATGGTGTGTTATTGGGCAGGAATGCAGTCTGGACCTTGAGAGGTTCAAGGCTGCCCAGGTGATTCTGATTTCCAGGTGAGGCGCAGTGCCATTATTCCCTGCCTTGTGAGATAGTCTCACTTGCCTTACTCTGACCAGTGACCAGGACTCTTGCCCCAGGTCTTTCAGCCTTTTTACAGTTAGTCTTGGTTTTACACAGAGTTTTTATTAATACCCTTCAGTTTATTTGATTCCTTCCAAATGAAACAATACAGAAGATTCAAGGTGAAAGAACTGTTTAAAGCTAATATTTAACCAACCATTTGTTGTATTTCAAGTAAGTAGCCAATAAGAAATCTACCTATAGAATACAGTGACTGATATGTACAAAAATGTATGTAGCAAATATGATTTGGTCTATATCTTTGCCCAAGAAGCAAGCAGCGAAAAGATTCTTCATACCACCTTCTATTAAATCTACCCGCTGCCTATTGCTTTTGTTAATAAGACATCTTTGGCATGTTTATACCATTTTTGGAGGCGGGAAAGGGATTTGAGTTTATCAGTCATGAAATTTTGCCATTATTGTCTAAGGTGTCCTGAGATGAGGAGAATCATTTGTACCAATGGGAAAACTTAAATTCTAGCAATTGCCAAAGTGGTTGTGCTACTCCCAAACATCTTACAACCACAGGTATAGTATTTATTTGCTGAATCATGATTGGGAAATAGGAACTGATTCTTGGTAGGTAAGTCAAGGGAAGAATTCAAATAGCAATGATATTTTTTGTACAAAGAGGGCAGCTGCTAAAATTATAAAAATATTAGTAATACAGATAGAATCTCAGCTAACACTGCCTCTTTTAGAATTTACAGGGTATATTTTTACTTTCTTAATCAGTTATATTTCTTTGACCATTAACAAGAGAATTAATTACATATTCGGTGGGTTATTTAATGATTAAAAGCATTTTTTCTGGGAATCATAATAGTTTGGTTTTCAGTCTTTATTCAGTTGAAGTAAAGAATAAACAAGAATATTTTTCTTTTTATGTTCTAACAGGCACCAGAAGTAATCAGAATGCAAGACAAAAACCCTTATAGCTTTCAGTCAGATGTATATGCATTTGGGATTGTTCTGTATGAATTGATGACTGGACAGTTACCTTATTCAAACATCAACAACAGGGACCAGGTAAATACTTACCATCTCTTAGGGTTTATTTTACTATTTACATCAAGTTCCAATTCTGCCGGGAGCCGGTCCATCCTTGCTGTTTCAAGGGACCTGGCATATATGGCATACTGTTCTTAATATGTTTGCTCACCTTCTTGGCACTATGTGTTTTAACCAAGGTCACCTCTCTGAGAAAGGTTGTTTCCCCAGGTAGGGATTTTCCCCTGAAGTTAGGGAGGGAATAAAACCCCTTAACTAAGTGCCAGGCGGGTAATTAATCACTTTAACTTCGAACAATCATGCTTAAGCTACATAATCTTTACTCCCTGGAATGGAGATAAGAAACGCCCTAACCTTTGGAATAGAGATTGATAGGATTGGAATCAACTGGTATAAATACAGATGTAACAAGACAACAGGACACAGAACCTAGACACAGAACCTAGACACAGAACCTACACAGAACGTAGAGACAGAAGAACTTCGCTGGAGAGAACATGGCAAAAGATCCTGGACAGAAACTGGCCACAGCACCTAGCAAGAGAACATGGCAAAAGATCCTGGACAGAAACTGGAGACAGAACCTAGAGACAGAACCTAGCGAGAGAACATGGCAAACGATACTGGACAGGACCTGGCTACAGAACTTGGTTGGAGAACCTAGCCAGAACCTGGCTGAAGAAGCTGGCTACAGAATCTGGTGACTGAACCTGGCTGGGGAACCTGGGGAACCTGGCTGGAGAACCTAGCAAGAGAACATGGACACAGAACCTGGCTGGAGATCCTAACCAGAAGTTCGCTGGAGATCCTGGACAGAACCAGTCTGAAGAACCTAGAGACAGAGCCTGGCTACAGAACCTGGATAGAACATGGCAAGAGAACCTGACTAGAACCTGGTGACTGAACCTGGCTGGAGAACCTGGGCAGAACCTGGCTGGAGAACCTAGCAAGGGAGCATGGCTACAGAACCTGGCTGGAGAACCTGGAGAACCTGGCTGGAGAACCTAGCGAGAGAACATGGACACAGAATCTGGCTGGAGATCCTAACCAGAACTTCGCTGGAGATCCTGACCAGAACTTGGCTAGAGATCCTGGCTAGGCTGCTGATCAACTGAACGCTGTCTCTGTGTCATTCCTTCTTCGCCGACTCCGTCCACACCTTTGGGGATCCCTGGACCTGCTGGGGTTGGACCCCGGCACAATTCATTGTAGAAAAGAAGTGTTAAGTCCTGGATACATATGAGGGCTAGACCTCTGGGTCCTTGTCACCAGTTTAGATACCTTTTGAATACTTTTGATAGTAATAGCAGCATGTAAGGCCTTTCCTTGAACTATTCTTTTTTTTTAAGTCAATACATTACAGAAAGAGACTTTGTAAAAATATGTTTTTACTGATTTCAGAGAGAGAGAGAGAGGGAGAGAGAAAGAGAGAGAAAAATTAATGATGAGAGAGAATTATCAATTGGCTGCCTCCTGCACACCCCCTACTGGGGATCGAACCTGCAACTGGGGCATGTGTCCTGACCTGGAATCAAACCGTGACCTCCTGGTTCATGGATCAATGCTCAACCACTGATCCACACCAGCTGGGCTTCAGTCTTAATTAAGTGTAATGGAGTAAAATTCCTGATCTTCTGAAACTAGAGACACAACAATGACAGTACCTCATGTTTCTTGACCGTGGCACAGTTAGGAACATGAGCTCTGCTACTACGACATCTGGGCTGTATACCTTTATTTCACTCTATCACAGAGTGTGCTACCTGAGCAGGTACTCAGCCATGAACTTCTTTATATCAAATTCTTAAAATTATTAAGGTTTCTCCATTTTGTTTAATTTTTAAAACTAGGTAAATGGAAGAACTGTGACATCATGCTTTCATTTTTCTATAATGAGAATTCTAGTAGGAGGGAATATTTTTACTTCCTCTCTTCCTAAGCACCTGTTCTCTGTCCCTTACCTTCCCAAATGTACTAATGTAGCCATATGCAACTCTTTGCCTTTTCTATCCCAGTAATATTAAATTTACCTAGGCTTTTAACACTGGCCAAGAAAAGGAATTGTCTTTACTGAAATTACCTTGTATACCTCAACATTTTAAAAGTAAGTTTGTGTGTATTTATGTGTGTGTGTGTGTGTGTGTGTGTGTGTGTGTGTGTGTGAGAGAGAGAGAGAGAGAGAGAGAGAGAGAGAGAGAGAGAGAGAGAGAGAGATTGCAGCACACTGTTAATATATTACAAACAATAGTTGACATATAAACTGTGATTAAATGATATTCATACATGCCCTAGCCAGTTTGGCTCAGTTCCAGTTAAGGGGGCACGTAACTTGGTTGCAGGCTCCTCCCTGGCCTGCGCCCTGGTCAGGGCTCATGCAGGAGGCAACCAGTCAATGTGTTTCTCTCACATCGATGTTTCTCTCTGTTTTCCCTTCTCTCTTCCACTCTTCCTAAAAATCAATGGAAAAATATTCTTGGGTAGGGATTAACAACAACAAAAGAGAATAATATTTATACTTTATACTGTGGTTTGTATCAGAATCACCTGAGTAATTTGTTTTAAAAAGTGGAGATGCTGGAGCAGATTCTGATTCAATGGGATGGGGTCCAAGCACCTGCATTTGTAATAAGTTTCCCAGGGAATTCTGATACAGACCAAAGTTGAGAATCACCAATCTAAAGAGTTTTAAAAAAGTGCAGATATTTTATGCGTTTCATCATAACCTCCCAACCTAGTGAAATGATAGTTTTATACACAAACTAGAGGCCTGATGCACAAAATGCGTGTAAGAGTAGGCCTTCCTTCCCCTGGCTGCCGGCAGGCACCTGGGACCCAGGCTTCCCTCCCAGCCCCGGCTTCATCCGGAAGGTCATCTGGAAGGCCGTCAAGTCTAATTGGCATATTACGCTTTTATTATAGATGTATTACTTCATTAAATAGTGTGTGTTTTAGTCAAGAGCTTAACTACCAATTTTTTTGGTGATAGCTCTGAGTAGCTCTCTCACTAAGAACTTCCACTATCAAAGTGAAAGGATGGGGTGAATCAATGTGAAGATAATTGCAAAGAATGTAATTGCCCAAGTAATCTAAGTTATCATGTACTTGGTATGTGCTCATTGAATTACCGTGTGGCCCTTACCCAATAGCAGTCTTAATTCTACATTTTGAAATTTTTTTTAATGACTATATTTCTACCCAAGTCAACACAAAACTAATTTTTTAGTTTCTGTTTGGTCTTTTTAACTATTTCATATCTTTAGAATGTTGAAACTTAGCTTTGAGTATTAAGAAAAATCTATGGCCTAGCTTCTGATGATCTGATATTTTAAGCCTGCATGAAACTTAAATTCAGGATGGACCAAAATACTAGCTGAAGGATATAACTGAAACATATTACTTACTGTACTCGTGACAGATTCTAGATCCCTGAGACATGATGATGGCAATCTGAGTAGCAAGATTGTAGTCTCTAATTAGCAAGCTTTGTGAGCTCTGCCTTTTACAGTCTCATTTCCTCAGCCACATAGCATAATCCCTGTGCCATGTTCACTTTTCCTATGCAAAGTATTTCTCTAAAGGAATCACGTGGGAATTATAGTTTAGTTTTTGTTGATTTACCATAGATAACTACAAATAATAAAAATTTGTGAACTTAGATGACATCCATTTGCCAGTGAATGTACTTATTTTAATAAAACAATAAAATTATATTATGGAAACAAGTATTATTATCTCCAAAATATGGATGAAAGCATCCCAGGGTTCTTGGCATTTTAGGCACTTTGTCCTCCATGGAAGTAGAATAAGTGATGTGGCAAGGGCTTCCTTTCCTGAGAGAAATAAGTGAGTGACCAACAGAAGGGTAAGGCCTTTACTAGTTAGCTTTTTCTGGTAGTACAGTTAGAGCAGTGGTTCTCAACCTTCTGGCCCTTTAAATACAGTTCCTCATGTTGTGACCCAACCATAAAATTATTTTCGTTGCTACTTCATAACTGTAATTTTGCTACTGTTATGAATCATAATGTAAATATCTGATATGTAGGATGGTCTTAGGCGACCCCTGTGAAAGGGTCGTTCGACTGCCAAAGGGGTCGCGACCCACAGGTTGAGAACCGCTGAGTTAGAGGCTTGTGGAATTTGCCAGTCTAAAACCAAGTTAAGTATTTGATAAAGAAAATGGAGGTAAAAGAACCATATACTACCCTGGCTGGTGTGGCTCAGTTGATTGAAGCATTGTCCCATCTACTGAAGAGTTTCGGGTTCAATCCAGGGCAAATACCCAGGTTGTGGTTCAATCCCTGGTTGGGGTGCATAAGGGAAGCGACCAAACGATGTTTCTCTCTCCCTCTTTCCCTCTCCCTCTCTCTATAAAACCAATAAAATAAAATAAAAATGCAAAAACTGTTAAGAGAAAAAGAAGGAGCCGAAACTGGTTTGGCTCAGTGGATAGAGCGTCAGCCTGCAGACTGAGGGGTCCCAGGTTCGATTCCAGTCAAGGGCATGTACCTGGGTTGCAGGCACATCCCCAGTGCGAGATGTGCAGGAGGCGGCTGATAGATGTTTCTATCCCATCAATGTTTCTAACTATCTCTCTCCCTTCCTCTCTGTAAAAAATCAATAAAATATATTAAAAAAAAAAAAAAGAAAATAAAGGAGTGATATAGTCTTCCCATTACCATTCTTCATTATCATCTAGTCTGCTTTCTTCCAATGGCACTTTTCTGTGAAACTCCCTCTGAGTTGCTAACTCTCTAGTCATCCTCAATGAAGTGTAACCACAGTCATTGCTCACACCATCCCTTTGATTGATTTTCTTTGATCTCCATGGCTCTCAGATTGACTTCTGCTTGATAATCTAGGAATAATGTTCTTTTTCATGGAAGATGAGAAAGTTGCTTCTTTACTATATAACAGAAACCATTCCTCCATGCTCTCACCCCTATAGTCAGAGGTGGCAGTTTTAATGGCAGTAAACTAAAGGCAGGACTCTAGCAGACCCTGGATTCACAACCTGCATAACCTGGTCACATTACCTCTCTAGGTGTATGTTTTGTGTGTGGATCTGTTTGTTTGTTTGTTTTCCAATTATAAAAATAAGAAATTTGACTAAAGAATTCCTTCCAGTAATAAAAATCAGGATCTTTCCTAAAACAGGTCTCTTAGCTCCTTAAGGGATGACCAGCCCTGTGTTACTTTGCAAAGTAACATATCTTTTACTTTAGTTACCCTAGTGCTGAAATCTGAGAAATGACTTTGTCATTTTTTTTCTCTGTATGATTCTAGTTTGTTCTCTTATTACTGTATCCTTCCCTCTTTCAGTACAGCTTCTCTACTAAGTTGAGATTTACTAGTAGAATGTGCTCATTAGCTAGATACATTAACTGTCTACCTTCAGGGCTTCCTCTTCTTGGAGCAGAAGTGCCGTGTCATCTTAGAAGAAAATAACATTACATTTAGCCCTGACCGGTTTGGCTCAGTGGATAGAGCGTCGGCCTGCGGACTGAAGGGTCCTAGGTTCAATTCTAGTCAAGGGCATGTACCTTGGTTGCGGGCACATCCCCAGTAGGGGGTGTGCAGGAGGTAGCTGATCAATGTTTCTCTCTCATCAATGTTTCTAACTCTATATCTGTCTCCCTTCCTCTCTGTAAAAAATCAATAAAATATATTTAAAAAAATAACATTACATTTATCTGTTATTTCAGTGTATTCCAGTTATTATTGCTGTATAACAAAGCACCCAAAACATAGTGGCTTAAGCAACTTAATGCATCTGCAATTTGGGCTGCTCTCAGTGAGGAAGGTTTATCTGTTTCACATGGTATTATCTGGGGTAGATTCAATGAGAAAGAATCTGCTTCCAAAGTGGCTCATTCACAAACCTGACAAGGGGGCACTAGCTGTCAGGTGGAAGCCCAGCCAGAGTTCTCAGTTATTCTCCACCTGGGTCTTTATATAAGGATTTTTTCATGGGAAACTTGGACATTCTCATAGCATGGTGGCTAGGTACTAAGCGCAAGATCTCAAGAGACAGGAAATGATAATTACCATTGTCTTATCAACACACAAATTATTTCAATAAAAATTTTTTTGATACTATATGCAAAGCACTGTGGGATATAGAGGGATACAGAGATGAATAAAACACAGGCTGAGCACTCAGTGGAGTTTACAGTTCTGTTGAGGCAGTGCAGGTGGGTGATACTGACAATAAACAGATGTATACAGAGGAGTGAATGAAGAGGTGGAGATGCCAGGAGTGCTGAGTGTGGATTAAGAATGAAAATAACCAGTCCCAGGATTTCAAACCAAGCCACTGATTTAGTAGTGTATGTGCCACTTGAATCTTCTATCCATGAATTATATACAAGAAAGACTCTCTCTTAAGTTTAAATAATTGCAAAGAATGTAATTGCCAGTGTATTATATTAACATTTCAAAAGAAAGCCATTACAGCCTTCTTTTAAAAGTGCCCAATAAAATCTAAAAGCCATGCTGATTTGATGCCTACCATCACTTGTTTAAAAAAATACAAAAACTCTGCATTAATTTTTGGAAGTTTTACATGGCTTTATTTTTTCCTCTTTGAACTACTTGTATTACTGTTTAAATTTAGAATTTAAAAAATATTCCTGATTTTTATCAGCTCTGAATGATATTTTTTAATTGTGACTTATTCCATTATTAATAACTATTAATGTATAAGTGATGAAAATACGTTTTTATTATTTAAGAAACATTGAAGGTAAAATTTTATTGGAAATGTGTATCTTAATGAACAACATGAGGCTTTTTAAAATTTATTTATGTATCTGTGGATAAATATGACTTTTGCTAGAATGAGCTGGACTTATCATCAGTCCTTTTCCTTGTTTTATTTTTAAAGAAATAAGCACTGAGAAATATTGTTCAAATAAGTAAGAAGCTAAGAAAATCAGGAGTTTCATTATAATGTATGCAGAGTTCAGTGGTCCCCAAGACCACCTTCAGGTTCAGTAATTCATTAAGTCTCACAGAACTCACTGAAAGTTGCTAATTGTCACAAGTAGTTTATTGCAAGAAAAGGAAACAAATTAAAATCCATCCAGGGAAAGTGCATATAGGGCAGCATTAGGAGAATTCCACGTTTGAAGGTTCCAGTTGTCCTCTCCCAATGGGATTGTGGACAACACTACTCCTGGCAGCAATGTGTGACAACACACATGAAATATTGCCAACCAGAGAAACTCACTCGAGACTTGGGATTCAGAGTTGTTATTAGGGCTTAGTCACGTAGATATGCTTGACCACTGCTGTGGCTGACCATAGCTTTCAGAGGGCAAGTTGATACCACATGAGTCTAAGCCCCCTCTATGAATCACATTCATAGCATAGACTATCTGACATCTCCCAAGGCCCCAGGTAAACAAAGACACTCTTACCAGGCACAAGAGGCTAAGGATTACCTCCCAGGAGCCAAAGGCAAAGGCCAGCCCCCTACGGGGGCAAGATTATTCTTTACCATACACCATACCACTCAGTTATTTGAATTCATTTCTTGAACATACCAAAAATTACATAATAACTTGTCATTAATAGTCACTTTAATAATCAGCTGACAATTTAATTAATTTTACTGAAAGCGAAGAATTGCAAACCAACTGCCTTGTAAAGGGAATGTTACCCATTCATTGGAGCACAGTTAGACACCAGTATTGGGAAGTGTCCCTTTGGTACCCCAGCAGTTTTACCCCCTGGAGCGCTGCGCACACAGTGAAATTCTGTACTGGTAAAAGGTAACTTGTAAAGTGGGAGAAGAATAAGCTTTATACTTTCACTTTAGTGGTGCTTAACCAAATCAGCTTATAGTTAACAAGGGTTATTACATCACCAAACGGGAAATAACATAAAGTAGGATATCAAACTTGACTTTCTTAAAATTATCAGCTCTGCCCTATAACAAAGCGCTCTCTACCTCAGCCTCTAGTCTGCCCCTATTGGACCAGTTCCTCTAAGAGTAAAACCCCTCTTTCCTCCCTAAGTCACAAGACTCCTAACATCTGTCTCTGTCCACCTTCACAAGAGCCGAAAATTAAGAAATTAGAAAAATTACAAATCTCTGCACCCAGAGAAGACAAATCTTTTTACTTTTTAAACAGAAATTTAGTTCTTTCTGGAGGAGTCTCTGATTCTCAGATTTATATAACTATAAATGCCCCATTAGAGTTTCCTCACCAAAAGAGTTTAAAATGCTGATGTAAAAACTAAAAAGTTAACTTTGTTGGTTCCTGCTACATATATATACAGGGCTTAGTATGATGCCCAATAAATTATTTAAGTAGAAAAGAGGCACAATCTGGTCTGTGTTTTAGAATGATGATCTACCAGTGGAAAATAGATGGTATAAGGCAACTGGAGCGTGGGAGCAATTAGCGGATCTTAACAGTAGTCCAGGAGTCATGAAGATTTCAGTTTGCAGCCCATGAAGTATTGGCTCCCAGTTATATGTAGGCATCAGAGTATTAGCATTATGTTATTAAATTTTTTATTGAAGTGTAATGTGCATACAGAAAAGTACACGTCTTAAGTGCATAGCTTGTTGAATTTTCAATCTTTATGCCTTTTTCAACTAATTACAAGTTTTATGATTTGCCTATTTTTTCTTCCCAGATAATTTTTATGGTGGGACGAGGATATCTATCTCCAGATCTCAGTAAGGTACGAAGTAACTGTCCAAAAGCCATGAAGAGATTAATGGCAGAATGCCTAAAAAAGAAGAGAGATGAGAGACCACTCTTTCCCCAAGTAAGAAAAAACTTTGTTACCTAAAAGAACATGCTAATATTCAAATGCAGATTTTTTAAGCACTTTTTAGAGCACACAGTTTGTATTTCATGGGTTTGGATCCCATGTGATTATGTGCAGACTCCAAATAAGTAAACACAGAGATGATTTCATAAAGGTTGAACAGCGGCACACCTAAAAACTTGGGAACCTAGTTCACACTATTCAGAAAGACTTGATTTTTGTCTAACCATTCTCAAATGTTTTGGTCTCACAACCCTTTTACACACTTCAAAATTATTAAAGATCCCACCCCCACCCCCCACCCCCGCCCAAAGAGCTTTTCTATATAGTAATTACAATTTTAAAATTTAAAACTATGTTTTCAACTAAGTTTTTAAAATACTTATAAATTTATTTAAACATAATAAAAACTGTTACAGGTTAAATAATGTTTTTATGAAAAGTAATTATGTTTTCCAAAACCAAAAAAAAAAAATGAGTAACATTGTTTTACATTTTTTGCAAATCTGAAAAAAAGAAAAAGACAGCTGGATTTTCTGGTTTGCATTCATTATGATACAATATCTTATATCATGTAGCCTCTGAAAACTCCACTTAACACGGCTAAAATAATGACAGTGCCTGGCTGATATCACTCGGGGTTCAGCGCACCAGCCTGCACAACGAAGGGTCATGGATTCAATTCCCAGTCAAGGGGCATGTACCTGGATTACAGGTTCAATCTCTGAACTGTACAGGAGGCACCCAGTCGATGAGTCTCTCACATCGATGTTTCCTCCTCCCCCTCTCTCTTTCTCTCATTCTCTTTCTCCTTTTCTTCTCCCCTTTCTCCCCCCCGCCTTCCACTCTCTCTGAAAATCAATGAGAAAAATATCCTCAGGTGAGGATTAATTAAAAAAATAAAACAATGACAGTAATAGAGGCAAATAATATCTTAGTTTATGATGAAAATCGTTTTTCCACAAACCACACTTTGAGAATTGCTACTTTAATTTTTTTGATGGTAAAATAAACAGATTCCAAACTTCCCTTTAGTACTAGGCCTTTTTGAGGGGCATTTCCACCTGGGGCTAAAGGAAATAGCAGCTATCAGCACTGGCTGCCTTTCTCTGATTTTTGGAAATTTTCCATTGCTTTTTACCTGTTTATGCTGTAAGGCTAAAACCCTTAAGTTAATGATCTTTCAATAAGCCTCACAAACTGGAACTAATTACCTGAATAAGCTTAGAAAGTTAGTTGTAGTAGATACTGTAACAGCATCCCACTGGCAGTGTTTTATGATGCTTAGGAAGTTCCTGGCAACACTGTATAAATGTGTCTCAATCAATCAAAATACAGTTTTCAAATAGAAGTACTAATTCCCACAGTTACTCAGCTACCATAATTACCGAGTTGGTCCTTTTTAAACCTATGCTTTTGAGTACCCAGCCCTAACTGAGTTTCTTAGACAAAGGCCACTGTTACAGGAATGAGTGAATCTTTAATCCCCATCTCAAGAATTAAAGATGGAATTTATAGTTTTATCAAATCTCTCAGGGGCCGTCTCAGAGCAGGGAGGGGATGCTAACTAGTTGGCTGGATAGATACATGTTTTACAAATTGGAATTCTAAATTACTCTTCTTTTGAGGAAGAGTTGTGTGTGTGTGTGTGTGTGTGTGTGTGTGTGTTTACCCAGAAAATCACTGCTTTAAGAATATCAAAGTAAAGTCCATATTGTTGGCCAGTGTCAGCAGGACCCCACACCATCTTCTTTTCACATCCCAGGTGCTAGAGTTTGCTATTTAACACGGTTGATATACGTTCACAATGCAAATTATATACTTAGGCCCACTTTCTTAAAAAGTATTTAAAGTATTAAGATGTCTGTATTCCTAAATATAAATAACATTTCATTATTTTCATGGTATCAAAAAATGAAATGCATACATGAATTTTCCAGATTATTGAAGCCCCTTTTAAGTACTGTTTTTTTAGTTTTCATTAGAGGATCTCTTTTCACACTGTACACAAACATAAATTTCAAGTAGCTAAAGATTTACATGTTAAAAACAAAACTATAAAAAAATGAAATCATTTTTATAACCTTGAGGTAGTAGGAAAGGCTTTCCTAAGTAAGAGACAAAATCCAGAAGTTATAAAGGAGAAGATTAGCAGGTATGACTCCATTAAAAGATTTTAAACTTTTATATAGTAAAAATAATATTGAAAGATAAACACAGAGAAAAATAATTATAACATGTATAACAAAGGTTAAATATTTATAGTATACAAAAGGCTCCTTCAGTCTTACCTAATAATAGATAAACATGTAAATTGACCGTACCTTTGCTAACCAGCCAATCAGGAGAGTATGCAAATTAACCCAACAAAGATGGCAGTTAATTTGCATACGTAGGCTCCAAGCAGCTTAGTGAAGCCTGACGGCTCCAGGGCCAGCTCCAGCTGGAGCCCGGCCAGAGCGGAGGCCTGGGTCCTGGGTGCCAGAGGCAAACCAGTGCCAGCAGCCAAGGGAAGGGAAGGCCTATTGCATGAATCTCTTCGTGCAACAGGCCTCTAGTCAATAAATAAAAGATAATCAATAGAAAATAAGCAGAGGATATGAACTGACAATTCACAAAAGAAATACAAATGGTAAATGAACTTAGGACTATAAGAGTTCAGTGATAGTAGTTAAAATGCAGAGTAATACAATAGTGAAATCTGTTTTTTTTTTTATTTTTGCCCTTAATTGGCAATAGCCAGTATGGGGCACAGTGTTGGGAAAGGGGAAGAGCCTCCCTTTTAAGTTTAACAGTGTTAGTGCATGTAAATTGGTTAGGACTTTTGAAAGGACTTGGTAAAATCCATAAGCTTAAATTACATATACCCTTTGCTTTGATAATTCCACTCGTAAAAACCTGTACTACAGAACCTGCTTCCACAAGTATTCAGATATGTACAAGAATGTTTATGCAGTGTTAAAGGGAAAAGTAAAGACATAAAGGTCAAGGTAGGCTCTGCAGATGGCATGCATATCAATAAGGGAACAAGCAACACAGAAAAATGTGTGACACTACTTTAAATGCTGGTGGGTGTGAGGGTGGGCTCTGTTTACATATGTGCATGTTTATGCATAAGAAAGGTCCTGAAGAAAGTATAGACTCTTTAACAGTGGTTACCCCTGGAAGGTAAAATTTATACTTTTCCATATTATTTGAATTTTTATTTGTGTGATATGCTTATAATTTTTTTACATATTTTTATTGATTTCAGAGAGGAATGGAGAGGGAGAAAGATAGATACATCAATGATGAGAAAGAATCATTGATTGGCTGCCTCCTGCATGCCCTTTGCAGGCTGACGCTCTATCCACTGAGCCAAACAAGCCAGGGAGATATGCTTGTAATTTAAAAAAAAAAAAAAAAATTATAACATTGCTATTTCTTTACCTTTATGCTAACTATTATACAGATTATAGTTTAATTTTAAATAGTTAGGCCCAGTCTGTGTGGCTCAGTGGTTGAGCGTCAACCTATGAACCAGGAGGTTAAAGGTTTGATTCCCTGTCAGGGCACATGCCTGGGTTGCAGGCTCAATCCCCAGTAGGGGGCGTGGAGGAGGCAGCTGATCAATGATTCTCTCTCATCTTTGATGTTTCTATCTCTCTTCTCCTCTGAAATCAATAAAAATATATTTTTTAAGATTTTTGGTAGCTCAGAAAATAACAGTAGTAATAATAATAGCTTCTAAAGTTTTATTGAGTACTTATTATATACCAGGCATTGTACTAAGCCCTTTATATATGTCTCATATTTATGTACATACATTACCACACTGTATGCCTTGAAAAGTCATAACTTGTTTCTTTATACCTTAAAATATGTTGAATGTCTATGTATGATTTTAGATGCTTTCCTGTAAAGAATGATGAGGGTCTTGAAGATTAATACCACCTAGATTTTCATTCTTCTTTCTTTCTTTCTTTTTCTTGTTTGTTTTTTTTTTTTTTAGATTCTCGCCTCTATTGAGCTGTTGGCCCGCTCATTGCCAAAAATTCACCGCAGTGCATCAGAACCCTCCTTGAATCGGGCTGGCTTCCAAACAGAGGATTTTAGTCTATATGCTTGTGCTTCTCCAAAAACACCCATCCAGGCAGGGGGATATGGTGCGTTTCCTGTCCACTGAAACAGATTAATGTGTGAGAGGGTGTAGGTGGGTAGGCACAAAGGAAAATGAACATAAGTGTGCTTATATATTTGTTAAATTGAATACAGTTTTTTTAAGGTAAGCCAAAGAACACTTACGTGTTTAAAAACTGGATGTAATTTTTTCCCCCATCTAAAATTCACACTTAGCATTGGGTTTTCAATTTGCAAGGGTTTAAAATGCAGACATTGCTAAAAATGTGCAAAGCCTTTTCCAGATGCTTTATTTCCTATTCCAAGTTTGTTTTGTTTACTTGGTTATTCTAATTATTAAACTTCAATTAAACTTTTCCCATGCACCTTTTGTCATTAGCTACTGCCCATCTGTTAGGGTTTCCCAAGAACAACAGCACTCCTGTGCACGTGTGTGCAGGTGGGAGGTTGACAGTAGGGTTAGCCTGTGTCAAGTTAGGCAGACCAGACAGATCGCATTCAGGAAGTCACTAAAAATTCATGTTTGTTTTTATTCTTAATATTTTTTCTGTAACTATTTCTTTTTCTTACAATTTGGAAAGTGTGAATGTCCTTTATTCCCTTAAAGCAATATACTAAATCAAATTTCTTTTTATAAATTATGGGTGCAGGTAACTATAGCTGTTGCTTAGGAGTGGCATGCTTAACATGAGTAACATGGTTTAACTTTGCATCTTTAGTGGGGAAATGTTATAAGTTGGAGTTCTCTATTGATATTTCTTTATATATTAAGGATATCTTACATAGAAGCCTAATTTCCTTACAAATGCACTGCCTCCTTCCCCCAAAAGCTTCACAGAATCCAGTGAAAACTCTTAGGTTTGTTTTTCTTTCAGATATCTTTGTTTGCCAAACACCTGGTAATGGATTTTTTTTTTAATTGTTACTTTAAATTATCTTACCTCTTGTGGTGCCTGTTTTAGCAGTCACCATATCCATGGGTCTCATAAACTTCTTGCGTTCCTTATATTCTTTGCCCAGCAATTCTACTTATTATGAAAGAATGCCATTCTTTTTGTGTGTTTTCCATGGTATGGAGTATTTGTTAGCGCTTTCTCATGCTTACACTGTCTTGTGTAGACAATGACTGTAATGTGGCAGTCAGTATATTCTCACCGTGAACCATAATTTTACTGGGAAGCAGCATTGCTGTCCTCTTATCAAAGAAATTGACATCTCTGCTTCAGAGTCAGCCTAGGGACCAACGCCAGCCTCCTCAATACATCTTTATTCAAATTGAATTTGTACTGATTTTTTTTTTAAATATTTTTTAAAATATATTTCTTTATTGATTTCACAGAGAGAGATAGAAACAGTGATGAGAGAGAATCATTGATTGGCTGCCTCCTGCACACCCCGCACTGGGGAGCGAGCCCACAACCCAGGTATGTGCCCTTGGCTGGAATCGAACCTGGGACCCTTCAGTCTGAAGGCTGACACTCTATCCACTGAGCCAAACCGGCTAGGGACTGCATTTTTAAATATAGGTGACAGTTCAAAGTTATTCAGGCACACAGACAACATCTGCCTAAATGCTATCCTTTGAAGCCAGTAAAGAAAATTGGAAAGACATTAATAATAACGTAGTTTTTAAGTACCAGAACTTTTTCAAATACTTTTTGTATTTGCATAAGTTAGATTTCATCCAGGAAAACCACTCAGTGATAAGTATGGCATACCTTTTGCTCCTCATTTGGATAGCTTCAGTAAGTAATGTCATTCATGTTTTTAGAAATTGATTCATGGTTTTTAGTTTAGGCAAGAGTAGTGAAAAAGAAGTTTCTCATATTTTAAAGAATAAGAAAGACAGGATAATGTAACATGTTGGAAAACATCAAAGTGCATGATTTCTACGTCCTTATTAGTAACTATTAAGTGGAGTTTTATTCACAAATGGAATAGCAAGCAAGTAGCTAACCGTTTTAACAAAGTTGACTTGCTGTATGGAATGCTCAAAGACTTGGGCATTTTGAGGCACAAGAGTCAAAGGGTCTTTTTATTGATAGAGCTGTTTCTGTAATCCTCCAGTGCACTTGCTTCACTTTTATCTTTCTTTCCTTGTACACTCTCTTTTTTCCTCTTAACATTAACCACCTGAACAGTCCCCACCATCTCCTTTCTTTCCTTTCCTCCTTTGTCAGTCTCCTTTGCCAGAGGGCATTCAGTGCTAAACTCCTAGAACTGCTGTCCCATAAACATTGAAACATGCCTTCAAACGGTCTCATAGTAACTCTTCTTTCCAAATGGGGCCCACTGGGAACGTTAGTGGAAGAACATTAAAAATAGCAGGTGAGATGTTTAGATAACATGGATCTGGAAAAATAGGAAGCATTAGAATGATATATGGTAGTTTACCTTTCTGTTGTTTGTTTTATACTAAGTTTTTAGATATAGTCTCCGAATAAAGAAAAACATTATTTTCCTGACCCTGTGTAAAGGTAATCACTTTAACTAGTTAATCACAACAAAAGGACATTCATTCTCTTATAACTGACTTCTTCCCTAAAATCCAGGACCTCAGATGTTTTCATTAACGTTGGTTTCCTTCTTCAGGAGGCAGCCTTTTCATAAAATTTGTTTCACATTTTAGAAGTTTTACTAGTCAATGATGAGGAATGAGATTTGTCTTCTTGATTTTAAGTAGTTTAGGTATCATAGCATCTAATCAACTGTTTCAGGTTTATTTTCTGATATTACAATATGGTACTAGCCATTTAAATACTGAGTCAGTAGTTAAAATCATCCTCTCGAAATAGTAACTATTTAACACACCAGCTTACATGGCCTTTCTCTCAAGGTGACCGCTCTCAATTTAAGGAAATGATCTGCTTTTCTTTTTTTTAAATACAGTATTATGAATATGGGTACTTCATGACTAAAGCATTTCACCAATCATAGGCTTATTTAATTGAGAATTATTGAGCATTTCTATGGCACTTCAGTGTGTCTATGCCAGAATGTTCCTCTTTTTTTTTTTTAATATATTTCATTGACTTTTTACAGAGAAAAAGGGAGAGAGATAGTTACAAACATCGATGAGAGAGAAACATCGATCAGCTGCCTCCTGCACACCCCCTACTGGGGATGTGCCCGCAACCAAGGTACATGCCCTTGGCCGGAATCAAGCCTGGGACCCTTAAGTCCTCAGGCTGACGCTCTATCCACTGAGCCAAACCAGTCAGAGCAAGAATGTTCCTCATTTTTTTGAAACTGCCTTGAAAGGTCACCACAAAGAAAGAATGGGGCTTATTCTGGTGATAATGACTGCCCCCCTCTATCTGAAGCAGTGATTGATTTGTGTACAAAATAACATTATTAGATTTTTCATAGCATATTTTCTTTTTTTTAAAATTTTAGATTCTTATTTTATTTTTATATACTTTATTGATTTTTTACAGAGAGGAAGGGAGAGGGGATAGAGAGTTAGAAACATCGATGAGAGAGAAACATCGATCAGCTGCCTCTTGCACACCTACTGGGGATGTGCCCGCAACCAAGGTACATGCCCTTGGCCGGAATCGAACCTGGAACCTTTCAGTCCGCAGGCTGACGCTCTATCCACTGAGCCAAACCGGTTAGGGCTTCATAGCATATTTTCTCTTTAAGGGGAATTTTTATAAAATTATATGTATAACAGCCACTGAAAAATGCATTCAATTCTGGAATAAAATGTAGTGATTTAATAATATCTTAAAACTAGTTAATAAAATTCTTAGTTTTCAAATAAACCATGATATTTGAAGTGTCTAAAATCACAGGGTCTTCCCAATTGTTCTCTGCCCTATCCCTAATAAAGTCGAATAGAAAATAGAGCTTAGCTGCTTCTCATCCAGAAAGGAGGTGTTTGTTTGTTGTAAGCTTTATTTTGGCCTCTGATTGATTTTTCAGTTAATAATATACTGAGATTTATTTTTTTTTAATCAGAGTATCTGGATATTTCACTTCAAATAACTTCAGACAAGCAGAGTTGATTCTTATTTCAAATAAAATAAGTCAGGAGATGGGATAATAATAGAGATTGCCAGGTAATGCAGGAAAGACTAAGCAAGAAAAGATTTTTTTTTTTCCCCAAAACAGATCCATTACCTGTTACCCTCATCTTTTTCTTAAATTTCTCTGTGATTTCAGGGACATATATAGAAAGAGTTTATTGATCCCTAAACTCGAAGTTCTTTTTGTGCTTGTCTTTTTCTCGAGCTGAAGCCTGAGCATGAAAAGAATTACATTCCATTAAAAGCAGTGACTCGGGTGGGATGATCAGTAGTGGTCGCCTTACTGCTATTCTGTTTCCACTGTGTTGGTAAGAGTTTGTACGTTTGGGGTGTTTTGGATATTTTTATTTTTAAGGCTAATGTTTAGGTTTATGGAGTAGAACACTCTTCAACAAAATGGAGTGTCTGATTGTAATAATGAGTAAGAAACATTGAAGACTTTTTCCAGGTTATATTTTAATGTAGTATCTAAGATTTGGCATAAAGTTGTCATTTTCTGATATTCTCACTTAATAGATGAATTCTAGCATTTTTATGAAGATTTTCTGTTAAATAAATCTTGTTTTTACATTGGCTTCCTACAGTGCCTACTCATAAGAATGTTGAAAATTGCTTTTAAGAAATATGTTAAAATACTGGGGGGGGGAAGCAATCTTAAAACTATAAGGTACTCAAACCATAATGAGAATGTTTATATATTTCTTGAGTCTCTATTAACATAATATCCTCCTATGGTTATGCTCTAAATGTTTTACTCTCCAAGGTCTTAGTACTTTGGCTATTTTTTTAATCAGTGCCTAACTTCCTATTCCTTTTAAATTTAAGTATGAAGTAATAATTCTTTTACTCTTCCTTGATCTTTTGACTCACAGTACCTTGGCTGATTGTTTGTTAAAAGAAATCTTTAGATGGAAAGAGATAGTATCACTACCTGCAGCCCAGTTAGTAGCTGTATTCAGAATGGGAAAACAAATTATTAATTATTGAAAATTGTTTAGGGGCTTGTTAATTGTTAAGACCCTGGACTTTGGAGTCAGCACCTGGCTTTGCATTCCAACTCTGCCATTTTCTAGCTGTGAGATCTTGGGCAAGTTACTTAATCAAACCCCAGTTTGTTCCTTTGTAAAATGAAGAGAAGTAATAGCACCTGCCTCGTAGAGTTATTAGGAGGATCAGATGCAAACATATATAAGGTATTCAGTGACCTCACTGATATATAACAGGCACTCAACTAGTTGCTAATATTAACAACATATAATCTCAGTGTTCAGTCAGCCATTGGCAATCTGTTGGTTGTTGGAATATGCCAGTATTCTCTAGTAAGCAGAATCTAATAGCAATCAGAAAATGAGTAGGTTACTTTTGGATTAAACAGTTTATTCATATAAGTGAATACACTATTCACTTATAGTATATAAGTGAATCCTCCTCAGAAGCTGCTATTACTGAAAAATGATGTTAAGGCTGACTAAATTCTGATAGTTCTCAGTTATTAACCAACCCCCAGAAATTAACTATCCTATATAATAAAAGCCTAATATGCTGTCTGGTCACCCAGTTGGCCATTCAACCAATCAAAGTGTAATATGCTAATGATATGCTAAGGCAGCTCAACTACTCACTATGATGTGCACTGACCATCAGGGGGCAGACACTCAACGCAGGAGCTGCCCCCTTGTGGTCAGTGCGCTCCCGCAGGGGGAGTGCTGCTCAGCCAGAAGCCTGGCTCATGGCTGATGAGCACAGAGGCAGTGGCGGGAGTCTCTCCTCCCTCCTGGGAAGCACTAAGGATGTCTGACTGCCAGCTTAGGCCCACTTCCCATGGGAACTGTCAGTCAAACATCCCCTGAGGGCTACCGGATTGTGCAAGAATGCAGGCCAGGCTGAGGGACTCTCCCCCCACACACACATGAATTTCGTGCACCAGGCCTCTAATAGTGTATATAATAGAGGAACCAACCTCTACTTATAAGTAGAAGCTGTGGACAAAGCGGTAGGTGAATAATGGCCCTTCTATGAAGCCCCCAAACTTAGTAAGCTAAAGGAGTGTCGTACCTCAAACAGACATCATGGTTTCAAGAATTCTTATGCTGAGAATGATGTCCAGTGACATGTGCCTATGTGTAATTTATTGGTAGTTTAAAAGGTGAAATGAACTAGAAGATGAGGGTCGGGCTTTCTTTCCTGCTGTCAGATGTGTAATGTGTACAAATCATTTGACCTCTTAATTTTATCTTTTGCAAATGAGGATAATTTTTGCTTCTTCCTTTCTAATAGTGGCATTATAATGGAAATGAGTTGATAATTCAGGGGCAAACCAACCCTACTATTTTATAATCCATTTCGGAGATATATTGTTCATTGGAACTGTTTTCAGCTTGATTAGAACCATAGCATGTAAAATCCAACTAGGAAATTATCTGCAGACATGATATTTAACCCATTGTACGCCATAAGCATCGATAGAAGCAAGCGGCGGGCCTTCCCCATAGGCCACGTGCATCTATAAAAAGAAATGTTTTCCTTAAGTAGCAGCCCTGACCAACTTTAAAAGTTATTTTTCGTGAGAATTTTCAGCTGAAAATATTCAAGAACACCCGAATTGTAATATATTTATTTTTATAATATTCATTGCAAATTGATTTTTTAATTCAAAATATTGTGGGGTGTGGAATGGTTTCCGTTTTGAACGCATGGCAGTTAACTGATTAATTGATCCATAGTCTGTCTACTATGCAAGTTGTCTTCCTTCATGGGTTTCAACCATTTTTGCTTTTTAAATTAATGATGATGTTGCTAGATTTGTAATAGACAGACAGCTAGTCACCTTTCAGTGAGGTTTCAGTGAGGCTTATCTCTGTGTCTAGGTTAATTAAGAAACCTAGGTTAATTAAGGTAACTTTTTTAAAATTAGCTCTTGTCCTCCCTCTACAGGAGAATTTGCAGCCTTCAAGTAGCCACACCATCATGGCAGCATCTACTCTTATTTCTTAAGTCTTGTGTTCGTACAGTTTGTTAACATCAAACACAGTTCTGTTCCTCAGATCCTTTTTTAAAGAAATGAAATTTTCAATTCATAAGCTGATGTGGAACAGAATGGAAATTCCCATCCAAGAAAAGAGGGAAGAATGTTTTAGGAACCAGAATTCTCTGCTGCCAGTGTTTCTTCTTCAACACAAACACCACGTGCATACAAGTCTGCCCAGTCCCAGGAAGACGAGAGACCCTGAGTTCTGGCCTTTTGATGGTCAGGCATGATGGAAAGACACTGCTGCTACAGCTTGGGAGATTGGCTCTGGAGTCTGCCGGTCGACTGTGCCCTTCTAACCACCAGATCAATGTGTGGCTGATCATCTGATGGGGCAGTTGCAATCACCAAGCATCGTTCTCTTTCCTGTTCTGGGAGTCTGTTGTGGAGCTCTTTCCCCTAGCCACCACTGGTTCATTTCTGAGGGACGGAACAAAAATGCAGCATGCCCTACCTGTGTGATGCACGTTCAGTCCTTGACTCATTTTTATCAAAATGAAGCTATTTTATTTAAGTGGAGGATGAGAGGGAGACAGAGCTACGTTTTGGTGCAGAGGAAAAGGGAATGCTGCATCTTTTTCCTGACCTCCTGGGTTTCTGGCCTTCTGTTTCCTTCCTTGCTCACTGAGGGTGTCTGCCTACCCACGCAGGCTGGAAAGTGCTGGCACACATTGTCTTCTTTGTTCATTGGGTCCAGCAATGAAGAGAAGTGTCTGGGGGTTTTTTCCCTCCACAATATAGCAAGTTCTCAGGAAAATCTTCCTCCTAAGCTCTTCCAGTCACCAAGTACTTATGTGGCTACTTTGCCTAAGGCACAAAAATGCCATGGTGGTATTTAGTTAAAAGCCTACAGAACTGCTTGATAACAGTTTTGAATGTGAGACATTTATATAATTTAAATGTAAGGTACAAGTTTTAATTTCTGAGTTTCTTCTATTATATTTTTATTAAAAAAATAATTTTCAGATTTAATTGAATTGGAATAAAACACTTCCCATTAGAATTATATATCCTGAAAAATTGTATTTTTGTTATATAAACAACTTTTAAAGAAAAATCATCATCCTTCCTCTACCTAAACATGGGGAGTCTTAGCATATGACAGATATTTATAATTTTTAAATTAATGGTACTTGCTGGATCCACACTAACATCTTTGCTAATATCTCATTGTTTCTTCCAGTTTACTCTTACACTACATCCTCATTTTCTTTTACCTAGAATATGCAACCTAAAATAAAAATGGTGGTGTCTCCATTCATTCTTCTTTTTCCTTTTTTCCCAAGCCTGGTCTTCAAAAGGTTGGGTAATTTGGCAGCTGAGTTCCCCAAGCAGATAATAGAGCAATTTTAGGTGTATTGGGACTGAGAGAGTATGTGTGAAGCTAACGTCAATTGTTTTTACAGAAAGAGCTGCTGTGATATTAAGAACCTCATTCCTTATCTTTATATAAACGGAAAATATAACCTAGCCATAGCTTCCTTTGGCATTTACTAAAGAGTGGTGTAGGTCACGGTAGAAGCAAAGAAAGTGACTCTGGACATATTAATGGCAAATACCTCCCTTATCATGGATCTAGAATCTCTTAGAGGATTTGGGAATGTAAATCAAATCAAATGTACTTAGCCCAACTAGGTAGCCAAGGATCTGAGAGAAATTGGATAGGACTATAGCAGGGAATTAGAAATTGTTATTTTAAAATTTCAAATTGTAACACCCTACTATCTTTCAGCCTATTAACACTCACTGCCATTAGATTTTTGCTAAAATACCTGTATTCACAGGAAAATGCCATGGACGTGTAAAAGGTTGTCCCAGTAGAATGGAAAGTATACTGAAGCTATTAGTGAATTTGAAAAGCAGTGTGTTCTTAAGTCTTACAATGAGCAGAGCAGTATCTTAACAAAATTCAGAAATTACTAAGATGTAAAATGGTTCATGCTCGTTTGAAGAGCATCTTGTATGTATAATGCTGGCTCTTTTAAAAGCATTGTCTATTTTTCTTTCTAAATATGCTGCCATGGATGCTTTTAAACATGCTTGTGTTCCCTGTACCAAGATTGCAGAGAGCTGGTCTTAAACTATAGGCATGTCTGCTGAGCAGGTAGAGCTGCTAG
This sequence comes from Myotis myotis, assembly GCF_014108235.1. Taxonomy (NCBI): domain Eukaryota; kingdom Metazoa; phylum Chordata; class Mammalia; order Chiroptera; family Vespertilionidae; genus Myotis; species Myotis myotis. Next base: position 53,447,785 of record NW_023416315.1, read on the forward strand.
GCTCAGGTGCGGGACTGCCTGGATGGCTGGAGCAGCACCAGACCTAGTTCTGGAGGAAGCTTGGCATTGGGGTTTTCCAAACACTGTTCAAGGTGATACACTTTTTTCTTCTCTTTCTTTTTAGAAAAGGTTGCTATCTCATTTGAAAAGGAGAAACAGACTCTATCTCAAATGAATCTGTGCCCAGAAGCCAGGCTCGTGGTATTGAGAAATTTTTATAGAGCCCTTAAAAAATAAAATTTGAAAATTTCCCTTTTCCTTTTTTCCATCAAGTTGTTTTTTCTCTAGTTTACAGTTGACATGAAAAAGGGGTTTCCCTCTGAGTTTCACTTTCTTTACTGTCCGATGGTTAACTACAGATAGACTTGCTGAGCTCCTAAGAAATACAAGGAAGAACTCCTTGACGTGCAAAGCACTTTATGAGTAATTGAATGGATAACATGTGGCTGCTTCACTGATTATTTCCCAAGGCGGTAACTGTCTGTCTTTTCCGTAAAGTGGCTGCAGTGCCTTCCGTGGGGCCTTTTATTTTGGGTAAGGAGAGGTGAAGCCTGAAAAATTTGAGAGTAACCATAAAAGATTGTTTTAATCCTGATGGAATTGTATTGTTTTGTTTTTTCCTAGCTGATGGACTTTATCATTAAACTACAGTCTAGGGCAGTGATGGCAAACCTATGACACGCGTGTCAGAGGTGACATGCGAACTCATTTTTTTGGTTGATTTTTCTTTGTTAAATGGCATTTAAATATATAACATAAATATCAAAAATGTAAGTCTTTGTTTTACTATGGTTGCAAATATCAAAAAATATCTATATGTGACATGGCACCAGAGTTAAGTTAGGGTTTTTCAAAATGCTGACACGCCGAGCTCAAAAGGTTCGCCATCACTGGTCTAGGGTGTAGATTTTTGCCACTGAAATAATATTGGCCAAAAAGTAGTTTATAAAAGGGATTTGTGAATAGAAAAATTCAGTGTGATTCTTTGTACTCGTGTGCACCTTAAAAGAAGGCTCTGTCTAGCTGTCAAAATCTGGTTCCTGGACGTGCAGTCCCTGATTGTATGTGAGATCTATAGGATGTACTGGGACATCCTAGAAGATAAAATCACATATATGAAGTATATGTGTTATATTCATGTTGGTGTTGGAGAAGAAAGAGATTAGTTATAAAGAGATAATTCAGGACTTCACCACTGTCCACCTGAAACTAAATATTTCCTAGATTCTCATGGGATATGGTCACAGCTCTTAATCACATAATGTTATCATTTGTTCATCAGGCAACGTTGGCACTGCTGCACACCCCTCCTCAGCCTCACCGCCCCCCCTGTACATTCACCCTCTGCCTCAGGCAAACCTCATCTAGCTTTAGTTTGAAACATACTACAGAGTTCAGGTGACCTCTTCAAAAAACTACCTCCTCAGAATGAGGTAATGAATATTTATTTAAAATATGAAGTCAGGAGCTCTAGAACATGAAGATGATTTAGGATTTTAACTTTTATGTGTGCTTGTATTTGAACGCTCTCATTTTGTCCTGAAGGGCATTATACATTTAGGCAGTAATACTGAAAAATGTAGCAGAGTGTCTGAATGTTGTTGCAAATGGTGCCAGAACCTGTTTAGGGGTACGTTTCAGAATATCAACCTTAAGTCAGTTGCATGAAATTAAATAGTTATGGTATCACTTCACTAACAATGATATAATTTTAATTGTCAGTGGGCTTGGCAGGACAGTGCACCTTCATAATGAGTTAGCCACAGCCTTGTCACATGTGCAGATACTCCGACCAACTGCCCAGCTAAGGGGGGAGAAAGTGATTACCCATTTTGCAAGATTCTCTTCTTTGTCCAAGTTGGCCTTGTTAGTGCTAGAATAGCAGCACCTGGAGACCAGCAGATTCCAACCATTAGGCTATTTAAAAACACACACATAGCCAGACATGGAAGGTTTACTGAGTGTGAACACAAAATAGCTTATAGATCAGACATTGAAATGGTGTAGGTGAGGCTGTAGAGAAATACCTTGACAATTTGCCAAATGATCTTACTGTGCCTTCATGATGCAATAAAAAAAAGCTAAAATTTTAGCAGAAATCAGTGATTTATGAAGAGAGCAGCCACTCTGGTCTAACTCAGCTGTGTTAATATTTTTTAGAGTGCAATTTAGACTGCAAAGATAAATGCACTAAAGAGTTTATAGCCAAATCACATTTAAAAAATGAAAACACAGGTAAATTTTCAGTGAACAAAATTATTTTTTTAAAGCACATAACCCCTAGTATAGTCAGATATATTTATCATATAGTGCAAATAGGTTGAAATTGTAGTTCAGTGACATTTCTAGAGAAACTTTTTCTACTCCCATAGGTTCTCAAAGCATGGAATTTTTATATAACAGAAATATTTGACAGACATTTTAAGAAATTGTGTAGTTCAAGGTTGAAGTACTATAGGCTGGGCAGCAGTTGTGTGTGTTAACTTAGTGAGAAGGGGGAAAGAAATTAAAATATGGGGCAGAATTAGATTTTATCAGTCTCCAGAGTACTGCTGCCAACCTAGACACAGATTTTTCAGAGTTTGAAACATTACAATTGCCTTCCAGGACTGGTTGGCAAATTAAGCAGGACTGTGCTGCTAATCCTGTTGGGGGTGCTGTGAGGTGTCGGGCCTCCTTCATGGGAAGCACTGGAATAGTTCCTGGCCTGGCCATTGCTGCCCACTGGACACGCTCCGTGGTATGCTTCTCATATCTTCATTCCTCACCGCCCCAGGAAAGGCAGTGCACTGTCACAGCGAGTTCTCAAGGTGCTCACTGAGGGGTATTCCTACACCCACAGGTCACTGAGCACCCGAAGAGTACGGTAGCATCGCTGCCTGATTTGTATATTGGCCACCGGAGAATGACGTGGCCAGTGTGTTCATGGTCCATGTTGCTAGCTCTGGTAAAATCAAAAACGCTGGTAAGGTTTTGTGATATCAGTACAGTAGGCAATAAGCTAAGCTTTGTTTTGTTTTCAGATAACTTATTTATACTTCTGTTTGGCAAAGATATTTACATTGAAATTCAGTCCTAAGTTTTCTCAGTTGTAGAAAGGGTAGTTAACAGTTTCTGGTGGGTATTTTTAAGATAGAAAAGGACAAAAACTTAATTCCTAAATTCTTAAATTAAGGTCACAGGGCTTTATTTTAAAATGCATAGGGACAGTTAGTCCCCACCTCAAAAAATATTTAAGTAGATCTTTTAGCATCACAACTTGAACTGTTTATTTAGTCTTATTATTAAATCAGTTTTATTAAAATGTTTAATTTTATTTAGCTGTTTTGACTAATTACAATGGTATTACCAGTTGTGCATGAGTACACAGCCAGTGTATCTGTTTTTTTGTGATGCATTTTTTGAAAGAATTCTATAGATTGAAATACTCTTTAAGAACAAAGAACTGAAATATATTTATTCCTGTTAAGTATAAAAAAGTGAAAAAGGATTTGTGCAAACAATCCGCATCTCCTGGCAGGCTGGGTGGGTTGTCCAGCACCCACGCGTGGCTGGTTCTCAGCACGGTATCTGTGTGGGACTGGGATGGGTTTCACTGAGATGTGGCAGAGGAAGGGTTCTGGTTACAGGGGTGCAGATGGGGATTATGAGTAAGTTGCTTAGTACTGGTTTTCTTTTGAAAATTACTGTGTTGCATTTGTGTATTAAGCTTTTTTAACCCGGGTGTGCTTTGGTGGAGTAGGAGATACATCGGAGGAAACTTCAAACTAGCATAAGCAACAAAGCTCACAGACTAGGCACAAATAGAGAGAAAATGGACCAAATAGGACAGGGGAGGGCGTGGGAGTAAGTCTGAGGGTAGGGAAAAATTGATGTGAGGGTGGGAAATAAACCATAATTATCTGAAATAAAATGTAAGAGTGCAATAAGTGTGCTTTTCTAAGCTGTGAACGGTTTTGTTTTAAATCATTCCTTCCTTATACATTTGTGTGTGTTCCGGACATAGCTGATTAAAACCAGCTATGAAAACATGATGCCTTTTTACTCACATTAATTACCAACAAAAGTGGCTAACCTTTATGTTTGTGTATCTTCATGTTACATTAGTTTACATACAGGGGGTATGTGTTATGCTGTGCCCTTTTCCCTCCATTTGAAAATGCATTTGTTGGGTCCTGTTTCCTTTGGCCATGCTACACACTAGTCTGTTTGGCCTTCGTGATGTCACCCGATTGGAAGGACTATGACAGTGATCTATTTGTGTGGTAATCTTTTGTCGGTTGTACACTCTGAACCTTTCCTCACTCAGCAATTTCTGCTTCTAAAAAAGGAGCATACAACTGGTCAGGGGGTTGAATTTGACCATTTACCAACATGTTCCTTTGATTCTATACAGTACTTATGATTGTTCTTTAGTTTAGACCAAGAAAAAGGACATCACCCCCCATTTCATTTACCTTCTTGGTTTGAGGACAGTTCTATACAGGAGAAGAAAGGCAAACCCTTCATGTTTTACCTGAGGAAGTGGCTCCAGGCTTACTACCCCAAACCGTGCGGCAGCTCTCATACGCATTCCTCTCTCGCTGCCAAAGGTTCAGGTTTAGTTCACTTCCGTTCCAAACACTCAGAAGGTTCTCATGGAGTCTGGGAAGATGGGGGCTTTTTAATTGTCCACAGACCTCTCTCTACCTGCTTTGCAAAAATTATGGAGTAACTATTTTTAAAACTTATTTTTCAATTCATAAAAAAAGACATTTATTTTCAGTCAAATGGATGTCGTCTCCCTCTTGACCCTTACTCCTCAGTGCTTGAATCTTTTTTTTTTTTCTTCAATTCTCCCCCAACCCCACTTCTTGATACTTTGGTTCCCTTTCCTGCTCAGGTCCCTTCATTTGTACTTTGGAATTTTTCTCATGTAAATTTGTACAATGGAAAATATTGTTCAGTTTGGATAGAAAGCATGAAGAATTAAATAAAGATAGCTGAAACTCAGATTGAAGAAATTTATTTCTGTGTAAAGTTATTTAAAAACTCTGTATTATATAAAAGGCAAAAAAAGTTCTATGTACTTGATGTGAATATGCGAATACTGCTATAATAAAGATTGACTGCATGGAGAATTCTTTATCAACATTATTTTTCTAGCATTATCACATTCAATAACAGAAGTAGTCGGGATTTTGACAGTTCTTGCAGGCAATGGAGGACCTCAGAAGTGTACATTTTGTTTCACACATACAATGCTGATTACTGCTTGGTGGGTAGAAGTTACACTTAGGATAGTTTTAAATTGTCAAGATGGATGCCTGCTACATCGTGCTGGCTACACTGTTATAGTGATGACCAACAAGTACTTTAATTCTGCAACCTGATTTCTCCTCCAAGGGCTCAGTTGAAATACATGCTCTAATTCAGTCGTTGAAGGAGTCTGAAGTTTTCAAACTTTTTAAAAAATTTATCTTTATTGTTTACAGGTGTCCTCTTTTTCCCCCCATTGCCCCCTCTCTGCTCCCTCGGGCCTTCACCACACTGTCGTCTGTGTTTATGAGTTTCAAACTTTTTTGGCACACAGAATGTACACATGTGCAAACATCTAAATTTGAAAGTACGCCCACAATGGTTTTTATACTTCTTTTTATGCTGGCTACCTGAGTTGATTTTGTGCATTTGATTTCAATGTCTGGAGTTTGAAAGATACTTTGAGTATCTTCAAACTGTCAAAGTACTGAGCAAAGTTTCCAGAAGTGAACAATTTTGAAACATCATCAACTTCATCTGGAAACAGAATGAGAACAATATGAAGGAACAGAAAAGTCTTCCAGATGGCACATACTAGTAGTTGAGGTTTCTGGTCCTCATTCCCCTCTAATCATAGAATGCTGCCCAGACTTGAAGTATTTTCTCTGAATTGCAGTTTTATCATCTGAAAAATGTAACTCTGTGAATATAAACATCTTTGAAACACATTTTCTAAATAACCTTCATACATGATTATAGCAATCCTGGCCTTATTTCTAAAGAATGTATTATTCCATAAGAGGTTTTCCTTAAAATTTAGCCCAGAATCATGAATACTTTAATTATTGTGATAGAGAACCCTATCACACTAATCTGAAATTTTATGAGAAGCTGTGATAATTGGACCTACTGTCTGGGTTAGATACTTCTCCTAGATGCATAAACTCCTAGATGCATAAAATACCAGAACAGAAAGTTCTTAAAGATAATCTGGTCCAGGTCTCATCTCAGTTACTGAATATGGAGCCCTGAATAAGAATGACTTGCCTAGGCTCACACAGCCAGGACTCGTCAGTACTCTTTAATATTACTGTGTTGTGGTCATGATGCCTATAATGAAATGTGGACAGAAACGGTGTGTATGGCTAGAAATGGATGTTGTACAGGCACACTGCTTCATTAATCAGGCAAGCCACTGCTTGTATAGGTGACAAAAGGCAAAGGCCCAGCTGCTGAGGCAGGTCAAGCAGCCCTCTTCCTTTCTCTCACTGTTCCCATGACCCTCCTGATGAGAGGTGGCAGCAGGGAACCAGATGGACCTTTACAGAAGAGTTCTAGTGGCAAGTGGAACCACGATGACTCTACCTCCCTGTATCATGCATACAGCAGGTGTTCCTCACACAATACCTCCCGTCTCTAACTTGACTAGATATCCCATTGTATTTTCACTCAAGGTTCCACAGGAACAAATCTGTGTAAAATGTGACACCTGATCTTCTGTTGTCATCAATAATTCCTTCACCACCTACCTTTCCATTTATGAAGGTCCATCTCTCCACCTACCAGGCACGCCCTAAAACTTACTTAGAATGTCCCTTTAACTCCTAATCAGGGAGAGTCCTAAATGCCTGTCGTCCTAGGCGGAAGGGAGGGGTGGCACCACATCTGTTGGGATGTCTGGTTACAGCTGAATCTATCTTCATATGGAGGCTTTCCTATAGACGGCAAACTGGTACGCAGGGGTCACTATAAAATTACCTTAGACTCAGTGGTCTAGAAGTAACAGTTACTTCCATTAAGAGAGTATTTCCTTCATGCCAGACACAATTCTAAGGGCTTTACATGCTAACCCGTTTAATCTAGTTAACTCATGTACAAATGAGGAAACTGTAGCATAGATCAAAGAAGTACTCTGCCCAAACTCACAGCTAGTAATGGTAGAGTTGTGTCAGCCCACAAGCTTGACTGCAAAGCCTGAGTTCTTATGCTCTATGCCAGTTTTTCAAGCTGCAGGTTGAAACCCATTGGTGAGTAGTAAAATCAGTCTCTGAACCATCATTTTTTAATGTACAATAAGAGAAAACATCAGAGTGCATCACAGGTAAGTACTGTTTCATAAAACTTTGGAATTGTATACATATATATGTAATTTATATCTCAGGTCACAATGTAAAATTATTTCTTAGAGTAGGTCATGAAAAGGTTTACACCATGCTATGCTAACTCTGAGATAAGCTGACTTAACCTAGAGCCAGACAGGATTTGAACCTCAGCTCTCTAACTGGCTGTGTAGCTTGGGCAAGTTACCTAATCCATCTATAGCTCAACTTCCTCATTTATAAAATGGAAAGAATGTCAGGATTTAATAAATTAACAGATGTAAAGTGTGACTCCAGTGCCTGGCCTCATAGTCAGTTTTCCCTATTATTTAATTATAAATAGCCATACATCAAATATATTAAGTATATTGTCCTAACCGGTTTGGCTCAGTGGATAGAGCGTCGGTCTGCGGACTCAAGGGTTCCAGGTTCAATTCTAGTCAAGGGCATGTACCTTGGTTGCAGGCACATCCCCAGTAGGGGGCGTGCAGGAGGCAGCTGATCGATGTTTCTCTCTCATCGATGTTTCTAACTCTCTATCCCTCTCCCTTCCTCTCTGTAAAAAATCAATAAAATTATATATATATGGTATCTCTTTGGGACCCTTGTCACTTAAATATTTTCCCATAAACTGTAATAGCAGGGTGGAGACCAGTTCCTTTGAGAAAAGGCTGGAGACAATTTCTGCATCAGCTCAAACTGTTTTCCCAGCCCAAGTGGATGCCACACTAGCTGAGTTAAAAGACTACTGTTTTTACGTTAGCTTTTATTCAAGTCAAGCAATTTTGTTTGCCTTCTAAGGATAAGAGCTAATGGCATTATCCTACTTGAGTTAACTGTTATAAATTGTATTTTCCCCAAAACTATTGATATGGAGGGGCAACAAAAATGAGAACCAGAAAGTACAGAAATCTCATGGCCTTTTAGACTATCAGCTCAGACAGCTCACTCTTAAACAGGTGAGTAAACACAAAACCAAGGGGAATGCCGCCAGCACCCCCTACAACAGGCTCAGGACTGCTGGAGCTGGAGTGGGGGAGGGTGAAGCTGCCATTTGCTTTGACTTTGACTGTCATGCCCACTGACAACTGAGAACTAAAGAGGGAGTGCAAACCTAAGGAGGAGGAATGCTCATCAAATCACAACCCCACACACCCTGCTCGGGGCCTGCCAGAAGCTTTTCAGTGCATCACCTAAATCTAAACCTGTAACTATGACCTATTAACCTTACCTATCCCAACCTCGCCTCACCTGCCGGAACCCTCGCTGGATCTTTTGTTCCTTAAACACAGACTTTGGTCCCAACCTAGACTTTGGTTCTTGCTGTTCCTTGTCCCTACAGCTCTCCCCACTCAGACCCTCACACAACTGGTTCCTCATACTAGTTCAGGTTTAAGAGAAAATGCTTTCCCCATTCACCCAAAATATCACCCATCTCTAACACATCACCTAGTGTTATTTCCTTCACAGCACTTAGTAAACCTTATCTTCCCTCCCTAAAATCTAAGCTCCCTGTGAACAGACTCTTATCTGTCTTGTTTAGCATTGCATTCCCAGTGCTTAGGTGGTCAAAAACCTAAGTTGGAAATACATGAATAGTAATGCTTCTAGGAAGTCATGAAGCCACTCTATACTGGAGATTTTTATCTGTGGAGAGAGGAAGATGTTGTCCTACCTACTCTCAGAACTATGATGCTATAGTTGGAAAGTACTTTGAAACAAATTTTAGAAAAAGTAAAATTTCCATTTCACCCTTGTTTCCCATTCCTCCAGCCTAAGAGTTCCTAATTAGAAGTTTGTCTTATGAGTTCCACAAATGGCCACTGAACAGTGCCCAACCCACAGGAGATATGTAAGCACAATAAATGGACTGCCCTGATGGCTACCCTCTGCACACTCGGGAATACACCAGCAGCAGAGAAATGGCAAGTTTTCACATTAATTGTCAACATATGTATGACAGACATTCGATAAGGAGGCAGGCAGTATGGCACTGTAAAGTATGGGGTCTGAGTAATATCGCCACCCATCATGAGTGACGCTACATGAGTTACTTCATCCCGAGCCTCAATTTCCTCTCTGACACATGGACCCAAGGCTACCTGCCATGAGATAACCAAGAGGATCCACTGAAAGGGCCTGTAAGCAGTTGGCACAGGAAATAATCCACAGAGAATGGTTTTCAGAAACATACATAACTCAGTTCCTCATTCATGACCAAACCACTTTAATTTACAACTTCAATAGACAATATGAAGTTCACAATCTCTTGAAATTCTGACCTTGCTCCTGCAGAAAAACAAAAGGGAAAAGCTTTAAGTACTTTTATTTTCACTAACTCAAATCTATAATTCTGTTTATTCAATTATTTAAGCATCCACTGAGCAACAGTCATGTGAGTCGCCTTGTAGAGGAGGGAAGCAAAATCACCTTGCTCTCGCAAAGGGCTTACAGTCTAGTTATTAAAACAAAACAGCCTGACCGGTTTGGCTCAGTGGATAGAGCGTCGGCCTGCGGACCAAGAGGTCCCGGGTTCGATTCTGGTCAGGGGCATGTGCCTTGGTTGCGGGCATATCCCCAGTGGGAGGTGTGCAGGAGGCAGCTGATCCATGTTTCTCTCTCATCGATGTTTCTAACTATCCCTCTCCCTTCCTCTCTGTAACAAAAAATCAATAAAATATATTAAAAAAAAAAAAAAACAATAATGACAGTGTGGGAATATTGGGAAATCTGTAAGAGGATAGGAAGGGGTTAGTGCTGTCAGACACTTTAACACAGGAAGCAGAGGGCCTGGGACCTCTCACTGTCCATAACAAACCCAGAGACATACAAACTATAAAACAGCTTAATTACCTGCCTTTTGGAGACATTTTTGCCATCCCCCTCGGCCCTGCATATCCAAAAACTGCTGTAATTTTCATGCCAATAAGCTACTTCTAATTAAAAAGGCAATACTAATAATACAATTTAATGGAAACACTCAACTATCTTTTAATGCTTCCTATCCTTTAAAACAATTTCCAGCCCTAACTGGTTTGGCTCAGTGGATAGAGCATTGGCCTGCGGACTCAAAGGTCCCAGGTTCGATTCCAGTCAAGGGCATGTACCTTGGTTACGGGCACATCCCCAGTTAGGAGGTGTGCAGGAGGCAGCTAATCGATGTTTCTCTCTCATCGATGTTTCTAACTCTCTATCCCTCTCCCTTCCTCTCTGTAAAAAATCAATAAAATATATATATTTTTAAAAATTTCCAAGGCGTTCTGAATGATGGCAATTAAACTGTACAATGATTTAAACCGTTAAATAAGAATGTCTTAACCCCCAAGGGGTTGTAGAGAAAGGAACTTCTCCTGCTACCTTCCTTATGAAAGAAGGGAAACTGACTGATGTCCTGATCTGGAAAATGAAAGGGTCGTAACCCTTTACTATTTAAAGAGTTCATTTCCATGCACATCCATATCATAACATTCCCCTATGCTGGAACTTTCCATGTAAGTGCTAAACGTAGAAGACGGTAGTAGTTTTGCAACTATAAACATGCACTGTAAGCTCCTATCTGTCTTGTCCACCCTGTAATCCCTGTGTAGACTTGGTACTTAAAAGCCTTTGATGGCTAAGTGGGACCCTAATTTGTAACATAACTTAGGAAAAAATAAATTTTTAAAATATACAATGAAAATGAAGATGAAACCAAATTAGGGTGAGAGATGGCGGGAGCACAGGGGACAGCAAATGTGAAAATACTAAATTCAGAAATCAGACACATGAGCCCTGGCTGATGTGGCTCAGCTGGTTGAGCATCATCCCATGCACTGAGTGGTCGCCAGTTCAATTCCCAGTCAGGACACATTCCTGGGTTGTGAGCTTGATCCCCAGTTGGGGGTGTGCTGGAGGCAGCCAATCAATGGTTCTCCCTCAATGATGTTTCTATCTCTCTCCATCTCCCTCTCTCTCTGAAATCACTAAAAAATGTTTTTTTTTTAAAAAAGAATGAGCTCTTCTTTCTTTATATAAAAAAAAGTAAATATAACTTTCAAAAAATAGAAATTTTACCTACTTGTAAAGAGTTTAGTTTACACTTTCAGTCTTCATCATCTGGAAGGATACCCAATTCTTCATCCGTCCATTGGGAAGGATCTGGATATGGAAAGTGACCCTGGTGACATCATTAAAAAAAAAGAAAAAAAGTCAAGAATTTATACTCCACACAATTAATTTAAAAAAAAAATATTTAAAGGAAAAATATATAAGGAAAATATAAGGCTATAACATACACACCCTTGACATGCCACAGGAGGGAATTCTACTTTACTCGATGGTCCAACTGTTCTTCATATTGTTCCATGTGAGCTGAATTGTAAAAGCCTGCCCATTTTGAAGCTACCAGCCTGAGCCAGAGTTTGAGTATGTGTTTGTGATGAAGAGCAGTAGGAATGGAGACAACAGATTTCAAGGATACCCCACATCTCAACAATGACTTGAAGCCCTGGCAAAACATAATGGATGTCTCAAACTGTCCTGTCATTCCTGCTGGGAGATCTGGGAGCCTCGGGTGGACTTGTTCGTCTTCGATCCCGATCTAGGGGGCATCTGGATGCACCATCGTCTCACACCAAACAGCCACATATCCTCCTGGCAGCTGACCCACAATGAGACAGGTGTCTACGTGCTGCTGGTGTGTGGACACTAGGCAGCTCCCTTACTGGGCGACAAGGGCACAGAGAAGTTCTCGGAGAAATGGGATACTAATCCACCTGATGCCTCTAAAACTTGTGCATAATTTAACATTTTTTTCTGACCCTAAAAACAAAACCAAATTGACTAAAATTCAAAGTATTCTGGATCAACAAGCACAGATTTCAGTGGCTCAAAGGCTTCATTCATTTCCTAGAGAACAGGGTCGGTGCAAATGCGATAAAAGTTCAGTTGAGGCTAATAAGATGCCAAGTAAAAACTTCCCTCCTCAAAACAAATTAGCCCACATCTATCCCACCCCAATTTGGTTGCCGTGGGCCTCCAGACAGACTAGATAACATTCATCATTTAAAGATTTTAAGTGTGAAACTTAACCTGATGAATCCTTAGTTCACAAGGTAAAAGAACTAGTTTCTAGTGTCCCTCCAAATATGGCAAACTAACACAAAACATAAAACATGGACTATCTACCTGTGCACCCTTTAGTACAAAAGGAGAGAGACACGTTTCATTAACAAAATTACTGCATACACACAGGACAATACGGGGAAGGGATGTACAGTAGCCCCCCTTATCCACAGGGGATACGTTCTAGTACCCCCAGTGGATGCCTGAAACCATGGATGGTACCGAACCCAAGGCACAGACTGTATTTTCCTTAACATACATGCCTTTGCCCTTAAAGGAAGCACTTTACATGTGGCATGTCCACATGTGCTTTGGGGCCATTATCAAGTAAAATAAGGGTGAGACTTGTACACAAGCACTGCGTTACCACAATCGACTCAATCTGATAACTGAGACAGCTACTAAGCGACTAGCTGGCAGGTGGTGTATACAGCGTGGAAATGCCAGACAAAGGTCCGGTTCACATCCCAGGCAGGACAGAGCAGGACAGCACAAGATTTTATCATGCTACTCAGAATGGCACACAATTTAAAATTTATAAATTGTTTATTTCTGGAATTTTTCATTAAATATTTTCAGATCACAGGTGTCCCAGGTAACTAAAACCAAGGAAGCAAAAAGCAAAATCATGGCTAGAAAAATAGTCTACACACGGCGGGGGGGGGAACAAGCTAAGTTACTATTTCTTCCCTCCTCCCACCCACAGAAAGGAGAATATTCTGCACTTACCAGGACAGCATCCGAATCATGCCAAAAGCGCCAGAGAATCCAGAACCACATGGTTGCACTGAAGAACTCACCCTTGATCACCTGGGACCTGGTGAGCTGGGGAAACTCTCTGTACCTGGGCTCAATGTGCACACCGCCACCAGCACTACGAGCCAAAAAGAAAATGTTAGGCAACTTGCTACATCTTCAAAGTATTCAGTCATCCAAAACCCTGAGTTCCATCCAGAAACTGAAGCTAACATTTCTCCTCTCCTCCATGAAATACAGAATGATAGAGCTCCACAAGCCCTCAAAAGACTCATTTTTCATAAGCTCACTTTAAATTTGTTAAGCAACAAACAGCGGCCTGAACTGACAAGAGACTAATGATGATTTTCCTTTAGTGAATATTCCTGTATCTTGCACCAGAAATATGAATGTGTTGATAATGAGTTACTGGCCCCAAGAGTTTTGGTTAAAGGATTGTGAACCTATAGTAGTTAAGCAGTCACTAGCTTTATCCAAAGAAAACAAATAAGCAAATCAATTTAGCCATCTATTTCAAAAGTAAATTATGTCCTCGGCTCCACTGCAATATTTATGGGAAAGAGGACATTGTAACAATAGGCTTCCTCTTTGATAGGTTTAGATACTATCCTATATAATAAAAGCCTAATATGCAAATTGACCGAACTGCAGAACGACGGGAGTAACGACCAGTCGCTATGACGTGTGCTGACCACCAGGGGGCAGACACTCAGTGTAGGAGCTGCCCCCAGCCTGCAGGCCCCAGGCCAGCCAAGGTGGGTGCCAGCGGGGACCCCCCTGATCGCCCCGCAGAGGGAGGCGACAGGCAGCAACAGCAGGGGGTGGGGCCGGTGAGCAGGTGGCGCCAGGCCAGCCAAGGCAGGTGCCAGCAGGGGCCTCCCGATTGCCCCACTGGTCACCCCACAGATCAGCCCTGATCACCAGCCAGGCCTAGGGACCCTACCCATGCAAGAATTTTGTGCACCAAGCCTCTAGTCTAGTTATAAGGCCCAGCAGTTAAACTCATTAAATAAGATTTGAGAATTATAGTTCAAACCCACTCTCCACATTTCACTGTTGCTAGAGTCTCATAGTGTTTTAACTATGATCTGAAATAAATGGGTGTCCCAAACCAGGATTAAGTATCAAGTTTAAACACAAAAATGCACCATAATTCTCTGTGAAAGTTACATTTTAAAACATAAACCAACCTGAACTGGTGTGGCCTGATGGTTGAGTGTCAGTGGTTAAGCCTATGAACCAGGAGGTGGCAGGTTCAATTCCCAGTCAGGGCACAGGCCTGGTTGTGGGCTCGATCCCCAGTGTGGGTTGTGCAGGAGGTAGCCTATCAATGATTCTCTCTCATCATTGATTTTTCTGTCTCTCTCTCCCTCTCCCTTCCTCTCTAAAGTCAATAGAAATATATTTTTAAAAGAACAAACAAAAACCAGATCATATAACTTTGAGGTTTAAAAGCCTCGATGGCCTCCCATCAAATTTGCCTTTGTCATCTATAAAGCCCTCCCTAATCTCTCTGATCCCACCTCTACCACCCTTCCCTCTGCTCCCCCCACTCCAGCCTGACGGGCCTGCAGGCCATCAGCAGCACACAGAGCCTTTGTGGAGAGGTCCTTTCTGGCATGTTAGCATGGCTGACTTCTCACTCAGGACCTACTTCAAGTCAAACTCTCAGGCATGCATTCCCCACATCATCCTGCATACAGTAACCCATCCAGTAACTCATCCTGGACACTGTAGATTAATCCCCCTCTATTTTCTTCACACCACTTAGTAGTACCTAAGTGTGTTCTTTCTTTTCTACTTGTTTGTGTCCTCTCTTCATAATGGGAGCTCCATTCTCTTTCCTGAATTATGCTCTATCCCCAGCACCTAGAAAGGATCCTGGAATCCAGAAGACACTCCATAAATATTTATTCACTTAATGGTCACTCACACTGTGAAATCAGTGTGCGTTGTGGAAGAACCAAGACCTCAGTGAAGAGGAGCACCCCCTAGCCCAGCTGGCATGGCTCAGTGGTTGAGTGTTGACCTATGAACCAGAAGGTCACAGTTTGATTCCCCATCAGGACACATGCCCGGGTGGTGGGCTCAATCCACAGTGTAGGGCGTGCAGGAGGCAGCCAATCAATGATTCTCTCTTATCACTGCTGTTTCTATCTCTCTCTCCCTCTCCCTTCCTCTATGAAATCAATAAAAGTATTTTCTTTTTTTAAGAGGAGCACCCTCCAGTCTCCCTCAGGGCTACCGCTTGGTAGTTATTCATTGTTGTCTGTGCTCAGGTCACACCTAGGCCTTTTCTTTCTTCCCACCTCACACCTGTCCCAGCTCCATATCTATATCTATCTATATAAAAGCCTAATATGTAAAGTGTCCTCTCAGGAGTTCAACAGACCAGGCGTTCGATCGCTCGTTATAACATGCTCTGAACACCAGGGCATGGCGTGGAACGAAGGAAGGCCCTGGCCAGCAGCCAGCAGCTGCTAAGGACCATACCCGTGCACGAATTTTGTGCACTGGGCCTCTAGTCCTTAACAATCTGTAACTTTAGGCAAGTCAGTCCTTTAATTTCTGAGTCTCAGGTCCCTCACAACAACAGGTGAATAATAATACTTGCATGGTGCTTACAATGCACAAGTAACTGTCCTAAAACACTTCAGGAATTCTAATTCATTTGATTCCTTAGAAGTTAACATTATTATCCCCATTATACAGGTGAGAAAGCTGAGGGATGAAGAGATCAAGAAACTTCCAAGGTCATGCAGCTAATGTGGCAGGCACTATCCTGCATTGCCTCTTGGTAAAGTGTAAACGATGGTCTAAGGCAGTGGTTCTCAACCTTCCTAATGTCGTGACCCTTTAATACAGTTCCTCATGTTGTGGTGACCCCCAACCATAAAATTATTTTCGTTGCTACTTCATAACTGTAATTTTGCTACTGTTATGAATCATAATGTAAATACCTGATATGCAGGATATATTTTCATTGTTACAAATTGAACATAATTAAAGCAGTGATTAATCACAAAAACAATATATAATTATATATATGTTTTCTAATGGTCTTAGGCAAGCCCTGTGAAAGGATCGTTCGACCCCCAAAGGGGTCGCGACCCACAGGGTGAGAACCGCTGGTCTAAGGGGTCTCCAAACACTACCTGGAAAAATCCAAGGTACTATTTTCAGTCCTGCTCTTACTGAATCTCTCCTCTCTGCACTACCAGCTTGTTTTTGGTAGATGTGCCCTCCCTTGGTAGGTATGTCCTGCCAGCGCCATGCTCTCCAGTCAGTTTCTTAGGCTACCTACCTCACCAGATGACTCTTTTGCTCACTCTCTTAAATTCTAGTGTTGCAAGAGTAAACCCTAACGTAAAATATGGACTTTGGGTGGCAATGCTGTGTCAACGTAGGTTTATCAAATTGTAACCAATGTACCACTCTGATGAGTGATGCTGACAATGGAGGAGGTAATGCATGCGTGGGGGTAGGAGGGTATATGGCAAATTTCTGTACCTCCCGCTCAAATTTGCCATGAATTGAAAACTGCTCTGAAAAATAGATGTTTTTTTTAAAAAAATAAGAAAATTCTGAATTGCCCAAGCATCTACTTTTGGGTCTCCCTTCTCCCACCTTCCCACACTCCGAGTGACCGCCCACACTCCTGTGCCTTAGAGAAGTCATTCCTCAACCTGCAGCCTGAGTGGGATTATAATTTTTCAGAATTATAATCTGGCCACAAGACATCGGACTGAAGCCGCTCAACGACGGCTGTCGCCTGTTTTAAATTATTCAGCCGGCCATCAGGGTCCTCTACTGTTCCCTCCCTATGCCCCAAGTCTCCAGCCTCACTCCTGCCCTTGACCCCTCAAATGCACACACCGTAGAGGTTGTTTCCGCGGCCTGGACCGACCTCCCTTCCCCAACTCCTGCTCTAGCTTCCAGGTGAGCTTCAACTTGTGTCCACATCCAACTGTGAACATCCCGAGCGCAGGATCCCCCTGGTGCAGGGTAGTGTCCCTGCGTACCCCTCACCCCCCACCCCGCTGTCACAACTCCCCCTGGCCTTGGCGCAGCCGACTACAAGTCCCAGCATGCCTCGCGGTGGGTCCGTCCCAGGCGCCCAGTGTCAAGGTGAGAACGTCCCGAAAACCGGCACTTTCTGTTAGAAACAGGCCAAGATCCCACCCCCGACCGACACTCACTGACGGACTCTGCTTCCAGCCTCCCGCGCGCGGAGGCCTCTGAAGAGGCTGCCTCCGCCGCGAGCGAAAGGCGCCAGCCGCGTCAGAGCCGACATGCCAGCCCGAGTCCAGACAGCCGCCGTGAGGCCGCACCACCGCGGGGAGGCCGCACCGCTGCGTCACGTCACTTCCTCCCAGCGCCCCGCCCCTGAACGTCAGCGGCGTCGCCCCGCCCATCTCCTTCCGGATGATGTCAGCGGGAGGGAAGCCAAGGTTTTGGTCTCAAGTTAGCATCTCGGTCTCTTCGCTGTGGCGTGCTGCGCGCCTGGAGGGACTCGGCGTGCTGTGGTCCAGAGGGTGAGGAGGCGAGTGAGGGCGACCCTAGGCGTTGCTAAGTGACGGCTGGGACGTGGCTGGGCGGAGCCGCGCGCTTCCTCGGGGACTGGCATGCGAGGCCGCGCGGAGGGAGGTGAGGGCGCCCAGGAGCCCGGCCTGGGCACCCGGCTTTGGGAGCACGTTGTTTCGCGCGCGCTGGCAAACTAACACCGAGTCGGAACTCGCGCCTCCCCACCGGTGCTGATCTACATGGCATTTTCCCAACCTGGACCTGCTCCTCGGCGCTCCTCCTGAATTAGCTGCCTTCCTTTCAGTTGTCAAATCCTTTGTGAACCAGTGGTCCTTCCCAAAGCTAGTGTTTTTTACTCTCTCCTGCAAGAGGCTCACAGCAACATGTTTAAGTCTTCCTTGTTTTATTGTTGTTCTGCAAACTTGAACTTTACCACCCGGCAGACAGTGGTTCCCAAATATCAGGACATGGACGGACTGGTGGCATCAGTCACCCGAGGAGCGCACGTGCTCTGGTTAAGTCTGGAGTAGTGCCAAGGAGTCCGCACCTTAGCAGCCTACAGTTATGCTCCTACTTCCGTGACCCTGAGGCAGTCCTGGATTCTTGTCTTTTGTCTCTGCATATTGCCTTTTACAAAATCCTAGTGTCGCTCAACGCCCCTCCCCAAATTCTTACGGTCTCCATTTATAGACTTCAGTTTTCCTAAGCACCTCCAGGTTTGATTAAATTAAAAAACTTAGTCTGCCAGCCTAACCTTGGCAATTTCAATTTTGAAATGGGACCCTTGCTGAACACCAAAGATCTCACATTTATAGTCACAAGCATGAAAAATGGGATACTTATGGAGAGAAATGTAGAGCTGAATTTAGAAAAGTGAGGGTAATTGAATATAACTGATGTCTCTCCTGTGCCAAGATAGGGGCCAACAAGAAACCTGTCCCTGGAGTGTGGCCCACATAAAGCTTAAGATTGCTGAGCTGCCCCAGGCCCTTGAGAACAGTCTTACTGATTTACCCTCTGGCCCTGTTCTCCTGCCCTCTTAGTATGTAAATTAGAGGAAAGAATCCACTATTCTCTGGATGAGGACTTTCCACTTGATATGCAACAGTCTGCCTTTGTCTGAACTACCATTGGCCACTTACCCTTTCTGGTGATAGCTACAAAACACTAACATAGAAATTTTGCTATCTTCCTAGAGAACTGGCTGCCCAAGCCATACAGCTCCCAGCAAAGAACAATGCTATGATTCCAAAGCCACAAAAACAGCACAGCTTTAACAAAAAAGAGCAGAGAACTTGGGAGTGAAGATCTGGAGTTCAGACCTCAGCTCTGCCAATTACTAGCTCTAGAAATTCGGACAACTCACTTTATTTTTCTGAACGTCAGTGCCCCTCATCTTAATTTGAGTCATTTAAGAATCCATAGATAGTGACTGGCCCACAGTATGTACTTAGGGAATTTTTATTCCTTTATTGTACCTTCTTTTCCTGGTAGCAAAAGCTTGATTCAGGTTCAGGGTAACAAAAATTCATTCACCTTCTCCATCGTTTTTTTGTTTGTTTGTTTTTGGTAAGAGTGTTTATTTTTTTTAATTTATTTTTAAAATATATTTTTATTTATTTCAGAGAGGAAGGGAGAGGAAGAGTTGGAAACATCAATGATGAGAGAGAATCATTTATCGGCTACCTCCTGCATGCCCCCCACTGGGGAATCGAGCCTGCAACCCAGGCATGTGCCCTCGACCAGGGCACCCTTCAGTTCATAAGCCAATACTCTATCCACTGAGCCAAACCGGTCAGGGCTCCCCATCTTTCTTGCTGAATTTTGAAACAAAAAGTTTTAACTTCAATGCTTGCTTGTATTTAAAGCAGTATTGATCTGTAGCCATTTGGAGCTTTAATATTTTACATCACAAATTATGATTTTTTTACTATAAAAACCATTTTATGGTTCCAATCAATAAACTGCTGACTGTAGCAATGACACATTTGTCTTGCAGACATGCTCTGAGAGCTACAAGGGCAAATATCTCTTTTTTTTTTTTTTTAATATATTTTATTGATTTTTTACAGAGAGGAAGGGAGAGAGACAGAGAGTCAGAAACATCGATGAGAGAGAAACATCAATCAGCCACCTCCTGCACATCCCCCACTGGGGATGTGCCTGCAACCCAGGCACATGCCCTTGACTGGAATCGAACCCGGGACCCTTCAGTCCACAGGCCGACGCTCTATCCACTGAGCCAAACCAGTTTCGGCAAGGGCAAATATCTCTTACTGCCTTTTGCAGATTACACAATGGCCCTCTTTTGGGTTCTAAGATGAGCACCCCATTTGAATGGATGCATTTTAGGTGAGAGAGCCCAGCTGGCATGGCTCAGTAGATGAGTATCAACCTATGAACCAGGGGGAGGTTCAATTCCCGGTCAGGACTTATACCTGGATTGTGGGCTCGATCATCTCTCTCCTTTCTCTCTGAAATCAGTGAAAAGATATTTTTAAAAATAAAAAATTGAGGGCGAGGGAAGGAATGCCAACCCCTGGCCCTGAGCTCTCACCTTCTAAATGCAAATCAAATTCCCAAATTTTGACAGACTGTAAGAACAGACTCTAAATGGCCCACATCTCTGAGGTCCTAGGGCCTGCAGGAGGGAGTCTATGGGGGAAAGAAGAAGATATATGTAATACTTTAAATAATAAAGAATTGTTGTTGTTTTTTATGGCCCACAATGAGCATCTAATCCCAAATCAAGAACCTATTCTATATCTGGAAAACAAAGCAAAGGGATGAGGAAAAATATCTGTTCGCAAAACTTCATGTTTATTTAATTTCCTACTCTTAAAGCCTTGCTTGATCTCACTTTCCTTGTGTGTCTTGGAAAGAAACATCTTTCCAGTGGTTTTGGTCACACTGAAACAAACCTGAAATACTTTAGAGGAGATGGAGCTATGATTTCTCTTCAGGGAAACAGCATGCTGCCACTTTATCAACTTATACCCAGTAAAGTAGCCTTTCTCCTTAAAAAGATGACTTTAGTGCATTAAAAATTCTTGTTTTAAAAATCAGCTAATTACGTATATTAAAGCACACCCATTAACCATTTAACCTCTTTAACACAGCCTGTGTTCATTTTGTAATGGCTCCTGAGTGTAGAGAGCCTGGGAAGGCACATGAGCATTTCTTTAATTACTGTCAACTCAATCCAGTGGCGTTGGCAGAGCCACATCCTGGAAACACACCTTTCCAGAGGCAGGAGTGTTGTCAGCTTGACCTTCAGCCCAGGGGCCAGGGGGTGGGTTTCGTTATCTAAATCCAGCCAAGCACTAGGAATGAGTACTACTCAGGCCTACCCAAGAATGCACATAATCTCCTTTGTCTTGACCTTTAGTAAAACTGGTTTTTGCTGTATAAAGTAAACATGCTGTATTGGCTCTGGGTCCCTGTCTCTCCATCAGAGGACATGGTCACACCCGGCCCCAGCTTTTTCCTTCCATCTCTGTATCTGTCTCTTTCTTTCATTTTCTCAATCCCTCAATCCCCAGCAGCCCCT
This sequence comes from Myotis myotis, assembly GCF_014108235.1. Lineage (NCBI taxonomy): Eukaryota > Metazoa > Chordata > Mammalia > Chiroptera > Vespertilionidae > Myotis > Myotis myotis. Next base: position 53,469,055 of record NW_023416315.1, read on the forward strand.
ACTCAGGAACCAGACCATTCTCTAGCCTCGCTGGCTGCAGAAAAGAGAAATACTTACACCTAAGAAACTGAGGCCATAATCCAACAGCCCACAAGGAAATGAGTCATGCCAACAATCACACAATTGAGCATGGTATCAGACCCACCATAGTAGAGCCTCAAAATGTCTGTACAGCCCTGGCCAGTTGCTCAGTGGTTAGAGCATCGGCCTGCTGACCAAAGGGTAGCAGGTGAGATTCCTGGTCAAGGTTTCCCAGCCCTGGTAGGGGTGGGTGCATGGGGGAGGCAGCCAATCCATGTGCTTCTCTCACGTCAATGTTTTTCTCTCTCTCTTCCCCCCTCTTTCCTCCCACTCTCTCTAGAAATCATATCCACAGGTGAGGATTAAAAAACATGTTTGGGCAAGACCCTGAGCAGAAGATGCACTAAGCTGTACCCAGATTTTGGACACTGTGAGGTAATAAATGTTCTGCCTGGCCAGTGTGGCTCAGTGGTTGAGCGCTGACCCATGAACCAGGAGGTCACAGTTCAATTCCCAGTCAAGGCACATGCCTGTGTTGTGGGCTTGATCCCCAGTAGGGGGCATGCAGAAGCAGCAAATCGATGATGTTTCTCTCTCATCAATGGATCTTTCTCTCTCTCCCTCTCACTTCCTCCCTAAAAATTAATAAAAAATATCTATACTAATAAAAGAGTAATATGCTAATTAGACCGGATAGACTAGATGTCTTCTGGACATCCTTCTGGACAAAGCCACAGTGACGGGGGCCAAGGCAGAGGCAGTTAGGGGCAATCAGGCTGGTAGAGGAGAGCAGTTAGGGGCAATCAGGCTGGCAGGCAGAGGGGGTTAGGGGCGATCTGGCTGGCAGGGGAGAGCAGTTAGGGGCGATCAGGCTGGCAGGCAGAGGGGTTTAGGGGCAATCAAGCTGGCAGGGGAGAGCAGTTAGAGGCATCAGGCTGGCAGAGGTAGGGTGATCAAGCAGGCAAAAAGGTTAGGGGTGATCAGGCAGGCAGAGTGGTTAGGGGCGATCAGGCAGGCAGGCAGGGGAGGGGTTAGGAGCCAGCGGTCCTGGATTGTGAGAGGGATGTCTCCGATTGGAGAGGGTGCAGGCCAGGCTGAGGGACCCCCACCCCCCTGTGCACTAATTTTGTGCATCAGGCCTCTAGCATATATATCCTATATAATAAAAGCCTAATATGCTAAGTGTCTTTAACTGTTCAACCAGTTGCTATGATGCGCACTGACCACCAGGGGGCACACACTCCGACCAGTAGGTTAGCTTGCTGCTGGGGTCCGGCGGATCAGGAGTGGGCAAGACAGGCCAGACATGCCCTGGAGCCCTCCCAAGTTCCCTCCCTGGCCCTGATCGTGCACCGGTGGGGTCCCTTGGCCTGGCCTGTGGGGATCAGGCTGAACCAGCTCTCTGATATCCCCCGAGGGGTCCTGGATTGCGAGAAGGTGCAGGCCAGGCCAAGGGGCCCCACGGGTGCATGAATCCGTGCACCAGGCACACACACACACACACACACACACACCAACACCAACACTAGAGGCCCCCACCCGTGGATGCCATGGCTGCAGCCGGGGGCCTCTGCCGCCTCTGCTTCTGCCACGGCTTTGTCTGGAAGGAAGGACGTCCAGTCTAATTAGCATATTATGCTTTTATTATTATAGATGCTTTAAAAAATGTTGTTCCAGCCAGTAAGTTTTGGGGTAGTTTGTATGCAGTGAGAGATAAATAATATATACCACAGATGGCTTGATTAAATCCATTGGCTATAAGGAAAGGCTCGGTTGTGCTGGTGTAGGCTCAGGGTAGCACGTGCTCTGTGTGTGCCCCCTCTCTTGTCCCACAGTGTACGTCTATGTGTATGTGGCACAGGGGCTGTGTGTCTGACTGGTGTGCCTATGAGGAGGAAGCTGAACAGTGCCACTTCCCTTTCCCAGCTCCTGGAGCCACCACAGTACCTCTCTTCCTGGTTAGATACCCTCCCCTCAAGATTGGGAAGTAAATATAACATCTCCACCCCTCTGGGAAAACTTCACCAAAGGAATCTGCCCAACTAAACGTTAGTTGCTCCCTCAAAGACAGAAACGAAGAACTTTATCCTTGAGAAGGAGAGTGGAAGAATCTAGTCCTGTGGCCAGAGCAGGACTTCAGAGAACAGGAGGCTTGACTTTTTACTCACTGTCTAAAGCAGTGGTCTCCAAAATGAGCAAGAGAATCCACTGGGATGAGAGAGAAAATACTATTTTATTTAGAAAATTAAGAAATTTAAGCTTTACCAATATCCACTCTACAGTCTGACCCTAGGATCTTCTTAGTCCATGTGGACCAGCCACATGTCAGGTCAACTTTGAAGGAGCAGTCTGTGGGTGGGCCCAGCACAGAGGGGCAGGCAGTACCCACCACCCCTTAATCCACTACTAGAGTGTCACGGGTGCTCTTGCAGGTTCAAGCCCTGGTTAAGAGGCTGTGCTGATTATATTATCTACATACTAATATTAACCTAAATTACCCCTAGACAAATGCACAAGGGCCTGAACATTGCTCAGAGGAAGCACAGTCAGAATACTAATATGCAAGCACAGGAGAAGAGGGCAGAGCTGATCTGCTCCTGTCCCTACGGTATCAGCCACGTTAATTGTTGCTTTTCCTTTTTCCCCTTGTAATAAAATTTAGCAAGGAGTTAGCAAAAACATTTAAAAGTATAAAGAAGGTCATTTGAAATACAGTGAAATTTGCCCTAAGTGTACATTGCACCTCCAGATTTGCTAGTGGTGGTATCACCTGCATAAAATATATAAATAAATTATATATGTATGTGTACAAAAATATATTCAACTTTTTACCAATAAGGGTACATTAAAATACTAGAAGCCATGGGTCTACAAGATACTGTGACATTTTCTAACTTAATTATCAGAGGCCAGGAGGACCCACCTGATGAGGGTTAAGAAGAGAGAAAAAGAAGAAAACAAAATAATTCGAATTTATTTGTCCTCCTCCACAGAACCTTTTCCCTGAAATAGTCTCCCACCAGGCCCAGCTCCTACAACTGAATAGATAGGAACCTTCCCTCCTTTTACTTCCCCAAGTAACACAAAGCTATTTAAACAGATGCCTAAAGCCAAATCAGAGAGAAAAGCAATGCATGCCCTTCACACATCACAATTTGTAAGTGTTCTCGCTGCCCCAGGAGAGGCTGTTGGGAGGAGTCTTCAGTTCCGAGAGGAAGGCCCACTGCACGCCTACAGCATGCCCACTGCCAGTCAGGGGGAAGACACTGGCCCTTTCAGCAGGAAGGGCTTGGCTGCCTCCAGGATGTCCAGTTTGGGGTCCAATGAGCGACCAAGCCCCTCGAGCACCATGATGGCAAACACAATGGAGGCGAAGTTGCTCTCAAGCTTTACCTGAAAGAGAAAATAAGTGGTTCTTCCCAAAGTCCATTAATATATAGAGTCTGGATAACCATGTAGCTGTGTGCTCTCAGCCTCCGGTACCTGCCCATGTGATTTTACTGTCTACCTGACCCTCTTTTCCCTACCCCATCATTTTACCCACCATCTCATCTACTCACCCAACCTCCCGTCCACTAGTATTACTAAGGAAAAATCTGGGGGATGTGGTATGTTCTTTTCTAGGGGTGTGTGTGTGTGTGTGTGTGTGTGTGTGTGTGTGTGCATGACTTAAAAATAATAAAATTAGTATCTCAGCGATATACCAGAAACTGTAAATCTAAATAAGGATCATTCTTCTGACCAGCCACCTTTCTGACTCTTAATTCTATGTTATGATCCTTGCCAAATGCAGTATTTCACTATCGGATTGCAGAACCTCAAGAGAAGCAATGGGAAAGGCCATCTTCAGACAAGAATCTTCCCTGCCCTCAACTCCTTAGACCCTTGGCTGACAGTTTTACTTTGAAGAATAACCCAAGACCACACTCCATTTCAAGGAGACGAAGGCCAAGGTGGAGAACTGTGAGGCCGTGTCCCTCCAAGGAACAGGGGCAGGAGGCACCTCCTCTTGGGCCGGTCCAGCCTCAGGGTGTTACACTGCTCAGGAAAGCTGTATAAGTATGACTTAGATGAGTACCACACATCATTCATGTGCACTGAGGAGGGGAAGGGCGTGACAGCTTTCATTAGATGGTGTTTACATCTGTGAATCCATTTTTCTGCAGCTCAGTATCACAGATACTTGGACAGCTAAGCCTTACTGAGACAGACCAACATTGTGACAAAGGGGGAACCTGCTGTACCTAGTTAGTACACAGAAGCAGCACTCTTCATGCTAATGAAGTGGTACCAAAAATGTTTTTAAAAAACGAGATCTCATATAAGAGGATTACTTCTCACGACCCTGGGGCCACCCATCAGCTTCCCCAGAGACCTCCCCTCCAGCCTGGCTGGAGCAGAGAGGCTCAGCTCTGCCAGGGGCCTCACCTTGTGAGTCATCAGTAACTTAAAGACATTCGAGAGAAGGCTGGAAACTTGGAGCTGGAAAAGATAATAAAATTGACTGCAGAGAGTGCCAACCCACCCTCCCACACCTCCCCAACTACTTCTCTCCCAGGCCCCTGTCCCGTCCTCCCCCAACACCTCGTCCCTCCCATCACACACAAACACATACCAGTGAGTACAAAGAGACTCTAATTCCAGAAGGACTGCACATGCACGAGCCCAGCTCCCATCTCGAGTATGAGGAGCCTGAGTTCAAAGGCTCCTTCCAGGAAGAGGCCTGGAGGCCCGGCTCACCCAGTGTGTGTCCACCAGCACACACACACCACATCTGAATAAGGAGATCAGCAGTGCCTGGGTGCCAGCTGCTGCTTGTTCTGAGCTCTGACTCAATCCTGCTAATGTAGCCATGAACTTGAGGAAACGCTCAGTTTTGCTAGAACTGAGTGTAAAATACAAATTGAACTCAAGTCTAAATAAAGGTGGTGAACATTAGGTATGTCTTTTGGCCACTCAGAGAGCGTCATCCCTCCCTCAAGCTCAGCTGAGCTTGAGATACAGAAGAAGCGGCATAACAGCTACACCCCAGACAAGCCGGGGTGCAACACTATGTATGTCACGCCCCAGAAGGCACCCTAGGAACCTGGTCAAGGAACCACTCTTGAAAGTCAGAGATTCCAGTGGGCCTCCTCACATCTGGGAGATGTGGGCAGGTGTTCTTTATCTGTCTTAGAACTCAAACCCCCTCTAGACTTCTCCCCATTAAAAGATCTCCCTTCACTTTGGGGTTTGTTCTCGCCAAGGGCAAGGGCAGTACTCAGGCCCCTGCCCCTCTGTGGCCTGCTCACCTTTTCCAGGGTGATAGTGTTCTTCCTGGCCTGCGTTACTAGCGCGGCCATCTCAGCCTTGAATCGCTCCACGTCCTTGCACTCACTGGCCCGAGCGTGATGCAGGATGAGCTCAGCCACTCTTCGGCCCTGGAAGATACAAAAAAAAGAAACTTGGTAGAGCTGGGAGGGCACAAAATTAGATGATCTGCCCACACTCCTTCATATCCTAGTTGTTTCCACCTAGTTCTTCTATCTTGCCCTTGGCCACTGCTGACCAACCAGCCTAGCCTCGGAGCCAGAGCCACCAGGACCTGTCACCAGGCTGGACCAGCCACACTGTCGGCACGGGCTCCCTTCCGGCCCCAGCAGAATCCCCTCCTCACCGCCTCTGTGCTGCAGCCTTCTCACTCCTCCTCTGCCCAGGACACCTTCTGACCAAAGCCTCCATGGTCTCCCCAAATACCCACTGCTAATGCCTTTCACCTCCCTCCTCAGGCTGTGACCTTCTTTGTCCACCCAAGCCTGGCAGGGGAACATGCCCCACCCTACCTGCCACTGTGGCCCAGGCTCAAGCCTCTGCCCCCTCAGAAGCCTCCTAAGCAGGAGCTGGCCTTCCTAGTGCCCACTGCACACTTGCTGAAGAAGGAAGAGAAACTACCACACAAACTGCACGACTACACGACAGCATTTGGGAAGGAGGCATTTCTTCCCATCCCAAGTCATGAGCTGCTTGGAACTGGCCTCAGTCATGGGCACCAGCACCTTCTGACTAAAGACCAGAGATGCTTCTGTTAGGAGCACCCGTGGCAAATGGCATTTACAAGAACAAAGGCTGAAGAGCCCTAAAGTTCTCAAGAGCTTCAAGGATTTGTGCCCAACTCTCAAGAGCCCAGTGGGTCTCACCTGCCCCATTGCTACGGCCATGAAGACTGCGTGGAAGTTCCTCAGATCAGCAGCCCGCAGCTCAGCCACAATACCAGCATCCAGGAGCACCAGGCGCAGTGGGCACCGGGCAGGCGTCATGGACACCACCAGTGTGTCACAAACATCCGCCTGCTGCAGTCGTGCCTCTTGGCTCTTGGAAAGACCATCGGCACCCTGGACCAGGATGTTCCCAGGGTGAAGATCCGCATGGACAAAGTTGTCCACAAATATCTGGAAAGAGAGCAGCACTATTCAAGGCTAAATCAACCCTCACCACCCCATCACCACCAGGAAAAAGCTTCCAGGGTGATGGTGTGTTCCCAGTGATCCATGGCAGAGAAGTGTGCGTTTGATAAACTAATTCATTGTCTGATGACATCAGTTCAGAATTTGTATAGGGACAGGACAGGTTGATGTTTTCAAGAGAAAAGTTATTTTCAAAGTAAAGAGCATTAAAAAATATTATAGGAAACATGAAAGGTTGCAGGTCAATCCCTGGTGGGAATGGGTACTGGAGGCAACCAATCAATGTTTCTCTCATACATTGTTTCTCTCTCTCCCCCTCCCCGCTCCTTTCTCTCCATTCCCCATCTCTAAAATCAGTAAAAAAGCCCTAGCTGGTTTTGCTCAGTGGATAGAGCGATGGCCTGTGGATTGAATGGTCCTGGGTTCCATTCCAGTCAAGGGCACATGCCCGGGTTGCAGGCTTGATCCCCACTAGGGTGCATGCAGGAGGCAGCCAATCAATGATTCTCTCTCATCATTGATGTTTCTATCTCTCTCTCCCTCTCCCTTCCTCTCTGAAATCAATAAAAAAATATTTTACAAAAATAATAAATAAAATCAGTAAAAAAATAAATTTATTTTTTAAAAAATAATAAAAAAAATAATCTACTTATTGTTTAAAGATTTTCCCCAAACCTCTCTGCTCTTAAAATTCATGGAACTTCCGCCTAGCCGGTTTGGCTCAGTTGATAGAGCATTGGCCTACGGGCCAAAGGGTCGATGGTTTGATTCTAGTCAAGGTCAAAGGCAGGTACTAGTAACTTGGTTGCAGGCTCCTCCCCGGCCGAGCCCTGGGTCGGCTCCTGCAGGAAACAACCAATTAATGTGTTTCTCTCACATCGATGTTTCTCTCTGTCTTTCCCTCTCTCTTCCACTCTCCCTAAAAAACAATGGAAAAATATCCTCGGGTGAGGATTAACAAACAAACAAAAATTTTTCATGGAACTTCTCTTCTTTCAAATATTTCATAACTCAGGCTTCCCCTCCATTACCTCCATTTGCCCACACAGTGACATGTAATAGCAATACTAACCACCACCTACTGGCAGAGAATCAAGTAGACAAGGAGAAATGGCTTTGAAACTACTAAGCAGGAAAGAAAGCCCCAGGAACTATGATAGACAGAAGTCAGGTGTGACTTTGGGGAACAAAAATCTGCCTCCCATGAAAGAGAGAAACCACTCAGTGGTCAGAGAAACCACTAGCAATCCTAGAGAGGAAAAAGGAGAGCCCAGGGCAGAGGCACAGAGCAGTTGCTTCAGAGGGGCTCTCAGCGGACTCCTCCTGGCCCAACAGAGCACCTCCTCCTGGATGCAGGCCATAGTGACCCTCCTTAGTCCAGACCCTGGCTTTACTTGACATAGGGAGGCTGCTACCTGGTGAAAATCCTGGGACCCTGACCCAAGCCTGGCACCTTGCTGTCAGCTCATCCCCTCAGGGCCTATGCCCCTATCCTTGACCCCAGGAGCTGGAAGCCCCCATAATCTTCCACTCCAAGGCACTGCTTACTGCTGCTTCTACCCTGGCTACTCTCTACTGCACCCTCCCCTCAACCCACAATGCCTCTTGGAACTTCTGTCAACTGAGCTTCCATTGCACTAAGTGGAAACCTGGCTCTCCCACAACAACCTCTCTTCTCCAGGAGCCCCTTGGGTGGGGGCTGCTGACCTGGAGCTGAAGGTGAAGTCAGGGCTCCCAGCCCTGAGCCCTCTCTGCAGGAGCGCTTAAGCTTCCACCATGCTGTCAGCTTGCACCCACTACCATCCTGCTCGCCTCGGCCCCTTCATCTCAGTCCTATCAGTTCTTTCCTCCCACTCTCGGACCACATACCTGGTTCCTTCTTATCCCAACTCTGTACCCTCTAGACCTGGGCACTCGTCCTGCCTATCTAGCCTAGACCCTGCCATCCATCCCTCAAACACTCTGTGCCAACCACCAGGAAGACCTCAGACCCTCAACAAGTATCTGTATCTTCTTTCTTTGCTCCTGCATGTGAGCTGCCAGCAATGCTGGGTTGCCACAATTACTACTAATGATGCTGATAGCTAACATTGCTTAGGGTTCACTATGTCCCTTTCTGAGTGCCAACTCATTTAATCATTGTCAGGCCGTCCCCTCATAGGTGACAGCTAGGCTTCCCTCACATGCCAGCTGATCTGAAGCCACTTCCTGAATAAATCCCTGGGCTAGGTCAGGCCCCTCCTAAATGCCCCCTTGGTGCCTGTACCTACCCTGTATATAATTTACTTATTCATGGACAGTCTTTCCACTAAACGGTAATTCTGTGAACATTGTAATCCTGTCTCTTGCTCACTGCTATAAAGCCAGCACTGTCTAACACATAGCAAATGCTCAATACATACTTGCTGAATGAATGAAGGAAGTAGATGTATTATACGATGTTGTCTTAGGCTGTTTGTAGGCAACCTGGTCTTGGGCCTGTGTCTTGTTCCCCACCCTTCCCATAGCACCTTGCTCGGCAACAGAGCGCAAGCCACTGAGAAAGTGCTTAACAAAGCTATAGAATGAATGGCTATCTTGGTAGGCTGAGCTGTTTTTAAAACAGACTCTACACTGGGCTTGCCCTCCACCCAGTGTAGCTGAGCAGTGTCCCCACAATTTCCCACATGCAATTGGGCCACATGCTGGGCCTGAGCACCCTCTCCAAGCCCATGAGCTCACCATCTTCAGGAGCATGTCGATCCCCAGCCGAGCAATCTTCCTCTTCAAGTCCACGGGAATCCCTGCCTGCTGGTAACTGGACACGGGCACGCTCTCCTTTAAGAAGATCAGGGAGGGAACAACTTTACCCTGGACAGCTCTGCTCCTCATCCCCACGGCACACATGCTGTTGCCTTCCCGTCGATTAGGAAGTGACCCAAAGAGTTTTTCCTTTCTTAGACCCGCTATGAGTGTGTCCCCCACAAGCTGATTTTAACCTATTTACATTTCCCTTCCATAATACTTCTCAAAGGAAAACAAGTCCCATAGATTTATTAGAGAGGAAACCCATTGACTTTGCCACCCACAGGTAAGGATGTCGCAATGTGGTGGGAAGAGACAGGAACAGGCCCCAGAGAGCTAGTTTCTGGTCAAGAACCAGCTAATAGAGACATGAATGAATTCTGTGACCTTGAGCAAGAAAACAGGGGCAAAGGGAGAAAAGAGAAGAAAGGGGAGCTAATAAATAATCATTTCATATAGCTTAGTTATTTGTCAGAGCAGCCCACTAAGATAGATTTTGTTATCCCTAATTAATAAATAAAAGAACTAAAGCCCAGAGAGGTTAAGTAACTTGCTCAAGGCTACACAGATAGTAACTTTGGGAGGTAGCATTACTTTCCTGCATCTCATATTACCATCTTTACAAAGGAGGCTGGAGCAGGAGACAGCAAAGGCCAGTGACATGACACAAACACTTGTTGAGCACTTTCTCTGTGCAAACTCTAGCTGAGGGCATTTTGCATGTGTGTCACTGACTCCTGGGAGAACCCCATGAGGCAAGAAGAGTGGCCTGCTGTCATAACATGAAGAAACTGAAGTCGTTCAATAAATAAAGTGGCAGAGCAGATTTTCAAATCCAGAAGGTCTGAGGCCACACCCAGGTTCTCAGCCAGCTCACTATCCTACTGCCCACCTACTGTCCTCGCACATGTAATCACCTGCTCTCTCACGGCTTTTGTCTTTGCAGACTAAAACCACCAAGTGGAGCAGAGACAGCCCAGCTGTGAGTGAAAGGCCCAGCCAGGTAAGTTCTGATTCTTACTTCATATGTTTCCACCAAAACATCCCTGGTGACAAAGGGATGCAGAGGGGTGGGGAATCTGACAGACTTCACGTTCAGGAAGTTGCACTGGAAGTGCTCGAGATTCCGAGCTTCGTAGCGCAGGTCGATCTACAGGGAAGTGAAGAGAAAAGATGAAGGGGTAGTAGGGGCACCGGGATAGCAACATCTGAACTGCCAAAGAGCTAGCAAGTCACAGAGTCACCTGCTTCTCCTGCACAGACAGCTCCCCAGGAGACATGAGAGGAGGCATCCTGTGACTAAAGGCCTCCCCGCAAACCCCTAACCTCCTCCTGAACTCCTCTAAGCTACAGACAGCAGACACCATTGCATTACCTGGGCTTCCCTGCTTCTCCGCTCTTCCTGCTCTGCCCACCCACTTCACACCAGCCAATGGACCCCTCCCCACCTCCCGGGGGTTCAGCTTTGTGGCCTCTCCACACCACTGCCGCCCAGGCCAACACTAGCCCCCGCCGCCAACCCCCGGGCAACACTCTAACCACTGAGCACACTGGTCAGGACCCCAGCTCTTTCCCTTGATTAAGACTCACTTCCACCCACTGCACTGACACTGCTCTCCCCAACTCACCAAGCGTTTTACTTGCCAGAGTCAAAGGCCCAGTCCCACTTTTATCCTAATTAACTCTAAGACCTCATTCTTCCTGAACCAGTTTTCACTATCCCAGCTTCCACCCCTGCCTCTCAACTGCCCTATCTGGGTCTGGGCTTCTGGCCATTCCTCCTCAGGGGCCCCAGAGATGCTGGTATCTCTCAGCTCCTGACCTTCACCAGCTTCTGCTCTTCCTCTCCATCCCCTCCCATCCTCAGCTAGTACCTCTTGATGACAGAACTTTGACCTCCATCCAGTCCCCCTCTACTAGTCTCTGGACTTATATTCAAGTCCATCTGGACAGTGCCCTGTGGAAGGCCACAGGGACCCTTGAACTCAGTGTCTACACAGAATTTACTTGCATACACACCCACATGTACCCAGTCACCTGAGAGTCACTGCAGATTACTCCTTCTCTTACCCTCCACACCCATCAGTGCTCAGTGCCATCGACTCCACAGCCCTACCCACTCTCAGATCTATTCTCCCTTTCTACCCCACTGCCACCCCCTTGGTGACTCACAAGAAGTCACCTGAACCCCAACAGAGGCATCTGAGTTGGGCTTCCTGACCCCTCATCTTCCCTCCCCTCATCTTTCCTCTCCATCTGCTGGTGTCCCCTACTACGTGCAGAATGAAGTCTAAATTCTTTAGGATGACATCCAAGGGGGGGTCATGGGTGGCCCCTACTTCTCTCTTCAGGTCCATCTCTTGTGCCTCCTCCTTCCTCTACTTCCCAAAACTCTAGCTTCACCCAATCTGTTTGGTGCTGAACACCCCAGCCTGCTGATTTACCCCCATCTTTTGCCTTCCTTATTCCCTCTGATCGGAATGTTTTCCCTCCCATTTGGTCCAACTGTAAATACCACTCACCTTTCAAGACCAAACTTGAGCCAAGGGAGCCTTGACCCTCAAGATGGAATGACCACTTCCTCTCTTGAGCCCCAACTGAACCCAACTGAACCTGTGGAGACTCCTACTGTAACTCTGATCAAACTCTATTTGCAAGTATTTATAGGTCAGCCCCCTCTGCCTACAATATATTCCTATGGATAGGAAAAGCTCACTTATTTTCTTAGTTCATCAGCTTCTTGTTATATCCAAGGACCTAAATGAAGGCTTGGCACATTGCTTCTGAAAGTCTGCCCATTTCTGCACTACCAATAGGGAGCCAGGGCAGATGCCTACTTGGAACCTTGATGGCCCCCAAAGTGTATTTACCAAGTCTGGCTACTTAAACAGGTATCCCAAAGTCCTGAACAGGGAGGAGGTCCTTGTCTACTCAAAAGCCCTGGAAACAAAGCAAAACAAGGCACTGTGACTTAACCTAATTCTTCTTATCACCCTAGAGTTCAGCCATTGATTGTGGCACTTAGAGATAATGTTGTATAGTCCACCAGGGTGATTTCACTTTCCTCCCAGGCACTAAGGAAGACTGTGTTTCCTAAGCAACCTTGCAGGGCCTGTGTGATTAAAGCTGACCTTTAGACTAGGAAGAAATGATGTTCATCACTTCCAGGCCTGGCCACAAAATCTCTCACGTGGTCCTCCACGGTTTTTTCCCAATTCCACACTGACCCTACATGACACATGTTGTAGATGGCAGTGCCAAACTTGGCAGGAAACTGGGTCCCTGAATAACTGTGGTGTAGAGCTTCCTCCCTCTCTCCTTCAGTTCACCTGCATGGAACTTTGATATAAGCAATAACCTTGTTGCATTAAGCTACTGAGACTTGAGTGTTCTTTGTTATATCAACTAGTGTTACCTACCCTGACTAACATACCATACTAGATGTGACCTATTGGGAAATTACTCATTCATCCAGCATTTACTAAAGGGCTGCTAATGGCAAGAACTCTCTTAGATGCTATTTATAACCAAGGGAAGGGAAATTCACCTGTTGGACCATGAGCTTCTCAAATTCCTCCACTATCTCAGGCAAGCTAAGCCACTTGATTCCTGGCAAAAGTGCAACGACTTGGCTGCCCATCTTCATCAGCAGCAGGTCCATTCTCACCTGAGAGAGCAGGCCAGGGTGCAGTACCTGCCAGAAAGAGGAACAGTGAGACAGAGGAGGGATCAGGAAGGCATGTTCATTTAGCCAGGGCTGGGTCGTACCATCAAAGGAGAACCAGCTGGCTTCTCATCAGAGCAAAGAGGAAGTAGTCCCAACACCCAAGATGCTCTTGCCTCCCTAACTCCCGTGTGCCTTCCCTGAGGAGATGCTGAAGGCAGCTCCTCTGCACTGCACTTAGCTTTCCTGGGAAGAATAGGCGGGCGTTTTCTTCCTAAATATATTAAGTTTAGATCAGTGGCTCCCAAAGAGTGCAAAAAAGTCACCACAGGGTGCTTGGTGAAAATGTGGGAGAGTTTTTCCCAAGGAGGTAAAAGAGATCATCAGGGATACCTGCTACTCATGTCTGCCAGATACCCTGGGTAGTGCTGAATGGGAGTGGAAAAGTGTGGAGACAAAAAATAATGGAGCCCACGCAGGGAAGGCAGAAAATGAAGCGAGAAGAAAGGCGCTTCTGTAAAAATGAACACTGCCATCTTGGGCTCGTGTTCAACCTAGTCCAGTGATGGCGAACCATTTGAGCTCGGCGTGTCAGCATTTTGAAAAACCCTAACTTAACTCTGGTGCTGTGTCACATATAGAAATGTTTTGATATTTGCAACCATAGTAAAACAAAGACTTACATTTTTATATTTATGTTATATATTTAAATGCCATTTAACAAAGAAAAATCAACCAAAAAAATGAGTTCGCATGTCACCTCTGACACGCGTGTCATAGGTTCGCCATTACTGAGTCCTAGTCTGTCTTCAATTTATCCTGACCCCAGAGTAGATCAGCTAGAGCAGCAGTTCTCAACCTGTGGGTCGCGACCCTTTTGGCGGCCGAACGACCCTTTCACAGGGGTCGCCTAAGACCATCCTGCATATCAGATATTTACATTATGATTCTTAACAGTAGCAACATTACAGTTATGAAGTAGCAATGAAAATAATTTTATGGTTGGGTCACAACATGAGGAACTGTATTTAAAGGGCCAGAAGGTTGAGAACCACTGAGCTAGATGGTGGTTTCTCCACCCGCAGAGGCAGCGAACTCCAAACCCACTTCATTTTCCTTTTATGAGACTATCACACCACCACCTCTCCCTCAAGCCAAGAAACAAAACAGTTTGCATATCATACACACTCAGAGAATAGTCAAGCTAATAGAAGTCCATGCAAGGCAATGTGGGGTGATTGGCAAAAGGGGGGTTCCTTACCTAGGACAGCTCCCTGGGGTTAGTGAGATTTCAGAGATGGGAAGGACCCGCTGAAGACATCAGAGCACTTACTTTCACTGCCACCGGGATGAGGTGATGTGGTTCAGGTAGATGGGCAGGTGCCGAAGGCTGAGACACAACTGCGTCTGATCCAACCAGGTCAGCTTGAGGGAGAAGCAGCCTTTCTAGAAACGACTGGTCAGCAAGACTTCCTTGAGATCCCCACTCCTTCTCCAGGTGTCCACAGAGCTCTCCCAGCCCCCAACGGGCCCCGGCTTCTGAACAAGGTCGCAGCCTGGAGGCCTTGGCAAGTCTCTGGATGCTGTCATTCTCCAGGAAGACAGGATTGGCACATGCTTTGTACACTTGGGCCACGCAGCCTGAACCCACAGGTTCCTGCTTCTCAAAGCACAGGACCTTCCCCCAGTCCTCCCCAAAGGCCTGCTGCAGGATGTGCTCAGTGTGGATCCAAGGGTGTGGGGTCACCCGGACGTGCAGCTTGGAGAACTGGGCACAGAAAGCCTCTGAGAAAAGGTCTCGCCGGGTGCTGGCCCACTGGCCCAGTTTGATATACGTTGGGCCTGAGGTCTCGGTGGCTTTCAGAAGCAGGTGGAGCCAGAGGCTGGAGATGCTGGGAGCCAGGTAGGTGAGAGGGTAGAGTAGAAGGAGGGGGAAGAATTTCACCAAGAGAGCCCCAGCCCGGAGCCCAATCCGGAGGTACAGAAGGAGGCAGCCGAGCCCCCCCTCGTGGGGGACTCTTTCCAGGGGCCCATTTTCAGCCAGTTCACCCCAGCTGGCCCTTCGCTGACACAAGGGCTCAGGGGCCCCGTCACCAGTGTCCCCACAGACTGAGACAAGTTTGGGCAAAGTGCCAAGCAGAAGCCAACATAGTCTGGAATTTCGTCCAGAGGGTCTTAAAAGACTGAGTTCCTTTCTGAGCTCAAAACCCCTGAGGTGTGACAGGCAGACCCGGACAGAGAAGCGCCAGGGAGTCACCATCCTCTCCGGGAGTTCCACCGCAGAGGCTGCCTGCCCTCCACGTAAAGGGCACCTACCTACGTGCACCAGGCTGACAGGAGTCAGGACCACTGCTGAGCATTCCACTGAAATGTGGGGCAGCCGCCAGATCCCGCGAAGCTCATGTGCAGTCTAAACCCAGCCCTGCTCCTAATCCGGCCGGGGCTGGCCCGCACCACCCGAGGCCGCACAGCGCTCCGGGCCTTAGCCGCAGGGGGCGACGGCGCATCTGTCCCACCCGGCTCCACGCCCTGCTCCCTCCCTCCGAGCACCTGCCCTGGGCCCGAGGCCAGAGGCTGCTGGGGGCCTACGCTCGAGCTGGGCTGCGCCTACGGGGCTTTCAGAACTCGACCCGCTTTGAGAACCGGAGGAGCCAAGCCAGACACAAAGCCAGGCCCAGGGCGGGGCGCGACCCGCGCAAGGTGGCCGCGAAGGGGAAGACAGCCGGCGGCCGCAGAGTCACCCTGCGAGCCAGGGCCCGCACGAGATCGCCGGCGAGGCCGGGCAGCCGCCCAGAGCCGGAATGCGGAGGGGCTGGGTGGGGGTGGAGCCGGGTCGGGGTTGAAGGTGCAGCCGAGAGTCGGAGCTCAGAGGCCCGTAGGGGGTCGGGGCGCCAACGGCGGGATCGGAGCGCCGAGAGCGGAGCGGGGGTGCGTAAGACCGAGGATCCTGCGCCGAGAGCCGGGAGGTGGTGCGGAGGGCCGGGGATCGGGCGCCGAAAGCCGGGAGGGAGTGCGGGAGGCCGGGGATCGGGCGCCGAGAGCGGGGAGAAGGTGTGGAAGGCCGGGGATCGGGCGCCGAGAGCGGGGAGGGAGTGCGGGAGGCCGGGGATCGGGCGCCGAGAGCGGGGAGAAGGTGTGGAAGGCCGGGGATCGGGCGCCGAGAGCCGGGAGGGAGTGCGGGAGGCCGGGGATCGGGCGCCGAGAGCCGGGAGGTGGTGCGGAGGGCCGGGGATCGGGCGCCGAGAGCCGGGAGGGAGTGCGGGAGGCCGGGGATCGGGTGCGGAGGGCCGGGGATTCGGCGCCGAGAGCCGGGAGGGAGTGTTGGAGGCCGGGGATCGGGTGAGGAGGGCCGGCGACCGGGCGCAGAGGCCGCGCGGCCCGCGTTTTCCGGGAGCGCCCCGCCCGCCGGCGCTGGCACGGCCCCTTAAAGCGGACGCGGTACGGACACCGCTGAGGCACACCTTGCCGTCGGGTCCTGGGTCCCAGGTATAGCACCAAACGCAAACGCGCGCTCCACGCTCCCCCTTTCCACTGACATCTTTGTAGCTCTCCCTACAAGGCGTGGGAACCCTGAAGTAGTCCATGAATTGCAAGCCGGTTGTCAACACAGGTAGGGTTTTCAGAGGAGGGGAGGGGGGCCAGGCTGCATCAATTTGGGCAATGTGTTTGGACCTTGGGGAATGGCTTCCGAAAGGCCATGTTCAGTCATTCAACTAATACTATTGAGCCCCATAAGTATTTCTTAAGCTGAATCTAAGATTTACCAAGGCTCAGTAATATGTATTGAGGTAGATACCCTGCTGGGCTGGGGAGTGGAGACACATCCTGTCCTTACACACTGACGACTTATGAGGGTTACCACACAGGGGAACAAAGTGTGGCAAGAGCCCTGAAAGAATGGGGAGAGCCAATAGGATGTGGCTACTTTGGAGAGGAAGGGAGTTGGGAGGGTGTTCAGACACAAAGGAAGATGCCCTAAAGCCCCAAAATACTAAGGAGTTAGGGTGAGAGGGTTTGTGTGTGTTGGCAAGGGAGGGGGAGTTGTTTGTTTTAACCTTGAAGAACCAAAGGAAGGTCAGATGGTTCTAGAGAGCAAGGGGGAGAGAAACAGTTTAGAAATAAGCCAACACAGCCAGGCAGGCCAGAGGCCCTCCGCTCTGCGGGGTCGGGGGTGGGGGGGGGTGGGGGGCGGGGTATGAGGCCGCCTGCCCTGGATACCACAGCCACATACAATCCTTTATCTGCAAGCCTGCCCAGGTTCATCTGTGGGCTTCACACGTGGAAGGAGCCCAGGGGAGAGAAAAACCCTCGCACCCTAACTCCTTAGTATTTTGGGGCTTTAGGGCATCTTCCTTTGTGTCTGAACACCCTCCCAACTCCCTTCCTCTCCAAAGTAGCCACATCCTATTGGCTCTCCCCATTCTTTCAGGGCTCTTGCCACACTTTGTTCCCCTGTGTGGACACAGCCCATGCCCAAGTGTGGTTTCCCCTGCTGGAAGTGTGACTGCCACTCTGCAGCCCCAAGGGGTGCCCAAAAATGTAGGGACCTGGGCTGCTGATACAGACAGGAATGAGAAGTGGCTTTTGGCTACTCCTGTGTTGTTAATAATCCATCTGCCATTTCCACAAGATGCTGCAGACCTCTTTGCAGTTCACAAGACAGAAGTCATCCCTACCACCTCTGGTTTCAAGTATGACCAGCCTTTCATTAGCCTCTTCCCAACCGCCAACTGATTTATTTACCCACTCATTCCAAAGGTGTGTGGGATATGCTTGTATATCTCTGATTCACCAAAGGGCTTATTGACGACTGGATTTGAAACCAGAGGCCCTGGGTTCTAGCCTGCTAATTAGGAATTAATGATGTGACCCCGGGCAAGTCTCTGGGCCTCTGTTTCTCCTTACACTAATGGGGGAAGTGAGTCTGACTAAAGCTTTACAAATCCTCTAGATTTACATTTATGATTCTGGTAATTAACATATTCAACAACAGTTAAGAGCAAAATTTTGGAACTAAATAAACTTGGTTTTAGTCTCCCTCTGTGTGATCTGTACCTTACCTTACCTCTGGGGGACAAGTTACCTTACCTCTCGGAGCCTCTAACCACAAACTATGCTATGTTTCGCACCCTGGGTCAATAAATGTTAGCCTATGTTATTTGTGTTATCTAGATGAATAAAAGTAGTTTTGTTTCTCTTCCTACTTCAGATGACAGACATATTTTCACAAATTTGGAGGATACATTGTGGAAGGTCAGACTTAAAATAAGGGCATCCTGGGGGTGAGAGTGGGATGGAGGGGATCACTAGGGGGAAAAGTGGGACATCTGTAATATTTTCAACAATGAAGGTACATTTAAAAAAATAAAATCAGGGCATCCTAGAAATTCACCTGAAGCAGTGGCTCTCCACGTTAGCACCCACAAGAAAAACCTGAGAGCTGTCACATACCCAGTATCTGATTCTCTAAGTCTGGAGTGGGGCCCAGAATTTGCATTTCTTTTTTTTTTTTTTTTTAATATATTTTATTGATTTTTTACAGAGAGGAAGGGAGAGAGATAGAGAGTTAGAAACATCGATGGGAGAGAAACATCAATCAGCCGCCTCCTGCACATCTCCCACCGGGGACGTGCCCGCAACCCAGGTACATGCCCCTGACCGGAATCGAACCCGGGACCCTTCAGTCCTCAGGCCGTCGCTCCATCCACTGAGCCAAACCGGCTTCGGCCGGAATTTGCATTTCTAACAATTTCCTACATGCTCCTACTGCTCCTGGTCCTAAGAACAAAGTTTGAGAACCATTGACCTGGTGGTGGTGGAGGTAGTGTTGGTGATGGTAGTGATGGTGGTGATGATAACTGTGGTGGTGAAGGTGCAGCACCTCAAAAAGTTGTAGTGACCCAAGTAGGTGAAATTGAAGGATTCCTGGGGCCCATGTGAATGTCCATTAGGAGAATGATGGAATGCACATTAACAAACAGTCATATCAAATATGAACTCTACATCAAGATTTGTAAGGGTAGTCTTTAAAAATCTGTTGATTTGCAGTCAAGCAGCTTCTCACCCAGTAACTTTATGCAATCTGTTTCCAGATTACCAACCACAAGAATGCATTTAGAATGATTAATACATTAAGAGACTGAATATCCAGTCACTGCCCAGACCATATATGACAATAGAACTCTGACCCACAGTCTCAGCAGCAATGGCCCAGAACAGTCAGGACTTGGCTGATGGCTGCCAGCTTCTCTAATGTTCACCCCCACTTCCAACTCAGAACCCAGCCATAGAAAGCCAGATGTCCTCGCCAAATCAATCACACACTACCACCGGCCTCCAGCTTCCTTCCCTGTGCCACTAACCTGCAATTAGGCACCCCGGAAGCCCGCCCTCCCCCCACCCCCCAATAAACCTTTCCCCCTAGCATTTGAGTCTTTACTTGTGCTTGAGTCTCTGCCAAACACAAGTGACTTGCTATAGAAATATCTGAATAAATAGCCTCTATTTGTTCTCATTTGGGTGATCTTCGTTTTTCCTCCATAAAAATCTCCACAGTAAAAGCCAGCTAATTATTGTTAATAGTTTCCTTTCTTGGAACTGTTCCAGCTGGTGTTGTTAACTCTAGTACCACTGGGTGGCGCCATTCACTTGTGACTTGCAACCAAAGCTTCCTCTGGGTCTCCAGACCTGGCTGAGAAGAAATGGATGGGCAGGGAAAGATGCAAAGGCCCACCTGGCTGTGCTTATCTTGTCAGTGACCCAAATGATGGTGATTTTAGCATCTAACCAAGCAACAACGTTACATAGTAGGTGCCATGCAGGGCAAGTATTTGTTCAAGACCTGCGGGAAGGAGGTGGGGGTAGGAAATTGGCTGCCTCTGGGATTCTGTCTGTCTGCACTTTTGACATTTAAGGCAGGATAATTTTTTGTTGTGTTTGAGGGGTGTGGACAAGGGGGAAGGGAAACTGTCCTGTACATTGTAGGATGTTTAGCAGCATCTCTGCTTCTACCCACTGGATGCCAGAACCGCGCACCCCGCCCTCTTCCCAATTGTGACTTTAAATGTCTTCAAATATTGTCAAATGTCTCCCAGGGAGCAAAGTTGTCCCTAGTGAGAACTGCTGGGCTCCTTGTTGAGGACAGCTCTTTGCTGAGACCCTTTCAGCACCCCACTCCCACACTCACTTTCTTCGTAACAGAATGTCAACCCTTGTATACGCTTGCCTCAGCCTCCCCCGTTTTGGCCCCCTTGAACAAGCTCTACACTAGTGTGTCTCCAGTGGGGACTTGAGCCACCTCCACCCAAAACACCTGGGGTGCTTGTGATACTGCAGACTCCTGGGCTGCCCTGCATTAGGATCCTATGGGGAAGATTTGATTCCCCAACCCCGAATAAGCCAAGGGGATTATCAGGCAAATACAATGTTTGAGAAGCATGGACCCCACTGCAGGTCCTGCTTAGTTCACCTGGTCTACAATTAGCTCCTAATTTTATGCCTGGACCTGGACATAAAAATTCTGGCCCTGGGGCATGCACATACACAGAAAATACCACAATCAATACCTGGAAAGGCACTAAGGGAAGAGGCTGTCGCAGGCATACCTGCCTCTTTCCAGTTTGTTGCCATGATTTTCACATCCCTTCCTCATGTAGACCTACGGCTACCTTCTTCCTTTCTCCTTTTGTCTCTTTAGTTGAATTGTCTCCATTACTTCTCATGAGAATTTCTCATCCTCTGGTTCCCACCTTCTGGTTTTCTAGATGGGTTGTTCTAGCACTACCCAGGTTCAGGTGCTGCTCCTGCATTAATGCATGTGGCACAGCAGGTCCCCTGCCTCCTACCTGAGGGGCGTGCCCTGCCAGGAGATGAAGCCCCATCTTGCTCTGCTCTGCCCCACCATGCGGTGGCAGCTCTGCTAGTCTTGGTCCTTTAATACCTCTGTTCTAAAGCTAGACAGTGATCACAGCCAAAGACAGGCCCTTGAAAGCTGGAGGAGAACGAAGGAGCCCCGGGACCCGCTCCTTTCCCCCTGGGTGGCTTGAGCTTCTCCCTCCCCTTTTATCCCACAGCTCCTGGATGACATTTGATTGGGGCCAAGAACAAACCAAGGCTGGGTTTGAGGTTTGTGTGGGATGCTTGGCTTGGTTTTGTTTCCTCAGAGGGAGCCAGCCAGGGTTGTGTGGGATGGGAAGGAACTCACGTCCAGCCTCTCTCCGAGGCAAGAACGGGCCAAGGATGGGACTAGCAATATGACAACAGAGCAGCCATGGGCAAACTACGGCCCGCGGGCCAGATCCGGCCCATTTGAAATGAATAAAACTATTGAAAAAAAAGACCGTACCCTTTTATGTAATGATGTTTACTTTGAATTTATATTAGTTCACACAACACTCCATCCATGCTTTTGTTCCGGCCCTCCGGTCCAGTTTAAGAACCCATTGTGGCCCTCGAGTCAAAAAGTTTGCCCACCCCTGCAATAGAGGGAAGGAGTAGGATGCCCATGAAAGACAAGGGGAGCTCTGCTGTTTGTCCAGATGGCTCCACGGGCTCAGATCCACCGTCAGTCAGAGGGATGAGGAGGGTCTTCTCCAAGGGCATGTCAAGGTGACTTTTCTCTGCTGAAATAAGTTCCCTCCTTGCTCTATCTCATCCAAATGTCAAGGACCTAAGCACAGATAAATGATTTCGCTCCCCATGCCAGCTTTCTAGATAAAATCATCATCATAAAATAACCCAACCTGTCATCCATCATCTACTGTGTGTATGCCTTTCAACTACATACTGGCAGGCAAGTGGCAATGAGATAGAAGCAGGTTGCTAGCAAGGGGCCAAGAAGGAATGGAAAACAGTGATCTAAGCGGGGGTACCTGGTCTCTAGGGAAGAGGGTCAGATATGCCCGAAGAACTGCACTGTCTGCACCTTCCAGAGGGGGCAGCAAAACCAGGACCAGGATTGAATGCTGATCCAGAAATCTCTCCAGAGCCAGGGGGTGTGGGTGGCACTGGGTAGAGCCATTGTGCTTAGGCAACCTGGTGTAACAAAAGAACCTGGCTTCAGCCAGACTGGCCTGGGTCCGTGTGACCTCAAATAAGGTACATAACCTCTTGGAACTTGGGTTTTCCACCCATAAAATGGTAGGGATAATATTTCATTGCTCAGATGTATGTGGGGGATTATACGACATGACATGTAAAGACCTGGAACCAAGAGGCCCTGGACCTAAAAGGGGTGGCAGAGCAGGGAAGCTCAATTCTAATAGAGGAGAAGAAAAACTGTCTGCTCCCACCTCGAACCCTGAGCACTCTGTGCTTCTGGAAAGAAATGAGATTAAGCAGAAGCTAACAGAGAGCGCCCTAGGGGCCAGGCCTGGGACAACACCCTCTACTTGATCTACTTTATTATTATTTTTTAAATATATTTTATTGATTTCAGAGAGGAAGGGAGAGGGAGAGAGAGAATCATTGATCAGCTGCCTCCTACAGGGCCCCTGGTGGGGATTGAGCCCGCAACTTGGGCATATGCCCTTGACCAGAATTGAACCCGGGACCCTTCAGTTCCCAGGCGAACGCACTATCCACTGAGCATTGGGTTACTTGATCTACTTTAATCCCCACAACAGGAGGAGGCCCTAACCATGACATATTTACACCTTATAGGAAGAATCTGAGGTGTAGAGGTGAAGCAACCTGCTCTAGAACTGGATTTGGCCTCTGACCCTGAGCCCATGTTCCTCAGCAGGACACTGAAGGAAGAGGAGGGCAGGGGTGGGGTGGGGGGAGTGGTGAGAGATGTTCTGCAGAGCTCCATGGCTGTGCTGGGTGGAAAAGGCAGGGTTTAAGATCAAGAACAATTGCCCTAGCCTGGCTGGTGTGGCTCAGTGGTTGAGCATCAACCTATGAACCAGGAGGTCATGATTCAATTCCTGGTCAGGGCACATGCCCGGGTTGCGGACTCAATCCCTAGTATGGGGCATGCAGGAGGCAACCAATCAGTGATTCTCTCTCATCATTGATGTTTCTCTTTCTCCCTCTCCCTTCCTCTCTGAAATCAGTAAAAATATATTTAAAAAAATAAAACAGAACAATTGCCTTAGTTGGTTTGGTTCGGTGGATAGAGCATCAGCCCACAGACTGAAGGGTCTTGGGTTCAATTCCAGTCAAGGGCATGTACCTGGGCTGCAGGCTCGATCCCTGACCCTGGGTGGGGCACCTCCATGCGGGAGGCAACCAATCAATGTGTCTCTCTCACATCCATGTTTCTCTCTCTGTCTTCCCTTCTATTCTCTAAAAATTAATGGAGGAAAATATCCTCACGTGAGGATTAACCAAAAAAAAAGAACAATAAATTCTTTCCCCCTCCTCCCACTCACAGCTTTCCTGACTTGAGGCCAGGCACTGCCGCCTACCCTGGTTTGAGAGGGTCTTCCAGGCCCCAGTGCACAGCCCACAGCCCCTACCCTAGAGGGCTACCCTTCCCTTGGGAGCTAGAGAGCCAGCCTTGGGAGAGACCAGGGGTAGCATCAGCTGGGAAAGATCCAGGGAGCCAGCAGGGCAGGACCACACAGGAAAGAAGGGAAGGGAGTCATTGTGGGTGCCTGCCACAGTGACATACTCATCGGATGACCCAGGGAGCCCGGAGGAACGGTGGGGTTGAGGCCTGGAACAAGCAGGCAAGGGTGGAAACTTGCAAAGCACAGGCGTCAGCATCACTCATCAGAGTCTGAACTGAGGCAGGAATATTTTTTTAAAACAAGCTAGTATTCAGAACTCACAAATGAGGAACAGCCGCCTGCCACCTGGAAGTTGCCACCGGGGGCCTCCTAGCCGCCTCTCTGGCCTGTCCACCTGAGATGTGACTGGCAATTGGAAGCCACAGTTGAAGGTGATTGGCCTGTTTTGTGCACTGGGTTTGGGGAGGTAGCCATTTGGGCCCTCAGCTCAGTTGTTCTCCATCTGCCATTTTCTCCATTTTGCCTCCTGACACCCAGGACCATAGGAGTAATTAACCCTCAAGAAGCCAAGTGTCTGGCCCTTTAAAAAAAAAAAAGTATTTTTATTGATTTCAGGGAGGAAGGGAGAGAGAGAGAGAATCATCAATGATGAGAGAGAATCATTGATCGGCCACCTCCTGCACACCCCACACTGGAGATTAAGCCCAAACACGGGCATGTGCCCTTCACCAGAATCGAACCCAGGACCCTTCAGTCCGCAGGCCGATGCTCTATTCACTGAGCCAAACCAGTTAGGGCTCCGGTCTTTTTAAAGAAAGTGAAAACTTACTGAATGATCCGTCAGCAAACAAAACAATAATTTAAATGCGTACACTTTTTTAAAAACCACTTGAACCTGGCAAATTGGTATTCTAAAACTTACTGTGCTGCCGAAACCGGTTTGGCTCAGTGGATAGAGCGTCGGCCTGTGGACTGAAAGGTCCCGGGTTCGATTCCGGTCAAGGGCATGTACCTGGGTTGCGGGCACATCCCCAGTGGGAGATGTGCAAGAGGCAGCTGATCGATGTTTCTCTCTCATCGATGTTTCTAACTCTCTATCTCTCTCTCTTCCTCTCTGTGAAAAATCAATAAAAAAAAATATATTTAAAAAAAAAAATAAAACTTACTGTGCTTAGTTGAAAATGGGTATGCAATGAAGGAGCTTAGGGAGCTCTAACACGCCCTAGAAAAGCTTCAAAGATCTCATGGAATGAGCAAAACCCTCCGCTAGGGAGACACAGCTTTTTCCCTGTGACTTTGATATCTGAATGTGTCCCTTAAATCTCAGGCCCCAGTGTGTAGAACTGCCTAGGCCTTAGGCAGTATCTAACGTTCCCGTGTTCTGCAATCCTTTATTTTCTCCTTTCCCCTCTTTCTCCTACACACCCCTTTTGTGGGTTAGTAGCTAAACCTCTTTCTCCCTTTTCCACTTCTAGGCTTTCGGCCCCTCCTTCTAGGGGCCCCTGAGCTAAGACATGAATGACTTTCCTCTGGTATAGAGCTGGGCCTGGAGCCTTCATCTCCACACCCACAAATCGCCACTGCCGCCCGTCTCCCTTTCATCCGTACACCCCCAAACCAGTCAGGGCTCCGGTCTTTTTTAAGAAAGTGAAAACTTACTGAATGATACTTCAGCAAACAAAAACAATAATTTAAATGCGTACACTTTTTTAAAAAAACACTTGAACCCGTTGTCCTCAGCATAAAATGCCCAGAGCACGTGTACCTCGGAGTTGGCAGTCCTAAGTCTTACGTCCTGTGCTCCTTGATTGTCCTACAGCCAAGTGGCGGCAGCGAGGACAATAAAGTCCCTTCTCCTCTGGGAAGTTTTTCCTGACTTCCCTCCGCGCCGGGCTTGTGACCTTGTTGGTGCCCGGCGCTCGGGGACCTGTGTTACGGCGGTCGGTGCCCCAGCCAGACGGCCAGTTGCAGGGGACAAGGTGGTGTCTGGCTCCCTAGGGTGCCCCCGCCTCCAGAAACGCATTGAACGACTGGAGTGAGCTGGAGGCGGGAAGTGTCGCCGCCACCTCCGAGCATCTATTTCTAGGTCTCAGCCCCGGGCGGGTGGAGACGCAGAATGCCGTTCGGCGGCCTCCAGCAGGGAAAGGGTTAAGCCACCCTCTCCCCACCCCCCAAAAAAGGCGAGGGGAAGAGTCCGGCAGAAGGTCCTGTTTACGGCAGCTGCCGGAGTCCCCGCGGCCCGGGGAGAGGCGTTGCCGTGGCTACGGGCCGGGCGCCCGCCAGCTGCGGATGAGCTCACTGGAGCGGCGGGGGCGCGGGGCGGGACGGCGGGCGCGCGGCCGGCGCGAAGGGGACGCGGCTGCGGGCCGAGCCCGCCTTCACTCGCTCACGGCCGCAGCGGGGCGGCGGCGACGCGAGCACAGAGAGCTCAGCTCTCCCGGAGAGGCCCGGCGGACCCCAGGGCGGAGGGCTGCGGGCCATGGCGCCCTGGGCCCCCGCCGCCTGCAGCCCCCGCCCACCCGGGCGCCGGGAGCTGCGCCTCGGAGCCAGCGGAGCCGCGGCCCGCCAGGAGGTAGGACCGGGGCCGGGGGACAGCGCTGGGGGACCGGGGACCGAGGAGGGGACGCGCCCGGGAAAGGGAGGAGACGGCTGGAGCTGCCTCAACCCGGAGCTGGAAAGCGGCTGTTTGCAGACCACAGTCTGGGTTTCCCTTGTGCGGACGTGGGGACCGAGGCGCTGCAGCCCGACCTGCAGGACGTGAGCAAAGTGCTGCCCAGACGTCCTACCGAGGCTCGGGGTGACTCCCAGGGCCCAGCCGGGGAGTCGCCGTCCTGCGCGCCTCGAAAACTGCACGAACTGGGCAGAGCCCCCTCCCTTCGCAGTGTTGGGTCCAGGGGACTTGAGGGGGGCGGGGGCGGGGGGGGGGTGAGAATCGAGAGTGGTTGAGCAGCCAAACCTCCCTCGCCGTGGTCAGAATTTGCAGTCTTGGGAAAGCAGTAAGGAAAAGACGATGGAATGATCATCTTTCTCCCACTTTTCCCCTAAGGAGCCCATGGAGGGGCGGGGGAGGGGAGTCTCAACACAGGACGGACCGATATTTAGGAGTGTCACAGAGGACTGGATTCACTCCGCCAGGGCAGCCAGATCTCAGCTGGGGAATCCTGGAATGAGGGCAGGGTGGGGAAGTTGGGCAGTGCCCTCCATGGGGGCACAGATTGGGGCAAGGGAAGTGCGGTGACTGCTTTAACCGGCTGGTGCTGGGAAAGGAGCGCTCTGGCTAGTGATGAGATGTGCTTCAGGGGTGTGACTTCTCAAATGCTGTAAAGTACACAGTAATACTAGTAAAGGCCCCGGGAAATAGTGTTCTAATAGGCTCTCTCCAGTAATTTTGTTATTAAACCCTTACACCCTCGGTGGTTACTCCATAAAAGAAAAGAACAAAATCCTTTCTGCTTTCCTTGTCAGATATCAGACACACCAAAGGAATGGAGTAGAACACCTTTAGGGTGTCTGCCTGGGATGGAGCAGAATTCTACCGGAAGTCAAGGGCAAACAGGGCTGTTTGTGAGGAAGGGTAGCCAGAGAGGCTGGCCTGCAGTCCTTTTGTTCCAGAAGATTTGAATCCTGCCTGTGTCGTACATTCACTGACTTAACATTTCTGTGTGCTAGGCCTTAAGGACACAGTGATCAGTATCTCCCTTCCTTCCAGGAACTCACCATCCTAGCTGGATAGTCAAATAAAACATGAAAACAGTTCTGGTCTCTGGCCTGGCTGTGAGTGCTGCGTGCCAGGACAACCCAGGGCAGGGCCACCCAGCTCAGGAGGCCCACAGAGTAGGTCCTGCTGGGGCTGAGTCCTGAAAACCTCTTCACCAAGCAAACAAAGCTGGGGAGGTGGTTTCAGGCTGAGGAAACTGGCATGGGCCGCGAGGGAGGGAGGGGGACAGGCAAGTGTGGGAAGAATTCATGTAGTGTAGTGTAGTGTAGTGATGGACCAATCGAGAGATAAAGAGGTAGAATGTGGTGACAGGCTTGGACACAGGGCGAGATCGCTTAGACTAAAACTCAGTGTGGAAAAGTCCAGGAGAAAACACAGCAAAGCAGAAGGAATGGATATTTTGAATGGCCTGACTTTAGCAGATCACAACACTTGGACAATGAATTTGGCTCTAAATTTTCTGGCAGCGTAGAGACAAACAAAATACACTGGATTGCATAGTTTTGGATTTGGGACAACAGAAAGCATACGAATTAATTTTCAGAACAAAATTTTTTCTGTAATTGAACTCAACTGAGAATTTGTCATGTAGTAAAAAGAGTGGCGTGGAAAATGTATTCCTGCCCAGCCGGCGTGGTGTGGCTCAGTGATTGAGCGTTGACCTGTGAACCAGGAGGTCATGGTTCTGTTTCCGGTCAGGGCACATGCCCAGGTTGTGGGATTGATCCCCAGTGTGGGGAGTGCAGGAGGCAGCCGATCAATGATTCTCTCTCATCACTGATGTTTCTATCTGTCTCCCTCTTCCTTCCTCTCTGAGTCAAGTCACCGAGAAGGAGGGAGAGGGGAAGATAAAATTCCACAGGACTATCTTTCTATACCATCTCCCTGTTATGGCTGGGAACATACTGCATTTCTGTGGGGGGCTGAGTGTCAGTTCAGGCTTGAGGGCAGCGAGGTGGGAATCCTATACGGAGGAGCCATGGCCCCTCAAATGTAGGAAGAAGTGGCATCTACTTCGAGGAATGTGGAGGGCTAAGCACCCAGGGTGCCCAACCTGCAGGGTGAAGCAGGCACATCACAGTGTGGCTCGTGGATGGGTGGGCTGAGACTCTGGTCTGGAGAAGGGGCACACAGGGCAGAGTGTGTTGGGAAGGACAGCAGCTGGCAATCCTGACCAAAGGGAAACAGGGAGAGAGGGAACAGCATTTGAGGATTCCATCCAGATGGACCAGTACACTTCTCCAAGTGACCCAGGTTTTCCCGCCCTCAGACCTGAGGTTAAGCTTGCTTCTCGGGGGTGGGGAAAGGGTGAGACTCAGGAGACCAGAGATCCACTCGGAGAGAGGCCAGCTCGGAGGGTGGAATCTTGTTTGCTGCAACACAAGGAATGTTATAGAAGAACAAGGAATTCCTGCTAAGAGCTGACAAGTTCTGCAGACCCAGCCACAAATCTCCCAGCCAGGTCCTTCTCTATGGTTTCTGCAGAAGAGACAGACCAGCAGAACCTAGGTTAGTGTGTTCCTAATGTGCCTTTTAGTCTAAAGTTTAAACCATTTCTTGCCAATGATAGATGCCTTAAATTAACGTTGAGGTATGAGAGTCTACTATTCTCCCCTTCCTCCCCCGCACCCCCCCCCCCCCCCCCCCCGCCAATCACATTTCTTAACATTTTAATTAATAAGAGGTGCCCTGTAACAATGCTGCCGGGGCTCCACCCTAGACCAAGTAAATCAAAATATCTAAGAATGGGCCCTGCTCATCAGGACTTTTGAAAGGTCTCAGGTGATTTTAGGCTACAGCCGAGTTTGAGAGTGGCTGTTTTATTTTTATTTTTAAATATATTTTATCGAGTTTTTACAGAGAGGAAAGGAGAGAGATAGAGAGTTAGAAACATCGATGAGAGAGAAACATCGACCAGCTGCCTCCTGCACACTCCCCACTAGGGATGTGCCCGCAACCCAGGTACATGCCCTTGACCGGAATCAAACCTGGGACCTTTCAGTCCGCAGGCCGACGCTCTATCCACTGAGCCAAACCGGTTTCGGTGGCTGTTTTAACAATCACCTAGGGCTCATTAGAGCAGGGGACAAAAACCTTAGAGTCCAAACCAAGGATCCCATAGAACAGGGGTCCTCAAACTACGGCCCGCGGGCCACATGCAAATACAAATACTGTATTTGTTCCCGTTTTGTTTTTTTTTACTTCAAAATAAGATATGTACAGTGTGCATAGGAATTTGTTCATAGTTTTTTTTTAAACTATAGTCCTTCCCTCCAACGGTCTGAGGGACAGTGAACTGGCCCCCTGTTTAAAAAGTTTGAGGACCCCTGCCATACTCATATTGAAATCAACTGCCTAATCAGCCTTCAACATCAAGATCTAAAGCCGCCTAAACAGGTACAGATAAGGAGGCTGGTAACAGACACATTTATGTGAAGCTGTGTGTGTGTGTGTGTGTATGTCTGTGTGAAACACTTTTAGAACAGAAACTGTAAAAGGATAATGACAAGGCTTCTGCTGTTCCATCTGTCTGGCCTAATACTATTGTATGCAGTGCTGCCCTGCAAGTCTTTCTCTTTTCCTCTGGAACCTTTCTTAAGTGCTGAGCCTCTGACCCGTGGATTCTTTCCACTTCCCTCCTGATATTCAAGTGTATTTGTTCTCTGACCCATGCCTTCTAAATTGGAAAGAAGTTAGAAGAATTCGTTTGCAATTTAACATGCGTAAAGTCTCAGTCGGAAAGAATGAATCTTGCCTGGCCAGTGTGACTCAGTGGTTGAACGTCAACCTATGAACCAGGAAGGAGGTCACAGTTCAATTCTCAGTCAGTAGGAGTCGTGCAGGAGACAGCTGATCAATGATTCTCATCATCGATGTTTCTCTCCCTTCCTTTCTGAAATCACTAAAAAGTATATTTTTAAAAAAGAAGGAATGAGTCTAAAAGGGTTGAATTTTAGCAACTCTGACAAGATAATCAGAAAGATATCTTGAAGGTCAGAGCCTTTCCCAACAACCTTCAAATATACCTTGCAGGTAGCTGCTTCTTTGGCTATGGACAGAGTTGATTCAGCCTCCCTTACTGTTTCAGGAACCTCAACCCCTTCTTTTTTTGCCTCCCAAAGGCCAATGGAATGATTCACATGTGACCAAGGCAGAGCCCTGCTTGTGCCGTGTGTCACACACAGGTCTGTGTCCAGGCAGGGATCCTTCTTTCTCCACCAGAACCTGGCAGCCTCCACAGGTATCCAGGCTCTCTTTGAGTCCCCCACACTGGCTACCTAACAGAAAGATTGACAGCCACAGCTTTCCCTTTAATTACAGGAGGCAGGTCAGTGTTTGGAACTAAGTCACGTGATTAACTCAGTTCTCTACACTTGATGGCCAAAAGACAGCAATATATCAGGAAGCAATATACCAGACCATCTTTTCCCCTTGTGTTAAAATCATGGTCTGATGTGGGCAAAAAGTTCGCCCGAATATCTTTTTGTCTAGAAGTTAAGCTCTTTGCCAGCTGGAGCCCAGAGTTGCGTTGCCTTTGGTCTCCCTTTTAACATTTTTGTCCTGGGTGTACAGTCGGCTAAAAGAGAGGTAAGTCCGATATCCCCTTTCCTGACTGGCTGAACTATCAAAAACCAAGTTATCAGTTTTTTCCTGGCCTTAGGGAAGGAAGGGGTGAGTCACCCTCGCAGCAAGCTTAGGAGAGAGGTTAGCTTCCCTCAGCAGTGGGAAATCTGGAGTGTCCATGCTCCCTTCCGAAGTGAGAGTGAGATGGAGCTGGAGAGTGGGGTCAGGACAGGAGGCCTTGACCATAACCATGACCGTTCTTCCATGGTACCCAGGCCTTCCATGGGCTGTGTGTCCTATCAGGAGGGTTTGTCAGACCAGTTCAAACAGAGAATCAAATGTATTTTGTTGTTTTATTTTCCTTAAAAGTATACTTAAGATTTTAAAGATTACTTCTCTACATATATATATATATATATATATATTTTTTTTTTTTAAATATATTTTTATTGATTTCAGAGAGGAAGGGGAGGGGAGAGAGAGAGAGAGAGAGAGAGAGAGAGAGAGAGAGAGAGAGAGAGAGAGAGAAACATCAATGATGAGAGAGAATCATTGATCGGCTGCTTCCTGCGCGCCCCCTAATGAGGATCGAGCCCGAAACCCAGGCATGTGCCCTTGACCAGAATTGAACCTGGGACCCTTCAGTCCCCAGGCTGACGCTCTATCCACTGAGCCAAACCAGCTAGGGCTCTACATATATTTTTATATATACATATAGTTACATGTAAACTATGAAAGTTATGTTTGTTGAATACATAAAAAAAATAAAATGAGAGTTTACCCCATACTATCTCCCTCTTCAGAGGCAATCACTGTTTGGTGTATATTGACCAAATCCTTCTGGACATTTTTTTTTGCATGTAACTATTATGTTGGTTTGTGGGTTTTTTTGTTTTTTTTGTTTCTTTACAAAAATGGAAGCATGCCATTATATTGAACAGTATTTTGTGAGAGTAATTCCATGTGGTACATACATAGTTCTCTCCTTCTTAACAACTGCCTAGTGTTTCTTTGCATGGATTGACTTCATTTGTTGAACAAACTATCTACAGGGTGTTCCCCAAAAATGTATACACACTTTGAATGATTCTAAAGTCAGTGTTTACTAACATACAGTTCATCTTCAAAATTTAAAAGAATCTACAAAACTGAATAAATTTTTTTGTCAAACTTGTTTTCAGACAGATAACCATTCTGGTTCAGGCACTGCTGATAGCGCAAAGCAATAGAATTGTAAACATTAAGACATCAAGACTCTTTTTGTTCGGTATTTGTGTGCCCTCAATTAGTTGACTGTTGTCAGTTTTGTGCTGTAAACTTTATCTTATATGTGTCCCCATAAAAGAAAAGCCTAGCCTGGCTGGCGTGGCTCAGGGGTTGAGCATTGACCTATAAACCAGGAAGCCACGGTTCGATTCCTAGCCAGGGCACATGCCCAGATTGCGGGCTTGATCCCCAGTATGCAGGAGGCAACCAGTCAATGAGTCTCCTTCATCATTGATGTTTCTGTCTCTCCCCCTCTCCCTTTCTCTGTGAAATCAATAAAAATATATTTTTAAAAATGTCTAGTGACATTTTAGGATAAATTTTCTTTGTTCAAAGTTTAGTCTGGCTTCACCCATTATTTCAAATCAATTGAACCTGAAAAGGAGTGAGATATTTATGAGCAATTGGTTGTTTCTGATTTTAGCCACCAGAAATACTCTCTGGCACTTATTCCATTATTTCTGTAAGTTAAATTCCCAGAAGTGGAATTGCTAGATTAAAATAGATTTCAAAGCCAAATGCATGTTGAATATATTTGTGCCCAGTGATGGATATTTTTAAAATGAGATTCTGATACTCAGTTTTTATTTTATTTTATTTATTTATTTATTTAAATATGTTTTTATTGATTTCAGAGATAAAGGGTGGGAGAGAGAGATAGAAACATCAGTTATGAGAGAATCATTGATTGGCTGTCTCCTGCATTCCCTCTATTGGGGATCAAGCCAGCAACCTGGGCATGTGCCCTTGA
The DNA here is from genome assembly GCF_014108235.1 of Myotis myotis. Classification (NCBI taxonomy): domain Eukaryota; kingdom Metazoa; phylum Chordata; class Mammalia; order Chiroptera; family Vespertilionidae; genus Myotis; species Myotis myotis. Next base: position 53,501,720 of record NW_023416315.1, read on the forward strand.
CTGGAATTGAACCTGGGACCCTTCAGTGCACAGGCCAACACTCTATCCACTGAACCTAACCAGCTAGGGCCTGATACCCAGTTTTTTAAAAATTGTAAAATATGTTGCCTCTCTCTTCCCCAATCCACGTTCCCGCTCTAGTTCGCCAATGAATTTACTATGAATTTCTATTTAAGTTGATATGAAAATTAAAATTCATAGTGTGGCACATTCAAAGAGGCAATCTCTTATTTTGAGTTTTGTTATGGTAAAAAAAGGCAACATGTTAAAATTAGAGTTCCTAAGTTTTTGTTTTATGGATTCTCACCCCCAAAATTGCCCAGTTTTATCTCTTGCTGTTGGTTTCATGTTCCCATAACCTTGATCCCACATCACCACGATTCCAAATATGGTTAAAACTGGGGTTGGTGGGTAACTTGCCCACAAGAACCAACCCAGTGGAATAATCTAAAGTACCTCCTTCTTTTTCCTTTATACTTTCTCCTTTCTCAGTAGGGAAGATGTAAGCAAGACTGAATTTGACTTAGCACTAAGTTCTGTGCAAATCCACTGTGGGTAATAGCTAGGGCAGCTATGTACTAGTATACACACTGGGACACTGAGTGATAAGTGGTCCAGATGCACTGATACAGGTAGACATGATTTTGAACCATCCTCTGTTAATCCTCACCAGAGGATATTTTCTTCATTGCTTTTCAGAGACTGGGAGGGTGGGAAGGGGGGAAGAAAGAGAGAGAGAGAGAGAGAGAGAGAGAGAGAGAGAGAGAGAGAGAGAGAGAGAGGGAGAGAGAGGGAGAGAGAGGGAGAGAGATATTGAGATTGAAAAGAAACATCGATGTGAGAGAGACATGTGGACTGGTTGCTTCCTGTCCTTGACCAGGAATTGAACATGCAACCCAAGTATGTGCCCTTGACCGGGAATTGAACCCGAGACCCTTTGGTGTGCAGGCCAGCACTCCACCCATGGAGCCACACAGGCTAGACCAGGGGTGGGCAAACTTTTTGACTCGAGGGCCACAATGGGTTCTTAAACTGGACTGGGGGGCCGGAACAAAAGCATGGATGGAGTGTTTGTGTGAACTAATATAAATTCAAAGTAAACATCATTACATAAAAGGGTACGGTCTTTTTTTTCAATAGTTTTATTCATTTCAAACGGGCCGGATCCGGCCCGTGGGCCGTAGTTTGCCCACGGCTGGGCTAGACACACACACACACCAGCCTTTTTTCTTTTCTTTTTTTAAAATATATTTCTTTATTGATTTCAGAGAAGAAGGGGGAGAGAGAGAGAGAGAGAAACATCAATGAGAGAATCATTGATCAGCTGCCTCCTGCATGGCCCCCCACTGGGGATCAAGCCCACAACCCGGGCATGTGCCCTTGGCCAGAATCGAACCCAGGGCCCTCCAGTCCACAGGCCGATGCTCTATCCACTGAGCCAAACCAGCAAGCTCCCCCCCGCCCCCCGCCCCCCCCCCCCCCCCCAGCCTTTCTTAGCCTCCCTAGAGTAGAGGCCTGAACCCAGGGAAGGAAGCGGGTCAGGTGGATGCCCGGTGGTGCTGCGTGTGAACTTCTCGTCCCCACTGAGTGAGTCAGAGGAGAAGGGTACTGCTGTCCCTGCCACCATGGAAAAATAACAACTGACTGCCTCTTCCCAGCAAATTGGAACCATTGGAACAGGATGCTTCTGTGATTTGTGCTTCTCACGTCCCTGGGCTCGACCGAGCAGAGGCATTTGTATGGGATCTTGCAGCAAATTAGGATTAAAATGGACCATATGTGATCAAGGGAGGACTTAGTTGGGGGAGAGGCTGTAGAGCTCTGATTTGGTCACTAGACAGGAGTGCTGGGCTGCCTGAGACACAGAACTTGCGTCCCCTGCAGCTGGAGTGGGACCAGTTTCTCAGCCACAGGCTTGGTCAGGGTGGTGGTGGGAAGGCGCGGACCTTCCCACAGCAGCTGGCCAGTGCTCCGGCTTCTGCCAGGCAGGGTCTCCAGCTCTCTGGTGCTCGGAGTGATTCTCTACATAATACTCTGAGCTGTGGGTGAGACTGGTTCCCATTTGGAATGAAGTGTATGGTCATCCAACCCCAAGTATGACTGACGCCCTGGCATCTTGAGGCGACTGTCATCCTTTACATCTGGTCCATTTCATCATCTGTTGGTGACAGTCAACAGACACACATAAGCTCCCAGGACATCAAAAGGGGCCAGTGCTCTCTGTTTACCCTCCAGCTGTGCTGGTGCATCTAATGGGGTGGGAAAATATCAGAGAGGAGAGAGCTAGATGCTTCCCAAAACCATGAGACTTGGTGAGTCCAGCACTGTAGAGACAGTGCCCGAGAACTTTTACTCCAGGTTCTCCTTTCACCCTGAACACAGGGCCACCAAGGTCCTGGGACATAGAGGCGAGAGATGGGGACAAGGGTCAGAGAGGCTGCTGCTAGGTACACACACAGCCCCGGGCTCAGACTGCCAGTTGACTGAAAGAAACTAGGAGAATGCTGCTTTCAGGATGGGGAGATAGAGCAACCGGAAGACCCAGCCCCCTGAGGCAGGTCTTCAGGCTCTTCTCACATCCCTGGAATCTGGCTTTCATCCCTACCCTCTGCTCAGACCTTACCCCAGGTTACTACTGCTGCATCTAGTGCCTAGTTGGCTGTTCTGGTTGTTCTTGAGCTTCACAATGTAAGCAGGTCAAGGGAGATGTAAAACTGGCTCTGACTCATCTGCGCCACTCCCCAAAATGCTGAAATGCTTCCCTTCCTGTCCCACCTTCCTGGGACCTGCTAGACCTCCCACCGGGATTCAGCCATTAGAGGATTAACAATAAGGCCATTCTGATTGGCTGATGTCGGAGCCACACCTTTGTTAAGTATTTTGAATATTGCCCCCTCATCTGAGACACCATACTATTTTGGTTTTCCTAATTGTCTTAAAAAAAAAATGATCTTCACTGATTCTTTTTTTTTTCTTTATTTCACTCGAAGTGTGTTAACTTTTATCTATTTATTTTTTTATAAATTTTTATTGTTGAAAATATTACATATGCCCTAGCTGGTTTGGCTCAGTGGATAGAGCGTCAGCCTGTGGACTGAGGGGTGCCGGGTCTGATTCCAGTCAAGGGCACATGCCCCGGTTGTGGACTCATCCTCAGTGCAGGAGGCAGCCAATCAACGATTCTCTCTCATCATTGATGTTTCTATCTCTCCCTTCCTCTCTGAAATCAATAAAAATATTTTTTTTTTTTAAAAAAAGAAAAGATCACATCTGTCCCCCATTTTCTCCCATTGACCCCTTTTAGGGCCCCTCTTCCCCCAGCCTTCACCACCCTATTGTCTGTGTCCATGGGTTATGCATATATACATACAAATTCTTTGGTTGATCACCTCCCACCCACCCACTCTTCCCCGCCTTCCCTCAGAGATCTGCACTCTGTTCCATGCTTCCATATCTCTGGATCCATTCCATTCATCAATTTATTTTGTTACTTGGATTCCACATATGAGTGAGATCATGTGATACTTGTCTTTCTCTGACTGATTTCACTAAGCATGATACTCTCCAGGTCCCTTCATGCTGTCTCAAAGGGTAAGAGATTCTTCTTTTTTACTGCTGCATAGGATTCCACAGTATAGATGTACCACACAGCTTTTTTATCCACTCGTCTACTGATGTGCACTTGGGCTGTATATTAACCTTTTATCAGATGTATCAGTGCCAAATGTGTTCCCCCATGCAGTGGGCTCCGTTTTCGTTTTGTTGATGGTTTCTTTTGCTGTGCAGAAGCTTTTTCTTTTGATGTAGTCTCATTGGTTTATTTTCTCCTTAGTTTCCTTTGCCCAGGAGATGTATCCATAAACATCTTCAGTTGATTTTTCAGGATGGTTCTTCTGTATTTTAGTTGTATTTCCAGTTTGGTCCTGGGGGAGTGCAGTGTAGCTTTCACTTACTCCACCGCCATTTTGGTGATTCTTTTTCTTCTCATTTAACAAGTTTTCGCACTGCAGTCACAGCAGATCAATATCTGGGCTAGACGATGTAAAGGGATGAAAATGAGTGCAATGTGTGTGTTCAGCCATCAGACCTCACTGTCTAGTTGGCAGGCCCAGATAAAGAAAATGAATCAAGAGCTGAGTCACAAGGGCAGTGTAGGAGCAACCCCCATGGCTTAGTTCTCCACTCACTTCTTTTCCGTCACCTCTTTCAGAGAGCTCGTTCATGCTCTCTGGTTCTCTGGCGCTCCAACTTGTTTTCACCGCACCCTTAGATCTTTGCCTTTGTCTACTGTACTTGTTTCCTCTTAAATGTACCATTTTAAACCTTATCATGTCCCAAAGATCTAAGATGTAATCATCCCTTCACTATGTATCCTCTTTATTTTCTGAGGGTAGCAAATCTTAACTCCTCTTTCTTACTTTCAGAATATCCCAAAGCCTAGTCCTCTAACCCTTTCCATCTTCTTCTCTATGGCCCCCCTTTTCCATTTCTACCCCCACCACACATCCCCTAGATCCAGTCCCACCAGTCAGTCTTTGTCATGAGCTGGAGCACCCCTATTTTCTTCGTGTTCTTGCCTCACCTTGAACACGTCCTCCTTCCCCAGCTATTGGAACCCAGTTGACCTTTAAGGGCCCCCGTACGCTACTTCTTTGAAGGAGTCCACGACGCTTCTGACTTTCAGTGCTCACCTCTAAATTCCTCCCGTTTACACTGGTTTCATAACATTTGCCACTGCAGTTCAATTTAGTCCTTAAACCAGTCTGACATTGTGGCCTTTGGTAAACATGTGTCGGGCACTTCCTGGGCTCATCTTGTCTTTTTGTCTTGAACAGTTGCAATCTTTTATTGCCATTTGGTTGTTTGGGGTTTTTATGTAAGGACCATCCTACCTGTAGAGAACATGTATGAGTTTACTTGAGCCAAAACTGAGGACAGTTGCCAGGAAGCAAGATCTCAAATGCTTCTGCAAAATGAGTTTGCTGTTTCTTTCGTGTATTTGAAATTAAGGAAGGAAGGTTAGGAAGATTATGAGAAGAAGATGGGAGAGAGCAAGGCGGGGATTGGATTACAGGAGAGTTAATAAAATTATGTGCTCTCTTGAGGGTGGTCACCCTTCCAGGGGGTCTGAAAGGTATATTAACCTAGACACACAGAAACAATGGACAGGGCTTGCTTAAGGCGAAGATAAACCTTTTATTAAAAAATATTTTTTATTGATTTCAAAGTAGAAGGGAGAGGAAAAGAGAGATAGAAACATCAATGATGAGAGAGAATCACTGATGGGCTGCCCCGTGCAGGCCTACTACTGGAGATGGAGCCCGAAACCTGGGCATGTGTCCTGACTGGGAATCAAACCCGGGACCTCCTGGTCCATGGGAGACGCTCAATTCACTGAGCCACCACAGCCGGACCAAAGATAAACCTTTCACTAACGAAGTTATATGCCACTCTACTGGTGTGGCTCAGTGGTTGAGCGTTGACCTATGAACCAGGAGGTCATGGTTTGATTCCTGGTCAGAGCACATGCCCAGGTGGTGGACTCCATCCCCAGTGGGGGGTTTACAGGCAGCAGCTGATCAATGATTCTCATCATTGATGTCTCTCCTGTTCCTCTCCCTTCCTCTCTGAAATCAATTTTTAAAAAGTTTACACGCGCGTGTGTGTGTGTGTGTGTGTGTGTGTGATGTTATATATATCTGGGGCATGACTCCCCACCATGACTCAATTAGGAATTTGTGACCAGATCATTGTGAGGTTACTTTCTATAGAAAACTCTTTTCCTGCCCTGCCAGCGTGATTCAGTGGTTGAGCGTCTACCTATGAATCAGGAGGTTACGGTTCGATTCCCGGTCAAGACACATGCCCGGGTTGTGGGCTCATTCCCCAGTGGGGGGATGTGCAGGAGGCAGTTGATCAATGATTCTCTCTCATTGTTAATGTCTCTCTCTCTCTCTCTCTCCTCTCTCTCCTCTCTCCCCCTTTCTGAAATCAATAAAAAAATACTTAAAAAAAGAAAGGCCTGCCGAAACCGGTTTGGCTCAGTGGATAGAGCGTCGGCCTGCGGACTCAAAGGTCCCAGGTTGATTCCGGTCAAGGGCATGTACCTGGGTTGCGGGCACATCCCCAGTAGGAGATGTGCAGGAGGCAGCTGATCGATGTTTCTCTCTCATCGATGTTTCTAACTATCTCTCTCCCTTCCTCTCTGTAAAAAAACAATAAAAATATATTAAAAAAAAAAAGAAAGAAAGAAAAGCCTTTTCATCCACAGTTTATATCCCTAGCTCTAGGGCAGGGGCCAAATATTTGTATGTTTCCCAACAACACCTCACATGGAGGATTGCATTCAACTGGTTGATTATCTTATTAATTTAAGACCCACCCATGCTAGCTCAGATTAGCTGACTAAAATAGGGGAAAGACCATTTCCCATATCTCAAAACTTAGCCAAATAAAAAGAACACATTCCCAGGCATTGCACAACTTCTGAGTACAAAACACCAGGCATGTATAGTAAACAAATAAAAATGCCTCAGCCTGTCAGGAGCCTAAAAACACGGTGGGAGGGGAGGGAAGTCAGGGTGAGCAGGCTGCGCTGATCAGGGTGGCTCTTCCTTACATTCACGTCTGCCCTTCAGGCTGAGCACGAGTGTGCCCTGGCTTCTATGGAAAGGAAAGGAGGTCAGCTCCCCCTCAATTTCAAAATCAATTTTTATAGATTATACTGTAACAACAATTATGTGGTTTTTAAAAAATATTTTTTATTGATTTCAGAGAGGAAGGGAGGAAGAGAGAGATAGAAACATCAGTAATGAGAGGGAATCATTGATTGGCTGCCTCCTGCACGCCCCCTACTGGGGATCAAGCCTGAAACCCGGGCATGAGCCCTGACTGGGAATTGAACCGTGACCCCCTGATTCATAGGTCGATGCTCAACCACTGAGCCACACTGGCCAGGCAGCAATTATATGTTTGAGAGCATTTTACAGCTTTATCACACTTGCAAACCATTCCAGCTGGGTAAGCAGTCTTACAGATCAGTTGAGGAGGTGGTATTATTATTCAGATAAGGTCTTGTATCATTACTTGGCAGAGTTAAGTTCACTTTAGAAGGACAGAAGCCGTGTGTTGAGTGTTTTTCATTGGACAGGCACTGGGCCGAATGCTTTACAGGTGGAACCTCATTTAGTCCCACCACTGGCTTTCAAAGTAGGTGCTGCGATTATCGCTGTTTTTCAGAGAGAACTGAGGCTGAGAGAGTAACTTGCCACTGGTTCCTTAGCTCTCAAGTGGCAGAGCTGGAATTCGAACCTAGGTCTCTCTGCTCCCGAACCCTTTGCTTTTAACCCCCACGATATGCCATCTTTCAAGCCCTTTTACACAGCTGGGATCAGGGCCAGAGCGGCCTCAGCCCCCTTCTCTCTGGGCTCAGGGAGCCATGGTGCCGGCCCAGGAAAGGGGATGGGAGATGACGTCTCTCTCTAAGATTGCTGCCTTTTGTCCAAATGCACTGGCCAGGAGCCAGGCTGGAAACTCTCTGCTCATGGAAAGAAAGAGAACAGAAGCCAAAAGAGGGTGGGAAAGGGTCTGAGGGGGAGAAAAGGAAGAGGAAGACAGGAAGGAGAGAGGGAGAGAGGAGGTGGGGAAGTGAGGAAGTGAGGGGTTTGGGGCATCGCAGCTGGAGCCAGAGCCGTCCTGCCAGGAAGCAAACAAACCTGGGCCTTCAGGTGCACTCCCTGCAGGTGCTGCTCCTGGGGTGCTGGGAGCATGCAGCCTTGGTGGGCCCAGACTGGGGCTCTCCAGCGCTCAGTGGCCCAGACAGATCACTCTGGGGGCCCTGCTTCACCCGCTCCCCTCATCAGTATTACTGTTGGGCGAGGTCAGGTTAAAATGGACATCAGAAAAGCCTTCTGAGTTTGGAAAAATAAGTTACAACATGGCAGCCAGAAGTAGAGGGGGATGGTCAGGCGGTGCTTGGTGCCTGGGCGTGCAAGGTGGGCATGGAGGGGCTGGGGAGCAGGGAGGAAAGGTAATGGGGGCCAGGTACTTTGAATAAAAGTCCATCATAACAATTTACTGAGTGCTACTCTATGTCCAGGAGGGGAGGCCTGTCCCCTGTCCTCAAGGCTCTGGTTTGGGCATCAGGCACAACAAAAATCCGACAACCTGGATTCATCCAGCATCTACGTGGCCTTGGGAAAGTTAACCCCTCCAGGCCTTGGCTTAGCATTTATAAAGGGGAGGCCACAGTAGGGTTGGTGTGAGCATTCAATGAAACAATCTGTGTAGAATTTTGCCTAGAGAAGAGTAATTGCTCAGTAAATGTTAGCCATTCATTCATTATTGCAGTTTAATTTGACGTGCCAAACATAAATATGTGAAACCATGAATAAAACATATAAATAACAAAGCTGCTACTCATAAAAGAGATAATACAAGGTCATGCATGTTCAGTTAGATAATCAAGTGTAGATAAATTAATAACTGCTATGGAAATTCAGGGGAGGGGCAAGAACTTCAGTTTGGGATGGCCAGGGTAGGTTTTATGGAAAAGTTGGGTCCTAAGCCAGATTTTGAGTTGGGAAAATAACAAGGAAGGGGTAGAATGACAATTGGGGAAAAGAGTATGAGCCAAAGATGGGGCTGGGAAAGTTCTCATTCACGGAAACCCAGGAGTGTTGGGACATTCTAGCTATTCTCTTGCCCACAATATGCACTTGGACACAGTATGTCATTCTTTACAATAAAAGGCTAATATGCAAATTGTCCCCTCAACCGGGAGGTTGACCGGAAGTTCAACCGGGAGTTCGACCAGGGGCGGGCCAGTGGGCAACTGCCCACGGCCCTTCCCCTTGGCCAGACCTGTCCCTGATCCCCGACCCCCCACTCCGATCAAGGGGCAGGGGCGGGGCTGGCCCACCAACTGCCTGCAGCCCCTCCCCCCGGCCGGCCTGGCCCAATCGGCCCAATTGGGGTGGGCCTGTTGGACCCCACCTGTGCACAAATTCATGCACCAGGCATCTAGTTTACTATATACATTCCAGCTGCAAAAAAGTTGATCACCAGAATGCTGCACCAAACGAGGCATCTGGCTGTGACCTAGCATAAGCCCCTTGCTCAGTCTGTTTCGCCTTCTCTGTGGCTCTGGCTGTTTAAGTAGCATTCTCTCAGTTTCTTTTCAGTCTCTGTGTCTTCTTTTGAGTCTCTATTTTACCCTCAGCCTCCAGTTTGTTTCCTTGAACCTGCTAACACTAAGACTGTTTTCCTCTCTGGTAATGGGCAGAGAAGCTCTTGAACACTGTATTTATTTTTTTCATAAAAGAAGAAAAAGCATTTAGTAGGAGCCAGTGGCTAATATTACCTAGAAGCTTTGGGGCAGATGTTTTTGTTTTTTGTTGTTTCATAAAAATCTACATCCTAATAACAAAGAATATTTATCTTAAAAAAAGAAAAACCATCCCTGGCCGAGTAGCTCAGTTAGTTAGAGCATCGTCCAGATGCACCAAGGTTCCGGGTTTGGTCTCCGGTCAGGGCACATACAAGAAGCAACCAATGAATGCATAAATGAGTAAAACAATAGATTGATGTTTCTCTTTCCCTCCCCCCTTCTAAAATTAATAATTAAAAAAAAATTTTTTAAGAAAAAGAGAAACCAACAATAAAAAGAACACTAACCCCAGAAACCTCTGGGTTTCTGAAGAGGTGGGCTCCTCAGTTAACCAAAAAGAAAAGAACCACCTTCATCCAAATAGTAACTAGTAGACCCAGGTTCTCCAGAGAAACACGAGTCACCTGGGGAAGGGAAAGGAGTGTGGAGGAGGTGAATGAGCTCTAGATGCGGCAACAGGAACCTTGGGTCCTGCTGCTGCCTTGGCCACACCCCAGCCAGGTGACAGAGGCTAGGTGAGCCACACAACTCCTGGGCCACGCTGTCATTTCTAGCCCTGGCTGCTTCCCTGTCACCTTCTCTGCTCCTATCTTGGAGCTTCTCCATGCCAGGGGCTTTTCTAGCTTTATTATGTATCTCTTCCTCCCTCCTCTCCCCCCCCCCCCCCCCCCGAATTTCCTCACTAGACTGGGGCCTCTAAGAAGCGCTGTCATTTGCAGGCTGGGTTCCCAGTGACCGGCTGGGTCACGAGGGGCGAGCACTGAGGCCAGGAGGAGGATGTGGAAGGCTGGGTCAGCCAGTGCAGGCGTTGTTGCCAACAGGGTCCTGGGAGAAGGGGCTCAGCATTTCCTGAAGGGAAATGACTCCCATAAATAGTCAGAGGGATGGGAAAAGGATTTCTCCATCCCTTTCATCCTGTCAACTCAGCTCTTCCTTCTGGTGTCCAGACTCTGCAGCCTCTTGAAAATGCTTTTCATTCAAATGTGTCAGTGTGTATGGGGGAGATGTGAGCTCTGCTTTCTTGTCTATCCCAGATTCAAAATAAGAACTGAAAAAGACATGCATGCCTTTTGTTCGTTCTTTTACCCGTACTAACCTCTCATTGGTCCATTCCAGTAAAAGGCCAGAGAGTTGTGGGGTTTTTGGTGTGTTTTTTTAAAGCCAAAATATACCCAGTGGACATTTTATTATATTTCTTAGCTGTGGTCCCAGTTTATTATAAAATTAGTTTTTCATTTATACATTGTAATTTAATTGTTCATAAAGCCCAAAACTATAGGTTACAAACGCATGAGTTTTGAAAATAAAATGACACATTTTAACAATTTTTTGGTATAGTACAAACTATTCTCCTTATTTTGCCATTAAAAGTTGTTTTAAGAAATTTTGTACACATTAAGTAAAAAACATTTTCGACTAGTATATTAGTACTTCCAATTTTGAGTTATTATCTAGCATTGAATTTTTGCAACTACTCATCTTATAAATTAAAAATTGCCACTCAAGCCTGTGTTCTACAATAAGCAGTTTGTAAATGCTAGTTATTTATGACAGCATGAAATGATGAAAAAAATGTTATCATAGTTTGAAAATACAGTACCCAGCTACAGAAATACTAAAAAATAGCCCCTTTTCTTAACTTCAAATGTAGATTTCTAACTTTCTCAAATTTTTATCAAAAATTAAAGAGAATATCTAGGTAACATACAGAAAGACTGAAAAAAAAATTACTTGGAACTAGGACTTATCACTGACCATAAAGATAAAGCAATTTAGTCAAAACATCCATTAACTGGAAACATTTATTTTATTCATTCTCTCTCTCTCTTTCCCCCTCTCCTTTCTATGTTTTAACAGCAGACCTTGTGATCTTTTATTCCTAAGTTTCAGTACATCAAAAGAAAAAAGTGTTCACAGCTCATTTAAAGATAATAATAAGTACATGAAAACAAAACAAATCAGTGTGTGTTAGCAAACTGCAGTTATCCTGAAGTTTTAGTCTTCTTGACAGGTGATGGCCAAAATCCAAACTATGGAACAAATACTCTGAAACTTTAAGTTCAATTTAGATATCGTCAATGTCTTCATCATCATCTCCAATGTCATCAAACTGGATTTCATCATCATCTCCAGGACCAAATGTATCAGTTTCATTGATTTTAGCATGTTCTGGAAGCTCGCCGTATGCCTTCAGACTTCTAGCTTCATCTGCATTGTACTTTAAAATTACATCAGCTTTGTTATCCTGATAGTCTCGCAGACCAACCAATATAATGTCTGAGGTATTTATCCAAACCTTTTTTCTCAGTTTTCCTCTGATGTGACATAACCTCTTTACACCATCAAAACACATTGCTTCTAATCGTCCATTTCCCAGCATTTTGATTACCTGAGCATACTCTTGGCCATCTTCTTTAAAGACCAGTTCTCTCTTTTCAGATTCATTCTCATTCTTACCTCTTCGCCTGTTTTTACCTCCTTTCCCTTTATTCTTGGGCATGATGGCGCCAGCTTCCTGACAGTTGGGATCTGATGGTGCCGGGGCAACGGGGCAACGGCGACTCCTCCAAGGGGCCCACGAGACGAAACAATGGCAGATGTCGAGGAATGCTGATGCAGCTGAGTTCCACGGCGATGCTGAGACAACCACCTTTTACATATATTTTTTTTATTGATTTCAGAGAGGAAGGGAGAGGGATAAAAAAATTAATGATGAGAGAGAAGCACTGACTGGCTGCCTCCTGCAAACCCCCCCCCCCCCCCCCCCCCCGCCCCCCCCCCCCCCCCCCCCCCCCGGGATCAAGCCTGCAACCCGGGCACGCCCCCTGACCGAGAAGCGAATCATTCATAAGGCGAGGCTCAACCACTGAGCCACACTGGCCGGGTAAGGCCAGAGATTTTTAGTGGGATTTTATGGGGGAAAGAAGGGAAGTGCACACCTCCCGATGCCATGTCCTATTTACCTTCATCCAAGGGTGCAGCAGATGCTTGTCAGCTGCTGTTTAGGGTCCTTAGGAAGGCGAAGTCTCATGGCATCGGCCTCACTAAGGCTTGAGATGTTCCCAGCAGCTCCAGTGCCATGAAGAGTCACCTTGGAGAGGGAAGGGACCGATGGCCGCTGCTCTGCTGACCCTCAATACAGTGATGGGCGTGACCGGCTCAGGCCCAACCGCCCACGGCAAACCTAAGGGGGGCGCGGGGGCGTCCCTTAGTAGCTGAAGTTTGCTCAGCCTCAGCCCTATGGCTGCAGACTCGTGTTTAAAACTCCGTGAAGAAACAGCTTTCCTTTTTCGCTGGAGGAAGGTAATTTAACAGAAATTGGACATGACCGTCTGTGTTAGTGTGAATTCTTTCGGTCGCTTGAGCAAACAAGGGCATGGAGGTATCCCGTGGAACCGCGGGCGGGAATGCAGTCTGGCCTCAAGAGTGGACGGGATCCAGGGGTGCACAACCATCTCTCCACCCCATCGTCCTCCCTCGCAGCCCCGCTCCCGGGGACTCAGTCCGCAGGGTGGGAAATGGCTGCCGCCCAGCACCGTCTCCTGGTTCCCTCCGGGCCACACCCATGAACAAACCTCCCTGGGACGGAAGCTGATTGGTCCGACTTGAGGGAGGCCGCCTCTAGGGCCAATCAGCTGTGGCTGGGGGGCGGGGTCATAGTCCAAACATGGCGGCCCAGTTCCGGTGCTCGCGCGTGGAGGCACGGGGCAGTGTGCAGAAAGCGGCCCCCCTGTGAGGTAGGCGAGCTCCGCTGCTGCCTGCGGTAGCTTCTGGTGGTCTGTTTTTTAAATGATTTTTTAACCATCTTGTGCTCCATTGCCCTCACCACTGTGTTCATAAGAACCCTGCTTCCTCGAATCGCTTGCTAAGTCCCTTGACAAAGGTGTAGTGACAGACGTGGTGGAATATTAAAGCCCGGGCTTTGGGGCGGACACATTGCTGTTTGGATGTCGGTGATACTGTTATCAAATAGTCTCCTCGAGTGTGAAATTAAATTGACTTCCCATTATGTGTCCAGCACACGGTGCTAGGTGCTTTGATGGACCCTCCCTCCCTCCCTTCTTTCCTTCCTTCTTTCCTTCCTCTCCCCTCCCCTCCCCTTTTCTCCCTTTCTTCCTTCTTTACCGGCTTTATTGAGGAGATATAACTCGCATACCATGAAAATTCATCCACTTAAAGTGTACAGTGTAATGGTTCTTAGTATATTCATAGAGCTGTGCAACCTTCGCCAGTCCATTTGACAACATTTTCATCCCACCAGAGAAGCAACCCGGACTTTTGTTGTTGTTCATCCTCACCTGAGGGTATTTTCCCATTGATTTTAGAGAGAGAGGAGTGGGGGAGAGAGAGAGAAACATGGATGTGAGAGAGGCACATTGGTTGGCTGCCTCCCGGTGCTCCCTGACCAGGCGGGGGATTGAACCTGCGGCAGAGGGACGGGCCCTTGACTGAGATGGAACCAACCGGGACCCTCCGGTGTGCAGGCGGCGCTCTATCCACTGAGCCACGCCGGCCAGGGTGAAACACGCACTTCTCAGCCAGTAGCACCCCTATCCCTTTCCGTCCTAAGCAACCACGAATCCGCCTTCTGTTTCTACAGAGTTCCCTACTCTAGACATCCTATATTATATAAAGGTAATATGCAAACTGACCCTAATAGCAGAATGACCAGAGCGACTGCTCGACCAGTTACTATGAGATACACTGACCACCTCTTGGTCCCTTTCCCCAAGCGACAGGCTCCAGTCGCCTGATGGCAAACCAGGAACTGGGGTGGGTGGCGGCAGGGGTGGGGCTGACTGCGGGCAGCTGGGTAAGATGGCCCTGATTGCAGGCCAGACCTAGGGACAGGATCCGCGCATTAATTTCATGCGCCGGGCCTCTAGTTTTATATAAATGGATTCATACAAATGTGGACTTTTGGACTCGCTTCTGTCCACTTAGCATAGTGTTTTCAAGGTTCATACGTGTGGTAGTATCAGTCCTTCATTCTTTCTATGGCTGAGTCATACTCCATTGTGTGGGTATATCACATTTGGTTTATCCATTGGTCAGTTGATGACATTTGGATTACTTCTCAATGGCCATTATGAATAATGCTGCTGTGAATGTTACTGTAGAAGAATATATGTGGACATGTTTTCATTTCTCTTGGGAGATAGATTATTTCTATGATTATGTTTGTGAAGTGCTTAATGCAATGCCTGACAGATCACAGAACACAACAGTGCTAATTTCTTTACTCTGACCTTCCCAAAGGTCATGAATGAAAGCTATTTCCTGCTTGCTGCCCCTCGAAGAAAGGCAGCCTCTCCCAAAGAACCTGACCCTGTGGGTCAGACTCCGAGGTTACTGTCCCTGGGGTCCTGGCATCATTGAGTAGCAGATTCTTCCATCAGGCCTATGAGTGGGTCGATCCAGGGTGGTTCTGGTTGAAGGTACTGAGAGAGCAGAAAACAAGGTTTGAGGGTCAAAATATAAAATCTGGAGTAGAAAGACAAGAATTGGATTCCTTGTTCTACTAAAACACTGTAATTCTGGGCAAGTCTCTGAACCTTGATCTTCTCATCTGGCAAAGGAGGATAATAATAATTACATTTTGAAATTGGTGAGAGGAAGGGGGCTTTTGTGTGTTAACATATGTGTATAATATGGAAATCAGGGGCTTTACAAGTATATTCTAAGCTCTAGAAAAATAATCAGACTTAAAAGAAAAATTTTAAAACATTTTAAAAAATGTTTATTTTAGAAAGGAGGGAGTGAAAAGAAGGGAGAGAGAGAAACACCGATTTGTTGTTCCACGTATTCGTGCATTCACTGGTTGATTCTTGCATGTGCCCTGATTGGGGATCAAACTGCAACCTTGGTGCATTAGGACAACACTCCAACCAATGAGCTACCCAGCCAGGGCAAGAATCAGACTTTTGAAACTCTTCAAGTCATAGCATGTTCAGGGGATGGGTGGAGCTCTTTCGGAGCACTGGTCAGATTCTTCTGGGCTGCTCTTAACTCCTCAGGGCTACAAACTAGTTCTTGCCTGCAGCTGGTTTCCTGGCTCTGAGAAAGACCCAGATCATCCTCGGTTCACCAGGGCTGCAGATACAGCGGCCTTTCATCATGCTCTTACTGGAACACCTTTGGGCTATTCAGGTATCCCAGCACCACTTATTAGAAAGTCCATCTTTGCCCTAGTGATTTAAGAAGTCACCTTTATCATATGTAAACTTCTGTGTGTCCTTGAGTCTGTGTCTAGATTTTCTATTCTGTTCCACTGGTCTATTTATCTCTTTATTTTATTTTAATTTTTAAAAAATTCTCTACATTTATTGATCTTCCAGTTCTTATCTCTTTTTATTTATTTATTCTTGTGGCAGTTTTGTTTGTTTGTTTTTTGCTTATCACAATTTATTCTGTTTCAACTTATCCAGTGGAGTTTTTCTGAGGTGTGTTGAAAATATTTTTATTGGATGCATGCTCTTAAAGGTTCATTGAAACCTGTTAAAATCCAATCTTTTTTTTTCTTTTTTTTATTATTAATTAAATCTTTATTGTTCAGATTATTACATTTGTTCCTCTTTTTTCCCCCCATAACTCCCCTCCACCCAGTTCCCACCCCACCCTCCTCCCTCACTCCCCATCCACTGTCCTCATCCATAGGTGCACGATTTTTGTCCAGTCGCTTCCCGCATCCCCCTCACCCCTTTCCCCCCCGAAGAATAGCCAGTCCATTCCCTTTCTATGCCCCTGATTCTATTATAATCACCAGTTCATTCTGTTCATCAGATTATTCACTTGATTTTCAGATTCACTTGTTGATAGATGTGTGTTTGTTGTTCATAATTTGTATCTTTACCTTTTTCTTCTTCTTCCTCTTCTTAAAGGATACCTTTCAGCATTTCATATAATCCTGGTTTGGTGGTGATGAACTCCTTTAGCTTTTCCTTATCTGTGAAGCTCTTTATCTGACCTTCAATTCTGAATGATAGCTTTGCTGGATAAAGTAATCTTGGTTGTAGGTTCTTGGCATTCGTCTCTTTGAATATTTCTTGCCACTCCCTTCTGGCCTGAAAAGTTTCTGTTGAGAAATCAGCTGACAGTCGTATGGGTACTCCCTTGTAGGTAACTGAGTTTCTTTCTCTTGCTGCTTTTAAGATTCTCTCTTTGTCTTTTGCTCTTGGCATTTTAATGATGATGTGCCTTGGTGTGGTCCTCTTTGGATTCCTTTTGTTTGGGGTTCTCTGCGCTTCCTGGACTTGGAAGTCTATTTCTTTCACCAGGTAAGGGAAGTTTTCTGTCATTATTTCTTCAAATAGGTTTTCAATATCTTGCCCTCTCTCTTCTTCTGGCACCCCTATAATTCGGATGTTGGTACCCTTGAAGTTGTCCCAGAAGCTCCTTACACTATCTTCATATTTTTGGATTCATTTTTCTTTTTCAGTTGGGTATTTTTTGTTTCTTCATATTTCAAATCTTTGCCTTGATTCTTGGGATCCTCTTGTCTGCTGTTGGATCTCTGTATAGAATTCTTTATTTCAGTCAGTGTATGCTTAATTTCTAGTTGGTCATTTTTCATATCCTCCACGGTCTCACTAAATTTATCGGCAGTTTCCATAAAATTCTTGAAAAACCTTATAAACGTGGTTTTGAACTCTATATCCATTCGTTTGCTTTCCTCCATTTCTGTCATTTGTGTCCTTTTTCTTTGTCTCCGCATTTTTTATGCTTCCCTGTGTTGATAAAGTGGTTTTCTGTGCTGAGTGTCCTCTAGGGCCCAGTGGTTCAGCCTCCCCAATTACCTGAGGAGGACACTTTTGGTGCACCCCCTTGTGGGCTTTGTGCACAGTCTTGTTGTAGTTAAGCCTTGATTGTTGTAGTTATCACTGGGAGGAATTGACTTCCAGGCCAATTGGCTGTGAGAATCAGCTGTGTCTGCAGTGGGAGAACTTCTGTGCTGGAGACACCCCTCTGGGGCAAGACTTGCTTCAGTGGGGCTTTGGTGCTCACTGAGTCTGCCCCCTGAGTGTGTCTTTATGGTTCCCCGGAGCTGCAAACTGGATGGTCCCACTCTGACCTCTGGGTTTCCTGGCTCCTGGATCTCTAGGGAGGTGCTAATTTAGCCTCTGCCTGAGGCTATCCAGCAAAAGCCTCCCTGCAGGGCTTGGGCGGGGCGGGTCCCAGGGGATCAAGAGGGCGGGGCTAGCAGTTATGGCTGCTCTCAGTCCTGCCCTCAGAGGCTCTGCTTCTCAATGTCCCGGTAATCGCTGTAAGCCCTTCGGAGAGAAAGCTGCCTCGAGTTCCAACTTATGCCAGACAGTCCCACTTCCCCCATATGAGTCTGGGTCCCTAGAGACTCGCCCAGAACTGGAGCTCAGAGCCTGAGACTCCCTCCCGATTGAAAACGACAACCGCGCCCTCAGCCACCAGCCCGCTCCACATGCACCTTCGCACCTTTGTATTTTACTTTTGTACTGTGCCTCCTCTGAGTCTCGGTATGCTTTTCTCTTTCCTTCTAGCTGTAGAATTTCCACTCAGCCAGCCTTCCTGTGATTCTGGATGATGTCTGTTCTGTCTTTTAGTTGTATTTTTTTTTTAATGTATTTTATTGATTTTTTACACAGAGGAAGGGAGAGGGATAGAGAGTTAGAAACATGGATGGGAGAGAAACATCGATCAGCTGCCTCCTGCACACTCCCCACTGGGGATGCGCCCGTAACCAAGATACATGCCCCTGACCGGAATCAAACCCAGAACCCTTCAGTCCGCAAACCAATGCTCCATCCACTGAGCCAAACCAGCCAGGGCTAGTTGTATTTTTGAAGTGGTTGTTCGAGGCAGCAAACTCCGGTGTTTACCTATGCCACCATCTTGGTTTCTCCCTCTTGTGGCAGTTTTAACGTTAGAGGCTTTATAGTATTTTTCACGCCCGGTAGGGCTAGTTGCCACATGCTTCGCCCCTATTTTTTAATTTTTCAGTGTTTTCCTAGGTATTTTCACATGGTTGGCAGTCTGGTTTTAAAGTATTCATTGACCTCCTGGGAGGTCCTGGGGGTGGGTCTGGATGGGATTGCGTTACGGTTGAGTTGTCTCAGATCTGGGGGTGCTTACCTATTTCAGTAAACTGTTTTTGTAAGATTCTGTGTTTTTTTAGATTCATGAACATGAAGGCTTCTAGTGGCTGGATAGCACCCATTTTCCCCTAAATCTTTAAAAGAACTTTTAAAAACGGTCTTTGAGAGAGAGTGTTAAAATTTGGTAAATTTTGAATAAAAAATGTATGAGTTTTCTGTACTATTCTTTTAATTGTTCTGCAAGCTTATAATTATTTCTAAATAAAACATATTTAAGGTCTTTATGCTTCTGGTAACATCTTGGTAGAAGTTTTCAGAAGTCTACCCAAGCTGTGTTCACAGATTCTGCCTTTTCACATTTTGCTTGACTCTCCAAAGAAATTCAGCAGATCAGTGAAGTGTAACCTTACAGAATCAGCGTTGCTTTTCATTCAGTGGTTTGTGCTTCATTGTCTGACTGTGGGGCAAAGACACAATGGCCACCATGAGGAGAAGGTATATTCAGGCCAAAAGTCAATGCAAGCAACACCATCCTATATAGTAAAAGCCCAGTGTGCTAAGTGTCTGGTTGACCAGTCAGCCGTTCAACCAATCAAAGCATAATCCTATATAATAAAACCCTAATATGCAATCAACTGAATGGCGGAACAACCGGTCGCTATGATACACACTGACCACCATGGGGCAGACGCTCAATGCAGGAGCTGCCCGCTGGTGGTCAGTGCGCTCCCACAGCAGGAGTGCCACTCAGCCAGAAGCCAGGTTCACAGCTGGTAAGCGCAGTAGCAGTGGTGGGAGCCTCTCCCGCCTCCATGGCAGCGCTAAGGAGCAGTGAGCCTAGCGGTAAGGAGCAGCAAGCAGGCGAGTGGTAAGGAGCGAGGGGTCCTGGACTGTAAGAGGTATGTCTGACTGCCGACTATCCCCCAAGGGGGTCCCAGACTGTGAGGGTGCAGGCCGGGCTGAGGGACCCCCCACCCCAACAGTGCACGAATTTTGTGCACTGGGCCTCTAGTATGCTAATGATATGCTAAGGCCACTCAACCGCTCCCTGTGACATGCACTGACCACCAGGGGGCAGACACTCTGATAGGTTAACTTGCTGCTGGGGTCCAGCCAATTGGGGCTGAGTGAGATGGGCAGACATGCCTTTGTGCCCTCCCACGATCCCTCCCCGGCTGGCCAACCTCCCACATCCCTCCCTGGCCCTGATCATGTACCCGTGGGGTCCCTTGGTCTGGCCTGTGCCCTCTCACAATCCAGGACCCCTCAGAGGATGTCAGATAGCTGGTTTTGGCCTGATCCCACAGGATAGGCTGAAGTGCCCCACCTGTGCACGAATTCGTGCACCAGGCCTCTAGCCTGTATAATAAAAGCCTAAGCGACCGTTATGGTGGAACGACCGGAACAACCAGTCGCTATGATGTGCACTGACCACCAGGGAAGCAGACGCTCAAAGCAAGAGCTGCCCCCTAGTGGTCAGTGCACTCCCACAGGGGGAGCGCTGCTCAGCCAGAAGCCAGACTCATGGCTGGCAAGTGCAGCTGCCACGGTGGGAGCCTCTCCCAACTCTGCAGCAGCAGGTGCATTGGGCCAGGATGAGCACGAGCAACGCCCAGCACCAATTCAGTCTCCTCCCTGGCCTCCTGCTGCTTGGCAAACTGCCACATCCCCCAAGGGGTCCCAGACTGCGAGAGGGCACAGGCCGGGCTAAGGGACCCTCCTCCCCCAGTGCATGAATTTTGTGCACTGGACCTCTAGTAGAATATAACAGTATTCTGTGGAAGGTAATTTACATAAGGGATTTAGGGTTGGAGTGGGCAGACTGCAGAGATTATTTTCTACTAACAGACCTTTGTTACAGTAAATTTTTACATATAAATCAGATTTGGCTGGTGGTCAGGGACTTGGAAGAATCGTGATTGGAAAATTGATGACAAGGAGGTGTGTGGATAGATTTCTCTGAATGGGAATGAAAGGGTGATCTCTGCAGAGGAGGATTTTAATTTTTTAAACTATTTTTGTATTGCCCATCTGGTGTGGCTAGGTGGTTTTTATTTATTTAAGGGAGAGGGAGAGAGAGATAGAAACATCAATGATGAAAGAGAATCACTGGTCGACTGCCTCCTGCACGCCCCCTACTGGGGATTGAGCCTGACTAGGAATCAAACAGAAGGATTTTAATAATCAGGTGGCTAGATTAATCCATTCTGTGGATGTCATTCAGCCTCTTTCCCCAGCCACTCCAGCCATTGCCCAATGTCAGGGGTAAAGGTTATTTATGGGCTCAGCAATATGGATTTTAACTCTGTCCAACAATGGGACAAAGGCATAAAGGCCACGGTAATGCGAAGATATGTTCAGATCCAAACACATTGTAGGCAACTCTGTAGAATGCAAGGGAATTTATTATGGGGTAATTTGGTTACTACAGAAATGTAGGGTCAGTGTGGACAGATGACTGGACAGATGACCTAGCAGTTCTGTGCAAATTATTTTCCACTATAGACCCCTGTTGCTGTACCTTTTTAATAGTATAACTCAGGTACTGATGATTGACAAGACAAAGGGACAAAGGATGCAATGGCTCCAGGGGACATCCCTCCTGGTGGTCTTGTGATGGATGATTGTTTATAATTGATACTACCTCCATGCATATATAGTTTCCCATGCAATTCCAGCCATTACTAACAAAAATGTTTATGGTTACATTTTATGGAACACAGGTAATCATCAACTAGAAGGCTTTGATACGCTTGCTATGATCAGTGAGGTTGGTCAGAAGTCATAGCATGAAGGAAATCCAGGACACAAAGATGGAGCTAGTTTTGTTCAAATCTACACAGCTAATGTAAGCATTCAGTCATTTGAGATTATGCAAATATCTATTGCCTTTCACCTATCTACCCCAAAGGAAATTCTGTCCATCCTTCAAGCCCAGATCCACAAAAGGATCTTCCTTTCACCTGTTTTGCTTATCATATTGTATTTTTTTTTCCATTTTTTTAAAAATATATTTTATTGATTTTTCACAGAGAGGAAGGGAGAGAGATAGAGAGTTAGAAACATCGATGAGAGAGAAACATCGATCAGCTGCCTCCTGCACATCTCCCACTGGGGATATGCCTGCAACCCAGGCACATGCCCTTGACCGGAATCGAACCTGGGACCCTTCAGTCCGCAGACCGACGCTCTATCCACTGAGCCAAACCGGTTTTGGCTCATATTGTATTTTGCATTGGAGACATTCATGTGCATCTTTTCCCCACAGCTTTATTGAGATACAATTGGCATATGACATTGTGTAAGTTTAAGGTAAATAACGTTATATGATATACGTATATATTGCGGAATGATTACCACAATAAGTTAACACTTCCATCACCTCACACAGTGAACTCTTTTTGTTTGTGATGAGAACATTTAAGATCTACTCTCTAAGCAGCTTTCACGTCTATTATACAGTACTGTCATATGCATCTTATTTGCTCTTGGAGGGCAAATCTATTTATTTTACATTTTTCCCCAGGCTTCACTCAGTTCCATTGTGAAGTAGACACAACCATTAATTAGAAGAATAACTTGCACGTCAATTTTCCTGTTAGTCATGGTTCTCAGTATAATCTCCCTTTGGACCCATTTAAATTTCTGTACTGGGAAGTGGTTACTACAGACCAAGTCTTGGTGATCACTAAGGGAAAGGAGGTAATGAGAACAAAGTATCACTTACCCTTCCTTTCAGGAGATACTGTGACAAAGCAAAGTAAGTTGCAGAGTGAGGGGCTCAGTCCAGCCGGAAGCCCTGCAACTGCGAGACAACTTTGGAGCCTTTTGGAGGCGCCATGGACAGACCTAGACACCCACAGACAACAGCAGGGTTTACATTTCCGTTATTTGTAATAGTAATAATAATGCATGCTTGTTATAGAAAACTAGAGGCCTGATGCACAAAATTCATGCAAGAGTAGGCCTTCCTTCCCCCAGCTGCCAGCACCAGCTTCCCTCTGGCACCCGGGACCCGGGCTTCCCTTGCAGCCCCGGCTTCTTCCGGAAGGACATTCGGTCTAATTAGCATATTACGCTTTTATTATTATAGATTTGGAAATCAAGTTTTTTGTTGTTAAAAATATAGATGAATAGATAATAATTTTTTATTTTATGGTTTTTTTCTTTTTCATTAATTTATTGATTGATGAGAGAGAGAGAGAGAGAGAGAGAGAGAGAGAGAGAGAGATTGATTGATTTGTTGTTCCACTTCTTTATGCATCCTTTGGTTAATTTTTGAATGTGTCCTGACCAGGAATTGAACCTTGGCGTATTGGGACAATGCTCTAACCAACTGAGCTACATGGCCAGGGCTAATAGTCATTTTTTTAGGTTGACTTTTAAATTTACACTTTAAAAAACAGCTTTATTGAGATATATAATATAGAGTACAATTTACTCATTTTAAGTGTAGTTTAATGGTTTATAGTATATTCACAGAGTTGTGCAACCACCATTGATTTTATTTTTAAAATTTTATCTTTATTGTTGACAGTATTACAGATACCCCCTTTCTCCCCCCATTGACACCCTCTGTTCAACCACCATTGATTTTAGAACATTTCTTCACCCCAGAAAGAAACCCCACCCCATTAGCAATCACTTCTCATCCCTACTGCCCACCCACTCGCAACCTAGGCAACGACTAATCTTTCTGTCACTGTAGAATTGTAGTCTTTTTAAACATACTTTAATTTGTTGTGTAATATTTCATCAAATAGCTATATTATAGTTTACCATTATTTTGCTTGCTATTATTTATTTTTAATTTTTTAATATTATAAATAATATAAGTATATACATTTGTATGTACACTTTTCAATATTTAGGATTATTTCTTAGGGGTAGATGCCCAAAGTACAGAAATGTATAATCATAGAGCCATAAGAAAAGAGACTCACAAATGTCTTCACTCTCCCTCCGAGCTCACTCAGCTAGTAAGTGTCTATGAAATTCAGCATGGTATAACAAAAGGATAAAACAATTGCTTACCTTGAAGAACTGTACAAGATGGACACTCAAAATAATGAGCTACAGTCTAGTTCTAGTGTGGATTAGATCATGTAACATGAGGCCACAGTGATAGTGTACAAGGAGGACCAGAATTGGATTCAAAATAGACTCATTCCTGGCTCTCATTCATGAGTTGTGGTATGATTTTTTTTTTTTTTTGAGAGAGAGAGAGAGAGGGAGAGAAAGAGAGAGAGAGAAACATCAAGGATGAGAGGGAATCATTGATCAGCTGCCTCCTGAACCCCCCACCCCGCCCCACCTGGGGATCGAGCCCGCACCCCAGGCATGTGCCCTGACTGGGAATGGAGCTGTGACCTCCTGGTTCATAGGTTGATGCTCAACCACTGAGCCACACTGTCCAGACATGAGTTGTGGTATGAAATTAAACTCCCCCGAGCCTTAATTTCCTCATCAGTACAATGGTAGGAGCATTGACATCGACTTCTGTAGTGATTAGAAACAAGAAGTGGTTTCTGGCCTATCCAAGAACAGAGAGAAGGAAGAGCAAGTTAAAATATTTGGGAGGGCTCTAGCCGGTTTGGCTCAGTGGAAAGAGTGTCGGCCTGTGGACTAAAGGATCCTGGGGTTCCATTCTGGTGAAGGGCACATGCCTGGATTGTGGGCTCAATCCCCAGTAGGGGGCGTGCAGGAGGCAGCCAATCAATGACTCTCTTCATCATTGATGTTTCTATCTCTCTCCCTCTCCCTTCCTCTCTGAAATCAATAAAAATATTTTTTAAAAAAATAAAATATTTGGGAGGGGGAAGAAGTTAGAACCTGACTTCACATAGTTTGGTGACCTGCTGTACCCAAAAGAAACAAAAGGAAGTATACTTTTTATGTAAAAGGAAATACATTTACAAGAATTCAGATTTTAAGCCATCTTTTGTCAGTATTAGCATATTTCACAACTTTAATAATTTCATGATTTATGGCAGATTCACACTAAGTTTTACCAGAGAGGTGACACTGATAGTTACCCAGCAGTAGCTTGGGAGCGCTGACCCCACTAAAACCATCTACACTCTGTGGTTAGGCGTTCGTGTGCAAGATGGCCACCCAATTGCACTTTTCCTCTCCACCCTGCACACAGTGGTGAAACCAAAGGAGCCATAGGAAGTATTACCACACTGCAAGTGAGGGAGGGAAAAAACATGATTTGCAAATATTGTCAATTAAAAAACGTGTTTCCATCTTACTCAGCTGGCCAAATGCAGTCTATGTGTAAGAATATTCTGTAGAGGTGGGGGAAAAATCCTTCCTGGGTTAGGAAGGTGAGAACAATAAAAAAGTCTCAGCTGCCTCTGGCCTATGAGGTCCAGTCTGCAGTCTCAAGGTGCTCTAGCCGCACATTCCCAGTGGCTTCATTTGTCAGACACACTGACAGGTGTAGTTCAGGAAAATATTGACCAAGCTGTTAAAAAGAAATATTGTCAGGAGCTGGGTATTCATACCGACAGAAAGTCTTAAAATTACTCAGATTATATAAACTCTGGGTCTTGAGACACCTTTTAGAAGCCCTGATTCTGAAGCCTGTGTAGAACAGGTCTGTGAAACAGCCCCCCGGAGCATTCACACCTAAGTCCCAGGGGCACAGCAACTCACTGTGTGCTCAGCTTGCAGGGGTGCTCTGAAACAGGGCAAACAGATACACTGGAGTAGAAGAGCAAAGACAGCCTTTCAAAGGAGAGCATTTCTGTGGCTGGCTGACAGTGCTGGTGGCAGGAAAATAAACACGGTCTAGGTTGGGGCCAGAACTCCTCACTTTTAGCAATTTCCCCTCCTTATTCTTTTTAAAAAAATAAAAACAGCTTTATTGAGATTCTAGAGGCCCAGTGCACAGATTCACACACTGGTGGGGTCCCTCAGCCTGGCCTGCGGGGATCGGGCCGAAACCGGCTCTCCAACATCCCCTGAGGGGTCCCAGATTGTGAGAGGGTGCAGGCCAGGCCAAGGGACCCCACCGGTGCATGACCGGGGCCGGGGAGGAACCGTGGGAGGGCTCTAGGGCATGTCCAGCCTGTCTCACCCAGTCCTGATTAGGGCCAGCCGGCCTGGGAGGGACTGTTGGAGGGCTCCAGGGCGTGTCCAATCGGCCGGACCCCAGCAGCAGGCTAACCTACCATTCGGAGCATCTGTCCCCTGGTGGTCAGTGCGCGTCATAGCAACTTGTCGAACTAACAGTCGGACACTTAGCATATTAGGCTTTTATTATATAGGCCAATTCATATACTATAAAATTCACCCTTTTAAGGTGTACAGTTAAGTGGGTTTTCTTTCTAGCATATTCACTATTTAGTGCAGCCATCACCTCTATTTAATTTTGGAACATTTTCATCACTGTCTCTCCCCGCAAAAAAACCCTTACCTATCAGCAGTTACTCCTTGTTCCCACTCCTAAGCCCCTAGTCTACTTTCTGGATTTGCCTATTCTGGACATTTCATATAAATGGAATACAATGTGTGATCTTTTGTCACTGGTTTTTTTCGTGTAGCATGATGTTTTCAAGGTTCATCCATGCTGTAGCATGTGTCAGTCCTACATTCCTTTGAATGGTTGAGTAATATTCCATTGTGTGCTAGACCACAGATTGTTTACCCAGTTATCTGTGGACAGATACGTGAGGTGTAAGAACATGGGATGTGCTCATGCACTCGACAGCATTTCTTGAGCACTCTTATTTGATGGGGCGGGGGGGGGGCAGGTATCTGGGCTCCAAAGCAGAACTCCTAGGAATAAGAAGACTGGTGGTGGTTAGTAGAAAAGTCATTACCACCCTGATCGGTTTGGCTCAGTGGATAGAGCGTTGGCCTGCGGACTCAAGGGTCCCAGGTTCGATTCCGGTCAAGGGCATGTACCTTGGTTGCGGGCACATAACCAGTGGGGAGTGTGCAGGAGGCAGCTGATCGATGTTTCTCTCTCATCAATGTTTCTAGCTCTCTATCCTTCTCCCTTCCTCTCTGTAAAAAATCAATTAAAAAAATATATTAAAGAAAAAAGAAAAGTCATTACCTTCACCCTTCTGCTGTCTACCTGGTGTGGTGCACTGAGGACCTGATGTGCAGTCGTGGTGTGCCGTGTTTTTGTGCAGGCGCGGTTTAAGGATTTGGTCCAGGAGTGCAGGCTGCTGTTTCTCCAGCCGAGGTCCCCTGGGTTTGGCTTTGAAGCAGCACATAGCCTTTGGCTTCTCATTCCTCACTCACCTGCTCAGAGTCCTCCATCTTCTTCCAAATGTGAAAAGGTTGGGTTGTTTTTTAAAATATTCCAAAACTTAAAAATTAAAGCTATTATGTAAAAAAAACAAACAAACAGCAGTTCACCTTAATTTTTAAAATTTATTTGTTTGAAAATGATAAAGTGACAACAGCTTTATTGAGATGTAATTCACATACTGTAAAATTTACCCTTTTAAATCTATTTGAAGAAGATGATAAAAATGAGACATCAAAGGGCTCAGGAGTGGGCTTCACTGAGTGAACAGTTAGACATAGCAAGAGCTGTATTATGTGATTGCATGCTTTTTTTTTCGTTCTCAATATATTTTCTGAAAATACGCACCTTCTAGATATCCTTGCTAATAAGGATGTTCAGTTGAGAAAATTAATTTTTGTTCTGTAATTTTTATGGTTTATTCTTAATTTTGTTGCCAGTTCTTTATAAGCTGATAAGCTAAGAGTTATTAGAATCATTAAAGCTGAACAGCTTGTAGCTTTACTTGCCACACAAATAAAAACCACTTAAAATTTAATTTTATTAGTATATAATCATCCAAACTGCATTTGTTATTCAGTATATCCAGTATGACCTTTTTATGAATCACACTATATGTATTTCAGAAATAACATACATTAACTTTAGAGCACTAAAGGGCAGAGGACTGTTATAACTGTGTATGTTTTATTCCTTACTCCACCTTCTCCCATGCCTAAAAATTTTTTTTGTTAATCCTCACCTGAGGATATTTTTTCCATTGACTTTTTTCATTGCTCTTTCAGAGAGACCAGAAGGGAGGAATGGGGTGGGGAGAGAGAGAGTGAGAGAGAAATATCGATGTCAGAAAGACACATGATTGGTTGCCTCCTGCACCCGCCCTGACCAGAGCTGGAGATCAAACCTGTGATCCAGGTACATGCCCGTGACCAGGAATCGAACCATCAACTCTTTGGTCTATAGGCCAACACTCTAACTGCTAAGCCACACCAGCCAGAGCTAAATTTCTTATTTTTTATTGAATATATTTATAATGTATTTTTAATTGAGATATAATTCACATAAAATTTAGCATTTGGGCCAAAACCGGTTTGGCTCAGTGGATAGAGCGTCGGCCTGTGGACTGAAAGGTCCCAGGTTCGATTCCGGTCAAGGGCATATACCTGGGTTGCGGGCATATCCCCAGTGGGAGATGTGCAGGAGGCAGCTGATCGATGTTTCTCTCTCATCGATGTTTCTAACTCTCTATCTCTCTCCCTTCCTCTCTGTAAAAAATCAATAAAATATATTTTTTAAAAAAAGTTTAACATTTGGAAGTGT
Source organism: Myotis myotis (assembly GCF_014108235.1). Taxonomy (NCBI): domain Eukaryota; kingdom Metazoa; phylum Chordata; class Mammalia; order Chiroptera; family Vespertilionidae; genus Myotis; species Myotis myotis. The sequence continues at coordinate 53,529,762 of NW_023416315.1, forward strand.
ACAATTTAGTAATTTGTAGTATATTCTCAAAATTGTACAACGATCACCACTGTCTAATTCAGAACATCTCTATGATCCCCAAAAGAAACCCTTATCTATTAGCAATCAATCCCAATTCCCCTCTCCCTCTATGGGTTTGTCTATTCTGGATATTTCATATACTGTAAATGGGATTACATGATATATGGCCTTTTTGTCTGGCTTTTTCACTTACTATATTTTCAAGGTCATCCATGTTGTAGTATGAAATAGTACTTCATTCCTTTTTATGGTTGAATAATATTCCAATTTATGGATATACCACATTTTAAAGTCCACCCATCAGTTGGTCAACATTTCCAGATTTCACTCTTTATTTAAATCACTGTTTTTGTTCTAAGGTTTGGGGAAAATCAGTCTCCTCCCCCATGGCTTAAACATGTCCAGATTGTTTTTATAGTAGTTTCTAAAGCAGTAATATCTGAACTACTTCTTGTCGGTGACTTTGATAGCAGTGTTTCAAAGTTAACAGGAAGAAGGTTACTATTATTGGGAAACAACCCATCCTGCAATCCCACACCCATAAAGTGATATTGAAGTTTATCATAATTTAAGTCACAGAGTACTCCTAACTAAGCAAATTTAGCTAGGCTTGTCACCTAATTAAGGACTTTTAACATCAGAGACAAAAAGGGAAGGGTCATAGTTTTGTGGGAGGAGTATTCTCCATTCCTCTGTGAATTCGGAAATGCTGGTGGTCTGATATCTGAGTGCATGGGCTTCCATGTTCCCTGAGTTTCAGCTCCTGAATCCCACTTGAACTTGCTTTTCAGAATATGGTATCAGCTGTTCCTCTAGAGACCATGGTTTTAGTACCGGAAGTTATTACTGCCAATGGGAAGCAAGTTGACTTAAGTACCATGTTGTTTAAGTGTTTCTATTTTTTATTATTTTATTGTTTGATTACAGTTTGCATTCAGCACTATTTTGTACTAGTTCCAGCTGTATGGCACAGTGGATGGACATTCATATAGGTTACATAGTGTTCCCTGAAGTGTTTCTTGAGCTTTAACCTCAGAGTGCATATGTGGTTCTCTGTGCATTAGACGTAGTGGGCTTTGTCCCTTTTGGAAAAGCTATGGCTTTTTGGGAATTGCAGGGAGGCTGTTTCCTTGGGGAGAGAGCTGGATTGCAGGACTGATCGTGACCCAGGCACAGTCCTGGCACCTATTCATCGTGCCAGTGAAAGGGAGGCCAGCTTGAAAGAAGAGCATGGGCGGGTGAGTGGTGCCCATGTGAAACAAGGCTGCATCACAGTGGTTTGGTCTGCGCGGAGACACAGTGCACACGCGAGGCGGGCGGGTGGTGGGGAGTGGCCGCCAGCCTTGTCCTCTGATGGGCCCTCTGCCAGATGCAGGACAGAAGAGCAGTGTCTGTCAGCCCAGCCAAACGGAGAGGCTCCAGAAGCTTTGCGGAGCATTGTGAGAGGGCAATGAGTTCCTTCCTGTCCCTGAAAGGCCTTTCGGGGCTCTCCTCCATAATGGGAAGGGAGAGCCCTGGGGCCTAGCTTCTTTAAAGGTTTCGATTTCAGTCAAGGGCAGGTACCTCGGTTGTAGGCTCAATCCCTGGCCTTGATTGGGGCACTGTGCAGAAGGCAACCAATGGATGTGTCACTCTAAAAAAAAAAAAAAAAAAAAAAAAGTCAAGGGACACAATATCCTTGTGTGAGGGTTAACAACAACAACAAAGAACCAGGCTTGCTTTTAGCATTGACACACCCCAGAATGCAGAGTGCTGCGTAGCTGGGTAAGGGGGCAGCTGAGCTCCATGGGCAGGCCTGAGTGCCGTTTCCTTCCCAAACACACACTGGTCCCTAACCTCCTCCTTTTAGTATATGTGCTGCCAAAGTGAGCACACTCTCTCTTTTTAATTTGCTGCCCATGTTCATTCTCTTTTTTTTTTCCCTCTTTCTCCCTCCGACCTTCCTCTCTTTTTCCCAAGAGTTATATGCATGTCTTAAAACCTAGCGCTTTGAGTTCTTGGGGGTAAAGGATGCCAATGCCAGGACCATGGACAGCCACCCTGTCACCTGGCAGGTAAACCATTTTGGGAGAAGGGATAGGAATCTTGGAAATATAACGAGTTGGGAGAGAGTTTCCCTGGAGGTTCAGTGCTCCTTGAACTTCTGGTCAAGCATTACCTCCTCTCCCTCAAGAGGGTTGGCCATGTGGCACGCATGCTTTACATGCTTGGCATTCCCCAGTGGGTCTCATCTTCCTCGCCACATCCACCCGTGCAGTATCCTTTCATCCTCACGATGAGAGACACGGATTGCCGTAGGGAGTTGCTATAGAAATCATGCATCTTAATCAGCTACTTCAGTTCATTTGGATGTCAGGCACCAGAGCATTATAAAACTGCTACTTCTGCCCAGCTGGGCGTGGCTCAGTGGTTTGAGTGTCAACCTATGAACCAGGAGGTCATGGTTTGATTCCCGGTCAGGGCACATGCCCAGTTGGGGGCTCAATCCCCAGTGGGGGGCATGCAGGAGGCAGCCAGTCAATAATTCTCTCTCATCATTGATGTTTCTATCTCCCTCTTCCTTTCTCTCTGAAATCTACACATATACGTATGTGTATACACACACACACACACACACACACACACACATATATATATACATATATATATTAGTATCCTATATAATAAAGAGCTAATATGCAAATGGTCATCATGCCCACACGTCGTCATGCCGTAATGGCTCAGACACTCAACACTGGGGAGAGAGAAATGGGGACCAGCCAGGCACAAATGAGCTTGCGAGAGAGGAATGGGGACCAGTCAGGCTACGGTCCAGGAGAGGGACAAGCCACCTGCTCTGCGGTCCTGGGCGCCAGCAGCTGCACCTGCGGCCCGGGAGAGCTGCCCGCCCACTGTCCCCTGTGGCTGCGGCCAGGCCCGGCAAAGCCGGCCCAGGTCCTGGGTTCCTGCGGCTGGCCAGAGGGAGGAAAACCCGGGTCCCAGGTGCCTGCAACCGGCCGGAGGAGAGAATCCTGGGTCCGGGTCCTGGGTGTGGGGTGAGGCAGAGGCGGTTAGGGGTGATCAGGCAGGCAGGCAAGCAGTTAGAAGCCAGTGGTCCTGGATTGTGAGAGGCAGTTGGACATCTCCTGAGGGGTCCTGGATTGGGGAGGGTGCAGGCCAAGCTGAGGGACCCCTCTCCATGTATAAATTTCATGCACTGGGCCTCTAGTATATAATAAAAGCCTAATATGCAAGTTGACTGAAAGGCCGAACGACCGGCGGAATGACCGGCTGTGATGCACACTGACCACCAGGAGGCAGATGCTCAATGCAGGAGCTGCCCCTAGCCCGCAGGCCCCAGGCCAGCCAAGGCGGATGCCAGCAGGCCCCACCCCCACCCCCCCACCCCCCCACCCCCGATTGCCCCGCCGGTCATCCCACAGAGGGAGGCTACCGGTGGCAGTGGGGCTGGGGCTGGCAAGTGGGCAGCACCAGGCCGGCCAAGGCAGGTGCCAGCAGGGCTTTCCCCCACCCGCCCCCTGGTTGCCCCACAGATTGGCCCTGATCGCCAGCCAGGCCTAGGGATCCTCCCCATACACGAATTTCGTGCATCGGGCCTCTAGTGTATATATATTTAAGTATATATATTTTAAAAACTGCTACTTCACTAAGGCTGCTGCCTTGGTATCCAGTGATCCTTGTCATCTTTCAGGTTTGATAGGCTCAGTGGGATTCCTAGGTTTGCCAGGCCCATCTCCTAGTTTTCCTTAGACCTGACAAATGACCTAGTGGGTAGGCAGTTCCTCCTCTTGGGTTTGGAGCTACTGGACAGTGTGGGTTTATGCCTACCATCAGGGCCAGCAGAAGAGCAGAGTTCCTCTGTGTGGATATTAACACTTCGGTGGGTGGTTTATTTCTTGTTTCAAATAAAGTAACAACTCTTTCCTTTTGGGGGGCTGTTAGCTCATCCCAAATTCTTAGCCTGAAAAAGTGTCAGGTTGTACTGGTATTTATGTTTTGCTTTCTAAGGCTGCGTGTTTTCTTATATATGTATACACACATGAGAAGAGGTTTGGTATGGCATCTGAATCTGGGGGGACCTCAAGATTCTCTGCCCTTGCCCCCACTTCCTTGGTGAGGGATTCTGAATGGCTCATTCCTGTCATCCTCCACTCCTGGGAAGAATCCATCAGGGGTAAACAGTTTGGGGTGTGGGCCCTAGATTTGCTGACATGGCTCACTGAGTATGCATCTCTGTTCCCCCAGGAGACTTGGAGCTCCTCTCCGTGCTGACATGATGACCGTGTGCAGGCCGACCAAAGGCACCCACAGCCAGACTGAAAACCTGAGCTTCAAACTGGCTGACAAGTAAGAACTTTTCTCCCCCAAGAGTGAAGAAGTTGGCCCGGAACCGGTTTGGCTCAGTGGATAGAGTGTTGGCCTGCGGACTCAAGGGTCCCGGGTTCGATTCCGGTCAAGGGCATGTACCTTGGTTGCGGGCACATCCCCAGTTGGGGGCGTGCAGGAGGCAGCTGATCAATGTTTCTCTCTCATCGATGTTTCTGGCTCTCTATCCCTCTCCCTTCCCCTCTGTAAAAAATCAATAAAATATATTAAAAAAAAAAAAAAAGAAGTTGGCCCGGACTCTCAGTCTCCTTCCTTTCACTACTGCCTTTCCCTGTTCTCTAACCCCACTTCCTTGAACTAAGGAAGTGTTCTTTTCTGAGTCGTTGTGATGAGCAGGACTCCTGTCAGTCATCTCCATGCGCTGCACTCAGTTAAGAACCCGAAACCAAAGTGGTCAAGGGAAGGTCTGACTAGCACCCAGTGTTTGGAGAGGATGATCCCAGGGCCATTCCAGGCAATGTCCCCAGTCACACATTCCAGTCCAGGGGTTATTTTTTTTCACTGCTGGAATGCACAGGTATTGTAAATATCAGTGAGCCCTAAATCTTGGCAGCTGCATCTGTCGACATAGCGTCTTTACCCATCTTACATCAGCAGGGCCGTTTTCTCCCCAGGTGTTTTCCTCTGATACTCACTCACACGTTCTGCAAAGGAGTTGGCAATCCCTGAGCTTTTCGTAGCTGTAGAACCCCTCCTGGGGCCATAGACTCCTCTCTCCCTTTCTTCCTCCTTCCCTCCCTCCCTCTTCCTTCCCCCCTCTCTCAAATCAATAAATCAAAATTTTTTCAGTGTTGTTTAACAATATATGTGATATTAGTGATTATATATTTGTCACTAAACATGCACTAACCTGAACTGTGTTTTTATGTGTCTGTCCTATTTCTTCATCCCACTTCTAGCTCCATGAGAGCAAGGACTTTAACTTTTGCCTTTTGAATTCTCAGTAAAATATCAACAAAATGATTCTGATTCCAATTCTGACTAAAATCTGAATTCATGCCAATGTCCTCAGTGGTAACAGAACAATTAAAAAATGTGTTTCTTTTCTGTAAGCACTCTGTTATTTATGCTAATTGTTTATTTAAATAAGGAATTCTGCTTTGGTAGCCATCTGTAACATGAAAATGTGTTTGCAATTTCACACGTTTCTAATTTATATTGAGCAACCAAGAATAGCAACACAACTTACGAGCTATTGTTCCATAGGAAGAAGTCTTTACATAAACAACTGTTAGTCTTTGGAATAGAAAGCTAAATAGAAATACAGTGTGTGAAGTTGGTAATAATTCATCCCTCATGTAAACCTAACTGGGGTTTCAGAATTCCTACACAGCTTCATCTATGTTTCACAGAATGTGCACCATGAAGTAGGCCTATGCATGTTTGCTAATCTTGACACATCTAAAGTCACTGTGTTCAGGCATGATCTGTGTTGGTGGAAGCACAGATACTCCCATTCTCATTAGACTAGCTTAAAAATGTTTTTCTGGTTTTCTTTCAACATAATTTTCAACATCTTTATGACACTAATCTCCTAAGATTACATTTGGCGGCATGTATCCCCATATGTACATTCTAGGCCAGCACTTTCTGGAGTGGTGGGAATGATCTACTCCATCCGATTAGAGTAACCATTAGCCACATGTGGTTACTGAGTCCTCAACATGTGGCTGGTGCAGCTGGGGAACTGAATTGAATTTGATTTCAGTTTAAATAGCCACATATGGCTAGTGGCCACTATATTGGACAGTGCAGTTGTAGGCCACCCATGAAATCCGAATCTGCTTGTTGATTCACTCATTTATGCAGCAAAGATTTATTGGCCTTTCTACTCTGCTAGGTGTTGTTCTAGGTGCTAGGGATGTATCAGTAGCCAAAACACACCAAATTCAAAACAAAACAAAACAATCCCTGTCCTCATGGAGAGAGATCATTCTAGTAGGGCTCACATTCTAAAGGAGGTTTAATTCAAATGCAGCCAATCATTGTCTTCACCGATTCAAATCAGGACAACTTACCAAGCCCAGGATTAGCAAAAACTTTGTAACTCATGGCGATGTTCTAATTGTGAATAATCATTACAAAGCCCCATCCATCGAAAACAGAAGCAGAGGAAACTTAGATTATATACTCTCTTCTCCTATTTTCATCAGGGAGAAAAAAGCTCATAATAATGGTAACCACCACGTCTTGTACATTCATGACATGCTAGATATTTTATGTGGGCTAGCTCATTCAGTGTTTACAGTCACCCTGCTAGATATGTATTATTATCACTATTATTCCTATTTCACAGACGAGGAAATTGAGATTTAGAGAAGTTAAGCATCTTGCCCAAGGTCACACAGCTGGTCAGTGGTTGAATTAGGATTTAAACCCAAGTCTACTGGACTCCAAATCCAATAGCTCCATGATATCTTCCCCAAGAAAAATATTATGTGATTTTTTTAGATGGTGGTTTCAGTGTTTGTGATTTGCAGCCAGCATATAATATATCTGAGTTCTAGGAAATCTCTATGACCAGCCAAGAACAATAACGCGGCTACTGAGTCCTCACCCAGTGTTTATCTTTCTTGTTCAGGGTCCAGGTGGAAGGCCCAAAGGCTGGGGAAGATCTCCAAAGGCAGCCCTGTCGGTCCTCCAGTCCTTTCCTAAAGACGGATCAGGACTCACCCCTCCAAAGAAGCCCGTTGGAAAACCTCAATAACCTGAAGCTAAAGTTAAGAGTAGACTGTTTTCAGCAGAACATGTTCAACTCAAATATGATCATCAGTGACCCAGCTTCAGGTCTCAATGCTAAAGAAGCCAGCAAGGCTGGCAGGAGGCAGCTCAGTGGAGTTCAGAACCTCTGCCCTCCTGCCCGAGGCAGGGCCGGGCACAAGTCCCTCAGCATAAAGGACAAGATATCGGAATGGGAAGGGAAAAGGGAGTTGCCCACTCCTGCACCCAGCAGGAAAGCAGATGGGCAAGAGGATTACCTGACATCCTGCGTGACGGACAGGAGATGTGATGATGGTGTGATGACTCAGTTCACAGCAGCTGAGAACGGAACGAGGCCGGAAAGAGAGAGCAAAGAGAACGAGAGGAACAAGGAGGTAGTGGAAGTCGTGGGACAGAATGCGGAGCGGAGGCTAGACATAAGCCAGCCAGCCAGGGAGCTGTCTCCGAGCATGGGCAAAGGCCTAGAGCTGAGGCTTAGCAAACAGCGCTTTCAGAACGATAGCCTCTCTGTGCTGGTGCAGGTCAAGAAACTTGAGCAGGCTCTGAAGGATGGTGTGGCAGGATTGGATCTCCAGTTACCAGGGACTTGTTATTCCCCCCACTGTGTGCCGGACAAGGAGGGGCCGAGCCTCACAGCGAACCGTGGATGTGGGAGTGGCTCAGAATTCAGGTCCCACCACTTGGACCTGGAAGCCAGGCAGCCCACCCCCGAGGTTGCAGAGGAATGGAGAGGCTCCTACGGGAAAGCCTGTGATCAGAGCCTGGAGAGTGTATACAGAGGCTCCTCCTCCAAACACTTCATCAACCCCCTGCCCAAACCCCGGAGAACGTTCATGCATGATGGAGAAGGGGACAAGGATGGGAGCCCGGGCATAAGCTTCAGGAAAGATCGCAGGAACCTGCCTCCTCTGCCCACTCTTCCTCCCCCACCCCTGCCCTCCTCTCCACCACCTCCCTCTGTGAACAGAAGACTGTGGAATGGGAGACCGAAGCCCAGTGCTGACCACAGGTAGGTGCCGGCGACTGTCCGCTTCAGTCGTCTATGCTGCATCACAGCTGATGCTCAGTCTACTTATTTGTTTTCGTAAACTGGTGGGTCTTGTACTTAGTCGAGACTGTTTATAACTTAAGGTAGTTTATTGACTAAACGTGGACACGTGATAACTGATGCATGTGTTTTGTCTTTGTTTTACCCTTCGGATGTGATGAGTACTTGTGATTCAGACAGTAACCAAGCATTCAATGAAAATTTGTTTTATCCCTGGCATCTACTAATTGCTGCTAATGGGTGCTCTATTTTCGACTGCCATCCCTGCTAGTGCTTGATACTTTCAGTCTTTCCTGGCTCTTCCTTTCATGTTTTGTCTTGGTATGGGCTACAGACACACACTGCCTGGGTCTACCCTGGCCCCATCATGGTCATTCTCTATGACCTTGAACAAGTGACTTAACCTCTCTCGAAGCCTCAGGTTCCTCATTTATACATAGATGCACACACTGTGAATATTTTATAATATTAAAATAACACATTAGGTGATAAAGCATGTGAATGCTTGAAAATAAAATCTGTGCTTTGGATTCAGTTTCTTCTCTGCTTTGAAACTTACATTTCTAGTCCATTTCTGTAATGTGCTCATTGGCTGATCCCCACTAACGTGGAAACCGGCTTTAGAGCAGAACTCCTCGGACAGTTGTCCGTACTTACAGTCACCACTTCTTCACCTCATGTTTTTTTCCTTGACCCACTGCAGTTGGGCTTTTGCCACTTATCCTGAGACTGCTCTTGACCAAGGCTCCAAACAGCCTCCATCCTGCTGCATCCAATCACTAGTTATCTGTTCTTGTCATTGACCAACTAACTCTCTTGGCAATTGAGGAACAGCTGAGGTGCTACATCTTGAACCACTGTATTCACTTGGCTTCTGGGTCACCCACTTTCCTGGTAGTCCTACTTCACTGGCTGTTCCTTTTCGTAAGTGTCAGAATATCCCCACCACCACCACCACCAATGCATCCGTACCTCATCCTGGGGTCAGAACAGGAACTTCTCTCCGTCTACATGCACTCCCTAACTGATCTCATCCAGTCTCATGGCTTTAAATGTCAATTACATGCTCATGACTCCCAACTATGTATCTCCAGCCCCAACTCCCTCACCCAGCTTCAGATTAGGTTAGTCATCTCCTGTTTAGGTCTCCGTTTGGTTAGCTAATAGTTTGGACTTAATATGTCCAAACCTAAATTCTCAATCCAGGCCATGGCAAAGCACCTCCTCTCAAAGTAATTCCCATTTTATTAAATGGTACTATCCTTCATTTTGCTTAGGCCAGAAACCTAGGGGCTGTCTCTGAGTCCTCTCTTTTTCACGTACCCCCATCTAATTCATCAGCAAGTCCTTTGGTTCTAGTTTTAAATGTTATCTTGAATTTGATTACACCTCCTCCACTGCTACTACCTTAATCATCTTGGATCCACCACTACCCCCAGTATATTCCTTTCTCAGCAGCTAGGTGAAATTATCTAGAAATATAGATTAGAGCATGTCATTCCCCCACTCAACAAGGTCTGTCAGGTAGGATTCTTTTGGCTGGCAAAACATAATTTCTTTTTTTTTTAATTTAAATTTTTTATTGTTGCAAGTATTACGTATGTCTCCTTTTTCTCCTATAGACTTCTCCCCCGTTGCTCCCACCCCCCTAAAACAATTTCTTATATTCTCTTCTAGGGAAAAAGGTATGTATATTCTAGAATTTTGTATAAATTTACAGTATATAAAAAATTATGTCTTTTAAAAGTGAAAGCATGCTATATATCTCTTCCTTTTTACACTCTTTTTAACTTACAATATCATTGAGATCTTTCCATCTTGCTACCTTCCTTTTTTTTCTTCCACCTTTCTACAACTACCACATTCATTACATCATGTGGATAGATAATTTTTTATTTAGCTGTTCCCCTACTGATGGACACCTGGGTTGTTTCCAGTTTACAAATAATGCTTTGATGAGCAGTATATAGCATTAGAGAAGATTCTAGAGCCAGAGTACTTCTAGCTCTGCTACTTGTTAGCTGTGTGACATTGTACAAGCTACTAAATTTGTCTTGGCTTCATTTTACTTAAAATCATGATAATTAGCCCTAGCCAGTTTGGCTCAGCAGATAGAGCATTGGCCTGCGGACCGAAGGGTCCCCGATTCAGTTCTGGTCAAGGGCACCTACCTTGGTTGCAGGCTCCTCCCCGGCCTGGGACCTGGCTCATGCAGGAGGCAATCAATGTGTTTCTCTCACATCGATGTTTCTCTCTGTCTTTGCCTTTCTCTTACACTCTCCCTATAAATCAATGGAAAAATATCCTCCAGTGAGGATTAACAAAAAATAATAATAATCAATAAATAAATAGCCGAAACCGGTTTGGCTCAGTGGATAGAGCGTCGGCCTGCGGACTGGGGGGTCCCGGGTTCGATTCCGGTCAAGGGCATGTGCCTGGGTTGCGGGCACATCCCCGGTGGGAGATGTGCGGGAGGCAGCTGATCGATGTTTCTCTCATCGATGTTTCTAACTCTCTGTCCCTCTACCTTCCTCTCTGTAAAAAATCAATAAAATATATTTAAAAAAATAAATAAATAAATAAATAAATAAATAAATAAATAAATAAATAAATAAAATGGTGATAATTATAATAACCACTTCATAAGTTGTGAAGAAGATTAGTAAATATGTGTAAATCATAAAACAAAGCCTGGGATATAGTAAAGGCTTAATAAATGTTAGCTATTACTGTTTTCTGGCTCTCTTTTGTTTAATTAATCAGGGTATCTGTTTCTTTTTCAATACCAAATATTTTAATTATTTAATATATTAATATATTTTAATATCTAGTAGAGTTTACAGAAATTTCCTATTGTTGTTGATAATGAGTCAGCTGGTTCTCCTGGACATTCTCCGTATTCTATCATGTCATATGAAAAAAAATGATCATTTGGTCTCCCTTCTAATAATTATAATCCTCTTATTTATTTTCTTATTCTCTTTTTAAAAAAATGTCTTAACTATTCTTGCATGTATTTTTCTAAATGTTCTATATAGCACTATCAAATTTCACTCACACAAAATGTTAGTTTTAATTTTTTTTATTTTAAAAATTAAAAAAAATTTTAAATTATAGTTTGTCAGTTAATTCTCTTGGACTTTCTATGTATATAATCATATTGTCTGCAAAGAATTATTTTACCCTTTTAAAAAATATTAATACCTCCAAATTCTTTCTCTTACCGCATTACCCTGGCTAATACTTTCAGAGCAGAATTAAATAATAAGCAACAGGCAGACTTACCTCACCCCTAACTTTAATGGTAATGGTTTTAGTATTCCACTCTCAAACACTCTTGTTTGAGGTATGCTTTTATGTTATCAAGGTAATGTTCATTTATATTTCTTATTTTACTGAGTTTTAAAAAATTAGGATTAAATGGTAGATTTTTGTCAAATTATACTTCAGCAACTTTATACAATCATATAGTTCTTCTCCCTTGACTATTAATAGTGAATTTATATCTAATACTAACCCATCCTTAGATTTTTGGGATGAACTCTTATTTGGTCTTGGTTTATTATTATTTTTAATGTACTGCTAAATTCTATTTGCTAATATTTTAAGATCTTTGTCTCAGTATTCTATAAATGGGACTGGCCTGTACTTGGTACTTATTGCACTATCTTTATTAGGCTTTGGTATCAGTGAAATCTTAGAAGAATTTAGAGAATTTCTTCTTTATGTTTTGAGAAAGTTTGAATCCATCTCCAACCCTGCATTCTTTCCCAAACAAATGCCAAGCCCAGGGCCCTAAATACTCTGGTGACTTTCTACTCCCGTCCCCATGCTTCCCAACAGCAGCTCTCCCACACCCTTTTCTGGGCTGCTCCTGCAAAGAGGCCCGCTCTCCCGGGCAGGTTGATTCTGGGAAATTGGAGTCTTTCATCTGTGTCATCATTGGGAAGACAGATCAACCTGGTGAACAGTTATTTCCATTATCATTTTTCTTTTAGCTACCATCTGCTATTTTCAGTCTTCCAGCATTTTCTTTCAAACCAGCTAAAGTTACTTAGTTTCAGTCCAACAATGAAATTTTTCTTGGCCAGTTTGAATATGGTTGCATCAGCTGTGTTTTAAGAATTTTGGCTTTGGATTTTTCATTTTGTTTAAAATAGTACAATGGGAGTTATTAGGGCAAGATGTTCACTTTCTGCTCTTAAAAAATAAAGTGTGCTCTTTATTGTGGTCCTATCTCTAAAAGAAAAAAGAAATAGGAAGAAAAGGAAAAAAAAAGCTCAACTCTGCATTTGGCAGACTTACTGCCCTGAGGCAGGAAAGCCAAGCCAAGGTTGAAGAAAGAAATGATTAAGGATTTTGAGGTTATGAAGGTTTAGAATTACATGGCCAGGCTGTGTGCATTAGAGAATGTATTCAGCTTATTTTCATAGACCAATTAGTCCACCTCAGCAAGAGCCAAACCAATGAATTCAGATACTCAGTTTAAGAAAATGGTGGTTTTTTTCTTTCTCTCTTTTTATTTTTCCCTTCCCTTTTTTCTCTTTCCTCTTTTATCTCTTCTTCTTCCTCGTCTCCTTCCTTTCTTTCTTCCCTTTCTTCTCTCTTCATTTCTCTAAAGCCCCAGGAAATTAAATGCAAGGCCTTATGTCTTCAGTCCTAAAATGGAAAATGAGAAACCCTCAAATATCAGGAAATTCCAAAGATAAGGTTCCTGCAGCAGCATTAACTTGGTTATGTATGTTTTATGGCATACATTTAATAACTTTGACAGGAATGCCTTAAGGCTGACATTAAACAAGAAAAGTTATTATTTTTTAAGTATAAGGAGCATCCTGAATTCACATGTATCTATTTACCCCAAAGGTTTTAACTTGAATTCAGATTTTTTTGTTTTAGTTTAATTTGATCATATGACAGATTTTTTTAGATCATTATCCAACCAAATAACTAACTACATTGACCAAAATTTCAACTTGTCGACTGATTGTTTTGGCATTATATAGATTCAGCCTTTCCTTGGGACCTTAGCATGAGACTTTCAGAATTTTTTGAGGACATGAAACCTCAGTCATTTTATGGCTGTTATTGATTCCTTAATTTTTATCTTCTTTAGGACTGATAGGGATCTCCATAGTGCTCTGGCTGGGCAGCAACCCTCAGCTACCCTCAGTTTAGTGGTTAAAGTTCACTTACCAGCAACGCTGAGGTCTGTCCCTGTCGTTATGAGTCTGCCTTAGTCAACATGACATCCATGAGGTAACTCTCACTGCTGTGTCTAAAAACTGAATGTTTAAAAGCTTCAAAGAGGCCCAGCTGGTGTGGCTAAGTGGTTGAACATTGACCTATAAACCAGGAGGTCAGGAGGTCACGGTTTAATTCCTTGGTCAGGGCACATGCCTGGGTTGCAGGCTCAATCCCCATTGTGGGGCGTGCAGGAGGCAGGCGATCAATGATTCTCTCTCATTGATGTTTCTCTGTCTTCCTCTCCCTTCTTTTCTGAAATCAATACAAATATATTTAAAATAATTAAAAAGCAGCTTCAAAGGGACAAATTGTTTGATTAATTTGAGATTTAGACAAAAATTAATCAAAAAGTATCTGAGAAGCTTGATTTTGTAAATTTGTTTATTTCTATATTAGCACATTGGAAAACAGTGATGAGAGTAGAGAGGGTGGTGGTTAATCTATCTTAGAAGGGTGGTTGTCATGTCTTAGTTCTCATCAGAAGGTGGAAATGGTTGGATTTTAGACATGATGGTGGATAGAGATAGTTTTTTTTCAGACACTTCTATTTTGGATTCAGCATAGAGAAAAGCAGAAACCAAATGTGGATAGTCATAATCCTTGATGGGGAAATACCTGATAACAGAGTAAGCCAAGAGCTGACATAAGCAATCTCCCACTTAGCTCCCTACTCTGGACAGCCGTTGGTACGCACGCCCTTCCCCAGAGGTGTGGTGGGCTGTGGGGAAAGATGCCTGGGCAGCAAGAAGGGGGTCTATGGCAGCTGGAGGCAGATGAGGGAATCAGAGCATGGCATCCCTGGTTCTAGCTGATTATATTATGGGTTTTAAGTGGTGGCTGGGTCCCAGGCTATCTAAGCTTATTTAGCCCATGACTGAAAATAATTCTGGAGGAAATGTGTTCAAAACAATCAACTAACAATTAGCTCTAGGAATACAGTTGCTTTATCTGTGTTTGCCAAAATAGGGATAGATTATAAGCAGTAAATGTAACTGTTAAAACCAGCTTTTAAAATACTCATTCAGTTATTCAACCAGCAAATATTTAAGGTGAACCAGTATGGTGTTAGACACAGGAATATAGCAAAGAACAAGGTAGATTGAGACTCTGCCCACATGGACCTTACAGACTAGTAATAGTTGGAAGTGCACAACTAGTTACGTAACCACAGTGCTATGGGAATGTGTGTGTGTGTTGCGGGGGGAGTGGGGGGTTGTGGTGGTATTTAGCCTATCATGAAATGGCCAGATCGGAAGGGAGATAGCACTCAGACTGAAGCCTGAGGTTCCCAGGGAGGGTGACAGTAGGAGATGGGAGTTCAGTTTGAGTGAACAAATAGGTGAAGGTCCTGGGGCAAGAAAGACTTCATTCAGGCCTCTGGAGGACCTGAACTGCACAGTGTGGCCAGAGGGTCAGGAGGGGTGTGGCCCTAGAGTCCTCTGGAGCCAACCTCCCGAAGAGCCCTGTAGGCCAGGCAGGAATTTGGGCCTATTGCCTAAGACGAATAGGAAGCATTTGAAAAGTTTAGGAAGGGGAGAGACACAATCTAATTTGCATTTTTAGGATCTTGCCCCACAGCAGCATGGAGACAGGAAAGGGCACCGGTGACAGGGTGGCCAGTTGAGAGGGTGGGAGGAAGAGCCAGGTGGTATTGGAGTTACCCTGTGGTGTAGTTGCAGTGGGGACTGAGAAGTGGGTGGACTCCAGGAGTACTTTGCAGGTAGAACTCTTGTGCATAGGTTAGAAGTGGGCAGTAGGAGAGAGGGTGACAGCCTTTGCTGAAATGACCTGTGCTGGAGGAGGCTCTGGTCCTCGTGGTCAGCGGGAAATAAGAGTATGAGTTCAGTTCTGGATCTGTTAATTTTCAGATCTCTGTGCGTCATCCAAATGGAGGTGTTGGATGAACTCTTATATTAGTACTAGAGGCCCGATGCATGAAATTCATGCAAGCATAGGCCTTCCTGCCCTAATAGGTTTGGCTCAGTGGATAGAGCGTCGGCCTGTGGACTGAAAGGTCCCAGGTTCGATTCCAATCAAAGGCATGTACCTTGGTTGTGGGCACATCCCCAGTAGGGGGTGTGCAGGAGGCAGCTTATCGATGTTTCTCTCTCATTGATGTTTCTGGCTCTCTATCCCTCTCCCTTCCTCTCTGTAAAAAATCAATTAAAAAAATATAATATATATATATAATATATATATGTATATATTATATATATATATATTTTATAGCAAAAAGTAGAAATTTATTGAGAAACAAGCACAGACTCCCACATGAGGAGGGGGAAAGAGTCCCCAATAAAATATGTTTTTTAAAAAAGAGTAGGCCTTCCTTCCCCCGGCTGCCGGCACCAGCTTCCCTCTGGCACCTGGAACCCGGGCTTTCCTCTGGCCGCCAGCAGGCACCCGGGACACAGGCTTCACTTGCAACCCCGGCTTCATCCGGAAGGTCGTCTGGAAGGTCCACCGGAAGGACATCAGATCTAATTAGCATATTATGCTTTTATTATTATAGATTTCATTTACAAAAATATGAGAAAGTCACAAATAACATTTAAAATACTACTTGAAATCACAGTATTTGGCACTGGTTGTTGAAATTTGGATAATACATAAATTATAACCTACTTTAGCAAACTTCAGTAGGCCAATAAGATCATTTCAGCATTTCTAAAACTAAGGAGTATACAAATCATGTGATAATTTGAGGGCCCAGGAAGCAAACTCAGGCTGAGAGAAGGTTGCACCCCTTCAACAGGCTGTGGGCTCCACAAAGGCAGGGACTTCTTGCCTTTATATCACCAGCTATGAGCTCATCCCAACCCTCGTAAGGTGCTTATTAAACATGTGGTCTGGATGTGGAACGAATGTGGAAATATTTAAACAAGAGTGAAGCCAATTTAGATATGGCTATCATTAGCCTTTCGAAAATTCCTTTCTCTCAACATATAAATAAAGGCATTAAAATCTTTTTTCAAATTAAAAAATATTTTTATAGGAAAGACTTAGCTAAATGGTGGGATGGCTTGTTTAATCATATTTTTCCTCTTCTGGGGCCCAATCATGCACCTGAGCTTCAGAGCCAGAGGACCCCCTGTCCTTGGAGGCATCTATGCAAATTACAGAAACAGTGCTTAGGAGGAGCTGTGTGAAGTCATTGCTAGCAGATGTTGTTACCAACACACGAGGATGATAACTCAGACTTTGTAACTGGAACTCTTCCCCACAGGCCCTAGAAACTGGGCATGTAAAGATTTTTGTTTCTTCTTGAGTTTTTTATGCCCTGTGGCTTCATGTTGATTCAAATTTGTCTTTCAGGCTTCCTGCATAGAACTTAGTTACCTGAAAACCAACATTTTAATACAGAAATAGAGAAATCTTGTGATGAATTCTTTCGCAAATTAAATGAGAGTTTTGCAGTGTGAATAAGCATCTTCCAATCAGTTTTTTTAGGAAGTTTATAATTTTTAGAAATTGCTCTTTTCTAATGCTATTTAGACTGGTGGTACCTTTTTTTAGCATTTTTGTTGGCTTTTAAAAAATGTATATTTTATTCATTATTTTACAGAGAGGAAGAAAGAGGGATAGAGAGTTAGAAACATCGATGAGAGAGAAACATCGATAAGCTGCCTCCTGCACACCCCCTACTGGGGATGTGCCTGCAGCCAAGGTACATGCCCTTGATTGGAATCAAACCTGGGAGCTTTCAGTCCGCAGGCTGACGCTCTATCCATTGAGCCAAACCGGCCAGAGCTGGTGGTACCTTTTATGTGTTGGAAATTACAGGCAAAGTATAGCTAACCTCTTATATTAGCATACTGTTCTTGGAACTATGGAAGCATCATTAAAAAATTCATACTATGGCTTGAAATCCCAGGGTGTCTGACAGCAGTCATTTGGATACAGGCTGATCCCATCCCAACAAACCCCAACAGATAATCCAGGTTGTGTTACGTATACTCTAAGTAAGCGAGCCATCTGCTGGGACTTGGAGAGCCTAGAGCATGCAAACATCTGTTTTGTTAGGGCATGTATTGTTAATAAAACATTTTAATTATTCAGATATTATTTCATAGGTACTTTATAATTTTTCATTTTAAAATTTGATCTATACAACCATTGCTTCATAGGTAACTCAAATGAGGTTTTAAAAAAGTAAAAACAGTTATAGAGCTCTCTCAACAGCACAGCTGCAGTCCCTTCTGAAATCAGATCAAAGACCAAGCTTATTCAGGGTTATGCTCAACTTCCAGACAGTCAGGGCTTTCCCTTAAGGGCTGTCACTCTGTCCCTCAGCTGTCAGGAGTGGGGCTTCCTGACATTAGGGTAGAAGCTGCCCAGCTCCCAGGGAAGCGATCCCTGACTGTCCCCTCTTGTTTCTATGAGAGTTCTAGCTTCTTTTCATAGTATAATTTAGTTACATTATGAGGGAAATAGAGAGCTTGCTGGGTAATTCATAATAATGTGTTATGCGATTTCGTATGGGAAATTAGTTCAAGTTCATAACTTCATACTCTGGAAACTGAACCTGTTTTCATCTGTGGACTGCAACTGCAGCTTTTCTCATGCATTGCCTTGTATTTACACGCTCTGCTCAGTACCCATGTTGTTCAGAGCATGAGCCTCCTACCAGACTCCCCGGTGCACCACTTTCTCCCTGTGTGACACTGAGAAATTTATCTTACCCCTCTATGCCCTGGTGTTCTCATATATGAAATGTGTACAATAATAGTAATTCTTTACACGGTTGTGGCGAAGTCTGAATGTGCTAATCCAAGTAAAGTGCTTAGTTGGTACTTGATAGGTGTTGTTGAATGGATGAGTCTGTGGTCTCATTGAACAGTTTGCCTCTTTTCTAGCAGATTTAGGTAGTGGGCATACTGAGGACTCTGGCTAATATAATCTGATGAGTTCACCCTACTCTGGCCACAGACCACCACCACTCCATCTCTAATCAGATCCCTGTGAATGCCAGTCTGGGCTTCTGGCATCCCAGTCTAGGGATTGTTCAGGGTGGGTGCACAGCACTGCCCATTCCCATCCAAGAGAAAACAGTACAGCCCTGCTTCCCCCTTCACCACCACCACCACCACCAGACCCCATCTACTAGAGCCCTGGAGCTCAGTCCTCCTCTCCAGGCTAGACATCTCAAGGGGAGGGAGATGGGGCTCATGAACTTCTGTTAACAAGTCAGGACCCCAGTGCGTGGATAGCAATTTTAGCTTCCTGGCCTCATTTAAGACCATAGACACCCAGCATGGACGTTTATGGCTTGGCCCTTCTTGGTTATCCTGCCCTAAGTGACAAGTTCAAGTTCATGAAGGAGTGGGGATGAGGTGCAGATAAGGGGTGATGAATTTAGATGCGGGGATATGAAAGTTTAGAGCCTAAAGAGGAAAAGCCTTGGGAAGCACCCATTGCCCAGAAAGAGGAAGAGAGGCCCAGGAAGGGTTGTGTGAGAGGGGAAGTAGCCTGGGGCAGCATTGCATCAGCCTTCTCAAACCACCCTGACCCTGTGCTTGTGTTTGCAATCCTTTGCCAAACAATACTGTTGTAAAATATAATAAAATACCAGAGAAATGAAATGGAAAAAAAAAAGATAATACTATGTACAAGATTCACTTTTTAAAAAATGCATTCTGTCAAATTGCTTAAAAAGTTTCTAAATGCTTACTTTCAATTTCTCTACCTATCTCATCAAGGACCGGTCACAACAGTTGACACACCAGCCCCTGGCCGTGGATGGCACATTAACTACTGCTGCTTACACTGTAGAATCTGAGAGATGTCTTGTAAAGAAAAGTGGTGTCATGTAAAAAAAAAGACCAAGAGCCCTGGCCCATGTGGCTCAGTTGGTTGGGCGTCATCCTGTGCACTGAAAGTTTGCCTGTTCAGTTCCCTGTCAGGGCACATAGCTGGGTTGCAGGCTCCATCCCTGGTGGGGAGGGTGCAAGAGGCAGCCAATCAATGGATGTTTCACTCTCACATCGGTCTCTCTCTCTCTCTCTCTCTCTCTCTCTCTCTCTCTGTCTCTCCCTTCCTCTCTCTCTAAAAATCAATGAAAAGTTTTCTTTTTAAAGGACCAAGAAACTTGTTAGATTTTACCAGAAAATCACTAGTGACTTTTAGGGGACAGTTTCAGAAAAGGGATACATAGAGATGCCAGGTTGAGACGGTAAAGGAAAGAAAAACCGGTGAACTATGGTAAGCTAACACGTAGACAGAAGTCTGCTCCTCCTCCTTCCCTCTCCCCAGTTAGAAATGTTGGCAAGGAAGGTGAGAAATAGCAGAACTACCAGGGTCATTGCCTCAAGTGAAAGATTTTTCAAGATAGAGGAAACTTGAGCATGTTTTTAAAAAGAGAGGAAGAAAGGAGTAAAGAGGAAAGATTGAAAATGCAAGAAATCCTCAAAGTTTGGGAAGCAGGCAAATGGCCTCTGCCTGGTTCTGCCATCTCATTGCCCGACACTCTCCACTCTTGTTCCCTGCAGGCCTGCCTTGCTGAATGGCTGTCTTTCCACAAATGCACACATTCTCTGTAGCCGCTGGACCTTCACACATGCCCTTCCCTCTTCTTGGATCCCTTTTCCCCAACTAAGCTCTTCTTATCCTCTATGTTTCAGCTTTAAGGAGTGACTTTCTCATCGAGGCCTTCCCCGACGCATCCCCAGCCTAAATTGATAGTCTCATTTGTAGCAACCTGTTCTTTTCCATCATTGAACTTAGCACATTTTATATTTTGTGTGTGCATGAGCTGGCTGAATGTCTGTCTTCCTCCCTAGAATGTAAGCTCTTTGAGGCAGGGACTTTGTCCCTCCGTATATATTTTTTAATATATTTGTATTGATTTCAGAGAAGAAGGGAGAGGGAGAGAGACAGAAACATCAGTGATGAAAGAGAATCATTAATTGGCTGCCTCCTGTGAACCCCCCTACTGGGGATTGTGCCTGCAACCCAGGCATGTGCCCTTCACCAGAATCGAACCCGGGACCCTTGAGTCCACAGGTTGATGCTCTATCCACTGAGCCAAACCAGCTAGGGCAGTCCCTCCTTGTTTATCAAACCCTAAGTGCATTGCCTTCCACACTATAAACGTTCAATATAAAACGTTCACTGCATAAATAGTGAATATCACCACAACAGCAATAGTAATAGCTACCATTTGTTGAGTGCTCATTAGGTGCTAAGGACTTTGCAACCATTCTCCTTCCTATGCTTTGGACAATCCTATGAGGTAGTGACTATTTTACAAATCAGGACACTGAGTTTCAGCCTTAAGTGGTTTGTCCAAGGTTAAAAGGCTTATGAATGAAAGATCCCAGCTCTGCATCCAGTGGGGCACCTTCCCCAAAGGGCCGGAGAGAGATGGGAGGTGTGGGTGAAGAAACAAAAGCACTATATCTAAGTAGTCAGCTACAGCTTACCATGCAGCGTGTTTAGAAGACTGTGCTAGACCCATGTGAACAAAATAAGAGAGATGAGCTGTGCTTTCAGAGCCAGGAGTGTTGTGACCCTCTGGACCCCATCCAGGGAGGAGTGAAGGGCCAGGACAAAGGTCAGCTGGAGGGACCTACGTCCCATTCTAGGAAGGCCCGAGTGTGTTCAGCAGAAATTCCTGACAAATCTGCTTGGAAGTAGAAGGGGAGCCTCCAGAGCCTGAGTGGGCAGGGTGTTCTGCTCCAACCAGAGGCAGGGTAAGATGTGGCTTACTGTGGATAAGGATAGGGAGGGAGAGAAGAAGAGGAGGGAGGTGGAGTGAACCTATGAGGTGGCTGATGTTTTGTCTGTGTCCCAATATGACCCACCTCATGACCTCCCAATTGTTCAATAAAGTTAGAAAAATCATAGAAACTCAAGGTGAGTGGTTGTGTGTGTGTGTGTGTGTGTGTGTGTGTGTGTGTGTGTGAATAAGATTCTGATGAACACCATCAGAACAAGGACCGCCATGTGGATGTAGGGTGGGGGTAGGGGTAGTAGAAAGCCATAGAGTGAGCCAGGCCGCAGAGACCCAGTCAGGCTTCCACAGATCTCTGAGGGGCAGGGTGGAGTGTCCATGGCCTCGGGAGTTTCATTCTGATACTACCCACCAGGGTGAGGCGGGGAGTTGCCCGGGCCCCTGGTCCACTCTGAACTGGCCATCACTGCTCCTTTCTAATTATTAATACGTGTGCTCTGTAAACATTGTGGACCATTTAAAAAGTCCAGAGAAAAGTAACAGTGAAGAGAAGCCAGGAGCCGTCCCTCAGTCCTGAGATAGCAGCTGTGTATTTTACTTTCTTCTTTTTATTTTCTTTGTGTGTTTGCTTACAAAGTTGGGACTGTATTTATGATATATACTTTGCTATCTTTACCTGGCATAATAGTATAAACATTCTTTCAAGTCATAGTCACATCAGCCCTAGATGGTTTGGCTCAGTGGATATGCGTCAGCCCTCAGACTGAAGGTCCTGGGTTCTGGTCAAGGGCACATACCTCAGTTGTGAGCTCCATCCACCAGGGCCCGGGGCATGTGTGGGAGGCAACCAATCAATGTGTTTCTCTCGCGTAGATGTTTTTCTCTCTCTGACTCTCCCCCTCCCTTCAATTCTCTTAAAAAAAAAAAAATCAATGGAAAAATATCCTCAGGTGAGGATTAACAAAAAACCACCTCATATTTGAAGATTTTCACACCCGTTTTACAAACACCAGAGTTGATTTCAGTAATAGAAATTTGTGCAAGAAAAACATTTTTTTTCGGTATATATTCTCTGAACCAGCCTAATTTAATTCAAGATCTTGGGGTTCCTTTTTTTCCCCTCCCATCTGCTACAACCTAGAAAGTCCTATGAGTTTGAAGATTTACTGCAGTCTTCCTCTGAGAACAGCAGGGTCGACTGGTATGCACAGACTAAGCTGGGGCTCACATGCACTTTATCAGAGGAGAACGTCTATGAAGACATTCTAGGTAAGAGGCCAAAATGTCTGTATATGGGTATGAGTGTGTCTCTGCGAAAGGGAGAAATGGGGCTGGGTGCTTGAATCAATCTCTCTCTCTCTCTCTCTCTCTCGTACTCAAATGAATGAGAGAACAGGTCGGTGGGTGGGAGAGTGGCCACAATGGAATATGTGAGAGAACATGGGGTTGGGGGGAGAAGAAGGGCTCTGTTGACCAGCCAAGGAGGCAGTGTGGTGCAGCGTGGTTTGCACTGGAGACTTGGAGCTTCAGTATCCATGATCCAATCTTGGCTCTGCTATTTATTAGCTGTATGACATTGAGCTGGTGACTTAACATCTCTGAGCTTCAGTTCTCTCACCTGTATCCTAAGGATGATGATAGCTACCTTCCAGGGTTGTTTGAGAACTGGAGAAAGTGGTATGCAAAATACCTGGCTTATAACACATGCTCAGTAATGTAGGGATTACTGAATGAAAGAAAACTAAAGACCACCGTACTCTCTCCGAAACCGTAGGAGTATGGCAGTAATGGGGCATCAAAAATTCAGGCTAAATTGAATGTATACTATTATAAAGAAACTTTAGCCTCTCTCTGAATAATTCTCTCAGATTCCAAAATCAGGTTCAGATTCACAAGAGTTTGTATGTATTTAAGTTTGGTGAGTTAGCCCAGCCATAAGAAAATATGAAGTACTGTCATTTGCAACAATATGGATGGATCTTGAGAATATAATGCTAAGCAAAATAAGTCAGACAGAAAAAGTCAAGAACTATATGACTTCACTCATGTGGGGTTTAAAAATGAAAGCAACAAATGAACTAACATGACAAACA
This sequence comes from Myotis myotis, assembly GCF_014108235.1. Classification (NCBI taxonomy): domain Eukaryota; kingdom Metazoa; phylum Chordata; class Mammalia; order Chiroptera; family Vespertilionidae; genus Myotis; species Myotis myotis. Next base: position 53,552,950 of record NW_023416315.1, read on the forward strand.
AAAATTCATAGACACAGACAACAGTATGGTGGTTCCCAGAGGGAAGGCAGGTGGGGATATAGTAAAGGGAAAAGGGGGTCAAATATATGGTGACAAAAGATGATTTGACTTTGGGTGGTGGGCACACAATGCAATATACAGATGATGTGTCATAGAATTATACACTTGAAACCTATATAATCTTATTAACCAAGGTCACCCCAGTTAATTTAATTTTAAAATTTTAAATAAATACATTCAGTGAGTTAAATTCTCTTCAGGGAAGATCACAGTTTCAGTGAGGTGTGAGCTCAGACCAGCACCTGCATTTTGGGGATAGGAGTGGGGGTGGGGGAAGAAACCCACATGTGACCGCATACAAGGGGCAGAGAAGGCATGTACACACATACATGCATGTAATGGACTCCAGAATTGCTGTGTCCAAGCTGCTGGAGATGGGTTCCTGCCATTAGGCTTCCCAGATCCAAAGCAGGAATGAGATCTGGATTTTCCTCAGCAGTGAGTATACCTGACAGGGAAGCTCTCCTTACAAGGAACAGAAACCCACGGGAACAACAAAGAGAGTTGGTTGGCTCATGTGACCAGAACTGGCTTCTTCCTCATTTCTTATGTCTCAGGTTAGCTCCATTCTCAGCAGGTTTCCCAAGTTCCCGTGATGGCTGCCATTGGCTCCCCGGAGGGGGAGTCTGTATCCTGAAAGTCCCAGCAAAATCCCAAAGCTGGCCCCAGCTAGACCAGTGTAGGTCCCTTGTTCACCGTCAGAGCCCATGAATGCCATGCAGGGATTGGCTTAGACTTGGGGTATGGGCCCTTCCTGGCACAGGTCACTGAGACAGGGACTCTGGAGACGCCGATTGGCTAAAGCCCTAAAATGGGAGTGGAGTTAATCTCACACATCTAAGAACGGGAGATGGGGAGTTACCAAGAGAAGAACAAATCAGGGTCTGTTACCAAGAGAAGAACAAATAGATAGCAAGACATCAGACATCTCCACATGGAGAGGCCTGGATGCTAGGTAGATCCGGTAAGGAAAACTTCCGCAACGTTCCCAGTTCCTGACCCATTGCCTTTGACCACAGACCTGCCAACGAAAGAAAACCCTTATGAGGACATTGACTTACATGGTCGCTGCCTGGGAAAGAAATGTGTCCTGAATTTTCCTGGTTCTTCTGCCTCTTCAATCTCTGACACATCCACCAAGGTATGAGCCCTCAAGGGAGTGTTGGGGGGAAAGGGGTCCCCAGCACCATGTCTTGAGCAGCCTGTAGCTCTGGGTTCCACTGGAATGCCAGGCCACCCTCAGCTCCAGGCTCCGAGATGTACATTAACTGCCTTCCTGCTCTTTCTGCCTCTAATTCTGTAGCCTTCTGTTCAACAAAGTTTCCTAAAGTATCATTTTAGCTTCTTCTAGTTTCAAAAACCTCCCCAACTAGGCAAATAAGATAGTGGATAGTGATAGAGCCGGTAAGAACAATGTCATAAAACAAACTCTAAACTATAGAAAGACACCATTTGTGGGGGTTTTAAATGAAAGAATATATATCCTATATAATAAAAGACTAATATGCAAATTGACCAAATGGCAGAACAACCGGTTGCTATGATGTGCACTGACCACCGTGGGGCAGACACTCAATGCAGGGGGAGCACCACTCAGCCAGAAGCTGGGCTCATGGCTGGTGAGTCCAGAGGTGGTGGCGGGAGCCTCTCCTGCCTTCATGGCAGTGCTAAGGATGTCTGAGGGCTCCCGGGCTGTGATAGAGCACAGGCCAGGCTGAGGGACCACCCCTCCCCTCCCCAAAGTGCACAAATTTCATGCACTGGGCCTCTAGTACACGTATATATATCATCTCATATATGTTTTTTCATGTAGAAGACCTCTGTAAGGATACTTAAGAATGAGTAAATGGGTACCTCTGTGGAGATGTATGAGTGTCTGAGTACCTGGTAGTCAGGGTAGAAGACTGACATTTTTTACAAAATATCCTTTTGAACCTTTGGAATTATGTATATATAGATAATATAACTATATTGACATACATGATTATTTCAACATATTGCCTATAGGACTGAATTCATACTCCTTACCATGGCATTAAATTTCCTTCATAGAAAATAATAATAAATAAATTTCCTTCATAATTGATCCCTGGATATCGTTACTACCTAATTTCACAATGCTCCTACATACAAAAGCTCCCCTCCCAGGAGAGCCTACTGACTACCCCCTGATATAATTGGCCCAGGATTAGCAAACTTTTTCTCTAAGGGGCTAGAAAGTAAATATACAATCTCTGTTGTGACTACTCCCTAAAGCCAAGAAAGAAAGGCTTAGCTCTTTTCTTCCCCTTCCTGCTGGACTAAAAACACCTGGGTCCTCTGTCCCCAAAATAGCTCAGCAAGTAGGCATCGTGTCAATGGGAACTTGGAAGTTCAGAGGCAGCTCTCCTGCAGAAAGTAATCCAGTTCCTAATGCACGAATCCGATAGCCACCGATCCCTGTAGGCTGTTTGGGGCCATTGCAAGTCATCGGCAGGACTCTGTCCACGCTCCCTTCTCTGCTGTCCTACACTGGGCGTCTGGTTTGTGCCCCCATTCTGGGGACAGCTGCAGACTTCTCCACTCCCTCCATTTAGCTCCTCAAATATTCATGCGACATCTGGGCGACATGTGGACCCTTAGAACTTGCTGAAGCAGTCCCTCCCTCTGTGACGACCTCCTCTACCAGTCACTGAAAGGTCCTGAATGTTATTTCATCATTTTAATGTAATGTCATTACGCTACACTAGGATTTTCACCTATTTAGACTGTCCCAGTAGAAAAGGAAGGGTCATGTGGACAAACGCCCTAGAAAGGAGCAGACGTGCAGCCAGAGGCAACGCTAATGCCTGCACACACAGTGCTAGGTCCTGAGAAGGGCCATGCTCTTTTCCTGCTCTGTGAGACCCACCATCCCACACCTCCAACAGCACAGTGAACAAGGCAGAACTGATGTTTATAATGAGGGAAACATAGGCTCCTATGAGAAATTATTATTATTTTTTTTTAAATATATTTTATTGATTTTTTACAGAGAGGAAGGGAGAGAGATAGAGAGTCAGAAACATCGATGAGAGAGAAACATCGATCAGCCGCCTCCTGCACATCCCCAGTGGGGGATGTGCCCGCAACCCAGGTACATGCCCTTGACCGGAATCGAACCTGGGACCTTTCAGTCCGCAGGCCGACACTCTATCCACTGAGCCAAACCGGTTTTGGCGAGAAATTATTTTTTATGTATTGATACCTAAGGGGAAAATGTATCACTAACTAGCATTCTCTGGTTGCCTGCATAGGCCCCCACACACCAACACTCAGTCGTAGCTACCAAGAGGCAGCATCTGGTCAAAGGCAGCATCTGATCAAAGGTGTTAGAGCCTGACTTGACTGCCTCCATTCAGAATTGCCTAGGCCTCTTGTTAGCTGTGAGACTTTGGGCAAATGATCTCATCTTCATGTGTTAGTTTTTCATTGGTAAAATAGGAATAATAATAGCATACTCCTCTTCGGGGATTTATGAAGATTAATCAAATTAATCATTGTAAGCCATTTAGACTTGTGCCTGTAACATAAGTACTATTTATATTTGCTAAATGCATAGAATAATGCCTTTAATATATATTCTTTTAAAAATAAGCTTATATTCAGGGGGGTGAAAAGAAAAAACTTGCTGACCCTTGCAAAGTCCAAGCTTTATACCCTCACTTTCCAAGGCCTTCCACAGACAATTGAATGTCTTCACTATTGTGCTGGTCTGTTTGCTCTTCCTCACCTCTGTGTCTATTCTCAGATTGTACTGCACACTTGATAATGCTTGGACAGCCCATCAAGTCCTCTTTTATCAGCTAAGCAGCTACTGAAATTCCACTCCCTCATGAAAGCTCCCTGGACATCTGGGGCTTTGGGGGAGTGTGTGGGGCACTCCAAGGCCCCTCCCTCCAGCAATGCGACCACACACAGCCTCCACCAGGTCTTTCACACCCTTTAGAAAATTGTGTGATGAGTTTTGATGTCTCTCTCTTTGTTTTCCTCTCAGACCTTTTCATAGGTCAGATGTTTTCTGAACAAACACTACACAATCTAAATCTCTAATGAAAACAGATACCTGCTTTTTACCAACAATTTGATACAAGATTCCAATGCAGTGAAAGAATTGGGGCCATTTCCTTGGATCTCATTGCTGATGCAGTTTGGTCTTTTAAGAAGGCTCACTATTGCACTGGCCAATGTAGCTCAGTTGATTTGAGCATCATCCTGTACACTGAAATGTCACAGGTTCGATACCCAGGCAGGGCACATACCCAGGTTGCGTGTTCAATCCTCATTTAGGGTGCATACATCAGGCAACCAATTAATGTTTCTCTCTCACATTGATGTTTCTGTCTCTCCCTCTTCCTTCTTCTCTCTAAAACCAATGAAAACATATCCTCAAGTGAGGATTTTTTTAAAAAAAGGCTCATTATTATTTCTTGTTCTTGTGCTGCATCATTATTAAGATGCCCATAGTGAGCACACCCGGTGGCCTCTTGCTGTACTCAGAACTTGCAGTGATCAGCAATTGATGCTCCCTGTAGGCCCATGATAAAACATTGCAGCAGGCCACTTAGGAAGGCTAAGAGCCTTTATTCCTGGCGGCCTTTAAAAAGAAAAGATCCTGAAGTTATTGTTACACACTATTTGAAACGAAACAAGAGTGGAGAAATGAATGAAATAAAATAAGCCTATTCTGTGTAGTTCAAGATATGATAAATGTGGGCTTATAAAATATTAAGAGAAAGGCTCATTCATTAATGAAATAGGGATAAGAGATGGGGAAGAATCAATTTAAACTAACATACAATAAAATTCATTATTGACAGATTACTGAATAAATTATGTTCAAAATAAATTAAGAACATATAGAAAAAAATGGAATTATTTATTAAATGTATAAAAAGATCATAGATTTTCTAGGTCAAGCATGTCAAACTCAAGGCCCGCGGGCAGCATGTGGCCCAGCCAATGTAACAGTATGTAAGAAATGTTTTAATAAAAATTTCATAACTTAATTTTTACAATATTCTATTATATATAATTATTAATAACGACTACAACGTTCGCTAATGACTGATTACTATAATCGTGTTGCATTCATTTCCCTTACGTGCCTCATGCACATGCGCACCATTTCTCTCCACTAATACTAGCAGTGAATTTTAGCAGCCGATTGCCACATCATTAGTCTTGTACTGACTTGTTTGGTGTGTGTAACAGGAAATATTTCGCTTTCGGAGAACGAGAAAAATAGGTTTGTTTGTTTGTTTTGTGTTTTTTAAAATATATTTTTATTGATTTCAGAGAGGAAGGGAGAGGGAGAGATAGAAGCGTCAATGAGGAGAGGGAATCATTGATTGGCTACCTCCTGTACACCCCCTACTGGGGATCAAGCCAGCAACCCGGGCATGTGCCCTTGGCCAGAATTGATCCCGGGACCCTTCAACCGCAGGTTGATGTTCTGTCCACTGAGCCAAACCAGCTAGGGCAAGAGAAATAGGTTTATTTGTGTTATGCTTATTTGTGCAGTTATTCAGTGTCTGGTAAGTTAATGTTCAAGAAAAAATATTAATTTTTATTAAAATGTTCTATTATTTTATGTTAATAATTACTCATTATTTCAGCATGTCTCTATCGAAATAAACCTGTTTCTATGAAAATTGAAGCTTTTGTTTTTTTTGCGGCCCACATAAACTTAAACCTTGTTTACTTGGCCTGTGTTAGCCTTTGAGTTTGACATGCTTGTTCTAGGTAAAGATTAAATCTCTCACAAAGGAAAGGATAAACAGATTTTCATATATAAAAATGTTATGCAAGAGATTCCACATATCCAACATATAAATAAAAGTGCACTTGCAGCAAAATTGACAAATAGTTAATATCTGATCTGTATACAGAACTCATTCAAATTAATAAGAAAAACACTGGGGCCCTGGCGGGTTTGGCTCAGTAGATAGAGTGTTGGCCTGCGGACTGAAAGGTCCCAGGTTCGATTCCCGTCAAGGGCATGTACCTTGGTTGCGGGCACATCCCCAGTGGGGAGTGTGCAGGAGGCAGCTGATCGATGTTTCTCTCTCATCGATCTTTCTAACTCTCTACCCCTCTTCCTTCCTCTCTGTAAAAATAAATCAATAAAATATATTTAAAAAAAAAAAAACACTGGGATTCCAAAAGAATATAAACTATATACTAAATAAAAATGCAGTTTGCATATTAAAGTATGAAAAAAGTCAGTGTCATAAGAGAAAGAAAAAGAAATAACTTATACTGAGTGCCTGTTTATTAGGCCCTTTGCTAGGTGTCTTATCTAATTTATTATTTTTAAAAAGAGACTTTGCAACTGTATTTACAGTCTCATAAAATGTGAGTCTTGGAAGTACCTTTAGAGAACATGTAGTCAAAGTAGTTATTTTATTAGTATTTCTTACTTTAGTGAATAGTTAATACATGCATGTGGTTCAGAATTTAAGGAGTATGAAAGTCCTCCTCTTCCTGGACCCTCTTTCTCTCCCCAAGAGAAACCACTGAGTTGCTGTGATTCTTTGTAGAACTGTGCATATACCAGCAGAATAGCTCTGTAAAACACACATACAAAGCCCAGCACACTATACTGACTAGTCTACACTTTGCACTGTGCTTTTTATGCTTAACAATTTATACCAGAGATAACCTTCTATATCAGTACATTACGATTTTTTACACCTGCATTGTATTACACTGTATAGATCTACAATAATTTATTTGACCAGCCTCCATTGATAGACATTTAGGTTGTTTCCAGTATTTTATGTTTACACGTCATAGCACATTATACAATAGACTTTGCACAGTATAACTTCCCTTGTACAATATAACTTTGTACAAATATGAGCATATCAGTAGAGCAAATTTGCTGAAGCAGTCTATAGGACTGAGTTCACACTTGTATTGGAATTGCTGGGTGAAAGGTATGTCAATTTGTGATTTTGTTGATACTGCTACATTGCCCTCCATAGAGTTGTAACAATTTCCAGTCACCCCAAGAGAGTTAACAAAGTTTTTATCTTTGCTAATCTTTGAGTGAAAAATAATTCCACAATGGCATTTTAATTTTCTTTTCTCTTATGAGTGACACTAAGAACCTTTTCATATAGCTAAGAATCATTGTATTTTCTTTTCTATAAACTTCCCATTCTTTTGCCTATTTTTCTTTTGAATTGTTAATCTTCTCATTTATTTGTAGTGTGCATTAGAAAAATGAGCTCTGTGAGTTACCTAATTTTTTTGGTTGGCTTTTAACCTTAAAGCAACTCGTTTTTAGAAATAAGACAATGAGGTCCAGAGTCGTGAAATTCCTTATCTAGGAGGCAATCAGCTTGTCAGCGGCAAGGTCAAAGCTAAGCTTAAGTGTTTGTACTGTGTGTATACTGTGTATACCCTGTATACCGTGTATACTGTGTGCCTTGGGTTGTCAGAAAGCCTCGTCTATTAAGTAGTGATTAAACCAAGTTAGTTCCCACCTGCCTAAAAAAGAGAATTAGTCCTGCGTTATTTATTATACCAATTTTCCATAATTGGATGATAAATGTTAATAGACAAGTCCAGCGGACCTGGGAACCAGACCAGTTCCCCTTCTCAATCTCATGGTCTCTGGCATCACCAGTAATTGCCCAGTTCATCCCTTTAGTATTTATTTATCCTTCTTTCCCCTCACAGCAGTTATTGTCCAAACCTGCTTTTTTCCGGCAAAATTCAGACAGGAGGAACTTCAAACTGCTGGACACTAGGAAGCTGAGTCGGGATGGAATGGGGTCCCCTTCCAGAATCAGCCCCCCCTCCACTCCCAGCAGCCCTGACGACACTTTCTTTAACCTTGGAGACCTGCCAAATGGCAGGAAGAAGAGAAAGATACCCAAGGTAAGGCTTGCAGCAAACTTCGTCTTCAGATACGCACCCCACCTCCTGCAAAGGAAGGCTGCAGAGGAGTCTGAGCAGAGGACAGTCCTGGGCCCTCTCCTGCCTGCTTTGTCACAGGCCAGGGGGACACCGTGAAGCCAGCAGGATGGGATGTCTGGGCCTTTGTCGTAATAATTCTTGTGGCCCTGTAGCCTTTCCCATCACCACCCCCCTCCCAGCTGTAACTACTCTTCTGATTCAGACAGTGTTCCACTGCCCAGCCTCAAAAGGCCACATCTTCCTCTTCATGGCCTCAAGCAGTAGAGTGCCTTCCTCCATGCCCTGTGCCAGTGTCACACCCACTGCAGAGACAGAACCGGTGGTCTGGTGCTCTGGCCTGTGGTTATGCCCTGAGGGATCCAAGAAAGGAGGATTTACTGTGACATTCCAAGGGTATGTTATCTTAGATGCAAAAAGACTATAGACAGGCTTACTTAAGGGTAAAGGCTGACCTTTCTCAAGGCCTGTAAGCCTAGGACATGACTGTTGCCATGACTTGCTTTTAGTTAGGAATTTTTATGTTCAGACTATCCAATGTGGTTACTTTCAGTCTCTGAGTTTGTAAGGCCTCCATGCAGGCCTCCCCTGAGCTTTTCCAGTTTAGTATGCGACCCCTTTTTCATCCACATGTTTAATTTGCACCAGTTTATTTCCTCTTGCTTTACTGCCTGAAATTAAAGTGAATTGCCATCGTTTAAACAGCACACAGGCACTGGGTCAAATAGCCTTTTGACAGGCCTAATCAAACCAGAGAAAAATCAGCATGTTTTACCATCACGTTACACGAAATCTTATAAAAACTTGAGCCATAGCATGGCACCACTCAGTGCTGAGGTGAGGACTCAGCACCCGTAATCCCTGCGCCCTCCCCATTCAGACATTCTTTGGCATGGTTCCCACGAAAGGGGCCCTTCTGGGAGCTTTTTTATGCTTTCTCTTCCTTTTCTTGTTTTGTTTTGGGGGCAAAAGCTTTTTCCCAAACCACAGTGATATTGGAATATTGAAAGGGGAGCAGCCATCATACCATTAACCGATGAAATCATCCTCCCTGGTGTCTCAGCTGGAGGTGTTAGCATATTTAGACAACACCGCTCATACACCAGTGAGGATGGCGGCCTCCTCTAGTGTTCCTGACAGCCACGTTCCTGTCTGGCAGAAAAGACGCCAGTGGGACATGTCTCCTCCCTGCCCCTTTCCCTGGCCCTCCATCATTCTGGAAGAGAATGGGCAGTGAAGGGATCCCACATGGGGAGGAGGCTGCCAACACTGGCATTTCTTCTCTTGGTGCCTGGCAGCTGGTGTTGCGAATCAATGCCATTTATGAGGCCCGAAGAGGAAAGAAACGAGTGAAGAGGCTGTCCCAGTCAACAGAGAGCAACTCAGGAAAAGGTAGGAGCATCCCCCAGAGGATCTGAAAACAGATTCTTCCTAGAAGTGGATTCCTATTGCTTTGGGCTGGCCGCCAAGAGAACAAGCTGGTGCTTTGTGGATGTCTTCCTAGTCCCCAGGACGGTCCAACAGCCAGGCGCTCAGCTTGGTGGCATGTCCTCTGGTCCTCTCCCCCTGTCCTTCCATCCAGTGAGCCCAGGGCCGCATGCTCCAACCTCACTGTGGAAGCAGCCCTACTTGCTTAGCATGCGTAAAAGGGGCCAGTATCTTTTGCTGTATAATTTGATATAGGTACCATCTAATCTAGGGCCGAATTAATTTGGAAATACATTTTGTTGGACAAAGACATGATTTGCCCATTACATTTAAATAGACAAAAGGAAAACAGTCCTTCTAAACTAGAAATCTTGGCTTTGTGCTATCACATATAAAAAGTTTCCTACAGCCCTAGCTGGTTTGGCTCAGTGGGTAGAGTTTCAGCCTGCAGGCTGAAGGATCCTGGGTTCAGTTCCGGTCAAGGGCACATGCCTCGGTTACAGGCTCAACCCCCAGTAGGGGGTGTGCAGGAGGCAGCCGATCAATGATTCTCTCTCATCATTGGTGTTTCTATCTCTCTCTTCCTCTCCCTTCCTTTCTGAAATCAATAAAAATATATTTTTTTAAAGTTTCCTTCATCAGAAAAACTTACATTTGCAACTTTCTTCCTTTTTTTCAATCTAGTGACAGATGAGAACAGTGAATCTGACAGTGACACCGAGGAGAAGCTGAAAGGTGAGAAGAGCAGTAACCATGCTGGTACAGGGGGTGTGGGGATGGGGGGGGCACAGGATGCTGGGGGGGGGCGGGGGAGGGTCAGTCCTCAGCATGACTAGATGGGCCTGTTCCACTCCAGAGATGCAGGGTGGCTACACCTGCAGGGCCCCACTGTTCCCATGCCTTTCCGTTATGTCATAGGTATGTTTCACACCTGAGTGAAGTACACTACCTCTGGCCTAAGTCTCCGGACACCTGGGGCTTTGGCCCTATTGTTCAAATGTCTGTATGATCTGGAGGAACTCACATAAGATCTCAGGGCCTCTAGCTCCTCATCTGTCATATGAAATCATTGAAATAATTAGCCCCTGTGGATCAAAATGTGGTGATTTAGGTCAGGCTTTGGTAAGTTTTCTGCAATTTCTCAGACCCCAGGTGGAAGTCAAAGAAAGCTGTAGCCCAGGGCTGTGTCGTAAGGCGATGGAGATCCGTCCACCCAGTGGCCCTGCCTCATTCACCTCTAACATTCTGCTGCTACACAGCCCACCTAGAATAAAGCGGGCTCGTTTCCATTGCACAGAATGGTGAAGGCAGATGGGAGTTCTTGGGTTAGTCAGGTCTCTCTTGGTTGAGTCACACGGGATGTTTACAAAGTTCCCAGCTCCAAAAGCTCTATGGTTTGGGTTTTGTCACATCCCACAATTGGAAAGATGAGGGAAATGAGGGAGGGGAGGAGTCAGTGTCTCCACCCCATCTGACAGAGGAATGCAAGGATTGCTCCCGGCCCGGCCCCAATTCCAGACAGCAAATCCATGGTGGAGCAGAAGCCCAACATTCCAAGTTCCTGCACCCCAATTACCAATTAGCCTGGCGGCCTAGAGAGTGTTCTCCTCCCAGAATTTTGGCAAAGATCCCAAAGAAAGTATTTGTACTAATTTTTTAAATGTGGGAACACTTTTTTAGGATTAGAAAAGTACTTTGAGCTGGGAATTACATAACCTGTTGCAGCTCTGTGCAATTGCACATTGGAAAATGGGTCATCTTCAGACTCTCTATCTCTCTCTCTCTCCCTCTCCCCTCCCCTCCCCCAGCTCATAGCCGACGCCTGGTCAATGTGAAGTCCCGCCTGAAGCAGGCTCCAAGATACTCATCACTTGACCGAGAGCTTATCGAGTACCAGGAGAGGCAGCTCTTCGAGTACTTTGTAGTCGTGTCATTGCACAAGAAGCAGGCAGGGGCCTCCTACGTGCCAGAACTCACCCAGCAGTTCCCGCTGAAGGTACTGGGTGGGCCCGGCCTCTGTGGCCTGCCAGGCGACTGCAGAACTCATGGATTCAGGGAGGTGTGGGAGTCTGAGAATCACGTAGTGTCCAGAATCTCAACACTGGGTCCTAATTAGGGATGTCATGAAGAAACTTCTGGAGAATTTGGGAGGTCACAGGAGGTGAGATCCAAGGACTCAGCGTGTGATCAAAAATACATCCTGAATTCCTGTGGTCTCTGTGCCAACCGTACCATCCTTCCCCCCCTCCCCCGTCTCCTTATCCAACCACATTTCCCAACATATTCTAGAAGCCTCTTTCCCATCCAGCCACACAGCTCTCCCTAAGGAGTGTCACATTTGTTGCCATGCTAATAAACATCTGTATATGTACCATGCACCTCTGTATGTGCATACATACAGGAATCCTATTCTGTTCTAACAGGGTTCATGGCTATGAGTAATGGGCTCTACCCATGTATTAAATCATGGCACCTAAAATGAAATGGCCCTGAATAAAGCCTCAAATGGCATGACCAATACTATGTAAATTATTCTTAGGCTTTGACAGCAGTAGTAAAGAGTTTCCATGACATTCTAGTTCAATCCAACCAGAATTTACTGAAACCCTATTGCATTCAGCCCCAGAGGTTTCAAAGATGAGCAAAATGTGTTTTCTGTTCACACTGACAGGAGAGCACAAGATAAGCATACAGCCCAGCCAGCATGGCTCAGTGGTTGAGCATTGACCTATGAATCAGGGTACATGCCTGGGTTGTGGGCTCGATCCCCAGTGTGGGGTGTGCCAAAGGCAGCCAATCAATGATTCTCTCTCATCATTGATGTTTCTATCTCTTTCTCTCCCTCCCTTCCTTTCTGGAATCAATAAAAATATTTTTTTTAAAAAAAAGGTAAGCATACAAAAGATTCAGGAGGTAGCATGTGAGGCTCTCCCTGTAGGGTTCATGCAGACCCAAGGCTGAGGGTGTTCAGGTGGAGAGGAGCCTGTGTCCTGGCCAGGGCCTTCCTTTGCCATCACCACCCAAGTGAGGCCTAGGTTCCAGCTGCCGATCCCTTCCTTTTCTGGGTCAGCCTTCCTTCTGACCCACCTCAGTGGTTCAGCACTGCAATAAAGCCCTGTTCTTGGAGTTTGGGATGGAAACTCTACATAAATGAAGTGAGCCAAATTGACACAGAGTCACCTTCATCCTGCTGACTTCTAGGGACAATCCCGTGAAAACCCCCATGCTATGGACATGCCTAGGTTGGGGACGATGTCCCCTGGCTAAGAGAGGCTTCTGGTTATCACTGACTCACAATACCATTGAGAACCACAAATACCGAGCACAAGGGAAGAAGGACTGTCCTGTCATCCTGTTTACTCCTTGGGGCCAAACACAATATTGTATATGGCAGTACTTAATCAGTGTTCCAGGAATAAAGGCATTAGTTCATGAATTAGTTAATGAATTAATCACCGTCACTATTAAATGCTAGTTTCCAACCTGGAATCTCCAGACTGCTAGACATCCACATTGAAACTTTTTTGCATGGAATATTGCATACTCACTGTTAAGAGATTAATCAGCAAATGTGTAAAGAAACAAATGGCCCTGGCCAACGTGGCTCAGTTGGTTGAGTGTCCCCATGCACCAAAATGTCACCGGTTCAATTCCTGGTTGGGGCACATGCCCAGGTTTCAGGCTCGATCCCCAGTAGGGGTTATGCAGGAGGCAGCCGAGCGATGTTTCCCTCTCACATCCATATTTATTTCTCTCTCTTCCCTTTCCCTTCCTCTCTCTCTAAAGTCAATAAAAACATATTTTATACAGAAAAGAAAAAGTCACCTATAATCTCATTCCATAGAGGTCAACACAGCATTTGTTGTGTTTTCTTCTAGTCTTTTTTCATATTATGATTTTCTGGCAAAGCAGTGTGGGGCAAAAGTAGGTTTATAGTTGTTCATATAGAAAATAATACAATAATTAATAAAGAGTAATATAAGAATAAACTCTGTGTTTCACATACACACAACTGAATAGTCTTTGTCCCATCCTGTACATGTATCGTTTTTTAATCATGTTTTGTAAACCACTGATTATTTATAAACATATTCAATACAAATTGAATATGTATTGGCTCAGTGGATAGAGCAATGGCCTGTGGACTGAAGGATCCAGGTTCAATTCCGGTCAAGGGCACATGCCTGGATTGCAAATTCTTTTTTTTTTTTTTTTAATATATTTTTATTGATTAAGATATTACATATGTGTCCTTGTCCCCACGTTACCCTCTACCCCCCCCCCCATACCCTCACCCCCCCCCCCCCGTTGTCCGTGTCCATTGGTTAGGCCTATATGCCTGCATGTAAGTCCTTTGGTTGATCTTTCCCCCTTACCCCCACCCTCCCCTACCCTCCCTCCAAAGCCCGACAGTCCAATCAATGCCTCTCCGTCTCTGGATCAGTCCTTGTTCATCAGTTTATGTTGTTCATTATATTCCACAAATGAGTGAGATCATGTGGTATTTATCCGCTCTCCAGTTCCATCCATGCTGTGGCAAATGGTAAGAGTTCCTTTTTCTTCTTCCTCTTCTTAAAGAATACCTTTCAGCATTTCATATAATGCTGGTTTGGTGGTGAAGAACTCCTTTAGCTTTTTCTTATCCGTGAAGCTCTTTCTCTGACCTTCTATTCTGAATGATAGCTTTGCTGGATAAAGTAATCTTGGTTGCAGGTTCATGCTAATCATCACTTTGAATATTTCTTGCCACTCCCTTCTGGCCTGCATGGTTTCTGTTGAGAAATCAGCTGACAGTCGTATGGGTACTCCCTTGTAGGTAACTGACTGTCTTTCTCTTGCTGCTTTTAAGATTCTCTCTTTGTCTTTTGCTCTTGGCATTTTAATTATGATGTGTCTTGGTGTGGTCCTCTTTGGATTCCTTTTGTTTGGGGTTCTCTGCGCTTCCTGGACTTGGAAGTCTATTTCTTTCACCAGGTGGGGGAAGTTTTCTGTCATTATTTCTTCAAATAGGTTTTCAATATCTTGCCCTCTCTCTTCTTCTGGTACCCCTATAATTCTGATGTTGGTACGCTTGAAGTTGTCCCAGAGGCTCCTTACACTATCTTCATATTTTTGGAATCTCTTTTCTTTTTTCTTTTTCAGTTGGGTATTTTTTGTTTCTTTGTATTTCAAATCTTTGACTTGATTTTTGGGATCCTCTTGTCTGCTGTTGGATCTCCGTAGATTATTCTTTATTTCAGTCAGTGTATGCTTAATTTCTAGTTGGTCCTTTTTCATGTCCTCCATGGTCTCACTATACTTATTGAGGGACTCATTAAATTTATCGGCGGTTTCCATAAAATTCTTGAAAAACCTTATAAACGTGGCCTTGAACTCTATATCCAGTCGTTTGCTTTCCTCCATTTCTGCCATTTGTGACCTGTTTCTTTGTCTCCGCATTTTGGCTGCTTCCCTGTGTTGATAGAGTGGCTTTGTGTGCTAGGTGTCCTGTAGGGCCCAGTGGCTCAGCCTCCCCAGTTACCTGAGGTGGACACTCTTGGTGCACCCCCTCGTGGGCTTTGTGCACAGTCTTGTTGTAGCTATGCCTTGGTTGTTGTAGGATCACTGGGAGTAATTGACCTCCAGGGCAATTGGCAGCAAGAATCAGCTGTGTCTGCAGTGGGAGAACTTCTGTGCTAGAGACACCCTTCTGGGGCAAGACTTGCTTCAGTGGGGCTTTGGTGCTCACTGAGACTGCACCCTTGAGTGTGTCCCTTATGGATCTGAGGAGTTGTGATCTGGATGGTTCCCCCCTGACCACTGGGTACAGTGGCTCTTGGATCTAAGGAGGTGCTAATTTAGCCTCTGCCTGAGGTTACACAGCAGGAACTACGAAGAGAAGAGAACTGCAGATTCCCCTTCCTTTTTTTTTGGAGTTTGGAAGTGCCCTGATGATGCTCAGCTGTGTAGCAATGCAAGCCGCTGTGGGGCCTTGGGCCTTCTCTTGGAAGCTCTGGGTCTATCTGGCCCGGCTGCGGTTAGGTAATTACAGGTTGCAAATGCCCGGGGCATTCATATGCAAAAGCCTCTGCCGCAGCCTGGGCGGGGCGGGGTCTCAAGAAATCAAAGGGCGGAGAAAGCAGCTATGGCGGAGCCTCAGCCCCGCCCGAAGGAGTCGAGAGTCCCAGTGTCCCGGCAATGGCTGCAAGCACCTCTGAGGGAAAGCTGCTCTCAAGCTCGCCCGCTGCCAGACAGTCCAGTATCTCCCCGTATGAGTCCTGGGTCCCCAGAGACTTCCCGGAACCAGATTTCAGAGCCGTCGGGAGCTTGTGTCTCCCTCCGGATTAAAAAAGACAGCCGCGTCCTCAGGTGCCAGACCCTTTCCACTCGCGAGCCCCCGTACCTCTGCACTCCACCTCCGCAGCTCCTTCCGCTCGCAGTGTGCTTTTCTTTCCTTCTAGTTGTAGAATTTACACTCAGCCAGCCCTCCTGTAGTTCTGGATGATGTCCACCTTGTGTTTTTGATGCATTTATCGATTGTTGTGGGAAGCAGCAATTTCCCGGTGTTTATCTATGCCGCCATCTTAGTTTCTCCCTGGATTGCAAATTCTAAATCATCATTTTTAAAATTAGATAATGCTCCATTATGTGGGCACCCTAATCTAGTTAACCACCTCCTCCTGCTGGAAATATGTCTTGTGGCCAGTGTTCCTTTAAATGTATTTTTTATGTTATCGTGACCATTCCATACATGTATTTTGCATGCCACGCTACTTTATATCTACTTCCTTCACTCCGCTCACTCTATCAGAAGAACCGCTTCCTCTTTCTTTCTCCTTCTCTTTTCTAACTCATTTTCCTGAGTTTTATGTCCCACTCCTATAGTCACCGTACTCAAGGTTTATACTTCATATTTGCATGCTAGGAATCATTGTCATGTTCCATAAGATGTTTGCTGTCATGCAGTTCTCTATGACAATTTACAGAGACTGGGATATTTTCCAGCCATCTGTGATACTGGCTGTATTTGTGAGAGGGATCTGTTTGTGCTACTCCCTGTAAATGTGCTTATGTGGTCCTAGCTGGGGTGGCTCAGTGATTAGGGCATTGGCCTGAGCAACAGAGGGTTGAGGGTTCAATTCCCAGTAAAGGGCATGTACCTGGGTTACAGGTTCAAACCCTGGCCCTAGTCCAGGCACATTTGGGGGGCAACCAATCCATGTGTCTCACATTGATGTTTCCTACCCTCCTTTCTTCCCTCCCCCACTTCCACTTTCTCTGGAAATCAATGGAAAAAATATCCTCGCGTGAGGATTAACCAAAAAAATAAATAATTAATTAAAAATTTAAAAAATTAGAAGCGCAGATTCCTGTTCATATACAAAATAAGCAAATTCATGGCTTTAAATATAATCTCTAATCAGACTTTATTCATTTGTTCTGTTTTTAAATAAGATGATGCTCACCTAGTCTATGATGTCAGATAAATTGGAGAAAGACAAACTAGAGACTAAGATCATTTTTTAAAAATGTTTTTATTGATTTTAGAGAGAGAGGGAAGGAGA
This sequence comes from Myotis myotis, assembly GCF_014108235.1. NCBI lineage: Eukaryota > Metazoa > Chordata > Mammalia > Chiroptera > Vespertilionidae > Myotis > Myotis myotis. The sequence continues at coordinate 53,569,926 of NW_023416315.1, forward strand.
GGGGGAGAGAGAAACATCAATTGGCTGCCTCCTGCATGCCCCCTGCTGGGAACAGAGTCTGCAACCTGGGCATGTGTCCTGACCCAGAATCTAATCAGCGACCTTTTGGTGCATTGGACTCCGCTCAACCAACTAAGCTGTACCAGCCGGGGCAATATCAGGTTTATTCCTAGCTCAGTTGTGTGATCATGAACAGATGACTTAACATCTCAGGGCTTAATTCCTTATCTCTAAAAGAAGACTGTGAGGCTGGATGATGTCTATTTTCCTTCTGGCTCTGACATTCAAGGACTCTGACATGAGTTGAATTCACTGTATGATATAATGTGGCTGGATGTATTCGCTGAGAAGTGTTGTACACTTCTTTGCAGCAGGACAGGCAACTTTGGGCCCAGAGGTTTGAAGACTTGATTTGAGGCTCCGCCTTGCATACTCATGAGTCTCCTATTTGGAAGAGATTGCTATGACAGTTTTTCCTTATTGATTAAAATAGTTATATTCCAGAATGGTAGGCATAGAAGACATTTCTCTAAAGCACACTGTTTTCCTCCTGACTTCCCCCATAAGACCATAGTTAAAACTGGCCTGGGGGAAAATGGCCTCAGCAGAATGAGCTGGAAACCCTTCCAAGGAAGGGGGGTTCGAAGGTGGTGGTCATGACTGTGGGAAGGTTGGAGATGTGGTCTGCCTCATTCTCCCATGGTATGGTTTATTCTCCAACCTTCTCTTGCCCTTTTCCCTGCAGCTGGAAAGGTCTTTCAAGTTCATGAGAGAGGCTGAGGACCAGCTGAAGGCCATCCCCCAGTTCTGTTTCCCCGATGCCAAGGATTGGACTCCCGTCCAGCAGTTTACTAGGTAGGTGCTGGCATCTCCCCTCCCCACCCTCAAAGACTAAGACATGCCCTAGCCAGTTTGGCTCAGTGGGTAGAGTGTTGGCCTGTGGACCAAAGGGTCCAGGGTTCAATTCCGGCCAAGGGCATGTGCCCCGTTTGCCAACTCAATCCCCAGTAGGGGGCCTGCAGGAGGCAGCCAGTCAATGATTCTCTCTCATCATTGATGTTTCTATCTCTCTCGCCCTCTTCCTTCCTCTCTGAAATCAATAAAAATATATACATTTTTTTTTAAAAGACTAATGCGAGAACTAGAGATGGGGCCATAGGTGGCAGACCCCATAAGTCAGGCCTACCGTTAAGCAATCTTTATGGCCTGGGCTGAGGTTTCCCTCACCAGTGTTTTTAAAACTTTCCCGATGATAAGAATAACCTTGCTAAGTATGCAGGTTCCCAGGCTGCTCACTTGGTCTGCGCATTTGTTTACTTCATGAGCCTTTGTGAAGGGCAATAAGGTCATTCCTAGTCCAGGAAAACATTGCCCATCACCCATCCTGCCCAGGTCCACTGAGGCATTTCTTCAGTAGCCCTCTAGCTGTTACTCAGACTGTGATTAGTTCACATTTCTGCTCTAGCCCATGTGGCTAGGTATAAAAATTTTATTATCAGATGTTCAGCAACTGACCAAACTCAGTAGGCTGTGTATCTTAAATGTTTGAGGGCTGCTGTGTTCCTCAATGTTGACCCAGCAGCCTCTAAGGACAGCCCAAGCCTGGAGGTGGCTCTGAACAGACGGTCCCCTGGAAACGCCACACCCAGGGCAGTTCTGAGGGGGCCCAGGACTGTCCCTCTCGTCAGCTTCTCCCTCACTGAGTCGCATCCCTAGACCAGTGCATGCGACCTCACCCTTATGCTCATGGAAGGCAGTAGCCACAATCAGTGCCCAGTAAATGACTGTTTTGTGTCCTGGGATGGCTCAGGTGATAGAATTATATGAGATCTCAGAGTGAAAAAAAAAAAAAATCCTCTGAGGACACAGTAACACTTTAGAGCTCCCTGTCCCTGACAGACTCCAACGCGAGAGGTGACCCGAGTCCCAGCCAGAGATGGACAGCCAGGACAGCCTCCTTCTGAATGTTTACAGCACTCACCGTGGTGTGCCTTTGTTTTGTTTTGCTTCGTAATGTACTCTTGTTTTCCCCACCACAGTGAAACATTCTCATTTGTCTTAACTGGAGAAGACGGAGGCAGAAGGTTCGGTTACTGCCGAAGACTGCTGGTTAGTACATTTGCTTCTCAGTCAGCAAGAGTGCCGCACAGAGCCGGTGCTGGCTTCCCACGGTTTCACCATGTGCCACGAGAGAAGGGACAGGTGGTGTGCCAGGTTAACCAGGATGGTTAAGAATATGGAGGAAGAGCCCTAACCGGTTTGGCTCAGTGGATAAAGTGTTGACCCAAGGACTGAAGGATCCCGGGTTCATTTCTGGTCAAGGGCACATACCTTGGTTGCAGGCTCAATCCCCAGTATGGGGTGTGCAGGAGGTAGCTTATTGATGTTTCTCTCTCATCAATGTTTCTAACTCTCTATTCTTCTTCCTTCCTTCCTTTCTGTAAAATCAATAAAATACATTTTTTTAAAAGAATATGGAGGAAGATTGGGAGCCTCAGCTGAATCTTACTGACAGACAGGAACAGTTGTTACATTGGACGATGTCTCCTTTGGAAAGAAAATACTTTCTCCAATGTTTTCCCCACCAAGTAAAAGACTTTCTCTTCTTAAACCAAATGTTCTTTCTAATAAAACATGCTAAACAGACCTGGGTACCTTAGCGAGAACATTCATAATGGGGCTAATACAGAAAAGGGTTGGTTTTATCGTTCATGGTGCAAATAATTGATCAAGTGTCTCCTTTAGAGCCTTTAAAAGTCATAAACTATCCCAATATACTGACTGTGCTAAAACATTTGAAAACTTGTCCTCTGAGGCCCATTCCTTTGAAAATCTTTAGTAGTGACACATCATTTTCTACTGAGAATGATTTTAGTCTTAGAAATAGGCTAATATAATTTAGAGTCAAGAATAATGCATGGCCGGGGCCTGTGTGGCTCAGTTGGTTGAGCACCATCCCATGCACCAAAAGGTTATGGGTTCAATTCCCGATCAAGGCACATGACCAAGTTATGGGTTCAATCCCCAGTTAGGATGCGTGTAGGAGACAACTAATCGATGTTTCTCTCTCACATCAATGTTTCTCTCATTCCCTTTCACTTCTCTCTCTAAAATCAATAAAAATCTATTCAAATAAAAAAAGAATAATGTACCCTAGCCAGTTTTGCTCAGTGGATAGAGAGTTGGCCTATAGATTGAAGGGTCCTGGGTTCGATTCCGGTCAAGGGCACATGCCTGGATTTCAGGCTGGATCCCCAGTAGGGGGCGTGCAGAAGGCAGCTGATCAATGATTCTCTCTCATCATTGATGATTCTATCTCTCCCTCTCTGAAATCAATAAAAATATATTTTAAAAAAGAATAATGCATGGCCCTGGCCGGTGTGGCTCAGTTGGTTGGGCATCGTCCCATGCAACAAAAGTCACCAGTTCAATTCCTGGTCAGGCACATGGCCAGGTTAGTGGAGGGCGTGCAGGAGGCAGCCAATTGACATTTCTTTCTCTCTCTCTCTCTTTCTCTCTCTCTCTCTCTCCCTCTCCCTCTCCCTCTCCCTCTCCCTCTCCCTCTCTCCCTTCCTCTCCCTCTAAAATCAATAAAAGCATTCTTAAAATAAAAAAGAGTAATGCAAATGCATGGCACATAGGAGCTCTTCAGTAAATATCTGTTGAATTAATTACTGATTAAAAAGTATGGGTAATCCTTGAAAAAGTTAAATAGGATCATAATTTTTGTTGGTAAAATTAAAGTATTGAGATTGATTTTGTTTTTTGTTGAAAATTAGCTTAAAAGTCAGTTTCCAAAAAGGATTTTCAGAAATTATTTCTCCTTTGGAATTATCAAAATAATAAACATATAGTTTATTTAAAAGTTTATTATAATAAACATATAGTTTCTTACAAGGAATTATAGTGATTTGGGTAAACAAATTATGCCTCTTATTTATGATTACATGTTGAGCACCTCCTGTGTGCACAACAGTTGTCCGAAGGTATGGTGCATGAAAACATCAGACAAACGATAGCACTCTGAAATCTTTGGGTTCTTTCCTTCCCTGAAGTTGGTAGCACTCATGATTTCCTGTATTTCTCTCCAAAAAGCCTGGTGGCAAAGGGAAGCGTCTCCCTGAAGTTTACTGCATCGTGAGCCGCCTGGGATGCTTCAGCCTCTTTTCAAAGGTGAGGAATTGGGCCTCAGAGAAAGGAGGCAGGGCCCAGAAGGACACAGGAAACCCCCAACTTCCGGTACTTTTATAATCTACCTCTCCACTCTTCCTTCCCGCTTCCTCCTCCTCCCCTCGCAGTGGCCTCTATTCTCTTATCATTGCATCAGGAAATAACAGTTGATGAAGGTCAGGGCTCAGAAACTGGGGAATGGGAGAGAATCAAAGTAATTGTAGCTAAGGATGGGAGTGGCAGAGGATCTTCCCAAAATTTCCCATGTTTTATTTTTTTTCTTCTAAGCATTATCTTTGGTCATATTTGCTTTTGCTGGACAAAAACCCACTATGATGCATGTATGTATGTATATGTATCGATGTACATATGTGTATATGTGCTATGTGTATATGATTTGTTATTGTAATAATGCCCTAAGTCTATTGAAATCTTAATATAATTTGTTCTTCTGCTAATATACCAAGATACAGGAATTGCCATATTGAGTTGGCCGATCCGCCACAGTATTTTAAATTGGTGTATAAGAGATTATTATGCTATATCATGCTAATGTCAAAAGTCAGATATAGCTAAGTTTCCTATATTAACTGGAGATACTCGTAAGTTTATATAAAATCCTTCAGCATTTATTTCAGTCTGAGATTTCTTTTGGAGAATTGAAGTCGTACATCTGCTGTCCATGGGTGTGAGGCAGCATTTCCTAAAAAGCATTCCAAAACAAAAGTCTACCTCCTGCCCCACCTCCACCAACCGCAGAGGAAGCCTGAATTATGCTGATAGAGCGTGACCTCTTGCCAGATAGAACTTACACTCTATGTGCAAGTGTGTTTGAAATAATTAGTAGTATCCGTGTAATCTGAGACATGCTCTTTCCTCCACTCCACTGGTGGTAATCATTCTACAGTAAAGGTGGTCATTTATAAATTGCTGCTCCTGCAAGTCTTTGGCATGGGTTTAAAGGCAGAGATAAGGCTCTAGGTCACAGCGTTTGTTCTTGTGAGAATACTTATGTGAAAGCTGGAAGTAGCCCTGGTCGGGTAGCTCAGTTGGTTGGCCTGTCATCCCAGTGCACCAGGGTTGCAAGTTCAATACCCAGTCAGGATACATGCAGGAATCAACTAATGAATGCATCAGTAAGTGGAACGACAGGTAGATGTTTCTCTCTCTCCCTTCCTGCTCCTCCCAAAGAAAAGAAAGCTGGGTGAGGGGGTGGGGGGAGAACGGGGTGTGGCAATGAGTAGATAAGGACACATATGTAATACCTTAATCAATAAAGAAAAAAAAAATTTTAATTAAAAAAAAGAAAGAAAGCTGGAAGTAAAATAGCTCATGTGAGTTAGCTTCCAAAGACAGCTTTGGAATTCACATGAGCTTCGTTGCTATGTCCTGTGCAGGGGATGTGGAGCAAGTAAACATGCCATCATGCTTGCGTGAGGCACAATCCTGGGGTTTCACGTCAGTTTTGTGACCAGGGATATGTTAAGAATGTAGTGTCATGACTTGCCAAAGACGGTACAGCAAATACTCAGGGTAGAATTAGAAACAGAGCTTTGGCAAACTGATCCCTAGAACTCAAGCTATTTTCAGGTGAGGGACAAGGATGACAAAAATGGCAAATTGTTCTTTAGTCCAGATAGGAATCATGGATAAGAACTGCTCTTAGAATCTCTGAAGAAGGTTTATCATTAAATATTGCCACAATAATGCTGTATAGCAAACCACAGTGGCTGAAAGCAACAATCATTTATTCTCACAGACATGCAGGTCAGGGCTTGGCTCTGCTGATCTCCACTGGACTCCCTCATGTGCTAGGAGTAGGCGGGGGTTGGCTGATCTGGGCTGGCAGATCTGCTTTAGGTTGCAAGTCCGGTTGGGTCTGGGCCACATGTCTGTCATCCTCTTTAGACAGAGAGCTGGCCCACGTCTGCTCTTCCTACGGCTATAGCAGAGGCACAAGCAGGCAAGCAAAAACGCAAAGGCAGGCCTCCAAAGGCCTCCGAAGGCCTGGGCCGAGCACTGGCACCCTCATCCCACTGGCCCTGTGTTCCTCAACCATTTTTCGTTATTGTTCCCCTGAGCAGCCTTTTAATATATTTTTCTCCTGACTTATCTCCCCCTCCCTATGAAACTCTTTAAAAATTTTTGCCATATTATTTTCTTTGTATTGTGCTAAATATATATAATATAAAACTTACCATTCTAACCAGTTTGAAGTGTACAGTTAATTGACATTATGTTCATTCACACTGTTGTGCAATCACCACCACCATCCATCTCCAGAACCTTTTCACCTTCCCAAACTAAAACTCTGTACCCATTAACCACTAACTCCCCATTCCCTCCCACCCCATCCACCAGCCCCTGGCAACCACCATTCTACTTTCTGTCCCTGTGAATTTGACTACTCCAACATCGCATGTCAGTGGAATCATACACTATTTATCCTTTTGTCACTGGCTTATTTCGCTTAGCGCATGCCCTCAAGGTTCATCCATGTTAGAACCTGGGTGAAAATTTCTTAACTCTTTAAGTCGGAACAATATGTATATACCACATTTTGTTTATCCATTTATCAGTTGATGGACATTTGGGTTGTTTCCACCTTTTAGCTTTTTATTATGGATTATGCTGCTATGAACATGACTATACAAATATCTGTTTGAGTCTCTGCCTTCAATTCTTTCAGGTTTGTACCCAGAAGTGGAATTTTTGAATCATAGGATAATTCTATGTTTAATTTTTTAAGGAACTACCATATTATCTTTTTAACTTTAATAATAAATTGTATTTAATATATCCACAATACTATCATTTCAACATGTAATCAACATGAAGTCATTGATATTTTACATTATTTATTTTGTATTTTGAGATCCACTGATTATTTTACACTTACAACACATCTCAATTCAGACTAGCCATACATCAAGGGTTGAATAGGTACATGTGATATTCTTTTAAATGGCTTATTTTCCCAATTTTTTTCCAGTTTTATTAAGGTATAATGGAAGTGTGAGGTTTGGGGTTTTTTTTAAGTTATTATTGAATTTATTGGAGTGACATTGGTTAATAAAATTATGTAGGTTTTAGGAGTACAGTTGTATAATATGTCATCTGTATATTGTATAGATATACAGTCAAGTCTCTTTCCACCACTATTTATCCCCCTTTTACCCTCTCCTACCTCTCCCCAAACCCATAAATGGCATTTAAATTGAAATAGATCATGAAGCGTCTTGCATTTGAAGGTTTTTTTTGTTTTTTGTTTTTTTAAATATATTTTATTGATTTTTTACAGAGAGGAAAGGAGAGGGATAGAGAGTTAGAAACATCGATGAGAGAGAAACATCGATCAGCTGCCTCCTGCACACTCCCTACTGGGTATGTGCCCGCAAACAAGACACATGCCCTTGACTGGAATCGAACCTGGGACCCTTCAGTCTGCAGGCCGACGCTCTATCCACTGAGCCAAACCGGTCAGGGCAACATTTGAAGTTTTATAGTAACAATTTTATTGCGATACAACTCACCATATACTTCACCCATTTAAAAATATACACTTCAAAAAAATAAAAATAAATAAAATAAAATATACACTTCAGTGGCTTTTAGCATATCTGTATATTATTCCCACTGAGAATGCCCAAAAACTCACATGGCCTAACCCAAAATCAAGGGGGGCTGGAACTATACTTTGCCCCGTTAGTGGGAGGAACTACAAAGTCACATGGAAGCCAGACCAGTGTGGCTCAGTGGGTGAGCGCTCAACCCATGAATCAGGAGGTCACTGGTTCAGTTACTGGGTTGCGGGTTCAATCCCTCTAGTATGGGGCATGCAGGAGGCAGCTGATCAATGATGTTTCTCTCTGATCAGTGTTCCTATCTCTCTATCCTTTCCCTACCTCTCTCTCTCTAAAATATGGATAAAAACATCTTTAAAAAAAAAAAAAAAAAAGATAACCTGTTTAAAAAAAAAAGTTACATGGCAAAGAGAGTAATGACAGGGGGGAGAATTGGGGTAATAACACATAGGGTAGAAGAGACTGTAAGCTTGGTCTGATGAGGACAGCAGGGCTGCCCATGATTCTTCAGTCTCCATGGCAGGCCCACTGCATCCAGAACAGGCAGTACCTTGGTGCCCTGGCTCAGGATGGCTGAGCTACTCTTCTGACCCTTGCAGATCTTGGATGAGGTGGAAAAACGCCGAGGCATCTCTCCTGCCCTGGTACAGCCCCTCATGAGGAGTGTCATGGAAGCCCCTTTCCCAGCCTTGGGCAAAACCATCATTGTCAAGAACTTCCTGCCAGGAACGGGAACTGAGGTGAGTGGTCAAAGTGCTTTCCTCTCCTGGGGGAGAGAGTGGCCCAGACAGCCAAGTCCAAGTGCTCTGAGGGGCTGGCCTTTGGTGGGCTGTCCCGTTCGGTGGTGTCCTCTTGCCCCTCGGGTGTCATCATCCAGTGCATCCAGCCCAGGATTCCGGCCCAGAGAGCAACCCCCAGGACTGCGCCATGGCAGCACATGTGTTTCTGTGCATGATGTTGGCCTTCCAGGTTAGGGACCTGCACTGAACATTCTTGGTTTCTCAGTATAGCTCATTGCATTCTTTTCTTTTTTTTTTTTTTTTTTTTTTTTTTTTGGTATTTTTATTGATTTCCGAAAGGATGGAAGAGGGAGAGAGGGAGAGAAACATCAATGATGAGAGTGAATAATTGGCTGCCTCCTGCATGCCCCCTACTGGGGATTGAGCCTGCAACCTGGACATGTGCCCTGACCGGGAATCGAACCCTGATCTCCTGATTCATAGGTCGACGCTCAACCACTGAGCCACGCCAGCCAGGCCCATTGCATTCTTGAATTGTATATGAACCTGTTCATGTTTTCAGTCTGCATCACCTCTGTAACTTGATTATGTAAAACATTACTTTTAGGGAAGACAAGCTCAGGGACTACTCCTTATTCACCCTAGACCAGGGGTGGGCAAACTTTTTGACTCGAGGGCCACAGTGGGTTCTTAAACTGGACCGGAGGGCCGGAACAAAAGCATGGATGGAGTGTTTGTGTGAACTAATATAAATTCAAAGTAAACATCATTACATAAAAGGGTACGGTCTTTTTTTTTTTTTTTTTTTAGTTTTATTCATTTCAAACGGGCCGGGTCCGGCCCGTGGGCCGTAATTTGCCCACAGCTGCCCTAGACTCTGAGAGCGCTCCTGTCCTTGCTGGGCCGGCATTTGATCCAGGAGCTGGTTGGCATTCTTCCCATTCCCCTTATGTGGCTCTGGTACCTCAGGAGGCACATCTGTCTCAGACTTGGGTCTCTAGTTCCAAAGTCCCTGGCAGAGCAAGTCACCTGTGTAGCCAGGGCGGAGGCGGGGAGGGGGAGGATGGGTCTAGGACATTCCGGAACAGCCCAATTTCCCATCATAGAGAAGAGCAGCCCCCTGTGGCTGGAGAAACATCCCACACCAGATGCAGGCAGTTTGGCCTTGGGGATGTTAGCACTAGTGAGCCCACTGCATGGACAGCCCTGAGCAGGCACTGTGCTAAGAGTGAAAACCAGTCTCTGCTCTGTGAAGGAGCCAGCTCCTTACAGAGAAAAAACATGCACATGAGTGGTGACCACGATGAGTTCAGGAACATAACAGCAAATACGGAATGAGAAGACACACACTCAACGTAAGCGCTGAAAGGCTCCACGTCCGGGGTTTGGGATGGTGTTGGTCCTTTAAGAAAGTCCTTCTAGAGGAGGTGAGTCTGGAAAGTGCTGCTCGGACCTGCTGGTCCTTCTGAGTGAGCCTGTGACTCCGTACCTCCAGGCGATACTTCCTCCTGAGACGCACGCTCACCCGCGGGGCTCTAAGGGACAGCACACAGTCCACAGTCAGAGAACTCTGTGGGGAGTCCAGGAGAGCCTCCGACCACTTTGGGCCAAGGGCACTGCTTCCGCCATTCTCTCCCCCGCTCGTCCAAACTGTCCTCAGTCTCATGGTTGGTGTGAGGCACGTGCTTCCCTTCCACCTGTACCTGCCACCAGTGCCCTGGGTTCTTTCTTTTCGCCGATCCCTTTCGTTTTCCTTTCCCTTTACCCTGCCAGTGGGCCACCCTTGCAGAGGACAACTTGTTGCGTGAGCGGCCTGGCTGAGTAGGCGGGCCCTTCACGGCTGCTCCTGTTCCCTGGCAGGTGATTGAACTGTGCCGCCCGCTGGACTCCCGGCTCGAACATGTGGACTTTGAGTCCCTCTTCTCGTCTCTCAGCATCCGCCACCTGCTCTGTGTTTTTGCCTCCCTGCTTCTGGAAAGGAGGGTCATCTTCATCGCAGACAAGCTCAGGTACAACCTTGGCTACTTCTGATAAAGTGTTTGCATGGCAGGCAGTCTTGGACTGTCTGATGCCGGGGTGGGGGTCGGTGATGGCATAGGATTTCAGAGGAAGCTCCTCTGGGGTGACAGTGGGAGTCAGTGGGCATCTAAGATGCAGGTTCGGAAGCACACGCGTGGTGTGAAACGAGGTCGGCCTGCACTGCTCTGCAACACTTACCTGGTATTGGGCCTACTTTTTACTCATTCTACTTTGTGTTGGGTACTCTACCATGTATGTGCTGGGGACAGGGGGAAAGACCCAGAGCTGCCCTCAAGGAGCTCTCAGTACAGTGGGGCGACAGGGAAGAGAACAAACCACCCAGTAGTGCTGTGAGGGCTCACTAGAGGGATGCATCCTGGAGATGGAGAGGGCACTTACTCCCTGAGCCTCAGACATAGTCCAGGCAAAAGCAGCTGCCTGTACAAGGGCAAGGAGACAGGAGGCTGAGCACAAAGCAGTTCACTGTGGCTGAGCAGAGCCGCCTTCGCTCTGAACTGAGGGCACAGGAGCCTCAGTGGCAGCTGCAGCTCCAGACAGCCTGCGATGTGGGCCGGCTAAGAGGGCCCGCCGGCCAGAAGCAGACGAGGCCAGCTGAGGAGTCCATCTGGAGAGAAGGCCATTTGCCAAAACACAAAAATCGAAGCACTGTGGTTCAGAGAGGAAATACGCCTCTCAACTCTGGAAAACAAAAGGGAGGAAGAAGAAAAGAGAAGGAATGCAAAGGACAAAGCACATGAATGTGGAGCTCATCAGGGGGCGTGGTGGGAGATGGAATCCAGCCCCCCCCCCCCACCACCACCACCACGCCATCTGGTCACCTTGATGATGTTGCTTTTGGACAGCAGCCACTTGGCTCTCCCAGCCTGCTCCACCCTGTGTTCCAGTTCTTCATCTCGATGTCACCGTTACTGTACTCCCTGGGCACTCCGTCAGCTCAGCTTGGGAAGCAGGCCTGTCTCTGAGCCTGCAGCTGGTGCTGGGCGCTGGGCAGCTCTCCAAGCTCCCTGGACCCTGGGGAATTCAGACCAGAGAGTTCTCAAGGTTGAGGCCCTGGAAGCCAAGGATGAGTAATAACCCTTCAGTGACCGGGATCAGGTTTCATCACACTCTAGTAACTGTCTGTGTTCTCTGGCAGCTGTGCTCAGTGCCCCACTGTCTCTAGTTGTACATTCTCAGGCTTGACTTTGGGGGTGGGGAAAGGATGATCTTAGAAAGCCCTAGACCGGTGCTCAGAAGTCAGGGCATGTTCTCCACCTCTCTTGTCGCTTTAACTGCATACTTCTGGGGGCTTTGGCTCAGCCTTCCTTTTGGGGGCTCTCCAACCTCAGTTGTGCCCCCTCCACTAACAAGCCAAGTCTGGCTCACCTGGAAGACATTGACATAGCTACTAATCAGAGCACAGAGACCCCACCAAAGAGCATCGTGTATGTGAGGTTACCGAGCAGGAAAGCCAGAACCCACCTTCTCTCTCCGGGCTGCTCCACCTGAGGGGGTTCCTCCAGGAGGAATCAACAAACACCCAGCTCTTTCTGGTTTGTGGGAAAAGAGCTATAGGAAATCAAGGGTTCTTGGGTTAAGTCCTGACAATTAGGGCTTGGGAGGCAGTGGCTGGCTGCCAGTAGTTTGACCTGAAAAAAATCTACAAAGAAAGCCTTCCACATAAGTTTGAGCTGGTGCTTTCATCCTTATCAACTTGGCACAATTCTCCATCCATTGCACGTGCACCCCTTCCTGGCCCTGTTCAGCTAGCAGTGGAAGCAGGCGCCTCATTCTTCTGGTTTCCGTCCATAGCCCCAATCTTTTCAACTCCTCTTTTCCATAGAGGAGTGCATGAGAACAGGGCATGCCACACACTCAGTGCATGGCCCTGTGACATCTGATGGTGGACCTCAGCCTGATTTACGCCTGTAGTCACTGTTGCCAGCATCCTCCCCCTACCACACAATTTATTTACTCATCATTGTTAGTGAGTCTGCCCACTGCAAGAGGAAATAGCAGAGTTGTGGCAAATATTGTATGAGTTATAAAAGGGTTTTAAGTGGAGCCAAAAATCTATCAAATCTAGAATAACATTTTTGTTCCGTTTCATCTTTAGGATGGACATTGAGTGTTTCTTAAGCTGTGTCAAGCCAAAGTCTGACAGATGGAAAAGAATGTTGTTGTGATGGCTTGTTCTGTTGTCATAACAACCCAAATAAATATTTCCCTATACCCCTTTCTTCATTTCCCTAATGATAAACATTTTGGTTTTTTTTAGTTTATTAATTTCAGTTCCCAAAGTTTTGTCTAACTCTATAGATGAGGCTGAATAATAAAGTCATAAGCTGCACATTAACAAATTTGTACAAAAGTTTTATATGAAACAGAGGTTTTTTCATTGTTTGTTTTTTATTCAAATACAAGTGAAAGTTTATTTAGAAAGTTACAGAAGTAGAAAAAGTGAACCAGCTGGGCTGCATGGGCTCAGAAAACAAGTTACAGAGGCAAAAGGAGGACCCCTGGAGCTTAGGGGGGAGAGAGCGAGCAAAGGTAGGCACCTTGAGGGAAGAAGAGGGGGAAAGGTGTGAGCTGCTCCAGAGAAAGAGAGAGAAGGGGACAGGGTTTTCAATATTCAAGAAATTTACTTTTTATCTTTTTATAGTGCAGTAACACTAGAAGCTGAATGACAGACTGCTAGCTAATGATATATCACATCTTGACAAATACTGGAGTTTGAACCTTGGCTTTAACATATGGGTAACTACACAAATAAGTTCATATGTAGCTGTACACCTTTGTCCTTTTGTGTGCCTCTTTTGGTTCATTTTTTAAAATATATTTTTATTGATTTCAGAGAGGAAGAGAGAGAGAGAAACATCAATGATGAGAGAGAATCCTTGATCGGCTGCCTCCATGGGGGCTCAAGCCTGCAACCTGGGCATATGCCCCAACGGGGAATGGAACCTGATTCATAGGTCAACACTCAACCGCTGAGCCATGCTGGCCAGGCCTTTTGGTTCATTTTTAATCAGTATCTGTAAGCCTAAATGGGGTCCCATGTCCTGTCTAGAATCAGTTGTGTCCGGCAATGTTTGCCATCTCAGAGAAAGGTTGGGTTTGTAAGCACACCCTCTCCAAGCACGTGAGTTTGCGCAAGCAGGGTTTGAAAGTGAGTAGCTGCTGTCTTGGTGGTCTGGCATCCAAAAGTGAGCCAGCTGGACTGCATGGGCTCAGGAAACAAGTTACAGAGGTGAAAGGAGGACCCCTGGAGTGGCTGACAGTCTTAGGGATACATACAGGATAGGCAAAAGTAGGTTTACAGTTGTGAGTATGTGAAACAGAGTTAATAAACTATTGTAACAATCATAACCGGGATTCCATACGAACAACTATAAACCTACTTTTGCCCACTCCTGCACATTTGCAGACTTGATCCCCATTCGGGGACATTCGGGAGGTGGCCAATCAGTGATTCTCTCTCATCATTGATGTGTCTCTCCCTCTCCCTTCCTCTCTGAAATCAATAAAAATATTTTTTTAAATGCAATTTTAGTGACACAGTAGCATCAGTCTGATTAAATATTAAGTATTAACTACCTATTTTTGCCTGTGAATGCCAAGAAGACAACGTTTGAAGCAATATTTAGAGAATAGCATAGTCACAGATTATTGTCCTCTACCCCAAACCCATCCTAACAGAACCTTGGGCTAGACCAGCCGTGGGCAAACTACGGCCCGCGGGCCGGATCCAGCCCGTTTGAAATGAATAAAACTAAAAAAAAAAAAAAGACCGTACCCTTTTATGTAATGATGTTTACTTTGAATTTATATTAGTTCACACAAACACTCCATCCATGCTTTTGTTCCGGCCCTCCGGTCCAGTTTAAGAACCCATTGTGGTCCTCGAGTCAAAAAGTTTGCCCACCCCTGGGCTAGACACTTAATCCAGTTCTCTCTGAGTCAGGTCCCTCCCAGGGTGTGCTGGCTTTGTGTTGTCTTTTGGGGGTTTACTGTGGCAGCTCAAAAATCTCCAACACTTTCATGTATTAGTTCCTCAGAGTGAGATGTCTTTGGTCCTGTCTTGGCTTATGAGCCCGAGAAGTCTTGGTTCTTTCCAGTTACAGCTATTGCCTGCTCCTGGTTCTCTATCGCTTTGTAGTTTCTAGACATTAAATCTGGAAGGACATCAGAAATCATCTAGTCCCCTTTCCTTATTTAACAGAAGAGGAGTCTGAGGCCTGGAGAAGTGAAGGGCTTTACCTGAGACCGCACAGTTTTCTTGAGGTCCAGCCTGTGTTCTTTTTAAACTCAGTGACACATCACTTCAGGGTTTGAAAGTACAGTCATGGAAATGTGGCAGCCACTGCATGGTGACGCCCACCCCCGCTAGGTCTCACCAGGCACCAGGCCAGACCACAGTCTACCTGTTATTCCTGTTCCTGGCAATGGTGCACTGGTAGGAGAGATGCTCTGCTTGGGATACTAAAGAATACTGACGGGCTCATCCTTCAAACTCCTGGGGTGTCTGTCTAGCTCAGGAAACTCATCATTTACTCTTCTGATGGCATCCTAGGTGAGTGGGAAGGCAGTGAGCATAGTAACCCATGGATGGCACGGGGACTGGGCGGCACCAGAACTGAAGCGCCCTCTGCAGGAGAATGTTAGCACTCACAAGTGCATCCCGATGCCTGTGCACTCATGCTTCAGCATTTTGGGACCTGAACCTCACCTGCGCCCAGCTTTGCCCTAGGCCGTGGTCGGCAAACTGCAACTCACGAGCCATATGGGGCTCTTTGGCCCCTTGAGTGTGGCTCTTCCTAAGCCTTAGGAGTACCCTAATTAAGTTAATAACAATGTACCTACCTATATAGTTTAAGTTTAAAAAATTTGGCTCTCAAAAGAAATTTCAGTCGTAGTACTGTTGATATTTGGCTCTGTTGAGAGTTTGCCGACCATGGCCCTAGTGGGTTTGGCTCAGTGAATAGAGCATCAGCCCATGGACTGAAGGGTCCTGGGTTCAATGCTGGTCAAAGGCATGGACCTCGGTTGCAGGCTCAATTGGGGCTCGATCATGCCAGAGGCAACCAATCCATGTGTCTCTCTCACATCAATGTTTCTCTCTCTCTGTCTCAGCCCCTCCCTTCCACTCTCTCTAAAAATCAATGGGAAAATATCATCAGGTGAGGATTAACAAAAAAAAACAAAAACAAAAAAACCTTTGCCCAGCTTTTAACCCTGGGTCCCAGCCAAACTCCCACTGGGCATCTCCTCCCTCCCTCACTTCTATACAAATTGTTCACAGCTTTGTCACTGGTGTTCCTTTCCTCCACCCCCACTATAATATGAGTCAGCTGCCGGGCTCTCTTCCTGGGCCTTCCCTCCGCAGCACTGCCTCTCCTCCACCCAGCAGATGCTCAGTGAGGCTGTGTGGCAAGCGTGCTTGGAGTCACCTGAGCATCCCCAGAACCAGAGACTATTCTTCGCACATTCACCTCACCCCCCACCCCACCCTCCTCACCACCACCACCACCCCCCCACATCCCCCGCCCACAGAAGGCTCCTATGGCCTTCACAAGTCAGGGAATAATTTCGTTAGCATTTGCAGCAGAGATGGAGAAAAACACTTCAGCTACACTTAAAATAGTCCCTCTTTTCTCCTCTACCACTTATTTTTGTGGAAAGGCTACCACTAACTGGTTATTTGCAGAATTTGACCTTTCCTTCTAGTGTTTCAAGAGGCATTTTTTAAGAGAAGAATGATGTGGGCTTGAGAGCAAGAGGAACAAACCGCTCCTCAATCTGTCATGTTCCTGCCGCCCTGTCTCCTGCACCAGCCAGCAGGGTGCTCATGCTAACCAGCTGTGGAAACGCTTGGGTTTAGCTGCAACAGAGACCATTTAAAAAACAAACAAAAACCACTCGCTAGGAAAAATAGTCAATAGTGGCAACACCTACCTCCCTGTCCAGCAGGTTACCCAGTTGAGTTGTCATCATTTGTCCCATCGCAGTTGAATACCATTATCCTTTAGCTCACTGCATTCCAGTTACCTGAATGAATTTTCTTTTTCCGTACATTTATTCCCCCGCCCTATGTCACTGGTGTTGCTTATCGTTGTTTTAAAAACTGGTTCCAACCGCCTTTGTCATCCAGTTGGCTCATACTGCCGCTGAACCAGGGTCTCCTCACCCTCTGGGGGCCTGCCCGGCTCTGCAGGGCGTGAGCTGCTACCAGGAGACAGCACAGCGCATGCTGTGGCAGCAGAGAGAAGAGAGCAACCGATTGTACTTCCTCCTTCTAGGGATGAGGCACAAGAAAGCGGAAAGGGAGCTGCGGCGGGGGGGGGGGGGGGGGGGGGGTGTTGAACAGATGTGTTTTTTACTGAAGTGACTGAGAAAAAGTCAAAGGCTTCTGGCTCCATTCTTCTTGCTGTATCTCTTTCGTCTGCTCCAGTCTGCAGGACTCTTCTATCCCCCTACCCCACCCCCACCCCCACTGAACTCAGAGGTGACTTGCACCCATTTTGGCCTCAGGGACTTAGTTATAAAGTTCAAAAGAGGATGAACTCTTATCTCTAAGATTACTCCCAGGTCAAAAGTTCTGTGATTCTGTACCTTCCCCGGAATCAAAAGTGCTTGAACCACAACTCTGAAATGTAAAAGGACTCTTAAATGTGAGTTCTGTGTTTTTATTCTTTTAGTGAATTGACGAAAGTGAGAGTTTCAAAGACTGGAGATGTAGACCACATATGACAGCGTCTACTACCTAGACTGTCACATGATCCACTTCTTTCTCCAAGTAATATTTAGGAACTTATAACAAATGTGCTATAAAAAGAGATGGGTTTCATACAAAATGCTTCTTCATTCAGGGAATTCTTGTTTACTAGTAAAGTCTTTTAAGGGACTCCCTCTAGTCACTTGGAAATGAAAGCTAACATCCCAGTAAGACATGTAACATATCAAAGTTCCAAATCAACCATTGCTCTTTACCTGTCTCCACCCCCCAGTTCGCTAGTCCAAATCATTGGTTTCCTTTAACTGCAGACTACCATGAGAAATACATTTTACATTCAGACCCAGAACATACAACACACACATGTACACAGATCATGTACTAGTACAACTGAAAACATGCAGCAAACTTTTTTTTCAAACTCTTATTCTATTCTTTTTGTTGTTGTTTTTAATGCTAATTACAACCTATTAAAAGTATTTTAGGACTCTAAAATGGGCTGCAAAATATAGTCTGAAAAGGCAGCTCTAGACACAACTATGTTGTAGATTTTAACTTCCTAGGTTTTTGTTGTTGTTGTTTTTAATCCTGACCCGAGGATATGGAGAGAAAGAGAGAGATAAATCAGTTGCCTTCTGTATGGGCCTGGACCAGGGATCCAAGCCACAACCCAGCTCTGTGCCCTGACAGGAATCGAACCAGCAACCTTTCAGGGCACAGGATGACGCTCCAACCACCCGAGCCACTCCGGCTGGGCTAGCCTCCTAGTTTTCTAAGTCAGGACCTCACAACTACAGTGTATGAGCAGACAAACTTTGTGGACTGATCACACACCAACACAGATCAGCCCTAAAATCAAAACACCGTAAAACAAAGTAAATGCTACACATTCAGTGCCTATAGAGCAAGGAAATTAAACAGAAATGCTAAGCAATTCACTATAAGTATTTAACATTCTTGACCCTCTGGGAGAAAGCTGTGCCTTTGGGGGAAAAGTTTTTCTGCTTGAGAGCAAATTCTCAAAAGACAGAAATCACTTCATCCCAAGCTGGTGGCTGAATTATTAATAGTCTCTCCTTGGCATGAGTCCTAACTAAATTGTTCTGTCTCACGCTTACTCAGCTAATAAAGACGGCATTACCATACAGTGATTTGAAGGAAACTGGCGTAGCATCTTTCTTACTTTGGGGGTGATCATTCGAAAGAAAGACAAGGACTAAATACCGTTGAAACATGTGGATGCTATGCTACTAAGTGGTATGTCCTGACTCCAGTGACTGTTATGAGAATGATTGTTTGCCAAGAGGGGGACAGGAATGTTAGGAGACTCACGCTGGCACATGCACAGATTCAGCATTGCCCTTAGTAACTTCAGGCCCCAGGGTGGGTGGGTGAAAAGAGGACTAATGTGTACTTTAGGATGTTTCAGGGGGTGCTGGATTCAGAGGAACTCGCTTGGAAGTTTATGAATACTTTTTATTGTGGTAAAATATACATAGCATACAGTATATCATTTTAATCATTTTTCACACACAATTCAGTGGCATTAAGTACATTCACAATGTTTGCAACTGTCACTACTACCCATTTCTAGAGCTTCTTCTTCATCTCAAACTGAAACTTTGGACCCATTAACCCCTCATTCCCCACTCCCCTGCCCCTGGTTACTTCTATTCCACTCCCTATCTCTATGTATCTGCCCATCCAAAGTCCTCCGGTGTAATGGAATCGTACAATATTTGTCTTTTCCTCTCTGGCTCGTTTCACTTGCTAACCAGTATCTTTTAATCACCTCTTTTCTCCTGAAGCCAGCACTAAGTGACTTTTTTCATGAGCTCAGGAAAGTTTATGACAATGAGCTTATAGCTGCCTGGCATCAGGGGGACTAGTAAAGGAGCGCCATGTGTCCAGAACTCAGCCTCCTCGCAACTTCCCCTACCCGGAGCACGGCCAAGAACCAGGGCAATGGCTGGGAGGTGCCCGCGCCCTGAAGAGGACACAGTGCACTCAAGGGGAACCCACTGGACCCTCACTTTTATTTTATTCTTACATTACACCAACTTCTCACGCGCTCCTGGAGACAGCATACTAGGGTAAGAGGAGAGGGGAGCTGCTGCAGCAGGCTCACCGCAATAAGGAGGGATTGCAAGGAAAAGAGAAAGCCGGCTCTCACTCACCTCAGACTGCCACAGTCAACACTGTCTTCACACAGTAGAGCTGACATTCCAAAGGGTCGTCCCAAATAATCCACCCATTCACTGGGTGAACTGAGAGTGGATCCGGGCACTGTACAAAGTGTGTGGAGAGTGGCTAGGAAGGCTCGGCGCTTGCCAACAGAAGGCTACAACATGGTCATTATTCTTTAAGAGAGACTCCCCTGTAATTGGGAAAAGAAAAAAAAACAGTCCTCAAAAAATATATATATATATATCTCCTATATAATAAAGAGCTAATATGCTAATTAGACCAGATGGCGGAATGACCTTCCAGAATGACCCGTGGGTGGGGGGCAGGGCCACGAGGCAGCCGGGGCTGTGAGGGCTATGCTTGCATGAATTTCGTGCATCAGGCCTCTAGTATGTATATATTAGAGAGAGAGAGAGAGAGACTCCCAGTATTTCCCTTATGTTGGTATATCTTGAAGTTTGGAATTCTAGGCAAGGGTGACTAGACCTGAGCTTCACTTTTACAAAACAGTCATTTGGAGCTGGCTGCTGCCACGCGAATACCCACGGAGTTACTCACCCCCAGGCTGGCTGAGAGGATGTGTGGGAGAGAACAAAAAGGCCCGTTCGAATATTAAGCGTCTTCAGGAGAAGCATGAGCGTCCTGAGAAGAGAGGCTTTAGTCCTCTGGGTTTGGTCTTGAACGGGGGGCGGTGTGAGGAAAAGGCGTAGCAGTGAATGGGACTCACGTGTGAAGGCACACTTACAAAAATTGGCCAGGGCATTAATTTCATCGCTCCGGCTATGTCTCAGAGCCTCGAGGAAGCTCCACCTGCCTGGAATAGCCTGTGTCAGGCTCTATTACATGACACACCTAATATGTGCAGGATGCCTTTTCAACGTGCCTTGGGAGGTGTGCAAGTGTTTCTCTCTGGGCCCTCCCTGAACCCACCCCTCCCGCCCTTCTCTCCCGCTGCAGCACGCTGTCCAAGTGCTGCCATGCCATGGTGGCCATCACCTACCCCTTCACCTGGCAACACACCTACATCCCCGTGCTGCCGCCAGCCATGGTCGACATCGTGTGCTCGCCAACGCCCTTCCTCATCGGGCTGCTCACCAGCTCACTGCCGCTGCTCAGGGAGCTGCCCCTGGAAGAGGTGAGCTCCTGGGATGTCCCTGTGCCCTCCCGTGGGGGGCAGAGGGCAGAGGGCAGAGGGAGGTGCTCCCTAGGGGATGTCTCTGTTCCCTTCCCATGGGGGACAGAGGGAGGTGCTGCCTAAGGCTGTGTGACAAGCAGTGTCAGGGGAGCAGGGGACCCCACAGCTTTATTTATGAGATAGCCACTCCAAGTCTGAAAATAGGTCCTTTATCATATCAGTAAAAAGGCAACTGCCAAAATGTTCTTTTTTTTTTTTTTTTTTTAAATATATTTTATTGATTTTTTACAGAGAGAAGGGAGAGAGATAGAGAGTTAGAAACATCGATGAGAGAGAAACATCGATCAGCTGCCTCCTGCACATCCCCCACTGGGGAAGTGCCCGCAACCCAGGTACATGCCCTTGACCGGAATCGAACCCGGGACCCCTCAGTCCGCAGGCCGACGCTCTATCCACTGAGCCAAACCGGTTTCGGCATTTTTTTTTTTTTAATTTTTTTTTAACAAAATGTTCTTAATGATCAAGTTCCGGTTTTCAGGTGTGCATCCAGGTGTGGAGTCTTACTTGGCGGGTCTGTGGTCATTGAATCCCAGCCCCTTCCTCTAAATCAGTGGTTCTCAACCTTGGCTGCACATTAGAATCACCTGGGAATCTTTTTAAAATCCTGATTTCTGGGCCTCATCCTCCGGAAATTCTGTTTCTTTGTTACTAATGTTGTGGCCCCACTCCATAACAAAGAAACAGAATTTCCGGAGGATGAGGCCCAGAAATCGGGATTTTAAAAAGACTCCCAGGTGATTCTAATGTGCAGCCAAGGTTGAGAACCACTGCTCTAAATAGTGTCTGTCCCCGAGCACTGAGAATTCCCAGCCACCAGAGAGGGAACAGCGGGCACTAAATGATGCACTCTCTCCTGAACCCCTGGGGAACACCTGCCCTGAAAGTTAAACGGGGTCCCCAGGTGTGGCTCCTCTAATTGCCCAGGTGGTCCTAAAGTCGCATTAATATTAACCAGGTGTGGGTACGTGAGCTGCAAGAAGTTTGGATGCCCTATGATCCCTAACATTGGCTCAGTTCAGTCCTATAGGGTGTTTGAGAAGGAAGGAAAAAGCCCCTTCAGCCCTGGGCGGGGTCCTGGGATGTTAGAGCCCATATTCTAGCTCTTTGTGGAAACCCGGTGGCCATCAGGCCCCACTCTTCCTCCCTCATGTGCTGAGGCCTGAGTGAAGGTCTCGCTCGCTCTCAGGGCCCTGCAAGCAAAGGCCCGGCACCTGCGTCACCCTGGTTCTGGCCGTGGGTCTCAGCCCGCTCTGGGGACAGAAGGGAAGGTGCTTTATCTGAAAGCCTGACTAAGGAAAGCCCAGAAGCTGGATTTGCTCTCCACCCCAGTAACCCATGCACTGAAAGCAGCCTGAGAGGCTCTGCCTTAGCCAGTCGGGAGCAGGGCAGGGAGTCCAGCCATGGCACACACATGTTCCAGCCTGCGGTTGCAGTGTTGAAAGCATGGGATTCAGAAAAGCCCTTGCTCCCCACCTCCCTTCTTCCTCACTTGTGGCCACAGTGGCAAT
This sequence comes from Myotis myotis, assembly GCF_014108235.1. Lineage (NCBI taxonomy): Eukaryota > Metazoa > Chordata > Mammalia > Chiroptera > Vespertilionidae > Myotis > Myotis myotis. Next base: position 53,592,062 of record NW_023416315.1, read on the forward strand.
GTCAGGAAACCACAAATGGCCCACTCCACCCCACCCCCACTGCCTCTTTGGTGCCAAGACAGAAAAAGGCTAAGAGCCCATCGCTATATCCCAGAAGCGCTGGTGACAATAATAGTTCCTTTTCCTCATCTTGCAGGTCCTTGTAGTCGACCTTGTCAACAATCGGTTCCTCAGACAGGTGAGTGAGAACGCCAGCTTCCACCCGCTGCTTGCTCTCTTTTTACCTCTCTGGTGTTTGGGGCTCAGCTTTCCAGCTCTGCGAAGGCTCCTGGGTGGGCCTGGGCATTCCCAATCCCCAGCCAGAACTGGACAGAGGAGAAGCCAGAAGGCAGGGGCCAAAGAGGGGGCGTTTAGCAAAGGATTGATCCCCGCGTCTTCTGTCACAAAATGGTTTTCTAACAATTAGAATCTTTGCATAGGTTTGCCTATAGACTCTTGTCTTTTTCAACATGCTTTTAAAAAATATTTGAGAACAAAGTTTATGATATGATATTGAGTGGGAAAAGTTAGGATGCAAAATCATATACATTTTTTGCGTGTTTTTTAAAAAAGGAGAAAGAGAATGTATATATATATGCCTCTAAACAAGTTGGAAAGGAAAACTCACCAAAACATTAATGCTGATTGTGAGAGAATGAAAGGGAGACAGATTATGAGTGACTTTAAATTGTTTTCAAACTTTCATGTATTTTCTATAATGATTATAAACTACTTTCATTATTATAAAAAGTAATGCACAATTATTTTCTCACTTATCATTTGCCAGAGAGGTCTAACTCCTACCAGCTCTCCTACAAAGAACATTACAGGAAGGCTTTAGGGGTATTCTATTGCATTGCTTTTAAACTTGGAGCTGCCACCCTAGAAAGTTCTGTCTGTTGTGGTAATGCCATTTTCTATCCTTAGTTCCACTCACTTTTATTCCCGAAGGCCCTCAGGGAGGCCCTTCCCCGGGGCTCTCCTACGCTGAGACCCAGATAATAAAGCCAGCTTTTTGTTTATATATTTGTTTTTATTTGAGAGAGACATTGATTTGTTGTTCCGCTTATTTATGTATCCATTGGTTAATTCTTGTATGTGCCCTGACCGGGGATAAAAACCGCAACCTTGGGGCATCAGGACGATGGTCTAACCAACTGAGCTCCCAGCCAGGGCTGTAAATCCAGCTTTGATCCACTGGTCATCTGCCCTGGCCACATGTCCTGATCAGCACCAGCCACCCTACAGGGCAGGGCAGTGGGAAACAGTTCTTGTGTAGCCACTAGGTTCCAAGCTTTTTCACAAGGTAATTGTATTGTATTTAATATTGTTCCCAAGCTTTATAAAATATTATTGACATATACATAAGCGTAAGGTATACAGCATGATGGTTTGATATGTATATATATTGTACAGTGATTACCAGAATAAGTTTAGTTAACACGGCCATCACCTCACATAACTACCTTTGTGTGTGTGTGTGTAGTGATTAACATTTAAGATCTACTCTCAATAACTTTCAAGTATGTAATACAACATTGTTAACTTAGTCACCATGCTATACCTTAGTGCCCCAGAACTTATTCATCTTAGAGCTTGGACCAACATTTCCCCCAACCCCAGCATCTAGCAGTCACCATTCTACTCTCTTTCTAATAAGTTTTGGGGTTTTTTAGATTCCAAATATCAGTGAGAACATACAGTATTTGTCTTTCTCTATCTGATTTATTTCTCTTAGCATAATACCCTCCAGTTTCATCCATGTTGTTGCAAAAGGTAGGATTTTCTTCTTTTTATGGCTAAATAATGTTCCTCTTTGTGTGTGTACACGTGTATCTCTGTGTGTATGTGTGACGTTTTCTTTACCTGTTCATCCATTGGTGAACGCTTAGGTTGTTTCCACGTCTTGGCTGTTGTGAATAATGCTGCAGTGAACATGGATGCAGTTACCTCTTCAGCATAGTGATTTCATTTCCTGATGTTTCCATCTCTCCCTCTCTCTCAAATCAATTTTTTAAAAAATATATTAAAAGGAGATTATGCTTTCTCCAGTGAGTATTCTTGGCTCCCTTGTGAACTATCAATTGACCATATATGTGTGGACTTATTTCTGGACTATTGATTCTGTTTCACTGGTTTATGTGTCTGTTTTTTATGCCAGTACCATATTGTGGGTTTTTTTATTTATTTCTATTTTTTAACTTATCTTTATTGTTGAAAATATTACAGATGTCCCCTTACTCCCCTCCCCCCCCCCCCCCCCGCCCATTGACCCTCTTCACACACACCCATACCTACCACACTATTGTTTGTGTCCATGGATTATGCATATATGCATATAAGTTATTTGGTTAATTTCTTCCCATGCCACCACCCACCCCCTTTCCCACTGAGATTTGACAGTCTGTTCCATGCTTCCATGTCTCTGGACCTGTTTTGTTCATCAGGTTATTTTGTTCATTAGATTCCACATATAAGTGAGATCATGTGATATTTGTCCTTCTCTGACTGGCTTACCAGTACTGTACAGTTTTGATTACTTTGTTAAAGTTGGAAATCAGGAATTGTGATGCCTCTAACTTTGTTATTCTTTCTCAAAATTGCTTAGTCTATTTGGACTCTTGTATTTCCCTATAAATTTTAGAATTGTTTTTTCTATTTCTGTGAAAAATGCCATTGGCACTTTGATAGGGATTACATCGACTCTGTAGCTCACTTTGGGTAGTATGGGCATTTTAACATTAATTCTTCCAATCCATGAACACAGGATATCTTTTCATTTACTTGTATCTTCAGTTTCCTTCATCAATGTCTTGCCCATTGCACTTAATCTTCACAATGAGGTAGATATTGACAAATGGGGAAACTGAGGCTCACACAGCTTGTAAGAAGTGGAATCAAGATTCAAACCTCAGACCCCTGTTGTTCCTTCCACTAGACCAGTGGTTCTCAACCTACTGGCTCTTTAAATACAGTTCCTCATACTGTGACCCAACCATAAAATTATTTTCGTTGCTACTTCATAACTGTAATGTTGCTACTGTTATGAATCGTAATGTAAATATCTGATATGCAGGATGGTCTTAGGCGACCCCTGTGAAAGGGTCGTTCGACCGCCAAAGGGGTCGCGACCCACAGGTTGAGAACCGCTGCACTAGACTGAGCTGTGCAGGCCTGCCGGGCAGTGCACCCATGTGTCCTGCTGGCCGGGCACGGCATCACCTCCAGAAGCAGGGCGATGGCCCACCTGTCCTTTCTGCCTTACAGATGGACGACGAGGATTCCATCCTGCCACGGAAGCTTCAGGTGGCCCTGGAACACATTCTGGAGCAGAGAAATGACCTGGCCAGTGACCAGGATGAAGGGCCCCCCGACTGCAAGCACGGTAAGTGCTCAGCCCCTCCAGACTGCATCTCCCTCCATCGTTAGTCAGGGAGCAAATGGACAATGGCCAAGCACTCCACTTGACATTGAGTTAAGTAAGAAAATAGGCAAGAGAGGGATGCAAGGAGAAAAACTGGGTGCTCAACCTTCTCATCTGGATCTCATTTTAACAATGAACTGGGAAAAGTTCTCTCACTTCCCCCATTTGGCCCTAAAATATCTGTTTAAAGGAGCAAAAGAGCCCTGACCAAGAGTATGTACCTGGGTTGCAGGTTTAATCCCTGGCCCCTGTCAGGGTGCGTGTGGGAGGCAATCAATCACATCGATGTTTCTCTCTCTCTCTCTCTCTCTCTCATATATATATATGTGTGTGTGTGTGTGTGTGTGTGTGTGTGTGTGTGTGTGTGTGTGTTCACTCTACCTAAAAAAATAAATCTACGGAAAATATATGCTCTGGTGAGGATTAACAACAAAAAAAATAAGGAAAATAAGAATAATAAAAGGGAGGGAAAGAAATAATTTAATACCTTTGGGTCACCTTTTTATGGATCAGTAGGCTTTTTCCTCGAGAGAGCTCGAAGTGCTTGTATTACCAGTTGGCTTGTCTCAGAGGCTCTGACCCTCACCCGCTGGCCCTTCCTCTTGCCCAGGCCCTGAGTCCAGCCCCTTGAACCAGGTGGTGTCTGAAGCCTTTGTCCGCTTCTTCGTGGAGATCGTGGGCCATTACTCCTTGTTCCTGACGGTGGGCGACCGTGAGGAGAGGACCCTGCAGCGAGAGGCCTTCCGCAAAGCCGTCTCCTCCAAGAGCCTGCGCCGCTTCCTGGAGGTTTTCATGGAGACCCAGATGTTCCGGGGCTTCATCCAGGAGCGAGAGCTGCGTCGACAGGATGCCAAAGGTCAGAGGGCATCTTCCCTGCATCTTCCCTGAGACAGATGGAGGTGCCCGGGCACAGACGGGAGCAGCTCTCGGCCACCTCTGGAGAATGTCCACTTTTGCATGTCTGAGCTTCTGAAACTCCCCTGACGCCTGTCTCCTCGGACAGCTCTTCCCCCCACCAGCCTGTCCCAGAGCACTTTCCGGGTTCTGGTGACAGTTCTCCATTTGTTCCATTCTTTCCAACTCGAGGAAACTCTCATGGACACCCTTCCTTCCTCTCTCTCTGTGGTTCCTTTGTTCTTTCCCACAGCCTCCTCTCGTCCCTTCTGCCCCCCCTTTCCTGCCCCTCTCCACCGTGGAGCAGGCAGGAGCCACCTGGGATGGGATAGAGGAGAGAATGGCCCACACCCTCCGCTGAGCCTGCCTGGCTGGGAGCTTGTGGGTCATCCATTCTCCTCCCTCACTCTCTCTCTTCCTGGAGTTCATCTCTCCTACCTTCTCCTTGTCCCTGTCAGCTGGGTTCCATCACACTTCCTGGGCTGGCGGAGGGGGATGGGGAAGGGGAGGGGGAGGTGTGAGAAAAGAGGATAACCAGTGACTGGGATTCCTGTCTCTTTCTTATGTCATCTTAAGCCCTTTTGGGGATCTGACAGCTGGAAATGTTGGGAAAGGCTGTCACAGATGGGAGTTAGACCTGAGTAGGGGCGAGGTGCTCACCACCGAGGAGTGGCCGAGCAGCGGCCAGGGAGGGTCCCGGGGGAGCTGCTGGCCCAGGCCTCGGTGTCCTCTGGTGCTGTGATGGCACAGACTGAGTGAAGGAACGAAACCATTCCCAGAGCTCCTTGCAAAGTAAAGACAGAGGCTGCCACGCTTCTGGCAGTTCTGATGAGTGGTATCTGAAGAGACACAAAGTTGATCTGATGAAGGGACCTGTTAAAGAGAAGGCCTGCTGGGTACACATACTGGTAGGTACCTGTTTACAGACCACTATTTGATAGAGAGGTCCAGACATCAAAGCTTAAAAGCAGTACGGAAGGAGCCCACGGTCCACGAGGACCAGAGAGAAATCAAGACAGTACCTGAGGCTCAGACCCGGGCTGAGCACTGAGGGCCCTGAGAGGCGGCCTGCCCAGCCTTCCTGAGGTCACAGGTGGCAAACAGGTTCATTCCCAGGAAGCCACACCACGTGGCCAGGGACCCTCTTTATGGGAGAACACGAGGAAAAGGGAAACTCCAGGAGTTCCTGGGAGCCAAGACCATCTGGTTCATCTTGAAACCGCGTGCCTGGCACAGTGGAGACACTTAGAAGGTGTTTGTTGAGTAAAAATAGGATTTCGTGTGGGAGCTGGCTTTACCGCTTTCCAAAGTTATTTCCAGTTATTGCACAAAGTTGGGCAATTTATAGGGGTCATAAAAACTCTTATAAACCTATGATTCAGAGCATGTTTATAGGAGCAGCTCATCTCAGAAGCAAGTTCCTCTTCTCTGTGGCAGTCAGGAAACAGGTATGGTTAGAAGTGCCCAGAGAGGGAACTGTACTGACTGGGATATCTCTTGTCAACAGGTCTGTTTGAGGTCCGAGCCCAAGAGTACCTGGAGACACTCCCCAGTGGAGAGCACAGTGGTGTCAACAAGTTCCTGAAGGGACTAGGTAAGGCCAAGGGTCTCGGTCCCCACCACCAGCCTCTGGTCCGTGGCTCCTGGCCAGCTCCTCCACTGGAGCCGGCTCCGAAATAGCACAGAGCTCTCTGGCCTGTGCTGGGCAGGCTAAGTCGGCATTGTAGCCCCCTGTTCCAGTCTGACCCCAAAGTATAAACAGAGGACACAGAGGCCCCTCCCCGCTCTCCCGGCTCCTGGGCTGTCTCACTACCTTCGGTCACTGTCATCTCCCTCACTCCTGAGTCTTCTGGGCACTGAGCTTAGGAAGCAGGGTGAGCGGAAGCAGGCAGGGTATCAGGCAGCACAGAGCTGGCCCAGCCTCCCAGTGCCCTGCGAAGTGGAAATGTAAAAGTGAGAGGACTCTGGCTCACTCAGGAACAAGGCCCTGCTGGGAAAAGGATGAAGAGGAAATCACCAAAGAGGAAGGGGGCCCTGGCTGGGTGGCTCAGTTGGTTAGCGCGTCGTCCCGATAGCCACAAAAGAGGAACAGGGCGCAGGCCCCAGTGAGGAGGAGCTGTGCGGTGGGGACCACACGGGCACCTGTGGCGGGGCCTGCTTGTCCCTCACAGGGCGGACAGATGGCCACTCGGGGTGGGACGTCCCACTCACCGCACCGCTGGGAGTTTTCTCTCTTGGCTCCTCGGGGACCTGTTACGTTCAGAGATTCCAGCTTACCGTTTCAGAAGCAGTGTCTGCAGCTCTTCCTTGAGTCCGAGGAAGATCCCTTTTCCTTGGGGAGGTGCAGAGGCTGTGAGGCATAGAGTGAGGCTCCCTCCTGGCTGGCGTGGGAGGCACGGTTGGCCACACTGCAGCTGCGAAGAAAGGGGAAGATTTAACTCAACCTCCTTTCTCTCCTGGTGAAATGCTCCCATTTTCTTTTTTTAGGCAATAAAATGAAGTTTCTCCACAAGAAATAACCCTCAGCCTGGACTCGAAGGAAAAGTTCCTCCCAGAGCAACCACGTGTTTAAAGACAGTCCTGGTGGCCTTTCTGAAACGTCGTCCCCCGTCATCTCAGCTCTGCTGGGTCAAGGCCAGGGTGGATTCCGGCCACTACTGGGTTGTCCCCAGGCCCCGGGTTCCCAGAGCTGCCCAGCAGGTGCTGCTGCTTCAGAACACCCCGGAAAGGGAACCTGAGACCAGGCTTGTTGCCGACATTCAGATGGATTGTTTTGGTTGCTGGTTTTGGGATTTTTAATTTTTTTAAATCTTAGATATTAAAAAAAAGAAAAATGTTTGGGCTTTCTTTTTATTATGCCAGGGCTAAGAAAACTATCCTGCCCTGTGTCATCTTTCCCTGGCTCACCCTGCCTGGCATTCCTCCTCTAGGCCAAAATGGGGACAAATGCGGGTGTTAGGGAGATGCTGTGGTGACTCCTACAGATGCTGGACCCAAAGGTTCAGGGCAGAGCCCTCGGGGAAAGGATTGGCCCTTCTGTGGAGGAGTCAGATCTGGGCTCCAAGGATTTTGACTTCCCGGGAGAAGCTGCACCCAGAGTGGCCAGTGATGCCACCTGGTGGCCGAGGCCATTGCTGTTGGGCCTCCAGCTCCTCTCCCAAAGGGGTCTGACTTCTGGGCCGCCCGCCTCTTCTCTTTTCTCTTAAAAGCCTTAGCACCGTCCACTGCCCAAGACGAGCCGTCCATGACTTTTGAGGTACACACAAAGAGAGGAAATCGTAAGATCTATTAATAAAACGTTCTTAGGGTCCCAAAGTTTATGATCATAAAGTATCATGGAGCACACCCTATACCACATAAAGCCACGGCTTTGACCCTACTTCCATTTATACTGTATGAAATAGTCCCATCTCATTGTAAGGACCCAGATCAGCAGAGATGAAATGGTGGGTGGATAAATGAAGGGACCTTTGTAAAGGAGAGCGAGCATCAAAGTTTGGAGACAGCTTCGTGAGACTTGTGAGGCCATCAAGGCAGCTTGCCCTCCTGCAGAGGACCCAGCGGGGTGGGCAGCACAGGCAAGTTCTCAAAGCAGGCGTTGGCACCACCGCGGCCACCCGCCGCCCACCCACCACTGCGCACCCTCCAGTGCATCCCCTCTGGATGGCACCAGCAACCACGACAGAACACACAAAAGATGTGCTCTGATCATGGCAATGGCCCTGGCCTATGCTGCCTGGCAGAGGCCCTTAGCCTTTAGGGTGCTGGGAGCAAGAGGCCTTCTGAGGAAAGAAAAGAACAAGAAAAAAAGGAGGAGGTTGACTTCTCATTCCACATTAGGGATTCTTACCTGGAGTCATGGACCATCTCTCCAAATTATATCCAAGATTTGGTGTGCCCATTCATTTTCCAGGGGAGAGGATGCATGGCTTATATCAGATTCATAAAAGGTTCCCAGGAGCCCCACACTGATAGGAGCCAGGCTGCGCATAACAATTAGCCTGGGTAGGTGTGTGCTCTGGGGCTTGGGGGGAAGACTGAATGAGAATCTCTGAGTGTGGGGGCTCAGGAATTGTATCTAACAAGCTCCTCAGATTCGTTAACTTTATTAATACCAATATTCTGCCCAGAGATGATCATTTTTAATATTTTGGAATATACTTTCTTTTCTAACTTATTTTATATTATATTGTTTACTTAACACCGCCAAGTGAATAAACATACCTTTTATCAATACTTCTAATGGCTGTATAGTCTATTTTATAGATCCACTGAAAGTTATTTTACCAGTCCTCTACTCGTACGTGTGCAGGCTATTTCCAGTTTTTAATATAAAGGGCGTTGAAAAAAGCATCTTCGTACAAGTATCTCAGCACATTTGCTCTATTTTTCGTTTTAATGTTTGCCTGGAGTAGATTATCCATCTAGAAAATGCCCAGGTCATGAGCATGCAGGCTGACCTTCACAAATGACCACGGCTGTGTGACCAACGCCCAGGCCAGGAAGCCGACCATCACGGACTCCAGGAGCCCCTCCTGCCGCTTTCCCCACGTCCCTCCCGTCTACACTGCGGATGTTTAAACTAAACCAACTAACAAATGGTCTACAACTTGCAAAGTGGGAAGGTAGGCTGGGGAGGGTCAGAAGCAAGAGAAAAGGGTGGAGTTGTGATTCCTGCCCACAGTCTAGGGCAGATTCTCGATGGGTGTTCTGTGTGGTTTGAAGAGCAGAGCATGGGTGCCCTAGATCAGGTCACCATCTGTCCAAGAACCAAGACCTCCAATTCCATCAAAGCACACATTTTCCATGAAGAATGTGTTGTGTTTAGAAGCATTCGTTACTGTGTTTCAATTCACGGTGAAGCACAAGGTCATGAAAAATAGTTGGAGCAGGATTGCCGGGTGGGTCTCACTGCTATGGAATATCGGAGAAATGGGTGGACGAGGGAAGCGTGGTGGGAGCAAGTACAGCTGGCAGATCTTGGTAGGAGGCCACAGGTAGCGAGAGTGATGGGGAAGAGGAAGAATGAACTGTCAGAAATTATCACAAAAACTTCTTCCTACTCATAGGAATAATGGTATCAGCTGCCGTTTATGGGCACTTTTTACCCATCACTGTGTTGAGTTCCTCACGTGTGTTATTTGAACACTGGAATGTAAGCCTGAGGGACACTATCCATCAAGGTCCCTGCTGAGTTTCCAGAGCCTAAAGCCAGTGCTTGGCGCTTACCAAATGTTTGCTAACCAAAGAAACAGGTCCCACAGCAGGACTAAGAGTTACTCTCTCTGTCGCAGGCAGCAGGCTCATTAAACATGGATGCAGAGCCCACAGAGCCAAAGGAGTCAACCTTGCCGACTGAGAGCCGTTTCCAGCATCTCTGACACTTTGTCTCAGCGCTAGGCACCTACCTAAGAGACCACAGTAACAATCAGAAGGTTGCTGGTGAGTGTGAAGTCAGAGCAAAGGGCACTGGAGAGTCTGGAGGGGCATCCCAGAGGGGCAGGGAGCAGGACAGACTTCACTGTCCCCCAGAGGGCCTGTTTCCCAGGTAGTGGTGGATAACCCTGCTGACTCCTTGGTCCTTGGCAGCCCTGCCACCCCATTTCTTTATCTTTTTATTTTCTATGCGTGAAATTCACATATTTTTTTAATTTATTAATTAGAGAGAGAGAAGTATCTATTTGTTGTTGCATTTATTTATTCATTCGTTGGTTGATTCCTGCATGTGCCCTGATGGAGGATTGAACCTGCAATGCTGGCATATCAGGACAACACTGAAACCAGCAGAGCTACCTGGCCACAGCTCACATAATTCTAAAGTGGACAATTCAGTGGCATTTAGTGCATTCACACTGTTGTGCAACCACTAAAAACACTGTCATCGCCCTAAAAAGAAAACTCATAGCCATCAACAGTTACGCTCATCCCTCCTCCCTCCAGGCCCTGGCAACCACCAATCTGCTTCTATCTCTATAGATACACCTATTTTGGGTATTTCATAATATGTCTGGCTTCTTTCACTCAGCGTAGTGTTTCAAGGTTCATCCACACTGTAGATTGTATCAGTACTGCATTCCTTTTTATGGCTGAATGATATTCCATGGTATGGATATATCATTTGTTTGTTTGTTTTAAATATATTTTATTGATTTTTTTACAGAGAGAAAGGGAGAGGGATAGAGAGTTAGAAACATTGATGAGAGAGAAACATTGATCAGCTGCCTCCTGCACACTCCCTACTGGGGATGTGCCCGCAACCAAGGTACATGCCCTTGACCGGAATCGAACCTGAGATCCTTGAGTCCACAGGCCAACGCTCTATCCACTGAGCCAAACCGGTTAGGGCCATATTTTTTTTTTTAAGATATATTTTATTGATTTTTTTACAGAGAGGAAAGGAGAGGGACAGAGAGCTAGAAACATCGATAACAGAGAAACATCAATCAGCTGCCTCCTGCACACCCCCTACTGGGGATGTGCCTGCAACCAAGGTACATGCCCTTGACGGGAATCGAACCTGGGACCTTTCAGTTACAGGCCGATGCTCTATCCACTGAGCCAAACCGGTTAGGGCATAGGGCCATATTTTGTTTATCTCTTTATCCAGCAATGGGCATTCAGGTTGTTTCCACCTTTTGGCTATTGTGAATAGTGCTCCTACAAAATGTCTATGTGCACATTTCTTTGAGTATCTGTTTTCAATTTCTTTGGGTATATACCTAGGATTGAAATTGCTGGGTCATATGGTAATTTCTACATTTAAATTTTGGAGGAACTACAATACAATATACAGATGATGTATTCTAGAATTGTATGCCTGAAACCTATATAATTTTATTAACCAATGTCACCCCAATAAATTCAATAAAAAATAAATTTTAAAAAATAAAATAAAAATCACAAGTAGTAAACCTAGAGTTTTAGCTATGGAATAAAGGTACTGATTAATTATTTTAAAAATACAAATTTGAAGAACCATTGAGCTGTTTTCTGTGGGACCAATTTATATTCCCACCCACAACGTTGGAGGGACACCCCCTTTCTTCCTCAGCTATATCCATCACCTTCCAGCCACATCTCTCAGAGAGGCCCTCATGCTTCTCAGGGGTGATTGGCACCTCCTATATCGGATTTTCCTGGGATGCTAGTTTGAAAAGCAGATTCCAGGGATCTACCTTGACTTCTCTGGGGCTAAGATGCTAGAGCCCTTATTTGGCTGGAAGTTCCCTCAATGTCTCCAAACATGTGTAGGACCCTGTCTTTGGTGACTCCTTCCTCCCTTAGATGCAAATTCTCCCTTCAGGTGAATTGATAGAGAGTGATGTTAGGGCCAAATTTTATAAGTAAGACTTTTGCACACATGTCCTGAATTCAGCACTACCTAAATACAAACAGTGAAATGGATATAAGCGTGCAAGGAGACACAGAGAGGCCACACTCAGTTGTTCTTTTGTTTTGTTTGTTTAAGATCCCATTACTCTAGTTAGTTGCCTTACATAGTACCAAAGTAGTTGGTTAGGCCCAAAAAAATCCTGAGGAGAGGTCACTATGGGGGTGAACTCAAAGGGCAAGTCTGGCTTGCGGCTCAGCTCCGACTCCCAGGCGGCTCACAGGCCGGCGAGTTGATGTGAGCGGAGTTCAGAGCAGCCTTGGGCGAAAAGGAGGGGCTGAAACAGGCAGAGGAGGAAGGGGAGCCTCTGGGCGGAGCCAAGGTTGGTAAGAAAAGCAAAAGGCAGGTGAGATGGGCCATTTAACTGCTGGCACCTGTCAAGGCCAATTAACTCCACTCCCTGGCTTGTCCAGAGACCACACCTCGTCCTCACCCAGCTCTTGGTGGGGTTCAGCTGCCAACCTCTAACTTCTTTTTGGCTACAATCCCAGAGGCCTGGCGCCAGCTTCCCCGGCACCAGGCCAGAGAGCTAACAGGTTCACCTTTGATCAGCCCTGGACTCCTTCCCTGCCCCTTTTACCCTCCTCTGCTGAGAGCCGCACCCCTCCCCAGCCCAACCATAATTCTAAGAGCACGCAGTTAAATCCTGCCACCAAACCTCACAGCACGTGTCCTTTCCACAACAGAGCTAATTGCCTTACCCACATGGGCGGAATGTGGACTGGGTGGTTTTTCTGGCAGACAGCTCCAGATTCACACAGACCCACCCTTCACTGTCTCACCAGGCCCCTGGGCAGGTGTGAAAGGGCTCCTCCAGTGGGGCTCCAGTGGTGGCAGGACGGGACAAGCCCCGAGGCAGGAGGCCAGGGGACCAGCTGGCAGGGCCTGGCCCGCAGATGGAGCTGGGAGCCCTGGTGCCCAAAGTTTAGCTTGGTTCTCTGGCAGAAGCTGCTTTTCTCCAGCCCTGTGTCCAAGCCAGGGTCAGCCATTAGGGTGGCTCACAGAGTGAGGGGGGTCAGTGTCCCTCCCAGCAGCGTGGGGTCCAATGGCCCCATGCCCTTGGCTCTGACACCAGGTGGCCCCTGAGACTAGTAGAGCCCCGCTCTGTGAGGAGACCTGGCTGAGGAAGCAGAGTGAAGCCAAGAGCTGCCCCCTATCTCAAGATGGGAACGTTCACCCCTGGGGACAGGTAGGGGAAGGCCCCTGCTGCACCTTGCCAGACTGTCACCATCCTGCACTTTTTAGCCATGTCAAACTATTGCTCTCTTCCCCACCAAAAAGAAAGATGAAAGACAAAAAACAAAAACAGTGCTGGTTGCACAAGAGTGTGAATGTTCTTAACACCACTGAAATGAACCGCATCCTTAAGAAATGGTTTAAGTGATACACCTTTTGTTATGTACCTGTTATCACATACACACCCCTCAGCAATAATGTTGCAATGCTTTTATATTCTAGTGCAATAATTTTAACATTGCACGTGTATCATTCACACATGTTTTAAGTTTTAACAGTTTAATATGACTTTATATTAAGTATTAAAAACTAAAGTGGTCTTTTAAATACTGTTGACATGTGGCTTTTTTTCAGAGTTTTTCCCCCCCAATTATAGTTGATATTTAATATTAGTTTATATTAGTTTCAGGTGTACAGCATAGTGTGAGACATTTATATAATTTATGACATGTATCTCTATAGGATAAACGCCAACTTCTTCCATGCCACATGTATGGATCCTACAAGTACTTCCTACTAAGTCAACAAGCTGCAGTTACAAGAGCATTAACTGGTCCAGAAATTTGTGAAGGAATTCTTTAATGCCCTTCCTCCGAGATTCAGAAACGACAAATGGAGGCTTAGGCCAGACAGGATTTTGCTAAAACCTGGTCTTCCCTCTCTCTCCTCTCCTTTCTCTCAGTCCAGGCAGGCCAGCCATCCCCCTCTTATCCTCCCCCTGCCCCAGATCTCCATCCTCCCTTCCCTCTGGGCTCCTGAGCTCACTTCCTCAGAGAATGTGGCTACCGTGGTACAGGCTAGCTTCACCACTGCAAGGCATTTCTGTGTCAACTCCTGACTCTTCAGCTTCGACCCCCAAAGTATGTCTTTGTCAATGTAGAGAATTTTTGTAAGATTTAGTTGAGCCAAATTGATGGTATAGGGCAGGGAGCAAGATATAAAACTCCGGAGAATAAGTTTCGAAGCTTCTTTAAGCATTTGAGATTAAGGAGAGAACCTAAGGAAGATAATAAGAGGGTGGGAGAAAGGAAGGCAAGGATTGGATTAGAAGATTCTGTGCTCTTAAGGGTCTGGTCTGGTTGTGTTTTTAATGCCAAAGGAACAATGACTTGTCCCGAACCACAGTCCCTGGCACTGGGGAATGGGACGTTGCATATGGAGAAGAAGAGAATGGGCCCCTGCTGCAGACCTTGCATACAGATTAATCCCACGTATCTCACAGAGCGTGTCAGCTGTTAGCCTGGAGCCTGGCTGGGTCTGAACCCTCACCAGCTTGGGGCTCTCATTAGTTCCTGACCGTCTCTGCCTCCGGTTCCTCATCTGTAAAATTGAAATAATGAGTAGAGTTTTTATGAGGTTTAAATTAGTTAATATTTTTAAGTGGTTAGAACTTGGCAAGTACTCATTTAACTGCTTGTTAAATAAGTCAAAATGTAAAAAGCTTGCCCTAGCCAGTTTGGTTGAGTGGATAGAGCATTGGCCTGTGCACTGAAGGGTCCTGGGCTCGATTCCGGCCAACGGCACATGCCTGGGTTGCGGGCTTGATTCCCAGGAGGGGGCGTGCAGGAGACAGCTGATCAATGATTCTCATCATTGATGTTTCTATCTCTCTCTCTCTCCCTTCCTCTCTAAAATCAATTAAAAAATATTTTTAAAAATGTAAAAAGCTAAATTCAACACTTTAGGGAGCATTTGAAATCTTGCTCCCTGCATCTGTCATCAATTTGGCTCAGATAAACTCATAAAAATTCAAACCAACCAACAAACATACAGAAAAAAAAAATAAAGGGGGAAATGAAAAAAAAAAAAAGAAAATTTTAATTTAAAATAAAAATAAATAGCCCAGCCGGCATGGCTCAGTGGTTGAGTGTCACCACTTCAATTCCCAGTCAGGGCACAAGCCTGGTGGCAGGCTCCATCCCCAATAGGGGTCTTGCAGGAGGCAGCCGATCAATGTCTCTCCCTCATCAATGTTTCTATCTCTCTCTCTCCCTTCCTCTCTCTGAAATCAATTTTTAAAAAAATATTTTTTAAAAAAGAAGGAAATCTTACCTTAAAAAAGGGGGGGGGGGCGCGCAAACTATAAAGCAAAAGCTTGATACATTGGAATATAGTAAAAATAAGAACATGACTCACACATGTGAGGATCAGGGAGAAAAACAGGTAAACAGACTGGCATATTCACACAGCGGAATACTTACCAAGTGAAAGGAATGGACCACTGACACAGGCCACGACTGGGAAGAACCTCACTCACAACACTGAGTGAAAGAAGCCAGACAGAGAACAATACAGACACAAAACAATACGCACCGCACCATTCCTTTCATGCAAAAATCCAAAAAGGGGGGGGGGGGGGTTGCGCGAGGAGACAAAATTAATGTATGGTAACAGTTTTCATAGTGTGGATGAAAGGGGCCACATGCTAACCTGACAAGCTAAGGGAAGGCCTGCATGGCAGTCTTGCAAACTCAGAGACCTAAAGTAACCGCAAAGGATGGTCTGAAATTAAACTTTAACTAAAAGCAGTTATGGTGGGCAGTTACGTCCTAGGCCGGTATCTTCACTGACAAGGTCAACCTTTACCTTAACTGAGCCTGTCTTTTTGCCTCTATGATAACACTAGTGGCCCAGTGCACGAAATTCATGCACATTAAAGGGGAATTAATTAGAGGAAATATTTTATTTTATTTATTTATTTATTTTTAAAATATATTTTATTGATTTTTTACAGAGAGGAAGGGAGAGAGACAGAGTCAGAAACATCGATGAGAGAGAAACATCGATCAGCCGCCTCCTGCACATCTCCCACTGGGGATATGCCCGCAACCCAGTACATGCCCTTGACCGGAATCGAACCTGGGACCCTTCAGTCTGCAGACCGACGCTCTATCCACTGAGCCAAACCGGTTTTGGCGAGGAAATATTTTAATATTGCTATTTGCGCGAGACCCAGACCTGACTGGCCCCACCCCCATTGGGCGAGATCCAGACCCGGCCGGCCCCAACCCCGTCAAGCCCCGCTGGGCGGGAGGCGCAGCTGCAGGTCCCCCATCAAGCCTGGCTTGGGGGGGGGGGGGGCGCAGCCTCAGGTCCCCTGTCAAGCCCCGTTGGGTGGGGGGCGCAGTCTCAGGTCCCCCGGCCTGGCCCAGTGCCACACAGCCTCAGGTACCTGCTAATCGCTTGTTACAGCTCATTACGGGAACCCCACCTCCACTGTGGGCGCAGCCATCTTGTGATGGAGTGATGGAGTGAGGGTCAATTTGCATATTACCTCTTTATTATATAGGATATCCTTGAAATGTCTAGGTAACTTGTAGTTTCCCTTTTTCCAAACCCCTTAGGGCACAACCTAATGTGCCTGGCACTAGGACAGATACCACAAATTCCTTCATTGTTATTATGTTAATTGTTGACTGTTGGCCATTTTATACCCACCTAAGTATGTGTCTATTATTTTACTTTTTTTTAAATATATTTTATTGATTTTTTCCAGAGAGGAAGGGAGATGGATAGAGAGCCAGAAACATCAATGAGAGAGAAACATCGATCAGCTGCCTCCTGCACACCCCCACTAGGGATGTGCCCGCAACCAAGGTACATGCCCCTGACCGGAATCGAACCTGGGACCCTCCAGTCCGCAGGCCGATGCTCTATCCACTGAGCCAAACTGGTCAGGGCTATTATTTTACTTTTTATCAAATGCCAGAGGTTTCTCCCACCTCTCTAATCTATCACCAATGGATTTCATGTAACCCACCTACGTCCCCTCCTTTGATTGCAATGTATAAAACCAGATGAAAAGCCCTAACCGGTTTGGCTCAGTGGATAGAGCATCAGCCTGCGGACTCAAGGGTCCCGGGTTTGATTCCGCTCAAGGGCATGTACCTTGGTTGTGGGCACATCCCCAGTGGGGAGTGTGCAGGAGGCAGATGTTTCTCTCTCATCGATGTTTCTAACTCTCTATCTCTCTCCCTTCCTCTCTGTAAAAAATCAATAAAATATATATTAAAAAAAAAAAAAAAAAAAAACCAGATGAAAAAAACGCCATTCTCTGGAGTATTATCCTAATCCATTAGGATACAGCTTCCCGGCAATTGTCGGCAGTTTGGCTCAAATAATCTGACAAAAATTCTTTACAGGTTTGAATGTTTTTACATTAACAATAGTGACTATGGTACTAGAATGAGAGAACTGACCAGAGGGAGCAGGAAGGGACACATGGGGGTAATGGGAGTCTTCTAGATCTTGGTTTGGGTGTGGTCGCATGGTTGTTTATGATTGTCAAAATCCATTGAACACTGCTTAAGCTCTGTGCATATTATTGTGTGTAAACAATATCTCAAATTTTAAAATGTCATTTAAAGTACAAGGACTTATATATGATTTTAACAAAGAAAAGTGGGAACAATAGAAGTGTGGGGAAATGACTAGGAAATATATGAGGGGAGCTACTGAAAGATAGGGCCATGTCAGTGGGAATCGGTTGTGCAGACTCATCTTGGTGTGGACACTCCCTCCTCAGGGACAAGTTGCTCTTCTCCTCCTCCTCATGTGGGAGGAAGGGGCACCTTCATAAGGGAAAGGGGTGCCCTGCTTTCATTTAACAAAGAAAAGGGGGAGGGAGGAGAGGGGACAGAGAGCGTTTGCTGCCCCGGCTGATTCTTAGGTGCCTTCAGCTCAAAATCTTTATGGTTTTTTTTTGTTTTGTTTTGTTTTTTTCTTTTCAAAATATATTTTATTGATTTTTCACAGAGAGGAAGGGAGAGAGATAGTTAGAAACATCGATGAGAGAGAAACATCGATCAGCTGCCTCCTGCACATCTCCCACTGGGGATATGCCCGCAACCCAGGTACATGCCCTTGATCGGAATCGAACCTGGGACCTTTCAGTCCGCAGGCCGACGCTCTATCCACTGAGCCAAACTGGTTTCGGCGAAAATCTTTATGTTTAAGTGGCATATTTTAGAGTGGCATATCCTGACCCCCTTCCATTTAGACCAGTGGTTCTCAACCTTCCTAATGCCGCGACCCTTTAATACAGTTCCTCATGTTGTGGTGACCCCCAACCATAAAATTATTTTCGTTGCTACTTCATAACTGTAATTTTGCTACTGTTATGAATCGTAATGTAATTATATATGTGTTTTCCGATGGTCTTAGGCGACCCCTGTGAAAGGGTCCTTCGACCCCCAAAGGGGTCGCGACCCACAGGTTGAGAACTGCTGATTTAGACTGTGCACATTGGTTCTGCACTCTCTTCTGGTTTGTTTGTTTGTTTTCATCCTCACCTGAGGACATGCTTATTGATTTTAGAGAGAGGGGAAGAGAGACAGAGAGGGGTAGACATCTATGTGAGAGAGAAACATCAATTGGTTGCCTCCAGTATGCACCCCAGCTGGGGATCGAACCCACAACCTGAGTATGTGCCTTGATTGAGAATCCAACCCAGGACCTTTTGGTGTAAGGGATGACACCCAACCAACTGAGCCACCCAGCCAGGGCACACAGTCGTGTTTATGTTTATACACACACACCAAAAAAAGAAAAAAGTCAGCATCCCCTCTGCATAGTATGTGCCACGCCCAGCAGATTGTCATCGCAATGGCACATTGACAATGTCCCAGCCTCAGCTGGGGGAAGAGATTTATTTCAGTCACCACTCCAGACTCTTACCTGTCCCCACGGAGGCCCTGGCACCCAGGAGGCAATGGGTATGGGAGAGAGAGAGGCACAGAGCACCCTCACACAGCTCTGCCTGCAGGTCACTGTGGGACCTGGGGCACATCTCCTCACCTCCTGCCCTTCTGTCATCCCATCTGTAGAATAGGGGAGGTCACTTCTGACCCCAGACTTGACTGACTCCTGGAGCACCAAGAAGTGTGGCCTAGAAGTCTGGCTGGGTCAGGTCCCAGGGCTTTCAGCTGCAGGTGCCATTGGGCAGATGTGACAGGGAGGGGGGCTGGAGCCTGGGCACGACAGGTGGCTCATGAGGAGGGAGCAGACAGTGAGCAATTGCCCCCACGCCTAGTCTCCCAGGCAGCTAACAGCTGAGCTGCTCTTAAAGTCCGGGCGAGCCTGGGCTAGTCTTAGCAGCTATTTATAATGCACACGCCTCCTTATTTGGCAGCTGAATGCACTGCTGGGTGTTGGGTCTTCTCTTCGGGCGTCCTCTGCCTTCCTGAGGTGCTGTCCGGCTCTGGGTGCAGCGTTGGCTGCCCAGGGCTGCCCACAGCCAGCACTCAGCCCTGGGTGTCCTACCTCTTCCAAATGCTGCTGAATCCATTGTGTTTGGTTGTGTTATAATACACAGAGCATAAAACTTTCCATCTTGCCCTGGCCGGCTTGGCTCAGTGAATAGAGCAGCGGTTCTCAACTTGTGGGTCGCAACCCCTTTGGCGGTCAAACGACCCTTTCACAGGGGTCGCCTAAGACCATCCTGCATATCAGATATTTACATTACGATTCATAACAGTAGCAACATTACAGTTATGAAGTAGCAACGAAAATAATTTTATGGTTGGGTCACAGCATGAGGAACTGTATTCAAAGGGCCAGAAGGTTGAGAACCACTGGAATAGAGCGTCAGCCTGCAGACTGAAGGGTCGCAGGTTCGATTCCAGTCAAGGGCATGTGCCTGGTTTGCAGGCTCAATCCCCAGTGGAGGGCATGCAGGAGGCAGCCGATCAATGATTCTCTCTCAT
Organism: Myotis myotis; assembly: GCF_014108235.1. NCBI lineage: Eukaryota > Metazoa > Chordata > Mammalia > Chiroptera > Vespertilionidae > Myotis > Myotis myotis. The sequence continues at coordinate 53,611,689 of NW_023416315.1, forward strand.
CATTGATGTTTCTATCACTCTCTCCCTCCCCTTCCTCTCCAAAATAAAAAAATTTTTTAAAAAATATTTTAAAAAAGAACTGCTGCCAGCTTCCCTCCCACACCATCCTGGCTCTCCGTGTCGCACCTGCGTTCTGCAATCTGTGGCAAGGGCAGCCGCTAGCTCAGCTTCCCTGAAACAGCTGCCCTTACTGCCAACCAGTCTGGCTTAACGGCTGCTTCCCTGAGCTCCCTTCACACCTTGCAGGTGCCTTGACCAATGTACATGCCCCAATAAAAGGCTCTGGGATCTGCCTCTTCTCTCAGGTTCGAAGCTGCATGCTCAAAGGGGCTGCTTTTTTTCATCTTGTATTGCCCGCCATCCACACATTCACTCATTAGGCCTCTATTTGTTGAACTGCAATGATGTGCCAGACTCTATTCTGTCCTAATCTGAATGGACACATGCCTCAGAAATGGGCCTTTTTGACATTCATTCATTCATTCATTCATTCATTCATTCTACTCATATTGACAGTGATAGATTCTGAAGGTACAACACTAAGCAAGTAGAAATACGGTCCCTGCTCTCAAGACCTTATGGTGGGGAAAAGACAGTCACATAATCTCACATGAAGAAATGTAATGTTGCCATCATGGCAGGTGTTACTAAGGAAGGGGAACTGGAGAGTGAGAATGGGTCAAAGGGGGTTGGACTTGGTCAGGAGCCTGAAGAGCACTTCCCCAAGAAAGTGGCACTTGAGGTGCTGGCTGAGTAGCTCAGCTGTTAGCGCACTGTCTCAATTCACCAACGGTGTGGGTTCCATCCCTGGTCGGGGCACATGCAAGAATCAAACAGTGAGTGCATAAATAAATGGAACAACAAATCGATGTTTCCCTCTCTCATTCTTCATCTCTCTCTCTCAAAATCAATCAATTCTTTTTTAAGTGGCACTGAGCTGAGATCTGAAGGTTAAGAAGAGGGGGGAATAGCATTTTAGAAAGAGGGGACAGCATGTGCAAAGCCTTGAGTCATATATGGGTCAAAAGGCTTTTGGCTCCAAGAAACAGGACATCTGATTGCTGATGGCTTAAAGCAATTGTGTTTATTTTTTACAAAAGAAGAAGTATGGAGGTGGCCTGGCCAGGTGGCTCAGATGGTTGGAACATCACCCAGTTCACCAGAAGGCTGTGGGTTTGACTTCTGGTCAGGTCACATATCTAGGTTGCAGGTTTGAGTTTCTCTCTCACATCTATGTTTCTCTCCCCTCCCCCCCGCCACCCCCAGTCCATTTCCTTTCTCTCCCTAAAATCGATTAAAAAAATTTGCCCTGCCCAGCAGCCGGTGTAACTCAGTTGATTGAGCATCACCCCATGCACCAAGTGGTCACAGGCTCAATTCCTAGTCAGGGCACATGCTCGGGTTGTGGACTCAATCCCTGGTAGGGGGCGTGCAGGAGGCAGCTGATTGATGTTTCTATATATATCTCTCTCCCTCTCCTTCCCCTTTCTAAATTAATAAAAACATGAAAAAAATTTTTTTTGCCTTGTCAGTTGTGGCTCAGTTGGTTAGAGTGTCATTTTGTGCATCGAAGGGTCATGGGTTCAGTTCCCAGTCAGCACACATACCCAGGCTGTGAGTTCTATCCATAGTCAGAGTGTGTGTATGGGAGGCAACTGATCCATGTTTCTCTCTCACATCAATGTTTCTCTCTCTCTCTCTCTCTCTCTCTCTCTCTATCAATAAAAACATATCCTGGGAAGAGGATTAAAATAAAAAATAATGCCAAAATTAGACACTTCATAATTAATCAACAATCCCCTAAATTGGGGCATTTGGACATTTCCAGTTGTCATATAGAACATACCCCTAAACTCAAACCCTCCATTTAAAAAAATTCTTTACAGGTTGAATGTTTTTATGTTAACACTAGAGGCCCAGTGCATGAAATTCGTGCACTGGTAGGGTCCCTAGCAGCTGCCGCCATACTCCCTCCCTTCCCCCAGCCGGCCCCACCCCCTGGTCAAACTCCAGGTTGAACTCCTGGTCGAGGGGGACAATGTGCATACTACGCTTTTATTATATAGGATTACTTACTTGACAGCTTATTCTTCTGAATCCTTGAGGTCTCAGTTCAAATATCTTAGGAAGGCCTCCCCTGAAAGTCCTATCTAAATAAATGAATAAATGAATGCATTCACTAATGCCATCATCCCCTGAGACTGTACCTGGAAGAGGCTTTTTCCTAAAAAGACAAACAATAGGGCTAGCTGGTTTGGCTCAGTGGATAGAACTCAGTTGGCCCGTGGACTGAAGGATCTCAGGTTCAGTTTCGGTCAAGGGATGTACCTGGTTGCAGATTCGATCCCAGCCCTGGTCAGGGTGCATGCGGGAGGCAATCAATTGATGTGTCTTTCTCACGTCGATGTTTCTCTCACTCTGTCTCTCTTCCTCTCTTCCACTCTCTCTAAAAATCTATGGAAAAATATCCTAGGGTGAGGGTTAACAAAACAAACAAAACTACAAAATCATGTTGAAAGAAATAAAGAAGCTCTAAATAAATGGAGAGGGAAACTATGCTCATGGATCGGAAAGCTCAACATAATAAAGATATCAATTTTAAAAAAAAAGACAACAAAACTCTGTATTTTAACCAAAGAAGGCTGGGGGATTCTTGATCTGTTCTCTCCATTCATTTCTTAGCGCTCAAGAGCTCTCTAGAAATGGACCATTGCTATGGAGATTAGGCTGCTCTCTCCAGTCTCCCTCCCCCCCTTTCCTGGAAAGCAGGATTTCACTATAACATTATTTGCTCTAATGGCCAACACACACACACACCCCTCACCACACACTGCAGTCAAGCTTTCTATCAAATCACAGTGCAGGCACACAGGTAGCCACACACAGACAAAAACCAAGTAAAGGCCGAGACCGGTTTGGCTCAGTGGATGGAGCGTCGGCCTGCGGACTGAAGGGTCCCGGGTTCGATTCCGGTCAAGGGCATGTGCCTGGGTTTCGGGCACGTCCCCAGTAGGGGGTGTGCAGGAGGCAGCTGGTCGATGTTTCTCTCTCATCGATGTTTCTGACTCTCTATCTCTCTCCCTTTCTCTCTGTGAAAAATCAATAAAATATATTTAAAAAAAAACAAAAACAAAAAAACAAAAAACCAAGTAAAGGTTAAAACAGATACTTTTTTTCTCTGGATTCTTGGTATTTTAAATGATTACGAGCAGCCCTTTGCCCCAGGCTCGTTCTGTACTTTTGGAGATTATCTGTTGCTTTCAGCTCACAGCCAGAGCAGGGGCCACTGCATTAGCATTCTTGGCCCCTCCCTCAAAGAATGCCTTCAAGCAGCAGCTGGTCTTTGGTCAGCACGAGGCTTCTGGGGGTGGAAAGGCTGAGATTGCCGTTTGGGCCGGAGGCACTGAGCTTGCTCCAAGTTTACCTAATCCTTCTGAGTGGGTGGGGGAGCTGGGACTAGGGCGAGGCCCCATTGGGTTATTTGTCTGTCATTCCTGTGTCTGTCCATTGGTTTATCTACTCATTTGTTTGCTTGATACATTACTTTAATCCTCTACTCTGAGCTGGGACTGAGCTAAATACAGAAGAGGAAGAGCTCCAAACTTTGCATTAGACTGGTGTGGGGGAGGGTGGGGCTCCTTCAAAATGTTTCTCGTCAAAAATAGACAATCCAGCCCCAGTTGGTTTGGCTCAGTGGATAGACTGAAGGATACCAGGTTCAATTCTGGTCAAGGGCACATGCCGGGGTTGCAGGCTCTCCCTCTCCCTTCCTCTCTGAAATCAATAAAAAATATATATATTTAAAAATAGACAATCAAGACTGCCAGATGTCAGAAGGGAGGGCTGTGGGGACGACCGGAAGAGATTAACCAAAGAATTTATATACATATATGCTAGCCCATGGATACAGACAATTGGATGGTGAAGGCCTGGGGTGGGCCAGGGACTTGGGTAGAGGGGGGCAAAGGGGGGAAAAATGGAGGACATCTGTAATGCTGTCTACAACAAAAACAAAATTTAAAAAGTAGATCATTAGATTCTAAAGTTCATATGTAAAAATAAATAAATGAGAACACTCCTGAAAAAGAAAATAATATAGCCCTAACATATTAGATACCTTTGTTAACGTAAAAAAACCCCCGTTGAAACCTGTAAAGAATTTTTGTGAGTTTATTTGAGCCAAACTGTCGACATATGCCTGGAAGCAGGACCTCAACAAAATTGAGATAATGGCGGGTTACATTTGTATTTATACATTGCAATCAAAGGAGGGACGTAGGTGGGTTACATTAAATTCATTGGTGATAGATTAAGGAGGAGGGATAAAGCAAAGCAGGGGAAACCCCTGGGATTGGATAAAAAGTAAAATGATGGACACATCCTTAGGTGGGTGCAGGACAATTAGCATGTTAATGAAGGAATTTGTGGATCTGTCCTGGCGCCCAGGCACATTTGGTTTTGCCCCAGAGGCTCCAGAAAAAGGGAAGTTACAAGTTACCCAGACATTTCAAGGGTATGTTATCTTAGATGCAAAAAGACAGATAGGCTCAGTTAAGGTAAAGGTTGACCTTGTCAGTGAAGATACTGGCCTAGGATGTAACTGCCCACCATAACTGCTTTTAAAGTTTAATTTCAGACCATCCTTTGTGGTTACTTTAGGTCTCTGAGTCTGCAAGACTGCCATGCAGGCCTCTCCTGAGCTTGTCAGGTCAGCATGTGGCCCCTTTCGTCCACACCTTCAACAATAGTGTGGTTATCTAGGATTTCAGTAAAGAGAACAAAATAGGATGTTTGTAAACAGACTAAAGTCTAAGAGTGTAACCTGCCATAAAGTGGCACCTCAAGAAAGATAAGGCTCTTCAACAAATGGTGCTGGGACAACTGGGTAACCATCTGGGAAAATCAAAATAGTCCTACCTGTTAAAAAACAAAATTCAACCGAGTACATTTGAAGATGTAATTGGCATTCAGTCATTCATGAATGCATCCCATCTAGCGATTTAGGACACTCAGGTTGTACCCAATGGAAGTTTTTCATAGGCAGAAAGAGCATGGCACTAAGGAGTTAAGAGTGGATTATTTCAGGGCAGGACACCTTTCCAAGGCTTAGCAGAAGGCAGGGGTCTATCAGGCAGATCACCTCGCTAGTGTGGATCAGGAAGCTCCAGACTGATTGATTAAGTTCCTCGGAGAAGTTGGAACCACAATTAGAGCAGGTATTTGTGGACCCCCAAAAAAGGCCACATGCTAACCTGCCAAGCTCAGGGAAGGCCTGCATGGCGGTCTTGCAAACTTAAAGACCTAAAGTAACCACAAAGGAAGGTCTGATATCGAAACTTTAAGTAAAAGCAGTTATGCTGGGTAGTCAGGTCCTAGGCTGGTATTTTCCCTGAGGAGGTCAATTTTTACCTTAACTGAGCCTATTGTCTTTTTGCATCTATGATAACCTACCCTTGAAATGTCTGGGTAACTTGTAACTTCCCTTTTTCCGGACCCCTTGGGGCACAACCTAATGTGCCTGGGCGCCAGGACAGATACCACAAATTCCTTCACTGTTATCATGTTAATTGTTGACTCTTGGCTATCCTGCACCCACCTAAGTATGTGTCTATCATTTTACTTTTTATCCAATCCCAGAGGTCCCCCCCACACACACCCCGCCCGCTTTCTCCCGCCTCTCCAGTCTATCACCAATGGATTTCATGTAACCCACCTTCATCCCCTCCTTTGATTGTAACGTATAAAAACAGATGAAAAGCTGCCATTCTCTGGAGTATTATCCTAATCCATTGAGATACCGCTTCCCGGCAATTGTCGACAATTTGGCTCAAATAAACTCACAAAAATTCTTTACAGGTTTGAATGTTTTTATGTTAACATATTAAATCTAGGTTTGGTATCATGGCCTTTCAGCATAAATGAAGGCTTTTTGGGCTCATGGTTTTCTGTTTAACATGTGTGGACAAAAAAGCTCAGGGAGGCCTGCATGGTGGCCTTACTAACTCAGAGACAGAAGGTAACCACAAAGGATGGTCTGAAATTGAAACTTTCTAACAAAAGGTGAGTCATGGCAGGCAGTCATGTCCTAGGCCTGTATCTTCCTTGGCAAAGGCCAATCTTTACCTTCTCGGCGTCTGTCCATTGTCTTTTTGCATCTAAGATAACATACCTTTGGAAGGTCAGAGTAATCCCCCTTTTTTCTAGACTCCTCAGGGCACAACCATAGAGCCCCTTGTTGTTATCTTGTTCTCCACATACCACCTCTAAGTGTTAACTGTCCTGTACCCACCAATGTAAAAGTGTTTGAGTCTCTGTTTTACTTTTTAATCCAATCCCAGAGATTTCCCCACTTTGTTTTCTCCTGCCTCCCCAATCGCTCACCCAGGGATTTCATGTAATCCCCCCTTAAGTCTTCCCTTTTGATCCTGATTTGTAAAATAAGTGATAAAACTGCCATTTTCTGCAGCATTCTCTTAATCTGTTGAGATTTTGCTTCCTGGCAACTGTCATCAATTTGGCTCAAATAAACTCAGAAAAAGTATCTACAGGTTTAGACACTTCTTATGTCGACACACGTTATATCTGGACAAGTTACAAAAGGATCACAAATTTAAATTTAATAACTCAAACCATAAAATTACTAGGAAAAAGCCCTTGCTGATAGCTCAATTGGTTGGAGCATCCTGATACAAACCCTGAGTTTGATCTCTGGTTAGAGCACGTACAAGAATCAACCAATGGAGAATTTGAGATCTTGCTTCCCAGACTATGTCATCAGTTTGGCTCAAATAAACTCATGGGGGGAAAAGAATCAACCAATGAGCACATAAGTAAGTGTAACGACAAAGTGGAGAAGACACTTACAATTAAGATACTGAGAGGGTTAACTTTAAATGCAGGCAGATAGGGCAGGAGTCCAGTGGGAAGACAAAGGCAGGTGGAACATAGGCAAGGGCAGACATGGCAGTCGGAGCAAGCCTAATACGAGAAACCAACCATGCTGAAAAAAAGACAATGTTTTTGGATACAGAGCGGGAGGCATGGGAAACCACGAGACGGCCTGCAGTAACAAGGTGTGTGTACACATAGAAACAGAGAAAGTTCAGGTCCATTGCTGGGCAAGAACAATGAGGGAATCAATCAGGTGATGACACAGGTAGACATAGAGCAGGCTTGTAGCAAACATATACCCCTGGACTACAAGGCTTAACGGGCAGCCCATTATTGGGTCTCCTTCCCCGTGCAGGGAGTCTGAATCTGCTTGTAATACATTTTCCACACTTTTGCTTAAATCTTCTAGCCTGGGGAACCAGGCGTCTCCGGCGTCTTGAGATATGACCCTGGGAAAACAACTTGGCTCACCGTTCTGGTTATCAATACAAAATCCAGAAACCACGGAATTAGACTGCCTTAAAATACCACATACAGGGCCGAAACCGGTTTGGCTCAGTGGATAGAGCGTCGGCCTGCTGACTGAGAGGTCCCAGGTTCGATTCCGGTCAAGGGCATGTACCTGGGTTGCGGGCACATCCCCAGTGGGAGATGTGCAGGAGGCAGCTGATCGATGATTCTCTCTCATCGATGTTTCTAACTCTCTATCTCTCTCCCTTCCTCTCTGTAAAAAATCAATAAAATATATTAAAAAAAAAAAAAATACCACATACAGGGAAGTAGGGTCCGGCGAGGTGGAGAAAGGTATACAGGGGGTTAAATGGTGATGGAAGGAGACTTGACTCGGGCTGGTAAACACACAATATAGTGTACATTGTGGAATTGTGCACCTGGAACCTGTATAACTTTGTTAACTAGTGTCTCTCCAATAAATTCCATAAAATGAAAAAACAAAACACATACACATACAAAATCAAAACAGCAACAACAAAGTGAGAAACATATTTGCACTTTATGAGAAACAAAATAGTAATTTCCCTAAGCCCATCTAAACATTTTTTTTGTAATATATTTTTATTGATTTCAGAGAGATAGAAAATTTAATGATGAGAGAGAATCATTGATTGGCTGCCTCCTGCATGCCCCCTACTGGGGATCGAACCTGCAATCTGGGCATGTGCCCTTGACTAGAATCGAATCTGGGACCCTTCAGTCCGCAGGCGGATGCTCTATTCACTGAGCCAAACCAGCTAGGGCCCCAAACCATTTTTAACCTGCTGCTGCAGAGGGCGTTAGAGATCTTACTCCCTTGCATATGTCATCAGTTTAGTTCAAATAAATTCTTATAAAAACAAACAAAGTGCTCCTACAAACTGATAAGAAAAAGACCAACAACATAATAGGAAAACGGATAAAGGCTATGATATGAGTAAGTAGAAAAGAAAATGAGGTATCTCGTAACCTGGTGAGGAATTAGAAAAATGGTAACACATTGCTGGTGGGACTGTATTGGAATGACCTGTATGGAGGACATTTTTATAAAATCTGTTCACATGACTAATGCCCATGCTCCCTGGCCCAACAATTCCAGTTCTAGGAGTTTATCCCACAGACATAATCTCTCATGTGGAAAATATCATTATAAAATGTTATTAAATGAAGCACTTTTTATTAGAATAAAAGACTGAAAACGAACCAATTGTCATATACTGTACATCATAATATATCCACACCCACACGATGAAGAACTATGCAACCCTAAAAAAGGAACGAAGATTTCCTTTAGGTTCTGACATGGGAAAAGCTCCAAAATATGTTGGTTGTTTGGTGGGGACCGGGACAAGGTGTATAGTATGCTACTTGTTTAATTGAAAGGAGGAGAAAAGATACAAACATCTCTGTTTGAATATGCAGTCAATATCTCTAGATGCTAGGCCTCTTACACTTCCTTGAGTTTTGCAGCCCTCAGCACACCAGCTGAGCATGACTATGTCCTGTCTTGTAGTATTTCCTTTTAAATTAAAAACTCCCTGCCCGGCCGGTGTGGCCCAAGAACCAGGAGGTCGGGGTTTGATTCCCAGTCTGGGCACATGCCCAGGATACTGAGCTCAGTCCCCAGTAGGGGGTGTACAGGAGGCAGCTGATCGATGATTCTCATCAATGATGTTTCTATCTCTCTTCCTCTCCCTTCCTCTCTCTGGAATCAATAAAAAAATATATATTTAATAAATAAATAAATAAATAAATGCTGCCTTAGGGCAGAGCCTGACTTCCAACATCCTCCAGGCAAGGAGCACTAGACAAGAAGCTGAGATTCCCCCCTGTCAAGTATGGCTCTAATGGAGGGTTGTCAGATAAAGTATAGGATGCCTTGCTGTATTAGCAGTTCAGACCCACAATGAAAAGTTTGCAAGTATAAGTATATACTGAAAACCAATGTTATTTATCTGAAGTTTCAATATAACTGGGCATTCTATATTTTTATTTGCTAAATCTGGCAACCCTATTTTAATACCATATAGTAACATCAGTGGAAACAATAGCAAATACTAACCCAGCGGTTACCAAGTCCAGCGACGGTCCTTTGAGTGTCACTGGTATGAACTCATTAAATACTTATAAGGAAGGTGTGCTCAGTAGCCTTCTCCCACCAATGAGGAAACCGAGGCAGTGACATGTCACACAGCTCCTATGCTCAGGATTCCCAGTTTACCTAGATTTTCTGCTCAGGCCTGACTTTCAGCTTCCTGTTCTCCTGACTGGTTCACTGCATCTTCCTTGTCAAGTGACACATTTTTGTTTTAACAAATAGGATCACTATTTGAAGCTAGTTCTCTTCAAAACTTTGAAGGCGATACCCACCACCCCCTTTCTTGTTAAGCCTCCTTTCTCTCTTTCCCTTGTCTCTGCTAAGTGTTTCAAAGCTAGTCTGACCCTAAGTCAGCAGAGGTGGAGAAAGGAAATGCTCCCCTGGGAGTCCCCCCCCCCACCCCCCACCCCCCCCCCCCCAGCAAATGAGCGACTCCTCTGCACGTGGGCATCCGAGAAGGCATTAGTAATCGGAGAAGGTTCTCAGCACCCTCACATCACACCATGCAGGTGGCCGCTACTCCAAGCACAATTAAGAATCTAGCTGTGTGGGTACAACTGGTTCACCAGAATCACTAATAAATATTTCATGAATGAAAAACATGCATGGGTTGCTCTGATGCTGAACTTTTCTCCCAGAAACCTAAAGCAGAGATGAGTCTTTGTTTAGTTTGTTTCCCTATAATACAAAACATCATTATTTCTGTTGGCATGGATGGTGAGCCAAGGCAAAGTAAAAATTCAAAACATCATAGAAGTCTTTCATTCGTCGCCCAATTATTATTGAGCACGTACTACATGCCAGACACTGTTCTAGGGGCTTGGGATACGTCTTGTGGATCCAAAAAAACATTCAAACCTGTAGAGAATTTTTGTAAGATTTTATTGGGGGTAATCTGACAACAATCGCCAGGAAGCAAGATCTCAAATGCTCTAGAGAATAAAGGTTTTGCAGTTTATGAATTTGAAATTCAGGAGGGAACATAAGGAAGGTGGGAGAAAGTGAGTGGGGATTGGATTACAGATTTAACAAGATTGTGTGCTCTCTTGAGGGTGGTTACACCTTCCAGGGTATTATTTCTGGCATTTCAAAGGTGTGATAAACCAGATGCACAAGAACAATGGACAGGGCCGGCTGAACACCTTTCACTAATGTAGTTAGAAGCCTAGGGCATGACTACCCACCATGCTCTGCCCAGATAGATCACCCTTTGAGGTTACTTTCCATAGAATTGACTTTTTAGTCCACAATCTGAACAAAACAGGCACAGATAACTGCCCTCAGAAAGCTTCTATTCTGGCTAGGAGAGCCAGACAAAAATACACATAATGAGCTAATTCTATCGTGATATAGAAAGCAAATACTATGAAATAAAAAAGTAGAGCAGACTTAGGAGATTGAGAGTGAGAAAACAGGTTGCAATATTCTCAAAGGCAGGCAGAGGAGAAATTAAGATTTGAGAATTTCTGGCCTGGCCGGTTTGACTCAGTGGTGAGAGTGTCGGCCCACGGACTAAAGGGGCCTTCGGCTCTGTCCTGGTAGCTCAGTTGGTTAGAGCATCGTCCCTAGACACCAAAGTTGTGGGTTTGATGCCCGGTCAGGGCACATACAAGAATCAACCAATGAATGCATCAATGAGTGGAACAACAAATTAACGTTTCTCTCTCCCTCCCTCTTGTTAAAATAAATCAATACATAAAAATATTAAAAAAAAAAAAAGATTTGAGATTTGGCAAAAGCTTGGAAGAGCTAGCCAAGGAACTACCTGGGTGTTGAGGCTCCCAGCAGAGGGAATGACTGAGGTAAAGACCCCATGACTGAACTGTGGGGTCAGCATGAGGCCAGAGTTGTTGGAGAGAAGCCCAAAAGGGGCAGAACAGCAATGGGGTCTGAGAAGGGGAGAAGCCGCACCACGCGGGACCTAATGGGGACTAACCATGATGGAAACTCCCCCTGCAGGACCTCGAGCGGAGGACAGGCTGCAGGGTTGAACTAGAAGATCTAAAATTCAGAGCTCAGCTCAGCTGGGCCTGTGTGGGCTTGTTCAGTGGTGTGGCTGCTGCTGGACCCTCCAGCTAGATTCAGGGCAGAACAGAGTCTGCTTCCCCAAATCTCCACAGAGACTGCCCCACCCTCTCCTATGCCCCAGGCACGCTGGGCCCAGGAACAGCCCATTCCCGCCCCAGGCAAGCATGTAAATGAGGCTTTGTCCCCTTATAAGGGGCAGGTCACCACCCACTACCCCAGCCTTCCCGCTCCGGCCTAGAATCCTTCAGTACCTTCCACGTGGCGCGGAGGATACCCGTTTCGCCTGGCCTCCTTCCAAGACCAGCCTTGCAGGTAAGCTCCCTTAACAAGCTGGTATCCTTGGCGTTGCCGGCCTCTTTGGTCTCTCAGCCCCCGGATTTACCTTGGAGCTTGGGGACGGCTTTGGGTGCTGTCCTCCCTCCATTTTCGCACCACGCTGGATTATTTCCCAAGTTCAGGCCCAGGTGTATCTTTGGGAATCGGATCTTTTGTGGTCTCATGTCCTCGCACGAGGGCTCTGAGCTGGGTGCCACTGTTCCTGATGAGGGCAACAGTAAAGAGACAAAAAGAACCCAGAATCTTCAAGAAGATTTCCCTAGGATAGAATTGTTTTAGGTGTAAGTGACCCTTTTGCTTAACATAAGAGAAACTTTAAGGCGCTTGCTTTCCCCTTCCCCATTAAAAAAAAAACAAATTTATGACTTGACTGGTAATACCTCACAGATAGACTACCAGAAATAGACCAGTAGTCCAACAAAGTTAAATTTACGAACTTGCAGAGGCAGGGGAGGCCATGCAGGAGAGGGAAGGGGGTGCCTCGTGGAAAGGGGCGTTGGGGGCATTGCTTACAGGGTGGAAGCTCATGCTGGGTGATTCTGAGGGAAGAGCAGGCCAGCTCTGCGTTGGGTGCTGTCCTGAGATGGGGCAGTTTAGGAACTGGGCGTCTGGACAATCTTTGGGAGGTGGGAGGGAGGAATGAAGTGGGTCTGGGGAAGTCACTCATAAAAAAGCTGCAATTACTCAAAGGGACTGAGTCCTGCAGCCGTTGGTGTGGCCTTGAGAGAAACATTGTTTTCTGTCCACTTTGTTACTGTCCTGGTTTCAGTTGGGTACATCGTGGTCTGATTATCAGTGGGGTGGAGGATTTTCACTCTCAAGGTAGAGACTAGAGAAAAGCAAATTTAAGGGCTTATGGAAACCTGTCTGTGAAAGCTCAGGACTTATTTTTATTTACTTTTTTAGGACTATTATTTTTCTTTTTTAAATCTTTATTGTTGAAAGTATTACATACGTCCCCCTTTTCCCCCCCATTGGCTCCCTCCAGCCCACCCATCCCCCGTCCTCCGCCCCAGGCCCTCACCACCCTATTGTCTGTGTCCCTGGGCCATGCATATATGCATACAAGGTCTTTGGTTGATTACCCCACCCTGCCCTGCCTTCCCTCTGAGATTCCAAACTCTGTTCCATGCTTCCATGTCTTTGGATCCATTCAGTTCATCAGTTCTTAAGAAGCTCAGGACTTAATATGCAGCATCGTTTTAAATATAAATTAGAAGCTGGGATATTTTGGACACCTTTTGTTCATTATCTATTAAGTATCAACTGCGTCGTGAAGCCCAGTGATCAAGGTTTTACAGGGACTCATTTAATTTTCGCAACCATCTTTGGGGTGGGTATTGTAAAAATATTTGTTTAAGCTTATTTTTAGAGATCAGGCAGGAGCACTAAGAGGTAAGTTAACCTGCTCAGAGACAAATTGCTAGGAATAGGAGTTATTGTGTTTATTACTAGGCTCCAGGCACTAAGCTCAGTGGTCCCCACGCTTGTTTTATAATCCTCACAGCAACCTTATGAGGTAGCGCCTATTACCATCCCCTTCGAGAGATGGGACAACTGAGGCTCAGAGAAAACGGGTATCTTTCTAGCCCAGATTCCTACAGCTAGTAATTGGAAGAGCCAGTAAGTGGGAAAGGGAATTTAAGCAGATCTCAAATCCCCGCTCCTTCATCGCCACTCCACGGAACCGGCCTCTGCTAGGAAGTACTCCCCGGGGCCAGCCCCTGGAAATTTGGACTTCGGTTCCCGAAGTGGAGCCTGGGGGCAGTAGGGGGTGGGGCCCACCTGGCGGAGCCCGGGCCCCGCCCCTCTGGGCGGGGCGGCCCGGTCCACCAATCAGAGGGCGCGGGGGGCGGGCCGCGGGCGCTCCGGCTCGCGCCCGCAGTTGGAGCGGCGAGAGCGCTCGGAGACGCGACGCGGTGCCCAGGGGAGCGAGCCAGCGCCTCAATCTCCTTCCTCTCCCTTCCCGTCGCCTCGCCGCCTTCTCCTCCCCGCAGCCGGACCGGAACTATGTGATCCGGAAGTTCCGGTGCCATTGCTGTGTGGGATAAACAGTAATGGCGGAGGCTGCAGCTCCCGGAACAACAGCCAAACCATCAGGAGCAGGAGCGGCAGCGGCGGCGGTGGCAGCGGCCTCCCCCACCCCCATCCCCACAGCCACCTCCCCGTCCGCGGGGGCGGGGGGCGGGGGAGGCGGCGGCGGCGGCGGCTGGACGAAACAGGTCACCTGCAGGTGAGACGTTGCGCGGCCGGCGCTGGTGCAGGGAGGGGGCCGGGGCCGCGGAGGAAGGGCGGGCGGAGGAGCGGGGCGGCCGGCGTCTCGCCGTCCCCGCGGTCGCCGCCGCCTCCCCGTCCGCGCGGCGTCAACCCCCGCCCGCCGCCCTCCCTGCGCCCGGCCGTGCGGCGCGGCGCGCGGAGGGAGAGGTGGGGTGACTCCTCCCTCCTTTCATTGTCGCCGGTCCCCACCCGCTGCCGCGGGCTCCGCAGGTGCGGGGAGGGAGAGCTGCGGACCCGGGAGCGCCGCCGCGGGTGCCGGCGAGGTGGCCTGGCTGCCGGGGGCCGCCGCCGCCGTGTCATCGGATTGTAACGTCTGCTCGCGTCCCCGCCCCGCCCCGCCCGGAGAAGTAGCTTTTGTTATTTCTTTGTATGTTTATCGAGGCTGGCGGTTCTGAGCTTTGTCTGGGAACCGTGTGCCGGACCGGGCCGGGCTGGGTCGGCATCCTCCGCCCCCTGAGTTTTACGAGCTGCCGTTCCCCTCCCGGGGCGAAATGTTTCTCTTTTTGAAATCCACGCCTCTCTCCGTTGCAGGGAGTCAGAGACCTGCAGCCCGGAGGAGAGGGTTTGTTTTGGCTTGGTATGTCAGAGGAAAAAGTCTTTTTTTTCCCTTCTGAGTGGTTAGTGGATGGCTCTTATAGGAACGTGTATACGCATGTTAAAAACTGGCAAGCTGTCATATATAACATGTCTATATATAAAATAAGGTTAGAGCATTTAGTTGGATGTTATGCTTGGGTTTTAAAAATGTGATCAGTAGGAGCAGAAGCTTTCATTTGCAAAAATCCATCCGAAATGCCGGTTTCATCTGGGTGAGATAATTAAGACGCAAAGATATTCCTAATATACAGAACTCACTGTTGTAGCATTAACAGCGAGTTTGAGGCCCTGCCAGTCTTTAACATAATGCAGTTAACGCATAGATGATAAGCTTAATTGCCTTTACTTTGAGTACCAGGATGGGGGAAGCATAGAGGCTGTTTTAGGTAGATCCTAGGAAAGGAATTGAGTGCGGTATCCCCCAAATGGTAATTTAAGAATTCCCATCCATGTAACTACGTGCTGCAGTTGCTTGATATGTTCTGGTTGAGTCTTGAAAAAAATTAAAGTGCTAGTGTAACTTTATATTCCTGAATTTCCCAGTCATTCGCCTTGCAGCCCCACTCGACATTCATACAATGAACTTAATCTCCCTTGAAGATGTGACCTCTTTAAGGACTTCATCCAGTGCCTCCATTTCCCTCGCCATCTCCAATCTAAATAGGCTCTGAAACCTCTCACCAGCCTGACATACTTAGCCTCCAGGTGATCCTGCTGTGTCTGTAGCGTGAGCCCAACTTGACATCTCTGCACAGAATTCACTGCCACTTCCTGTGCTTCACTTTCCCCGCTGTTAGGTGCTTTTTCCTTTTCTGGTTCTCTTTTTCTAGTTCCTCACCAGTAACATCAGAATTCAGAACACAGCTTACCAACTGATTGTTCTTCTTTGCCTGCATTTAGGATCTTTGAGTTAATGAAATAGCCTGATTGTTCCCAGACCAGCGGTGGTTCTTTGCCCATGAACCAATTGATTTATGTATTAAAGAAATTTACATACCTGAGTAATCTAGTATTTGGGGGGAGAAAACACTACACAGGCTTAGACGTGCAGGGTTTTGTTTTTTATTTTTACATAAACCTGTCAATAGCTTGCTAGACAGTTATCTGAAAAAATGTGCAGATTAGTTGATATGTCTTGGTTGACATTGTTTTCAGTTATTTTAGGTACCAACATGACCTATTTAAAAAAACAAACACTTTATTGAACAGAGGAGTATCATGATATCTTCATTTATTCTAGACTTGAGCTCTGAAAGCAGGGCTATTTCTTCATCCTATTTGTAGGTACCTGGCATATTCAGTAACTACTTGAATTGATGTTGATAAATCCACACCTACAATTATCCACTTCAGTATAGACTAGTAATGTTCCTCTGCTTTCATTAAAAAACAAAACAACAAGAAAACACCATTTGTGAATTAGCAAAGACAAAGGACTTAAATGGAACATATGTATATGTCTTTCTGGGACTACCTCATTCAGTTATTCAGTGAATAAGCATTAGCGCTTACACGAGAGTGTGCTAGATGTTAAAGGGAATGCAGAAATGCACTGTATTATGAATACACTTGATCTTAGCCAAAAGCCCAAGAAGTGATAACACTGTATTATAAATAGTTTCAGTGTATTTGTTAGCTAAAACTTCTTTGAGTCCAAGATGTGTTCTAGTGTTTGTGTCCATTTCCCTCTCATTCCTAGGATTTTGGCTTTCTTCACCTCTTAGAGTATAATACTCTTAGAAGTTAGTACTTGTTTGGAGGATGGATATTTGTTTTTAATTGCTCAGAATCTCTCCAAATTCTATCTTGTGTTTTATTTCTGCAGCTTAAGAAAATCCTAGGTATCTCTTTCTCAAGAAACTGTATTATGCTGCCCCCACCAGGCCGTAAGTGTGGTTAGTATAGCTTAAAAATGAAGGAAAAATTTCAGAAGGTCTTTAAGTGCTCTGATATCAGTAGGTGAAATTCATTGCTTACAACTCTGGGTTTGAAGGGACTGTATTTGAAGTCCTCCAGCCTAGGGAGATTTAATTTGCTACTGTCACTGTGATTCACCACGGCCCCCAGCTCTCTTCTACAGGGGCACCAGCCGAATTTGAATGGTGTCTTTTAGGAAACAAACCTATTATGTGTATGGGTACCGAGGAGGTAAAAGCAGAATAAAGCATGGTTCTTAACCACCAGGAATTTACAAGCCAGTTTGAGAAATAGGGCACATTAAAATATCAAAGTGAGAAATGTAATAGCAGATTAAGTGATTAAATCTTAAATTAATTAATGATCTGTAATTTTCTATAAATTCCCAAAGAGATTGTTAGATTGTTACAATGCTAGAGGAACTGTGAGCAGGCTAATACATCTTGGTCATGCTTAGGCTTCCAAGAGGTAGGTCAGGGGATTCTCGTCAGTGGTATGTCTTTATTACCTGACAATGTCTGCTTGGAGTCACAGAATCTTCCAGGTGGAAGGAACTGCAGAAATCTATGGCTCAGAAGTCTTCACCTCAGGGATGGGCAAGCTCAGCCTGGGCAGGGGCATAAGGTGGATTTTAATGGTGTCATTTTTATTGGTTTGGTTTTGGTGAGAAATTCTTGGGAGTGGGTTGCCTTTTGTTATCTGTTATAACTTACACTATCGTGCCAGTTGCTTAGACTTACACAGAGATAGGTTGGCAAGAAGGGATTTCACTGTGAGAAATGTCGATAATTCTGGGTATACCAACAGTGTTAGTACCACGGCAAGGCAAAAGGCAAGAACCTAAAACCCAGACCACACATACCAAGTAAATGTGAAATAATGCTTAGTACGTATTTGGCCCTGACTAACTAGGGCTTGTATTCTAGTGTTTCTGTTGATTCTGCAGTATCAGGTGACTTGGTGCCTGCTTGAATTCCTCCAGTGATGCTCATTATGGACCTCAGGAACTTCTATTGCCGGCGGTTCTATTTCTCAATCCAATCTATTTGTTGACTTATTTTTTACTCTTTTATTTTGAATTCTAGGAAAATTTCCATCCATTATGGATATTAAAAAGTAATATTGGTGTAGGTGTTGCAAAAGTGTGAAGGTAAGGTGTCATGCTGAACATTAAGATGCAGGTATTAGGGAGTTGAGGTCCTTGAAGCAACTGATTGAGGAAACAAGGTTAATAAGTAAGGTCAGCAGCTGTCAGGTAGTGATTCCTGGATGACTTAATTTGACGTAAAGAAGAGCATCATAAACCTAAGTGCAACAATGCACTGAACAAGACCATGGCAGAATAGGGTTTAAGAACAAACCTGAAATTCCAAGTACTGTGCCTGAGATTTAGGAGCTACTCTGCCCAGCTTTATCTCTAGGTAGATGTTTTATCAAGCCTTAAAAACACAGGCATCTCTGGCATCAAATTGACCCCAAATAAATAGTGAGGGTATAGGCACTCTTGTCTTACTTAGAATGTAAGAGCAAGTGTTCCCACTGGGGATGGGACAGAAAGCAATTGTATTCAAACAGTGACACTGTTTCTAAAGAATAACCTATTTTCAACTGTGGATACTTTTATAGAAACTCAAAAGCATGACTACTCCATAGTAGTGATTACAATGTAGTTATTTACTTGCATAGTAGTTTTGTTAAGTTCTAATCACTTCACTTAATGCAGTCAAAAGTTATCTATTGGACCCAGCCAGTATTGCTCAGTGGTTGAATGTCAGCCTATGAACCAGAAGGTCACGGTTTGATTCCCGTTGAGGGCACATCCCCAGGTTGCAGGCTCGATCCCCAGTGTGGTGTGCAGGAGCAGCTGATCAATGACTCATCACTGATGCTCCTGTCTCTCCCTCTCCCTTCCTGTCTGAAATCAGTAAACATATATTTTAAAAAATTATCTGTTGCTACAATGTAGCTCAAATTTGGGTGATACGGCTCACAAACAGCTTTAAAGCTTACACAAAGTAGCCCTGTAGCTGAGAGAAAGTTCAAACCCAAGTTTGATTAGGTTAAGTATAATTTTTGTTTTGTTTTTCGCTGGGGTAGGTTAAGTATAGTTTGACCTACCGTGTGTTTTGTTACTGGAGGCCCGGTGCACGAAATTCGTGCACTGAGGTGGGGTCGGGTGGTGGTGGTCCTCAGCATGGCCTGTGCCCTCTCGCAGCCCGTGAGCCCTCACTGCTTCTACCACCACCACTGCACTGGCCAGCCTGTGAGCCCGGCTTCTGGCTGAGCAGCGGTCTCCCTGTGGGAGCGCACTGACCACCAGGAGGCAGCTCCTGCATTGAGCGTCTGCCCCTTGGTGGTCAGTGCACATCATATCGACAGATTGGTCTGGCGTTCCACCATAATGGTCGCTTAGGCTTTTATATAGATGGATTTGCAGTCCTAGGGCATTTAAGGATCTTAACTTCCCACCAGAGTGGTATTCTTTCTTTCCATGTTATCTGCTGTGAAGATCTACTTGCAGGAAATTGTGGTGAATAACCTTCCACATTTTAATGGGGACAGCCTTAGGTAAATGTGAATTTATTTTCTGTGTATCATTCCAAATTAGTGGGCAAAGTGGAATGTGCTTACTGATATTCTACCTACACCCAGGAAATAGGCACTTTTCCCTTTACTCTGTACCAGTGGTGCAAGGGGCATATTTGGGGAGGTGTAGCCTGCCAAAACTAAATCTTCATAACCCTGTTCAAGAGAAAGACTAAAAGAAGAAAAACTAATCCTAATAAGTCAGTGATGGAATGATGGGGTTGGTGTGTTTTTTGGTTCTACTCACTTTTCAGGATTAAAATGAAACCCTTATTGCTTCCCTGATCCACAGTCATTTAGAGAAATGCAGGTTGCTGCTTGCCTTAGCCCCCTCTTACCCCAGTTATAGATTAGAAGGTCTGGGATAAAGTCTCAAAATGTGCATTTCTAGCAAATCCCCACGTGCTGTTGGCGATGCTGGTCCTGATCCACTTAGCGGCCGCTGAGTCCTGCTCTGACACTGAGAGGGAAACTGCTAGTTCAGTACACGGGCACTCCGCTAAGGCACAGGGAGATCATTCTGCTAATCGAGGACATACAATGGTTTGCCTTCTTCCCTACTTTTGCAGCAAATTTTGCTTGTATGGTTACATGTGGCTTTTAAATAATTAAAATAGTTTCTTGAAGTGAAACAAGCAGTAGTCTGACCTGGTCCAGTCTTCATTGTTTCTTTTTTTAAAATATATTTTATTGATTTTTTTACAGAGAGAGGAAGGGAGAGAGATAGTCAGAAACATCGATGAGAGAGAAACATCGATCAGCCGCCTCCTGCACATCCCCCACTGGGGATGCGCCCGCAACCCAGGTACATGCCCTTAACCGGAATCGAACCTGGGACCCTTCAGTCCGCAGGCCGACGCTCTATCCACTGAGCCAAACCGGTTTCGGCGATTGTTTCTTGCTTTTTTATTTTTTCCTCCATCACCATTTATTCCTCTGTACCCTCTTCCACCTCCACCCATCCCCCCGCCCCAATCACCACACTGTTTCTTGCTTTTAATCTTAGGTTTTTATTTATTTATTTTTAGCAGATAAAACTGCCACTATGGCTTAAGTTAGTGAAAAACAAGAATGTACCCATTAGGATTATAACTAGAGAACAGTTGTCAGACTTAACCTGGAAAGATAAGATTGACAACATCGAAGTTTAAATTTAAACTTTGTGTCTATAGGCAGCCTCCTGTGGTGCCTTAGTGGATAACTTTATGGTCATAGTCTAGTTCTACTTTCTTTGTGCATTTTACATGTTTTGTGTAGAATATAATCATGGGTATAGGATTAGTATACAGTACTAGTGTATTGCTGGTGGAATATATTGGTCATGAATTCTTTGAGTATTGGCTCCATCTCGTTTAATCCAGCTGTGTGGTTCCTTGTCTCACAGGTATTTCATGCACGGGGTTTGTAAGGAAGGAGATAACTGTCGCTACTCGCATGACCTCTCTGACAGTCCATACGGTGTGCTGTGCAAGTATTTTCAGCGAGGGTACTGTATTTACGGAGACCGCTGCAGGTAAGAATTTGTTCACCAATCAGTTGTGTTCAGTGGTGGATTTGGAAAAATTAATAAAATTCATAATCCCAATAGCTTTATAATTTCTAGGGTTAAAATAAAGGACTTCTTAGGAATGTTAGTGCAGTGACAGAAATCTCACTTGGAAGGAATATTAATACATTTTAAAAAATGAATTTGTGCCGAAACCGGTTTGACTCAGTGGATAGAGCGTTGGCCTGCGGACTGAAGGGTCCTGGGTTCGATTCCGGTCAAGGGCATGTACCTTGGTTGCGGGCATATCCCCAGTGGGAGATGTGCAGGAGGCAGCTGATCGATGTTTCTCTCTCATCGATGATGTTTCTAACTCACTATCTCTCTCCTTTCCTCTCTGTAAAAAATCAATAAAATATATTTTTAAAAAAATGAATTTGTAATACAATTCTAAGTTTAATTAATGCCCAAGGAGCAACTTCTGCAAACCTAGGGATAGGGAGTGGTGAAGGTATGTTTGTGTATGACATTTCCTTTTTAAACCAAGAATGAGATGCATATTGGACCAAGCGGGACTGCTTTCAATTCTCTATGGTGAGAACTGGTTTCAGTCTCAGGCATTGGAAAAGTGAGTGTATTAGGTTGCTAGTTACGAGGGTTTGTCATTCCAACCAAACTTCCCTAAACCTGTCCCCATCCCAGCTCCCAGGAATAATTATAAGCTAAGATTTAGGGAAAGTGCTTCAAGAATATCTCTAGTATCTAATTCAGAATGTTAGGGAACCAAGAGGGATTAGTTAATTAAGTAATTTCTGTTTGTTGAATTGGCACCGTAATCCTGTTAAGTTGCAATTCAATAATGGTGGGTTCTGCTTCAGAATTGAGTAGAGCTTTCTTTATATTCCCATTTCAGAAAATATCTAGGTGTATGAATATGTTATTTATTGATGCTACACAAATTATCCCAGAATTTAGCAGATTAAAAACAATTATCAGTTTCTGGGGGTCTGGAATGTGAAGGTGGTTTCCCTGGGTGGTTCTAGCCCAGACTCTCAGATTTATAGTCAAGATTTGGTGCAGGGCTGTCATAATCTGAAGTCTTGGGGGGCTGGAGGATCACCTTTCAGATGACTACTAAGGGGAGACTAGTTCTCACCACAGGAACCTTTTCTTGGGGCTCCTGTGGTGCCCTCCCTCTTGGTGGCTGGCTTTCCCAGAGCAGTGGTGCAAGAGAGCGCAGGACACAGCCACAATGGCTTTATGACCTCGTCTCAGAAGCCCTCACTGTTGCTTCCACTATGTTCTGTTTATTACAAGCAAGTCACTAAGTCCAGCCCGTGTTCAGGAGGAGGTTGGGCTCCACCTTTTGAAGGGCAGAGTATGGTAAGACAGATTGGCAATGTCATAGCTAATTTGAGTGTCCCTATTAGATAAGAATTGTGTCAACTGTTGGGTTCAAATGCTTAGAGTTCAAAAGACTAAGACGTTATTGACGGGTGAGACATTAATGTTAGGTCATCACATATGTTTTATTAGGAAATCTAGCAAGAATAGAGAAAAAAAGGTCCTTTTCATGTGACTGTAGGAGCTTAGAAGTAGAACTCCTGATGTCTGAGAGTAGCAGTCAATAATTTGCTTTAATTTTTTTCATTGCAATATTACTGGAAAGGAAAAAGTGGCACAGTGATACTCTCTTCAGAAAATCCCAGTATGTCCTTAAGTTTTCTTTATAATAAGGCTACAACTCCCTCTTTGGGGAATGATGCTGTTTTGAACTGGATGTAGAGCACTTATAAAGTGAAAGGAGTTAGGGAAACCTATGTACTAGGGTTCTGCCTGAAAGGGGAGTTGGGTGATATCCTTGGGACAGGCTGATGAGGGTGATTATTACAAGCTGGATTATAGACAGGCAAGGAGGGAATCCTGGGGAGGGTCTGGTTCCATGATTGCTTGTTTTTTTGTTAAAATGATGCTTAGGGACTTAAATCTACTTTTACTTTTACTCTCTAGGGATCTTTTTATACAACTTCACCAATGCCCAGCGATTTAAAATAATTTAACTCCTCATCCAGGGGATAGTTTATAGTGAAAGATAGTATTCTAGTTCCAGCAGTTCAGAAGTGGTACCACATCAGTGTTTCATAGTGGTGGTGCTGTTATCTAGTGAGGCCACGTCATCATTGTTCCTGAACACACCCCCTGGAGAAAGAGGCAGTATTGCCTTGGTTGACAACTGCTTTGGAAGGGTTTTGCCCTCTGGACCTATTAAATCTCATACATTAAAATTTTTACAGGCAGACATCAGACCGTGGAGTGATTGGGAGTAGCGGGTCGCAAGCCAATCTAGAGAAAAGTCTCTCTTGCTTAGAACGAGGGGAAACGTTGATAAAATGTCCTTAGGTAGAAATTGATTGTATGTATCAGAGTTTTTGCAGAAGGTGAAAGAAAAGTTCATACTTGTTTCAGTGTTAGCTTAGCTGTAATTCATCACTTAACACTGTGACTAAAAAGATCAGTGGTTCTGTGATAATCCATGAAATAATAACTATAACAAAACTACTCTCACAGACTGTGAATCTAATAGATGTGAGAATCCTCTTTTTTTTTTTTTTAAATATATTTTATTGATTTTTTTACAGAGAGGAAGGGAGAGAGATAGAGAGTTAGAAACGTCAATGAGAGAGAAACATCAATCAGCTGCCTCCTGCACATCTCCCACTGGGGACGTGCCTGCAACCCAGGTACGTGCCCTTGACCGGAATCGAACCTGGGACCCTTCAGTCCACAGGCCGATGCTCTATCCACTGAGCCAAACCGGTTTCGGCGTGAGAATCCTCTTAAGCAGGGGTTGGCAGACTCGCTCCACGGGGCGAGAGAAGAAATATTTCTGGCTCTGCAGGCCATAAGGGTCTTTTGTAGCACAAAAGCAGCCATGGATAGTACATATAAGCTGTTATATTAGATAGGAGTAGAGTGAAACTTTAGTTTGAGATACTGAATTTGAATTTCATATAATCTTGTGTGCCATCAAATGGTATTTTTTTCAACCACTTAGAGATGTTTTGACCATTGTTAGCGCTGGTTGGATTTGGCCTGAGGGCCTAGTTGGCCATCTCTGCTCTTAAGGAGGTCCATGGTTCACAAACCACTTTTTAAATTACATTTATTGTGGTGACATTGGTTAATAACAAGTTTCAGGGGTACACTCTTATAATACATCCTCTGTAAATTATACTGTGTGCTCAATACCAGTCTGGTCTCCTCCATCACCTTATATTTGACCCTTGAAACTTTTTGGTAAACATCTTTCAGAATTGTAAGTCTTGGCTTTTACCCTTTTTTTCTTGGTTTGTCTTTACAAATCTTTACTTGGAAACACATTTTATATAGATCTACACTGCACTAAGGGAATAACTTTGCCTAAATAGGTAGACTTGAGAACATATTTTTTTTGTTGTTGTTGTTGTTTAGAACATATGTTTTTTAATGTCTTAGTCTAAATTTAAATACTGTATTTTCTCCTCAATGTAATCCCTTAGAATAAAGTTGTTTTTGTTTGTTATACATTTCTTTTCCTGAGGAACTTTTAATTTAAAAGGTTAATGTTCAAAATAAATTTTCATTTAATAGTAGGGACCTCGTTTTATTCACATTTGACTCCTCAGTAGACGGTACTGTTCTTTTTTTTTACTGATCTTGACGTATGGTGCATGGCTATAACCAGGTGTTGATAAAAAAAAAAAAAAGTAACCCAGTGTATTTCTCAAATTTTTAATCTGGTTTTTTTCCTTTTTAGTCTGTTCTTAAAACATTCTTCTCTATACCCATAGAAAATTGTAGAATATTTGAAAGCAAGAAAATTTATGTACAGATGTGAACTTTCTAGGAAATATTCTGTGCTTTGAAAAACTTACCATACTTTGTTTGATTCATTGATAAATTTGCCTTAAAACCAAAATGCACTTCTTTCAAAAGTTATATTTGCAATTTGATAAGCTATTAAGTGTCTAATGACTTTTGAAGTCATTTACCCTGAAATCCTTAAAATGAATATGTTAAAGGAGAAAGAACTAAAATATGGGTGTCATATATATATATATATATATATATGTGTGTGTGTGTGTGTGTGTGTGTGTGTGTGTGTGTGTATTGATTTCAGAGAAGAAGGGAGAGAGATAGAAACATCAGTGATCAGAGTCAGAGAATCATTGATCGGCTGCCTCCTGCACGCCCCTTACTGGGGATCAAGCCTGCAACCTGGGCAGTGCCCTGACCAGGAATCGAACTATGATCTTGTGGTTCATAGGGTGATGCTCAATCACTGAGCAAAACTGGTTGGGCTATGCATCTTTTTTTATTAAAAATTTCAAATTTGATTTTAGAGAGAGAGAAGCTGATTTGATGTTTTATGTATTTGTGCCTTTATTGGTAGATTCTTGTATGTGTCCTGACTGGAGATTGAACCCACAACCTTGGTGTATCGGGATGGCACTCTAACCAACTGAGCTACCTGGCCAGGGCTATTTCTGGATCTTGACATTTAATTCCTAAAGCCCTGAAGCCTTTCTCTCTGGAGGGGGCATTTTAAATTAAAGCCTATCTTCTTTACAAAGCCCAGGTCCTCTTCTAACTTGAAGGCTGTGAAAATAAATAAAATGTTTTTCTGCTATCCCCTTTCAAGTCAGGGAATTAATCTGAAAAGTGAGGATTTGGGGCTAGATTTCCGAGGTTTCCTGTGGTTTTAAAACTAAACCAGAGCAGTGCTTCTGATAGTGAAAATGTGCTATGTATAGCTCTGGAACACTTGAAAAAGTAGCTACTGCACAGGCCAAGGAACTGAGTTCTAAATTTCATTTAAGAATAAGTAGCTAGCCCTAACTGGTTTGGCTCAGTGGATAGAGCATCGGCCTGCGGACCTAAGGGTCCCAGGCTCGATTCCGGTCAAGGGCATGTACCTTGGTTGCAGGCACATCCCCAGTAGGGGGTGTGCAGGAGGCAGCTAACCGATGTTTCTAACTCTCTATCCCTCTCCTTTCCTCTCTAAAAAAGTCGATAAAATATATTTTTTTAAAAAAAGAAAAGAATAAGTAGCTAGTCCAGGCCGGTTTGGCTCCGTGGAGAGCGTCGGCCTGCAGACCAAAGGGTCGTGAGTTCGATTCCGGTTAAGGCCACATACCTCGGTTGCAGGTTCCTCCCTGACTGGGGCCCTGGTTGGGGCACATGCAGGAGGCAACCCATCGATGTTTCTCTCTGTCTCTCCCTCTCTCTTCCACTCTCTAAAAATCAATGGGAAAATATCCTCAGGTGAGGATTACCAAAAATAAAATAAAATAAATACTAAAAAAAAGGGGGGGGGGGATAAGTAGCTAGATTTGGCCAATGGTTGCCATTTTGTGAAAAGTAGCTTACGATTTACATGAGACCTAGCATACCACTTATTTGACCATTTCATCGTCTATGTCACCTCTAAAATGATGAAAGAATACTTCCTTCATGCTTTTTGAGGAGGCAGTAAGATGATAAAAGCATATTCATGATAGCTCCTTCCTCTCAGTGCTCAGTTTGCATGATTGCAGGCTATGGAATAAAATGCATTGGCTTTTGTAGCTGATAGCAGGAAACTCAAAATGATTTGTACTACAAAGCAAAGTAGGAATATGAAGGTAACAGTTTGGATTTTAGTAATGGGAACATTTAAATTTATTTTTTGGTAAAATGTGTTCCATATTTCCACTTGTTGAATTTGAGTGTCAGCCTTGCTTTGAATCAGTCTGTTTTGGCCACACAGTCCAACGTTGTCTGTCCCTTGTCTGTGACCTTGTTCCGCAAGTGTGGTCCCTGGGCCAGCAATGTGAGCATCACGTGGGTTCAGAATAGGTATCTGCCTTCGAACAATTTCCCAGATGATTCATGTGCACAGCAGTTTACAAAGAACCCAAGGACAGATCAGGGAATAGATATCCTATCTAGAGGGTTCTGCTTAGACTGCGACTACTGACTTTTAATTTTTTTTTTTTTTAGATACGAACATAGCAAACCATTGAAACAGGAAGAAGCAACTGCTACAGATCTAACTGCAAAACCATCCCTTGCTGCTTCCTCAAGTCTCTCACCAGTAGTTGGACCGATTGTTGAAATGAGTACAGGCGAGGCTGAGTCAAATTCAAACTTTGCAACTGTAGGAGCAGGTTCAGAAGACTGGGTGAATGCCATTGAGTTTGTTCCTGGGCAGCCCTACTGTGGCCGTAGTGAGTATTTTGAAGAATAAAAACAAGTCAGAGGGCTAGATAGTAGTGCATCAATTAACTGAGTTTTCACAACCTTCTGGTTGCCAGTCTTCACATGCAGCCTAATTGTAATAGTCTAAATGAGTTACCTGAAACTGACAGATGGAGTGAAAGTAAGTGAATCCCCATAGTATTGAATTTAGAATGTTGAAAAACTGAAGCCTCCCTTTATCAGTACAGTTGCACAAGAGATACATAAAGAGCTCCCCACCCCCTTTTTACCAGCCTAATCTCGGAAATACCAGCATTAGGAAAAAATTCATTTCTTCCAAGAGTAAGAAAATTAGTTCAGTAAACTGTTCTGGAGTTCAATGAAAGTTCTTTTCAGTTAGGCTCTCGGTTTATCTGCCTGATCCATGTTGGACCTTTACCACTCTCCTAAACATTTCAGCTGCCCCTTCTTGCACTGAAGCACCCCTGCAGGGCTCAGGGACCAAGGAAGAGCCAGAGAAGGAGCCAGCGGCCGTGGACACGAAGAAGCAGCTCTGTCCCTATGCAGCGGTGGGAGAGTGCCGCTACGGGGAGAACTGCGTGTATCTCCACGGAGACTCCTGTGACATGTGCGGGCTGCAGGTCCTACACCCAGTGGACGCAGCCCAGAGATCACAGCACATAAAAGTAAGTTTTTAGGATGACATAATGTTAATAGGTATGGGGACTATATTTTTCTTTTCACAGCATTGCCCGTTTGTTTGGTTCATTTCAGAGAAACTTTTGGTGAATTGAAATACTGGTCAGTAGGGATATTTTCCTTCTTGGGCTTTTTGAATGCTTTATCAAGAAATAGGGCCCTCACACTAAGAGATTTTTTTCTCTAGAGAGAGAAAGGCGAGGGAGAGAGAATACGAACCACTGATGTGAAAGGGAACATCAGGCTGCCTCCTGCATGCCCCCCCACCCCCTCAAACTGGGAAACTGGGGATGGAGATGGCAACCTGGGTGTGTGCCCTGACTGGGTATCAAACTGGTGACCTGACAGTCCATCCAACTGAGCCACACTGGCCAGGGCTAATTGTACACTTTAAATGAGTGAATTACCTGGTATGTGAATTACATCTCAGTAAAGCTGTTTTTTTATGTGCAAATCATGTGCCTGGCACATAATTGCCACCTAATAAATGCTAGTTTCATTCACCCTGTTTTCTGACAGATTATAAATTAGGGCCTTAATCCCAATTGCATTTTCCAGCTAGAAATGAGAAAGTCAACAAACTTAGCATGCAAACAGTCTTTAATGAAGATAACAGGGGTTGGCCTGCAGGATTGAGAAAATTGTATAATTTTTCAGTTCCTGAAGTTAAGTCCTTATTGTGTGACTTTTGTGGTAATGTCAAGTCCCAAAATGTCAGTGTACCTGTACTTGTGAACGAACAAAGCTGCTGTCAGATTGGGGACACTGACTCTTCAGCTGACTATGGGTCTCTGAACACGAGTCATTAACTGTCCGGTGAAGTCTCACATTGTCCAGTGACTTGATTACACTTCTCTCTCCACTTTTTCCAGTCTTGCATTGAGGCCCATGAGAAGGACATGGAGCTCTCGTTTGCCATCCAGCGCAGTAAGGACAAAGTGTGTGGGATCTGCATGGAGGTGGTCTACGAGAAAGCCAACCCTAGTGAGCGCCGCTTCGGGATCCTCTCCAACTGCAACCACACCTACTGTCTCAAGTGTATTCGCAAGTGGAGGAGTGCTAAGCAATTTGAGAGCAAGATCATAAAGTGAGACTCCTCCCCAATCTTCGTTTGTGCTTTCTATTTTGGGGAAGAATTTAGTGTCTTGTGCCAACTTTCAAGCAGATGGACCGCATTTAAATGCATGCATTTTATCTTGAAACGGGGCTATTCTTTGAATTGGGGTTTCTTGTTTGTATTTCAGCTAGCTTATAGGTTAGGTTAGTTGGTATATTTACTTTTGTTTGAATGAGGGAACCCTATGTAACAGTTAGTAGAAGCTTTTTCTGAGGAGATTGTTTAACGGATTAGCCCCGTTAGGCTCAGTGAACAAGCTTACCTAGCTCTGAATGTATGTTTCCTGACGTTTTACATTTGCCACTTTCCTATTTCATCCATTAAGCTAGCCAATAATCCACCATCCTTTAAAGATTGTTCTCATAACTGAACAAAAACAACATAACTTAAACAGAGCAAAGTTACAAGAAATAAATTTATTTAAACGAAAGAAAAAGGAGTCTGTGTGAAATGTCTTCTTTTGTTGCTTATTTTAACCTAAGTTCTATTTTTTTTTTTTTTTAATCAACTGGCTAGCCAGTAAGCTGAATTTATAAAGGAGCTTGTCTTGCATCAAAGGAAATGGTCAGTTGTGTGACAATGTTGGGAGCACTTTCAGGAGATGCCCACTGACTTGGAGTTTAAGTCTGTAAATCTGGAGGTGACGCACCAGGGTGTGTCCTTGAAGAGTGGGCCTGTGAAGGGGAATTTGCACTGCAGCCTGTTCATTGTTTCCCAGGTCCTGCCCAGAATGCCGAATCACATCTAACTTTGTCATTCCAAGTGAGTACTGGGTGGAGGAGAAAGAAGAGAAGCAGAAACTCATTCAGAAATACAAGGAGGCAATGAGGTATGAGCACTGCAGCCTTTTCTTCAGTCAAGATCCCAGCGGAGCTTGGGTTCATTTTGAAAAGAACAGGCTGCGTTATATACTCCTACCTCCTTACTACCCTTCCTTTTACTTCCCAGGACAGTTTATTCTGTCATCCCCGGTAACACCCATTACGTGTCTTGCCATAGCGCAGTCCTTGGGGTGTGTGCCAAGGGAACGTGTTACAGTGAAGTCTGTGCTTTTGTAACTAAAGCCCCATGACTAGGGACCCATCTTTCTCAATCCATGTTATACTTGTCCTATGCTCTTAGGGTGGTGGGGTGCTTTCTAGAAGGTTTTCTCTCTGCTGGATCTGCCATGGTAGAGCTGTTAGATTCTAGTTAGACTTTGACAGAGTATCTGTTTCTAGCTAGTGTTTCATGCATTAGCACACACACCTTTAAGAGCGCACCTTGGGGAGGGCCGTAAACTGACATACTGGTTCTATCCCTAGCTGTTTAGAGAAATCCTGGATGCTACTTGCATACAGACCTGAAATCCACCGTGAATAAGGGTTGCGATATTTTCCTTTCCAGCAACAAGGCGTGCAGGTATTTTGATGAAGGACGTGGGAGCTGCCCATTTGGAGGGAACTGTTTTTACAAGCATGCGTACCCTGATGGCCGTAGAGAGGAGCCACAGAGACAGAAAGTGGGAACATCAAGCAGATACCGGGTAATTCTCACTTTTTTTAAAGAAGGGAAAATCCCACCATCTCAGTGAGTCCTGCACAGATTGGGGTAGGGGAAGGAGAAAGTTAACACTCAGGTCTGGGAGCGAAACTAGAGTATTAAAGCAGGAAACCAACCTCAGGAGACTGGGAGGGGCATGAGAGGAAGAGCTAGAACACTTAAAACTCTAGTCTAAACCTGTGCATCATGTAGCCAGAGGGGAGGAATTGGTAAAATGGAACCCTAAATGAGAAGTCGGGTTCGCCATGCCCCCTGGTGTGCTGGACGTTTTGCCTTAGAAAGGAGAGAATAGAAGATACCACTCGACAGTGCCACCCCTATCATGGCCTTGTTTTTTACAGGCCCAACGAAGGAACCACTTCTGGGAGCTCATTGAGGAAAGAGAGAACAGCAACCCCTTTGACGATGAAGAAGAGGTTGTCACCTTTGAGCTGGGC
Source organism: Myotis myotis (assembly GCF_014108235.1). NCBI lineage: Eukaryota > Metazoa > Chordata > Mammalia > Chiroptera > Vespertilionidae > Myotis > Myotis myotis. Next base: position 53,642,411 of record NW_023416315.1, read on the forward strand.
GAGATGTTGCTTATGCTTTTGGCTGCAGGTGGGGACGACGACGACGAGCTGACAGACTCTGAAGACGAGTGGGACTTGTTTCACGATGAGCTGGAAGACTTTTATGACTTGGACCTATAGCAGCTTTGCGTGACGTGTGAACTGGTCTGCTGAGCCCAGACAGTGGCTGTCCCCTGTGGTGGTGTGGCAGTGCCCGTGTCTCCTAGGCAGGCCTAGCAACTCCAGGTGCTGTCGTAATACTTCGTACCCAGGGCCTGTCTTCTTACTCCCTCACCTTTCCCCAAGGAGTATGTTGTTTCCTCTGGTTAAAAAGTTACAAAAATAAACCTTAAAGTTAGTTTTTTGTAACACGAACTTAACTGTCAGACAGTTAGTGTAGGTTTGTTGCGTCATCTGTTTTCAACCAGATTCACACAGTTGGAGGGTGTTCATGGACGTGCTGCACTCATTCTAAGGACCCAGGTTCAAAAGCCACAGCCTTGGCCCTTCTCGGGGGGTCCAAGAAGAGGTGATGGGTGAAGGATCTGAACTGTGGCAAGTAGCCTGTGCTACAGACCTAGAGGCGGATACTTGAGGTTTCTGCTAAAATCTGCACATCTGTGTTTTTATATGTTCCCTACCCCACAATCCCTACCCTGTGCACTTGTTCTGTGGTTTTGGTCTCTTGATAATTGCACACAAGTAATGACTACTGGATAACAATAAGCAGGTGCGAATGTGTGGAAATTTTTACTGTTCAGTATGACAGGAAGATTCTAAAAGAATGATTTACTGGCATAAAAGAAATGCAGAATTGAGGTTGACTCCCAAGAGCTGGTAGACTTGGCGTGTGTGAGTGCGAGTGTGTGGTAAGCCTCGCATCCCTGCCTAGGTGCAGTGTTCTTAGCCTTAGTGGAAAACCTTGGCTTAGTGGTTCAGCCTCGTGTGGTAACTAGATCTTACAGGACAAAGCAGTATGTTGGTAGCCGTTACTAGAGCAGTGCTAGCTTTGTCTGTCTATATGAATAAATGGGCTTAGCCATAGAGGGTAAAACTATCTGGTTATCCCATATCTTAACACAAAACGGGGTTGTGGACACACAGTTGTATTTAATGCTTAATGATCTCTTACCCTCTCCAGTTCAGGCACCTTTTGGCAAACCTTTGTCCTCGTTTGAGGGGTTTTGTTGTGAGGTTTTTGTGTTTTTGTGGGTATGTGCCTCATTCCATCCCTGTACTTTGCAGGTAGACAGATGTGATTCAAAACTGTGTTCTAAGGTGTTTCTTGTAGTGGAGTCATTGGTTTGCAATAATAAGTTATTCTTTCCCACTCAAGGGGGGTGGGGTTGGGTTGGTAATTCACAAGACAAGCTAAATTGTTAGAATTCCTTGATTGAAAATTTTAGCTTGAATTTTGTTGCTGTTTCCTGAAAATAACTTGGAGATGCTCCTGAGTTGTCCCATCGACTGCTTTTGATTCCTTGGATCCCACCCATTCTTTCACTTTAAGAAAAACAAGTCATTGTTACAGAGGTCTCTGTATTTTACAGCTGCCCTTTTGTAAGAAGCACTTTCCCAAATAAAACAATAAAAAACCCTAAGTTGTCTTTCTGTCTTATGTAATGAGCTGGTTGAAATACTGTTTTTCTTTCACTGACTCTTTGATCAGTTCATCAGTGAGTCAAATTTCTGTGGATACAGTGACATCTTTCCTAAGACATCTAGCCCGCTGAGAAATGTGTGAGAGGGGAAGCTTGCCAACAGGATCATCAAACTAGTCTGTATTTTAGAATTTGTAAGATTAGCTATTAGGCCACCACAGGCGCTGCCATACGTGAACCTGCCTCATACCTGCAAAGAACAGGTAGGTCCCGTGCTCTGCCTAATTCTATTATGAAATTTTATTAATAAAATACCTTTTTGGCATTTCTAGTTTTGATGTCTATTTAAGAATTTATGCTATTGAAAATGTTCCCACATGTAGGAGTTGTGTATATTGGCTTATTGTAGCCATAGTAACAGCTTGTGGACCCCCCAAGTAGCCTTTGTGAGCTCACAGACCAGCTGCTCCCACCCAGAAATGCCAGGCATCCACCCTAAGCTGCTGCTGCCAGGCTGGGGACCACATGCCCCCAGGGATGCTGCGAGCCTGAGGCATGAGTGGAGGGGGAGAGACTTCTGCTTTATGGTGTCCAGAAAGCAAGGGAGAGATTCCGCAGGAGCCACCCTGTGAGCATACCTGAGTCTGGGGAGAAGGGTATAGGCGTGATGAGAGCTTCTGGCCTTTCCATAGGTTTATGTTTGGAGCAGCTCCTTTGTGTCTTAGAAGAGGCAGTCGAAGCTCATGTTTTAGCGAATTCATAATGGCTGTCACTGACTTCAGTGTGGTTGCCAATTGCAAAAAGGGTTGGGGGACCAACAGTGATGGGTGGAACGTCAAACTTTCTCATTTGCACAAATTAACAATCTCAACCTCTTTCCTGCCACCACAAGATAAGTTATGCTTACCTCTGTGACTAACTTCTGTGGACACATTCTTATTTAGAAGGCTGGAGGAAAAGGTAAAAGCAAATCCTTGCTGAAGATTTGGGGGAGGAAGGTATTAATGCCAGAAAGGGGACCTGGCCCTTTGAAGGTCTGCCTAGAGCCAGCTGGCAGTGTGTGGGTTCTTGACTTTGTGCAGGAAAAATTTCACAGCATAAGTCCAGGTGACTAATGGGGGAACATTTATTAAAGCTGGGGTCATAAAACAAGGAAGGGCTTAGCATAGAAGAAGCAACAGGAGAGCCTAGGCTGGGCTGCCCCAGCTCTCTGGGAAGTCAGAGAAAAGGGGGCCTTGAGATCAGATTCAGGAGTTGGCCTGGGACAAGCTGCCGCTGCCCTACCCGTGGCTCCCCTAGTTGCAAGCCTTGTGGGGTCTAGGGTTTAGGAGCTGCATGCCTTTGGGGGAAGTAGGAAGGGGAATGGTGAGTGCTGCTTCCCAGAAGGAGAGCACGTGCTGGATCCTTTGTCCTGAGGCTTTGGGGGCTTTTTCTCTCCCTGGCTGGGGAAGGGCCCAAGGGAGGCTTTCAGCAGAATAATCAGTTTTCTGGGTGTGGTCCTCCAGGGCCAGGTCTTCACTGATTGGTCAGTGTCAGGGCAGGGGGTCCTCAGTCATTGACGCTAGTCCTGGTGTTGCACACCTGGTTTTGCTGCTTTTCTGGATCTGGAGCTGAAATACAACTGAGGCCTAGATAGTATTTCTAGGGAGGTGACCCATGTCTGCTGTAAATTGCTGTCAGTTTGTTCCCTCTCTGTCTCAGCTTCCCTGTTCCACCTGCCCTGGCTCACTGGCCTGTCAGTCTGATGCTGGTAAAGGTGTCTGTAACATCGCTTAGTGCCGTTCACCGGATTTCCAAATCTGCTTTCGGAGGGCACTGTGTAGTCCAGCCGTGGGCAAACCACGGCCCGCGGGCCAGATCCAGCCCGTTTGAAATGAATAAAACTAAAAAAAAAAAAAGACCGTACCCTTTTATGTAATGATGTTTACTTTGAATTTATATTAGTTCACACAAACACTCCACCCATGCTTTTGTTCCGCCCTCCGGTCCAGTTTAAGAACCCACTGTGGCCCTCGAGTCAAAAAGTTTGCCCACCCCTGGGTAGTTGCAGAGCCCATCGAACTTCCTTAGGCTGGTGAAATGTGAACAGAATTAATGCAAATTTTAGTGACTTTCCCTCACTCTCCCCATTTCCCTGGCAATCGACCATTTCTGAGAAGGTGGCCTGGGTGCAGTGGGGTGAGGGGTAGAGCAGGACACTCAGCTGACCAGAGCGACATAGGACCTGAGCATGAAATAAACCCTGGGGTGAAAGGCCGCTGAGATTTGGAATCTTTGTTGTCACAGTCTAACATCCTATCCCGTGTTGAAACCACCTGCTGAAAGACTTTTTTTTTTTTTTATAAGGAAATCTAAATAATATTCGAAATACTCATTTTAATGTTTTTAGGCGCCTCTCAGATAAGTAATTTGTAAGGTGTTTGAGTGAATCATTAACCTAGTTTGAAATCACTTCGTGGTATATAGATGTTAGTAGGAAAAACATTACAAATTTATTTGCTTTTTGGCCTACTCTTAGGCATTAATTATTACTACTGAAAATGTATATTTTTTTAGAAGGAAACTTTGTGCAGTAGTTAAGTAAGTCAGTAGCACTTATTTAAATTGTTGTAAATAAGGAAGCTAGAGGTTAAGTCTTTTTTTTTTTTTTTTTTTTTTTTTTGGTTAATCCTCACCGGAAGATATTTTTCCATTGATTTTTTTAGGGAGTGGAAGGGAGAGGGAAAGACAGAGAAACATCGATGTGAGAAAGACACATCTGATTGGTTGCCTCCTGCATACATCCCAATCAGTGCCAGGGAACCTGCAACCGAGGTACGAGCCCTTGACTGGAATCGAACCCAGGACCCTTCAGTCCATGGGCTTATGCTCTATCCACTGAACCAAACCAGCTAGGGCTAGAGCAGTGATGGCGAACCTTTTGAGCTCGGCGTGTCAGCATTTTGAAGAACCCTAACTTAACTCTGGTGTCGTGTCACAGAAATTTTTTTTTTTTTTAAATATATTTTATTGATCTTTTACAGAGAGGAAGGGAGAGAGATAGAGAGTTAGAAACATCGATGAGAGAGAAACATCGATCAGCTGCCTCCTGCACATCTCCTACTGGGGATGTGCCCGCAACCCAGGTACATGCCCTTGACCGGAATCGAACCTGGGACCTCTCAGTCCGCAGGCCGACGCTCTATCCACTGAGCCAAACCGGTTTCGGCCAGAAATTTTTTTATATTTGCAGCCATAGTAAAACAAAGACTTGTATTTTTGATATTTATTTTATATATTTAAATGCCATTTAACAAAGAAAAATCAACCAAAAAATGAGTTCGCGTGTCATAGGTTCGCCATCACTGGGCTAGAGGCTGTTTCTAAATGGTCCTCAAAATAAATCTCTTAGAGGCAGTGTGAGGGTTTCCAGGCCTTCAGCAGCAAAGGGATTTACCTCTAAGTGGGAAAAGGATTTTAAAAATATTTAAACAGTAAATCCTTTGTGATTTATATCTGAAGTGATTAACACAGTATTACTGTCTCCAAAGGTGGTGGCTTTATTACTTCCACAGTGTCTAGGACTTATTTAAACAGCCTTACTTTTTAGATTTTGGCAAGGTGCTTACTAGTATTTCTTTGTATTGTGTGACAGGAGGAGATCTCATGCTGATAATAGAAAATACCTGAGGTCTTACCAGGTCTCTCTGTTGCTGCTTCCTTGCAGTGCATAGAAGAGATACATACCGTGTGGTGCCTGAACAAATAAATATTTTTAGGTTCAACTGATGCACTTAATTTTCTTTTAATCAGAAGCTTATTCCCCTTAGTAAATACTTAGACATTGACTTCTACAAGGCTGTATCAACTCCTGTCTTTGTTAACTGGAGAAGTAATCTAAAATGTAAAACTGAATTAGTAAGACAAGAATTTAAGGAAGACCCAATTCTGATGAGAAATTTGTCCCCACCCCCCCACCCCCCTTTCTTTTTTAATCCTTACTCGATATTTTTCCTTTCTTTTTCTTTTTCTTTTTTTTGGGGGGGGCGAGCGGAAGAGAGAGGGAAAGACAGAGAAACATTGTGAGAGAAACATCGATTGGTTGCCTCCAGCATGAGCCCTGACCAGGGCCCAGGTCAGGGAGGAGCCTGCAACCAAGGTATGTGCCCTTGCCTGGAATCATACCCAGTACCCTCTACTCACTGAGCCAAACCCGCTAGGGCAAATTTGCCCTTTTAAAGGGGGCTTATTTTCCTTCTATGTAGATGCAGATGCACTAACTCACTCTTCCCCTGCCCTTCTTGTGTTAAAACTGTTAACATTAAAAAAAATTTTTTTAAATTGGTTTTAGAGAGAGGAAGGAAGGGGGAGAGAAAGAGAAATGTGTAAGTAAGAGCAAAACATGGATCAGCTGCCTCCTGCACACCCCCTACCAGGGGATGAGCCCCAGCAATCTGGGCATGAGCGCTGACTGGGAATTGAACTGGCAACCTTTTTGTGTACAGGATGACACTCAACCAACTGAGCCACACTGTCCAGGGCTGAATAACATTTTAATAAGATGAAAGTAACTTGCCGAAACCGGTTTGGCTCAGTGGATAGAGCATCGGCCTGTGGACTGAAGGGTCCCAGGTTCGATTCCGGTCAAGGGCATGTACCTGGGTTGCGGGCGTATCCCCAGTGGGAGATGTGCAGGAGGCGGCTGATCGATGTTTCTCTCTCATCGATGTTTCTAGCTCTCTATCTCTCTCCCTTCCTCTCTGTAAAAAATCAATAAAATATATTAAAAAAAAAAAAAAAGAAAGTAACTATCTGTTTTTAAAGTATTTGCCTTCCAGACACTGTGCCAGGACCGGTAATCTTAGTAATTCCCTTGCAGCGGTTCTCAACCTGTGGGTTGCGACCCCTGAAAATACATCCTGCATATCAGATATTTACACTACGATTCATAACAGTAGCAAAATTACAGTTATGAAGTAGCAACGAAAGTAATTTTATGGTTGGGGGTCACCACAACATGAGGAACTGTAGTAAAGGGTCACGGCATTAGGCGGGTTGAGAACCACTGCCTTAGAGGTTCAAAAATAGTTTCAGTGTTTGACATGGTGTATAATGGTTAACGTTAAAAAGAAATACAGCTGAACAGTTTTAGTGAGACACAATGCACATAGCCTACAATTTGCCCACTTAAATTTTTTTAAATTGTGGTAAATTCAGAAAGTGCAATTCTTTATATTTGTATTTACCACAGTGAGGCCCACTGCCTAAGTTGTTTTTATTTATTTTAGAGTATTGCTGGATTTTAAAATAACCCATGTTTGGGTTTGGCAATAGACAATAAAATAGAGGTAGGCAACCACAACACAAAACGTGCTCTGATACAGCGAATGCCTGTATTCTGTGCTTAAAAAATGTTTTGGTGTTTTTCCAAATTAATAAACTTTATTCTTGAAATTAGAATTTTGTTTCTATATTAGTTGAGAAGGCTGCAGGCTGCTATTTTCAATCAACTTTCTAAGAATTAACACATTATTGACTGGGTGGTGACACACAATACATTATACTGGTGATGTATTATAGAAATGTACACCTGAAACCTATATATGTTATTAACCAATGTCACCCCAATAAAGTAAAATAAACATGAACACATTATGAGTGGGTAGCCTTTATTCCCAGTGAGAAAAACTAATTAAATATAAAATCATCACTCTATGGTCTCTCTTTTTTTAAAAAAAGGTTTCTTAAGTTGATTTTTGGAGCAAGAAACATCAATGTGAGAGCGATTGGCACCCTAGGTGAACAGCAACCCTTTCAGTACATGGGACGAGCCCAACCAAGCTACACAGGTCAAATGTTGGTCTTTCAAGTTCTAGAGCCATCTTGATACACTGTATATAAGAATAAGTAAATGCAGGTGATAATAAGTAAGTGCAGATTATATGCCAGGTGAAGAGCGATCTTTGGATGATTTTGCAGAATTATATCTCTTCTGTGCTTTCACTTTCATTTCAGCATTCCTGGTGCTTCCAGTCTTTAGCAATTATTTCTGGCTATAAATTAAACAATGTATTAAAAATAAACACAAAAGAAGCTATCTGAGGTCAAAACCACCTTAGTAGCTGGCAATTTTCTACTGAATGGCAAACCAACTAGGTGTATCTTGCCAGCGTTACTCAGTAATTGAGCACAGGCTCTTGAATAGATGACATATTTGAAAATGAAAAATTGAAGCAGGCACTATTACGCCTTTGATGTGAATCCTCTGAAATGCTCCATCCCTGGAGGCTTGCACACTGCCTGCAGGGAGCACTGATGTGTGCTTGCTTTGCTGAGTTCTTCCCCATCCTTTCCATCTGAGCCTTGTGCTGGAGTGGCTGATAGAACCCAGCCTGGTTTGCCTCGGGTCACCCATGCAACCGTGCACATGAGTGAGCTGGCGACTCCACATCCATGTTAAACAGAAGTGAACTCAGGCTGGGCTTGGCATATTTCAGACCCTGCTCTATATTTGATAGGTCTAGCCTAATATTACCACCTCCTACTGTGTCTTATGCCCTTCAGCTTTTTTTAAAAAAATATATTTTTATTGATTTCAGAGAGGAAGGGAGAGAGAAACATCAGTGATGAGAATCATTGAGCGGCTGCCTCCTGCATGACCCCTATTGGGGATTGAGCCCACAACCCACACATGTACCCTTGACTGGAATCGAATCTGGGATCCTTCAGTCCGCAGGCTGATGCTCTATCCACTGAGCCAAACCAGCCAGGGCTGCCCTTCAGCGTTTATGATGCTGAAATGTATGTGTGAGCATATCTTGTAATGAATATGTTTCTCTCTTTGTGTGCATTTGTGTGTGGAGGAGGATGAGGGGTTAACATGATAGAACCCAAATCTGATCTGAGAGGGAGTGTAGCATAATAAGAGTGGGCCTGGGCCCTGGCCCTGGCTGGTATGTTTAGTGGTTAGTGTCAGCCCTCACACCAAGGGGTCACGGGTTCGATTTCCAATCAATGTCACACCTGCGTTGCAGGTTCCATCCTGGCCCCACTCAGGGTTCATGCAGGAGGCAACCAATCGATGTATCTCTTACATTGATGTTTTTCTCACCTCCCCCCCTTCCACACCTTCTTAAAAAAAAAAAAATGGAAAAAATATCCTCCGGTGCGGACTAACAACAACAAAAAAAATGGGCTCTGTATTAACTGATGTTTTCCTCAATAAATTCAAATTTTAAAAAAGTGAGCTCTGGAACCAAGTTGCTTGGGTTTGGATCCTGGCTCTGCCACCTCCTAGTTGTGTGACTGACCTTACTCTCTCTGTATCATATGTTTTGTTTTTTAATATTTTTATTGATTTTTTTGCAGAGAGGAAGGGAGAGGGATAGAGAGTTAGAAACATCGATGAGAGAGAAACATTGATCAGCTGCCTCCTGCATACTCCCTACTGGGGATGTGCCTGCAACCAAGGTACATGCCCTTGACCAGAATCGAACTTGGGACCTTTCAGTCCACAGGCCGATGCTCTATCCACTGAGCCAAACCAGTCAGTGGATATGTTTTTATTGATTTTAGAAGAAGGGAGTGGGAGAGAGAGAGACATCAGTACCCCAACTGGGGACCAAACCTACAATCTTGGCAAGTGCTTTGACCAGGAATCAAGCCGGGACCTTTTGGTGCACAGGACAATGCTCAACCAACTGAGTCACACTGGCCAGGACTTGTATCTTCATTTTAAAATTAGGAATTAAAAATATCTCCCACTTCAAAGATAGTTGACAAGATTCATTGAGTTAGTATAAATGTGTTTGGTTCAGTGCTGGGCATATATAGTAATTGTTTGTCTTTATTAATACCATTATAGTAATACTAGAGGCCTGGTGCATGTTTTTGTGCACTGGTGGGGTCCCTCGGCCTGGCCTATGGGGATCAGGCTGAAACCGGGCAGTCTGACATCCCCCAAGGGGTCCCGGAGTGCAAGAGGGCACTCTGCAAAGTTGCTGTCACTCAACAGCTCCTGCATTGAGCGTCTGCCCCCTGGTGGTCAGTGCGCGTCATAACTACCAGTCACTTAGCCTTTTATATACTGTACTAGAGACCCGGTGCATGAAATTCATGCACGGGTAGGGTCCCTAGGCCTGGCCAGCGATCAGGGCCGATTGGGGCCTTCTGGCTGCTCACTGGGGCCTCCCTTTCCTGGCTGCTGGCTGCAGGCCAGGGCCTTCCTTTGTTCTGCGCTGCCCTCTGGTGGTCAGCGCATATCATAGTGAGCAATAGAACTCCAAGTCAAACTCCCATTGGAACACTTTAAATATTAGCTTCTTATATATATAGAAATAGATTCCTATTACTACTAGTAATAGAGTGGGGAAGAGGTTCAGGAACAGTCTGTGAACAATGAAATAACAGATTTTTGCATACATGGAAATGTACTTGACACTGGCGAACAAAATATGGAGACACAATCTTTTTATTCTTCTGAAATGTCTCTTTTGTAACTTAATTTCACATAACTTGTTACCAACGACACAGCTTTGGGAGTGTGAGAAAGATGCCAGAACTGAGCTAACATGTAGCTTTCTGAGACCACAGCTACAGAGAGGAGCCTGCCTGAGCTGGTTCCCAGGCCAGGTAACCAGACCGCTCAGCTTCGGGAAAAGCCTTGCCTCTTTGGAGCCGACCTTCGGGCGCCCGAATCCAGTGAAGCTGCTCCACACCGGGCCCTTTCCGTGTCCTCGAGGGTTTCTGTCACAGCCCCATCATTTCAACAGAAGCCCAGGTGGCTAATCACAGGCTCCTGGCATTCAGGCGACCCCGTTTTCACATGTCTAACCTGTTGGTAGGAACATTTCAATTCCAGGTAATCCTGAGTGCATTACCCTAGATGCTGATGAGGTTTTCAGTGTTGGTTGAGACCGATGTGCAGAGAAATGAAGGGAAATTGGTGTGAGCCATTAATGGCGTGTCCTGCTCAGCCTCTCTTCAAGCACTCAGTAGCCACACGTGAAGGTAGGGCTCAGCCTATCGATTGTGCTGCTATCGATGAGAAATGCCTGTGGGCACTCACCTGGCCCCGGGGAGAGCTCCCAGAGACATTGCCCTTTTTGGAGCTGATGTGGCTGGACAGGCCTTTGTGGTTCTTACTGTGACTGTAAGATGCAGTTCAGCAACAACCATCGGGGGAACTTGGAAAAACCACAGTGTGTTACAGGTACATGGTGTGCCCAGGGCCATACTGTGAGGTCAATATTGGTTTGCTATTCATCTGTGAGCTAAATTAATTACTATTCAGAAATGCCTTCTGATCCAGCAGCCAATGTGGTATTTTGGAAAGGAACTGTAGATGTCTCCCACATCAGCCCAAATAGAATGAAGTGAAATCCAGTTCTGTCTCCATCACATGGCTCCTGACCATTTGGCAAGAGGTATTTATGGTCTTTATATCAAAAGGCTTTGCTCCCCAAACTAAAACCCTGAGGTGTGACTGTCAGGAAGCAAATGTTAACGGCATTCTGGCTTATCACTGCAAGCTTTTTTCTCATCCGCCCATGACCAAGCTGTTTTAAACTGTTCCGGAGTGTTCCAAGCATCCTCGCCCCTCTTTGATCTTTCCTCACTACCCTCTTCTTCAAGTGAGAAGCAAAAGTCAGTGGAAACATAGTTGAAGGGTTGGGGAGACAGAAAAGAGATGAAAAAGAGCAAACCTTGTCCTCCTAACCCTGTGCCTTTAGGTCCAAAGCAAAATCGGAAAGGACAGTGGTATCCCCTGGCCTCAGAGTCAGCTGTTGTGGCCTCTGGTCTGAACCCAGGATTGAGAACTAGTGGCAAGTCTACACTTGGGTCTGAAATGCTACTCAGCAGACACTAGAAGACCCACCACCTTTGGTTTAGCGATGCCCTCTGGCGGGTGCTATTGGCTGGATGACCACACTCAGCAAGTGCAGTGGGTCTTTTCACTTGGCACCTGGGCCATAAGGACTGGACTGGTGTCCAGGGGCAGGTGGTTCAGGGCGCCGTCCCCATACAGCTGCAGGCTGTTGCGGGCGATCAGCTCCCTGGCCATGAGCACGAAGACTTCGTCTATGTTCTTGGACTCCTTAGCTGATGTCTCCAAAACAGCAAGGAGGCCGTATTTCTCAGCCAGCGTGCAGGCATCCTCGAACAGAACATGCCGTTTCTCCCACAGGTCACATTTGTTCCCTGGGAGTGAGAGAGAAGCAAATATTGCATTGAGTAACTTAATCTGATTTTTTAAAAATGAGCTTTAGAAAGAACATCTTAGTTCAGCAATATGCATGCATGCACTTCTTTCCAAATAGTAATTGAGGCCAAATTTAATGAAAATGAAACCACAGATGAATGGAAACAGAGCCACTGTCTTAATTCACTGTTCTTAAGATCTTTAAGAGCTGTGAGGAATGGACCAGAGGTGCACGTTATTGGCTGGGACAGGTGGAGCCTCCGTATTCTTGGGAGGGGCCGTCTCTCCTACGTGTGACAAGGTAAGAAGGTGCCAGAGCGATTCCCTCTTGCTTCTCTCTTCTCCCTTCAGATCTCGTTCCTCTTTCTCCCTAACTACAAAGTGTTGGACACCGAGATAGAACCTGGTCGAGCTGGAACTTGTCAGGATTTCTTGGGTTGAAGCTGTGGAATGTATAATGAAGGACTTATTTTGTTAGTTGTAACTTGCATACAACAAAATGCACAGACTGCACACTCAGTGGGTCTTGATGAATGTGTACCAAGTATGCAAGTGGTTTGAGATTGTCCACTAGAGTGAGACCATTGCAAGACCATGCAGTTCTGCTCTCAGGTATGTACCCAAGGGAAGTAGGAGCCCATGTGCATCCATACACATACAAGAGCCTTCAGAGCAGCAATTTTCCTAATTGTCCCAACTGAAAACAACTCGAATGTCCATCACCAACAGAAGGGAGAAATGAAAGTAATGTTGAGGGAAAGAAGCTTAGACAAAACAACGCTCAGTACAATGACATTTATAGAAGGTTCAAAAACAATAGCAAAGTAGAACGGCTGATAAAGAAAATGGGGCGATGTCATAAAAGCCATGATGGGGTTACTTTGGGGGAGAAGATGAGGCAATTGGGAGGGACAGGAAGGGGAGCTGGGGGGCAGGGTGCATTCTTTCTTGACCCAGGTGGTGTTTACACAAGCGTTCCCCTTGTGATATATCAGTGTTTGCATACTTTTCTCTCTATGCATTATTTCCCAATAAAAAAGATTGAAAAAATACTTTCTCCTAGAGAGTCGGCAGACAGATCTGTTGTGGTGGGAGGGCGGTGTTCAGTGAGGTGGATGGATTGAGCAAAAAGGAAAAAAAGGGAACTCGTGGACATGGACAACAGTGTGGTGATTGTGAGGGAGGACGGGGGAGGTGGAAGAAGGTATAAGGGGAATAAATGGTGATGGGGAAAAAAGAAAAGATAAAGAAAAAATACTCGGCATCATAGGCACCAGCCTGGTCATTGACAAAGCTAGATTTTTATCATAATTCTCCCCAAATAAGGTTAAATCCAAGGGCTATTACCCTTCCTGGGACTGTGGTAGGCCGGCAAATGGTCCCTAAGACACATGGTTCTACCCCCTGGGAGTTGTAAATGTTACTTTATCTGCAAAAATATTTGCAGATATGATTAAGTTAAGAATCTTGAGCCCTAGAGATAATTCTGGATTAGCTGGGTGGGCCCTAAGTGCAATCATGTGTAGTCTTGCATGAAGGAGATAGAGGGAGACTTGAGTACACACACACAGGAGGTGATGAGAAATCAGAGGGAGCCTCGAGCCCAGAACACTGACAGCCATGGAGGAGACAAGGAACGGATTCCCCCTGAGAGCCTCCAGAGGAGCATGGTCCTGCCGACACCGTGATTTCTGCCCAGGGATTCCGATCCCAGATTTCTGGCCTCCAGAACGGAGTGAGACCACGCTTCTGTTGTTTTCACAAGGAGGTACTCAGTTGATGGTAATTCGCAGCTACAGGAAACTAACTCAGGTATGTAGCTTCAAGAAAACTACGCGTTTTTATAGCGTGTGAGGTTTAAGTTCAGGGCATAGCCCTGCTTCTAGAGGAAAGGTGTGAGAGTCCCTTGGTTGGGACAGGGATGCTTCCAGAGTAGGAATCCTGAGCCAGGAGTCTCGGCCACCCCTCACCCTGACCTGTGGCTTCTGGGCTGCTTGCACTGGTTCTGACTGCTCCTCCCACCTGCCCCAGGGCCACCCCTGGTTAACTGACCGTCCCCTGTTCTGCCTCCCAACAGCTGGTGGTTGCACACCTCAGGACAAGCCAGGACACCTGGTGGGAGGGAAAGAAACATGTGCTTGCTCCAGCAGTTTGAGACTTTGCTCGCTAAGTGTTCTGTGTGGACACCAGAGTTGCATGGGCCCTGCCCCCGAGAAAGGGGTTCTTCATCTTGTTAGGGAGGCAAGAGAGACACTTGGACAATTTAAGAGCCAAATGGCCCTAGCTGGATTGGCTCAAGTGGCTAAAGCATCGACCTGAGGACTGAAGGGTCCCAGGTTCGATTCCGGGCAAGGGCACATGCCTGGGTTGTGGGCTTGATCTCCAGTGTGGGGCGTGCAAAAGGCAGCTGATCAATGATTCTCTGTCATCATTGACGTTTCTGTCTCTCCTCTCCCTTCCTCTCTGAGAGCAATAAAAATATGTAAAAATAAATAAAATAAAATAAAAACGAGCCAAATACCCTGGCCAGTGTGGCTCAGTTGGTTGAGCATTGTCCCATGCACTGAGGGCTTGCCAGTTAGATTCCAGGTGAGGGTACAGGCCCAGGTTGCGGGCTTGTCCCTGGTAGGGTGTGTGCAGGAGGCTGCTATTGATCTCTCTCTTTCCCTCTCCCTCTCTCTCTAAAATCAACAAAAAACATTTAAAAAATAAAAAATAGTTATATAAGAATTTGCCCATCTAAGACAGGCCATGAAACAACACATCCTAAGGACCAGGTGAATGGTACACGTTGTTAACCTTACAGGTGTACCATCCCTTATCCACATTTCCCAAATCCAAAAAACTCTGAAACCCCTACATTTTTTGGTAATTTATCTGACAGTAAAATCTGCCCTGCACTGGCCATTTGAAGTTTTTAGTCAACCTTCTTTGTATGACCATATATTTCACTGCATATATATTAATGCATTTGATCATGGGATGTTGGCCCAGAAACTCCTGAGGGTGTTAGGTAACATAGCATGCACCCACCTAAGATTCAATAAATTCTGGACTCTTGCCGAAACCGGTTTGGCTCAGTGGATAGAGCGTCGGCCTGCGGACTGAAAGGTCCCAGGTTTGATTCCGGTCAAGGGCATGTACCTGGGTTGCGGACACATCCCCAGTAGGAGATGTGCAGGAGGCAGCTGATCGATGTTTCTCTCTCATCGATGATTCTAACTCTCTATCCCTCTCCCTTCCTCCCTGTAAAAAATCAATAAAAAATATAAAAATAAATAAATTCTGGACTCTGAAATCTTTGGCCTTCAGGGTTTTCACTGAGAGACTGTAGACGTGTAACTGTAAAAGAATTTCAGGGGAGAACCAAGATGGCGGCATAGGTTAACGCCGGAGTTTGCTGCTTTGAACAACTACTTCAAAAGTGAAACCAAAAAACGGAACGGACATCACCCAGAACCATAGGAACGCTGGCTGAGTGGAAGTCCTACAACTAGGAGGAAAGAGAAACGCATACGGACACTCAGAGGAGGCGCAGTGCTGAAGTCAAGTTCTGAGGTGCGGAGTGGGCGGAGCGGGCTGGCGGCGGAGGGCGCGGTTGGTGTTTTCAATCGGGAGGGAGTCGCAGAATCTGAGCTCCAGATCCGGGCGAGTCTTTAGGGACCCAGACTCAAACGGGAGAAGCGGGACTGTCTGGCTTCGGTCAGAGCGAGTGCAGCTTTCTCTCCGAGCTTTGCAGCGGGTGCTGGGACTCAGAGAGGCAGAGCCCCTGGGGACAGGACTGAGAGCCGCCATAACTGCTCTCTCCGGCCCACCCTGTTGATCCTGTGCGACCCGCCCCGCCCAAGCCCTGCACACAGGCATTTGCCGGATAGCCTCAGGCAAAGGCTAGATTAGCACCTCCCTAGAGGACAGAAGTTCTCTCACTGCTGACACAGCTGATTCTCATAGCCACTTGGCCTGGAGGTCAAACCCTCCCTGGAATTAGCTACAACAATCAAGATTTAACTACAAGACTGCGAACAAAGACCACTAGGGGGTGCACCAAGGAAGCATAACAAAATGCGGAGACAAAGAAACAGGACAAAATTGTCAATGGAAGATATAGAGTTCAGAACCACACTTTTAAGGTCTCTCAAGAACTGTTTAGAAGCCGCCGATAAACTTAATGAGATCTACAAGAAAACTAATGAGACCCTCGATCTTATATTGGGGGACCAACTAGAAATTAAGCATACACAGACTGAAATAAAGAATATTATACAGACTCCCGACAGCAGACCAGAGGAGCGCAAGAATCAAGTCAATGATTTGAAATGCGAGGAAGCAAAAAACACCCAACCGGAAAAGCAAAATGAAAAAAGAATCCAAAAATGTGAGGATAGTGTAAGGAGCCTCTGGGACAGCTTCAAGCGTACCAACATCAGAATTATAGGGGTGCCAGAAGATGAGAGAGAGCAAGATATTGAAAACCTATTTGAAGAAATAATGACAGAAAACTTCCCCCACCTGGTGAAAGAAATGGACTTACAGGTCCAAGAAGCGCGGAGAACCCCAAACAAAAGGAATCCAAAGAGGATCACACCAAGACACATCATAATTAAAATGCCAAGAGCAAAAGACAAAGAGAGAATCTTAAAAACAGCAAGAGAAAGAAACTCAGTTACCTACAAGGGAATACCCATACGACTGTCAGCTGATTTCTCAACAGAAACTTTGCAGGCCAGAAGGGAGTGGCAAGAAATATTCAAAGTGATGAATACCAAGAACCTACAACCAAGATTACTTTATCCAACAAAGCTATCATTCAGAATTGAAGGTCAGATAAAGAGCTTCACAGATAAGGAAAAGCTAAAGGAGTTCATCACCACCAAACCAGGATTATATGAAATGCTGAAAGGTATCCTTTAAGAAGAGGAAGAGGAAGAAAAAGGTAAAGATACAAATTATGAACAACAAATATGCATCTATCAACAAGTGAATCTAAGAATCAAGTGAATAAATAATCTGATGAACAGAATGAACTGGTGATTATAATAGAATCAGGGACATAGAAAGGGAATGGACTGACTATTCCTGGGGGGGAAAGGGGTGTGGGAGATGCGGGAAGAGACTGGACAAAAATCGTGCACCTATGGATGAGGACAGTGGGTGGGGAGTGAGGGCGGAGGGTGGGGCGGGAACTGGGAGGAGGGGAGTTATGGGGGGGGGAAAAGAGGAACAAATGTAATAATCTGAACAATAAAGATTTAATTTAAAAAAAAAATAAAATAAAAAAAAAAAAAAAAGAATTTCAGTGGCTCTAGCTGGTTTGGCTCAGTGGATAGAGTTTCGGCCTGCGGACTGAAGGGTCCCAGGTTCAATTCTGGTCAAGGGCACATGCTCAGGTTTCGAGCTCAATTCCCCATAGGGGTTGTGCAGGAGGCAGCTGATCAATGATTCTCATCATTGATGTTTCTCTCTCTCTCTCTCTCTTGCCGGGAGCCGGTCCATCGTTGCTGTTTCAAGGGACCTGGCATATATGGCATACTGTTCTTAATATGTTTGCTCACCTTCTTGGCACTATGTGTTTTAACCAAGGTCTCTGAGAAAGGTTGTTTCCCCAGGTAAGGATTTTCCCCTGAAGTTAGGGAGGGAATAAAACCCCTCAACTAAGTGCCAGGCGGGTAATTAATCACTTTAACTACGAACAATCGTGCTTAAGCTACATAATCTTTACTCCCTGGAATGAAGATAAGAAACGCCCTAACCTTTGTAATAGAGATTGATAGGATTGAATCAACTGGTATAAATACAGATGCAACAAGACAGCAAGACCCAGAACTTAGAACACAGAACTTAGAACACAGAACTTAGAATACAGAACCAGGAGAGACAGAACCTAGGCACAGAACCTACACAGAACGTTCTCTAGAGACAGAAGAACTTCGCTGGAGAGAACATGGCAAAAGATCCTGGACTGAACCTGACTACAGAAATTGGCAAGAGAACCTAACTAGAACCTGGTGACTGAACCTGGCTGGAGAACCTGGACTGAACCTGGCTGGAGAACCTAGCGAGGGAACATGGCTACAGAACCTGGCTGGAGAACCTGGAGAACCTAGCAAGACAACATGGACACAGAACCTGGCTGGAGATCCTAGGCAGAACCTCTCTGGAGATCCAGACCAGAACTTGGCTGGAGATCCTGGCTGGAGAGCCTGGCTAGGCTGCTGATCAGCTGAACGCTGTCTCTGTATCATTCCTTCTTCGCCGACTCCATCCACACCTTTGGGGACCCCTGGACCTGCTGGGGTTGGACTCTGGCACTCTCTCTCTCCCTTCCTCTCTGAAATCAATTATATATATTAAAAGAATTTCAGTGAAAGGTTTGCCCAAGATCCTAAGGGGATAAATAGCAGATGCTGAAGAAAGTTATGAGACAGAGCAGCCAGTATAACCTACAGAAGAAAGTTGGCTTCTTGACCCCTCACTCTGATAGAAGGTCTGAAGAGTTAGGTCAGGAACAGAGCTGAGGGGGACAAGAAAAAGATACGAGGCCAGTCAGCCATCTCCGGAAGAAAGCAGGAACCTTGTCAGTCGGGTTCAGGAATTTGTGTGTTATCTGGGGGACCATGGGGGACCAGTGAGGATTTTAAACAAAGGGGCATCACATCACCAAGGAGCTGAGCTTCCTGTGAGTGGCTGGAGGGGGAGGAACAGTAGGAATCAACGCACAGTCATCTCTTTGCCATTTGTGTGGTGGGAAGTGGCTGCCAGGGGCTGGGGTAGACAGAATGGAAAAATAGTAAAAGGGACAGGAACACTTCCATAAGGGAACAAGACATTTGACTTTCCTAGATTAAGGCACGGAGGCCAATGACAGAAAACAGAAAGCCCCCTTGTATTAGCCCTGGGGTGATGGGGACATGTCCAGGTCATCTTTAGGGGCATTTCTAGAATCAATTAAGAACTGGGGCAGTGTGGCTCAGTTGGTTGGGCATCATTCTGTGCACCAAAAGGCTGCAAAACGAAAACACTACTAGAGAAATAACAGAAACATTCACACTTCTCTCTGAATGTACAATAGGACTGGCTCACATTTCCAGCTGCAAGTTCACTTTGTGTAGTTGAAGTTCCTGTTAGTTTTGATGTTGATGTGTTGAGATTCACTTAGGGTCTTAACAGGTATAAGAAGTCATTCAAGCCCTGGTGGGACTCAGTTGGTTGGGCATCATCCAGTCTGCTAAGAGGTCACCATTTTGATTCCTAGTCAAGGTACATGCCCAGGTTACAGGCTCGACCCCCAGTAGGGGGCGTGCAGGAGGCAGCCCATTGATGCTTCTCTCTTCCTCTCTCTCTCAAAAATCAATAAAAACTTTTTTTTTTTTTTTTTAAAAGAAGTCATTCAAGTGTGTGTTGGGTGAGTCAGTTACATTCATCTGAATGGCTCCCTCAGGGGTTTGGGGCCACTGCCTGGGAACCTCAGCCTACAGAGTACTTTCTGTGTGGTCTGCACAGACTGTGCAGCAAACCAGCTGGGGCTCCTGCATGGAGAGGTCTGAACTGTTTTGATTTTAAAGGACCACTCCACTGTTTATGTTCAGGAGTATCCTCATAATATCACCTCCTAAACCACCATCCTGAGCAAGTCTCCAGAATGAGAAACTCTAGGGTGGGGCCTTGGGATCTGTTTTCTTAACAAGTTCACACCACCCCCTCTCATTTCCAAGTGAACCTGATGGAATTTCTGGGCCAGGCCCTCTTACCATTTGCACTCTATGATTTCATGCTTCTCTGCCACCGGAAACACGCAAAAAGCTGAGTGTCAGCAGAGGGGGGCTAATGAAACAAAGTTAAACCCTTTGAAAACTCCATACCGATCAGCATAATGACCAAGTTCGCAGCTCCGTATTTTTCTATCTCGTGAATCCAGTGAGGAACGGACTCAAAGGTGGACCGCCGGGTCAGGTCGTAGGCGATGATGGCCGCGTGGGCGCTGCGGTAGTAGCTCTGGGTGATGGTCCGGAAGCGCTCCTGGCCTGCGGTGTCCCACACCTGCATCTGGAGACGGGCGGGAAAGGGGATGGCATCAGGAGCTCCCACAGCCGATGGGGACTTGCTCCCTGATTGTCTGCAAAATGCAGTTTCCTGGGTTTTACCTGGAGATATCCAAATTCAGGAGGTCTGGGCTGGGGCGCAGGAGTCTGTTGTTCCAGTTGCGCCCCAGGGTAATTTGGGCGGGCTCGCAGGCTTGGGAGCCACCACCTCCGGGAGGCTTAGTCGGAGAGTGGGACCCAGTGTCCTGGGGTCTGGTGTTCTTTCCCCTTTGCATCACAATCATCCCTTCCTCCAGATTTGGGGCCTTATCTCTTGACCCTGCCCATTGCTATTAACACTGGAAAAGGAAGTAATGTTGGCTGAACTGTTTTGATTTTCAAGGACCACTCCACTGTTTATGTTCAGGAGTATCCTCATAATATCACCTCCTAAACCACCATCCTGAGCAATGGCGCCAATTTATACACATACCAATGTCTTGGGTACCTGTTTCTTCATATACTTACATTATTTACAAAATTATTTATTTATTTAAAAATAGCCGAAACCGGTTTGGCTCAGTGGGTAGAGCATCGGCCTGCGAACTGAAAGGTCCCAGGTTTGATTCCGGTCAAGGGCATGTACCTGGGTTGTGGGCACATCCACAGTAGGAGATGTGCAGGAGGCAGCTGATCGATGTTTCTCTCTCATCGATGTTTCTAACTCTCTCTCTCCCTTCCTCTCTGTAAAAAATCAATAAAATGTATAGCCTGCAGACTGAAAGGTCCCAGGTTTGATTCTGGTCAAGGGCATGTACCTGGGTTGCGGGCACATCCCCAGTGGAAGATGTGCAGGAGGCAGTTGATCGATGTTTCTCTCTCATCGATGTTTCTAACTCTCTATCTCTTTCCCTTCCTCTCTGTAAAAAATCAATAAAATATATTTTTTAAAAAATCAATAAAATAAATAAATAAAATATTTCAGAGGGGAAGGAAGGAGAGATAGAAACATCAATGATGAAAGAGAATCATTGATTGGCTGCCTCCTGCACATTCCCTACTAGGGATTGAGCCTGCAACCTGGCGTGTCCCCTGACCGGAATTAAACCGTGACCTCCTGGTTCATAGGTTGACACCTAACCATTGAGCCATGCCAGCCAGGCACAAAATTTATTTTTTAAATAAAGTTTGCAAACATACAAGACTAGAGAGAATAGAGCAATGAACCCTCATATACCTATCATTCCAGATTCCATAATCTTACCTAATAATAGACAAACATGTAAATTAACCATCCCTCCGCTATGCTCACTAGCCAATCAGGAGTATGCAAATTAACCCAACAAAGATGGCGGTTAATTTCCATACATAGGGGTGAAGTGGCGGAGTGAAGACTGAAGGCTCCAGAGCCGCGAAGACGGAAGGCTCTGTCCAGAGTGAAGGCCTGGGTGCTGGGTGCTGGAGGAAAACCAGTGCCGGCAGCCAGGGGAAGGGAAGGCCTATTGCACGAATCTCTTCATGCAATGGGCCACTAGTCTATATATAAAAGCCTAATATGCAAATTGACCACAGGGGAGTTCGACCGGGAAACACATCACTCGCTCACTATAATGTGCGCTGACCACCAGGGGGCAGCATGGAATGAAGGAAGGCCCCAGCTAGCAGCCAGAAGGCTCTGATCAGCCCTGATCGCAGGCCAGGTCTAGGGACCCTACCCATGCATGAATTTCATGCACCGGGCCTCTAGTTATTCAATAATTATCAAGATTTTGCCACTTTTGCTACATCTAGCCTGTTCTGTTGATTTCTTTGTCCTTATTCTTTAATGTTTTTAAATTCTCATCTGAGGATATTTTTTTCATTGATTTTTAGAAGAGTGAAGAGGAGGGAAGGAAGAGGGCGGGAAAGAGAGAGAGAAACATCTATGTGAGAGAGATACATTGACTGGTTGCCTCCTGCACTTCCACATGTGCCCCAACCAGGGCCAGGGATTGTATCTGCAACCGAGGTATATGCCCTTGACCCGGAATTGAACCCTCTAACCACTGAGCTCCCGGCCAGGGCTCTTTGAGGTATTATTTTATTTATTTTTCTTGTCTGCAGTATCATACATAATCATCTAACTGCCTCTAGAATGTTCACACCTGTTACTGCAATTCAAAGCCCAGGAAGAACTACTCCTAGGATTTAGGTCAGTGAGGTATTATTATTATTATTATTATTATTATTTTATAATTATTTTAAAAATATTTTTTATTGATTTTTTACAGAGAGGAAGGGAGAGAGATAGAGAGTTAGAAACATCCACGAGAGAGAAACATCGATCAGCTGCCTCCTGCACACCACCTACTGGGGATGTGCCTGCAACCAAGGTACATGGCCTTGACCGGACTCAAACCTGGGACCCTTCAGTCTGCAGGCTGACGCTCTATCCACTGAGCCAAACCAGTTAGGGCACTGAGGTATTATTTTAAAGCAAATCCCAGACTTCATGTCATTTCATCCCTACTTACACATTGATGTACATCCCTATAAAAACGGACATTTTCTTTCATAAACACAATGCCATTATCACTAATAAACTTTTTTTTTTAAAATATATTTTATTGATTTTTTACAGAGAGGAAGGGAGAGATATAGAGAGTTAGAAACATCGATGAGAGAGAAACATCGATCAGCTGCCTCCTGCACATCTCCCACTGGGGATGTGCCCGAAACCCAGGCACATGCCCCTGACCGGAATCGAACCTGGGACCCTTCAGTCCGCAGGCTGACGCTCTATCCACTGAGCCAAACCAGTTCCGGCCACTAATAAACTTTTTGATAACTCCTTGATATTATTTAATGCCCAGTCCATATGAACATTTTCCTAATTGTCTCCAAAATGTATTTTTACAAAATCAGGATCCCAAACAAGATCCATTTATTACATTTTTACCCACACTTTTCAATCTTTTCTAATCAAATGGGTAAAAGACAGAATCTCACCATTAGCTTATTGTTTATTTAATTATGAATGCGGATGGGCACCTTTACATAAATGTATGAGCTCATTCTTATACAATTTGTGAAACAGCAGTTTTGTTCAGTCTGTGAATAGCCTACTTTTTTGTGTGTGCTTGGCTATTTAGCTTTTTTTCTTAGCTATTTATCAGGGCTCTTTTCACGCTAAAGCAATTAGCCATTTGTCAAGTCCCATATATGCAAATATTTCTTTCCAAGTGTCATTCATCTTTTGACTTGGTTCAGAGTGTTTCTGAATATGTAGAAATGTTACCTTTATATAGTTACATAGAAATATATACATTTGACCTTGAGATAGTTAGATTGAGCAGTATTTTCCCTTATGGCTTCTGGGCTTCTTGTCTTTTTCACATTATTTATTTTTTATTTTTATTGTTGACACTGTTACAGACATCCTGGGTTTCTCGTCTTACTGCAAAGCCCAATTTCCTCATTCCACAGCGATAAAACTGAATACACCTATGTTTTTTCCTGGTAGGTTTATGATTTCATGTTTTACATTCAAATCTTTTATTCCTCAGGCATGTGTTTCGGGGTTAGGAACTCTGGCTAAACTAGGGGGAGCGAACCCCAGGCCCCTCTGACCTTCACTTTCTTGCCGTCGATCTCCAGGGAGCGCACAGTGAAGTCCACCCCGATCGTGTTCTGCTGTGTCTCCGTGTAGACCCCGGATTTGAAATGCTGCACCACACAGGTCTTCCCCACGTTGGAGTCCCCGATGAGGATGATCTTGAACAAATAGTCGAAGTTCTCATCTGCTGCCCTGGCTGAGCTGGAGAACTGCATGGCGCTGCCTCCCTAGAGTGGAACTGGGCAGAAAAGGAGGGGTTCAGCGTCTCTTTAGTGAGCACAACCAGGCGCAAGCGCAGGCGCAGGCGCTGTTCAAGGCACTTGGGGTCCAGGACAAGACAAGGCAGGGGAGATCGTTGCTTTCATTGCACTAACATCCTCTTGGGCCCTGGTTGGTTTGGCTCAGTGGATAGAGCGTTGGCCTGTGGACTGAAGGGTCCCGGGTTCAATTCCGGTCAAGGGCACATGCTGGGGTTGCAGGCTCGATCCCCAGTAGGGGGCGTGCAGGAGGCAGCCAATCAATGATTCTCTCTCATTATTGATGTTTCTCTCTCCCCTCTCCCTTCCTCTCTGAAATCAATAAAAATATTGGTTGAAGGACACTAATTACCGATCAGGTACAAGAGAGCTGCCCCCCTAAGCTCACACCTGCCTTAGGTGGGTGGACATTACTTTAGGGGTACCCTCAGGATGAAGAGGTCCTACTGCCATTCTCTGCTGGGCTACACCGTCATCACAGTCAGATGACAGCATTGGTGGAAATCCTGGTCATTGAGACCAGGGGCTCCGTGCCCCATGGAGTGCCCACTCAGCAGGATGATGGCAGAGGAGATGCCCACAGGAGTGTTTTCCTGCCATTCTTCAGTTCATAGACATGCCTAGCTTTTCACGTGGTGGGAAGGACTCCAAATGTCCAGGCAACCAGCTACAAAGGACTGACAAGATCGGACCGAGAAGTCAGTTTAGGGAAGAGTGACATGGTCTCTTCTTCCGGCTCGCACCTACTTTTTCTTGACGAGGAAATTAGGATTTTGAGAAAATCCAAAAAGAAAACTGTAGTGGGGATGTTTATGGCATACTTCACCATAAGCTGGAAAATAAAGTTTCTAAATGACAGTGTTTCCCACACTAACTAATTATATCAAAATTATTTGGGGAGATAATTAAAAATACATATTCCCCAAGCCCATCCCAGATCTGCTAAAGATATTTAAAAACCCGTGTACAGCCCTAACCGGTTTGGCTCAGTGGATAGAGCATCGACCTGTGGACTGAAGGGTCCCAGGTTTGATTCTGGTCATGGGCATGTACCTTGGTTGCGGGTATATCCCCAGTGGGGGGTGTGCAGGAGGCAGCTGATCAATGTTTCTCTCTCATCGATGTTTCTAACTCTCAATCCTTCTCCCTTCCTCTCTGTAAAAAATCAATAAAATATATTTAAAAAAACAAAACAAAACAAAAAAAACCCAGTGTACACATACATGCACGCACCCGCCAGGTGATTCTGATGCCTGCCCAGCCAGGCTTGGAAAACACTGATCCACACAATCACGCGCCTGACATTTTATTCTCACCTTCCGCGTGTCTGCCCAACGACTCACCTACGCTTCAATATCACTGAGCATGAGGAACTCGCTACCCCCTGCAAAAATCCATTCTGTGTGCACAGCTCTAACTTACCTGGGGTTGAAATCTATCTCCCAGGGTTCCATCTGTTGACCCTCGTGCTATGCCAGGACTGGGCAGATTCCGATTCCACATGCCAGCCCATCAGATATTTGGAGCGCCAACCATATCCCCTGCAGGCAAATATCCTCAGGCCCTCAACGGTTCCTCAAAGACTATCGTCTTGGGTTTCCTCATAAAAATACATGAAACCTACCCCCATTGGATGATTAAAGTTGATGTGCTGCACTGCAAGTTGCTCCCTTCTTCACTTCCCCCCAGCTGTACTTTTTGGTTTTCTTTAAAGTCATGGAAAAGGACAAATTTATATCATTACACAAATTAAAATGCACACAGATATCCAGCCTATAGAAACCCCATGCTTCTCTCGCCTCCAAAACACCTGTGGCTCAATGATCCAGCAGACGGTGGACACCTGCAGCCCTTTGTTTCCCCTCTGACCTTTCAAATAAAGAAAGCCATTCCACTTCCGTGTCTTATCACCGTAACTTGAGCTGAAATCTTCCTTCTGTGCCTCACCCCACCCCATCCCAGGAAGTCCTCAGAATTTCCACGAAAGCCCCTTTACTCAACCTGCACGTCCTGCTAGGAGAACGCAGTGTCCGCCCGGGACGCCCTCCATCCTGCATCCGGTAGCCTCCACCCTCCCGGGTCACCGGTCGCCTACCTGTCGCGCTCTCTCACTTCTGGAAGCGGGAAAGGTTTTCTTTTTCTCCTTGTTTTCCTTTTCAGCCCTCAGGGCCCCTTCTTCCTGCTGCCTCGCTGCGCGGTGGGAACTGTAGTTCTGTCCCCAGGTGCCAGGTTTGGCTGCCCGAGAAAGTGAAAGGAAGTGGAAGCCCTCCCACTGCCCCTGAGCCCGCAGCTGCCGTTGGGCACAAAGCACAGGTGAGGCGCTGGCCAGCACTGGCCGCCCAGAGTCCGAACACTCGTCATCTTGCAAAGCCAGTTAACTGAGCCAATACCTATAAACCACCCGGGTCCTTCTTTCTACTCACTTCCTCTTATGCAGCCCCCACCCCCACCCCCCCACCCCCCGCCCCGTTTTTCCTGATGTCCCTTCTTTGGCTGGGGTGGGGGCTCCAGTGGCGAGAATACAATGTAAAGGATACAGAGCTGGGGCTTGAGTCTTTGCATTGTTTTGTGGATTCGAATTACTGTTCTTGAGGAGCCTCTAAGACAGTGGTTCTCAACCTTCTGGCCCTTTAAATACAGTTCCTCATGTTCTGACCCAACCATAAAATTATTTTCGTTGCTACTTCATCACTGTCATGTTGCTACTGTTATGAATCGTCATGTAAGTATCTGATATGCAGGATGGGCTTACCGCTGCACTAAGAGAAAGGAGGTGTTCCAAAGAGAAGATTAAAAAACGAAAATAACTTTGCATTTGTACGGAAGAAAGAGCTGAAAAAGCATTTGTTTCTTTCCCTCAAATACTCAACCACAGAACAGAGGTAATTTCTAGGTCTGAGGAAACAGGGTTTACCAGGCCCGGATGCTGGCACAAGAGACAAAGCCGGGGTGAATTTTCCTTAGTTTCCCCCCTGCGGAGCCTGGGAGGGTCGCTGGTTCTCAGACCATAGGATTAGATTTTCTCCCCTGTGGAGAAGGTAACATTTGGCAGTTAAGCCGTGTAGGTACAATATGCAAAACAGAGGCATCCTGTTTATAAAATATTTAAATTGGTATAGTGTTTTCAAACCATGGGCTGAGACCTAGTCCCGAGTCCTGAAATCAGCTTTAGTGGGTTGCAACCAGCATTTTTACAGAAGAAGTTCGCAAAAAAAATTCCAGAATGTATCTCACGTAATCAGGCTCAGGATTGTTCTGTGAAATGTTCGGGTCAGTTGCAGACCTGCCTGTGTATAGGGGGGCGGGGGAGGGGGTGAGGGAAAATGCATTTCTTCTGTGGCTGAGGTCTAGAGAGATTGAGAAGCCCTGCAACAGAGGACAATTTATTCAATATCGAACAGCGCCTTTCCCCCATGATTCCTTCAGATGATCTTTAAAATATGATTTATTTTGCTCCGGATTCCACTTACAGATAAATTGTGGGGAACTGCTCCTTTGAATAAAATAACCCCAATGCTGGCAGGCAGAGCAAGAAAACAAAAGACCCTGCCACAGGCTGCTGCAGCTGACTGCTGAGAGCCATGGTCATAGGTATGTGACTAGGAAATGAAATGTTCCTAGTCAAGACCCACCACAAATGTATGGGCAGGGGGCAGGAAAGAAAGCCCATTAAATGTCAATGTCAATGAGATTAGCCATCAAATGTTTTCTTCTCCCGGTAATGCTTACTGTTAAAGAAAAAAAAAAGTCAGCGGACTCAGACCGACTACTTGGAGAACATCTAGAGTAACATCAAATGGTGGTAAAATGTCCAGATGGTTATGGAAGCCAAGGAGAGATTCGGCCTCTCCCTACTCCGACCTTCTCCCTCAGTATGACTATCAGTGCAAAGACCATAGCTTGGGCCACGGGGAAAAGGCTTTCTGGATGGTGGCGGCCGCCAGGTTATATACTTACTTTATATACACACATATACGTATATACACATGTATTTCACAATTTATACATTTTACCATTTTAACCATTTTAAGGGTATCATTCTGCCCTAGCCAGTATGGTTCAGTGGATAGAGCATCAGCCCGCAGACTGAAGGGTCCCGGGTTCGATTCCGGTCAAGGGCACGTACCTCAGTGGCAGACTCGATCTGGACCCTGGTCAGGGTGCCGGCAGGAGGCAACCAGTTGATGTTTCTCTCTCACATCGATGTTTCTCTCTCTCTGTCTGTCCCCCTCCCACTCTCTCTAAAAATCAATGGAAAAATATCCTCGGGTGAGGATTGACAACAACAAATTAATTAATTAACTGTACCTTTCAATAGTAAGACATACATTCACATTTTTGTGCAATCACCATCACCATCCATCTCCAGAACTTTTTCATTACCCCCCAAAGAAACTCTATATCCATTAAACAGTAATCCCATTTTCCCTTCCTCCCAGCCCCTGGTAACCACTATTCTACTTTTTGTTCCTATGAATTTGATTACTCTAGGTACCGCACATAAATGGACTCAAACAATATTTGTTTTTGTGTGTGGCTTATTTCACTTAGCATAATGTTTTCAAAGTTCACCCATGTTGTAGCATGTATCAGAATTTTATTCATTTTTAAGTGTGTGAGTAATATTCTACTATGTATTTTTTAAAAATAAAAGTGAAACCTTCGGCTGGTTTATTGTTGCTCACGCTGATACCACATTTCCCCCAGATACACCCTTAGGTGACTAGAAACAAAACTACTACTGCATTGCACACATTCCCTTCCTCCCTTTTCTTTCAAAATTTCTTTCTGCGTATGTTTAAAATACATGTACAGTATATATTTATAATGGCTAAATAACCTGTGGCTAGTCTCACAGTTTAGGAATGTTTCCTCCAGGACCTGGCAACCATCTTTGAAATGCAAACAACCGGGAAGATAGTGTCCCTAATACCCAGTTCCTGTGTAAGGGTAGGAGCCTACCTTTTTTTTAAGGGATTATAATTTTATTAAATCATCTGCAAACCAGATGGGCTGCCCAAAATGGCATCAGCTTAACAGCCTAACTTTTGTGGGCACCTTGCTCCAATCTGCAAGACTATCTCCTGTCCTAAAGGTATGGACATTTGTTTCTCCTCTGGTTAAGCCAACACAGGTTTTGTCTCCCCAGTTTCCCTGATAAAGTTAGGATGTGTGACCTTGTCACATCCTCTCATTTGAGAGCATGCTTTTTAGTGGGTTGTCTTGGCTTGGCTATATAAAGGGGAGATTCCTTCCATCTTTGCAATCTCAGTGCATTGCTTGTAAAGTGCATCACATTCTGGATTAAAGTTTATTTAATAATACAACGGTTTCCTAGTCTATTACTTTTGTGGAAAGACTTCTGGGTTGGGAGTTTTTTGTTTTTTCCTCCTAATTATATTTCCCCAATAGTTTGAAAGCAGCCCAGGAGGACAGAGCTCCTTGTTCAAAGTTAAGTGTTGTAAGACCTTTAATTTTTGCTTGAGGCCTCCAGGACCAGAACATTGATTTATTTGAGTAGGTGGGGTGCGACATAGAACAGTGAATGATACTGGTAGACTATGGGCAACTGTATTTAAACAATCTAAAGCTTATGCCTTCGTGGCAGGTTAGTAGCACACTTAGCAACACGTTGCTTTCTATAAAAAGAAAGAGCGATAAAGCTTTTTGAAAAAAAGGTGATGTATACATCATATCAAATTATATGGGGAGGGCGGGGGTAAGGGGAAGAGATCAACCGAAGGACTTGTATACATGTATATAAGCCAAACCAATGGACATGGACAACAGGGGGATGGGAGCATGAGTTTGTGTGTGGGGGGGGAGGTTGGGGGTTAATGGGGGGGATGAGGACACATTTGTAATACCTTAACTAATAAAAAAACAAACAAACAAACAAACAAACAAACAAATTATATGTTCTCTCTCCTTCACTGCTTTTTCCCCTAACATTCCTGGACCATATACTGCTCCCCCGACCGCCGCCCCCGCTGCGCCCCGCCCCAACCCCCTGTCCCAGCTCCGCCCAGCAGCGGGGTCCACAGAGACCTCCGCCGCTGCTAGGAACAGCCCCCGCCAACCCAGTCCCCCCGGCCTTCGCGGTCAGACTACAACTCCCAACATGCCACGGGGACCGCGCGGGTCACGTGGGCGCCCGGAAACCCTGGCCGCAGCGCTGGGGGTGAGGTGGCGGCGGAGGCGGGCAGCGGGCAACGGGACCAAGCGGAGTGAGCGCAGCAGCTGGTCCGAGAGCAGCGATTACTGCAGGTCTCGGGTGCGCGAGCCGCGGCCGCGGGGCGCAGTCCTAGAAGGGGCCGACGGCGGGGTGGGGGCGCCGCACGGGAGGGCAGGTCCCCGGGGTTTCCAGGAGTCGGGAGGGCGAGGCGGAGATGCCGAGGGTGGCGGCCGGTGGGTGTGGCGCCGCGGGGCGGCCGCGCACTCCTTCCACCCGGTGCCTGGCTCCTCGGGCCCCCTCCTCCCCCGTGCTGCGGGCCTGGCGGGGCGGGCGAGGGCGGCAGCTGGAGGTCCGGGAGGCCCGAGGGCCGCGCGGCGGGGCTCCCGTGCGCCTCGCACTTTGCCGGGTGAAGGTGTCCTTTCCAGGCGGGAAGGGGAAGCGTTTGGGAAGGGTGTGCAGAGGCCGAAGAGGGAGGGGGGTGTTAGTGGGGACCCGGGTTTTGTTTCTCGGTGACATGGTCTCAGTCCAGGAATTGGGTCGAGTTACGCATTCACCATTCCCTCGGTGCTCTTATTTGCAGATGTGGTCTGTTTATTCTCACTTTTGACAAGAGGACAATGGGAATGTGTCCACGAGGCTTTCTGGGCTTTCTGAAATAGGAGATTGTGGGTGATGTCACGGCAGCTTTTACTGAAACGTTTGTAGGGGGGAGAATATGTTCCTGGGATGAGCAGAATCTCATTCTTAATTCCAACCTTCTTTCTTCCATGTCTTGGTACTTGAATTATTTCTTTCCCATTCGTTGGCTGATTGCTGTGTGTCCGACTCTGTCGGTCTCTGTACTAGGGACTCTCTATAATTATCTCATGTGGTCTTTTTTTCTTTTTTTTTTTTTCCATGTGATCTTTATTTTTATTTTTAATATATTTTATTGATTTTTTTACAGAGAGGAAGGGAGAGGGATAGAGAGTTAGAAACATCGATGAGAGAGAAACATCGATCAGCTGCCTCCTGCACAGTTCCCACTGGGGATGTGCCCACAACCAAGGTACATGCCCTTGACCGGAATCTAACCCGGGACCCTTGAGTCCGCAGGCCGACTCTCTATCCACTGAGCCAGACTGGTCAGGGCTTTCATGTGATCTTTAAATGAGAAATTTGAGGCTCAAAGAATTTAACTAGGTGGAGGGTCTTGGATTCCAACTCGAACTTTATATGCTTTTTTGTGGGCCACACGTGGCTTCGGGTGACATCATTCTCCTGTTACTTTTTGATTTCCATCAGAAGACCCAGAAGCAGCACTTTAAAAGTAAAGTCAGGGCAATATTTGTTGCTCTCTAGCTGTTAGGATCAAGTGTATCACTGAAGGCTTTACTTTGTCTCTATTCATGTGTGATAATGAAATGCCACAGCAACGACCATTAACTAGACTCTAGGAGAGGGAAATCTTGTCTTTGGAATGTGTTCAAAATAGGTGGGAAGAATGTGGTTTGGGGAACCTAGAATAAGATGAGAAAATTTACAGATAACTGCTAGGTATTTTCCATTTGTGGTAATGAAACAATTTGAGGAGAGAGAACAATTACAGGAAGACTTGAGTTTTGAATAAAAGGATTTATGTGTTACAGGTAAACGGCTTCAAATGAGATCATGTGGGATAAAGAGACACTTGTATAAATGTTGATCATTGGGCTGCTAAATTACAGCATATGCAATACTGTCAAAATAGGTGAACTCACCTATCCATGTAATAGTTTTTCACCCACCTCTCTATACTTTGAGTACTTAAAATATTTGTACTTTGCACATGTAAAAACCGAAGTCTAGAAAGGGAACTAATTGCTCATCTAGTGTCCTCATTTAAAAGTAGTGTGTAAGAGAACCACTGTTACTAATAAGGTGTATTTTTCCCCCCATCCTGGATTTATATGTTTTAAGTTTAAGGTGAGATATGTTATATTTTAACGTTTTCCTCGTATACAGTATAACCTAGGGGCTAGGGTCAGGTCTGGGTTTGATTATTCGCATCATCTTTTGAGAGGAAGATTACTTTCTAAACTGTTTCCTCGTCTGTGAGATGTTATGAGAACTAAATGCATGAATGCATGGCAAGTACCTAGGACAGTGCCTGGCACTTTGAAAGCCTCAGTGTTGGCCCTCAGTCAAAGAATCATTCATGCAAAAACATCTTTACTGATCGTTCTAAATGTTCTGCTAGGTGCTGGGGATATAGCCTCCGGCTTAAGACAGATAAGGCCACTGCTTTTATAGAACTTACAGATGAACAATAAAGGGGTAAACAATTAAACTAGGTAATTAGATTGGGAGAAATGTTATGAAGGGAAGAAACAGTGAGATGAGACAGGTAGTAGTAACTGAGGGAAACCATTTTTTAAAAAATATTTTATTGATTTTTTACAGAGAGGAAGGGAGAGGGATAGAGAGTTAGAAACATGCATGAGAGAGAAACATCGATCAGCTGACACATGCCCTTGACCGGAATCAAACCTGGGACCCTTCAGTCCACAGGTCAATGCTCTATCCACTGAGCCAAACCGGTCAGGGCCATTTTTTTTCTTTTTTGATGAAAGTTCAACTATTTTGAAAATTGATTTTTTAGAGAGAGCGGAAGGGGAAGGGAGAGAGAGAGAGAAACATTGATATGAGAGGGAAACATCAATCTGCTGCTTCCTGCATGCCCCCTTGGGGGTGGGGGGAATGGAGCCCACAACCTGGGCATATGCCTCGTCCTGGAATTGAACTGGCAACCTTTTGGTGAATGGGAATCGCCCAGCCCACTGAGCCACATTGGCCAGGGTGAGGGAGGCCATCTAAAATAGAGTGACCAGGATAGGTCACTCTAGAAGATTACTTTTGAGGACAAGCCAAGAAAAGGAAAGAGCAAGCCATTTGCAAAGAACCAGGAGAAAAACATTTTAGGCTATGAAACAGCAAATGCAAAGACCCAAAGCAAGAAGGGAGCTTGGTGGGTTTAGGGCCAAGAAAGGGATTAGTGTGGGGAGATGGGAGTGAGTGTGGAGTTAAGGAGTTAAGGTACTGGTGAGGGTGCAGAGCCAGGTGGGCAAGGAGTAGGAGGGCAGTGGGCAGCACCTTACTATACACTGGCCACGGATTGAAATGTCCTGTAGACTGGAATGTGGCAACTTTGCAGATGAAGATGTGGATAGACCCCCCCCAACCTCTGATAAGTGAAGGAAAAAATGGTGCAGAATAGTGTGTGTCACATGCCATCTCTGTATGTGTGAATGTGAAGGCCTATGCTGGAATGTATAGGATGCAGAAGCAAGGGTGATGAGAACAGGGAGTGAGATGTCACTGTTAGACCCTTTGCTGTCTTTCTTTTTTTTTTTTTAACTTTTTAAACTTTTTTTTTTATCCGTTGCTATCTTGTGAACTTTCCACCTATAGGTTCTATGCATATAGAACCTATTGGCATATAGAACCTATTGAAAACTAATTTAAAAAAAGCCCAGCCGAAACCGGTTTGGCTCAGTGGATAGAGCGTCGGCCTGCGGACTGAAGGGTCCCAGGTTCGATTCCGGTCAAGGGCATGTACCTGGGTTGCGGGCATATCCCCAGTAGGAGATGTGCAGGAGGCAGCTGATCGATGTTTCTCTCTCATCGATGTTTCTAACTCTCTATCTCTCTCCCTTCCTCTCTGTAAAAAATCAATAATATATATATATATAAAAAAAAGCCCAATTTCTCAGTCATTGCTTCGGCAGCCCCCTCCTTTATCCTTGGGTTCTTTCTGCCAACTCCAGCTGTCAACTCTACTGCCCTCCACCCCTTAACCTCCCTACTATACAGGCTTGAAGGCCATGGCAAAGAGGTTTGTGTTTTTATCTGAGTCTTGGGAAGCCATCAAAGTGTGTTAAGCAGAGGAATGTCGGCTAACGTGTGCTTAAAGATATATTTCTGGCCCATGTGTGGAAAATGACAGTGGGGGCCGGGTAGATGTAGAAACAGTGAAACCCACGCAGGAGGCTGTGTGGTTGGCTTGGTGGGGGATATGGTGGTTTATCTTACCGATGACAGTGGGGATGGAGAGAAAAGGTTGGACGGGGTGTATTTTGGAGGTCATAGGGACTGAGCTTAGTAGTGGGTTATATGTGGAAGCTGAGCGAAAAGGAGAAATGAAGGATAAGGCCTAGTTACCTTGGGAAATGGAGCAATGGTGACACCGTTTGCTGAAGTGGGGCATACTGGGGGAGGAATCGGTTTGGAGGGAGGATGAAGAAAAATCTGTTTCAGATGCAGGGAGGGGTATCACGTGGTTGGTTGCTGTACCTTCAGGAACCCTGGAGTGTGTGAGCTATAGATCTGGGAGTCATTGACCGAAAGCCCTGGTACTCAATGGAGGAGGAGAGAGAGAGTGTTGGAAGTTTAAAGAGAGAAGTGTGAAATCTGTCTTCGAGGTTGAGAAAGCAAAATGATTAGGGAAGTGTAGGCTTGCTGGGCAGTATTGCATGTCCTTTGAGGTTTGTGGTTTTGAATCTAAAAAGCGAAACCAGCCGGAATGTGTGATTTTCCTCTGGCAGAACTCAGCTGCTTGAGCGCAGGGAAGGAGGACAGGGGCAAGCAAGAAAAAGAGAGTCCCGTAGGGAGATAGTTCCGATTCTAAGATGGTGAAGAAGGAGATGAGGACAAGAGGAAGGTATTGGGTAATGGAAAGAATGATGAGGTGACCGAATTGGGAGCCTTGCTGAGGTAAGACGGCTGTCGGAGGGGGCAGTATGAAAGAAAGCAGTTTTCTGGAAGGAAAGGATGTTTGAAATCCAGTTGGGGAGGTGATTCAGTTACTGGCCATGGCAGGGACCAGGTTTGATCATGGGGTACGTTTTCATTGGGTAGAGGCAGAAGTTGGTGGTGAAGAGGACAGGGATGTGATCGAATACCTCCTGGATGTTGACAGGAAGCGCAAGGCAGGAGCTGTCTGTAGGGACAGGGCCCTGGTGGGAGATCAGACAGTGACAGCTGTCAGCACAGCGGGCAGTAAAGCCCGGGGCGTGAGTTTCAAAGAAGCTGGGGTTTCACAAGGAGGAAAAGTGGGTGTGAGAAAAAGATTGCTTCTCCTTGAGAGACCTCAGAGGAAGCAGGGTTATCCAGGGCAGGTGGTAGTTTGCTGTGATATAAGAGTTTATTAACCGCTTATCTAGATTCCTAGAGAGCATGGCAGCAGTTGGGGTTGGGTGAAGGCTGAGCCACAGGAGATGTATGCTAGATGCTTCAGGTA
The DNA here is from genome assembly GCF_014108235.1 of Myotis myotis. Classification (NCBI taxonomy): domain Eukaryota; kingdom Metazoa; phylum Chordata; class Mammalia; order Chiroptera; family Vespertilionidae; genus Myotis; species Myotis myotis. The sequence continues at coordinate 53,677,473 of NW_023416315.1, forward strand.
TGTTATCGCCTTTCCTGCCAGTCTTTCCCCTTTCCACTCTGTAATCCCACAATCTTATTAATACAAGACAACTTTAAATTGTGTTGTTTGGGTTGGAATGGACTCTAAACATCAATAGAAAGTGAAAATTTTAGAAGCTTTTATATTCCAAGGCAATGTTCATAAGGGAAAGATTGCCTTGTATGGAAAATACCTTGTATGAGTGATATGCTAGAACCCAAAACAAGCTTCATTATAAATCAGATGTTAGTGATATGAACTTGCTTTGAAAAGTAAAACATGTTCAGTGATTGTGGATCCTCTATGATGGGAAGGATCTTATTTTTAATAAGGTTTGTGTTTTTTTTTTTAAAGATAATTCTTGTTCTGACATGATAGTTGGTTGTATCAATTGAGTATCTATCTATTCAGTATCCATTGAGAAAATACTAAATGACAACCTACTGTGAATTCAGAAACACTGAAATGAATTTTGATTGTATTAATTATAACAGCATTTATATACACTTGAAAAATTTAGACATCTGTTTATATTTAGAGCAGGAAAGAAAATAGTTTTCAGAAAGTAGGCTGTGCTTGATGGATTCAGATTTGGCAAAAACTCTGTGTGCTTCCCCAGAGCTCATAGATTATTAGAAATCACTTCTGTGATGTCGGGTATAGAAGTGCAAGGTATTATTATAATTACATAGGACCAGGTGTTATAGTAGTATTCATTTTAAAAGTCATTCTGCCAGTAGCAGGTGAATATTTAAAACCACTTTCTCCATGTACTTATTAAGCCTTTTCTCCCCCATCACTGTAGCCAAGGAAAAGGTGGTTTATTTAGAAAGTAAATCCAGATGGTCCAAAACAGCTTGTTAGTCATTAAAGCTATTAATGTAACTGTACAGCCCTGAAATACACAACCATTATTGCCGAAGCGATGTAATCCTAACTTGTTGGAGTATAAATTTTTGGAATTATTTTCCCTGACAAATTATTGAATTTCATAACCCATAACCTTTCCTGAAATACTCAGCCCAGTGTTTTGAGGTGTGAATGTGTTCAAAGAGCTAGTCTTTATAAAGAATGTCTGAAGTTTCCAGATGTCCCACTTGGGTCGCATGTTTAACTTTGGGAGTGGAGATAAATTTAGCAGTAACGCTAATAGCTCTCAGTTTGGTAACTTTCTGGAATTACAGACAGCAGGTTTATTTGTTACATTTTGTAAATGGAATTTTACAGTCTTACTCAACTCATAATTTTGTTAAAAAATTTCAGGACAATGGTTAAATGAAGTTAGTTATATTTTGTTGATGTGGGATTAATCCTGGGCAGATCAGTGACTAAAATAATTATCTTAAGCCTTTGCATAAATTGTTTATTTTAGTTTCATAACTATTAGAGATAGGCCATCTGCAATTTATAGAGATTAACTGGTCCAAGGACTCACAGCCAGTAAGTGAAGCAGTTATAATGTTTATCAAGAATGGTCTCTTAGCCAGGTGGCTCAGTTGGTTGGAGCGTCAGCCTGTGCTCCAAAAGGTTTCAGGTTCAATTCCCGGTCAGGGCACATACCTAAGTTGTGGGTTTGATCCCCAGTCGGGAGCGTATGGGAGACAACTGATTGATCTTTCTCTCTCCCTTCCTCTGTCTAAAAAATCAAAAACATATACTCAGGTGAGGATTAAAAAAAAATAAAGAAAGGCCTTTCACCTGGGTCTTGCATCATTTAAAGTTTGGATACATCACCAAGCTGTGACTAGTGAAAATGGGAGTATAATAGCAGTTATAGGGAGCACAGCCTTGAAAGCAATGCCCTATGATTTGCTAATTTAAGTATTGGGAGCTTTTGAGTTTGTCTCCTACCTTGACTATTATAATGCATTTCTCATACAAGTCATTTTGTTAATTTAATTTTTCCTAATATGCAGATCAATTATAGGACTTGTTCAATGCTGTTGAATGTTTCCCTCTTGATTATAAAAGTGATATATACAGCCCTAACCGGTTTGGCTCAGTGGATAGAGCGTCAGCCTGCGGACTGAAGGGTCCCAGATTCGATTCCGGTCAAGGGCATGTACCTTGGTTGCGGGCACATCCCCAGTAGGGGGTGTGCAGGAGGCAGCTGATCGATGTTTCTCTCTCATTGATGTTTCTAACTCTCTATCCCTATCCCTTTCTCTCTGTAAAAAATTAATAAAATATAAAATAAAAAAAGTGATATATACATTTATTGTAGAATTTTTAGGGAAGTATATAGAAAATTAAAATTAATCCTAATCCCACTACTTAAGAAGAACTAGTATATTCCCTACTTATTTGTAAATAGTATGTAAATATGAATGGGGGATAAAAGGGGGACATTTGTAATACTTTCAACAAGAAAGAATTATTAAAAAATAGTATGTAAATATGGAGTTCATTATATTTATACTTTTTCATTTGACATTTTCTCATGTTATTAAAAAAGTTAATTCATCATGTTAAATATATGTATTTTTATTTCATAGAGGAAGGGAGAGGGGGAACATCAGTGATGAGAGAGAATCATTGATTGGCTACCTCCTGCACACCCCCTACTGGGGACCAGGCCCACAACCCAGGCATGTGCCCTGACCAGGAATCGAATCGCGACCTCCGGGTTCATAGGTGGACACTCAACCACTGAGCCACGCCAGCCGGACTGTGTCAAAGACTCTTGATGAACTTGGCCAGATTGTCTTCCTGTAATACTGTACTAATTTTCACTTCCATCAACATCATATGAGAGTTCAGAAATCATTGGACTTTGAGCTGTATTGGCCACAATCTGTTGTGTTTTTTTAAATTTACTTATCTTTATCGTTGAGAGTATTACAGATGTCCTACAGGCCACAGTCTGTTTTAACTATGCAAACATTTTCTTGCCTTTATTAGCATTTTTTATATTCCTAGTGAGATATTATTTGGTAAGTTTAATAGCCATTTCATTTCTTCTGAATTGTCTATTCATTTTCTTTGCTCATTTTTTTCTGTTAAAGTGAGTGATTTTCTTATCAGTTTGCATGAGAGTTCTTCCTATTAGGGTGTAACCTTTGGTCAAGGATTCCTTTTTTTTTTTTAAAGATAGAAGTTTTCTTTTTTTTTTTTTAAATATATTTTATTGATTTTTTACAGAGAGGAAGGGAGAGAGACAGAGAGTTAGAAACATCGATGAGAGAGAAACATTGATCAGCTGCCTCCTGCACACCTACTGGGGATGTGCCCGCAACCCAGGTACATGCCCTTGACCGGAATCGAACCTGGGACCTTTCAGTCCGCAGGCCGACGCTCTATCCACTGAGCCAAACCGGTTTCGGCGGATTCCTTTTTTTTTAGGACTAGCGAACTGCTGTAAAATGTAATTACCCACCTGGTTTTCTGGTGTCAGCTAGCACACATTTTTTTTCTTTCAAGGCCTGGTTATATGCTGACTGGCTATAAGCCTAAGTAATTCAGTGTTGGGATAAACTGAGTAATGTTAATAATGTGTTTTGCCTTTCCAGGAAGAAGAAATGGTGTAAGCCATCCACTATCCAAATTTTAAGGTCAAAGACTGGAAGAAAGATCAGGAAGAACATGGCCTGGCCAAGTGTTTTTCAGAGAGGAACTCTGCTGTCCCAGTTCAGCCATCATCATGTTGTCGTGTTCCTGCTCACCTTCTTCAGGTAAGTGGATTGCTGCAACTGTTGCTGTTTTTTCCTTTTGAGGGAAATACTTATTCATGGCAAGTTTCTCATGCAGGAACTTGTATGGACTTATCATGAAATAGACTAGTTACTCCTCTTGTACTTCTTGATAGTTCTAATAAAGTAGTTCTTAGGGGCTCTTTTGCCTGTATTTGGCAATGTCTGGAGACATTTTTGGTTGCCATGCTATTTGCATTTAGTGGGTAGAGACTAGGGATGCTGCTAAACATCCTACAGTGCACAAGACAACCCCCCACAAATAGAGGATTTGGGGACCTAAAATATCAGTGGTGCTGTGGTTGAGAATATAAAGCCCTATATTTGTTAAAATGAGGAGCTTGAGAACAAAGGGTGTGCATGTTCAGGGACCACTCTGTGCCTCCTTGAGTAGTAAAAATGATATGAGACAGTTGTGAGGAACTCTGGTAACTCATGTGAGGTCCCTGCCCAGTCAGCGTGATTAAAGAATCATCCATGTTTGTTAGTCAATTCTGTGGCCCTCAGTGGCCCTCTTTAGTGGTCTGTTGATGACACAAAGTTGGCCTTTTGATGTTAGGGGCATGTTATTCATAACCCTGTGACTCAACTATTTTGATTATTTTTTCTGAATAGATTTTCTTCTTTATTAAAGGTACCACAAATGAGGATGATGGCTTTTTTGTTTGTTTTATTTTCAAGTAGAAACTAGGAAAATGGTTCTCTAATTATGTAAGAGTTGATAGGTAGTTTTAGATGCTTAGTTTAGAGGATATCCATTTGTGAGGGGTGGGAGGAAGCAGTAGTATGAGGAAATGCAGGAGCCAAAGAAAAAGCTACTGCCCTGGCCAGTGTTGGTCAGTGGTTGGAGCGTCAGTTCTTCTCCCTAAGGGTTGTGGGTTCGATTCCCAGTCAAGGACACAGTACCTGGATTTTGGATTCCCTCTCCATCCCTGGCCGTGACATGTGGGAGGCAACCAATCGATGTGTCTCTCTCACATTGATGTTTCTCTCCCTTGCCTCTCCTCCCTTCCACTCTTTCTGAAAAGCAATGGAAAAATATCTTCTTGTGAGGATTAACAAATAAAAAATAAAAAAACAAAAAGCTACTGAATGGCTAGTGCAATGAGCAGTCAGTGTTTGTTAAAGACTTAAAATTTTTTACAGAACTGCAACCATAATTTATTATTTTTATCTATTTATTTTAAAATATATTTTTATTGATTTCAGAGAGGGAGGGAGAGATAGATAGAAACATCAATGATGAGAGAGAATCACTGATCGACTGCCTCCTGTAAGCCTCCTACTTGGGATGGGGCCCACAACCCAGGCATGTGCCTTGACTGGGAATCGAACCATGACCTCCTGGATCATAGGTTGATGCTCAACCACTGAGCCATACTGGCTGGGCCAGAACTGAACCATAATTTAAAGTGGGTTGGGATCAGTTGCATTTTCATCTTCTAGATCCAGGGATAAGTTATGAGTGGAACATGGGGGCTGATGTTGAAGATTAGTTAATTATTTCTTTTGCTTAGCAGAGACTAATTCAGTTGATAGTCCTTATAAAGCAGTATTTCTCTTTTTCTAAAACTGAAAGAACAAATAGGAATATGTCTGTGATTTCATTAAAGGCTGTTTTCTTTGCTATTCGTTCAGCTGTATTTCTTCTCTTTTGTAGTTACTCGTTGCTCCATGCATCAAGAAAAACGTTTAGCAATGTCAAAGTCAGCATCTCTAAGCAGTGGACCCCGAGTGCTTTTAACAGATCGATTGAACCTGTAGAGGTAAGTAGAACAAAGTGCTGGGATGGATTTAAGGGAACCGTGCCTACTTCTGAATTCTTCCCAAGGTCTTCTATTTTGTTTCATTTGCTTAGGACTCTGAAATGGCTTACTATTTCCTGTGGCATACAGTCCAGACTCTTCTGTTTGATTCCTTAGCTTGCCCTGATTCAATACCACTCCAATCAGCTTATTTCTCACTGTTTTGAAATCACACAATTCTGGCTAGGCCATTTTTTCATTGAGTTTCACAAGTACTGTGCTTATTTCTGTCTTTGAGATTTTGCTCATGTTCTTTTGTAAGCTCATTTACCTTCTTTCCACTTATCAAAATTGTGCTTTTCTCTTTGTGTCAAGATAAAATGTCACTTTTTAAAAAGTAGAGTTTTTTTCTTGCTTCTGCTGTGTTTTATTTCCTAAACTGTACACACTGTGTATTACATAGTTTAATGTCTCAGTATTTGCATACTCTCTGATTGATTCATTTGTTCATTTGTATCTTGCTTAAGTTCAGAGAGTATGCAGCCTAGTCCCTTGTACTCATATGGGCCAAGAACATTCTTTGATGCCGAAACCGGTTTGGCTTAGTGGATAGAGCGTCGGCCTGCGGACTGAAGGGTCCCGGGTTCGATTCCGGTCAAGGGCATGTACCTGGGTTGTGCGCACATCCCCAGTAGGAGATGTGCAGGAGGCGGCTGATCGATGTTTCTCTCTCATCGATGTTTCTAACTCTCTATCTCTCTCCCTTTCTCTCTGTAAAGAATCAATAAAATATATTAAAAAAAAAAAAAAAAGAACATTCTTTGATGACTGGGACAGAGATGCTGTCCTTTATAGCACCTACCTCAATACACAAATCCATTCCACTCAATCTTTACCACGTTATTTGAATTCTGCTTATGTGGAATTATAGCTGTTTATTTATATTTGTAGCATGTTTTATTTCTCAAGAATTATTTCCTTGATTTGGACCAATTTAAAGTTGACAGAGATCTAAAGGTTATATACTGCCCCCAAAATGTAAATGTGTTATTCAGGCAATTGCTTATTGGGGGTCTATCTTGCATAACCCTGTTCTAGGCACTGAGGACACAGAGAGAAAAAGCCTAGAGGACAAAAAAAAAAAAAAAAAGAGCCTGTACATGGAGCTGATGTTCTAGTGGGGAGGCTCCCAAACAGTTTTCCTGAATTTAACTTGATAAGTTCCTGATAGGAACTTTTATTATTATTCTTTTAAATACATTTTTATTGATTTCAGAGAGGAAGAGAGAAAGAGAAAGATCAATGATGAGAGAGAATCATTGATCGGCTGCCTCCTGCATGCCCCCCACTGGGGATCAGGCCTGCAACCCAGGCATGTGCCCTTGACCAGAATCAAACTTGGGATCCTTCAGTCTTCAGGCTGACGCTCTATCCACTGAGCTAAACTGGCTAGGGCCTGATAGGGACTTCTAAAAGGAAAGGTGTTAAGACTAGAGAGCTGGATTTCTGACGGATGCTTGACTTGTGCTGTGTGCACAGCGAATCCCTCTAAATGATCATTGACTGACTCATCACAAACCTTCAGGATGGCCTGGCCTCAGAGAGGTCATGCACCCTAACCTCCCACCAGCATGGTGTCTTTCTTTGTGGTTATTGAAGATGACCACCTAGCTTCTGTTTTAAAACCTGTAGGGAGAAGAAGCTCCCTATTTTTCTGAGATGCACAATTATATTTTTCACCAACTCTTATTATTAGGAAGTTCTTCTACTGACATAAACATGTTCTGCTGTTTAATTTTGAGCCATGTACACGAAGTCTGTTCCCACTGCACGACGCCTGTTGTATATCTGACAAAAGCCTGTCTCCCCAAGTTCTTCTTGTTTAGGTAAAACACCCCCGGCTCCTTCAACTGTAGTTTAGTGACACTGAACACTAAATGTGGTATTTCAGGTACCGTCTGTATAAATACAGAACAATAGGGTTTGGTTTAGGCACTACATTTCTGGTTGTACTGCCTAAGGCTGCCTTCGTGTTTAGATAACTGGGTCGAGAGTCCCCAAGACCACCCCCAGGTTTGACGATTCGCTAGGAAGATTGATAGGACTTAGCATATAGTTGTATTCAAAGCTGCGGTTCATTACAGGTCAGGGGATACAGAGCCAAGTCAGCAAAGGGGAAAAAAAGCACATAGGTTGAGGCCTGGAGGAAACTGGCACAGGCCTCCGGGAACCCTTTTCCAGGAGTCACACAGGGTGTGCTTAATTCTTCCAGCACAAGTTGTGACAACACAGGTGAGAAGCTGTCTACTAGGGAAGCCCGATAGGGACAAGGTGCCCACGGTTTTTACTGGAGCTGGTCGTGGAGGCACTCTGCCTGGCACCTACGAAAATCCCACACTCCCAGAAGGAAAGCAGGTGTTACTCATAAACCACATTGTTTGAACAGTTCAGACACAGTAAGCCAGTCTTAGCAGGGAATTATGGGAACCCTCTGGGGAATCCGTTTCCAGATGCCAGGCAAGGGCCAGCCTTGCAAGAAGGTCTTTTTAAGGATAGCAGTCTCAGGCCTGTTGTGTTAACTCTTTCCTGCCAGGGACCATGTTACATTATTAGCTTGTTTTGAACTGGCATTAACTTTTCTGCTTAGCTATTTATTTACTTACTCTGCTGCTAAGATAGGTTTCACTGTGGCGCTGTTTTAGAACTGTGGATGAAATAGTTTGGATGGGTTGGTTTTGCAGAAGTCAGATGCTGACTCATCGAGGAGAACTGTGTGTATGTGACCTGCCTCGTGGAGAGCAGTTCTGACTTTCCATTCTTTCTTTAGACTTTCAAACCCAGGGTTGTTTCCTGAAGACTACTGCTGGGAGTGCAGAGGTGGCATGTACCCTCACTCCTCCTGTGCTGGGGTCTATTACACCTTTACTCCAGCTTCCCTTTGAGACTCCTTCTTGTCTGAAGTGGAAAGGAACTTAGTGGCAGAAGTATATGTAAATGAGTATGCACTCTAAAAAATATTTTGTTTACATATATTGTTAAACATTTCTTAAATGCCTTAAATAGCATCATCAAAAAGTATTTATTACAGCTTTTGTTTTTATTTTTTTCCCCATTGATTTTTTTAAGAGGGAGTGGAAGGGAGGGAGGGGCAGGGGGAGAGAGAGAGAGAGAGAGAGAGAGAGAGAGAGAGAGAGAGAGAGAGAGAGAGAAAGAAAGAGAGAGAAACATGGATGTGAGAGAGACACATTGGTTGGTTGCCTTCTGCATGTGACCTGACCAGGGCCAGGGATTGAACCTGCAACCCAGTTACATGCCCTTGATCTGGAATCGAACTGGAGATCCTTTGGTGCGAGGGCTGACACTCTAACTTCTGACCATACCAACCAGTGTGCTTTTGTTTTTATGCATAGCTATCTTAGGTACTTTATGGCGAATTAAGCAGGCCCAGTCTCTATACCTTGAGAATTTATAATGGATCCCACTGACATGGACAAACATTGGAAATACTAAGTGAAACTAGCATGAAATCTCTGTTTCTAGATAATAAAGAGGTAATGGCTAACTCTAATATTTGAGGACAACTTGACTGAAAATTGTTAACAAAAATTTGTTCTATTAAATTAAAAAGTCTTACCTCTCTAGACAGTACAGTCCTTCTTTGAGAATGGTGTAAGAGCCCTGGCCAGTGTGGCTCAGTTGGTTGGGCATCATCCTGTGCACTGAAAGGTCGCTGGTTCGATTTCTGGTCAGGGCACATGCCCGGGTTTGTAGCTCAGTCCCCAGTAGGGGGCGTGCAGGAGGCAGCCAATTGATGTTTCTCTCTCCCTTCCTCTCTCTGTAAAATCAATAAAAACATGTTTTAAAAAAAAAAGAGAGAGAGAGAGAATAGCGTAAGAGATTCTAGAGTTCTCTTCAGGAGAAGGATGCAGGGTTCAGGGTGTCCTCAACATTCCATCTCAACCACATCACAGCTCCTGTCCCTGAGATTCTCACCTGAGACGGAGAGCAAACCCTAACTCAGGTCGCTTGAGCTCCCTTCTGTGCACCAGGAAGCTCTTTCACGTCCGTGGTTCCCCCACCTCTGTGCACAGCCCTTACTCTGTGACAAACATTCTCACCGTGACCTTTTGAATGTGCCCACAATGTCATGCTTCCAGGAAGTGTCCCAATATGTAGCAATTGTAGTGACTTAGCACGGTGCCTCCCCCACAACACAAGGAAACCTTACATACATGCAGGCTGGTACATCCACGTGGTAATTGTACATGCTTGCAGGACAGCTTGAATCACCGGAACATTTGAAGCCATTTTGTCCATGACTTTCATTAAACATTGGACGATTCACTAAGTGCACTTGGACCATTTCTCACCTACTGGTATAGTCATCTTGATCAGAGCTATACTATGGACCTAAACTTTCTTCATTAGGCTTTTTCTGTTAACCTGTTTTCTGACTCTTTTTGTTAGTCCTACCTTGTTGTTTTAGTTTTTGGTTCTGTTTTTTTTACACTTGTTAAGTAGGCAAGCAGAAGTATATTTCAGCTGAATTCTGGCAGTGAAACAGAAAAAAGCTGTTTGCAGTCTGTCAGTTCCTGGGAAAACCATGTGCTCGGGAGTTCGGTGGCTTCCCCCAAGAGTAAAGAAAATCCTGAAACTTGCAGCAGCTCCTTGAGGCCTGGGTCTCTAGGTTACCTGGGTGTGTGCCCAAAAGGGCTTAATCCTGGGTCCTATTGAGCCCACATGACATTAGGGATCAAAGATTGTGGTTAGAGGGGAAATGTGGCAAAATAACTAATTGGAGATATTTAGGGCCCCAATTGGCACGCTGAAATACTGATTGATCTAGATGTGAGCTGGTTTCTTATCGATCATGAAAGCAGTGCCTGTTGTTAAAGTAAAAGACTGGTGCCATAAGCCACCCAGAAACGAGTCCCAGTACTTTAGAATCACATTTTACATATTTTCTTATAATTTCAGATTTTACTTCCTGTTGAAGATACATGTTTTTTAGTTGTTCATTGTGATTTTTCTTTTTACTATTCTAAGTCAGAATTTCTCTTCTTGCCCTGGCCATTGTGGCTCAGTGGGTCGGAGCATCCTCCTGTACACCAAAAGGTTGTGGGTTTGATTCCCACCCAGGGCACATGACTAGGTTTCAAGTTTGATCACTGGTCAGGGCATGTAATAGAGGCAACCGATTGGTGTTTCTCTATCTCTCCCTTCTTCCCTCCCTCCCTCCCTCTCTCCTTTCCCCTTACCTCCTTCCTCTCTCTAAAATCAGTAAACATATCCTTGGGTGAGGATTAAAATTTTTTTTTCCCTTCTTTAATAACCCATCTCAGAAATCATTTAGTCCAGCAGTTCTTGAACTTTGTGGTTATGTGGATTTATATATATATATATATATATATATATATATATATACATATATTTACACACACACACACACACACACACACATACACACACACATACACACGTATATATATACTGTTTTAGAAATTAAAACAAATTAAAAAATACATGATTAAGTTATTTTCAAGTGAATTAACCTACAACATGTTAACATGAATGACATTTAAAAAAAATATTTTCATTGATTTCAGAGGGGAATGGAGAAGGAGAGAAAGATAGAAATATCAATGATGAGAGAGAGTCATTGATTGGCTACCTCCTGCACACTCCTGACTGGGGACTGATCCTGCAGCCCGGGTGGGCATGTGCCCTGACCAGGAATTGAATTGTGACCTCTTGGTTCATAGGTCGATGCTCAGCCACTGAGCCATGCTGGCTGGGCAACATGAATGACATTTTATGAAAAATGACTTTTTCAAGACAAAAAAAATCACTTAGTGAGGAGAATGGCATTGATTGACACATCCTTGCAAATCTCTTCCTGTCTGGCTGAATAGAATACAATGGGTCTTCATGTCTGCTTCTGAATTTCAAGTCTTTGAAGAGTTTGTCTTCCACACATACATGGTGGAAAGGGGGGAAGTATTTTAACAGCCTTTTCAGTTAATTGTGGGTATTTGTCTGATATTACACCAGAATTTGACAAGTAGCAATTTCTTGAAGGGTAGTTGCAATGTGGAATCTGAAACTGTATTAATTAACTTTTTATAACCTTACATTAACATCCATTTGTCTATCTTGTACTTTAAATGAATCTTGAAGTGACAGGCTTGTTTCATTCTTTTTTGAGGAAATATCTGCCAGATACTCAAATCTGCCAAATACAGTACTCAAATACTCAAAACTGGGCCCTATGTCTGTCAGTCATTCTTTTTTTATTATTATTATTTTTTTTTACAGAGAGGAAGGGAGAGAGATAGAGAGTTAGAAACATCGATCAGCGGCCTCCTGCACACCTCCCACTGGGGATGTGTCCGCAACCAAGGTACATGCCCCCGACCGGAATCGAACCTGGGACCTTTCAGTCCACAGGCCGATGCTCTATCCACTGAGCCAAACCGGTTTATGTCAGTCATTCTTTCAAGTAAAAATGACATACCAGCTTGCCGCTCACACAGCTGCACAGTGCTTTCCTCCAGGACAGCCATCTCACTCTGGTATGCAGAGTCTGTATGTGTATTTTCCACCTCATCACACAGAATAGTAAAAGTAAGTATACTCAGGGGCCAGATTTAATACAATTAATAATTTTTACTACTTCATTAAGAACATTCTCAAGGGAAATTGACCTTTTTTTTCTTTACTGTCAGTGTGGCAATAAAGAATACAGTAATTAATATAGCACAGTTTGGTGTAACTGCTCGATTCATGCCAAAGCACAGCAGTTTTACCCACCACAGCTTTTGCTTCATCAATGTTAAAGTTGAAGGGGAAAAAGAAAATAACTACAGTAGGACTAAAGGCCCGGTGCATAGGTTCGTGCACCAGTGGGGTCCCTCAGCCTGGACTGAGCCCTCTCGCAATCCGGGATCCCTCAGGGGATGTTGTACTGCTGGTTTTGGCCCGATCCCCGCAGGTCAGGCCGAGGGACTCCATCAGTGTGTGAATCCGTGCACCGGGCTTCTAGTATACATATAAGATCTTTGTGATCTCTTCCTGCCCTCTCCCCACCCCTTCCCTTCCAGATTCATCAGTCTATTCCATGTTTCCATGCCTGTACGTTGAGCGTCTGCCCCTGGTGGTCAGTGCATGTCATAGCTACCAGTCGAGTGGTCACTTAGGCTTTTGTATATATAGATAGTCTTCCCGTATCTTAGGGGATACATTCTAAGACCCTGGCAGATGCCTGAAACTCTGGATAGTACCAAACCCTGTATGTTCTATCCTTTTTCCTATATATACATACCTCTAATAAAGATTAATTATAAATTAGGCACAGTAACAAATTAACAATAATAACTAATTATAAAATAGAACAATTATAACAATACCCTATATAATAAAACCCTAATATGCAAATTGCCCCTTCAGGTAGTCGTTCAACTGGGAGACCGGGAGTTTGACTGCTCGCTATGACATGCGCTGACCACCGGGGGCGGTGTGGAACATGGCGGGTGTCGGTGATGTGGTGCCTGGGCAGGGGACTGTGACCTCTCACCGGCTACCTGGGGGCAGAGGTGATGGGGACGGAGCTGCAGTGAGAATGTGGGGTGTCTGCTGAGCTCGCTCTCACTCCCCCTGCTAACCTCCCCTGGGATGCCAGGGCTCACGCGCTGGGAAAGCCTCCGTACTCAAGTACTGGGTGCCCACGAGGAGCCTGCCCCGCACCTGCATGGCCTCTTTTGGGTGAGCCGGGCCACAGCTGCTGGGACTGCAGAGGCCAGTCGGGCTCCCTGTGAGTTTGCGCAGGAGTCGGTCTGTGAGGCTGGCCAGGAGAAACGTGCTGCCTGCCAACTTCTGTGCAGTGCCACTTGGTGGTCCAGAGGCCCACACTGCGCCCTGGCCCTCGGCGTCCGGCCGTGCTTACCGCATCTCTGGGTGGGGACTTGGGCGCAGTGATTCAAGCGAAGGGGGGCATGTGGGGGCCCAGGGGCCCAGGTGCTGCCCAGGGCCCAGAGGTCAGCTGGGACCTGTCCTTCCACGTCAGACGCTTGAGCTCTGATCGCTGGCCAGGCCTAGGGACCGCACCTGTGCATGAATTTTGTGCACTGGGTCTCTAGTATTGTAATAAAAGTTATGTGAATGTAGTCTCTCTTTTTTTTCCCTTCCTTCCACTCTCCTGTTCTTGAATGTGCATAATCCCCCCCCCCCCCCCCAATATACTGAAATATTTTGGAGCTCAGTTGATCTTAGGTAACTGAAACTGTGGAAAGCAAAACCTTGGATAAGGGGGGCTCCTGTATTAAGTGAATAGTTTTGACTGAGGGTAAGGGGTGCGGGCCACTGAATATGAAGTAGTTGGACTTTGTGTGCTCTTTTCAGCATCACCAGGTCTCTGAGAGTGGGGGAGGTTGTACGTGAAGGTGCCTGGAGGAATATAAAGCACTGGCGGATACCAGTGGGACTGACCTGCTCTTGTGTGTTCCTGTAGATCTGGAGCAGCAACCATTTGTTCCCCAGTGCGGAGGAAGCCACTCTTTTCCTCGGAACACTGGATACTATTTTTCTCTTCTCCTATGCCGTGGTAAGTTTTAGAATTCCAGGGTTTTAAAGAAAGATGTAGAAGGAAATGGCTCCAAGTTTTATGAAGTTCATAAGACATTTTGAATTTACTGACTGAGGAGTGTTCAGAAGTTTATATTTTGTGTCCTTCTCATCCATCCATTCATTGACAAATTGAGCACATAGCATGTGCCAGGGACTGTTGCAGTCAATGAGAATTCATCAGCGGACAACATAGGAAAAACCCTACCTTTATAAAGCTTCTATCTTGGAGTGGGAGCTAAGAGAGACAAACAGTCACAAAATGCTACAAATAAGTAAATTATGAAGTATATTTAAAGGTGGTAAGTGCTGTGAAGGAAAATAAAGCATGGAAAGGGGAACAGATAGCTCAGGTGGGGGTGTAATTTGAGTAGGGTGGCTGGGGAAAACCTCACAAAGAAGGGGTTATTTGAACAGAGACCTGAAGTGGGTAAATGAGTCAGACGTAGGCTGGAGGCACCCATTTCAGACTCCTTTGCGTGTACCTGATTTTTAAAATTATGAGACTGAAATCATCAAGAGAATTGGTGAGACCCTGGCCTGTGTGGCTCAGCTGTTGGGCATCGTCCCATGCACTGAAGGTTGCCGGGTCAATTCCTGGTCAGGGCACATGCCCAGGGTTGTGGGCTCAGTTTCTAGTAGGGGGTGTGCAGGAGTTCAGCTGATCGATGTTTCTCTCCCTCCCTTCCCTTCTCCCTCAAAATCAATTTAAAAAATCTAAAAAAAAAAAAAAAAGCCCTAACCTGTTTGGCTCAGTGGATAGAACGTTGGCCTGCGGACTGAAAGGTCTCAGGTTCAATTCTGGTCAAGGGCATGTACCTTGGTTGCAGGCACATCCCCAGTAGGGTGTGTGCAGGAGGCAGCTGATCGATGCTTCTCTCTCATCGATGTTTCTAACTCTCTATCCCTCTCCCCTCCTCTCTGTAAAAATAAAAAAGAAAAAAAGAGAGAGAGTTGGTGAAGATAGAGAAGAAGTTTGAAGACTGAGCCATGGGTTTCCAGCATTTAGAACAGAGGTGGGGAACGTCCAGATCTTGGGCCATATAAGCCTTGCCAAGGCATTAGGGGTGAGTTAATTAAATGTTTGACCAAATATAGTGGGCTAATTAAAAAAAAAATTCTGACAATATTTTTAAAAAAATACATTTTTATTGATTTCAGAGAGTAAGGCAGAGGGAGAGAGAGATAGAAACATTACTGATGAGAGAGAACCATTGATCGGCTGCCTCCTGCGTGTCCCACACTGGGGATCGAGCCCACAACCTGAGCAATGTGCCCTTGACCAGAATCGAACCCCAGACCGGTCAGTCCCCAGGCTGTTGCTCTATCCACTGAGCCAACCCCACCAGGGCTAGCAGGCTAATTTTTAAGTTGATAATTTATGGCCCCTGAATAATGTTGTAAATATCCTTGGCAGAAAGAAGGTTCCCCACCCCAGAAGTGAGGTAGGGAAGATGAGGAACGGGCAGGGAGGCTGAGATGGAGCTGCGGGGAGCAAGAGTACCGAGAGAGGGTGGAGTCCTGGGAGCCATCCCAGGGTGGCAGGGGCTGACTCTGTCTGAGGTCGTCCTCGGATTGGGCAGCCAGGGTCTGGTCGTAGGGAATGTCAGTGGTGGCTGCCAAGTTAGAGCTGTGGGGCCAGGGGTGGCAACAGCTGGCACTGGGCACTGTGGGAGCAGTCTGACCTTTTCTCCCAGCATCTTTTTTCCTGTCTTGGAAATTGTCCAGTGATGTGAAATACTGGGTGAAAGTCCCAAAGTAATTCCTAAAGGTTTATTTGGGTAGTTATTAGAATACCTTTAAAGAGGACAGTTAGAAAATTGGAACAGAAATTAGATCATGTAGCCTAGCTCCTCACCCTGGACATATATGGTCATTCTGAGTGAGGCTTCTCTATGAGCCTTTTATGAAGTGTTTTTTAATTAAAGATTTTAAAATTGATTTTTAGAGGGAAAGGAGAGGGAGAGAGAGAGAAGCATCCATGTGAGAGCAAAACATCTGTTGATCAGCTGCATCCTGGACCGGAATCGAGGTCCCCCACCCCAGGCATGTGCACCATCCTCTCAGGGAACCAGTAACCCTGAGTGCACAAGAGGACACCCAACCACACCCACACTGGCTAAGGCCTTTTATGAAGTACTTTAAGAATCAATGGAGTCTAGTGGAAAAACCAGTTCTACCACTATCAACTAGCTGTGTTAAACTTGGCTTCACAGTGGCGTTTAACCTGTTTTTAAATCCTCACTGAGGATATGTTTGTTTATTGATTTTAAAGAGAGAAGGGAAGGGGGAGAGCGAGAGTGAGAGAAACATCGATTTGAGAGAGAAATATCAACCGGTTACCTCCTGTACAAATCCTGACCGGGAATTGAACTTGTAACCTTTCGGTATATGGGATGATGCTCCAAGTAACTGAGCCACCCGGCTGGGGTTAACCTTTTTTTGATATGCAGTTTCCTCGTCTATAAGGTTGTGATAGTACTTGTCTATAGGATAAAATAGATTTCAGAGGTAAAAGGTAAATGCCATGGAAAATTGGTGATTGTGGTTCTTCTATTGAGCTGTGTTTTCTTCTATAACTTCCAGGTATTGTGCAGGCAGTTGGAGCAGCACAGAATAAATTGATTCTCTAATCTGAAACATAATAGAAATTTTCTTCATCCTCATTATTCTCTGTAGCATAAGACCATGGATAGGTGGCAGCTATAGAACATAGAATCTTCTCCAGTGTTTGCGGGTGCCTCTTTCAAGTTAGTGAAAGCTTGTCCATAATGAGGGAGAAACATTTATTATGATATTTGTCATCTACATTTTCTCTAATACAGATTGTCAATTTATCAGAAATACTTGTATCAAAATCTAGGTTTTTATTAGGGACTTTTATTCATTTTACATATTTATGGAAGAAACCTAAAGCTCTTTAGTCTGCTTGCTGCTATGATCTGAGCATTTTAATTTCTGCTACTCCATGGCAGGAGAGCAGAAGGCAGAACATTTGTACGTCTGATCAGCTAATTATTGCCTCTGCCTCCCTAGCTCCTTGCCTTGTGGTGTCATGAAACCCAAGGGTCAGATTAAAGAGGCAGCACCTGTGCTCCAGATCTTCATTCAGAATGCAAATGGCAAGAGGAATGCCTTTGGGAAGGCAGATTATGGATGGTTAGGAGTTATTCTCTCCTGGAAAAGGAAATGGAATTGTCCGCTTGTGTTATTGGAAGAATCTTTGTTTGTTTTTCCCACTCTCCTTTTAGGCAGTTAGGGGATGGGATCAAGTAGAACGTAAGTTTTGCACTGAATTGCAATGTCCCAGGGTGTGCAGAAGCCGTGTCATTTCATGAAACATTTGTGAAACTGTTATAGACAGCTCGCCTGGGCATGAGAATGAGATTTAATTTGAAGTAATCTCAGTGTATTGCTTGCCTCATTTGCTTTGCAGTGCCTCTTTTTTTTCAGGTTGTGTTGTAATTCAAGGCTGAAAAATAAAATGCTTTGTTTTCTTAGGGCCTTTTCATCAGCGGTATTGTTGGGGATCGGCTTAATTTACGATATGTTCTATCTTTTGGCATGTGCTCTTCTGCATTAGTGGTAAGTTTGAATGTTTTTAAAAAATGATGATGATGATTGTCAGGTTTTTAGGATCCAAGCAGTCCCCCTATTTCTGTATGAAGAAGAGAATAAATTAATCTTCAGTTGTTGAATCCCTTGCCTGCCCTTTCAGTTTGGGGAGTCTTATAAGTATGATTTGGGTCGTGCCCCTTCCTTGACTCTCATCCACCAAAGTCAGTGCATAAATGGCATGCCGTTCAGTGCTGCCCAGAGCCTGGTCCCAGCCGCCTGCCGTCACATCTGTCACGGTGCTTCACTGCTCTGCTTGGTCAGACTGCTTTCCGTGGCCCTGACATGTCCGGCTGCTTTCTGCCTCACTCCTGTTCCTGCTGATCTGCCTTGCCCGGATGGCCCTCTGTTCAGCTCTCCAGTCTCACTCAGCGTCTCCTGCAAGTCCCTGGGCTAAGTGATACTTCCTTCATAATGCCTTACTTTACTAACTCCTCCCCCCCCCCCCCCCGCCGCCCCCCTGTCCTCCCAGAAGTCGCCATTCCTCTTTGGAGCTCCCTGCCTGCATTTCTTCCTTTGAAGGCATGAATGTTGTCTATGGTGTAGCCTACTTGGTCTGTGTCAGTCCTGCTTTCCTGGGAGGGTGGAGCCCAGTGGTTAGATCACAGACTTCCTGAGAGGGCACTGCCTGTTTTCAGTCCCTCCCCTGCCATTTCCTAGCTGTGATCTCTGTGGGCTTCAGCTTCCTCGCTTGAGTCCCTCTGCCTAGGGCCGCAGTGAGGGTTAGACGAGTTGCTGTGTGTAAGGCATTTGGAACAGTGCCTGGCGCAGTACATGGGCAAGATCCCTGTGAGTCACCTTGGTTTGCTTACGAGGGTCTGGTGAGAAATTTTTGTTGATTGAATAAAGGCATGGAGTTTAGTTAGACTCTATTTTATTGTTGTTTTTCACTGTCTGCCATTTGTGTACAGGGAAAAATGTATTTTCCTTAGAAATTTTAGAGATTGAACCATTTTATTTATTCACAAGCTGCTCACCACACATATGTACATACTATTTCAAAACCTGTTTTAAAACATATGAAAACAATTTTTTTTTGAAAAAAACTGAAGTATGTACATAAACTCACCCTTTTTAGTGTATAGTCCTGAAGTTTGACCAGCGAGTATAGTGTGTAACTGCCATCTCTCCTCCTTCCCCTAGTCTCTGACCATCACTGACCATTTTCCTGTCCTTAGAGTTTTGCTCATTTCAGAATGCCATGTAACTGGCATTACACAGTATTCTATGTACCCATGCCAGGTATTCCCAAAAGAGACTTCAACCGCAAATAAAATGTCCACTTGAGCAAAATGCCTGGGAAGAACAGAAGAGACATGAGTGCTGCTAAATGACTGAGCCTCTCAAGGGTTACTCAGATTCACTAGTAGTGACACTAGTAGTGACAGCTGGCGCTTCCCAGTCCCCACGACAGTCTTGCACAAACACAGGCCTGAGGAAGTGGAAACGGAAACGCAGGTGACCCTTGAACAACATGGGTTTGAACTGCGTGGGTCCACTTGTATGGGAATTTTTTTCAATAGATACTGTACATGTATTTTCTCTCCTTGCGATTTTCTTTTTCCCCCCAATATGTTTTTATGTATTTTTATATATTCAGAGAGGAAGGGAGAAGAAGAGAGAGATAGAAACATCAATGATAAGAGAGAATCATTGATCGGCTGCCTCCAGCACGCCCCACACTGGGAATTGAGCCTGCAACTTGGGCATGTGCCCCAACCAGGAATTGAACCGTGACCTCCTGGTTCATAGATTGATGCTCAACCACCAAGCCACGCCTGCAGGCTCTCCTTATGATTTTCTTAATACCATTTTCTTTTCTTTAGCTTATTATAAGAATACAGCCTATAATACATAAACACACAAAATATGTTCAATATATTGGTAAGGCTTCCTGTCAACAGTAAGCTATTAGAAGTTAAGTTTTGGGGGAGTGAAAAGTTAAACATGGACTGTGACTGCTTGGGGGTCAGCAGCCCTGGCCTCCATGTTGTTCAAGGTCCACTCTCCTGTGCCCTCCCATCAGGTACCCTGCTGTGGGTTTTGCCTTCCTTTCCCTTTTTTGAAACACAGTGATCTACATATAAAAGGAAGTCAGACAATGAGGACTTGACTTTTTAGAGTTGAAGACAGCAGTTGGAGGGATGATCACTAATGAGTTTTATGCCGTTTGCCTTCTTTGCCTCTTTGGTTGGCAGTGGTTTGGCGGTTGTCTCACGCACTCAGTGCTGCTTTGAGCAGGAGCATCCCAAGAGTCGGCCACATGTCTCGTAGGTCGAGACATTGAATGTCCCCTTCCTTAGCCTCTTCACGCAGAACCAGTGTGCTTGGCAGTTGAGTGTACTCCAGGTGCCCACATGGATGTTACATGTCCCTCTTTCTCCCCTCTTCCCCAAGGTGTTTATCTTTGGCACTGTCACAGAATGGCTGCATTTCTGCAACAAGGGGCTGTACTGCTGCCTGTGGATTGTGAACGGCCTGCTGCAGTCCACTGGGTGGCCCTGTGTGGTTGCTGTCATGGGCAACTGGTTTGGGAAAGCTGGGTATGCCGCCTCCTTCCTCTGTAATTTTTCTTTTTAAGTGGTTTTAATGCCGGACTATTCAGACTTGTCAGTTAACTCGGTCCCTTCAACACGACCCACGTTCTCCCTTCATTTAGAAAGTTAGAATCGTTCAGGGAGAGGTTTCACGCGAAAGTGTATTGGAAATAGTGTCGACCGTAGTGATGATCCACCCCTGCCCATCACGTCCACAACACTCTCTGGCCATAGTCAGATTTTGAGTGTCTCGTTTTTTCTTTAATCTTCCCTTGAGAGAGCATAACTATCTCAGGTGCAGTCCCATCAGGTTCTTCCTGGGGGTTTTGCCTTCCTTTCCCTTTTTTGAGACTTAGTGATCTTCTTTAGCCTTCTTCCATTAAATATAAGAAAACCGAGGCCAACGAGATCCATGGGACTTGCCTAAAGTCACGTAAGCAAAGGCTCTAATAAGATGCAATGGAGAATGCCAAACTGGGGCATTTTCCCCTACACCTTTAATTATTAGATTGTATTTGAGTTTGTGTGTGTGGTGTGGGCCAAGGATATGCGTGAGGATAGGCACCCGCTAAAGTATCTTCTAGGCCACCAGGAAGAAGAGCCACGCTTAATTTACAGGATGGAGATAAGTTCAGACACCCAAAGACTTGGCTTTGTTGTATGCCATTATATGTGACACTCAATTTCAGGAATATTATTAATTTGAATTCCTATAATTTTTGTAGATAAATATTTGTGTTGTGAGATACACATTTATCTTATCGATGGCTCTGTCTTTTCTGTTTGTTTACACTTTTACGTCGGGGACAGTTGTGCACCAGACATTGTCCACCAGCTCAGTGATCTGCGCGTGCTCTGATCTAGCCTCTCGGTTTCCAGCTTCCCTGGTTTCACAATGGGGGAGGCTTGCTGGCTGTAACGTTGTGAAAGTTCACCTATAAAATGTCTGTGGTCAGAATAAGCACCACTTAATGAGAATGCTCTGATGATATTTCAGTGTGCTAGTAATTCTGTTTCTTACGCTAGCATCACTGGTTTAACAGAATTGATTTTGAGAGGCTCTTGTTCCCTCTATCATACTTTAGTTTTCTTTTGGAGTGGATGATGCTGTCTGCTCATGTGCTATTTATTGTTATGAAGACTTTTAAGGTAATATTTTTCCATATACGATTTTTTAAAATTATACAGATGCTACTTGTTTATTGTAGACACTCTGGATAATATAAATGAGCAAAGAGAAATAAAGATAAAACCACCTGAAATCCTATCAACTAAAGATAATTACTTTGACATGTATCAGTTTGAGATAATTTTTATCTGAGTTTTTATAAATTGGATGACACTGAGTGTTTGATAGCAGTGACTGGGCAGGCTGATCGTTTCCTTATTTCTTTGGATCAGTTACAAAGAAACAAATATTCAAGAAAGTTGTCACAGTTTCTGTTTGAAAGTAAGAACATTTGTTTTTAAACAAGTAACATTAGTGAGTGAAGTTGACAGTGCACTGCTTGGGACACAGTGACTTTTCCTATGAAACATAACAAGAAACCACAAAGTGCTAATAAGACTATGACAACTTAAAGTCAGTTATTTTCAGCCAGCTTTTTGTAAACGCATGTCTTCGGCCAGCAGGTTCAGTCTGGCCTTCTGACTCTTTCCTCCAGAACACTCTTGACAGATCTTAATATTTAAGAGGATTGGGCATTTTAGCACCAGGGAGGAGCATAGAGATCATCTGGTTCAAGTCATTTGTTTCCAAGTGAAAAAAGTTGGGGCTCAGCGGAATGCAGTGATCTATTGAGGCCATTGCCCACAGAGCTGTTACTTTGGGAGAGTCAGGCCCCTTCGGGTTGTCAGGGTCAGAGTTAGTCACACACATTGGTGTGCAGCACGGAGCCTTTCCTGTACATCACTGCACTCAGTCCTTGCAGAGCTGTCACAGGCTCTCCCAGTTGAGAACACTGAGCCTTCGCTGTAACTTACTTGAAATTAACAGCTGGAGGTAGCAGCCTCATACTTGTGAACAACCTGTATTTTTCAGTGTGGCTTCCCCGTTCATTTCTAAGATTCCTTCTGTCTCGATGAGACAATAAAAATGTTTAAGGAGTTAGATAATCTAGCACTGTGTGTTATTAATATGTATCAAATAGATAAAATACAAATGTGAACTTTTCAAAAATTAACTTTTTAATCCCTTTTTCTTTCACCAGCCTCACTGCCAGTGGCTATGTTCAGAGCTAATTCATTTTTCTCCAAGACGTGTGTAAAAGCTAGTTTCCCTTCCACCAGACTCTTCCTCTCCCCATCCATCTTTTAAAATGGCTTTATTGAGTTGTACAATAAGTTGCATGTGTTTAAAATGTATTATTTGATGAGTTTTGGCAAGAATACACCCGTAAAACCATCATCACAGTTAAAATATTGGACAATCCACCCCCTCCCCACAAGTTTCTTTGTGCTCCTTGGCAAGTCCTCCTCCCAACACACACCCCCACTGCCATCTCCAGGCAACTACTGATCTGCTTTCTGTCACTCTAGGTTAATTAGGATTGTCTAAACTTGTGTATAAATGGAGTCACACACTATGTACTCTTTCTTTTTATTTATTTTTTAAAATATATTTTATTGATTTTTACAGAGAGGAAGGGAGAGGGATAAAGAGTTAGAAACATCGATCAGCTGCCTCCTGCACACTCCCCACTGGGGATGTGCCCACAACCAAGGTACATGCCCTCGACCGGAATCGAACCTGGGACCCTTGAGTCCGCAGGCCGATGCTGAGCCAAACCAGCTAGGGCTGTACTCTTTCTTGTTTGTCTTCTTCCACTCACGATAATTTGAGATTCAGATCCACTCATGTTGCATATATTGATAGTCCATTCCTTTTCATAGCTGAATGATAATTCATTGTACCACAGTTTGGTGATCTGTCTACGTGCTGATGAACATTTGGGGTGTTTTCAGTTTTTGGCTGTCATAAATAAAGCCACTGTGGACAAACGCTTTCATTTCAAATTCTTGTATGGACAAATGCTTTCATTTCCTTTGGATAAATACCTTGAATAGATTGGCGGGATCATATGATAGGTATTCTTATACCTTTTTAAGAAATTGGTAGTCTCTTCCATGTGGTTGTACCATTTTACATTCCTACCAGCAGAGTGTAAAGTGCTCTAGTTCCTGTATATCTTTGCCAACACTTGTATATCTTTGCCAGACACTGCTCAGTCTTTTTTATTTTAGCTATTCTGTAGCTGAATCATGATACCTCATTGTGGCTTTAGTTTGCGTTTCCCTAATGTGTGACGTTGAGCATCTTTATCTATATCCACCAGGAGAGGACCGGAGAGGGAGAGATGGAAACATCAGTGATGAGAGAGAATTGTCGATCGGCTGCCTCCTGCACGCCCCCTACTGGAAATTGAGCCTGCAACCTGGGCATGTGCCCTTGACTGGGATCCAACCCGGGACGCTTCAGTCCGCAGGTCTACACTCTATCCACTGAGCCAAACCAGCTAGGGCTGTTGAGCATCTTTTTATGTGCTATTTACATCATATTTTTTATATGTGAAGTATCTATTACAATCTTTTGTCCCTTCTAAAAAAAATTTTTATTTTGAGATGATTGAAGATTCATACTCTAACATTTTGTTGCATTGTCTGTTCTCATATTATTGAATTTTGAGAGCTCTTTATATGTCAGATACAAATCTTATCAGATATGTGATATGTAATATTTTCTCTTCTAGTCTGTGGCTTGTCTTTTTAAATTCTCTGAATAGTTTCTTTTGATGAGCCCCAAATTAAACTTTAGTATAATAGTCATAGAGTTGGAAGAGACGTGATGTTTTGTCATGTGGGTGTACTTAAATCTTAAAAATAGAACGTTAATTCTCTGTGTTGTGAACCTTTTTGTTTTGGCAATTTTGTATTTGAACCCTGAATCAAATCCCTTCTTATTCTGTTGTCTTCTGTGTTCTGCTGTCTCCATCTTAGCCGAGGCGTTGTTTTTGGTCTCTGGAGTGCCTGTGCTTCGGTGGGCAACATTTTGGGAGCGTGCCTGGCCTCTTCTGTTCTGCAGTATGGTTATGAGGTAGGTATTTCTTTCTTAGCATTTTCTCAAGCACATAAATGTTTTGGTTTTTTTAGGAAATAATGCTGTGGCCATTTAAATCGCATTGAGCTGTGTCTGGGTAAGACAAGGCTTGTGATAAAAGTGAACAAACTTGCGCAGCCAGAGTGGCTCAGTGGTTGAATGTTGACCCACATGTACCAGGAGGTCACGGTTTGATTCCGGGTCAGGGCACATGCCCAGTTTGTGGGCTTAATCCCCAGTAGGGGGTGTGCAGGAGGCAGTTGATCAATGATTCTCTCTCATCAGTGATGTTTCTATCCCTTTCTCCCTCTCCCTTCCTCTCTGAAACCAATAAAAATATATTTTTAAAAATTATAAAAAGAAAATAAAGAAAACTTGACAAATGGAAACATATAGCAACATTATTCCTGAAGAATACCCAAGTCTAAAGACATATAATCAGGAAAAGATATTTGCAACTCGTTAGAGATAAAGAGCTGATCTTCCTAATATAAACAAGCACCCACAGATTGATAAGAAAAAGACCAACACACATTTGTAATACCTTAACTAATAATAATAAAAAAAAAAAAAGAGAAAAAGACCAACAACACAGGAAAGAAGGTAAAGGACTTGGACGTCTAGTTGGTAAAAAGGGACTAGGAATACCTTACAAACACATGGAAAGAAATTCCACTTCCCTTATAACTTTATTCTATTAATATTCATTAAGCTCCTCTAAGGGCCTCTAGGCGGTAGAGAGTGCACATGGGGCTAAAACTCTTTGCCCTTTATGGAGCGAGGTAGTAGTCCTCAGAGAAATGCAATTAAAGAAACTGCACTGAATGTTTATTAGATTGGTGAAAACCCAAAAGTGTGATAATACGTTGTGTTTATGAGGATGTGGAAAAACCGGCATTGCAGTTGGCAAAGTGAATAACTCCTCTCGGGGTCAGTATGGGACAGTCTCTCAAAACTGCAGCTGTTCTGCCCGTGGAGGGGCTCTCCGCCCCCAGGAATGAACCCCACAGGTGAAAATGCTTCGGGAGGCACAGTGATATGCGACAAGGTCACTTATTTCAGTGTGTGCCACAGCAGAACGTTGGTAACGAATGTCAGCCAAGAGGGAAATAGTTACCTTGGGATACACCTGTTCAGTGGGATGCTGTGCAGCTGTGAAATAGGATTGCAAAGCTCTCTCTGTACCGATAGGGAACTATCTCAATGGTGTATATTAAGTGAAAAAAGCAGGGATGCTAAACAGTGAGTATTGAATGACGCCATTCAATATATAAAATGGAGGAAGAAGTCAAGAGTACATATTTGTATTGGCTTGTATGTTTCTAAAGCAATCTCTGGAAAGTAAAAATACAGTAATAATGGTTATATGCTGGGAAAATGAGGATTGAGTGGATGGGAGAAGGGGTGTGGGGAGAGTTTTTACATCTTTTTGTTGCTTAAATCATGTAAATGTATTGCTTATTCAGAAACCTAAATAATTAAAAGTAGGTAAGTTGCTCTTTTTTTTTTAAATATTTTTTATTGGTTTCAGAGAGAAAGGAAGTGGGAGAGAGAGATAGAAACATCAATGATGAGAGAGGATCACACTGGGGATGGAGCCCATAGCCTGGGCGTGTGCCTTGACTGCGAATCGAACTGTAACCTCCTGGTTCATAGGTCATTGCTCAACCACTGAGCCATGCCGGCCAGGCCCAAATCAGTTTTATATTCCTGTTACGTCTCAGCAGAAGCCCTCTTCCTTGACTGTGAGGATGGCTTTCCATCTCACTCCCACCCTCTGCCTTTGCTTCGGTTGTACCCAGAAAGATGGTCAATTGCTTTGATCTTCAGCTTTTCCTTAACGCATTGTGCAGCTACTTCAGCCTCTTAAGCGGTTTCCTTCTTCTAAATTCTTGTACATGGTTTTTTATTAGGATTTGGCTTCCTCATTTATTTAGCTACATGCTGCCTTATATTATTGTTGTGTTTATTGTTTGACCCCCGTAACTGGGTAGAATATCATCAATGGCAGATATGTCTCTTTTGGGAGGCCGTGCAATGCAAAGAATAAGATTTTTAGAGTTAGTCCTGATTTCACAGTCATACCACTCAGTGTTCAGGGGACCTTAATTATCCTCTCTGAGCCTCAGAGTGTCATTGGGAAAGTCTAAGAGAAAACACAAGTGAAACATAGCTCAGTGCCTGCCTGGCACAGGCTAAGCACTCAACACTCATTTTCTTCCCAGTGTCCCATCCTTCCCTCCCCGTTTCTCACCCTCCGCCTCCCACCTTGCACACGTGTCTCTGATGAGTGTCCCAAACACATAAGGAGCATCTGCCCTCTTCCCTCTAGTACGCCTTCCTGGTGACGGCGGCCGTGCAGTTTGCTGGTGGGGTCGTCATCTTCTTTGGACTCCTGGTGTCACCTGAAGAAATTGGTGAGGACAAGCTGTTGCTTCTGTTACTGTTATGGGCGAAGAGAAGTCTGAGGCCAGGACAGTTAGTCTCTTTTCTCCTAGGAGAACTGTGAGCTCCTTGCAGTGGGCTAAAGGAGCAGTGTTGCTGTTGTGTCTTGGGTCCAGCTAAGCCCACCGTAGCTGCACGTGTTTGAGGGGAGTGAGGCTCACCTGTTACAGATATAGGGAAAACTCATTTGCAAGTGAGTTTTATAATTGAGATGTATTTCTAATTTCACTTCTTGAGACAGATTTCTTTCATAAAAATAATTTAGTGTGATATCTCTTGTTAAATACAGAATTTGTACAAGCAAAACCACAGAAGCAAATACATGTATGATTCTATCCTTTGAATATTATTAGAGGTACATCAGGTTAATAGTATGTAATTGACTCCTTTTTGTACATGAGAGAGCTAGAGTGATTTAGTTGAGAACACATTGCTTTGAAGCCAGATAAAGTGAAATTAAAATCCCAGGTTTGTTGTGATATTGACCTTAATTGACCTTAGTTGAACTTGGCCAGTGAACCTGGTTGCTTCTTCTGTGAAGTGCAAATAAAATAATATTGACCCCATAAGTAATGATACATGCAAAGCACTTAGCACAACACCAGGCACCTAGAAGGCACTCTGTAAATGATGCTGTTACTGTGGTTTTAGGTCTCCCAGGTATTGAGGCAGAAGAAAACGTCGAAGAAGACTCGCACAAGCCATTAATCAATGGTGCTGAAAATGAAGATGAATATGAGCCTAATTATTCAGTCCAAGAAGGCAGCACTATCACCCAAGTCAAGGCAATAAGCTTTTATCAGGCATGTTGCCTTCCTGGAGTTATACCGGTAAGGATCGTTCAAATCTCCTTGCCACAACCAGTGAGCTATTATAGCTGGAGATGACCTCTACCTGGGACAAAGCATCATTAAGTATTTAGATTCTCTTGGATACTTTATTTTAGAAATACTTTCAGAGGAATAGTGGATAGTGCCCCTCAACTTATTTTTATATTAGCAACACTGGAAATTTTTTCTCACATCTAAGCAGAGGTCAGCAAACCTTTTCTATGAAGAGCCAGAGAGTAACGTGTTTAGCTTTGTGGGGACTGCACCGTCTCTGTTACAACGACCTAACTCCAGAGCAAAATGAATGAATGAATGGGCATGCCAGATCTGGCCCTGAGCCCTAGCTTGCTGACCCTGACCTAGCATTTGAGTAAGAAGGCAAAGTTGGTATTTTTAAATATATACTTTATGTCCTGTTACAGTACTAGAAAATTATGTGTCAACCAAGAGGGGTTTTGCATGGGTCGTTAAATCTGCCCTATTTGCTGATATTCTTATTCTAGGAAGAAACACTTGTTTGCCCTTTTATGAAAAGGCCCAGAGCAGAATACTCCACAGTATTTCTTGGTAATGCATTCCAGTGTTTCCACAACCTTTATAGCCAGGAGAATTTTCTAACGTCTAAACTAAATCCCTTCTGCTGCAGTTTTTCTGTCTTGATGTTTCGGGCGCTCTAGCACGGGAGTGGAAGTTAAGAGGCCTAGGTTATGTTTCCAGCTTACCCACTAACTGTCTGTGAGGCCTGGGGTAAGTCACTCAGCCCACGCTTGTGTCTCAGTCCCCTTCCCGTGGAGCACACCCCCTCCCTGGGTCTAGAATGGGCTATGGCACTGTGAACACGCACTGGCTCTTATTTAATTGCTCAGCGGTAGCCCCTGAGCTCGACGGAGTCTGCAGGCTGTCATATTTCATGCTCATCAATTCCCTTCTGCCTATGCCCCAAGCTCAGTAAGAGAACTGACGTTTGCAAACGGATTGTTAATATACGTTAAAATCTAAGTTCCCACGATTTTTAAAAAGATGATGTATAAGGTTCATGCAAGTTCCTTTAGTCCTGTTCTTCTGCTAAAGATCAGTATTTTTAATTAGTTATTAAACAGATTACTAGTTAGTAATAGATTCATTTCTGAGACCTTAAAAATTTGTTGTGATTAAATATGGAATTTTTCACTATTCATTTGTATTTCCCAAGCTGTTTTTTCCTGACATGGATAGGGATGTAAAGGAAATCTAGTTAACTTAATTCCTTTGTCTCTGTAACAGGCTGTCTGGACAGAATGCACTCATGACTGGGACTTGGCTCTCTAGGGGGTGGCTGTGGTCCGGCCAGGGAAGCTGTTTTAAACAAGTGATACCTAGGGAGTAACTGGCAGCTCCAGGGAAAAGAATATACTAGCCAGACACCCTTTGAAGTCAGTCTCTCTGTTCCTCCCCCTTTTTCCTTTGATGCTAAATGTCAGGATTTCCTGGTAATAATGTGTTGAATATAGGAGTCTTAGTGCCACTGCCATCGTAAGGCAGCGGCACCTTTTATTCCTCAAAGTAGAACCACAAGGCCCAAGACAATCATGTTCCTTTCTTTTTGACTCACTAAAGATACTCTTTTTTTTTTTTTTAAATATTCTTTGCTTTTCCACTAGATGTGGGAATGTAAAGCTTTTGGAAACTATAATGTGAAAGTAGTTGTAATATTGATGCTTTTCTTAGACCTTGGAACTATAGTTTAGTTATGTTATTCTCCATGGTTCATAATATTAACTTTGCAGGAAATAGAAGAACCAAAATAGTTTGGCTGCTTGCAATAGAAGCTGTGAGGTTTACTGGGTTTATTTGCTATGGTTAATGCTAGTTGGTGGCATGAATACCTTTAATCTTTGTCTAAATTAAGAAATACAAGTATGTGCCCTGCCTTACAGGTTCAAAACACTGGTTTGCTTCTACCAGAGAACGGAAAGGAGAAAAAAAGGGAGCGTTAGGAGATGGTCACCTGTGTTTTCTATTCCCAAGGCCTGTTGTAAATGCCTTTCTAGAAGTTAATGGGGATAAAGAGAAGAGGGAGACCAGGTAAACTCAGGCCAATAGGAATTTGTAGAAAAGTTTAATTTTACAGTAAGGCTATCCGTCCCAAACTTCTCCGTTTTGTTTTGCTGTTTAGTGACATTAGAAACTGTGGCCCTGCTGTGCAGTTTGTTCCTTACTGATAGTTGAATGTGTTTCTTGCAGTACTCACTGGCCTATGCCTGCTTGAAGTTAGTGAACTACTCCTTCTTCTTCTGGTTGCCCTTTTACCTGAGCAACAACTTTGGGTGGAAGGAGGCTGAAGCTGACAAGCTGTCCATTTGGTACGATGTCGGAGGGATTATAGGTAATGCCTGTGATGCATCTTTTTCTATAGTAGTTATGAAGTCTGACATCATTTCAAGTTTTATTACTTATTCTACAGCCATTTTCCCTAAACTGTCCTACCAGTAAACAGCCAAACTCTTAAAAAAAAGTTTGTATAAAAGATCCAGCCTAGGGGTGGGCGGGGGGAAAAAAAAAAAAAGATCCAGCCTATGGCAGCCTGTGACTTATGGGGCCCTTATGCTCAGACCTTTGTTGATGGATCTGTTCTCTTGTCGTCTTAGGATGTTTCCCTCTGTGACCTCTTTTAATGTAACCCTTGCATACACTTTTGGTAAATCTTAGCTCTTAGCTATGCACATTAGTTAGTGTATAGATTGTAAGATCATGGAGGTGAGAATAATAGCAGGGATTGATATTTGTGAATATTTTGTAGCTGCTTTGTACACAGATTTTAGTAATGACTTTTAATTATAGCTGGAAGTATAAACAGGGAAGTAAGAAACTTTAAGATAGGCGTTCAGAATGCATTTTAGTGGGTATGACTTAAATGGCTATGACAAAGCCTTAACATCCTTTCTGTAATGTTTACATGTAGAATTGTGGTAAGACTGAACTACCCTGAGCCCGTGAAACCACCTGGTGTAGCCTTAGGTGATATACTACCATTGTATTTGAACTTGTTTGCCCTCTTCTTAGATCCAGAGTCAAAGGTGAGGTTGCCACCTTTAGACCTGACCATACTTCTGTGTCTTACTATCTGATGAAGATGTACCAGATGTCCCCTAGCGCCTAGCACTAACATGGGACTGTATTTAAATGCAACTGTGTTGCTTGAAGAGTTCATATCACCTCTTTTTATTTTTTTAATATATTTTATTGATTTTTAAAAAAAATATAGTTATTGATTTTGTACAGAGAGGAAGGGAGAGGTATAGAGAGTTAGAAACATCGATGAGAGAGAAACATCGATCAGCTGCCTCCTGCACACCCAAACGGGATGTACCTGCAACCAAGGTACATGCCCTTGACCGGAATCAAACCTGGGACCTTTCAGTCCGCAGGCCGACACTCTATCCACTGAGCCAAACCGGTTAGGGCCTCTTTTTATTTTTATTTATTTATTTTAAACCTCGCCAGAGGATACACTTACTGATCCCAGAGAGGGAGGAAGGGAGAGAGGGAGGGAATGTGGAAGGGTGGAAAAAAGAGAGAGATGGGGGCGGGAGAGGAGAGAAAGAGAAACATTGATGTAGCACATTGATTAGTTGCCTTCTGTATGTGCAATATAAGTATGTGCCCTAATCAGGAATCGAACCTGCAAACCTTTGGGACGATGCTTCAACCAACTGAGCCACCTGGCCAGGGCAACATGTCACCTCTTTTTAAACATCAGGACCTGGTAGTTATTATTAAGCCATAATTTCTGCATTTAATTGTAGTGAATATTTATTGGCTGCTACTAATAGCCTATGAGGCATGGTCCTTAATCGTCTTTTAAATAAAAAGCAAAAAAAATCCGAAAAACCTTCACAGCTGGTTAGAGAAGAGAAACAAGGGGCAGTGGGTGGCCTTGGTGATTTTCCCTTTTTCCTTTTTTGGTGTCTGATTCGTGGTGCCCTGTCCCCGTCAGCCATCGTGAGTCATCTTCCTGAAGGGAAATTCTGGAGGAAACGTAGGAGAGCCTGCCATCTTTCTGGATAGACCAGTGTTAGGCTCTGGACAGCGGGTGGAGGGTGCCTGAAGAGCACGTTTCAGGTAACCGAGCTAAATTACAAATGATTTTGACTATGATGCACTCTTTGTGCCTAAAGGTGGAACTCTGCAAGGCTTCATCTCTGATGTGTTACAGAAGAGAGCACCCGTTTTAGCTCTGAGTCTGTTTCTGGCAATTGGGTCCCTGGTTGGATACAGTCGTGAGTATTCCCTTGCAATTAAATGTCCTGATCTCTTAGGACTAAGGCATTTGCCTTGAGTCAGTGGTCAGCCCGGGGGTGATCCTGGAGCCCAGCTAGCTACAAAGGCATGCTGGAGACCTTTGTATTGTCCTGTGACTACCTGGTGGAAGTATCATCACATAGTTTTATTTGTGTCGGGAAGGAAACTGGCATCTCTTCTGCTTTGTTGGTTTGTTTAAAAGGTTGCTTGGGAGGGTATATGCTTTGTTTGAGGGTCGGCTCCAGAGGAACGGCATTAGAGCCAATAAAACAATAAAAGGGAAAAGGTTTCAAAAGAGGAAAGATGGTCATTAGTGAGTTTGGTGTATGTCCCTTAAGATGCTGCTGAGATTGGAGTAGGGTCTTTCCGTAGCTTTTAGAAGTCTCATTAGCTTGAGCACCAGCAAGAGACAGACATTACAAATAAAAGTTGGAAGAGGCCGTGAAAGAGTTGTATCCCTTTGTTGTGTCTGGGTGTGATCTGCGAGGTCACAGAGACCCAGGCCTTTGTGGACTGTCCCGTGGAGGCACACATGATGCGCTTCTAAAGTCAGCATGTCTTTCCTCACAGGTTCTCCAAACAACAAGTCCATCAATGCACTTCTGATGGCTGTTACAGGTATGGCATCTGGCTCCATTTCACTGTTGTATTTCCTCTATAAGCAAAAAGGGAAAAAGGAAACGGTTTCCCTCAGTTTGAGTTACACTAAAACCTTAATTACAGAGAATTCAGTTGGTGAAAGGAAAGACAGACAAAGCAGATTCTGTTTCTCTGCTGTTACGTGACCTCCTCAGTCCTTCAGTTACAGAATCACCTTTGGACAGAGGTGTCCTAACTGTTTTGATCGCTGCCTCAGCTTCTCACATCACTTCTGGAAGTGGCCTAGGAAGCTGCCACCTTGGAAACCAATTCAGCAGCTTTCAAAAAGCCCAGTATAGCTAGTTTTTCCTCCTGTGTTGGAATTGGTCAGTATCTCTTCACTTCAGCCCCAGATGAAACAGTTGAGTGTGTATAGGCACTATGTTATAGAAAAATTCCTTATTTTTAAACTTTAGATTGTACTCAGCATAGGGAGAGCTGCTCATGCCACCCGAGGCTCATGGAACTGATTGCAGCGTGTTAAGGGATTCATGCGGGCCAACTCCTGCACGGTCCTTGGATGGCTTCCCTGGGAGCAGTGCAGATAGAACCACCTGCACCGTTTAAATAGCTTTTTCTCTTCTCTCTCCTTTTTTTTTTTTTTTTTTTAAATATATTTTATTGATTTTTTACAGAGAGGAAGGGAGAGGGATAGAGAGTTAGAAACATCGATGAGAGAGAAACATCGATCAGCTGCCTCCTGCACACTCCCCACTGGGATGTGCCCGCAACCAAGGAACATGCCCTTGACCGGAATCGAACCTGGGACCCCCCAGTCCGCAGGCTGACGCTCTATCCACTGAGCCAAACCGGTCAGGGCCTCTCTCCTTTTTTCATTATGTTTGGTTGACTTTGGTAGTCAGATGCTCTGTGATCCACCTCTATGACATAACTTGACAAGCTAGTGCAACTAGTTATTAATGAATGCACACTTCACAGGATTAGAAAGACTATGTGTTCACTATATTTTCTATATGTTTGGTTTCTGTAAAATATACTAGTGTGTCATGTAATTCAAGAAGGGATTTCAGAAAAGTGTATGGTAATTAATTTGAAGATGGTACTACCTGGGAGAGTTTTCATTTTTACTGGTTATTTTTCCCTTTTTTTTCTGTTTCTCTCCGACATAGTGACTAAAATTGTGGGATAAGTGTTTGCCTTATTCACTGGATTCCTAGTGGGGTTATGAATAGTGTTTTAATAAGAACCTCTCTGTGTATGACTAGGATTTTTTATTGGCGGACCTTCTAATATGATTAGCTCTGCTATCTCTGCTGACTTGGGTCGCCAAGAGCTCATCCAAGGCAGCAGTGAGGCTTTGGCGACGGTCACAGGAATTGTTGACGGAACTGGGAGCATTGGAGCTGCGGTGGGCCAGGTAAGTGAGCGGGAGAGGGCTTGAAATTGAGTGTTAAGTAGTCCTTCATCTAGTGGAAGAATTTATAACTGCCCGCTGGGCCACAGCAGGTGGCACTCTTGTGCTGTAGTGTGATGTGCTGAGAGCCTGGGCTTGAGAACCTGGAGGTTTGGTTCTCTCTAAGGGCCAGTTGTGCTGGGAGCCTGGGGTTGAGTCCTCTCTAAGGGCCAGCTGTACTGGAAGCCCTTTCTGGGGTTGAGTCCTTTCTGAGGTCCATTGCTGGGAGCCGGTCCATCCTTGCTGTTTCAAGGGACCTGGCATATATGGCATACTGTTCTTAATATGTTTGCTCACCTTCTTGGCACTATGTGTTTTAACCAAGGTCTCTGAGAAAGGTTGTTTCCCCAGATAGGGATTTTCCCCTGAAGTTAGGGAGGGAATAAAACCTCTTAACTAAGTGCCAGGTGGGTAATTAATCACTTTAACTACGAACAATGATGCTTAAGCTACATAATCTTTACTCCCTGGAATGAAGATAAGAAACGCCCTAACCTTTGTAATAGAGATTGATAGGATTGAGTCAACTAGTATAAATACAGATGTAATAAGACAGCAAGAGACAGAACTTAGAATACGGAACCAAGGAAGACAGAACCTACAGACAGAACTTAGAACACAGAACTTAGAACACAGAACTGAGAGACAGAACCTAGGCACAGAACCTACACAGAACATTCTCTGGAGACAGAAGAACTTCGCTGGAGAGAACATGGCAAAAGATCCTGGACAGAAACTGGCCTCAGAACCTAGAGACAGAACCTAGCGAGAGAACATGGCAAAAGATCCTGGACTGAACCTGACTACAGAAATTGGGAAGAGAACCTGACTAGAACCTGGTGACTGAACCTGGCTGGAGAACCTGGACAGAACCTGGCTGGAGAACCTAGTGAGGGAACATGGCTACAGAACCTGGCTGGAGAACCTGGAGATCCTAACCAGAACTTCGCTGGAGATCCAGACCAGAACTTGGCTGGAGATCCTGGCTAGAGATCCTGGCTAGGCTGCTGATCAACTGAACGCTGTCTCCGTGTCATTCCTTCTTCGCCGACTCCGTCTACGCCTTTGGGAACCCCTGGACCTGCTGGGGTTGGACCCCGGCAGTCCATCTGGAAGGTGCCTCTACATTTTTAGTTCCTTTTTTCCACTTTTACTTCTAGATTCTTCCTTTCTGGAAATAAGTTCACACCTCATCAGATAGATCCTTCAGTCCCAGCCTGCTACCCCCTGCTTTCTAGCCTGAACTTGGCACCCCAAGGAGGCCATGAGACACATGCTTCTCATTATTCCCCACCTGACGTGTAAACCCTACCAAACACACATGTACATGTGCTCATTACATGGGTCCCCACCAGAAGTGGCCAGGGATCTGCAGCTGCTCTGACTCACTT
Organism: Myotis myotis; assembly: GCF_014108235.1. NCBI lineage: Eukaryota > Metazoa > Chordata > Mammalia > Chiroptera > Vespertilionidae > Myotis > Myotis myotis. The sequence goes on from NW_023416315.1 coordinate 53,712,774, forward strand.
TCCCTCCTTCCTACAACATTCTAAGTCATTAGGGAAATATAAATAAAAACCAGAGTGTAATACCACTTCATACCAATTAGGATAGGTATAATTTAAACACACACACACAAGATAACAAGTATTTATGAAGCCATGGAGAAGTTGGAGTTTTCATACATTGCTGGTGGAAATGTAAAATGTTAAAGCTGTTATAGAAAACTGGTGTTCTAAAGTAAGTTAAACATTAGAATTGCCGTGTGGTCCAGCAATTCCACTCTGAGGTATATATCCCTAGGAGTGGAATTTCAATGAATTGAAAACAGGGTTTCAGATATTTGTATGCCAACGTTCATTGCAGCACTATTTATTTATTTATTTATTTATTTATTTATTTATTTATTTTTTAATTAAATCTTTATTGTTCAGATTATTACATTTGTTCCTCTTTTTTTCCCCCCCATAATTCCCCTCCTCCTAGTTCCCGCCCCACCCTCCGCCCTCACTCCCCACCCACTGTCCTCATCCATAGGTGCACAATTTTTGTCCAGTCTCTTCCCGAATCTCCCACACCCCTTTCCCCCCCAGGAATAGTCAGTCCATTCCCTTTCTATGTCCCTGATTCTATTATAATCAACAGTTCATTCTGTTCATCAGATTATTTATTCACTTGATTCTTAGATTCACTTGTTGATAGATGCATATTTGTTGTTCATAATTTGTATCTTTACCTTTTTCTTCCTCTTCCTCTTCTTAAAGGATACCTTTCAGCATTTCATATAATCCTGGTTTGGTGGTGATGAACTCCTTTAGCTTTTCCTTATCTGTGAAGCTCTTTATCTGACCTTCAATTCTGAATGATAGCTTTGCTGGATAAAGTAATCTTGGTTGTAGGTTCTTGGTATTCATCACTTTGAATATTTCTTGCCACTCCCTTCTGGCCTGCAAAGTTTCTGTTGAGAAATCAGCTGACAGTCGTATGGGTATTCCCTTGTAGGTAACTGAGTTTCTTTCTCTTGCTGTTTTTAAGATTCTCTCTTTATCTTTTGCTCTTGGCATTTTAATGATGATGTGTCTTGGTGTGGTCCTCTTTGGATTCCTTTTGTTTGGGGTTCTCTGCGCTTCTTGGACCTGTAAGTCCATTTCTTTCACCAGGTGGGGGAAGTTTTCTGTCATTATTTCTTCAAATAGGTTTTCAATATCTTGCTCTCTCTCATCTTCTGGCACCCCTATAATTCTGATGTTGGTACGCTTGAAGCTGTCCCAGAGGCTCCTTACACTATCCTCGCATTTTTGGATTCTTTTTTCATTTTGCTTTTCTGGTTGGGTGTTTTTTGCTTCCTCGCATTTCAAATCATTGACTTGATTCTTGCGCTCCTCTGGTCTGCTGTCGGGAGTCTGTATAATATTCGTTATTTCAGTCCGTGTATGCTTAATTTCTAGTTGGTTCCCCAATATAAGATCGAGGGTCTCATTAGTTTTCTTGTAGATCTCATTAAGTTTATCGGCGGCTTCTAAACAGTTCTTGAGAGACCTTAAAAGTGTGGTTCTGAACTCTATATCTTCCATTGACAATTTTGTCCTGTTTCTTTGTCTCCGCATTTTGTTATGCTTCCTTGGTGCAACCCCTAGTGGTCTTTGTTCGCAGTCTTGTAGTTAAATCTTGATTGTTGTAGCTAATTCCAGGGAGGGTTTGACCTCCAGGCCAAGTGGCTATGAGAATCAGCTGTGTCAGCAGTGAGAGAACTTCTGTCCTCTAGGGAGGTGCTAATCTAGCCTTTGCCTGAGGCTATCCGGCAAATGCCTGTGTGCAGGGCTTGGGCGGGGCAGGTCGCACAGGATCAACAGGGTGGGCCGGAGAGAGCAGTTATGGCGGCTCTCAGTCCTGTCCCCAGGGGCTCTGCCTCTCTGAGTCCCAGCACCCGCTGCAAAGCTCGGAGAGAAAGCTGCACTCGCTCTGACCGAAGCCAGACAGTCCCGTTTCTCCCGTTTGAGTCTGGGTCCCTAAAGACTCGCCCGGATCTGGAGCTCAGAGTCTGCGACTCCCTCCCGATTGAAAACGCCAACAGCGCCCTCCGCCACCAGCCCGCTCCTCGCACTCCGCACCTCAGAATTTGACTTCAGCACTGTGCCTCCTCTGAGTGTCCGTATGCGTTTCTCTTTCCTCCTAGTTGTAGGACTTCCACTCAGCCGGCGTTCCTGTGGTTCTGGGTGCTGTCCCTTCCGTTTTTTGGTTTCACTTTTTTTTTTTTTTTTTAATAAATATATTTTATTGATTTTTTACAGAGAGAAAGGGAGAGAGATAGAGAGTCAGAAACATCGATGAGAGAGAAACATCAATCAGCCGCCTCCTGCACATCTCCCACTGGGGATATGCCCGCAACCCAGGTACATGCCCTCGACTGGAATCGAACCTGGGACCCTTCAGTCCGCAGGCCGACGCTCTATCCACTGAGCCAAACCGGTTTCGGCTTGGTTTCACTTTTGAAGTAGTTGTTCAAAGCAGCAAACTCCGGCGTTAACCTATGCCGCCATCTTGGTTCTCCAATAATTTTCCTTTTTCTATTTATTTATTTTTTAAACATTTTATTTTATTTTATTTTTTTAAATATATTTTATTGATTTTTTTCAGAGAGGAAGGGAGAGAGATAGTCAGAAACATCGATGAGAGAGAAACATCGATCAGCTGCCTCCTGCACACCCCCTACTGGGGATGTGCCCGCAACCCAGGTACATGCCCTCGACTGGAATCGAACCGGGGACCTTTCAGTCCGCAGGCCGACACTCTATCCACTGAGCCAAACTGGTTTCAGCCATTGCAGCACTATTTATAATAGCCAAAAGGTGGAAACAACTCAAGTGTTGACCAAACAACTCAAGGTGACTGGAGAAACAAAATGTGGTATCTAGAATAATAAAAGCATAATATGCTAATTAGACCAAACAGCTGAACAACTGGATGACCTTCTGGATGAAGCCTCGGCTGCAAGGGCCAAGCCCCTTGCACAAATTTCATGCATCGGGCCTCTAGTATCTTCATGGAATATTACTCAGCCATGAAAAGGAATGAAGTTCTGATACGTAGTACAACATGGTTGAACCTTCAAAACAGTATTCTAAGTGAAATAAACCGGACACAAAGGGTAAATACTGTGTGATTCCACTTAACCAGAAATATCCAGAATAGGAAATTCAGAGGCAGAAAGCACATTAGAGGTTACCAGGGACTGGGGAAAAGGGAGGATGGGGAGTTATTGCTTAATGGGTACAGGGGTTCTGTTTGGGTGCTGAAAAATTTTGGAAACAGATGGTGGTGATGGTTATGCAACATTGTGAATGTATTTGATGCCACTGAGTCGTACTCCAAAAAATGGTGAAAATGGCAAATTTTATGTTACATATTTTACCATAATAAAAAAAGTAAAGGGGTTAAATGCTATCAGATCCTTTTTATTAATTGAAAGTAAATTAAAAGAATATGTTGAAAAATGTTAAAGATACAGTAATTTTATAAGCAAACAGCATAATTGTAAAGTGAGTGATACCCTTAAAAGACAAAGCATTTTTGAAAGCACCAATTATGATACCTTTCATTGGAAGAAAGAACAGAAGTGACTTGAGGATGTTCATCTTCCTCTCTCAATAGCAAAGTGAATAGAGAGAAACCTTCTGAACTCATGTCTTCTGTTGTGCAGTTTGGGACTCTGCCAGCTTACAAAGTGAAGGCCGTTAATACAGCTCACATAGGAACATGTATGTGAAAGGGCTTTGTAAACTGTAAAACACTATGCAAATCTAACTCCCTTCTTATTTTCTAGAAGAGCCATGTTTAATCTGCTTACAGCTACTTGATTTTATTAATTCATGAAGGATTACGTAATAATTTCTTTTTCTCCGTTTTAGTATTTAGTGTCTTTGATCCAGGACAACCTTGGATGGATGTGGGTGTTCTACTTTTTCATTCTCATGGTAAGTGTGTGCCCCCCTTTTTTTGAACTAGTAAGTTTTCTTACTGATTTACTTCAAAGCATTTACTTAAATCATTTCTTAAACCAGAAAAATTACTGATTGCTTTTAAAAACCCTTTGTAGCCGTAACCGGTTTGGCTCAGTGTATAGAGCGTCGGCCTGCGGACTCAAGGGTCCCAGGTTCAATTCCGGTCAAGGGCATGTACCTTGGTTGCGGGCACAACCCCAGTAGGAGGTGTGCAGGAGGCAGCTGATCGATGTATCTCTCTCATCGATGTTTCTAACTCTCTATCTCTCTCCCTTCCTCTCTGTAAAAAATCAATAAAATATATTTAAATAAAATAAAATAAAAACCCTTTGTAAAAAATAAGATTTTTGTCAGTCTAAAAAACATTCTTTTTTTAAGGAAGGAAAGAGCCCTTAGTTTGTCCTTGACCCAAGTCTAATGAGTATTGTCATTTATAAAACCAGAAAAAATGACAAGAGACTTAAAGTATCACCAGTCATTAATCGGTCTCTTCCAGGGTACTCTGTGTCTGCTGAATATAATTGGGGAATTCTGAAGGAAATGACAGTGGGCGGGCACCAAGCCACATAGGGTTAAAAAAGAAGCTGTGATTAACACTGTGTCGTGTAGGTTCTAAAAAGAACCCGAGTCTCTTGAGAAAATACCTGTTGTGCCTTAGACCTTCTTGGCTGGAGTTTTATCCTGTCTGGGAAACAGCCAATACAGAGTAAGGCCTTGTGCTTTTGAAATACTGCTTTCTGCTGAATAGGCATGTGATGGAGTCTGTCCATTATTGGTGAGACAGTGCTCCAGACAGGTCTGTTTGAGAGCGTCTATGATAGCTTCGTCCACCAGGGGATGCATTCAGTTTGTCCCTAAATCTAGGGCTTCCTAATTGAAGGCAGCCTCAGTCGTCCTAAGTCCAGACACTGCGTCTTGTCCAGGGAGTCGTGGGGCAGTTCAGCACCAGAGTTCCCTGGTGCCGCCTGCAGGCTTACGTTCTCTGCTGTCACAGAGGATGCTTCCTTCCGCCCAGCTGCCTTCTAGCTTCTGGAGACGGGGGCATGGGACTCTGTCCACTTCCGACACCCATGCTAAGTAGAGGGCAGTGTCTCCTGATGAACTTGCTGCTGTGATCACACTACAACTTCTAATAGAAAAAAAAACACCAGAATCTATAATAAGAAACACATTTTTAAAATATTTTTATTGATTTCATAGAGGAAGGGAGAGGGAGAGAGAGAGAGAAACATCAGTGATGAAAGAGAATCATTGATCGGTTGCCTCCTGCACACCCCATACTGGGGATTGAACCTGCAACCCAGGCATATGCTCTGACCGGGAATTGAATCGTGACCTCCTGGTTCATAGATTGGTGCTTGGCCAGGCCAGGCGAGAAACACTTTTTAAAATCTGAGCCCCAGCCAAAACCGGTCTGGCTCAGTGGATAGAGCGTCGGCCTGCGGACTGAAGGGTCCCAGGTTCGATTCCGGTCAAGGGCATGTACCTGGGTTGCGGGCACATCCCCAGTAGGAGATGTGCAGAAGGCAGCTGATTGATGCTTCTCTCTCATTGATGTTTCTAACTCTCTATCTCTCTCCCTTCCTCTCTGTAAAAAATCAATAAAATATATTAAAAAAAAAAAATCTGAGCCCCAGTATTGATTTTCTGTTCCACCTGTCACAAATTATTTAATTTGTGTACCTTAGTTTTTTTATTTGGTCACTATAATGTAACATTAAGTATTTTTTAATATTAACTAATTTTCAAAGTTATTTGTTAATTCATTGAAGATTAGATTTATCTTTGTATGAAGTCAGAATGAATGTAATTGTTCAAAGTCATTATGTTCAAAACATGATGCTCCAACAGAATTAATTAAATTGTTACCGCACATTTAATGCTTTTCTTCTCTTCACAGACAAGTTGTACAATTGTATTTATTTCGCCATTAATAGTGAGGGAAATGCGTTCTCTTATGCAAAGACGACAAGCTCGCATACTGAGTGGATGACTGGTGCCCCAGAAGAACAAGAATAATAGGAGACACATTAGGACTATAATTTCTTTTAATTTGTCCCATTTTGGAGTTGTCTTAAGAGCTCCAAAATAACCTCAGATGGCCAAGCCTCTTTCAACAGTGTCAGCCTCTTGCGATGCCGACCAGAGCGAGGTGGGTTATTTTGCTACACTACAGGAATGATCGCTGATGAGTTTTATTGTTGTTTCATGAACGTACAAATGGCCTGTGAATCTGCCAGTGTCTTCGTTGGGCCTGTTGAGGTTTATCCCTTTAACCTTAAAGGCTCCATTGGACTTGGACCTTTGTTCTCCAGCCTGGGAAGCTGAGTGACCACAAGCAGCCGCGCATGGTTTATATCAAAGTCGGGTTCCGTGAATAGAAAGGCTCGTTGCCTTTTGCTTTGGAAATGAGTTTGCAGGGGGTAGCTCATCTTCGAAGCATCAAATCCTGAGAAGGTGCTCCAGCTGGATCCAGAATAAGCTTGCCTTGGACCAAGAATGCCTTTGTTAATCATGGTGGGAAAAATCATGCTACATGCAGAAGCAGACTAGCTCCAAATTGCTGTCAACTTGTTCTCCACCTTCATTCAAAACTAACTCTGGCTCCTGGCAGGATGGAGTCACCTCAAGGACCATAAGGTGTATCAGTTGTGAACATTGCAACGTGTCACCCACAAGTACTCAAGCCCAGGTTTGCTGTCGGATCCACAAGGAAGTGAATCTGCTCAGCCCTGTTTTCAGAGGACTGACCTCTGTCCCAGCCGGGTGCCTTGAGTAGCCTCGGCAGGAGCCTAGAATTAGAGAGAAAGGAAGGAAGGAGCGAACTTCGTCCTAGTTAGCGGTAGCGTGTGACATGGAATCGCACTAAGGGACCACTGGGGCCTGGGGGGGTTTACATATCTATTCTTTAGAGGTTTGTGGAGTGTCGGTCTTCAGGGCTGTGAATTCTAGACTGATTATCAATATTTCGAGGCCATTCTGGATAAATATTCTAAATTATGTAAGCAAACTAGGGGGGAAATGTGCAATTGTGAGGCCTGCCTAATTTGCTTTGGGTTAGGGAATATTTTTCAGCCTCCTGCTTTATACTCCGAAATGTGGTATGTTTGTGAACTTAATGTTATTTAATCAAGCGGATTTCCAATCAGTTAATTGCTCATTACTGACAAAAAGGGAAAATATGAAACACAGGAAGGGAAAATAAACTGACTTTTATAATAAATGTCTGTCCATCTGGTTATTTAAATTTATACTCTGAGCTCCATGTTTTAGGATGTGACTCATGCCTTATGATTTCCTGCTATTGAGTGTTCCCTGGGGACCACACACCAGCCCTACAGTGTCGGCAGATTGTACAGTTTCTCCCCTGTAGGTGCAGAGCCAGCCATTTCCATGCTCTTCCCCTTGTGTGAGGTGCTGCTGTGTTTGGATGAGTTTGCCTGGTTGTAATTTAAGAATATTGTCTAGATGAACCCCATTCTGATTTTTTAAAAAAAAATACATTTTATTGATTTTTTTACAGAGAGGAAGGGAGAGAGATAGAGAGTTAGAAACATCGATCAGCCGCCTCCTGCACATCTCCTACTGGGGATGTGCCCACAACCCTGGTACATGCCCTTGACCGGAACCGAACCTGGGACCTTTCAGTCCCCAGGCCGACGCTCTATCCACTGAGCCAAACCGGTTTCGGCCCCATTCTGATTTTTTACCCTCTTCCTGGAATTTGAGCGAGTATGGAAAATTCGTGTGTTTGAATCACTTCAGAGAGTAGCAACCTTTCCCACTGGCAGATTTGAGTTTTTAGAGCTATTCAGAGTGGAGACAGGTGGCAGTCTAGGCCTCTGACCGCCTCAGGTGCACGATTCCTCTGGCTGAGGGTGTGCTGATCAGAACAGTGCAGTCATTTGGGTTTTTCCTCTACATTTTGAGTGCCACCAAAAACAGAGTGGGGAAGGTGTTCACTGAATTCACGGCAGGTGGTTAGAAGATGGATGAGAAATATGGAGACAAGAAGAGGAAGAGCCGGCAGACCAGGAGGTCAGATGGGCAGTCCAGGGGCACTGGCGTTGCAGCACACGTCGTGTTCTGCCGTCACCCGGGGCGGCTTCCGGCAGCAGAGCTGTCCCAGAAGCAGGAACTTGTGTGTGGAATCCTGCTCCCTTCTGTAGTTACACGGTTGCAATGTGTTAAAATGGTTTTCCCAGTGTGGTGAGTTGGCTTCAAGTCTATTCTACTGCACTTGTGGTCCACTAATTCACTTCGCTGTGCTGCTTGGTGTTGCCACTGATGGCACTTGCTGCAGCCTCTTTTATAATGTTGCTCACTTCCTCAAAAAAAGCCTTCTCTCCCGCAGCCTGCTGGTCTTCCATCTCTCCCCCCCCGAGCGTCCCCTCTGCCTTGCCTGGTATGGTCACACCTTTCTATCCCAACACCAACTGTTGTTTTCTTACCAGTTTAAACTTAGATGCACCTGAAATGAAATTACAAATAACTGCTCAGCACTGAACGACGTTCTCTGTTGTACTCCGGATATATTGCGTTACTGTTCTAGTTCTGACCATCTACATAGGGATTAGTGTTACAGAACTCCCAAGAGTTAACTTCACTTTCTTACTGTTTTTGCCTGAAGAAAAGGCCATAGTGAGGCTGATTCAGAAGTGGAAATGCATTCTTCGCTGGCAGCTTGCCCTCTGATGTTCACGAGGTTGAAGTAAAATGCTCTGGCCTGCCTTCTCATGCTGTACATTTTCTCCTTCCACATAGTTTCAAAGGAAGAAAAGCCCCTCCCCCTTCCTGCCTATTCAGTTCCTTCCTGCTACTCGGAGGACCAGAGCCCCACAGTGAACATTCACACAAGAAATGCCTGCATCCCTCCATGTGGGGGATGAAGGATGCAAGATGCTCCCATCTGCTCCTTCCCTTCTCCTGTAAAACCTCCAGAAGTCCTCCTTGCCTCCCATATAAATAACTGATAAAGCCTTCTCTTATCTCTACTAGTTCTTCTGACTCACATCCTGTTTATCTTTTCACGACCAAATCCTTTGAGTTGGTGTCTGCTGCCTTCCTGGCTGTACTACCACCTTCCTCCTTAACTAGGTAACTAACTAGATCTGTTTGCCCAGGGCGTCCTGGCTTCTGCCTGATGTTCTGACAGTACTTCTCTTTGCTCTTCAATTTGGACACCTTATCTTCTGACGCCTTATTTCATCATCCCACAGAGACTGACAGAAACTGTGCATCTGAAGGTCATAGCATTTAGAGATCTTTTTTTTTTTTAAAAAAAATATTTTATTGATTTTTACAGAGAGGAAGGGAGAGGGACAGAGAGTTAGAAACATCAATGAGAGAGAAACATCAAGCAGCTGCCTCTTGCACACCCCCCACTGGGCATGTGCCAGAAACCAAGGTACATGCCCTTGACTGGAATCGAACCTGGGACCTTTCAGTCCCCAGGCCGACACTCTACCTACTGAGCCAAACCAGTTAGGGCTAGAGATCTTTTTTTTTTTTTTTAAGAATATATATATTGATTTCAGAGAGGAAGGGAGTGGGAGAGAGAGATAGAAACATCAATGATGAGAGAGAATCATTGATTGGCTGCGTCCTGCACACCCTCCACTGGGGACTGAGCCCACAACCTGGGTTTGTGCCCTGACCTGGAATCGAACCCATGACCTTCTGGTTCATAGGTCAATGCTCAACCTCTGAGCTACAGTAACTGGGCTAGAGGTCTTTTTTAGACATTTCCTTATCTTAATCCTGCTCTTGTACTTGACACTGGACTTTCCCCCTTTGACTTCCATGACATTTTAATTTATTGAACTTTCTTACCTCCTCCCTTTTACTGGGTTCTCTTCTCCACTCACCCTCTGCTAGTTTCCTTCCTACAGTAGGTGTCACCAACTTTTCTGTTGAGCTGTTCTCATAATCTGCCATTAGCTCTGCTAAAAAGTAAGAAACCACTAAAGAGAGGTATAGCATGCGCTTGTTAAATACCACCTGGCATAAGGTTTTTCCGTCTAGTTTCCATCTACTTTACTGAATTTCTCATTGCCGCTTCACAAACCCGCTACAAAATCAGACAGGTCAGCTTATTACTTGCTACCAATGGCAGCTAGTTTTCATATCTTGTCTTTATTTTTATTTAAAAAAAACTGACTTCAGAGAGGAAGGGAGAGGGAGAGAGAGAAACATGGATGAGAGAGACACATCAATCAGCTGCCTCCTGCACGCTTCCTACTGGGAATTGAGCCCGTAACCCGGGCATGTGCCCTGAACGGGAATGGAACTCGGGACCTCTTGGTCGATGGGACGACACTCAATCCATTGAGCCATACCAGCTGGGCATATCTTCTTGTCTTTAAATTTTTTTTTTTTTTTTTTTTTTTTAGGAAGCACCTGTTATTTAAAAAATTGAAAAAATTTAATTGTGGTAAAATACACATAAAATTTACCATCTTAACTGCTGTAAGTGTATGGTCGAATAGTGTAATTATATTCACATTGTGGTGCACACCTTCTTGTCTCAATTCACACTTCTTGTCTATAATGCCCCTTTTAATGCTCAGCTTTCTGAATCTTAATTTTCCTTCAAGGTTTGGCCAAGCCCCATCTAATCCAGGAAACCTTCCCAGCCAGCCTTAGTAGCCCTCCACTTATTAGCTGTTTCATCCAGACGGTAGGTTTTCCTTCCCACGTGGGCCTCCACTGCCTCACCTTGCTTTGGTAGCAGTATCGATATTACTTTTTTGGTGCTTAGCTGTTTCTGTCTTACCTATTTTTATATCTAATTCCCCAGGGACCATGTTGCTCTTTTTTTCCAGCCCCTAGTTCCTCGTGTGGTTGGTCCTGAGTAAATGTTGATCATGCTAGAAAAGGTGGAAAGAAAATGAGAGGGTGGGCAAAGTGGGCTGTGACTCCCTGACTCTACAAATGACCCTTTGCCTTGCATAACGCAGGACACAGCCTCCTGATGCAGCAAATGGCCCGGTTATCCCACTGTCCGTGGTTCAGGCTGCCGTCTTTACTTCCACCACACAGTCCAGAGCTGTTCCAGGTAGAACTCACAGCCTGCCGCAGGCTGGCTGATTTTACTGCCTTATTTTGTTCTCGGGTTGTTTCTGGGTAAGTTGTCATTTCCTCAATTAAGTTGTGAGCGTCCAAGGGTCAGTTCCATGTCCAAGGACGCTGTAGCTGTTTCATCCAGGCAGCAGGCTGACCTCATGTGGCCTCTGGACCTTTAGATTCAGGGTCATCTTCCTGTGCTTCTCCTGAAATGCCCTGAGTGTTTTTGGTGACGAAGTTTGTTTCAGCCTATATCCAGAGTAAGTCAAATTAAATGAGAAAAACAGCTGTTTATATATGCGATGATACAAATCACTTACATGATTTTATATGCCTGTGTATTAGTATAGGTAACTCATGTGGCTACATGTTATACGTATGTTATACGTATGTTATGTAACTTTATGTATACAAGTATAACTTCAGCATATAAGTATATGCTCACACACATACATAAGTATGTACGTATATCTCAAGTCTAATACTTGAGAAGGAATTCTGTACCTGAGCACCAGTGGTGTGGTCTTCCCATGAGCACTGGATGCAATACTTCATATGCACACACCTCTCTTAAAATGCCATTCCGTTCACTACTCTATCCCACCACATCTTTGTAAGGTAGGCAGGGCAGCTGGTTCTGTTCCTTGGATGTGAGAACAGGCTCAGAGAGGTTAAGTGGTCTGCCCAGGGTCACACAATCTGACAAGTGACAGAACAAGGACTAAGTCACAATCCAGGCCTTTTGATTTAACGCCAGTGTTTTTTCCCTTATGCCATGTGGCCTCGTCTCATTTAACTTCATCTTATCCTAGGTTTACTTCCAAGCTATCAACTGTGCAACTCCTCTCCTCTTTTCCGAAGGCCAGTTTCCTGGAGGATGATCAGGCCTATCTGACCCTGTGAGGATTTGCAGGTCAGCTGCCCCCAGCCCTGCACCTGCTGCTTGACCGAGTGCCCCAGAGCCCGTCAGAGCCACCCTGCACCCACACCTTAGCGTCTCTGCAGTGCCTTCTGCTCCAGGTTTGCTTTTTAAAAAACACTTCTTCCCTCTTTTTCCTGGTCCTTCTGTCTGAAGCTCAGGAGGATTGCATTGTGTAATCTCTTCCTTCCTCCCCGGCCCCTGGATAGGGCGGATCCCACCTTTGCCCAGTCGGACTCGCTCCTCGTTACCAAGGTCCCACTCTTCCCCTTCCCTTCTAATGAATGTTTCATTCGCTTTGAATGAGGCTCTAAGATGCCATTAGTCAGCTTTTTACTGCCTGCTGTTGCCTGCTGATTAAAGAAACAATTTTTTTCCCTTTGCCCTTTTAGAAATTAGATAAGAAGTAGCAAAATCACTTGAGACTATTTTAAACCCCCTTTATCACAAGGAAGTTGTCATCTCATAACTTCATCATCAGTGAAATGCTTATAAAAGGGCCACCCTGTTTGATGGGAATGTTGTTGTGGATTTTAATGGGATAATTGTATTTAGGTAAAACCTTTCATCTGAGGACTTCAAAGGCCTTCACCTTATTTAATAGTTATTATCATGCCCTAAAGAGTGACATCAGGATATCATAGGTCTAGGTTTTGTAGGTGCATGTGTGCATTTGCTGATTTATTTAGTGTTTTGTTTGCTTTCCTAGTCTCACCCTAGGAAGTTTCATGAATCAAAAAGTTTTGCACTTGATTTCCATTAAAAAATTGTACCTAATGAATAGCATACATGACTTGCCTTTGTTTGGTGGAATGAAGATGTTCAAGGGCTTATAAAATAAAGAACAACCCCTGAGGAGCCCGGAGGGGGAGCTGGGAGGGAGAGCAGCAGGGAGCTCCTTCCCCAGGTCCCTCATAGTCCTGAAATAGTCTGATCATTGTTCGCACTAGTTGGGTCCACACAGGTGATTCTGTGAAAAAGCTCTTGGAGGGAATGTAAGTGCTGCATGATCACCCAGATGGTCACTTAACAGGACTTTTGAGAAACAAGCCCATGTCATCACTGAAGGCAAGTTTCCTCATTAGGTTAAAATAAGACCAAAGCCGCCCCCCGCCCCCCCTGTGTGCTCCCCTCTCCCCTGGTCCCTGCCCCGCCCCGCCCCCCCCCCCCCCCCCACACACATCTGCAGTGTGGCTTTGGCACAGTCTGTGTAACCAGCTCATTTGATGCTGCAGGATCACGGTGATTCTAAATCTGTAAGATTTTAGGTCAACATTTATGTTTTCCTCCTCCTACTCCCCAAAGAAACAGCTCACTATTACACCCTTTCCGTATCTCTGTATCTCTGGCCACATGTACGTCTTGACTCAGCAGGGGGAGACAAAGTTGCAAAGACGGTGCCTGCTGTACTTTTTAGCACCGGCCGCATGTTCTTTATTTAATTATTACTTTATATCCGTTTGTTTTGAAACCCTCCTGGCTAGTTATTCTCTTTGAAGTTCTCAGTTCCCCCTGCCCGGGCCTCCTATCATCTGAGGACTGAAGACAGCCTGTCTTACTGAAAGATCAAGATTATCTGGAGCTTCTCCACTTGGACAGTTCTCTGTCTCTCAGAGGAATTAACTTCACTCGAAATCCCACTTGCTTTGATTAGTTTCCACTGTTTTGTTTTTTTCCATCTTCACCTGAGGATATTTTTTCCATTGATTTCCAGAGAGAGTGGAAGGAAGGGGACAGGGGAAGAGAGAGAAAGAAACATCGATGTGAGAGAGACGCATTGATGGGTTGGTTGCCTCCTGCAGGTGCCCCTACCAGAGCTGGAGAATCTGCAACTGAGGTGTGTGCCCTTGACTGGGAATTGAACCCATGACCCTTCGGTCTGTGGGCCGTCCCTCCAACCACTGAGTCAAACTGGCCAGGGCCTTTTTTTCAGTCTTTAAACTCTGCAGGCTCCTCAATTGATACCTTCAACCATCCCCTCTATGCCTGGTTGGTACCATTCCTGGAAGATCTACTCATGCGAACCTGGATGATCTACCCAGCAACCCTGAAGCCCACCCATGCAAACCCAGATGGTCTAAACCCTGATGGTCACCCCTGAAAACCTCGTTTCATTCACCAAATATTCCTTCCCTAATCTGGACTCCAGCTTTGAATTGTGAATTACAGAGGTTAGAGCTCAAGGGAGGTCCTTCTTCTTCCTCCCCAGTATGTGGATTCCTCTGTGTCATCCTGGACACAGTCATGGCCTGGACCTCTTCCAGAGACACAGAACACTCTCCCTTGTGAGGCCATTCCATGGGAATAGCTCTGATTGTTAGAAAATTCTTGCTCCTACAGAGTGGAACTCTCCTTATAATGTCCTTTGTTGGTCCTAATTCTTCCTTCTGAAGCAACCCAGATATATATTTTCTCTTGGTATCTTTGAAGATAATTTCAGTCTCTCCCTTTCAGCGTCTAAAAATTTTTTAAAAATATTTTTATTGATTTCATGGAGTAAGGGATAAAGAGAGAGAAATAGAGAAACATCAATGATGAGAATCATTGATCAGCTGCCTCCCGCATGCCCCCTACTGGAGGCCAAGCACACAACTGGAGCATGTGCACTGACTGGGAATTGAACTGTGACCTCCTGGTTCATGCAGTCAGGGAGAGGGTCCCTCAGCCCAGCCTGCACCCTCTCACAGTCTGGGACCCCTTGGGGGATGTCCACCTGCCAGCTTAGGCCCACTCCCTAGGGGATCAGGCCTAAGCTGGCAGTCAGACATCTCTCTGGCAGCCTGGAAGCCCTCGGGGGATGTCCCGTAAGGAGCGGACCTAAGTCGCAGTCAGACATTCTTAGTGCTGCTGAGGAGGTGGGAGAGGCTCTTGCCACTGCTGCTGTGCTCACAGCTGTCAGCCCAGCTTGTGGCTGAGCAGAGCTCCCCCTGTTGAGCGTCTGCCCCCTGGTGGTCAGTATGCATCATAGCGATCAGTTGTTCCCCGTCATTCTGCTGTTAGGGTCAATTTGCATATTACCCTTTTATTATTGAAACTGTTCCCCCAGTTATTGATTTCTGATAAAATCTGACAGACCCGTTCTTTACTGTTGAAGTTGTTGACTACCTTCTTATTTTATTTTTAATATATTTTATTGATTTTTTTTTTTTTTTTTTTTTTTACAGAGAGGAAGGGAGAAGGAGAGGAATAGAGAGTTAGAAACATCGATGAGAGAGAAACATCGATTCAGCTGCTTCCTGCACACTCCCTACTGGGGATGTGCCTGCAACCAAGGTACATGCCTTTGACCAGAATCAAACCTGGGACCCTTTAGTCTGCAGGCCGATGCTCTATCCACTGAGCAAAACCGGTCAGGGCCCTTCTCATTCTTTAAAGTCTACTTTTCACTCCAATTTAATTCCCCCATCCCTTCTAGTTTTCAAACCCAAGAAAACTCTCCAAATGAAATTGTTTCATCTTTTGTGTTCTTGAGATTCTTGTTCATAATCTATTTTCAGCCTTATCTTCAACCTGTCTACAAAACTCTAGAAAGTCAGTACTATCTTCTGATCATTTTTGAAAAATCCCTTCATAGAGCAGTTAGTAAGTGGAAGGTAGAACTTTGCTAATGTTCTACTGCCAATGCTTTCTTCAGAAAGTTCACTTTTTAAATTTCCCCAAAGCCTACAGGTAACTATCAAATATTTATCTCTAGCCCCAATTTGTTTATCATTTTCCAATTTTAAATTGCCTGGAGATCAGATATCTGCAGGCAGCCCAATTTAATATTGTTCATTTTCTCACCCCAGTCCCTGCAAACCCCACTACCCATATAACTTTCCTATTGGTCTTTGTTTAATAAACTCCTTAAAATGCTTTTTTGAGTGACCTTTGGCATCAAGGCATATTTAGACTATTATTCATTAAGTAGCTCTCTCTCATTACTGGACTACCAGTCCTCAATTTTGCCATGATCCTCACACTTTCTGGTTTCTCCTTAACTGGTGGTGGTAACACCATCCTACAGTTAAGAGACTGTCCCCCCAGGGCCAGGGATTGAGCCTGCAACTTATGTACGTGCCCTTGACTGGAAGTGAATCCAGGACTCTTTAGTTCAAAGGCTGATGCTCTATCTACTGACCCAACCCAGCTAGGGCTCCCCTTGTCTTTTTTTTAACATTACCACTTTATTGAGGTATAATTTGCACATACCGTACAAGTTACCCAATTAAAGTGTGCAGTGATTTTAGGGATATTCATAGAGGTCTGCACCTATTACTACTGTCAAGAACATTTTCATCACCCCCAAAATAAACCCCACACCCATCAGTAGTCACTCTCCTTTCTCCTCGCTCCCCAGCTCCAGGCAACTCCTGGTTTATATCCTATATCTATGGATTTGCCTATTCTGGACATCTATACATATAGAAGGCTAATATGCTAAGTGTCCGACTGTCCAACAGGTCGCTATGACACATACTGACCATCAGGAGGCAGATGCTCAGCGCAGGAGCTGCCTAGCTTCAGTGACTTGGCAGCAGTGGTTCACAGGTGCCCGAAACCAGAGAGGAGGGAGCCTGATTCCTCGCGGGGCTGCGCGAGTCCACCTTTGGCCGTGGGTTATGTTATTGCTGGGGCACTGTTGGCCCCGAATCTGGTTTATTGCACATTTGTGTTTGCGTTCTACACCCTGTATGAAAGCAACTTTGCAGAGTGCCCTCTTGAACTCTGCAATCCCTCAGGGGATGTCAGAGAGCTGGTTTTGGCCTGATCCCTGCAGGCCAGGCTGAGGGACCCCACCTGCTGGAGGGACCCCGTTCACTCCACAGACGCTAGGGAGGGACCTCGGGAGGTTGGCTCCAGGGTGAGTCCGACCCGTCTTGCCCAGTCCCACCCGCCAGCCACCTTCTAATTAATTTCCTTTTAAATATATATTTTTTAATATTTTATTTTTTTACAGAGAGGAAGGGAGAGGGAAAGGGATAGAGAGTTAGAAACATCGATGAGAGAGAAACATCGATCAGCTGCCTCCTGCACACCCTCTACTGGGGATGTGCCTGCAATCAAGGTACATGCCCATGACCAGAATCGAACCCGGGACCCTTCAGTCCACAGACCAGTGCTCAATACACTGAGCCAAACCGGTTAGGGCTAATTAATTTCCTTTCAATGTGCATGAATCTGTGCACTGGGTCACTAGTTTTATATAAATGAGTCATATAATATGTTGTCATTTGTGATTGGCTTCTTTCGCTTAGGATAATGTTTTCAGGGCTGTTCTAACTGGGTTTTCTTAGATTCTGTATTTGCCTATTTTGGCATCCATTCATCAGAGGACTAACTGTGTTAATTATATTTTAAAATTTTCTCTATTCTTGATGCTCTGGCATTGGTGGCCTCCTTGACTCAAGGGCAGAAACTGCCCTCCCAGGGCTATCCAATTCTTAGAGACAGTTAAGGGCTCACCCTGGAGCACTCTTTTCTTATGCAAATGACCCAGTCCAGAGCCCACACCCTAACCAGCCATCTCCTTCATCAAACCCTCATACACCAAGCTGGTATTTCCCCTGCCCTGAATCAACCCCAGGCCAGGTACCAGACACCTAGGGACAACCCCTTCTCAAAGCCTGCCAGAATTATTCAGACCAGCCAATCCTAAGCTGTTTACTCTGTCCTGCCTCGCCTTTCCTTCAGAAAACAATGCAGGCTCTGGCTTGCTCCTTCTGCCTCCTGACCAAATGAGAGCTTCCCACGCGGCCCCATGTGGTGGTGATGTGCCCCACCCCCTAAGGGATTTTAAGTAATAAAGATCTTAAAATGGCATGGACCTCTCTGTGTCATCACTCAGCCACCTCCATAAACGAAAATCCTGCAGGTCCAGTTGAGACAAAGGCTCATTTATATTGTAGCAACAAGTAACATATTATGACTGAATTGTATATGTAAACCACACTTGGTTTATTCATGTATCAGTTGGTGGACATTTGGACTATTCCCACTTTTTGGTTAGTATGAATAATGATACCATGAGTGTTTGTGTACAGCTTTTTGTGTGGATATATGTGTTCAGGTTTCTTGGGTATACAGGTATCCCCTGCTTTCCTTAAGTTCACGGTAGGCCACTTCGTTTTTACAGGAGACGTTGGTACGGTAATGGCTTTCTTCATAAAAACCCTGTTTGGATTTCTTTTGGGTAGGGAAAACAGGTACTAATGTAGGTCTTTCGTAAAACTGAAGTGGAGTAATGTGGACTTTATAAGATATCTTTACCTAGCCCAAGGCCATGAAGATTTACTCCTAAGTTTTCTAAGCGTTTTATTGTTTTAGCCCTTACATTTAGGTTCATTTTGAGTTAATTTTTGTATATCGGATCAGGTGGGAGGCCAAGTTCATTCTTTTGCATGTGGATATCCAGTTGTCCCAGCATCATTGGTTGAAAAGATAGTTAGTGCCCCATTGAATTTTCTGGAATTCTTGTCAAAGATCAATTGACCATAAATGTAAGGATTTATTTCTGAACTCTCAATTCTGTACCATTGATCTATTTGTCCACATGGACCTATATGTCTATCCTTATGCCAATACCACACAGTCTTGATTATTGTAGTTCTGCAGTAAGTTTTGAAATCAAGACGTATGAGTCCTCCAACTTTGTCCCCCCCCACCCCCCAATTTTGATTTGGTGATCTGGGTCCCTTGCATTTCCACATGAATTTTAGAATGAGTTTGTTAATTTCTGCCAAAAGGGGAAAAAATGGCAGCTGGAATTTTGAAAGGGATTGTGTTGACTCTGTGATCAATTTGGAAAGTATTGCCATCTTAACAATATTAAATCTTCCAGTCCATGAATATGGGATATCTTTCCACTTACTTAGGTCTCCTTTAATTTCTTTCAAGTGATGTTTCATAGTTTTCAGTGTACAGTCTTACACTTCTTTTGTTATATTTATTTCTAAATATATATTTTTTTCATTTTGATGCTATTGGGAATGGAATTATTTGCTTAATTTCATCTTGTTCATTGCTTAGTATACTGAGATACAATTGATTTTTGCGTATTGATCTTATATCCTGCAACCGAGATGAACTTATTTTTTGTTCTAATAATTCCTTTATGGAATCCCTTAGGATTTTTAATATGTGAGATTATATCACCTGGGACTAGAGAAAGTTTACTTCTTCCTTTCCGATTGGGATGCCATTATTTCTTTTTCTTGTCTAATTTGCCTGGTTAGTGTTGAATAGAAGTGGTGAGAGTGGCCACTTCTTGCTCCTGATCTTAGGAAGAATGCATCCAGTCTTCATTATTAAGTATGATGTTAGCTGTGGGTTTTTCATAGATGGCCTCTTGCCTTTTTGTCATCCTACACTATCCTTTCTTTTTTTCTTTTCTACTCTCTGGCTTTATAAGTAGAATGTAGACCTCAGAATCAGACTTGAGTCTGAATTGATTGTTTTATGAATTCTATAAAAAAAATATTGTGTGCTAGACACCAGCATGTAAAAGAAAACCCCTTCCCCAAAACTACTAAGGGTCAGTTAGAGAGACTGTTGGGTGGGATTAAATGCTGTGGTATGATAAGTGCTATGATGGGAGGATGGCCAGGCAGTGAGGAGGACAGAAAGTGGGCCCCTGGGAAGATTAGTGCAACTTGAGGATTTGGTGCCTGAATCAGTCTTAAACAATCAGTAGGAGATGGGGGAGGTGGCTGGATTCTGCAAACCACAGTTAAGTCATAGGTAAGGTGGGACTGGAATGTGGGGTGCTTGTAAGTAAGGGGCCTGAGGTGATCCCAAAGAGTTAGCGGAGCATCTTACCAAGGGCCTTGCACCTTCTGCAGGCTTTGTGAGGACCGGATTTGTGTTAGAACACTTGAGTGGTGGGGAAGGAGATTGGGTTGGTGATGGGTGAGGCCATGAATGGGGAAACCTGGAGACAGGAGATTATTGCCAAAGCAGGGGAGAATTGAAGGCCTAAAGTAGGTTGATGGAAGGGAATAGGTCAAGGAAGATTTGAAGGTAGAATTAACAAGGCATGTTATAATTGACTAAGATGAGTAAGGTGAAAAAGATGGATTTGGAGAGAATGACTCTCAAGTTTTTGATGTGGGCATCTGGCTTGTTTGGTGGACTAACATCATATTCAGTTTTTTTATTTGTAAAGGGGAAAATATTTCACAGATAATATATGCAAATCTCTGTGCATAAGAATATGATTGAGACTCAATAAATACCCATTCTTCTTCTTTCCCCTCATTTTGTTTCTGTTTCTTCCATTCTCTAAATGTCGGTCTTCATTTTGTTAGTTCCATCTTCAGAATACTTTTCTTTGCTGTGCCCGTCAGTTCCCACCATTCCCCCTGTGCGGATAACTCCCACATCTCTCTCTGCCCTGACCTCACTTTTATTTTTTTATTATATTCGGGGCCTCTCAGTGTTCACAGGGAGAGCCATCCTCCAAATCCATAGGCCTCATGTACCTCCTCATGTCCATAGGCCTCTTACTAACACTGTCATTTTCTCAGCCAAACCAGCTTAAAATCATTTTTTTTCTAGTTGAAAAACACACATATCTCTAGTGGTTTCTCGTGTTCCAGTTGTCGTGATGTCTTTCTCTCTCGCCCTCATTCCTCACATACAGTGAAAGGTCAGGCTCAGTTTAGCCCTGCCCATAGCATTGAACACACCTCTTCTGTCCCACAGTTACCGCCTTTGTTCAGGCTTCCTCACTCCCATCTGAAATACAGCACAAGTTCTGTACCTCTGACTTCCTTCCTTTTTGATCCATCCGGCAGGCAGCTGCCAGACTGAGTGTGTGGAGACTCTGGTTTGATCATGACCTCACTCTGTTGAGGGTCTTCAGTGAGTTCCCCACATCCACTAGACCAAGCCCAAGCTTGTCATTTAAGGTTCTGCATGTCCGAGCCCAAGGTGCCCTCCAGTCTTCGCTCCCTGCATTCTTGTAGAAAAAAATGGGCTTTTCTGTGCCTTTGGTATCACCTCTGAGTCTTCCCTTGTGGAAACTATACTTTTTCTCCAAGGCACAGGTTGTGAATCCTGCCTGACTTTCATCAAACCAGGTAGTTCTCCTTCTCCGTGTCCTGTAGGACTTGGCGCTGATTTAAAATGATCTGTGTACATACCTTACCTCTTCTGCTAGGCTTAATCCTCTTGAGGGTGCCTCCTTCATCTCTGTAAACCCCCAAATGCCTTCGTTGCACTTAATAAATATTAGTCAATGGGATGTACTACGTTTCTCATCTTCCTGAAGCATGAGCTTTGTTTTTCCAAGTGCCCATGCCCAAGGGTCTGCAAGACAGACAGTGAGGACGAAGGACAACTGACTTTCTCCTGTTGAGCCTCTTGAAATTTAACATAGATAGTATGACGACATCACCAAGGCACATTCTTTCTATGTATGTATTTATTTATTTATTTAATCATTATTTTTTTCTCCTTTAATCCCCACCTGAGGACATGCTTAGAGAGAGGAAGGGAGGGAGAAGGGTAGGGAGGGTGGAGGGAGAGAGAGAGGGAGGGGGAGAGAGAGAGAGAGAGAGAGAGAGAGAGAGAGAGAGAGTCAATTGTTGCCTTTTGCACATGCCCTGATCCAGATTAAACCCACAACCCAGGCATCTGCCACTCTGGCCGGTCTACAAAGACACATTCTTATTTAAATGCCTGGTTGATTTCACCTACACAGCACTTAACTCTTTACAGCAAGCATGTCAAACTCAAAGGCTCGGCCATGGGCCTCATGCCTCGTTTATTTGGCTGGTATTAGCCTTTGAGTTTGACATGCTTGCTTTGCAGGGTCTGTATGGCCGTAAGTCATCATGGACTCCTTGGGGCCCGATAGATGGAGAAACCAAGCCGAGTGCCATGCGCTTGTGCAGAGCTCTCGGGACCAGTCTGATTCCCCTGTAGAATCTGAACCTGGAACTTACACACTTCTTAGGTACTTTCAGTCAAAATAAATAGCCAGGTGATTCATTTGGGAAATTCCACAGGTATGCCCTGCCCTGCCCTCCCCTGCCCTTCCCTGAAATGGCTGCTAGGCAAGGCCACCGCAGCCGGGCCTGAAGGAGGTGGCTCTCGTTTCAGTTTCCTATCAGTGATTTCCAAGAACCGAGAAGGGAGGCAGGAGGAATAGAAAGTGGTTCTCATAGTTCCTGTCTCGGGCTAAAAAAGCTCAAATACTCCATTCCTACTCGTCTCCTGACAGCCAGAAGAGAAAGGAGAGAAACTGTGAAGGGTGCCAACGAGAGCATCCGTGTCCTCGGCAGAGCTCAGAATAGCATTCGCAGCTCTCGGTGATTCATCCTGCGCAGGCCCGCCTGCCCGTGACCAGAGTGGCTGAGGACAGCGTGAGTCAGCCTCCCGCAGCTTCCTCCCGGCTGCGCTGCCAGCAGAGGATGCAGGAGGCAGTGCCCGAGGAGAGGTGCCTGCTGTGGCCCGTCCCTTCTGGAAGGGCTTCCTGCTCCATCTGCATGAAGCTCTAGCGACATTTGGCGAGGAAGGGAATCCGGATACTGGGAAGAGAGCGATCGTTTTAGGGGCCCATCTAAATTTGGGGCCTGCCGACCCCATTGAGCTGAGCAGTGCTCCTACGCCCATCTTTACAGTGTCCCTCGTGGTTAGATTCGGCACCTGTTAATCCGATTGGCATTCTCTTCTCTTTCTTTGTCCCACTCTTTTCTCTCTGCATTTCTCTCTCTCTCCTTGCTCAGGCAGAATTTATATCTAAGAAATCACACACACAAAGAAATCACAGCTATTGGATTTTTCCTTCTCAGGCGCATCCAAATCTCTTGGTTGGTCCTCGCCGATCGCTAGCCCTAATGGAGAGGCTATCCCAGTGTTCTCGGCACTGTCCCCCTCCTGTGCATCCAGGCCCAGAGGCCAGCACATCTGGCCCCCTAAGATGCACAGCAGAATCACGAGTTTAAAGATCATCCTAACACCGAATCAGGCTTAAAAACGGATCCTTCTTCATCGATCCATCCGAGACAGCCCCGTCTCGCGGTCTCCTTCAGCCCAGCTTCCCATTCTCTCGTCAGTGCCCAGCTCTTGCTGCTTTATCCGTGGAGCAACGCGTTTTTTGTCTTCTGCCTCTTTCCCAACATTGAGTTCCTGGGGTCTACTCCAGTTAAATCTGACGTGCCCCTGTTCCTCTCCCACAGTGGGAGCTCCTGCTTCCAGCTCCGCCTGTGCCTGTCAGCAGCGTCATCCCAGGATGGGTTAGCCCAGTGGTTCTCAACCTTCTGGCCCTTTAAATACAGTTCCTCATGTTGTGACCCAACCATAAAATTATTTTTGTTGCTACTTCATAACTGTGATGTTGCTACTGTAATGAATCGTAATGTAAATATCTGATAAGCAGGATGGTCTTAGGCAACCCCTGTGAAAGGGTCGTTCGACCGCCAAAGGGGTCGCGACCTACAGGTTGGGAACCGCTGGGTTAGAGAAGTGCAGGCACGGCCAGGCTAGAGTGGCATGGCTTGTCTGGGTGAGTGGTAATTTACTGCGTTAGACGTTTCTATTTTCCCTTCCTCGTGGCTGCACAGCACACATGTTCTGAGGATCATGCAGCTTTAGTAACAAAACATCCAACACATTTATTTCCAAAACTCGCGAGATGAGACGCAGCACTGGCTGTGTGGGTTACACCCTGCGCAGCTTCGGAAAACAGGAGGTTGGGTGCGAGCCATACTTCACTTTTGTGCGAGGGTCAGCACTGTAATAAATACCACCATGTCCCTGGATCATGGCTTATTCTAATCCCCAGTGGATGACCCACTTATTTCAAACGTGTTACACAAAGTTTTAAAGCACAAGAGGTAGTTATCTAAACTTCATTTCGATGGGATACCCAGGGCGCTTAAATTAAATGTGAAATGTTTTGAGGTAGCTTTCATTTTTATCATCAGAGAAATCATGTGAAATGGGTAAGACAGAGATGTAAGCCCATGGTAAAGGGAGAACACTGAGGCACAGGCATGAATGAATGAATGAATGAATGAATGAATGAATGGAGTCATTCAGCACTTATTCCAAAAGGCATGGACTTGGTTAGTACAGTTGGAATTAGACCCCTGACCTGTGTTTGATTTCTCTCAGGCCGCTCTCTTTACCAGAAACCTCTTTTAGATAAGAGAGGAGACAATCTACCCTCAGAAGGACCTGTGCTCTGAGTTGTTTTATTAAAGGGGGAAAGGGTTTCCCTGAGTTATCCACATGCTATTCCATGGAGTGGTATATTTATCACCTGGAATTTATCCTAAGCCCTAGGAGCAGGCTCCCTCTGCAGGCCTTCAGGACTCCACTCCTCTGTCTCCGCCCACACCTCCCCAGACTCGGCTCTGCTAGCATCCTCCTCACTTTCTCATGAAAGAGCCACTTCCTACCACACTGGCTCCTTTTCTTGTCAGCACCCTGACTTGTGGGGCAGGAGAGGGAATGGAATACTCCTTGCTGCCTAGAGATGCTCCCCTTCATTCCACAAATCTTTATTGATCACCTGCTGTGTGCTGGGCTCTCTGCTAGGTCTGTAGATACAGAGAGAAGGAGAGGTGCTGCCCTTGAGGATTAGAGTTTAGTATTGGAAGCAAATCCGTGTTCCGTCACCGTTATTCAACACCCCTTTCTCCTGTAGGTCCCGGATTCTGATTCACCACCTATCATCACTTCCATCTGCTGATTTCGAGGACTCTTCCCATGACGAGTTTAGTACCGAACTGACAGTGTCCCACCCTTTCTACTGCCAAAGCATTGGGCATCCATGTTACTGACCATCCAGCATCCCCCCATCTGGTTTTCTAGGCCTCCTTCACTATGGTACCTCCCACTGTAGGACATTTCAGTCCTAGGAGGGCAGTTTGGCTTATTGGACTTCATCATCATGTGGGACTGCTCCTCCTCCAGTCTTTTCAACTCAAAATCTCTCTGACCACATTTCACAGGATTGATGGCTCTCTTCTTCTTTGCCAGACATCACTAATCGATGGCCAGGGCACTTGGTCCAACTGAGCCTGGACACAGGTTTGAAAGTCCTTTTTCACGTGAACACTAGTGCCCCTGTATCTTCATATTTGGCCCAAGAGGTTACAACCTCTTTCTCTCTCCCCACCTCTCGTCTCTCTCTCTCTCTCTCTCTCTCTCTCTCTCTCTCTCTCTGTTTCTCCCCTCCCTCCCTCCCTCCCTCCCTTCCTTCCTTCCTTCCTTCCTTCCTTTCCACTTCCACTCATCATGACCTTGATGCCTTAGATCTCATTTTCCCAGCCACTCCAAGGCCACCTTCTCTTGTTTCTCTGAAAAACTCAGAAAACCCCAGGGTTGACCGTTTCAAAGATGTGCCTTTTATGATCTGAGAATGCCTCACTGCTTGGATTTTTAGCACTAATCCTGAGCATACTTAGAAACTACCTGCCATGGGTTTTAACTCTCCCCGCCTGGAGCGCCAAGCGTTGGTGGCTGGGCACACAGGGTGGGTTTGCTATGTCAGTGCTGTCCAGCCTCATCTTAATTCTTTCTCTGTTGGCTCCCTGTGTCACATTCCGCAATAGATGTGCCATTGTTGAGCCATCAGAGTCACTCCTGGCCCCTCTCTTGAAGTAGGAACTTCATTTCTTAAGTATGAAGCCATCTTCCTTCCTCTCTGAAAAACTGACTCTTTACTTTCTCCCACCCTTCTCTCCTTCCTTCTGTCTGCATCATCGTAACCCTCTGCCAAGTCTCCACTCAGCTCCCTCTCTTAACTTTTGCTCCATCAATTCACTTTTCTTTCTCTTTCCGATCTCCAGTATCCTCCATGCTACCGATTCCACTCCTTCTGTCTCTCCTAACCTAAAAAACAGACAAAAATCACAAATCACAAGTCAAAATGATGTAAAAAAGACCTTCCCCCCAACATACAGCTCTCTTCATCTTCATTGCTATATGAATCGAAAATCATCAACACCCTAAAAAATGTAGCCACCACCCTCTGCCCCATCCTGACACTCCCTCTCTCCTCCCACCATCAGTGTCAATCTATTGATCTATTACTCCTCCCAAGAGCCCCCTTTCCATCCCTACCCTCCTCACTACTCCCATCCCATGGCCACTGTTCAGGCCCAGACCTACCTTAACTCTCACCTAGCTGTGCAGGAGCCTCTGTCTCCTCTTCCAGCCTGTGTTAGACACTGATGCCTAGCTAATCAGTCTCAGGGACAGCTTTGAGAACTTCATTCTTCTACTCAAAATTAAGTGGAAAATACTTGATTCGGCAACATGGCACCTGGTTCTGCCCCCCTACCCCCACCACATTTCCAGCTACCTCCCTACTTGGATTCTTCTCCAGCCAAACTGGACTCCATACTAAAATACACCTTCTAGATCTTTACTTATGCTGTTTCTTCTGAAGCAGCCTCACCTTCCTACCTAACCTTCAAGGGCAGTTCAAGTTCATCATCTTCATGATCGCGACCAGGAGTGACCTCTGTTCTCAATCTCTCGAAGCACATTTTTGGAGCCTCCTGAAACCCTGTCATAGAACTACTATTAGGTCGATTTCTAGCCTTTACTCTCCTTGAGGATAAGGGATACATATTTTTAATTTTATCTCTGCTTTGCCGCAATGCTGGTGTCTAGTTTAGAGCTTTGCATTATCACCGGGTCCTTGCTCAGTGCACATGTGGGGTCCAGTGTTGATCACTGGGAGCCCAAGGTCCCAAACTGGTGGCTCCCAGAACACATAGTAACCCTGACATGTTTTGTTTAGCTACTCTAGATGGGGTAAAAAATAAAATTTTCATTTAACCATTTTAAGTGTACACTTTTCAGTGGCATTGATTACATTTACAACTTTGTACAACCAACACCACTATCTATTTCTAAAATGTTTTAATCACCGTGAACAGAAACTCTATAACCATTAGGCAATAACTCCCCAACCTCTGGTAACCTCTTACCTACTTACTGTCTATGAATTTGCCTCTTCTAGATAGTTTATATAAGTGGAATTATGCAATATTTATGTCTGCTTTATATCATAATGTTTTCAGGGTTCATCCATGCTGTAGCCTATACCAATACTCATTCCTTTTTATAGCTCAACTAGAGGCCCGGTGCACAGATTTGTGCACAGGTGGGGTCCCTCAGCCTGGTCTGCGAGGATTGGGCTGAAAACAGCTCTCTGACATCCCCCGAGGGGTCCTGGATTGCGAGAGGGCACAGGCCAGGCCAGGGGACCCAATGGTGCACGATCAGGGCCAGGGAGGGACCACAGGAAGGTTCCAGGGTGTGTCCAGCCTGTCTTGTTCAGTCCCCATAGGCCAGACCCCAATAGCAAGCTAACCTACCAGTCGGAGCATCTGCCCCCTGGTGGTCAGTGCGTGTCATAGTGACTGGTTGAATGGTCAAATGGTCAGACACTTAGCATATTAGCCTAAATGTCCTTCCCACTGTCTGACTGGTTGCTGTGGTGTGCACTGACCACCAGGGGGCAGACGCTCAATGTAGGAGCTGCTGTGACGTGGACAAAGAAACAGCACCGTGGACCTGGAGCCGACAAAGCAACACTCAGCTTCCCTCAAGTGGGACACAGGCCCTGCCATCACCCCTAAGTGCCAGCCTACCAAATCGCAGCCGATGCTGCCATGGCGCAAAATGCAGCCCCCAGCCCAGCCCGCAAAGGGTGG
Source organism: Myotis myotis (assembly GCF_014108235.1). Classification (NCBI taxonomy): domain Eukaryota; kingdom Metazoa; phylum Chordata; class Mammalia; order Chiroptera; family Vespertilionidae; genus Myotis; species Myotis myotis. The sequence continues at coordinate 53,740,389 of NW_023416315.1, forward strand.
CTGTGGGCGCCAGGTACTGAGGTCATGTTTTTGTTGACATTCTGAAGCCGGAATTGTCAACAGAATATGTCTGAAGACCAACTGTTGGCACAACGTACCTCTGAAGCCGAAAGAAAGTGATGTCGTTGACAGAATATGTCTGAAGAACAGTCATCAACAAGTACTACCAATATGGTAGGAACTGCCTTCATAGCGAAAATGAAGTAAATGAGGATGCAATTATCGAACACAGTTGTGGTGGAATGACTGTTACATGTCAATTTTGCCTATCCATAAATTTCTTTGATGAAAAACCATCTGATGGAAAATTTACTCGATGTTGTAGCAAAGGCAAAGTTTGTCCAAATGATATAAATTTTCCAGAATACCCAGCATATTTAATATATTTTTATTGATTTCAGAGAGGAAGGGAGAGGGAGATAGAGATAGAAACATCAATGATGAGAGAGAATCATTGATTTGCTGCCTCCTGCACACCCCCTACTGGGGATCGAGTCTGCAACCTGAGCATGTGCCCTTGACTAGAATTGAACATGTGACCCTCCAGTCCACAGGCCAATGCTCTATCCACTGAGCCAAACCGGTCAGGGCCCTTCTCATTCTTTAAAGTCTACTTTTCACTCCAATTTAATTCCCCCATCCCTTCTAGTTTTCAATCCCAAGAAAAATCTCCAAATGAAATTGTTTCATCTTTTGTGTTCTTGAGATTCTTGTTCATAATCTATTTTCAGCCTTATCTTCAACCTGTCTACAAAACTCTAGGGCAACCCAGCATATTTGAAAAGATTAATGATAAATGAAGATTCTGACAGTAACAATTTCATGGAAAATATTTGTTATATCATGCTGTTATTGTTTATTAATCAATTTATATATTATTTTCATGTACATTTTACTAATTATCTTTCATCTCTGACACTTCTATTATAGAGAAAGGGTGAATAGCAATATTAAAGTATTTCTTCTAATTTCCTTTCAATGTGCACAAATTCATGCACCAGGCCACTAGTATATAGATAATATTCCATGGTATGGATATACCACATTTTGTTTATTCATCTATTGATGAACTCTTGGGTGGTTTCCTCCTTTTGACTGTTGTGAATAATGCTGCAGTGAACATTGGCATACAAGTATCTGTTTAAGTCCCTGTTTTCATTTATTTTGGGTATGTACCTAGGAGTGGATTAGCTGGGTTATATGGTAACGCTATGTTTAGCTTTTTGAGGAACTCACTATAGAGTTCTAAAACTGAAATTACTTGACAACTTTAAAAACTGAGGGATTACACATAAAATTTTTGTCCCAACTTCTCTTGAAAAAAATTAGAAGTTTATCACTCCTGGGTTCACCTTTCTGTGGGGATATGAGCAGCTGGAGAGGAGGAGGGTCCACCCCCTGTAGCTGGGCATCTGGTCTTCAGCTCAACAAGGTTCTCATCTGCTCAGCTTCAGACCTTGGCATTCCCTTCCTGGGCCCTGTTCTAAGCCTTCGCTCTGATCCCCTCCCTTCAGTCACTCTTTCCCTCCCGTGTTTGTAATCATTTTGTTCTATTATTTGTGTATATGCCATTCCTTCCCATCTAGGCTGCAGTTGTCTGAGGTCAGCATGACTGTTTTCATTTGTGATTGATCAGGACTGATCGGCACATTGTCGGTAACCAGAGTTTTGATATATTGAATTTTTGAATTGAATATCTGAGGTTTAGGGCAGAACTAATTTGCACAGTTATGACTGACTGAGTCAACCAAGTGCTAGATTGCATTGTGGAATGTTATAAGAAAATGGAAAGAAGTCTGAACTTGGGGAAATGAATTACAGATTACAGGCAGTGTGGGAAGGGCTACCGCTTCCTCATTTGAAATGTTTCTCCATCAGGGTTTTGTTTTGTGTCACTCTAGGCCAGTCTATGTAGAAAGCCATCTAAAAGGTGATTTCTGGAAAACTGAGGTACAATAGCATAGAACAAGTTAGTAAGAAATAGAATTAAAATGTAATGCCTGTATCAACACACAAAATAATAAATTTGGACCCCTATCTCAAACTGCATATAAAAATAATCCAAATGAACCATCACTTTTTAAGAGCTAAACCATAAATTTCTTAGAAGGAAACATAGGAGTAAATCTTTGTGATGTTGAGTCAGGCAATGGTTTCTTAGATACACACCAAAAGCACAAGCAACAACAAAAAATAAATAAACTGGACTTCATCAAATTGAAACCTTTTGTGTTACAAGGGACTCTATTAAAGTAGAAAAAGCTCATAGAATGGGAGAAAACATTTGAAAATCATATATCTGATAAGGAACTTGTATTTACAATATAGAAAAAGCGTTTACAACTCAACAATAAAAATACAAATACCCCAATTAAAAATATGCAAAAAGTATGAAGAGATAGTTTTCTTTTTTTTTAAATTAAATCTTTATTGTTCAGATTATTACATTTGTTCCTCTTGTTTCCCACATAACTCCCCTCCACCCAGTTCCACCCCACCCTCCTCCCCCACCCACTGTCCTCATCCATAGGTGCACGAATTTTGTCCAGTCTCTTCCCGCATCCCCCTCACTCCTTTCCCCCCCAAGAATAGCCAGTTTACTCCTTTTCTATGCCCCTGATTCTATTATAATCACCAGTTCATTCTGTTCAACAGATTATTCACTTGATTTTCAGGTTCACTTGTTGATAGATGTGTATTTGTTGTTCATAATTTGTATCTTTACCTTCTTCTTCTTCTTCCTCTTCTTAAAGGATACCTTTCAGCATTTCATATAATACTGGTTTGGTGGTGATGAACTCCTTTAGCTTTTTCTTATCTGTGAAGCTCTTTATCTGACCTTCAATTCTGAATGATAGCTTTGCTGGATAAAGTAATCTTGGTTGTAGGTTCTTGGTATTCATCACTTTGAATATATCTTGCCACTCCCTTCTGGCCTGCAAAGTTTCTGTTGAGAAATCAGCTGACAGTTGTATGGGTACTCTCTTGTAGGTAACTAGCTGTTTTTCTCTTGCTGCTTTTGAGATTCTCTCTTTGTCTTTTGCTCTTGGCATTTTAATTATGATGTGTCTTGGTGTGGTCCTCTTTGGATTCCTTTTGTTTGGGGTTCTCTGCGCTTCCTGGACTTGTAAGTCTATTTCTTTCACCAGGTAGGGGAAGTTTTCTGTCATTATTTCTTCAAATAGGTTTTCAGTATCTTGCTCTCTCTCTTCTTCTGGCACCCCTATAATTCTGATGTTGGTACGCTTGAAGCTGTCCCAGAGGCTCCTTACACTATCTTCGTATTTTCGGATTCTTTTTTCATTTTGCTTTTCCGGTTGGGTGTTTTTTGCTTCTTCGTATTTCAAATCTTTGACTTGATTCTTGCAATCCTCTAGTCTGCTGTTGGGAGTCTGTATAATATTCTTTATTTCAGTCAGTGTATGCTTAATTTCTAGTTGGTCCTTTATCACAACATCGAGGGTTTCACTAGATTTCTTGAGGGTCTCATTGATTTTATCGGCAGTTTCTAGAAAATTCTTGAAAAACCTTAAAAGTGTGGTTTTGAACTCTATATCCAGTAGTTTGCTCTCCTCCATTTCTGTCATTTGTGCCCTGTTTCTTTGTTTCGGCATTTTTTTATGCTTCGCTATGTCGATAGAGTGGCTTTCTGTGCTAAGTGTCCTATAGTGCCCAGTGGCTCAGCCTCCCCAATTACCTGAGGTGGGCACTCTTGGTGCACCGCCTTGTGGGCTTTGTGCACAGTCTTGTTGTAGTTATGCCTTGATTGTTGTGGGTAACACTGGGAGGATTTGACCTCCAGGCCAATTGGCTGTGAGAATCAGCTGTATCTACGGTGGGAGAACTTCTGTGCTGAAGACACCCTTATGGGGCAAGACTTGCTTCAGTGGGGCTTTTGTGCTCACTGAGTCTGCCCCCTGAGTGTGTCCCTTATGGATCTGAGTTGTAATTGGATGGTCCCACTCTGACCACTAGGTACACTGGCTCTTAGATCTAAGGAGGTGCTAATCTAATCGCTTCTCGGCCTTTTGGCTAAAATCAAGTGTAGTACTAAGGAGGTGCTAATCTAGCCTCTGCCTGAGGCTACCCAGCAGAAGCCAGCTGTAAAGCAATGCAAGTTGCCCTGGGGCCTTGGAGTAGCTGCAGTTTGTTAAGTAATTTTCAGATTACAAAGGGCCGGGCCTTCCATATGCAAAAGCCTCCATGCATGGCTTGGGCGGGGCCGGGTCCCAGGGGATCAACAGGGCAGGTGGAGTGAGCAGTATGGCTGCTCTCAGTCCTGCCTTCAGAGGCCCCGGCAATCGCTGCGAGTGCCTCCGAGAGAAAGCTGCCCTCGAGTTCCAACCGATGCCAGACAGTCCCGTTTCTCCCGTATGAGTCTGGGTCCCCAGAGACTCTCCCGGAACTGGAGCTCAGAGCCTGAGACTCCCTCCCGATTGAAAAAGACAATCATGTCCTCAGCCGCCAGCCTTCTCCGCGTGCACCTCCGCATCTTTGTATTTTACTTCCGCACCGCACCTCCTCTGAGTCTCAGTATGCTTTTCTCTTTCCTTCTAGTTGTAGAATTTCCACTCAGCCAGCCTTCCTGTGGTTCTGGATAATATCCGTTCCGTCTTTTAGTCGTATTTTTGAAGTGGTTGTGCGAGGCAGCAATCTCCGGTGTTTACCTATGCCGCCATCTTGGTGGTTTTTAGAGATAGTTTTCTAAAGAAGTTATATCAATGGCCAATCAGCTCATGGAAAAGCTAAACATCATTAGTTATTAGGGAAATGCAAATCAAAACCACAATGGGATACCATTTCATACCCATAAGAATGGCTATAAAATAAAGAAAATGGCAATAACAAACATTAGAGTATTTATGGAGAAGTTTGGAACCCTCAGACATTGCTGGTGGGGTTGTAAATGGTGTAGTCACTTTGGAAAACAGTTTTGCAGTCCCTCAAAATGTTGAACATATGATCCAGAAATTCTAATTATATATATATATATAACTATTCATTCATTGCAGTAATATCATAGTAACTTCCAAGTGGAAGCAACCCACATTTCTGTCAGCTAGTGAATGGACGAACAAAATGTCTATTTAATGTATACAATGAAATATTATTTAGCCATAAAAAGGAATGAAGTGCTGATACATGCCATAATACAGATGCATCTTATAAGCATTATGATGAGTGAAAGAAGTCAGACACACGAAACTACAGATTGTATGAGTCCATTTATATGAAATATGCACAATGGGCAAATCTATAAAGATAGAAAGTAGATTAGTGGTTGTCTGGGGCTGGGAGGGAGGGTAATGGGGAGTGATGGGTACAGGGTTTCTTTTTGGGGTGATGAAAATGCTCTAAAATTAGTTGAGTGATAGTTGCACAACTCTGTGAATATATTAAAAACTACTGAACTGTAAAAAAGAAAAAAAACAGAGGACCCAGACATAAAATGCTATTCATTCCTTTAACATAACTGATAAAATACACAATCCTAAAAGATGACAAAAAAAAGGTATATGATGTAGTCGAGACTAAAGCATTTACAGATGAATTGGAATGATGTGTTGAGTTTGCTGTAAAATGCTCCAGGCACCCCTCCACACAAAATAAACTTGGCTAGGAGATAGATTAAGTAAAATGGGCAACATGTCAATAATTTTTGAAGCTGTGGGCTGGACACATAGCAGTTCATTATACTGCTCTATTTTTGTGAATGTTAAAAATTTTTCCCATAATATAAATTTTGAGAAAAGCATCTGTAGTTCAGTAGATACACACAAAGTATGTATGTTTTTTGGGGAGCTCCATGTGGAGGGCTGTGATTGTGGACCCCATGTGGTTATAGCCGGGCCACATGTATCTGTGTGGGTGAGGAAGAATGAGGATTTACCTGAAGAAGGGGCCAAAGCACTTTGGGGAGGTGTCGTCTGGGGCTGCTGTACAACATACCACAAACTAGGGGGCAGGGAAAAGGAACGGGGCTCAAAACAATAGAAATTTATTCTCTTGAGTTCTGGAGGCTAGAAGTCCAAAAGTCAAGTGTCAGCAGGGCCGGCTCATTATGAAGCTCTAAGGCAGGATCCACCCTTGCCTCTTCCAGCTTGTGACGGTGCCAGCAATCCTTGGTGCTTCTGGCTGGCAGGTGCACCACTCCAATCTCTGTCTCTGTTGTCACATGGGGTTCTCCCTGTCCTCTCTACATCGTCTTCCCTCTGTGTGTGTCTGTCTCCAACTCTGCTTTCTCTACATGTAAGGGTGCCACCCTAATTGAGTATGACCTCGTCCTAACTTGATTACATCCGCCAAGACCCTATTTCCAAATAAGGTCACATTCACAGGTCACAGGGTTAGGACTTCAAAGTATCTTTGTGTGTGTGGGAGGGTTGGGGGCACACAGTTCTACCCACAAAAGGACACAAGGCAGAAGAAGCAGAAACATAAGAGAAGCCCTTAGCAGCGCACATCTCTGATGCTGGGTCTTTGGTGGTCCATAGGCAGGGGAGGGTGGACACAGTGTAGATCAGCGGTTGTCAACCTGTGGGTCGCGACCTCTTTGGGGGTCAAATGACCCTTTCACAGGGGTCGCCTAAGACCATCGGAAAACACATATATAATTACATATTATTTTTGTGATTAATCACTATGCTTTAATTATGTTCAATTTGTAACAATGAAAATACATCCTGCATATCAGATATTTACATTACGATTCATAACAGTAGCAAAATTACAGCTATGAAGTAGCAACAAAAATAATTTTATGGTTGGGGGTCACCACAACATGAGGAACTGTATTAAAGGGTCGCGGCATTAGGAAGGTTGAGAACCACTGGTGTAGACAATGGCTAGACTTCACCAAAATGCATTGCTCCCTGGCCAGCTTCATCTTGTCTAAACGGAGACAAGAATTTTCTGGGATCCATTTCCACTCAGCAGCCTTGACTGATGCGTGACACATGTAGACTCTTCTAGTCTATCAGCCCTTCCACTGGAGAGTTCTCGGGATAATTCTAACAGCATTCACTTGAGAAGGTTTCAGTGAAGGTCAGTGTCTTACTTGGACTCAGACACGCACATTGCCTTTAGTGGTTATCTTTTGAGCTGGCTGCGGAAGTTATTTTGGACTCCACAGTTAAGTTGACCCAGAAACCATGCCTCCTTTGAATCTTCCTCTGAATGTTATGGCTCTGACTCCGTAACTCAGGATTACATTGTGCTGTTCTTTGCTCTGTAATCTTACTGTGGCCTTTGACCAAAAACAATAAAATCGGACCCCTGCGTTAAATGGTTCTTAAAATATATATAATTTAATCCTAGTAAACCAGATGTCTGATGAGCGCCATGTCCTTTCAGATCGTCACTTGGAGGCAGTGTGAGCTCCATTCTGCGTGAGCTGCGTGGGCCCGGAGTGTGTGTTACCATCCAGAGGACGTGGAGGGAGTAGAGGTTGGAGGAGGAAGGAGGAAGGGGCTGGACCTTGGGTTCATTCACTATCTTTACCCTCTATTTCAGCTCCAGTCCATGAAGTGATTTTCTTTTTTTGTTAATCCTCATCCGAGGCTTTTTTTTTCATTGAGTTTCAGAGAGTGAAAGGGAGGAGGAAGGAAGGGAGAGAAGGGAAAAGAGAGAGCGCAAGTGAGAGAGAGAGAGAGAGAGAGAGAGAGAGAGAGAGAGAGAGAGAGAGAGAGAGAGAGAACCTATTGGTTGCCTCCTGCACATGCCCCTAACCGGGTGGGGGATGGAACTGCACCCCAAGTATGTGCCCTTGACTGGGAATCGATGCATGGATGGACAGTCTAACCATAGAGCCACACCAGCCAAGGCTTGATGGAGTGGTTTTCAAGCCTCTGTTTTCATCTCATGGCTCTCAGAAGGGTGGGAAAGGCTGGACAGGAAGGAGCTGAAGTTCTGCAGAGAACAGGGAGGAGGCTGCCTGACCCCGGGGCAGGGAGGGGAGGCTGGAGGGAACTCTGGTGAAGCCTGAGTTTGAAACACTGTGGGTTCCCAGACAGAGACTGAAGAGCCTGGGTGCACTAGGTGAAATACTGACCCTTGGATCCCAGGCCTGTGTACAGTGGAGGTTAGAGCCAATAGTGGAGTAGAGATGTTTTAAGAGCACCCCATGTCTTGCCTGCATCCTAAGGCGTAGGCACTGTGCTAACAGCTTCACGTGCATTAGGTACCTGCCAGCTGCCCTGAATTTCTGTCCTGTGTTTGTAGCAATTCATTTCTTTACCTTGGGTGGGCTCTTCCATTGTGTCTTTCAAAATCCAGGTTTACAAAAGGGTCTGCGTTTGATGGTAAAGCTTGTTCTTCCCTCCTCCTGTGGTGCAGCTAACACACCGTGTGTAATTTGTAGGAAGTCTGTTTACAGAGGGCTTGGTAAGAAGACCCTTTTTCTTTCTTTCTTTCTTTTTTATTTTTAAGACCCTTTTTCTTGAAAGCACAGAAACATGAATAACGGAAAGGCTCAGGGCCCGCTGGTGGCTCACTTGCCACAAGAATACTTAATGCAGTAGAATTAATTGCCCTACAAGAAAGGACTGGGTCTGAGGTCCCAGGAGCCTTTGAGAACTGGATTAGAGGAACCATACATGCACCCCTGACAGCCCGTCAGAACCTCACCTAACATACAATAGAGCCGGTGGCTTTTAAAAAACGACCCATTAGAAAGGATCTTCCGCGCGAGCCCATTATTTCCTTTGTTCGTTTGGATCAGAGTCCAGGAGCCCTAACCAGTCAAAGTTCTGTTGCGATCCTGCTGTGGTTTGAGCCTATTCCTTTCATGTCCTATTCTCGGTGGAGATGGCACAGACACTTCCACCTTCCAGGGTCTGTGTATCTGTTAAGTTCCCGAGAACTGGCTAACTGGCACATTTACATAATTGCTACCTTCCTTTCTTATGCGTGTTTCGACTTCTTGGTCATTTTCTGTTTTCTATTGGAATTTTTGGTTTCTCCATATTTCTGTTAAAAAGTGGCACATTCTAGTCTCCTCGCCTTGTTTTTCATCTCCCTTTTCCCAGAAGACAGGGAAGAGTGAGTTCCTTCAATTGTTGAGAACTCTGTGGAGACAGAGTGAAAAGGGAAGTGGCTGTGACAACTTACAGGAGGTCAGATGAGGGCTTCTTGCTTCTCTCATGTCCCCACCCTTCACTTACCCGGAGCATTGGATGGACATTCACTTGTGACTCTGAGGTCTGTACCCTGAATTCTGTCAACACCCTTAAAAATGCAACCGGTTCTAAAGTGTGAGCCGCTGTCCACTGCTGCCTCAGCCTGAATGACAATGCATACCACACCCTCGGGCCCTGCAGTGCAGTTTACAAAGAGGGCAAGGAGAGCCCTCCTAGCGCCTTTTGTGACGACTCTCACGGACCTCCTGCTGCACTTGGATGATCGACCATTCCTCTGTGTCCCAGATGGGATGCACACCACCAGGGATTGCTGAAGGGCTTACAAACAAAATCTTAATAGCCATGATTCTGCACTTGCATGTGGAATCTAAAAACACAAAACAAACGAACAAACCAAACAAAAACAAACTCATAGAAACAGGGAACAAAAGGATGGTTGCCAGAGGGGAGCAGGTGTAGCGATGGGTGAAAAGGGGAAGCAGAATCTAGTCAATAATATTGTGATACATTTGCATAGGGACAGACAATTATTAGAATTAGTGAGGTGTTCCCATTGTAAGGTATAAAAATGTTGAATCACTATACTGTACACCTGAAACTCATATAATGAATATAACTTGTATACCAACTGTACTTCAATATAAATACAGAAAAAAACATAACAAGCCCATAAAACCCAAGATGTAAACTTTCCTTTCAGAAGTAATCTCTTTGCTCTTTCTCCTTCTTCATCATTCCTTCTTCCCTTTCTAAGTATCTCCTCTTCTGGGCTTGTTCTTCCTCCCCTCCCTCAAATCATCCCTGGTGGTCCTCTGGGTTTTAGGAGGGAGAAGAAGGAAGCTCATATTTATTGATCATTAATTAGTTGCTGGAGGGACGCAGACATGATAGGAGAGAGGTGCGGCTGCCTGTGAGATTCGGGGCGTTCCTCAGGAGTGCTTCCCAAATTTGAATGCGTCTATGATTAGGAATGACCTGGCGATCTGCTTAGAATGCAGATTCCGGTTTAGCAGTTCTGGGTGGGGCTGCGGTTTTCCCATTTCTAACAAGCTGCCAGGTGGCGCTGGTCCCTGGCCCACACTTGGAGCAGCAAGCATTGAAGGTGGGGCTCTGCCTCCTTAGATAACTGAGAACAGAAAAGGGTGTTTGTAGGAAGCCAGGAGTTCTGAAACCACCTCTTTTCATCTGCAGTGAAACCAGTGTGACTAATAAGAACACTGTTTACCTGTCCAGCGTGTCTTGCTCCACGTAAGGAATACAAGGTGTTCCTTTACTGACCAACGTGGCTTTGTCATGAAAGCTTTTGGCTCAATTGTTGCCAGGGTGCTGCCAGGGGAACCAGCCACACAGAGGGAATGTGTAATCCAATATTATTGTTGGGTTAAAATAACAAGCTCTGACCTTAGACAGGTAGGAAGGGTCTGGTTTCACTCCTTTGCTCAGGTGACAGGCCAGCACCCTGGGCTGGCTGGGCCAACCTGGGTGCCTTTCTCCCTGGGGGTGCTGCAGACCCTTCCTCTGGGTAGAGAAAACTGGACGGTTGAACTGTCCAGAACAGCGGTCGCCAACCGGTGGTCCGTGGACCACTGGTGGTCCGTGAGGTCCGAAAGGTTGGCAACCGCTGGTCCAGAAGACATCAGTATGTTCACATCTATTTGCTTATGAGAACCTGACCTGCCATTGCGCTCTGGGGGTTTGGATCGACACAATGTTTAGAAAACAAGCCAACTGAATACAATACAACCCAGATTGAGGTCATATTAAAACGAAGGGACTCGATTCAGGGCCATGCTATTTTAAATGAAATGACCTTGATGTTATCTCACCCGTAGAGATGAGAGAGACTCTATTGTGTGGCACAGCTCTATCACAGTCCTCCCTGTTAGGGCAGAGAAAGCTACAGAACGAAAAAGGCAAGGCCAATTTCTCTTTTCAGATTCAGCTGGAGCTGGACACTGAGAAAAATCAAGTCCTCCTGTTGACACAGAGAGCCACGTTGACTGCAGACTAGTAAGTGCAAAGGTCCTTGGGGATCACCTAACATCTGTTTAATGTGGGGGGTCATTGTCCTCTGGGCTTCTTTCTCCCCCAAAACACACATTTATAATCTTTCATGTAATTTCCAGGGATTAACAGATTCTCTAGTGCAATGGTCGGCAAACTCATTAGTCAACAGAGCCAAATATCAACAGTACAAAGATTGAAATTTCTTTTGAGAGCCAAATTTTTTAAACTTAAACTATATAGGTAGGTACATTGTTATTAACTTAATTAGGGTACTCCTAAGGCTTAGGAAGAGCCACACTCAAGGGGCCAAAGAGCCGCATGTGGCTCACAAGCCGCAGTTCGCTGACCACAGCTCTAGTGGTCCCATGGATTTCTAGGTAAAAACCTGTGATGCTTCCTTGTTTTTGTAGGTGAGAAAACTGAGGCCCAGAAAGATGCTCCACCACTGGTCTCATAGCAACGCTTATGGTGAACTAATTAGGCAAGAGGATCTGAGTGCCACGAATGTCCACGGGGAGCCAAGGTGAGTGTCTGCACATCCTTTACTCCCAAAGGCCCTGCGAAGCACAAGCGCCAAGAGGTTTTTGCGAGAGTTAGAACTGTTAGCTGGGAGAACCCCAATATTTACCCCAATAACATTTGAAGAGAAGTAGAAATAGTTGAGGCAGAAACTTATTGTACCTGGATTTCGTGATGTGTACAAAAGACGTAAGTGAGGAGCCCTGCTGCTTCTTGGTGGCTGTGTGCTAACCTGCAGTTTGGGGTGTTTTTAGGGCAGGTAATAAATTCCTTTCAAAGTTTGAATTCACATCCCAACGTGAATCTCCCACATCACTGAGGGCATTGAAGCAGTAGTCTCAATTTGGCAACATATGTTGGGGGTCTAGCCTTCAGTGCAATGCCAACACAGTCTAGATGCTCAATAAATAGTCATTTGGATACATGGGCTTTCTTTAACATTATGACAGTTTTCTGGAGATGGGAGCTGCAGGAAGCTGGAGGGAGATCAGTACACAATGTGTAAGCACACAGTAGGCAGTGGGGCTCCTGAGGAGTGATTTAGACTCTTACAAACATAATGTCGAGCAAATGAAGTTTGACACAAAACAGTACATATGGTATGATTCCACTTATATGAAGAGCCGACACGGACCAAGTTAACCTGTGCCCCTAGAAGCTGGAGTTCTGGTTATCTTGGGTGAGCAGGGGGTTTAGTGAGGGAGGGCATGTGGGAAATGGGGCGTCCAGGCTGTGGCAGAGCTCCAGTTCTTAATCTGGGTGCTGGGTATACCTGTGGGTTTACTTTGTAGTGACTTCTCAAATGACACTCTTAGGATGTAACACTTTCCTCTCTGTGTGTTATGCTTAAAAATATTCATTTGAACACCACCTCCTTCTCCCAAATGAAGGATCTAGGCCAATGCTTCTCGAACTTGAGTGTGTGTACAAGTCCCCTGGGAATCTCATTAAAATGCAAAATTCTGATTCATTTGGTCTTGGGAGGGGCGCGCGAGTCTGCGTTTCTAGAGAGACCTAGGGACTCATATGTTCAGGATGTTTCTTTAGAGACATTCCAGGAATCTGATGAAAGTATCCTAGGCCTCTCCTTGCACATGCGAAGGAGACAATGGGTAGGAATATTCACCTAGGAAGTTATAAACCAATGGAGTGGTGATTTTCAAGGCCAGCCCAGGCCTTCCTGTGGGTCTGTGAAATCCACCTGCTCACGGCGCCTTCACAGGTGATGTTCTGACTGCTGGGGGGCGATCAGAGCCTAGAGCTGTGCCGCTCCAGTGAAGTGACACCCCCCTCGCAGCCCACATTAGGGCCCTGAGCCTGCCCGTCTCATAAAAACCACTGGAGACCGAGAGGCTGTTGGCCCAAAGAGCCTGGTGAGAGCTTTGGGAGCTTGGCTTCCCCTTCCATCCACAGGTGTGGGCACAGTTGGATGTTTAGCCACCATGGATGCTATACAAATAGATGGACACCCTGGCTCCTCTTTGCAAAACTCCGTCAGGTACAGATGTCTAAACACCACCTTTGTATCACGAAAAACCATTATTCTGAGCAAAAAAAGGCAAGTCACACACAATATGATTCCTTTCCTAGAAGTAGTAAAACCAGAAAGAAAAAAAAAAGTGCCTTGTTAGGAATAGAGACATAGGGAGTAAAATATGAGGAGAAGAAAGGAAATGGTTCCGCATCTCACTGGGGTGGTGTCCCCTGGAGCTGGAGAGGAAGGTGCAGGGGCCCCAGGGCCTTCCACATGCCAGGACCAGTCTATGCACCGTGATGGGCACACAGCTGTGCAGTCTGTTACTCTGGAAACAGCACTTGTACACTTTATAAGTACTCTCTTACTTTATGCGATGGTCACAATCCCAAAATGAAATGCAATGTAGTATCTTAAGATGCATTTTATGTTGGGATTTTTTTAGGACTTGACTTTTTTTTAGGACTTTTTAACGCTGTTATTTTAAAAGTTTTGACGTATCAGAGTAAGTTGGTAACGGTGATTTTTTTGGAAGGGCACTTTATTTTGAGATTCTGCCCCTCTTGTTTTTTTGGTGTTAAAATTGCCGTTTCCTTGTATGGCATTTTGATGAAATGTTGATGATAGTAACTGTATATTGGGGATTTAAAAACAAAAACCTCCCTTGTAGGTAAAATAACAAATTGACAAGTGTAAATTGCCCCACTCCTTCCTTTTAAAAAAAGTTAATTGGCCCATAAACCAGGAGGTCAATGGTTCCATTCTAGTCAGGGCAAATGCCTGGGTTGCGGCTAGATCCCCAGTAGGGGGTGTGCAGGAGACAGCCAATCAGTGATTTTCTCTCATCATTGATGTTTCTATCCCTCTCTTCCTCTCTCTGAAATCAATAAAAACATATTTAAAAAAAATTTGGACATGAGACTGTCCTATTAAACTTAAAAAAAAGCAAAAAATAAAAAATAAAATAAAAGTTAACTGGTCTGTGGCATTCAAAAGGCTGAGACCACAGGTGTAGACATTGGGAAGGAAGACATTGCCTTGGTATCCAGCTCTAAGGAGTTTGCAAAATACTCCAACTATTAATGAACAGGGGGCAGGGAGAAGGAGTGATACCCGGAGAAGATGAGAAGGATGGGTAGTACCTACTACAGTTCTTCAGAGAGTTTTCAGATACATTGCATGTTCGTTTGGTAATCTTCCTGTGGCTTTCAAAGAAAGAAATTGGGTAAAGGGAAGCAGAACGGTGCTGTGTCATATTTAGGAGGACACTAGCAAGTGGAACTGTGTTGTAACTTCACTTTCCCAAAAACTGAAGCTGTAAGTTCACTACCACCAAGGAACAGTGCTCACAGAATCCGAGAGGCGGGAAAGGAGTTAGAGGTAATATAACAGCTATCATAACAGCCTGCATTTATTGGCTTTTCAACTATGTACCCTGTGTGCGTGCTTTGCAGACACCAGCCCATTTGATCTCTCATCAACTTTAAGGGTAGGTATTTATTCCATTTTATTTCACTTTAGATTAGGACTCATTATACACATATATCTCTGGAGGGGGATCATTTTCAATTCACAGAAAATTTTGTAAAGATAGTACAGAAAGTTCCCATGTACCCTTCACCCAGCTTCTCCTCATGCTAAGTTCTTATATAACTACTAGAGGCCCAGTGCACGAAATTCGTGCATTCAGGGTAGGGGGGTCCCTCAGCCTGGCCTGCGCCCTCTCGCAGTCCGGGACCCCTCTCTCCTTACCACCCGCCTGCTTGCTCCTCCTTACCGCTTGGCTCGCTGCTCTTTAGCACTGCCACGGAGGCGAGAGAGGCTCCCGCCACCATGGCTGCACTTACCAGCCATGAGCTCAGTTTTTGGCTGAGCAGTGCGCCCCTTGTGGGAGCACACTGACCTCCAGGGGGCAGCGCCTGTGTTGAGCATCTTCCCCCTGGTGGTCAGTGCATGTCATAGCAACCAGTTGTTCTGCTGTTTGGTCAATTTGCATATTAGGCTTTTATTATATAGGACTAGGAGCCCAGTGTGCGAATTCGCGTGGTGCCGCCCACCCTTGAGTTGCCTCGGGCTGGTCCCGCCTTCTCCTGCCTCTCCACTTCCTCACTCCAGCCTCCCCCCCTTCTCTGCTCCCGCCTTCCTGCTTCCGCCCCATCTCCCGTCTCTGGAGCAACACTCCAAAGAGCATGCTGGCAGCCTCCTGATGATAGGAGCTAATAAAGAGGTAATATGCTAATGGTCCAGTCGTGATGTGTTACGGCGTCTCAGCTAATTTGCATGTTACCTTTTTATATGTATAGTGGTACATTTGTCAAAATGAAGAGATTAACATTGATATAATACTATGGACTCAACTACAGGGTTTTATTAGGATTTCAAGAGTTTTTTCCATGAATGTCCTTTTCCTCTTCTAAGACCCAAACAGGATAGCACATTGTATTTAGTTGTGTCTCTTTAATCTGAGCCAGTCTATTCATCTTCCCTTGACATGATATATCCTATCTAATAATAGACAAACATGGTAATTAACCATACCTCCGCTACGCTTCCCATTGGCTAATCAGTGAGATATGCAAATTAAATGCCAACCAAGATGGCAGCTGGCAGCCACGCAGCTGAAGCGAACATGAGGCTTGGTTGCCCCAGCGATGGAGGAAACCAAGGTTCCCCGCCTTCCATGGCCCAGCTCTGAGCTCCAGAAGAAACAATGTTTCAATTATAGAAGCTAAACAAACCCCAGATACCTGCTTTCAGCCAGCCTGCCTCCGGAGCTGGAGCCGCAACAAAGTTTCAATTACAGAAGGTAAATAAATCCCAGAATAAAAAAAAAGAAAAAAAGGAGAGACTGGGAGCTTCAGTTGCAGGCTTGGCCCGCCTGAAAACAGCCCTCTGCCCCTCATCCAGACTGGCCAGGCACCCCAGTAGGGAACCCCACCCTGACGGGGGTGCGGGCAGCCTGAAAACAGCCATCAGCCCCTCACCCAGGCTGGCCAGACACCCAAGCAGGACCCCCACCCTGATCTGGGACACCATTCAGGGCAAACCAGCCACCCCCCTCCCATGCACCAGGCCTCTATCCTATATAGTAAAAGGGTAATATGCAAACTGACCCTAACAGCAGAAAGACTGGGAATGACTGGTCATTATGACACACACTGACCACCAGGGGGCAGACACTCAATGCAGGAGCTTCCCTTTGGTGGTCAGTGAGCTCCCACATGGAGGAGCTCTGCTCAGCCACAATCCAGGCTGATGGCTGCCAGTACGGCGGTGGTGGTGGGAGCCTCTCCCACCTCCTCAGCAGCGCTAAGGATGTCTGACTGCAGCTTAGGTCTGCTCCCCACTGGCAAGTGGACATCCCCTGAGGGCTGCTGGGCTGCCAGAGGAAGTCTGATTGCCAGCTTAGGCCCAATCCCCTGCGGAGCAGGCCTCAGCCAGCATATGGTCATCCCCTGAGGGGTCCCAGATTGTGAGAGGGCACAGGCCGGGCTGAGGGCCCCCCCCAAGTGCACAAATTTTTGTGCACCGGGCCTCTAGTTTAATTATAAAGACTTCAAGCCCTAGGACAGTGGGGGTGGGGGGGGTGAGGGGGGAGGGTGCGGTGGGAACCGGGTAGAGGGGAGCTATGGGGGAAAAAAGAGGAACAACTGTAATAATCTGAACAATAAAGATTTAATTATTTAAAAAAAAGAGAGAGAAACCAAGATGGCGGCATAGGTAAACACCGGAGTTTGCTGCCTCGAACAACCACTTCAAAAATACAACTAAAAGACGAAACGGACATCATCCAGAACCACAGGAAGGCTGGCTGAGTGGAAATTCCACAACTAGAAGGAAAGAGAAAAGCATACCGAGACTCAGAGGAGGCGCAGTGCAGAAGTAAAATACTAAGGTGTGGAGGTGCATGCGGAGAGGGCTGGCAGCTGAGGGCGTGGTTGTTGTTTTCAATCGGGAGGGAGTCTCAGGCTCTGAGCTCCAGTTCCGGGCGAGTCTCTAGGGACCCAGACTCATACGGAAGAAGCGGGACTGTCTGGCAGCGGTCGGACCTCGAGGACAGCTTTCTCTTGGAGGGGCTGGCAGGGATTTCCAGGATACTGAGAAGCAGAGATGCCATAACTGCTAGCCCCGCCCTGTTGATGTCCAGCCCCGCCCAAGCCCTACAGGGAGACTTTTGCTGGATAGCCTCAGGCAGAGGCTAGATTAGCACCTCCCTAGAGATCCAGGAGCCAGGAAACCCAGAGGTCAGAGTGGGACCATCCAGCTTGCAACTCCGTGGAACACACTCAGGGGGCAGACTCAGCACCAAAGCCCCATTGAAGCAAATCTTGCCCCGGAGGGGTGTCTCCAGCACAGAAGTTCTCCCACTGCAGACACAGCTGATTCTCACAGCCAATTGGCCTGGAGGTCAATTCCTCTCAGTGATACCGACAACAATCAAGGCTTAACTACAACAAGACTGTGCACAAAGACCACAAGGGGGTGCACCAAGAGTGTCCTCCTCAGGTAATTGGGGAGGCTGAACCACTGGGCCCTAGAGGACACTTAGCACAGAAAACTACTTTATCAACACAGGGAAGCATAAAAAATGCGGCGACAAAGAAAAAGGACACAAATGACAGAAATGGAGGAAAGCAAACTACTGGATATAGAGTTCAAAACCACACTTTTAAGGTTTTTCAAGAATTTTCTAGAAACTGCCGATAAACTTAATGAGACCTACAAGAAATCTAATGAGACCCTCGAGGTTGTGATAAAGGACCAACTAGAAATTAAGCATACACTGACTGAAATAAAGAATATTATACAGACTCCCAACAGCAGACTAGAGGATTGCAAGAATCAAGTCAATATTTGAAATACGAAGAAGGAAAAAACACCCAACCAGAAAAGCAAAATGAAAAATGAATCCAAAAATACGAAGATAGTGTAAGGAGCCTCTGGGACAGCTTCAAGCGTACCAACATCCGAATTATAGGGGTGCCAGAAGAAGAGAGAGAGCAAGATATTGAAAACCTCTTTGAAGAAATAATGACAGAAAACTTCCCCTACCTGGTGAAAGAAATAGACTTACAAGTCCAGGAAGCGCAGAGAGCCCCAAACAAAAGGAATCCAAAGAGGACCACACCAAGACACATCATCATTAAAATGCCAAGAGCAAAAGACAAAGAGAGAATCTTAAAAGCAGCAAGAGAAAGAAAGTCAGTTACCTACAAGGGAGTACCCATACGACTGTCAGCTGATTTCTCAACAGAAACTTTGCAGGCCAGAAGGGAGTGGCAAGAATTATTCAAAGTGATGAATGCCAAGAACCTACAACCAAGATTACTTTATCCAGCAAAGCTATCATTCAGAATTGAAGGTCAGATAAAGAGCTTCACAGATAAGGAAAAGCTAAAGGAGTTCATCACCACCAAACCAGTATTATATGAAATGCTGAAAGGTATTCTTTAAGAAGAGGAAGAAGAAGAAGAAGAAGGTAAAGATAAAAATTATGAACAGCAAATACACATCTATCAACAAGTGAATCTAAAAATCAAGTGAATAAATAATCTGATGAACAGAATAAACTGGTGAATATAATAGAATCAGGGGTATAGAAAGGGAATGGACTGACTATTCTCGGGGGGAGGAGAAGGAGTGTGGGGGGTGTGGGAGGAGACTGGACAGAAATCGTACACCTATGGATGAGGACAGTGGGGGGGGGGGGGCGGGTAAGGGCAGAGGGTAGGGTGGGAACCGGATGGAGGGGAGCTATGGGGGAAAAAAAGAGGAACAACTGTAATAATCTGAACAATAAAGATTTAATTTTTTAAAAAAAGAAAATCAAAATACTATGATAACAGGTATAATAAATTAATTAGAAAAGAAAATTAATCATGGCTAAAAATCAAATTAACATCATGGAGGGAAGACTTAAGATAATAGTGGATATAGAGGGAAAAAACAAAAAGATTGAAGCAACTAGAAAGAATGTGATAGATATGGAAGCCAAAGATGATCTATTAATTAAGGATAATTGATGTGCTTTTTTTTTTTAAATGTATTGATTTTTTTACAGAGAGGAAGGGAGAGGGATAGAGAGTTAGAAACATCAATGAGAGAGAAACATCGATCAGCTGCCTCCTGCACACCCCCTACTGGGGATGTGCCTGCAACCAAGGTACATGCCCATGACTGGAATCGAACCTGGGACCCTTCAGTCCGCAGACCTACACTCTCTCCACTGAGCCAAACCGGTCAGAGCTGATGTCCTTTGTGTACAGATCTCAACAAAAGGAACTTAGAGATATAATACAAGAAAACTTCTCTGACTGGAATGAAAAATTCAATCTGAAGATTGAAAAGATAGTGTATCTGCCAGAAAAAAAAAGTTTTAATATCCCCAACATTGACTGCCCTAATTAAGATTCTGAGCTTCAAAGATTTAAAGGGAAAAAAAGAATTGCTCAGACACACTGGTAGAAGGAATAAAAAAATAAAATAATAAAATAAAATAAAGCAGATCACTTTTAAAGGAAGGAAAAAAATAAATTTGGTCTCAGGCTCTCCATGTAAGCCTATAAGTCCATCCAAAAGTTGATAATTAGGTATAGAGAGAGAGGGAGACAGAGAGATTTGTTGCAAAGATTTGAGCTTAGCAATCATGGGAGCTGGCTAAGAAATGATGTATGTATTTGTCTTCACATGTATGAAGTTCGGTGCTGAAGCTTGAGGTCCACAGGCAGTTAGGAGGAAAATGATGTGAAATGGAAGACCAGCACGAACAGGCTGTAACCCACAAGCACAAACTGGGAGCAGCTGGAATGAACTGAAACTGTGTCAGCTCTCACCACCCCTGACCTTGAGGGCTGGGTGTTTTGCAGAAGCAGTCAGTGCCCTCTGTCTTGGAGCTAATGGCACATCTGGCCCAGGAGTTGGAGGATCAGGGGAAGGTGGAGCAGTTGCAGGCTGGGCTGCTGCCGCGCCTTAATGAGGCGAGCCAGCAGGTGAGTGACAACTGGTATGCTATCAAATGGCTGCTGCTTCATTCTACCCTCCAGTTCTCTCTTGTGGCCCACTCATCGGTAACACACAGAGCAGGGAGTCTGAGAAATGTAGTTCAGCCTAGCCAAGTGAATACATTATAAAGTCACCGGAGTACCCCCTTCTCAGATTGGGACTCTAAACCGTGCTTAACTTCTAAAGACAGTAACATAGTAATGCTTCCACCTAACATGTACGGCTGTCCACATACCACCAAAAGCACGCCAACCCTTCCCCCAGAAGGATGCAAACCCCCTCTTTGTCTTTGAGTGATGTCTCTTCTTCTTGCTAACTCACACTCCCCCTTCATGATCCTGTAACTAAAATACTGAGCTATAAGATTAATTGCAATCAACAGAGGGAAAGAAAACAAAGACAGTTGGTTAATTTATAGATATATACCAACATATTCATATCAAGATCATAATTGTTGTAGTCCCCTTTTCTGCCATTGGTCATGTGGGCATAGCTGATGTTTTTTAATGTTTTTATTGATTTTTAGAGAGGAAAGGACAGGGATAGAGAGAGAGAAACATCGATGAAAGAGAGAAACTTCATCTATCGGCTGCCTCCTGCCCGCTCCATATTGGGAATTGAGACCACAACCTAGCTATGTGTCTGACTGGGAATTGAACCCGTGACCTCTTGGTTCCTGGGTCGCCGCTCAACCACTGAGCCACACCACTGGGCAGCATAGCTGATATTTTTAATTACCTTCCTCTTCCCACTGCAAATCCCCTTTGCCCACTGCAGATTGTGGTTCCCTGCCTGCTGGGGTGACCGAATTGTCATTCTTGAAGGGTCTGGGCCACTAGCAGTCTTGCCTGGATTGAGTTGCCTATGGTTTTCCACTGACTTTAACCACAGGGCATGGGAGTACTAAGAAATCCCATAGGGGATCAGCTATATTCCAGGCATATTCCTTCGTACCCACATGGTGTAGGTGCAACCCAAGTTCCCTTGGTAGTCGGGATCGCTTCCCCCGGGCCATACAGTAACTCCCTACTTTGCCTAATGAGTCAATGGCATAAGGTATCCACAGTGGCCAGGTGATTGTATGGATTTGCAGTTTGATGGAATCGCTGTTGTGTTCCTGGTAGAAGCATTCTTTCCTTGGGAACTAAGACCTCTACACTAGCAGAGCCTGCAGTTGCAGGGATGGAAAGGTCACTAGGGGAATAGAGAGAGGGACTACTCCCTTTCCACCCCTTCCTGCCTGGCCTGGTGGATCCTGGCTATGGGAGACTCAGCTCTCTATATTAGATGCCGAGTTAGAGCATCCTGGAGAATACTGCCCTAAATCCAAAAGTGTTGCCACCCAGCTGGCATCATAGCCAAGTCTTTGGAAGGCCATTCCATAATTCTATCAACCCAACTCATCTTGGATAATGGGGAATATGCTAAAACCAATGAATTCCATAAGCACTGGGCCCATTTGCAGTGAAATGAGTTTCTGGTCAGAAATGATGCTGTGTGAAATACCTTGATTGTGCATAAAGCACTCCGTAAGTCCATAGATGGTAGTTTTGTTTTGTTTTTTTTGTTCTTTTTAAAAATATATTTTTATTGATTTCAGAGAGGAAGGGAGAGGAAGAGAGAGATAAACATCAATGATGAGAGAGAATCATTGATTGGCTGCCTCCTGCATGGCCCCTACTGGGGATCGAGTTCACAACCCAGGCATGTGCCCTGATGGGGAATCGAACCGTGATCTCCTGGTTCCTAGGTTGATGCTCAACCACTGAGCCACACCAGCCGGGCCACAAATGGTAGTTTTGGCAGAAACATCGTGGACAGAGAAGGCAAATCGATGACCAGAGTGTCTATTCTGGTCAGAACCAAACACTGCCGCTTCCCTGGTGGAAGTGGCCCAATGGAACCAATCTGTCACCAGGCGGCTGGCTGACTACTCTGGGGAATGGTGCCATATTACTGTTGGTCTCAGCTGGCAGACTGGGCACTCCACAGTGGCTCCAGCAGGATGGGCCTTGGTGAGTTCATAGGTCTAGATGTGGACAAAACCAACTCCATCTCTGTGTCCTGGATTTCATTTCATTTCTAAGTTTCATGCTGTGATCTCTGACCAACCTCACTGTCCTTAGCAAGCTTATCAAAGCCTTCTAGTTGATCATTATCTGTTTGTGTTCCATAAAATGTAACCATAAATATTTTTGTTAAGCCGGAATGGCATGACGACTGAGATGAATATCAAACTGGTGTAGTATTGATTATAAACAATCATCCATCACAAGACCACCAGGAGGGATGTCCCCTGGCGCCACTGCACTCTGTCCCTTTGTCTTGTCAATCATCAGTACCTGAGTTATATTATTTAAAAAATACAGTAACAGGGGTCTGTAGTGGAAAATAATTTGTACAGAACTGCTAGGTCATCTGTCTAAGCTGATCCTACATTCCTGTAATTCAATTACCCCATAATATCTCATTGTACTTTATAGAGTTGCCTGCAGAGTGTGTGTGTGTGTGTGTGTGTGTGTGTATTAATTGATTTCAGAGAGGAAGGAAGAGGGAGAGAGAGAGATAGAAACGTCAATCATGAGAGAGAAACATCAATCAGCAGCTTCCTGTTTGCCCCCTACTGGGAATCAAGCCTACAACCCAGGCATGTGCCCTGACAGGAATCGAACCCTAACCTCCTGGTGCATGGGTTGACGCTCAACCACCGAGCCACACCGACTAGGCTGCCAGTGTCTTTCGGTCTGAAGGTACCTTCTCGTTACCGTGGCCTTTATGCCTTTGTCCCACTGTCAGACAGTGTTTAAAGTCCATGTTCAGAGCCCATGAATGACCTTTACCCCTGATATTGGGCAATGGCTGGAGTGGCCGGGGAAGGAGGCTGGATGACATCCACAGAATGGATCAATCTATCCTCCTGATTATTAAAATGCTCCTCTGCTGAGACCACCCTTTCACTCCCACTCAGAAATCTATCCACATACCTGCTCCCTAGACCTCCTTGTCATCAGTTTTTTAATCATTATTCTTCCAAGTCCCTGACCACCAGCCAAACCATTAGCCAGAGCCCACGAACTGATGCCAACAGTACCTCTAACCATCTCTCCTTCCAGGCAAAATGAACAACCAGGTGAAGTGCTAAAGTGCTGCCCACCGGGGAAGATTTCCCCATCACTGTCCTCCAGGTCCTTCCCACAGCGAGAGGTAGGGTGCAGCTGTCCCCGTAGGTGGTGGGTGTTTTTGCCTGGAAGAAACAAAACATCCAACAATAAAGAACAACATGCAGAGGCAGAAAACTCATATTGCAAAACTCTTCCTAAGAGTAAATAATACACTCCCAAAGCAGAACCCCTTCCTGGAGCACCCCCTGGAGAGCAAACTCCAAGCAAAACCAGTCTCTGCAAGAGCAAAGGTAGGAGGGCAGTGGGTGGACACGAACCCTGTGCGGTGGGCTACTCCAGAGATGAGTCAGCTCCTCTTCCTCCTGGCTGTATGTGTGTTTGTTTGTTGTTAATACTCATCTGAAGATAGTTTTTCCACTGACTTTTAAAGAGAGTGAAAGGGAGGGGAAGAGACAGAGAGAACATCGCTGTGAGATACATCAATTGGCTGCCTCCCATGCACGCTACGACCAGGGCTGGGAATCAAGCCTGCAACCAAGGTACATGCCCTTGACCAGAATCGAACCCAGGACCCTTCAGTACATGGGCCAGCGCTCCATCCACTGAGCCAGACCAGCTAGGGATGGTTTGTTGTTTTTTCCTTTGTAAGTGTCCATGAGGCTTGAAGTTTTTGTTGTTTTTATTGTGGTAAAAAACAAAACGAAAACAAAAACACACACACATAGCATAAAATTGACCTTTTTACGTGTGCAGTTCAGTAGTGTTAACTAGATGCCCATGGTTGTGCAACAGGTCTCTGCAGCTCTCTGTCCTGTAAAACCGAAACTCTGCCCTCGGAACAACAGCTCCCCATCCCCCCGCCCCTGGCAACCACCATCCTACTTCCCAGGAGTCTGACTATTCCAGGCGTCTCATGTAAGTGGACTCAGACAGTGTTTGTCTTTCCGTGACTGGCTCATTTCACTTGTCATAATGTCCCCAAGGTTCAGCCACGTTGTTGCATATGACAGTAGGACAGATCTGCTTCCTTTTTAAGGCTGAATAATATTCCCTTGTATGTGTGTATATATGTATATATTTTTTATATATGCACGTATACACATTTATTTTACCCATTCATCTGTCAAATAGGCACCTAAGCTGCTTCCACTTCTTGGCAATAATAAATAATGCTGCAGTAAACATAATGCTGCTAGCAGAACCCGCTTTCAGTTATTTTGGATATATAACCAAAAGTAGGATTTCTGGATCAGACGGTGGTTCTACTTTTGATTTTTTGAGGAACCTCTATGCTATTTTCCATGGCAGCTGCACCAGGTGACATTCCCCCTAACAGTGCACCAGGTTTCCAATTTCTCCACACCCTTGCCAACACTTGGTTTGGTTTGCTTTTTAGTGGCCATTTAGTGGGTGCAAGGGGCTATCCACTGTGGTGTTGATTTGCATGGCCCTGCTGATTCCAGGTGTTGAGCACCAGTTCACATGCTTGTTGGCCATCTTCTTTGTAGAAATGTCTATTCAAGTCTCTGCCTATTTGTTAATCAAGTTATTTGGGAGTTTTGGTGGTGAGTTGTAGGAGTCCTTATAGATTTTGGTGTTAAAAATAGTCGACGTATAGTTTGCATATATGTTCTCCCATTCTATAGGTTGCCTTTCATTGTGAATTGTTTCCTTTGGGCTTGAAGTCTATTTTTATTTATTTATTTATATATATTTTTAAATTTTTTATTATTAATTAAAGCTTTATTGTTCAGATTATTACATTGTTCCTCTTTTTTCCCCCATAACTCCCCTCCACCCAGTTCCACCCACGCTCAGTGGCTCAGCCTCCCCAATTACCTGAGGTGGACACTCTTGGTGCACCCCTTTGTGGGCTTTGTGCACAGTCTTGTTGTAGTTAAGCCTTGATTGTTGTAGGTATCACTGGGAGGAATCTACCTCCAGGCCAATTGGCTGTGAGAATCAGCTGTGTCTGCAGTGGGAGAACTTCTGTGCTGAAGACACCCTTATGGGGCAAGACTTGCTTCAGTGGGGCTTTTGTGCTCACTGAGTCTGCCCCCTGAGTGTGTCCCTTATGGATCTGAGGAGTTGTAATCTGGATGGTCCCACTCTGACCACTGGGTACACTGGCTCTTGGATCTCTAAGGAGGTGCTAATTTAGCCTCTGCCTGAGGCTACCCAGCAGGAGCTATGGAGAGATCTGCAGATTCCTCTTCTTTGTTTGCAGTTTGGTGGTGCCCAGATGAGGCCCAGCTGTGAAGCAATGGAAGCTGCTCTGGGGCCTTGGGCCTTCTTTTGGAAGTTCTGGGTCTCTCTGACCCAGCTGCAGCTTATTAGGTAATTTTCAGATTGCAAAGGGCCAGGCCTTTCATATGCAAAAGCCTCTGCACACAGCTTGGGTGGGGCCCGGTCTCAGGGGATTAACAGGGCCGAGCAAGCAGCTATGGCTGCTCCTCAGTCCTACCCTAAGAGGCCCCGCATCTCAGTGTCTGGGTAATCGCTGCAAGCACCTCTGAGAGAAAGCCACCCTCAAGTTACGACTGATGCCAGACAGTCCAGTTTCTCCCCATATGAGTCTGGGTCCCCAGAGACTCACCTGGAACTGGAGTTCAGAGCAGTCGGGAGCTTGAGACTCCCTCCCGATTGCAAAAGACAACCGTGTCCTCAATTGCCAGCCCTTTCCACGTGTGCCTCTGTACCTCTGCACTTTACTTCCGCACCTCCTCTGAGTCTCAGTGTGCTTTTCTCTTTCCTTCTAGTTGTAGAATTTCCACTCAGTCAACCTTCCTGTGGTTCTGGATGATGTCCGTTTTGTCTTTTAGTTGTATTTTTGAAGTGGTTGTACGAGGCAGCAATTTCCAGTGTTTACCTATGCCGCCATCTTGGTTTCTCCTCAGTATTTTGATTTTCAGTGTATTCCCTTAGCTCTTCAACCTCCTTTTTCATCTCATTCTGTTACTTTATTATCTCAATTTTTAGTTTTTATGTTATTAAATTAAATCCTATTATGTTGTTTTAAAATGCTAAACACTTGCAGAGAATCGCTCTTATTTGGATTCTAGACTCCAGAACTGTGAGGCAATCCATTTCTGTTGTCTAGGCCACCCATTAGGTGGTACTTCCGTATGGCAGCCCTAGCTGCTTATATACCTCACCTTATTTAACATTTCAACCAGCCCCCCAGCACACCCTCTCTCTCTCTTCTTGCTTATTTTTCTTTTTTTGCAACTTATCTTCTAATATACTGCATAATTTCCTTATTTAATTTGTTTGATACCTGTCTTTTAAGAATGAGGGCTGAGATTTTGCTTTGGTTCACTGATTTACCTCTGGGGCCTAGCACATAGTAGAAGCTCAATAAATAGTTGCTGAGTGAGTAAATACAATCAAATCTGACACTTAGCATGTGCTTACAAATGATCCAGTGTTAGGCCTATTGACAACTAATGAAATCACATTGACTGGCTTTGTGATTTCTTTTGAAAATGTCTTTGGATCTATTCATTCATTCACTCATTCAGGTAATATTTATTGAGGGCTTACTACATGTCAGGTATTGCACTCAGTGGTAAACAAAACCAAGAGGGAGGTCCCAGCTGGTTTGGCTCAGTGGATAGAGCATCGGCCTGAAGACTGAAGGGTCCCAGGTTTGGTTCAGGTCAAGGGCACATGCTGGGTTGCGGGCTTGATCCCCAGTGGGTGGTGTGCAGGAGGCAGTCAATCAATGATTCTCTCTCATCATTGATGTTTCTATCTCTCTCTCCCTCTCCCTCTCCCTCTCCCTTCCTCTCTAAAATCAATAAAAATATATTTAAAAAAAAAAAAACAAGAGGGAGAAAGAGACAATAAACAAAGAGCTTATGGCAGAGTGTTGGGTAGTGATGGGCACAGTGAAAGGTAAACAGGGTAAATGTTCCAGGTAACTGTTGGTGTGAAGCAAACTACCCAGAGGCTTAGTAGCCTAAAACAACGATTCTGTATTATCTCTCATGGTTCTTCGGCGGACTGGGCTCATGAGGGTGGTTCTTGCTGGGGTCTCACACGTGGTGCTGTCAGATGTTGGCCAGGCCTTGCGTCATCTGAAGGACAGACTGGGTGGGACATCCGAGGTGGCTCACTCACTTGGCCACTGTTGATGTTGGCCACAAGCTGGGAGTTCAGTCCACATCCTGTGGCCTCTCCACGTGGCCTGGGCCTTGCAGCATGGCAGCTTGGCTCTGGAAGGAGCTCTCCAAGAGCAAGTGTTCCAAGAAGCAGGAAGCAGAGGCGGCCAGGGAAGCTAAGGGCTGTGCTTGGACCTGGATCAGTGTCATTTCTGTTGGTTAAAGATTCTAGGAGCTGGAGAAAGAAAACATGGAATAGAATTGCTGTGGCACCTTTGGAAAACACAGTTCACACATAAGGGGATACTGAGTGGTGGGCAAGCAGGAGAGAGAGGTACTCTTTGCAGGGAAGGCCTCTCTGATTAGGTGCCCTTTGAGCACAGGCCTGAGGGGCATGAGGAAATGATCCATGAGGCTATCTGGGGAAGGGTGTTCTAGGCCACGGCTGGCAAGTTCAGAGTCCCTGAGGCAGGAGCATGCTGGGCATGGTGAGGAGCAGCCAAGGTGAGGTGGGAGGGGAGCTGTGGGATCAGGACTTATAAGACTCTAGCGATGTCTTACCCTTAGGACCGAAGGGGTCACAGATGTGTCCTGGTATTTCTTTAAAAAAAATTTTTTTAAATTGATTTCAGAGAGGAAGGAAGAGGGAAAGAGTGATAGAAACATCAATGATGAGAGAATCATTGATTGGCTTCCTCCTCCACGCCTCCTATTAGGGATGGAGCCTGCAACCTGGGCATGTGCCCTGACAAGGAATCGAACTGTGACCTCCTGGTTCATAGGTTGATGCTCAACCACTGAGGCCAGGCTGTTTTGGTTTTTAAAGGGGCTGGGGCCTTTACAGCAGCCTTTGCTGATGAATCTGTCACGCCTGCTTTGTGTTGGAACCTCTCCTTCCCCACCATGAGCCCATTGGTGCTCTCACCTGCAGGTCTGCCCTTTGCTCCTTGATCTCTACTAACCCATGAGGCCTTGTCATTGAGTGACTGTCCTTGACCCAGAAGCCTGGTGCCACCCACCTCACCCATGTTGCTATGTTTGCTGCTCTGATACTCTGGATCATGCACCCTAGGTCAAGCCCTGGAGGCCCCTGTCGTAGCTGTGGTGTCCCAACACTGTGCCGCGCCAGCACGGCCAAGGGTGAACCCAAGTGGGGGTGATGAAAGGATTAAGAAAAGACAGACATGAGAACGAAAGCTGGGTCTCGGTGGGACGCTGCTTCTGAGAGACAGCGACCACGCCCATAAGCCGTGTCTTTATTTTATAGCAGATGCCACGAGGCAGAGTAAGGGCGTGATCAAGTTGTTTACAACATTCTCATTGATTTCAATCCCACGCCACTACATGCACCTGAACTCTATCACTCAGGCATGTGGGGCCACATGTTCGGACCACAGGCTCAAGCTTACAACTACAGCTGTTGGCTATAATTGTGCTGGGAGGGCTCTGCCATCCGAGCTGGGACTTGCATGTGGTAATGAGAGGACTGTGCCCTCGCAGTAGTCCAAAGCTTGAACCTGTCCAAAGCTGTGGCTGAGCCCCACACAGCACTCCTGCTGCTCAGGTCAGAAATGGGGCCCAGATGTCCTCTGCTGGGACTGCAGCGTTCCCTGTCTCCTGCCCAGCTCTGGGAGCCTGAATCCTCAGCCTGTGATCCAGCCCCTCACTGGCTGATCCCTGCCTCACACCATTGGATTCTCTGGAACCATGACTGACCTCCGCTAGGCTCTAGGCTCACCTGGCTTCCTCTACTGAAGGGCCATCTGTCTCATAGGCCATCGGACAGCAGCTGGGAGAGTGGTTGCTTGGTGGGTAAGGATGCCATTTTGGGAGCTGACCCCTCTGGGTTTGCAGTGTGTCCTTGGACAAGTAGTTCATCCTCCCTGTGCTTTTTTCTTCTTCAATGAGAACTTTAAATGTATTTTTAAAAGGTTCTTAAGAATGATCTGCCATCTTGTTATTTCTATAACTGGACTACTCTTAGGTCTCCATCAGCCTGATCTATTCCTTTTTCAGAGACTTAGATACCATCCAAAAATATTCTGTTATTCTCGCTTTTAACTGTTGTCGCTGCAGGATCAAAGTAGCACCTGAATTTGATTCAAGTTCAACATCTTTTAATAATTATCTCATCTTTTTGGGCTTGAAATATTGAACAAGCCGTGCCTGGCCTCATTCAAATACCAATGGTTTATTTCTCACTCAAGAAATTTCAGATTTCAACAAGAGACCCATCCTTCTGAATGACAACAGTGATAGGGAAGTGAGCACACCTCCTCTTGTAAGGGAAGCCAGGGTAACCCCCTCCACCGTGTTCTGTGTCTAACAACAGCCAGTCTAAACCCTGGCCAGTTCCTTCCTCTTTCCCCACCACTGTCAATCCAGGTCCTCTTTTCTTGCCAAAGAGACTGAGTTCTCCACCAATGTGATTTGAGGCCTCCTGCAGGCTCCCCCGCCCCCCCCCCCCCCCCCCCCCCCGGCTCCCTGCCCAGCTCCTGTGTATCCCTGTCAGTGCCACTTACATTTTCTGGAATGTCAATAGTCTGGCTGCTGAGAATGGTCTTTATTCTCACAGTAGATAAGCCCAAAAGAGACTGACCTCACAACAGTATTGACCTCACAGGTTAGCTGTGAGAATTCACTGAGTTGGAGCAGATGAAGGGCTTAGAACAGAGGTTCTCAACCCGTGGGTCGCGACCCCTTTGGCAGTCAAACGACCTTTTCACAGGGGTCGCCTAAGACCATCCTGCATATCAGATATTTACATTACAATCCATAACAGTAGCAACATGACAGTTATGAAGTAGCAACGAAAATAATTTTATGGTTGGGTCACAACATGAGGAACTGTATTTAAAGGGCCAGAAGGTTGAGAACCACTGGCTTAGAAGGACTCCTGACAACGGAAGGTGTGAGGTGTTGGCTCTAATGACTGTATTAGAGTCTGTGACTCCTTGGACAAGCTCTGAACCTTTCTGTGCTGCTCCCAGAACCAGACCTGCCGCTAGACCCCACCTCGAGGCCCCCATCCCCTGGGCCGCTCAGGTTACTTTCCCCCCTTGGTTGGCCCCACCATCCTGATAACCCATCATGCCCCCCATTGGGCCTACTCAGAGAGCCAAGAGGCAGAGTATAACATGTAGAAGAGCCCATAGGAGTTCCCAGGGGCTGGACCATGGGACCCAAAGTGCAATTGGCACCTTTGGAGACGAAGCAGAGGCCTGAGCCACTGGGGAGCTTCCGTGTGGCCGCACAAGTGGGAGCTTTGGGTGACTAGCTGGAGAGGTGGTAGGATTTCTTTTGTTCTATATTTTTTTTAAATTAAAAAAAATGTTTTTATTGATTTCAGAGAGAGGAAGGGAGAGGGAGAGAGAGATAGAAGCATCAGTGATGACAGAGAATCCTCAATCAGCTGCCTCCTGCATGCCCTCCCACCCAGGATGGAGCCCTCAACCTGGGCATGTACCCTGACTGGGAATCAAACTGTGAGCTCCTGGTTCATAGGTCAACGCTCAACCACTGAACCACACTGGCCGGGCAGAATTTCTTTATTAGAGGCGCCAGGTGCAAAGGGAGCCATGTAGTTGGAGGAGGCTAAGGGCCCTGGCTTGAGTTTTTGAAGACTGCTGTCTACCAGCATGAGGTTTTTGGGGGTGCTCATGGGTAAGTGAGGCCGGGGGGCAGCCAAAGTCTCTCACTCTCCAGTGGCGATGAGCAGTCACGTTCCCCTTTTGGGGAATGCTGGTCCATGGAGTCAGCCTGCTCACAAAGGGGTAACGAATCAAGCAACCTTTGAAGGTTAGAAACAGGCTGTGATTTCTGCGTTACTGTGGGAACAAAAGCATAGCAGCATTTTCCACCGTAACCATTTCTAAGTGTTCAGTAGTGTGAGGTATGTTTACACTGTTTGCAGCCAATCTCCAGAACTTTTTCATCTCACAAAACTGAAACCCTACACTCATTAAACAACTGCTTTTCTCTTCCCGGGCAACCACCACTCTAGTTTCTGTTCCTGTGAACATGACCGCTCCAGATAACTCATGTAAGAGGCATTAGACAGGATTGGTTTCTAGGTTCCTTTTGAAAGCCTGGACTTTCTGAAACCTTCATGATGGCCACAGTGCACATGCCACCCTCTGACTACCGGGGCTGCTGCTTCTGTTTCTCTCTTGGGGTCTCCTGCCTGTGCTCAGCCCACAGGTGCTGCCGTTCTCCCTACTCGGTCCTCCCTAGTGAGTCCTCCCTACCCAGTCCTCACTACTCAGCCCTTAGCCAGTGAATCCCACTTACACTTTTCCTGGCGAGCTACCCCAGATGGCTCCTACCTCCCCTGAGGCTTTGTCTTCCCTGGGCCTCTGCCCCAAAGCGCCCGCCCCGGCTCACTCCTGATCCTTCAGGGCTCGACATCCTGGACGAACATCAGGGAGATTCCTGCAGAACTGGTCCCCGAAACATGTTTGAAGCAACACTGCTGCTCTGTAATGACCCGTTTCCTTTTTGTCTCCCCGGCCAGTGCCCGCTCTGGAAAGGCCCATGGACTCCCTTCTCCTCACAGCCCGGGCTGTAGACTCGGGAGCTCAGGGGACATTTGGTGAGTGAGTGAACGAAGCAATCCTCACACAGCTCAGTAGAAAAGTAAGACCAAGAGAAAGGGTTCCAGGTGAGGATGGGGATTGATGCAGGAATCCCCACTAAAACTACAGCAAAGAGATTTAAGGGATAGAAACCCACCAGGAGGGTGAAGTGGAAGACCTGAGGACAGAGTCACATGTGGCCAGTGGGAAAAGCAGAGAACCATGGAGTCCTCAGAAGGTATACGACAGGCAGTGTAGGGGACCTCAGGAAGTGGGGTGAGCTGGTGAGCACAAATGTACCCCTGTATCTCGTCCACACAGATGCTCTAATCCCGGGGGGTCCTGGGTTTTCCAAGCTGTACCCACTATTCCTTACAGGGGCTCTGAGCACTCTGACCTGGAGACCCTTTTGGAATAGCTCATCCTGGAGGCTTCACCCAGAAGTGGCAATATTGTCCTTCCATGATTCAACTAGATTTGTGCTTAACACCCAGCTTTTCAAAACTCAACAACATTTGGTTAGGTATACTAGCTCCCCCGAGAAACCGATCCAGCCAGAGAAACCAGTGGTGGACAAGAATAGCCCCACCCACTCCTGGTGTCATAGGACTTCCTCTCAACAGACCTCCTTCAGAACCCTGCTGGCTTCATGAAAAGGACTTCAGAGCCACTTCCCTTTCCTCAGCTGGAGGAATGGGGACCCTGTGATTTCTCAGTGATGTTTTTTTCTGCTCAGCTCCCAGTCTGGTAGTTAGAGGAGACAACAGCCATCCCGGGAATTCTCAATAAATGTATATTATTTTAGCTGAAAACATATTTTTAAAGGATGGGAGAGTGAATATTGAACACCTCCTAGAATTATCCTAAGCAAGTAGATGCTGGTTCTGAGTGTAAGAGAGAAGTGCACTTCGAAAAATGGGAAGAGGTGGGAGAAAACCACGCTATGCCTCTCTTGAAGCTGTCTAATGGATATTCTGGGGAAAGGATAGAATTCCTTTAACAGTTGGGCTGCCCTGCAGCTGAAGCCACGTTGTAAAGCTGTTTGGGACGTAGAAGGGTTAGAAAAGAGACCAACGGTAAGGTCATTTCTAACGATCTGGAACGGTTTAAATGCTGGCTGCCCAGGAAACCGATGATTGGAAAAATAACATCACAGGGTTTTTATATGGCCCATTGGTATCGTGATGCGATGGGATTATTTTCTGACTTTCTGTTTTTGCCACAGGAAGAGGAAGAGGCAAGGGAATCAAAGGGGCGCTCAGATGCGAATCACCAGGGCTTCTCTCAGATAAATTACGAACAGGTGCTTAAAGAATTCTCTTGCTACAGTAAAGACACAAAGCAGCCTTTAAACACTTTCGATGTGAACATGCCCTAATTTCAAAAGCACTAGAGCTATATATAACCCCAAAGATAATCTTTCCCTCCAAGGATTGACTAAGCTGAGTAAAAAAATAAAAAAGAAAGAAAGAAAGCAACCCCAACACCCCACTCCTGGGCCTGTGGCAGACATCATTAATCAATCAAGGCAGATTTCTTTTTCCCATGGAACCTAAATGCTGCCCTAGAATTCTTCTCAACAATGTGCGCCTGCCTGACAGCTACTATAAATAGATCTGAATTGGCATGTGAGCTGAGCCAACTCTAGAGGCCTCTAGCCTG
Source organism: Myotis myotis (assembly GCF_014108235.1). Lineage (NCBI taxonomy): Eukaryota > Metazoa > Chordata > Mammalia > Chiroptera > Vespertilionidae > Myotis > Myotis myotis. Next base: position 53,773,989 of record NW_023416315.1, read on the forward strand.
GCCGTTAAAAGTGTAGTCTGTGGAGCCAAATCTCAGCTTACTCTTTCAGATAAGTTTCTGAACCTTTGAAATGTAGATAATAAAAGTACCTATCTCGTTGGATTGTTATAAGGGTTAGGATAATTACCAGCTTTGAACAGGACAAATAGTAAATACTCAATAAGGGGTTTTCCTCCCAGAGTAAAGTGTTAAAGATCATCACTCTAACCCTGGAGGAAGAACTAGATTAAGATTGAGTAATAGTTTATGAATTTGTTCAACAAAGGTATATTTGGCAACTATTATATGCCAGACTATGTATCCAATGTGGCTAGTAAAACAAGGCACCAATTTTGTCTAGGTGATACATATATTATTAATCCTGTTCAAATTTGGAATCCTTTGAAATGACATATGACAAATTATTGGTTTATATTTAGTTGTTTTACATCATAATTCTATTTAAAAGAAAAAGAATAATTGAGAAGATAATTGGCCAATTATTATTTTTTTAAATATATTTTATTGATTTTTTACAGAGAGGAAGGGAGAGGGATAGAGAGTTAGAAACATCGATGAGAGAGTAACATCGATCAGCTGCCTCCTGCGCACTCCCTACTGGGTATGTGCCTGCAACCAAGGTACATGCCCTTGACTGGAATAGAACCTGGGACCCTTGAGTCCACAGGCCGACACTCTATCCATTGAGGCAAACCGGTTAGGGCAATAATTGGCCAATTAAATATGAAAAGCTACTCAACCTCATTTAATAAACAGGGAACAAATTAATGCAACAGTGAGAATGGGAGTGGAGCAACGGAGAGAAAAAGACGATAAATCTAGGCATTTAACATCCAAATATAAGGAATTCCAGGAAGAGAGAGGGAAGAGGCAACTGAGGAGAAAAATCACCAAAGAAATAATACAAAAATATTTCCAGACCTAGTGTGTGTGTCTCTAGATGTGAAGGTCCACTGAAGTGCATGGCAAAATGAATGCAAAAGACCCTCACCAAGGCATATGATCATGGGCATATGATCAATTCTGAATCTCATGGATAAAAAAAGAAAACAAAAACAATACCAGGATGGGTAGGAGTGTTGGAAACTAGTTATATGCCAAGAAACAAAAGTCAAATTGGCATTGGATTTTTAACCATAATTTTATACCCAGCCAATCTATCCATCAAGTGTAAAGATAGAACAAAGATATTTTCAGACTTCAGGACTTGAAAATATGCTTCTTTTAAAATAATTATGCTTTAACACATTATTTTTTTTAAAGGGTAAAAATCATGACTCATACACAAATATAAAATGAACATGTGTTAAATATCTTTCATAGTTCATTATGAATGAGGGAACCAGTATGATGTTACAAACAGTTTAAAGAAGTAAAAGAAAAAAAGCACACATTTTTATGGAATAAAGCAATTTTGAAGCTAGTTATATGCAAATCAATTTACAAATATGAAACTGCCTTTTTGTATGGGGTTGGGAGAGGGACGTGGGCTATTATTTGCATATCTATAGATAAGAATTACTTTTGCATTGCTGTTGTTATCCACAATTTACAGAGTGGTAGAGTAGCCCCAAGGCAATGAGAGGCACAGAGCCCCCACAGAAGTAAAATCAAGAAAGGATGTGCTGTACACAATGTGGTTTTTCAAGGAAGCACAACATTTTCCAAGTACGCTCCCCAGTGACTTCTATGGGGATACTGTACTGGAAAATATGCTTCATCAAAGGGAGGGAGTAAAGTGGAGAGAGAGAGAGAGAGAGAGAGAGAGAGAGAGAGAGAGAGAGAGAGAGAGAGAGGGAGAGAGAGATATGAGGGGGCCCGGGGAGGGAGGAGAAACCAGCACTGGAGGGTATGAAGAGGAGCTGCAGGACTACAGTGCAACGTGAAGGGAGAGCCCAGCCGGCTCAGAGCACAGGAGGGAGGACTCCTGAGAGGCTCCGGGAAGAAGTGGCACTGATGAGCTCGAGCATCTGGAAAATACCATGGAAAGGCCTTTGGCAGAGCTGTTAATTGAAGGCTCCTATAGGACACTAACGCTAAGTAATAGAAATAAAGTGAATGAAAAACCAGGCCATCATTAACTTAGGAGTACTGGAAGGTTGCACAAGAATGAAGCTAAGTAATGTTACTTGGCTTAGCAGTGAGTAATACTTCCATCATCATTACAATATAAATGCCAACTATTTATCCAAAACGTGTAATAAAGTGATATTGGGTGATGGGTGTACGTGTGGGAGAGTAGGTATTCACCCACGGAAGCCAGTGAATAATTTCTATAGGTGGGAAGTTAAGAAGTAGCAGTAGAGGAATAGTATTCATAAATATGAAGATAAACACCAGAGAAAGTGGCTTTAGAAGAGTTGCCAGTGGCTGCCTCTGGGAGGTAGATCCTGCTGTTTTTTCATTAAAAACTTATGCATATATATATATATATATATATATATATATATATATTTACTTAAAATAAATTGGGAAAAATGATTATACCTTGAAAAGGTAGACATTATTAAGTGCTGCTGAGGTTGGGTCATCTCACGTATGACTAGTGAAGTAGAAATTGGTGCAGCCTTTTTGGAAAGGTGACTTGGCAGAATCTAATTAAATTTTCATGTACGCACCCTGCAACCCAGCAATCACACTTGTTGGTCTTTATCCTCAGAGAAACACTTGCCCGTGTGCGCAGGGAAGCAGGCATAAGGATGTTCCTGGAGTATTATCTACGAGGTAAAAGGTGAGACTCCTATAAATGTCCAGAGGAAAGGGAAGGGGGCTACAACAACAAAACAGAAAGTCTGGTCTATCCTGTGCTGCGGACACAGCTCTATATTCCATGTGCTGAGCAGGCAAAGGCTCCAAACAACATCAGAACAACAGCATTAGTGCTGAGATCTCCATCCCAGCCACCCAGAATGAAAGGGTGTATTTCTGTATGTTCACATATGTATGTCTGTACAATGGAGATCTGGAAGCATATACAGGTTGTCCCCCAAAATGTATGCACACTTTAACAGCTGATAGCTCAATTTTGAAAATGAAATGTATTTTAGTAAACCCTCCCTTTGTAATAATTCAATGTGTATGTACACATTTTTGGGGACACCCCCCTATATATACTCAACTGATAATAATCATCAAGAGGGTACTTTCCTATATCTGTACTATCTTTTGGGGGAGAGAGGGGAAATTAAATTTATTACGGTGGTATTGGTTAATAAAATTATATAGGTTTCAAGTGTACAGTTCTATGATACATCATCTGTATATTGCATTGTGTGTACACTCCACCCCCAAAGTCACAAATCTGTTTCTTTTTTAAAAATACATATTTTTATTGATTTCAGAGAGGAAGGGAGAGCTAGAAACATCAATGATGAGAATTATTGATAAGCTGCCTCTTACACACCCCACACTGGAGATCGAGCCTGCAACCTGGGCCTGTGCCCGACCTGGAATTGAACAGTGATCTCCTGGTTCATAGGTCAACGCTCAACCACTGAACTACACCGGCTGGGCACACAAATCTGTTTCTTATAAAGATTTTTTAAATTGTGGTAAAATACAAACAACATATATTTACTATCTTAACCATTTTTGAGTGTATGATATAATAGTGTTAAGTACATTCACAGTTTTGTACAACCAATCTCCAGAACTCGTTTTATCTTGCAAATCTGAAACTCAAATGTCCATTAAACAACTCCCATTTTTTTCCTTCCCCAGCCCCTGGCAACCACCACTCTACTTCCTGTCTCTCTGAATTGACCACTCCAGGTATCTCATATAAGTGGAATGTACAGTATCTGTCTTTGTGTGTCTGGCTTACTTCACTTAGCATAATGGCTTCAGGGTTCATCCATGTTGTAGCCTGTGTCAGAATTTCCTTCCTTTTTGAAGCAGATTTGTTCTATTTTTTTTTTATGAGCATATATACCTGTATCTTCAGTGAAATTAAAAATAAATACAATTTTCAAAAGAAAAAGCAACACATGCTTAGAAAAATAAACAGAAAGTCAGGCAATCATGGCCACTTAAATTTTCTTTCATATGTATTTCTTTGTTTGGGTCATGTGTTATTTTAACACTAGAAAAATATTAAAATTAGGAGGCAAGAAAGTAAGCTATTCTGGTTGGGATGGGCGCAGTGGACACTGAGATAGGGATGGAATGTTTATGCCCAAGGTCTGTCTGTGGACGTGGCCCACCCCCAGGCTGGGGTCATTGCCCTAAACCATGTATAAAGAAGCTCAAGTGAACTCATAACCCACAAGTGACAATTTAAAGGGCAGTGAAGTTCTGTTTTCTTTTATTTGGCTTATCAATTTGGCAAAGTTTGATAACACTTTGTAGGTGTGTTGGTGAAGCTATGGCAAAACAGGTGCTTTCAAACACTGTTGATGGGAGGGCACATGGCTTCAACCTCTGTGGAGAGCAGCGTCCACCAGCATTACAAATCACATGCCCACCGACTCAGAAATCCCACTGTTACTAATTCATCCAAGAGGTAAATGCATGGACAAAATTATACAGTCTCTGCCAAGAGATTTGTTGCGGCATTATTTATAATAGCAGAAGTTTGGGAACAGCCAATAGGGGACGGCTAAGAAGTTTCTGTGTGTAAGTCCCCCAGCCTGTGCTGTGGAGCTCCGGGAGCGGTGGGGTGGGGGAGAACAGGAGTGGAAGGAGGATGTGCGTGTGCTTCATTCTATGGCATTTTTCCTCTGTGTCTTTCAGGACAAAATGCCAGACAGCAAAATAAGTGTGCCCCGTGCCTCCGTTTCCTCATCTCTGAAAAGGAGATGATGATTCTCCTGGGGTTCCATGAGCTGATCCTTGTCAATGCTTAGACCAGAGCCTGGCAGGGTGGGCACATGTAAGCTCATTATCCAGGTACCATGTGTAACACGGCCCATCAGCCAGGGGAGGGGATCCGGTGGTCCAGGTTGAAGCCTCTTGGAGACAGACAATCGGTTCCGTCAGAAAGGACACATCAAAAGGGTGTGTGTCAGAGATGGCTCTCCTGCTGAGACAACACAGGGCCCCGGGCAGGGCTGGGAGCCCGTGAAGTTGGTGGCTCTGCCACACTGCTGTCTTCACACCCTTGTGTAGGTCTGGGCTGGGGCAGGACTGGCCTTCATGAGCAGCATGTGGCAGCGGGAACTAAAGAAAGCCTGTACTGACCACGCTGAGGCCGAAAGCGATGAACAACGATGTTCAAGGTCAACAGAATAAAGAAACAGGAGAGCAGACTGGGTGCCACTTCCTGCAGAGGAGTCTCCAGGGAGTCCCTCACACGTCTGCTTACATTTCCTTGGTTAAAACAAAGCCACACCTCACTGCAAGGGCACTGGAGCAATGAAGTCTTACAACTGGCGGCTCTGCCAGCCCCAGTAAAATCATCTGAGTGATGAAAATGTTCCGGAACTAGGCAGTGGCGATGGTGTGCACAGTCATGTCAATGAGCTAAATACTGACTTGTCCACTTCAAAATGGTGAACTTTGTGCCTGAGCCGGTTTGGCTCAGTGGGTAGAGTGTTGGTTCAGGCTGCTGGTTCGATTCTGGTCAAGGTCAAGGGCATGTACCTCTGTGGCAGGCTTGATCCCTGGCCCCAGTGTACGTGCGGGAGGCAAACTATTCCACATGTTGATGTTTCTCTGTCTTCCCCTCCCTTCCACTCTCTCTAAAAATCAATGGAAAAATATCCTCTGGTGAGAATTAGGCGAACTTTGTTTCACCACAATTTAAAAAATTAGACTTCCCTTACTAAGGAATGAGATGAAAATGAATATTAGCCCTGACCGGTTTGGCTCAGTGGATAGAGTGTTGGCCTGCGGACTGAAAGGTTCCAGGTTCGATTCTGGTCAAGGGCATGTACCTTGGTTTCGGGCACATCCTCAGTGTGGGGTGTGCAGGAGGCAGCTGATCGATGTTTCTCTCTCATTGATGTTTCTAACTCTCAATCCTTCTCCCTTCCTCTCTGTAAAAAATCAATACAATATATATTAAAAAAAAATAAAAGACAATGAATATTAGGATAGGCAAGCAGCAGGCTTGCCATTCCTTTTTTTTAAAAATATATTTTATTGATTTTTTACAGAGAGGAAGGGAGAGAGAGAGAGAGTCAGGAATATCGATCAGCCGCCTCCTGCACATCCCCCACCGGGGATGCGCTCGCAACCCAGGTACATGCCCTTGACTGGAATCGAACCTGGGACCCTTAAGTCCGCAGGCCGACGCTCTAACCACTGAGCCAAACCGGCTTCGGCGCTTTTTTATTTATTTATTTATTTTAGCCATTCCTGTTTTTTAATCACATTAGATCTCCCTCGTTGAGCAGCCAGGCAGGGGAATGGGGCACCATAATTGGACACCCTGGGTCAGGTGCTCACCCTCAGTTGGGTGCGAGGTCTGTGACTAGGAGAAGCTGGGGCAGGGCACTAGGTAGATGGGCACTGGCATTTGTCATTAGGATTTAGCTATAAAGTTCCCTTGAAGTGAGCCATACCTGTGCTGGTAACCAGAGGGGCATGGGACTACTGCCCATTACCTGTCGCAGGCTGGGCACACTGGGCTCTGGGACAGACAAGTACCCCTTAGAAGGTCAAGAAACAAATCCCGACTTAATGCAGAAGGAAACAAACTCAGGGTGCCCTGACCATTTTTCCAGGGGGATTGTAGATCGAACACCATTACTCACCTTCACCATTTTATGACTATTTTCTCTACATTTTCCTGAACAGTCCAGGCCCGGCAAGGTCTTTATCCTGAACTTGATCTGTTCCCTCTTGGCAAGGCACACCCACACTGAGGATTGCTCTGCCTTGAGAATACCAGGGGAAGTTTTCCAGATGGGCCTGCATTTTCTCCACACCCCCCCCAAAAATAAAGGAGGTGGTCTCCCAACTTTCATGAAATGTTACCTAGGAAAGACATGGGTAAGAGTGACGCAGAGACCAAAGTGGGGGTGACTAGAAAGTGACTTAGTCACATCTCCTGCCTGTGGATCCCCAGAGGCCTGGGTCCTGCCCAAGTGCCTGCAGCTCAGAGGAGCGGGGCAGGGGAGGGGGGGGGCGGAGAGAGCTAAGTCTGTCCCGGTCTTTCAATGTGATGAAACCGGTGGAGTGTCCGCCAAGAACAGGTCAGGTTCAAAACAGGAAACCCCAGGGTAGTGATAAATGAACACTTCGCTGTAGATTTTACATGGATCTCTAGGGAAAGTGCTGGAACTGATCTCATTCAACATTTTTTTCACAGATCACATTGAAGGGGAAGTGCACAATGAGCTCTCCAGGTTTGCCAACCGCGCTAATCTCTTCCAGGTGCCGAAACACTAAGGTCCTGGGGAACTGCAGGAAGCTGCTGCAGCGCTTACCGGGAGGGGCAGGGAAATGCCCAGAAGGGGCAGGAGCAAAGTGCAGTTGGAAGAGCAGAGCCAGACTGCTGCCATGGGTTGCCACAATCTCCAACAGTGCACTTCCTGGGGATCCTACAGCTCCAAGTGTTGGGGTGTGTGTGGGGGGAGGGAGGGAGGTGGGACAGGAGTGCTGAGGTCCCTGCCCCTCCTGGGAGCCCTGGAACAGCCCCTCCCTTCTGGCCTGCACACAGAAGCTACACTTTCCAGGGCGCCCTGCCCTTCACAGGATTCCTCCGAGAAAGGCCCGCTTTTCCTCCGTATGCAGTGCTTGGCTCTGTGGCCACCTGCACGGCTTCTCTCCCACCTGCGTGACTTGTTGACCTTCCTTGGCTTCTGACCTTACCCCTCCTCTGCTTGGACGGAGTGTGGTGTGGGTTCAACCTGGCCCAAGCCTGGCTACTGCACCTTCAGGCATCCTTTGGTCTTCCCACCCCTTCCAGTGGACCTGCCCTCCTCTAGGAAAACAGAGAAGCCTCGTTTAAAGGAAATCCTCTAGAATTGAGGCAGATGCTCCCCAGGCCAGTTCTCAGAAGCATCAACATCTCTTCTTCCCTGAGCCCCTCATCTCTGCTGGACACTCATGTCAGCCTCAGGTACTTTCTTCAGCTTCTCCTGCTCTTAACCTCACATCTATTTAGTTCGCTTTATTTTTCCTTGGTACTTCCCCTCCCCTCCACCTGACCCCACAAATGGTCCTGATTCTTGTTTTTAGGCACCACAATCAATGTTCTAGCTTCCAGTCACTGGGAACCACCCAGCCAGGCCTGGTCTCCACAGACTGAGGAGTTAGAGGATTTGCAGGAAAGAGAAGGTCTTCTAAGGGTGAGAGATTTAGTTTCATCCTACTGTACACACTAATCACTGTATGTTGAGCTATTGCTTTAGCCTTATAAGGAGTAAACTTTCTTTTTAAAAAAATATATTTTATTGATTTTTTACGGAGAAGGATAGAGAATTAGAAATATCAATGAGAGAGAAGCATTGATCAGCTGCCTCCTGCACACCCTCTACTGGGGATGTGCCTGCAACCAAGGTACATGCCCTTGACCGGAATCAAACCTGGGACCCTTCAGTCCCCAGGCTGATGCTCTATCCAGTGAGCCAAACCAGCTAGGGCAGGAGTAAACTTTCTTTTTTTTTTTTTTTAAACATATTTTATTGATTTTTTACAGAGAGGAAGGGAGAGAGATAGAGAGTCAGAAACATCGATGAGAGAGAAACATCGATCAGCTGCCTCCTGCACATCCCCCACCGGGGATGTGCCCGCAACCCAGGTACATGCCCTTGACCGGAATCGAACCCGGGACCTTTCAGTCCGCAGGCCGACGCTCTATCCACTGAGCCAAACCGGTTTCGGCAGGAGTAAACTTTCTTAAGTTTAAGTTGCTGGGAGGGCATCTAATGAAATTACTGATGGGCAGGCAAGGACTGTCGATGAGTACCAAGATCATTAGGTGAAAACTATTTGGGAAACAGGATACGTACATGGTGCCAAAATGCCACCCCACAGAATTACTTGCTAATCACAAAGGGGAAAATGACTTTATACATTAGAAATCTGTGATCGAGTGACCACATTTAGCATCATTAATAGAGGGACTACGGCACATAATGGGGTTCCTGATGTCACAGGATGTGAAATGTTCTTGCCACAAATGGTTAACCTTAACCTAATCGTCTAATTTCTCAACTAGGGTTCTAGGAAAGAAATAAGTCCTAATGACCTAAGGTATCTGTATTAGAGTTCTTCAGAGAAACAGAACCATTAGGGAATAGATCTGTATCTATATCTATATCTGTATCTACTAGTATATCTGTATCTATGTCTATGTCTATCTGTAGTTATATTATCTATAGCTATTGCGATATCTCTACCTCTACATCTATTTAGATATAGAGATAGATACGTTAATAATAATAAAGATATTTATTATAAGGAACTGGCTCATGAGGAAGTTAAGAAGTCCCAAGATGTGCAGTTGGCTGGTTGAACACCCAGGAGAGCCAATGTAAGGTGTAAGTTCCAGTCTGGAAGCTGGTAGGCTAGAGACCCAAGAAGAGCAGATTTCTTATTTCATCTGAAGTCGGAGGTCAGGGGGGGTGGGACAGTGCTCTTTGGAATTGTGACCATGGCGATAGAATTTGCTTTTTTATAATGACTTCCTTTTGTTCTCCCATGAAATTAATAGAGTTGTATTTTATAACTAGGCTCCAAGGTGAAAAGAGGTATGTGCCGCTATTGAAAATGAGGTTTTCCTGTGAGAGTGAAGCCCCGAATCAGCACTTGAGAGACAAGATCAACAGTTTGTAGAAGTAGTCACCACGTGAGGCTTCTGAGATGGCATTGAAGGAGCCCTGGCTTTGGCTTAGACAGAAATGAGCACAAATCTTCCCTCTTCCAATTAAGAGCTGTGAAACTCATCACTGAGGCAATCGGTGTAATTTCTTTGGGCCACACTTTTCTCATCTATAAAATGGGCAGAATACCATCTACTTTGTAGAGATACCGGGAAGATTAGAACTATTGGACATAAGGCTGTGGGCACAATGCCTGGACACAACGAATGGTAGCTACTGTTACTGTTGCTGTCTTGTGGGAACACTCAATAAAGGTGCCAGAAATGGGGTGTAAGGGAAATACAAGGAATTGTACAAGAAAGCTACCTTATACTTAGAGTAGTCAAATCACAGAGACAGGAAGTAGAAGGTGGCTGCATGAGGTTGAGGGAAGGGAGAAGCAGAGAGTTGTTGGATGGAAATGTTACAGCTCTAGAGGCTAGAAGTTCTAAATCGAGGTGTCAGAATATCATATCGAGTGTCAACTGTAATTGAAAAAAAAATTTTTTTAAGGCGTCAGAAGGGTCACACGCTCTCCGAATGCACTCGGGGAGGATCCTTCTTTGCCCCTTCCTAGCTTCCGGGACCTCAGGCATCCCTTAGCCTTTGGTGGCATCTCTCTGCCTCTCTCTTCACGTGGCTTTATTTTCCGTGTCTGTCTGTCTTTGTCTTCTCCTCATCTTATAAGGGCACCAGTCATTAGATTTGGGACACACCCTCTATCCAGGATAGTATCATCTCAACATCCTTAACTAATTATATCGTCAAAGATTCTATTTGCAAATAAGGTCACATTCTGAAGTTCTGGCTGGATGAGAATTTTTTGATTTTTTTTGCGGGGCCGGGGACGGGGGAGGGGGCGGGGGGGGGGGACACTATTCAACCTACTACACAGTTGCAAATGACAGAAAATTCCATCTAACTAGCTTAAACAAATAAAAATAATTACTGGGACAGCTAGCAGGAAAGTCTAGGAATATACGGAACATCAAGAATGGCTGGACCAAGGAGCTCAGTTTCTCTCATTCAGATCTGTCATTTGCTGTGTTGGCCTCATTCTTAGGCTCTGGTAGCAACCCTAGCAAAAGTAGCTAGTACCTCGCCCTGAACAATATTGGCAAACATCTCATGCATATCATTGGCTCTGATTAAGTTTTATGCCCATCCCTAATACTGTGACCAGGCCTACGTCTACCTGGTATACCTCAGCTCTAGAGCCAGGGGTAGATTCTGCTCCATTGAAAACACACAGACTGAATGGAGGAGGCGTTCTCCCCAGAGTGAACTTGGGGTTCTATTACCAGGAGAAGTGTGAATGAGTGCTGTGTAGTGAAATATGTACCTCCACTAGAATGTTGGTCTTCCTCCATAGCCAAGGAGCTCCTGAAAGGCAGCAACTCTGGTTTTCACGTCTGTACTTGGGAGCCCTGGTTAGCAGCAGGCCCTCAAATAAATATTTTCTGAGTTGTTTTGAATTTTTTTTATTATTTTTTTTAAACCTCACCCGAGGATATTTTTCCATTGATTTTTAGAGAGGGTGGAAGAGACAGGGAAAAACAGAGAGAAACATCGATGTGAGAGAAACACATTGACTGGTTGCCTCTTGCATGCATCCTGACCAGGGCCTGGGCTGGGGAGGAGCCTGCATCGAGGTACATGCCCTTGACTGGAATTGAACCCGGGACCCTTTGGTCACAGGCTGATGTTCTATCCACTGAGCCAAACCGGCTAGGCCTTGTTTTGGATTTTTAACATGATTTAGTCGCGGAGGGATTAATCCAGTATAAATCTGAGACCCAGTTCCCAAACCAGGGTGACACGCCACCCCATCAAGACACTGCCCTTTGTAAAGCCCCATCCAGGTAGACCAGTTTGCCATCTGTTGTGACATCATTCTTAAAACTTTCCATGAAAGGGAACTGAGACAAAAGGCTGTGTTTGGGTCAACATGGCAGGAAAGAGACACTAGTGGTCGGGAGGTGAAACTGAGGAACAAAGAAATACAGCTGCACCTTCCAGTTATGTCTCAACACACCCAGGAATCTCAATACCTGCAGGGATGGGTACTGCTACTCTCACATACCCTGGAGCCCTGGTGGAGAAAATAAGATTCTGAGTTTAGGCCTGTGTCCTCCAGTGGTTGAGGCCTGAAGTGTACCTTGGACACCGCAGAGTGGCCTTGTATCCCAAGCGCCAGAAGAGCCAGTGCCCAGAGGGTGAATTGAGACAGCCCTCAGCTAGACGCAGCTGGACTCCATAGCCACACTGTGGAGTTAATTTGCTGACCTAGATGTAGTTTGCAGCCCACAAAACCTCATGCCATAGCAAAGCTTTTCTTGTGCTGAGACAGCTGGCCGAGAACGATGTTGCAATGACTCAGTTCTTAGTAAAGAGTCTGAAGAAATTAGGGGCAGGGCTAAAGCCATAAGACCACAGTTCCAAGGGACCTTCCTGTTTATTCCAGGGCGAGAGAAGGGGAGCCTTCTGTTTGTGGGCACTGGTGTTTCATGAGAAGGAACAAGGCTGGGGCTTTGGGGTTGAGCTGTGTATACACAGTCCACACATGATGGTCAGACAATTATACTTAGACTGGTAACTCAGACGACCATGAAGGCCAAAAACATTTTTGGAAAGTGGTCTTCAAACTATGTGAATCAAGTCATATTTCTCCGCAACTTCCATTTTGAAATTGGGACTAGGTTTCCATGAGGAAGCCTGCTTCAATAACACTAGGGTTGAAAACTGTTCTGAGGACTTCCCATTAAACATAGCAGATGAAACATGTGCATAAGCCTTGGTGCCCGCCCCCCACCCCCCAACCCCACTACAATGTAAAGGTGTCAGGAAATGGATAACCTCCTGCCAGTCAGTGGATGAACTCATTAATGTCCAGGGAGATTTTGTGTGGAGAGGATTATCCACAACTAAGTACACTCTGTTTAAGGTCCCCTTCATTCATCTTTCTCATTTATTGGGCAATTGACATTCTTTTACCATCAACCAACACTCTTAAATATTTACATTGCACAACTAATAAAGTAAAACTTACTAATTTAGTACATTTGTTTCTAAATATTTAACTGTTCATTGAAAATTTATTTAATCAAAATTTGTTCTGCGTATTTAATTAAAATGAAAGGTTTACTATTGCCTTCTCAGTGTTTAAATGACTTAAGAAGTAGATGTCAAGCCACACAGCGTGATTCCAAAATTAACCACTGTACTTAGGACTAAACTGGTTACAAAATTGCTAATAACATGGATTTAAATTTCTTCATTATTTCTATTCTTGCTTCCTAGGATTAAAATACATTTATTAGACTCTAAAAAAAAATAGCATACATTCATAAGAGAGATAAGAGTGGCTGAGAGAGGAATAAAAAAATTCTACTGATGTTCAGTAGAAATAAATTTACTTTGGATATATTAACTTATTGTGAAATATCCTATATAATAAAGAGCTAATATGCTAATTAGACCGAATAGCAGAACAACCGTCCTGACGACCTTCCGGATGAAGCCAGGGCTGCTCGGGGCTGTGAGGGCCGAGCCCCTTGCACAAATTTCATGCATCGGGCCTCTAGTACATCTAATAATAAATTGTTATTGTTATGTTCCACAGTTACTAACATTTCACTACATTTGTGTTTTCCCCCCTCTCTCTAGCTATAAGTTTTTTTTGCTGAGACATCTGAAATTAAGTGTCATACATCCTGACATGGGTTGAATTATGTCATGGTTTGAATTACATTTCCCCAAAAGGTCGGTTGAAGTCCTAACCTCTGATACCAGTGAATGTGACCTTATTTATAAATAGGGTTTTTGCAGATGTAATCAAGTTAAGATGAGAGCGTACTGGATTATGTGGGCCCTAAATCCAATAACTGGCATTGTTATAAGGAGAGAGAGAGAGATTAGAAGTGATGGAGAGGTACACAGTGAAGGACATGGACTCTGGAGGTAGAGATTGGAGTTAATGCTGTCACCGCCAGGGAACACCAAGGATTGCTGGCCACCACCAGAAGCTGGGAGGAAGCTCTTCCTCCAGAGCCTTCCGACAAGCATGGCCCTGCTGGTACCCTGGTGTCAGACTTCCAGCTTCCAGAACTGGGAGAAGATAAATTTGTGGTTGTAAACTACCCAGCTTGTGGAAATTTGTTATGGCAGTTCTAGAAAATTAATACAACCTCTAAATATAGGTGTTACCAAAAATGCAGGTATTTCATAGGAGTAAGGACATATTCCCCATTATTAACAATATTATCACACCTAAGAAAATTAACAACAATTCTATAATAGCCAATCCATAATTAAAAGGATCCAATTGTCCTCATAATACCTTTGGTAGATATTTTTTTGTTTGTTTGTTTTGGTTAGAATTCAGTCAAGGTAATCTTATATTCACTTGACTGTTATATCTCTCTAATTTATTTTATTCTAAAGCAGTGGTTCTCAACCTTCCTAATGCCGCAACCCTTTAATACAGTTCCTCCTGCCTGTTGTGGTGACCCCCAACCATAAAATTATTTTCGTTGCTACTTCATAACTGTAATTTTGCTACTGTTATGAATTGTAATGTAAATATCTGATATGCTATATGTGTTTTCCAATGGTCTTGACCCACAGGTTGAGAACCGCTGTTCTAAAGTAATCTACAGTGGGGCCTTGACTTACAAGTGTCCTGACTAACGAGTTTTTCGAGATACGAGCCATCTCTCGGCTGATTTTTTGCTTTGAGTTGCGAGCTAAAATTCGGGTTACGAGCCAGCTTCAGATACCCCACTGCTAGTTGGTGCAGCGAACGTCACAGTGAACGCCACAACATCAGCCCAGCATCACGTGTCTCACTCGTTCACTTTATGATTTGACATACGAGTAATTTGAGTTACGAGCTCCGTCACGGAACGAATTAAACTCATAAGTCAAGGCCCTACTGTATCTTTTTTATAAGATTAACTTTTTGAAGTGTCTGGGTATTAAAAAATTATTCTTAACAATAAGGAAGATTTTAGTCAAGATTGTTGTAATTGAGGAGAGAGATTGGGTTCAACTGAAAATACTGCAAAGACAGGTGGGGATCTATAGCCAAAGAGTAGGGTGAGGCGGGTCACTGGATTAAAAAGTACGATGAGATGTCAAGGGTAGGGGGATTCTTGCTAAAGACAGGTCAAGGGCATAGACATCAAGGGTAGGAGATGAGGAACTTGATTAGCTATCAAGAGTGGAAGGTGGATTTGTCAGGTTCTTTGCTAAGACTGGGCTGGGCAGGCCCAAGACAGTGTAGGGACCAAGGTGGAGGCCTAGTTGAAAGAGGGTTCAAAAGAGGCTTCGTCAAGTCTGGCCAAGGAGAGAGAGCCTTTGTCACAGGTCAGTGTCCAATAGTAGATTCCACACTGTGCATCTGTCCTTTCAATTCCTCTTGGTGTAATTTAATTTGTCCCTCGATCTCCATACTTCGAGATCATAGTCATGAGGCTTGATTAGATTCATGATCATCATTTTGGCAGGAATAATTCGTAGGTGGTATTGTGTATTTCAGATTCTGTCACATCAGAAGGTGCATAATTGTTACATTATTCGTGATGTTCAGTTTGATAGCTTGGTTAAGAGGGTAACCACAGGATCTCTCCATTGTAAAGGGTAATGAGTAAACCATCTGTAAGTGATACAGTAACCTAATGTGAATATCTTACTCTCTAATAACCTTTCATCCAGTGGTTCCACTGATAGATGATTTTGCCTTATTTTTGGGGGGCTGCAAAAGTGTGATTTCTAATTCTATCATTTTTTCTACTATTTTTATTAGCTGGGATTTCCCTTCTTTTTCCTCCTGTTTTGAATGTCACAGTGGACACGTGTATTTTTTTTTATTGTGTTACCCATTATAGCCATTATTCATTTTGATGCTCAAATTGTTCCAAATTTGGCCAGTGAGAATCCCTTCCAGTAGCTCCTGTGTCTTTGAATACTTCCTTGTCTCCTGAAACAATTTGATGCTTCAGGCTCACTGTCCCTGCCCTCGACTTGCGGTTGCCATTTCTCCAAGGGACAGAAAACAACCATCCTTCTCCACTGCCCATAAGTAGGTGTCACTCTCCTTACCCATTCACAGTGAGCTGAAGAGCAACCAGTGTTTCCTAGGTACCGTGTGCCCGGCGCTGTGCAAGTGTTTTCCATGCGTCACCTCATTAGTTCACATACAAATCCTTTCTGGTAAACGCTCTTACCATTTCTTAGCCCCATTTTACAGATGAGGAAATCGGGGTCAGAGAAGTTAAGTTGATTGCATGTGACCACTCAGCTAGCAAGTGGAGGAGTTAAAATTGGAACTCAGATTTTCTGATTCCAAAATCTAGTTTGGAGCCACCGTGCTATATTGCCAAGTTTGCTACAGAAAAATAAAACAACTTAAAAAGAACTGAACTGCAAAATACCTACAATTTAGAAAAGACAAATAAACAACAGGCTTTTAGGCGTTAGGCAAAATTTAAAGAAAAAAGTCGTTGAGAAATCTGGTCCCTTTTCATTAATTCTAAATTGCCAATAATCACAGTTTAGGATAACCTGGGTCAGGCCTGGCATGAGATCAGAAAGACTTCCTACAACTCCACCTTAGCATGGAATTAACTGGAGCAGGAATTTTGGATCAAGTGGGTGTTAAAAGCCTTTCAAGCTTCTCACAGCTACAAGCAGTTTTCCTGCTCCTGGTCTATTCAAGCTGTTGCTGCCCAGGTTAATGAAAGGGACATCCAGGAGAGAACTGCTCTGATTATGTAACTGTCCTGGCTCTCCTGGTCCCAGCGTGCTGGAGAAGTGGAGGCGATGGACTTGCCAGGTCATGGGCTGTGAATGCCTGAAGGAAGGCGCCCTACCGACTAGCAGAGCCCCTAAAGTTCTTGTAGAACAAAACGGACTGTCCTGGTTCAAGGGCGAGTGACTTTCTATTATCTCTGAATGAGAGAAACTTCCTCCTCCCAACAGGAATTTCCAGTTGTAGTTATTAGCCTAGGTGTAACCCGAAATTCAAATGTAATTACATTTCTCTTAGAGCTAAGGTCGCCCCTAGCAACCTGCCCATTTCCTGCTTTCCTTCTCAGGAGAGTCTTTGGCCTTTTCCTCTTTCCCCCTTGACTTGAGTGCGCAGTTACGCCCGGGACAGTGCTTAGTAAGGAGCCTGGGCCGGGGACAGTAAGTCTCCAGCCTGCCCTCTCCTACCTTCCCTCCCTGGGTCTTTGCAGGGGCAGGGAGGTACCTGAGCACCGGTACCTCCCTGATGAAGAGGGGTATTCCAGGGAGCAGGGCGGGGGCTAGGGGTGGGGTGGGGGGCACTAAGATAAAGAGGAGGAATAAACAGAAGCAGATGTGCCTTCAGCCCAGGTCCCGGCCCACTGCACGCAGGAAACTGGGATGGCAGCTGATCAGAGCCCTCTCAGGCTGGGCCTGGCCTCCTGGAGCCAGGAGCAGGCTGGGCTCCTCTTTCCTTATCTCTCCACGGATCTTGTTTGCCTTCCCTGGGGACAGGCCGGAGGCGCTTTCTCTTCATTCGAATACAAATCAGATACATTCACATTCTATCTATTATAAATGCCAACGAGCCCTCTTAGTTTTAAAAGATGTGCGTGGACAACCATTCTCATGTGAACTATAAGAGTGGAGACTATACATGCACATGCACACACACCTCACAGGCACATACACATGCACGCAAAAGCACACACATCTCATACACTCATACATGCATACACACACCTCATACATACACATGCACACACACTTCATACATCCATATACATGCACACACACACAAGCACCCATCTAGGCTGAGATTACAAAGCCTTGAGGTGACTCTAATGCCCAGGAGTCCCCCAAAACTCCACAGCTGTAGGGACCCTCCAAAGGATGGACTGTCCAAGCTGTGCTAAAGGGCTCTCAGAGCTATTTTTGGCTACTCATGCCCAATCTGGGAGGGATGACAGCAATGAAAACTCTGGCCTGTAAGGGTGCGAGGGCGGGGGCTGGGACTCATGACACCCTGGGCCCCCAGCATATCATTTTACATCAATGTTTCTCTTTGAAATGAACATATTTTTATGGACCCTGAACTGACTTACATTTTTAAGTATCACCTGAATACGTGGAAATTCAAACCAAGGTATAAACTGTGTGTGCTGATAAGTAGTCTCATAATCATAAAATTCAGGCAGGAAAGAAAGAAGCGGCCAGGGTCTTACCCAGTCATCCCCAACTTCAGGTGTGTCACCAGCGGGGGCTTCTGTTTCTCCCAGACAGCTCCACTGTCGCCCGCTGTGGTTCCAGCTTCCACTGGGTGATCCCCGGGCTCAGGAAACACTGCCCCCTATTCTGTCCCTCCCTTGGCTAGGGGTGGTGGTGGCTTCCTGCTGTTGCCCATCTCTGGATGACTGGTTTTTCTATCCTGGTAAGCTTGAGGTGGGGAGGCAGCATTTCATAGAGGGGGTGGTGGTGCAGATGTCTTAGGTGGAATGCCCCAAAAGCCAACTGTAAGGGGGAGGTTTGGGTGCAGAGAGTTTATGGGGCAGCAGCAGTAGCCGGGAGAGAGTGAGAGAAGCGACTGGCAGAGGGAGATGTTGAAATGTAATGGGGTTGCAACAAAAGCCCCGTCCTGGATCCATGAAGCCAGGACCTTTAGAGTCCAGGGCCCGGGTTTCTGTACTCCGCCTCCCCTGCATCGTGGAATTGAATGAGGCAGCAACCTTTAGACATGGTTATTCCTGGGGAGGGGGAACCTGGGAAGAGGCCGCAGCATCCACCTCAGGTTCCAAGCCCAGCTCTGCAATTTACTAGTTGTGTGACCTTGGTCAATTTCCTCATCTGTGAAAAGAGAAATTGTGAGGATTAAGTGAGACTGTGTTCCTCTGCTGGCTTCCCTCCAGGGAGAGCGGCAACGTGTTTGGGCAGGATCCAGGACACTGGGTCAGCCTCAGTTATGAGGGGTGGAGCTCCTGTTCGATAAAGGCTCCTGTGCCCAGGTGTGGCCTTTTCTCCACTTCCTGCTCCAGGGGCTGGGTGGGTGGACCTTGCTCTCACTGGGCTCCCCAACTCCCTGCACAGAATGAGGAAGCTGAGCCAACGTCCTCTTGCAGCCTGGCCCCCTTGCCCTCCCAAGTCTTCCTCCCAGGACCACTGGCTAGTTGGGGCTTATGTGGGGGAGTGGAGTGGGCGCTCTGGATGCTGGTGTCCTCAGTGCTGCCGTCAAGCCTGGGGCACTGCCCGGAGGCGGCATGTCAGGCTGTGTGCCTTTATCCTTGGTGTGTGCTGACCCTCGGGAAGGGAGGGGTACCCAAATCCCACCTGCACTCTCAACAGTAGAAAAGATGGAAAGAAATAAATAGAATGGTGAAGGGGGTGTCGAAGGGTGCAGCAGCACCCCAAACTTCTTCAGGGTCCCGCTGATACACAGGGGGCCTTGCTGTGAATGAGAAAAGGTCCCTCTGGGCAGACATAGCCTCACAAGTGCAAGTGCTCAGCTTAACACACAATGTCTCTGAGCAAACTGGATAAAGGCCTGGCCCTCCCTGCGCCTTTGATGTGTAGCACCCAACCCTACAGGTGACCTCGAATGGCACAGGCTCCACCTGATGATGCCACAGGCTCCTTGCCCTGCCTCTGCCCTGCCAGTTGTCTCAGCACACACCAACTCGAAGGCGTAACCTTGGGTTCTGCCCACTTGGTGTGGTCTATGTGTTTGGTAATAACAATCAGGTTCCATGCCACACAGCCTATCTTCCCACATATCCAACAACTCTCTGTGCCTTAGAGCCTCAGATGCTGCTCTCTGTGACAAAATTCATAGATTCATTGAGTCCTGGGACTGCAAGGGACCCAGAAATGTCACTAATGGCTGCTGAGTGGCCGGTGGACCAAACCTGTTCCCTTGGGGGCAGATCTCCAGAGCAGAAGCACCCCAGCCCGGTGGCCTTTGTCCCTGAGGTTCTTCCATATGTTTATCCCCCCAGTCTCCTTGCTTTGCTCAGAGCCCATCGAAGTAACTTGTGTCATCCATGGACATGGGCAGCAGCATCCCGTCCCCAGGCGTCTCGGGAGAGGCGGTGTGAGTAGAGCGGAGGTCCGCAGCCAGGTGACTGAGCTGATTTAGCTGGATGTGTTTGCTGCACCCGGTGCTGACCCTCATGACTCTTCTTTAAAAATGGATACAGCCACAACGGGCCTGCATCCCTTCATGAACTCTGATGGGGCAAGTGGTGTCTCCCCGGCAGAATTATAGGAGTAGCCCCAACCCCAGTTTTACAGGGAAGAAGAAATTATTTACTCCAGAGTCAGGCAGAATGAGTTGAGACCCGGGATCCCTTATCAGCTGTGGGACCTTGACAAAGCTATTTCTCTGTGCCTCACTTTTCTCATCTGCTGAATAGGATGATTGAATAATAGTACCCGTCTTACAGGGTTGTCATAAGGACTCAATGAGTAAGTGCTTATAACAGCATCTTGTATATAACGTATGTCAGCTATAGGAATGACCACAGGTGCGTTCATATGGGGTAGAGTAGACATCTCTGTAAAGTTTCCACAGACATCAGTTTACTGTCTCAGTGGCCCCCAGATTCCCAGCAATAGGTTGTGACTGGCCCAAGGAAACCCAGGTTGGGAGCCACTCTTTCATCTGGGAGGCCCCTCTCCTGCTGCCCAGGGTGTGTGTTGGGGGCGGGGGCAGCCTGGGCTCCTGGTCTTACTGTCTCCTGGGGGTCGGGGGGGCAGGCAGGGAGGCATGAAGGAAAACACTGTGAACAACCAGTTACGCCCCGTCAACAACCTGAGACTACAGTCCTGATATCCCAAGCAGCCTCGTTTCCTTTAATCAGTCAATACGGTCTGTCAACAGCAAAGTCTTCCACGGTGTTCTGGGCATTTTTATTTCTGCTCTGACTCCTGCTTGGGGTAATGAGTTCCATGAGCTTACCACCTACAGAGTGAAGTCGGATTTTCTCCTTTTATTTCTGAACACAATTCTCTCAAGTGTTAAGCACAGCCCCCTGGTTCTAATTCAGGATCTGATGAGTGAGCTCGTGACCACCCTCCCCATCACATTCATGATCCAGCATGTTATTCCTTCTTAGCCATTATCTTTCCAGACGGAAGAACCCTCACCGTTTTACTGTATTTTTACAGCCGCTTCCCCTTCCTGTGACAACGTGGGCTGGGACTCTTCCAGTCCCCACTGTAAGCACAAGGACAGGGGTCCCGGCCCAACCACAACAGCGCCCCCCCCTCCCCCCCTGCCCATGCCACACTCTATTATACTTGGAAGCACTTCCAAGTGCCAAATGAGAATTGCAATTCAATACGTGCGAATCACAGTCCTTTTGTGAAAACTGGAAGAAGAGGGGATTGGCGGTTGGTGAAAGAGAGAGAGAGCATAGGCAGAGCACAAGCAAGGGATTTTGCAACAAAGTCTTGGAACAATAAAAGGAGGTGAGGTCTTAGAACTCAGACTTAGAACTCCACCCCACAGCTGCTGTACGTAGCTCACAGAACGTGTCCTGTCCGAGGGTGCCCTCCAAGGTGGCAGGTGGGGGCTGGAGTCCAGTCCCCCCCCACTCACCATGCTCCAGGGTGCTGGGCTGCATCAGCCAGAGGGTGTTACCTTTTCCTGATTTTCATAAAGACACCTTGTAGACCAGCAGAAGCTCTGCCCATTCCCATGTTGGTCAGTACGGGGGCAGCTGTGTCCCGTAGACGGGAAAGGCAGAAAAACCCAGGTCAGAGCTAGGCACTGGGTCCTGATGTGCCCTGCCATAAAGTCTTCATAGTCATTATCCAGTGAATATTTATTGAGCATCTACTGCGTCCCAGTGCTCTTGTAGGTGTTTGGTGAGGAAGACAGACACAGTTCCTGCTCTCACAGAGCTTCCATTACACAGGGACACAAATTAACAAGGTAGATTTAGGTGCCACAAGCACCATAATGACCTAGATTGGGGGTGAGCACACTATGGCCCTTGGCCTATTTTTGTGAGGTCCGTGAGCTAAAGAGTGCTTTTTCCATTTTTAAAGGGCTCTCAAACAAAGCCCACCCTTAGGATGTACACAGGCCTACTTATGCACCACTTCATCTGGCCTAGACAGTGACTTGAGGTGGTAGGCGGTCTAGTGAACACTGCTGGTTGTCTCTCCACTACCCATTCACATCTCCCACATACATGGCAGCTTTGAGATTTGGGTGGGATGGGGCCTTCACTGCCTAAATAATCAGGGTCCTATCGGCAGTGACTGCTTCAGATTTATGCCAGTCAGCACCTGGGACTCTCCTGGGCTAAGTGATTAGTTAAGTGGAGTCCAGTACTCTCCTTTGAGTGTTAGAAGACAAGAAACTCTCTTCCTGGATGGGGTGGGATATGGATGTGAGGCCAGGGACAGCAGAGCCGTTTTGCTAATGTTCAGGAAGTCACCATGAGGTTAAAGCTGACCCGTTAAACCAGAGAATCACAGAGGAAAGGACCCAGGGCCCTGACCATATGGCTGGAGCCTGATTTGCTTCCGGACTTAGTTCCACAAGCCAACAAACTCTCTTCAATATTTAAGGCAATTTGCATTCCTTGTTTCTTTTAGATCAAGACATCTTAACTGATTAAAATGGTCAAAGAAGAAGGATGTTTGAACTGAAATGTGAATGATAGTACAGATCTGGAGGGAGAACCTTCCCAGCAGAGGAAAAGGCACATGCAGATGCCCTAGGTGGGCAGGAGCCAGGCACATTGAAAAAACAGGAGGGTCAATGAGCCATGGGGACAATGGGGTCCGAGGAGGTAGAGAAATAGGCCTAGTCTTGGTGGCCAAGGAGAGGAGCTTGGATTTTTCTATAAATGCGACAGAAAGCCATTGTTAGTTTTCAAAATTTTAAACTGGTTTTTATTTAGACACAGCAGTACTGTACATAAGGCTTAAGAGCACGGTTTGATGAATTTCAACACCCACACACATACACATATATCTCCATCACCCAGATCAAGAATATCTTCAGCACCCACGAGCCATGTATGTTAATTTTACATTTCCTAGTAGCCACATTAAAACAAGTAAAAAGAAACAGGTGAAATTAATGTTACTGATGTGTTTAACTCAACAGATCCAGAATATTGTTTCACTGTGTAGTCCATGTCAAGGGTGTTAATGAGCTTTTCCCCTGCCTCAGTCTCTGAAATTCAATGTGCATGTGACACTGGCCACATGTCTCAGTCTGGACCAGCCACGTTCCAAGTGCTCAGAAGTCACATGTGGCTGGTGGCTCCTATATGGACAGTGCAGGTCTAGTGAGTAAGGTGGATAAATGGGAATGAAGCAAACGGTGTGGTGTCCATTGATCAGAATGGAATTCGGTAGGGTGTGAGTTGCTGACTTCATCTCTTATCTAGTGAATTATAATATTATTGATTCTATTTCCTATGCTGCCAGATTGGTACTGGAAATACCAGGGGGAACACTTTGTAAAGTATATGACTGTCTAACCACTATGTTCTATATCTAAAACTAATGAAAAATACTACTAAAGGTAAACTATAATTGAAAAAATTCTTTAAAAATAAAATGTAAAAAAGAATCTTATTTAGTGAAAATAAGTTCCCATCCAATCTCAGTTCCCTATCTCTATATCCTCTAAGGTCTTAGGTTACTCAATACAGAATTTTCCTACCACAGGGTTTCCATTCCCTTCTGGGTTCTCTTATGAATGACAGGTTCCTTATTTGAGCAATGCAGGCAGACTCTTTGTATTGTGCTTCACTTTATTGCGCTCTACAGATGTTTTGTTTGTTTGTTTGTTTTTTACAAATTGAAAGCAAAACCCTCCACCAGCAAAAAGATAAAAGATTAAAACTCACTTTATTGCAACACTCACTTTACGGTGGTCTGGAGTGGAAACCACAGTATCTCTGAGGTATACCTATAATTTGCCAATTTCACCCTTGAGTTATCGCAGACTTTTCTGATGGAAGTCATTCTACATGTGTTCATTTGAACGATGAACACATGACCTGGCTGGTCATCTGAATCACTTCAGAGTATTTATTTTTATTTTTTAAAAATATTTTTATTGATTTCATGCCAAAACCGGTTTGGCTCAGTGGATAGAGCATCGGCCTGCGGACTGAAGGGTCCCGGGTTCGATTCCGGTCAAGGGCATGTACCTGGGTTGCGGGCACATCCCCGGTAGAAGATGTGCAGGAGGCAGCTGATCGATGTTTCTCTCTCATCGATGTTTCTAACTCTCTATCTCTCTCCCTTCCTCTCTGTAAAAAATCAATAAAATATTTAAAAAAAAAATATTTTTATTGATTTCAGAGAGGATGGGCGAGGGAGACATAGAAACATCAATGATTAGAAGGAATCATCGATTAGCTGCCTCCAGCATGCCTCCCACCGGGGGATCGGGCTCACAATGTGGGCATATGCCCGGACCAGGAATCGAACCGAAACTCCTGGTTCATAGGTCAGCACTCAACCACCGAGCCACGCTGGCCAGGCTGAATCACTTCAGAGTCTTTCAGGACCTCCTGAGTCCTCCTAGTCCAGAGAGATGCTCAGTGGTGCACCTTCTTAAAAAGCTCGACACGTGACTGTGGTGCCACTGGCTCTGGGAAACACGGATTCTCTGCTTCGCTGAGCAGGTCAGACTTTAGCTGGTGCCGTGACAGAGACACAGTGAGTCCCGAGTGACAGATCCTCTAGGAGCTAAACTTTTACAACTTTTAACAAAGTCATTGTGGTCATGGGAGGGGTGGGACGTTTTTCCTCGGGACCAGGGTGCTGGCAGTGGCAGAGGTGGAGGCCTCAGGGTTCCCTTGGGTGTAGCCTATTGTAGGCAGGCAGAGCCTGGCCCCTGGGGCAGGAGTAGTGTCTCCGGCTGGGGACCCACATGAGAGGAGGCAGAGGAAGCGGCAGGTGTGGAGCTGAGGGATGTGGGTGAGGAGGAAATCCACAGTGGGTAACCCACCCTCACTCCTCACATTGTTTTTTTAAAATATTTTTATTGATTTCAGAGTGGAAAGGAGAGAGAGATCCATGATGAGAAAGAATCATTGATCGGCTGCTTCCTGCACGTCCTCTACTGAGGATAGAGCCGCACATGCCTCCCATGTGCTCTTGACCACAATCGAACCCAGGACCCTTCAGTCTGCAGGTGGACGCTCTACCCACCGAGCCAAACCAGCTAGGGCGCCCCTCATTCTGTTTTTACCTCTGGCACTGGCTTTCCTGTGAGTCAGTGTAATCTCCTCTTCACCTGTAGGTGTATAATGGCAGAGCTGACCTGTGTTTCAGGGGGACAATTAAACAATGACTAAGGCCAAGAAAAAGTAACCCAGTCCTTCTGGGTTTCATATTAATTGCTGGGTGTGCCCTGGGCACCAGGATCGTACAGCAGGCCTGATTTCCTTCCTTCGATGAGTTTAAAGACCTGGATTTGCAGTCAGGACACCTGAGTTCCACTCCCAAAGATGTGATGACAGCTGAGTTGCTGGGGCATGTAATCTAACCTATCTGAGCCTCGCTTCCCCCAGACGAGTAATGATACCTGTCTTGTAGGTTTTAGTGATTGCTGGGTAAGACCTGGCACGTGAAAGCAATTTGGAAACTGTAAAGCACTCCACAAATGTAAGACGTTAACGTATACAGGAGGGGAAATAACGCAGGACTTGAACAGAGGGAGAAACCTCCCCAGCCTCTGAGATGCTCAGGTCAGGATGCGCGGTTCCTCCCCTCTGCCTGCCTCCCTCTCTTCCTTTGCCCCCTCGCCGGCCGGGGCGCGTGCCTTACAACAGCAGGCGCTCTGATCCAAATCGATGGGTAAATGGACGCACTCCTGGTGTTTTGGCCCCCGATGCACACCTGTCCCGGGCTCCTGGGAAAACAGCGCCCCCCCTCCCTCCCTCCCCCGGAAGGCCAGGTCTCTCTACACAAGTTTCCAGCGGCAGCTGCCCCGCAGCCGGCAGGGTTCCATTGGTTCCGGACCCTGCCTCACATTTCATTGGCTGCTGCTGGGAAGCGGAGAGACAGCCCCTGTGTTCCCCGCCGAGAATCAGCGAGGGCTGCACCCCGGCCGCCCCTCCTTCCACAGCAGCCCGTGGGAGCCCCGCGCCCTCCGCCGCACGCCCAGGCTCGGCCACCCTCCTCCCCGCCAGTCCTGCGCGCTCCTAGGCCCGGCGCCCACCGCCTCCGCTCAGATCGCCGCCTTTGGGAGCCCTCCCGCCGAGCCCAGCCGCCGCCAGTATTTTAATGGACATCTTGGTGGTTCCCTATCAGAGGCGCAGCGTCCCCGGCCACGCACGCGAGCTGTGCCTTTGTCACTTTCCCAGGCTCCCCGCCAGCTGCGTTTAAATGTTTAGGTTCCTTCTTAACACCCCGGCCCTGTCCCCCCCCCCCCCCCCCCACCTCCCCAAACACGCAAGTCGAAGATTGCGGTGGACCTCCGGGCTCTGTCCGGAAGGACGCAGGGGTTCGGCGCGGGGCCAGTCGACCAGCGGCCAGTGGGAATTTTCCATCAGTTACAGCAGCGTCTCCCTCCGCGGCGACAGCGCCTCCGAGCTCATTCTAGCGCCGCCCGCAGTTAGATGCGCTTCCCAGCGGCTGCTCCTCCGTCCACCCCCTCCCCATCATTGTCATTGTTCCCCGGGCGACTCGGGAGGCGACCGCAGCCCGGCCCGCGCGCCCGGACTGGCCCCGCCCTTGGAACTGGCCGCAGCCGCGGCGCCTCGCGACTCCCCTCGGGCGATCCGGCCGGGGCGCGGGCGCGGGCGCGGGGCGTGGGCTGGCGGCACTGCCAATCACCGCGCGGCGCACGTGCTGCACGTCCCGGCTTCCAGCCCCGCGAGGGCAAGGCGGGGTCCGGGAGAACTGGGGGTGCGCTGGCGGGGGTTGCGCAGGGGTCGGAGGGGTGACCGCGCGCGCCGGGCTCGGGGGTGCACGCGGGGGTCCGGGGTGTGCGTGGAGATCTGGGTTCGAGCGCGCCGAAGCCGGGAAGTGCTCATGGAGCGAGGAGGGTGCGACCACGCGCATGGGTCGGAGGGGTGCGCAGACTCTGGGGATGTGAGCGTTTGGGGTGGGAAGTTGCTCAGGGGCCTGGGGGTGCGAGTGGGCTCAGGTGAGCAGGATTTGGAGAGGTTCACAGGGGAGTACTTAAGGGTCTTTTGGGGTCCAGACGGAGTCCACAGGGGACCCCAGAGCCCACTGGAGGGTGTGCCGCCTCCCAGGCGCCTTCCTCGCCCATTATGGGAGCGCCGGGAAGCTCCCAGTCTCAGCTTGTTTCTGTCCCTGTCTCGCACTAGAACCTGGACCACACGTGGGTGGGATCAGGCTGTTGACTGCCGGTCCGCTGCCAGCTTAGCCAAGGGCCCAGGGCCGGAGGGCAGGGCGAGGGGACATCACATGTGGGGCGCAGAGCACCTGTTTAGGAGAAAGCAGCTCATTTTCAGCACCTCCTTCACCACCACTCCCTTCACTTCCCTCACTCCCCCCACCCCCTGCTGAAGTAGAGGTGTGGTCCTTCTGGTTGTGATTTTCAAACACAGAACCATCAGGTGGAAGTGGAAGGGCAGAAGCCCAGGAATCAGCTGTCCAAGAGGACTTGGTGTGGGCAGAAAGGACGTGTGTGTGTGTGTGTGTGTGTGTGTGTGTGTGTGTGTGGCCGGAGGCGGGGGGAGGGCACTGCCTGCAGGGACCAGCTAGGCCCACTCTGTGACAGGGCTTCCTGGCTGCTGTGGATGAAGGAGGCAAGTTGGGAAGGCAGGGGGCCAACATTCTCCTTGCACAGGGGCATCTCCATTCTGGGGTGCCCTGTGGGAGCCAGCTGGAGGTAGCCGTACGTCTCTGTGAGTCCCCTGAGCTGTCCTGCTGCTCACCCTCCTTGAAGGGCTGTGATGGCTTCTGGAAGGGGAATTTCTTTGGAGTGTGGGTGGCATTTTGGTTCCTCTGACTTCACATTGTCTTCTTTGACGTGGGATGACGCCCTGCTTAGCAGAGACTGGCTATGGGAACCAAGAGGTCAAAGACCACTCCAAGTTCACCTCCACCAGGACAGACATACTGAAGGACAGATTTAAATATTCCAGAAAGAAATCTCAAGTTTTCGCACCTCCTGCTGTTAGAAGGGAATGGAGTGTGTGTGTGTGTGTGTGTTTAGTTAATACGGTACATATTTTTCATATATATCATTCCGTTCTCTATGAAATTGCAATGGAAAACCTTGGGGTAAAGTGCTCTACATTACTTCACTTCATGCTCACAAGTCTGTTAGGCGGGCATTATCCCCACTTTATAGATGAGAAATTGAAGGTCTGTGGGACCCTAGTCACACAGCTGCCTGTGGAAGGCCTTCCTTTCCGAGCCCCTCCTTCACTGACAGTTAATTGGGTGGATCAAACCACACACGCACAACAGTGCCTGGTACACAGACTGCACAAGGAAAGGCTAGCTATTCTTCTAATCACTGTTCTTATTACAAATAAGAGACATACAAGTTCTCTCTATTGTGGTGCAAGTTCTCTAGCAGCCACACGCTGCAGACCTTGGTGCCTTCTTTTAGAAATGTTTAGGGTTTTGCTTGTCTCTGGTTCGAGTGTCTCCAATGGTACAGGAGTGGCGTTCCTGAGCAAGCCGCTCTGAGACGAACTGCACAGCCTGTTTTCCATGCAGATTTGCTCCCAGACTCGGTCTGTTCCTCCTTCCCAACTGGAGACCATTATGGTTATCAAGATCATGCTATTCAGACCTCAGCTGGGTGCTTTGATGTCTATGAGCTTAGAAGGGAATGGAGTGTGTGTGTGTGTGTTTTAGTGACATGGAGAAGGTAACTTGACTTGGTTTTTAAAATTTCACAGAGCAAATCAACATTATTTATGAAATTATTTGCTTTTTAAAAAGTGTTCTAAGAGTGCTACTGTTGGAGTGGGAGTGTCTTCCTGAAGGCCCCGCTAAGTGAAGAGAGCTACGGAACCGTGTGAGGCAGGGCTAGAGACAGGTGCCCCGGGGAGCTCAGGGCAGCAGTTAGGCTGGGCCGCCCAACAGGACGGAGAGGGGCAGGAGCCACAGCACAGATGACTGAGGTCACAGTGAAGCCCCAACGGGGGCCTCTCTCTAGTCAAAGGCTGGTGGGAGGTCAAACACAGCCAGGCTTTGCTCTTAACATGAAAAGATGGAAGGAGGTATAGGGAGTCACACATGGTGATGATAGAGATAATAGCGAATGGTATTTATTGAGTACGTACTGTGTTCTGGGCACCATGCTAGGGGCTTCACAAGTGTTCTGCCATTTAACCCTGTGAAGGAGGTTGCTGTAATTATCCTCACTGCGTAGGTAAGAAAACAGCCGGGGGAGGTTAAGTCGCCCAACGTTACCCAACTAGTAAGTAGCCTGGTCAGGACCCTGCTCACGGCGTGTAACTCAGCCACCTGGCAGTGGAAGGAGGGTTTTGCTTTTGTTGTATTGTTGTTGTTGGGGGAAGTAATTGGTCTGAGTGTATTGAAGAGAAGACACTTTGGAAAAGCAGTTGGCTTAATCAGAGGGGGTGGCGGGGAGAATATATAAAGATCAGGTGGCCAAGCAGGGATCTGTGAGAGGAATTGGGGCAAGTGACACATTGGGGGGCGGGAGCGAGAGTGGGTGCTCGGGAGAAATGAAGAGAGATGGAGTCTTTGCTGAAGTGCGTCAAGAGCAGAGGGTGGAAGGTGTCATGAATTGTCCGAGTATCACAGGGTGGCATCCACACTAAGAAGTTGGACCTGCAGGGCGGCCAGTTTGTTTAAAAGTGTAACAGCACCCCACAGTTTTAACACAGTGTTATGGGTGGCATTGTGGCCCCCTGTAATTCACATGTTGAGGTCCTAGCCCCCAATAGCTCAGAAGGTGGCCTTATTTGGAAATGAGGTTGATTTGCAGGTGTAATGAGCTAAGTTAGAATGAGGTGGCCCTGGAGTAAGGGGACCCTAATCCATAATGACTGGTGTCCCAAAAAGGAGACATTTGGGCTCAGCCAAGTACATAGAAAGAACCCATGTGAACACAAAGGCAGAGATGGGGGTGGTGTGTCTGCAAACCAGGGAAGGCCACCGGCAAACCACCAGAAGCTCAGCAAGAGGCCTGCGCAGATTGGCCCCACCGTCCCCAGGAGGAACCAACATGCCCACACCTTGATCTCAGACTGGCCTCCAGCCTGGGAGGCACAAGTCTCTGTTGGGCAAGCTGCTCAGTTTGTGGTGCTCTGTCATGACAAAATAATGCACGTGGCCACATAGCTGATGGGTGCCCGGGCTGCGATGCTGCCCTAAGATTTTTGAAACCTTGCATTGTGGAAGCTGAGAGGATCTGTTTCACGTAAAACAATTTCTCTCTCTCTCTCTCTCTCTCTCTCTCTCTCTTTCTCTTTCTCTCTCTCTCAATGCTAAGTGTACATAGTTTAAAATGTGAAATGGAATCTATATATATAAAAGTCTAATATGCAAAGTGTCCCCTTGGGAGTTTGGCCAGGAGACTGGGAATTCGATCGCTTGCTATGACATGTGCTGACCACCAGGGGGTGGCGCAGAATGAAGGAAGGCCCCGGCTGGCAGCCAAAGGGCCCTGATCAGGCCTAGGGACCCTACTTGTGCACAAATTTCATGCACGGGCATCTAGTAAATATATAAAAATTGTCATGAAAAAACAACAGTCACCCTCAGCCTTTGCCCCCTGGACTCTCCCCAGAGGAAACTCCTCTTATCTCTATATTAACCTTCATGTTTCTAAATAACACGCTTATATGACTATTTCTGGATTTTTCCATTTTGGCCATTGCCTCTTGACCTCCAGCCATGGTAGCTGAGGAGTTCGGCTCCTCCGCCATGTCCCTATGCCACGGCATGTCTGACTAGTAGTCACAGTATTAGGACTAGACAAACGCTGTGGGCCCCTGAGGTGCTCCAGGCCACAGCCCGCTCTCCGACACCCTTTCCCCCCTGCAGCTGATAACAGCTTGTCTTCAGTGGTCTGATTCCCCTGAACCTGTATGCTGCCCAGATGCTCCAGCATCCCTGCTGCACCACTGTCCGCTGTGTTCCAGCGGGCCCTTCATTCTTCCCTAGGCGCGGCCCGCTGCCTCCTGCTTAGGGTGCACAGGTGGCTCAGACTGCAGAGCAGCCCAGGCCCCGGCATGCAGGAGAAGCTGTCTTTTAAAATTGGCTAGTTTTCTGGTTTTCACCTTGGGGGCAAAGTCTCTTTGTTTCATGAAGGCCCCCAGGACAGGCAGGCGCACTCTGGTTGCTCCAGGGGAAGCCGGCCAGCCACTGTCCATCTCACTGAGTGCAGAGGGGGACAGGTCTGGTTTGAGCATGTTACTCACCCATCGGCTGAGCCAGATCTGAATGGAGGAAGGGCATTGTCTCCAGCTGGGAATGACTGGAGAGCCAGCGATTTCCAAACTCACTCCTGTGGAAACTGGTGTTTCTTTTTAAATATATCTTTATTGATTTCAGAGAGAAAGGGAGAGGGAGCGAGAGATAGAAACATCAATGATGAGAGAGAATCATTGATCGGCTGCCTCCTGCACACCCCGCACTGGGGATCGAGCCCACAACCCTGGCATGTGCCCTGACCGGGAATCAAACTGTGACCTCCTGGTTCTTAGGTCTACGCTCAATCACTGAGCCATGCCATCTGGACCTGTTGTTTCTTTTGGTTGAGGGTTGTGGGTTTTGTTTAGTTGTTTTTTTTGAGATTTGCTGAAAGTTGCTTACAGAAGATGTGGGGTGGGCAAGGTGGCAGGTGCATTTTGTCCACCTGAGCACAGAATCTGTGCTGCTGGGTCATGCGGGGCATGGGGGCTCGAGCGCAGGGAAGCAGACCCCGGCCCAGAGCCTGGCATCATCACCACAGGCACCGTCCATCAGCAATGGTGGCCAGGGCTCCTCCTGGGGTCTGGGTGCTGTGGACCTCAGCCAGACACGCCAGGGCAGGACACGGTAATGACCGGGACTATTGCGGGAACCCTTGTGAGGACTCCCCGAGAGACCAGGAGACTTTGCAGGGGTGGGGCCAGGGGCCTGTATTCATCTGGGTCCTCAGGACCATTGAGATTTAGAGTAACAATCGGACAGGGATCTTATTTCTACCCCGGCTGCATGTTTTCTTCAGGATGGTTCATGGAGACGGGCAGGGCATTTTGATCCCTAATTTGTGGATGGAGAATCAAAACCTCAACAAGGCTCTGTCCTTCAGGGACAGAGATGGAATAGACCCCTGGGCTGGTGCTTTCCGACTCCCGCTGAATGGGAAACTGAAGCCAGCGGAGGTCACAGGTTGTGTAACAGCCCATCATGCAGCTCCTAGGTATGAAGTATTTATTTTGTTCCGTGTGTATAACCTCGTTCACATTTTAAGAGGAACAAGAAGAAGCTAGAGCGCTCCCTAGACTGAAATAAGCTTCACTAAGACAGATCAAGTCTGTCCTTTACAACATCACATCCCCCCTGCCCTACACCACCTGGCACATTGCAGGCGCACAGTAGTTATTTGTTGGATGAATGACGAACCCTGGGGCTGATGAAAGACTTGGAAACCAAGTCATTTAGGAAGCAGGTGGAGGATCAGAAAGCATTTAGGTAGGAGAAAAGCCAGGAGAACTGTTTTCAAGTATGAAAAGAAGTTGTCCCACATGAGTGGGTTCCTGCAGGCTCCCAATTTCACACCTGACAGCAGAGAAAACCGGGGCAGACAGCAAGCAATACAGGGTGCAGCTGAGGCCAGATGTTGTAGATGACACCCCCAGGCACCCCGTTGCCACAGCAACAGGTGGAGCAGAAAGAGCTTGTGAGGCATAATGTCCCATACCCATACCCACCATCACCAGCGGGATCTCCCCATCGTGCTGACAGCGCCAGGAAGCAGCGTTCTCTCCAGAGCGTCCCCAGTGTTGCCTCTGCACACCACGCATCGCTCAGCGTCATGGGTGAGGGTGCCTCTCGCCAGCCTGCAAAACCCCTCCAATGTGGCTAATCTCCACAGCCAGGTACCCTCTTTTGCAACCGTTGTCATTGAGATGGTTGCATGTGTCATGGTTAATTCACCCTTGTCAGGGAGTAAACTTTGTTTTGCCTCAGCTGCGTGAATATGGGGCCCAATGCAGGAGGACTCTCTCTCGCACCCCAGCCAGCTCCCCTGACCGCTGGGAGAGGGACCGAGAGCTGCTGTGTGTCTTCTTGCTGACAGATGCAACCTTGCCTCGCTCTCAGCCCCGGGGGTTGAGAGACTGAGGGGCTGCTTATCCGTTCGGGGCTGCCTTCCCTAACGTGCTCCTCCTGGCTGGGAAGTGGGTGGAAATTTCCTCTATTCTGGTCTCTCCAGGCAAGATTGAATCCGTTGCTTTAATGGGAAACTTTCCTGAAGTCTCGAGAGTCCCATTCTCACTGTTTGTAATCACCGTTGGATTCTAATCTCTTTGCATTTACCAATTTGCTTTGCCTGACTCACGGCTACTAAGTGCATCTTTACTGAGTTTCTTGAAAAAGGGTCAGTAGTCTCTCCCGGCTTCTTGTGATTTTCCGTGACCCCTGCTTGGAGTTCACAATCACACAACCTCAGGGGTTTTCTGAGGTTAAGTGTAAACAGAGGCGCAAAGGCACCAGAAGTGGTTGGGCTCCGGGAGTTCTGGAAACAGAGCCCGGAATGGAGACTGACCAAACCTCCAGGAGCCTGGATGACCTGGTCCTCCAAGGACTGAGTGGTGCTATTAGCCTGGCCTTCGGCCTTGGGAAACACAGCACACGGTGGCTTTGAGAAGGAATGGAAAGTTGCTGGTCGTGCCTTCTCAGGCCCCGGATATGCATTCCAGACTAAACAGTTGGGAATGGTCCCTAGGGCATAGAGAAAACAGTTGAACCTGCCCCTGATTTCATCAATGAGTTTAAATTTAGCTTAAGCAACAATACAGCTCCAAGAAGATATATTAAATTGCTTCTCAGGTACACAGTACAGTTTTATTATGTCAGCTTCACTGTCATCAGGGACAGGCTCTTCCCAGCACTCTGTCTGCCCTTCTCAACTATGTGGGCTCCACCTCCTGGTGCAAACTGACTGCTGGAGCTCCAGCCATCACATCTGACTTCCAAGCAGCTGGACAGGGGAAAGGGAGAAGGGCTATACCTTCTTTGGAAGAGACTTGCTGGAAGGACTATACGATACTTTTGCTTACAGTTTGTTGGCTAGAACTTAATGGCCAGACCACGTTAAAGGGAGGCTGGGAAAATGAGTCCTTCAGCACGGTGTGGAGCTACTCTGAATAAACTTGGGGTTCTGTTACCCAGGGGGAGAAGTAACGTTGCTGTTGAGTGGGCAGGCAGCTAGCAGCCTCTGTCAGAGAAAGCTGCATTTAATAGCTGTGACATAAACAGTAATTCACTCAACTCTCTGTGACCCTAGGCAGGTCCCTTTACTTCTGTGAGCTTCAGTATCTTCATTAAAAAAACACAAAGTCAGACCTATATGGCTGCTCAGCTGTGTTCCATGACGTACCTGGAGGCACCGCGGAAGTCAACAGGAACAACTCGAGCTGAGACGGGAGAGGACCCAAGCCAGATCTGATCCTTTTTATCTGGTTTGTTACGTACCTCGGTGCTCCATGGCCAGGGGAGAAACTTCAGGAGCGATGGTGGAAAGTTTCTGAGAGAAGCAAATAGGACAGGTTATGTAGGCTCAGGGTTCTGTGGTTCAGGAGACAGAGGGACACGTTTCTATAATTCTGAAAATCCAGGGAGGTGTCAGAAAAAAGGCTTGGTCATACTTTTGTGATTTTGTAGCTACTCAGACATAATTTTCTAGACTCAAGGATACTAGAATATATGTCCTCAGGGCTGGAGTGAAGAGAAAATGAACTTCAGAATAAGATCCAGCTTGTTTCCTTGCTCTGCGATTTGCTGTTTGTTACTCGGTCTCTCTGAGCCTCAGTTTGCTCATCTGTAAAATGGGGATGATAAGGCCCACTCTGAGGGCTGCTGTGAGAATTAAATGTAATCAAGTATGTGAAGCTTAGTGGGCTCTGAGGACATGTTAGTCTACCTCAATGTCATGCGCTCTTCAGAGGGTCCCACACCACCTAGAGGTTAAGGATTCCCAAGGCTCAGGATAAAAATGATGGTGTTGGGACTCTGGGCACTTCCCCGAGCGGGGCCTGGGCAGAGCCCTGTTCCATGGGCTTGGTGTGCTTTATGGTGTGCGTGCAAGGTCAACCGAATCCCACCGCCATCATTCACTTTCTCCCCTAAATCTCCATTGTTTTCTCTCTCTTTGCTGGAATTGCCTCCTTACCTTCATTTCCACTATGTCCTTCCTCCTTTACAGACAAGAACCTTGGCCTCGTTGTCTACACAGCTGCCTGGCTTTTCTCCCCATCTATGCCCTGCTGGCTCCCTGTGAGCCGGTTTGTGCCAAATCTCTCCACCAAATCTGTGGCCTGAACCTCCCTCGTTCCTTTGGCTTCCTGAGGTCAGCCTTCACTCTAACAGAGGAGAGTTCAGCGTGTAGGTCTAAGCAACACGTGACGTGCAGTGTGTTCCTCACTATTTCCGAGGACCCGTCCCACCTCAGAGAGAATACGGGTATGTGTACGTCTTTCAACTCCTGCTGTTTCTTTTCCTCCCAAACTGCTCCCATCCCCATTCCTTCGGCCGTCTCAGCCCCACTCCTGGGGGGCTGCCCAGCTCTCTCTGATTTCCAAGGGCCCCACTCATCCAGTGGCACTGGGTGAAACCAATTCTTGTTAAAGCTACTGTTATTAGAGTCTGCGGGGTGTGGCAGACTTGTCTTGTCTCTCCCTTCATGATGTGGCCTGTTGACCCCTCCACCCCCAGACGACTGCCCGACTGCCCTGGGCCGTCATCACATCACAGTCTCCAGATTTTCCTGCCACCCCCGTGCCTCTTCTTTCCGTCTCCTCCTCTTCTATCTTTCTTTTAAACAAACTTTTATTTTAAAACAGCTTCAGATTTATAGAGCTCTGTTGCACAACAACGTAAATATACTTACCACTACTGAATTATACACTTTTAAAGTGATTAGGATAAGGTTAATGTTGTATGTTTTTTTAAACCACAATTTAGAAAAAGAATGCTACTCGAAGGCATCGTTAGATTGCGAAGGGGAGGGGAAGGGGACCGGTGGAAGTTGGAATTCTTAGAGGAACAACTAGCAAGTCAGCTTTAACTCTGTGTAATATATGCCTCAAAACAATATCAGACTTCCAGAAAAGTTGGAAAGGATGCTAAAAAGAATTCTACTACCCCTGCATGCAGATTCCCCAATGTCAACATTTTATCGTATTTGCTTTGTCTTTATCTACCCATCATCCACCTATCTGACTTACTTTATTCCAGAACCAGTGAAGTCTAGACATAATTCTCCTTTAAATTAGCATTTCATAGCCCTGGCCAGTGTTGCTAAGTGGTTAGAGCATGGGTCTGCACTTCGAAGGGTTGCAGGTTTGATTCCTGGCCAAGAGCAAGTACCTGGTTTGCAGGTTTGATCTCCAGCCCCAGTTGGGACACGTGTGGGAGGCGACCAATTGGTGTGTCTCTCTCACATTGATGTTTCTCTTTCTTTCTCTCTCTTTCCCTTTCCCTTCCCCTCTCTGTCTCAAAACAAAACAAAACAAAAAAAAAATCAATGGAAAAATATCCTCAGGTGAGGATTAACAACAAAAATAAATAAATAAAATAATTAGTGTTTCCTAAAAAAGGCATTTTCTTACATAGTACGATGATGAAAACTAGATCAAAATTAGGACGATGCTGACACGGTGCAGGCAGACCTCGCTTTATTGTGCTCCGCTTTATTGCTCTTTGCAGGGGGTTGAGTTTTTTACAAATTGAAAGCAAGACCCTTCACCAGGAAAAGTATTACGCTTTATTGAAGTATTGGCTTCATTCCATTGGTCTGGAACACGGCCCCTGGCGGCTCCTATTGTGCATTCATAACCTTTATGTTCAATGTTGCTAATTGTCACAAAGTAATGGTAGCAAAGGAATAAAAAAGGCTTTTATATTTTTCCTGGTCCAGGATCTAATCTGAGATGACACATTTAATTCTTTAGTTATTATGCTTGTTCCTTAGTATCCTTTCACCCAGAGCAGTTTCTTAGCCCTTCTTTGCCTTTCATGACCTTGACGCTTTAAAGGCACAGGCCCATGATGTTATAGACTGCCCGTCAGTGTGGTTTGGCTGATGCTCCCTCGTGATTAGCCTCAGAGGGTGCATTGTGGGCAGGAACATTCCTGGGTGATGCTGTGTCCCTCTCAGTGCATCGTGTCAGGAGGCACATGGTGTCCAGGTGACCCCTTACCTGCAGTGTTCATTTGGATCGCTTGGTGAAGCTGTTGTCGGCCAGGTTTTGTCCTGGTAAAGTTGCATTTTGGTCATAATTAAGAAATAGGTATCATGTCGGGGAGATACTTTGGACTGTGTCAATTTCAGTCTGTCTCTAAATGCTGATGTTTTCTCAGGCTCCATAGTCAGCCTTCTGCTCTCCCTGAAAGTGTTCATGGCTTCGGTTACTCTCAGTCCTCCGTCTTTGGCCAAGACGACTCCTGGAGACACAGCTCCCTCGCAGGACGTCCCGTAGCCACCTTAACCTCAGCACCGCTCCTCTTCCAGGTCCTTGTCTCCCATTCCTTCACCCCCATGAGCCTGCCCTTCCTCCTCTGTCCCCTGATGACAGTTCGTAGCATCACCTCGCTCCCATCCTTTATCATCCTGGACTCCTGGGTGTCATTCTCAACTCCCCTTTCCCTTCACACCACATGCACAATCAGCCACGAAGTCCCATTGATCTTATGTTCCCAATATTTTCTACAACTCCCTTGGTTCAGGCCATTACCTTTGTATGCTTGGAATCCTGCCATAGTCACCTCTTCCTGCCCAGGACCTGGCCTTCCCTCTAACTCATTCTCCATTGTGATGGCAGAGTGAGCTTTCCACCCGCCTCAGGACACCAACCAACTCCTTCTTCAAGGTCAGGCCCTGTTGACCTCTCCAGCTGCCTGGGTCATGTGGGTGTTTTTAGTTTCCAGTTTGAGCTGCTCTCCCCTTGGGCATGAGATCTGGAATGCCACCCCCTGCTCACACCCATTCACCAGCTCTTGCTGCCATTCAGAATTCAGCTTAGACTCCATATCATGTGCTGTAGAAGACATTCCCTGCACTCCTGGGCATGGCATGCCCTACCCAGGTGCTCCCCAGGACCTTGGACTTGCCCCAACCCTCCTGTGACACTGTTCGCACTGTTGCAATGGATTAGATCTACTTCGACAACTTCCACTGGACTGTGACTCCTCTAGTCCTGGAACCGGGCCTTACCCATTCCTGGTTGGGAAACCTGAATTAGCACATTATCTGGCTCTAGGACACAACAAGCTCCATAAACACTTGTGAATGGATTGGTGGGGGTGGGCGTGGGGGGGGGGGTGGGAACAGGATGCTGACATAGCTGCAGGGTTTTGTTGATCTCGGGAAAATAACCGAGACTCTGTGACTCAGAGACGTGGGCTGTAGGGACAGGGTGGCCAGTTCTCGTGGGCTAGGACATCCAGGAGGAACACTAGGAACAAGATGAAACATTGCAGAGTCCAAAGCCTTAATTAAGGCAGGGTACTCATCAGATGGCCAAGGTGCCCATGACCCAGAAGAACTGGGTTTCCAAGGTACAAATGACTACAGAGGAACAGGTTTCCAGGCCCAGGTGACTCAGATAGGGTTGGGCTCCAGAGCTCGGGAAGGGGAAGTGCCAGGTAAGAAAACAATCAGCATCAGCAAGGCTTCTGCCCCGGTGGCCAGCCAGCCACATGGCCGAAACCCTCCATTGACTTAGCAGCCAGTGCAGCCTACAGTTTCCTAGGGAACCAAGAGCCAGTCTGTGGTGCAGCTCAGCATGGAGCCGGGATGGTTTATGAGGGCCAGATGGCCGGCCGCCGGCCGGATATTGCCAGTGTGGCAGGGTCGGTGGCTGAGAGTCTTGGGGAAAGACTCAGCACAGAGCTGGGAAGGTCTGAGGAAGGCTAGACTCTCACATTGGCCATGTAGGTGAGGGGCACGGGAACCGAGGAGACCAGAGATGGGTGTCAGTGTAGACAGGAGAGCACAGGACCAGAGCCCGGTGAGCAGTCGGCGCCAGGGGCCATTGGTTCTGCAAGTCAAAAGGGCAAAGGGAGGCTAGACTTTGGGTGGTGAGCACTCAATACAACATTAGGTGATGTATTAGGGAATTGCACATTTGAAACCTATACCATTTTATGAACCAATGTAATCCCAATAAATTCAATAAAAATATTTTTTATTTTTTTGAAAAAGTGAGTTAAATAGGGACTGGGAATGACCACATGGTTGGCATCTGGGTCAAAAATATTATTGGCCCCAGGAGAGCAGGAATCTTCTCACTTTCTCTGCTGTGTCCGACGGGGAGCGAGGGTCGCAGAGGTCAGACTGGGAGCTGGAGTCGGAGGGCGACCTGGAGGACAGGGTCACAGCTGTTTCAGCCTCAGAGAGAGTTCCAGCCAGACACCTGGCCATGACATTTTTAGTGTATTTCCTACAACTGAAACCTATGTGATGCACGGAGAGTAAAACATAGCAAAGGGTAAGCATGCAAACAGTCACGGTCCCGGGCTGAGATACTGCCGAAGGCTGGATCCCAGCACCTGGGACACCTAATGCAGGTGGAGAAGGTGAGGCAGCTGGTCGGAATGCCTGTTGCTAAGCAGACCAGGGAGGGGCCTTTCGTGGAAGCTGAGGGGCCAGGAACGAATCTCTAGACCCAACTTGTCCTGAGGAGGCAGGAAATGACTGCAACTGAACCAAATCACCAGTCATTTTCTGTCTTATCTTACTCGCTAGATATGTAGAGTCAAGGACTTCGGAGCATGCGTGCCACCGGTCGGAATTAGGCTGAGTTGTATAACAGGGAGGGAAACCTATTGTCATACGTGGTTGCAGATGGGCCTAAAAGGCTCTGCCTGTTGGATTTTCTGCCTGATGCAGCAAGACCTGGGAAGGAGGCACACACATCTGGGCAGTGACTGGAGGGGCTGCCAGCCAGGGAGGCCTGGGCTGCTTATGGTCAGGAACGTGAGCTACATGTGCAGGCAGTGAGGCCCTGCCACCAGCAACAAGGGCCTCTGGACTCAGGCACCTGGGAGTTCTGGGCACGAAGCCTGTGACATAGTTGGGGGGTGGGGGGTGGGGGGAACTCAGGGCCTATAGGTAGAGAGCAGGGAGATCAGTTAGAGACCTGGGCAGGCCAGGTATAGGCGGGAGGCAAGCATGACAAGGCGCCTGCCCATGGTTCCTCATTTTCTGTAATATCATATGTGGCTCCTCTTAAGGAGTTTCAAGGCTCCCCATTACCACCACCACCATCATCACCATATTCATCAAAGTACTATTTATTGGGTACTTCCCACTTGCTCAATTTCCTCACTTAATTCTCATAAAACACTGTAAGGCAGGAATTGTTGTGAGAAAACTGAGGTCTGAGAGGTTAAATGACTTACCAAAGGTCATGGTTACTAGGCCATTTCCTAGTCAGTGGCAGAGCCAGACTGTGAATCGAGGTCTGACGGACTGCAAACTCTGTCAGGTACCCTGGAGGTGAGGTGTTCACAGGCTATGGAAACAGACTCACTAGTCATGTGGCTGTGGTCAGCCCTATGACTCAGTTTTCTCACCTGTAAAATGGGCATGATGGCGATGGTAGAAATACCTCATAAGATACTATTGAGGAGCAAGTGAGGGACTATAAACTCTAACTTCCACACCTGGGGAGTAGGTGTGCCTGACTTAGCAGATAAAAATGCAAGATGCTCAGTTCAATTTGAGTTTCTGATAAACAAGGGATACTATTTTAGAACAAAAGGGATTGAAATATTTGGGCCATACTTATACTAAAAATTAAATTCCAGATGAACTGGGCATCCTGTCTGTTGCCTGGCAGCCCGTGGAGGAGGCGCCCAGGCTGCCTGGGCCATGGCAGCCCAGTTTGCAGCGCCCTCTGCTCCAGTGGGGATGGTTTTCTCTCTGGTCTCCCTGCCTCCACCCTGCCTCTGGTCCTGCATGTTCATGCCCCACCCCCTCGCCTCACCCCTTCTCCTGGCCCCCAGGCCTGTCCTTCCTTCCCGCCTCCTCCTGGGGTTCCTCGCAGCCCTCCCTGCGCTCAGAGTCCCTAGCACAGAACATAGCCCTGTCAGGTGAGTGAACGTGCTCGCTAACTGCGCTCACCGCACCTGTCACATAGGGCTCCGTCTTCCGTGTCCGGAGCGTGCACAGGTTTCAGTATAAACCAGCTGTGTGAGCAGTTGCAGAAATGAAACCAGCTCTGAGGGAGCCACTACTATTCTCTCGCAAGGCTGGGTGGTGCTGTCAGAGTGAACCAGAACATGGGGGGGGGGGGCAGAGCACCCCAGCCAGCCCCGCCCTCTGCAGCGGCAGCCCCGTCCCCCCCCCCCCCCCACACACACAGAGGGTGTGGCTTGGGCAGAAGCTGTTGTTTCTTCTCAGCCAAGGAAGTAGCACCCAGCGCCCCACCCTTTAGCTGCCAGGAGGAAATGAAAACCAGCCCAGGGACCTAAGTTAGAACCGACAGAACAGTAGGCAGGATGCCAACAAAGAGCTCTTACAACTTTGTTATGCTTCATCTCAGGTGGCATCAGGCCTGTGCCAGGGCCTGCCTGGCTTCTTCCCTGTGCCCTGGGCCAGGGTGGACTCCCTTTGTCCTCAGATGGACACACTGGCCCTTGATACCCTGTCCTTGCTGTTCTTGTCCTTCCCTGGCAGCGACACGTGTCACAGGCTGTGCCCTGCCCCCACACGCGTCGCAGGGCCTCACCCCTGCAGTTTCCGATTCTGCAGTTCCGGGCCGGGGCCCTAGAATGGGCATTTCCACTACGTTCCCAGGCGATGCACTCTGAGCCCCACTGTGCTTATGTTTCTGGATCAGCAGGAGTTGAGGTTCTGAGAGGCACCAATGACCCTCAGTGCTCTAGGAAGAGGGGGGACCCCAAGCCAAGACGACAGTCCTCTGCAGGCCCATTTATTGTGGCTGGTGTCCCGGTAGCAGGGACTTGACGGGTAGGTATGGTCGTTGCGATCGGTTATCCTGCCTGGAGTTCCGTAACAGGCAAGGCCCGGTGGGGGACACTTAGGGAAGGACGAGTCTCCCCACAGGGCAGTGACTGCCATCCAGTGCAGAGACAGAATGACAAGTACAGGCAATGGCTGCTCATGGGTCATGTCATCACACCCCTCAGAAGTGCCTTCTGTGGGAGCTGCTGGGACGGTGGCTGACGGCTCCAAGCTGAGTCTCTTTTCCGGAATTTACCTTCCTTGCTCCAGGTCACCTTCTTTCCCCCGGGAAAGCCCACACCCAGTAACTGGTCAGTGTCAGGGTAGGGCCTCCCTTTTTACTCTGAAGGGCAGTCCCAGCTCCTGAGCTCCCCACGGGGTTGCTGAGGCCTTTGTTGTGGCCACAACACCGCTCAGCCTCTGGCTCTGCCTGAGCTGCTCCCTTCACGCCCCATCAGCGATTGAACCTGGGATTCCCAGTGAACTTCCTGTGTGCGGGGGTCTGTCTCGGTCTGTTTGCCTGGGGACCGAGACACCTATTCATCCCTCAGTCCCTCCATCTGGAAAGCTGGTACAGATGAGATATGCTTCTAGAAGTCAGAGGAGGGCCCTGGCATCAGGACCTGGTGTACACAGGGAGGAGGGCATTGACGGGGCCCGACTGCCTGTCCCCACCCTGGCTCACACTGGCTCCTTGCTCTGTGCCCCCAGCAGCCGGCTCTGAGGTTCATAGCTTGCTGTCTCCTTTGACCTTGACCCCTGCCTGTCTGCTCACCTCCCTTCCACCTGGACTCCTGCTCCCCTCACACCCTTCCTTATACTAACTCATCTCTCAGCTGTGACCTTTTGTCATCCCTATAAAAGCCACTTGAGTAGGTGCCATCTTCAAGAAGAGATACAGCCCTGACCGGTTTGGCTCTGTGGCTAGAGTGTCGGCCTGCGATCTGAAAGGTCCCAGGTTCTATTCCATGTACCTTGGTTGCGGGCACATCCCCAGTTGGGGGTGTGCAGAAGGCAGCTGATAGATGTTTCTCTTTCATCGATGTTTCTAACTCTTTATCCCTCTCCCTTCCTCTCTGTAAAAAATCAATAAAATATTTTTTTTAAAAAAGGAAGAGATACAAAGAATAGAATGTCTGGGGGAGAAATGACACTGAAATTCTATAGTGAATCTTCGTAGGGGTCCCCTGATAATGTGCTCAGAGAGTTTACAAAAAGCAAAGAAGTTCTTTAAAGTTTGATGTGAGGTGCCCAAAGGGCTTCTAGATGTGAGGATGGTTGTCCTTGGTAAGCATGACCACGGCGTTCAACTTGGGGAACTCCCTGAAGGAGCCAGCATAACTCACCGCCAGGCACACAGTGAGGGGGCCATGAAGGGGCAGGCTGAGCCTCTCTGCCAGTCATTTCTAAGTGATACACTGATGACATCAGCTCACTCTGAGACTGAAAATATCCCACCATGTTTCCCCGAGGCCTTTGCAAGTCGTGGGCTCTGGCGACCTCAGAGGCTCCCAAACCCTGCGGAAAAGGAAAAGGTTTGTCTGGAAAGTGCATCTGAAACGAATCGAACGTGGCCCCACCCCGAAAGATTTCCTAACCCTTTCACTAATGGGGAGACTTAGCTTCCTCTCCTTCTGATCGGCACTGTCCCAGAGTTCTCCTCCCAAACGGCAGGCACAGCTCCTGCAGCTCGTTAGTACTTTTACTTCTTTCCAAGTCTCTCTCCCGCCTGTGAATCCTCAAGTTCATAGGCCACGAGTGTTTTTACGTCCCTGAGCACAGTGCCTGCCTCATCGGAAGCAGTTAGTCAATACTGTTGAGTGAACAAACAAATTACATATATTTGTTCCAGAAAGAACCTAGCATGGGAAAGGTAGGGCAATTTATTCTAGCTTGGACAAAACTTGATTCTTCCAAAATCCTTGAAGGTGATGAAAAAAGGTCACATAAGAAAGCAGAGATTTGTGTTAGTGGCAGCACACAAGACAAGCCTGGCAAGAGCGCTGGAAAAAAGATGTTCTCTGCGAACCTGGCTGGTTTTATTCTCGGCTCCTCTTCTGGAAACCAGGGCTTCTGTATCTTTCTGACACGGAGGCGCTCACTGAGTGCAGGGAACATAATGACTTTCTTTGTTTTACTCTAAGGCTGACTTTCTGCCCCACTTCTTAGATTTTGTCTGTTCTCATAAGAGGCAAAAACTGACAGCTTGGATTCCTTCAGCATCTTGTAGCACCATTCACAACAAGAATTCAAAACATGTAACCTTAAAGTGAACTGATAGATTTATAGGTAATGCTTGGGGGAGCTCTGCTCTTAGAGTTATTATATAAAAATTCCACGAGAAAGTTGCACGTAGTACAATTTAATGTTCCCTAACATCAAAGTGATTTCATTCTTTTAAAGGGCACTTACGCATCTTTTCCATTGAATATATTTCTCATTCCCTCAAGTTTCCCCATTCATTTATTTTCTAGAAAAGTTGGCTTTACCATGTCTTCAACTTTTCGTAACAATC
Source organism: Myotis myotis (assembly GCF_014108235.1). Classification (NCBI taxonomy): domain Eukaryota; kingdom Metazoa; phylum Chordata; class Mammalia; order Chiroptera; family Vespertilionidae; genus Myotis; species Myotis myotis. Next base: position 53,818,372 of record NW_023416315.1, read on the forward strand.
TACCACTCTACCCTCATAATTTGTTTAAAATAAAACGAAATCATTAAAGGAGCATGCGAGGAGAAAGTTCTGGAAAATAGAATAATAATAGCTCAGATTTAGTGAGATTGACTAAGTACCAGGGACCTTCCCTTTACCTCTGACCTCACTGAATCGTCATCACCGTTTCCTGAGGCTGGTGCTAAGAAACTCAGCCCCACCTTGTGCACGGCGGTCTTGCTCATGGTGTTAGGTGGTAGGGCCAGGATGCAAACTCTGGTGTGTAACTCTTGGCACCTGTGCTCTCAGCTACCATAGCATCCTGCCTACCTTCCATGACCGAGATGAAAAAGAGGGGAAAGGGGCGCTTGCTTAAACTCTGTCAATGGGGACTGAGATATTATTGCCGTAGAAGATGCTTGCCTGTGTTTGGCTGAGCTTATGTGTTATGACACTTGGCTATCTTCAGCCTCAGAGTCACCAGTGTTTAATGTAGGAAAAATAGGATCTCTCTCTCTCTCTCTCTCTCTCTCTCTCTCTCTCTCTCTCTCTCTCCTGTTGCTATATATTTTAAGGTTTCTTTTGGATTCTCATCAAAAGGGAATTTCTTCTATTTTTGCTTGGTAGACTCTTGAACGTCCTTCCTCCCCCAGTCTCCAACCCCCCAATACTCCCAGACAGCCACCAAAAGCAATTGAGAGGTCAGAGGTCAAGGCAGGAGTCAAAGGACACCAGCCTGGTTCCCTGAACAAAGGTTGAGGGTCAGACATTGAAAACTGAAAGGGTGATGAAAACCTCTGCATTCGTGAGCCAATCCATTGGACCCTGCTCCTGGGAGCGAGTGCAGAACACCCGGATCCTGTGGGCAGAGCCAACAAAATGCTGGCTGAGGTGAAACCATCACAGAGAGGCAGAGCTTTCCAGAAACAAGGTTTGCTTCTCAGAGCCCTGCTATTATCGTGTTCATACATTCCACTCACCATTCCAAGCAGCGCTCATGGTCTGCTGTCTGTGAGCAGGGCACCAGGAGGAGGGAGGGAAGGGCATTTTATCCACGAAGTCAAAAGACTTGGGATGTCCCTTCCTCCACATGGTGTAGTGGGGTGTCGCCTCAGAGGGCTGAGCACCTGTGACCTCTCAGGTTTGGTCTCCCCACCTCCCATCAGTTATTTCAGACTAGACTCACTAGCCCTCTCTCCCTTCTTTCCCTGGATGGGAGTAATTTTTGTTCTGGAAAGAGAACTTTGGTGCCTGCCAACTTAGGGCAACTCACACCTCAAAAGCTGATCGTGCCTTCGCCATTTTGGCTCAGTGGATAGAGCATCGGCCTGTGGACTGAGGGTTCTGGGTTCGATTCCAGTCAAGAGCACGTTCCTCGGTTCAGGCTCGATTCCCAGCCCCGGTGGAGGCGTGTGCAGGAGGCAGCCAATTGATGTATCTCCCTCACATCGATGTTTTTTTCTCTCTGTCTTTCCCTTCCCTTTCACTCTTTCTAAAAAAATAAAAAATAAATCAGTGGAAAAATATTGTCAGGCAAGGATTAACAAAAAACAAACAAACAAACAAACAAACAAACAAACAAACAAAAGCTGATGGGGTTTGGGCCCTGTATTCAGACTCTGCTTGTGCAGACTCCTCCAGCGGCCTCCTGAAGAAGGCCTTGGTAAGCAGCCGCACCTCCCTGCCCAGCAGCGGCTGGCTGCTCTCTTAGGAGTAAAGGGGATGGATTCTCTGAGAGTCTGTGTGTGGTCCTTGACTCTTTAGCACCAATTCGCTGGTATGCATTCAAACGTGTTTACTGAGTTAATACTAATAGTAATAATAATAAAAATACAAATGTATTCAGAAAGAGAATAATATATTCATGAGAGAGGATAATTATACAGCCCAAGGTGTGAACTGGTTTTTTCTTTGTATTTTTCTTAGTTAAAACATTTTCTGTGATAAGCAGATTAATTTTAAAACCAGAAAATAAAAATACTCTTTTATAACGCAATCAATTACTTATGAACAAAGCACTCTTTATAGCATGGTGTAGAGATAGATTTCTGCCCAAGGAGCAGGATTATCTTCGCACCTAAAACCAGGCAAAATGTATACCGGTAAGTACAGTTTTCAGACATTGTACAACATGCAATACAAGACAGTGATATCTGAAAGAATATAAACAAGGGAGGGATACCATGAAGTCCCCCCAGATGACTACCTGGAGAGAGTTTCAATCTGCAGTGAGCAGGGGGGTTGGGGGGAGGGGGGCGAGACCCAGATGAGCCCAGTGGTGTCTGAGTTGAGGGAGCTGATGTGAGTTTAGGGAGACTATCATAGTTAATTTTATGTCAGCCTGGGTAGGCCAGAATACCCAGATATTTCTAGATGTTTCTATGAAAACATTTGCTTTGGACTGAATGTTTGTGTCCCCCCTAATTCATATGTTGAAGCCCTAATCCCCGATGTGATGGTGTTTGGAGGAGGGGCTTTGGAAGGTGATTAACTCATGAGGGTGGACCCCCATGATGGGATTAGTGCCTCAAAAGAAGAGACACTAGACCCGATGTCGGCAAACTGCGGCTCTCAAGCCACATGCGGCTTTTTGGCCCCTTGAGTGTGGCTCTTCCACAAAATACCACGTGCGGGCGCACGTACAGTGCGATTGAAACTTCGTGGCCCATGCACAGAAGTCTGTTTTCGGCCTGGGCGAGTCTATTTTGAAGAAGTACTGTTGATATTTGGCTCTGTTGACTAATGAGTTTGCCGACCACTGCACTAGACGATTTCTCTCTCTGCCATGTGAGGACACAGCAATAAGGCATCCATCTGCAAACCAGAAAGTGGGCGAGAGCAGTGGCTCAGTGGTTAGAGTGTTGGCTTGCACTCTAACCACTATTCCCAGTCAAGGGCACAAACCTGTTGCAGGTTCGATGCCCCTAGTTGGAGCATGTGTGGGAGGCAACTTGTTTAGAATTGCTTCTGGTTTTGTTGTCATTTTCTCCACATCAGACATTCCTTGAGCAGTTACTGCCATCAGACACGGCTAGGCAGCATACAGGGAAGCAAGGGGTTAATGGGGAGCTGGAGAGAAGGCTGCGCAAGCAAAGAAGTGGGGTGAGGCACAGACAGGGTTGGCCAGAGGAGGGAGGGCCAGGGTTGTATAATCACCGGTGAAGGGCTCGCCTGCTGCTTCTGAGTCCAGAAAGGAGAGAAAGTCTGGGAGATGCAGGGAACTCAGAGGGTGAACAAGTGTGGCCTCCTTCCGCCCTGTGAGTCATGAGGGTTTCCCGGAAGCATTTCCTGCTCTTGGTCCCAGGCTGCTTGGCCTTGTTCCTTGGGTCCTAATCCTTGGTCCCTGAACTTGTGGCCGTGCTCTGTCCGCCTACTTGTTCTCATGGCAGTTTCTGACCTGAAGGTATTCTAGGATGTGAGGGAAAGGTATGTTTGGGGCTGGGAAGAAGGCCTCATTGTAAAAGTCTCCTGGGGACATGTAATTTAAACTTTTGTCGCTGACAAGAGCGCTCCTCATTTTCCTGAATGACTCAAATGTTCGCTGCAGACAATGGCAGAGTGTATCTTGCTTGAATCATTGGATTTCTGTTATTTTTGTAAGCTGTGGGTGGGCAATATGACTCAGTATTTTTCCGAGAGATGTGAAAATTATATTCCCTGTTTTGGATTATTTCATGCTAAGATCTGGAACATTATTTTTTGAATTTCAAATCTTGGAGCTTGGGGAATTTTTGTTTTTGTTTTGCCTCTCAACCATTTCAGAACTTTTCCAGATAAAATTTTAAAGGAAAATTAGTTAGCAATAGCTCAAAGTTATGAAGTATGTTTTGAATTGTAACTTGCTCTACATTTTTAAAATAGAAGATTTGCTAAATAGTGGCGTGATTGTCATCTGGTTGTGAAAAAATTGGAGATTGTGAGGTTAGTAGAGTCTTGAAAATCATTTAGTTCCATACCTTTTCTGGTGTGTGAACACCCTCAGACTAGTTTTTCAGCTTCTGCTTGGGCACCTCTCTCTGACAGCTGGGTTCTGGTGATGGAGGGCCTTTGGGTACCAAGCAGTATAGCTTCTGTACAGTACGTACTTTCATACCAAGCTAAAACCTGCCTCCCTGAAGCCATCATTCTGATCCCTATTCTCTATGAATGTCTACTGGATCATTCTGTTACAGGATGGTAGTTTTAAAAATATTTACTGTTATTGCCCAACTGGAGTGGCTCAGTGGTTGAATGTCGACCTATGAACCAGGAGGTCACAGTTTGATTCACAGTCAGGGCACATGCCCGGATTTCAGGATTGATTCCCAGTGGCAGTTGTGCAGGAGGCAGCCAATCAATGATTCTCTCTCATTATTGGTGTTTCTGTCTCTCTCTCCCTCTCCCTTCCTCTCTGAAATAAAAATAAATAAATAAATAAATAAATAAATAAATAAATAAATAAGTAAATAAAATATTTACTGCTATAGTCACGGGGATGTCAAGTTCAGCATAGGGAATACAGCCAATAACTATGTACGGAGCCAGCTGGGTACTAGATTCATGGGGGTGGGGGTAAGACTTTGTAAATTATACAATTTTCTGAACAATATGCTATATACCTGAACTTAATATAAAATAATATTGAATGCCAACTGTAGTTGAAAAATAAAATAAATAAGAAAAGATAGAATACTTACTGCGGTATTTTCCATTTTGGTAATTGAGGTCCTTCCTCAGCAGTTTTGTTGACTGTCGATGCCGGGACAAGAGGCTGCAGCTTGGTGTCTTCAGGAAGGGCAGTGTCTGCTGAAGCCCTAACCCCCGTGCCTCAGAATGTGACTGTATTTGGAGATGAGGTCTCTAAAGAGATGACTCAGTTATATCAGGGTCTTCGGGGTTAGGCTCTAACCCAACCTGTCCTTACAAGAAGAGGACATTTAAACACGCAGATTGACACCCAGGGCACCTGTGCGCAGAGGGGCAGGAAGAGGCCGAGAGAGGGCCGTCGTCTCCAGGCCAAGAAAAGAGGCCTCAGAAGAAACCAAACCTGCCAACACCTTGATCTTGGACATCTAGCCTCCAGAAGTGTGAGTAAATTTCTGTTGTTAAAGACTCCCGGCCTATGGTACTTGGTTGTGGCAGCTGCAGCAGAATGATACAGATTGGCACCTAAGAATAAGAAGGACAAGCCACACGGGCAGTTGCTTTCAGGTAGGAAGACAGGAAAGTGTGAAGTCCTTGGGTGTGTGTATGGAGAGCCCACCCGAGTAGCACTGGCACAGAGGACAGGAGAAACACGTCAGATGCAAGTGCCCTCACTGTCCCCACCCCAGGTTCCCTAGCCTGCAGCTGTTGAGGGGCTATGGAAATACCCAGAAAGTTCTAGAGCAAAGGTGGACTAATGAAGCTAATGAAGCTTAAGTTTCAGGACCCCTGACTTGCTGGAGCTTCTTCCAATGTCGAGTGGGGCCCTAGCAAGATGTTCAGGTGATTTTGTTTGCTAAAAATTTGCAAAAGATATTTTACATGCAATTGGTTAACACTGCTGTCTCTTTCCCTGTGACTTCCTTTGCATTACACTCTCCCTCTGCTGAGGGATGCAGGAGTAGCCACAGGCATGCTGGCCTCCAGTTAACAGAAAATTAAGTTGGGGTTTCATTTGGTTTGGCTTTTGGGGACCTATTTATAAAGGTTGTGGTCAGACCTGTGTATATTTATGCTATGGCTAGCTATTTAGCGACTGGATTGGTAGCGTTTGCAGATTTCTGTGGAGTAAATACTCCACCGAAGCCTATTTCAAGCTGTCAGTGTGACATCACTGCCTACGGAGCTGGGAAAACTATACACCATTTTATACTATTTGCATCATATAAACACAGTAGATATAAATAATCCCAAGAGCAGAGAAATGGCAAATTGTGGTGGAAATCATTGGGAAATGATGGGTTTCGAGTATTTATTATTTGTGTTTTTAGTATTATTTATTTACTTGTAAGTTTATATTATGTAATTCTTAATAAATAATGTCTATGTTTAACAACTGCCTCTCAAAACTCCTGGAAAGCTAACAATCAGTTCTTGTGAGCCAAGATGAACCAACTCCATCAAACCGCTGCATCCCAGGGAAACTCCTCCTGCCCCCTTGTTCATTCACCATGTTTTAGGACATGAAGGAGCAGGGCTAGAGTTAGGAATTTGATATGAAATATCTGAGTAAGGGAGAAGGGACTAGGTTTTTAAGTGTATAGAGCCAGCCCTAGCCAGTGTGGCTAAATGGATAGAGGTCAGCCTGAGCACCAAAGGGTTGTGGGGTTGAGTCCTGGTTACAGGTTCGATCCTCAGCCCCAGTCAGGGCACATGCAACCAGTCGATGTCTCTCTCTCTCTCTCTCCTTTCCTTCTTCCTTCCCTCCCTTCCACTATTTGTGAAAAAAAGCTATGGAAAAAATATCCTGAGGATTAACAAAGAAACAAAAAAATGTATAGAGCCCAAAGCTGGTCTGTGGAAAATTCTTTCAGTCATCAGGTATGTAAATTTCTATACAGAAGATTTGGTTGTCATCGATGCGTCGTGAAAATGAAGTGCTTGCTGTTAGGAATATGCTTGATAATGCAGTATAGAGAATTAGAAATGCCTCATATATTTAAAAGGAAATTTTCATGGTGTATCAGTTACCTATTGCTGTGTGACAAATTACTCTAAAATGTAGCAGTTACAAACGCAAACACTGATTATTTCACAGTGTCTCGGTCTAGACTCTGGGTGCAGTTTAGCTGGGTCTTCTGGCTCAAGGTCTCTCACAGGCTGCAATCAAGGGGTCTGATTTGGCTTGATAAGGAGGCTTGGTTCTTTTCCAAGCTCACTCAAGTGGTTGTTGGCCTGAGTACCTCAGCTCCTCATGGCATATCCAACCATATGAGTCAGTTTTCCAGTGCTCAGAGATTTTTCAGAGCAGCTTGTCCCTCTGTACCAAAAGCTGTCTATGAGGCTTATTATTCCTGCTTGGTGAGCGACCCTCGCTACTCACAGTGTGGTCCTCAGACCAGCAGCAATTTATCACCAGGGAGCTTGTAAAAGCGGGAGCATCTCAGTGCCCACCTCAAGCCTATGAATCAGAATCCGCATTCTCATGTGGTCCCCAGATATGCAAGTACATATTCGTTTCAGAAGCACTGTGCTCTTCTATGTCTCAGGGTTTTCTCTTGCCATCTTGTTCAGAAGAAAAAATAAAACCCTTCAAAGAGCCAGTTAGGCCTGTGTGTTCTGCCCCTACCCTCTTATGTCTCTCCTATCATTCCCTACAGCACTGCCTTTTGCTTCCTCCACTCCAGCCACTCTGGCCTCCTTGTTGTTCCTAGAACTTCCTGGGTAACTCCTGCCCCAGGGCCTTTGCACTGGCTGTTCTGTCTGGAGTATTTCCCCCCAGGTAACCACATGACCACTCTTATCCCTTTCATGCCTTTAGGAAGTTTATCAGTGAGGCCAAACCTGACCCCCAATCTAAGACTGCCATGCCTCATTCCCCATGTCCAGGCAGCCCTTGACTTTTCCCTAATGAAAGTTTCTCTAGAACAGTGGTTCTCAACCTTCCTAATGCCGCGACCCTTTAATACAGTTCCTCATGTTGTGGTGACCCCCAACCATAAAATTATTTTCGTTGCTACTTCATAACTGTAATTTTGCTACTGTTTTGAATCGTAATGTAAATATCTGATATGCAGGATGTATTTTCATTGTTACAAATTGAACATAATTAAAGCATAGTGATTAATCACAAAAACAATGTGTAATTATATATGTGTTTTCTGATGGTCTTAGGTGACCCCTGTGAAAGGATCATTCTACCCCCAAAGGGGTCGCGACCCAAAGGTTGAGAACCACTGCTCTAGAACTTATGCCCTAGGATAGTGGTCGGCAAACCGCGGCTCACAAGCCACATGCGGCTGGCTCTTGGGCGGACGTGCATGTACAATGCGATTGAAACTTCGTGGCCCATGCGCAGAAGTCGGTTTTCGGCCTGGGCGAGTCTATTTTGAAGAAGTGGCGTTAGAAGAAGTGGGGGTATGTTCGCTGAGGTCGACCCCTCAGATTGAGAACGTTTTTAGCAAAGGCCAGCTTAGGAGTACCCTAATTAAGTTAATAACAATGTACCTACTTATATAGTTTAAGTTTAAAAAATTTGGCTCTCAAAAGAAATTTCAATCGTTGTACCTTTGCTATTTGGCTCTGTTGACTAATGAGTTTGCCGACCACTGCCCTACACTAGGATGCAAGTTTCATGAGGACAGTTTTTTAGTTTATTTTTCTTTTTAAAGGTTGCGGCCACACCCCCAATTCTTAGAATAGAGTTTGGGACCTAGCAGAAATGAGTTTTCTTAGTCTACCAGTCTAGTAACCAGGAAATCAGAAAGAAATTCAAGTTCATGGAGCATACTAGCTCCTACGATCCCTGTCTCTCTTGTTGCCATCTTGCTCAACTGATTTTTAATTATAGACATAATTAATGAACATAAAATTAGGCAATACAGAAAAGTATAAAATAAAAATAACACAATAAATATAAAATATGTAAAATAAATACAAATAAAATAAATGTCACACTCCGTCCCAAATTGCTCCCTCAGTTCCACTTCCCAGAAGTCCCTATTGCAAGATTCTCTGTCATAGAACCCAAAATAATTTGCTTATACCTTTGTTTCTTGATTTATCAATGATAGGAGAATAAGGATGTTAGTATATCTGTAATGCTGCCTGCTTTTCCCAACCAGGATTATTAGATATCTTATTTTAGTTCCTTTGCGGTATAGTTTATAACTGCAAGTAAAACAGTAAGCCTTCATTTCTGTATTTATCAAATTCAGGCAGATGCTATTGACTCTCTGCTCTGATAGACAAGAAAATGGCATACTCTCTTTTTTCTTTACTCATCTGCCTCTCATTTCTTTATTAGACTTTTTTTTTTTTACATTGTCAAGGTTTATGATAGTCACATTCTGTTCCATAACATTATTATATATAGTTTTCCGTGTTTCAATTGCAGATGGAGTCTAAGAATAAAAATCATTTAAAAATCCATTCTGATATGATAATTATTTAAATATTATTCACCTGTGAACCAACAGTGATTGGCTTTTTAGAGAAGGAATGTAATCCAATGCCATTAAATCTTTGAAGCTTAAAGAAAACTCACTTAAGCATCAATATCTAATATATCTCCTATTTTCTTATCTCCCTTTACTTTAGGTCATTCTCAGCTAACACTGTCTGGCTTTTCAAATCACTTTATTTCTTGGAGTCCTGGTTCATTTTTCTGGAAGTTCTGTTTTTATTTTTTATTTTATTTTAAATTTACTCAAATACTTTCTCTCGTGTAGGGTAGATGTCAATTACATTTTTCCCCTGAATTCTTACAAGCTCCAAACATCTCTGTTTGCCCTTTTACTTAATTGACAGTTTGGCTGAGTAAAGAATGTTAGGTTTCAAGGTCTCTGCTTCTCAGAACTTGACTCAGGGCTTCCTTCATTGGCATGAGACTTGTGCCCTCCAAGAAAGAAAGTGGCATGAGAATGACCTGGAAACAAAGGAAATGGAAGAAAACAAGAGACCCCATGCTTAGAAGGGCCTGTTTAAGGTTCTGCTGTCATCATCTTGAAATTCTGAATCATTTTGATCATGAATTCCCACACTTTCATTTTCACCGAGCCCTGCAAATTATGAAGCTGGTCCATCTTAAAAGACACTCAAGCATCTAGCAATGCTGATAATTCTGAAGCTCAACGAATTCTTATTCCTTGGTAGGCAACATGCTCTCTTTCTGTAAACTTTCAATTTACATAAACATTATATTTTTATCTGAATTTTGTTCTGGATTTTTACCAATGCGCACCTAGCTGTGGGTCTTATTACATTGCTCTCCTTTGATATTCAGTGGGCCTTTTCACTCTGAAATCATTCATTTCATTCTTAAGCTTAGGTAATTTTTCCTCTATTGTTTATCTGATTTGTTTCCCTTTTCTATTTTCTTTCTTTGTGGCACTTGAATTTTATGGATATTGAACTTCCTTTATCTTCTATGTCTCAATTTCCCTCACATATCTTTTATCTCCTTGTCTTTTTGCATAATGTTCTGGAAGCTGTCCTTAGGTTTATCTTCCAGATCACTAATTTGGCCTTTAGCTTTGTTCATTCATTATTCCACTCATTCACGTGTTTTTTTTTTGTTGTTTTTTTTTTACTTTGGCTGTCATATTTTTTAGGTTCCTCAGACTCTGTGAGGACCTATTAAAGAAGCTATGGCCCTAGCTGGTTTGGCTTACTGGATAGAGCGTTGGCCTGCAGTCTGAAGGGTCCCAGGTTTGATTCCAGTTAAGGGCACATGCCCATGTTGTGGGCTTGATCCCTTGGGGCGGGGGAGGGGGGGGGAGAGGGGCGTGCTGGAGGCAGCCGATCAATGATTCTCTCTCATCATTGATGTTTCTATCTCTCCCACTTCCTTCCTCTCTGAAATCAATAAAGATATATTTGAAAGAAAGAAAGAAAGAAAGAAAGAAAGAAAGAAAGAAAGAAAGAAAGAAAGAAAGAAAGAAAGAAAGAAAAGAAAGAAGGAAAGGAAGGAAGGAAGGAAGGAAGGAAGGAAGGAAGGAAGGAAGGAAGGAAGGAAGGAAGGAAGAAAGAAGCTATGAAGGCTCCTTTTCCCTAGTAGCTTGGTTTTCTTGAAAATTTCACTCAAGTTTTCCTGAGGCTACTCATTAAAATTAAGAAAAATTTGTATTTCTCTTATGTGCCTGAACTACACTTCCACTGTGAGTTGTTCCTTTTTGTGTTTGTTTTTCATTTTAGTCCTTTTATGCTGTTGATTTTCCTCACATGCCTCTGTCCCTTCACATTTCTAATATATGTCCTGTCTATCAGTAAGTAGCTGGTTTGAGCTTCTGCTGTAGTTTGTCGACAGCTCTTCCCTGAATGGGAGCCTGGGTTGTGGCTTTAGGTGACTGGGGAAGGAGTGTTTAGCAGCATTCTCCGGGTCAGGCATGTGGGCGCAGGCAGATTGGGGAGCTTCTCAATGATTAAAGTGAGAGGGCTTTATTCTGGGAGGACAGCAGCTTGGTGTATTTCTGTCCTTGTCTTTTCCTCCTTCTTCTCTTCCGTCTTCTTCCTGGCATCTGTGTGTAGGCCTGCGTTACCTGGAGCCCTGCCGCGTTTCTCTCAGCCTTCAGCACCCTCACTCAGAGCCCTCCTTAGGTGTGTTGCTCATTTCCTGCAGAGAGCAGTTCTGGCTTCAGCCTTGATGAGTGGTTCTCAGTGCCTCCCGGACCAGCAACATCAGCATCACCTGGGAACCTGATAGACATGCAGATTCTCTGAGACTCTGGGGTAGGGCTCGGCAATGTGGGTTTTAACATGCCTGAAAGCTCGCCCAGTAGTTGGACAACTATTGGCCTGGGGCAAGGTCACTGCTCCCAGCAGTTCTGCTTCTGGGGAGGAGAGAGGCGGGGGTCTGGGGAGGAGAGAGGCAGGGGTCTGGGGAGGAGAGAGGCGGGGGTCTGGGGAGGAGAGAGGCGGGGGTCCACCTGCTCCGTGTGGTTCACAGGCTCTTTAATAAGTTGTCCTGGTGATTGTCCCATTTTCTGAACATGTGTTGACTTGAAGCTTCTTTGAAGCTTTCTTGGGAAGACCCACGATGAATTTTGGTGTGGTTTTTCTCTCTTCCAATCAATCAAATTCCATCAGCTTAAAAAAAATTTAGCAATTTTGTCACAATAATACAAGGATATAAGTAATAAATCAAATAGTACAACATGACTTACAATGAAAAAAAAAGTCCTCTGTTAACATTACTACGCCTTTGCTCTCTCCTTCACCCCATGCCACCCACACCCATTCTCTACTGGCAACTACTTTGAACTCTTTTAGCCACTTTTCTGCTATTTGACTCCATATCTAGCTATATAAAAGGCTAACATGCTAAGTGTCCTTCCCTCTGTCCGGATAATGACGTCACATAGCAAGCCTGGCTTCCTCTCCCTAGCAACGACTAGCCTCCTTCCAGAAACACGACTTGCTTTATAGCCAGGTGGAAACACTTTACACTTTAACCAAATGTCTGTAAAGCGTTTTCCTGTTCTTCATCTCATTTAATCCTCACAGAAGTCCTGGAATAGGTAGATAGGAGACTCGGTGGAATCCTGTTTTCTTTTCATTAGCTGGAAAATGGAGATTTAGAAAGCTTAGAAACTTGACCTGACTGAAAAGAAGTAAGAAATGGTGAACCTTGAAAATCTTCAGGTTTTCTCACTGCGCAGAGTATAGTCAAACACTGCTGCAGTTAAATATTTTACCCTTTGTTCTCCCTGCGTGATCTACAATAATAATCTCTTTCATGTTGATATTTACTGCCGTGTTGCCCACAATTACCCGAAAGAGAAGTTAGGGGCTAGAAAAGGTTTAGCTGAATCAGAAAACAGGTCTAATTAAGCAAGTTTGTTCTAAATTTATAAAAGGCTAAGTTGACATATAAAGCTCTCGTTGGCGCCAATCACACGTGTGTGTTTCGATCTGTCATTGTCGATGGTGAATTTGGTTGACACTTCTATTATAAAGGGCAAATAGTGATATTAAAATATTTCTTATAATTAATTTCCTTTCAATGTGCATGAATTTGTGCACTGAGCCACTAGTTTCTAAATAAAATGCTTACATGGTTATTTCTCAATTTATCAGTTTTGGACATCACCTATTGACTTCCTGTTATTGCCATTGAGGGCATTAAAACTCTTTCACCTCATCTGCCCCCATTCTCCATTTTCCATCCTAAGTACAGTTATCCAATACAATAAAAGGCTAATATGTAAATCAACTGAACGCGGAATGACCAGTCACTATGACATGCACTGACCACCAGGGGGCAAACACTCAATACAGGAGCTGCTCCCTGGTGGTCAGTGCACTCCCATAGGGGGTGTGCCGCTCAGCCAGAAGCCCTGAGGCGGGCTCACGGCTGGCAAGCGCAGCGGTGGTGGCGAGAGCCTCTCCCACCTCCACAGCAGTGCTAAGGATGTCTGACTGATGGCTTAGGCCCGCTGCCCCACGCGGAGCGGGCCTAAGCTGTCAGTTGGACATCCCCCGAGGTGCCCTGATTTCGAGAGGGTGCAGGCTGGGCTAAAGGACCCCCCCCCCCCCCCAGTGCAGGAATCTTGTGCACCAGGCCTCCAGTAATACAAGTAAAAAAAAAAAATAGCCAGAGTTTACACAGGATTCACTACAGAACCCCATAGTATTCTTTGATTTTTCCTTTCTCTTACAACTTTAGTTTGTCCTAAAGTTAAAATAAACTTATTTTTTATTTGCTTAGTTTTCTAAGTGCTATTTATTAATTCCCCTCCCCCCGCAAAGCTCTAATATATCTGTCACACTCATTATTTTCCCCCTATTGTTAAAAAGACCATTTTAAGCACTTGATCAGTTATGTCATTTCTTAACCCCTGGAGTCCTTCGTGTTGTCCTCCTGTCCTTCTGTCCCCCTCTCCCACCTGGCAGGTTGCTCTCCAGGCCTCTGATCAGCTATAATCCCAAGGTTCCTCTTTACCATTCTCCCATGTTGCACGAATCTTGGCAGGAAGTACTTCAGCGGCTCAGCATCAAGTCATCCTTCCTTGAATTGTACTTTGAATTCCTGGCCTCTGTCCTAGTCCCTGTGATTAGGTCATTCTTTTGCTATATCCGAGACAACTTAGGCCGAGTACCTAATTTTGTCCTTGGCAGTCTTCTTGCTCAGGGAAGGTCACCCTACCCACAACCTCCAGTCCAGTGACATGGCCGTTGTAGCCATTCACAGACTTCCTTGATGCCAGTGGAGGCTTCTCATTCTTGAGTTCATTATCCCCTGGATTCCAGATGGTGCTGTCTCCAGTATCTGGAGCAGCGGTTTTCAATCGGGGTGCTGTAGTGCACGGGCAGGCCACGAGAATTTTTAAAACATACAATACTTGACTATTTAGTCAGGGGCACTGACCTCTTTTCTCTGAGACTGTCAAATAAAAAAATGACAACAGCCAATACAACAACAGCCATCTGGTGTGAATGAATCAAAATTATACCTTTTTTTTGTCAAATTGGAAAAAAATATAATAGCTTTTTTTGGTGTGCCACAGAATTTTAGTAATTAGTTTTTGTGTGCCATGAGATGAAAAAGGTTGAAAATCATTGATCTGGAGGAAAGACATGGACTGTGAAGTCATACAGAACTGGGATCAAATCTCACCTGTTCCTCTTGCTAGCTGCATAACCTTTGGGGAGTCTTATTTTCCACATTAGAAAAGTCCAAGGCTCGTAATACTATTCTTATTAAGATTGATGCAGGAATTAAATGAAAACATGTATATTAAGTATCTACAGTAATTCCTGCACATAAATACTAGCTTATTCCTCATTCTTTTAAAAAATATATTTTTATTGATTTCAGAGAGGAAGGGTGAGGGAGAGAGATAGAAACATTATTGATGAGAGAGAATCATTGATGGGCTGCCTCCTGCACACCCCACACTGGTGATGGAGCCCACAACCAGGGCATGTGTGCTGACCAGGAATCAAACCGTGACCTCCTGGTTCATAGGTTGATGCTCAACTACCGAGCCACGCCTACTGGGCCCTCATTCTTTATTACCTTGTGTCTGGTCCCACTGTCAGCAGCTTTGGGGACGTTGTCATCTGGTTTTACCGTTTCCTTTGGACAAACTGACCCTTCACGCATCTGCCCTGGGTCTGTCTCTCCAGCACCAGTTGCCTCTGCCTCTCCCATACTTGGGAGCTAGTTTCAAATAGAGAACATTTCTAGTCTTCCCAATTCTGCTACAGATAAATGGGTCAAATCAATACTTGGTCCCACATGCCGTCTTTTTTAGCAGAGCACATTTTCCAGCTCAAAGACATTTTCTGATAAGAGAGAGAAAAACTAAATAGTGTTGAGCAATTTTGCTTTATCATCTGTCAATATTACACCATCTGCCCCAGCTTCATGCCCACACCTTCCTTGTTCTTTTTCTCCCTCTAAATATAGATTAAAGAGTCCTTTCAGTTGTCCTTAACTTATTTTGGCAAAGCCCAGCTCATCCTAGGCTTTCATCTTCCTCACACCTTTTCATACGTCTGTGCTGCAGTTCTGTGTTTGTTCTGGGTTGAATGTCCCTTTCTTCAAGTCCTCTGAAAATCTTGGCTTTTCAGGGCACCCTGCGTACCTCATGATTAACCCTGTGCTCCCTGCTTCTACTCTTAAAAGCAGGAACCATTTGTACATTTCTTTCATTTTTCCCCATGCCATTCAGCACGAAACAGACCTCACTAAGATCTTATTAACCCAACTTATTTTTGTTGCTACATGCTAAGGTAATATTTTTAGCGTGTTTTTGTTTGTTTGTTTGTTTTTTAAAAAGCTGTTCTTTCTCAAACATATGGGGATAAAACCTTCTTTCCCATAGCTGGACCTGAATATTAAGGCTAACTCTACATTAACTCCTATTTTTAAGTACTTAAGCAAAAGATAGCTGGGAATGTGAAACTCTGTCTCCAAGGAAGAAAGATATTTGATGGTATTTTACAGCTTTTTTTGTGCTTATAAAGCAAAATGAAAACTTTAAACCCCCTTTGGTTTTAATGTTAATTCCTTAATTAGGACCTATAACGGAATAAATCTGTGAGGCAATAAAGTTAAGAGGCAGGACTCACAATTTAATTAAATCTACAGACTTAATATATTTTAAATTAGTTATCCATAGGCAAAAAGGTTTTTAAGTTATCTATCAGGAATTTAAAGACAATGAACAATATTTCTACTCATTACAGATATATTTAATGCTGCAATTTTCAGGTTACAAAAAAATTACTTGTCATTTGGGCTTAATTTGAAAGAGATTCTTTGCATTTTAAAAGTATTTGCTTATTGATCACTAGGAATGACCAGTGATTACTAATAAACACAAAGGAAGATGAATGAATCACCCTGGAAATAAGAATGGGAAACAAAATATATTAAGAACTTGTCTATACTTTTCTATTGCAGCATTTATCATTTTTTCTGTATACCTGCAGTATTGTTAAACACACTGCCTCGAGTGCTTAATAAGTGTTTGTGGTTGTTGACACACCAGAGATTTTGTCACTGTCTCTCGTTCAGTCCCCTTTAAAGACACACACCCCAACCTCATTTACTAAGTAAGATTTTGTGGTTCACTTCTTATTAGTTGAAACACCAAAACCTCATGTCTATCTCTCTATATATCCCAACTCTACTTGAGGTGGGGATAAAACTTCCTTATATTGCTTGGAAGGTAAAATTTTAAGTATTTCATAAATAGGGATGGTGAAAGACAAAGGATTTCTTTTCATGTTTGTCCTTTAGGAGTGAACATCCCCTGAACAACCCCAGTCTGGGTTAGACATTCCTCCCACATGTTGCTGTATTTCTTTGTGTTTTTCCTCACCACACACTTAGCATATTGTGTTTCAATTTGATATTTACTTGTTTATCTCTTTTATAGTGAGAGCCCATTGAGGACAGGGAATGTGCCTTTTATCCCTGTAGTCTTAGCAACGACCATAGGTATGTAGTAGATACTAAACAAAGATGAATGAATGGATGGATGGATGAGTACATTACTTTTCAGTTTAGCCAAGCTCTCAGGCTAATCACAGGCACACATACACAGACAGCATAATTTTCTAGACCTCCTCATTATTAACAATATGCTGCTAACCCCAACAGAAATATCTTCCCAAACTGCATTGAAGTACCACAGAACTCAGAATGGGAAGCCATGACCTAGTGCCCTGCATAACTAACTATTTTTCAGTAACTGGGTTTGTATTTGAGACACGGAGACTTTGTAGGTAATGCACACAGCAGTGTTTTGATAGACCAAAGTAATATACAAATTTAAAGCATTTATATAAGCACAAATTTAGAGCATAGCTCTAAGCTCTAGGCCCCTGAAATAGAAACCCTTTTTTTTTTTTTTTTTTTTTTTTTAATATATTTTATTGATTTTTTACAGAGAGGAAGGGAGAGAGATAGAGAGTTAGAAACATCGATGAGAGAGAAACATCGATCAGCTGCCTCCTGCACATCTCCCACTGGGGATATGCCCGCAACCCAGGCACATGCCCTTGACCGGAATCGAACCTGGGACCTTTCAGTCCGCAGGCCGACGCTCTATCCACTGAGCCAAACCGGTTTTGGCAGAAACCCTTTTTGTTTAATCTTAAATACTTTATTTTTTAGAACAGGTTTAAATTTACAGAAAAATTGAGAAGATAGTACAGAATTCCCATATGCATATAACAAGTTTCCTGTATTGTTAACATCCTACATTTGTCTGACACATTTGTTAAAATCAATGGATCACTATTGATACCTTAAGATCAAAGCCCACGGTTTATCCAGATTTCCTTAGTTTTAACCCAATTCCCTTAGTTTTGTAGGCTCTCATCTAGAATACCAGGTTGCAGTTAGTTGTCATGTCTCCTTGTGGCTGTGACAGTTCCTCAGGCTTTCCCTGTTTGTCATGACCTTGGACAGTTTTAAGCACTTTTGGCCAAGTACTCTGTAGAATGTCCCTCTATGGGAATTTGTCTGATGTTTTGCTCATGGTTAGACTGGGCACAGGTGGAGATTTTTATAAGGAGACAGTCGAACACAGTAGCCGTCAGCTTTTGTTCTGCTCCCACACTGTCCACACGTGTGGCACACGCCCATGAGCAAGGCCTCTCACTAGATAAAGGATGGCCGGGTTGGGCACAGCGCTGGGAGCGTTTAGGAGACTCCCTGGGCAGATACATTGAACAGAGTTTTGAAGAAAGAGGAGGGAGAGGGAATACCAAGGAAGAGGCTAGCAGACATGGTCACGGAGATAGGTGAATGTCAGTAGTAGCAGGAAACAGAGTTTTTAGGTTGGAGCAAACATTCCTTTTCAGGGAAATGGGGTTTAAGGACAAGTGGAATGTTAAAAACAAACAACGGAGCAGCTTAGGTTTGATATAAAAATTAAGAAAGATCTGAAGGTACTGGATTACCTGCAGAGAAGAAAGAGGGAGTCCCATAGTCACTGCCAACCAATGTTGCTGTGGAGCTGAGTGTCTTTCTTTTTTTTCTTTATTGACTAAGGTATTACATATGCATCTTTACCCCCCCATTGCCGCCCCACCCCCTGCTTGTGCCCTCACCCCCTGGTGTCTGTGCCCATTGGTTATGTTTATATGCACGCATACAAGTCCTTTGGTTGATCTCGCCCCCTCCCCCCCACCTTCCTGAGTGTCTTTCTTTGATAAATTTTCTTTTTGAAATGCTCTCCCTTCCTTGTTTTCGTGATAAGACTCTCCTTATTTTTTTCTCCTAACTCTCTAGGTCCTCTTCAGGCCTTTGAATTATTATTAAGCAATAAATAATTACTCATAATTACAACTGACAGCTATATGGGTTATCAAGAATTGTGGGCAGCACTTTGTTATCTCACTTAATGCAACCAACCCTGTGAGGTACTCTTATCATCCCCATTAAAATGAGAAAACTAGTCCTAGCTGGTTTGGCTCAAGTGGATACAGCTAGCTAGGCCTGTGGTCTGAAGGGTCCCAGGTTTGATTCTGGTCAAGGGCACTTACCTCCGTTGCAGGAAGTAACCGATTGATGTGTATCTCTCTAACATAGATGTTTCTCTCTCTTTCTCTCCTCCTCCTCCTTTCTACTCTCTCTAAAAATCAATGAAAAAATATCTTCTGGTAAGGATTGACAAAAAAAAAAAAGAGAGAGAGAGAGCGAGAGAAAACTACAACTCAACGGTTAGTAAGTTGTCACAGAGAGAGATTATGGAATCCAAGTCTGTGCTCTGAATTACTGTGTATGAAGCTTGTCACTAAGATTTTGGCATTAGTCAGAGTTCTAGACTTTATCCCTTTCTTCTCAAGGTCAAATCATTGTGTTTGCAATTTCTTTAACCTTCTCTTACAGGTTTGTGTTCCTTAGAGTGTTTTTATTTTTGGTGATTTCTATTTACTTTTAATCCTCACCCAAGGATATTTTTCCCATTGCTTTTTAGAGAGAGTAGAAGGGTGGGAGAGGGAGGGAGGGAAAGAAAGAGAGAAACATTGATGTGAGAGAGACATATGGATTGGTTGCCTTCCACAAGCACCCTGACCAGGGATGGGGACAGAACCTGCAACTCAGGTATGTGTCCTTGACCAGGAATCGAACCCAAGACTCCTTGGTGCTCAGGCCAATGCTTCAACCACTGAACCACACCGACCAGGGCTATTCTTGCTGATTTTTTGATGTACCTTTAAAACTAGCTGCATTTCCAAACTGGAGACTCAACCAAGTAGAACACCAGGCAGAAACACACAGAGTGATGCTGGGATTCTTCTCTTTGGAGCCTATTAGGTGGTCATGATTTCTTCTTTTTTTAAATCCTCACCTGAGGATATTTTTAAAATTGAATTTAGAGAGAGGAAGAGGGGAGAGAAAGAGAGAAATGTTGATGTGAGAGAGAACCATTGATCAGTTGCCTCCCATATGGGCTCTAACCCAAGATGGACCCTGAAACCTGGGTATGTGCCCTGACCAGGAATGGGTCCCACCACTGTTTAGTGTATGGGATGATGCTCCAACCCACTGCACCTCTGGTAAGGGCAGGCGGTGCATGATTTTTATTGTCCCATTACTGATGTCACTTGATCACTGATGTCACGTGATTAAGGTGGTGTCTGCCAGACTTCACTATAAAGTTACTCTAATTTTCTTAGTAAGTTATAAGAATTTTATGGGGTGATACTTTGAAACTATGTAAACCTTCCAATCCTTTTCAAACTTTTAATTTGTGTTTATTTACATCTGTATGGTTTCCTATGTTATTCAATGGGTTATATAGGCACCAGTGTGCCTAAATCCAGAGCCTGTGGGAGGATGATAGGAGCTCCAGAAAGGAAGAGGTCTCTTAGGTAGGACGTGTCTCCCTAAGGTCCGGGAAGCATGTTCCTGGGGTTCTAGGCACAGTATTGGAGAAAAGACTCCAGTTTGTCCCAGATTTGGCCAGTGGAACACAAGTTGGCCTGTGTCCTTTTACAATTTTTTTTTATTGATTTCAGAGAGGAAGGGAGAGATAGAAACATCAATGATGAGAAAGAATCATAGATCAGCTGTCTCCTGTATGACCCACACTAGGGATCGAGCCCGCAACCCTAGCATGTGCCCTGACCGGGAATTGAACCGTGATCTTCTGGTTCATAGGTTGACACTCAGCCACTGAGACACACGGGCCCGATGGCCTGTGTCCTTTTGACACGCCTCATTATTCTTTGAGCATGTCCTTACTTTCTTCCGTAACTAGAGGCTCCAGGCTCACCCTGTACTTTCTCTAGTTCTGGAATCAACCATTTTGCCAAGAAGAAAAAAATGAAGAGGAGAATGGTATTTAGAAACCAAGATCTATGCTAGATGTGCTCATTGTGTTTTGTGTCATTAATTTCAGACCCTCTCAGTGGAAAGAGCATGTATGTACTTATTCACCTATATCAATTTCTGTAAGTAGAAATAGATTGATACCTCCATTACCAATTCACCATCAAAAGATTCATTCCGGTTATCCTTCCATAATTGTAACTCTCTTCCTCAACAGTGAGAAACCGGACTCCCATTTTCTTAGTATAGTGGTCCTCTCTTATCTGAGGGGTATATGTTCCAAGATATCCTAAAACCACAGATAGTACTGATATATATATATGTATATATGTATATATATATATGTATATATATGTATGTATATATATATATGTTTTCCCCCTATACATACATATCTATGATAAAGTTTATGTTCTTTTTAGCATATCCAAGTTTCCAGCACCACTATGCTTGAGCTTTAGGATCATTATTTAGTGAAATAAGGTTATTTGAACACAAGCACTGTGATACCACGACATTGATCTGATAACCAAGACAGTACCAAGTGACTGTGGGCGGGTCGTGTATACAGTGTGAAGACGCTGGACGGGGGATGCTTCACGACGTGGGTG
This sequence comes from Myotis myotis, assembly GCF_014108235.1. Classification (NCBI taxonomy): domain Eukaryota; kingdom Metazoa; phylum Chordata; class Mammalia; order Chiroptera; family Vespertilionidae; genus Myotis; species Myotis myotis. Next base: position 53,839,381 of record NW_023416315.1, read on the forward strand.
GGATGAAGTAGATGGGTTAGATTTCATCACACTACTCAAACCATGTGCCATTTACAACTTATGAATTGTATATTTCTGGAATTTTCAACTGAAACTGTGAAAAGCAAAAGTTCAGAAAAAGGGAGGGGGCTATTTTTACTTACTGCATATTTACTTATTGATCAATTCTCTTGTATATAACCAATCTCCCATCACTGTTGCTGCCTACTCCTCTGCCAGGCTGTACTCTTGCTGACATCCCAAAGCCAGGTGGCCCCTCCAGGCAGGAAGGTGAGAACACCCCACACCAGGCGCTTCCTGCAGAGGATGCCCTCCTCACCAGTGTCCAACATGACAGCTTTGCCTGCCTCCTCTTCCCTGACACACTGTTGTGCTGTGTCCTGATAACACACATCTCCTACAATGTTATTCCCCCTATACATACTAGTACATATCTATGATAAAGTTTATGTTCTTTTTAGCATATTCAAATTTCCAGCATCACTACGCCTGATTTTTAAAAATATATATTTTAAAAATATTAAAATAATTGATTTCAGAGAGGATGGGGGCGGGGGAGAAAAAGAGAGAGAAACATCAATGATGAAAGAGAATCATTGGAATCATTGGTGGACTGCCTCCTGCATGCCCTCCACTGGGGATAATGTGCCCTGACCAGAATCGAACCATGACATCCTAGTTCACAGGTCGATGCTCAACCACTGAGCCATGCCCGCCGGGCACCTACACTGTACTTTAAAAGATACATGATCTCTTTTGCTCGTTATAAAACCTCTGTGAAGTAGTTATGGAAGGTATTATTATCCATCATTTTTCTCGGAGTAAGTCTTCAAGGACCTAGGTTTGAGAGAAATGGAGTGACTTGCCCAAGGTCACACAGCTTATAGAAAGCACGCTCTCTGCCTCTCAACAAATGCCAAAATTACTCTCCTTTTTTCTCCAGTAGAAATGTTTCAAACTCATTGACTTTGTAGTCAACTCTGATTTCCAGGTGTTTCTTTTCCTGCAAAATATGTGCCAAGCAGTGGTGTGGCAGAAAAAGGATTGGACACAAAGAAACTTAAACTTTAGCTTCAGCTCAGATCTGAGACTTTAGGCATGTTACTCTCCTCAATTATGAAAATGTTAGAATAGTCCAGCGATTCTTTGCCTGAGGCGGCTGAGAGAGGCGCCATGGGGCTTTTCCCAGTGATAGAAATGCCCAAGAAATTCAGGTACAATTACTTGATTCAATGACCCGCAACACCCCTTTCAATCTTCATATTTATGATTCCAAGGCAACCTCTCGATTCGTATTAATCTGTTTTTATTCTTATCAATCTCACCCTTCATTCAAAAATATTTATTTTTTATTCTTTTTAAAAAATATGCTTTTATTGATTTCGGAGGGGAAAGGAGAGGGAGAGATAGGAAACATCAATGATGAGAATCATTGTTTGGCTGCCTCCTGCACGCCCCCTACTGGGGATCAAGCCCGCAACCCAGTCTTGTGCCCTTGACAAGAATCAAACCAGGACCCTTCAGTCCGCAGGCCGATGCTCTATCCACTGAGCCAAACCAGCTAGGGCTCAAAAACATTTATCAAAGGCCTATTATTATATGCCAAGTACTTATTATTTGGGTTTTGCAGTACCCCCTTTCCGAGGTGTCAGCGTCATTTCGAATTTTATCCCTATCTTCCAAACCTGGGACTGAGAGCATTCGCATCTAAGTCATGTAATTTATAAACTCGCGGGGCTCCTCTCCAGTCCTTTCTCCACCAACCACATTTCAAGGCTGTCCCTCTGGGCTCACAGACACGAATGAACTCTCTTGGGAACACCCTCCTTCACCTAACAGGCTCCATCGACACTTGCATTCCTAGCGGGTCGGTGGGAATTCGGGTGGGTGGTTTTCCAAGTCTGGATGACCCCCCAGCGCACCTCTGCACCCAGCGGGGCACAACCAGCTCTGAGCACTGTTAGCCCCGGGCTCCGCCCGCAGCGGTGGCGGGGTGGCTGCTAATAGACGGAAGATTCTCTCCCGTCGGGAGGGGGCCGTGGCGGGGGCTCTAACTTCCTCGTTTCCCCTCCTCCGAGCACCGCACAGCGCGTGCCGCTGTCGGGGCGCAGGAACTTCCCGGCCTCGCTCTCGCTCTCGCTCCCACTCCGCACGCCGACTCGGGCTCCGCACGCGCCCGCCGCCCTCCGGGGCCACGCGCCCCACGCCGCCGCGCGTGTCCTAGGGATCCTCGGCCTCCCCCCGCCCCGCGTGCCCTTCAGCCGGTCCCTGCGCCCCGCCGACGCGGGGGAGCGGAGCGCGCAGGCGGCCGGACGACGTGCGCGAGACGCACGGCCCCGCGCGGAGCGCCGGAAGGAGCCGCGGGGCCTCGCGCGTCGTGTGCGCGCCCTCCCCCAGCCGCCCGCCGCGGCCCCGCGCGCGCGCGCACTGAGCGCCGCCGCCGCCTCCCCGGCTGCTGCTCCGGCTGCTGCAGGAGGCGGCGCTGGCTGGCGGCGGCGCTCGCTCCAGTCGGCGAGCGGAGCAGCGAGCGAGCGTGTGTGTTTTAAAGATGGCCGGAGCGGTGGCGGCGGTGGCCGCGGGAGCAGCAGCGGGAGCCGCCGCGGCAGCCGTGTCGGTGGCGGCTCCGGGCCGGGCCTCGGCGCCCCCGCCGCCCCCGCCGGTGTACTGTGTGTGCCGGCAGCCGTACGACGTGAACCGCTTCATGATTGAGTGCGATATCTGCAAGGACTGGTTCCACGGCAGGTAAATAAACCCCCTCCGGCCCCGCGGCCGCCGCCGGGCACCGGCCACCCGCCGCCGCCGCGCCGGCCGCCCGCATCCCCTTCCGCCCGGCCGCCGCGCCGCGCGCCCCGCGGTCCGGGCACCGAGCCCCCGGCCGGGCAGCGGGACGCGCGGGGCCCCGGGCTCGCCGGGCGCCGAGCGGGCTGAGTGGGGCTGGTGGGATCGCCCGGCCAGGCGAAGAGTCGCCACAACAAACGGGAACAAAGGGGGCCGGCCGCGAAGTTGGCAGGGGGAGACAGGGCGAGGGGACGCGGCCGGGGCAGGCGCCGGCGCAGGTGGCGGGCGGAGCGCCGGCCGGGCCCCGCCACCCCTCGCGGCGCCCGCAGCCCGGCCGCCGCCCCTCCCGCCCGCCCGGGACTCCGGGTCCGGAGTCGCCGCCCGCCCGGCCGCCTTGCCCCGCCGGCCGCCGCGCCTTCCTTCTCGGCGGGGACCTGGTCGCCCAGCTCGGGGTCTCCAGAAATCGCCCCGTCCCCTCCCCCGCGGGTCCCCGGCGCGCCCCCTTCCCTGGGTCTTTATCAAACTTCCCGGGCCGGGCGCTGGGCCGGGGGCGTTGGCAGCGCCTGCCCGGCGGGGCTCGCGGAGTAAACAGCAACAGATGAGGCGCGCTCGGGACTTAACGATGCCAGTTGGAAGTTTGGGGCCGGGGGTCCCGGGCGGGGCGGCAGGTCGGCTCGGACGGTGCCCCCCGCCCAGAGCCCCAGTACACCCCGTCCTGGCGGGGGCGGAGCGGATGGAGTGGGCGGCGGGGCCTGAAGAGACAGCCTCGTCTCACCCCCCTCTCTCCTCGCGTCGCCCCCGCGCCGCCGCTCAAACTTTACAAAGAGTGAAATTTCCCGTCCCCCGAGGGGCTGGCGACACCCAGACGGCGCGGGGCCGGCGCCCGGGGGCCTGGCGCGGGCGAACTTTGGCCGGCCGTGGGCACTTCGGGCCGGGTGGCGGGGGCGTTGAGCGACGCCCTGCGCCGGGGCGGCCGCCTGCGTTTCGGGGTTTGACGTTTGTGAGAGCTCGGGCCGCCTCCGCCGCCAGGCCGCCGACTCGTGTGTTTTGTAATCAAAGTGTGAGGCTAATAAAGGGCGGCGCCACAGCCTCTTGACTCCGGCGTGGGAGGGACTCGCAGGCATTTAAACAAAGAAACTAGTTGGGGTTGGGCTCCCAAAGTCCTTATTTGGGTGTTGTGGGAGAGCCTGCGGTCCCCTTTGGGTGAAGCAGGTTTCCCGAGCCCCGTTCGGGGTTGCATCTTGGCGAGAGTGCGCTCACGGGTGGTAGCAGATATGGTGACTGTGATTGTAGGAAGTGTCCTTTGATTGACAGCAGGGTATTTAAATACAGCCTCCGCTCCCCCCTCCCCAATTTTACAGAAACACTGCACGACCAGGCCAGATGTCTTCGTCTCCCTCTACTGGCCCTGGGAGAGAAAACCACTTCAATGACAGCGTTCATTTCGGTGTTTAGTGCTAGGTACAGTTAGTTTTGCTTAATTTTCAAGTACCGTTAGTTTTATTTAATCAGTTCTCGGTTTGCACAGCTCTGACAGCAGTACCAGAGAAAAAGGCAACGTTGTCACTGTATCAGATAATCTTTAACAATCTGGTCCATGCTTGGGGAATATTACTACAACCTTGCCACATGTAACTAAGAATAAATTATCCGAAGTTCTTTTCCATTACTGTACACTGATATTTTTCTGTATTTAGATTATACATAAAACTGAAATTTGGACATACCAAACTTTGCCAATTCTGTTTCTACATCCTCTGTTCTCATACCCTAGGCAACCAGAGGAGAGATTATCCAAAAATCTAGGTGACATATAGAATAAAGCCAGAATCCCTGGCGATTATGTAAATACTTATTTTTCAAAGAACTCTTTTAGCTGTATAAGAAATTTGTTCCATTGTCCAATGTAAAGATTTGATAGGTTAATAAATTTTAGACTAGAATTTTATTTATCTTAATTTGGGTAACAACACTATAATCATAAAAAGCTGCAGGAAGTTGTGGAGAATTTTGTAATGCATTTAAGTATACATCTGAAAACAGGAGAAGTTGAAGGGAAAAAGAAGAGGGCACATGTGAAGAAGAGAAAACAAGGCCAAAACATAAATTTGTCACAAAAATTTGTGTGACTTCATATCTGTGGAAGTGACTCTGAAATATATACACACTTTAATAGCTGATACCTCAGTTTTTGAAAATGAAATGTATTTTAATAAACACCACCTTTATAATTATTCAAAATGTGTGTATACATTTTTTGGGGGATGCACTATATTTTGAACCTAGGTTGTTTTTTATTTTATTTTTTAGACCAGCAGTTCTTGAGCAGTTACTCTGGTTAAGATATCAGAAATTAGAAAATTTAGTGATACTGCTCCACCATATAAAAGCAGTATCTTAGTACCAAGTTTAATTCTTAATGAAGTATTGGTAATTTGAGGTTTATATATTTTTCTTGTGATTAATATTTACTTTAATGTTTATAGTACCATAAAATGAGTGATTGTTTTTTTGAACACAACAAAATGTTCCTTACGTATTAATTATTAAACTAGTACCACTTGCTTATGTGAGAATTGGCCCCTGAAGTTGTGAGGTGTAGCTTTCATTCTCATGCTCAGCTTTTCCTTGGTTTCCAGGGGTAGTCTATTTGTAGAGGAGGAAGAAAGAGGAAATGAGTGGGTACAGAGGATTGCCTTTACCTGGATAATTTCTTTTTAAATCCTCACCCAAGGATATTTTTTTTCCATTGATTTTTAGAGAGCGTGTAAGGGAGGGAGGAGGGGAAGAAGAGAGAGAGAGAGACGTTGAGAGACATTGATGTGAGAGACACATGGATTGGTTGCCTCCTGCATGCCGTGACCAGACTGAGTTTGGGGATTGTACCTGCAATTGTAAGTGCCCTTCATTGGAAATTGAGCCTGAGACCCTTTGACCCTTAGGCTGATGCTCTAACCACGGAGCAAACCAGCCAGGGCCAGCTGGATAATTGCTTACTAATTTTATTATTCAAGTAAAAATTTTTAAACTCAGTGAATTTTGATGTAAATTTTGGTTTAATCTGCCTGAAGTTTCTGACATCTGAAAATCTGAAAAGTTTTTGCTCTAATTTATTCCAACAGGGAAGGAGTGCCCTGCCTTGATGCTTTTTAGCCAGGTAGCAGGGTGGATGGAACCAGCCTCCTCCAGGTGTGAGGCTGTTGAACTTTGTATCCTTGGTATTCAGGAATTCCCATCCCTCAGTCTGCCTAAGCCCTTTTTTTTTTTTTTTTTTTTTTAAGTGAGGGGAGGCGGGGAAAACACTTGCTGGGCACAATGTATAATGATACCCTTAGGGGCTGTGAGCTGAGGAATTAACAGGATTTTCCTGGGAAGTTTCCTTCTGAATTGGAGATGGACTTTTTCCTCTTTGAGTCTTGGAAGTAAGATGAGCTTTCTTGTAATGCCAATGTCTAGGCTATGTGTCTTTCCATAGCACACTTAAGCGTCACTGTTCTACTTTTAATGTCTTTGTCTCTCTATTAGATTGTAAATATCTTTGTTTGTTAGACTTTTTAGTAATATATTCGTTTTGATTGACAAAAGTAATATATTATAGAAAAATGGGAAGTATAGAAAAGTATCAAGAATATGCAAGTTCCCATGTCTCCCAGAGATTGCCACTATTTTAACATTTAAGGTATATGTATGTATTGAAAACAACCTGGAATTCATTTTATGCATTCCAGTGTTACCTAACCTCTTTCATTAATATATACTTTTTTCTGTATCTTTAAAGTTTTTTGAAAGCATTTTTCAGTGGTTGTATAGTGTTTAATTTTACAGGAGTACTATATATTTTAAAACCATTCCCCTCTTGTAAGTTTTTTACCTTGTTTACTACTTTTTCTTGTATTTCCTAATGATAATGGATAGGTAACATCATTCTAAACAAACCATTGTGAGTATCTCTATTTCCTTAGAATAAATCAAATGAGTTAATACAGGTAAAACACGAAGAAGAAGAAGTGGCACGTGTGTAAGTAGTCAATAAGAAATTCCTTGAAGTAGAATTAGTAGTCACAAGGCACAGATATTTTTAGGCTTCTTGTGCCTTCAGCCAGGTTGTCCTCTAGAAAGGTTATTCCAATTTATACTTTCACCAACAGTGTCCACTTCTAGTTCCCTGCATCCTCTCCAATCTAAGATATTATTAACCCTGTCACCCCAAAACCAAGCCAAGCAAACACTTTGTCAGTCTGCAAATGAATATTCCCACCAAAAAGAAGTACCCAAGATTATTTGTGGCACCACTATTTATATTGTCCCCAAAATGTAATGACCTAAATGTCATTAATAGTAGACTGGATAAATTATGGTATATTTATAAAATGGAATTCTCATCAGTGATTTTAAAAAAAGCACTACTGATGCATACAACATGGGTGAATTTCACAGATAAAAAGTTGAGTAAAAGAAGCCAAACACAAAAGTGTGCAATGTTTGATTCTGCTTATATGAAATTCAAGTACAGGCATAATTGGATGCGAAGTCAGGCTAGTGCTTGCCTCTGGGGGGCATGACTGAGAGAAGGCCCGAGGGAGCTTCTGAGGTTCAGCAAATGTTCTCTATCTTGATCTTGTGTGGTGCTAGCGTGACTGATTCAGCTGTAAAAATTCACTGAGCTGTATGTTCACTGAAGATTTTTTAAACTTTATTTTAAGTGTACTTCAATCATTCCATGTTTAAAGAGTTATGTTTACCAATTTGGTAGCTGCCATACAGTGTGTTTTAATTTTAATTTGTTTCTTGTCCTGACTTAATGGGGGCAGATAGATAAACAGGTGTATGACAAAAGAAGTTGTGTCATGGGAAAAGAGGGCTGGGGGTAGTATAAGGCTACTTTCACATGGTGTGATTATGGAGTGCCTTGAGAAGGAGACATTTGAACACAAGAATATTTTGGATTTTACATAAAGCAGATGGTATATTTTCAGGAGTAAAGGATTTGATTTAACCTTTAAAAGGTTCACTTTGGCTGCTACATGGAGAATAGACTGGAGGGAGGCAAAGGCTGACAGGTAGATCAGTAAGAAGCTATTGTAACAACAGTCCAGGTGAGAGATGATTTTAAAAGTTTGAGTCAGTTTTGGTAATTTATAAATGTTATATATTAATTTTTCTTCCTGAAGCCTGAATAAATGAAGAGCTTAGTTTATGAGAATGGAAGGATTTTATCTAGAACAGAGGTTCTCAACCTGTGGGTCGCGACCCCTTTGGTGGTCGAACAACCCTTTCACAGGGGTCGCCTAAGACCATCTTGCATATCAGATATTTACATTACGATTCATAAGAGTAGCAACATTACAGTTATGAAGTAGCAACAAAAATAATTTTATGGTTGGGTCACAACATGAGGAACTGTATTTAAAGGGCCAGAAGGTTGAGAACCACTGCTCTAGTTTGATTTATAAAGCAGGCTTTGGTTGGTTCTAGCAATTGGAACTCCACAATAAGTTGTACAGTTTTGAACAGTTGGCCAGTGCTGATCTTGTAGCTGCTACCAAGTTCTGATTCTTTTTGGAAGTTACATTTTATTACTCTAATGATTGTTTACTTACTTTTCCATGAATATTAATATTATTCTTTTCCCATTAATTATAGTTGAATTAATGGTAACTTGTATGATTTTTGTATGTGTTTGGGTGAGTCCTGGTTTCTTTGGAGAATGAATTTTAGAAACCAAGGTCTGGCATGAGGTGGGCTCACAGCTTCTAGGCCTTCCCAGTGGACAGAGCTGAGAAATACAGAAATCACACACATGCAATCACATCTGGATTTATTTCTGTTGCATCTATCTATATACCTTTGATTCTCATCCAATACCACAGCATCCGTTTTAACCTTTTCCCTTTCCTTGCTTGTAACTTTTTGTCCAACTTTGAGAAACCCAGCTCTTATTACATTTAATAGATTTATTTGTTCATTCCCAGTGTATACATAATGTGGTTCTAGACTTGCTAACCCTTACCCTTGCAATAAAGAAATCTGCTAACTAGGTTACAGTACTTGTTTATAGTTCTTTTTGTCTTTAGCCTGATAATATCTAGTCAAATCATTTTCCAAAGTTAGGTTACCTCCTTCTTTTGTGTTGCATTTTGGAGTCCTCTCACATCCTGGTTGGTTTTTTAATTGTTAGTTTATATTTTGAATATGTAAACCATTACTGTCGTTCTAAGAAGTCAGAGTTATATGAAAAGGTATACTCAGAAGTGTCATGCCCTCTTCACCCCTCTTATGCCTTTCCATCCCTTTTTCACCCCCCTCCTGTAAGTAATCTCTAGTTTCTGGCTCATCTTTTCTGTGTTTTTGGTGTGTTTTCCCACAAATGAGCAGAGGTATGTTTTGATTTTTTTATTATATCTGTTTTCTTCACATGAAGGGTAGCTTATGATAAATATACTTCATTTTGCTTTTTCTCACTTACTAGTATATACTGGAAATCACTCCATGTTAATTCAGAGTTCTTCCTTATTCTTTTTAACAGCTATATAGTATAGCTATAGCTTGTTTTATTCATCTTTTTTCTTGTGTATAGGCATTTAGGTTGTAGTATTTTGCAATTAAAAACAGTGCTGTAATGAATAATCTTGTGCATATGTATTTTCATGTTGTTGGAGGTATATCTTCAGGTTAGATTACTAGAGGTGGGATTACTTGGCCCAAAGATGGGTGCATATGTTGTTTTGTTAGGATTACCAGATTTCCCTCTGATGCTTGGGCCTGTTTGCATTCCCACCAGCAGCGTATGAGAGTGCCTCTTCCACCACATTCTTGCCATCAGGATGCGTTTTCATATTTTTAATCATTGCCAGTCTGATACATGAAAACTGATATCCATGCTTTGTGCATTTCTCTAATTACAAATGAGTTAGAACATTATATATGTTTGTTGGTCATTTTCTTTCTTTTTTCCTTCTTTTGAGAATCACCTGTTTATATCTTTTTCTGATTTTATCAGGTTTTTGATCCTTTGTCCCTTAATTTTTGTTTTGTTCATCCTCACCTGAGGATATTTTTCCATTGATATTTAGAGAGAGTTGAAGGGAGGGGGAGAGACAGAGAGAGAAACATCTATTAATTGCCTCCTGCACGGGTCCCAGCCAGGGCCAAGGATCGCCCCAACCAGGGCCAAGGATCGAGCCTGCAACCTTGGTATGTGCCCTTGACCAGAATCAAACCTGGGACCTTTCAGGTTGAGGCTCTGTCCATTGAGTCACACTGGCTAGGGCTTGTCCCATAATTTTTAAGAGTTCTTTATGTATTAGGGGTATTAGCCTTTCGTGGCATATATAAATATTATCTCCCAGTTTGTAGTTGTTTTGTATTTTTATTTTTTGGTCTATGCTCTATGGTGATTTTTTTTGTCATGAAAATTTGTAAAAAATATTTGTAAATAGTCATATTTATTAACCTCTTATTGGCTCTTTTATTAGCAAGTCTTTTATAATCCAAGTTCATTTTTTTTTACTTTTTTTATTCCTAGTTGTTAGTCCTCTCCTGAGGCTATTTCTTGAGACATTGATGTTTAGAAAGAGTGGAAGGGACAGGGAGAGACAACCAATACGAGAGAGACACATTGATTGATTATCTCCCTCAGTTACCAAGGCCAGAGCAGGGGATTGAGCCTACAACCAAGGTAGGTGCCCTTGACCAGAATCAAACCGAGAACCCTTTAGTTCGTGGCAGACACTATATCTACTGAGCCATATCGGGTAGGGCTACTCCAAGTTGTTAAAGAGTATTTTACCTCATTTTCTTTTAGTACTTGTGTGGTATTAATTAATTAATAGTTAATTAATTAATTATACTTTTAGATCTGTAATATGTTTGGAATTTATTCTTACATATAGTATAAAATAGGGATATAATGCCCAGCCAGCGTGGCTCAGTGATTGTGTGTCGACCTATGAACCAGAAGGTAGCAGTTCGGTTCTCGGTCAGGTTGTGTGCTTGATCCCCAGTGTGGAGAGTGCAGGAGGCAGCCAATCAATGATTCTCTCGCATCATTGATATTTCTGTCTCTCCCCCTACCTCTGAAATCAATAAAAAATATATATTTTTTACATAATAGGGATATAATTGTATTTTTTCCTAAATGGCTACCCAGTTGTCCCAGCACTATTTATTAAAAGGTTCATATTTGCCTAGTAATTTGACATGCCCCCTTTATCATGTTGAAATTCTGTATATGCATGGGCCTGTTTCAGCACTTTGTATTCTAGTCCATTGTTCTATTTGTCCATTCATGTATTGCACCACACTGTTTTTTTTTTAATTAAATCTTTATTGTTCAGATTATTACAGCTGATCCTCTTTTTTCCCCCCATAGCTCTCCTCCACCCAGTTCCCACCCCACCCTCTGCCCTTACCCCTCCCACTGTCCTCATTCATAGGTGTACGATTTTTGTCCAGTCTCTTCCTGCACCCCCACACCCCTTTCCCTGCAAGAATTGTCAGTCCACTCCCTTTCTACGCCCCTGGTTCTATTATATTCACCAGTTTACTCTGTTCATCAGATTTTTTATTCACTTGATTTTTAGATTCACTTGTTGATAGATATGTATTTGCTGTTCATAATTTTTATCTTTACCTTCTTCTTCTTCTTCCTCTTCTTAAAGAATACCTTTCAGCATTTCATATAATACTGGTTTGGTGGTGATGAACTCCTTTAGCTTTTTCTTATCTGTGAAGCTCTTTATCTGACCTTCAATTCTGAATGATAACTTTGCTGGATAAAGTAATCTTGGTTGTAGGTTCTTGCTGTTCATCACTTTGAATATTTCTTGCCATTCCCTTCTGGCCTGCATAGTTTCTGTTGAGAAATCAGCTGACAGTCGTATGGGTACTCCCTTGTAGGTAACTGACTGTTTTTCTATTGCTGCTTTTAAGATTCTCTCTTTGTCTTTTGCCCTTGGCATTTTATTTATGATGTGTCTTGGTGTGGTCCTCTTTGGATTCCTTTTGTTTGGGATTCTCTGTGCATCCTGGACTTGTAAGTCTATTTCTTTCACCAGGTAGGGGAAGTTTTCTGTCATTATTTCTTCAAATAGGTTTTCAATATCTTGCTCTCTCTCTTCTTCTGGCACCCCTATAATTCGGATGTTGGTGCGCTTGAAGTTGTCCCAGAGGCTCCTTACACTATCTTCATATTTTTGGATTCTTTTTTCATTTTGCTTTTCTGGTTGGGTAATTTTTGCTTCTTCGTATTTCAAATCTTTGACTTGATTCTTGGGATCCTCTTGTCTGCTGTTGGATCTCTGTATATTATTCTTTATTTCAGTCAGTGTATGCTTAACTTCTAGTTGGTCTTTTTTCATACCCCCCAGGTTCTCACTAAACTTATCGGCAGTTTCTAGAAAATTCTTGAAAAACCTTATAAGTGTGGTTTTGAACTCTATATTCAGTAGTTTGCTTTCCCCCATTTCTGTCATTTGTGACCTGTTTCTTTGTCTTCGCATTTTTTATGCTTCCCTGTGTTGGTAGAGTGGCTTTGTGTGCTAGGTGTCCTATAGGGCCCAGTGGCTCAGCCTCCCCAGTTACCTGAGGTGGACACTCTTGGTGCACCCCTTTGTGGGCTTTGTGCACAGTCTTGTTGTAGTTAAGCCTTGATTGTTGTAGTTATCACTGGGAGGAATTGACCTCCAGGCCAATTGGCTGTGAGAATCAGCTGTGTCTACGGTGGGAGAACTTCTGTGTTGAAGACACCCTTATGGGGCAAGACTTGCTTCAGTGGGGCTTTGGTGCTCACTGAGTCTGCCCCCTGAGTGTGTCCCTTATGGATCTGAGGGGTTGTAATCTGGATGGTCCCGCTCTGACCACTGGGTACACTGGCTCTTGGATCTAAGGAGGTGCTAATTTAGCCTCTGCCTGAGGCTACCCAGCAGGAGCTTTGAAGAGATCTGCAGATTCCCCTTCCTTGTTTGGTGTTTGGAGGTGCCCAGATGAGGCCCAGCTGTGAAGCAGTGCAAACTGCTGTGGGGCCTTGGGCCTTCTCTTGGAAGTTCTGGGTCTGTCTGACCCAGCTACAGTTTGTTAGGTAATTTTCAGATTGCAAAGGGCCAGGGCATTGATATGCAAAAGCCTCTGCCGCAGCTTGGGTGGAGCGGGGTCTCAGGGAATCAACAGGGCAGAGCAAGCAGCTATGGCTGCTCCTCAGTCCTACCCTAAGAGGCCCTGCGTCTCAGTGTCTGGGTAATCGCTGCAAGCACCTCTGAGAGAAAGCCGCCCTCGAGTTCTGAGTTCTGCCCGCTGCCAGACAGTCCAGTTTCTCCCTGTATGAATCTGGGTCCCCAGAGACTTTCCGGAACTGGAGTTCAGAGCAGTCAGGGGCTTGTGACTCCCTCCCGATTCAAAAAGACAGCCGCGTCCTCAGTTGCCAGCCCTTGCCGCATGCGCCTCCGGACCTCTGCACTTTACTTCCGCTGCTCCTCTGAGTCTCAGTGTGCTTTTCTCTTTCCTTGTAGTTGTAGAATTTCCACTCAGCCAGCCTTCCTGTAGTTCTGGATGATGTCCGTTTTGTCTTTTAGTTGTATTTTTGAAGTTGTTGTGGGAGGCAGCAATTTCCGGTGTTTACCTATGCCGCCATCTTGGTTTCTCTCCACCACACTGTTTTAATTATGGAGGCTTTTATAGTAAGTTTTTAAGTCTGGTAAGACAAGTCCCAACCTTGTGTTTTTTTGTTTTCGGGTGGATTTTTTTGTTTATTTGTTATTCTTGCAGATTTATTTTTCCATATAAACTTTAGTAGCATGTTGTCTAATTTTATTAAAAAGCTCATTGATATTTTATTAGTATTACATTAAATTTATAAATTAACTGACATAGTGAGAACTGACATTTTTGTAATGTTGAGTCATTCTATCTAAGAACAGGCTGTTTGTTTATTTAAACCTACTTTTGTGCCTTTCAGATATGTTTAAACTTTTTCTTTGTGTAGATTTTGCACAATTATTAAGTTTATTTCTTAATGTTTAATTTTTTTTTTTTACTATTATAAATGAGATTTTTCTCTACTACTTGCTTGCTGATTGGTTATTGGTATGTATATGAAGACTTACTTGATTTTTAAATGTTGCTTTGTATTCTGCTATTTTAATAATGAAGTAATTGAGTTAGTTGTATCATCAGTTCACTAGAGGTTCCTATCATATGCAAGTAGAGGTAGTTTTACTACTCTTTATCTATTCTTATGCCTCTAAGTGATTTCGCTTTTCTAACTGCATAAGCTAATACCAGTAGTACAATGCTGAATAGTGGTGGAGCAAATGAATATCCTTACTTTGTTCCTGTCTTTAGTGGAAATACCTTTAATGTTTCCTTACTAAGTAAGATATTAGCTTTAGGCTTCTTATCATATTAAGAAAGTAACCCTCAATTCTTTTTTTAAAGTGTTTATCATGAATGGTTGTTGAATTGTATCAAAGACTTCTTAAGCATCTATGGGGAACCATAAGCTTATTTCCTAATATAAGTTCATATGCATATAACATATTTTAAAAATTTTATTGGAGTAGCGTTGGTTATTAAGATTATATAGGTTTCAAGTATACATTTGTATAATACATTAGCTGTATATTACATTGTGTGTTCATCACCTAAAGTCAAGTCTCCTTCTGTCACTCTATATATTTGAACCCCTTTACCTTCTTCTACCTCCTCCCCACTCCCTTTTGCCTTTGGTAACCACCATATGATACTTTTGTCTTTGTCTATGAGTTTTTGTTTGTTTTTGCTTTCTGTTTTATATCCCACATATGAGTGAAATCATATGGTTCTTTGCATATTTTTTTTTTTAATATATTTTATTGATTTTTTACAGAGAGGAAGGGAGAGAGATAGAGAGCTAGAAACATCGATGAGAGAGAAACATCGATCAGCTGCCTCCTGCACATCTCCTACTGGGGATATGCCTGCAACCCAGGTACATGCCCTGACCGGAATCGAACCTGGGACCTTTCAGTCCGCAGGCCGACGCTCTATCCACTGAGCCAAACCGGTTTTGGCATATTTTGTTTTTAAGTGTACTTCATTAGCTCTAAGAATATCAGCCACATGGGAAAATATTCTGCACTGTTGGATATTTAAGTTGTATTTTGGTGATGCTTTGTACTTAAATTTTAAAATATTCTGTATCTAAATTTGAAAATACCACTGCCTTTGGTAGTATTTAGTAAAATTGACAAATATAAGAGACATGGAGGAACAAACACTGAACAAGTAAATGAATATAATAGGAATCTCTAATGCATTCATGACCCAGGAATTTCTCCAAAGCAGCATTTCCTAACTTGTGTTTTGTGAACCGTAGGGGTTTAAGCTGTCCTGGGAGTACACTTTTCATTTGTCCTTTAAAAAGACAGTGATTATTTTCCTTTTAAAATGGATTTGTTTTGAGAGCCTCTTCTACATCTACATGAGCAAGAGTACATGGGATGGTTAGTGGAAATCAGTTGAATGTTCTCAAGATTCAGTTATTGGGTTGTTTTGTCATTCAGCTGAATGCTGCTAGCTACCATAATGGTCTTGACTTTAATTTTTGTTGTTTTTAGAGAAAATTTAAAACATATACGAAAGTACACAGATAGTACAATGTGCTCCCTGGGAACCATCACTCTGCTTCAGTGATTATCATGACCTTAATAACATCAAATACTCAGTGTTCAGATTTCCAATTGTCTCTTTTTCTTTTTTCGTTTTTTTTTCTCTCTCCAATTGTCTCTTAAGTGTTATAATTTTTTTTCTATTGTTTGAATCAAGATCCAGTTAAGGTCTGCACATTGTGATTAGCTGATATGTCTTGGAAGTCTCTTAATCTGTAGCAGTGGTTCTCAACTGGATGGGATTTGGCACTTCCCACCCTGGGGAGACTTGGCAAGATCTAGAAACACTTTTAAAAGATAGTGATTATTTTTATTGGGGGGAGGGTGCTATAGGAATCTAGTAGGTATAAGGGCATAGTTGCTACTAAATGTTCCACACAGCCCAGTCCCCTCAACAAAAGGATAATCCTGCCCTAGACTCCACAGTGCTGTTGGAAAACCCTGTTCCATAGGCTCACCTCGTGTCTCTCTTTTCCCTTGCAATTTATTTGTTGCAGAAAGTTGTTGTTTATCCTATACAGTTTTTTACTTTCTCTATTTTGTTATTACATCCCTGAAACATCTTTGAACGTGTTTTTGTCTTTCTTGTGAATTAGTATTTGAATCCAGAGAAGTTTGGTCAAATTCAGGTTTGCCCCCCAAGAATATTTTATAAGTGGGTGGTGTAGTCTTCCATCAGGAAATAGAAATGGTTGTTTCTCTTTTGGTCATGCCTGTTGCCATGGTGCAATCCCAGTATCCATTCACTTATTCACTAGTGGTTGCAAAATGATGATAATCTATATGTATAAAAGCATAATATGCAGATCGACTGGACGGCGGAATGACCAGTCAGCTATGACATGCACTGACCAATAGGGGGCAGACGCTCAACTCAGGAGCTGCCCTAGCCTGCAGACCCTGATCGCCTGATGGGAACCGGGGGTGGGTGGCAGTGGACATGGGTGGCGCTGGGGCCCTGATTGCCCCGCTGGTCACCTGTTGGTTGCCCCGCCGGTCGCCCCACACACACAGGGAAACTGGCAGCGGCAGTGGGGGTAGGGGAACCAGGGCCGGTGAGCAGCCAGGAATGGCCAACCTTGTGGTCCTTTCCCCCGGCCGGCAGGCTCCGATCGCCTGATGGGGAACTGGGTTGGGGAGTGGCGATGAACGTGGGCAGTGCTGAGGTCCGTTTACCCCACTGGTCGCCCCACACACAGAGGTGGGTGGGGAGTGGGGCTGGCTGCCAGCAGCCGGGGAAGATCGGCCCTGATTGCAGGCCAGGCCTAGGGACCCTATCCATGCACAAATTTTGTGCGCTGGGCCTCTAGTGTAATTATAAATTACTTCTTCAACTATAAGCTGGAATCCTATCTAATAAAAGGGTAATATGCAAATTAACTGTCACTCTCTGAAAAGATGGCGGTGCCCATAGCGGCTGGGGCAGGACGCTGGCAGCGTCACCCTGGCAATGTGAGCCCAGCAGGCAAGCTCGGCCCACAGGCAGCACCCAGCAGGGCCTGCTTGGCCCTGTCACCGCAGCGTCCCACGAGCAGCCAAGCGCAGCCTGCAGGCAGCACCCAGCAGGGCCTGATTGCCCTTTGCCGTGGTGTGAAGCAGGCAGGCCCCACAGAGAGCAGAGAACCATGGGGAGCAGGCCCAAGTCGTCAGTAGGACATCCCCTGAGGGCTCCTGGATTGGAGAGGGTGCAGGTCAGGCTGAGGAATCCCCCACTCCCCGCACGAATTTCGTGCACCAGGCCTCTAGTACTTCTATAAAGAGAAAATTTTCCTTCATCTGCTCTTTGGACTGCCTAGTGGTACAATTCTATATAGGAGAAGCAGAATTAAATGGCTTGATTCTTTCCCTTTATCACTAGTTTTGAAATTAATTGGCTCATTAGAATTTTTTTTTTTTATTAAGAATTTTCTATAGATTATAAAGGAAAATTTTAACTTATAGTTAATAATATTGTAATATCTCTGCATGGTGACACATCATCACCAGACTTAGTGTGGATATCACATCATAAGGTATATAAATGTCCAATCACTATGTTGTGCACCTGTAACAAATATAATGTATGCCAACTTTACTCTTTTAAAAAGCAAAATTTTAATGTGTAATATTTATTAGCTTTAAGCAATATAGAGATGTAAAAAAGATGAATACAAAAAAGAGTTCGTGTCTCCTTTGGCCATCTAGCCTATAATTTAGAAAACAAAACAAGTAATATAGAAAGATAAAAAAATGAAAAGTGAAAGTATCTTGTCTCCTTCCTTCAGTCCCTTTTCCCCAGTGGTAAACATCATTAAGTTTTGAGTTCTCATTCAGAAAGAAGGGGTCATGCTGTGTACATGATTCTATGCCTTTCTCTTTTTCACTATTAAAATATCCTGGAGGTCTAGGAGAGCTTTTCATATCAGCATATACAGGTGTTTCACTCTTCTTAATGGCTGCATAGAATTCCATTCTGTGGATTTACCATAATTTGTCTGGTTCTCTGTTAATAGATTCTTCAGCCCCTTTCTCCCTCCCTTCTTCTTTCCTTTCTCTTTTCCTCCCCTCCTCCCTCCCTCCTTAGTACTTAATGCTATAGTGTATTTTTGTATGTCTGTCTTTGTTCTTGATGAGCATTTGTTTATTCTTAAGGTAATGTTCTAGTATTATACATTTTGAATTATTTTATATGCAGTCATATTTTAAATTTTTTCTAAAGAAAGGGAGCATAGGAACACTGTCAGGGCTGTAAGACTGTTTATCTGATCATTCTATATCAGAAATCAGTGTTGGAGAAAATATAATGACATATTCAATTTGTGTTTTATTATGGGGAGGGGGGAATAAAACATTCAGAATGTTTTGTGGAGAAGTGCTGAACTTCTCTTCTTTTGTACTTAGAAGTATCATTTTTCTTGAGCACAAAACACAGGAAATTTAAACATCTAATAGTGACTCCTATTTATCAGTTAGTAATCCTAACAGCCTGACATCATGTGCAGTAAATTATGAGATTGCAAAAGCTGGGGGAACCTATCCCATTGTAAATAATTTGGCATTTTTATTTATTTATTGATCTTTAGAGAGGAAGAGAGAGAAACATTGATTTGTTGTTCCACTTACTTATGCATTCATTGGTTGATTCTTGTATGTGCCCTGACCAGGATCAAACCTGCAATCTTGGTGTATTGGGACAATGCTCTAATCAACTGAGCTACCTGTTTGGCATTTTTAATGTGTAAAAGCTGTTGTCAGATAAGTGGTCACTATTTGACAGAGAAATTGGAGTGTGAACCACTATGGTCCTTCTGATTTATACAGTGTCTAATGGGTACTTTATATTAATAAATATACAAAAGAAAATTAAGTGGTCCTGGAGAACTGCCTGGAAGTCCTGGAGATGTTCCCACTGCCCAGGAACTCCGACTACTAAAGACACATGAATAAAAGAATAGTGAGACAGTTTGCTAGCACCCTAACTGGCCCACTGTGACAAAAGCTTGGGACACAGGCACCCTGGAAGCGGAGGCTTTCTGGCCAGTTCCCATCAGTGACTTGGGAAACTTTCCGGGTGACCGCACTAGAGCTTTCTTCCTCAGAACCTGGGTTGTGGGTTCCTGGGTTCCCTCTGCTCTGTGGACTCCCACAGTGCCTCACCTGTCACACACGCTACACTGTAGACATGTGGTCAGTCCTTTTTGCTTGACTACGAAGGAATCGTGGGGTATGTATAAACTATGTGCAGATTAGAGGAATTGTAGTCTTTGTGCTTAATTTAACTTGTTACAGGTCTGACTCATCTTCCACTCTTGCATTCTTCTTATTTCAGTACATTTTTAAGGCTAATTTTCTTTGTGCCTGGTTCTTTGAGTTATTTTCCCTTTCTTGCTAGACTGTCTTATTTTCTGTCAGATGATCAACATTTCCTAAGATCCCATGGTTACTGAGAGAGCAGAGGCCCTTCTCTTTGATTCGGGGACTTCTTTCCACAAACCAGCTTTCTCAACCATTCAAATGCCAAGTACTAGTCAGTGCTAGACTCTGCTCCCCTAATTTTCCTGTTCCTGCCTCTGCCTTTATGGGCATCCAGCCTGTGGCAGGAGAGATCAGATCCCCTGAACCGAACTTGCTTTCTCTGTTTTCTCATTTCTTAACCCTTGTTGGAATCGAGTATCCTCTGAAAGCTCCAGTCTTTCTTTCACACAGCTCTTTCCTTCAGCCTCACTTTGTTGGGGCTGCCAGGAGTCTCTCCACTCACCTCCTGCCAGTCACCCAGCTTGCACTCAGCCTTACTCCTGGCCCTTGCACTGCCTGGTTCATTCGCCCGCTTCACTGCTCTGAGGGTTTTTTCTTTTCTTGGACAGGACAGAGGAGGACAGTACGCTTCTTAGATGGGTGACTTTTCCTCCTTTGCTCTCCCCTCCTTTCCACCAACCACATCAATGACTTTTTATTTCATTACCACTGTCACATTTCAGGCTTTCTTTGACTATCATCACAGCTTCTGCCATATCTATGCAGCACTTTGAAAGGATTTTGATTTTTGAAATTTAATTTTGTCCTAAACAGAGGTATCTGTTAAGTCATGCGTTAGTGATGCTCAACACAAATTTTAATATTTGTGAGAAAGATATTTATTGAGTTAAATAGTCTTTATCATATAAAATGTGCATGTGTAAGGTGTCAGAAGGGTGCTGGTGGTTGATGAAAGGACACTAACAGACTCAGGGAAAGTGTAAAGGATTAAAGGACCTTACCCGAGGAGAATGGCTCTACAGAGCAGGAGGCCCAGCAGTCTGTCCCATTGGCAGGGCCAGCTGCCCCGGCTGTCAGTTCTCATAAACAGGCAGGCCCTGCTGCCAACGATAGTGCCCTCTGGGGACTGGCTCCCTCAGGCCCAGCTATTCTCACCGTGGTGGCAGTGCTGGGTCCTCTGGGTTCCTCTCTGTTTTAGTGGTGATCTTGCCTGCCCAGCAGTGTGAGTAACTGCTCACAACCTCAGCACATTCCTCAATTTTTATGGCAAGATTGGGTAACTTGAAGATCAGCATCTCAGATGTATCGTCTTCCTCGCAGGCTTCAAGCCTGCATGTCATCTATTCCTCCAGGTACACTTAACTCTACACTTTGGTCGGCCTTGAACTAGATCAATAAAAAGTAACTAGAAGGTTTGTACACAAATCACTTGTGGAGTTCCTCATCAAGTTGGACAATTTTGTCTTTAACCTTTGTTCGGGAGTTAAGTATTAAATATTATTCATTAAATAATATTACACTCACTGGAAAGAAGGGATCCTTAAATGAGTAGAAGTAGCATATCTGTTTTGCCAAAATAGCATATATTCTTGAACTAAATGACAATTTTTTCCTTTATAACTTTTTATTCTAGTCATTGTTTTTTGAAGTGTCAGTGCTATACATCTTGCATTCATTCAGCCATTTATATGTGAGCTACAGTTGCCAGAATTTGCTTACTAGTATGGAGAGGTCTATTTTCAGATTTAGGAAATTTCTGGAATGTAATTTCAGAAAGAAAAGGAAACCGCAAAGTGATTGGAAATTACCTTTAGTTATATTAGCTCTCATCCCCTTTCACCTATTCAAGGACATGCTCCAGCAGTTACTCCCCTCCTTCCATATCATTCCCCCCTCCCCCCCATTAGTGTGCAAATAGTATAGAACCTTTATTAAAAAACACAAAAACCCCCAACTTTCTTGACCTGACATTTCCCCTTCAGATGCAACCCTATTTCTTTGTTCCTTTTATAGCAAAATTTATTTTAAAAAGTGTCCGTATTTGCTACCTCCAGTTGTTAGGGTTTGTTTTCCCCTCTTTTTTCTAACTGAGGTGCCGTTCACTCTGAACCCAGTGGAATCGGGCTTTTATCTTTACGACCCATGACACAGCTCTTGTCAAAGGTACCAGTGTGCTTCACCTTCTTTGGCTTCTAGGAAATCCCCAGGCTGGTTTTCCTACCACTTCACTTCTCCTTCAGATTCCTCATCACAGTCCTTCCTGTCTCCCCAATCTTTTAACATGGGAGTACCCCAGGGTTCAGTCTTCAGTAGGTCTCTTTTTCTAGTATTTATCTGATCCCATGACTTCAGCTTTCATCTGCTTGTGGATGATTCCTAAATTTTTATCTCCTTTGTAGATCTGAGCTCTAGTCTTAAATACGTAATTGCCAACTGTACTAGTATGTCTCCACTTGCTAAACTATTAAACTGATATGGCCCGCACCTCCAGACCTGCTAGTATTTCTTTCCCCTACTTTCACACTGCCTTGTAGGTGACTCTTCCTGACCTAATCTCTTCTACCTGCTAGCCTCTTTTGTTGTCCTTGACCATTATCAGAGATCCCTCTACATCGCCTTTTCTACCCTCCCTCTGCACCTCCCTCCTACCATGAGATACATCAGTGTAATTTAGGGTAACACTTTCCTCTTAAGAAAAGTCTCTGGAAATTCCCTCATCATCACCATGATTTCGTCTTCCTTCATTTAAAATTTTGTTCCTGGAGTGTTCCTTTCTCTGTGGAAAGTCTCTTAAGATAGCTAAAATAATTTAATCCCTTTTGTCTAAAAGATTGCCCTCTTTCCACCTATTCCACATTTTATTCTTCTGCAGAATGGATGGTCCAGTCTTACAAGAGATTCATGCTGGCTCAGCCCACCATAGTTCAGCTGAGCTAAGGCTGTCCTCAGTGGTGAGACAAAATGTGTCTTGAAAACCCATCAATCTAATGTATGTCCTCTGGAATTGATACATAATAAATTGCTAGGAATGATTGTTTTTCCCCTGGAGATTTACTGAGGTCCAGCAGTGGTTCTTTCTCCTACACAAATCAGTTGTATGTTTCTTCAAGTTGGACAATTTTGTCTTTAATCTTTGTTCAGGAGCTAAGTATTAAATATTACTTATTAATTAATATTATGTAGTATTATTTACTTAAATTATGCCTATTTACCTATAGTAACTTTATTTTAAAAATATTTTTATTGATTTCAGGGAGGAAGTGAGAGGAAGAGAGAGAGAGAGAAACATCAATGATAAGAGAGAATCATTGATTGGCTGCCTCCTGCATGCCCCTCACTGGGGATTGAGCCCATGACCTGGGCAAATGCCCTGACCAGGAATCGAACCGTAACCTCTTGGTTCATAGGTTGACTCTCAACCACTGAGCCATGCCAACTGGACAACTTTATTATATAATATCTATATATACTTGTTCAGTATTTATCCTGGAGAGGATGGAGGAATAATGGAGAGAATAATGGAGTGGATGTTATGGTGAGCAATGTGTACAAAGAATGAACAAGTTAGGTAAGTATGCATATTAGTTTGTTTAGATAGAATTTCACTTACGTAGCAGGCTCTGTAGGAGTCCCATCCCTATCCCCTGGCTCTCTTGTTTCCATCTCTTCTATCTATCTTTATCTCTTGAAGACTTTTTTGCTAAGAGCATTTGAGATGTGGCCTGAGGGCTTTTGTAGGCCACGGGAGCTCAGCCCCTTGCACTTGATGCAGGCTGGAAATTCTGAAAAGTTAATGGCTCTAGGAGAGCCATCTACCATTGTGTATTGGGAGATAGTGTATAAATACCTCTTCCTTGGTGGGATCATGCTGTGGCCTCCTCCCCTTCCCTGTCTCAGGTTTCCATTCCCCTACCAGTGCTTCCATGGTCACATATGAACACCTGCACTCAGCTTTGTGTGTCAGGATCTGCTGCTGGGAGACTCCAGCCTCAACCAGTGGAAATTTATTAATGAGAAGAAAGGTCATAAGTGAGAGAGAATGGATTTGAAAGTAGAGTTTGGATTCCATTTATTAAATAGCAGATAACATTTTTACATGATAGTCATATTTATGTAGTAATGTCTGTGTCATAAGTGTGCTTTCATTTATGTCTATGCAGATTTACTGGGAACATGACTCTTAAAGCTGCTGCTTTTTTACTTACCTCTTAGAATCGTTTTCTAGTCTTGCTACCTTGAAAAGATGTCTTGCCTTGAAGCATGTGTGTGATATTATTTCAATTTGAAACTGGTGCTGTTTTAATTTATTTCTCCCCTCCTTTTTATAAAATGCCCCCCCCCCCCCGCCCCCCAACAATTGGAAACACTCTATAGTAAGTAACTTTTAGCATGGGAGCATTTGCAGTGAAGTGTTAACATTTCCCAGATTAATTAGCATGTAAAAACCAGCAACCACTTTACCATCTTTGAGGAATGATATGATGAGGTCTACTTAAATAAGACTTTCCTGTGACTGGAAGTCCCACTTGTGAAATGTGGCTGAGTGTCCTCAGAGAAGTTACTCAGGAGATAAAATCCTTTATATGTTAACTATTTTTAGATGTGTTTTGACATGTACATTATACTCATCTTAGTAGAATACTGCACTATTTAATTTTGGTGACTAAGTACCATGGATCTTAGTTTTCTATGCTGTATTGGGCTATTGGCACATGTTGGACGGTTTGTGCATGAAATTGCTGCAGACCAGTGGAGATTTGATAGTATTTCATCTTTTTCCTTGCTGCACTTTCTTGCTGTCTGTGATCTACTTCAGCGGTCACCAGCCTTTTGGACCTTACGGACCACCAGTTGGCGACCGCTGATCTACTTGACCAGCCCCCACTGCTGTTTCTAATCTGTGTTTTCTAAACAAGAGGCAAGCTTAAGATTTCATTGGGGAATCAGACAACAAGCCTTCTTAAATTGCCCACTCTATCATCCTGAGACATTGGTGACAATAGGGTGGGCCTAGTCAAGAATGGAGGGACACTGTGCAGAAGGGATTTTGTAATTACCACTTAAATAGGTCTGGTGGGCAAGGTTAGAATCTTTGAAGTCAGAGTGCTTATGATGCTAGATCAGCCGTGGGCAAACTACGGCCCGTTTAAAATGAATAAAACTGTTGAAAAAAAAGACCGTACCCTTTTATGTAATGATGTTTACTTTGAATTTATATTAGTTCACACAAACACTCCATCCATGCTTTTGTTCCGGCCCTCCGGTCCAGTTTAAGAACCCATTGTGGCCCTGGAGTCAAAAAGTTTGCCCACCCCTGTGCTAGATAGTAGCTTTGAATTCTTACCAAAGGACTGAAGCTTGCCTGGTGAGTAAGGATAGTGCTGGATCACAGGCAATTTTACCCAGAAGACAATAATCATATGGTTGGCATAAGGACATGGTGTATCTTGCTTCTCTTTGAGATTATGTATTATGACAGTGTCAGCTGTTTAATGTAAGGGTGCTCTGTCTTTAGGCTTAAGCCTAGTCAGTGCCCTATAGCTACTTGTTAAGTATATCATGATAAGGGAAATGTGAGACAAGCATCATTGATAGGTTTCTCCTGAGGTTGAAAGAAAGAGTTTAAAAAGTTTTAGTGTGGCCAAAACCGGTTTGGCTCAGTGGATAGAGCATCGGCCTGCGGACTGAAAGGTCCCAGGTTCGATTCCGGTCAAGGGCATGTACCTGGGTTGCGGGCATATCCCCAGTAGGGGGTGTGCAGGAGGCAGCTGATCGATGTTTCTCTCTCATCGATGTTTCTAACTATCTCTCTTCCTTCCTCTCTGTAAAAAATCAATAAAATATATTTTTTTTAAAAAAGTTTTAGTGTGTTTTCAGTTATTGACTTTTTTACTTATATGTGTTCCAATAATGTGTGCAGTAAATGCTTGGTAATGCTGTCACTAATTTGGTATCTTATGTTGTTAAGGGAGTGGTTTTACAATATTCTTGACTTACTGGTACTTTCTATCAATTTTAAAATTGTAAGACTTTTAAAATTTTGTAAATTTAAATTGTAAAATCATCACAATTGTAATTATAGAAACATTAAATTTGTAATAAACTTTTCACAGCTGGTGAGTCTGAAAATTAACTTCTAAAACATGTTCCCAGGGTGGAATATAATTGCTCCACAGTGTTTCATGAAAAAAGAAAAAGATCTGAGATGGATTGTTGTATTTATCACTTGGGCTAGGTTCCCAGCTTGGTTATGCAAAGTGCACATCAGCTTGTTGAATTCTCTGAGAAGTCCAGCTGGAACCTAAAGTGATTTGTTCTCAGCCCAGCATCTCCCAGTCTTTTGGATAATCTTAACTCCTGTGGAGTAGTTTAAGAAAAGCTCTTTTAGAGAATCTATCTATCTATATATATATAAAGGCCTAATATGCAAATTGTCCTCTCAGGAGTTCCACCGGGGGACCAGTTTGATCGCTCACTATGACATGCACTGACCACCAGGGGGTGGCGTGGAACGAAGGAAGGCCCCAGCTAGCGGTCAGCAGCCAGGGAAGGGAGGCCCTGGCCGGCAGCTGGAAGGCCCCAATTGGCCCTGATAGCTTGCCAGGCCTAGGGAACCTACCCGTGCACACATTTCATGCACCAGGCCTCTAGTGTTATATAGCAGTCTCTGATATGCACAGATTTCAATTACCATGCAAGGGAATACTGTCTCTGCTTACGACACTCATGATACCAAATGTGTAGATTTGCCACGCCAAGCAATAATCCAGTTCTCTATAATGCCAGGTGGGTGTCCTACAATTTTAATTCATCTGTGACACTTACTGTGTGGAGTTAGTGCAGACCTCACAGGTTAAGAGCTTAGTCCCACAGTCTGCCCCCTACTTTAGACATTTGCAGCAAATAGTGGGTTTCTAGGTTGCCTACACTTTTTTTTTCTGAGTTGGCTACAAATTGTGGCTCCCCTGATTCCCCCTTCAGGTTTGATAATTTGCTATAATGGCTCACAGAATCCAAGGAAACACTTTACTTGCTATTATAAAGGTTACAAATGACCTGCCAGATAAAGAGGGAGGGACCAAGGCGAGGCCTACAGGGTCCCACGTGCAGGGGCTTCTGTCCCTCTGGAGTTTGGGATGTGCCACCCTCCTGCCACGTGGATGCATTCACCAACCCTGAAGCACTCTGAACTCCTGCATTTCCTGTTTCTATGGGGGCATGATTGATCAGATCATTGGCTATTGGTGATTAACTCAATCCCTAGCCCTGCTCCCCACCTCAATAATTAGGGGGCTAGGGTGGAAAGTTCTAACCCTCTAATCACCTGGTTGGTTCCTCTGGCAACCAGCCCCCATCCTGAAGTTATCTGGGAGCCCACTCAGTGCACTGCCTTCGCATGCACTCAGGTGTGGTTGAAAGGGGCTTGTTGTGAATAATAAGAGATTGCCTTTCACACTATCACTCAGGTAATTACAAGGGTTTCAGGCACTCTTTTGCCAGAAACCAGAGATGAAGACCAAACATATTTCTTAGTATGTCACAGTATCCCATGATTTAGTTAAATAACACTAGTCCCCCAATAACAAGATTCAGATTTCGGTCACCATGATATATTAACTTTATAAAGTACAAAGTTGGCTGCTAACTCCTCAGTATACAGATCAGCAAATTAGTGTGTTAATAACATGTGCCTATCTGTTGCTCAGTTCACAGACAGGGAAGTGTGTCCTGCGCTGCCTCCTTGTCTCCCAGTATAAACCCACATGACATTTTACAAAACGGTAATCAAAAGAGGGAAGTGGCCAATAAAGATGAAAGTGCAGCAAAAAACCAAAAAGTGGTGATTCTGGAAGTGAAATCTAAATTGGGCCTAAGTGGAATAATGACTGCCGGTAGCAGTGTTGACACAGAGCCTTTCGCTAGACTCTGGAGTCACAGCCAGAGGCACTCAGTGAAGGTGCTTAAACTATATAAATATCAGTTGTACTATTTTTCACTTCTCTATACATTATAACCAACAGTAAGAGAGTTTTTTTTAATGTTTTGACAAACATTTTTAAAGGTCAGTAAACAATGTCATTTTCCCCTTGATTATTGAGATAGCTTTGTATAGTTTCAACTTGCATGATTATTTTTATGCTTCTGCACTACCATGCTAAGTGAGGACTCCCTGTATCCTTATATTTGCCAATCATCTGTCATCTGACCTCCAGTGGAAGTTAAGAAGAATTACAAAATGTACTTTGAAGAATTACAATAAGTTATTCTTTATAAAAGCATAGGTTTTTAATGTATGTGTGAATAGAGGATATATTTTTTAAATTTATTTTTTAATTACAGTTAACATACAATATTATATTAGTTTCAGGTGTACAACATAGTGATTTATCTTTTGAATGAATCTAACATAAATAGGTAAAAAGTCCTTCTTACATAGTATGCACACTATGTTTTTGCCTTTACTTGTATGATTTAAAATAGAATGGTCCATTGTTTGTGGTTGACCTTTTCTGGACAACTCAATACTACCCATGAATACTGATTTGTAATTGTATTGAAGTTCTTTGAGACCTTCTTGGTAATCCATACAATTTCATGTAGGGATATTTATTATGGATTATGCCAAGGTTTCTGTGGTACAAACCCCTAGTCTAACTCATCCTTCATCAAGAATTAAGAAGCCTGCTAAGGAGGTTACATTAATTTCTGTCCCAACAGAAAGTTCTCTAATGTGAATCCTTTCTCTTGGCTTAACTTGGCATGAGGTCTCTCCCCTTAGATGCCAGCACTGAAGACTACTTACAAGCAGAGAAAGGTTATTAGGAAACCAGGTCTGCTTGAGTTGACTCCTGTCCTTTGTAGCTGACTCATCACTACGTGTCCTCAATATTAAAAGTTATGATTTACTGTTATCTTTTATCCCCAGGGTGTGATCTCTTAGCCCTGAATATATTAAATCTTCTGTAGGTATCATTAGACCCTAGAAAATATAGCTTTCCTTCCCATACCCAGGATGGGAAGTAAAATTGTCAACTGGGTTGAAACAAGTCTGGTGGCTATTGGTTCATCTTTTAAAAATCTAGTCATTTCTGTTTATAATCTATTTAATCTATGTATTCTTGTAATGGATACCCTATTTGGAAAATCCAGTTAAAATAGAGATACTTAGGAACTACATGAAAGGAAAATAAAATAAATAGGCATAATATATAAATCTATAATGAACAGGGACCCTTTCTGTACAGTAAAATTATACCTGTGATTGAACCTAAGTGGTCAAAAATACTGCCTTTGCCCTGGCAGAGGGGGCTCAGTTGGTTGGAGCATCAACCGTGCACCAAAAGGTTGACAGTTTGATTCCTGGTCAGGTTGCATATTTGATCCCTGGTGGGGGTGCATATGGGAGGCAACCAATCAATGTTTCTCTTATACATTGGTGTTTCTCTGTCTCTCTTCCCCCTCTCTCTAAAATCAGTTAAAACATATCCTCTGGTGAGAATTTAAAAAAAAGTACTACATTGTTTTGCATTGACAAAATGTATGGACATTTCAAAATAAGGTTTTGGAAGAAAAATTTACCAGTTATGTTTCCGCCTCACATTTATTTTCTACCACTTTATATTTGCAAAATTCATATTTAAACAGGCTCCTGGATAGTAGCCCAAACTAATGCCTTCCCACTGAGCTTACAATTCCTGTTTTGTGTCAACCAGTAAATATTTTGTGAGCATCTACTATGTAATTAGCTTTAGATCTGTTGGGAATAGGAAATTCTGAATTATTAAATATCACCGATGTCTTTAAGGAACTTAAACTCAAATTGGAGTAATAAAGTTTTCATAGAAGCTACCATGAATAGGTGCTGTGCCAGTCTCTCTGCTAGGACTTTAGAGCAATTGTTCTTTAAGTGCCCCTTCTCTGCTGAGCTGGCTGTAAACAAATCATCTGGGGAACTTATTAAAAACTAGAGGCCCAGTGCATGAAATTCGTGCACGGGTGGGGGGATCCCCTCAGCCCAGCCTGCACCCACTCCCATTGGGGGACCCCTCGGGGGATGTCCAACCTCCCTCACTATCTGGGACCGCTGGCTCCTAACCACTCACCTGCCTGCCTGCCTGATTGCCCCTAACCCCTCTGCCTGCCTGCCTGCCTGATCACTCCTAACTGCCCTCTCCTGCCGGCCTGATCTCGCCCCCAACTGCCCTCCCCTCCCCTCCTGATCTCGCACCCAACTGGCCTCCCCTGCCAGCCTGGTTGCCCCCGACTGCCCTCCCCTGCTGGCCTGATTTCGCCCCAACTGTTCTCTCCTGCTGGCCTGATTGCCCCTAACTGCCTCTGCCTGCCTGATCACCCCTAACTGCCCTCCCCTGCCAGCCTGATCTTGCCCCCAATTGCCCTCCTCTACCAGCCAATTTGGTTCTGATTGGTCAGTTTCTATGCCAGTGAGTGTCAAAAGCTCTGCCTCCTAGGTGGCCATTGGCTCCTCACAGTTGACCCAGATTTGGTTTTGATTGGTCAGTTTCTATGCCAGTCAGCATCTCTGGGCCTATCAATGGGGCCTGATCAGAAGGGCGGGGCTGATCAGCAGCCCCAGTGGAAGCCTGGAGAGAAATGGAGGTGAGGCTGTTGGCCAGGCTGGGAGAGAAAGAGGCAAGTTCTTTCAGACCCTGCATTTCTCTGCATGCCTCTCTCCAGGCCTGATCCGCAGCACCCTAGTCAGTGCTGGGTCAGGGCGCTTGCAGTGGCCCCAGTCAGTGCTGGGTCGCCACAGCAACCCAGCACTGACTTCTGGTCTGGTCAAGCCTTGGGTTGATAGGACCCTGGTTCTTTATTATATAGACTAGAGGCCCGGTGCACAAAAATTTGTGCACTCGGGGGGGAAGGGGGATCCCTCAGCCTGGCCTGTGCCCTCCCGCAGTCTGGGACCCCTCGGGAGATAATGCCCTGGTGGCTTAGGCCTGCTTCCGGGTGGCAGAGGGCAGGCCCAATCCCTAGGTGCAGCCCCTGGTTGGGCTCAGAGCAGGGCCGATTGGGGAGTTGGGGCGCTGCCCCCTGTCATGCACAGAGCAGGGCGGATCAGGAGGTTGTGATGCCAGCCTCAGTCATGCTCAGGGTAGGGCCGATTGGGGGGTTGGGGCACCGCCCCCTGTCACACTCAAGGCAGGGTCGATGGGGAGGTTACGGCGCCACCCCCTGTCACGCACAGAGCAGGGCCAATCGGGGTTGGGGCGCTGCCCCCTGTCACTCACAGAGCAGGGCCAATCAGGGGTTGGGGCACTGCCCTCTGTCACACACAGAGCAGGGCCCATCAGGGGGGTTGGGGCTCCGTACCCTGTCATGCACAGAGCAGGGCCCATCAGGGGGGTTGGGGCTCTGTACCCTGTCACGCACAGAGCAGGGCCAATTAGGAGGTTGGGGAGCTCCCCCTTGTCATGCACAGAGCAGGGCCGATCAGGGGGTTGAGGAGCTCCCCCCTGTCACTCACAGAGTAGGGCTGATAGGGGAGTTGGGGCACCGCCCTCTATCACCCACAGAGCAGGGCCGATCAGGGGGTTGGGGCGCCGCCACTGTCACACTCAGGGCAGGGCCGATGGGGAGGTTATGGCTCTACCCCATCACACACAGAGCAGGGCCCGTGGGGGGGGGGGGGGGGGTTGGGGCGCTGCCCTCTATCACCCACAGAGCAGGGCCGATCAGGTAGTTGGGGCACCGCCACTCTCACACTCAGGGCAGGGCCGATGGGGAGGTTATGGCTCTACCCCATCACACACAGAGCAGGGCCTGTGGGGGAGGGGGGGGTTGGGGTACCGCACCCTGTCACACACAGAGCAGGGCCGATCAGGGGGTTGAGGCGCCTCACCCTGTCACAGACAGAGCCGCAGGGCGATCAGGGGGTTTAAGCGCTGCCCTCTGTCATGCTGATCCCGGTGCCGGGAGGCCTCTCGGCTCTGCTGATCCTGGTGCTGGGAGGCATATTACCCTTTTACTATATAGGATAGAGGCCTGGTGCATGGGTGGGGCTGGCTGGTTTGCCCTGAAGGGTGTCCTGGATCAGGGTGGGGGTCCCCACTGGGGTGCCTGGCCAGCCTGGGTGAGGGGATGATGGCTGTTTGCAGCTGGTCACACACCCTTCAGGGTGGGGGTCCCCACTGGGGTGCCTGGCCAGTCTGGGTGAGGGGCTGAGGGCTGTTTTCAGGCTGGGGGTGACTGAAGCTCCCAACTGCTCCTTTTTTTTTTTTTTTTTTTTTATTCTGGGCCAGCTTTAGCTCTGAGGCTCCAGCTCTTAGGCCTCCACTGCTGAAAGAAGGTATCTGGTTTGTTTCGGTTCTATAATCGAAACTCTGTATCAACTCCAGCTCTGAGATCCCGGGCTCGCTGAAAGCAGGTTTCTGGGGTTTTGTTTAGCTTCTATATTTGTTACTATGTTTCTTAAACTGCAGGCTCAGAGGCCGGCAAGGCAGGCGGGGAACGTTGGAGTCCTCCGTCACTGAAGCAAGCAAGCCTCATGTTAGTTTCAAGCTGCCTGGCTGCCAGCCGCCATCTTGGCTGGCAGTTAATTTACATATCGCCCTGATTAGCCAATGGGAAGGGTAGCGGTTGTACTCCAATTACCATGTTTCTCTTTTATTAGATAGGGTAAAGAGCACTGGGCCTCACCCATTAACTTCCCCCCTAGATCTAATGTGGGGTTCAAGTATGTGTTTTTCTTTTTAAATAAGCAATGCATAGTACAAAAGATGTACTAGAAGGTTAACTATGGTGAAAACAGTTCTTTCTCTCTATTCTGTATCCATTCAGTTTTCTTTCCCAGGGGCAACCACTTTTACCATATTTTACACATTATTCCAGACATATACTATGTGTTTAAAAATGTGTGTGTGGCCCTCGCTGGTTTGGCTCAGCAGATAGAGCATCAGCCCTCGGACTGAAGGGTCCCGGGTTTGATTCCAGTCAAGGGCATGTCCCTCAGTTGCAAGCTTGATCTGTAGCCCTGGTCAGGATGCATGCAGGAGGCAGTCAATCAATGATTCTCTCTCATCATGATGTTTCTATCTCTCTCTTCCTCTCTGAAGTCAATTAAAAAATATTTAAAAAATAAAAACGTGTGTGTGGTTGGTTGGAGGTGTGGGACATAATATACAAACAGTTCTGTGCCTGGCTTTTGTTTCTTTACAGCATATTTTGGAGATCTTTCTATCTCTTCCTACAGAGCTGCCTCATTCTTTTGAAAGGCTGCCTCTAACAGCTTGTAAGAGCTCCGCAGGGGATTCTAATCACTGCCAGGTTTGGGAGCCACAGAGAGACTGTGTGTTAAAGGAGTTTAAAGAAAGTTTTCTTGAAATGTTAATTCCTTAAGTCTTACATTTCACAGCAAAGAACTGGTCTCAGCAAAGCATTTCATGTATTTCTAGATACAGGTTGTTTTAGAACAGATTTTCGCATAATGTTTCTTCTTTCTTATTACAGTTATTAGGTAGAATTTATCATAATATACTTTTTAAAAATCCTTCCTTTATTAAGAACAGTGCCAAGCAAACCTTTACGAAATTGCTATTATTTATCCTTTATCATCATGGCAAGCTTTTTCTCCTCCAAGATGATTTTCAAAGTTCTTAAATTCTCACATAACATTCATTTGGGGTGGCATTTATTTGCTCTTTTATTCATTATAAGTAGAAGTTTAGTCTATTTCCATGAAATGGCACATTTACTGGGCACTGTTTGCATTATAACTTCCTATAGTTTCCATAGACAGACTCCATAGATGGCTGGACAGGCAGATAGTAAATTGCTAAAGAGGAATAAGAAGAGTATTAGTTTGAGAGGTGGAATGACTATAGGATGATGAAAAGCACACATGTTTAGCTTTTTGCATATTTCAGAAATTTCAAATACCTTTTCTTTCTTAGAACATTCTAGTAGAAATTATTACTTTCAAGAGAACAGTTTGTGCTTAATCATAAAAATTTGTTTAATCCATTTACCCTTTACATTGCCTATTCTGTGTACTTCAGTGTCAGATAGACAGTGACAAGCAGAGCAAGCATGTTTTCTTCACTCAAGAAGCAAACTGTATAATGTAGCAATCAGCATGTAAATTATATTTGATGTCTATATTTCATATGTTCATCTTGGAACAAATTTAATTAGAAGCTTGTCAGCAGGATTTCCAGCTTTTTAAAAAGGGGTGCATTTTGTACCAATGAGCACTCCTATTATTGGATCTTCAGTTCCTCCTTATTTTACTCTCGTGTTCTTTGTTCAATTCCTTGCTTTATTGTCTTCCTCCTTCACCCTTATTAGCATAAATGTTCATAGTCAGCTGGTTGGAAATAACTCAGGAAGCCCTGGGACAGTTGGAAGCTTGAGTCAGCTGTTGGAGTTGGGGAAAATGTCTAATTTTCTAAAATTATTATGAATTGAAGAAATTTGATTCAGAGTCTGTACTTCATTCAAAACCCTTGTTAAATATAGTTAAGCACATAATATAGCAATAAATAGCTTTAATGTATCAAATATAAAATCTTCTCCAAAATTGAACTCTGCTATACTCAATTTATAAAGAAAAGCACTTAATTTTATGAAAAGTTTGATATGTCAGCAAGAAAATAACAGAAGTTGAGTACTTCATGAACCACAGACTTAATCATCACAAGTCATTAGTTTGATTTTCATTGAAAATATTTCATATATGCAAATTATAAATTTTTACTTTAACTGCTCTCTGGTAATACAGTATCTCAGGGTTAAAACACTACTTAAAATGTTATTTAAAGGTGAAAATGCCTATTAGCATCCTAGTACTTTTAGTAGGAATGTCAACCTAACCAACGCTGGTGGGGAAACTAAGGTCTTTGGACTAGCAAAACTGTTGTTCTAAGCATTTTATGTGTATTAACTTAAATTTCTTTTTTAAAAATATTTTTTTATTGATTTCAGAGAGGGAGAGATAGAAACATCAATGATGAGAATAATTGATTGGCTGCCTCCTGCACGCCCCCTACTGGTGATGGAGTGTGCATAGGCAGACTGACTCCAAAGAACTCAAACATCAAAAATTAATTAAAAATTGAAAACATTCTTTTTTTTTTTCTCCTTAAAGAATGGCCATTTGAGTATCTAATTAAGTGTTCTCTGAAAAACAAAATTTTTTATTCTTATAGAAGACAAAAATATTAAGCTTAATTATAAAGCCAAGTTTCCTGCTGAAGCTGAGATCTCTTATTATCTTATAGGTAATAAGCTCAGAGCTATATGACCTGTGACTGGTTCGTAATAGAAACATGATAATAGTAATGGCTGCCGTTTATTATTTAATATATTTACTTTGCCAAGCCCTGTGCTTTGTATATTTACATTTCTTGTCCTAGTTAATCCTAGGGGAAGTCCTGCTCAGGGAGATTAAGAAATTTGCTCAAAGTCAAAACTAATGGAGCTAGAAATCAAACCAAGCCTTTCTATTTCCAAACTATACACATCCCACTGAAGCCAACTGACAATTGTTTATCTGAAACTATGCTGGGCCAGCCTTGCCTGGCTTATAGCTATCCCTAGACCTTAACTGATGCCAGAGTTCAATGATAGGATATATGAACAGCAGGTTGTCAGCTGTCAATACTCCTGGAGTTAATTCACCTCAAAGGCTACCCACCACTCCCATTGATGATGTTAGTGTGGGCCTATGGAGGTCGCACAGTGACTCAGTCTTCTCATGACTAGGAATAGTTTGGTGCTTGGGCAGAAGGTGAACTTTTGATACATAGGTGAAAACTGTACTAAAATTTTTTTTAAATGAATGCATTCTATTACTACAGCCTTCTAAGGAAAGATGAAAAATATCTAATTTATATGTTGAAAGACCTTTCTCTTTTTACCAACTGTTGCCTTTAGTTCCTGTTTCAAATTCTTACAAAATTCAAGCTGAATAGACTTTTTAAAAAGTTGCTTGTACCTTTACCACAACATATCTGTAGCCAAATAAGTTTTCAGCACTGTTAATCAACAGAAATATACTGGGGTCATCGTGTTGGGGGGTACTGTACTTGGTACTGACAGAGATCTTGAGCTCAATTCCAGAAATAGGATATATAAAATAGTTCAAGATTAGGCATAAATGAATGAAAATGGGCATCAATAAAATGTCAAAGGGCTTTCTGTGGGGTGAGCCAGTGCAGTTTTACCACGGAGGAGGAATTTGAGTTGACAAGAATTGTTGATGACGAATGGAGAGCGTATTTGAAGCCAGAGGAATATCCACTGGAGTCCACTGACAGTAAGATCTTAAAGAATTTGGCCACCCACTCTTCTAACACCAAGAGTAGAGAATATAAATGGGAGCATTATCTGAGAAGGAAAAAGAGAATGTTTGGTAGATCATAGGGTATTCTGGTTAGTCATTAATTCAATTGTGTTCTCTTCACGTGTCAAAAAAAATGCCAGCTAAGCAACAATTTCAGAAGATTAAGACAATAGAAAGTGCTAAAGTTGTCACTTTCCCACTTACCAAATGGCATTGAGGCTATTGATGGAAGCTATTCAGCAAAGGTAGATTGGCAACCCTGTAGGAAATCCTGTCCCCTGCACAACACACACACACACACACACACACACACACACACGTCTAATAAACATTGAACATTTGCTGTTAGGAAAAAGGGGGTGCTTTGAATATGAAGGACAGTTTAATAAGAGAAATAAATGGTGGGAGAAACTAAAGAAAAGTTGAAAATGATTCTTACAAAATTTGCTTTCAGAGTTCTGCCTTTATGTGTTCTGCTGCCTTTGTTCTTCTCTGAAAGCTCTAGTGATTCTAAAATTCTTTTAATGGGGTTCAGGGCTGGGAGAAGTCATCTCATCCTCTGAGAGAGAAACTGAAATGTATATAGTAACTCCTTTTAGTGCCCTTCAAAGATCTGAATGACCTTCTTGGTTTAGGAACATTTAAATTTTATGTTTGATTTGATTTTTTAATGAGACTGATAATTTGATTTTTAAAAAATGGTTAATTTAAAAGATTGCTTTTCAGACTTACTAATTTATTAAATTCACTGTCAAGTTCTGAAATTTTTGATGAATGAAAGCTGTAAATGTTTTGCTAGTTGATTAGAATTGGTCAAAACCTGGAGATAGCTCTGACATTTTAGTAAAAGAGTATGTAGGGTGAATATGGGGGTGAAGAACTTAGAAACTGGAGAGAGGAACCATGGGTCTTTGAGGACTATTAGGTAAGTTTTGCCCCAAGTATCCTTAATTAACTGGAATGTCCGTATGTTCTCTTCCTTCCATAAGTCTTGTGGCAGTCACCCTTATTTATATATCTTAGATACTCATGGATGAGTTTATGATATGTGCTGATTTAGGTTTTCCAAGACACATCTAACAGTTTTTTCTCAGTAATTGTTTTGGTGCAGCCATCACTTTTTACGAATGAGGAATGTGGGCATAGTCAAGGTATGACAAGACAAACCATGATGTCTAGAAGTGTCAGATTGGCATCTGTGGCCTTGAGTGTCAGTTCTGGTCTGAGTATAGCATCAAATGAATCTCAATCAATCTCTCAATCTCAATCTCAATCTCTCTCTCTCTCTCTCTCTCTCTCTCTCTCTCTCTCTCTCTCTCAGCAAAGGGAAGATTATTACAGTGAAAGTAACAAAATTCTCAGCATGTGAGAGTGGTCCCAAAAAGAGTTGTCCAAATGAACCTCACTTTCAAAATCAGGAGTTTGATTTTGAACTCATGTCATTGAATGTAGAGATTCCCTCACATATCTTTTCACTTATCTTCAGTGAATTTTTTCTTTGTCCCATCTTAGCGACCTGCTGATATTACATGTGTACCTTATCACGATTATAAACTCTACTACTTCAGAAATTTAAAATTCTGAATATTCTACCTTTGAGCATAATCTCTGCTTCTTACTGCTCACTTGCTCAAGGCCTTCCACTGAGTCACTGCTAGGGACACAATGACACCCTCAGACTATCTCACCATCTTCTTACTACTTTCTTCTGTCTTCATGCCCCTTCATGCCCCAGCTTAGATATCATGGCTTATCATTATATTAGAGGCCCAATGCATGACATTTGTGCAAGAGTAGGCCTTCCTACCCCCTGCTGCTGGCACTGGCTTCGCTCTGGCACCCGGGACCCAGGCTTCCCTCTGGGCGCTGGCAGGCACCTGGGACCCAGGCTCCCCTTGCAGCCCTGGCTTTGTCCGGAAGGTCCTCCGGAAGGACGTCTGGTCTAATTAGCATATTACACTTTTATTATTATAGATTAACTCCCTTGTTAATATCCTCAATTTCCTTTCTAGTCTTTGCCTACAAAACCCCACTGTGGCTGGGCCCAGCCTCCTCTGGGCCTGCGCCCCATGGTTGAACATCACTGGAAAACAAATACTCAGCTGTGCAAAAATAGTTTCACTGTGAAATTCCTTCTCACTGACCTCAGGGACCCTCCAGTTTCTAAGCTCTTCACCCCCACACACACACCCTATGTACTCCGCTACTGTGTTTCCTTTCCTCAGATCAACTATTTTATGCCATTCTTTTCCTCACACCTTTCTGCCACTTTCCAAACTCAGCTGATTATCTTACACCAAGTAAGCTGAGAAAACAAGCCTTTGAACTGTAGTGTGACACCCAATTTACCTGTCTTTTTTTTCCTTTTGTCCCTTCTGCTTTTGGTGTAGGATAAAAAAAAAAAATTCTCATTCAGGAACATGAAGATTTACTCCTGTGCTTTACTTGAGGAGATTTATAGTTTTAGCTCTTATATTTAGACGAGAGGCCCCGTGCACGAATTTGTGCATGGGTGTGGTCTGGTCAGCCCACCCTGATGGGGACCCTTCAGGCCAGGTGGCAGGGGGGAGGGGCCGCAGGAGGTTGGCTGGCCCCACCCCTGATTGGGGTGGGGGGGCAATTGGGGGTGGGACCGGCCAGGGGCAGGGGCCATGGGAGGTTGGGGGGGCCAATCAGGGCCCTAATCGGGCTGATTGGCGACTGGTCGTTCTAATCATTCCGGTTTTTCTAATGTTCCAGTCGCTTGGCTTTTATATATATAGATATTTAGACTTGGGGCCC
This sequence comes from Myotis myotis, assembly GCF_014108235.1. NCBI lineage: Eukaryota > Metazoa > Chordata > Mammalia > Chiroptera > Vespertilionidae > Myotis > Myotis myotis. Next base: position 53,877,616 of record NW_023416315.1, read on the forward strand.
AGTGCACGAATTCATGCACCTTGAAAGGAACTGTGGGCCGTGAGGCTGCTGTGGGCACAGGGGCAAGTCTCGACCCATCCTCTGTACCCCCGCCTGGCCCCTCCCACTGCGGTCCCCGGTCCCCTGTCTACCAGCAGCCCCGCTCCTGCCGCAGCCACTCCCACACTGATGGCGCCAGCCCCACTTGCACCCGCTGATGGCGTGGAGCAATTGGGACTGGCGCCAGCAGCAGGCATGAGTGGGGCCGGTGCCGTCAGAGGGTGCAAGTGGCGGCTGCTTTCCCAATTGCCCCTCAGGAGCAAGGGGAGGTGGAGAAGCCCTCAGAGGTGACTGGGGCCAGCAGCAGCCGCTTGCACCTGTTGACGGCACCGAGCGATCAGGACTGGCACTGGGCACCAGCAGCAGGTGCGAGCGGGTAAATCATTGAAGTAAATCTTCATGTTCCTGAATGAGAAATTTTTTTTTTTTATCCTACACCAAAAGCAATCGGTGCCCCACCTTGGTCTGGCACCCCTGCTCATCTCCACCATTCTGCCACAGCCAACGCCTGCCATGTTCCGTGCTCTGCCACCTGCTGCTGATGCCCGCCATGTTCCGCACGCGCTCCCTGATGGTCAGCGCATGTCATAGTGACCAGTTGTTCGGTTGTTCCGTCATTCAGTCTATTTGCGTATTAGCCTTTTATTATATAGGATACTAGAGGCCTGGTGCATGACATTCGTGTACAGGGCGGGGGTCCCTGCACCCTCTCGCAGTCTGGGACCCCTTGGAGGATGTCTGCCTGCTGGCATAGCACATCCCTTAAGAGGTCCTTAGCACTGCCGCAGAGGCAGAAGAGGCTCCCGCTGCTCGCCAGTTGTGAGCCCAGCTTCTGGCTGAGTGGCGCTCCTCCTGTGAGAACACACTGATCACCAGGGGACAGCTCCTGCATTGAGCATCTGCCCCCTGGTGGTCAGTGCACGTCATAGTGACTGGTCGTTCCACCGTTCTGTTGATTTGCATATTAGGGTTTTATTATATAGGATATGATCTATTTTAGTTCTTTTTGGTATATGGTGTGGAGTGGGAAGGGCCAAATGCATGGTGTGTGTAATAGTCTATAAATGTCCATTAGGTCATTTTAGAAAAATATATTCTCATTGATTTTAGAGAGGAAGGGAGAGGGAGAGGGAGAGGGAGAGAGAGACAGAAACATCAATGATGAGAGAATCATTGATCGGTTGCCTCCTACATGCACCCCACTGGGGATCGAGCCTGCGACCTGGGCATGTGCCCCGACTGGGAATCTAATCATGACTTCCTGGTTCATAAGTCAACGCTCAACCTCTGAGCCACGCTAGTCAGGCATGACTTACATTTAAGTCTGTCATTCATTTTGAGTTTATTCTTGTGTATGGTGTAAGTTGGTGGTCTAGTTTCATTTCTTTTAGCATGTATCTGTCCAATTTTCCCCAAGATAGGTCATGCTTTTTAATACTGATAATTCAAACTTGTCTGTTTCATAGATTTTTGTTTTGCCTGTTTGTTCTATTGAATACCGAGAGAGTTGTTAAAATCTCCCACTACAGTAGCTGAAACCGGTTTGGCTCAGTGGATAGAGCGTCGGCCTGCGGACTGAAAGGTCCCAGGTTCGATTCTGGTCAAGGGCATGTACCTGGGTTGCGGGCACATCCCCAATAGGAGATGTGCAGGAGGCAGCTGATCGATGTTTCTCTCTCATCGATGTTTCTAACTCTCTATCTCTCTCCCTTCCTCTCTGTAAAACATCAATAAAATATATTTAAAAAAAAAAATCTCCCACTACAGTTCCTAGTATATCATCCTGGTGAATTGAAATTGTTATGATTACTGAACATGTTTATCTCATATTTTTCCCTTTAGATTTTATGTAGCTTAATATTAATATAGCTATACTGTCTTTTGATTACACTTTTCATGGTATTTATTTGCCCATCCTTTTACTTTTAATCTTTCTGTATCCTTGTTTTATGCTTCTTATGAATGGTGAATTATATTAAGTCATCTGGATAATGTATTTTATTGTTGTTGTTAATCCTCACCCCAAGATATTTTTTTCCATTGATTTTTAGAAAAAGAGGGAGACATGGAGGAAGGGGGAGGAGAGAGAGACAGAGAGAGAGATGTGAGAGAGACACATTGATTGATTGGTTGCCTCCTGCATGAGCTCCCGATCAAATCTATAACCCAGGTACGTGCCCTTGACCAGGAATTGAACCCATGACCCTTTGGTGCTCTAACCACTTAGCACCACTGGCCAGGGCTGGATAATGTCTTAACTGAAGCATTTAGTCCATTTGCATATAATGTAATTAAATATATTTTTAAATGTCTACCTCCACTTTGTTTTGGTTTTTCTGGTTTTCTCCTTTTTTTGAATTAATTTTTTATTCCTTTTTTTCTATGACTAGTTTAGAAGTTATACTCTGCATTTCTGTTGCTTTAGTCATCTCCCAAGGAATTATAATAGGCATCTTCAACTTATTATTGATGTCTGTTAATCATTATTTTTTCCTCTCCTGCCAGTACAAATACCTTAGGACCCTGTGACTCCATTTGTCCTCTCCTGACTCAGATGTTGCTGTTGTCATGTGTTTTAGTCCTTTATATATTTTTATTTTTATTTTTATTTTTTTAATTAAATCTTTATTGTTCAGATTATTACATTTGTTCCTCTTTTTTTCCCCCCCATAACTCCCCTCCTCCCAGTTCCCGCCCCACCCTCCGCCCTCACTCCCCACCCACTGTCCTCATCCATAGGTGCACAATTTTTGTCCAGTCTCTTCCCGAATTTCCCACACCCCTTTCCCCCACAGGAATAGTCAGTCCATTCCCTTTCTATGTCCCTGATTCTATTATAATCAACAGTTCATTCTGTTCATCAGATTATTTATTCACTTGATTCTTAGATTCACTTGTTGATAGATGCATATTTGTTGTTCATAATTTGTATCTTTACCTTTTTCTTCCTCTTCCTCTTCTTAAAGGATACCTTTCAGCATTTCATATAATCCTGGTTTGGTGGTGATGAACTCCTTTAGCTTTTCCTTATCTGTGAAGCTCTTTATCTGACCTTCAATTCTGAATGATAGCTTTGCTGGATAAAGTAATCTTGGTTGTAGGTTCTTGGTATTCATCACTTTGAATATTTCTTGCCACTCCCTTCTGGCCTGCAAAGTTTCTGTTGAGAAATCAGCTGACAGTCGTATGGGTATTCCCTTGTAGGTAACTGAGTTTCTTTCTCTTGCTGTTTTTAAGATTCTCTCTTTATCTTTTGCTCTTGGCATTTTAATTATGATGTGTCTTGGTGTGGTCCTCTTTGGATTCCTTTTGTTTGGGGTTCTCCGCGCTTCTTGGACCTGTAAGTCCATTTCTTTCACCAGGTGGGGGAAGTTTTCTGTCATTATTTCTTCAAATAGGTTTTCAATATCTTGCTCGCTCTCATCTTCTGGCACCCCTATAATTCTGATGTTGGTACGCTTGAAGCTGTCCCAGAGGCTCCTTACACTATGCTCGCATTTTTGGATTCTTTTTTCATTTTGCTTTTCCGGTTGGGTGTTTTTTGCTTCCTCGCATTTCAAATCATTGACTTGATTCTTGCGCTCCTCTGGTCTGCTGCCGGGAGTCTGTATAATATTCGTTATTTCAGTCCGTGTATGCTTAATTTCTAGTTGGTTCCCCAATATAAGATCGAGGGTCTCATTAGTTTTCTTGTAGATCTCATTAAGTTTATCGGCGGCTTCTAAACAGTTCTTGAGAGACCTTAAAAGTGTGGTTCTGAACTCTATATCTTCCATTGACAATTTTGTCCTGTTTCTTTGTCTCCGCATTTTGTTATGCTTCCTTGGTGCACCCCCTAGTGGTCTTTGTTCGCAGTCTTGTAGTTAAATCTTGATTGTTGTAGCTAATTCCAGGGAGGGTTTGACCTCCAGGCCAAGTGGCTATGAGAATCAGCTGTGTCAGCAGTGAGAGAACTTCTGTCCTCTAGGGAGGTGCTAATCTAGCCTTTGCCTGAGGCTATCCGGCAAATGCCTGTGTGCAGGGCTTGGGCGGGGCGGGTCGCACAGGATCAACAGGGTGGGCCGGAGAGAGCAGTTATGGCAGCTCTCAGTCCTGTCCCCAGGGGCTCTGCCTCTCTGAGTCCCAGCACCCGCTGCAAAGCTCAGAGAGAAAGCTGCATTCGCTCTGACCGAAGCCAGACAGTCCCGCTTCTCCCGTTTGAGTCTGGGTCGCTAGAGACTCGCCCGTATCTGGAGCTCAGATTCTGCGACTCCCTCCCGATTGAAAACGCCAACCGCGCCCTCCACCGCCAGCCCGCTCGTGCACTCCGCACCTCAGAATTTGACTTCAGCACTGCGCCTCCTCTGAGTGTCCGTATGCGTTTCTCTTTCCTCCTACTTGTAGGACTTCCACTCAGCCAGTGTTCCTGTGGTTCTGGGTGATGTCCCTTCCGTTTTTTGGTTTCACTTTTGAAGTAGTTGTTCAAAGCAGCAAACTCCGGCGTTAACCTATGCCGCCATCTTGGTTCTCCTTTATATATTTTTAAATCTCACATGACATTATTTTGTTTCATGTAGTTAGTGTTCATCATGTAAATTTACCCACATATGTATTAATTTCCTTTTCCTTCTGCAAGAAGTACATCCTTTTGTATTTCCTTTACTGTGGGTTAGCTGGAAGTGAACTCTGTTTTGGGTTGTCTACAAATACTTCCTCCTATAACTTTTTTGGAGTGCCAGTGTTATAAAATTTTACCTTAATAAATTACTTGGGTTGTAGCAAAACTGCTGGGGTCTGTCTTTAATAAATTACTCCTGTTTTCAAGATGTCACTTGCTGGGGTCCTGCCCCAGCAGGTCCAGGGGTCCCCAAAGGTGTGGACGGAGTTGGCAAAGAAGGAATGACATGGAGATAGCGTTCAGTTGATCAGCAGCCTCGCCAGGATCTCTAGCCAGGATCTCCAGCCAAGTTCTGGTCTGGATCTCCAGCGATGTTCTGGTTCCGATCTCCAGCCCGGTTCTGTGTCCATGTTCTCTTGCTAGGTTCTCCAGGTTCTCCAGCCAGGTTCTGTAGCCATGTTCCCTCGCTAGGTTCTCCAGCCAGGTTCTGTCCAGGTTCTCCAGCCAGGTTCAGTCACCAGGTTCTAGTCAGGTTCTCTTGCCAATTTCTGTAGTCAGGTTCAGTCCAGGATCTTTTGCCATGTTCTCTCCAGCGAAGTTCTTCTGTCTGTAGGTTCTGTGTAGGTTCTGTCTTCTTAGTTCTGTGTTCTAAGCTCTGTATTCTAAGTTCTGAGACTTGCTGTCTTGTTACATCTGTATTTATACCAGTTGATTCAATCCTATCAATCTCTATTACAAAGGTTAGGGCGTTTCTTATCTCCATTCCAGGGAGTAAAGATTATGTAGCTTAAGCATGATTGTTCGTAGTTAAAGTGATTAATTACCCTCCTGGCACTTAGTTGAGGGGTTTTATTCCCTCCCTAACTTCAGGGGAAAATCCCTACCTGGGGAAACAACCTTTCTCAGAGACCTTGGTTAAAACACACAGCGCTAAGGGGAGCAAACATATTAAGAACAGTATGCTATATACGCCAGGTCCCTTGAAACAGCAAGGATGGACTGGCTGCCGGCAGTCACTAATAGAGTTTTTTCAGTCCCTTGTTGGTTCCCTTAAACTTTATTTAAGTGCCACTGTTATATACTCCATGGGATAGAGTATTCTAAGTACAGGGCCTCAAACTAGTTGAACTGATTAATGAGGGCTCTAAGACCTACAGCAGAACTGTTAGGACTCAGTACTCTTACCATGTCAGTGATGTCACCCAAATTTACTAACCACCTCTAGCTGATGACAGCCATATTTTAAAGTTAGTTTGTATCTTAGTTGTCTCAGGTTGCCATAGCAAAATACCATAAGACTAGAAGCCCTAAGTAATAGAAATTTATTTTCTCACAGTCTGGAGGCTGGGTGTTCCAGATCAAGGTCCACCAGTTTGGTTTCTGAGAAGGGCTCTCTTCCTGGCTTGCAGACAGCTACCTTTTTGCTATGTACTCATGTGGCCTTTCTTCTTTATGTGCATGCAGAGAGAATGCAAGCTCTTTGGTGTCTCTTATAAGAACACTGATCCTATGGGATCAAGGCCCCACCCTATGCCCTCATTTACTTCCCGGAGGCTTTATCTCCAAAAAAATACAGCTGCACAGGAGGGTTACAGTTTCAGCTGGTATATTTGGGGGTGGGGGTGAGGGGCACAAACATTAAATACCATAACAGTTGGCACTTACATAATGGTTGAGGGTCTTATGGCTTATAATTGCATTACTTTTAATGTCTCTGCTCTGCTTATAGTAATTCACTTCCCATGTATTTGAATATATCCTCCCCCACAATTATTTAGCAAGTGTGTAGGGTAGAGAATAAAATTTATCCTTGCATGTATTCTACAAAATTTATTGGTGAGTTGGTGTACATTTCTCAGGTAAATTCCAACCAATCTAAATATAGTTAAGTAAATATTTTAAACTGATTTACCTATTGGCTTTATTTTTCTTTACCTTAGCTGTGTTGGAGTAGAAGAACATCATGCTGTTGACATTGACCTATATCACTGTCCCAACTGTGCAGTTCTACATGGATCCTCCTTGAGTAAGTACTAGATGCTCAAAAAAAATTGGAGTTGAGTACTTAATGTGGACCTGATAATACTTCTATTTCCCAAATTTGGTCATCATACTGAGTTTGACTTGGAGTCCTGTCCCAGCCATCCTATCTACTTGAAGCCAGTCCCCAACAGTTCTATCCAGAAGATGACAGAGGGTCCAGACCAAGTCTCTGCTGATACTCTTCTTCCTGAGCTGGCAGAGCACAGCCAGGGAAGCTCTCACGTCCTCTGGAGGGAACCAGCAGACAGAGATGATGACATTTATTCTTAGCTTTTTACAAATGCTTCAGAGGAATAGGTTGAAATATTATTGTTGTACAAATGTGAGAGTAGAGATTTAAAGACTTTGAAATAGGTTCTTACTACTTTTTCCTTTAAAATTTACACTGCAGCCCTAACCGGTTTGGCTCAGTGGATAGAGTGTCAGCCTGCAGACTGAAAGATCCCAGGTTCGATTCCGGTCAAGGGCATGTACCTTGGTTGCTGGCACATCCCCAGTTAGGAGGTGTGCAGGAGGCAGCTGATTGATGTTTCTCTCTCATCGATGTTTCTAACTCTCTCTCTCCCTTCCTCTCTGTAAAAAATCAATAAAATATATATTTTTAAAAATTTACACTGCAAATGGGTTTTTATGTCCATTAAACTAAAGGGAAAAACTTTAGACTTAGTCATTTTAGAACAGAAAGGAACCTTTTACTCAATATGCCTTGATAAACACTTGGATCAGCTATAGGTAACCTGTATATACAACCTCTTTATTTTGAATGCAGAATTTTTTCTATTCCTTAAAAAAAAAATAGAAATTTTGTTCTGAGGTCATGGGCAAGTAATTTTTTAAGAGACTTACTAGCAACTGACTGCTCATATGTTTTGTTAGAAATGTTATTAATTTACCAAATTTCTTTGTAAGAGATTTAGAAATTTAAGCTATATTAATGCATTAAAATATTTCCTTGTAAAATACAGAATATCTATTTTGCTGTTACTACACATAAAATTTGAGATTAGCAGGTTGATAGAATTGTTACTTGTGTAATTGGCTAATTGCATAAATATTTTTAAAGGTTTTTATTTTATGTAGTATTGAAGTACATGTACTATATCACTTGATATAATTATTGACTGAGTGATTCTTGAAGGAAGTAAATAATACTGTTTTGTTATTTGAAAAAGAAAAACAGAACTAAAATTGCTAATAGTTTTAGTTTAAAATTTAAGCATATAATCCCAAAATGAAATAATTTAATTTTTATGAAATATTAAGTGGGTTACTATGAGGCAGAGTAATGTACATGTGATGTACCCTATTTTTTTCCTATATGATTTAATTTTTTAAAAAGCTTGTCATGCTCACTAAATTGATTTCACAATCCATAATGGATCACGACCTGCATTTTGAATAACGATGCATCAGAGAGAAGACTATATTACCTGGCCCTTCAGTGCTTCTGTCCTTGAATAACAGATCAGGCACTGGCTATCTTCTGGGCAGAAGTCCAACTCTGAGTACCCAAGGGAAAATGACCAAGATCTAGTAATCTCTTACATTTTGATTTAAGACTTGTTTTCCCTACTCTTTATCCTCCGTACCCAACTTGGATAATCCACTTGGTCCCTTTCCGTCTACTATGAAGCCTTTTTTGCTTGCCATTCAGGTTTCCTGTTCCTTTTGGAGCTCCCCAGGAATCTTTATTATTATAGATACCATCTACACCAGTGGTTCTCAACCTGTGGGTCGCGACCCCTTTGGCAGTCGAACGACCCTTTCACAGGGATTGCCTAAGACCATCCTGCATATCAGATATTTACATTATGATTCATAACAGTAGCAACATTACAGTTATGAAGTAGCAATGAAAATAATTTTATGGTTGGGTCACAACATGAGGAACTATATTTAAAGGGCCAGAAAGTTGAGAACCACTGATAGACAGTATGATACCCACTTAACATGGTGAATTTAGACTTTACCCTTTTATGGGAAATAAGAACTCTGTTGGAAGACAGATATCAAAAAAAAAGCCTAACACCTAAACATATATTCTCAGTGCTCTTCAGGCACATGCAATCCAAACTCAAAGTTTTCTCTTTTCCCCATGAACACTACTGAAATATTTCTTCATTGGCCTCCTTCCTTTAAGAGATTCAGTTAGCTCTTACAGGGGCTGATTTTGTGTGTCAAATGTGTTGACCCAACAGGATAGTCATATCCTTCTGTTAACATCCTCCAAGTCTGAACATTTAAAAGGAAACCTTAGTAATCGACACCTTATTGGGTGTCAGGCACTATGCTAAGTAAGTACTTGATCTATGTTATCTCCTTTGATATTTATAACAGCGTGATGTGAGAAAAGTGATCTAATAGCTCTTGAATGTAGCTGTTTGGCAGAGCTAGAGTTCAAACCCATAGCTGTCCAATCCCAATCTGTTCTAATTCTAATCTGTTCTGCAAAAATGAACATTAAAACAATGTAATATCATAGTTACTTATCAAATGAGCAGCCTTTCCTTTTCTTTCCAATAACGATTGACCCAGGGCTTTGAAACAGGCTGTGTATATACATTGGTAAGAGTGTGAGTCACCTGCCACTTATCTGAAGGCAGTTAGTTTTGCAATTTGTAGCTAGTATCTTTAAAATTTTGAGTATTTCTTCTCGCATTTTTAGGAATTTCTCCCAAGGAATTAATGAGGGAAACATATTTATGTATATGAATATCAGTCCCAACTTTGTTTGAAGAAAGATTCAGGATGGACAAAATGCATAAGAATTAAAAAATGATTATAATATGATACATCTACATCTATATCTTAAAATCTAAGCCACTTTAAATTGCTTTTGAGTATTTACTAAGGAGAAAATGGTCATGGTATAATAAGAAAGGTAAGCAGAATTATGATCCTAGTTGAAAATAAAATGGGGGTGTTTATCTATACATACATGTAAGGGAAAAAGCCTGGAATTAAATACATTTGAATTTTAGAAATGATTTTAAATAAGAAAAAATAAGACACAAAGGATACCTTAATCAGATTTTCTAGGAAGGTTGTTCTATGATTCTCAATTTTTCTCATGAGATTAAAAAAAGGAATTTACTGTCTTCTGTATTGAAGGTCTGATGGCCATAAATCTCTTGGGAATCTTGTTTTAGACTCTTAGATATGAATAAGTCCAACCCTATTGCTTGTTTAGTGTGACTTCTTCTTATCCATATGAGGAATCAGTATTATTATATTATTATGATTGTTGTACAGTGAAGGTGTGAAGTAATTTAAATTCATAGAGTTTGTCCCCCACTCAACATTTTGTTCTGAGAGTGTTCAAACATACAGGAAAAGTTGAAAGAATTTTACAGTGAGTACCTCTAAATCCATTATATAGATTCTACTATTAACATTTTATGTTATTTGCTTTACCACATATCTGTCCATCTAACTATCTCACTGTCTATTCATCTTATTTTTATGCATTCTAAGTAAGTTGCAGACATCACTACAAAGCTTAAGAGTGCTTTTTAAACTTTAAATGTATATATGTATGTGCGTGTATGTATATATATATAACTGAAATCTTGTATTAATACCACACAAAAGGTAAGTAGGTGGTGCCACCCTGATGGGAAAGAGGAATCAGGTCCAGAGCTCCTCCTCTCTTGGCTTCTTCCCCTTCTTCCCCTTTATTAAGGGTTCCTCAGCACAGTTGGAGACACATCACTCATCCCCTCCCTTTCCATGCTGAGGAAACTGGAGACAGATGTGTTAAATTACTTGCCCAAGGTAGCAGAGTAGTTATGGCTGAACTGATTTTGAGTGCTGTGAGTATTCAAGATTACAGCCTGCTGGAGCTAGACATTAGAAGTAACCATAAAGTCATTTATTCTGTGATTCCACTTGTCTTTCTTTAATTGTGATGCAGTCACCTGCTCTTTTTTGTGTTGGTATAACCACGCTTATTAGGGGAATAAATCTTGACATAAAAGAGAAGGGAGCTGTACTGTTAAAAATAGATTTCCGATGTGGGATCAAAGGCCCTATTCTGGAGAATGATTTGGATGGATGATCTGTAAAAATCATATTATGACCTAGTGTCCTAGTGAAAAACCATGATTTTAAATAACTGTGAGATATTATAGTATTTGTAAATGCAGATCTTGTAAAACTCTCCATCTGCTAGTTTGAATTCCTTGATTTAATTTTAAATTATTATGAAATAAAAAGAGTAGATAAAAAAAGAGTTAGTTGCCTATAGTTGCTATATTATATAAAGTAAAATTTACTTCTTCAGCCTAGAAATGCATAAAAAATGAGTGTTTTTATTGTATTAAAAAATTGTTATGTTTGATTATCTAATGATTAGAAAGTACATAGCATCACTACATAACAAATGTTTCTTTTTTTTTAACCTAAAAATCCAGTGAAAAAGAGAAGGAACTGGCACAGGCATGACTACACCGAAATTGATGATGGTTCCAAACCAGTGCAAGCTGGAACTAGGACTTTTGTGAAGGAACTACGTTCTCGAGTCTTCCCAAGGTATGGAAACCTGTTCTGACCAAAGAAAATTTAAGAACGTTCCTGAAAAATTGACGTATCTGAAGCAATGCTTTCAAATGTCAGGTTATGACCCATCATTATTTCAATCAAAAAATGAAATGGAGCCCTGGCCGGGTGGTTCAGTTGGTTGCAGCATCATACCATACACCAAAAGGTGGCAAGTTTGATTCCCGGTCAGGGCACATTCAGGAAGCAACAGATTAATGTGATGTTTATCTCTCACAGCAGTGTTTCTCTCTCCCTCTCTCTCTCCCCCTTCCTTTCTAAAGTCAGTTTAAAAAAGCGAAATTGGAAATATTAGTGCATTGCAAGTAATAGGATTAAATGAGTATAGTTTCATGGAACTTCTGTTATATGCATGTGTACTGAGCCACTTTGTAAAAATATATTTCTTAACTGTGGATCCCAGTCCAAAAAGTCTGAAATACAATCATTTAAGGCAATTGTTCCAAGTACTTGTTCCTTACCACAGCAGCTAGTGCTTCTTTTTCACCTCGCCTACTCCTATTTTTTCTTATGTTGTTTTCCTACCTGCCTCTGCCCTACCAGAAGTACTCATTGCTCAGCCTCTCTGGTGGCAGCAGAAAGGGGCTTTTTGATCTTTTAAAGATAGTGGAAAGTATTTGAGTCACCTGTGGCTCAAAGAGAGTCAAAAGCATTATACAGAATTTAAACATGCTAATTTAGATCATTCCCTGCTCACTGCCTGACATCTAAGTTGATACTACAAAATAAGCTTCTACACTAGATCATATCTAGGTTTGTTAAAGAGAGAAAGTGCATTTTAAATTTAAATCACGTACATGCAACTTATTTGGGAATTATTTCAGATCTTATATCTATACAACCCCTTTCTTCACAGTCTTTAGGATTCATATCCCCCTCCTCCTTCATCCTTAAACAGAAACATACAATATAAGCAGCTCCTGTTGGCTCCCTCAGGTCTACTGAGAGAAAAAACAAACACCTTGTAAATACAGGGGTTTCCATATGATTTCAGTGATATTAAAGGCTGCCTTTTATTGCTGCTGCTTGTCTCATCGCTGTTGCTAGGACTTGCAGTACTATCCTATGTAATAAAAGGGTAATACGCAAATTAACCATCACTCCATCACAAAAATGGCGGTGCCCATAGCCACAAGATGGCGGCACCCAGTCCCCTCAGCCTTGCCAGAGTCCCCCAGTCCTGGGGGGGCGGCTGCTGAGAACGGGCAGTGTGAGTGGCCTGGTGGAATGCTTGCTTTGTTGCCGCAGCGATGAGGCAAGCGTTCCACCCGGGCCGCAGAGGGCCTCTGGGCAGCGGGTGCATCCCGCCCTGGCTGTGGGGGGGCCTCTGGGTCGTGGAGAGCCTCTGGGCAGTGGGCGTGGAGCGGCCAGGCCCTGCAGAGAGCAGAGAACCATGGGGAGTGGGCCTAAGTCATCAGGGCTCCAGGATTGGAGAGGGCTCCCAAATTGGAGAGGGTACCGGTCAGGCTGAGAGACCCACCCCCCGTGCATGAATTTCATGCACTGGACCTCTAGTGTTGAATAAGAGTGGTGAAAGCAGACATCCTGTTCTTAGGGGAAATGGTTTTAGTTTTTTCCCATTGAGTATGATGTTGGCTGTAAGTTTATCATATATGGCCTTTATTATGTTGAGATATGATCCCTTTATTCCCCTTCGCTGAGACTTTTCATCAAAAATGGATATTGGATTTTGTCCAATACTTTCTCTGCATCTATTGATAATTATGTGATTTTTGTCTTACACATAATTTACTACTTATAATCACAGTTTATGTGATATATCATGTTTATTGGTTTGTGAATATTGTACCAACCTTGCATCCCTGGAATAAATCCACTTGGTCGTGGTGTATGATCTTTTAAATATATTGCTGGACCTGATTTGCTAATATTTTCTTGAGGATTTTAGCACTTATGTTCATCAGGAATATTGGCCTATTGTTCTCTTTCTTTGTAATATCTTTATCTGGTTTTGGAATTAGGATAATGCTAGCCTCATAAAAAGAGCTTGGAAGTATTCCTTTCTCTTGGATTTTTTGGAATAGTTTGAGGAGTATAGATGTTAGTTCTTCTTTATATGTTTGGTAAAACTCCCCTGTGAAGCCATCTGGACCAAGGCTTTTGTTTGCTGGGAGTTTTTTGATTACTGCTTCTGTTTCATCAGTTGCCATTGGCCTATTCTGATTTTCTTATTCTTCCTGATTCAGTTTTGGGAGATTGTATATTTTTAGGAATTCGTCCATTTCATCCACTTTGTCCAGCTTGTTGGCAAATAGTTGTTTATAGTAACGCCTTACAATCCTTTGTATTTCTGTGGTGTCAATGGTTACTTCTCCACTTTTGTTTCTGATTTTATTTATTTGGATCCTCTTTGTTTCTTGATGAGCCTGGCTAATGGTTCATTAATCTTGTTTATCTTTTCAAAGAACCAGCTCTTGGTTTCATTGATATTTTTGTATTGTTTTTTTAGCCTCTGTTGTTTATTTCTGCTCTGATTATTATTTCCTTCCTTCTACTTACTCTGGACTTTTCTTGTTTTTCTGTTTCTAATTCTTTAAGTTGTAGGGCTAAATAGTTTATTATTAATTTTTCTTGGTTTTTTTTTTTTTTTTTTTTTTTTTTTGAGGTAGGCCTGTAGTGCTATGAACTTCCCTCTCAGGACTGCTTTAGCTGTGTCCCATAGATTTGGGGTTGTGTGTTCATTTTCAGTTGTTTCCAGGAAGTTTTTAATTTCTTTCTTAATCTTGTTGGTAACCCATTCATTGTTTAATAACATGCTATTTAGCCTCCATGTGTTTGAATGTTTTTACTGTAGTTGATTTCTAATTTTATTCCACTGTGACCTGAGAAGATGCTTAATATGATTTCAGTCTTCTTGAACTTGTAGATACTTGTTTTGTGTCCTAACATGTGGCCTGTCTTTGAGAATTACCCATGCGCACTTGAGAAGAATGTATGTGCTGTAGCTTTGGGGTGAACTGTTTCATAGATGTCAGTTAAACCAGTCTGATCCATTGTGTCATTTAGAGTCTCTTGTTTCCTTGTTAATTTTTTGTCTGGAAGATCTATCCAGTGAAGTCAGTGGGGTGTTAAAAGTCCTCTACTATGACTGTATTATTGTTGATCTCTCCCTTAAAGTCCTCTAGAAGATTTTTTTGTATATTTAGGTGCTCCTATATTGGATGCATATATGTTTGCAGGGTTATATCCTCTTGTTGGATTGATCCCTTTAGTATTATATAGTGACTTTTATTGTCTCTTGTGATGATCTTCATTTTGAAGTCTGTTTTGTCAGATATGAGTATTGGTACCCCAGCTTTTTTTTTTCATTTCCATTTGCATGGAAATTTTTTTCCATCCCTTTACTCTCATCCTGTGTGAGTCTTTTGTTCTGAGGTGGGTCCTGGTAGACAGCATATAATTGGTTCATGTTTTTGTATCCATTCAGCTATCCTATATCTTCCAATTGGAGCACTTAATAATAACATTTAAGGTTATTGATAGGTATTAATTTATTGCCATTTTAGTTATTTATGCCTATGTTTCTCTCTATTTCTTCTCATTATAGCAGTCCCATTAGCATTTCTTGCAGTGCTGGTTTGGTTCTGATAAACTCCTTTAGCCTTTTTTTTTTTTTTTGAAGCTCTTTATTTCACCATCTATTTTGAATGATAGTCTTGCTGGATATAGTAATCTTGGTTTCTTGATTTTCATTACCTTGAATACTTCATGTCATTCCCTTCAGGCCTGTAGAGTTTCTGATGAGAAATGAGTTGACAGCCTTATGGGAGCTACTTTGTAGGTAACAAATTGCTTTTCTCTTGCTGCTTTTAAGTTTTTCTCTTTGTCTTTAATTTTTGGCATTTTAACTATGATATGTCTGGGTGTGGGCCTGTTTGGGTTCTTTTTGCTTGGGACTCTCTATGCCTCCTGAACTTGTGTGACTTTTTTCTTCACCAGGTTAGGGAACTTTCCTGCCATTATTTCTTCAAACACATTCTCTGTCCCTTGCTCACTTTCTGCCTCTTCTGGCACACCTATTATGCAAATACTAGAGTCCCGGTGCATGAAATTCATGTGTGTGGGGGGGGAGGGTGTCCCTCAGCCCGGCCTGCACCCTCTCCAATCCAGAACCCCTCGGGGGATGTCCGACTACTGGTTTAGGCCCGATCCCTGCGGTTTAGGGCCTAAACTGGCAGTCGGACATCCATCTCGCAATCTGGGACTGCTGGCTTCTAACCGCTCACCTGCCTGCCTGCCTAATCACCCCTAACCACCTCTACCAACCGGCCTGATGCCCCAACTGCTCCCCTGCCGGCCTGATCACTCCCTAACTGCCCTCCCCTGCTGGCCTGATCGCCCCCTAACTGCTCCCCCCTGCTGGCCTGATCACCCCTAACCGCCTCTGCCTTGGCCCCTGCCACCGTGGCTTTGTCCGGAAGGACGTCTGGAAGATGTCTGGTCTAATTAGCATATTACCCTTTTATTAGTATAGATTGTTAAGTTTCATGTTTTACCATAGCTCCCTTAAGTTGTCTTCCTGTTTTTTAAATTGTTTTTTTCTTTCTTTTTGATTCTCTGATTGAGTAATTTTTTTCTAACCTATCTTCTAATTCACTGGTCCTATCCTCGGCTTCCCCTAATCTGCTGTGTGTTCCTTCCACTGTGTTCTTTATTAGTGCTATGTCATTCTTCATAGTTATTATCTTTTCTCATGCTGTTGAACATCTTTGTCATCATTATTCTGAACTTTATGTCTGATGAATTTCTTATCTCCATTTCATTTAATTCTTCTCCTGGAGAATTATCTTGTGATAATTCAAGGCTCACAGCCAGACACACCTTTCTCAGTTCTGGGAGCCCAGCTTGGAGTTTCATTTGGGGCTTGTTTTTTTATCTCCCCATTTTGGCTACTTGTCTAGGTTTGTTTCTCTGTATTAGGTAGATCTGCTACTACTCCCAGTCTCTAGTGCAGGACAATGCTAGACACTGTTTGTGATTGGCCCTGAGTACTCTGTTTGGAGCTATCAACAATCCATAGCTTGTGGCTTCCTCTGCTGGGGCTGGGTGTCTTTGGAGAGAACCAAAATGTTTACCAGGATATGCTTTTCCTAGCCCCGGGCCTGGGATTAGATCAGGCAAAGACTCAAAGCCTCCAGGGACTCTTCCTGCTTGCAGTCCCATTGACACTCAAACTTATTAGCCTTAGGCTGTTGACCACAGGGTGGGGCAAGAGGTCTCCAACAGGGTAGGGTAACTGCCTTCCCCCCAGGCAAAAACCTCCTGGATAGCAAAGGTCCACAGCCAGAGAAATATGTCCTCAGCAGCGCAAGGAAATGACTCAGGACAGGAAACCGGGGTGGCTGCCCTCTGATCTCCAACCCTAGAGCCCTCAATCCTGGCTTCTGCTCACACTGCTCCAGTCCACTCTATCTTCCCTCTGTTGGAGCCCAAAGTGAGTGGCTACACAGAAAATTTTGTGCATTGGCCCTTTAAGAGGGTGCCTGCATTTCCAGCATTCTCTTGCTGGCAGACAGCAACCCTGCTGCTTTTCACAGACAGATGTTCTGTGGGCACCTTTCTCAGTTCTGGTTCTCTGGGCTGGGGAGCCCAGTTTGGAGTTTAAAACCCCAGAATTCTGCCCTAGCCGGTTTGGCTCAGTGGATAGAGTGTTGGCCTGCGGACTGGAGGGGTCCTGGGTTCGATTGTGGTCAAGGGCACATGCCGGGTTGAGGGCTCCACCTGTAGTAAGGGGTGTGCAGTAGGCAGCCAATCAGTTGTTAGACTCTCTTATCATTGATGTTTCTTTTTTTTTTTTTAATATATTTTATTGATTTTTTACAGAGAGAAGGGAGAGAGATAGAGAGTTAGAAACATCGATGAGAGAGAAACATCGATCAGCTGCCTCCTGCACATCCCCCACTGGGGAAGTGCCCGCAACCCAGGTACATGCCCTTGACCGGAATCGAACCTGGGACCCTTCAGTCCGCAGGCCGACGCTCTATCCACTGAGCCAAACCGGTTTCGGCCATCATTGATATTTCTATCTCTTGCCCCCTCTCCCTTCCTCTCTGAAATGAATTAATTTTTTAAAAAAAGACCCCAGAGTTCGCAGTGGGAACCCCCTCACAGCTCTGAGATATCCCTTCAGAACTTCAGTTGCTCTCTGTGGGAGCCCGGGCAGCCCTTTTGTGCCTCTGCACTGCCTACCAGTCTCTATGAGGTTTCCACTTTCCATCTTTGGTTATCAGGGTTCTCTCCAGCTAGTCTTCAGTTGGTTTTTCAGAGTGGTTTTTCTGTATTTTAGTCGTATTTCCAGTTTGGTCCTGGGAGAGTGTCAGTGTAGCTTTCACTTACTCCACCACCATTTTGGAATCTGCATCCTATTATTCTATTATCTTTTCTACTGTGGCTTATGTAAACATTTACATACTGAAATACATTTTTTTATTATGAACTATTTTTTTCTCTTGTTATACTTAAGGCATTTTATATAATACTAGAACCCTGGTGCACAAATTCGTGCACCAGTGGGGTCCCTTGGCCTGGCCTGTGGGATTGGGCCGAAACCGGTTCTCTGACATCCCCTGAGGGGTCGGGATTATGAGAGGGCACAGGCCAGGCTGAGGGACCCCACTGGTGCACGACTGGGGCCAGGGAGAGACATGGGAGGTTGGCCAGCTGGAAAGGGACCATGGGAGGGCTCCAGGGTGTGTCTGGCCCATCTCGCTCAGTCCTGATTGGCTGGACCCCAGCAGCAAGCTAACCTACCAGTCGGAGCGTCTGCCCTCTGGTGGTCAGTGCAGGTCATAGTGAGTAGTTGAGCGGCCTTAGCATATCATGAACATATTTACTTTTTTATATATATCATTAACATATTACACTTTGATTGGTTGAACAGCTGACCAGTCAACTGGACACTTAGCATATTAGGCCTTTATTATATAGGATGTATTTTCAGTTATATATATTGAAGTAATTATAAATTTTACTTTAAACAACATTTGTTCTAAAAAGAGGAATTAGGTATAACAGGTTGAGAATCACTGATATAGATAATAATGTAGTATATGAACTAACTCATTACCAGAGTTATTTTTAAACTGAACTTAACAAAGATGACATTTTACTCTTCCATTTTCCTTAGTGCTGATGAGATCATTGTGAAGATGCACGGCAGCCAGCTGACACAGAGATATCTGGAGAAACATGGATTTGAGGTCCCTATTATGGTCCCCAAGTTAGATGATCTAGGACTCAGGCTCCCTGCAGCTACGTTTTCTGTTATGGATGTGGAACGTCATGTAGGTACGAACTTGATTCCTTTAAGTACTTGTGAATACATGGTAAAAGTAAAAATGATATTGTCCTAACAATATTAAAAATTGAATGAAAACAGGTTAATTTAGTTCAGTTTCCTGGATCAGGAAAGATGCAATTCAATATCACCTATGTTGAAAACTATTTTTTTCTCAGCAGGTTTACCATTGTGAAAAAAACAGAATGAAACATTTTGCCTATTCTTATTTCCTGAGATTCACCCTGCTGCTTTTTTTGTTGTCAAATTTTCTGTTACTTTCTAGGAAAAACTATTACTGAGGAGTAGCTACAGATACTGGGAAAAAGACAGTGGGGAACTGGATTGGATTTAGGCCCCTGTAGCATTCAGGTGCAAGAAGAGATATTTTCAAACCTGTTTTTATATTTATGACTTGGTGATGTTGCCATTTAATGATGTCTGGACCTAATTTGTTACTTTGAAGCCCAGAAAGGCATAAGAAACAAGGGCAAAATCATTCATATGTTGACATTTTTAGTTATTTTATTTATTCTCATCATGGTATTTATAGATAAAGCTGACTACATATAGATCTCATTCCTCATCAGCAATAGATAGGTATTATTTGAGGATTAGATCTCAAATTTAACTTGACTCAAAACTGCACATCCACTGTAGTACGTTATGTATCTGAGAACTTGTCCTTTTATTGAGCCTTCAGTTTGACAGTTCTCAGTGATAACTGTTTCAGAGAGGAGATTCAATTAAACGGCATGACTTCACTTCAGGTGATTTTGAATATTTGATAAATTAGGGGATGAAGCTGAGGTTTGACCTAAATCTGTTTGCCTACTTAGCACTGTAAAATAAATATAGTGTAATGTAAGTAAAGGGAAAAAATGTTCAAACTATTTGATAGTTATCTTTTTAGTACTGTAAAGCCCTTCATTTAACAGAATTGTCTTGCCTTTTAAGTATAAAATAAAGTCTACTAGGTATTTAACATATATAAAATTACATTAAAATAAAAAAATGGCATTTATTTGTTTTATAGTTCAGATTGGTTAAGCATTGCTATATTTACAATGTCCTGTAGGACATAGTAATACTGATTGTGTTTCCTAGGGTGGTGATGCAGTGGTGTGCAAGCAACACCTCATGATTTTACAGGAAATTTGTAAAATTTATCCCAATTGAGAACTCATTCCACAGACACTAATATGAGTGATTTTTGCTTCGTAACTACTCATATTTTCTTGAAGCAGAGTATTAGAAGAGAAGACTACCAGGCAAGCAGAAATTGTTTGTCCTAGTTAACTTGTCCCCCAATGACTGATCAGTTTTTCAAAATGGTAGACTTAGAATGTTAGGTGTTATAGAGGTGAAAGGGAAAAGGCAGTCCCCCTCATTTTATACGTGAAGAAATGAAACTCAGAGCATCTGGTAGTTTTCTACAGACCAGTCTAATGTATTTTTGTATTATGAGCTGCACACAAGAAATCATTGGCATATGCAAACATACAAGTTTTTACACTCAGTATTACTAGTAATTATGCATCTCTGTCTTAATTACTTTCTTTCCTTCAAAAACCATCCTCCTTTTCAAAAGTTCCAGTTGGACTTAAAAATTAAGGATATAGGAAGACTCTTTGTCTAAGCTAGATATTTTTGTTTAGGGCATCTATTGATGTAACTTTTAAGCCCAATAATAAGACTATAATTTTTCTCTGCAGGTGGTGACAAAGTGATAGATGTCATTGATGTGGCAAGGCAGGCAGACAGCAAAATGACACTTCACAATTATGTTAAATACTTCATGAACCCTAACAGACCAAAAGTGTTAAATGTGATCAGCCTTGAATTTTCAGATACAAAGTGAGTAGTTCTGGTCATTTTGGGTTAGCCTTCTGAGTGTTAGCTAAATGTAGTTAAATGCTAAATTTATTTAGTAAGAAGATTAATTGCGACTTCTTAAGCGCTCCAGTGATAGCAGTGTTGTAAATTTTGCTTTGGCATCCTCAGAGAATGTTTAGAAATACAGTGGGTTTAAACTTGAAGTATTGTTGTTAACCTTGATTTCCAGTTAATCTCTTGGTTTGGGTTGAGATGGGCGATGACATTTTAAGAAGTTTTAATTTGCGTGATGTGGGTGTGTGTGTGTATGTGTGTTTGTTTTTTAAAGGATGTCTGAATTGGTGGAGGTCCCTGACATAGCCAGAAAACTTTCCTGGGTGGAAAATTATTGGCCAGATGATTCAGTCTTTCCCAAGCCATTTGTTCAGAAATACTGCTTAATGGGAGTTCAAGACAGCTACACAGATTTCCACATTGACTTTGGTGGAACTTCAGTTTGGTACCATGTCCTCTGGGTAAGATTGGGGTATTTCTTTGTTCTCTTATTGATAAAAATATATAGTCCTATTTTTCCAGGGGTGCATTTATTTGCTGAAAATGACATTTTAAAGAGGGAAGTATTTGTACTTTTTAAGTAGGATCTGTCACTTTACCTTTAAATGTTATGAATTTTTTTAATCCCAAGTAATAAAGGAGCTATGAGTGCTTAATTTATATTTAGATTCCCTTTTTTGGGCCATTATCTTATAAGTTGGTCTCTAGTAGCCTTTTGTCTCTTCCTCATCAATTATCACTTAATCCCTGTATCAATCCCTGAGGAGCAAAATTACAGTAATAATAATTGCTTCTGACCTTAAAATTAGGCTAAGACAGCTAGTTGGATAAGTCAGGAAGGTCCATGAAATACTAATTCTTCCTGGCAGCTTATATTCACCTTATTTTATCTGGCACTATACTATTCACAGTAGCTACTAGCTACATGTGGCTAAATTTTAAATAATTAAAATTAAATATAATTGAAAATTCAGCTCCTCACTTGAGGAACTGAATTTTAGTGCAAATGAGGAACTGAATTTTAAATTAGTATTTTACGAATTAGTATTTTATGGCTTTCCTGACTTAATCACAGTAGCCACATGTGGCTTATGACTTGTATTGGACAGCACAGATATAAAACATTTCCATAATCATAGGACATTCTGTTGGGCAGTGCTGATCTAGAACCAAATCTTTGTCTATATTAAATGCCTGTGCATCAGCAATGCTCTATACTATAGTATATGATATTGTGTCCTTGAGCTCCTATTTCTCTTCTCCATGAGAAAATCAAGGGTTAGTTCATTAAAGGAAGTTGATTTGCAGGTCTTTAAAAATAATCATTATATTATAGATCTTAGGAGAAAGGGCAAAATTTTAGAAATGACTCTCTGTAACCTGGGGTCTATTATTAATGTGTATTTACTTCTATACCTTGAAAATGAGATCAGTAGGATGTTTGTGATTTTTTTTTTTACCTTCTTCTCGTAACTATTTCTTCAACGCTACTTTATTGACTCCTTGTCATATTTGGAAGGGGGAGCTTTAGCTCTTGTGAAGATGCTTGTGAAGGGCAATAGCTTTTGATCAGGTATGTGAAATATGTCTTTTTGAGCCTAAAAAGTCTAATAATTATCTTATTTAATTTAGGTCATTGTATTGGGAAATTGCATCAAGGTAGGCCATCCTAAGAATGGCTTTTTTCTTTTTAATAACTGTGTGATATTTCCTTTTAGGGTGAGAAGATTTTTTATTTGATAAAGCCAACAGATGAAAATTTGGCACTCTATGAGTCTTGGAGTTCATCTGTGACCCAGAGTGAGGTGTTCTTTGGAGATAAGGTGGATAAATGCTACAAATGTGTGGTAAAGCAGGGACATACCTTATTTGTTCCTACAGGTAATTTTCAGTTCCATCCTGCTGCCCATTGTTGATACTCAGTCACATTAAATCAGCTTTTAATGAGAAACTCTGCTTGAACTGTTTGGAAAGTAGCTTTGCACAACTTTGTGGTGTTTTATGTCATTTTCCATCATTTTGATTTTTGTTCAGATAAAGTTCACAGACTATAATATTTCTTCTTTAAAGTGTACAAGTCAGTGGTTTTTACACTTGATTTTAGCCAAAAGACTGAGAAGCAATCAAGTCGGTGGTTTTTATTAGATTAATAAGGTTGTGCAACCTTACCACCATCTAATTTTAATTTCATCACCTCAAAAGGAAGCCCCATATCAGTTAACAGTCACATCTCCATTCCCCCCGTCTTTAAGCCCCTAGGGTACTTTCAGTCTCTGGATTTGCTTGGTCTGGACATATCATGTATATATGTAGACTATGTGGCCTTTTGTATCTAGCTTCTTTTTTTAAAAATATTTTTTTGTTGAGTTCAGAGAGCAAGGGAGAGGGAGAGAGCGACAAACATCAATGATGAGAGAGAATCATCGATCGGCTGCTTCCTGCACGCCCCACACCAGGATTGAGCCCGCAACCTGGGCATGTGCCCCTGACCAGAATCAAATCCAGGACCCTTCAGTCTGCAGGCCAATGCTCTATCCACTGAGCCAAACCAACCAGGGCTGTATCTAGCTTCTTTATTAGCATAATGTTTACTAGGCTCATCCTCATTGCAGCACGTATGAGTACTTCATTACTTTAAAAAAAATATATGAATTTATTGATTTCAGAAAGGAAAGGAGAGGGAGAGGAAGATAGAAGTATCAATGAGAGAGAATCATTGATTGGCTGCCTCCTTCATGCTCCCCACGGGATTGAGCCCACAACCCAGGCATGCGCCCTGACCATTTTAGTGGATATAAAGTAGTGGTATCTCACTGTGATTTTGATTTGCATTTCCTTTATGATTAATGATGCTGAGCATTTTTCTTGTGCTTATTGGCCATTTGAATATCTATTTGGAAAAATGTTTATTGAAATTTTTTGCCCATTTTTAAGTTGGATTGTCTTTTTATTGTTGAGTTGTAAGTATTCTTTATATACTGTATTCTGTATACTATACCCTTATCAAACATATAATTTGCAAATATTTTCTCCTATTCTGGTGGGTTGTCTTTTTACTTTCTTGATAATGTCCTTTGCAAAAAATTTAAAAAATTTGATGAAGTTCCCTTTAACTTTAACTGGTCAGCTCTAAAGCTATGGAAGGCCAAGCCAGCAGTGAGACCGGGCTTTTTTCTGGGACAGTTAGGAGTATGTTTTGAGGGACCTGAGGAAGAAATTGAGTACCAACCTTAGCTGCAGCTCAAGTATCGTTACCAAGCGTGTCGTTTTGAGATGTGATGGGACGCAGAGCTCTCCAGGCCAGGGGTTTTAGAATTGTGTTATTCTGACGTGAGTAACCTTAAAGGCTATAGAGTTCACAGGGATTTGTTACTAAAGGCCCTGCTTTCTTGCTTTGCTTCCAGTGCATATATATAATAAGTAAATTTGTATCAAATAAATGAATTAATAAATGCCTAAAACTATCAGAATTTATGGACCTAGGTAAGTATCAGCATTTTCATTTGAATGGGCTAAGCTCCTCCCTCAAATTTTCTTCCCAGTGCTCTCTTTTATAACAGATATTTAGTTGTGCCCTCTTCAAAAATCTTGAATTCAAATTTATCAATGCTATAACCTCCTACACCAGTAATTAAAAATTGATGTAATGACCTAACTAGAATATAAAGAACAGATTAAAAAGCAACTTATAATAAAATACTATTTCAAAATGTGCCTGCCCTGACACAGCAGCCTTAAAAGGCAAAAAATAAAAAAATAAAAAATAGTTAGATGCATAAGCCAGCACAATCAATTCAGGTATATGATTGGCAACTCAATTTCCATAACTTTGGTGATTCTGCTGGTCTGACTTAGAGAACCACTGCTGTAGGCATTGCACTTTTCCCCAAGGTAGTTGTCAACTGATAAACTTCCAAACAAACTAAAGTACAATTTCCTTCAAATTACAGAGTAATTGTATTCCTGGAAAATTATGCCAAAACCATGCAAAAATTACCTTGTTTTTATATATATATACTAGGGGCCTAGTGCACAGATTCATGCACCTTGAAAGGAACTGTGGGCCACGAGGCTGCAGTGGGAACAGGGGCAGGTCTTGGCCCATCCTCTGTGCCCCCCACCCAGGCCCTCCTGCCATGGCCTTTGGTCCCCTCTCTGCTGGCAGCACTGCTCTTGCCACCACCCCTGCCTGATCACCCCTCAGGAGCAGGGGGAGGTGGAGAAGCCCTGAGGGGTGATTGGGGCTGGCAGCTGCTGCTCGCACCCGCTGATGGCGTGGAGCGATTGGGGCTTGCACTGGGCGCTGGCAGCGGGTGCGAGCAGCGGCTCCAGCACCAGCAAGGGGTGCGAGTGGGGCCGGCACTGGCAGCAGGTGTGAGCACCGGGCGGGATAGTGGCGTGCAGGAGCAAAGAATTTTCAGTAACCACCAGAGGCTTGCCCCAATGACAGCGACCGGTGCCCTGCCTTGGTCTGGTGCCCCCGCTCACCTGCTCCACCATCCCACTGTGGCTGATGTCCGCCATGTTCTGCGCTCTGCTGCCGATGCCTGCCATGTTCCATGTGCGCCCCCTGGTGGTCTGCGCATGTCATAGCGACCGGTTGTTCGGTTCTGCCATTCGGTCTATTTGCATATTAGGGTTTTATATATATACTAGTGGCCCGATGCACGAATTCGTGCACGGGGTGGGGTCTGGCCGGCTCGGCCCCAATCGGGGTGGATCGGGGCCAGGCCTGTCAAGAGGAGGAAATGGCTGGGGGTAAGGGCTGAGGGTGATTGGCTGGCGAGCTCTGCCCCAGATTTGGGGGGGGGGCTGATTGGGGGCTGGGCTGGCCATGGGGAGAGGCTGTGGGCAGTGGGCCGACCGGCCTCCACCCTAAATGGGATGGGGAGTGGCCGATTGGGGGTCAGCTGCCTGGGGGAGGGGCCATGGGTTGTTGGCCGGCTGGCCCTGTCCCTGATCGAAGTGGGGGGGCCGATTGGAGGTGGAGCTGACTGGGGGGAAGGGGCCACTGGCCGATCTGGGTGGTGGGGGCCCATCGGGGGCGGGCTGGCTTGGGGGAGTGGCCACAGGTGGTTGGCCGGCTGGCCTTGCTCCTGATCAGGGTTGGGGGGGGGGCAATCTGGGATGGGGCTGGCGGTGGGGAGGGGCTGCAGGCTGATCGGGGTGGTGGGGACCCATCAGGGGCAGGGCTGGCTGGGGGGAAGGGCCATGGGGTGGGGGTTGGCCGGCCACCCCACCCTCAGTCGGGGTGGGAGAGGGCGATCACAGGTGGGGCTGGCTGGGGGAAGGGGCCGTGGGAGGTTGGCCAGCTGGCCCCATCCCCCGATTGGGCCGGTTCACTGGCTGCAGTGGGCGTCATAGCAACCAGTCGTTCAGTCATTCCGGCATTAAGCTCGCTGGCTTTTTATATATATATAATGGAGTTGAAGTTTCTAGGCTCAGATAATTCATGGCAGATTTTGTACTAAATGAATGCCCAGCAGAAATTTCTGTCCTGAGTAGCGCAGGACAATTTCTTACTGTGTGGAACTGTCCTGCATTTTACACCCCTGGCTCCCACTCAGAAATTGACAGTGGTGGCTCCTGATCATTGTGACAATCAAAAGAAGCCCCCAAACTTTTCCAAATGCCCTCTACAGGCAGTATGGCCTTTATGAAAACCACTGATCTATAGGATTTGTAGCTGACAGACTTCTAATTTGTGATTTCAGGGTCAAGCTCAAGGCTTTGTGCCTTTGAGTACACAAAAGGGCACCACTTGAAAGTGAATCTTTGAGGAGTTTTTTGATACTGTGTCACAGCACAGTGAGCGATTAAAAGATGAAAAATGTAAAAAAAAATGAGACTTATTTTAACAATTAATTTTTACATGCAAATGTATATATTTATTTATACTTACATGAAGTCCATGTTTAGTCTATGGACATTTCTTTCAAAAGCTAGGTGTCATCTCTCAGAAATGTTTCCCTCTTTGAAAATATTTTTATAGGAAAATAAGACATCATTTGGATTGCCAACATTTATATTTATGGGACCAAAACCCTCCATAATGAAATCTGGGTAATCTACCTTTTCCTTCTTAGCAGGTATCTGGTTGAGTTCCACTGATCCTCCTCTGCTTCGTCCCTCAGTGCTCATTTCAGATACTAGGGAAGTGAAATGATCAGCCAGTCTCAGTGGTCACTTAATGGAATTATGCTGTGTCCTTCTAACCAGATTTGACTTGTCTCACAGTAAAATCTTTAATATTAGGTTGGATTGTTTTTCCTTTAAACTAAAACAACAACAACCACAAAAGCCTTTACCTATGTTGTACCATAATTTTTTATCTAATTAGGTCAATGCATTTATTTACTCAAACTCAGCACACAGCTGGTATATAATAAGCCTTCACTAAATATTTGAGTGAATGAATGAATCTATAGCTTTTATAGATATTAACTTTTCTAGCACTGGAGTATGAAGTAAATTGATGTTGATATTTTGAGTTTCTTATCTCACAGGTAGATATCACATTTGTTTGCTTTAAATATTGAGAAGTCACTGATTAATATACTTTTAACCATTTCAGGGTGGATTCATGCTGTGCTCACTTCTCAGGATTGTATGGCTTTTGGGGGGAACTTTCTGCACAACCTTAACATTGGCATGCAGCTCAGGTTTGTGTCATCAGTATTTAAAGGATCTTTTGTCCTTTCTTTTAAACAGGATGTTTCAAAAACTAAATTCAACAACATATTTTACCATAGTTGAGATCTCATGGAGATAGGCCCTGAGAAATTATTAAGAACAGGAACTTTTTATAAATATATATTTTTATTGATTTCGGAGAGGAATGGAGAGGGAGAGAGAGATAAAAACGATCAATGATGAGAGAGAATCATTGATCGAGCCCGCAATCCGGGCATGTGCCTTTAATCCAGTGGTTCTCAACTTTCCTAATGCCGCGACCTTTTAATACAATTCCTCATGTTGTGGTGACCCCCAATTTCATTGTTACAAATTGAACATAATTAAAGCATAGTGATTAATCACAAAAACAATATGTAATTATATATGTGTTTTCCGATGGTCTTAGGCGACCCCTGTGAAAGGGTTGTTCGACCCCCACAGGGGTCGCAACCCACAGGTTGAGAACCGCTGCTTTAATCGGAATCGAACCTGGGACCCTTCAGTCAGCAATCCGACACCCTGTCTGCTGAGCCAAATCGGCTAGGGCAAGAATAGGAACTTTTAACAAAAGTATTGTCTTAAAAAATTTTGTCAGGAGGATAGCTTGATGCATTTTAAATCTAAAATTAAAAAAATATTTATTCAATTTGAGACTAAATATCTCCCCAACTTTCAAAATTGTATAAAAATGTACGGGTTCTCCTTGGCTGTTTTTACAATGAGGGAGATGAACTAAATCCAGTCAATCTCAGGTGTAACTATGGTGCTGGGAAAAGCAACCCTAGGTTCAGATGGCTGTCAGAACACCTGTAATGTTACATGGGGAAAGGATTAACAGCTCTTTCCCTTTCTGTGTGAAAAGTTGACCTTTAGCTAACTCTGTGCCCCTGGTAGCCTGATGAGAGGAGAATGTTACTAGGCAGCACTGCTTACAGTGAAATGACTCCTGATTGATAAACCACATCAGGACTGGGAGAACCTAGTAGGAACCATGTGTTTGGGCTTTCCTAAGTATGGTGATCTTGTAGCTTGACTTGCCCGTGGGGACCCTGGATGTTATGTGTCTGTGGAGTTATTACATGAAGTACTGGCCCTTACCAGGCATGAAGCTTTAAGTCAGGACAGCTCCCACACTGCCAGCTGTGAATCTTGTTTCTGTATACCTGAGCTGTCCCCAGAGGAAAGGTCGCTCCTGGCTGTATGGATGGCTGCAAGGACTCCCACAGAAGATGAACACTGTGGCAAGCTGTGGTTCCTATCTCCTCCCCTTGACCAGCACCAAGTGTGGTCTTGAGCTTGAGTGCTTGGTAGAAACTAAAGAAAACCTGAGTGGGTTGTTCAATACATGGAGTTGACTTATAAACATATTGTCTTATTTATTATAGTGGAACCCTTGTGAAATTCCTTCTGTTAAGATTAGGATAAGAATCCCAAGGTCTGATCTTTTTGAAGACCAATGTAATTCTTCAGTATACTGTCAAATTTGTTAAGGTCTGACCTGGATAAGGCCATAATTCAGGCTTATCCAAATGTTGTATTATGTAATATACAGTACTTGTTGTATTATGTAATGTCAGAACCTGCTTATTTTATTTTCCTTAAGTTGGTTGCCTTCATTTAACTTTGAAATGCTAATATAAATATTAAATTTCTTAAATTGTGTTTATTCAGGTGTTATGAGATGGAAAAAAGGCTAAAAACACCAGATCTCTTCAAATTCCCTTTCTTTGAAGCCATATGTTGGTTTGTAGCCAAAAACTTGCTGGAAACCCTGAAAGGTAATTAATAATCTGTCCATCTTGCGGTGTGATATAATACATGCTGTTTGTAAATTCACTAAAAGCCAGTGACAGCGACCCTTTTTTAGTATAGTGTTGCTGTTGCTATGTTATTTTTTTAAATGCATGATTTCCCTTGACCAAGAACCTTTTTAACAAAGTAGAGTCTCTAGTCCAGCGGTCGCCAACCTTTCGGACCTCACGGACCACTAGTGGTCCACAGAACACCATTTGGCAACCGCTGCAATCTTAAAAAGCAGATGTATGAAGAGCTGCATCAGAACAGGTAATGTTGAAAATATTCATTTCACCTGGGACTCTAGTGGCCTGTACACACTGTCAGGCATGTAAAAGTGTCTCGCCTGCAAGAATGCAGTTTAAGCCAAGACTATTATGTAATACTAGAGGCCCAGTGCATGGATTTATGCACTGGTGGGGCCCTTGACCTGGCCTGCACCCTCTCACAATCCGGGACCCCTCGGGGGATGTCAGACTGCTGGTTTTGGCCCAATCCCTGAAGGCCAGGCTGAGGGACCCCACCAGTGCATGAATACGTGCACCGGACCTCTAGTATGCATATTAGATCTTTGGTTAATCTCTTCCTGCCATCCCCCTTCCCTCCTTTCCTCTGAGATTCCTCAGTCTGTTCCATGTTTCCATGCCTGTGTGTTGAGTGTCTTTCCCTGGTGGTCATTGTGCATCATAGCTATCGGTTGAACGGTTGCCTAGGCATATATATATATATATATATATATATATATATATATATATACACACACACACACACACACACACACACACACACTCTACATATATATATATATATATATAGATGTGTTCCCAAATATTTGCTTTTAAAACTCCAGGGCATAATTTTCATGTCTTGAGAGAATGAGGTAATGCCTGTGCCATTACCATTTTATGCCCACTATGCTGGCCAGTATAAGGCACCTGTTAATACAAACCAACTGGATGTCAGGCTGAGTCTAGTGGAAGAAAAATGTTTGGGGTTTTGTTGGGGGAAAGGAGAGGTTGTTAGTTATCCCTTTAAACTTGAAAGCTATCTTTTTTATGTGGAATTTCAGATTTGGTGTTTTATCTTTTGGTTTAAAAATCTTTAAGCAGTCAAATTGGAAATTGCATATCACATTTCCTTTTATTCTTTTTTTTGTGTTTTTTTGCTTTTCATTCAGTTGTGCCCTTGAGAATGCAGTTCATCTGTTTTTGTGTTGTCTAACTTGTCCAGTCCATTTGCAAATAGTGCTACTATTATAATTAACTTCCAGAAGAAACAGATATAAGCAGATTAAACAGTAAAGTCTATTCTACACATATTTCTTTTTCCATGTAAAAGTTACATGAGAATAAAAGGTGAAATGAAAAGAAACAACCAGAACTTGCTTCCCAGGATAGCATGCACAGAATTAAATGATAAAATAAAAAAAATTATTGATTGCAGAGAGGAAGGGTGAGGGAGATAGAAACATTAATGATAAGAGAGAATCATTGACTGGCTGCCTCCTGCACTCCCCACACTGGGGATCGAGCCTGCAACCTGGGTATGTGCCCTGACTGAGAATCAAACCATGACCTCATGGTTCATAGGTCGATGCTCAACCACTGAGCACACCAGCTGGACAAATGATAAACCTTATTTATGGTTTCTTTGCTCAATGAAAGGTCTCACTGTCTTTAGGAGGAAAGAATAATAACCCCATCCCACACCTGCAGCACAGCATACAGGGAGATGTCAGTGGTGCAAATGTCTGTGATGGAGGTAGGAGCCCACGGATGAGGAAGAACAGGTGCTCTCTGCACCAGATCAGTCTCTGCTCCACAAACAACTCCTTATCCTGAGTCTCCGCCTTGTCCAGTGTTTTCAGGTGTTTTTGGTGGCTGCAGGAATGTCACAGTGGACCGTACAGTTGTCATCTATAGTTTCTAGTAAAATTCTAGACATTAAAGTTCATAGTCTCCTATCCAAGTAGAACCCTAGATATATATACATAAACACTTACAGATGTTCTTGTTTTCTGGAAATAAAACCCAATAACTGAACCCTCCAGATTAGAGATTGGCAATTCAAAACTCAGGAAATTTCAGAGTACTTTTATCATTGTTTCTTTTCTCAACAGCACACACATGCACATGCACACACACACGCCCTTAGGTGATGCTTTCCCCCTAATGTCTAAGAGGGGTTTACCAATCAAATTAAGAATTTATCTGAAAGACAAAATCTTGCTGTTCTTGGAGTCATAAGCAGAAGATTGTTTAGTCTGAGAATGGGTTAGCCTTTATTTTAGTCCATTGAGAGTTAAGAACTATTGAGATCTGATTAGAAAACATAATCCTGTACATTAAAGTAAAAAAAAAAAAAGATTACTATAAAAGGATATTTGCAGGTCAGGTTTAAAGTGTTTTCATTTTATCTGCCAGGTCAGTACAGGATACCTGGCATTACTAGTGTATCTTCAATCCCACTGAGGATAGAGCCAAAGGACCATTATATCAGTGCCACATCTACGCACTCGTCCTGGAATCAGGAATGGTGGTCTTGTTACCCCATCTTATATTGTCCTTTCATCGCTGACCTTGTAAATTTCCATTGCAGCCTGTTATTTCCAGCTCTTAGACTGTTATAGGCTTATATGATAGGTTAAATGTGGGAGGATTGGGAAACTCTTAACTAAATTTAGTGTCAGTAATAATAAAACAGTGACCAGTTTGAGGTTTATGTAAGTAAATTAGCCACAGGGCAGAAATAGAAATCTTTCACTTTTGCTTCAACTTGCCTGAGTTGTAGACCACATCTAATGTATTTTGTATGAATTTTAGATAATCAATTTGGTTTAAAAACCCAGAAGAGTCTGGGTTTGTGGGTGTGGGTGTGTATTTGCAATAGTGAATTATGTCATGCCCATAGTGAGGTGTATGGATCACACATTGCCTACACATACACTCTCGTACAGTTTAAAGAGTTATAAGCCTGTCACTCAGGGTGGGCAGAAACAGCCTTGCCAGCACCCTAGTCATGCTCCTTATTTTTCTCATTGCACCCTCTCCTTCCCTTTAAGAGAGAACCTATTATCCTGACCTTTGTGATAATTCTTTTTTTCTGCTTTATCACCTATGTCATAAACTAAAATAGTTTAATTTCTAGACATCTATGAATAGCTTAATACTGACATTTTTTGTGACCTGTTTTTTACTCAGTGTTATGTTTGTGAGCTTTCTTTTAACTTGAGCATTTAGTACAATGACACTTAATGTAATTCTGTTTTTGTTTTTGTTTTTTTGCTTTTTCAATCAGTTGTTTATTAACCTTTTCCCTTTCTGTTAATTTGGAAGTTATGCAGTTTGATATTTGGTGGTTACTCAAAATGTAAAGTTGATTCATTTATCTTTGAAACACTTAACTCCTTTCCCTGCCTCTTCCATCCCACAGAACTGAAAGAAGATGGTTTCCAGCCTCAGACTTACCTAGTACAGGGCGTGAAAGCACTGCATACTGCTTTAAAATTGTGGATGAAAAAAGAAGTAAGTCGTTTTCTTTGGTGAAATAATTGTTATTTTTTATATGGTAAGTTCAGGAGAATGGAGTCCTCAAGCTGTGTGGCAGGAGTAGCCACAGTAGAAGGACTAGAAACCATGCTTTATATACAGTACAACCTTCATTTTACGTACAGCAATACAAATGGTTTATGTTTCTGTGAGAATTAAGTACCTCAGTATTTCTTAAAGCTGGAAAGGAAAGTAATTCAAGTATACTTAGGGTACTGACTAAGAAATGAACATGTAAATGTAGACTAATAATAAGTAACTGAGCTCTCATAGTGTGCCAACCACTGTGCTTAGTTCTCATATCCATAAACTAATTTAATCTTCAAAGCAACTATATGAAGTCTG
Organism: Myotis myotis; assembly: GCF_014108235.1. Taxonomy (NCBI): domain Eukaryota; kingdom Metazoa; phylum Chordata; class Mammalia; order Chiroptera; family Vespertilionidae; genus Myotis; species Myotis myotis. The sequence goes on from NW_023416315.1 coordinate 53,910,401, forward strand.
GGTGCTGTTATAATCCCCATTTACATGTGGGGAAGCTGAGGTTCAAGGAATTTAAGTAACTTGCCCAAGAGACCCGGCAGAGCTAGGATTTAAATCTAGGTCCCTGCAATTGCAAAGCTGATGCTCTTATCCCTCTGCTAGACTTAGGAAAAAATGAAAGAAAGGGAGGCAGAGTTCAAGCCGGAGCTTTCCATTTTCACTAAAATGTGTTCTAGTTGTTGGCATTTGAATTCCTTCTCTAAGAGGTGGTCCCAGATCTCCTTTTGGAGTTGGTATGTCCTTCCCTTACGCTTCCATTGTACGTTTCTTGTGCCAGTGGACTAGGATTATTTCAGTGCCTGTGTTGCCCCTTATAAATCCTTATGTATTATGAATTAATTGTTAGTTTTAATTAGTTACTTTACTAATTATAGTAGTCTTTTGAGGTCTAGAGTACAAGGTTACTACTCAATATAAAGCAAAATTTACTGAGACCAGTCTATCTTTATCTCAATCTAAGAGGATTTTATAAGTTAATAAAGATCTCCTTAGAAGATCTTTTAATAAAGATACCTTAGGAGGTATCACACCAATCACATGAACTCTGAGTCCTGGCTTATTAGTATTTAGCTGTGTCTATAAAATCTGGAGAACCCCAAAATTGGCTTAATAAGTTTTTTACATATTAAAGTATAAGTAACTTTGGTTGTTTTGTCTTTGTTAATCCAAATACAGCTTGTATCCGAACATGCCTTTGAAATTCCAGACAACGTTAGACCTGGACATCTTATTAAAGAACTTTCTAAAGTAATTCGAGCAATAGAGGTAAGAGTACAAACTGTCATCTAAACTCTTGGTTATTATCTGCTTTGAGAAACCAATAGATCTACCACTACACTACAAGCCTCTGAATGTTCTTATGCACTTAAAAAAAAAAAAAAAAAAAAGACAATGAGCTAAGTCTTAGAAACAGTTTCTAGTTCCCAGGTTTCTAAAGTCCTAGAGAGAAATTTAGAGAGTTGTATCATGATGAGGTAATAAGGAAGTTATTTCAGGTTACTCCAAAAATAAAAATACAGAATTAAACTTTCTAATCCAGTTCATTTTAGCTGTGCAGAGATGAATACATGTTTAGTGACTAGGAAAAGAGGAAATATAAGGTGAGTGAGTAGAACTAGGTGAAGCTGGGTTGGAAAGAGGAAGATATTAGTGGGGTGGGGCAAGGAGAGCTGCTCGATTGGAAATATTAGAACAAGTTGGTTAAGCAAATGCCCTTTGATAAAAGCCCACAGAATCTGAGATTAGGTGTTTTAATTAATCACTTAGGAGCTATTTTAGGTATTAAAGAAAGGAGGTTTTAATTAAACTAATTTAAGAAGGTGGTTCTATTAATGTTTAGCTTGAACTGAAAGGAAATTAAGTGGAGGAATGGAGGCTAACTCAATTTAACAGCTCAGATTAGGTCTGTGTTTGGGGAATGGAAAGGGGTACAGCTAAGAAATATTAAAAGGATTTGCTATCCTTGACTAGAATAGTTCATGTAATTCTCAATATATTCAGATACAGTAGAAAAAAATTTTAAATGTATTTTTATTGATTTCAGAGAGAAGGGGAGAGGGAGAGAGAAATAGAAACATCAGTGATGAGAGAGAATCATTGATCCGCTCCCTCCTGCACGCCCCTACTGGGGATCGAGGCCACAACCCAGGCATGTGCCCTGGACCGGAATCAAATCCAGGACCCTTCAGTCTGCAGGCTGATGCTCTGTCCACTGAGTTGCACCAGTTAGGGCGAAAATTTTTTTGTTTAATTTTAAAGATGATAGTAATTGCATACAGATTTTTAATCAAAAGTCACATATATATGCAAATATATATCTGTATAAATCTCAACAACCCAAAGTAAGGACGGTGTTGGTCTATATGAAAAACTATAAATCTTTACTTTGGGAAGTAAAAATACTTGAATGAAATTTCAGAGATACGAAATTTCTGAAATATGTCAACTTCAATTAATATTATAAATTTTAAATGGTGAAATATACCTGAAAGAATAATTGGACAAAAATAGCAAACATAGTGTTTTGTTTTTTTTAATTGAAGTGTAGGGAGTACAGAAGACAGCAAGATGGCCAGTAGAAAATGTGCAAAGGAAATATATAGGTATTTCACTAAAGAAGAAAAAAGAATGGCTATTCCAATAAAAGTATGAAAAATAATCTCAATATATGAAAAAGTATTTAATCACATTTTGCCAAATAACTTACGATTTCATATGATCATTTATCAAGGTGGCAAAAATAAAATCCCATTGTCTATCATTGATAGGAGTACAGATTAGTTTATGCTTTCTAAATGGCATGTCCCTTCATCTAGCAGTTTCACTTTAATCTAATAAATAAGAGGATTCCAGTTGAACTTGGAAGATTAAACATATGTGCTTACCATTATTACTGCTTGGGACCAAAATGATAGAAAAAGAATAAAAAAAGACATCTCTAAGAACAGAGAGAATAATAGAGATGAAGATTCCAACGAAATTTTGGAAGCTGGAAAGAAATGTACAAGTGGTGACTTATTTAACAGACCAGAGACCTGAAACCTTTGTGGGAAATGGGGGAAGACCAGGAACAGGTCTTATTTATACAGAATCTTAAAAAAATCTTCCCAAGTTTTTTGAAGGACCTTCAATATGAGAGTGGAGGTAGGATTGAACAGGATTGATTAAAGGTCTATTTAAGAAATGAATTGCTCTCCAAATCCCTGCCTTAACACACATAGAAAACTAAAGGTGTAATTGTTTGAGAAGTTGAATTTGAGATTGTGGATTTTGCATTGATTTTAGAAAGAGTGTAAGGGACGGGGAGAGAGAGAAAGAAACGTCAGTGTGAGAGAAATGCATCAGTTGGTTGCCTCGTACAAGGACCAGGGCTGAGGATTGAACCTGCAACCGAGGTATGCACCCTTGACCAGAATTGAACCTGGGACCCTTCAGTCCGTGGGCCGACGCTCTATCCACTGAGCCAAATTGGCTAAGGCAGCGGTTCTCAACCTGTGGGTCATGACCCCTTTGGCGGTTGAACAACCCTTTCACAGGGGTTGCCTAAGACCATCCTGCATATCAGATATTTACATTACGATTCATAACAGCAACATTACAGTTATGAAGTAGCAACGAAAATAATTTTATGGTTGGGTCACAACATGAGGAACTGTATTTAAAGGGCCAGAAGGTTGAGAACCACTGGGCTAAGGCAAGCTTGTGGACTTTGGAACACTGAGCCCAGCGAGGGAGATAGGTATCTTACTGAAAACGAGGATTAAGTGATAGTCTGCATAGTGAATGCTTCTTCTTCCATTTGGCTTCTAAAAGACTGGCAGTCTGCCGAAACCGGTTTGGCTCAGTGGATAGAGCGTCGGCCTGCGGACTGAGGGGTCTCAGGTTCGATTCCGGTCAAGGGCATGTACCTGGGTTGTGGGCACATCCCCAGTGGGAGATGTGCAGGAGGCAGCTGATCGATGTTTCTCTCCCATCGATGTTTCTAACTCTCTTATCTCTCTCCCTTCCTCTCTGTAAAAAATCAATAAAATATATTTAAAAAAAAAAAAAAAGACTGGCAGTCTGGCCTGGACCTCTCAGGACAAGAAGTATATCCACTGATACTGAACATTGGTGAAACCCACCAGTTGAGAAAGCCCCACTCACAGAGTTCCCTATTAGCTTTTTTTTTTTTTTTAATTAAATCTTTATTGTTCAGATTATTACATTTGTTCCTCTTTTTTTTCCCCCCATAACTCCCCTCCTCCCAGTTCCCGCCCCACCCTCCGACCTCACTCCCCACCCACTGTCCTCATCCATAGGTGCACAATTTTTGTCCAGTCTCTTCCCGAATTTCCCACACCCCTTTCCCCCCCAGGAATAGTCAGTCCATTCCCTTTCTATGTCCCTGATTCTATTATAATCAACAGTTCATTCTGTTCATCAGATTATTTATTCACTTGATTCTTAGATTCACTTGTTGATAGATGCATATTTGTTGTTCATAATTTGTATCTTTACCTTTTTCTTCCTCTTCCTCTTCTTAAAGGATACCTTTCAGCATTTCATATAATCCTGGTTTGGTGGTGATGAACTCCTTTAGCTTTTCCTTATCTGTGAAGCTCTTTATCTGACCTTCAATTCTGAATGATAGCTTTGCTGGATAAAGTAATCTTGGTTGTAGGTTCTTGGTATTCATCACTTTGAATATTTCTTGCCACTCCCTTCTGGCCTGCAAAGTTTCTGTTGAGAAATCAGCTGACAGTCGTATGGGTATTCCCTTGTAGGTAACTGAGTTTCTTTCTCTTGCTGTTTTTAAGATTCTCTCTTTATCTTTTGCTGTTGGCATTTTAATTATGATGTGTCTTGGTGTGGTCCTCTTTGGATTCCTTTTGTTTGGGGTTCTCCGCGCTTCTTGGACCTGTAAGTCCATTTCTTTCACCAGGTGGGGGAAGTTTTCTGTCATTATTTCTTCAAATAGGTTTTCAATATCTTGCTCTCTCTCATCTTCTGGCACCCCTATAATTCTGATGTTGGTACGCTTGAAGCTGTCCCAGAGGCTCCTTACACTATCCTCGCATTTTTGGATTCTTTTTTCATTTTGCTTTTCCGGTTGGGTGTTTTTTGCTTCCTCGCATTTCAAATCATTGACTTGATTCTTGCGCTCCTCTGGTCTGCTGTCGGGAGTCTGTATAATATTCGTTATTTCAGTCCGTGTATGCTTAATTTCTAGTTGGTTCCCCAATATAAGATCGAGGGTCTCATTAGTTTTCTTGTAGATCTCATTAAGTTTATCGGCGGCTTCTAAACAGTTCTTGAGAGACCTTAAAAGTGTGGTTCTGAACTCTATATCTTCCATTGACAATTTTGTCCTGTTTCTTTGTCTCCGCATTTTGTTATGCTTCCTTGGTGCACCCCCTAGTGGTCTTTGTTCGCAGTCTTGTAGTTAAATCTTGATTGTTGTAGCTAATTCCAGGGAGGGTTTGACCTCCAGGCCAAGTGGCTATGAGAATCAGCTGTGTCAGCAGTGAGAGAACTTCTGTCCTCTAGGGAGGTGCTAATCTAGCCTTTGCCTGAGGCTATCCGGCAAATGCCTCTGTGCAGGGCTTGGGCGGGGCGGGTCGCACAGGATCAACCGGGTGGGCCGGAGAGAGCAGTTATGGCAGCTCTCAGTCCTGTCCCCAGGGGCTCTGCCTCTCTGAGTCCCAGCACCCGCTGCAAAGCTCAGAGAGAAAGCTGCACTCGCTCTGACCGAAGCCAGACAGTCCCGCTTCTCCCGTTTGAGTCTGGGTCCCTAAAGACTCGCCTGTATCTGGAGCTCAGATTCTGCAACTCCCTCCCGATTGAAAACGCCAACCGCGCCCTCCGCCGCCAGCCCGCTCCGCACCTCAGAATTTGACTTCAGCACTGCGCCTCCTCTGAGTGTCCCTATGCGTTTCTCTTTCCTCCTAGTTGTAGGACTTCCACTCAGCCAGCGTTCCTGTGGTTCGCGGTGCTGTCCCTTCCGTTTTTTGGTTTCACTCTTGAAGTAGTTGTTCAAAGCAGCAAACTCCGGCGTTAACCTATGCCGCCATCTTGGTTCTCTCCCCTATTAGCTTTTTATTACATACAGTGAAATGTACAATTGTAAGAAAACTTGAGTTTTGACAAATGTGTACACCTGTATAACCAATACTCCAGTATAACCAATGAGATATAAATCATTTATATCATCCCAGAAAGTCCATTCTTGCTTGCCCCCTTCTAGTCAATCTTTGACTACCACAGGCCACCACTGTTCTGACCTGTTATCATCATCATAGATTAGTTTTGCCTATACTTGAATTTCAGATAAACACATTCATATAGTTTGTACTATTTTGGTGTCTGGCTTCTTTCACTCACATTATGCTTTTGAGATTCATTCATGTTGTTGTGTTTGTCAGTTCTTTTTTATTGCTGAGTGGTATGGTATGCCATTGATTAATATGCCACAAATTTGTCTTCCATTCTTCTGTAGATGGCTATTTGGGTTATATGCAGACTTGGCCATTATGAATGAGACTGTTATGAACATTCTTATATCTCTTTTGGGTTAAATATATGTTTTATATTCTTGGATAAATACCTGAGAATAGAGTTGAGCCATAGGAAGTGAATTTAAAATTTGTGAGAATCTGCCAGTTTTCCAGAGTGGTTATACCATTTTACATTCTTACCAGTAATGTGCAGGCATGGTAGTTATTTTGTATTTTCACCAATATTTGTTGTTTTCAGCCTTTTAAATTTTTGCTATTCTAGAGAATATGGAATATTATTTCAGTGTGGTGTTAATTTCCATTTTCCTGAAGATTAAAGATGAATACCTTTTTGTGTGCACATCATTTTTGTATATATTCTTTTAGGAAGTTTAAATTTTTGTCCATTTAAAAATTATTGTTTTATTATTGATTTGTAGGAGTTCATTATATGTTCTGGACACAAATTCTTTGTCATTTGCCATGCAGTCATTCATATCTATATAAAATAACTAACATTTACCTACAGCTTGTATCTTTTCATGAGCAGAAACTTTTAATTTTGAAAGTTTAGTCTATCAGCTCTTTTTGTTTTTTAGTTAGTGTTATTTTGTGACCTCCCTAAGAAATATTTTTCCACCCCAAGGTCTTAAAAATACTTTCTATATTTTTTTTTTCCAAAAAGCTTTTGCATCTAGGTAAATGGCCAGTCTTGAATTTTTGTGTATTGCATAAGATAAAAAAAGACATTTCCCCCCATATCTTTATCTTGTTTTCTTAGCACCATTAGTTGAAATCATTAGCTTTTTAATGTTTCCTTTTAAAAATACATGGAGAACCCATAAGAGTTTCAAAGACAAAGACCAAAAATAAATCAGAAAAAGGAAAAGTATTCAAAGGAGACAATCACTAAATAAGTCTTCAGCTCAAATCCAAGTATAATTGATATCCTTAGGAGAGAAAAAGTAAAATTGGTTCTATGAAAAAAGGACAGGAGGGTGCAACAAAGGAGCATTCAAAGAAGAAAGAAAAGGAGTTCTTGGAAATTAGAAATTAATAGAAACAAAACTTAGTAGAATGGCTGGAAGATAAAGTTGGGAAAATCTCCCATAAAGTTAAAAAGAAACAGAAATAGGACAGAAAAATTAGAAGGTCATTTTATACAGTCGTCATCAAAATAATAGGAGCTCCAGAAAAAGATAACAGAGAAAACCAGAAGATTTTCAGAGGACTAATCAAATAAGTTTTAGAATTCAAGGACACATCTTCCCAAATTGATAGCCTTCCAAAATGCCAGTACAGTGAGTGAAAAAGACATCAGCCAAGGCACATTATGGTCAAATTTAGAGCATATGTAATAAAGTACATCTGAAAAAGCATTAGGGAAGATAATATGGGTCGTTTACAAAGAATTGGGAATCAGAATAACATAAAATTTCTCAACAATAACACTGCAAACTAGAAGACAGTGGAGCAAAGTCCTTAAAATCCTGGGGTTGGGGAATGCCAGCATACATGTCTGTATTCAGCCAAGCCATAAACCAAATATGATGGTAAAATAAAGATGTCAAAGAGGCAATTCTCAAACAATGTACTGCCCATGTGCTGTTCTAAGAAAGAAGGAGTAAACCAAAAAGGAAGGTTCCCTGGAATTCATTCTTCCAACAAATACTGAGTACCTATTGCAACTTTGTACCAGATAGGCTAGGCATAGAGCAGTGAACAAAGGTCCTGGCAATGGAGCTTAGAAGTAAGAGGCTACCCATAGATTTTGTTATATCAGGAATTGGCAAGGTGCTATTAAGAAAAATAAAGGAGGGAGGTCAGAGGTGGTGGTGGTGGTGGCAGTGTTATATGGTGGAGTGGGAGCAGGTCAGGAAGGGTCTGTGATGACATGTGCAGGTACAGAGAGCAGCCGGTCCAGGATGGATCAGGAGAATGAAATCCAAACTTAACTAGATGCCTCATACTTTATCTGGCAATCCCATCCAGGAGGATGTCTCCAAAGAAAAATATAAATTTGATTAATTACCTAATGTGTTTGAATGTTTGTATTCTTCCAGTGGAGAATTTTGGGATTAATTAGTGATAAGTACATACTAGAAAACAAGCTGATGGAAAGTGAGGCAGTTTGAACTCAGGGAAAAATCAAAGGATAACAAGGAAAATAATGTTATGTAACACTGGGTTGTAAATAATTTTTACTGAGTCCAATTTAAATATTGAATATTGAAGGCAGGGGAAGTATGTGTACATTTAGGAGAGGATGCCAGAATTAAGACTTGCTTCATCTTGCATAGTAGGAATTCAGTGATATAGCTACAGGTAAAAAACCAAGAAATAACAGTATAAACGTTACTTAGAAATTCAGAGGCAAATAACTGAAAGAAAAAAACCAAACAACAAAAACAGCTGCAGGAGTTGCAAGTGCTGGCTGTATACCCGAAAAAATTGAAAGCAGGGACTCAAGCTGATATATGTATATGCATGTTCATAACAACATTATTCACAGCAATCAAAGATTATGTCATGGGAGAATGGATAACCAAAATGTGGTATATGCATGCAGTGGAATATTAGCTTTATAAAAGAAGGGAATTCTGACACATGCTAAAACATGGATGAACCTTGAAAACATTATGTTAAGTGAAATAAGACAGTCATAAAGGGACAAATATTGTATGATTGCATTTATATGAGGTTCCTAAAGCAGTCAAATTCATAGAAACAGAGTAGAATGATGGTTGTTAGGGCTAGGAGTAAGGTGGAATGGGGCATTATTGTTTAAAGGGTACAGAGTTTAAGTTTGGGAAAACTTAAAAGTTCTGGAAATAGATGCTGGTTGGACAACAATGCAAAATGTACTTAATGCCACTGAACTCTGTACATAAAAATGGTTAGAATGGTAAATTATATCTCTGTTACCACATTTGTTATATGTATATATATAATTCCCATTCCCTCCAGAGAATGGGAATTGGCATGGGGAAGAGTAGATTGCAACTTTTCATGATATGCTTATAGAATTTTAATTTTTCAAAACTATGTAGATGTGTGACTTTGCTTTAAAAAGCAGTTATTTTTGTTATTTTATTTTATTTTTATTTATTTTTTTTTTATTGCTTAAAGTATTACAAAGGGTATTACATATGTCTCCTTTTTTCCCCCACCCTTGACAATCCCCCGGCCTCCCCTACCCCCCAGTGTCTTATGTCCATTGGCTATGCTTATATGCATGCATATAAGTCCTTCGGTTGATCTCTTATCCCCCGCTTTTGCCCCCCTACCCTCCCAGCCTTCCCGCTGCAGTTTGACAGTCTGTTTGAGGCAGCTCTGCCTCTGTATCTATTTTTGTTCATAAGTTTATAATGGTCTCTATTATCCATGAATGAGTGAGATCATGTGGTATTTTTCCTTCATTGACTGGCTTATTTCACTTAGCATAATGCTCTCCAGTTCCATCCATGCTGTTGCAAATGGTAAGAGTTCCTTCTTTTTTACAGCAGCATAGTATTCCATCGTGTAGATGTACCACAATTTTCTAATTCATTCATCTACTGATGGGCACTTACGCTGTTTCCAGATCTTAGCTATGGTGAATTGTGCTGCTATGAACATATGGGTGCATATATCCTTTCTGATTGGTGTTTCTGGTTTCTTGGTAAAAAGCAGTTATTGATTTATGCAACTATGTATGTGAAAAAATTTACATTGGGCCCTAGCTGATTTGGTTTAGTGGATAGAGCGTCAATCTGTGGACTGAAGGATCCCAGGTTCGATTCAGGTCAAGGACAGGTCAGGTTGCGGGCTCAATACCCAGTAGGGGGCGTGCAGGAGGCAGCCAATCAATGATTCTCTCTCATCATTGATGTTTCTCTCTCTCTCTCCCTCTCCCTTCCTCTCTGAAATCAATAAAAAAATATTTTTTAAAAAAATAATATTTTAAGAAAAAGTACATTAGAAGCAGCCTGACTGACTAACTCCTAGTAATTTTTAGGTCAGTAAATCATACTATAGGTATACACCAAAGTACTACACAGCCTTTAAAATTATATTGAAAATCAAGGAAATATGTTCATAGTATATAATTACGTGGGGGAGAAAAGGAAATAAAGGTCTCAGCAAAGCTGTTTATCTTATTATTGGGTCTTTTTTTATATAATTAAATTGAATGGTTTTTCTTTCCTAAAATATTTCTGTGGCTGATTACTTAGGTATGTATGTAGCCTTATTATAAAAATACTCTGAATTGAATTCTTAAAGGAGGAAAACAGCAAGCCAGTTAAATCTCAGGGAATTTCTACAGTGTGTCCAGCTTCACGATCCTCAAATGAAGCAACTTCCCCATACCATTCCCGACGAAGGATGAGGAAACTTCGAGATCATAATGTCCGAACTCCTTCTAACCTAGACATCCTAGAGCTCCACACAAGGGAGGTCCTCAGAAGATTAGAGATGTGTCCTTGGGAAGAGGCAAGTATTATGTTTCATGATGACAAAGAGAGACTTCGTTGTTCCTTAAAGTTCTTCAAATGGATACTCAAAGGAGAATAGTCTGACCAGTCTTGTTATCTAATCTTCCGTTAGCATTGTGTAGGGGTCAACAGTGCTTATGCCTGTAGAAGGGGGCGGTGGTGCTTCAACTTTCTGGGCATCAGTGCAGAAGTAGGATGACTAGATCTCATTCATTTACTGACATGTTTATTGAGCGTTTACCAAGGCCATGCTCTTACAGGCTCTAGAGAAGATTCCGGAGTGAGCACAACTTAAGTCCCTGCCTTTGTGTAGCTTCTATTCTAGCTCAGGTTGGAAGGATGGGAGACAGATATCTATATCATAAAAGGCCTGTGGTCGTGACACTGTTACGACGTCATGACCACAACCGGTCACCAGGGAGGAGTCAGTCTGGGTCCTGCCGGCGCTGCGGGTCTGGGTCTTGCGCAATATCATGTGCTGGGCCTCTAGTGTTAAAATAATACAATTTCAAATAATCATTATGAAGGAAGCCAAAATAATAGAGCAATAGAGTAAAGGGGCTTGGGATGGCTGGCTACTTGAGCTAGGGTGGTCAGAGAGCTCTCAGGTGGTGACATCTGAACTGACACTTTAATGGGAAAAAGTTGGATACACAGATCTGAGGAGAAGTATTGCTGGCAGAGGGGAAAGCAAGTGCAAAAAGCCTATCCCTCACCCAATAGCATCAGCATGCGTGACTGTTAGAATAAACCCATTAAAGTTTGAGAAATGCTTGCCTAAAGGACAAGGGGGCAGGCAGCAATCTGATCAATATAGGGCTTTGTGAAACCTGGTAATGAGTTTGCAACGAGATCTGTATCATACATAATTTTACATCTTAAATAGAGGATAGGCAACAATTTAAAATGAACAAAATGGAGGTAGCTCTGAATTAAAATATTTTAAAACAATATAGAAATTTTAACTTCAATATTTTAAATGGTGTAGAATTTTTTTTTATACTTTTTAAAGATTTTTGTTGTCCTCAACCTCCTTAACCCATAGCCATCTGGGAGAAGATTTAGCATGTTATGAAAGGTTCTATTTATTATTAAAGAAACATTTTCCATAGAAAGGAAATATTCTGTATGTATTAAAACCAGTTATTGTATGCCTTTATGTCACATAGTGGCCTTTGTTCCTAGTGATAGCAATGTGGTGACCTGTAAGCTGCTGCCAGTGCCTGGTGGGAAGACTAGGGAGTAGGTCAAAGGTAGGGTAATCGGGAAGGACCAGCAGCTGGCACTTAAACAAGTCAGGGAAGGAGAATCACTATGCACTAGGGCAGTGCTCTCCAGCTCTCCAGCTTTCTGCAAGAGTGAAATGTCTTTGAATTCGCTTTACACAAGTTTTACATTCTACTTTATTGTGTGTTATTGTTACAGGCCCTACAGAAAGACAAACCACATTCCTGCTTAGGCTTTAGGAACCATTTGGTTTTAGTGGCACGCTGCTGCCTGTTTCCTGGCCTGGGTGGTTGCCTAGTCCAGTTTGGGATGCAGAGCTAAGGGAGGAGGTGATGGCTTGACTTTATTCATTTAGTCCAGTGGGTGTAGTTGAGTATGGAGATTAAGTAAGTTCTGTTTTTATATTTTAGGACATCTTGAGCTCTAAACTGAATGGTAAATTCAACAAACATCTCCAGCCATCTTCTACCGTACCCGAATGGAGAGCAAAAGATAATGATCTACGATTACTGCTGACAAATGGAAGGATAATTAAGTATGTAAACCAGATCAAAGTATCCAACCGATTAGCTTTCAGGGGGTTCCCTCTGTTTACTGAATCCACAGTCCAATTGTTGTTCAGCTAACCACATATGGGCCAAGTGGCTCAATTCTCCACTCTCTCTGTAAATTAAAGGGGGAGTGTACTGTTTGGCCGCACAAGTTGCACTATTTTTTGACTTATTTTTCCTTCTATATACAGAGACGAAAGACACCCCTTCGCAGATCAGAGTCTTTATACAGTAGACAGTGAAAATGAAGAGGATAAGAGAAGGACAAAAAAGGCAAAAGTGAAGATAGAAGAGAGTTCAGGAATAGAGGCAGTGGAGAATGAAGAATCTCAGAAACCCCTTAATAGTATGTTTGTTTTAATGGTCATTGTAAAGGTCTCTTTATTACTAATGTGATAGCATGTGAAGTAACTTGCAAGTTCTTACATTTGTACTCTTTTGAGAAATCTGAAGTATTTCTGAGTAATGTATCCATTGGGGAAATACTGAATGTGAATGCCCAGAGAGGTGTAGAGCTCAGGGAAGGCATTATTAATGATGAGGACATGTGCAGGTTAGTGACATGCTTGTCTGGTGACAGTTTTTACAAGCGTCACACGAAAGCTCCTGCTCTACTCCACATAAAACAGTCCCAAGTTTAATGGGATTTCACAAATAATTTTAGCTAACATGTATATGGTTTTCAGAAGTAGGAGACATATAATTGGCTGACCTAAAACTATTAGTAATCCATGTATTGTTTTTCTTGGCTGCCTGTTGACAAGAGGGCCTCTACTTGGCTGTTAATTGCTTATCATTAGTGTGACAAACAGTAATACCTCTTCCTCCTCAATTTTAAGGAGCAGTTAAATATTTTGATATTTGACAAGTAAGTGTTCCAGATAATTCACATTATTTAATCCAGAGTTACCTTAATTCCTGCTAATTTCAGGTAAATGTGATATTGCTGTAGTTGGTAATTACATTTGTTCACATGATGGGGAAGGTGGTTAATCAGTAGAATTCATCAAGCGGTAGTTCTGAAGTAGTGCCTCATGGAAGAGAAAGGCAGTGCTAAGGCCGTCTATAAGCTTGTTGAATTCACTACCTACTTGAATGCTTTTGTTATCTGTTGAGAGAAATAATGCAAAAGGGAAATTGAGAAGTTTCTTGTAGCTCATGTTAGTGTTGGAGGCTTTTTTCTGGAAAGAAATATTTTTAAAATTTTCAAATAAGGAATGTATAATTATGTTTAATAAATTCTAGAAATGTTTGTAGAATACACTTCAGTTTGCATCTTGGTCATTTGGGGAGAAAGTTCTTGGAGGAAGAATGAATGAAAAGAAAGGAGGATAGAACAGGAGTGACATAGACACGAAGCTGGATGGACTTTCAATATCACCCTGTTCATGACCTTCTCTTTGACTCTTACTTCTCAGGGTTTTTTACAAGTGTGAAGTCAGAACTCAGGAATCGATCATCAGAATATTCTGACATTTCTGATTCGGAAGACTCTGGACCTGATTGCACTGCTCTGGTATGCCCAAAGGCCCGTGCTGGGTGCTATTGGGTGGAAAAATGAACACCCACTTTCCTTCCCTGTCTCTCTGACCTTTGTAGCACAGGGTCTTTCCCTGTAATAATCTCTCTCTCTCTCACACGCGAACACACATGTGTGACTGTTTACATTTGCTAAATGTAGCTTTATCTGATTTTGGAAATGGTGGAGGGAAATACTGTTTCTCATATATCTCCTAGGTTTTATATTTCATTTTACCTTAAAGAAAACATGTACTGTGTGTTTTTTACTACAGAATTATGTTACTATAGTTATGGAGATTTTCACTTTTTCGTATGAAATACAGAAATAATTTCATGATAAATTAAGATTCTAACTTACCCTAGACAGATAAAGTATTTTTTGTTAGTTTGTACAGTCTTGGTCAGATTTCTTATATAGCTTTTCTTTCATTTAATTATTTATTATCTCAGAAAAATAATTTTACCACTGAAGAGTCTGAAAGTTCAGGTGATGAAAAGAAACAAAAGATAACATCAAACTTCAAGGAGGAATCTAATGTGATGAGGAACTTTCTTCAAAAGAGCCAGAAAACATCTAGAAGTGAAATTCCAGTTAAAAGGTAGGTTTGCTGATGGTAGTATTTTCATGACATTCCTATATAATAAAAGCCTAATATGCTAAGTGTCCGATCGTCTGGTCATCCATTCAGCCAATCAAAGCGTAATATGCTAATGCTATGCTAAGACTGCTCAACCACTAGCTATGATGTGTACTGACCACCAGGGGTCAGACAGTTGACCAGTCATATGACGTGCGCTGACCACCAGGAGGCAGACACTCTGACCAGTAAGTTAGCTTGCTGCTGGGTTGATCGGGACTGAGTGAGACAGGCCGGACATGCCCTGGAGCCCTCCCCACAGTCCCTCCATGGCTGGCCAACCTCCCACATCTCTCCCCGGCCCCAAGTGTGCACAGATGGGGTCCCTCGGCCTGGCCTGTGCCCTCTAGCAATCCGGGACACCTCAGGGGATGTCGGAGACCAGTTTTGGCCCGATTCTGCAGGCAAGGTCAAGGGACCCACTGGTGCACGAATTTGTGCACCGGGCCTCTAGTGTGATATAAAGACATGAAAACATTTCTTTTAGTTTTAAAATTTACCAAAATGCCATTAGACTAAATAGGCTCTTATATTTTTGGTTATCTGCTTTTTAGGGAATGTCCTACCTCGACGAGCACAGAGGAAGAAGCAATTCAGGGCATGCTCTCTATGGCAGGGTTGCACTATTCCACATGTTTACAAAGGCAGGTACAAAGCACAGGCTGCAGCAGTGAAAGAAACTCTCTCCAGGATCCCAGCAGCTGTCACAGCAGTAACCACGAGGTTAGGCAGCTGTACCGCTATGATAAACCAGTGGAATGTGGTAAGAAACATAAAAGTAACTCATGACCCCCAATGTAATAGCTCTATAATCCCAGTTGAAGTTAGAGATTATGAATAACTGTTTATTGCACATTTTTAGTTGGAAATGGTATTAAGCATATTGGCCAAAATATACGTAATGTTGACAAGTTATGTAAGGTGCAAGTATAAGAATTCAAAATGTAAATTAACTGGGATTGAGAGTCATGTTCACCAGCATAATTTTATCATTGCTATTAAACCATAGTGTTATTTCCCTTTTATAAGTTGATTACAGTGGAAGGAATATTTGGTGCTTTATTATTATTATTATTATTATTATTTGTTAATTCTCACCCAAGGATATTTTCTCCATTGATTTTTAGAGAGAATAGAGGGGAGGTGGGGTGCAGGGAGAAAGAGAGAGAGAAACATCAATGTGAGAGAGACTGATTGATTGGTTGCCTCCCGAATGTGTCCTGACTGGGGCCGAGGATTGAACCTGCAACCCAGATATGTGCCCTTGACCAGGAAGTGAACCCACAGCCCTTCAGTGTGTGGGCTGATGCTCAAACCACTTAGCAATACCAGCCAGGGCCTTTAAATGGTCTGCTAAGCTTGAACAATCACCTTTATTTTCTTTTGTAGGAGGGAACTTTATGATTAGGGACATTCTCTCCTCAGCTTTAAAGGAAGAATTAGGAAAGAGGAAACTCAGTAGTAACATCAGTGATGCCACAGAGTGTTTTCTTCTCTGTGCCTTTAAGGGAAATTTTGTTTCCCTAAAAGTGTGGGGAGGAGCTGGTATTATGTTGAAACCAAATGCCTATTATAGCATTTGTGTTTGTTCTCACGGAATTAAATGTCAACTATGTACCAGGAGTTTGACATTATTCCACTTAATTCTTGAAACAACATTTTGTTGTAGGTAATATAACTTTACAGATAAAGGAAATAGACTTAGTGAAGTTAATTTAACTTCCCCATACTTATATAATTAGTATTCATTGGTGTTGGAATTTGAACCAGGACTGTCTGATCCCTTTGCTTATTATCTAAGAGAAAACTGAAGTTTAGAGAGATTAAATAATTTACCTAAAAATGCATTGGTAATGGGAGAACTAAAATTCAAATCTAGGTTTCTAGTCTGTCCTTTCATTTTGTCTCTCTATAATCTGTTTGGTCCCTTGAAAAGAAAGCTTCTGTGCAAATACTGCAAAATTCAGACAAACATATGCCTTTATTCTATATGGGAAAATATATCATTTTTAGAGAGTGTGTATTGCACTTGGTTTTATATCTACAGCAGATGGCCATAAAATTTTACTCCAGTCTTCCAGCATCTGGCATAAAACCTGCCATATAAAGACAGCCTTTGAGAAGATTGAAGGAATTAGCATGTAAGACAGTGAGCTGATGACTGTTTTGTTTTTGAGAGGGAAAGAAATGTGGTAAACATATATGAATAAATATTTAAAGAATTAACATACTCAGTTTTTAATAAAATGCAACACAAATTTGCTTTCAGTTTTAAGCATTTAGCAAACTTTGTTCTTTGAGATCAAGTTTGTGTGAAGATAATTGATTAAAACTTCTCTCTAGGGTACCATGTCAAGACTGAAGATCAGGACCTGAGGCGTTCCTCTTGGGTTAAACAATTTGATACAACTTCCAGATTTAATCTTCAGGTATATTCAAGCTTTGAAACATTAAAAGGAGATTTAGAATTGTCATTAACTCTCTTTTTGCTTTCCTTCTTTTTTTTTTTTTTTTTTTAACTGCAGTTAGTTATCAACCATTAGATCTGGGGAGGTAAAAAATTACAATTAAATGCACATTTGAACAACTATCCATTTTTAGAGATTCTGATATAATGACTAATGCAAAGCTCATGGATATATCGTGATCTGGAAAAGAATAGCTTATTCCAGGAAGTAGTTAAAAAATACTGGCTGCCAGTACCTTTTGGTGTGTTTAGTTAGAATGAAACAGGAAAGGAAAGTACTAGAGGATCTCTATTTAATCTCTAAAATTGTTTCTTGTACATTTTTAATTTCTTTTTTTTTTTTTTATTGTATTTATTATTTATTTATTTACCTACTTACGTTAATCCTCGCGGAGGATATTTTTCCATTGATTTTTAGGGAGAGTAGAAGAGAGAGGGAAAGACCAAGAGAAACATCAGTGTGAGAGAAACACAGTGATTGGTTGCCTCCTCCAGGATCCCCAACCAGGGCCCGGGCTGGGGAGGAGCTTGCAACCAAGGTATATGCCCTTGACTAGAATCCAACCTGGGACCCTTTAGTCCAGAAGCTGACGCTCTATCCCAACCATGTCAAACTTGCAGCCTGTGGGCCATGAGTTTGACATGCTTGCTATCCACTGGGCCAAATCGGCTAGGGCTTGAACATTTTTAGATGCTTAATTTCTTGGAGAATTTGATGAGAGTTATAGATTCTCTTTCCAGAAAATGATCATCATAAATGCTGACTTTTGCTTACATATTCTTATGATTTAGACCCCAGACCACTCATTGACTCCAAATTAAGAACCCTTGCTCTAAGAGAGGACACTTTATATATTTGGATCCCAGCGTATTAATACATATACCAAGCAAAATGAACCCCTTATAGCTTTTTAAAATTTCCTTTTTTTAAATAAAAATATTTTTATTGATTTTAGAGAGAGAGGAAGGGAGAGGGGGAGAGAAAGAAACATGGATGTGAGAGGGAAACACTGATTGGCTGCTTCCTGCATGCCTTTCACTGGGAATTGAACCCGTAGAATCCAACCAGTGACCTTTAGATTCACGGGATGACACTCAATCAACTGAACCACACCAGCCAGGGCCCAAAATAGCTTTTTTAAAAAGACAAAATTTTACCAATAGTGCTAAGCAAGGAAAGTAATATGACTTTTTGCTGCAAATCTTAGAAAACGACAGCCAAAGAAAGAATCAAAATTTTCATGTGGCAGATTGGGGTCCCTAAACCTCCTAGACTCCAAGCATACTCGTGAGTAATAGAATTATGGGTATTTTTTAATTTCTTCGTTTGGCTTATCCATATTTTCTAAATACTCGCCAACCGCTTTTACAATAAGAAAAGAAACCAATATACCAGGTTATTTTTCAAGGCAGTTTTGTCTGTACAAGTTCTTTTAACAGTATCCTCCAGACTCAAAGATCAGGTAAGAAATCCCTTCACTGTTATCATTCACTTATTCGGTGTATGATTTTACAGTGCCTCACTATAGCTGGTCATGGAGTTTATAATTTCACTATAGGATTCAGTATTAAAAGTAGCTATTTTTTAAATCTAACTGTTGTTTTTATAGTTGTCTTTGAAAATGAAGATAGATGATTAGCATGATCATTTTGGAGACAATCATTTCTTTTGTTTATAATTGAGAGATATTTTAGAGGCATGTCAAATCATAGCAGTTGTCTCTTCATGCTCAAGCATATTTGTACAATAATTTATTTTTATTTTTTTAAAAAATATATTTTATTGATTTTTTACAGAGAGGAAGGGAGAGAGTTAGAAACATCGATGTGAGAGAAACATCGACCAGCTGCCTCCTGTACACCCCCTACTGGGGATGTGCCTGGAACCCAGGTACATGCCCTTGACCGGAATCGAACCTGGGACCTTTCAGTCCGCAGGCCGACGCTCTATCCACTGAGCCAAACCGGTTAGGGCTGTAAAATAATTTAAAGCAAGTCCGTGCTTAATGCTGTTTTTAAAACTTATTTAATCATTACAGAATTGGAGATATAAGAAAGTAAGATTAAAAAAGAGAATCAGAGATACATTTTATATCTCGCACCCACATAATTAAAGCTGATTTTGTGAAACATCACATCTGCAGTGTGCTCTGTCTTTCAAGTTTGTCTTTTTCTTTCTCTGTTTAATTTTGGCCATGGCTCTCTCCATTGATTTCAAGACCCGTCAATCAGTAGCAGTGTTTGTTTTTTCCTTACAGTTCACTCAGTAATCTTAAGAGACTGAAGGAAAAATGGTTACAGAAAAAACAGACCTGAGACTTCAGGATCTAGGTTTGTTTTGTTTTTTAGTAACCAACTTAAATACAGTAGAGATGAGCCCTACGGAAGTTACGTTCTAAAAAAGATAGCATATAACACAGTGAGAGATATATGGGAACTGTGCCATGCTGAGGAGGCAGTAGGACCACTTCTCCCATCTTGGCTTCCTTTCACAGCACATGCTCACTGAGTTCAGGATGGCTTGTTGAAATTACATTCATTCTCCCTCCCTCCCCTATCCTCCTCCCCTCCGTCCTCCCTCTCAGTCTCTGCCTCTCTTTGTCTCTTTCTGTCTCCCTCTCCCTCTTCTCCTCCCCTATTCTCTCCCTCCCCCCATCCATATATAATGCTTGCTTCTTGGGTTCAGTTATGATGCAGCTTCAAGACTTGAATCCTTCAGAGCTTTTAGCTTTTGGAATGAATGGGCTGTCATGAAGGGTAGTCTTTTGTGGCCACTACATGTTAAGAAAACCAAAGTTCAGTAGTCTAATTTTTCTCTCTCTTGGCTTGGTAATGTATAGAGAGGTTGAAAACTTCACTTCTTTTAAAGGAACCTTAATAATTCAGCCTTATTTTCATTCTTTAGGATCCAAGTAGAGGCCACAAATATATCAAAAAGGAAGGTTCATCAGAAATCAGTCAAAAGGTACACAGTAGGAATTCTGTGGACAGCAGTGGCTCCAGCCCTCAGAATGGAAAGTACATGCAGAATTCAAGCTTGGTTTCAGGGGCATGCCAGATAAGTAATGGCAGTGTAAGCCCAGAAAGGCCAGTTGGTGAAACTTCCTTTTCAATGCCCCTTCACCCCACCAAGAGACCTGCATCAAACCCACCACCTATCAGCAACCAGGCAACAAAAGGTAACTTTTGCACATTTGTAGGTTATGTATATTTTTGACTGTGTAAGATGATGAGAGTGGCAGTTCTGATAGAGGTAGTGTCTGTAGTCAAGTTGCTCACAGCCTGGTGCACTGTGGACACCACAGTGATAACAGTTTGTACAGGTTACTGTGGGAATAGCAGGATACTGAGTCACCTCTGAGGATCAGGAGTGGCTTTTGGGCGGAGGAGGTAGATCCTGAAAAAGATGGTAAGGGTTTAGTTAGCCCTGCCGAGTTGGGGAAGTGACATGATAGCATTGAAGGAAAGGAGCTACTGTGACCCATGGTACAAAGGTGAGAAATAGCACTTCAGTCCATTTTGTTGCTGAACACAGTTTGTTGCAGAATATGGTAAGAGCTCATGCTGAAGAGATGGGTGGGGATCAGACTGTGTGAGGGCCACCCAAGTCCTGTGAAGAAGGTTGGCCTTAATCCCTCACATGCGGAGGTGACAGGGATTAAACAGTAGAATTCCAGGAGTGTGACTTTGCCCATTCAGAACACCTTGAAGGCTTGCTCACCACAGAGCCCTCCCTTTAAATCTTCCAGGTCCTGGGTGCCAAGTATGATTTGCATCGTTACTTACACTGCTATTGGTGTTTTATAGGTAAACGTCCAAAAAAGGGAATGGCAACAGCCAAACAACGCCTTGGGAAGATCCTTAAGTTGAACAGAAATGGCCATGCACGTTTCTTTGTGTAACGGAGCTGCTGTTAGGATCACTCTTCCCTTTGGAGACCAGTCTCGGGGGTGTGGGAGCCTGGAGCTTCCGCCATGCATGTCCAGTAGAGAACACTGCCTGGAGAACAAAATGAACCTGATGCTGCATTTTCACTGTGCCACACCCACTCAGCAATAACCATTTTGGACCTGGTGGGGGAGAGGAAGAAGGAGGGTAGAACCTTAAAAGGAGACCTTGAACTGAAAAGGGTCTCTTGTCAGGGCTTGAATTTCATTTTGTTGTTGGTAGTGTCTTGATTTATTTTCAGTGGTAAAGAATTATCAATAATTTATTTAACAGATTTTTTTAAAAGTTAACAGCTTTTAAATTCTTTCTTTTTTAAAGCTATTTATTTGGAAGATTTCTGGAGAAATATCTCACTAATTTAGATTTAAGAATGTGAAGGTTTTTAAATTATTTTTGATAGTGTGTGTGTTACATGTGGGGAAGAGCCACAGTAACAGTAACTAGTCTGGACTCTTAAATTTGATATTCAGGTTAAAGTCTTAAACAGGGATTTGATGCATTAATTATTTTAAATTAAGATGTATATGGAAATCATTTTATTTTATATATTTCATGTTTTTTATAAGCTATTAGCTTCGCTTTTGCTAACATCCAAGGTGCATACTGTTATCCAGGTTGATGACCTTATATCCCACCTTCCCCCTCTGCACTTCCAGCTTTTGTGATGATACAAGACTCTTCTCTTTGCAGGGAAACACTTTCATAGCCGATGTGTTAGACCTACATATAAAAGACCCCAACATTTCTCATTTAGTTTGACATTGCAATTTTTTCCTAAATATAACAAAGGCTTCTTGCATTTTCATTTTTGCTGATGACCTGGGTTCCAAAGAGAACAGCTTTAATATCTTTTTCCTATTTGTGGAAAAAGTATTATAAGTTTGATTAAATTGTCATATTTCTAGTTTTTCAAATGCATTTGTAACTACAGAGGGCCTTCTTCATACTGCTGGTATTAGAGGGCAGGACCAACACCTGCCACAAAGGTTATATTTTATGACGCTTTTATTCTGTGTACCTAATTTGTTGGGAAATAAGATTTGACTTAGTTGTTCAGCTCTTCATAATAAGCCGTAATATAATAGGACTATACTATATTAATTGTGTAGAAGCAAGCATGTTGGAGTAGACCTTTTGCAGGGATGTGTGTGTGTGTGTGTGTGTGTGTGTGTGTTTAGTTTTTTATTTCTTAACCTTCTAAAGAATTATTTAAGACATGGATTTGAAGTAAAATGGGTGCTTCTTGTAGTTTCTTCCATCTATCCTAACTTAGCCAGTGCATATTGAGGTTAAGTATCTGATTGAGCTTTAAAGTAATCATATATCTCTTTTATGCACAATTTTTACTAAATGCCAGCTAATAATAGCTAATATTTCCCCCTACCCCCCATGGCTTAAAAATAAGTATTTTCAAGGCTGGGGTGAGGTGGGGTGGAGATATTTCCAATGCTGACAGGAGAGCATTATACAAGTTCCTACAAAGAAAATATAGGCAAATAAGATCAAATTTATTTTTATGAAGAAGAAATATGGCCATATTATGGATATCCTTTTATTTACTGAGCCAAGGTAGCAGAACTTTCCCTTCTATATTAAGTATCATGTGCAGCGCTAAGAAAAAGAAATCCATACCATCCTCCTCCATGGTTGCATTCAAATGTGTATTTTCAAAGAGAGAGGTTTCTTACTCTGCCTTCATTCCAATATTTCATGGAATAAATATGAAGTAGCTTATGAATTAGCCTTTTTGACCCAAGTGACTGAATCAAAGTCTGGATCTTACCTGGTGTCAGGAAGGATTTTGTGGAAATATTAAATGCCTATAAGTGGCCTACTTAAATTCTACACGATGCCAAAACTAGTTAAGAATGGTCATGGTTAGTCATTTGATGGATGATTAGATTTGAAAAATGTAAAAATTTGGGTTTGACTGATTGTGCCACCTTCCCACACAGTATATTACTGTGATGTTTTGGTTTTCTGTAGACATCATTTTAGTGTTTATAGAACATGTTTTTGTTTAAGAAATAAGATATATATATATATATATATATATATATATATATATAAAATATATATATATATTTTTTTTTCAGTTACATCATGATCTGGGTTCTTTTTTTTATGTTCTTCTCACAGCTCTAAGTGTTTTTAATTACCTGAATTTTTTTCTTTAACTATAAAAATTAAAATAAAACAATTTCTTTTTATGAGTTAAAATTGTGGCCAGTATCCACCCTGTGTACTTAGGCTGGTAAATACTTATTTTAAGTAGACAGTATGTGGAACTTTTAAGTGAAGGTACTGTGGATTCATTTTTGGCAATTTTAGCCCATTAACTGGCTAAGTTAAAAAAAAAACTTTCAGCAGGGTCATAAATATAACCACTACTCAGAACACATGTATCTTCTTCTGAATTGGTGCAGATTCAGCCACTGGTCCAGGGACTCTCCTAGTCTTACAGTTACTGGCTCTGATGCATCCCCTGTAGCTCGGAAATGCCTGAACCTTGAGGTAACTGCAGCCAGTATGTGGACTCAACTGTAACAGACAACCTTGTGTTTTTCCCTTGGTCTCATTATAAACAATACTACTGCACAGATACTACGACTTGGAAGACAGCAGTGGTGGCATTTAGCTAGTTAAAAGCAAATAGAAATATGTAAAGCAGAATTATGATTAAATATATGCATTTTTAATTATAGTAGTAGATAATTTTCCTGTATTGATTCAAGTAAGTAAGTTCTGTTAACCTAGTATCCACTGTACTGTAATTCATAATGTCACATAATATAATGCTCTCCAGTATTGATTAATGTTGTAAACAGTACAAAGCTGGCACTTAATAATAGTTTTGTATCCTAGAAATACATTGAACTTCATAAGCATCAGTTAATTTTTAAAGCATACAAAATTGAAAATTCTGACTGAAATCATCTTATAAACTCAGAAAACAAGGCCATCTTTATTACTACTTAAATACTTAGCTTGAATACTGTTCTGTTTTTTAATAATCCCAATTATTGCCTTTTAAATGAACTCTACTGTATTTGTTCTTATGAGATCAGCAGGTATTTATCAAACACCTACTGTGTGCCCAGCACTACATAGTACTGTGGGGAAGTGTAAAGTTGAAATGTGGTCTCTGCCTTTGAAGGTATCTTCGTCAGGAAATAAGCAGTGTTATTTTTACTTCTAAGCAAACATAAGCAAAAGAGAGCCCATTTATTTAAAAAAGCATTAACTTCATTTGTTTCAATTGAGATATACTATGCTATATAGAAGTGGAAGTAATTTTTAAAATTTAAAAAAACATTTCAGAAATTAACAATTTAATGTTGGCAGTAGAGGGTCATGGTTTGGTATGAAAGAGAGCAGACAACTTGGATTTTTGCCCAGGTTCTGCCATTTTTATGTCAGCTGTGTGACCTTGAATAAGTTGCTTATTCTTACTACATCTTAGTTTTCTCATTTGTTAGTTTGGATAAAAATGCAGTTAACAAATACATGGAAAAGTGTTTCTTAATCTACTAACACTTCATACTTGCAGTTAATTTATCATTATTTAAGTGGCCACTGATAATGAATGCACATTTTTATGCATTTTAAATTTAAACTGTTATTACTCATAAAATTTGTTTTCTGTCAAATCTATGCCCAGAGCATGCTACCTAAAAAACCTGAAGAGTCTCTAACAAGGTGCTGAATTAAAATTAAAATTAGTGCTTGAAGTGAAAGAAAAGTGAAATAGTTTATGGATAAGAGTGATACTGTTAATCCTCAAGTAATCATTAAGATGACTTAAGGAAAGATTCTTTCTGCTTGTTTCAAGAGTTGCTTTCTATAGTAACTCCCCCAAGAGCTCCTGAATCACCTTGCCACCCGGTACACCACTGCCAGAAGTAACTATTGCAGTGTATCAGCATTTTACGATTTCACATGGAGATGAAGGCTTAATAATGTCAATCTGAACATTTTTCAAAAATTCATTTTTTTCTCATTAAATATTAAGCCAGTTGCTCCCTCCAAAAAGAAAAGCTAAAGATCACCAGTTGTTTCTGGATGCCCTAGACCTGTATCTAAAGCAATCTTGAGAAGGTTGAGCATCAGGTCATTAGGAAAAACGTGTTACCGGTAAATAAAGAAGACAAATGGAACCCAAATAGGGCAGTGATTTGCCTGGGGTCATAGTAGATTCTAGATCTAGACCTCTGGTACCTTGCTTCCTACCACAGCAATGCTGTGCAGCCTCTGCTTGTCCTGGGGGTGATGTTGATATGCTTGCTAGAAGCCAGATGGAAAGAAAGGAGAAGTAATATACTCACTACATTGCTGTTGGACTAAAGTAATTTTGATACTATAGCCTTACTAAAAACCCTGCCCTTATTTTTATTTGTTCTTCAGTGAAAATCATGACATAAAAGTCAAATCTTTTATATCCCTTACATTAAATTTTTAATAATTAAGGTCATTAAGAAGCAAATGCTTATTTCCAAAGCAATTAGCTTATCATATTTGACTGTGGTTTTACTCTTTTATACTATTTTTCTCCTCTTTAATGGGTAGGGAAAATAATGTTCATTTACCCGCATTCTACCCTGTAGAGTCTCCCTCTCACCCATGGTGCCCTCTCTGGTGTCCTAAAGCTTTGTCTTAACAAGTGCAACATTAAATTTTTGTTAAAACCCTTTCAGAACTATATTCAGTGATTCTTCCAACAAGTTGATCTGTTCTGCACTATTTCACTAATAAATCCTGGCTACCACGTAGCCCTTGACCTCCAAGTAGCTTACCTATGCAAAACCTGTGACATTCTGAACTCACGTTTCCTTATTTCAGAAAGCAGTCCTAAGTGGAACTTAATCATAACAATAAACCTTGCCTCCACCTACTTTTATTTTGGCCATTTCCTTTTTAAAATGCCAGCTATTTTCCCCCAAGGTATTTCACCAAAACAATGATCATAAGTGCTGAAATATATAATATCTTGCAGGAATGAAATAACCCAGACATACTCTTATATTCCTGTGGTAGTTGGTTGGTAACAGTTACCATTATTAAGTGGAATATATAGTGAGGAATTAATTCCTTAATTCCTTGCCTAGAATCATTTCTTCCCTCAAAGATTCATACGTAACCTTTTATTTTTACAAAGCATACATATAACTTCCACATTATAGTCAGGGACCTGAGGTGTCACTTGCTAAGTGAACCCCAGGTTATTTTATATTGCAAAAGAAACCTAAACCAAACTAAGGGCCTTACATTTATGGTTAGACTGAATCAAAAGCTATAACCTCAATTTTTCCCAAAATAGCTTCTGACTGCAAACGCGTCATGCAGTTGTTAGGTATGAAATAGCACTGATCAGGAAATGCATGTGCAACTTCGCAGACTGTATTTCCTTCCGAAAAGACTTTTCTACTTTTAATATAAATTAAGCCATAATAGTTACATGCTGTGGGAAGAGGGTGAAAGGTTCATTTGAAGAGATTATATAATATGAATTTTCACATTTACTGTGAAATGTCTAACTTTTCCAGTGCTTCAGCAGGTTTGTTTGTTTTTTTGAGGGGGTAGAGGGAGGTGATAGGGTGGGGTAGTATTGATTTTAGAGATTTCAAATCTGTGAAATTTGAAAAGGGGACAGTTGTTGGCTATGGTATTTATTAGTTTTGTAGTAATGTTTTGCTAGCCTGACTGACTTTCCTTAACTGATTTTTATGCCCATGGTCCAAGGAGACTTGGTACCCTTTCTTGTTTGGGGTGTCTGCAGAGTAGTGTCTTGTCTGTTTGTATAGGCAGTCAGTGTGTGTGCACATGTGTGTCCTTTGAATACAGAAGCACACTGTGTGACTACAGAGTGGGGCGTGGCTGGGAAACGGGATGCTGAAGCTTTAAAGAGCATTTTTTTTTTTTTTTACTCTTAACAGTATTTCCCATCTTTTGCCTGCAGGCAGGGAAAGTGTACAGTATTTATTTTGCTTCTGTTTTAAATTTGTAAGTCTTTAAATAGTTTAATTGGTTATTAGAGGGGAGAACAAGTGACTTGTTTAAAGTTGTATTTGGTATTCTTTTCAATTTCTGTATTTTAAAATATTGAAATCAAAATTGTATTACTTCTGTTTTGATTTTTTTTTAGTGCTGGGTGTATTTTTGGCTCATTTTGTTTGAAAGTATAAATGTTGAAAATTGTATAAAATGTGTCTTTGAAAGAAAAAAAATTGAATTCTATATCCAATTCTGGTTTTCTGTTCTTTTTTTCTGCTTATTGATTCATGGGAGAATTATTAGAGTATGTGAAAAACTGTATAGGCTCCTTAGTATTTCTGAAGATTCAAATGTGCAGAGTAATGTGTCATATTATTTTATTAGATGTATTGCTGGGGAAGCAATTAGTGAAAGAGAGGAAAGAAGACAAAAGGGTAATTAGTTGGCAAGATGAGGCTACGCTATGGCCATGGATGCTGGTGCTACTGGGGGACACTTAAAACCATTTGTTGTCCCCAACCTGGGCACCCCAAAATACTTCTTGAGCACCTGCAGTATACCAGGCATTGTCTAGCACTGGAGCTACAGGGGTAGGTTCAAGCCCCAGGCCTGCAGGAGCCTGTGATAGATGTGAAAGGAGGGGAGATCAAGGGGTTGCTGTGACCTGGCTGCGTAGGGGGGTGGGAGTGGAAGTGTGAGTTCAGTGAGATCAGTTCATCGTGGACATAGTGCTTTTAAGGGTGTGAGAGCCAGGTCTGGGATGAGCTGAGCTTAACTTGGGCCCAGGAGAGGAGCCAGGACCAAGGAGGAAGGAGCACAGGGAGCAGCACTTCAGGGCAGAAGAAGAGCCTGGGAGGGGCAGGAAATGGTAGGAGGATCTGCTCTGGAGGAGCCTGAATGCAGATTGATGGAAACCAAGGCACTGAAGGACCCACGGCCTCGGCTCTTCCTGTACTAATACCTGCAAGAGAGTAGGTGGTCCAGAGTGCACCCACTTAAAGCCACCTCAACAGCTGTTCCAAGAATGGTGCCCAAAGCACGTTCACACCTCCTCTATCTTACTGGCCTGTTTATTCCAGCTGATTGAAAACAGTCTGAATAAATCTGTTCTGTTGTAAAAGTCCACATGCCATCTGTGAACCTGTGGAATGTTTGCCCTTCCTCTAGTTTGCATGTTAGCAAGTAATTATCAGGACTGACACTCCTTTGATCTTTAGCTGACCTTTGTGTTTCCACGAAGCAGTGAGACTGTGGAAAGTGGGGTGTTACCCACCCCTCATTTTAGAGTGGGAAGAATTGGGTGCTATGTTGCAGACAGGCTTTTGAATAGAAACCCTCATTGTCTTTATTTTCCATTTGAGTACTTGCAGTGTACAAGGCATATTTTCATTTCTTCCTCTCAGCCCAGCGAGGTAGGTGCTATACTCCCCATCCTGCAGATGAAACTGAGGCCAGAGATAGTAACTGACATGTGCAAGTTCACACTGCTAAAAAGTAGAACTGAGATTTTAATCAAAAGCCTAACTCTAAAGGCCACATCATTTTTTATGAATTGTTTTTCTCTATTTTTTAAATTTATTTTCCTTTATTTTTCCTCATCACCTTTTATCCACCCCCCATACACTCGTCCACCTCCACTACCACCCCAATCACCACACTGTTGTCCATGTCTGTAAGTTCTTTCTTTTTTTTTTTTCTTTTTTACTCAATCTCCCCCAACATCCCTCTTTCCACCAGAGCTGTCTGCCTGCTCTCTCTGAGTTTGTGTTTTACTTTCAATTATTAAAAAGGAATAGATGGTCTTTAGGAATGATTTGTATTCTAAAATTTTACTTATAGGCAACCATTTTGGACTGAAAATAATCTTTTTACAGAAGTTTTCTATCATTCAAAGTTTGAGTCTGTCCTTTTCCTAGGGGCTGGGTACAGATGAAAGCATGCTGTTTAACTTCTAGGATCCCACCTTCTAGTGAAGAACGAACTGTACACAAGGGACAGGTGATACTGTTAGAATCCATGAACCTAACATGAATTCCCAAAGTCCCAGAGTTAGGCCGTGCCTAGTGGCACCCCTTCCACTGGACATGGCCCTGCAGGACGGCACAGCCGTCTACCACTGCCCTTCCCACACTGCAACCTCTTCGGGCATCATTTCCTGCCCCTCAGCTCTGGTAAAAGGGTCAGCCCAGATAAGGAAGGAGAAAGAAGTCCATCCATATTTCTCTTTCTTTCTTAAAAAAAATTTTATTGATATTTTACAGAGAGGAAGGGAGAGGGATAGACAGTTAGAAACATCGATGAGAGAGAAACATCGACCAGTTGCCTCCTGCACACCCCCTACTGGGGATGTGCCCGCAACCAAGGTACATGCCCTTGACCGGAATCAAACCTGGGACCCTTCAGTCTGCAGGCCGACGCTCTATCCACTGAGCCAAACCAGTTAGGGCTCTCTTTATTTCTATATCTCTATATATCTCCCCAACTACTTAGGAGGTCACTTAGGGCACAGCCTTCAATAGTCTACAATAACCACAACAGTGATTCTCCCAAAGTCTGCCTTAAGAATAAAAGTCGAGAATAAAAAAGTCAATTACCATATTGGAGGTTTTGCCAATGGGAGGCAAAGCTGTGCTTATTCTCTTTGGTCTGGGGGCTAACTACTGGTATTAGTTTGCTAGGGCTGCTATAACAAAGTACCACAGACTGCGTGGCTTAAACAACAGATTTGTTTTTTCATCCCTCTCGAGGTTAGAGTTGGAGACTAAGGTGTTAGCAGGGTTGATTCTGTCTGGGGGGGGAGGGGGGGGCCCATAAAAGAAGGATAAAGAAGGATACATTCCAAGCCTCTCCTCAACTTACACATGGCCATCATATCCGTGTCTCTCACATCGTCTTCCCTCTCAGTACGTGTCTGTGTCTGTGTCCAAATTTACCCCTTTTGTAAATTCACCAGCCATACTGTATTCAGGCTTACCCTAATTACCTCCCCCCCCTTTTTTTTTAGTTAATCCTTACCCGAGGATATTTTTTCCATTGATTTTTAGAGAGAGTGAAAGGGGGGGTGGGGAGAGACAGAAAGAGAGAAACATCAATGTGAGAGACACAGATTGGTTGCCTCCCGAGTTTTCCCAGACTTGAACCAGGAATTGAACCAGAGACCCTTCCATGTTTGTGCTGACGTTCTAACCACCTGACCACACTGGCCAAAGCATAAACTCATTTTAATTTAATTATCTCTTAAAAGACCCTATACCCCAAAATGTTTATATTCTGAGCTATTGGAAGTTAGGACTTCCAACATATGAACTTTGAGGGGAGACACAATTCAATCCATAACACTACTGGATCAACTCATATGTATACAAATAATAACTCTCAGTGAGTCAAGTTTATAAATCCATGTTTATTTTTTTTTTTAAAATCCTTACCCGAGGAGTGAGGATATTTTTCCATTGATTTTTTTAGAGAGAGTGGAAGAAAGGGGGGAGGGGGGAAAAGAGAGAGGAGGGAGACATTGATGTGAGAGAGATCAATTGGTTGCCTCCTGTACACGCCCCAAATGAGGGCAAGAACTGGACCTGCAACCAAGGTATGTGCCAGAAATCAAATCTGTGACCCTCTGGTGCATAGGTCGACACTCTAACCACTAAGCCATGCTGGCCAGGGCAAGTTTATAAATCCATGTTTAAAAAAAGAGAAACATTTTTCTTATTACCACATTATCCCCTGACCAGATCAGTGGTGACCACTGCATAAGAAATGTGCCCCTTTACAGAGTCACTGGCCTGCTTATGATCCTTAAAACGATCCTTTTACCTTGGGTCAGATGAAGTCTTGGGGCAGGACTTCTAGCCCTACCCATGTCCAGAGCAAATCCCCAGGGATCAATACAGTTCCATGTGGGTAGTGGGATTATGGGTGACACTTGCTGTATTTATTCCTTTCTCAAATATTTATTGAATATTACGTACTGGCTGGGCTCTGGGTAGGTCAATGGGAACAGAACAGGGTCCCCTCTGTCAGAGCAGGGGGTGACAGTCTAGGAAAAAGCACTGTGCTAGCCTTGAGGCAGCACTGAAGCCTGGTCTGGGATCCCATGCTGTCCCGTGCCTGGTGTCCAGCCCTGCAGCAGTGCAGACTTCCTCCTTTCTCTGGGGATTATCGCTGCCCAGCAGTGATGCTCCTGTGTCCTGAGCCGAGTGTGTTGTGGACACTACTCTACCCAGGTGCTTTTGGATCCTTTTTGTCCAACTGCAAGCTTTGGAGCCACTTTGCCCAGGGGCATAAGGTACAGAGAGCCAGAAGGGCCCGGGGTTTTCTTTCTGCCCTTGCTCCCCCTCAGGCCTTAGCCAATGCCTGATGGATGGTGGTACAGGGAAATGACAGCCCAGAGGGACACACTCTGGGCAGTATTTATAATCCACCCTGCCTATGCTCAGATTCCATATTTGCAAATTTGCCTATGCACTACAATGTACTTGTAACCCCAAATCACTGTGTGGTACTTTCATGGTCATTCCAGGACACACACATAGTAACACAGTACTCTTATTTCAGCTCTTCAGGTACCATGTGTACTGGTTAATAATGTAGATTTTGTAATCAAAATACGATAATTTCAACAGAAACATCAAAAGTACTTTATTCAAAGTAATGTCCATCGCTAGCTACACATTTCCCCCATCTTTCAGGTAATTTGTGGATACCGTCCCAATAGAATTTTTCTTGTTTTGAGGCAAACCATTCAGAGACCCAATTTTCCACTTCTCCATACGTTTTGAAGTGCTGCTCAGAAAGCACGTGTGCCATCGATCAGAACAGGTGGTAATCTGAAGGAGCGAGGTCTGGTGAATACGGTGGGTGGGGTTAATACTTCCCTTTTAACATTTCTTTAACTGGTTTTGAAGTATGTGATGATGCGTTATCATGAAGCAAAAATAGTTTGCCGATTCTTCTGACCCATTCCGGTCGTTTTACGATCAAAGTGTGGTTCAAATTGTTTGTTGTCGGTAACGATCAGTATTAATGGTTTCACTTGGTTTTGGAAGCGCATAATACACCACACCTTCTAGAGCCCAACAAACGCAAAGAATTGTCTTCTTTCCAAAGCGATTTGGCCTTGCAGTCAATGTTGATGGTTGACCTGGATCAACCCATGATTTTGTGCGTTTGGGATTCTCAAATCCACTTTTCATCGCCAGTCACAATTCAATGCACAAAAGACTTTCTTTTGTGCCGTTGAAGCAACATTTTACTGATGACTTTTTGGTTTTCCATTTGTCTTTCGTTCAGTTGATGTGTCACCCATTTTCCTTCCTTTAAATCTTTCCCATTGCTTGTAAACGATCAGAAATTGTTTGCTGAGCAATGTTTAATTGTTCTGCAAGTTGTTTTTGCATTTGACACGCATCTTCATCCAATAATGCTTGGAACTGTTGGTCCTCAAACTTTTTCGTTTGACCTGGATGTTCTTTGTCGTTTACATCGAAATCATCACTTTTAAAGTGTTTAAACCAGCGTCACAAGTATCTTGAGATGGAGCACGTTCACCGTAAGCTTCCTGGAAGTATACGATAACTTTTTCTTTAAAATAAAGTAATGAATTAAAACTTCCTGCAAATGCTTTTTTTTTGGCACGAGATTCAACATTTTTAAGCGTAAAAATATCTATGATGTTAACACCTTCAGCAAATTTGACATATGAAGTTTTGAAGCTTGCTGTCAATACAACAAAATAGCATACATATCAAATAGCATATATATCAACATATGTGTAACTCCATCTATTGAAAAAAATCCGAATTATTAACCAGTACACCTGGTAAACAAGTATTCTTTTTGTTGTCTATTTAGTGCATGTTTTTAAAAAAATATATTTTATTGATTTTTTACAGAGAGGAAGGGAGAAGGATAGAGAGAAAGATCAATGAGAGAGATACATCGATGAGCTGCCTCCTGCACACCCCCTACTAGGGATGTGCCCGCAACCAAGGTACATGCCCTTGACTGGAATCAAACCTGGGACCTTTCAGTCCTCAGGCTGACACTCTATCCACTGAACCAAACCAGTTACAGCCATGTTTTTTACACTTTGGTGCTTTTTGTTGGTCATTTCACTGTTTAAAATGATCCCCAAGCATTGTGCTGAAGGGCTGGCTTGTGTTTCTAAGAGCAAGCAGGCTCTGCTGTGCCTGTGGGGAAAATCCCTAGGTTAGGTAAGCTTTGTTCAGGCATGGGCTATAGTGATGTGGGCTGTAAGTTCAATTTTAATGAATCAAGAAAATACACTGGCATCTTTAAAGAACAACAAACATCCCGGGTTTTGGCACCAAAAATGAAAAATCAGACAGAGGCCGAAAACCAGGACTACAGGCTTTATTAGAGAAGGACCTGCTGGGCTGTCTCGCAAGGGGAGAACAGCAGCACGTGCAGGGGTGAGCATCCCTTTTGAGGGGCAGAATGGGAAGGGGTGGGGGCTTAGTGTACTCGGCGCACTCTGATTGGTGGCTTACTGTATGGTCCATATAGGACAGGGCTTAGGGTATTTGGCAGGTGTGGATTGGTGATCCAATGTATAGTCCATATAAGGTACATGGTTAGTCACTCAGGTATTTCCCTGCTGCAGGTTATGTCATACTCCGCCCACCAGTTGGGGAAAGGGAGGATCTATCAGTTGTGCAATAACCCAAATCCCAAAAATGTGAGCAGAGGCTCACAGGAACTTAGCTCTGTACTCCCCCTAGAAGCTACGATTTCATATTCTCTAATTCAGTGTTCATGGTGACTTTATAGAATATAACTACCAGGAATAATGAGAATCCATGGTGGGGGTGCGGGTGGCCTTCTAGATTCTAAGAAAGAAGTTGGAGCTTTGCAAAAGCCCCAATGGACATCTCATTGTTCAGCTTTTAAGTTTTTTTGGGGGGGTTAGTTTATTGTTTGCCCCTACTGTTATCCATTGCCTCCAGCAGCCAGGACATAAAAGCATTCAAATGGTAAACAACCTATGGAGAGAAGCCACTAGGATTGGTCTAGTCCGAGTGAAATGGGATAAAGACCAGCCTTTTTCGGAAGTCTTCCAGAGGACCTCCGACAGGTCAAATCATGACTTACTTGGGACCCAGGCTTTGAAAGAGCTCCCGCTCTGTTTTGCTGTCTGCTACAGGTACCAGGAGGGTGGGTTGTTAGTTTTTTTTTTTTTAAGTTATCTTAATTGTTGAATGTATTACAGATGTCCCCCCCCTCCAGTGACCCTCCTGAATCCCACTCCCCCACCCCTCAGACCTCCACGCACTACGGTCTGTGCCCAAGGTTATGCATACAGCACATGCATATAAATTGTGTGGTTAATCTCCTCCCACACCCCACTTCCCTCTGAGATGTCTCAGCCTGGTTCATGCTTCCATGTCTCTGGATCTATTCTGTTCGTCAGTTTATTTTGTTAATTTGGGCTGTT
Organism: Myotis myotis; assembly: GCF_014108235.1. Lineage (NCBI taxonomy): Eukaryota > Metazoa > Chordata > Mammalia > Chiroptera > Vespertilionidae > Myotis > Myotis myotis. The sequence continues at coordinate 53,944,689 of NW_023416315.1, forward strand.
AATCTTCAAGGCGGCGGGGAGGAGGCGGCGGCAGGACTGGAGTAAATTAGAATGCTACAAAGCTTGATGTTCCTACTCAGATTAGCTGTTTTTCTTGACTAAATGCTAACTGACCCATTGCTGCAAGACGGGTTAATTTACAGAACTCTGAAGGCATTCATTCTGACCATTTTTTTTTTTTTTTTTTTTGCCAGTTTTTCATTGCTTGTACGGAAGGGCAAATTTTATGAGGTCTTCACTCCAGCATTTTCACTGACATCACCCTTCCTTTAAGAAAAATGTTATTTTATTGTACAACATTAAACCACAACTTAAAAAAATAAATTAAAATTTTAAAAGAACTTTCCCACACAAATTGAAAAGAAAAAATCCAGAGGAAAATTGCTCCTCATCCCACCCCCTAATTAATTCATTTTCATTTGTCCATGTTACTGTCTACTCTTCTTCCAGACATAGATTCTGACATTTTTGTTGGTACTTTTATAAATAGAACTTTATGTTCAAGTTAACATAATACTGTGATTTCCCCACCATCTTTCCACCTCTCATCTTCCTTTCCCCACTTTCCCGGTCCCTCCCGCCCGCGCCCGCTCCCCGTGTGGAGGGAACAGCGGCGCTCGCCGTCCGGCCGCCGCCGGCTCAGGGCAAACCCCGGCCGCCTGCGCTCAGCGGGTCTGTCGTGGCCACTGATTGCACCCGCTTCCTCCTCCCGGAGCGCTCGTGGCCGCCTCGGTCCGCAGACGGAGATGTGACAGGAGGTTGTGCACGCCGTCTACCGTGTGGGAAACGACCCACCTTGTGCCCACTCCCACCCCCAAACATTTGGCTACGTAACCTGGGTGCTGTTCCTTTTAGTTCTAGAAGATTCTGAGGAAGGGTCGCCAGGTCAAAGGTCATACACATGGAAAATGTAAGTAGCTATTTCTATCCTCAACGTGTCCCTGTGCTCGGAAAGGTGTCTCACAACTTGTTCACGCTCCACTCAGAAAGGGTGCGGAGCCACGTAACGGCTTTTTAAAGTAATGTATCCTCTGATGTTTAAAATGACGATTTCGCTGCCAAAACTGAGGAGAAAGCAACACTACAGCTGCTCCCGCCCCTCTCGCCCTTCGGGTGATAGTTGTGCCTGGGGCTGCGAGCTGGTTCGCGGGCCGACCACGAAGCCCTCTGGGCGGCTTGCCCGTCCCCGGGCTTCCCAGGGGCCGTCGGAGCCTCACGCAGCCCCCCAGGAGGCGTCGCGACGTCGCAGCCTCACGCAGCCCCCGGGGGGCGTCGGAGCCTCACGCAGCCCCCCAGGAGGCGTCGCGACGTCGCAGCCTCACGCAGCCCCCCAGGGGGCGTCGCGACGTCGCAGCCTCGCAGGGGGCGCCACATCCCACCTGACGGACGCGCTAAATCTCTGCTCCGTGGAGCCTCTCACATTTCGGCCCCGGGAGGAGAGCGCGCGTGCGGCGTCGCCGTCCGTCCTCGAGGTGAAGCGCCCCGAGAGCTGCCCTGAGGGGCGACGAGCTGCCCGGGCGCCACCAGAGCACCGGGCCCCGACGGCGAGGATGATCTCCTGGTCGGGCTGGCCGGCCGCCTCCGCCGGGGGCGCCGAGGGAAGGCGCCGAGTCCCGCTCAGCTGCGGGCCCGGGGGCGTGGCGAGGCTGCCGCGGTTCAGCTTTACCCCGAGCCGGGGCAGCTTTTGCTTTCGTTTCCCGCCGGCGTCTCCTCCCCGCGGGACCCGCCCCGCTAGCCGGCGGCCCGACGGGCACTGCGCCCCCGCCGCCGCGGCCATGGCCCAGGCTGCCGCGCTCGCGGAGGTGACCCAGGTGCTATGCGCGGCCGGGGGCGCCTTGGAGCTGTCGGAGCTGCGGCGCCGCTTGCGGGGCGGCGTCGGCGCGGACGCGCTGGAGCGGCTGCTGCGGGAGTCCCCCGGCCTCCTGGTGGCGACGCGGGCGGACGCGGGCGGCGCGGCCGCGGTCCCCGAGCGGGTGGTGCTGGCCGTCTCCGCGCTGCGCCTGTGTCGCGGCCACCAGGGCCTCAAGCCCACCTGCGCGGGGCTCTGCGGGCAGCTGCACTTCTGCAAGTTTATGGTCCTGGGCGCCTGCAAGTTCCTCAAAACCGGGTAAGGCCCCGCGGCCGAGTGGAGGGGGTGGAGGGGGGGAAGGGGCGGCGGGCCGGGTGAGGCCGGGGTGGGTGGGGTCGGGTGGGGCGAGGGCCGCGTCCCCTCAGTTCGCCCGCTTTGAGCCCTTTCTAAAGTCTGGGGAGGTGATTTGGTGGCCGTTGCCCCTAATTCTCCTCAGTGAGCATTTATTGAGCACCTACTGAATGCCTGGCACTGTGTGTGGGAGGGACTCGGGTGGAGCCGTGCCCTCCAGGCTCCTGACCGGCAGAGAGTGATTTAGAGGCTGAGACAACCTGGGTGTGGCCGCACCGGCGCGTGGGCGTGGGCGCGGGGGGAGGGGCGTGGGCGCGGGAGTGGGGGGTGTGGGCGCGGGGGCGTGGACGCGGGGGGGCGTGGGCGTGGGGGGAGGGGCGCGGGGGGCGTGAGCGTGGGGGGTGGGGCGCGGGCGCGGGCGCGGGGGGAGGGGCGGGCTCTTCTGAAGAAAACAGGCCGCGGCCCGCTGCGCGCGACGCCCTGCCTCCGAGCCCTGAGGGCCGCAAACGGGCGGCTTCCTCGGTCCCGGACGGAGGACCTCTCGGCCTGTTGCCGCCGGTTCGCCAGCGGGAGAGCTTTCTGCGGCGTTTCGGATAAAATGCAAGTTCCTCTCCCCCGGCCAGAGCGTCCCCGGGGAGCTGGCCCGCCGCCCCGCCCCTGCAGGCGCCCTTTGCTCCCGGGAACACTCCCGGCCTCTGCCCACCTGGTGGCCTTTGCCCTGCGTGGAACGTGAGCGCCTTTCCCAGTCTGTCCCCCGAATCCCGGCCTTAGCTCACGGATCCCTTTACTTTTTGAGCCCCCTCTTCCTCTCCATCACGCTGTCCTGTTTCTTTTCTCATAGCACCTGCCCTCCCCCCACCCCAGGAGGACGGAAACCGAAGGCCAAGGCGGGCGGGCGGGTGCGGGCCCTGTCCTGGCCGGCGGCTTCCCGCGCTGCCTGCCTCAGGTGCTCTCTGAGGTGGATGGACTCGGTTTGGGCTAAGAGTTTGGACCTCACCCTGAAGGTGATAGGAGCCTGTGAAATGGCAGGAGAGAGCAGCCACCAAGTCTGCATTTTAGGAAGGTGTATCTTTGTGTGGATGCTGATTTACAGGAGAATGCGATGGGGACCTGATTGGAAATTAGTTCATTTATCTGAAATAATTCGTTCCTTCCTCCCTTCCTTTTTTCTTTTTCTTTTTCTGGTTTAACACAGTATACATTACTTCTGGCTCATATCAGGCTCAATAGCCAGTGTGGGGTAGGGTCCTTGATCTATGCAGCCATTGGGGAACCCATGCCCTCCTCACAGGGGTTCTCAACCTGTGGGTCGCGACCTCTTTGGCGGTCGAACGACCCTTTCACAGGGGTCGCCTAAGACCATCCTGCATGTCAGATATTTACATTACAATTCATAACAGCAACATTACAGTTATGAAGTAGCAACGGAAATAATTTTATGGTTGGGTCACAACAAGAGGAACTGTATTTAAAGGGCCAGAAGGTTGAGAACCACTGCTTCTGGGTATGAGGTTCCAGAAAGCAGATGGAGAAGATGCACAGTAGAGGGGTGGAGAGAGGTTTTTATGGACTAGCTCTGGAAGTGGTAGACAGCTTTCCACCTACATCCTCTGGACCGCAAGATGTCTCATGGTCCCACTAGATGGGGCTGGGAATGTAGTTTCTGGGAAGCAGCTGCCCAGAAATATCTGGATTAGAATATTGCGAGGCCCAGGTGAGACCTTAAGAAGAAGGGGTGTGTAGAGAGCCCCTGGGAAGGCACATGGGCATTTCTTTAATTGTCAGCTGAATCCAGGGCGGTAGGCAAAGCCACGTCCTGGAAACACAATTTGCCAAAAGGCAGAAGTGTTCTCAGCTTGACCTTCATTTCTGCCCAGGTGCTGGGGAGTGGGTTTTATTATGTAAATCCAGCCAAGCACCAGGAATGAATACGACTCCGGGCCCATCCAGAACTGACACTACAAGAATGCACATAATCTCCTTTGTCTTGACCTTTGGTGAAACTTCCTGGTATTTTGGTATCTCTCTCTTCATCAGAAGAGGGCAGCGGTCCCACCCAGTTCCAGCTTTTCCTTCCATCTCTGTGTCTGTCTCTTTCTTTCATTTTCTCAATTCCTAGCCACCCCTACTCAAAGAACCAGACCACTCTCTATCCTCGTTCGACGCGGAAAAGAGAAAATCCTCCAGGGGTGATGTGTGAAAAATTTGGGGAGTTGGTGAGAGTGTAGTGACAGCATACTGTCACTACACTCTCACCAACTCCCCAAATTTTTGACAGTTTTCTGTCCATTTGTTGACTGAGAGATGACTCTTACTTTCATTTCTTATTGTTGGCTGAGAGAGCAGGAGAGGATTTTGTTTTGAAACCTGCCCAGGGGTCTGAAGCTTGAGAGGATGGCCAGGGCCCTGATTGGCTAGTTGGGGAGTTGTTGGGTGGTATAGGCCACGGCTCCTGGAGTGGGTCAGATCCGAGATGGGAATCTGAGGGTGGAACCATGAGGAAATTGGTCCCTCAGGGACGTGTGGAGAAGAGGCATCTTGGGACAATGAGGAGCAGCAGCTGAAGAGGAAGACAGACACAATAAATGGTGGATGATGGATTATATTATGGGGGTAATTAGTGAATCTTGTTAATGCTAATATCTGTATTTGGTAAGCTGAAGATGGCAGCTCTATTCTTAGGCTGCTTCCCAAAATTTGGGGTCAAATTTTACTCGTCTTGGAAATTTGGACATCTGGTGTTTACTGGCCTAGATGATTCTGAGTTTCCTTTTTTTTTTTTTTTTTAAGTTGAATTTACTGTGTGACATCAGTTAATAAAACCATGCAGGTTTCAAGTGTACAACTGCATAATGCATCATGTGCTCACTGCCCAAAGTAAATTCTTTCTGTCCTCATTTATTCCCCCTTTGCCCTCTTTCACCTTCCCCCACCCCCCTTTCCCTCTGGCAATCACCATACTGTTGTCTGTGTGTATGTGTTATTGTTGTTATTATTATTAAATATGTTTTCATTGATTTTGGAGAGAGAAGAAGAAGCATCGACGTGAGAGAACCATCGATTGGTTGCCTCCTGTACACACCCTGACTGGTGATCGAACTGAAAACCTGGGCATGTGCCCTGAACGGGAATCAAACTGGAATCAAACCGGGGACCTTTTGGTGCATGGGACAATGCTCAACCAACTGAGCCACACTGGCCATGGTTATTATTATTATTGTTATTTTTGCGTAATTCCTTCACCTTTTTCACCCAGCCTGCCAAAACCCCTCTTACGGCTGCCAATTTGTTTTATGTGTCTGTGCTTCTGTTTTGTTTGTTAGATGATTTTATTCATTAGATTCCACATCTTCTTTATTCTTCACCTTTCCCTTTTCCTTGAGGTTCACACAAAAGTTCCTTGCCCCTTCTCTGTTTCTGGGTCACATAAGGAGAGTGTATGTGGCCGGTTGTATTTTCTATGTATTTTCCTGCATCTCTACTGGTCTTCCTGAACCTCAGGTCAGCTGTTTCAGAAATAGATTCTCACTGCTGCTTTTCATTGGTGACACCTGGGAAGGATCTCTGGTCCCTGACTTCCTTCCTGTGCTTAGGGGGATAGTGAGCATTGTGGTCAAGTGCACAGCCCTGAAGACAAGCCTACCTTGTTCCAACCCTGTCTCCGTTCCTTGCTAGCTGAGTGGTCTTAGGCAAGTTACTTTATATCTGAGCCTCAGTTCCATCATCTGCAAAATGGGAATAATGATACCACCTACCTTGCCTGGGGATGTGTGGTGGAGGGGGTCAATGGGGAAAATAGGGGACATCTGTAATACTTTAAACAGTAAAGGTAAATTTAAAAAACAATACCATCTACTTCATAGAATTTTTGAGGACTAAATGAATTAACAAAGAAAATGTTTGGGCAATCCCTGGTTTATTGTAAATGCTCAAAAAGTTTTAGCAGCCATTATCATTATAATGATTAGATAGATTTGGCTCTGGCAGCACCGATTATTAGCCCCTCTGCCTAGAATGTTCTTTCCTTCTCTCCTTGCCTGGATCCTCAATCCTAAGAATTCGGCTCAGGCTCCCTCTAGTTGGCTTCCAAATTTCCATCAGGGTCAGGTGCCCCTCTTCTCCACACTGATATATTCTAAACACAGCTGACCTTGCACTTCCCACTCCATTTTAGAGTCATCTCTATGTCTTTCACCTCCACTAGATGAGAGGAGTGGAATCAGGATGACTCCAAAGGAGAGGGAAATGGTCTTTTACTGAGATGGCAAAGCCTGTGGGAGGTGCAGGTTTGGAGGAGTCGATCAAGGGTTTGGTTTTCTTTTGAGATGCTTATAATAAGCTTGATGTATGATGTACGGCAGTGTCTGAGTCAAGCAAATGGTATTTGCCTGATTCTTCTCAGTCATGTTGATCACGGCAGTCAGTTGAAGTCTTTGTATCATTGGGGCATGGTTCCAGTGCCTGGTTCACAGTGAGTGTTTAACAAGGGCTTGTTGATCCAAAAATGGAGCGGGTTGGGGGAGTGGAGAGGAGAAAGGGCTGGGCCTCATGGGTGTATAAGCCCTTGTAACCATAAGGCATCTATACTTATTTACTCAGCTGCTTTTTAAATGTCCAGTGACTGGTATGCTGTGACTCTTCTTTGGGGAATGACCCTGTCATTCTCATTAGATACCTGCTGAGAGGCGCTGTTCCAGATTCTACAATTCACAAGTTATCATCTCTTCCTTTGTAAATAAGCTTTATGTTTGATCTTTGCATAGAAATGCTGTTTTTTCTCCAGGGCTTCTAAACAATGTAAGGAACTATTGTAAAATTATCTTAAAAATTGATAATTGGTAATTGGTAATTATCTTAAAGATTGATAATTGTATTAGTTTGCTTAGGACACAAGTTAACACAGATTGGGGAGTTTAAACCAGAAGTTTATTTTCTTACAATTATGGAGGCTAGAAGTTAGACATCAATGGTTGGTTTCTTCTGAGGCTTTTCTCCTTGGCTTGTAGATGGCCATTTTCTCCCTATATCCTCACATCGTCTTCCCTTTGTGAATCTGTGTCCTAATCCCTTCTTGTAAGGCTCCAGTCAGATTGGATTGGTCCCCCTCCAGTGACCCCATTTTAACTTAATCACCCCTTTTTAAAGACTGTCTCCAAATACAAACACTTTTAAGGTACTGGGGATTAGGGTTTCAACATAAGAATTTTGTGGAGACACAATTCAGTTGTGACACTAACTCTGATCCTTTGCAGGAAGAACTGTAGAAACAGTCACACCTTGACAACTGAGCATAACCTGAGTGTGCTGAAAACTCATGGCGTTGATCATCTCAGCTACAGTGAACTCTGCCAGCTCTTGTTTCAGAACGACCCCTGGCTTTTGCCAGAGGTGAGTGCTGGGAGGAGGTGGGTATGTGAGCAAGGAATTGGGAAGAGGCCAGAAGGTTGGAAGATAGGAAATATTATGGCAAAAGAGAAGCCCAGGCTCCCATCATGATCATTGGGATCTGCTTGGAGGAGATCTAGTTTGCATTCCCAGTTCTGTGACCTTGGGGACTGAACTTGCCCCTTAAAGCCTTTCCTTCTGCATCAATTGGGCTGTACTGCCTTTCCAGGGCGTCTGTGAGGTTGGGGGAGCCCGTTTGGCCAGTGGCTGCAGCAAGACATTATTTATACAGCTGAGGAGATGAGAGACTCCAGTCAGTTCCTCCCTGTCTAGCAGGACTTGGAACCATGCAGATATCACTGGACCCAGTTGGGTCTATAGAAAAGCTTTCTAGGGCTGCTGACAGGCAGATGTGCTATTTACTAATTCATTTGTACCCAGGATTTTGAACTTTAGTTGATGTTGCATTTCTGGTATCCACTTGATTAAAAACTTATTGCAATAGTTAATTATTTAAGTCTTTGGGTCTTCCTAGAAGCAGACACTAACATGGGATTATAAGTGTGAGAGATTTATTGGAGGATGAGCAGAAGAAGTTGGGGTGAGCCTTCAGGCAATGATGTAGGTCTGACATCTGTGGCAGCAGAAAGGGAAGGAAGGGGACTGGGCAGAAAGATATCCTGACTAACCCATTTCTAAGAAAGCTTCTACCTGACCAACAGGCAGTTCTGATATAAAATCTTCACTGTTGGAGGTGGCTGGTGTCTCCCCAGAATGGCATGCTCTGTTTTTGGCTGGGAGCATCCCGCAGGAGTGTGGCCTCTGTGTGAATAAGGTAGTAGCTCCAGAGGGTAGCAGCTGGGCCAAGAGTTAGCTGTGGTCTGCAGCACATCTGAGCAGTGCCTTCCTGTGGCCAGCCAGGTTATATGGGATGTTCTGACACACCCTACAATGAGGCAACAGAGATTAGATTGGCATATTTTAATGAAAAGGCTTCTATATGATTCAATTAAAATCACTCATTTGAGAAAGGTGCTACATAAGCGCAGGGACTGCCACATAATAGGTGTTAACTTTTTTTCTTTTGAAAATTAATATTGATTTAATTCAGCTAATCTTTATTGAATATTCTCTATGAGTCAGACATGGGGGATAAGGAGATAAAAGACCCTCTTCCACCCTTCCAGGAGGCACGTTTACTGGGTCAGACAGACAAGTCAGTGAATAATTGTAAGGTGCTGTTTTAGATGCTCTAATCAGTGCTTTGTAACAGGGGCAGTTTTGGGTGCTGGGGAAGACACCCTGGAATAGATGGTGCCTGCTCTGGGAGCTGAAGGATGAAGGTTTGGGAAGAGGGAGACACAGAAAGGAGGGAACTTGGCATGGTTAGGAGATAGCATGTAGGTCAGTGGATTTAGGGTTAGAGAGGGGAGAAAAAGAAATGGGTAGGCAGAGGGAAGGAGTATGGCGGGGGAGATTTGTGTTTGCAGAGTGCGTTTTCACATTTTGGAGAGATCCTCTTGTTATTAGTGTGAAAAATGAATCAGAAGATGAACAGTCTGGAGTGTGTAGCATCTGTGTGCTTGGGTGTACAGGTTGGTTCAGAACACAGTGCCAGCAAATGGGAGCTGAGACCCAGGGTGGCATTTCTGTCAGGATGTCTACTCTCAGGCTAGACTCCTCATCCAATGACTAGATGGGGGCCATCACCATGAATCAAGCACCCACTGTGTTCCAGACATTGTATATATTAGCCACTCCTTGTATTTCCCTTTTAATCCGCACAATAGCCCACCATATACATGGGATTATTCCCATTTTAAGGAACTGAAAAACCGAATCTCAGAGCTGGTGAGTGGCTTGCCTAAGGTCAGGCAGCTTGTAAGTGGCAGAATCAATGTTAGGATTCAGCCCTCTCTGGCCTTTCCCTTTGGGGCTTCCATTCCTTGAGTGGGGTCCCTGCTAAATCATGCTCAGTCTAATACCTGTGGATTAAGTGGTTGAACACTTAGTGGTCTCTGGCCTTGTTTTCATCCCCAGGAATTTGAGAGTAGAGGGGAAGGATTAATTGATTCAAGTCCCAGCTTTGCCAACAACCCAGCTCAACAGCCACTGTGTGTGCCAGATTGCTGTGTGACCTAGGGCAAGTGGATTAACTTCTCTGAGTCTGCATGCTCTCTTGAGAAAAAAAGGACTGCATTTGGCCTTCTCTAAGATGCTTTAAACCCTAAGAACTTCTTTGACCCTGAATTGTAGAAAAAAGAGTTGGGAGAAGCTGGGGCATGAGTTGGGGAGAGTTGGTGAATCAGGGGGAAGGGTGTAGGTAGAATGTAAGGGTTGTTAGGAACTGTTATGCAGCTTACATTCAAATGTCTCCTGTGAAGGAATAGCGCTGATCAGTTTGAAGTTTTTTGGCTTTTCCCAGTGGAGGGGCTTGTTTTGAGAAGTCTGCTATCCACCAAGTTTCTGTTTTAGCCAAGGGTGTTTATTAACAGACATTCAGAGTGAGGGATATTCTCATTTTGTGTGGGGCTGTGTGGATGATGGAATCACAGCAGTTGCTAGGTCTCTAGAGGAACCTCTTCTAACCAGTGGACTGGTCAGTAGGAAGATGGTGTAATGTGTGAAGCCTTCCTAAACTGCTGTCTTTCCCCTTCTCTGTCAATAGATCTGCCTTCATTACAACAAAGGAGATGGACACCATGGCTCGTGTTCCTTTAGAAAGCAATGTGTCAAACTCCATGTCTGCCAGTACTTTGTACAGGGTGAATGCAAGTTTGGCACAGGCTGTAAGAGATCCCATGATTTCTCTAATTCTGAAAATCTGGAAAAACTGCAGAAGTTGGGCATGAGCTCAGACCTGGTGAGGAGGCTGCCTTCCATTTATAGAAATGCTCATGACATCAAGAATAAGAGCTCTGCCCCTGTCCCACAGGCGACTTCTGGTAAGGCCCTCAGCTGGGGCTCCTGGATTCCAGCTGGCCATTAAATGGAATGTGTGACTTTGGATAAGTTGGTGCTTCTTTTAGTAAAATGCTGTTAGTGATCCCTTTCTAGCTGGTGGGGCTGTAAAGATGAGTTGAAATCATGGGCATGAACAAGCAAGACATTCTACAAAAATGCCAGTTGGTGTTGACAATGAATGAATTCCTGCTGGGCCTTACTTGCACTGAGATGGCAGACTGCTTCTCTGTGCAGTCATCCCTCTGTCCCCTGGAGACCTGCACAGCTCTAGGGGAATCCTTTGCATTGCATTCTGTTTTGATTGTTTTAAAAACAAGTGAACAAAGCATAGAGTAATGTTGGTCCCTTCTTGAGATGAATAAATGGAATTTTTTTAGACATTGTAAATTTACTTTGTTCACTGCTCATCTCCAGTGCCTGGACAGTGCCCAGGCCCACAGTAGGCACTCAGACATTTGTTGAATGAATGAACATGCTAAGATAAGTATTTTTTAAAAAAAGAAATGTCAGGCCCTGGCTGGTTGCTCAGTGGTTAGAGCATTGGCCCGTGGACCCAATGGTCTCAGGTTCAAGTCCCAATCAAGGGCATGTACCTCAGTGTAGGTTTGATCCCTATCCCTGGTTGGGGTGTGTGCAGGAGGCAACCAGGCCATGTGTCTGTCTCACATCGATGTTTCTCTTTCTTCCCCCTTCCTCCTTCCCTTTCACTCTAAAAATGAATGGAGAAAATATTCTCAGGTGTGGATTAAAAAAAAATAGTAATAAAAATAATGTCAGACTTAGTGAGAGGAACATGGGGAAATTCTGAGCAGAGATTATTTATGTAATAAGCATTTCTTGAGTACCTGTTGTGTGGGAAATGGAGAATGTGGTCCCTCACAGAGGTCATGATACATTGGTGTCCCTTGCATTATTGGCTGTTGGCTAGCCATTCTGGTTATCCATTGTTTTATTCAACAAATTTTAGTGCTTGCCATTTAGTGATAGTTACTGTCCTGGGCCTGGCTATGTCTTGGTGACTATGAGACATGGCTCCACCAGGGATGCACAATCAAACCCACTTGTTAGCTACAATGATATTTAGGATTTTTTTTAAATTAAAAAAAATATATATACTTTATTGATTTTTTACAGAGAGGAAGGGAGAGGCATAGAGAGTCAGAAACATGGATGAGAGAGAAACATCAATGAGTTGCCTCCTGCACACCCCCTACTGGGGATGTGCCTACAACCAAGGTACATGCCCTTGACCAGAATCGAACCCGGGACCCTTCATTCCGCAGGCCTACGTTCTATCCACTGAGCCAAACTGGTTAGACCCCTTTTTAAAAGGCGAAAGATTTATACGATCTGAAGAGAAACCAGAGTATAGAGACCCCTTTTTAAAATATCAGGTGTCAGGACTACCAGCAGACAAACTTATCACACTAATCTTATCTGATTTTTTTATATTTAACAATTATTCTTGCTATATGTATTTTCCCTTCACATTATCTTTGATTAATTTTGGTTAATTTCTTTCTTTTTTTTTTTTAAATATATTTTATTGATTTTTTTACAGAGAGAAAGGAAGAGGGATAGTGAGTTAGAAACATTGATGAGAGAGAAGCATCAATCAGCTGCCTCCTGCACACCCCCCACTGGGGATGTGCCCGCAACCAAGGTACATGCGCTTGACCGGAATCAAACCCGGGACCCTTCAGTCCCCAGGCCGACGCTCTATCCAGTGAGCCAAACCAGCTAGGGCTTGGTTAATTTCTTTTAATAGTAGAAAGCCTAGAAGTAGACAAGGTTTTGCTTTAAATAGATCTTGAAGAGTTCAATTGGATTATGGCCTTGTTAGTAAGGGAGGGAAGGATACCTGCCCTTGGGGACAGAGGGAGGCAACCTTCAGGGTCCCACAAGTGTAGGTTTTGAGGTTGAGCCTATATATGTCTGAGGAGCACATAAAAAGAAAAATGAAGAGGAATAATAAGATTACAGGTGATATTAAGTAGAGAGGGTTTGCTATATGCTTGCTTATGTGGTGGTAGGTGGGGAGTATTAAATGTAACTATTAGGTAAAGGCTCATTGTAGCACTAGTAAAGGTAAACTTTGAAATCACTTACATGTTCTTTTTATATTAAATTTATTATAATTAACCTAAAATTAATTGAGGTTTTATTTTGAGAGACAGACTTTCCATTTATTGCTTTTTTTCTTGGTATTGTTACCCAATCCTAATAGTTCATTAACAAGGATCTGCTATTGGAATTAAATCCAGTAGCTGATACATCTTTGTGGTGTTTGTTTGTAGAAAGAAGAGACAGTTCAGGTTCTGTGTCCTCAACAACTACTCACCAAGAGGAGAGTGATCAGATCTGCTTGTACCATATTCGGAAAAGTTGTAGCTTTCAAGGTAAGTCCAGGAAAACCTCTCATCTAAGTGTGGGTGGGATAACTGCTTCTCATTCCTGGAGCTCTGCTCTGAGGCCACCCACAAAGTCCTCTTCACTGTCCAGAGAGGGTCGGGCCTTCTTAATCATAAGCTGGTGTGGCATTTGGTCACACCAGTTCTGCAGCAGTTTGTTGGGGAGTTGGGGATGATAGGAATTATTTAAGTTTCTAAAAATCAGACTAGATGATTTTGGGGACCATAACTGTTGGTTCATGCAGTGGGTGAAACCTTGGTCAGCATAGTATGAAGTCACAGATGTGCACAAGTCACAGATGCCTAGTCTAGTGGAACAAAGATAAGTGTTTTTTGTACAGTGTGGTTGTAGACTTAGAGATGCCTTAGACCCATGTTTATTCTTGGGAGATGAGTAATTGTTTAAGTTGTGGTTTTCTCTCCACAGTCCCTCTTTTATCAGATGTAGCAATTCTTGTATCTATGTGTGTGTTTATATTTTTACTAAACCTTTGTTTTCTTCTTATTGCTGTCCTGGGCTTTGAAGAATGTTTCTTTTTCAAATTCGGTGACTTCTCTTAAAAAGCAAACACCACAATTTCTTGTTTCGTTTTCAGTCTTTAAAAACTACCCAAGCAATTCACGAATACTTTCTCTTTGTAAAAGAGTCTATTAATACAGGGTAAAGTCTGAAGTCCTCCAGCCTTCCCCAAAGGTAAACACATGCCATGTGGTTATGATATTTATGACATACTATTTTACCTGCTTCCTTTACTTAGTATTGTGTCTTGGAGGTTTTTTCCCCAGGTTAGTTAGTACATGTAAATTCACCTTGTTTTTAAAAACAATTGTGTAGTATTCAATTAGAGTGTTGTTCCATTGAACATCTGAGTATACATGTGTATTTCCATGGACAGATTCCTGGAAATGGAATGGTAAGTCAAAGAATAGGTGCCATCTATACTAATAAAAGGGTAATATGCTAATTAGACTGGGTTGACCAGACATCTTCCGGTCGTTCTGCCTTCCTTTCGGACAAAGCTCTGGTGGCAGGGGCCGAGGCAGAGGCGGTTAGGGGCAATCTGGCAGGCAGGCAGAGTGGTTAGGGGTGATCAGGCAGGCAAGCAGGTGAGCGGTCAGGAGCCAGCAGTCCCGGATTGTGAGAGGGATGTCCAACTGCCTGTTTAGGCCCGATGCCTGGTGGTCGGACATCCCCTGAGGGGACCCCGATTGGAGAGGGTGCAGGCTGAGCTGAGGGGACCCGCCCCTTGTGCACGAATTTCATGCACCGGGCCTCTAGTATATACATATATGTGTATATTTTAAAAATCAACACAGATCTAATTTACACACAATAAAATTAATCCATTTTAAGTGTACACTCTGAGTTTTGGTAAGTATATCTGCCATGTACACTCTGAGTTTTGGTAAATGGGGCTGCTAAATAAATATAGCCATGACTATAATCTAGATATGGAACAATTCCCTCATTCCAAAAGTTTCCCTTATGCCCCTTTATAGTTAATCCCCCCCCCTCCAATTTTCTCAGGAAATCCCTGATCTACTTTGTTACTGTAGGTTGATTTGCCTTATCTAGGATTGCATGTAAATAGAATTATACAGCATGTATTCTCCGGTACCATCTTCTTTCACTGAGCTTATTTTTGAGGCTTGGTCATGTTGGAATATCCATAGTTTGTTCCTTTTTATTGCTAAGTAGTATTTCATTGCATGGATTGACTACAATTTGTTTAACCATTCAGATGAACATTTGGGTTTCCAGTTTTTGGCTTTTTTACAAATAAAGCTTCTGTAAATCTTCATGTACAAGTTTTCATGTGGATATATGTTTCCACTTTTCTTTGGTAAAGACCTAGAAGTGCAATTATTGGATCATGTGATAAATGTGTGTTTAACTTTATAAAAAATTGCCAAACTGTCTTCCAAAGTGTATGTATATTATTTTAACTTTCCACCAGCAATGTGTGAGCATTTCAGTTGTTCTGCATCCTTGTTAACACTTGGTATTGTCAGCCATTTAAATGTTAGCTGTTCTGCCGAAACCGGTTTGGCTCAGTGGATAGAGCGTCGGCCTGCGGACTGAAAGGTCCCAGGTTCGATTACGATCAAGGGCATGTACCTTGGTCGTGGGCACATTCCCGGTAGGAGATGTGCAGGAGGCAGCTGATCGATGTTTCTAGCTCTCTGTCTCTCTCCCTTCCTCTCTGTAAAAAATCAATAAAATATATTAAAAAAATAAAAATAAAAATAAATGTTAGCTGTTCTGATAAGAGTAGTGATAGCTCATTGTAGTTTTAACTTGCATTTTCTGATGATTAATGGTATTTAACATTTATTTTCATATGTTTATTGGCCATTTGTATGTCTTATGTGAAGTATTTATTTAAATCTTTTGCCTGTGTTTTAGATAATAGCTTTTTTGAGATAATGAGTATAATTCACATACCATACAATTCCTCTATTTAATAGTTTTTAATATACTCAAAGAATTGAGCAGCCATTATCAGTCAGTATTAAAACATTTCATCGAAGAAACCCTGTACTCATTAGAAGTCACTCATATTCTCCCTTCCCCTCCAGCTCCTGGCAACTACAGATTTACATTATATCTCTATGGATTTGCCTGGATATATATATTTTTAAATATATGTACATATATATGTGTGTGTGTGTATATATATATGTGTATCAATAATATATATAATATATATAATCTACACTAATAAAAGAGAAAAATGGTAATTGGCGTACGGCGCTACCCTTTTCATTGGCTAATCAGGGCTATATGCAAATTAACTGCCAACTAAGATGGCAGTTAACTGCCAACAAAGATGGCGGCTAATTTGCATATGTAGGCACAATGCAGGGAGGCAAAAGGGAAAGCAGGAAGAAGCCCCCTGCCACTGACAGTGATCGGAAACCCAGGGGGGAGCTAAGAGGTGGGGGGCAGGGCAGAGGCGGCTCTGGGGCGTTAGGCCTGGGCAGGGGCGGAGCCTGCAACCGTGGGGAGCTGGGGGTCCCCTGCCCAGGCCTAATGCTTCGGCCAGAGGTGTTAGGCCTGGGCAGGGGCAGAGCGGGAGATCGCGGCGCTGCTGCCGCTGCGGGTCCCTGCTGCCCGGGCCGGACGCCTCGGCCAGAGGTGTTAGGCCTGGGCAGGGGCGGAGCCTGCAACCGCGGGGAGCTGGGGGTCCCCTGCCCAGGCCTAACGCCTCGGCCAGAGGCGCGAGGCGTTAGGCCTGGGCAGGGGCAGAGCGGGAGATCGCGGGGAGCTGGGAGTCCCCTGCCCAGGCCTAATGCCTTGGCCAGAGGAGTTAGACCTGGGCAGGGGCAGAGCGGGAGATCGCGGGGAGCTGGGAGTCCCCTGCCCAGGCCTAATGCCTCGGCCAGAGGAGTTAGGCCTGGGCAGGGGCGGAGCCTGCAACCGCGGGGAGCTGGGGATCCCCTGCCCAGGCCTGACACCTCTGCCGGAGGCCTCAGGCCTGGTCAAGGGGCCGATCTGGTGATTGGTGATCGGAGGGTGATGAGGGTCAACTCCTCTGGCCGAGGCATCAGGCCTGGGCGGGGGGCTGGGGGTCCCCTGCCCAGGCCTGATGCCTGGGCCAGAGGCATCAGGCCTGGGTGGGGGGCGGAGCTGGGGATTGGAGGGATATGATGGTCCCCTTGCCCAGGCCTGAAGCCTGAGTCAGAGGCATCAGGCTTGGGTCGGGGGTGGAGCAAGCGATCAGAGGGAGATGGGGGTCCCCTGCCCAGGCATGATTCCTGGGCCAGAGGCCTCAGGCCTGGGCGGGGGTCAGAGCCAGTGATCGGGGGGGAGATGGGGGTCCCCTGTCTAAGCCTGACACCTCTGGCGGAGGCGTCAGGCCTGGGCAAGGGGCCGATCAGGCGATCGGAGGGTGATGGGGGTCTACGCCTCTGGCCGAGGCATCAGGCCTGGGCAAGGGGCAGAGCCAGCAATCGGAGGGGTCTGGGGGTCCCCTGCCCAGGCCTGATGCCTGGGCCAGAGGCATCAGGCCTGGGCTGGGGGCAGAACCAGTGATGGGGGGAAATGAGGGTCCCCTGCCCAGGCCTGACGCCTCTGGGCAAGGGGCCGATCCTGCGATTGGAGGGTGATGGGGGTCAACACCTGAGGGCTCCCAGTATGTGAGAGGGGGCAGGCTGGGCTGAGGGACACTCCCCCCCCCCCCAGTGCATGAATTTCGTGCACCGGGCCCCTAGTAAATATATAATATATAATAATATATATACTAAATCAATAATATATATATTATTGACATATATATATTATTGATTTCAGATAGGAAGAGAGAGGAAGAGAGAGATAGAAACATCAGTGATGAGAGAGAATCATCCATCAGCTGCCTCTTGCATGCCTCACACCTGGATCAAGCCCGCAACCTGGGCATGTGCGCTTGACTGGAATCAAACCCGGGACCCTTCAGTCCACAGGCTAACACTCTATCCATTCAGCCAAACTGGCTAGGGCCGTGGCCGGCAAACCGCGGCTCATGAGCCACATGCGGCTCTTTGGCCCCTTGAGTGTGGCTCTTCCACAAAATACCACATGTGGGCTTGCATGTACAGTGCGATTGAAACTTCGTGGCCCATGCGCATAAGTCGGTATTTTGTGGAAGAGCCACGCTCAAGGGGCCAAAGAGCCGCATGTGGCTCGCGAGCCGTGGTTTGCCGAGCTGCAGTTTGCCGACCACTGGGCTAGGGCATCTGGATATTTCAAAGAAATGGAATCATACAATATGTGGGGTGTTGTTTGATTTTGTTATTGAGTTGCAAGGGTTTCTCATAGGCTTCTCTTTCTGCAGCCCTTATATCTACAGTCAGTGTTGCATGGGACAAATAGCAAGGTTGCTGTGCACAAGCAAGGCACTGAGGGAATGCCTGCTGGGGTGGATCCCAATAACTCTCATTGCCATTGTCTGAGTGTCTTCCTTGCTTCTTGATACATTGAACCTTGAGTTTGTGAAGCCCTCAGACCCTTCCCACTTCTGCAGTAGCTCTCCTCTGCTTACTTTGCATGTGTTTTTCTCTTTCCTTTTTCTCTCAGTTTGATTCTGTCTGTTTCATATTTTTAGGAATTCTTCAATAAATCTGGTCTTTTGATGGAATGGTTTATTGTTTTCTAGTGCTTTGGGATTTATCCTGTCTATGGCCTATCATTTCAAGGGCTGTAGAGAGAAAGGGGATGTAGATGTGGGTACTTTGCCAAATTGATTTGGTTTCTGTGTCTCACCTTCTAGAAGGCCTAGACTCTATAATGACACAATGAGGTGGGGAATGTTTGAAGTATGGAAGGAAACTGAGAAAGGAGACAGGAAGACCAGGGCAGATGTGGCAGAGAAGGGGTCTCATGCCTTCATCACTGAACTGGGACTCAACTCTTGCCAGCCACTGTAGCTGTGGTGGCCTATATGGCACCCTCCTTTCCTTGTGCTTTTTTAAAAAAGTCTTTATTGTTGAAAGTATTACAGATACCACCTTTTTTCCTATTGCCCCCTTCTGGCCAGCACCCTCTTTTAGTGCCTTCTGACTTGTGAGCAGTAGGGGATCCATGCTCAGCTCAGATTAAGACTCAAAGGCTTGAACCTGCTGTTTGACCACAGTGCCTTCCCTTGGCCCTCATGTCCTTCTCAATGAAGGATCAGCCTGGAAGGCAGTGGGTGGTGCACCTGGAGGTGCCTTCTTTAGGGAGGACCTTTCTTCAGGCTATCCAGGATTCACTTGTGCTTGGGTTTATAGATGCAGTAACTGAACACTTACCGAGGATCATTTCCCTTAA
The DNA here is from genome assembly GCF_014108235.1 of Myotis myotis. Taxonomy (NCBI): domain Eukaryota; kingdom Metazoa; phylum Chordata; class Mammalia; order Chiroptera; family Vespertilionidae; genus Myotis; species Myotis myotis. The sequence goes on from NW_023416315.1 coordinate 53,963,380, forward strand.
TGCCTCTCAAGAGGAAACAGGAAATCTTATCTATATAATAAAGAGCCAGGGTCATAGCGACCAATTACGATGGAAGGTTTGACCAGACTGGAAGTCAGTGCTGGGTTGCCGTGGTGTAAATATCTGATATGCAGAATGGTCTTAGGCCAGTGATGGCAAACCTTTTGAGCTCGGCGTGTCAGCATTTTGAAAAAACCTAACTTAACTCTGGTGCTGTGTCACAGAAATTTTTTGATATTTGCAACCATAGTAAAACAAAGATTTATATTTTTGATATTTATTTTATATATTTAAATGCCATTTAACAAAGAAAAATCAACCAAAAAAATGAGTTCGCGTGTCACCTCTGAAACGCGTGTCATAGGTTCTCCATTACTGGCCTAGGGGGCTGCAGATCAGGCCTGGAGAGAGGCAGGGTCTGATCCGTAGCCTCTGTGGCAGCTGTTGATCAGAACTTGCCTCTCTTTCTCTCCCGGCCTGGCCAACAGCCTTGCCTCCATTTCTCTCCAGGCCTACACCGGGACTGCTGATCAGCCCCGCCTTTCTGATCAGGCCCCATTGATAGGCCCAGAGATGCTGACTGGCATAGAAACTGACCAATTAGAACCAAATCTGGGTGAATGTAAGGAGCCAATGGCTGCCTAGGAGGTAGAGCTTTTGACGCTGACTGGCATAGAAACTGACCAGTCAGACTCAAATTGGCAAGCAGAGAAGGGCAATTGGGGGCGAGATCAAGCCTGCAGGGGAGGGCAGTTAGGGTGATCAGGCAGGCAGAGGCAGTTAGGGGTGATCAGGCCAGCAGGGGAGAGCAGTTAGGGGCGAGATCAGGCAGCAGGGGAGGGCAGTTGGGGGTGAGATCAGGCCGGCAAGGGAGGGTAGTTAGGGATCAGCTAGGCAGAGGTAGTTGGGGGCTTGATCAGGCCAGCAGGGGAGAGCAGTTGGGGGCTCGATCAGGCCGGCAGGGGAGGGCAGTTAGGGGCGATCAGGCAGGCAGGCAGAGGCAGTTAGGGGCAATCAGGCAGGCAGGCTGAGAGGTTAGGGATGATTAGGCAGGCAGGCAGGTGAGTGGTTAGGAGCCAGCGGTCCCAGATTGTGAGAGGGGTGTCTGACTGCTGGTGTAGGCCCGATGCCCAGTGGTCAGACATCCCCCGAGGGGTCCCCGATTGGAGTGGGTGCAGCTGGGCTGAGGGAACCCCCCCCCCCCCCGTGCATGAATTTTGTGCACTGGGCCTCTAGTTTTGTCATAACTCTGGACCAAAGTTATGACCTCATGTATTCAGGCTGAGTCCTTCATTATCACTCTTGTACATATCCCTAGTCAGGAGTCTTAGAGGCTCTAACTTTGGACAAGTCAGGATGTCCTGAGATCCCCCAGTTGGCTGTGTCTAGCCTTGCTGATCTCAGAGGAGATTCCCTTGACTGGGGTCATCCTTTTGTTCTCTGTCCTTTCAGCCAGGTGCTCTCTTCCACCCAGGTGGCCTGGCCCTAGGCCTGGCCTTTGCCAAGCCCAGGCAGCCTCCCACCTTCCTTCATTGTCCTCCCCACACCACCACATCTTTTGTAGAATCTTTGAGAAAGAAGGAGTATTGAGACTTACCTGAAACAATGCTTATAATTTTATTATTTTCAAGTGTCAAATTAGCCAAGCTTCATTGTTGTTGTTTTGAAAGATGAATTAAAAATGTGCAAAGGACAGTCATTAAGAAATGTCTCCCTCACACCTTTTACCCAGTATACAGATCACCCCCAGAAACAGTCATTATTACCAATTCCTTTAATATCCTTTCACAAAGATTTTATACATGAACAAGTGTATATGTCTAATCTGTTTTCTTCTTACACAGGCATGCTATGCACATTGTGATATCTTTTTTCACTTCATTAGACATTTAATTTTTTTGAATATATAATATGTGATTTGGTCCAAAATTTAAAAGGTACAAAAAACAACAGAAATCTCCCCTTATAACTCTGTCCTGGCCATCCAGTTCCCCCTGCAAGGAATAATGTGCACAGATGTGTATTTAGACAAAATATCTCTAATTTTTTTTTTTTTTTTTACCCCAAAAGAGTCATTCTTTTTTTTTTAAAAAAAAGATCTTTATTGTTGAAAGTATTACATAGGTCCTCCTTCCCCCCCCCATTAACCTCTTCCAGCCCGCTCCCATTCCCCGCCTCCCCCCAGGCCCTCACTACCCCATTGTCTGTGTCCATGGCTTATGCATATATACATATAAGTTCATTGGTTGATCTCTTCCTACCCAACCTCCCCTGCCTTCCCTCTGAGGTTCAACAGTCTGTTCATGCTTCTGTGACTTCTGGGTCTATTTTTTTGAAAATAAAATATTTTTATTGATTTCAGAGAGGGAGAGAGAGATGGAAACATTAATGATGAGAGAGAATCATTGATTGGTTGACTCCTGCATGCCCCCTACTGGGATTAAACCCACAACCTGGGCATGTGCCCTTGACTGGAATCGAACCCAGGAACCTTCAATCTGCAGGCCGACGCTCTCAAGGGGTCAAAGAGCCGTATGTAGCTTGCGAGCCGCAGTTTGCCGACCACTAATAGACGAAACAAGTATACAAGACGAGTGTGGATGGGAGAGTTGGAAGGGGTCGACCTCAGTGAACGTACCTCAATCAGACTGAGGACGTTTTTAGCAAAGGCCAGCTTAGGAGTACCCTAATTAAGTTAATAACAATGTACCTACCTATGTAATTTAAGTTTAAAAAATTTGGCTCTCAAAAGAAACTTCAATCGTTGTACTGTTGATATTTGGCTCTGCTGACTAATGAGTTTGCCGACCACTGACCTAGGCCATTTATTATGTGTATATCTGCAGGGGCAGAGCAGTGTATAAAGACCTTTAGGGGTGTGTGTGTGTGTGTGTGTGTGTGTGTGTGTGTGTCCAGAAAGATCAGTGTGTGTTAGAACCATGCTTCTGACCCACTTGCAATCAAACATGTCTGGGGTTGAGATGGTAGAGATAAAGCTGGCTCCGTTTTTGGCATGTACACTACCTGTCCACCTGCCACATGAATAGCAGTAACACATAGTCAGAATTTTACCTGCTGGGATGGTGCCTTTGACTTCATGATCAGCTTCTTTACTATCATGAGATGAAATGCATATATAATGTAATCTGCCAACTTATGTCATTTGAAAAATCAGTGAGTGTAATGTCCTGTTAAAAAGAGAGACATAAAAAGGAAAATGTATATGATAAAATACATAGTATTTAAATAACTAAATGCTTAGATATGACTGTACTAAAAAAAGACTCCTCCACAAATTTCCAAAGTATTCCTAGGTCAGCATGCAGCACCACACTCATTGATAACCATGGGACTAGGTCATGCTGTCTAATGCCAAATGTCTTTATATTTTCGTTTTAGATAAGTGCAATAGAGTTCATTTCCATTTGCCGTATCGTTGGCAATTCTTGGATGGAGGCAAGTGGAAGGATTTGGACAAAATGGAGCTTATTGAAGAGGCATATAGCAATCCTAATAAAAACAGGTAGGAAATATGTCATTTGTATCTGCTTTGTGCCTGGGCTTTTTTGTGTGTGTTGTGGGAAGTTTAGACACACACAAGCGTTTAGTTTTTAGTTTTGTTTTTTTTCTCCAAATATATTTTTATTGATTTCAGAGAGGAAGGGAGAGGGAGAGAGAGGTAGAAACATCAATGATGAGAGAGAATCACCAATCAGCTGCCTCCTGCATGCCCCACACTGGGAATCGAGCCTGCAACCCGGACTTGGGCCCTGACTGGAAATGGAATCATGACCTCCTGGTTCATAGGTCGACCCTCAACCACTGAGCCACACCAGCTGGGCCAGCAGGATTTAGTTTTGATGGCCTTTACACACTCTCTCACACATACACACTTAGTAAGCAGAATTGGAAGTTACTGTTCATACTGGAGGTTTGGTGCCTCTGTTCTTCCACCTTCCTCGTTTTTCAGGGAAAAGCTGTGGGGGAAGGAAATGGTGGTAACAAGTGAGTTCTGAATTATTTGTTGTTGGGACTGATCACTTGCATATATCTTCACTGACTAGTGCAGAAAAGCAAGAGCAATCATTTGTGAAATTTTAGCCTTTGCCTATGAAGTCATTTGGCTGACTTGCTGTTTATCCAGCCTTTAACTTTCTTATTTTTCTAAATGTGTCTCAATATTTTCACTTAGTCAATTCAGAGTAAATGGAAACCCTGGGTAGCTTTATTTTCAAATACTTATCATGTCTTGGATTGAACTTGCTAAAATATGTTGTCAAAAAGAGAATTTGCATTGATTTTTTGAGTGAATAAAATAAATTTGTACTTAGAGTACAATTATGTGCAAATTGCTACTGCAAAGTATGTGAAACGAATTATTCCCTTTAGGAGGATTAAATGGCTCACAAACCACCTGTCTCTCTCTCTCCTTCTCTTTTATTCTGAAGCAAAATTTACACACAGTGAAGTGCACTGATACTGAGTGTATAGTTCAGTGAGTTTGACAAATGCATTCACTTGTGTAGCCAACACTGATTCAGGTATAGATCGTTTTTATCACCCCAGCAAGTTTCCTCTTGTTCCCTTTCAGTTAGTGCCCACCCCCGTAGGCCACTGTTGTTCTGATGACTATCACCATAGATTGCCTGTTCTTGACCTACAGCTAAGTGCAACTATACACTGGACTGTTGTGGCTGGAGTCTTTCTGTCAGCACTCTGTTCTCGAGACTCTTCCAAGATGTCTTGTTCACATGCACACAGGCTTCCTTAGGGCAGTTGTTCAGGGATGAAACTGCTGTAGGGGGGTAGCCTGGGTCCATCCTCAACTCTGCCAGGTGATGCCAAGTTGTTTTTCAAAGGGATTATGCCACTTTCCACTCCTATTAGCAGTCTCTAGTGACATGTCTCCCTAACGTTTGTTAGTGTCTGCATCTGAACTTTTCCTAGTCTGGGGGGTGTAACTGGTATCTTCGTTTGCATATCCAATGAGTCAAAGTGTATCCCTATATATTTGTTGGCCATTTGTGCTTCCTGTGCTATTAAAATCTCTGTCCTAGTAGTTTGCCTATGTTGGCAGAATTTAGGGGGAGGTTGTGTTGTGTTTTTATTATTTTAGTTTTAGGAATTTAAAAAATTTTAGTTACTAAATGTGTGTTGAAAATGCATTCTTCCTGTCAGGTTATGGTATCTTTTAATGAAGAGAAGTATTTTTCCATCTTTTTTTTTTATTTTTATTGTTTTATACTTTTCATGTCATAAGAAATCCTTCCTTAATCCAAGACCATAAAGAAATTTTCTTTAAAAAGTATTAAGGTCTGCATTTAATTTCTTCCTGTATGTGTGAAATATGAGTTCAGTTTCTTACGCAGATGAATTACCAGTTTTGCCAAAGGCCAGTTATTATAAATGTATTTAATATAAAAATTTAAAAATTGTGGAAAATGCCGAAACCGGTTTGGCTCAGTGGATAGAGCGTCGGCTTGTGGACTGAAAGGTCCCAGGTTCGATTCCGGTCAGGGGCATGTACCTGGGTTGCAGGCACATCCCCACTAGGAGATGTGCAGGAGGCAGCTGATCGGTGTTTCTCTCTCATCGATGTTTCTAACTCTCTATCTCTCTCCCTTCCTCTCTGTAAAAAATCAATAAAATATTTAAAAAAAAATTGTGGAAAATATACATAACATAAAATGTACCATCTTAACCATTTTTAAGTGTACACTTCAGTGGCATTAAGTACATTCACATTGTGTGCAACCATCACCATTAGCCATTTCCAGAAGTTAATTTATTTTTAAATCAATAAAAACTGAGCCAAATTTGGCAGAACATTAACACATTTTATAGTTTATTTTCACATTCAGCTGCCAAATATTACTTTTTAAAAGTAGGCCATTTCTTTTCCACCCGTTTTCAATGCCGCCTGTGTTAGATGCCAAGTTAGCAAATACACACCCAAGTCTGTTTCTGGTCTTTTCTGTTCATTGGTCTGTTTGTATCAATACCATGCTGTTTTACCTCATAATGCTTTTTAGTTGCATCTGGTGAGGCAAATCCCTACCTTGATTTTCTTTATATTGTCTTGGTTCTTCTTGGTCTTTTGCTTAGAAATTTGAAAATCTACTCAATTTTCACACAAAAAAACCTCTGTTGTGACTTTTTAAAATTGAAATTGCATTGACTGCTGTCAGTTTGGGGAGAATTGACATCTTTATGATGCTGAGACTTTCATACGTATAATAGCATCCCATTTATTTAAATCTTTAATATAGTTCTATAATTTTCTCCATTAAGGTCTTATATATCTTTTGTTAGACTTTTTTCTTTTGGGATCTGTTAGTTCCTTCACTTAAAAAAATTTTAAAAATACGTATTTTCCCCAGTTTATTTGAGATATAAATGATATACAACACTATTTAAGTTTAAGGTGTACAGCACAATGACTTGACATGTATATATTGCAAAATGGTTACAACAATAAATTTAGTTAGTATCCATCACCTCATATGGTTATAAAAAATTTTTATTTCTTTGTGATGAGAACTTTTAGGATCTATTCTCTTAGCAGTTATCAAATATGCCATACAGCATTGTTAACTGTAGTCATCATGTTATACTTTACATCCCAGTTAAAAAAAATTTAAGTTATGTTTTCTCTCTGCTGATGCATAGAAATGCAACTGACATTTGTATAATCTTATATCCTGCAACTTTCCTAAAATATCTTAACTCAAAAGATCTGTTAATTTATGTGAATTATCTATATAGTTATATATTCTAGTAACTATATGCAGAAATCAACATAATTGGTGAATAATATTTTTATTTCTTTTAAATTCATATACATTTTATTTCTTTTTATTGCCTTATTGTAGTGGCTAGGACAGCCGTGGGCAAACTACGGCCCGTGGGCCGGATCCGGCCCGTTTGAAATGAATAAAACTATTGAAAAAAAAGACCGTACCCTTTTATGTAATGATGTTTACTTTGAATTTATATTAGTTCACACAAACACTCCATCCATGCTTTTGTTCCGGCTCTCTAGTCCAGTTTAAGAACCCATTGTGGCCCTCGAGTCAAAAGGTTTGCCCACCCCTGGGCTAGGACCTCCTATATCATGCCAAATAGGGGTGGTAATGGCTGAAATATCATTCTTTCCCTCTGATTTTAAAATTAATAACTTTAAATGTTAAAATGGTACTCATTTAACCATCCTATCTAATAAAAGACAAAAAGGACAATTAACCATACCTCCGCTATGCTTCCCATGGGCTAATTAGGGTGATAGGCAAATTAACTGCCAACAAAGATGGCGGTTAATTTGCATATGTGGGCACAGTGATGGCAGGCGAAAGGGGAAGGACGGAAGAACAGTGGTCGCTATGGCGATTGGAGGGAGAGAGAGCCGGGGTGCAGGCTGGGTGGCACCCCGGCACCCCAGCACCTGACATGCAAAGGTCGGGGATGAAATGACTTTTCCCAACCACATCTGCAAATATCCTGGGGAAGGCATCACTGAAGAGTTCACAACAACTCTCTTACTTGGCAAGGAAGAAAACAGTTGGCAACGGAAACAATCAAAGTTAAGGTCCCTCTGAGTAAAAAAGAGTATTTCCAACGTAGAGGAGGGAACAGGCAAAAATAATAGGTTCTCATGACTTCCACTGAAGTTTGAGTAGATGACAGAGTCAAAACGAACATACAAATTAAGACAGACAGTGGACATTCAAATGACCCGAATCAACTGTCACTGTTTGTCCCAATAGCAGCAATGCTTATGTGATAATATAGTTTAACAAACATACAAAACAAGTCACATGATAAGAGAGGTTCGGCTTCTAAAGTAAATTGAATTTGTTCTTTAAAAATTCTCATGTCCTCCCCTCTGACTATAATTCTTAATTTTCCAATCAGAAAATTACCCCAGGTGATTCAGTAACATGTAGAACTCCAGTAACCTAACTTATTTAAAAAAACAAACATCCCAACCATTTTTAAAATATTTAAATTGATATTTTAGGGTTAAAATTACAGAAGATATTTAGATCCAAATATATTTTCTGAATAGAAAATATTTCAGTTTTTGATTTAAAAAAAAATAAACATAAAAAAATATATAAGTGACACATTTTCCCAAGGAACTCTGAATTAGTACCTTTCCCTCTAACTTTCTTCAAATTAAGAGAATCTATGGAGTTCCCTATACTGCACAAGTTTTAATGAAAGAAAATAAGACTTTCTAAGAGCATCAAATACATGTTTTCTTATTTACAAACATATATACTCTTTTCTCTCTCTCTCTCTCTCACTTTAAAATATATTCTTACTGATTCAGAGAGAAAGGGAGAGGGAGAGAGATAGAAACACCAATGATGAGAGAGAATCATTGATCAGCTTCCTCCTACACGCCCTGTACTGGGGATCAAGCCCACAACCCGGGCATGTGGCCTGACCTGGAATCAAACTGTGACTTCCTGGTTCATAGGTCCAAGCTAAACCACTGAGTCACACTGGCCGGGCTCAATTCTTATTTATAAATTCATTCCAAGGACATACACAGCTTGAAAAGCTTTGGAAGTAGTTTCAAAAAAACTAGCTTTTAAGTAACAAGAAAACAGTTATAGAAGAAAGTTTAAATTAAAAGAAAAAAATTGTTTTAATTTATTCAAGAGTGAGAACATCCTCCATGAAAATGTGTACCTTGACTGTGGATGGCTGGGTGGCCTTTTCACACCTTAGGAATTCAAATGCTTTTTACAATGAAAAGAAAGAGAGTTTCATCATTTCTCTCCCAGGGTAGATGTCTGTCAATAGAAGGTGGACATCAATAAAAGGAGGGGCTTGCACAATGAATCCAGAAAGTCAGCAATCTATGAATAACCCAGAACTGAGTATTTATCTCTTCTGCCACACACCCTCCCTCCCAGCCAGTGAGCAAGATAATTACTCTCAAGTCAAGCTAAATGCCCCCCAGTCACAGTGGCCCAATGCTGACATAGAAAGCATACAAATAATTCTCACTCTGGCATAAAAGTGACAACTTTCTTGGAAGAAAAGCAGATACTGTAAATTTCTCAAAGTCTTCCTAAAACATTTTTTAAAGTAATTTTTACTTCTTTAGAAAAAATGCATACATGGCAAACCATCTGTAATAAAAGGCCCATTCTATAAAATTTTACCTGGTCCTACTCAGATCTGCAATCATAATCATATTTACAGACAAATATATCTATACTAATAAAAGAGTAATATGCTAATTAGACTAGGAGACCTTCCAGGAGACCTTTCAGATGTTCTTCTGGACAAAGCCATGGTGTCGGGGCCGAGGTAGAGGTGGTTAGAGGCCAAGAGGGGAGGGCAGTTGTGGGTGATCAGGCTGGTGGGGGGCGGGGCTGTTGGGGGTAAGCAGACCAGCAGGGAGACAGTTGTGGATGAGCAGGCCAGTGGGGAAGGGAGGTAGGGGCGAGCAGATCAGCAGGGGGGGCCAGTTTGGGGTGATCAGGCTGGCGGGGGGGCATTTGGGGGCAAGCAGGCCGGCAGCGGCGGGGGGGGGCAGTTGGGGGTGGGCAGGCCGGTAGGCAGAGTGGTTAGAGGCAATCAGGCAGGCAGGCAGGCAGGCGAGCGGTTAGGAGCCAGCAGTCCCGGATTGCGAGAGGGATGTCCAACTGCTGGTTTAGACCCGATCCCTGTAAACTGGCAGTAGGACATCCTTTGAGGGGTCCCAAATTGGAGAGGGTGCAGGCCAGGCTGAGGAACACACCCTCCCCTGTGCACAAATTTCGTGCACCGGGCCACTAGTCTATGTAATAAAAGCCTAAGTGACCATTACGGCGGAATGCAGAATGATTGGTCGCTGTGATACGCAATGCAGGAGCTGCCCCCTGGTGGTCAGTGCGCTCCCACAGCGGGGAGTGCTGCTCAGCCAGAAGCCAGGCTCACAGCTGGTGAGTGCAGCTGAGGTGGTGGGAGCCTCTCCTGCCCCCATGGCAGCTAAGGAGCAGCAAGCTGAGTGGTAAGGAGCGAGGGATCCCGGATTGTGAGAGGGATGTCCGACTGCCAGCTTAGGCCCAACTCCCCCCCCCCCCCGACTGCCAGTTTAGGCCCGATCCCCAGAGGGATCGGGTCTAAGCCGGCAGGCGGACATCCCCCGAGTGGTCCCAGACTGTGACAAGGTGCAGGCCGGGCTGAGGGACCCCCTTTGTCCCCAGTGCACGAATTTTGTGCACCGGGCCTCTAGTGAATATATGTTTGGAACTTTTGGCCTTGTTAAGGAATTCTAATGTTATTCTTAGTATGCTAGCAGTTGTTTTTTTAATTGTATATGGAAATTGAATTTTATTGAGTGCTGCTTCTGCATTAATTAGGAGCCCATGTCTCCTTAATGAAGTGAATTATATTAATTTTTTAATGTTAAGCTACCACATTCCTGGACTTAAGTCATACTTAGCCAGGATACACATGCTGACACACTCAGACTCTTTCACATAGTGCTGAATTTGGGTTGCAGGTACTTAGTTAAAGATTTTTGCATTTATGTTTGGTAAGATTGGTTTGTACTTGTTTCATATTATCTTTGCCTAGTTTATTTTATTTTTATTGATTTCAGAGAGGGAGACAGAGATATAGAAAGAGAATTGGCTTCCTCTTGGACACTCCCCACTCGGGACCGAGCCCACAACCTGGGCATGTGCCCTTGACTGGAATTGAACCTGGGACCCTTCAGTCCACAAGCCAACACTATTCACTGAGCCACACCAGCTAGGGCATCTTTGCCTAGTTTTTTATCTTAAATTCATAGCCTTCTAAAAATGGGATTGGAGTGGCTCCTTTTCTGTTCTTTGAAAAAAATTGATATAAAATTCGAATTCTTAATAATTGATCATAAGAATGTTTAGGCCTAATGTTTAATTTGTGGGAAGACTTTAAACTACTAACCCAATTTCTGATAATTGTTATAGGGCCAGTCAGGTTTTCTATTTTTCTGTGAGTCAATTTTGGTAAGTTTATTTCCAGGAGTTTGTTCATTTATTTATTTTCAAAGTAATTGTCATAAAGTTGCTTGTGTCTATGGCATCTTTAATTTTTATCCCTTTCACATTTCTTTTTTTAATTTTGTTTTGTTAAACCTCATCTGAGGATATTTTTTCCATTGCTTTTCAGAGACAGTGGGAAGGGACAGAGAGAGGGAGAAAGAGAGAGAGAGAGAGACATCGATGTGAGACACATGGACTGGTTGCCTCATGCATGCACCCTGACTAAGGACCCACAATCTGGGTATGTGCCCTGACCGAGAATTGAACCCGTCACCAACTGAGCCACACTTGCCAGGGCCCTTTTACATTTCTAATATGTCCCCCTTCTTTTTTTCTTGATCTATCTAACAGATTTATTAATTTTCTAATATTTTTCTTTTTTAAAAGAACCAACTTTTGTCCTTTCTTGATCTCATATATTAGGTGATCCATGGTTTATTTCTTAAGTATATTTTCAAAATGTGTTTATTTAATTTTAAATGATTTGCATTGTGGTCAGAAAGTAAAGAGCATATAATAATAAGCTCCTTGAATTTTATTGTGACTAGCTTTATGAGTGTAGCACAGGGTCAGTTTTAGTAAAAGTCCTATGTATGCAAAAAGTTTTTTTTGATACAGTTTAGATGAAGTGTATTAATTATGTGGTTCAAATCTTCTATATCCTTATTGATTTTTTTGCTGCTTTAATCAGTTACCCTCAGAGATATGTTAACATTATAAATTTGTCAGTTTCTCCTTGTAATTCCATCAATTTTTGTTTCATTTATTTAAAAAGTCCTTTAAAGCATATATAAGTTTAGCATTTATATCTTCTTAGTAATTTCAGCCTGTTAATGTAAAGTGAATGATTTTTATTTCTAGTAATGATTTTTTTAAAAATTTATCTTTATTGTTGAAAGTATTACAGATGTCCCCCCTTTCTCCCCCCATGACCTCCTCCATCCTGCACCTGCCCCTTCTAGGCCTTCACTACACTATTGTCTGTGTCCATGGGCTATACATATATGCATTTAAGTTCCCTGGTTAATCCCCCCCCCTCCCCCCCGTAATGATTTTTGCTTTAGATTTGTCTTGTTTGATATTAATATAATGATGCCAACTGCTTTTAGTTACTGTTTACTATTCTTTACTTTCAAGCTTTTTTGTCCTTATATTTTAGATATATTTCCTGTAAACATCTTAGAACTTCTTTTTTCAGTTTGACAATGTTTGTTTTTTTTAAAAATATATTTTATTGATTTTTTACAGGTAGGAAGGGAGAGGGATAGAGAATTAGAAACATTGATGAGAGAGAAACATCGATCAGCTGCCTCCTGCACACCCCCTACTGGGGATGTGCCCACAACCAAGGTACATGCCCCTGACCAGAATCGAATCTGGGACCTTTCAGTCCACAGGCCGACGCTCTATCCACTGAGCCAAACCGGTTACAGCTTGACAATGTTTTTTAATTAAAAGTTAGTTTACTTACATTTATTGTGATTACCTGTACATTTGAATTAATTTTCACTGTCCATCTTGATTTTTTTGCTATTTGACCTGCTTTTTCTATATTTCTTTTCTCTCTTTTTGGTCTTCTTTAAGATTTTTTTCCTCCTCATTTAATTTTTTTTCGTATCTACTAGCATATACTGAATATCTGTTCTTTTACTGGTTACTCTAGAAATCTAAACAGGTTCATTAACTTATAGCAAACTTTAGTTTAACAATTCAAACTAATTTATACTTTTAATCATTCTCTTGAATTATAAAAGAAACTTGAACATTTGAATTCTGAGGTAGTTCCATTCAAACTTATTTACTCCGTATATGAATTTGGGCAAATTACTTAACCTTCCCTATATGTCAAGTAGATAAAATAGTTTTTACATCAAAGGGTTATTTTGAGAATTAAGTGTTAATATATATAAAACACTCAGGAAAGTGCTAGGCATGTAACATGTCTATATACATGTTGCCTCTATTCTTTTTTTTATTTTCCAGAAGTTGGAAATTAGCATAATTTTACACTGTTAATATTTGCTTCAACTTACACATTTATCATTTTGTTTTGTGCTCAACATTCCTTTGCCATATATTTCCTCTTGGATTATTTTCCTTTTTAAGTTCATCTCCTAGAAGTTGCCTTAGTAAGAGTATAGGGGCAAATGTGTTGTTTGTTTGTCTGAAAGTATCTTTATTTAGTCCTCATTTTTGAAAGATCATTTTATTGGGTATTTTCTTTGAATTCCTCAAAGATTATTCCATTGTTTTCTGGCTTCCATTGGTTCAGTTTAGAAGTTAGCTATAAGTCTAAATATAGGTATAATAGTTTCCTAGGACTGCCTTAGCAGTTTACCGTGTGGTGACGTAAAACAACAGAAATTTATTCTATCACAGCTTTGGAGGCGAGAAGTTAGAAATTAAGGTGTCAACAGGGCCACACTCACACAATAAACACTCATTATATGTTAACTATTGTTATTTTGGCTTCTAAGGATTTCCCTTTCTTACCAACTAAGCAGTGCATTAAAATTTTTTTAAAGCAACATTTTCTGTGTTGTGAAAAGAATGTCATGATAATGAGTTTGATTTTATTTTTGCATGGCAAAACTGATCTTAAAAAGCAGTCCTCCCCTCCCCACTTGGAAATACTTTTTTTTTTTAATGTGCATGTTAAATTTACTAGTATGTTCACACCTAGCATCCGAGTGTCTCGAAGACCATGGGTGGAAGTTGAGGGGCTTATGTTCATCTGATTGGTGGAATTTTAAGTATATCCCTTGTATTCTTTTGCAGGATCTTATGTGCTGACTTGGTCAGTATCTTTCGCTCTGATTATCTGAACTTTGAGTCTATGAAGTTCGGCACTGCCCGGGCTCGCCGCCTCTCCACACCGTCTTCTGTCACCAAACCTCCACACTTCATTCTCACCACGGAGTGGATTTGGTACTGGACTGATGACTTCGGTTCTTGGCAGGAATATGGAAAACAAGTAAGTGTAATAGAAAGCGGGCAAATGTTTCCTCCTTAGGGCTATATAGACAAGCCCTTCTAAGCACAGGCATAAGGATTGTTCTTCGGGTTAGTGAAAAAGCCAGAGATCTCCAGATCTCCTGACTCACCCTGTTTCTGGGGTGGGGGGTAGAAGGGGATTTCGGCAAAACTAGCTAATTTGAAGTTCATTTGTCTGAGGTTTTTTCTTTGAACGATTCAATATCTGTTGGTTCACAAGATCAGAATGAGTAAAAGTTGTAGTGAGATCACGTTTCTTCATTGGTTTTGTTAAACGGGGGTAGAAAGATGCTTCTCTTACTGTTAAACAGGTAACTCTGGAGCGAGTGCATTCTCTCCAGAGACTAGAGGGGGACTAGAGGCCTTTCTCCTTCAGACAGCCCACTCTTAGGGTGCTCCCTTTTTCTTTTCTGTGCCACTACTCTCTCTCTCTCCCCCCCCCCCCCCTCTATGTGTGTGTGTGTGTGTGTGTGTGTGTGTGTGTGTATGTGTGTATATAAATATACACATATACATACATACATACATACATGTACATACATAACACACACTGAGTGGCCAGATTATTATGACCACCCTATCAGTACTTCGTTGGGCCACCTTTTGCCTTCAATACTGCGGCGAGTCTTCTTGGCATTGACTCCACAAGATGTTGAAAGGTGATGCGAGGAATCTGACACCATGCCTGATGAATAGCACTGTCCAGTTCTGTGAGATTTGATGGTTGTGGAACCAACTGCCTGATGGCTCTTTTAATTTCATCCCACAAATGCTCAATTGGATTGAGATCTGGTGATTGTAGGGCCACCTAAGCAAGGTAAAGTCTCCCTCATGTTCTTGAAACCACTCCTGCACAATACAAGCACCGTGGCATGGCGCATTGTCTTGTTGGAAGAAGCCATCTCCATTGGGATACGCCATCAACATGATAGGATGAACTTGATCAGCAACGATACTTAGGTATGTTGTACTATTCAGACGTTGTTCCACATGAATTAAAGGGCCCAAATCATGCCAGGAAAACATGCCTCAAACCATAACATTGATCCCACCAGCTTGAAGGGTTGTACTCATGCATGTGGGGTGCATGCTTTCATGCTGTTTCCGCCAAATTCTCACTCTGCCATCTGCATGATGCAACTGGAAATGAGATTCATCGGACCACATGACTTTTTTCCAATGCTTGACTGTCCAATCCTTATGTTCCTGTGCGATTTGGAGACGTTTTATCTTGGTAACTGCAGACAGCAGAGGTGTTCGAACAGGCCTTCGGCTGTTTTGCTGATACTCACTCCATGGCTCTGAGCGCCAACAATCATCCCACGTGCAAAGGCTGTTAAATTGCGTTGTTTACCCATATCTTCAGAAAAAAGTCACTTCTACTGTGGTAAACAACCTGCTTCCCTATTTATAATGGTCTGGCCCTCTAGCAACTTCAGCGGGAAATTATAGCTAATTTGCTTACAAACGTTAGGTGGTCATAATAATCTGGCCACTCAGTGTATATATAAATAGGTAGGTAGATAGGTAGCTAGCTAGCTAGCTAGATAGGTAGATAGATTTCAGAGAGGAAGGGAGAGATAGAAACATCAATGATAAGAGAGAATCATTGATTGGCTGCCTCCTGCACGCCCCCTCCTGGGGATCGAGCCCGCAACCCAGGCATGTGCCCTTGACTGGAATCGAACCTGGGATCCTTCAGTCCACAGGCCAATGCTCTGTTCACCGAGCCAAACCAGCTAGTGCTGTGCCACTACTCTTTAATGCAGTGTATTCAGAGTGCATAACCTCTTTAGAACAGTGAGAAAGAATCTCTGGAGATGACTATGTAGGTATGATAGACACACTATGTGCGAGTGGGTACAGATGCATGTGTGTGTGTGTTTGGTGATGGTCCACTGCATGGTCTCAGTTTGTACCATCAGCGGGACTACCTCATGAAGTGACCTGTCCATTCTAGCCCTTCCTTTCCCACACACTTCTGGTGTCACCCATATTTGTATTTCTTTCTTGGTTTTGTGCTAATTGCCATTCAAAATAGTTTTCTTGATTCTCAGAAAAGCTAGGTTCTTTTATGCCTGAGCTCAGCATGTACCCCCAAATTTTAGGTCCAAATTGCTTCCATCCTATTAATTTCCTAGAGCTGCCATGACAAAGTACCACAAACTTTAGAATACCAGTGATTTATTATCTCACATATCTGGAGGCTGGAAATTGAAATCAAGGTGTCTATAGGGCAGTGATGGTGAACCTTTTGAGCTTGGCGTGTCAGCATTTTGAAAAACCCTAACTTAACTCTGGTGCCATGCCACATAGAGAATTTTTTTATATTTGCAGCCATAGTAAAACAAAGACTTATATTTTTGATATTTATTTTATATATTTAAATGCCATTTAACAAAGAAAAATCAACCAAAAAAATGAGTTTGTGTGTCACCTCTGACACTCATGTCATAGGTTCGCCATCACTGCTATAGGGCCATGCTTCCTGTATAACCAGTAGGTAATCCTTTCTTGCCTCTTCCTAGCTTCTTGTGGTTTGCCGGCAGTCTTTGGTGTTTCTTGGCTTGTAGATGCATCACTCCAGTCTTCCTTTGTCATCATATGGTGTTCTCCCTGTGTGTCTTCAGATGGCCATCCTCTTGTAAGAATATCAGTCATGTTGCATTAGGGGCCTATCTTAATTAATTACATCTGCAACGATCCTGTTTCTAAGTAAGGTCACATTTTTCAGGTACAGGGGATTAGGGAACACAAACCCATAACCTAATCTTGTATATAAAAGAATTACTGTTCTTTCTTTTTTAAAAAATATTTTTTAAAATTAATTTCAGAATGGAAGGGATAGGGAGAGATAGATACAAACATCAGTGATGAGAGAGAATCGTTGCACGTGCGCCCCCCCCCCCCCACACACACACACACACACTGGGGACAGAACTCACACCCTGGCATATGTCCTGACCGGGAATTGAACCGTGACCTTCTGGTTCATAGGTAGATGCTCAACCACTGAGCCACACTGGCTTGGCAAGAATTATTGTTCTTGGCCCATTGAAGTTTCCTGCATTAAACTCGATGTCCCCGAGGTATTGGACTCCAGCATGCATTACCCTGACCTATATTCTCATTGGATTATTCTCAACAGGCTTCTCTTTTCAACTTACCTTTTTCATTCCCCCCTTTCCTGTGATCTCCTCTGCTTTGATCTACAAGCCCTACTGTTTGTTACCTTCATCCTTTTGTACCTGAACAATCCAACCATCTGACTTGCCAGAACCTGACTTCTATTCCCATTACTGTTTATCTGGTCACTATTCAGGAGTACTTTTAGGAGGTGGAACCCAGCCAGGCACAGATGCTGTCAAGGGGAGAGGGCTTGGGCTAAATCCGATGGCACTTCCAGCCTTTGCCCAGAGTGCTGTCCATTCCTTCCTCACACACCTGGCATTCTTGCTTCTCCTTCATGTCCTTCCTGGGCTTCTTTTCCAGTCCCCTTGGTGAATGTAGGGGTTTTTCAGGGTCTAGCCCACACTCCTGGGAAAACACCATTCTTTCCAGTTGTGTGTTTTCAGGGGTGATCACATAGATTCTTCTGACAGGGGTGCCCACCTCAAGTGAACTCTATGTCTCTGTCTCCAGACCAGATTCTTCAATTACCAGACTTGTGTATCCAGGCACCCACCTGATAGTTCTGCCTACCTTTGCTTTTTTTCCCCAGGCACTGTGCTAAGTGCCCTGAATGTCTTATTTTAATTATTTTCCAGCCCTTTGCGGATGGTATGATACTATTGTAATGATAGGAGTACTATTATTACTCCTGTTACAGAGTTGAGATAATCAAGGCTCAGAGAAGTTAAAATAACTTGCTAAGGTTATAGAGGAAATAGGTTTGGGGCTAGAATTCAAGCTCAGTCTATCCCAAAATCTTAGATATCGTATAGGTACAGTGGGGCCTTGACTTACGAGTTTAATTCGTTCTGTGATGGAGCTCGTAACTCAGATTACTCGTATGTCAAATCAACAGTGAACCAGTGAGACATGTGATGCTGGGCTGATGTTGGCGTTCACTGTGACGTTCGCTGCACCAACTAGTGGTGGGGTATCTGAAGCTGGCTCATAACCCGAATTTTAGCTCGCAACTCAAAGCAAAAAATCGGCCGAGAGACAGCTCGTATCTCGAAAAACTCGTTAGTCGGGACACTCGTAAGTCAAGGCCCCACTGTAATTGGAATGAGAGTGAGAGATCACAATGGATAATTGAAAAAATGGAAGAGCTCTCCAAGGGATCAAAAAAAGAAAACAAGGAGGGCTGTCCTATGACTAAATCAGCAGTTCTCAACCTGTGGGTCGCGACACCTTTGGGGGTCGAACGACCCTTTCACAGGGGTCACCTAAGACCATCGGAGAAAACATATATAATTACATATTGTTTTTGTGATTAATCACTATGCTTTAATTATGTTCAATTTGTAACAATGAAATTGGGAGTCACCACAACATGAGGAACTGTATTAAAGGTCGCGGCATTAGGAAGGTTGAGAACCACTGGACTAAAGGATGGCAGGAACAAGACTAGATGGAAAGGGGGCAGCATTTCTCAGACCATCCAGTCAGGCAGTGTTCGAGGATTCTCTGTTGATGTTTCCCCTTTATTTGAATGCTGTGTAATCCACTGAGTCACTGAATGCTCTCTCCTCCATTGCTCCCATCATGGTTATCCTGGTTAGCAGCACCCATATTTATAATTTATTTTTTCAGGCAACTTTTAGGAAGCAGTTGTGTTGGCTTCTGTTTTGTGCCTCCCTGTCCTGCCATATCCCTGCTCCTTTCATGCCTCCCCCATAATACTCATTCCACTGTCACCAAGTCTGCAACATGACAAGGACAGCACCAATGTCTGTCTTCATTATTGTAGGTTCTTGCCTTCATGAAGTATCTGGTTTTTTGCTTTGCAGGGCATGGAGCATCCCACAACCACCGTCAGCAGCAGCGATTTGGAGAAGGCCTACCTGGCATACTGCACACCAGGATCTGACACCCAGGCAGCCATTCTCAAGTTCCAGGCTGGAAAGCACAAATACGAGTTAGACTTTAGAGGTACTTACTGACTCACTGCCCTCACTCAACTGGGCCTGGTCATCTGCTGGCTGTGTCAGTTCCTAGACGAACTGTTCACACATTGAGGGCCAGGGGTAAAAAGGAAGGGTGATTTCTGCTCTGAAATACTTCCCATATAGAAGGGGAGACAGACCTATAAACAGATGATGCCAGTCCAGCAGAATCAAAGAGAAACTGCCTGAAGAGTGGGTGAGGGGGAGTGGAAGAGGACCCTGAGGAGGGGCTAGGAGCCTAAACAATGGAGGGAGGGACAAGCAGGGTCAGCACTGTGCATTGGTGGTTGTCCTATTGGCCATGGCCAAGTCCCTCTGTGTCCGAGGATAAACCTTAGTCCCCAACAAGTGTCGTAGTGGTTCTGCTATGCAGCTTTGCCTTATACTCCCCAGTGTGGTAACATTAATATCATCTTTTCTATAGGCACCTTCGGCATAGATGGGTTGCCAGGTTAAACACGTGGTAGAAGCATACATTAACTAAAAGGTGCTGGGAAGCATATTTTTTTGTGCTTATGGTGACCTGAAACTGGGCCTTAAATGACTTGTCCCTTTTGCCTTGACAGACGGAAGCAGGCCAAACACTCTTTGGCTAGGTCTTCCAGTGAGCTGGCCAAAGAGTGAGGATTTTTATTTTTAAGTTTTAGTTTTTCTATAACTTCTCTTAAGCCATTTCCAAATGGATTTAAAGTGGGCTTTCTTTTAAACACAGTTGACTGTTTTCTCCATTTTTGTGGACCTTCATTCTGTGTGGAGGGCAACAAAGTGTCTTTAGTGAATTACCCTAAAGCAGGGGTGGGCAAACTTTTTGACTCGAGGGCCACAATGGATTCTTAAACTGGACCGGAGGACCGGAACAAAAGCATGG
This sequence comes from Myotis myotis, assembly GCF_014108235.1. NCBI lineage: Eukaryota > Metazoa > Chordata > Mammalia > Chiroptera > Vespertilionidae > Myotis > Myotis myotis. The sequence continues at coordinate 53,983,386 of NW_023416315.1, forward strand.
ATGGAGTGTTTGTGTGAACTAATATAAATTCAAAGTAAACATCGTTACATAAAAGGGTACGTACGGTCTTTTTTTTTTTTTTTTTAGTTTTATTCATTTCAAACGGGCCGGATCCGGCCCGGGCCATAGTTTGCCCACGGCTGCCCTAAAGCCACTTTAATTGCCTGTTTTTAGTCAGTTGTTTTTGCTTGGGTTTTGTAGCACTGTTGGTTTTGCTTAAGGTAGAATGGCTGCTGCCTCGATGGGCCCTTACAGGGATCTTAAAGTGTCTACTACTCTTCAGTGAGAGCTGCTTACCAGCCTTAGCATCTGTTGGCAAACACCAACCAATCCAGTCTGGTAAATGCAGGTTCCCAAAAGGGACAGTGAGAGATACGCAAAATATTAAAAGTCAGAACTGCCTTGAAGATCAAGTCTATATAACTATCACCTATCTGGTTGCTGTTGTTTGAAATATTTGTTAAACTATTGGGAATATCAAAACAACTAAACCAAAAATGTCATGCAGCCTTGATCACTCTCAACCTAGGCCATACTTCCAGGGGACAGAACAGAAAGTCAGGTGAGGCTGGATAAGAGCACACACATGCAGTTGACTGCAAACTGCAGGAAAAACATGTTCACCGCAGACTGCTTCAAGCTCACCTTGGTAGACACAGTTTTGTGTTGGTGGTAGATAGCAGTAGCCACAAGAAGCTTGAGATGAGTTAACGTCTCTCCTCACAACCTCACTACTAGGTATAATGAAAGCAAGTTTCAGACCCAAATCTGCCACTCACAGTTATGAACTAAATATTAGGAAGTAAGTACATTTAAACACACAACAAACCAAATGACTTGTTCTGTAGGATTGGGAAAGACTCAGCTGTCCTTTTAGGGACTCTTGTCATAAAAGAGTCACTCAAGGTAATGCCAAGATTCTAGAGGAGAGGCTGAATTCTGACATTTGTTAGCTGGTATCAGTTAGACAGAATCCCCACAGGCAGGGCTTGCTTAGGGACTTAACCTCGTGTATCCTCTTTTAGGGTAAATTCGGAAAAGGCCTCACTTTACCCTGCCCATGGGAGGATAGGGATTGAGTCTCACATACACGTCTTGAATAACTTTTAATTTCACTAGTGAAAAGCCCATTTAAGATTCATCACAATGTTAGTGAACAGGTCAATAAAATTTGTATGTTAATGAACAGAGTAGTGAGAAATTGAACAGTGGATAGCAAAGGGGGTTGTAGTAGCAGAATCTGGATTATGGGCTCCCATTAGAACATGGGGGAACCCCTAGGAGTGCCTGACCTTTTTTTAAAATATATTTTTACTGATTTCAGAGAGGAAGGGAGAGGGAGAAAGAGATAGAAACATCAGTGATGAAAGACAATCATTGATCGGCTCAGGAGTGCCTGATCTTGATGACCTCCTGGGCGGTAGCATTGGGAACACACCCCTCAAGTGCAGTAAGATAAGTTACAGATATATACAAATTAATATTAAAATGCTTTTTAAATGAAAAAAAGTTATTTTTGTACCCTAGGTGCAGAAAGTAAGGCTTGACAAGGTTTTCTTGGTAGGTGGGGACATATAATCTAATTTGTAGGAGGTATTCATGGTTTTTCAACTCAAAGGGTGTTGTCCCTTTCACCCTCAGGATGAATCTCAGGATCTTAGGGATGGGCATGGGACAAGAAATTTGCTGATTAAAAATGGTACGGGCCCTAACCGGTTTGGTTCAGTAGATAGAGCCTCGGCCTGAGGACTGAAGGGTCCCAGGTTCGATTCCGGTCAAGGGCATGTACCTTTGTTGCAGGCACATCCCCGTGGGGGGTGTGCAGGAGGCAGCTGATCGATGTTTCTCTCTTATCGATGTTTCTAACTCTCTATCCCTCTCCCTTCCTCTCTGTAAAAAAATAAATAAATAATGGTACGGGTTTTACAAGGTTGAGAAATACTGTATGCTATAGAGTCAATTTAAGAAAAGTCATAAGAGTAAAATTATTATATTAACTCTAAATCCCACTGGCTCAAGATGTGATAATTGGTCTCAGGCTGGGCTGAAGTTTTTTTTATATCCAGACTGGGAAAAATTGCTGAGCAAAATAATAGTTTAAACAAGATCGGAAGGAACAATTTAAAAGCACTCATATATAATCAATGTGTCAGTTACTAATCATTCATCTATTCATTAAACCCAGTCTCCTAAGGATTGCTATTTATGAATATTTGAAATAGGTAAATATGCCTTATTTTTAACAGACGATTCTGGGGTCTATATGGTTGGATTAGCTTTCAAACCCATTTAATTTGTATATTGAACACTGACGTGTGTGTGTGTGTGTGTTTATTTTTTATTTTGCAGTATTTATTCAGAGAAACCTGGTCTATGGTACATTTAGAAAGGTTTGTCGGAGACCCAAATACGTGTCTCCTCAGGATGTAAAGGTGAAGCAAACCAGGTGAGTGGGGTTGGGGAACTTGTCACTTACGGTGTGTATCAGTTGGGGGGTGTGCTCTGCTAAGAACAAAAACCTTCAGACTGGTTAAAGCATTAAAAAGGTTTGTTGGCTGTGTAACTGAGTGCCCAAGCACTCTCGGTGTCTAAGAATTCTGGGCCTGGCCCTTGATCTTTTGGAGTTTTTGCTATTACAAGTATAACCGCACAAGGATGATCTGGTGTATGTGCCGTTTCATATTTGTGGAGCTGGGTCATCAGATTAGAGTCCTAAACAGTCAGTGCAGGTTCCTCTTCATGAGGTTGAACCATTATGCATTTGTCCCAGAATGCATGAGGTGCCAGTTTCCCTTGGCTTTGCCAACAGAGTGGTGAAGCTTTTAGATCTTTGCCATTTTCATAGGTGGGAAAAGGTATAGTTGTGCATTTTAATTGGCTTTTTCTTATAAGTAAGGCTTACTATTTTTTCCTAACATGTAAGAGCCATTTTCCTATCTCTTTCTATAGACTATTTGTGTTTTTGTCTATTTTTCTGTCAACCTTTTGGTATTTTCCTTAAATAGGAGAATCTTTTTATCTATTAGAGAGATGAACCCTTGCTTTGTTATATATAAATTGTAAATATTTTCTCTTGGTTTATTTCTCTTTTGGATTTGTTTATGAAGTATTTTACCACACAGAAATAGTTATTTTTTATGTATTTATTTTTTAGTTAAATGTATCAGTCTCTTCTAATTGCTTCTGGATTTAGAATTTTGGTCAACTATGACTGCTACCACTTCTGGAAGTCATTTTTGACTCTCCAGAGCCTAATGAAGGCATAGTTTGTCTTTTTCCTAAAGCTAGATCTCTTTTATCATCACTCTTAGTCTTAAGGGGGCCATAAGCAAATGCCACACATCAGAAATAAAAGTGGTTATTTTGCTCAAATTCAGACTACGATATGAATGATTCAGAATCTTCCCTCTCCGTAATCTGAGAGTTGTACATGATGCAGTGACGTGTGGTTCTTCCCTCTAACCTGTTGTCATAACTCCAGCAGGCAAATCTGCTTGAGCCTCCTTGGCCACCTGGGACTCTTAGGGTTGATCACTTTCAGAAACAAGTTCTCTATTTAAAACAGTTAATAGAGTCACAGTTATTTAATGGAAAGTTCAAAATGGCATTTACGCATAAGGTATCTGGTTTAGTTCCTTACTGTCTTTCCATCCTCCATGGAAATGGTTTATTCATGTAATTGGGTCTCATTTTTTCCTTTTTTTTTAGATTTTTTTTGTTTTGTTATTTAATTTTTTCCCTTCCACTAGTTTGGAAGTTATACATTATGTTACTATTTTTTTAAAGGCCACACTAGAAATTACAACACGTGTTCTTCACTTAGGTACAAGTCAGTTAATTTGTTTGCTCTCCTGTTAAATTATATAAGGAGCTTTATATAATTTACTAAGAGTCCCGGTGCACAAAATTTGAGCACTTGCGGGGGAGGGGGGCTGTCCCTTAGCCTGGCCTGTGCCCTCTCACAGTCCAGGAGCCCTTGGGGGACGTCCAATTGACGGCTTGTCCTAAGCCATCAGTTGGACATCGTTAGCGCTGCCGCGGTCTCCCTCCACCACCTCTGCGCTCACCAGCTCTGAGCCCAGCTTCTGGCTGAGCAGTGCTCCCCCTGTGGGAGTGCACTGACCACCAGGGGGCAGCTCCTGCGTTGAGTGTGGTGGTCAGTGTACATCATAGCGACTGGTCATTTTGCCGTTGGGTCGATTTGTATATTAGCCTTTTAAGAGTCTCATGCTCTACCGACTGAGCTAGCCGGGCAATTAGCCTTTTATTATACACAATTCCATTTACTTTTCTCTTGACTTGTTATTTTAAAATTTTTATTTTTTAAAATATATTTTTATTGATTTCAGAGAGGAAGGGAGAGAGGGAGAGAGGGAAAGAAACATCAATGATGAGAGAGAATCATTAATTGGCTGCCCCACATTGGGGATTGAGCCCACAACCTGGGCATGTGCCCTGACTGGGAATCGAACCGTGACCTCCTGGTTCATAGGTCAACGCTTCACCACTGAGCCATGCCAGCTAGGTGACTTATATTATTTTTTAATTTAATGAGGCACTGTTATTTTATACTATGAGCGTTTCATTAAATTTACTCACATTCTTACCATTTTCTTTGTCCTTTCAAATTTCCTTAGATGAAGGTCTGTTGGAAAACTGGCGGGGGTGGGGGGGTTGTTTTGTTTTATTGGGGGAGGGGGTGTTTATTGATTTGTTTTTTAAAATTTATTTTACTTTACCATTTATCATCTGTGTCCTCTTATACCTCCACCCACCCCACCCCACCGAAATCACCTCACTGTTTCCCATGTCCTTGAGCTCTCTCTCTCTTTTTTTCTTTTTTTGCTTACTCCCTCCACACACCAGAGCTGTCTACCCGTTCTCTAGTTATGAGTCTGTCTCTATTTTCTTTTTTAAATCCTCATCTGAGGATATTTTTTCCATTGATTTTTAAAGAGAGTGGGAGGGAGGCAGGAGCAGGAGAGAGAAAGAGAGGGGCATTGATGTGAGAGAGATACATTGATTGGTTGCCTCCTTCATGCACCCCCACTGGGGCTGGGAACCTGCAGCCCAGGTATGTGCCCTTGCCCAGGAATCAAACTTGAGACCCTTCAGTACTCGCACCATCGCTTTAACCATCGAGCCAAACCCATGGGCAAAATTTCCATTGTGTAAATGTACCACAGCTTTTTTATTCACTCATCTACTCGTGGTCACTTGGGCTGCTCCAAATCTTGGCTATTATAAATAATGCTGTAGTGAACATAGGGCTACATATATTATTTTGAATTAGTGTTTCGAGTTTCTTTGGATAAATTTCCAGAAGTGGAATCGCTGGGTCATAAAACAGGTTTGTTTTTTAATTTTTTGAGGTTAACTCCATACTGCTTCCACAGTGGCTGCACCAATCTGCATTCTCACCAACAGTGCACACGAGTTCCCTTTTCTCCACATCCTCACCAACACTTGTTGTTTGTTGATTTATTGATGATAGCCTTTCTGACAGGTCTGAAGTGATATCTCATTGTGGTTTTAATTTGCATTTCTGTGATGATTACTGATGTTGAGCATCTTTTCATATGTCTATTGACCATCTGTATGTCCTCTTTGGAGAAGCATCTGTTCAGGTCTTTTTCCCATTTTTTTGATTGGATTGTTTGGTGTTTTTTGGTGTTGAGTTTTTTTTTATTATAAGTTGTTTATAAATTTTGAATATTAACCCCTTATCAAATGTATCATTGGCAAATATGTTCTCCCATTCAGTGGGTTGTCTTTTCATTTTGTTGATGGTTTTATTTTGCTGTAGGAAAACTGTGTTTTGAATATGTCTTTATTTTGCCCTCAACATTGAAAGGTATTTTCTCTGGGTATAAATTTTTCATTGTAATTGTTTTCTCTCAGAACATTGATGTCATTCCACTGTCCTCTGGTTTTCATGGCTGCTTTTGGGAAATAACTGCCAGTTTAACTGGTACTTCTTTGCCTGAATCACTCTTTTCTTCCCTTTGGTTACTTTTAAGATTTTCTGTTTATCTTGGTATATGGATTCTCACTACAACATGTCTCAGAATGTGTTTTAATTTTCCTGTTGGAGATACTTTGGGCTTCTTAAACCTGTGAGTTGGTGAATCTCATTAGTTCTCTTTGAAGATTGCCTTTACCCTGTTCTCTGTCCTCTCTTTGAATTTCAGTTGGGTTCTGACCAAATTCAGGTCCTCTTACTCTCTTCTCCACATCTCAGGTTCTTCCCAATATTTTCTATCCTCTTACTGCTCTGGGCCATAGTCTGGAGAATTCTATTTCCCATATCATTCAGCTCACTCATTCTCTCTTCAGGTGGTCTGATCTGCTAGTAAGCATGTCCATTGAAGTTTTACTATCAAGGATTGTATTTTATATTTCTAAAAGTTGTATTTGATTCTTTTTCAGATCCTCCAGGTCATATTATAGTTTCCTGTGCCTTGCATATGTTTTTAGTTTGTGTTTTATTTTTTTACATAGAAAGACTAGTTATTTTGTATTATGTTCATTAATTTCAGCAACTTAATTCATTGTGGGCTTATTTCTGACTGATTCTTGCTTATTGCTTAGTTATTTTAAACTGTGCTATTTTCCTAGGCATGTTATTTGTGGGAGTTCTTTGAGGCTTAGGATGAAGGCCTCATGCCAGCAGAAATGGAAGGTAGATCTAGTGTAGGAAGAACAGAGCTTTCTGAAACTGAGTAGCAATGATTTTGAATTGGTTTCCCAGTCCTTGTTCCTAAACCCTTTGGGACACATGTCTTTTATAACTCAGCTTTTTAAAATTTTTATTTTTAGAAATATCATGTGCTGTTTGTATTATGTGACACCCTGTAGTTAATATTTCTGAGTAAAAAATATGCATAGTCACTTTAAGAAAGATATATAGAGACCACAAGCAGCCTCTGGCAGTTCAAGTCAAATTTCTACTACCAAATGAGTTTTGACATCCGTTTTATGTTTTTATATGCCAGATACACCTCTTTGAGGCTATCCTGTGTAATAAAAGTATAGTATGCAAATTGTCCCCTTGACTGGAGTCCTTCTGGGAGTTTGACCAGGGGGCAAGGCTGGCTGGGGGAAGGGAGGGAGGCCCTGGCCAGTGGCAGGTGGCCAGGGGAAGGGAGGGAGTACCCTGCCAGCTGCCGCCAGACGCTAGGGATCCTACCAGTGCACGAATTTCATGCACTGGGCCTCTAGTTTGTAATAATAATTCAGAGCTCTTTAATATAAATTTCAGAGCTCTTTGAGTTTAAAAATCATGGATAATGGTCTGTCTGTGCTGCTTTAATTATATTCTTTCTCTCTGTGTACAGGAGTTGAGATACAGGCGAGTATCCTCATTGTTACAGTTTGAGCCACTTAGGCAAAGAGGAAAGTGCTCTCACAAGATGGATAGTGTGCTTATGTGCTTCCTTTCCTCCCTACTTTTAAAAAGCGAGATGCTGATACTTGAGACAGGTGGTATTGGCTAGTGGAGGCCACCTGTGTGTGATAGTCTGTTGGTGTGTGCAAACCAAATGTCTTAGTGCTTTTGTTTACATTTTGTAGCAATGTCAAGTTTCAAGGCCCAAAGAGTATCCCAGACCATTGGGACCCCTCAGCCCTGCCAGATCCCGGCTTTAAGGTATGGGTCTCGTGTTGTCTTGGACTGGGGAGGAGAGTGTTCTTTGAGATCAGTGAGTGTGAGCGACGTGCTCTTTCCTCCACCACTGAGGAAGCTGTGAGGCCAGGGCTCACGAGGGAGGACAGAAGAGGTATGCGTGTGGTTATTTTTTCAGGTTTTGGGGATTTTAAGGCTAGAGACCACCCAGGAGATGGCTGTGGTCTTGAGGGGAGAGGATGTATTGTGGATGGAGGACAGTGAGCTGGTAAATTTCTAGAAAGGGTAGAAATAAGAGCTGGGCTCAGCCAATATATATTAGTTACATTAAGCAAGAAAAGGAAAAGAAACCACTGACTATGACAAGTGACATCTAGAAGGGAAATTTCTGTTGGAAGGTGCTAGATTATAGAAGACAAGAGAAGGAACACTCAATTCAGCAGCTCCTTTAAGGCCTGTCAGATTTTGGGAATTGCACTGAATTCAGTAGAGTACTCAGGCCAAGATCTGTCCCATGTATGTGGGGCACTCAGACTGGCCTCTGATGGCTAACTTGGTGCCAAGCATGTTGCAGCCAGCTTTTACAACTAATTGTCACTGCCTTGGGAGGACTCATCTTGTTGAGCTGACAAAGCTCACACAGACACCAGTGGCACAGGCAAGACCAGTGACAGGCAGGGTGAGTTGACAGCAGCACTCAGATGTCAGAGGACAAGGCAACCATATTGAGGGGACTAGGGAAGGCTCTACTGGGTCCACATCTGAACGATGGCTGGTGCTTGCACAGGTAGAGGTAGGAGAACATACAGGGTGATGGGAACTGCACGTGAAGCAGCCCAGGTCAGGACATGGGGTGTCAGGTGTATCTTGGATGGAGGGTGTGAACAGACATGGGAAGCAGGAGAGAGGTCAGGGCTGGGCTGTGCAGTGCCTTGATCATGGGTTCGAGCAGAGGTCATGACAAGTATGGGAACCCCTGAGGACCTCTGGTCTGGAAGGAGCAGGGCTGGTTTCCATACTTGAGGAAGAGGAGTTTAGCAGCTCCCATGAGATTGGAACAGGGAAACCAGAGTCAGAATTTGGGTTGCAGGAGACCCATGGACATGCATGCCTAGTCCTGACATGTAGGGTCTTTGGGGGTGATGGTGATGTGGCTATTACAAGGCTGTACATGGGGTAGAGGAAGAAGATGGTATTATAAAGGGACTCCCCAGAGATCCTCATCTGGTCTATCACTGGATCAAACCTCATGGCGCTGGGAACAGGGAGGCTGATTATATGGTCCAGGCTGCAAGTGCAGGAATTTGAGCATTGTCACTCTGACAGTCGCCTGCTCCTGGTCAGGGGCCTCTCTTGGCCCATCAAAGTGCTGTTTTCCCTGAACAAGAGGCTAAGGGAGAGTTGGGCTCAGCTGGGAGGGATGCAGTGGCCATGCTCCTGAGGTGCCACGTGCCCGTCTACCAGCCTGGCCTTTCTGTCGGTGCTTGTGGTGTGGGGCGTTCACACAATGCTGCTGCTCATGACAGCGTTTGCCCCTCTCACCAAATGTATGCCGTCCACATTTATTGACACCAACACTTTGGGCTTGTAGACTATGTAGTCTGCCTTGTGTGGGGTCAGAAGAGCAGGGACATCCTGGGCATACCTAGGATGGTGCTGATGTAAGCGTCATACCTGTCCGTCAGGCAGGTTTCACAGTGAACACAAATAGTACACATTCTGTACCTGGAGAGACTGACTTTCGGGATAAAGGGGAGTGGTAATCACCTTCAGGGCTTGCTTTTACAGTTCTAGCATTTTAGGAGTAGCCTTGGAAAGAGATTGATCTGTACTTTATACTTTGATGATAACATAATAAAAATCTTTGCCCTTGCAGCTGATCACCCTCAGTTCTTTATCAGAAGAATATCAGAAGGTTTGCAATCTTTTTAACAATACGCTGCCCTGCTACTATGTTCAGAAGATCGAGCGAGTCCAGAACCTGGCTCTCTGGGAAGTCTACCAGTGGTACGTCAAGGGCTTGCTCTCGGCAGGCTGATGACTTTGTCCCCTCACACTCGTACATAGTAGGCTAGCTGCTTACCAAATGGGCCCTGGACGTCAGGGACAGTTCCAGATGGCAGCCACTGCTTGACCAGTGCTGCTGGAATTGGGAACTGTGTTCCTGTTTTTTAATTTATCTCATCATCTTTATAGCTTAGTGCTGCATGTCCCCTCAGAGAGACGAGGGGAGAAAGCCAGCACTTGTATTCTGCCTCCCTAAAGATCGACAGGGTGGTCCAGTATAAGCCACCCACACTCTGGAGAACATAAAGCTATTGTCCTGACAGCCAGAGTAGGGGCCTTCTTTTTTGCCTGAAGACCAGCATGTTCTTGGGCAGTTGTCTACGTGAGCTGGGGAGGAGAATCACAGCAGGTCACCATGGCAGGCCTTGGGTTCTGCTGACCTGTCCCCACAAAAGGTTGGAGCAGTCTCATCTGTGCTCTGGGCCAGTGATAAAATCAAGCCTCATGGTGCTGGGAACTTATGGGAGAGGGGACACAGATGACCCCCCAGTGAGCAGCTGTCTCAGGCTCCCTCTGCTAAGCTCCATGAGGAAGCAAGGGGGTAGGCACAAAGCACGTCTGTCTTCCCAAGGCTGGTCTGCTTTGGAGGTTCAATTTGCTGCTGGAGGCCTAAGGCTGTGGTGGGAAAGGCTTCCCTCTGCTTTTCATCCAGGTCCTGTGTTCTACCTTTCCCTCTCTGGCCCATGGCTAGAGTATCATGGACTTGGATCCATATCTCCTGGCCTTGTGACACTTATGATAAAATGTGTTTTCTTGGGTCAGGTGGCATGTATTTGGTGGTAAGTGCTGTCTGTCTCCAGCACACATTTCTCTCCTGTGATTCTAGGCAAAAAGGGCAGATGCAGAAGAGAAATGGAGGGAAGGCGGTGGATGAGAGACAGCTGTTTCATGGCACCAGCACTGGTTTGGTTGACGCCATCTGCCAGCAGAATTTTGATTGGAGGGTCTGTGGTCTTCATGGCACTTCCTATGGCAAAGGTAAGGGTGAGGGCAGCTTGCACCAGCATAATCAGGCCTCGCTGTACTATCCAGGGCTCAGGAAACCGTTTTAAAGCAATTGATGGGGGTGGGGCGGGGGCGCAGTGTAAGCTGATAAGCCAGTTCATACTCAGTGAGGAATGGCCCTGCCATCTGTGGGGATGCCCAGCTGTTGGCACCCTTCCTCTCCTTTGTGTGCAACCAGGAGCCTGACCCAAGGGTTAGCATGGGCAGTCCTGCTTAGGCTGGGGTTTTGCTTCCTTAAGAGATGGGCCTATGTCCCTGTGGAGTGGAGGCCTCGGGAGATGGTGAGCAAGAGTCAGGAGAGGAAGGGTGCCTACCCAACCAACCCTGTGCCTGCACTATTTTGTAAGAGTAGAACTCTGAACACCTCAGATATATGCATGTAAATATGCCATTCTAGCTATTTGGTGAGTTATCTGAGTGTTTTTCTGTCTCTTGGTTATTTTTAAACTTTATTTGGACATAATTTCAAGGAAAGTTGCAAGAATAATACTTTTTAAAGTCCTGGAAAAGTCCTGCATACATTTACCTAGATTCACGTGTTTTAATATTTTGCCATGTTGGCTTTATACCCCCCCCCATTTTTTTTCTGATCCATTTGTAAGTGTGTGACATATGTCATACTCCTTCACCCTTTAACACCTCCTAAGAAAAAGGACATTATCTTCTGTCATCACATGGTTACTAAATTGAAAAAATCTTACAGTGATGTGATAGTATAATCAACAATCCCTGTCCCAGTTCCATCAGTTGTCCACAACTTAGCCTTAGTCCAGCATGATGACTAGGTGTCAGGATGGACGAGAGCCACTGGAAGGTTATAAATCCAAATGTATAGGTGGCAGCTTTCAACTCAAGTTCCCATTGAACAGGGTTCGTAATTGTATGCATTGGGCTGCCGGTGTGGTTCCATGTATGGGATCTTGGTCACTTTCCACTCCAACCTTATGAAGCTGGGCATGACAGCCCCATTTTATAGCTGAGGAAACAGGTTTGGGGGTTAAGTAGTGTTATGCCCAGAGAGCCTTATGATTTGACTGACATAATCAGAATGTGAAAGGAGTTTCCTGTCTGTTTTGTGTCCTCTCTGATGCCCTTCATGGGGAAGGCTGGAGAAAGAGGGAGGATGGAGAACAGGAGCAAGATGTGGTGACAGAGGAGCAGAGGCCATTGGCATTGCCTGGTTGGCAGGATGCTAGAGCCCCTCCTGCCTGGCTGCAGCTGTCCTCCCAGTGCCCAATTAAGCCTGTGCGTGTTTTTGCAGGGAGCTACTTTGCCCGAGATGCTGCATATTCCCACCACTACACCAAACCCGACTCGAAGTGCTACACGATGTTCCTGGCTCGGGTGCTGGTGGGCGAGTTCACCCGAGGCAATGCCTCCTTAGTCCGCCCCCCAGCCAAGGAGGACCAGGGCAACGTTCTCTACGACAGCTGTGTGAACAGCATGTCAGACCCGTCTATCTTCGTGATCTTTGAGAAGCACCAGGTCTATCCAGAGTATGTCATCCAGTACACCTCCAGCAAGCCTCTGGACGGGGCCTCCTCCCTGTTATCCCTGGCATCCTTTTTTGGTATCCGGCAGTGAGCACGAGGATGCATTTCATACCTTTCAGGCTTGTCTTCCTTGAAATAGCTATTTGGGAATTTTTTTTTTTTTTTTATAACAAAAAAGCTTTTAATGAACTGTTTAACATTGATTTTTCAGTGAAGTTACCTTCTTAATCTCTTGCTGATGATAGTTTTTGGTTTTAAGTAATTTTTAAGCTTGATATGGGCTAACCAATAGTGATTGTAGGTGAGATTTTTTACTAGGATAAGTTTTACATTTTACTATTTTTGTTGACTTTGCTACTGATTGGCACCAGGCACAGAGTTTCTAGTTAACTATTTTATGGATTGATTTTAATTTTTATTAATTTCTGTCTATCTCTAGTGATTTGGTTTTTCAGGGTCTTGGTGGCATTATTCAACTTTTTATAGCCTATGTACAGAAAAACCTGTCTTGTGGCCTAGGGAGGTGCAGACATGGTGTCTGTTGCTCTGGTTCTAATCCAGGCAGCTCTTCTGCTGCTTCTCCTGGGCTCTGGCCTTGGAATTGGTCCATATATCACATCGTCAGACACATAGCTACTGTGGGGTGTCATTCAGTCCCTGTGGTTTTCCTTTGTCATGGGCCTAGTGCGTGAATGCCTTTCCCAGCATCTTCTAAGCGCACTGGACATCCTCTGAATATGGGTTTTATATCTTCATGAGATTTGAATACCTGTGCTGCAGATGTCACAATATGGAAATAAAATAATATTTATCTCAAGTGGGTGACGACTGAAGTCCATTGTTCAGCATCGTGTATTGAGTTCCTGCTGGGTACAGGAGCTTTTCTGGGTGTTGGAATATCACAGAGCCCCTGTTATTGGCTTCGGGGGTGCTATGTCTAGTTTATCATGAAGCTGAAGAAGCCCCTTCCACAGCCGTAGGAGGGGCCCCAGCTATATGGTCACATGGTCATACATTTTGGTTAAATTTGCAAGTTACATCTTAGTATTTTTCTTTTCTTTTTCCCATTTCACACAAGTTCCAAGCCCCACAAACCTAGAATCACTGTATGTTGTGGACATGGAGGAGGTGGGTATGTCCTTTGTGTGTCTTCCACACACAGCGGGTTGTGGAGTCTGGTAGACACTGGCTGCCTCTTGTCCAGTGGCAGAGGGCTGGCAGGGAAGCTCCAGGATGTGAGGCTGTCTGCCCCTTCCTGGGTGCTGTACCCATTGGCCCTCCAGGTTCATTCTACAACCACAGTCCTCTCCTGACCTGCACCGTTCTTCCCCTCACCTTCCTAATACAATATGTTCACTCTACACATGATGCCTTCAGTTCAGTTGGTTTGTCCCAGAGAGTGATCTGGAACTTGACACAGGTCAGCTATTCAGACCAGAAGAGAACTGAGTTAAATGGCCAGAAAAATGAAGAAGCAATGACAATACTATCTTTTTCACCAGCAGGACCTAGGTGTATATGTTATGATTTTCAGAACCTCCCAAATATTTCCCCCACATCCTGACTAATCTTGAAATTTCATTCATTGCTTTTTGATTAGGACACTAGTCCTCCTACCGTGTAGGTGGGGGGCCCGAGGGATGTCAGAGAATCATTGAACAGGTGCTTGCCTGCTAAGTCTTTTAAAAAAAAATTTATGTATTGATTTTAGAGAGTTGGGGGGAGGAAGAGAGAAAATAATCTGTCCCACTTATTTATGCAATCATTGGTTGCTTTTTAAAATTGTAAACATTTTTATTGATTTCAGAGAGGAAGGGAGAGGGAGATACAAACATCAGTGATGAAAAAAAATCATTGATCGGCTGCTTCCTGCACATCCCCAGTGGGGATCAAGCCCACAACCCATGCATGGGCCCTGAAATCAAACTGTGACCTCCTGGTTCATAGGTCAATGCTCAACCACTGTGCTGTGCCGGCCAGGCATTGGTTGCTTCTTGTATGTGCCCTGATTGGGGATTGAGCCTGCAACCTTGGTGTATCGGGATGTTGCTCTAATCAGCTGAGCTACCGGGCCAGGGCTGCCTATTAAGTCTTAAATGTAGATATACTGATCCCATGCTTTTTAACCATCTGGCTCCTGGGAGCCAAGGAGTGGGAAGCAGGAATGGTCTTTTGGGGAATTTTAGTGGGAAGGATGGCAAGAGGAACCTGGGATGGGAGAGTATCACATGCTCCAGAAAAGTCATGTGAGCTATGAAGACTGCAGACAACATGGATTGGCTGACCTTTGAGAAAGCAAGTCAGGAAAAGCATCTACATGGACTAGAAATTCAAGAGGAATGGGGGTCCATGAGGCCAGGTTGTAGGGTGGGCATGGGGAAAGCTGTTCCTCCTGTGTGGGCACAGGAGGGAGTGGGCAATGTGATGAGAAGTCAAAATGACCATGACTCAGAATGTTAATGCAAAGAGGTAGTGGGATCCAGGGCAAGTGTGTGTGTAATAGCCAAGAAGTTGTCAGGAGGCCCAGCTGGGATGCAGCTGGAGGGCTTTGTTCAGGACCTGTCAGTGCCATTTCCTGCCCTGTGTTAGCTGGTGCTGGGTGTGAACAGTGGGCTTTAAACAGCCCGGGGATGTGTGAGTCCAGCGATTCTAGCCCATTAGGAAGTTTGACTGCTGTGTTTGGAGATTGTGACCACCTGGATGGAGAAGGGGAGGGAAGCCAACAGAGTTGATGGGCTGGGGTGTCAGGTGTGGACCTGCACCTCAACTAGGGAGCCAGGTGCTCAGCTGGGCCCTTCTGTAGGATGAGGTTCTGTGATGGCCATGGGGGGTCAGGGACTGGGGGAGACAAGTGGGGCCATCAGGGGAGCAAATGGGTCACTGGGAATGGGACTGGATGGTTTTTCCCAGTGAGTCTGAGCCCTGGGCTGGGCATGTCAAAGGGGCTGGGTTCCAGACATGAGCAGGTGATGGGCAGCAAGTGTGTGAGAGGGTTGTGATGGGCTGGTGGGACCTCCTAGAGCAGTGGTCCACAAACTGCGGCTCTTTGGCCCCTTGAGTGTGGCTTGTTCACAAAATACCTACTTCTGCGCATGCGCCACGAAGTTTCAATCGCACTGTACATGCGCGCCCGCATGTGGTATTTTGTGGAAGAGCCACACTCAAGGGGCCAAAGAGCCGCATGTGGCTCGCGAGCCGCAGTTTGCAGACCACTGTCCTAGAGGATGGGCAACAACCAGGGCTGGGGCAGTGCTGGGAAACAAGGCTGCCTTCCTCTCAGGAACTTTCAGGGGAGCCCTTTGGGTGAAGCATGGGGAGCTCTGGGCTGGAGGGAGAAGACTTCACAGCAGAGGCAGCATTTCCAGCCACGGATATGTGGCAACCTATTCTGCCAGCTCACCTGAAACAGTCTGAACTTTCTAAAGGTGGGTCAGCATCTGGGTATCCCATCCATGCTCACAGATTCCTATTATCTATATGGCATTTAGCCTCTTAATGCTGCTCAGAGGTCAGATAGAGGAAAAGGTCTTTGATCTTGGTCAGCCTCCTTGCTTTACAGATGGGAAAACCGAGGCTCAGGGAGGTGGCAAGAGCATGGCTGCTGGTGGGAGATCTGGGATTCAATTTGCAAGTTCTTTGTTGAATTTAAACTTCTCAGCAATACAATAACTACTTTTTACTAACATTCACCTCTGTATTTTAATTGATCAAAATTAAGAAAAGATGATGCTCGTAAAAAGAAAAAGTACACTTTAGCCTCTATCACTTTTATGTACATTGAAACTTAAGAAGTCAGTATTACCCTACCTAGAAATATCAAAGAATAATAAAGCTTTTGAACCACCTTTGAAGTTGAACTTCTGAATGTCATTGCCTTAGTCAAATACTGCAAAGCACCAGAAGCTGAAAAGGCCTATGAGCTGGTACCATCAGGACAGCTCAGCACAATGCCCCTGTGTCGATTCCTTCCATCCTGAGGCCAGGACAAAACCCCAAGTTCTCAGTCATTTTGTCAAGCTACAGTTTCACTTATTTATCAGCAATTCCTTATTGAGAGAGGGGGATCTGTCGTTCAAACACCATTGGCAAAGATAAAACTAAGTGTAACAAACAAACGTTTATTAAACATTTAGGAAATGTTACGGAAATGACCTCTTTTATACTTGTATGCCAGGCACCCTTTAAATTACTTAGGTGACGTTCCCCCCAAATCCGAATTTCCACAAGGGTTTTCTTTGAATTAGAAGGTGCTGTTGTAACTGTGTCAGCGGGAGACAATCTTGATGTAGACACCATTTTTTGGACTTAGGGCAGATTTGGATTCTAGCTGCAGTGGTACCTAAGGTAGAGGAGATTAAAATATTTGTCACAGTTAAACACATCCACAGGAAAACATTCTTGGAACCGGGCCTGAAGCAGGGTTATGGAAATTCGGCTGAGGTCTCAGAGAGTTGAGCCAGGAGCAAGCAATGCAGCCTCCCATCAGGACCCCTCGGACCCAGCAGAGCTGCTTCTCCAGGACTAGGCACTGGGCCCTGCAGCACTGGTGCTTATCCCCCCTTTCCTGTGTTAATAATTCCCATTTATTCTCCCAAGAACCCTGCAAAAGAGGTAGTAGTGGCTCACTTTGCAAATGAAGAAATGAAGGTTCAGAGAGGCCAAGTGACTTGTTCAAGGTCACATGACTAGAAAATAAAGAGCCAAGCCTCAAACTCTTTTCATCTCCATCTCCCTCCCTGTGCCCAGCCAGACACTGAGCAGCCTCTCTGGGAAGGACTTTGGGGAGTTGGGCCTCATGCCGTTCCCTGCTCAAGCGTGCTGTGGTCTGACCTCAGTGCCATACAGAAAGCTTTCCTTATGTCTTACAAGGAAGATCCCTGGTGGGCTGGGGTCTTGGAAGAAACACCAAAGAAATACTTAAGAAGCAGGGTAGCCCCTGGAACCATATGTAAAATGATGGTTCAGTGGCTCACGTGAACCCTTTCGAGGAAAGAAGAGTCACCAGGCCTTACTACTGGGGCCTTGGCAGAATTGTCAGATGTCTTTGAGGATTATAGTTCAGATGGGAGACCAGTTCTATGCCCCAGAAGCAAGATGGTCTAGACCTGTGCTATCCTGTACGGTAGCCACTAGCATTATGTAGCTGTTGAATGCTTGAAATGTGGTTAGTGGAAAAGGGGCTGAATTTTTTATTTGATTTAATCATTAACGTTTAAATAGCCACATGTGGCTAGTAGCTCCTGTATTAGTGCAGGCCTAGACAAACTAGAAACACCATTGGACTTCAAAAAAAGGAGGTCATTTGGGGCTAGCGAAGTCAGGGAGGGCTTCCTGGAGGAGGTGACTCCTGAGGTGGGTCTAGGAATGGGAGAAGCCATGTGAGCAGAACTTCTCAGGAGTCACTTCGGGATTTGAGGCAACACCCAGGAATGTGGAGGATGGGACTAGACTTGGGGTGGAAAGTTGAAGAGAGGACATTCCAGGTCAGGGCAGTAGCCTGAGCAGGTAGAACGCTCTTAGAGTGGGAAGTTGGGGCGGGGAATGTAAAATGGGCTCAGATAAGTTCTCCCCAGATCAGCAGGCTACAGACTCATGGCTGGTTCTTGAGCTGGGAAGTGCCAGGCATAAGCAGTGGTTGGGGACATTGGTCCAGCCACTGTACTGTATGTCAAGATGAAGGGTAATGAGGCAAACCCCAGAAGGAAGTCTTGCACACGTGGAAGACCTAGGGCAGTCAGACCTGCCTTCTTTCTCTGTTCCCTCATCTGCTTTGGCTCAACTCTGTGGTCCCAATTTGTCCCTCCTCTCTCCAGCAGTGACCATCAGATGGTGGACATTTTCACATCCAGTATCTTTTTTAGCCCAACTGAACTCCTTATTCCTCCTGGACCAGCACCCACCCCAGTCTCCCTGTTTGATGGGGGAGAGGGGCAGTGCCACTCTGGATCTAGAAGTTGTCACCATCTGTCACTGTGTCCTTATCTGTCCCCTATGCGCTCTGGTCCAGGTCTACTGCTGTGCAGGGGAGTTCCAAAAAGGCATGGAGGAGAGCGAAGTTCCAGTTGTGTGGGGAACAGCTAGCCCCTTGCAGGCAGGCTGCTGGATGTGGAGGAGCGGGAGGACTTGGGAATGAGCAAGATCTGATTTGAACCCCAGTTTCTTCACTCTGGCTAGTCATTCATTTGCTTGTTGATGTTTGTTGAATGAATGAATGAGCATCTGCCATGTGCCTGGCATTAAGCTGGGTGCTGAGGCACCGAACAATAAATATGACAAACTTGTTCCCTGTCCTCACGGAGCCTGTAGTCCAACTGTTTGACCTCAGGCAAGTTATTTAACCTCTTTTTAGCTCCTCGTCTGAAAATGGGAATAATAAAACCTACCTTGGATTCTCTTTGCCAAGGAGGGAAGGGCTATAGCATCATGAGGGCTAACCCTACTGTACAAAGAATAATAATAATATTAGGCCAGCTGCAGTGCAGACAACGCAGTGAACACGCCTGAGCCAGGAGCAGCAGGGTTCACCAGCAGGGGGCTCACCTGAGTCTCAGGGCAGACTTCAAACCGGAACTTGCTCAGGAGGTGGAGCAGTGTCAGCTTGACCTCCAGCAACCCCAGCCGCACCCCGAGGCAGCTCCGGGGACCCGCTCCGAATGGCAGGTAGGTGAAGGGTCGCCGGCACCTCTGGGCCTCAGCTGTGAACCTGTGAGTCAGCGCAGTCAGGGTTGGCCCAGGACACCTGCCTCTACTTAGGGGCCTCTTCAGCCACTGGGTCTGGCTGAGGGTCCCCTACATCGGAGGTGACGATCCTACCAAGCGGGCCTAACCTCCACCGAAGTCAACAGAATCCCGTTTTCTCTCGGGCCTGTCCCCAAACTATGGAGCTGGTGGCTGCTAATCCCTGAGCTTTCGTTCCACTCCCCTCCTCCCTTCCTGCAAAGGCATTTTGAATGAAAAGAATCACCTGGACAGTCAGTGTTGCCCTCCTGCCCTCCTACAGCCCATCATGCTGTTAACGAGCCTGCGGGCTCACTATGAGCCAGAAAGGTAAGAGCCTTAAAGAAACCACAGCCCTTACCTGGACCCTGGGCTCCACCTTCTCCATCAGCCGGAGGTGACACCAGCCATACTTCCTAAGAAGGGTCCCTGGGCCCTGGTCCTCCTCTCCTGCCCCAAGGCCAGGTCCTGCCAGCTGTCCTTGCCCCTCTGGTTCAAGCAGTGAAATTGAACTACCGGAGGCTGTGGCACTTGAACCACGGAAGGCCTTCCTCAGAGGAATTGCCTATCTGCTACACATGGCAGCGTGTGCCGCACGTGTTCTGTGGCAGTAAAGCGAGGTGACAGCCATTGTTGTGTGGTAGCCAGCTCACGTCTTACCACCTCCACACTTTTCTGGGCCCAAGGTACCCTGGGCCCCCTATCCCCTTTTTCAACTGAATATTAATGCAATGTTTGTTTCAAAGATGATGCTATAAGCCCGACGGCCACTGTTTATGGTTCCTGAGCTTTATTTCCAGGAGCTGCTGTGCAGCAGGGTATAGTTTGTCTAGGCCCCGCTGCCCACAGCTTCCCTGTGGCTGGTTGTAGAGCTGGGGTTGGGTCCCCGGGAAGCTGGAAGCGCTGAAGATGGAGCCCACCTGCTGCCTGACCAGCCCTCCCTGGCCAGATCGCACAGGAAGGGATAGAAATGCGTTCTTTTGAGGAGGGGCTGTGGATACCGGTGCAGACATTTTAAGCCTGGGAGCCTAGAAATGAAGTGTAAACAAGGGACCACATCCCACGTAGGGGCCGGAGGGGGTCCAGGTCTGCCATGTTAGTCTAGCTGGTTCTCATGAATTCCTGGAGAAATTGTGTTGATCTTCTTGTTTTGGATCAGGCTCCATTTTTTAAAAAGGAAAAGATGTTGTGTTACTTTCCCGTGCACACCTGAAATATGATCCGGTGTCCTGTGTCCTGGTTTGAACAAACAGAAGACACCCACTTGAAATTGCCTTGTTCCTTTCGTGCAGTGCTGCTGAAATGCTAACTCTTTGGATTCTGTTTGGGGCTTTTAAAAGTGGTACAATATGATTGCCTTGGCTTTTGACAGGGGACAATGGTACTAGATCTTTACCAAATCTGTGTCTCTAGGCAGCCACCTACAATCTCTCCCCTTCGCTCACCTCCCTCAGGGGCCCATTTGAAGGGGCGGTGCTCACCTCTCGGGGTCAAAGGCCTCTGGACGTGGCCAGTGCTTCGGATCATGGTGTAAGGCGCCCACAGCCATTTCGACCACTGTGCCCGCGGGAATGCGCTGCCCCAGCAACTCGCAGTCCTGTGCCGCCTCCCGTGTGAACCTGTGGGGGCGGGAAGGGAGGGGGGAACAACGGGTCACCCCGGCCTTGATGCAGAATAGAGACGAGGAGAGCTAGGGTGGGGTGATGCCGGGGCAAAGGGGTTCTGGGTCTGAAGTATGGAATGAGGGACAAGGGAAGAGGAGGCCCTGTCCCCTTCGGGGGGTGACAAAGACCTACCCACCCCACCCCATTAAGTCTCTACTGCCCAGGGCCCTGCAGCCTTGGCCAAGCATGTCAAACTCAAAGGCTAACACCGGCCAAATAAACGATGCATGTGGCCTGAGGGCCACGAGTTTGACATGCTTGCTCTAGGCTCTAGACTGGCCTGGCCCTTGGTGAAAGCGCAGTCACTGCTCCTTCCTTCATCCAGCCTGAAGCCCATCTTATGCCTGGGTTGGGGGCACATGGGTGCCTTTGAAGGGCTTATTTCTGATAAGGGTTTACATGGCCACACCCTCCCTCACCCTTCGCTTTACCTAACGGAAATTTGAGTTTGAAAATCTGTTCCCCATATATTGTCTGTGTCACTATGGATAAGTTCCACCAGAGAGAAATGCTTCTGGTCAGATGGTTTATTTTATCGAATGGCCATGGCATAATGCCTTTTATGTTCTATTTTTTAAAGGCTAGACTATCTATGTTTGCATATGGACAATTTCTGGAAGAATTCCTAAACTGCTCCCATTATCTCCTCTAGGGGATGGGACTGGGGTGGAGGATGGCAGGGACCAGGCTGACAACTTTTTCTTTGGATCCTTCGGTGTTGTTTAGTTTTGGGGGGTATTTTTTAGGTATAAGCATATTGTTTTGGTAATATAAATAATTTTTAAAAAATTAAAAATAATCTATGTTGGCTTTTGCTTCAAGTGGTAGGATTGAGCTTCCCTCAATATCTTAGAGGAGATAAAATTATTATATTAATTATAGCTATAAAAGATATTAACAGCAACCGCAGCTCCTTGCAGCATTCATCACTCTGTTATGAGCATTTAATGTAAGAGTCAGGAGCCTGAGAGGCAGGGTTGTGGGGCCCCATTCAGATCCTCAGTTACTAATGCAGTTAATATGTGTATGCATCTGGGAGCAAAACCCCAGTTTTGAGCAGGAAGATGGGGGGAGGGGTGTACAACCTCAGCTCAAAAAGGATCAAACAAGGCTACTCCCTGGCATCCCTTCTTTGTCATCTTTACCGGAAATAGCTTGGACCTGGATGCAAAGCCCCCTACAAAACAGAAAACAGGGCCTCCCTTCTGAACATGGTGGCCTCTCTGGCTCGGTTAGGCTGCATAAAAGGCCAGAAAAAAAAAAAAATCTCTGAATCCTACTGCATGGAAATTGGACTCACATTAATAACCTTTCAATAAGAATTATGTTTTTCACAAGGGCCATTCTGAGTTATTTTTATAGATGAGGGTGTCAGTCAAGTTGTATCAGTGCTTGGGAAAAGCTAGCAGGCTTTTTCTGAGATTAAAGGAATAATAAAATGGAATAGAAGAATAGAATTAGACTAGACTAGACTAGAATAGAATAATAAAATTCTCACTCTCTTTACATTCACCTCAAATCCTATGCCTGGGCCAAAGCGAATTGGCCTCTTGTTTGGGTGAGAATAATGATGGTTTGCCTGTCTCATTTTTGTTTGATAACAGAAATCAGCAGAGCTGATACAGTTTAAAATGCCAGTGGAGTAGGGGTAGAGGAAGGTGAGGCTCAGGAGATCATGGAGTGCCCGGGGTTGGAGCAGGACTGGAAGCTGGCCACTCGACTCGAAGCTCAGTGCCTCTTGCTCTTTACCTCATACCTTCCATGGCAGGCTGCTCAGAGGGGACTGCATTTTCCCATCACTATCCCACTGATTCTCACTGTATTCCGTGGGGCAGGCACATGTGCCCATTGAACACTCAGGACACAGAGGCACAGAGCAGTACAGAACTTAGCCAAGGTCACACAGTAAACTCAGGGCTGGGCCAAGACTGTCCTGACTTTATATCTAGACCAGCGATTTTCAACTGGCGTGCCATACGACTTTTTAAAACGTGCAATACCTGACTAGTCAGGGGCTCTGACCTCTTTTCCTTTAGATTGTCAAATTAAAAATTGCCAACAGTCAACAACAATAGCTAAAAAATTATATCTATTTTTTTTTTGTCAGACCTGCAAAAATTATACTTTTTGGCATGCCACAGAATTTTAGTAATTAGTTAATGTGTGCCATGAAAAAGGTAGAAAAATCACTGGCCTAGACCCATTCTGTCAGTATAGGTCACTGCACTATATGCGACTTTATACAAATGCATCCAGGTACTCTGGTTTCTGTCCTGTCCCGGAGTGGGAGCGCCAGTGTGCTATTTCCCAGGCGCGATGCTGTTGCCTACTTGCTCACATGGTGCTGCGGATACAGGCCAGCAGGAGGACTGGAGAACTGGCTGCGGCATTTTGTGTTTAAGAGCCTGTTCACTTTGTCACTCAACACGTCATCTATTCAAGGTCTGGTGATGAATTTTTGATTGAGTTTAGATCCAGGAAATGATGTGTCTTTGATGAGTTTATACACTTTCCTCCCCCTAGAGAACACGACTGTTCAACTCAGCTGAGTTCCCCTGTGCCAGGAGCCCCGGCACCCGAGGGCCTGACCTGGGACACCGGTGTCTCTGGGGCCCCCTAAAGGCTTCTTTCCTTTTGACGGTCTTTGTTGTGTCCCTGAATGTCTTATTTTGAATTTTCTTTTAATGTGTATAGCAGCCGCCCAAGTTCTATTAGAAGGATGTTGGATATAAATCATTAAAAAACAAAGATTGGATACAGTTTGCTTTGCGGCTCCCTCCAAATCAGGGAAGGCCCATGGAGTCACTCCTCACCCTGGCCCCAGGGGAGCAGGCAGGCCTGGCGTCACCACTGCTTCCAGGCAGGTGACAGAAGCCTCGTGTGCTCAGGGACCACGTATCATGACTCACACCCTGGAATTCTCTATATTTGCTCTGGGCCTGAACATATGGGACAATATCTACAAACACACTCTCTAGTGAGGTTTTTGGAATATAATTTCAAGATACCTGCAAATCATCCACATTTTCTTATATCTCCTTGTGGTTTATTCATTCATAAAAATGTGGATGGACTTTATTGTGTGGCTTCTGATTCTGGAGCCTGAAATCTAGACCTGAAGGGAGACCTGGCTCCATGAGATGCCTGGTTTAGGGGGACTTTGAAAGAAGCAGGCGGCCTGGTTCCTGCTCTCAAGGCGCCACAGGCTAGCGTGGCCGGATGTACAGTGGAGACATTTTACAGAGCAGCTGAAATGTGTCCAAATATAACACGAAGCATAGTTAGGGCCGAAAGTGCTGGGGAGGGAGGCAGTGAGGAACAGTGCAGCATGGCGCAGTCAGACCTTGGCTTGGAACTCCGAAGATGGAACAGGTGTGGGCTGTTGGGGACCAGGCCTTGGCGTCCCCCCCCACCCCGGAATGTCAACTCCAGGGCACGGGTGTGTCTCTGTTTTGTACGTGGCTCATTTCCTAGTGCATGGCACAAGGCAGATGCTCAATAAAAGCTGCTGAATGAAGGAAGGAAGGAATGGGCCAGGGCAGTGGCGAAAGCCATCTAACGCTGGGAGGCCAAGGAGACCAGCTTGGGGTGGGGAGGAAGGTCATGTTGAGACGCTTATTGTTGTGGTTATTGCATGGAAGGCATTACACCTGGTGCCCCCAGGGGATACAAAGAAACGTAAGATTCAGATCCTGCCTCCAAGGAGCTTGAGTCCAGCGTTGCTGATAACACAGGTGGTGGCAGAATGGACAGGTGAGGACCCCAAACAGTGATGCTGAAGGGGCGCAGGGTGGGGGTGCGAGCCTACCTGAAAGCCGGTGGGTATATCCTCAAGGTCTCTGCGATCACCATGTCCAGGTAGGGCAGGCCTTCCTGGAGGCTGCAGTACTCAGGGGCCGTCTGACCGAGGGATGTGACAAAGGAAGAGTGTCGAGTTAGACCAAGGACACAGCCTTCTGTCTTTTCCCTTCACGTTAGAGTCCTGCTTCAACTTGAGCAAACACTTAAACGGAACCCCCACCAGATCCAAAGCTGACACCACCGTGAAGGCATGTGATGAGCGCCCCATGTCCTGTTGAGCAGCATGTCCTCTGTGCTTGTTTCACGGGGCTACTAGTATACTACTGAGGCCAGGCAGGCCCAGCCGGGGGCTGGGGGGGGGGGGGCGGTCCCTGAGGGTCATATAGAGAAGTTCAGTTATGAAACATCGTTGGCACTTACAGAGACCTGGTGATGCAGCAAGCTACGCATTGTACAGACACTACCTTATTTAATCCTCCCAGCAAACCGGCCAGACAGCTAGTAAATGAGAAAACTGTGGTTGTAGGGACTAATAAAGTTACAAGACAAATAGTGAAATAGAAAAAGAAGAAAGAAAAGTTTGCAGCATTTATAAAGGATTAATAATAGTAGCAGAACCCAAAGAGCTAAGAAGAGAAATTCATTAGAAAAAGGGTCAAAGGCTATGAAGAGGCAAAGCACGGAAGAAGAAATACAAGTTGTCATGATAAGAATTCAAATGAAAATCATGAGAGTCCGTTTGTCACCTATCAGATTAGGAAACGTTGGGAAACACTGATTAGATGCTGGGGCGGGAGGGAGGTATGGAGCTAATAATACCCCATGTTGGGGAACCCTGACACCCCCTGACGGCTTCCACTGCAGTGGCACCGTCCTGCTCTGGCCCTCACCCTGCGAAATGACAGTGACCAAAATGACATTATTCGAGGCCCCGCCAAACTGAGTGTGTTCGGCACGGAGGTCTGAAGGTCTTTGAGGGTTCGCAGCCTACTGTGGGTTTGGGTGAGCCTGTTTGAAAGAAAATGTGCTAAGACGGACTAAGGGATATTTGTATGATAAAGTTAAAGCCTTCATTTATTCTTTCCCTGGAGGAGCTTTTAACTGTGCTTCTAAGCTTTTGGCTCAACTTACCCATGTGAGCATTAGTGTGGCCCAGCAGTTCTGATGTGGTGGAACATGAGCTGCGGCGGACGGCTTTTAATACAGATGGATGCTTGGGCCCCGCCCCCTCATTTGCTTATTCATTCAACCCAGGGAGCGTTGATCCACACTATTGATTGATTATTGGTCTGCAGGGGAGCCTGGGCCCCATCTTTTCTTTTGAAGTCCTTCCCTCCCCAGGTTCTCGTGTGTAGCCTGAGGGGTCAGACCACTGCTAGTCTTCCTGTCTGTCTGCTACCTCAGGATCCTCCTTTCGGGATCGGCTGGAGGGAGGCCCAGGCCTCTGTGTTTTAATGGGACTATGTTTTATGTCCCCGTCCCATTTACAGACCAGCCCACCCTCTGGGACCTAGTTTTGCCGGCCTGTAGTTCTTTTCAGGAAAATCTGGGACAAAGGGGTTGTGAGCCAATCCTGCCAGCAGAGGGCAGCAAATGTATGGCAAATGGGGACTCCCCGGGAGGCTGGGCCCCAACTCAGAATCACAAGTTAGACCCCTAAGGACCTTAGAAATCATGAATCCAGATTCTTCATCATAGAGGTGGGAAAAACGAGCCCCAGGGAGGGAAGCCATGAACCTCCAAGTCACACAGATGGAACTTGGAATGGAAACCCAGGTGTTACTCATTCAGCAATCCCTCAAACACCTACTGTGTGCCAGGTGGGGGGCTAGGTGCTGGGATCCAACAGGATTAAGTCTCTGCTCCATGGGGAAACAGACTCCTAAGTAAGTCCTTATACTGAATGTGGGCTTAGGAACGGGAACTATAGCTCTTTTTTGGGAGCTCATTTATTTACTTATTCATCCAACCCAGAGAGAGTTGGTGCATACTATTGACCAGGCACTGTGCTAGGCACAGGGGCATTACTTTGAGACCCACTGTGGGAGAACTGACAAGGGGCACACATCCTGGCATTTGGATGGGGGCAGTTGCTAGAAGAAAGTGATGTCTAAACAGAGATCCTTACAGTGAATAAGAAGAAGCAGGTGAATAGTGGGTGGACTTGTTGGGATGCTGGTTCAAACCAATAAAAAAAAAAAGTCAATCACAGGGCCTTGGACCCTGAGGGGATATTCTGTGTGCTTAGGAACATATGGTTTATTTTTAGTGGGATGATGATATGGTGGGTGTGTTTTAGAAAAGAGCCCTTTTCTTTTAGAGATATATACCGAAATATTTACAGACAATGTGATGAGATGCCTGGGATTCCTCTTTAATGGAAGTGGGGTAGGATGGGAGTTACCTGAAACTAGAGTGGCCATAAGTTGACTCTGGTTGAAGTCAGGTGATGGGTATACCCAGGGTTTATGCAATTACTCTTCCAATTTGTGTAGGTTAAAGCTTTGTTTCCTATAAAGTTAAACTAAATAGACATTTAAACAGCAGGAGTGGGTGGAACAGCCTCTGCAAAGACTCTGAGCTGTGTTAAAGAATTAAAAACGATTGCATTGGGTGGCTGAGTGGGAGAGGGGACACTGGGGGTTGAATCTTGGACAACAGGGAACAGGTCTCCAGGCACAGGAGTCAGAAAGGCCTCCCACCGGGACAAGCCTTCGGGCAGCGTCAGAAGTCGATGAAATGTGGAGGGGATTGTACACAGTGGTGGGAGGGCTGTCAAAAAAGCAAGGCAAAGGCCGTTATGCAATGTGGGTTGATATGCTACACATTTTTCATTGCCATCTAGAAAAAACTAAGAGAGAAAAAATTGGGGGGTGGAGGAGGATTCACGAGAAGTGAAGAGGAGAAGGAAGGGATGCTTAGTCAAGGAAGTGCTTTTCCTTGAAGAGCAGGCTGGCCGCTCACCCCGAGTGTTGAAGATGGAAGCAGCGTCTCGCAGGCAGGAGGCTGGACCGTGGGCTGAGCGTTCCCATGCTGCCGGCCTGGGCCTGCTCAGCCCCCTGTCCATCTGGTCAGGCGGGGTCTGCCTGCCTGGAGTGTCAGGGGGCCTTGGGAGGGTCTGAGCAGAATATTCTCTATGTCCAGACAGGATGCATGTGAAGCATCTTAAAAAGTGGTCCCTAGGGGTTTTCCCTGACTCCTGCTGCACAGACCAAAGAACTCAGAATCAGAACCGAGAGGACTCTTAAAGTCAGCCTGCCTGCTTCCCCCACAGGGTGTCCTGCAGCCTCAGTCCCTGATTGTGGCCCTGCCTGGAGTCGTCACCAGGTTCGGCCGGGGCTCCATCCTGGATCCATGGCTCATCAGCTGTGGCCTTGCGCCAGTTGCCAAGGCAACATCAGCAGGTCACCTGGTCTGTAAGTTGGGGTCATGACAGTCCCCACCCATCTCTAGGGCAGGACGGACGAGCCGGTGAAAGGTCTCTGGAAAGTGAATGTACCAAACAAGCTGATGATACTTCTGTTTGGACATATTCAGTAGCAGGGAGCTCATTTCATCGGGAGGCCCTCCGTTGTGTATGAAACTGTAAGGATGTGTCAAAGAGGAGAGTGATTCTAAAATCTGATAGCATTTACTTCCGCTGGTGCTTACTTCGTAGCATAAGTAACTGCCCTGAGAAGGTTGAAAATCAGTATTAAATATTTACTAATACTTAACATTGGGAAATATCGACTAAATACTTAATGGATAAATATCGGGAAAAATAGAAACTTAAACGGTAAACTGGATCTTTGAGTTGTGGTTTACACTCCTAATCCAGCATTCCTTCATTTCTAGGGAGATTTTTTTCTTCTGCGTTTGATTTTGAATGGGCAGTAATTCGAATTTTATTTTTAAGGTTCTTGGTTTCTTAGTGTTTAGATCATATAGGTTAGGATCTATAAACCAATATCTAAATGCAATAAGTAAATTGATGGTTAAAGGAACTTCATGGAAAATCTTTAGATAAAGCCCTTGAAGAGGAAATCATACTGCTCTCTCCTATTAATATCGCTTTGCTACATTTAGATTATTGTGTACATTTTCTCTGTAAGCTAGACACACACACACACACACACACACACACACACACACACACACACACACTGAGTCACCCACATCTACACACACACCCTAAATATGATGTGGAGTATACATGAGAAAAAGAAAATAAAAAATGTCATCGCTTTCAAAGAGATTTTTCCCAGCCCTGGCTGGTTTGGCTCAGTGGATGGAGCATCGCCTGCAGACTGTAGGGTCCCAGGTTTGATCCCAGGTTTGATTCCCATCAGGGGCACATGCCCAGGTTGCAGCCTCAATCCCCAGGAGGAGGCATGTGGGAGGCAGTCAATCAATGATTCTCTCTCATCATTGTTGTTTCTATCTCTCTCCCTCTCCCTTCCTCTCTGAAATCAACACAAATATATATAAAGAAAAAAAGATTTTCCCCAGAGCCCTGGCCTGTGTGGCTCAGTGATTAGAGTGTCGGCCACGCACCAAAGGGTCGTACCTGAGTTACAGGTTTGCTTCCCACCCCCAGTTGGTTACATGTGGGAGGCAACCAATAGATCAAGCAGGTCAAACTCATGCCTCGTTTATTTGGCCCATGTTAGCCTTTGAGTTTGACATGCTTTCAATAGATGTCTCTCTCTCTCTCTCTCTCTCTCTCTCCTCTCTCTCCTCTCTCTCTCTCTCTCTCTCTCTCTCTCTCTCTCTCTTCCACTCTCTCTGAAAAGCAATAGAAAAAATATCCTCAGATGAGGATTAACAAAAAAAAAAAAAAAAAAAGAAGAAGAAGAGAAGAAGATTTTTCCTGGAGATCAGGGAGCTAATAGGAATGTTATCATTGTCCTATTTTGCTAAAGGAAATAGAAATAGGGTGGCTTCAGTTTTGTGCCTCCCAAGTCGCAGCAACAGCAGCCTGAGGCAGTGTTGATGGGTGCTTCTGCCCCCGCCCCCGCCATAGCGCTATGTAAAGCGGGCTGAGCCATCCCAGCCCTCCCTCCCCTCCAGGAGGCCGGGAACTTGGAATCCCTTAGGATGCAGCATTCTAGCATCGGGACAGCCACGGGCCATGCAGCCAGATGAAGAACAGATTTCCATTCGCTCCGATTCTCCAGACTATAACATGAAACCAGTCCAGGGGAGCGTGGTGACACTGGCTTTGCCCTTTTGCCCACAAACCCAGAAGAGAAGCCCCTCCCCTTGCCGCCAGCCTCCAAGGTGAGGAGGGAGTCCTCAGGGCGAGGCCTGAGTAGGCCGGGGCTCCTCACTGCCCACGTCTCGCAGCAGAGGCGCTGAGGTCCTTTCAGCTCTGACTCCCAGCTCAGAGATTCCGTAGACGTGGCTAGTGAGCGGTTTCAGGCTTGGAGCAAGAGGCAATGGGGGGCGGAGGTCATGGCTACAGAGGGGCCGGGGGAGGGTCTTTCAACAGCGCTGGCTTGCCTAGCCAATGCCCAGAAAGTCCTACGTGCTAGTTTAAAGAATTTGGCAGGTTTAGATGCAGACATGCATACGTCAGAAAAAGTAATTAGGAAAGTATATATAGCATCTATTTATATCCACTTTGAAAGGAAAGAGACAGGCTCATCTCACATAAACACATGGCTTATTCCAGGTGCTCTGTGCTCTGAGGTCCAGGCCATAGAGATTGGTGGGGAGGGGGAGATGTAATGAAAGAACATAAACCAGCCTGAGTGCGCGCACACACAGGCAGCACGCACAGCCCGTAGCCCTGGCTTGAGCTTTATTGATAGCGCTCGCCCCGCAGGAATGTCTGTCTTTAGAGATCTATAATAATAGCACTTGCCTCCTGCCATACTTTACTGCCCGAGGGACTTTTACATCCATTGTATCGTTGGTCCTCACAACTGCACTGTGAGGTGTTAGGGCAGATTGTGTTGCCTATTTTACTGATGAAGAAAGCAGGGATTCAGAGAGGTCCATGGCTTGTCCAGGGACACACAGCTAGTAAATGGCAGAGTTGGAACTAAATCCAAATCTTCAGATGCCAAGCATTTCCCATCATGCCGTGCTGCCTAGACCTCCCTGCCTCCCTCCCTCCCTCCTTCCCTCGCTCCCTCCCTCCCTCCCTCCCTCCCCTCCTCCCTCCCTCCCTCCCTCTCTCCCTCCCTTCCTCCCTTCCTTCCTCCCTCCCTCCCTCCCTCCCTCCTTCCTCCCTCCCTCCCTCCCTCCTCCCTCCCTCCCTTCCTTCCTTCCTCCTCCCTCCCTTCCTCCCTCCCTCCCTCCCTCCCTCCCTCCCTCCCTCCCTCCCTTCCTTCCTTCCTCCCTCCCTCCCTTCCTCCATCCCTCCCTCCCTCCCTTCCTTCCTTCCTTCCTCCCTTCCTTCCTTCCTTCCTTCCTCCCTCCCTTCCTCCCTCCCTCCCTCCTTCCTTCCTTCTTCCTTCCTCCCTCCCTCCCTCCCTCCCTCCCTCCCTCCTCCCTCCCTTCCTTCCTTCCTCCCTCCCTCTCTCCCTTCCTCCCTCCCTCCCTTCCTTCCTTCCTCCCCTTCCTTCCTCCCTTCCTTCCTCCCCCTCCCTTCCTTCCTTCCTTCCTTCTCCTCCCTCCCTCCTCCTCCCTCCCTCCCTCCCTCCCTCCCTTCCTTCCTTCCTTCCTCCCTCTCTCCCTTCCCTCCCTCCCTCCCTTCCTCCCTCCTTCCTTCCTTCCTTCCTTCCTTCCTTCCTTCCTCCCTTCCTTCCTCCCTTCCTCTCCTTCCCTTCCTTCCTTCCCTTCCTTCCTTCCTTCCTTCCTTCCTTCCTTCCTTCCTTCCTTCCTTCCTTCCTTCCTTCCTTCCTTCCTTCCTCCTTCCTTCCTCCCTTCCTTCCGCCTTCCTTCCTCCTCCTTCCTTCCTTCCTTCCTTCCGTCCTTCCTTCCTTCCTTCCTCCCTTCCTTCCTCCCTCCTCCTCCCTTCCTTCCTTCCTTCCGTCCTTCCTTCCTTCCTTCCCCTCCTTCCTCCTTCCTCCCTTCCTTCCTCCCTCCCCTCCCTCCCTCCCTCCCTTCCTTCCTTCCTTCCCCTCCCTCTCCTTCCGCCCTCCCTCCCTTCCTCCCTTCCTTCCTCCCTTCCTTCCTCCATTCCTTCCTCCCTCCCTCCTCCCTTCCCTTCCTCCTCCTTCCCTTCCTTCCTTCCTTCCTTCCTCCCCTTCCTTCCTCCTCCTTCCTTCCTCCTTCCTTCCTCCCTCCTCCTTCCTTCCTTCCTTCCTTCCTTCTTCCTCCCTCCTTCCTTCCTTCCTTCCTTCCTCCTTCCTCCTTCCTTCCTTCCTTCCTTCCTTCCTTCCTTCCTTCCTCCTCCCTTCCTTCCTCCCTTCCTTCCTCCTTCCTTCCTTCCTTCCTTCCTTCCTCCTCCTTCCCTTCCTTCCTTCCTTCCCTTCCTTCCTCCTCCCTTCCTTCCTCCCTTCCCTTCCTTCCTTCCTTCCTTCCTTCCTTCCTTCCTTCCTCCCTTCCTTCCTCCCTCTTCCTCCCTTCCTTCCTCCCTTCCTTCCTCCCTTCCTTCCTCCCTTCCTTCCTCCCTTCCTTCCTCCCTTCCTTCCTCCCTTCCTTCCTCCCTTCCTTCCATTTCTGGAAGCATAACATACATACAACAAAATACAACACAAACGAGTGTAGCTCAGTGAATTTTCCCAAAGCAAGCACACCTGCGTAACCAGCGTCAGCTTGAGTCACGGAAGATTTCCAGAGCTCTGAGGCGCCCGCGAGGGTAACCATTCTGTCCTCTGGCACGAAAGATTCCTTTTGTCTTTATAATAACTTTACATGTGTAGGTGTTTGCATCTGCCTTCTCGTGCTCAGTATTGTGTCTTGAAAGTCATCCGTGGTCTGGCATGGAGGGGTACCGTGCCCGCTCTCGGCGTGCCACCTCGCCCTCTGCTCCTTTCTGTACCTTTGGCTGTTCCCAGTGTGGGGGTCATTATGAGCACATCTTGTACGTGACTTTGGGCGAGCAGATGTGCACGTTTCTGTTGGGGATACACATACCTAGGACCAAGTTGCTGGGTCACAAGGGATGTGCACGTTCAGCTTTTGTAGATATTTTGAACGGTTTTACACACTGGCTGTACATACTGCCTAAAACTTTAACCGGGAATCAGCCGAAAAGCAGCTTGTCACCACCCCCTCCGGTTCCTTCTATTTTCTCTCACTGTGGGTTCCTCCTCTCCTCTCTCTGCCCGCCCTCTCCAATGGGCTGCAATCTAACCACTATCTCTATTCCGGGAAAGGGTCAAGAGAAAAAGTAGTGCATTATTTGGGGAGCTGAGTTATTTATTCCTATAGCGTGTGTGTGTGTGTGTGTGTGTGTGTGTGTGTGTGTGTAGGGGGGGCGAGGTTGGCAAATTAGGAACATCTAATTACCTAATTTCTAAAAGTTGTCCCAATTATCAGACACAAGCAGTCATAAGCATAAAACATACACTAAAATCAACTAGATCTGAGTCTTTGGGTTATCTGCTGCTTTTTAATATTTAGGATTCTGTTCTCTCCATTGCCATGGACCATTCACATTGATTGTATATAATGTTTAAAGAAATAAGCCCTTAAGTAATGACAGTTAAATCACCCAGCCCACTTTCTCTGCATTTAATTTGCAGACAAATTCTTCTTGTTCCCTGTCTCCCAGGTAAACGTTGGACACCTGACATACATTTTGCAGGGCTAGAGGGTTGGGAGGGGGAAAAGAGATAAGATACAGTCACCTACTATACAACTTATTACGTATTTGGGAAACCATATACTTGTTCATTCACAGATTTATTATTGGGTAACAGGGAGCCATCGACGCTTTCTGATGAGTGGAGGTAATGCTGAAAGGGGTATTTCGTGACCTTGCAATGATGTGTAGGCTGGATGTTTGGAAGAGCTTGGAAATGAGACAGGAGAGACTACGCGATAGTCCAGGCAAAAGTGATGAGCTCCGATTCCAGTGTCAGCCTTGGAATGGGAAAAGGGGTTGAAAGAGAGAAGCAATCTGAGCAGTCATCTCCACCTTGGCTCTCCCCACTGAGGCCAGGGCCTCCCCTGCAGAATACTCAGTAGTAATTGGTGTGGGTTGGGGCCAGGAATTGGTATTGTCTTAAATCTCCCTAGGATATACATTATAATAAGGGAAGACTTACCAGGGGAGGTGGGTTTTTAAAAAAATTTTTTTAAAAAAATATTTTACTTAAGTAATATCTGTTTTACTTAAAGGAGGCGGGTCTTTGGAGATAAGGGGTCAGGGAGTGACGAGATGAGAGTGATCCCCAGGCTTCATTCCTGGGTGGACAAAGCAGGTGGGTCTGCCTCCCCCAGGAGGAGCTCCGCCTGGCAGGTGTGTGGAGGGTCCCGGGGAGATGAATGAGTGCTCTGGGATGGGGGTGGGAAAGAAAGCTGGATGCTGAGGGCTGAACCATAAGGACTGTCCAGGGACAGGTGACAGAGAGACTGGGAAGGAAGGGACCCCAGACAGTGTCACCGAGCTCCTGGACACGTCCCAGGAGATTAAGAACTAGGGGAGGCCACTGCATCAGCCAACTGGGGGAGGGAGGGGTCGCCAAAGCCAGCACCAGTGGGGTTGAAGGATGGGCAGGGGGAGAGGGGATGGAGCAGGAGGGACCGACACCCCTCCTAGGAGGTGTGCTATAGAGCAAGCCAAGGGGAGAAGTAAGGGCGCTGTCATGTGGCTGGGTGGCAGGCGTGTGACAAAGGGAAAGACTTCCCCTGTAGTTACTGAGGGCGGAATCAGGCCCAGTGGTTAAGTCCCAGAGAGAAAGACTTTGACTCAATGTAGGGAATGGTATTCAAATGAAAGGAGAGGAAGGGAGAGGGAGAGAGAGAGAGAAACATCAATGATGAGAGGGAATCACTGATCGGCTGCCTCCTGCACACCCCTACTTGGGATCAGGCCCACAACCCAGGCATGTGCCCTGGCCAGGAATCGAACTGTGACCTCCTGGTTCATAGGTTCATGCTCAACCACTAAGCCGCACTGGCCAGGCCAGATGAAAGGAGCTTAACAGGGAACTAGACAAGCCCCATGCCCACTGGAGATTTCCAAAAGCTGTTATTGAGCATCTGACAAGGTCTCTGTAGGATATTCATGGATCGCTCACCAATAGGAGGTGGCATTGGGCAAGTCCATGGTGCCTTTCATATCTGGGATGGTCTGATGCATCACAACCTCCCCCCTCTCCCCAGGGACAGCCTGCTGCATTAGTAGATCCCAGTCACTCTGCCAGGCCGAATAAATGTCACAAATGTCACAGGAATGTGGAGAGTGATCGACTTGCTCTATTTATCCCCCACCCCCACCCCTACCCAGCCCCAGCCCCCGCCCCCAGCCCCCAGCCTTCCCATCCTTGGTCCTGTGTGCATGGCGTTGATAATTCAGTCTGAGTCAGGGCCCAGGTCACTCACTGTTTGGGGAATGGTAAACAAAGATAAGAGCTTTAAGCACTGGAATTTATTTTTTATCCACTCGGCCTAAAAGCCACTGCATGTTAAATTTAGAAGGCTGATTCCAGACCCCTCCCACCCTCTGGTTTCCTGCCTCCTCCTCAGTGCCCATGCTCAGAACAGAGGCTCGCTGACCATGAACCTGAAATGTGTTTGGAGAGCCCGGGAGCCTGTAGAGGCCGCCTGCCTGAATGTTTATAAAAACGTATCATCTGAGGGCCTGGAAGGAAGGGACCGTTTCCTCGGAGAGCTGGCTCTGCTTACCATTCCAGCAGCAGCCATCGCTACCCAAATATTCACCCAAATGCCCTCCCCCAGCAGGGAGGTGCTTCGTCTCCCACTGTCAGGAGGTGAGGTGCTCCCCAGGGAGGTACCGCGTTTCAGCAGCCCACCTTCCAATTTATTTACAAAGGTCTCCCTCACACCTGGGCATCTATAACTGAACAGCTCTCTCTTCTATGTAGGTTAAATCCCTTTGTAACCAACTCCAAGAACCTGTAGAAATCCTTTTGTTGGCCGGGAATGCTTCTGTATTGAATATTGTTGGAAATAAATGAGCCATTGTCTGGGCTGAGAATTTTCTGGTTAGATAGAGATCTCCACTGTGATACGATTTATTGTAGCAGGGCTTTGGGGTTTATGCCGAGCTCATTTTAAATTCCCTATTGCCTGCTCAGTCCATTTTCACATCTTAGGATATAAGCGGGGAGGGCAAGCTAAAAAAAAAAAAAAAAGACAAAATCTCCTTTGCCCCAAAACCATGTCTAATGACCTAAAGTGGCGTCTGGAACCGCACTTTAACAAATGCCCAGAAGTGAGGCACATCTGTTGGCCAATTGAGGGCAGGGTCAACCAGTGCTCTAGCCGTCAGGCGAGGAGAACAGCCACAGGATGATGGTAAAATAGAAAAGAGCGGAGGCCCAGGAGTCACACCAGCTCAGCCCTCTCATGTTCAGATGAGGAACCACAGCCCAGAGGGGTCGGGCGACTGGCCCTCACTGTGCCCACATCGAAATCCTCACTTATTACTCCTTTTAAGAGAATAAATAATTCCATTAAACCAGCTAAAATATACCCAACCCTAGCTAAGAGTAAGTTTTGAAGTTAAAAATCAGAAGTCTAGACAGCAATTTATCATTTTTCTCTTTTATAACAAACTCCTGAGATTCTGAATTTCACTATCAAAATGGAAGGGCGGAGATGCGGCATCCGTCAGCTCTGGATGGAAGATGGCCAGTCAGTAAGCCTCCTAGGGCAGTGATGGCGAACCTTTTGAGTTCGGTGTGTCAGCATTTTGAAAAACCCTAACTTAGCGCTGGTGCCGTGTCACATATAGAAATTTTTTGATATTTGCCACCATCGTAAAACAAAGACTTATATTTTTGATATT
This sequence comes from Myotis myotis, assembly GCF_014108235.1. Lineage (NCBI taxonomy): Eukaryota > Metazoa > Chordata > Mammalia > Chiroptera > Vespertilionidae > Myotis > Myotis myotis. The sequence continues at coordinate 54,019,611 of NW_023416315.1, forward strand.
TATTTTATATATTTAAATGCCATTTAACAAAGGAAAATCAACCAAAAAAATGAGTTCCTGTGTCATAGGTTCGCCATCACTGTCCGAGGGTTAAGCCAGCTCATCTGTAACATGGGCAGCAGTCACACCTCGAAGCTTGCCGTGAGGAGCCCTCATAAGGCCCACACCGATAGGGTTTCTTCAGAGGCTCTGTTTGTAATTCTTCTGCTTTGGGGCATGAGATGAGGGGGGTGGGGTGGGGCACATTCCCAGCAGGTGCCTCTCATAGCCCATCCGTCTGTTTCCTTCCCGCCCTCAGGGTGCTTGTCCCTGGGGTGCCTGTGTGGAAACCCCTGGGTGTGCACAGAGCTGATAACCTTCGTCTGCCAAGAACGGAGAGCACGCCTCTCTGCCATCCCGTCTGATCCTCACAAGACTGCACTTTGCACAGGAGGAGACAGAGGTGCCAGGAGCCCGGGCCGCTGGCCCCCGGCCACACAGCCAGGCCCCGGACAGCAGGGCCACCTCTCAGCCGCACGGCCCTGGCTTCCCACCTGCCCCACCTGAGGCGGTGGCCCTGTTCCTCTCTCCATGGCAGGTGGCTCTTAGTGGAAAGGGCTCCTGGGCAAGAATGGCCTCCGCAGCGGCAGGCTAAGTGCGCACAGGCCCAGGGCAGTGGCTGATGCGAGCTTCCCGCGGCTGTGGGCCGTGTCCACACAAAGCCGTCTCCCCGCCTCTCAGAGCTGAAAAGTGAGAATAAGGCTCCTGGGGAGGGAAATGCTTATAAAATAATCGGGGTGCGAGGGCCTCCAGCATGTGTCTCAGAGCCTTGGTGGCTGATTTCTGCTCAGAGTAGCTGAGACTCTGCCTTCCTGCCCAGCCTCTGTCTGCTGGGTGCCGGCCGGCCGCAGGCGAGGGGAAGCTGCCCAGACGGATGGACAGACGGCAGGGCTCCCACCAGCTGGCTGGCAGGTGGTCCCGGTCAGCAGTGGCCTGGCAGACCCTCCCCCTCATCCCAGATGGGGAGGCTGTCCTCCCTAAGGTGGGCATGGAGGGGAGAAGGGCTACCCCATTCCATCCTTCCTGCATGTGTCCCCAGAGCCCGCAGGCAGGGGAGGGAGGGTGCCGGAGGCTCCCCTGCAAGTGAGGCCCACACACTCCATGTCTAGGGGAATGGGGTGCGGAGTGCTCCCATTCAAGCCCCTCTCCTCCTTCCCCCATCTGCTGGGCAAGCTGGGCCTGCAGACCCCAAAACATCAGGCAAAAGCTTCAGTTAGGGGTGTCCTCTCATCTGGACAGAGCTGCCTGAGCCCTGGGGGCTTCACCCTAGGCCCCACCCTGGGCCCCACTTTTGTTAACCTTTCATACAGGGGCTGTTCTAACGTGGGACTCAACCCCGAGAGGATGACTGGCCCAGGGGGGCAAGCCAGCTCTCCCCACGCCCCTGAGAGGAGGTCCTCTGTCTATGGTTTCCTTTCTTCTTGCGTTTATTGCTTTTATTTATCTTAGGGATTTGCTGACGGATGCTTTCTAACAAGAATTCACCAGTCCTGCAGGTCCCCTTCCCAACCTCTGGGCCGCCCTGATATTTACAAACTGCCTCTTCCATCCCCTGACCAGCGTTCTGCGGGGCATGGCCTCCCAGTGCCTGCTGTATACCCTGTTCTAGGGGGGAGGGGAGGGGAGATGCGGACAAGCCCAGCGGGCCCCCTGCGGAGGAAGTGCGGGCGCCCCGGGAACACACGGTGGCATCCTGGGGCCACGGAACTGCCCTGGGGCCACGGAACTGCCCCGGGTGGGGGTTGTGGGATCGGAAAGCCTTCCCAGAGAAGGCGAGGCTTCCGCCGAAGCAATTTTCAAAAGGCATTCTGTGTTCTTTCACACAGAAACAATAAAAGCACTTAAACAAGGTTTTGGAACAAAACTGAAACGAGTTCTATCGCAGCCGCACATTTGGGGCTGTTTTATTGGAACGCGTGCTCTCTGCGGTTCACGCCTCCCTGCCTCACGCCGGCCACGTGGCGGCCCGTGTATATTGGCAGCGGCGCGCGCTAATTACGGCAATTTGTTTTGGCCGCGGATCTTAAGGAATCGTTTGTTTCCTTTGTCTTCCGTGTCTGCTGCTCCCTGCAGCACTCCATGTGCCCACGGCCTCAGTCCACTCCCCTCCACACCGTGCCCCCTCCCTCTCCCCCTCCCACATACTGAGGCTTCTCCCAGGGACCGAACCTTAGGGTGGGGCAGGCGGGTCCCTCCAGGGGCCAGAGTGACAGGGTCACACAAGGAGGCCCTGAGGGGCGGGACTAGCGGGCTGGAGAGATTTTTGTAGGATCATGGTCCAGGCAGCCACATCCATGGACCAGGTGGTGGCAGGAGGGGGCAGGGAGGGAAGTGTGGGCACCTGGGGGACAGAAGCAGCCCTGAGAGGGTGGGCATGGCTGAGCAGGGCCAGCCTATTGCAGGGCCCTGTTGCCTACCCTCACAGGGTGACAGCAGATGGGTCCCCAGCAGCTCCTGGGTGACAGCCTCACAGCTTTGGCGGGTCCAGGATAAGAGGTCACAGGGGTCAGGCTTAGAGGGGTGGGGATGACCCCCCAGCAGACCTAACGAAAAAGGTTGGGCTCCTTGGAAGACAGGCGGGTCATCTGTGGCCACAGAGGAAACAGGCCAGAGGCCAGCGGCCCTCCAGCTCCGCGCTTTCCGGGCAGCCACTCCCATGGGGCACAGGCTGTCCGTCGGAGCTGTGTGTCCTGCCCGTAACGGCTGCACCCGCGTGTGCGTCCATGAGAGAGGAGGCCAGCTGTGGCCCTGCAGACGGCCTCTGCGTCCCCCCGAGCCACGGCCGGAGTGAGGGCCAGGAAGCAGGGCACAGGCCGTGCGGGTGCACCGTGGGGACCGGGCAGAGGAAGCCCGGCCGTGGGGGGCTGAGAGCGGAACCTATGACATCTCTGGAAGGGAAAGTTCTGCGGCTACACTGGGGCGGGCACAGGGGTGAGTTCCACTTGCATCATTTCATTGAATTTTTACTGTACGGACGAGGACACGGAGGCTCAGAGGGGTTTGTGTGGCAGATCACTGGGCAGAGAGGGGGGAGACCGGCAGAAGCACGGAGTCGGGGCGAGTGAAAAGCCACGTGTGCGTGGTTCCAATGGCGAGGACAGCACCAGGCAGAGATGACGGCACAGGAGGCCTTTCTCTCCCTCATTCAAGCGGGTCGTTCCAGGGTGCGCTCTCCACGCCGAGGGCTGAGGGCCAGCCAGAGGCGGGCGCCTCGTTAGGGACATAAACTCAGCGGGAGGCCGTACCCGGGTCCTGCCTGGGACCCTTGGTTGCTGGGATCGGCAACAATCTCTAAAGTCCTCAGATCTTGGCTATTTGATCATTTTGTTGGTCCCTAGCAAACTGCTGTCCTGGACACATCGGAGGGCCAAAGAGAGTTTTGCTGGAAGGGAAGGAGGGTAGAAAAAGTTCTGAGCTGAAAGGAAGGGGCACGCGGAGGAGCTGTCAGTGGTGGCTCAGGGTGGCCCAGAGGACCCTGTTTGTGGGGGGAGCAACATGCACATGCTGAGACCCTGGGTGGCATCGAGGCTCAGTGGCGGGCGAGGAGAGACGTGTGGAAGTGACATATGTCTGTCTACCTAAGGTTTCTGAGATGATCTGTAGAATGGGAATAACAGGAAGATTTGCAACAACAGCAGCAAAATAAAAACGAATGTTTCTGGAGAGCCACTAGCTGCGGGCTCCACGCTTCCATGTTATCCCAGCTCATCATCCCCAACCTAACAGAGCAGGTACGATTACATCCCCTTCTGACAGGTTAGGAAGCTGAGAGTTAGCGTCCCGTGGCTGGAAGGGGGTTCAGCCTGGCTTTGAGGCGGGGAGACTGACCCAGAGCCTGTGCTCTTAGCCCTCAGCCTGGCTGCATCCAGGCTGGGCGAAGGTAAAATTGGTAGAGGGCCGCGGGACCTGTAACACACCGTCTGTGAGTCAGTCCTGCTGTGAGCGTCCTCGCTTCGCACCACCCTGAAGAGGTGGGCCGTGGCTCCTCTGTGCTGATCCTGGGTGGGGGGCGAGGGGGGCTGGCAGGGAACCACTTTCAACCCCAGGGGCTCAGGCAGGAACCAACTGGCAAGTTTGTTCCATGGGATGGTAGGCGGGAGGGAGCCCAATGGACTTCTCTTTGTAAACTGATTGACTACTGAGCTAATAGAAATATTGGAAGGAGCCCCTGAATTTGGATTCTGCAAGCCCAGGTGAACTGTGGGAGACAGAGCAGAGGAGGAAGCGTGGGTTCTGAAAAGGGGCTCTGGAGACCATGCCTATTTTTGGAAATGGTCTATCACAACTGGACCAAAAAGCCGTGGAGTGTGTGCGCATGGAGAGGATCTAGAGCAGCGGTTCTCAACCTGTGGGTCGCGACCCCTTTGGCGGTCGAACGACCCTTTCACAGGGGTCGCCTAAGACCATCCTGCATATCAGATATTTACATTATGATTCATAGCAGTAGCAATGTTACAGTTATGAAGTAGCAACGAAAATAATTTTATGGTTGGGTCACAACATGAGTAACTGTATTTAAAGGGCCAGAAGGTTGAGAACCACTGATCTAGAGGATGGTAAACTGAAAGATGCCAGAAGGTTCTGTATGTGGTTTGAATATCTAGACTTAGTATACGAGAAAAATATACAAACTAGATAGCCCCTTGTATTCATGTAATTTCCCCACCAGTGTACTTGTTTGTAGGCACCTCAGCTCAGCAGCCCCCTGTCCTGATAACCGAACATAAGAGTTAGAGCAAGATCGTTTGAATTCTGTATTTGCTGTGTGACCCTGAGCAAGACACCTAACCTCTCTGAGCCTACCTTTGAACTCTAACGGGAATATTTGTAATAGGTACTCTACTAACTTCGTAGATTAGGGAGAAAAATGGTAACGAATAATAGTTTCTGTTACTATGCTTTTCTTACATCCTGATAGTGCACATCCCAGTGGAGAAAATGGAGCCAGTTGCTTGGTCTAGATCCCCTGAGGTACCACAATGCCAAGATAGGGCTCAGGTAGGAGAGCAGGAAGATACTAGATGTACCAAGATGGAATAACTTAAATTTGGTATAAGTCAAGTGGATGCCATAGCAATGATATTCTCAGTTTAGATCAGAAATGATGTAAATCTTGGAAATTTTAGAAGAAATTGAAGTGATAAAATGGTATAGAAGTAAGACAATTCCATCAAATAAAACTGAAAAATGTGGAGCTCAGACTGTGTACTTTAACTTGGAGACCAGGAAAATAGATACTAGAAAGTGTAGTAGAGTGAAACCAAAGGCTCAAGCTTGGGAGTTGGGAGGTCTAAGTTTTATTCCTAGTTTGGCCACAAATTAGTGAAATGGGCTTAGGAAGTCTCTTAACTGATCTGATGTGTTTCCTTATTTGTAAAGTGGATTTAAAAAAAAATCTCCTGCCTGGCCGGTGTGGCTCAGGGGTTGCATGTTGACCCAGAACCAAGGGGTCACTGGTTCGATTCCTGGTCAGGGCACATGCCCAATTTGCAGGCTCTATTCCCAGTAGAGGGCGTGAGGGAGGCAGCCAATTGATGATGTTTCTATCTCTCTATCTCTTTCCTTTCCTCTTGTTCTAAAAAGCAATTGAAAAATACAAAATAAAATTTAAAAATCTCCTCATTCACTTTTCTGAGCTGTAGTGATAAGTTGTTGTTTAAAAAAAAAGTTTGAAAAACATAGCTCTAATATCCTCAGGTGCTGCTTGCCTCAGTTTCCCTCATTCACTGGCGCCGTTATAAATGATTCCTTTGACTCTGCTAACAGTACAGAAGTCCCAGCAGCTGGTGCCCGTCCCTGAACAACAGCCCCCCTCCCTGCCAGCAGAGCCCGTAGGGCTTATGGTGATTATTAGGTAATAATAGAGTTGCCAGATTTATCATATGAAAATACAATCATTCAATTAAATGGGAATTTCAGATATGCAAGGAATCATTTTTTAGTATAAGTATGTCCAAAATATTGCATGAAACATACTTATACTAAAAAAAAAAAATGATTCACTGTTCATCAGAAATTTAAAATTAACCAGACAACTGTATTTTATGTGGCAGCCCCAGGTAAGCAATAAATAAACAGGAAACTGGAGGGAAAGTTTCCAAAGATTAAGACTTCTAAGTGCCCCAAACTACAAAACTTCGTGCTTTCATATGATCATAAATTAACAGCTGTATCATATTATGCAAATTTATGTTAAGTTATTCGCTATCTGTCATCATGCTCCAATAAAAACTGTATATATGACATTTAGAAAAAAATGACATCTTCTGATAAGAGTTGGGTTCTGCATTTCGGTGGCGCTGATTACCTCGGGCTCGCCGAATGCCGCAGCCACCGATACACAGAGCAGGGTCTTTGTGAGCGTCTCACTGAATTACTTATGGTCTCTCCAGAATTCTCGAGAACAATCCCAGTGAGTGGCCTGTGGTTGCTTTCTTCCATGTTAATGCCTTTGAAGAAACACAGCTTGGTGATGAAATAACAGGCAAGAACACCCCTGCCTTTCATCTGGAAGTTGGCGATTTCCCACCAATAAGAACTGTGCTTCGCGAGGCTTAGCTTCACTGGACGAGCAGAAGGGAGATCATTTGGTCTTTAATCTCTGTGCCTTTCTGTTTCTTGATGATTGTACACAAAGGGGGAAACCCCACTTTCTGCTGCTGCTTTGCTATAGGTAGCGGTAGAAATGCCCACCAGTTGGCTAATTGAATATTCAGAGCATAACAGAGATAGATGGCTTATCTTCAGGCTGATCTGCTTAGTTTTTCAAATGACGACGGCCTCTTCTCTTGCAGCTCCTGGCATGCCACCGCCTTTTGTGTTTGTTCTTAGCAATTATAATTTTGTTTTTCTAATTGTGGGATCCTGTTTGGGGCAGAAATGCTGGTGTCTGTGCTGGGAGGGAGGGGTAAGAGCTTGCTCAGGGCACATTACATCCTCAAAGTGGTCCTGAGAGCGGAGGCTGCGAGGAGGGCCGGGAACCAGATGGCTGTAAGGAATCTTTGAAGAATGCCAGGCCAGGCTCGGAAGACAGGCTGCTTGCAGCAGAAATTGCAGGGAGGAGGGCAGGTGAGGCTGATGCAATTAAAAAAGGACTCTTTGTTCACCCAGCAGAGAAAATACAGACTCCGAGGGAAAAGTCACAGTGGCGTGCTGGGCGGTAACTGTGCCCACTTCCCCTCTACAAAGGCAGACTCTTCCTGCCCCGGGGTGGGGGCAGGGGCAGGGGCACACTGTCTACACTCAGTCTTCCCAGACCCTGTGACTGGCTAGGGCAGTGGTCAGCAAGCTGTGGCTTGGCAAACCATGGCTCGCGAGCCACATGCGGCTCGCGAGCCACACGCGGCTCTTTGGCCCCTTGAGTGTGGCTCTTCCACAAAATACCAGCTCTTCCACAAAATATCGACTTCTGCGCATGGGCCACAAAGTTTCAATTGCACTGTACGTGCGCGCCCACACGTGGTATTTTGTGGAAGAGCCACACTCAAGGGGCCAAAGAGCCGCATGTGGCTCGTGAGCCGCGGTTTGCCGGCCACGAGGCTAGGAAATGAGCATGGGCCTGGGAGTCAGGTATCCACACCCAGAGTGACCTTAGCTAGCTTCCTGATGTCCTTTGCCTCAGTTTTTTCATCTATAAAATAAAGGCATTAGATTGAAGGTTTTCTAATTTTCTTTCAACTTAAGCTTTCATTCGTTCATTCATTCATTCATTCCACTAACCTTGAGCACCTAGTATGTGCCTGGATGTGGTGACAGAGAGAACCTTGCACTCACGGTGTCAAGAGGGGAACTTGTCTAGGGGTCAACAAGCAGAAGTGTCTAAGAAAAGGGGAAGGAGGAGGAGGAGGAGCAGGGGAGAGAATAGGAAACTCCTTCTCAGGTTGCTGACTCCGACTTTCTGAAAATGACTAAGAAAGGCAAATTCCAAGAGGCAAAATCTGTTGCTTTTTTGGTCACTGGTTCTCCCAGCTGTGGAGGGAGAGGCCTCTGATGACACGGGCAACTAGGAGGATCTGATTTCTGGAAGTTTCTGTCCAAGATGGAGCAGCCGCTGGAATGGATTAAACCCAGGGCCCACTTCTTGTTCCAGCTGATCCACATGGAAATGAATGAATGAATCAGCAAAAAGCTGCCTTGCATCTCCCAAGGCTTTGAAGTTTGATATGGGAAATGAGATTTGGAGGCTTGGGGGCGGGGGGTGGGGGGGAAGTTCACCCCTCCTTTCAGCTGCAGAAGAGAAAAGCAAGCATGGGCATTCAGCAGGATGCCCCTTAGACACAGCCACGGGCAGGATTTGTTTCGCTAGATTGCGGCCTGTATCACCAGAAATCTCACGGAGCCTGAGAGGGGTGTTTGTCAGGACAACCACAGGCCTTAGTAAGTGAGCAGAATTTTGAGGGACAGGGAGAAAAAGCTACTAGACGCAGTGATAGATGGCAGGTGTAACGAATTATTCCCGAGGGAAGAAACTGTCTGCCTGAAACCCAAGGGACAGAGTGAACAGAGAAATTCCTGATCTGTTGGACTTCATGTAGAAAAAAATTGTACATGGACGTATTGATAGGATTTTATTTTAAGGACAGACAAGGGCATGTCAATTTGTCAAATGTTAAGTAAAAAGTAACAGTATACTTTTTGGCTTAGGTTTCTTTCGCTATGGACTTTTATGTTGTTTGATCTGTTTATTGGTTGTTGAAGCGAGTTAATTTAGTTTTTCTGTTCATGGTAAAGACACATCTTGGCTTATCAGGATCTCTTGATCTATCAAAGCTGAAGATACAAGTGAAAATGCCATTTATCCTGATTGTGTCCTTGGTACTGGGTGGCAGAGGACAGGGAGAGGACGCCCGAGACAGGAGGGGAAAATGACTGGGATCTTCCCAACACCTGGACAAGGACCTGGTGGTCACAGGGCCAGCAAGTGGTCGTAAATGGGTCTAACTGGGAGCTAAACCACTTTGGACAGCTGCCGGCTCTCAGAGACCTGTCTACATCGACCTTGGGGTCATTCCCAAGAGAGCACCAAGGAATGTTGGGGTTTGTGGACCTGGGGTCAAATGTAGACTCTGCTTCTACTTTGAGCTAGTCATTTGCTCTCTGTTTCAATTTCCTAATCTTTAACATGGGGGAAATATCAAATTCGTTGTTAGAATTGTCTGGCCCAGCCCAAGGCACAGAGCATGTGTTCAATAAATAGTAATTCATCTTCTTATTATTTCTATCATAATCATTACCAATATTCATTGATATTGAGTGCTTGACTCCAAAGAATCACTCCTTGATAAAAACACTTGGAAATCAGGGTGTTTCTGCAGGATAACCTCACGCAGCCCACACGGACAGCAGAGAGTTACCGTCAGAGAGTTAAGGTCACAGACTGAGCACAGAGAAGATGGACAATACCCTTAAAATTGAGTAAGGGGCCCACAGGGAACTGACCTCAGAAACAACACCACTGGAACTAGAGACTTTTCCATGAGATGCTTCTAGGAGCTTTCTAATTTACATAACATTCCTGGTTAGTAGGACTTATTTCTTTATAGAGTTAGGTCAGATTTATTTTACACATAAAAATTATTATGAGTAATTATGGTGCCCCATAAATGTTTACTGTTATGATGATGGTGCTGGTGACCACCATCATTAGCATCTTTCAGGTCTACAAATCACTCATTTGCAGCCAGGCTGGAGAATCATTAAACGAGCCTTTCAGAGAAAGGAGAGAGGTTGAGGGGGAGAGAGAGAAAAAGAGCGAGAGAGAGAGAGAGAGAGAGAGAGAGGCTCCAGGCAGCTAGAAACACTCCCTGAATTCTGAGGTAGCAATGTGGCTTGTGAGGGAACCTCCCTACACGTCAGTTGTCTTATCTGTGAGATGGAGAAATAGCCCTGCTGCTCCTGGATGTGGGGCACAGAGCAGATGGCCTCCTGTGTTCTGGTATCTTCCATGTCTAAGGGCCATCATTCTAAGCGCAGTCCCCATCATTCTTGCCAGGCCTTGGTCTCGTGGCTCTGTGGATAGACCTGAACCACAGCACAGTCACAGAAAACCCATTACTTCCTGGTCACTCAGTGAGTGTTTCCCAAAGAGCAAACAGCACCCCAGTAATTACGCCGAGTATCTGTACAGTTAGTCACGTTGTGCACAATGCAGCCCAAGGACTAAAGTGAAGTTGGCACATACATCTCAAGGGAGTGTGGCCATGGTTCTCCCCCCACCTGCACCTTACAGTCACCCGGGGGGCTTTTAAAGAAGTGGGGTGCCGGCCTCGCTGTAGAATCTCCTGGGGTGTAGAAGTACCCGCCATTTGGTAGAAGTTCTCAGACACGAATGTACGGCTGCTGTTGGGCCTTGATGTGCATGTGGGTCGTGGTCTGGGTGGCCAGGTGGGTAGGAGAAGGAATTGTTAGAAGGTCTCCAGTTGCCTAAAGTCAGATTCTGCCTAGCGGTGGGCTGGCGTCTAGTCTAAAACCTCGGCCCATGGTGGGCCGCGAACAAAGAGAATGCACGAACTCGGAGGCCGGACTCCACATGGGAGTGGAAAAGCCACAACAAACCCAGGAACACTTCTCATCCCCAGGCTGAGAGCCAGGATGGCAGTTAAAGGTGGTGCCAGCAAAGGTGTCCGATGAGGATGTGTGCCCGCATCCACCTGGGCGGTGGCATTTCCTCAACGCCATAGCAGTGCTGTGCCCACATGGCTTCAGGCCCCTCCCCAGCAGGCAGCCTGGAAGCCCCCCTCAGAGAAGTGCTGAAGCCGACATTGACCTGGGCAGGCCGGGCCGTGCGGCATCGAGGGACAGTTTCCGAATCAGCGCATCGCCGAATGCTGCGATAATGTTGAAAAGAACAGCGAGGAGCCGGGCAGTGTGGTTTAGTGGATTGAGCATCGTCCCTGTACCAGGAGGTCACCGGTTCAATTCCCAGTCAGGGCACATGCCCGGGTTGCAGGCTTGATCCCCAGTAGGGGGCATGTGGGAGGCAGCCAATCAATGATGTTTCTCTCTTGTCAATGTTTCTATCTCTCTATCCCTCTCCCTTCCTCTCTCTAAAATGTCATTAAAAATATATTTATATATATATCTTCCTTTGATGAGACAGTTCTGGGCATGAAGTGGTGGGTGTGTGAAGTAGCCCCCGGGAGTCCTGTGGGGACACCATTGTAGGATTGTAGGCAGTGCTGAGTGCTGCCTTCACTGCATCTACCTTGGCAGTGGCCTTCCCTGACTCCAGTCCACCAGGGGGAGTAACCACGTGTTTTCTGCCGGGAGTGTCCCTGTGGGTTCCCACCTCCAGGTTGCGTGCAGGTAGTCACCAGTTAGAAGAGAGTGGGCAACCTGGCACTCATTCATTTTTTTTTTTGAAGGATATATATATATATATATATATATATATATATATATATATATATGAAGTGGTCTGGAGCTGTGAGCACCAAGCCAGGCCAGGCCCCTTCCTAGTGTAGAACCTTTGAGAAATGACCTTCTTGAGGGCTCTGGGATGGCCGGTCATTTGCACCCACTTGTCCCCAGTCATTTAATTATGGGAGTCTCAGTGTTGCCGTGAAAGTGCCCTGCCCATGTGGTTGGCTTGAAGTGTAAGTGAAGGAGGCTGCCTTTGATAATGTGGATGATCCTCATCCAGTCAGTTGAAGGCCTTAAGGGCAAAACCTGAGGTTTCCTGGAGACAACGATGTTTTGCCTCAAGACGCAGCATCGCATCCGGCTGAGTGTCCAGCCTGCTGGCCTGCCCTTGCCAGCCCCCACCATCAAATGAGTCAATTCCTTATGGCTTCTCTCTCTCCTGTGGTCCTGCTCCTCCAGACTCCCTGACCACGCCCTCCCTTCCCCCACGGGTTAAATGGGTGTGACAATTCCTGCTTCAGAACGTTATGGTGAGGAAAGAGTTAACACTTGCATGTGACACACTTGGCTTAGGGTCTGGCATGTACACATCCACGGATCATTATCTTTGCCAGAGGAGAAGAAGTCCAGTCCATGCCTTCCTTTCACAGACCAGGAAACTGAGGCACAGCAAGGGGGTGACCCCAGCATTGTATGTACCCCTGCCACTGTGCCCAGAATCATGAATGGGCTCACTCATCTAATCCTCATGGCAATCTTATGAGCTATATACTCATATCCCCATTTTTTAAAGAAAATCCTCACCCTAGGATATTTTTTTCCATTGCTTTTTAGAGAGAGTGGAAGGGAAGGAGAGAGAGAGAGAGAGAGAGAGAGAGAGAGAGAGAGAGAGAGAGAGAGAGAGAGAAACGTTAATGTGAGAGAGACATATCAGTTGCCTGACTCCTGCACATGCCCCAATGAGGGCAGGGGATTACATACCTGTAACCCAGGTATGTGCCCTTGACCAGGAATCGAACCTGTGACCCCTGGGTGTGTGGGCCGGCACTCTAACCACTGAGCATACTGGCCAGGACTCATATTCCCATTTTACAGACAGGAAAAGGAGGAGCAAAGGGACTGTGCCAGTCATCCCTGTCACACTGCCAGGGAGTGCAGCTCAGTGTCTCTGAGTGCGCTAGTGGAAGGACGGGCCCAGCACCCACGGCATGGGCCCCTTTTTGGGTGGCAATGCTCCTTGGTCAGAGCGAAGTCTAGGTTGGTCTGAGTGTGAGGGGAGCCGCTCCCTCAGTGAGAGCTTCGTGACTCTGTCTCAGCTGGGTAGAGCGCGCCTGCGCCCAAAGAGGGGACTCAAACACAGTGGGTGACGAGGCCAGTGTACCTCATGGTGCCATTTTCATGAAAAAGTTTGTTCTTTTTCCAGAATCACCCTCCCCCGGGCCTCCCTCCTTCTCTGCCATTCAAACTCCAAACATTGAGTTTCCCATTGAGTTAAACTTCTTGCATACAATTGAGGAGGTGAGGAGTTTATTCTCTTCCTTCCAGCCTTAAATTACTAATTAAAATGTCTTCGAGACTAAGCCCGTTGCCAAAAGAGCCTGGGTGGCTTTCTAAAGCTTCTTGTTCATGACCAGAGGGAAGTCGATCCTCTTCTCATCTTTAGAACAAGGATTCTTTTCGCGGGGTATCTGTTTTATGCTTCCTACAGCTCCGGCCCCAGTTTGGTCCCAGCAGGGGGAGGCCAGGGAAGTTTAATTACATTCCTCCTATAGGGAACATTCAAGGAACGAGGCTTTGAAAAACAACTTATGCTACCAAAAAGGGGAAAAAAAAAAATCAAATTAAGCGATTGAGAAGCAGGCATTGCGTTTTGTGTCCTAGGGACCCAATCTAAATATTTAAATTTTAAAGACAGAATTCTAAGTGCTTAACTTTATAAACCTTACACATTGCAACTCATAGGGGAGTCAAATATCCTTTCTGATCTGGAAGATTCATATGCCTGGCTGCACAGGCTCATGCAGTTGATGTTTTCACACAGACCATATTCAGCTGTAACACAGAATGCTACACACACACACACACACACACACACACATGAACACGTGCACGCACGCACCCACACACCACAAACATAATGCTATCCACAGCCCTGGGGCAAAACAGATTTACCAGAAAACTGAGACTAAATTAAATGTACGGACCACACCACAAGCAAACACTTTAGAAAGGCCCCTTATTCTTTACTGATTTTCCAATTTTCCTTCTCCCCTCCGTCTCTGAGATGCCCAGTGACTGGCTGTTAGTGGGGGTGGAAGTAGCTCCCACGCCCCAGGGAGAAGCTATGAATTTGCTGACTGCTAGTAGATAAATACCATGAACTAGAGGGGAGAGACAAGGGTGAGTAGGTGGGCAATTAGTGAGGACAGATTTCAACTTGAGGCAGGAAGAACTTTATCAAGGACAACAGGGGGGCCATAGGTAATAAATTCCCTGTTCCTGGGAGCACTCAAGCAGAGCGACATGATCTCTCAGACCTCTGTCCTCGATGGGAGGCTGCCCTAGATGGCCCCTGAGATCCCCTCAGAGCCATCCGGTTTCTTCCTTCCTTTGATGAGACAGTTCTGGGCATGAAGTGGTGGGTGTGTGAAGTAGCCCCCGGGAGTCCTGTGGGGACACCATTGTAGGATTGTAGGCAGTGCTGAGTGCTGCCTTCACTGCATCTACCTTGGCAGTGGCCTTCCCTGACTCCAGTCCACCAGGGGGAGTAACCACGTGTTTTCTGCCGGGAGTGTCCCTGTGGGTTCCCACCTCCAGGTTGCGTGCAGGTAGTCACCAGTTAGAAGAGAGTGGGCAAACTGGCACTCATTCATTCAACACCCATTCATCACAAGCCTCTATGTGCCAGGCATGCTGGAGGCCCTGAGACATACCAGTGTGCCAGGCAGAAGACAGTCCCTGTGGGGACTGAGTATATCACCCCTCCCAAGAGTGGTGGCATTTTAATCCTGGGTAATGGGCTGAAACAAAGGAGGAACCCCTAATGGTGCAATCCTAGTCCTGGTGACGGGTTGGGTCCTTGGGGAGTAGGAGTCTTTACTAGTAAGTTTGCCGCAGCCGATCCCACTCGGCTCCACAGGGAGACAAATGGTTTGGTCAGCAGAGTCCAGTGACTTTTGTTTTTTAAAATGTGTGTGTTTATTTCTTATTCCAAGAGCTAATTGTTGGGCATAAAACCCATATTTTTGATGTTTGAAGAGCCTATAATGCGAGCAGTAGTCAGATAAATGAGCCATTCAGCTGAGAATCCAGCTCCATGTCAAGTGGGCCCACAGAACGCAACGCTTCACCTACAGAGCTCACTTCCCCAAGTTTATTTTTAATTCTTGCTTTTCTGGATTGATGTGAACTGACCCTGGCAGCTTATTGGCTTAGCAAAGCTCAGCCCAGAGGCCCAGGTAGTGAGAATAAAATACTCTGAGTCTCCACATAGATGCTGGTTGGCGTGGTCCATTCCCAGGAGGACCATCTCTTTGCAGGTCACCTCTCCCTCTGCCGAGACAGAATTGCTCCGCAGGGACTCAAAGCGGAGGGGGACTCGGAGCATTAATTGCTAAAAATTGCAAGTGCTCAAGTGCTACACTTGATTAAGCCTGGTGGCCCAGAAACACACCCTCACGTTCTTCCTGCTCTTCAACCCGCCTCCCACTTGACCATCCCCGCTGGATGCACACAAGACATCACTATGCAAATTTACAGGCTCCGGGACAGCCAGGGGCCCCAAGGGGACAGTGGGTCAGGAGGTGAAGCAGGAAGCTCTGTCTCTCTGGACCTCGGGGAACAGAGCCAGAACAAGAATCAAGAAGACGAAATAGTGCTGCGAATCTTGTAGAGGACAGAGAAGAGAAATCCAGGAAGTGGGGCCAGAGGAAAAGGGAGAAGAAAAAGAAGAGGCAGGGATCCACAAGGCCTGGGGGTGTGGCTGCCACTGCCAAGGCCCCTGGGAGCAGTTCAAAGTCAAAGTGGGTCAGTTTCCCCAGTGGTCAGGTGGGCATGGGTTTTAACAGTCCCTGACAATGTGGAAGAGTGGACCCCTGGGTGGTGGCAGAGGGAGCCCTTGGCCCTGAGCAGCACACATTCACAGCACAGATGGCCACAGAGAGGACAGTCTACCTTCCTGCAGGTGTCCCCCAAGGAGAGAATGGGCAGATGACCTGGATCGCAAAGGCTATTGTGTGTGTCTAATAACCACATGGGCAGTGGACAACTGGGCTCTGCCACCTGATCCAGATTGACTGGTCACCCCTCTTTGGGGACACTTGAGTTGTCTACTGGTGGGGCACAGAAGTGCCCTGCACCCTGTCTTCCTTCTTCCTTCCCGGAGTGGGTGCTGTGGTAGCAGAGCCACCTATGGTAACTTCCAAGATGGAGTTCCAGGTGCACACACCGGGAGGCCTCTCTTGCAGGCCGTCAAGACTTCTCTGCGCTGCTATTCGGTGTTGGGATGCCAGGGAAGGGTGAGTCTACTTCTCTGGGGGCAGACACTTCCAGAATGAAGGACAGGAAGTGGGCATGTTGGACACATTCCAAGGGCCCCCACTGAGGCTCCTGTTCCTGCAGCGAGGATAGTACAGGTTTGCTCTGGGCTCCCAGGGAAGCCGCATCAGGGGAGTTGCTTTGATCACAATACTTGGACGTGGCCTCTTGGTTGGCATCTACACTAAGGGCTCCTCGGGGGAGCTGCGGTCCAGACACAGCTCCCTGCCTAGAAGACCTGGCCTGGCGGGTGCCTGCTGGATGTGATAGGGCCCCCGAGTGCACGTGCACCCTGAGAGAAGGCTCTGGTGGCCATCTCCACCCGCCTTGTAAGTGACCTTCCATCCACTCCAGAGCTCTCCCTAGCTTCCCACCCTGGAGAAAGTTGTTTAAGGAGGCCAGACAGTTTTAGGGTTATGGGCAACACACTTCTAAAAACACCCAGGATTTGGGTAATTCCCTCATCACTTTATCTCTCACTCAATAATGTGAGAGTGGCGTGCTTATTTTTGGAATCATTTTGAGGCTGTTTTCATTTATTAACAGCAGGTAGATCACTGCAGAACATCAGTACTTTAACTATCAGGAGAAACAGTTACTTGCTACATACATCACAACTGAGAGAGATGGGGTGGGTGTTAGGACCTGGCTGATCACAGGGCGGGCCACGGACCAGCAGCTGCCACATCACCTGGGAGCTTGCTGGGAATGCAGAATCTCAGGCCCCGCCCCACACCTATGAGTCAGCACCTGCAGGTAACAAGCTCCCCCCATTAAACTTGGAGAAGCTCCACCTCTGTCTGGTGCTGCCGTCTGTGGCCCTGCCCGTGTCCCAGTTCTTGTCTTGTTTTATAGTTTGGCTCTAGGGCTGCAAGTTGTCCTTTGCTCCTACGTCTTTCCTTGTGCCTCATTGATCTGTGTTCTGCTGAGCGGTTAGGATCTGCAGGGAAGGGATGCGTCAGATGAACCTCTACTGCCCCGTGTGGCTGGGGACACCCGAATGTATCCTCCTAAATGTGTGACGGCAAGACCCGAGCAGACCTAGGCAGGAACCCTTCCCAGGAGGGAAACCCATTTCCAGTTCTTCACTCAAAGTCAACTCTGCCCCACGCCCTGTGTGGACATGATCCTGAAAATTTGCCCTGGGTGGGATCCAAAGTGGGAGACATTTTTTCCCCCAGAGTGAGGATAAGTTTCTGTTAAGCTACTTGCATTTTTTCCACGAACCCTCCCTCTGCTACAAAGGATGTGTGTTTATGAAACAGCTAGTCGGAGGCAAATGGCTCTTTATTTTTTCTTTTAATGTAGCCACAGAATATGCTATTTTCCTTTGAGATCCCCTGGCTGCTTCAAGGAACAAATCCTCAACCTTGCTCACATGAGCAGCATGAGCTAATCAGCTGAAATACCCAGCATGGAACGCCCTTTTATCCTTACGAGAAAAAGAGTGAGTTCATTTTAATTAGATATTTATAATGGTTACAAAGCAGCTCTTCAAGAGAAATTTTCAGAATTTGGCCTTCCTTCTAAGGCATAACTATGTTCAAATTACCCTAAAGAGAGGCTATCTATCAATCTAGCCCAATTTGAGATAAATTTACAACTGGGTTCTGCACAGATTTATAACAACAATTAAGCGGAAGGAAAATGGGTCATAAATTTTTGGCTGGCACAGTCCGGCACCGACGAGAAAAAAGAGAATGGTTTAGATCAAAAGTCGATAATTTCCACATAAAGTGCTAACGCTATAGCAAAAACAATTTATATGGAAAGTTGTTTTCTCTCTCTCATCCTTTTCAAAATTAGATATTGGAGAACACAATGAAGCATCCACATCACAAAGGTCTTATTAAGTCACTGGTGTGCCTTCCTAATGTTACGCGTGGCACAAGTGCTACAAATCTTCCCCTTCTCAACTCGAATTTAATGAACGTACCTCCTCCTCAATATGACGAAGAAGCCACGGAGAAAAGAGAGAGCTCTCCAAGAGATTGGGTGACTTGAGAAAGAAGGTTTTAAGCCGCAATTTGATGGGGAATGAGAGGAAGGAAAGCCAGACAAAAGTCCAAAGCCAGACGATTCGGAAGAAAACACAGGCGGCTTAATGAAGGTAAAGTGGGTTGTAACTGTACTATAAACTGAAACAGACACCTGTGCCCTCAAAGGAGAAAGGCAGTCAAGGTCACTCGGGTCAAAACAGGTGGTGAGAGATAGGGCGGCAGAATGTTCGAGCCGTAAGGCATGTAGTATAAGAGAATCCTCGGTAGTGAAGGAAGACCTTTGAGTATCATTACATGTGCCAGAAATTCCATTCTGCTCAAGGTGCAGCACCTGAATCACTGCCTTTCACCTCTGACAATTTCACACCTTGACTGGGACAGGATGCAACGAGGCCAGCTGTCTGCCCGGGCTTCTTTCTAACCAGCAGGGAAGCGGCGACTGGCTCCGGTATGAAACGCGGCATCCTTTGCAGGAAGTTCACGAGAGCAGATCATTTACAAGCACAAACAGCGGGCAGCACTAAGCGCGGTTGGACTTGTACCGCTGCCTTTGGAAAGTCAGTTTTTAAAAGTTCAGAGGAAGGTGGGTGTGACTGCACAACAAGAAATTTGAAAGCGGGAACCACAGATTCTATGTACATGGAGGACGCACTGTTTTCTGGCGACTTGGCATTCATTCCCCCCACTTCCAGTAACAGAGGTTTGGGGATCCACTGGAAATCGGAAGGACACCACCTTCAGCGATGGAGCAGGGACTCAGGTGTAAGCCAACCAAAGGGTCATATTCTCGGCTGCGGTGATTGGTTGGGGGCTGGGCTCGGGACCCAGTCTGTCAGGGAGATGCCACGATACTCTCCCTGAGATTTCCAGGAAAGAGACTCTTGCTGTTTCGTGCTGGACCCGAATCTGCTCTCTTCTACCCCTGAGCCTCGGCCTCTGAGGGGAGGAGAGGGAGCCATCAGCCTAGAGCAGTGATGGTGAACCTATGACATGCGAACTCATTTTTTTGGTTAATTTTTTTTGTTAAATGGCATTTAAATATATAGAATAAATATCAAAAATATAAGTCTTTGTTTTACTATGATTACAAATATCAAAAAATTTCTATATGTGACACGGCACCAGAGTTAAGTTAGGGTTTTTCAAAATGCTGACACGCCGAGCTCATAAGGTTCGCCATCACTGGCCTAGAGAGGATGTGTTCCCCGTCCCGAGCCAAGGAAGGGGTCTCGGATGGAACCACTCTGCAGAGCGGGGCAGCAGCCTGAGCGGGTGTGCCATTCTCCAGGTGGTCACCGGCTGATATAGCAGAATTGCCCATTTGCCCTCTCTGCCCATGTAAGCACAAGAAAAGTAACTGGGGAGAGACGTCAGGGCAGAGAGAGGGGACATGGAGGGAGCAGCCACTGTGGGTGTGCCTCCTGTGGGCCACGTGGGCACTGAGGAAGGCACCAAAGCTGTTCAAGAGGGCTGACTGCCACCAGGAGACCCCCTCCCCCCACCAAGAGGCTGTGGGGCAGGAGCTGCAGTGGGGGCTGGAGCGCCCTCCCCCATCAGGGATGGTATGGCGAGGAGGTCCCAGGAGCACTGTGCATAACCGGCATCCTCTCCATGCCAGAGGCCCCTGCAGTTAGGCACGGAGAGAAGCCCCAGTTAAGCAGGATTTGGGGATCTGTTCGATGGCCCCAACCCTGGGAGGAGAAGGGGCCCACAAGGGGCAAGGGGTGGGGGCGAGGAGGAAGAGTGGAAGAAGAGACACACTCCCTCCTCAGGGCAGCTTCCTCAGGCCACAGGTCAGCCTGAGCTAGAGGGTGGAAGCGGGTTGACGTGGATCGGAGACTGAAGTTGTAAACCGTACCGGAGTGGTTTAAGACCTTTTAATGCCTAAAAGTGACCAGAAGCTTTTGAGATCTGTCTGAGGTGTCATCAAGGAAAGAGGAAGAAGATTCATGAAAGCACTTTGAAAAGAAATAATTGGGGAAAACACAATATGGTTCCATGTTGGTACCTCTTAGTTCAGACTGTTGCACATACTGGCTACACAGGTGTCGTGAGACCCCTGGGGGAGTCCTGTCTGAGAATGGAGTGCGCCCAGAGTAGACTGAGAGATGGGGAGAGAGAACGCCCAGGGCCCCAGCGACAGTGTGTGAACCCCTGCATCTCCCCAGACTTTTTAAAAATACCTTTTTATTGACTTCAGAGAGGAAGGGAGAGGGAGAGAGAGAAACATCAATGAGGAGAGAGAATCAATGATGGGCTGCCTCCTGCACGCCCCCTACTGGGTATCAAGTCCACAACCCAGGCATGTGCCAGACCACGAATCGAACCAGTGACCTCTTGGTGTATGGGACGGCGCTCAATCCATTGAGCCACACCGGCCAGGCCAGATTTCTTTGATATGTGGGTCAATAAGCCCCCTGAGCCAATCTGCTTTGAGTTTTCTGACTGTCAACAGAAAAAATCCTAACTGATACAGGGCACATATGTACTCTTTTTTTTGGAAAGAGGGACAGAAGTTTCATGAGATGCACCTAGGGTGTTGCTGTAAAAGGATATGACTCAGGGAAAAGACACTGTAGAGTTCAAATCCAGCGATCTCATTGACAAATACAAGGGAAGGCCATCTACTGAGGCGTGTGGGGCTCTACAGGGACATCATGGGAAAGCCAGGCCAGGCCATCCTTGGGTAGCCGCTGGAGCCAAGTCTGGCATTAACTGGCACTCCAGGAATATTTGTTGAATGCAAACCAGCAGGAAATTATAACAAGTCATTCTTGACATGCTAATTTTCAGGAAAATATCTAATGTGTGAACATATATAATCTGCACTTCCATATCCTGACAGATGGTCCGTATTAACAAAACTGATTATCGGAAGGAGGAGACGAAAGAAGGAAGAACAAGGGAAAAAAAAAGATCTTACAAATGTTTATTGAGTGCATACCATGTGGGAGGCTATACTACTAGTAGCACCATTGTGACGACCAAATTCAATTGTTTAAAAAGACACACTGTATTCCTATTTCTCAGAGACAGTCCCAGCTGTTACCTAGAGAAAGAAAATGGCCTGGGGGGTTGTACGACTGGGGTTTAAATTAGAATTGGGATTTGGACCCTGAGAGTCTTAGCTGTCTACTCAAGGTGTAACTAGGAACCGCCTACATCAAAATCTCCCGGGCTGTTCATTTTAAAATGCAGACTCCTGGGAATTGACCAGACTTCATGGAATCAGAACCCCTGAGGGAGGGGCCTGGAACCTGCATTCCAATACTCCTCCCAGATGGTTTCCTGTTTGCGAAAGTTTCAGAACTTTACCTCCTAGAGTGTTTCTTTGCCCGTGGGCCCTCCGTGTCCGGCAACCTCTGCACAGCCTGGTGGGAGGTGGTCCTCTGGGGAAAGAAGCCCCCATGCTAGGCTGGGGGGATTTGAAAGAGCCAGGGTTTAACGCGACAATGCCATCCTTCTTGAGGTCATGGTCAGTGAAGGCCATGTCGGAGGTGGCGGGTTGTGTTTGTGAGGGTCGTGGACGGGAAGCCTGTGGAACACTCCCTGTGGCCTCCTGGGAGAGGGACACAACCAGATGTGGTTATGATGGCGCTGGGGGGCCAGGCTCCTGGAGCCCATGCTCTCTGCTTCACACCGCACCGTCTAGACTTGATTATTTGCTGCCTTCGATTGCCTTGGAGGGTTTTATTTGGAAGGGAGATATTATTTTAATAGACATAACTTCTTACCCCCCCCCCTATTTTTGTTGTTTTTGTTTTTATTTTCAATTAGTGATTAAATTCCCTGAAGGTAAGGAGCGTGACTTCTACCTGTGTAACCCACTGCCATATCTGCCAACGGCTGGCCACTCGCCAGATGCTTTAGTTCGACCTTCCTTTGGTTTACTGAAGGCCAGTCTTCACTGCCTTCCTGGGATAACAACCAGAACTTCCTCTGGGAGGTGCTCTCCCAAGTTCTCAGTCATAGAACGTGATGATTGACTCTGGGGGTGCGATTAATTGCTTCAAGCCCGTCTGTACCCCAGTCCCCCACAGTAGTTGCTTTAAGAATGGGCAGTGACCTACACATTCCCATCAGAGTGAACCTCACGTCTCTTGCCGAAAAGCTGGGGCCACAGACACTCTTTGCTCCATTGATTATGAGCAAGGAAGCCAGTAGTGCAGACGTTGTTGGCAGGCTGCTTGGAGCACAACTGAGAATGAGGCCGTACTCCGGAGGCACAGCCAACAACGGGAGACCTGGGGCCTGAGCATGGCACTGAGGCCTTTGTAAAGATGTGCCTGAAGCCACATCTATTCCTGAGTTGTTCAGTTTTCTGTCCTAATAAGCCCCGCCCCCTTTTAAATCAGTTTTATTTGGGGTTTTGTTACCTGCCAGCAAATACATCCCAATAGATGTGCCCTTCAGTGTCTGTTATTTCTCTTGCAGCATGTACCCCAGTCATCTCTGGTTCCTTATCCTCCCCCTCCTCAATTAAAAAAGTCACACAATTATCAATAAAGTAGGAGCTGAGAGGTGGCGGGAGTGGGTAGCAGGGTGATTTGGATTCATGACTTGTTGAGACTCCATGCCCAAAGAATATCGATTAATGGATCAATGTCAACCTGGAGGGAAGCCCTGTCCTGTTCAACATTTTAATCAATGACTCGGATGAAATAGGAGACATGCTTAGCAAGTCTCAGATGACACAGAGCTGGAGGAATTGCTAATATGACAGATGGCAGAATCAAGATTCAAAATTATTTTGACTGACTTGAGCAATAATAAGAATAAATATAAACGCTTGCATCTAGGCTTTAAAAAAAATCAATTATATAAGCAGTGGATTGGGAAGGTCCGGCTTGGCACTTGTCATAACATCATGGAACTTTAGGCTGACCACAGCTCATGATGAGCCAAAACTTGAAGCAATTAGTAACACAGGTAATGCATTGGAGAAGAAAAGCTAATCTTGCATTTAGTTCCCCAGTGGGATAAAGAAGCAGAATTTTCTGGGAAACAGTTTTCAGCTCAATATACAAAAAAAAATTCTAATAGTTCCAATAACAGAATGGGCCACCTCCCAAAACTGTGAATGCAGTAATTATATCAGAATGTAGTAGAAAGGCTTCTAAGATGGTGGTCCTCCTTTTAAAGCACATATTTTAACAATGATTTTCTTTAACAACTCATAAGTCAGAGCAATACACCATAAGCATCCAGAAAAAATAATGGCATCATGAAGTAGCCTAACTCAGTGCCCTTGAACATGTGCTTCAAGTCCAGCAAGGAGAGGTCTCCTCTAGAAGGAAGAACCAGAATCTGGACTCGGCACTACCAGGCCCCATTTCACCTGACTCCATTTACAGACCTGCTCTTCTGTGTTCGCCCAGCCTGCGTTACGCCCACTCCTGCCTTCACACCTGCCTCCCTGAGCATGGCACCTCTACAGCCAGAACACTGGGAAATAACACCTTCTGCCCCACCCCTGACCAACGGAGGACTTGGCAGCCAGGCCTGGTTTCATGGATGGCCCCAAACAGGGAAGGCACGCGCACAATTTTTCTTTTTCTTGTTTTTTCTTCTGTTGTTCTGAACACAACATCTTACTTGCTAACTCCGAGAGATGGAGAATGTGGGCTGTGGCCCTATTTCATCTTATAAACTTAGGATGTGATGTTAGCAAGGCAGTTAACAAAAATAAGTTTCACCTCCACGAACACACAATTGTGTGGATTTCACATGGGCCACCGGACCCAACTTGTACTCACATATTTCTCGTTAAACCGGTCCACCTCTCTCAGAAGCCTCTCCTGGCAGTCGGGGTTGGTGGCCAGTAGGTAGGTGGCGAAGGAGAGAGTGTTGGTGACGATCTCGTAGCCAGCGATGAGAAAGAGGAAGGCCTGGCCCACGACCTCATCCACGGTCAGAGGCTTGGACGGGCGTCTGGGCTGGTGTTTCTCCGAAGGATTCGCCGAGCATTCATCGGAGAAGACTTGTGTGACGATGTCAAAGCCCTCCACGCCCACGGAGGCGGCAGAATGGCGGGCATCCAGGACCATTTGGAGGAAGTCTCTCCGCCTCTAAGGGACGAAAGAAGAAATGCACATTATGGCCCAGGGCCGCATAAGTGGGGTTTCTTGGGGCACAAAACAGGACGTGGACATGCAGCTTTAGGACAGAACAAGGATTCTCGCTGCAGGATGATCTGAGATGGCGAGAGCCCCCTGAATGTCCCTCCGTCTGCACTGGTCCGCATACTGGTGCAGCCAAGAGCAGGCTGTGCTGCAGTCAAAAAGATGAAGCCGTCTGCCTATCTGGGCTGATCAGAAAGATGTGAAGCCACTCTGGTGAGTGAACAAAGCAAGTTGCGGAAGGATTTGTAAAAACAGTCCATGTACAAGGCACCTAATTGCATCTATTTGTCCTTGCAGAGCAAATCTTTAGCAACATCCATACTCAACAGTTCCCAGTGAGCTGGAGGAGATGGGAGAACCGGGGGGCTTTTAGTACTTTACTCATGTTTGTACTATTCATTGGCTGGTTGGTTTTCTAACAATAAAACAAACACAACATCATGTAGATTTAAGTCCAAGTATGTGCTCCATTGTTCACTCATACCCAGTTCAGGGCTTCTGTGATGGCCGTGTTTTTCTCACCAGCAGGAAGTTAACAGAACCTGGAGGTGGGGTGGGGTGGGGGGCGGGGGGCGGGAGACTAGCTTTG
The DNA here is from genome assembly GCF_014108235.1 of Myotis myotis. Lineage (NCBI taxonomy): Eukaryota > Metazoa > Chordata > Mammalia > Chiroptera > Vespertilionidae > Myotis > Myotis myotis. The sequence continues at coordinate 54,044,258 of NW_023416315.1, forward strand.
GTGAAGCTTGTCTTCAAATTCTCCAGCCTGTGTTCTGCATCTCCTAGCCTAGCCTCCTCATCTCGGGCTCCTTTTTCCCCTCAGTAATCAGTAGCCCATTTAAGTGGTTAGAACTGTCTTGCCATTTTCCCTTATCTTCTTTATAGTTTTACTATCACTAATTGTATCCACAGAAGCGCTTACATATGTCCTTAGCCTTGACTGCGTATATCCCTGGCACATCCCTTCTCTGAAAAGCTCTTTAATGTGATGAGTAGCAAACAATAGGTTACTCTTTTCAGGTGTTTATAGAATTAAACAGCAAAAGGAGAGTATCAGAACCACCAACAACACATTCTAATTTTAAAGTACGTTGCTTGTTGTAGAATTTCCTCAGTTTATTATTGGCTTCTGGGTTTCTATTGCCTGAATAATCTGTGTCACACACGTGAGCACTTTATCCTTAAAGATGGCTGTTATTTCCTGTGTGGCTGCTTTCTTCCTTCTATAAAAATAGGAGTGTCTCCAGGGCAGGACCCTGCACCCCCACCTCAGTTTTGGTGTTGTGCGGAGTGCATGTTAGGCACGCAACACACACAGCTCCATAAATAAAAATGCAGCGCGTTGAATGCATTCTGAGGAAGGCTGTGCTGGATTTGCTGACAATGACATGCTGTTTGGAGCAGCCACCTTGGATCATGAGACCTTTGCAGCTCTTCTGCTTCCCAGATTTGTGACCTTGGAAGGTGTCTGCTGAGATACCAGCAGGGCTCACAGCGAGGCCTGGGTGTCAAGAACCTGGAGACCAAAGAGGCAGGGCCTCAGTGTCCGGCCAACCCGCTCAGGTTGGAACAGTGGAGAGAATAGCAAAGGGCCAGCCCAGTTGGCTGCCTCTTTCTACCCTGGCCCTGCTCATTCTGCTTTCCCAATGGCATCCTCAAGGGATGGCTTACCCCAGCTTCCTTCCTGCTGCTTGGTCAACACCTGGATGGCTGTGGTGGCCCCACTACTAGCTCTGGTCCCGTGGGGCCAAGGTGGGGGCATAATGGCATGCATGGCAGGTGATCCCCTCTGCTACCTCAGCTCCTGGATGCCGGCCTGGGACCCCAGAATATCCGCAGGCCTCTCAGTGGGCGTGTCTGAAATTCCTCGGCCTGTGATACAGTTGTGGTCCCTGAGGCTTGCTTGTGGCTTTGCTGGAGTGGGGTGAGGTCGTTGGCAGGAGGGGGCGCACAAGCACATCCACACTATTGGAGTTTCCCAGGGGCAGACGCAGCTGGCATCCTTTCGTCGCCTCCAGGCCGAGGCAGGCTGCTACAGGGCCTTCGAGCCTTCTACAAATCAGTCTTAACCTCCAGCTATGGAGGCCAGAAAGGGCTGCTCTCTGGGGCCCCGGCCTGGAGAGGGGCATTAGTGCAGATGGCTTGCTTTTATTTGCACTGCATCACCAGGCTATTCAAACACTGCCCATTTAGGACCCGAACACTGCTGGTTTATGGTTATATCCAAGAAAAATACGCACCCTGATAGATGTAGGTGTCTAATCCACCCATCGGCTAGAGCTTAGAAAAATATTTACCTTTTAACATCTGTGCCGCATTTTCCACTGCGCAAACACACATCTGCTTGATGGAATGTCTGCAGAGTTCAGATGGGTTTAAAGTGAGTTTTCTTAGTAACCGTATAGCCCTGTCTTGACACGGGCAGTTCTGGATTTGTGGTTGGGAGGTTTTTCCTCAGATCAACTCATTGTTTGAAACAAATAGCTCTCGAGTTTATAAAAGGAAAAGCTCGAGGCAATCCCAGTAATTGGATCTTTAATAACCCTCGCCTCTTCGTAAGCCACTCGGGTGCGACAGTTTGAGAATCTCGGCCTGACTCCTCAGCCAGTGGGTTCCAGGCTGCGTTGGGGCAGGGGGTGTGGGTGGGAGTGACCAAATGCTCACTCACACCCACACCTTTCTAGCAGCACTGAGGTTTGAAAATGGGGCTTCCCCCGTCTCCTGCCCCAGGCCCCAGCCTCACTCCCGAGAAACCGGACCCTGGCTGAGCGCCCTGTCTCTTTAGGCTGCAGAGCCTGGCCGGGGGTGCCCGTTAGATCATCCTCCCCGCACCTGCCAGGGCATCAAGTTGAGTTCATGGTGGTGTGGGCCCAGGGGTGATGAGCTTGTCTACACCTTCCCCACCTTCTGGACCTGGATACCTTTGCTGCCCAGTCTCCAGAGGACACAGCTGGGCAGGGCGAGGTTGCTGCTCCCCGAGCCAGCTCCGCGCATCCAGCCTGCCCCTCACCCCCCGATTTCATCCTCCACTAAGGCTGCCACCATTGGGCCTCACTCCCTTTTCCTTGTCAATCCTCTGAGCCACCCAGCCTTTGAGGAAACCCCTTGAAAGCAACATTGTGCCCAAGTCAATTTTGTATAAGACATTTTGCCTTGTTTTTTTTTCCTTTCTCTTTTAAGCAACTTTCTTGAATGTAACAGGCCCCTTAAAGCATAGCGTTGCATATGCAACCAGCATATCCAACATTGAAATTATTTTCCCTAACATTAAAAATTCCTACTTCCATTCTCAGCCAAGTTCAAGGAACACATATTTTACTCAGTCCCTACTTTGTGCCGAGCGTGGTGCAAGTCTGTGAGGAGGAAAGGACTCTTGGGTCTCCGATGAAGCAGGAGAGGGCCCCCAGCCACAGGTTACGTAGGAGCGTTCTGGGAGCCGAAAGGGAGTGTGGGACTGGTGAGGGCTGCCTACCTCCTCTCTAATATTGATGCTGCTCATGCTGTAAAACCTCATTCTTGCCATTTTTTCAATGTAAAGAACATACTGATGAAAAGCACATTTATCTGGAGAATTCTCTTGGGAGCAGCTCTGACCTGTGCGGGGGGTGATGCTTGAAATAGGTGGTGAGATTGGGGGGCAGCTTTAATTCTACTGACCTCGGAGTGTGGACAGATTGTCCGGACCTCTCCCCACAGTGCCTCCCGCCTGCTCTCTCTCCTGTTTGCTCCTCCTCGACCTTTCTCCTTTCTTTCTACTGCCCCTGGAAAGCTCTGGGTGGGAGCCCCATGCAGGACAGCAGGGCGCCGTGGGTGGGGCAGGGAGGGGAGAGAGAAAAAAGAGACCACGAACGATGCCAAATTAGGTTCCATTCCGTTCCGAAGCTGTGTCCTATTAAAGCACGTTACCTCTTCTGCTGCTTGCTGGTCCCGCAAGGCAATCACATTTCTAATGAGTTTGTTAAAAAAGCTGTTCAGTTCATCTCGCTTCTTATTGGGCAGAATCCGGGCCAGTGGGACCATTATGGATGGAAATGATACTTGAAAGAGAAAAACAAAAATGGCACTGAAAGGGGGGGCGATAATAAACCAAGGCTGTTAGAGGCCTGTTGCCAGGAAGCAAGCCCCGGCCTTGAATTAGAGTCGCTTGAAGGCCCGTCTTCCCCTCTGAACTGCCGCTCCTCGCTCCTCGCTCCTGGCTCCTCGGGGAGGGGCCGCGTCTCATTCCACCCCTGGACTCCTCGCCGCCCCTTGCACATTGATAAACACTCATATGCCTGAATCCCCCCTTCCATCTTCCCCTCCAGAAATCAATCTCATGCCTCGAAATTAATTTTCCAGGCCCTAGATATGAGGGCCCACGCTCTTTGTACTTCATCAAGAAAGAACAGAGTGCAGGCCATGTTTCAAGTCTTAGCAAGTGGGAGAAGCTGATCTACTTTCTCAGCTTTCTGGCCATGTGCACCCTCCCGCCCCCACTGGATAACTGTCCCCAGAGCTACCACTTGAATCGTCCCTAAGTGTTGCCGACGCAGCTGCTGGCAAGGATGCTGGCCCCACCCCCTGTGGGTGCCTCCCCTGTGTGTCATGTGCAGCCTGGGCCATTGCTGCCATGCCCTTGGGACAGGGCTACCTGGGTCAGGGATGCTTATCACCTCCTGGGTGGTGACAGGGAACTCAGCTCAGTTTAGCTCCTCGGCGTTCACGGTGGGCCTACTGTGCACAGGCATTGTGCGGAAGCCGGGCTGGGGCGGGCAGTTCTGGACCCGAATGCTCTGCCCATTTTCAAGAACCAGAGCCTGAACCAGAGACACGGCAGGGAGACGGGCTCCGAGTGGCAGAGAGCTGAGCGGCAACAGCGTGGGACCATGGAACCACCTCCCCGTGGTTGATGGCAAGAGGGGCCAACTCAGCTGGAGCAGCTCCCTGAGGTGCAGGGGTGGGGGGCAAAGGAGGACGATGCTTGAACCCTTTGCAACTCCTCCTACAATGTCAGTGCAAGCAGATGCAGAGCAACGTCCATAGACATTGACTCAGAAATGGAAATGAAGCTGACCGAGGAATGAATAAAATTTACCAGCCCTGCAAATGGTTAGAAATGATGGCAATAATTAATAACAACGAACTCAACACCTCGATACTCTTGTGAAAGCAAGAAGATACTGGAATTGGCCAGAGGGTAAAAACTCACTTCTAAAAGTAAACTGACTGGTCTCCGTGGCGATAGGTAGCCTGCACGCCACCTGCCGCATATGCTCTAGTTTGCTGTGCACTGGGCCTCAGGCAGAGAAGTCTTCTGCAGAGGATCTTGCTGGCGGGGAGAAATATGCCCGGGAAAGGCTTTGGGTTCCAGCATCGGCTTTGCCTTTCTAAGCCTCAGTTTCCCCATCTATAAAATGGGGATGAGAACACCTCTCTTACAGGATGAATTCAAGCCCTTCCTGAGGCAATGCGTGCAACACACTCCGCAGAGGGCTCGGCTGCTGTTCCCCCGGTGGCTGGCGGTGGTGAGAGAGGCCACCTGGGCGGGTAAGAAGGGGCTCTGGGGAGACAAGGCCTCTGCATGGCAGACCCTGCAGGGTGACTCCCAGAGACCCCTGAGCACCGTTCCTAGTGGCAGAGGCTGGGTCCTGAGAGCCTCCAGCACCACCCACGTGCCCCAGGCTCTGCCCGCCTGCAGTAGCCCAGTGTCCCCGCCCTCGGGGGGCTGTACGTACAGATTAAAACCAGGAGCGGTTTGGGGATGGAGGAGGCAAAGAAACGCCTGCAGTGCTGCACGAAGGGGTCCTCGGGAGTCTTTTGGGAGTCCACCCGGGTGCCGAAGGCGACGCTGGCCACCACATCCGTGCTGTAGCAGTTGTAGCACCTACGGGAGAGGGACCCATTTGAATTTCAAGAGGACTCTGCCATCGGCCCACCCGTTGGACTCCATCGTCCACTTACTCAAAAGAGGAGCTTCCTGCAGGCCTGAGGGAGGGGGTGGGAGGAAGCAGCTGGGCTTAGACCAGCCGTGGGCAAACTACGGCCCGCTGGCCGGATCCGGCCCGTTTGAAATGAATAAGACTAAAAAAAAAAAGACCGTACCCTTTTATGTAATGATGTTTACTTTGAATTTATATTAGTTCACACAAACACTCCATCCATGCTTTTGTTCCGGCCCTCCGGTCCAGTTTAAGAACCCATTGTGGCCCTCGAGTTAAAAAGTTTGCCCACCCCTGGCTTAGACCCTCTGAGCAGGGACAGCGGGATATCAGAGGAGACACAAGACACCACCAGGAGCTGATCTGAACACAGACGGGAAGCGGGGACAGCGTCACATAACTTCCAGGCTGTGGCAGCTGTATCAGCCAGACACGGTCCGACACCAAACTGCGCTATAAATTTCCTCCCGCGACCGAGGGAAAACAGTGGACCCAAAGCCTATGCATGTCACCCCAAAGCTGTTCAGAGCCAGCATCTGATGATCAGTCGAGACAGAGCAAATTGTGATGAATGAATTAACAACCTGCTTGTCTAGTTGGATTAGCTTTATCCCCGCTCCCTCCTCATGGGTTTACAGTTTTCATAAGGGCAACAAACAAACAAAAAACCACAGAGGCCCGTCACTCTCAAAGAAATACAAGACAAACTTTGGAACCAGCTTCATGAACATATTATATTATTACAGAAAACACACGTTGTATTTTAGAAACAAACAGATGGGAAAGTGTCTGGCAGTAGCTCCAGAAAAATGAACTTCTCGGGCTCTGGGATGCCTGCCCCCAAATGGCCATTTAAACTAGAGTGATCTTTTTTTCTGTTATTCTAAAAGGGCCAGCAACTGGGTAGTCATATCCCTTTGTAATTAAAAGGACTATTTTCAGGGTTTGATGTAGGCCCATACCTAGTTCCTCTTCCTCATAAATTCTATAACCAACCATGAGGAGTAAATGACATCTCCAGACGACTTATTTTATTTTGACTGCTGTTATTGAAAATGTCCCTACAGTTGATTACACATCTCCCTGCTCCTGTTGCAAAAACAATTTGACAACTGAATGTGATTTCATCTGATCCCAATGATGGAAGATTTAAGGGTTTTAAGAGTTGTTTACTCTGCTTTTATAGCTGCTGTGCCCACCTTATCTTTGGCCAACTCACGCATCTCATGACCAGAGAGAATGTGTACAAGAGAATTGTGTAAACAGCAGGGTACAATGTAAATGCCAGTGATGATTATGTTATCATTTTATTAGCAATGATAATAAAAATGAGTCAGCTTCCGGCTTATCTGCCGCCCCCACCTTACCCCTAGTCTACCATAAGTGAGCATAGGACAACTGGGAGAAGAGTCAGATCGTCAGTCATTTAAATTTGATGTCCCCCGCTAAGTCATGGCTTCGAGGCTGAGGTGCACCACAGTTTCTCCGGAAGTGGAAATGCAGGGACTTTTCCCAGGACCCTGCCCTTCTCCCGGGTGTATCCTGCCCACTCCTAGGTTTGCAGAGGTTAACGGACAAGTCCACTCACAAACCACTGCCTGCTCGAGGCTTCCCTCAACATGCCGCACTCCCCTTGGGCTGTGTTCACATCTGCTTCACGTTGCATACGGGTTTCATGTCTACTCGTTGGTCAGTCTGCCAGTGCTTTTATGAGCTTTTAGCATTTCCATCCTCTGCTGGTCCCGAGGTCATTGTCCAGTAATTATGTACCGTTACAAGGAGCAGCGATTAGAAAGTGGGACTTCTCACCTGTAAGGCAGCCCTTACCTCTGGATGTCGAAAGCGTCCCCAGATTCCGCGTAGCGTTTTAGATGAGCCAGGAGCAGGTCGCAGGCTTGGCTGATTAGGGGCGTCATCTGATAGCGGATAACAAAGGTGTAATTAGGACACCATGCGGGGAGCATGCCTACAGGAGCTGCAGATAAAGAGGTTATGTGTGGTGCTTCCTGGAAAATGGATATTGTTTTGAAGATAATATTCACGCAGCTAAGATTCAAGAGGAAGGGCTAAAATTCACAGAAATCATGACATACAATAGCTGTAAAATTTCTATTTTAGCTTAAGCAATCTGTTTTTTTGGAAGCAAAAAGAAGAAAGGATGTAGAGTAAATGCTGTGAAATAATTGTGAAAATGATCGTTAAGTGCTGCGATGGAAATGACAATCTGTATTTGGTTTCATGACATTTGGTTAGCGTTAGAGAGTAAATAGACCGCAATCCATATGTACTATCTCTGGAATTAGCCCAAATCCATGTTAACTTGGTTTCAATTATACTTTAGATCTTCCACTAAAATAGAAAATCCGAGTAGCCCAAGGAACTAAGGTTGCCCCTTTCCATACTTCGCATTCAATACAAAAGTCATTCTTAGAGCATTTCTGATGGCTGGTTGTTCATTTCTGCTTAAATTGCTCATAACCTTCAAGTCAGGGGAACCCGTGACTTCAAGAGGCCTTTTATGCCCACGCAGGATGGTTGCTGAATTTCTCTTTTAATAGTAAAATATTTTTATTATGGAAATTTTCTAAGAGAGAGAACGGTGTCGTGAGCATACGCACATTCATGTTACTAATTATCCAGCTTCCACAAATTTAGATCTCACTTTGGCTGCCCCCCACTTTGACCCCACCGCAGGCTGGCTTGAGTGGGTGGGATTCTTATTGGAGCCTGATGGGCACCCACGTGAAAGCCAAGTTGGAAGCATTGAGGGGAGCCATTTTATCCAGGGCGCATTCTAGAGCAACATCACCGGGAAAGCAACATGCTGGACTACATTGTTCTGAGCATTTCTTTGGAAAACATATTTTGAAATGTTATCTATGTTTAGAGTTTACCTTTTTGACACAAAAATATAAATTCCTCTGGGTACAGGAGATTTTTGTCCATTTTTGTGTCTTTGGTACCCAGAACAGTGCCTGGCACATAGTAATTATTTGTTGAATGAATGAATGAATGATGAATGAATGAATGAATGGATATAATGTTTACATAAGATCCACTCTTTGCTGATAAAGCCTTGAGACATTTGGAAAAAGTCCTAAAATGTTAGGAGGTATATTGTATTGAGGCGAAATCTAACTTTTTCCTCCCCTCCCCTCCCCTCCCCTCCCCTCCCCTCCCCTCCCCTCCCCTCCCCTCCCCTCCCCTCCCCTCCCCTCCCCTCCCCTCCCCTCCTCTCCTCTCCTCTCCTCTCCTCTCCTCTCCTCTCCTCTCCTCTCTCCCTGCATCACACCTGAAAGGCAACTCCATGAACGGAACACAGCAATCCTGTAAATTATAAATAGGCCATTTCCTTGCACATCAAGCACAAAGCCAGGTTATGTTGACTTTTTCAGGAGACATATAACAGGCAAATATTGAGGTTCAGGTCAATGAAAACCACAAGATCTTTCTCCATGAATCATCACCATGTACAATTGATTTTTTGACCCTTTAGGGTCCATTCATTTGAAAGGCTTTGCTTTTACATTGCTTGTATTGCAATAATAAGTCCTACCATGTGTTCTGAGTGGAACAATCTCTTAACTTCCCCAAAACATTGAGGTGATTGGAGAAGTCTGGCAGAGCGGGACAGACTGGGTGGCTGTTGGCTGAGGTTGGAGGAACACATGGCTTTGTTGGACTCTTTCCTCCTACTGCTCCCTCCAAGACAGCCCCGTGTGCTTTGGGGTGTAAGGAAGGAACTGTGTCACCAGGGCCCAGCTCCTCGCTGTGTAAGAGGCAGAGAGGGCATTCCTGTTGTGTGAAAGTGAGTGAGCTATGGTCTGAGCTCAGGGCTGCATGGGTTCCCAGGGCTGGGACAGTGGCAGGGGCAGCACCTGTGGGCAGCTCAGCAGACACCTCCCCTGCCCCCCCACCCCCACCCCCAGTAGAGAGATGGCAGAGCATCTGAGGCCCTCCCCTGTTGCCAAGACTTGGAGGGAGTATCTGGACAGGGAGAGCCTGGAAAAGAGGATTTTCTGCTCAGGAAGCCTTAAGAGCTCAGAGCACTGGGCGTCTGTACTCAGTGTGTGTGGGCCGAGCTGTGTACTCACTCATTCAAATCTTATCTCCTGCAATGTGGCTACTCCTTTGTTCCAACTGAAATTTGGTAAATGTGTCTTCCAAGCCTTCATTCAGTTTATTAACATGTATACAGGATCAAACACAGAGCCCGAGGCCCTCCACTAGGCGGCTACTCTAGGTAGCCACAGAAATGGTCATTATCACTGTTTCTGGGCAGCTGTGCAGGAGCCTAAGTAAATTTTCAGCCAGGCAGCATCTTATCAGTAAGTGAGGGTTGGGGGGTGGGGATGGGGCGGGGCGGGGCGGGGAAGACTTTGTCAAATGATTTGCTGAAGCAGAAATGCCCGGTATCGTATCTCCATATCCTGAAGTCCACTAAAAAAAGACATGAGAATGACTACCCTGGTTTACTCTTGATAATTCTGGATGCACTCTCGTGACCACTGAATTATTCCCTAAATCCTCACAAACCATCCGTTTAATAATCCGTCAGCACAAAAGTGTGTGTGAGGCTCGTTACTCTCAAGAAATCTCAGGCCACCTTAGTATTTGGAGGACTCGGTACTATTTAAGCTGCATTTCTATGACTGGCATCACCAGCTAGGCTCCTTCCATTATTTTAATAAACTTAGTGGTACAACTGAACTCTGCTTCAGTCAAATCACATGTGCAGAAATATCTTTTAGATGTAGTTTAGAAGAATAGTAACATGGCAAAAAGAAAACTACTGTTTAAAAGGAAGTCCCTTTAGGCCCTGGCCAGTGTGGCTCAGTTGGTTGGACATCATCCTGTGCACTGAGAGATTGCCAGTTCAATCCCTGGTCAGGGCACATGCCTGGGCTGCCGGTTTGATCTCCCATTGGGTTGTGTGCAGGAGGCTGCTGATTGATGTTTCTCTCTCTCTCTCTCCTTAGCCCTTCCTCTATCTCTAAAAAAAATAATAATAAAGAAAAAAAAGAGGAAGTCTCTTTAGATGTCAAGCTTAAAGCCTCCTTAATGTACCAAAATGGGATGCAATATAAAATTGATTTACATACAACTCTTCAGAAGCATGCTGTGTGTACGAAGAGGGCTCCACCCATACGGAACCTAATCGTATGCCTGGACAGTGCAGAGGGGGTGGGCCAGATGCCCACCATCGGCGCCTCCACGCGCTTGTGACTGGAATTCTTTGTTGCTGGCTGGCGTGATTGTAATTTTCTACCATACTCTGCCTGCTGTCTGTCGAACCGAATGGATAATGACATTTTTAGTTGGGTTAATGTGATAGGAGATGGGGCATGAATTATGAAAAATGTTTTTAAAAGAAATGCAGGGAAAATATTATCAGACAGGAGAGCAGGAGCTGCGTGCTGGCCAGTAGCCATCGTCTCAGGTTTTCTTCCTGGCATCCTACACAAGCGGTCACGGAGTATTTACTCTTACACGAGTCGCATACAAACAGAAGCTCGCTTTGATGGGCTTGCGATCATCTTCATACAATCCACAAACCCCGCAGTTATTCCCCTAGATTTGCAGACAGGCAGGTAGAGGTGGCTTGTGCAAACACATGCACAGATGAGCACACAATGCTATCATCATACACATCTTAATAGAAGACTCTCATTTGGCCGTTCCTTTTCATCTTCGTAGCATAATGAGTGATTTTTGTTTTGTTCTGTTTTTCATAATGCACATATGTTACACTTAGAGTCAGATAAAATATTATTGCTATTGGGCTTTTAAAGAACGATTTCTTCTTGGGGGGGGATCAGCCCAGCAGCCAAGCCTGGGGAGAAAGTTTCCCAATTTTCTTCTGTCTGCTCTCACATTGGTTATCTTCATTATAGATGATCCTGAGTGTACGACTGGTCAGCTATTTAGTAACTGGCAGTAACTATCAAGGGTAAAGGAAATTTCCCAAGAAAGGAAGCTCTTGGTAACCTGCAGTTTACCATATAATCAAAGTGGCCCAGTTAAACACAAAGCGGATGGAATCTTTACTGACTGAGGAATTCTGCATCAAGGTGCAGCCCGAGGGCCAGAGAGCTCATTCAAGAAGCCGGAGAGGGCTCTGTGAGTGGGCAAAAGAGACAGCGTATGGGATAAAGACCCAGAAGGCTCAGACATTCTCCTGCTCAAAGGCGTTCCTCTCCCCTTCTAGGCAATCCCTAGAATTTCATCCTTGGAGTTTCCTCCTGAGGCTAAGTTTGACCTTATTAAATACACTTGGCCCCAGGGAGAGAAAACATTCAAGGCCAGTGCCAATTGTTAGGTTTCCTCTCCTTGGCACTTCGTAGTTGTGTTTGACCTAACCTCACCGAATCAATTTCTTCATCTGCAGAATGGGAATAGTAATAGCTCCCTTGAAGAGTCATGACAAAGATTAGAAACAAAATAGGTAAAAGATTTAGCGCTAGAAGGCAGTGAAAGTTGCAAGCACTGGGATGCCCATGCTCCCAGACTGGTTTGAGTGCCAGGCATCAGTCTCTCATCTCTTATTCCTCACAGCACCCATCGGGTCCACGTGCTCTTGCCTCACCTAGTTATCATCACTCCTTTCTCCAATCTGTCTCTCCATCTTTATTTCCCCAGTGACCACGCTACTTCAGGCTTTGCCACGGGTTGCCTGGAATGTGGTTGTTATCTTGCTCCTTGAGAACAATGACTATATCTTAAGCATATTTGTAGCCTTAGTACCTAGTATAGTGCCTGGCACATTGGTGTACTAACAGTTTCTTTTTTTTTTCAAAAGAACCTTCTGGCCTCCTTACCTCCTGTCTTTTCACTTTCTAATCTATCCTGTCTGCAGTCACCAGATTGGCCTTCCAAAAATACTTGTTACCCGAGCAATGTTTTGCTGAAATCTTTCGGAGAGCCCCATTGACTGAAGGATGTAGAACAAGCTTCTGATCCTGTTTTCTAAAGCCCATTAAGAACTGAACCCTGCCAGTAACCATGTGGGTAAACTTCGAGGCCCACCTTCCCCCAGTCCAACCTTCCCGTGAGACCACAGTCCAGCTGGCAGCTTGACTACAGAGACCCTGAGAAAGAGGCACCTCTCTAAGCCATGCCCAGATCCCTGAGCCTCAGAAACTATGAGCGAATAAAAATTTGTTGTTTTAAACTGCTAAATTTAGGGGTAATTTATGACACAGCAATAGATAACGAATCCACTCGCAATGTTACTATCTTGTGGCAACTCTTACATGTTGTCATGTATTATTGAGGTTCTTGGCATTTGTTCTATCGGGAATGAGCACAGTGCAATGCATCCAGTTGATTCTCTGCAAATAGCGATGTGATGACTGATTGGCTGAATGTTCCCTAAGGGCCTTCACATAGAAAGCATCCAAGAAACATTAACACATTGAGTGCTCGTAGCATGAATGCAGTGCAGTTTCCTGGGAGCTGGCCCTGAGTGAAGACCTGAGGCCCATGGTGGTTCTACCTCTTACTCTGGGCGAGTCACTGGAATCTCTCTGAATGTGGGTCCTCACCCCCAAATGTGGGGCTCATTGCAATGAGCTATAAAGTCCCTTTCCATGGGCATTCTGGGATTCCAAGGAGGTCAGTAGATACCAGGTTGAGACCATTGCTTGGGAGCCATGGAAAGAGCAGGCAACGTCCTACCTAGTTCAGGGCAGTAAATAGCCAGCTCAGTAGGCCTACTTGCTCCACCACGTGACATCCCTAAAAAAGCCTTTTTGTATCTGTTTTATTTCAGAATTACATGAAGACCTAAAAGGCAGACTCTGGTGATTTTTATGCTCAAATAATTAAATAAAAGTGAGAATTAGGACACCAGATCCTTTGACTTCTGACATACTGCCTTTTTTCTCCAAATTCAGGATGCATAATCCTTTTGCTCCTCAGTTAATTAACATCTAGGTTATAATCTCACTCAATCCAGTTCTGATGCCATGAACTTGAGAAACAAACACCATGAAGCCTTTGGAGTCCCGGACGGTTGGAGAATGGAGACAGGCTGAGTGCTAGGAGAGACACATTTCCTCGGGGGGGTTGGGGGAGTGCAGGGGAGCTGGAGGAGAGGGTCTCTTCTGTGTCACTTTATACTTCTAAACAGAAATGACCCCACACATTGGTGGTGTGGAGGCTGGGTGATTCATGTGTCATCTATGAAGAAAGATTCAGTAAAGAGCCCTTGTGCAGGCCACCGCCCTGAGATCAATATGTGGCCCCCAGGAGCCACCCCTTTGGGGCCACGCAAAGTGGAGACATCAAAGTGGAGACCTGTTCTCACCTGCTCCAGAAGTGTTTGCCCACGAGTCGGGGTGTGTGTGTGTGTGTGTGTGTGTGTGTGTGTGTGTGTGTGTATAAGATCTTGGAAGCTAAATGGCTGAATTGGAACCCTTTTTTTCCTCAGTCCCCCACTTTCAAATATTTAATAGCTCCTCACTATTCAGTGAAGTGTGCACCAAGTACTCCCCCCGCCCCCAGCAGAGAACTGGGAACTCTATGTGCCTCAACCTACTTTTCCCATTTGCTTTCACTAAGTGCTTGCGCGTACTCTGTGTTCCAGCCAGTTTATACTCCCTATTCCCCAAACACACCCTGTACTTTTTCGTCCAGATGACTTTGTTCCTGCAGCTCATTCCACCTGCAAAGCACCTTTCCCTCTGTCAAAACTCAGCAAAATCTCCAGGGCTCCGTTCCAATGCTACCCACCCCCCAAACCCCCAAAGTGCCACCGTCTCCCACGAGTTGGAAATGACGTAGAAATACATCCATCCTGTTGCCCTTCTACATTATAAACCCCTTAAAGATGTGAACTAATAAATATCAGTTGAATGTTATGAATTTAATGTTTCATTCTATTTGGCACGCTTCGACCCGTGGGCACTGTTGCTGTTTTGGCATGGACGTTAGAGGGTGATTTTCTGAATAAATAAAGGTCAGCTAATACAGATGGGAAATGGTATTGAACTATATTGTTGATTTAAAAAATAGAAAAAAATAATACCTCTAAACAGGTGACTAATAAATGTAAAATTCATACTAGTTAACAAAACTTACAACCTCCCTCTGCTACCCAGATATTGAAAACATCCATGACTTATTTTCATGCAAAATTTCCTGCTGATATATATCAGTTCTAGCCATCTAGGTGAATAATAAAGTGTCATTTCTAATCACTCTTGGCTCCTGTCAAGAGTTTGACCAATTAGAACTCACCCCGACGAGGAGGTGGCTGCTGGAGTTGCCAGGCAACAGACAAGCTAGGAGGCACATTGAGATGCTCTTAGATTTAACCAGCGGCAAGTCGGAGTGACATTATAATTCTGGCAAAGGAGAGCCAAATTATAACCCAGGATGGGGTACCCATGATGAGGAGTGTGTTTTCTTTCGAATGCAGATGGAAAAGGAACATTTTAACCAGAATTTAAACAGTTCATCATTATATTGATTTTAACTAGGAGATTAAGTGTCGGTGGAATACAACTGTGTTGCAGGATAAGGGCCTCTTGCCGCTAGATAAATACCCAGACATTCTGGAAAACGGGCACCTGGGCAGGCAGGGACAAGGTATTTTTGGATTCCGAAGTACTTATCACCATAGCCGCACTTGGTTATAATGACTTTCATTTTTATTGTTTGGAAGGACTCAGAAATAAAAGCAAATATTAAAAATAGACGGCAGGAGGCTGATACAGCCAAGAGGACGCTGCTTGTTCTAACATCATTGGAAGACGAGGGTCTGTTTTAGAAGCCCTTGTGCGTGACTGTCTGAGAGTTTACAGTGAAAATTTGAAGGTCAAACTAAACTGTGGTGATGACTGTAATTCTGCAAAGACTTTTGCACTGAAATGGCTGTAACTATGCATTTACTCATAAGCTGGCTTTATCAACTTAAATTTTTAAAAATTGTAGTCATCCTGGAGTAATACGTCTTCTCCAAGGCAAGAAAGGCCTAGAGGGAATAATAACCACTTCTGCCTCCGCCTTTAAGATTCATACATTATTGACTGTGCCTTCCTGGCAGGAAACATCTGGACGAAAGTGAAAAATTAGGCATCAAGCTGGATTCTCGGTGCCTGGAAGAGATACCAACCTTCCCAGTTGGTCTGGCTTTTCTTTGAGTCCCCAAGCACAGATATACAATTGGCTCATTTCCTCTTGAGTGACACACACGTAGCCTTAGGAAATCATGTATGAAGTTGCCAGCTCAGTGGGCCTCCACCAGCTTAATTATCTGGGTGAATGAGAGAATGTCCATCACATCTGTCCAGCTTTGAGGACTGAGAATAGACCAGCCGCCATATTGGGTTGGGTCCATGGTCCATGGTCCATCCAATTTGGAGCTTGGTCTCTGCCCAGGAGGCACTTGACGATGGAGTTGCTCATGAACTCTACCTCCAAAGACGTAGTGCCCACTTGCTTCATTTCTCTCAATAGCCGGCGATGACATTAACTACCCACGCTTTCACCTACTGCAAACTTATTTGCACCCAGAATAAACAAAGAGACAAAGATCTCCCTCCTGCAGGTTTCTCCCAAGCCTTTAACATGCTAAGGTACTTGATGAATCTCTAAGAAGATGGTTTGCAATATTTTACTGAACTGTATGACCATTAGGCCTTTTTGGCCCTCGGTGATTTCAAATCCTTTTCCTTGGTAGTAATTCCTAGTTTGAAGTTCATCGTCACATAAGTATAGTCGAAATGCTTTTCTCCTCGAAGTATTATTTTATTCTTGCTTACACTGAAGGTTTAGCTGCCACTTTTGTGCTGACATACACAACCTTAGAACAGTCTTAGCAACTTATTTCAATTGATTTAATACTTTTCAACTCAGAGAGCTTAGAGGAATATACAAATGTATAGATTTCCCGGTGTTCTCCCTCTTTCAGATGAGTTATAAAATTTAGAAATAAAATTAGTGCTCACCTGGGTCTCCAGGGAATCCCCTTACTTATATGTTTCCCTCAGAGAAGAATTAAATTAGCCCCCAGTTTTGTTTCCTGAAGATAAATCTATTTACTTCCTGGCCCATAATAAAGTTTTACACAATCCCAGGGTTACTCATTAATAGCCTTTGGTAAAGAATCTAAAAAAGGCTCTAAAAATCTAAGTAAATCTACCAGTTGCCCCTTAAAAAAAATTAATCCTTTAGGAGAGAGGGTGAAAACTCTGGCAGGTTAACCTGGCAAAATCTCCCCCCAATAAAGTCATTAGTTGTTTCCCCCTCACTACTTAGCCATCCTTCAATATAAATCTCAATAACTCGCCTGTCACTGGGCAATGATTTGATGGTCTTCTCTGATTCTGGAATCAGGCATGAATCAATCCACTTTCACTGTGTCTCTATCTCTCTATATTATCCCTGGTACAACTTAAGCCGGAAACCAATTTTATTTTAAATAAAAAATATGGATTTGTGATATAATGCTGATTTTAAAGTGACTTTCAAGCATTGTTGACTGAGGCAGTCTAAAATCCACATAAATAAAGCCAGTGTTATTTGAATATTAATGACACAGATACAGTAAAGGACTTGGGCTGCCAAGGTGCCATGGGAAAAAGCCTGAGACTTCCAAGGGAAAATAAACCTTGATTTCAAGAATGAACTCTGAAGTTTGAAAACAAAGCCCAAAAGCTAGTCACAAATTCAGAAAGGACTGAAGATAATGGATATTTCAAAGTTATTTCTGGGAAAACTAACTTAGGAACCAGCAACCAAGTGAAGTGCAGGCTCCTGCTGGTTCTCTGAGCTTCTCCCAGCTCTGCCTCCTCCACCCAGACCCTGTGTACCTCATTCTCCTCTTTGTGTCCTTGTGACCTGCTTTTTCTTTCTTTCTTCCTTTTTTAAATATATATTTTTATTGATTTCAGAGAGGAAAAGAGAGATAGGAACATCAATGATGAGAGAGAATCATTGATCAGCTGCCTCTTGCATGCCCTACACTGGGGATGGAGCCTATCACCTGGGCATGCGCCCTGACCGGGAATTGAACCATGACCTTCTGGTTTATAGATTGATGCTCAACCACTGATCCATGACGGCTGGGCGTGACCTACTTTTTCTCCTTCTGTATATATCTAATATCTATATTGGTGACTCTCTAAAGAGGAAGCCAACAATTGGTTGCATCCTTGTATTTAATTTTCCTTGATAAAATTATTTCCCTTTTCTCTCAGTTTTAGCATATATCTTTCCATTGGAAGCTTCCTGGTTCTTTGATTCTTCATTCATCCATTCATTCAGCAAATCATTACTTAGGGCCCATTATGTGCCTAGTGCCGTGCAGTTAACAATAAAGAAATAAACCAAGTCAAGTAAATGGAATGTTCGCTGGTGATAGTGCTACAGGGGAGAATAAAGCAGGGAAGGGTTTGGGGTCCTGGGGCCCAGATTCTGAGAACGTGGGTAACCACAGGCCAGATGGTCGGACAAGGGACCAAGAGTCAGACAGATCACCAGTGCTTTCCACTCTGGCTCTTATTGTAACGATGCCAGGGGACTTGTGACATATACAGATTCCCAGACACGCTTAGAAGTCCTCCTCCTGCAGGTCCTAGGGTGGCTAGAATTACGTATTTTTAACAAGGGTTTCAGGTGATTCTGGTGCAGCTGTTGGTCACAAGCCCGTGGTTTGAGAACCAGTGATCTAGAGACCAGAGCCTGATGGGAGGTTTAAGTCCAAGGAAGCATCCAGAAACTAGGGGTGTGTGTGTGTGTGTGTGTGTGTGGGGGGGGGTTATATATGCTGGGGAAAGAGGCAGTCAGAGACACTAACGTCTGGTAGCCTGCTCTTCTCTCTTCCACCCCTCCCTCCATCTTCCATAGAATAGAAGCCAGGCTCTTCCCATATCCTCCATCCTGTCTGCATCTTGTCATAGAGTCCATGCTCAGGGCCCCAAACCTTGCTTGTTCTTCATATGCAAAGGGAAGTTGCTTTTGGGATTAGGAAAACTCTATCCCCCTAACAAATCTTGGCTTCCAAGACCCCTGTCTCTGTGTGGATCACATAAGCCTGGTGTGCAGTTCCAAGCTGAGCAACGACCTCCTTGCTCTGGACGGCACCACTGTCTCCTTCTGAAGCAATGAGAGCCACGGATCTGGTGGGGAGAGGAAATCACGGGGACACGATTTATGGAGCGTGAGACACTTACATTGGTTTCATGTTGGAAAAATATTATCCTTGTCACGTCCCTTTCAGTCCTCATGTTTCCTTCATTTAAGCAGCATTTAGCACCTCTTTCCTCCCTGAAATACTCCCCCTCCCCATTCTCCTGGAATTCTACTGCAGCTCTTCTTCCTGAGTCTTCTTTGTAGGTTTCTACTCTGCCCCTCACTTCAGTGGGGCTCTCCGCAGCCCCCCTTTCTCTTCTGGTGCTACAGGCGACCTCGCCCATGTCTGTGTGTCTGATGACCATCTTTCCTACCCTTGTCTCCTGAGCTCCAGATCTGCAGCCAACATCTCCCTGGTGCATCTGCTCAGTTATCTGTTTCCCAGGAACCTTAAACTCACCAGGTCTAAGTTCTCCAGAGAGGGGGAGGAAGAGGGATCCCCTGCCCCCGGAACGGCCTCCTCTCAAATGGAAACCCAGGAAAGTAAACTGACCTGTATTTAGTAGGAAGATGATTTTCTGTGGAGCTTTAAGTTCACTGGGGATATATGTTAAACAGTGGCCTAGAACTGACAAAACCCAGGGGATCTGTCCATGACATTCCCCGCCCCCCCCCGGTCCCCCCCCCCACCTCTTTCATTTATGACAACCCCTTCCCCTAGTGCTGTGAACCTCTGTGAGGGTCTCTATTTTCCACAACTAATTCAGACACTAAGATTTCAATTTCTGAACCAGAGAAAGGAGATGCTTTGGGTCCCCCAGCACTAGATTTATTTGGGAAACAATATTGTACCACTTTCTGGAATATACCCTGTAAGGTGCTAAAGAAATCTAGACCCTGATACGGGTCTTTTTCCCCCTCAAAGAAACAGCTCAAGACTGACAAGAAAACTCTTTTCCTTTCTTACTGTTTTTCCCCCAATCAATACACTTCACCAGTGTCTTTTTAACAAATGAGATTCTCGCTGCATCTGTAGTGCCGCCACGCCATTGCTGACTCATGAGTAAAGAAATAGGATGCACCATGGCCAGCGGATGTCACCCCCTTCTTTGGTTAACTCAACATTTTGGTGACTAATGTCGTAAAGGAGTCCTCCCTTGAACTTGTCCAGTGCTTACAACTTTTTAAAGAAGCAGGCCCTTCCTTCAAACAAATTCTCCCTTGAAACCTCAATATGTAAGGAGGCTGAGAGTGGAGCAGCGCTCCCTCCCTGACCCGGTGTGTGCTCTGGGCCGCCCTCCTGCGGGGGAGGCTGCAACTTGCCCATTCGGGGACTGGATGGCGGAGCCACTGTTCTCAAACCGCTTTACTGGCAAGAAAGGAGACATTGCCATGACCTCTGTCTGAAACCTGTTTCCTTACCTCAGTTGATTCCAAACTTGGGTATAAAATAGAGAGAGGAGAGCTGCTTCTAACCCGCCTAGGTTTCCACAGGGGCCCCATCTGCTCTACTTCCTTTCCCCCACCCCCAGACAACCCCGGGACGGTCCCACGTAGCTAAGTAGAGACATGGTCAGTTGGAAGGTTCATCAGTCCTCATGGATTCTAATCCTGGAGCTGGATTCTAATCTTGGCTCTGCCGCTCACTGGCTTACATGTGTGACATGAGGCGTGTTACTTAGTCTCTCTGTGCCTCAGTTTCCTCATCTGTAAAACGAGGTGATAATAATAGTATTTACCTCACAGGAATGTGGTGAAGGTTGTGTGTTAATACAAATAGGAGGCCCTTTGAGTGGTGCCTGGCACAGTAAGAGCTGTGAGTGTGAGCTGGTGAGCTGGGGCCATGCCCTCTGACCTCAGATACCAAAGGCCGTGGTGGAAACAAATTAAACCTCATTGAAGATGGACAGGATCACGGGTTTCTGAGAGAGCTCACTTGGATGGAGTTAATTATGATGTATGGGACCCTTCCTCTCCTGGGGGCTTCAGAAAATTCATAGGCTTTGAACAGAACCATAGGGGTGAGCGTCTTGAGTTGAAGCTAAGAGTAGCTTTCATTTATTGAGCTGATGACAGGCCACTCCAAGCCCAGCCGTTTCGGAACAGCTAGACATGGTGGGCGGCTCTGGAACTGGGACTCAAACTGAGGCAGCCCCTTCGCCACCAAACATAAGGGCTCCAGACCTCCTCCTCAGGGGTTGCAGAATTCGGAACAGAAACTAAAGCCAGATCGGCAATGGAGGGGCCATCAGTGAGGATCAGGAGTGCGAGAACTTGGGGAGAAGGGGTGGGGGCGGGGGGAGCCCAGGGCTTACAGAGCTGGCAGCCTGTTGGGGATGCCACCCTTCCCTCCGCCTTGGCCAGCCGGGAAGGATGACCAGGGCGCTCATTTACCAGGGCCTGCCTGCGCGCCCAGAGCTCTTCCACATGCACCCCCACTCCTCCCCAGGAACCATGGCCATCTCCTCCCGTTTCGGGTCTGATCCGAGCCCACCTGTGTTTCAGGCTGTTCTCCTGCCCCTCGCTGTGTAAGGCGAGCCTCACTGTTCAGAAGCATCCACATCACCTGCCAGGTTGTTAGAAAGCAGAGTCTCGGGCCCCATTGACAAGACCACCGGGTGGTCCATTATACGTGAAAGTGTGAGGGACACTGCCCCAGTTTTCTCCCGTGTGCCCCCAAAGTGCCTGGGGCAGGGTCTGGGGACATAGAGGGGATGCCCTCAGTGCTGTTGATTCGATGGGTCATGGCCTCTGAGGATGTGGGAGGCTGGGGAAACGGAAGACGCCGATGCAGTGTCCTGTGCTTTTGCAGAATAGGGAGGTCTAAAGGCCCCAGGAGGCAGGGCATTTTGTTGGGCCACGTGGACGAGTGATGCAGGGTGAACCAGCTCTCCATCACCATTTGAAGAAAAAAAACCTGTCCCTTAAGGAAGAGAGTCTGCATTTCCCGGGTCTTACCTCATTCAGCTTTTCAGGACTGAAAGCAGAAGTTAGGACACTTCTGACCTCTTCCCATCTTTTGTCACGTAAAAACACGATGCTGTCAGCTACCGGTTTGCATTCCAAACCCGTGGCCTGACGGAAAACAGCAAGCAGAGGGTTAGACCACAAGGGAGCCCGAGCCACCTGGGCGGCAGTGCAGGCCCATGATAAACATTCTAGTCAAAGGTTCACCAATGACCAACAAACGGGGAGGTTTCGTTTGCAAGGATACAGGAGAAGAATATAAAGACTTAAGGATAATGACCTGAAGATTCATGGCGGAGGGCCGGGGCAGCAGATGGATACGCTCTGCTGGCCCACTTCGCCCTGCGACAATGTGGTCACCGCTGTATAAGTAACACAGCGGTCCTGTATGCTCTGCAGTCTCTCTGCTGAGGACCAAGCAGCAGGCTTCTTGGGGTGGGCTAGTCTCCCCTGGGATGGAGTTTCAGGCCTGAACTTGATGGCAAGAAGTTTTGTGTGGCTGGATTGGTCAGGTTGGGCCGGGAGTTGACAGACTCATGTGTCTGGGTCTTCGGTGTGTGTCGTGGAGTGGGGAAGGGGGCGGGGAATGGGGGAAGATAAGGTGGGGAGTGTGGAGGGAGACGGGAGGGGGAAAGGAGAGTCCTTCGGAAGCTTATCCCAACAGAGCTGCTTCCGAGAGAGAGCCGTGTTCCTGTGTATTTCCACTCATTCACACACTCATTCATTCATTCGTTTTTCTCATTCAGCAAACATTTGTTGACTGTGTAATATATGCCAGGCGATGGCTCTCCAGGGTTGAATAATGAAGGCGTAGGTTTGGCCCTCAAGGAGCTGATAGTCCAGTGGGGAAGCCGACAGGGAGCTCATAGACTAACGAACAGATGTCATTACTGCTCATGAGAAGGTGAGAGTTATGAAGTGAGGAAACAGGGCAAGGTGAGAACATCATAGGGGACCAAACGGTCAGGAAGGCTTCTCGGAGGAGGAGGTAGTCAGCTGAGTCTGGAAGCATGCAAAGGATGACCCTCCTCACCCCTTCTTTCCAGGCTATTCTGTTTCTTCCTAAAACCAGCTACTCCCACCCAGTGGTCAAAGCTGGGACCACCCCCCCCTCCCCACAGCTGATCAGTGGGTCCCCCCTCCCCCGCCCCAAGGCCCCAGGGTGTGAGGAGGAGGGGGGATTGGAGGCCCAAGCACTCTTCAGAACCACATGTGATGTACGGTTTCACTAGTTCTTTTCCCCGTTTTAATTATAGTTGAAACATGAAGCCAGCCATCATAATTCAAAAGCCTTGTAAAAACTCCTATTTAGAGGAAAATTATAATTTTCTGATAAAATATGAACACTCGGAATAAGCTATAAAACATAACTGCAAAGTATCTGGGTGTGGGGGGGAATTAATTATATATAAGAACCAAGGGGCTGGGCTATTTTTCTGCAGAGGAATCCTCTCCGTGTTTAGGATGAAATTCTGTAGGAGTGCCTTGGTCACCATGCAGAATGGTGGCTTTATGGAGTTATGGGAACATAACCCATTTGTTTAGGTTCCAGAGTCAAAGGAGAAAGCACGCATTAGGTATATTTATATATTGGCAAACACCCAGTCCTGTGAAAAGCTGCAGGCAATAAAACATTTCACTCCAAGGAAGGCTGGGTGGTGGTTTATGGGGTCCTGATGAAACCGAATAAATTAGAGATAAGAGTCAAGATTGATTGGATATTGTATCCATCCATCAGACCTAGGACTGGATCCAAGACGTTTTTTATCTGGCACCTGGAGGACAAATCTAGCCCTCTGCGCGATGTCAGCATAGCCCTCAAACCTCCCCCTCCCCAATCGGCCAGGACGATACTCTTCCCAGCCCACAGCTTCCATTAGGATTCCCCAGTTTTAATGGAGAATTTCGGGGGCATTGGTTAGAGAAATGTTTTCATTTCTAGATGTCATACTGTAAGAGGGAGAGCGGCAAAAATCAGTCATTTCAGAAGAGGAGATGTGAATGGATGTCATATAAAATAGTTGTCAAGTTTTGGAATGTTCAGCGGCAAATAGAAGACTTGGATGACCAGAGAACAGTACTTAATGTGACCTCAAAATATATTTACCGAAGGCATGTTACATGGGAGAGGAAATTTAGGTTGTTTTTAGACCTGAGGGGGTAGAATTGGGTTCAATAGGGGAAGCTATGGGGAAAGATCTACATATCTAAAGAACTTCCCAATAGTCAAAAGGCAGAATTAGCCCAGCTGGCGTGGCTCAGTGGTTGAGCATCAACCTATGAACCAGGAGGTCACAGTTTGATTCCCAGTCAGGGCACATACCTGGGTTTCGGGCTCGATCCCCAGTGTGGGATGTGGAGGAGGCAATCGATTAATGATTCTCTCTCATCATTGATGTTTTTCTCTCTCTCTCCCTCTCCCTTCCTCTTTGAAATCAATAAAAACAACAACAACAAAACAAACACACAAAAGGCAGAATTGTTTAAAGAAAAAATGAGTCCCCATTGCTGGAGACTTACCCCTTCCTGGAAATCCCGCACTGGAGGCTTGAGTGTCTGAGAGGTCAGGGGGTTGGTCTAAATGACCTTTAAAAACTCTTCCAAGCCTGAGACTTCCTCTCCAGAACACTCCTCCAGGTATTTTTGTATTAGTTCTCTCTCTCTCTCTCTCACTCTCTCTCTCTCTCTCTCTCTCTCTCTCTCTCTCTCTCTCTCTCTCTCTCTCTCTCTCACACACACACACACACACACACACACACACACACACACACACACACACACATTAATTGTGGCCAATTACACATAATGTAAAATGTGCCATCTTAGCCATTTTAAGCATGCAGTTCGGTGGTATTAAGTACATTCACGTTGTTGTGTAGCCATCCCCTCACACCCATCCGCAGAACTCTTTCATCTTGTGAAACTGAAACTCCGCCTATGGAACAATAACTACCACCCTGTCCCTCAGGCCCTCTACATGTAACAATTGATTAGATTTGTTGAGGGAGGCCTCAAGAGACACAGAGGGCTCTTCTCCAAAGAAATGGGCAACGGAACCGGACAGGGAAATCTGCTGGGGGCAGGACTGTGAGTGTCGGAGCAGAAAAGGAGGCGGGACCAGGGAAACAGGGCTTTCTAGCCTCTTGTCTGTCTGCCCAGCTCTATGTGCAGAGTCTCAGTGAAGGCATCTTCAATCGTTTTCTGGGCAGGAGTTTCCAGGCAGCAAGCCGTGGCCAGTGGAACTGGTGGAATTAGTATAGTGGGTGGCAAACAGCGCGCGCGCGAGAGAGAGAGAGAGAGAGAGAGAGAGAGAGAGAGAGAGAGAGAGAGAGAGAGAGAGAGAGAGGCAATAAATAGAGCAGAGTAGAAAGATAGAGGAGTGTTTTATAAAGTACGGCTATTTTGTTGTTGTAAAACTTTTATTCAAAAAGTATGTGTGTGTGGTATATATATATAGAGAGAGAGAAAGACAGTGACTGTTCTGTGTCATGATGTGAAATGTGTTTCTTGTTGTAGGCCACAGTCAAAAAAAGTTTGAAAAACCTACTGTAACCAAAACACCAAATTTTGGAGTTGGCCTCTCCCTCAACTAATACCCTCTCAGTCTAAGTGTTAGTAGGTTGTCACCATTTATTGAGCACCTACTATGCGCCAGGTGCTATGTTAGCAAAGAATGGGACTCTTGTCCTCCAGGGGCTCATGGGGTGGTTTTTAACCAACATCTGTTGATCTTACAGCTATGAAAGTCCTTTCTATGTCATTTCAATAATTTGGGGGTAATTCTCCAGCAATAGGGAGACCTGTCCTGGTAAGCAGCGATGGTCCAGCAGTGGCCCCCATGCTACGTGTGCCTTGGACAGCTTATCGGGTTTATCTTTTCAATTAAGATCTCATAAAACAGAGCCTGACTTCTTACTAGACCAGCTAAGCATAAACCTTAAGCTTTGAAGAATGCCACAATCCTGGGGAGCAAGTTATTAAAGAAAACAAACACCTTGGCATTCTGAGGTCCCTTGAAGAGAGAAACCATTAATTGGGTGTTTGTCCTGGGCCAAACCGGATTCTCAGCTGACCTGGAGAGCCGCGCAGAGCACTGCGAAGCCCGTGCAGGGCCCTCTGCTGTGCCCGGTGTGCAGGTTGTTATGGAAAGGGCACAAGCGACATAACAGAACACGAGGCCGTAGCCTTCATGTTTCCTTGTGTCCTGGGACCTGCAAGAACATCAACTCTAGATCCGTGTGATGCCTGTGAAGCTGTGGCATAGAAGCCAACGGTTCTCAGGCAGCCACGCTGAGCTGCAGGTCGCGTACACAGAATGAGGTGCTTTTAAAGACGCCAAGAGATACTGTCAGACTTCGGGGTCCTGGTGTGAGCATTGCCAACTTGTTCAGTGGGGTGTCAAGTAGGCTGCAAAAATATTAATACAAGAAAGTATGCCGTGACCACTGTGCCAAACCTTCCGTGCACAGATGAGAGGCTTCCTGGCACCACCTGTCTCTCTCTTCACGTGGCAGGTGCAGCATGTTGCCCAGCCCCTCATTATATTATAACCAACAACTAACTACTCTAGGATTCTGTCACTTGGAGAACCCCAAATTCTATCCCGGAGAATCTATACTGTTTTCAACACATGGCTGCACCTGCACAGAGATAGCCACCAGGGTTTCCATCTTGGTGCTTTGACATAGTGAAGTGTTCCATCCCCACTGGACGATCGTCACCCACTCACTCTCCGCCAGTGGAAGAGGGTTTCAGAGGTCACACGATCTGATCTTCCCTGTCTCGGCTTCTGACACTGACTGGCCAGAGAGCATGGCCTCTGAGGAAGGGGGTGTGGTGTGTGGTGTGTCCACAGCTCAGGGGGGCAATGGGGGCTAGATCCAGCTTGGGCTCCATCTGCCAACTCATCATCTAATTGGACAAAGGCATGCTATGGACTCGGGTGGCCCTGCTGATAGGGTTTCCAGCATTTCCTCCAAGGAGGGGAACCACATGCTTGGATCTGTGTTTGCATTGGCCCCATGCCAGATGGCGGCGTGGGGTTTCCTGACTGGGGAAGCAGGTGAGAGGGTTTGGGAAATCGTGCCTCCTGAGGAAGATCTTCACCGGCCCTCAGCAGCTTCTCGTAGGAGCGGTGTTAAGGAGGGCGGCGTGTCTCTGACATGTCCTCTCTCACACTTGGCTGGGAAGGGCAAGTCTCCTGAGAGGATGAATGTGGCCTTGGGAGAGGCTGCCCCTGGCAGCCAGGGCCCTGGGTTCCTGTGGTTCTGGATAAAACCACCCACAAATCATCCCGTGGTTTCCGACGTGTCTCTTGTGAGCCAAGGGTATGCCCGGACCTGTGCCTGGAGTGGCGACCCTGTGTCACCCATGAGGACCTCAGGGCTGGTACCCACCACACACTGAACTCCCAGCACCTTCCATCTCCACTCTACGTCCAGGCAGAGCCTGGAAATGCACACGCCGCAGCCAGACCCACTCTCCGTGTTGACATTTGGACTAGAACTCAGAGCTTCCGGCAGCAGGTTTAGTGACTGAGCGCACCCCTCCATGCTCCCTTCCAACTAGACCCTGCCCTGGACCACAGACCCCCTACCTCGCTCACCCCTCCCACAGCTCCCCCAGCTCCGGGCTTGGGGAGAGACCGGGGATGGGAAGTTCTGCCGCGGGTTGTGACCATCCCTGCTGAGTCATGCGGGCCCAGCTCCAGTTTCTGCAGATATTAAAGTAAGAGCTGCCCTGGATCCATGGAGTGCCTGATAGCAAAGAGGAGCTGATTAAACATATTTAAATAAAAACAACCAAGTTTCGAGGTGATGGGGCAACAGGTCCTATAAACGTTAGAAGATTGGTTTGGGTTTAATGGTAAGCTGTGGTTCATGACCAGGAAGCAACATCAGGAAGTGCTGAGGGCACTGATAGAGGCCAAGAGTCCATTTGGAAACTGGGAAAGTTAGAGCAGTCTTTCCATAGAATTGAGAGCCTCAAAAAATGTGATTGGGCCCTAGCCAGTTTGGCTCTGTGGATAGAGCGTTGGCCTGCAGACAGAAAGGAGGTCCCAGGTTCGATTCTGGTCAAGGGCACATGCCCGGGTTGCAGGCTCAATCCCCAGTTAGGGGGTGTGCAGGAGGCAGCCAGTCAATGTTTCTCTCTCATCACTGATGTTTCTATCTCTCTCTCTCTCTCTCCCTTCCTCTCTGAAATAAATAAAAACATATTTTTTTAAGAAGTGTGATGGGGATCCAGCACATGTGGCTCAGTGGTAGAGCATCGACCTATGAACCAGGAGGTCCCGGGTTTGATTGTCAATCAAGGCTCCTGCCCAGGTTGCTGGCTCAATTTCCAGTGGGGGGCTTGCAGGAGGCAGCTTATCAATGATTCTCTCTCATCATGGATGTTTCTGTGTCTCTCTCCCTCTCCCTTCCTCTTTGAAACCAATAAAAATATATTTATAAAAAAAACTAGTGGCCCAGTGCATGGATTCATGCATATTGAAAGGAAATTAATTAGAAGAAATATTTTAATATCACTATTCGCCCTTTCTCTATGATAGAAGTATCAACCAAATTAACAATTGACAATGACAGATTGAAACACATGCGTGCAATTGGCACCAGTGAGAGCTTTATATGTATTACACATGCATGAATCAACTTAGCCTTTTATAGATATAGAATAAACTTGCTTAATTAGACCTGCTTTCTGATTTAGCTAAACTTTTTCCAGCCCAGTGAAGCTCCCCAACTTCTCTTTCAGGTAATTGTCAGCAACACAGCAGTAAATATCAATACAAAGCAGATTATTATTGTATATCACGCAGGAAGAACAAAGGGTAAAATATTTAACTGCAGCAGTGTTTGACTATAGTCTGTGCAGTGAGAAAACCTGAAGTCATTTTCAAGGTCCACCATTTCTTACTTCTTTCAGTCGGGTCAAGTTTCTAAACTTTCTAAATCTCCATTTTCTGGCTAATGAAAATAGGATTCCACTGAGTCTCCTATTTACATACTCCAGGACTTCTGTGAGGATCAAATGAGATGAGGCACAGGAAAACGCTTCGCAGACATTTGGTTAAAGTGTGAAATGTTTGCACCTGGCTATAAAGCAAGTCATGTTCCTGGGCTGAAGAAACTCCAAGGAGGCTAGTCACTAGGGAGAGGAAGTCAGGCATTGCTATGTGGCATCATTACCCGGCGGCCACAGCAACCATTTTTGGGCTGGGCTGGGCTGTGGGCCGCATTTTGTGCCATGGGGTCTTGGCAGCGTTGGCTGCGATTTGGTGGGCTGTCATTCCGGGGTGGTGGCGGGGCCTGTGTCCCACTTGGGGGAAGCCAAGTGTTGCTTTGTTAGCACCAGGTCTGCAGTGCTAAAATTTCTTTGTAAATGGCCGGTGCACGTCACAGCAGCTCCTGTGTTGAGCTTCTGCGCCCTGGTGGTCAGTGCATATCATAGCAACCGGGCAGACAGTCGGAGGGACACTTAGCATATTAGCCTTTTATATGTATAGATGTGATGGGGACATGTTGTAAGAACTGCCACCCTGGGTCTGACCCACAGTCTGTCCAGCTCAGTGTTCTGGAGTTTGAAAAAATAATCATTTCATTCAGCAACTTCTGAATTCAAGTATTTGTCCAATAGCAACATATGTCCAGGAGTTCCCTGTGGTGTTCCCACTTCCAGCCAGTATACTCTATCAATTCCTCATGGGTGCGTAGAGCTCACATCACCCTCCCACATCACCAGGTCGGTGGGGCCCATATGCATCAAGTGTGAATTTGTGAGCAAACATGGGTTCTCACAACAGAAAGTGAAGCCATGCATTATTTAAGTTCCTTTTCACCTAACGTAGCAAACTAATATGCTGAAGTGTTTTCTGTATCACAAGGGACCATTTGGGAGAAGCTTGCATGGAGTAAGCGGTTAATGTTTACTGAGTGAATGCATAAGAAAGCTGAGTAGCGGAACACCTACATAAACATGGCTTATTGGAGGGGAGGCGGCCTGGTGTCGCAAGGAGAAATCACGCCTCACTAATCTTGAGTTCTTTCAGCAGATAAATAAGCAGATGGATAAGAGGGAACCACAGAACCCAATTTGATTTGACTTTCAAAAGCCTGGGAGAAAAATCCCACTCTAAGATGGTTTTTTAAAAATGGAGTCACTAAGGATTGTTTTGCCATCAATATGGAATTGGCTGAAAGTCTGTAAACAAAGCTAGAGAAGTGGCTGTGTCCCCAGATGGAAAAGTACAAACATTGGCATTTCCTAGAGCTCTCATCTTTGATGGGTCTTCTTCCATGTTTATGAAGAGGAGAAGTGAAAGCGTATATTGACTTGCAGGTTCAGGTAACACCTAGGACTTCTAGGGAGAGTGTCAAGTTGATGGGGATTCAGTTCAGTTTGAACAAGGACATACTGGATACTGAATAGTCGTTATGTGCTTGGGCCATGGGGTACAAACAGTAGTACAAGCCTTAAAGAGCTAATGATCAAATTAGGGTGAAAGCCATACGTTCATGTACTGTAAGTAGTAGGGGGCACAGAGGCTCAGTTGTGAAATTGAGCGACGCTGATGATAAGCGTTATAAGAGTTGAGAGAAGGAGAAAAGTAGGGAAGGCTTCATGGAGGAGGCAGAATTGGAGGACAGCCTGGAAGATTAGCTAGGGATTGGACAGATGCCAAGAGGTGGAGGTCTTCCTATTAATAGCAGCTAGTGCTCATTGAGTGCTTGTCTTGCCTGCATGTAAGTGTGATTTATATGTGTGATCTCATTTAGCCTTCACCAGCCCAAAGGTAGATCATCTCCCCACCTTCCAAAGGAGGAAGGAGAGGCTTAAAGGAGTTAAGTAATTTTCTTAAGTTCACATCACTGGTAAATGCAAAACCCACTGTTATACTGCCTCCAATTCTAGTGGGAGTGTCAGCACGAGCAAAGGCCCTGGGGCAGGGCTTTCCAAAGGAGGTTACCGAGAGAATGGAGAGACTGGTCCTGCTGGAGTGACAGCTTGTATTGGGAGTAGTGAGAGGTGAGATTGGAGGATATGAAATGTATCTAAAGTATAGAGGCCCTTACATCCCATCGGGGGAACTTGAACTTCATCCTGAGGACACTGTGTTGAGTGCAAGAAGGAAATTAGAACCATATTCTGAATCTGGGGCTTGTAAACCTTAGTCTGGGGTTGAGAAAAATTAGAGAGGACAGACAAATGATTTAGAGGAGAAGTGGACTGAAGGTGGGGCAAATTTGTTGGTGCACACTGCTTGCATGTGTATGTTGAGTGAATGTCTGCTCCTAATATATCAATTAGAGGGCAGCCCTCTTCCAAGTCAGCCGTCAGGATCTTGGTAACATCTGGGTGTCACATGAAACAATAGGGAGGCACGTGGCTGCCACGTCCCATCTCACTGCTTAGGAGCTAGGGGTACTCAAGAACCGTGGCAGGCTCTCGGAGTGCCTTCGCTGCCTGCTGAGACACAGCTTGGGGTCTGGGCCCTGTGACTCACTGGCTTCCGCCACTTCTATAATCAACACTCTTTGAGCAAAAACCAACAACTGCATTTACTATCAGGCACAGTCTCTCAGAGTCCAACGCCACAGAAGACCTTGAGCTTGAACAGGGGAACAGCAATATAATGTTCGGGGAAGAGACCCTAGAGGCAGCATAGTGAACTTCGGCAGGTCCTTCAGCCATCCCTCCAGCCACCTTCCAGTGGCCATGCGGCGTCTGGAACTGGGCATGAAGCTCGGGGCTGGACAATGAGCATGTTTGGGTGAGCAGCCAATGACTCAGTGAAACGTTGACAATCCAGAAATGTCCCCTGAGGCAACTGTCATAGTTGTGGCAGGAAAAAGCGCCCTGGACTTGAGTTGGGAGAGGGCATGTGAATCCCTGCTCTTCCTACTAGTCATGTGACCAGGGTAGTCACTTCATCAGGTCTTAGTCCCTTTGTCTGTTCAATAGAGATGATAATTGTACCAATCTCATTAGTTCTTATGAAATTTAATGAGAACAAAACACTCTGGGTGGCTCAACCAGCACAGAACACAGGGGGGCTATGCAACTTTCTTTAAGATTCAACCCCCGAGATCTCCCATCTAATAAGTCTTCTTCTGTCCCCATCCTGGGTGTCACAGTGTTTTCGACAGCAGTACACTCACCCTACCATAGTGTACTGGTCCCTCTGCCTGTTGGCCTCTGTCCCTAGACCTTCAGCTCCTTGAGGACAAGGCTGAGTCTTCTATCTCTTTATGACCAGCACCCAGACAGTGCCTGGCATATGGCAAAAGTTTGCCAAATAACCAACAAGAGTGACTACATTACCAACTATCCACATAAGAATGGGAGATGAGTTTAATTTGACAAAAAAAAAAAAAAAAAAAAAGTTGGCACATAGTGATTCTCTGAAGTCTCACAAACAAGTTTTTTTTCACTTTAGACTCATTTTAAGAACCAACATAAATGCTATTGGTCTTCTCTGCTAGAATTCTTATTTCCCCACTTTTGGAAAATATGGACTACTCTGACCTCTGCCATTCTCTGTCACCTCTTCCATTCCTTGGGATTTCTCATCAAAGATAAAAAGTAGGAAATATGCTTTTTAAAAAGATGGAGTATGTACATCCTTTACTGGGTCGGAGACTTGAACTGACATAAAGGGGTCACTTACAGGCTCCTCCTGCTATCTGGGGACAAATTTCCCTCTTAACGTTGCTTGTCTTTTCTTTCCAGCCTCAAGAATTTCATACTCTCTGGGAAAGATATCAGCACAAGAGGCTCAAAATTTTGCTTTTTTTCTGTCATTTATTAACCTTGCTGGGTCTTCCTCAGTCACTTGACCTGTGCCCTCTAGATTCCTCTAGCTTTGAACAACCCTCCTGGTTTTAGCATTTTTATAACCACAACTTCTCTTGCTCTTTAGCTGTCTTGAAGCATTTCTTAAAGGTAAATTCCATTCTTTTTCCACCAGTCCTGTACATCTCTTTTGAAAACCTGAATTCACTGGGGAGCTCAATTTTGAGTTGAGCTGATCTAAACCTGATAAGAGACCCAATCATGACTCTATTAGATGTGATGTGCAGTCCTTGCATCTGAGAACAATCCCCCACCCATCCATATGCAGAAAGAAAACTACATACCATTCTGTTGGTAAAATTACTGAAGTTCTCAACCAACACCTGCTTGATCATGTCCGGCTCTGAGATAACGATAAACATCCGACGGCCGAGATAGTACCTGGGAGAATAAAAGAATTAGTTTAAAATATGTTGTGTCTGTCTATCCATTTATCCTTTCATAAAAGAGTTCGTAGTGGCTTGGCAGAAGGATAAAAGATAAACAGGCAGTAAAGGTGCGGAGTAGAGGAGGGCGTGCACGAGCTCATCCTGAGGAGCAGTGCAGCCGAGATGATCGAACTAGCATTCCACAGACATTTATAGAACCCTGCCGTGCCCGTCCCTGGAGACTCCCTGCATCCAGGGAGCTCATAGCCTGATAGAAAAGATAGATCTGTAAGTTTAAACACCTTAAGAAGGAATCCGTAAGATCCAGCGGTAAGACCAAGAAGAAAATGGTGGAGGTCAGTATTGTCCACATTATTCAAAAGTGGAGAGAGAGAGTCATTCTAGAAAAAAAAAAAAAGATTCTTGGAAAAAGTCTGAAGTGAATTAATAAGGATTTGTGAGAATTCAGGAAAGATTAAACCTGCAGGGGAAGGGCTGAACATCTGGTTACCACATCTGCATATGAAGGAACTCCACAGATACTTGGACGTTAACGAAGAAATGAGGGCAAGGACTGGTCAGTCAGCTGGTGCTAATGCATTCTAACTGGAGGCAGTGCTTACAAATATGCCTTGTTGTGTTTATTTATTAAAGTGCCGAGGAGACAAAAGCAACCAAGAGCCAGTCACAGCCTTCACATTTAATGGTGAAAGAATGAATACTTTCTCTTGAGATTGGGAACAAGGCAAGGATATTTAACATAGTGCTGGAACTCCTAGCAAGTGCACCACGGCAAGTAAATTAAAAGCATATAGATTGCAAAGAAATTAATGCAATTGTCCCTATTTTCAGATGACATAAAAAAACCCTGAACTAATAAATGAGTTCAACAAGGTTGCAGAATTCAAGATCAACACATATACAAATGCAAAATCAGTATAGCATTTCTGTATACTAGCAATGAACATGGGGAAACCAAAGTTGAAATACGATACCATTTACAATGCATATTAAAAAAATCAAAGAAGACCTAAATAAATGGAGAGATAAATAATGTTCATGGATTGGAAGACTCCACACTGTAAAGATGTCAATTCTCTCAAAACTGGTCCATAGGTTTAATGCAATTCCTATCAAAATCATAGTGAGAACTTTTTTTAGGCACAGGCAAGCTTATTTTAAAACTTATATGGAAAGGCAAAGTTGTTAAAATAACTAAATCAATTTTGAAGAAGAAGAATGAAGTGGGAGGATTCCATCTACCAGATTCCAAGGCTTGACTACAGTAGTCAAGACTGGGTGGTATTGGCAGAAAAGTAGACACATAGGTGAATGGAACAGAGTAGAAAACCCAGAAGTACAACCATACAAATATCCTCAATCGATTTTAGACAAAGATACAAAAGCAAAGCCTTTTCAGCAAGTAGTGCTGGGGCAATTGGACATACACTGGCCAAACAATGACCTCACACTGCATACAAAAAATTACTTCAAAATGGATTAAAGACTTACATGTAAAACATAAAACTTTTAGAAAACAATAGGAGACAATTTTGGGGATTTAGGAGGCAAATAGTTCTTAGATTTGACACCCAAAGTACAACCTATCACAGACAAAAATTAATGAAACGGACTTCATCCAACAAAAATATGTTTTGCTCCCTAAAAGACCTTGTTTTAATGAAAATGTAATCTTCAGGCTGGGAGAATTTTTTTCCAACGATATATTTGACAAAGAATTTGCATCTAGAGTACATATTCTATAAAAAAGTGGACAAATGTTTCACCAAAGAGGATATGCAGATGCCAAGTAAGCACATGAAAAGATGCTCACTACCATTAGCCATTTGGGAAATGCTAATTAAAACCACAGTGAGCTGTTACTACACATCTATCGGAATGGCTAAGATAAAGTGATACTATCAAATGCTGACGAGCAGGTGGAGAATCTGGATCACGCCTACATTGGTGGTGGGAATGGAAAATGGTACAGCCACTTTGGAAAACATTTTGGCGGTTTCTTAACAACTAAACATGCACTCACTATATGACCCAGCCATCGCACCCGGGTATTTATCCCAGAGAAATGAAGACTTACGTTCACACAGAAAACATGGACATGGATGTTCATAGCAGCTTCATTTGTAATAGACAAAAACTGAAAGCAAATCAAATGTTCTTCGGCAGATGGATGGCTGAACAAGCAGTGCTACCTCCATGCAATGGAATACTACGCTGTAAGAAAAGGCCCCAAACTATTAACACTTACACTGATTTGGGTGGATCTCAAGGGAGTTGTGTGAGTGAAAAAAAGCCATTCTAGAAAGAGTTCGTATATATTTTTAATTCTCATACTTATTTTTAAAAAATCTTTTATAATCTCTGCCCCTGCTTTTGAGGGAAAAATTTCATATTATATGATTCCACTTGTATAACATTTCCCCCCTGAGTTTTTTAAATTTTATTTGTATTGTTGTGAGTATTACAGTTGTCCCCTATTATTCCCTCTTTGCTCCCCTCCACCTGGCTCCTGCCCCACCCCAGGCCTTCATCACACTATTGTCTGTCCATGGGCCATACATATATGCATATAAGTTCTTTGGTTAATCTCTTCCTGGCTCCACCTCCCCTTTCCCTCTGAGATTCTGCAATCTGCTCTATGCCTCTATGTCTCTGGATCTATTTTGTTCATCTGTTTATTTTGTTTATTAGATTTCACATATAAGTGAGATCATGTGATACTTGTCTTTCTCTGACCGGCTTATTTTGCTTAGCATAATACTTTCCAGATCCCTCTATGGTGTCGCCAAGGGAGATCATTCTTAAAATATATATATATATTTTATAAAAAATATATATATAATATATATATATACATATAATATATATATAATATAATACATATATATTATATATACAATTTCAGAGAGGAATGGAGAGGGAGATAGAGAGAGAAACATTAATAATGAGAGAGAATCATTAATTGGCTGCCTCCTGCACCTCCACATTGGGGATCACGCCCACAACCCAGGCATGTGTCCTGACTGGGAATCGAACAGTGACCTCCTGGTTCACAGGTTGATGCTCAACCACTGAGCCCCGCTGGCCAGGTGAGATCCTTCTTTTTGTACAGCTGCACACTACTTTATGGTGTAAATGTACCACAGTTTTTTCATTTTTGAAATAATAAAATTATAGAGATTGGAGCAGGGATTAGTAGTTGCCAGAGGTGAGAGAAGGGATGGTGAAGGGTTGGTGTGGCTATAAAGGGTAGCACTAGAGAGCCTTGTGGTGACGGGACAGTTCTGTACATTGGCTGCGGTGGCGGTTACACAAACTTACACACGTGATGTACTTGCATAAAATACTATTCTCTCTCTCTCTCTCTCTCTCTCTCTCTCTCTCTCTCTCTCCCTCTCTTGTTCACACACACACACACACACACACACACACACACACACACACACACGTGCATATAAACCTAATACAATCCGAATAAGCATTGTGGATTATACCAATGTCAAATTCCTGGTTTCGATAATGTACTCCAATTCCCCACTGGGGGAAACTGGACAAAGGGTCCCTGGGACCTCTCTGTACATTTTGTTTTACAACTTTTTGGGAATCTATAACTGTCTCAAAATAAAAATTATTTTTAGGAAAGTCACTTGGGAGCTTAATAGACTATAGAGTTATAGCTCTGCTCTTCACTGAGTCGGATCTGGCAGGCCTGGGTGGGGCCCAAGCAAATGCATTTTAACAGGCTCTTGAGGTTCTGATGGCTCCACCCCGAGGAACACTGTCCGAGGGCAGTGGCTAGTCAAAACCATCTGTCCAGCATTCAGAAAACAAGGCCGCCTGACCCTGCCCAGACCCACCTGACCACGTCTCTGGAGTGGGACCCAGTCTCTTCTCATGTTAACAGGTTCCCCAGGGGATCCTGATGTGATAACAATAACCAGTTTGGGGTCCAAACCCCAAATAAAAAGCCCTGCTCTATATCTAACCAAAGTTCACACCATTCCTGTTTCCCTGCATTCTTAGTTCTACAAGGAAAACATTTACACTAGGGTGCAAGCATATTTTAGTAATACTATATTTGTATTGATTTAGTTATTGCCAAATAATTTTACACATAGTCTGGATTTTCAAAAACCCAAAATAACACTCCTACATTCAAAGGGAAGTTGTCCTCCCTGGTGGGCATCTTGGGAGTCTTTATGTGTTTTTCTTGCAATATTGCTAATGCTAAAAACCATTTTGTCACAATGCCTTTAGAATTGCTTCAGAGCTGGTTTATGAACCTCCTGAGAAAACTGGCCCCATTTTACATGTAAATTGTGTAATCTTGTGAATTTATATTTATACAAACGCTCATCTGTAGTTTGAGGAGCTCCTGGAAAGATCTTGAAAAGAAAAACATGTAAATGAAGCTCATTTCTCAGGGCTTCCTTTGCAGTTTCTGGGATGGCTCCACTGTTTTGTCTGCCCAGCTTTCCTCGAGGTAGCACCTCCCCCTTCCAGGCAGCTCTGGAGCTGCTGCCAGTGATAGCACTCTGTCCCTCTGGGCATGAGAATGGACTCACCATCTAGGCATGGCCTATCCTAGTACCTCATCTCCTTGGCAACAGTGACTGGTCCACAGGGTTGACACATGACCTAGTCCGGGCCAGTCAGAATCCTTCAGTGTGATGAGTGCATGGAGGCTGGGGCGAACACTGTCTTTCCCCTGGTGCTGCTGAACGGAATATATTAATTTAGGGCTCTTGGTGGTCATCTTTCTGCCCCGGGGCAAGAACCCTCTGCAGAAGCTGCTAAGAGACGAGCAGAGGTCTGAGGTGAACAGAGAGTGCTGAGTTAGTTCATACAACGTTTGGCTGAAGGCCTTTGGCCTCCTGCAGTCTTCCTTGGGTCCTTCAAGCTCACTTTCATTTGTACTTAAGTTCATTTGAGTTGGGTTCCGTGCTTGTAATCCTGAAGTCCTAACAAATATGGTGCCCCCTTTCTTCTCAACCCTGTGAATGCCGATGTCATTCTGCCCCTCAAAATGGGCTTCCCCAGAGGGCCTGCCCTCAGCTGTGTGCAGGCGAATGAATGGCTGGCGGCTGCTTCCTGAGGTGCGGGTGGGGGTGCATTGCAAAACAATGGGCACTGGAGCCCAGGAGGCTGGGTCAGGATTCCCCAGCTCAGGAAACCGTCCCAGGCAAACTCTGTAAACACCCCTCACTTCAGCCTCCTTGTCCCTGAAATATGGGAGTGAAACTGGGACTCTGCAGTTGGCTTCAGTAGCTTTAAATCCTGCAGTTCCTATGAATGAAAAAGGAAATGACATTGTGGTCTTTGAATAGCAAGGCACCTCTCTGTAGGGTGTGAAGGGACATCCTATACCTGTGAAATCGGCCAGTGGAGAAGGTTGAGGACGCTTCTCAGAGCCTTCGAGGTAACCCCCATGTGAGCATGTATGGAATGCTCACTGCCAACGGGCCTTGTTCTAAGTGCACTGCTTGTATTATCTCATTTAATCCTCATTAGAAATGGATGGGGTAGTTATTGTACCCACTTTTCAAACTAGGAAACTGAGACTTAGAGAGTTTGAGTTGCCCACGGGACCTGATCCCAGGCTGACAGCTGGCAAAGCCTGAGCCCCTGCCACTGACCCTGTGCCCTCTGCTCCCTCAGCTCTCCTCGCCCAGGCGGCCTCCGCAGAGCAGCCCAGGGCTGAGTAATTGTGCGGGAGGAGGGAGCCACTGTGTGCACCGTGTCTTTTAAGGTAGGAATTCAAAGCCGCCAGAACCACCACACCAGCCCAGTGACCGAGGTAAGTTCTTGCTTCTTCTAATCTACATGTGTAAACAGTCACCTTTCCGAGCAAAAACTTCTCAGCCAATTATTCAATTCTATTTATTTATGCACATAAGAATTTGCTTCTGCAACCCCAAAGCACCGGATTGAAGAGAAAATTGAGGCAAATCAGTGAAGTATTATGCAAATAAAAATAACACTTGTTTGACTTAATTTGTAGTTTTCTTTTTTCAAAAAAAAAAACTGACCAGTCAGGTCAACCAAAATAGTTCACAGCTGCCTTCCGGGAGCTGAGGTGGGTAGGCGGCTGGTGTTAGTTAGCTTGGGGGCTGCCTGGCCCTGTTCCAGAAGGCCTGCCCCCCATCGGGGTGACCACGCTAGCGGCTGATCATCGGTGGCACCTGTGCTCACGCACACGAAAGGATGTCCGAATGTCACAGCTGAACAGAAAAGCACGTTGTGAAATGGTCCCTATAGTTCTGTAAGTAAATGGTCGTCTCTCTATTAGTTCATTCAACAAGCACTTATTGAGCTGTGAACAATATTCCTGGAAAAGATTTGGAGGAAGATATATTAGCTGGCTAACGGGGCATGTATCTGGAGCAGGAAGTTATGGGGACTGTTACTTTTCACATTGTGTATCTCTTTCAAGTTCTAGTGGCTTATAATGAGTGCATGTGACTTTTGCAATAAGAAAAAGGAAAAAAAAAAGAAAAGGGAAGAGAGAGACTCGTCACTGGGTTGTTCCCACCGCATCTGTCGAGCCTCAGGGTGGAGGTTGGCAGTGGTGCAGCTACAGGGACTTGGGTTCAAGGCCCTGTCCTATGAGTTAGCAGCTGTGTCACCTTGAGCAAACCACAGCCTTCCGGAGCCAGTTTCTTTGATAAAAGAGGCTGTTATGTGGGTCAGATGAGAAACGGGAGAATGCTTGATCCACAGTAAAGTGTTGGCATGATCACCTCCCCATCAAAGTGAGGGGCCCTGCACACTCCAGTGGGTGGAGTGCTACTTTATAGGGGATGAAGGAGCTGGGCTCGGAGTGCCCCTGGAGACCAGGTGACATGCCAACACCCTCCCCATGTCGGCAGAAGGACTCTGAGCGTGCCTGGAGACCTGGTTTCTAGGTAGAGACTGAAGGGTCAGTGAGGACCGCCAGCAACTCTGACAACTGCTAAGCACTAAGCACCTGATAAATCCTTGCCTGGGTGACAGTTTGATCTCCCAGCAGGTTGACTCTTGTCCTGGCCTTAAGTCTAACCTCCAGCCTGGACTCTTGATGTGGAAGTGGCAGGCAGCTCAGTGGGGAAATAAGCCTCAGGACCCGCCTGCCTGGGGGCCCACCCTGAACTCACAGACCCGCCAGAGCTTGATGGACAGAATCAGCCCTTAATCAGCCCTTTTCCTCTCAGGGGCACCTGAGGCCCGTTTGGCATTGTTCTCCTGCCTCGTCATACTGGTGGGTCTCCGGTCCCTCACTTCCTGCCGGACTTGGGACCTCCCACTCAGAGATTTATGGGTCCATCATTCTAGCTTGTGTATCTGATCTGCTGCTTGTCTCCACGTGGGCCCCAACTCAGTCTATCCGCCTCGGACAGTGATGGCGAACCTATGACACTATGAACTCATTTTTTTGGTTGATTTTTCTTTGTTAAATGGCATTTAAATATATAAAATAAATATCAAAAATATAAGTCTTTGTTTTACTATGGTGGCAAATATCAAAAAATTTCTATATGTGACATGGCGCCAGAGTTAAGTTAGGGTTTTTCAAAATGC
The DNA here is from genome assembly GCF_014108235.1 of Myotis myotis. Taxonomy (NCBI): domain Eukaryota; kingdom Metazoa; phylum Chordata; class Mammalia; order Chiroptera; family Vespertilionidae; genus Myotis; species Myotis myotis. The sequence goes on from NW_023416315.1 coordinate 54,084,281, forward strand.
TGACATGCCGAGCTCAAAAGGTTCGCCATCACTGGCCTAGGACTTTGTCAAATGCAAATCTCATTGTATCTTTATTGAAAACCCTTCAGTGGTTTGTCACCATCTAGCCCAGTGGTTCTCAACCTGTGGGTCGCGACCCCTTTGGCGGTCAAACGACCCTTTCACAGGGGTCGCCTAAGACCATCCTGCATATCAGATATTTACATTACGATTCATAACAGTAGCAACATTACAGTTATGAAGTCACAACGAAAATAATTTTATGGTTGGGTCACAACATGAGGAACTGTATTTAAAGGTCCAGAAGGTTGAGAACCACTGATCTAGCGCTTTGGAAGTCTTTAGCATCCTTCACAACCTGGCCCCTGCCTTGCTCTCGGCCTCTTCCCTCCCTATTCCCCATCACCCAAGAGCCAGTGCTGATGATCAACCTGATTTACTAAAACCCTCACCACCTCTCACCTCCATGTCTTTGCACATGCTGTTCCCTCTAGCTTCCTGGAACAGCACTCTTTCTTCTTCTCTTGCCTGGTTAACTGCTGGTTTGTAATGGTCTGTTTCCTTGGCTGCCTTTCCACTTAATTATGAGTGCATTAAGCACAGGGCCCTTGTCCCGTTTATCTTTGATGTCTGGCATTTACTGCTGTGTTGGGCATGCAGTAGGAGTTCCATCACTTTAATGGACATGCTAATCCTAATGCTGTGGGTTCACCTCCATCTCTCTCACTAGGACCACTGCAGTAGCTCCCAAAGGGGCTCCCTGCCTCCAAACCAGCCGTGGGCAAACTACGGCCCACGGGCCGGATCCGGCCCGTTTGAAATGAATAAAACTAAAAAAAAAAAAAGACCGTACCCTTTTATGTAATGATGTTTACTTTGAATTTATATTAGTTCACACAAACACTCCATCCATGCTTTTGTTCCAGCCCTCCGGTCCAGTTTAAGAACCCATTGTGGCCCTCGAGTCAAAAAGTTTGCCCACCTCTGCTCCAAACCAACTCCCACCTCAAGGACAAATCTAACTTTGTAAAACAGAAGGTGACCATGTTGTCCCACTCCAGATAAAACTCTCCATTGAAGCAACTAATGCGAGCCTCTTGGTCCATAACAAGGGTCCCAGCCGAAGCTTGCACCCTCTCTTCCTGCCTCATTCCTCTTCCAAAATGATTCCCAAAATTTATCAATTCACAGCACCCTTAATGACTTAGTAATTTTTCATAGCCTCCCAAGGCCAAAAGAAGTCCCTAACACTCTTATTTTTTAAGCAGTTAAGTCCAAACAGCTTAATAAGTATTCATGTTCTAACAGCTTAGTGGACATTTGAAAAAATACACATACTTGGAAGTGGTTCTCACAGTGACCAACAGATGTCGCTGTGTTCCCCATGAATATTTAAAATATCCCAAGAAGCCCTATGAATTCACTGTGGCACCCTGGGGTGCCTTCGCACATAGTTTGGGAATCATAACCTCATCATTGCTATAAAAATAGTTATTTGTGGCTCTCAAACTTGGCAGTATTTCTCCAACCTTGCACATGATTTTTCTTGTGGTCTTCATCTCATTAGTTTGGAAAAGGCTGACAAGTCACCTGCCCCCTCTTCTGTGGACCTCTCAGGTTCCATAGCTCTTTTTCCATTCCTCTATCAATCTGCATCTCACTCTGTTTTCTTTATTGACAGGCTCCTTACTGCTCTGTGAATTCTTTGAGGACAAAGCCCTGTCTTATTTTCTCTTCAGTTCCCCAAGAAGCTAGAGAGCAATCTGTACATACGAGTGATTAGGAGGATGGTTTTGAGCCTGCCTTTCTGGTCCTGGGAAATCACTTCTTATCCTCCTGCTTCCCAATTCCTTCGGATTTGAAGCCAGACTTGAAACCTCAGAACCTTGTTTCTCTGTACTCACCTTTATCTTGCCATTCCAAAAGTCACCCAGTCCCTGCCCGTTCTGAAACACGTGGTCCACTCTCTGTTCTCTTCCACACTGTGGAAGGGGCATCTGCCTGCAGGTCTGCTCTACTCTGGGCCTCCCTTTGAGGCCGGTGCAGGTGAGTCTCAGGTCTGTATGTTCTTCCCTCTTCCCTCTCATCTCCCTGTTATTCATCCTCCAAGACCTTGCTCAAGTACTGTCTCCGCCTAGAAGCCTTCTCTGCCTTCACTGGCCCATAAACCAATCGAATTTGTGGCTTCAGGGTGGTGGTTCAATCATGTGGTTTTTAGACACTTACTACCTGGCATTCTTGGGCAACTTGGCCTATGTTCACGTGTTTCTTCTGAAGTAGATACCAAATGTCTTTAGGAAAAGAGACAGGAATTATACTTTTTTGGAAGGGAGGGGTGGTCTCTCCCACTACCATCAGCTCAGTGCTCTACACAGAGCAAAGCTGAGATATCTGTTGAGTGGACAATGTCTGGAGTGGGGCCAGCAGTGAGTTCTCTCAGACTTGGGGGAAATCGTCCTCTCTGTCTTTGTGGCTTTAGAAGACATGGACACAGACCCTGAGATGAGTGTGGGAAAGGTCATAAAGAGGGAAAGGGGCTCCGTCCCTCTCCCAGAGTGAGCACTGCCTTTGGAGTTAGAACTTAGTGACTTTGCACCAGCCCCTGAGTCTCAGGGTCACAGGCTTACACCTGGTAGATTTCCCAGGCGTCAGGAAGAAAAGCAGATCTCACCGCCCTTCTTTAGGGACCGTCTGGGCTACAGCTGGGCATATGCTTGGTCAGTCCCAAAGTGAGTTTCTGAGTGGTGGGAGTAGGGGGTTAGTGGGGATTCGGGTCCAATTACACACAAACCAGCCTGGAAGAGAGTCTTCATCTGTAAAACACAGTGGCCCTCCTAGTCCTAGTGAGTTATGATGATATCAAGCTACATTAAAGCTTCTTCCAGAACAGAGCTCTGGCTCAAAGAGGGAACTGGGCAGCCAGGGGAAAATGATCTGAAATAAACCTATAGCGAAAAACCTCTCTACTCTATTGGATATACGTGCCCACTTAATTTATTCAGTTAATAAATGTATTCCCCGGAGGGGGCAGGCAGAGGTAAGCTACAAGCCAATCTGCCTGCGTGAACGTGGGTAAATATGTATATCTCATAACAGCAAAAAAAGAGTAATTAAGAGATGCATTGAAGTATACAGGAATCCTGGAGGACACCGAAGATTCCAATTCCAGTTACTGTCCTTGGTGCAAATTTAATTCAATAGGGAATAGATAAATAACAAAACAAAGAAAAAGCGAATTCAGAACAGATGTTAGGCAAGCAATTTTTTTCACAGTAAGAAGCATAAACATGAAGAACAGCCTATAAGGCAAAGTTGTTGATGCAAACAGCATCACACCACTAAATAAATAGTTAGATGGCACCACAGGGACAAAGAAACATTAAAATAGTCATTGGCTGTCCCTGTGTTTTTGTGCCCACACAGTCATGCCCAGGCATGTAGATTCTCAGGCACTGGAGGGAAGTGTGTGTGTGTGTGTGTGTGTGTGTGTGTGTGTGTGTGTGTGTGTGTGACCATGGGGAGAAGGGGGCCTATTGCATAGAATACGTGCAAGACATATATTTGTGTGACAGTATATGGCAAAATCTCTTCTTCCCAAATGATATGTGGACTCAGAATATGAATTGAAGGGCTTGATGAAAGCTAGAACCAGTTCTGAAGCGACAGTGCAGCCAGGGGAGGAGCCCCAGGCCATGGCTGGAGGGCGCTGTCCTGGGCCAGGTGTTAGCAAGCCCAGATGGGGAGCTCTGAAGAAAGGAGAATTTAATGGCAAAAGAATTTTAGACCCTGTTGGGGAGACACAGGAGGCAGAGAAAAGAGACATTAAAGCACAGATCATGGTATTTGAGAGACAGAAGGAAGCTGCAAGATGACAGCTCTAGCTCAAACCCCTCATTTCATAGGAAAGCAGGTCCAACGAAGTGAGGTGATGGTGTGTGTGCCCCAGAACACGTGCCATTGCCCTAGAGCTGCCCCTTAGCCAGGAGGAGGCGGGAGAGACCAGAGGAACTCCTCCCCGGCCTTTCTGAGGCCCCATGTGCAGGACTAGTGAAGCTCACCCACGGCTGGTCAGGGACAGGCTCCCGGGTGCCAGCTGGGATGGGAGGAATCAGGATTAGAACCCCTGCTCTGACAGAGCAAGAGTTCCTTTCTCACATCAGACCTATGAGGTAGGCAGGAGCTCAAGTGTGTTTTCAAGGTAAGGATGATGATTCTGGTCCCTTGGCTGGGAACAGCTGAGTTGAGACTAGAAGCCAGATCTGGTTCCCAATCTGGTGCTCTTTCTGGCACCCTAGGCCAACCCCTGAGTCAGGCTAGGAAAGAGACGTGAGATAGTATTCCAGTAAGAGTCCGAGGCATGACCCGAATGAGTGGAACTGAACTGGCAGCTCTTCAGAGCAGATCCTTCCCTTATCCTGTGGATCCCGAGATGGCCTGACATGGTAGTAAATCAACTGTACTTTTGTGGGCTGACTGCTGAATTGATGGAGCACTGATGGGGAGAGATTACAGACCCCACCACCCAAAACCTTGATTTTAGGGGACAGACCTCCCCGATTCCTTTCCGTAAGTCCCTGGGAAATAATGCTCATTACTGAAATCAGCAAAACAACAAGACTTCCTGTTTGAGGTTTCCTTGGGGACATATCTATCCTGAATGATTCTTTTCATCATTCAACAAATATTTACTGAGCACCTTTTGTAGGTCACTTCCGGGCACTGGGGAAAGCAGAGCAAAGAAGAGACAGAGTCCCTGTCCTCACAGAGCTTGCATTCCAGCAGGAGAGCAGGACAGTCAACACATAATGATGTGACCTAGTGTCAGGGCTGATGTCCTAAGGCAGGAGTGCTGAGAGCGCCCAAGGAACAATAAGGAACAGTGGAACGGAAGGCTTTGGGTTAATAAGGAGAACCCACACGGCCCTACGCTCACCTCTGACTAAACTATCATTCCCCAATTGAAGTCCCTTATGTTTACGTATAAATTGAGGATAATGTGATCAGCCCAGCTAAACTCGCAGGGTTGTTGGGAGGGTCACACGAGATACTGTATTAAAGGGACAAGACCCATATAGAAAACTAGAAAACTGTTATGGATCAATGACAGTTACTATGAAAGTGGCCCCAGGGAACAAAGATATATGTCTCTTACAGTCATAAAAGCGAGATCTCTAGTCCATAGAATTTGTGCACAGGTCCATAAAGGGCCTTTAAAAGTTTGTCCATTGCAACGTTGTTTGCCGGAAGCCACTGTGTGTCACCTTCTGGGAGAGTGGACGGGTAAGACGGGTGGGGGTACACTGCACAGGGACAGGCAGTAGTTGGATGCAATAGACTTGCGGGGGGGGAGGGAGAGACAGAGACATGATGAATCTTGAAAACACAGTGCTCAGTGAACACACTAAGCAATAGAATGAGATTACTAACTGTTGGCATAAGCTACAGATAATGCACACAAAATAAGGATACACAGTTTGCAAAGAATGTGTACCCAAAAAATACACAGTAAGCACAATTGGGGTGGTTGTTTGTTGGGGATAAGAAGCAGAATGCAAGAAAGGTGTGAAAATACAAGGAATAGAGAGACAAGCAAAGCATTGCAGTGTGTTCCCAGGGCTCCACAGTGACACACACACACACACACACACACACACACACACACACACACCTGGAAGTGGGGGAAATTAGTAATTATTGGTCGCAATATTAATAATTCACAATGGTGAAGTAAACTATTTTGTCAATGGCCTTTTTTGTTTTTAACGTGATTCTTTGGGAATAGAATGTTGCTATGTGTTAGATCCATGTTTTCTCTCAAAGCCTGTTCTCCATATATTCTAGTCCCAAGAGACATTCTGGAAAACAACAAGAAAAGTTCTGTAGTCAAATGCTGAAGTTCTCACTTGGAGGTTTCCCAAGCACATTATTACATGAAAGGTTTCAAGAAGTCCTACAATAAAGAGACCTGTGTTCCTTTGATCAACCCACTGTTTCCAGCGTTTGACCAAGGGAAACCCCCCTTTTATTTTCCATGTAATGATTATTGTCATTGGAAATGGTCCAAGGGACACAACGTGGGAAATATCGTGTTAGACAGCTGACGGCTGAGAGGCCGGGGGTTCCAGGTCCCCGGCACAGCCTGGGCCTCATATCCTCTCCTCTCCGCCTAACATGCTGGGCCATCCTTAGAGTGCTTCGTTCCTGAGCCACCTTGGACCCCATGTCTCATGCACTTGACTGTGGCAAAGATGGAACTGTCTTTCCCTCTGCCATGTTCAACCTCCTCGTTACGGCAGGAATGAACATTCTGTCTCCAGAATTCAGAGCCAGCGTCATTGACTAATGCTGACTCATCTCCGATTCCTTATATCAATCGATGAGTTGTCCAATACTGCTGCTGTAGGACATTTCCTAGATAAAATTTTCCTTTACTTTCCCTTATGTTTCTTTTTCGATTTTTATTTTAAATTGAATTTATTGGGGTGACATTGGTTAATAAAGTTATATAGGTTTCGGGTATACAATTCTATATACATCATCTGTGTATTGTATTGCAGGTTCACCACCCCAAGTCAAGTCTCCTTCTATCACCATTTATCGCTCCTTTACTCTTTTCTACCTCCTCCCCATGCCCCCTTTCCCTCTGGTAATCACCATACTATTGCCTGTGTCTACGAGGTTTTTATTTGTTTATTTAATCCCTTCACCTTTTCATCCAGCCCCCAACCCCCTCCCCTCTAACACTGTTGATCTGTTTTCTGTGTCTATAAGTCTGTTTCCTTACATTGCTGATTATTCGAATCACTGTTATCATTCCCCTGGGCTATTAGAATGGTTGTTTGCTTGTTTGTTTCACTTCTCCCTTCACCCCTCACCTTGCCCTTCTCTACTCTGTGCACCTGCACAACTGCCTTCAAAACCCCACTTCCTTGGCATCATTCCTTAGGCCTGTTTCCTCTCCTGCTACGGCCAAGGTTTCCTCTCTATTGGTGTCCCAAACATCACACCTTCCTAACACACCCTCAGCCTCTACTCTCCCTTTTTCTATTTCAGCCCAAACCTCTAAACGTTCTCCCTAACTTATGTGCCTGGGCATACATGCCACCTGCCATCTCTCTTTCATTTGGGCGACTATAGAGCTAGTTAGCCTCTCTCAGTGAACACACACTCAGTGCACAGACTATGGGGACAAAGGGAATTTAATAGTTCTCCTCCAGCAAGTGACCACAAAGCTGGGACATATGCCATGACAGAGCTGAAAGACTGTGCTAAAGAAACACAGAGAAAGAAAATGAATAAGTTGCAAATTGCAAGGACATGATCTTGACAAATTACTTGAGGTAGGAAGCCCAGAGATTAGAAAGTAGAAGTCAACGAGTCCTAGACAGAGAAGACTAAACTTATATGAGACAAAAAGGCTCTAGCGACCTGGTGGGAAAAGGGAACTCAGAGAGGGCTGAAAGCAGAATAGAAAAACAAACACATAAATTGTGAAGCGTTTGGCAAACAGTGAGATAAGGGAAGAAGAGGCCTGGGTAGGGGCTGTTGGGAATTATTAAAACAAACTGAATTTATGGCGCAGTGAATGTGTTTGTTGATAACAGGGCTAGTCTGGTAAAGAATGTGCTAATTGGCTGGTAGTCAACAGGAAGTTGGGGCAAGAGGACTGGGGCTGTGCCTTCCAATCAGAAATGTGTGGTTCACATTGATCAGTTGGGTTCCAGAGCACAAGAAGTTTAAATTTCTTCTGGAGTTCGCTGTTAAGGCTTCAAGGCAAGAAGTAATGGCCACTCAGCCATGGCCAAAGGGAGCAGTAAAACATTGCTATAAAATGTTCTCCAAATGTAAAATGGTACAGTTTCTACAGAAAATAGTATGGTAGTTCCTCAAACAAAAAAAAATACAACTACCACATGATTCAGAAATTCTACTCCTGGATATATACCTGAAAGAATTGAAAGTGAGCTCTCTAAGAAATATTTATACAGCCATGTTCATAGCAGTATTGTTCATAATAGCCCAAAGGTGAGATGAATGGATAAATAAAATGTGGCATAAATGTAGAATAGAATATTATTCAGCCTTAAAAGGGAGGAAATTCCAACACAGGCTACAACATGGATGAATCCTGAGGTCATTATTTCAAATGAGCTAAGTCAGTCACACAAGGACAAATATTGTAATACAGTCAGATTCACAGAGAGAAAAAATAGAATGGTGGTTGCCAGGGAGTAGGGGACGGGGGGAATGGGGAGTTAGTGTTTAATGGCTACGGAGTTTCTGTTTTTCAAGATAAAAAGAGTTCTGGAGATGATTGGTGGGGATGGTTGACAACAATGTGAATGTACTTAATGCCACTGACTGCACACTTAAAAATGCTTAGGGGAGGAGAAACCAAGATGGCGGCATACGTAAACACCGGAGTTTGCTGCCTCGAACAACCACTTCAAAAACACAACTAAAAGATGGAACGGACATCATCCAGAACCACAGGAAGGCTGGCTGAGTGGAAATTCTACAACTAGAAGGAAAGAGAAAAGCATACCGAGACTCAGAGGAGGCACAGTGCAGAAGTAAAATACTAAGGTACAGAGGCGCACACGGAGCGGGCTGGCAGCTGAGGGCGTGGTTGTCGTCTTCAATCGGGAGGGAGTCTCAGGCTCTGAGCTCCAGTTCCGGGCGAGTCTCTGGGGACCCAGACTCAGACGGGAGAAGTGGGACTGTCTGGCATCGGTTGAACTCAAGGGCAGCTTTCTCTCGGAGGGGCTTGCAGCCATTGCTGGGACACTGAGAAGCAGAGCCTCTGAGAGCAGCCATAACTGCTAGCCCTGACCTGTTGATCCCTTGGGACCCGCCCTGCCCAAGCCCTGCAGGGAGGCTTTTGCTGGATAGCCTCAGGCAGAGGCTAGATTAGCACCTCCCTAGAAATCCAGGAGCCTGTGTTCCCAGAGGTCAGAGTGGGACCATCCAGTTTGTAGCTCCGTGGAACCATAAAGGACACACTCAGGGGGCAGACTCAGTGAGCACCAAAGCCCCATTGAAGCAAGTCTTGCCCCGGAGGGGTGTCTCCAGCACAGAAGTTCTCCCACTGCAGACACAGCTGATTCTCACAGCCAATTGGCCTGGAGGTCAATTCCTCCCAGTGATACCTACAACAATCAAGGCTTAACTACAACAAGACTGTGCACAAAGACCACAAGGGGGTGCACCAAGAGTGTCCACCTCAAGTAATTAGGGAGGCTGAGCCATGGGCCCTATAGGACACCTAGCCCACAAAGCCACTCTATCAACACAGAGAAGCATAAAAAATGCAGAGACAAAGAAACAGGTCACAAATGACAGAAATGGAGGAAAGCAAACGACTGGATATAGAGTTCAAAACCACACTTTTAAGGTTTTTCAAGAATTTTCTAGAAACTGCTGATAAACTTAATGAGACCTACAAGAAATCTAATGATACCCTCGAGGTTGTGATAAAGGACCAACTAGAAATTAAGCAGACACTGACTGAAATAAAGAATATTATACAGACTCCCAACAGCAGACTAGAGGATCGCAAGAATCAAGTCAACGATTTGAAATACGAAGAAGCAAAAAACACCCAACCGGAAAAGCAAAATGAAAAAAGAATCCGAAAATACGAAGATAGTGTAAGGAGCCTCTGGGACAGCTTCAAGAGTACCAACATCCGAATTATAGGGGTGCCAGAAGAAGAAAGAAAGCAAGATATTGAAAACGTATTTGAAGAAATAATGACAGAAAACTTCCCCTACCTGATGAAAGAAATAGACTTACAAGTCCAGGAAGCACAGAGAACCCCAAACAAAAGGAATCCAAAGAGGACCACACCAAGACACATCAAAATTAAAATGCCAAGAGCAAAAGACAGAGAATCTTAAAAGCAGCAAGAGAAAGAAACTCAGTTACCTACAAGGGAGTACCCATATGAATGTCAGCTGATTTCTCAACAGAAACTTTGCAGGCCAGAAGGGAGTGGCAAGAAATATTCAAAGTGATGAATAGCAAGAACCTACAACCAAGATTACTTTATCCAGCAAAGCTATCATTCAGAATTGAAGGTCAGATAAAGAGCTTCACAGATAAGAAAAAGCTAAAGGAGTTCATCACCACCAAACCAGTATTATATGAAATGCTGAAAGGTATCCTTTAAGAAGAGGAGGAAGAAGAAAAAGGTAAAGATACAAATTATGAACAACAAATACACATCTATCAACAAGCGAATCTGAAAATCAAGTGAATAATCTGATGAACAGAATGAACTGGTGACTATAATAGAATCAGTGGCATAGAAAGGGAGTGGACTGACTATTTTTAGGGGGGAAAGGGGTGAGGGGGATGCGGGAAGAGACTGGACAAAAATCGTGCACCTATGGATGAGGACAGTGGGTGGGGAGTGAGGGAGAAGGGTAGGGTGGGAACTGGGTGGAGGGGAGTTATGGGGGGAAAAAAGAGGAACAAATGTAATAATCTGAACAATAAAGATTTAATTAATAAAAAAATGCTTAGGATGTTGAATTTATTGTCTTATTTTGTACTTGTTGTATGTGTGTTGTGTATATTTTACCATAATTTAAAAACATGTCCTCCAGCCACACATCCTGCATGCCATCCTTAGCACCTGGATCCATGGGAAGCAGGGGACCCATCAATCCCACAGTCATGGGTTGTAGAGTCTCTCTTACTGGCCATATTGTAGAAGCACGAAGACCCATTCTACCTACTCAGGTAAAATCTTTGTAGGTATCAGCCTGGGTTCTCAGGCTCTGAAATTGTTACTCATGAACAAGTATGGATGAAGGAGGGTGGAACTCAGGGTGCTGTGTCCATTCGGGTTGGAGGGTTAGCATCATAGCGGCCTCCAGGCAAGGAGGACAGGGCTGAGGCTTCTTGTCTCTGGGGTGTCTGGGGAACCAAGCTCTAGCAGAGAAGCCTGAGACTTTGGGGAAGCAGTTCAGAGTCTTTAGACCGGAGTCTCTTGGAAAGACCCGGCGGCAGTATCAATTATAAGGCAGAGAAGGAACTTGCAGAGTAACAGATAACCTCCAAAGGAAAGTGGAAGGTCCATTCAACAGTTTCCTCTCTGGTGGTCCATATGCACCAGGCACAGCATTAGCAGTGGAGATGGCAAGGGGCGTAACCTGGGGAGTACTGGAGTTTCCTTTCTCAGGGTGGGTCCTGATGAAGAAGGCAGTGGCCTCAATCAATACCTGGATGCCCATCTCGCCTGTAGCCTGAGTAATATCAAGCAGGGGTGGTGGGTGTTGCAACACAAAAGACCTCACTCACCACATCTACCTAACATGCTGTGACAGGCCACCACCAGCCATAGGCTCAGGGCAAAGGTTAGGAAGTTCCTCTTTTAGCAGAGGCAAACATAGCCTGATGTGCTAACAGTGTCTCCTTAGTGGTTAATGTGGAAGTGCCAGGAGAACACGTCCAAGAGTCAGGCCTTTAAAAAGAGGTCAATAAACTGAGAGCTTTACCCAGAGTGGAAAACTTCATAGAGTAAGTTGCAAAATTCTTGTAGTTTGGGGGTGAGATGGTAGAGAAGTTGATAGGAGCATGGTCTTGAGATGGGATGAACAATCAAGGAACTTTTCTTAGTAGTTAAGTTTTTATGATCTGCCTCAGGCATGTAGGCATCAAAAACCTGCCAACTCCTTGCTGGGAATTACTTGATATGGACAGCCACAGAAGTGCTCCACATAAGACTGACCAGGAATAATTGGAATGTATAGGAAACAACCCAAACTCTAAAACATTTAAGAGTCCTGGGGAATAATGGAGAATATGGTCATTTAAAGTTAAACTTTGATATTCCAAATTTAGGAGAATTTCAAATGTACGCGTGATGGTTGATGCGTGATACTTTTTTGAAAATTTCCACTATATATCTAGACTTACCTTGGCTTAGACATTTAGGTAGCTTTGCCTTTTGCCCAATGTAAGTAACAAGATTTAAAACTGTTCTTTTAATTGTCCAAGAGTTCCGAAAACTTGTTTGGAAGAAGTTTCTCTGCTCACAAAATAGTGACCAAAGAACTTTAAGCTCCATGTGACTTGTGAGTTAGCTGTTTCTTTGGATTTGGTAGTGATTTTTTTTTTAAATTGTGAAATCAAAGATGGCTTGTCATTTTGCTTTTTGGATAAAAAAAAAGGGATTTCCTTTGCATCCTCAATGAATTAGGTTTAAGAGCCATAAGGATTGGCTAAATGTGTACAGTTTTTGAGATTATGCAAAAGGGTTCTTGACAGAAGAGATGTACATAATGCCACGTGTTAGCTGGACCTGCGTCCAGGTGGGAGTATGCCTTGGCAAGCGCCACAGTGATTCAGGACTATGTTGCATAACTATTTTGCATTTGGCCGAACAACTTGGGTTTGTTGCAGGTACAATTCAATTAAATATGGAATTTATTATTTGAAAATGTTAGCTAGAAATAGAGCTTTTATGCGATTTTAACTTGAGATGTTCTGTTGTTTGGGAACATTTCTGCACGGGGCTGTCATCGGAGGGGAACAACGTTATTGTTGCCACATTTGATCATCACTGATGGAGAATGAGCTCCCTTTCACCTTGAGCCTGATATGCTGGTGGGTTTTGGAAAATACACCCATCAAGGAATGCAGGACTGAAAATCTGTGCCTGACTTCCCAGCCTCCATGGCTGTCCACTCTTCCCAGCCGGGTGCTCAGCCTCCACCTGCAGTCCCAGCCTGTTCCCGTAGCATCCTCAGCCGCCATCTGTTCCAGCCAGGATGGACCTTTAGTCCCCAGCTGAGTGCAGGAGCTAGGTCTGTTTTCTGAGCCTTGTGCTTCACATCATGCTCTCAGGCTTAGGACTGTGTGTCTGCAGTGGATTATCTCCTGGGCCCATCTTCCCGAGCCTCTGCTTATGCTCCTGCCCGACTTGCTTCTCGGGGCCCAGAACACCTTGTAGCTGGGACCTAATGTCCACTGGCAGGCCTTCTTGATCCCTGCTTTACTGAATGCCTGACTGTTGCCCAGCTGGCACCTCTGTGGGCAGCTTTCTCCTGGACGGTCCAAGATGGCCAGTGTTTACTAGACTGGGGAGGGTCCCTTTCCTACTCTGTCAGTGCTGTGCTTTGCTCAGCAGCTGGAACCTGCTCTGTCAGCACCCACAACCTGGTCAGTTTCCTATACCTCGCCCACCCCAGTGAATGGGGCCAATTCCAGGTTCTAGGTCATTTCCTTCTGCTGCCTCATCCCCTGGGAATAAGCAACCCACTGGCCATACATAGCTGAGATAGGATATGCACCTGAATTACTTAGATATTTTAAATTGTGGACTAATATATTTTTATAAGCTTTCTGGGTTAAGGGTGGGAAATTATTTTAATTGTGCTTAAACCTGCAATTTTAAAGGAGAAGAAGGGAGTCGCTTTGGGGCAGCTGGTGCTGGGCCTGGGTCCGCAGTCAGGTGCCCGAGCCGCCTCCGGAGGGACAGTGCTTCGGCTTAGGTTCGACTTTAGCTGCCAACAGTGGGCTTTTTCTGAATTTGTTAGAAGGTTCTCAGAGTCTTAAACCACAATGGGGCAAAAATGGGGCTCATAAAAATGTTCTCATGTGGACTGCTGGGGTTGAGTCATCAATCTGTGGTCATCTTGTTTGGAATTGGAAAGGACTTCAAATATCATCTGGCCTTTGCTTTTCAGATTGCTCATTTTGACTCACTAGTGGTAAGGAAACCAATTTAATGGGGGTATGGCCAGCTTGTATTGATTTTGTTTTTTATGAAAGAATACAATAGAATAGGTCAAAGTGCATCTTATATGTTAAATAAGGTATTATTTTATTAAACTTGTATTTCGTGTGTGTGTGTGTGTGTGTGTGTGTGTGTGTGTGTGTGTGTGATAGATTATTTACTGAGGCTTATAATTAAACAAAGTGTCAAGTTGCGGATCTAGTCCAAATCCCCTCATTTTCCATCTGAGAGAACTTGGGCTTTTAGGGGAGGAGTGGTAGGCCTAGATCCATTAAGCTAACAAGTGGCAGATAGAGAATTGGAGCTGGAACTTGAGCCTCAGGTTTCTATTGAAAGTTGGCATGCTCTGTTTGGTGTTTTTCTGCCCAAACAAAAGGAATTATTGTAGACTCTTGATCTTTAGGAGTGTGAGTCACAAAGACTTGGCCATCAGTAGGCATTAAAATAGGCAGCAATCATCACCAGCAGGTTGTCATAGAATGAAGGTGGGGGAAAGGAAGTGGTGTGAAATAAAGGAGAAAGAAGAGGTCAGAAGTGCAGAGGGAAATGGGCACACTTCAGAAGGGTCTTTGCATGATGACTAGGAAGAAAGGTGGTCTTAACTGTAAGTAAGAATGGAAGCTTTGCAGTAATCTACCACTTGATATAACCAGAGACCTTGATAGGGCCAGGCAAGGTGAAGCATATATTAAAGGTTCATTCAAGAAAAGCGGGACTCTAATAGAACCCCCCTGTCCCCTTCTGGTCTAAGTTGCCTATTCATTTGAGCACAATTGGTCCTTTGATAATTCTACCTATTGGGCTACACATCTGGATTGGTGATAATTGTCGTGTGTTCCTGCTGACAACCTTCTTCCTATTCCTAAAGGACTAAAAAAATCAGCTCATTATGTCAGGGTATTGGCCTTTATAAAATAATGTGCCCTTCAAAATGCAATAATAGTTTAACAAACACTCATTTTAACTTGTGCCTTCACAGGCCAAGTATTAGTGATTATGGTTTGTTTTTGACCCATGAGAATATAGATATTGAATTCACTGACTACTTCTCAGTAATTATAACATCAGGTCTCATATTAATTTTGGTTTCATATTTATATTACTTGAACCTGTGATCCTAAGTTTTGCTTTCAACACTTTTATGAAAGACTCAACTTTTACTCAGGTAGGGGGCGCAAATATTGCTCCAAGTCGGGCCTCATAGAAATGTTAGGATAATTTAGGATTTCCATGCAGAATTCCATAGTTTCAAGGATACTGTGTTCTCTCAATGACCATAGTGTGTTTTTATTTTCATCAATTCCTCTTCAACTGAGTTGCATTTTTAGGTCAGATACTTAGTAAATGAGTCTCATTCTGAGGCATAAACTCCAGATCACCAGCAGAAACTTCAAGTTCAATTCCTGTGCATCAGTGTCTGTGAGGCTCTGCTGCCACTGGGCTATATTTCCACCTAAGAGTCCTGCAGTTTTTACACATCGAGGACTCTATTGAATTCAGGCCAATTCAAAATCAAGAGCAGCCTCCCCATGTCAGCTGCCCAATGTGAGTCTGAATACTTGGATTTTCTTACACAAAGCACCCCATCCTCTGCCACATTTTTCAAGTCCAGTGTGTTCGGGTGTCTTGTGTCTTGTAAGTCAAAGAATAATCATGTGACACTGGGAGGCAACAGGCTGAGTCCCTCAGAGCCCATTAATTCCCAGAGTTCTTGATTCTATGGAAATAGGCCAGCAAATCTCCCGCAGGTTGACAACCGAGCCATCTGACCACATTAAAGTAGACCGTCTCTACTTCTTCAACCTTATCTACGTAGTACATAAGGATGATGGTGCAGGGCGCTTAATGAGAAGTTTTTACACCTTAGTCACTTCTGGCGCACACACTGTTAATGGATGGCACGGTGGAATCTGAGCTTTAAAAAACCATTGAAACGACCTTATCGTTTTCATTGCTGATGCCATATACTCTTCCATATGTGTCCCCACCTTCTCAGCTTCCTCACTGCCTGGTGACAAGGTGCTATTTGTGCATGCGTGCTAGCTAGTTAAATAAAAACAGTGCTAACAACCTCCAGGTTGGAGGCATACGGAACACCTCTACCTCCTTTGGGCATGGACCTTGCATCTAAGTGGCAGGTCCTTTATGCTGAAAGATGATTTATTTGCTAAATTGATTTGTTCAGTGCAGAGACCACAGGTTCCCTGGGAGATAAATTGCTTCAGATTCTGATACAGTGTTCTTAGAACACTCTACGGCAGCTGGGTACAAGAAGGTGCTCCCTGCATGATATCCAAAGAAGGGCATCCAGTGAGGCATGTGATTAGGCAGAGGAATGGAGCAGAAAAGCCAGAGATACATATGGGAATCAATAAATGATAAAAGTGATATTTCAAGTCAGTTGGAAAAGGATGAATTTCCAGATGGAACACCACCATCTGGAAAAAGTAAGGCTGGACCCCTACTCCTACCTTTACCCTCAAATAAATCAAATACCTACATTTTATAATGAAATAAAATACATGAGAAAAATCTTTGATGGAGGAATCCTTTCTGAGAAAGATACAAAATGTAAACTCCATTAAAACTGATTAAATTCAACAACACAAAAACAAATGTTTTCTGATTAAAAAAAAATACAAAATAAGCAAAATAAAAGACAAGATGATAAAAAGGAGAAAATATTTGCAACAGATATTAAATATAAAGGGTGATTTTCTTTAATATATAAAGAGCTTCTACAAATAAATTAGGGAAAGATCAATAATGCAATGGAAAAGTAGCAAAGGATTCTTCAGAAAACAAAATATAATGGATTTTAAACAAATAAAAAGATGCTCAAACTTGCTTATATTTAGAGAAATGCAAATTAAAAACTGCCATCAAGATTAAAAACTTAAATGTAAGACTCAAAACCATAAAAATCCTAGAAGAAAACAGGCAGTAAAATCTCGGACATTTCTCATAGCACTATTTTTTTCCTGACATATCTTCTCAGGCAAGGGAAGCAAAAGAAAAAATAAACAAATAGGTCTACATCAAACTCAAAAAGTTTAGCATAGCAAAGGAAACAATCAACACAACGAAATACAACCCACTGGATGGAAGAACATGCTCCCCAATGATACATCTAATGAGTTAATATCCAAAATTTATAAAGAACTTATACAATTCAACATCCCCCCCAAGAAACTTCCCCCCAAAACACACCAAATAATCCAATTAAAAAATGGGCAAAGGACCTGAATAGACACTTCTCCAAAGAAGATATACAGGTGGCCAATAGATATATGAAAAAATGTTCACCATCACTAATCATCAGAGAGATGCAAATTAAAATCACAATAAGATATCACCTCACACCCGTCAGAATGGCTACCATCAATAAATGAACAAAGGAGTGTTGTCAAGGATATGGAGGAAAGTACACTGTTGGTGGGGACACATATTGGTGCAGCTACTGTGGAAAGCAGTATGGAGTTTCCTCAAAAAATTAAAAATGGAACTGCCTTATGACCCAGTGATTCCACTTCGAGAATATTTCCAAAGAAACCTGAAACACTAATTCAAAACAATATATGTACCCCTATGTTATTTACAATACCCAAGATTTGGAAGCAGCCCAAGTGCCCATCAGTAGATGAATGGATAAAAAAGCTGTGGGACATTTACACAGTGGAATTTACTCAGCCATAGGAAAGAAGGAAATCTTACCTTTTCCAATGGCATGGATGGACCTGTAGTGTGTTATGCTAAGTGAAATAAACCAGCCAGAGAAAGACAAGTACCATATGATTTCACTTATATGTGGAATCTAATGAACAAAATAAACTAACTAACAAAATAGAAACAGACTCATAGATACAGAGAAAAGACGGACAGCTGTCAGAGTGGGTAGGCAGGCTGGGTGAAAAAGATGAAGGGATTAAGCAAAAATAAAACAAAAACCTCATAGACAACAGTATGGTGATTACCAGAGGGAAAGTAGTGGGGTAGGGGAAGGTAGGAGAGGGTATAGGAGGGATAAATGGTGATGGAAAGAGACTTGACTTGGGGGGTGTGGTGAACACACAATACAGTATACAGATGATGTATTATAGAATTGTACACCTGAAACCTTTCTAATTTTATTAATCAATATCACCCCAATAAATTCAATAAAAATAAAAAATTTATTGTAAAAAACTTAAAACTACCATCAAAAGGTAAATGTAATTGTGACCAGCGAGAACCAGGTGCTCTCATGTACCTATTAATGGGAGTGTAAATTGATATAACCCATAAAGAGAGCTATTTAGTAATATTTATCAAGATAAAAGTGTAGATACTCTTTGACCTAATAATTTTATTTCTAGGAACTTATTCTACAGACATACTGACACAATGATGTCTATAGAAGAATATTCACTGTAGTACTGTTTATAAAAAGTAAAAGGTGTTCACCAACTGAGAACTTCTTTTTCAAATTAGGATACATCCATACAGTGGAATCCTTAAAAAACAGAATAGCAAACAAGAATGAACGTATTAAAACTGGACAATTTCCCAAATATCATGAGTGAAGTAAGCCAGGTAAAGGGTGGCATCTATCATATATTATCCATTTGAGTATTAAGAGATTGAGAACAGAGGTTGTTTCTGAGGAGTGTAAGGGTCCAAGGTGGGAGTCAGTTTTACTTTTACCTGTGTAGTTATTTGTACTTTATGTGCATTGTGCATGTTTACCTACTTACAACTTAATGTTCTCATGAGAGTATATGAGGTTATTTAACAAGTTTGGCTTGATGAAGGTATATAGGGATCAGGTGCTATTAGTCTAATGGAGGGGCATAGGTGATGGGCACCAGGAAGCATGAAAGTCAAATTTAACAAAAGGGAGGTAAGTTTATACTAGATATTAAGACTAAAGTGATGTGGGCGTGAGAAAATATGGGGATGAAGCTAGAAAAAAAGAATAGCTTTAGAGCTGTTACTTAAAAGATAGATGAGATAAGGAGAAAGGGAGTTTTGATTGGAGCCTTTAGAAGTTTCTAATGAGCTGAACTTAGGGTGCTGTGTAAGTATTTATAAGTAATTAATAGTAATAGCATAATAAAGGCTGTCATCCACTGGATTACAAAGTCAATTGCAAATTGAAGGGGACATAATCTCTCTCTTCTTTATATTTAATCACAAATGTATGATGATTATATTGATATTGGTCCTTTACGGCTTGGAAGGAATATAAATCCAACTTAGGGCTCATTCTCAGACTAAAGGAAATAACCAGTAATCATTAATTGACTGAAGGTTATCTAAGGCGATAAAGCCTTGTTTTCTTCATATTATATTGCCAAGGGTACTACTGTGTAACTCAAGAGTTCTAATCAAGTATTATAAGTAAAAATAGTATAGGTGTTTGTGCCAGTCCGCCCGCTTTACATTCAAGTTCACAAAAGCCAGAGACAATGTGTGCAAATAAAAATAGTTTTACTGCACATGGCCTGGCAAAGCAGGCTACATAATTAGACATTTGGTAACGACATTTTGTTTGTGGTAGTAGTGGGTGGTGGTGATGATGGTGGTGATGGCTGTGGTGGTTATGATGATGGCGGTGGTAGTGGTGGTGGTAGTAATGGTAGTGATGATGGGATGGTAGTGGTGGTGATAATAAACACTAGTACTAATGTTCTCAACACCTCTTGGCAGAAATTTTCTCTGGAAATATCTTCCCCATAGCAGTGAGTAAGAGGAAAAATGGGCAAGGAGCCGATTTCAAGTTTTGGGACCTAAACTCTGACTGAGTTGCTATGATGACAACCAGATCATAAGCATAAATAATCACCATATTTGGCTTTTAGGTTTGAATTTCTCCCAATATCCTGTTATGTCCTGTCATCTAAAAACATAGGGAACCTCTGTATGGAAGTAACAGTGTGAGGTTTCACTTGTCATATGGTGAATCGGTTAATTATTTCAGTTTGGTTTTGTTTTTAATCCTCATTCGAGTATATTTTTTCCATTGATTTTAGAGAGTGGAAGGGAGGGAGGGAGAGAGAAAGAGAAAAAGAAAGAGGAAGAGAAAGAGAAAGAGAAAGAGAGAAACATCAATGTGAGAGAGACCAGACTGGGATTGATAATACTTTCTAATGATAGCAGTCTAAAAATTAACATAATTTAAACCAAAACATTTCTTAAAGGACAGGTCTTTCATTTCACAAAATTCATCCTTGATATTCCCAATCAGTGAACCCATTTTTCTAAAATTGAAGCAGTAACAAAATAATTTTTAGGGCTAGAAAGGACCTTAAATATAGACTAGTTCAACCCTTTGTTTTATTTTATTTTTAAATCATTTTTATTTTTCAATTAAAGTTGACATGCAATATTATATTAGTTTCAGGTGTACACCCAGTGATTAGACATTACGTAACTTACTAAGTGATCATCTTGATAAATCGCATACCCATCTGGCAGCATACATAGTTATTAGAATATTATTGAATATACTAGAGGCCCAGTGCATGAAATTCATGCACAGCAGGGGGGTCCCCTCAGCCCAGCCTGCACCCTCTCCAGTTTGGACATCCTCTCACAATCCGGGACTGTTGGCTCCTAACTGCTCACCTGCCTGCCTGCCTGATCGCCCCTAACTGACCTCCTCCTCCACCCTCCCCCCCCCCCCACCAGCCTGATCACCCTTAACCGCCTCTGCCTGCTGGCCTGGTCACCCCCAACTGCCCCTCCTTGCTGGCCTGGTCACCCCTTCACTGCTCCCCGCTGCCAGCCTGGTCACCCCATGCAGCCTGCTGTTCAGTCAGTTTGGTTGTCCATTGCTAACCTCCCCCTGCCGGCCTTGTCACCCCATGATGTTCTGTCGTTACTGTTACTGTGACGGTGTCCCATACAATTTGCATATTTCTCTATTATTAGTATAGATTCCCTGTGCTGCACTATATTCCCATGACTGTTTTATAACAACAAATTTGTACTTCTTACTCCCTTCAACTTTTTTACCCATTCTCCTCAACCCCCCTCACATCTGGCAACAATCAAGACGTTCTCTGTATCTATGAGTCTGTTTCTGTTCTTTTTGTTTTTTAGATTCAACTGTTGATAGATATGTATTTTGGGTATTTTATTGTTCATATTTTTTATCTTTTTTTCTTTTCCTTCT
The DNA here is from genome assembly GCF_014108235.1 of Myotis myotis. Lineage (NCBI taxonomy): Eukaryota > Metazoa > Chordata > Mammalia > Chiroptera > Vespertilionidae > Myotis > Myotis myotis. Next base: position 54,105,184 of record NW_023416315.1, read on the forward strand.
TGAAGAAGACTCTTTAACATTTCATGTCATACTGGCTTAGTGGTGATGAACTCCTTTATATTTTTCTTGTTTGGGAAGCGCTTTATCTTTTCTTTAATTCTAACTGATAGCTTTGCTGGGTAGAGTAAATCTTGGTTGGAGGTCATTTTGAATATTTTTTGCCACTCCCTTCTGGCCTGCAAAGTTTCTGTTGAGAAATAAGCTGACAGTCTTATTGGCGCTCCCTTGTAGGTAACTAATTGCTTTTCTCTTGCTGCTTTTACTATTCTCTCTTTGTCTTTAATCTTTGGCATTTTAATTATGATGTGTCTAGATATGGGGCTCTTTGAGTTCATCTTGTTTGGGACTCTCTGTGCTTCTTGGACTTGTATGTCTACTTTATTCACCAGGTTAGGGAAGTTTTCTGTCATTATTTTAATTTTTTCAAATAGGTTTTCAATTTCTTGCGCTCCTTCTTCTTCTTCTGGCACCCCCCATGATGTGAATATTGGTACACTCAAAGTTGTCCCAGAGGCTCCTTAACTACCTTCATTTTTTTAAATTCTTTTTTCTTTTTGCTATCTGATTTATATTTTTGTTGTTGTTGTTGTTGTTGTTGTTGTTGTTGTTGTTGTTTTGCTTCCTTGTACTCTAAATTGCTGATTTGATCCTCAGTTTCACCTACTTTAATATTTATTCCCTATAAATTATTCTTCATTTCATTTAGTGTAGCCTTCATTTCTAACTAGTTCTTTTCTTTTAATATATTTCTATTGATTTCCAAGAGGGAGAAACAGAAACATCATTTACGAGAGAAAATCATTGATTGGTTGCCTCCCACCTGCCCCCTAGTGGGAATCGAGCCCACAGCCTGGGCTTGTGCCCTGACCTCCTGGTTCATGGGTTGACGCTCAACCACTAAGCCACATGACTAGCTCTTTTTTTTTTTTTTATGGTTTCTATGTCCTTTTTCATGTTTCAAGATATGAAACTAGTGCTGGGGCAGCAGCTTAGGAAGTTCCCACTAAGTTCTTTGAGGATCGTTATAACCATCGTTTTGAACTCTGCATCTGGTAGATTACTTGTCTCCATTTTGTTTAATTCTTTTTCTGGAGATTTCTCCTGTTTTTTCATTTGGGACCTGTTTCTTTGTCTCTGCATTTTCACTGCTTCCCTATGCTCATTTCTGTGTATTAGGTAGAGCTGCTATTTCTCTATAACTTGGTAGAGTGGCCTTGTGTAATAGATGTCCTGTTGGGCCCAGTGGCACAGCCTCCACATTCACCCAAGCTGGGTGCTCCAGGTGTGCCCCTGTGCAGGCTGTATGCACTGTCCAATTGTAGTTGAGCCTTGATTACTCTTGGTGTCACTGGGAGGGATTGATCTCCAGGCTGATCAGCTGTGAGGACTGAGACTACAGTGGAGAAACTGCTGTATAGGAATTGAACCAATGGAGCAGGACTTTCAGTGGACTTTAGTGCCCACTGAGTCTGCCCCTTGAATGTGTTGTAATCCAGCATGGTCTACCCTGGGTGCACTGGCTTTGGAGTCTCCCAGGAGGTGCAAGTTCAGCCACTGCCTGTGCCCTGCCTGGGCCACCTGGCACAGGCTACAGAGTGATCTTCAGATGGCTGCTACTCGTGCTTGGCTTAGAGGTGCCCAGGAGAGGCCAAGCTGTGAACCAAGGCTGGATTTCAGTAATATCGTGCCTGGGGCCACTTAGCAAGAGGGTACGCAGAGACCAGCTGCTGCTTGTTTGAGAGACTTTAGGAACATCTGAAGCATGAAGCAAGAGAGGTCATTTGTATGAAAAAGCCACTGGAAATGGCTTGCATAGGCCTGCAAGTTGGGTGGGGCTGGGTCTCAGGGAATGACCAGGGTAGGGCAAACAGTGTGAGCCAGGTTAATGGAGACTCAGATATGGTGCCCACCTGCCAGCTCTGTGGAGGAGAGATCAGCAAAAGAACAATGGCCTTTGCCAGCACTTCTCTTTGATAGGAAGCTGCCAACCCCAGCTCCCTGTATGGCTCCTTTCAAGCTGCTGCTGTAGCACTAAAGCTCAGAGGGAGTGAGTTTTGAGTGAGTCCATGCACTGGCCCTTTAAGAGGAACTGCCTTGGATTCCAGCAGCCTCTGTGTCTCTCAGTCACAATCCCCACTGGTTTTACAGCCCAAAGTTATGAGGACTTCTCTTCCTGGCTTTGGGCTTGAGGGTCTGATGTGAGGCTGGGACCTCTTAGTCCTCAAAAGGACTTCCACAGTCAAGATATCTTTCCCAATTTTTATCTGCCACACATGGGTGTGGGACCAGCCCATTCTGCATCTTTGCCCCTCTACCAGTCTTGATGTTTCTTCCTCTTTAAATCCCTAGTCATAGGACTTCCATTCAGCTAGATTTCAGACAGTATGAATGATGGTTGTTCTGTAATTTAGTTGTGATTTTGATTTGATTGTGGGAGGATTCAAGTACTGCATTTGCCTATGTTGCCATCTTGACTGAAAGTAGGCAACACTTCTGTTTTAAAAGGTGAGCCTATTGAGTGTCATCCAGATTATAGAGCTCAAACAGGACTTTACCCCACCACCACGCTGCCTCTAACTGCAGGAGTGGACACGTTTCAAAAGAAGTCAGTATTTTGTGGCTCATGTTTATTTCTAAAACAGAGAAAGGTGTTATCTTTGTGTGAAGAAATTATACCATCACCTTTCTTTTTTTCCCTCTCTCTCTCTCCTTTTCATCAGAGCTGGGAACAAAGAGTGGAGATACTACTGTAATTTCTATCTCTACAATCTCGTTTGAAATCATTCTCTTTGATTTAAGTTTTCTTGAAATGAAAAGGATAAATTGTGCTAACTTACTAGTAGTTAAAGTTGGGGAAAAGTTGATTGGGCATTCTGTTGTCAAGGAAACCAATTTTCTTTCTTTCTCTTATTCTCTCTCTCTCTCTCTCTCTCTCACACACACACACACACACACACACACACACACACACACACACACACCACACAAAACGGCACCACACCACCCACCAGTTATTACAGTGCCCTTTAAATTCTTCATCTGAAATTTTAAGATTACTTTAAAATACCAATGGCTCTACTCTGAAAATCTGTACAAGAAGTACTCAGGGAAGTAGTTCCTAGAATTCAAGCTCAGTGAGGCCTTTTCTAATTCTGGGGAAGCTACTGTCATTCTGAGTCAGTTCGATGCCTCAAAAATGTTTGAGACGGTCTGCACGGTCAGTGTCAAATCAACTGCAAAGTGAGACTATTGGAAAGGAAAAGGTGGAAGGAGAACCTTTACAGAGCAATAAAACCACACAGGAGAAAGAGAAAGGTAAACAGTTCAATTCCTTGAGCCTCTATTGAGTATCTATCATGCCAAAAGCAAGAAGCCACACACACACACACACACACACACACACACACACACACACACACACACGAAAGAAAAGAAAGACTAAACTGAAAGAGATCTTAGAGAGTGAGGTAGAGTTGCTTATTACTGGAAGATATGCACCATCTACTTGTCCTTCCATCAGAAGAATACACCTTCCCGCTCCATCAATGTCATGGTTGGCCACAAAACTTCCTGCCCTGACTCTGGGTTTGGCCATATAACTTGGTTTGGCCAATAGGATGTTAGCAGATATGGTACAGCAGACACTCAAAATACTCTTGTGCTATTGAGTTTGCTCTCTTGAATCTTTGCCTTTACCGTGAGAAGAGCCTGCCCTGCTGTTCCCAGGAGGATGAGAGGCATGTGGAGCAGAGCTGCCCCAGCTGAGCCTGACCTACATGAGCCACCTCCCCAGCTGACCTGCGGTGCACCAGGAAGCTCATCTCAGCTTCCCAGCCAAGGGTAGCTCAGATCAGTCAATTCCAGACAACCCTCTGGCACATGATAAAAAAATAATAATTTGTTGTTTAAGTCACGTCATTTTAGAGTAGTTTGTTATACAGCAATAACAAACTCATACAGAGAGCATGTAGTATAACATCTTAATTTATTACTTTCATGGTGTCACATAGCCAACTAAAGAGTGGTTAAGCAGACCTTGGCCAGACTGTGAGTTTCCTGGGTAGGGCTGTGTCCACATAGGATACAAGTCAATCCCTTTCGGAAATCATCGCTGGGAGAACAAGCATCACGCATTCTGGGATTGGAGGACTCACAAGACACTGGACCCCATCAGGATGTGTATTAGGAACACAACAGAAATTTACTGTCCCAGAAAAGTTACCATTGACCTGGAAGCCTAGAAAAGAGCTACTAAAATTACCCAGTGGCTAAGGATAAATTGTGTGACAACAGCCTGAAATGATTAGGACACCACTGTGGACAGACACATGTTGAGAGTCAATTGATTCAAGTCTGAAATCTTGAATAGGGCAAATGCTCTGAGCATGGGTTTGTTCATTAGATTCCAGAATTTCTTTCTTTCTTTTTATTTTTTTTAGAAAGTTGGTGGGGAGCACACTCTGAAGTGTAAAAGGGAAAATTCAGGGAATAATAAAGGGAAGTCTATATTACTTTACCTGGTTGAGAACTAGGGTGACCCTATGTACATACAGGCCAGCCTTAATTTCCACTGCTGTCTTAGGGTAATCCTATCTAATAAGGAGGGAATATGTTAATTGACTGCCCCGCTCTCAAAGATGGCGGCGCCCAGTCCCTTCAGCCCCGCCAGGGTGGCAGGCATGCTGCAAGGCCTCCAGTCCCCTCAGCCCCCCAGCCACCAAGGGCCGGCCTGAGGAGCAGGCAAGCCTCGGATGGTGGCTGCCCAGCCGCCCAAGGCCGGCCCAAGGCACAGGTAACCAGGGCTGGCCAAGGCTTGCGCTGCCATCAGTGGCAGCAGCAGAGGTGTGATGGGGCATCACCTTCCCCTGATTGCCAGGTCACCTCTGGCCTCTGAGGGCTCCCGGACTGTGAGAGGGGGCAGGCCAGGCTGAGGGACCCCCCTCCAGTGCATGAATTTTCATGCGCCAAGCCTCTAGTTATTAATAACACCCCCTTTCACTTTCAAAAGTATACTGGAATGGATGGTAGATGATATGATCATACAGCTGACAGTATATTTTACAGTATACAGGTCCATGTAAGATTCAGATAAGTTCATAGGGAAAGACCTGCTATGGGTTATGAAGGCAAAATAGACCAATGTATAGAGGGCCACTGGTCCCATTGCAGCCCACCTTCATGCACCCGTTATTGTGAGAGATGGTGAAGGTACCCAGGGCCTGACCAACTGGTCATTGTATTTTTTTCAAAATATGTTTTTATTGAATTTTTAGAGAGAGAAAGAGAGAGAGAGAGAGAGAGAGAGAGAGAGAGAGAGAGAGAGAGAGACTGATGTGAAAGAACAACATCGATCAGCTGCCTCCTGCATGTTCCTACTGGGGATCATCAATCCCATAACCTGGACATGTGCCTTGACCAGGAATGGAACCAGTGACCTTTTGGTGCATGGGATGATGCTCAACCAACTGAGCCACACCAGCCAGGGATGGTCAGGGTCTTAAAGCCTGGGAAGTGATGGTGTTTCAGGCTAACCGATGTCCCCTTGGCCAACTCTGTGGTCTCTTCTAGGGGTCTCACCTGCTGGGCACTCCCTTTTGTGGATCCTCAAAAGATAGAAACACGTATACCTTCCCATCCTGTTATTACTTCCAAACAATTCACCACACAAAAATCAAAATGGTAGAAGAACGGAGTTTCCCTCTTACCCACACAGACGTCCATACAGCCTTCTGAGCTCCATTTGGCTTTCCCAGGAACCCTGCAGAAAACACACACTAGAGTAAGAATACTATTCAACAAAATGTCAAGTGTTCAAACTTAGTATTCAGAAAAGAAGTCTGGAACAGCGAGAACGCAATTACATAAACAATAAAAAAGAATTGAAGTGATATTGCTTTCAAGTACTTTGGAGTATTAGAATAAACTAATAGCTTTAAAAATATATATGTTGCCAAGGAAAAGTCTCCATCAGCTCTGCTTTCATGGACAGAAAAGATCATCTGTACTTAAACTATTTGTGTATAATTGCTGCTAAAATATTTGAAAACTGTTTGCTTTCCCAACTATGTTAACATTCCCCTCTGCAATTTGGTTTATATTATTATTATTTTTGGCAAAGCTTCTTTTCACAGCCAGTCTATGTGTAAACATCTGCTGGGTCTATCCAAATTATCACAAATTCTGAATTATCGTCATCCAAGTTCAATTTTAACTAAAATCAACATATTCAGAACCTTAGAGCAACTTTATATAGGACAAAACATGACACATTTCATAGTGGGAAATGATTATATATGGAGGTATGTGTGGGGATGGGGGTGGAGGCTCAGAAAATGCTAAACTCATTGTGTTGTAGAGATGGAGTTGTGTATAGGGATGGAGTATGTGTGCAGATACACATAGAGGGATTGTATGGGTGAAGGGTTAGAAATTGCTAGATCCTTTGTATTGTGGAAATGAAGTTTACATTTAAGCATGCATGGGTTGGGATGGAGGTGGAAAATGCTAGCCCTGTATTGTGGGAATGGAGAATACAAGAATCTGGGCAGACATAGGATGGGTGGGTGAGAGTTTAAAGTTGGGGAGATCAAAGAGGTGGGTGTCCTTGATGGAAATACATTCCATTTTCATTAAATCGACTTTCATGGTCTAAGTTTGCCATATATCAAGGAAATCATATATGAATATAAAAACAGTCACTGAAATTGCTGTGTTCTCAAAGAACTTGGCAGAGTGCGTACATACAAGGATGACGAGCTGAAGAAGAGCATCCTGGAAATTATCCAGAGGGAGGGGCACAATGTTCTCTTCACATCGACAGTCAGACTGTTTCCCTCCAAATGTTAATACCAAAGTAATTACTCAACTGAATGCAACTGATCACCACACACATACACACACACACACACACACACACACACACACACACACACACGCACATACACACCAAAATATGTGGAATGTATTAAATTTCCTATCTGGGCTGTTGTTCTATTTTCACACTGAGAAATTTCTTCACACTTGCTTCAGGAATCTCACACGGAGCCCAGATGAGGTGTAGCTGTGGGCTTAACGTTGTGAACTGGCCATCCTGAGATAGAGATGAGAAGTGTTTTTTTTTAAAAACACTAAGAAGAGAGAAACAGCAACAGTAAAGAGTGAAAGTGGCTGTCGGACAGAGAAAGGGACAGAGGAATGGATGGTAGCTGATATGGTCATACAGCTGACAGTATATTTTACAGTACACAGGTCCATGTAGGCTTCAGATAAGTTCATGGAGAAAGACCTGCTATGGGTTAGGAAGGCAAATTAGACCAACGCACGGAGGGCCACTGGTCCCATTGCAGCCCACCTTCACGCACCCGTTGTTGTGAGGGATGGTGAAGGCTCCCAGGGCCTGACCACTAGTCATTGTATTTTTTTAAAATATGTTTTTATTGAATTTTTAGGGAGAGAGACACTGATGTGAGAGAGCAACTGAGAAGGAAGCAGGACAGAAATAGCTAGCGTGATTTTCTATCTGGCACCAAGGGCCTGCCTTTCCGGGGGGCGGGGGCGGGGGGATTCTGAAAAGACCTCAAAGGGTTACTATCAGGACTGGCCCAAATTGGGTTCTTCCTGCCTTCGGCTTAGTGGCTCTCACACGCTGAATCTGTTGGCTCCTGATGTGGGGTCTAGTGGCAGCACCTCCGTGAGTTAGCAGAATAGACCACTGGCTTCTGAGAAAACCCAATGAGAGGGAAACATCGAGTTTAGAACATAGAGCCTTGGGCCTATATCTACAAATGCAGACATTTCCACTTGCTAATCAGTCACTCTGACAAGTCAAAGGCATCTCACTGAACCAGCTTCCCTTCCAACAACTCATGGCCATTTCCCCGTTTCCCTGGCTCCAAAGTTACAGGCACATTTGACTCATCTTGCTCTGAATTCTCTACACCTAATTAGTCACACGAGGTACTAATTTTGTCCCCAGCACCCCTCTCTTTTCACTGTTATTAGCACCCTGAGCCAAGTCTTCACTTCACACCTAGACTTCAACAACAGTCGGATTCTGCAGTCCTGACCTAAATTCTCTTCCTTACAGAGTAATCGCCCACTTTGGTGTCCCTCTCTTACTCACAAATAATAGCACATGAATGGTCCTTCACTTGCCTTTCCAGACTGTCAGGAAATTGTTCCACCTTCCCTTCCCTCCCTCTCTCTCACAGCTGCAATCCTCAGGGGTTCCCAGTCTTTGGCTTCCAGGCTGCTCATCAAGCTGTGCCCTGGTTCTCAGGCAGGTGCATCACACACGTTGTCGCTCTGCATCTGGCTTGTGTGTCCTTGTCTTTGTGTCCATTGCCCCTGCAGGACCCCTTTCTCCAGGAAGTCCTCCAGGATGGCTCTCCCTCTCCTCTGAAGGACAGCTACCCCATCTAGCGCTAGGATAGATCTGATCTGGTGATGTCCACCACTATTTGGTATGTGCCCTTGAGGGCATAAGTAACTTCTACTTCTTCCACACTCCAGGGCTGGCACATTTAGGCACCAACTAACTGATTTTTCTGGGTGAATGGATGACAGGACTCAGTGCATATTGATAAGTGATAAGCAATAGGTCATTGTCATCACATAGCACCTTCCCATACCAACCACTCCAGGTGTGGGTGACCTAGACAGGAGCAGTGCTTCAGGGCAAAGCTGCACTGGGCTCAGCATGTCTTATGCTGGAAGGCATGGACAGCAGCCCTTACCTGGCGGAAAAACGACAGGTTTCCAATAAAAGGAGAAGGCTTGGGATGTCTGATGCCCAACTTCTCCAGTCTTGAAAATGCCGAAGTAGAGTACCTGAGGGGAAAAGCAAATTAAAAACCAGAGAAACTGAAGTTGGAATTCATGCTTTTGGCTTTATAAGGTGTCAGAATTATTGAGTCCTCCGGAAGTAATGGTAGGAAAAGCCGTTTCCATTGACAATATCTAAGGATTGAAGAGGTAGAGGCCTATAGGGGAGTGAGTGGCATAGAACCCCGTAAATTACTCCGGATTGAGTGACCCCTGAGACATGATGTCCAAATGCCCTTCCCCACCTAAAATGCCCATCAATAAATTGTTCTTTAAAACACATGTCTCCCTTTGCCTCTAAACCAGCGGTTCTCAACCTGTGAGTCGCGACCCCTTTGGGGGTCGAACGACCCTTTCACACGGGTCGCCTAAGACGATCGGAAAACACATATATAATTACATATTGTTTTTGTGATTGATCACTATGCTTTAATTATGTTCCATTTGTAACAATGAAATTGGGGGTCACCACAACATGAGGAACTGTATTAAAGGGTCGCGGCATTAGAAAGGTTGACAACCACTGCTCTAAATCTACCATGAACAATTGTTTCAAAAGGCAAGGGGTAAAAAGTCACAATGGCAGAGATAAGTTCCCTGTGCAAATTTGTCTATTTTCTTGGTCAAAATTGACCCCTGCACAGAATTTGTCCCACAGCACATGTTTAGGGACAGAGTGTTCTCTCCGTCCCTAAAAATAAAAAATAGGGACGGAAGGAACACCCCATGGAGACGAGACCTCATCACCAACCACTAACAGCCTCTTCATGTCTTTGTTTGCACGGCCTGAAACCATATGGGAAACATATTTTCTTAACCAAAAATCAGGAAATGCCGCCTGACAGATTTCTATGCCACTTTCCAGGAGAGAGCGGCAGTCTGAGAAGTGCATGTGGCTGTCAAAACATTGGAGTTACTGGGACGTTTCAACAGTTTATGGGAACAGAGGGAGAGCGCCGGGAAAGTCAGCGCTGGTTCTGAAAACCCTGGACATATGGCTGTGATCCCTGATCAGCCAGCTAATTAGGTCAAAAGTTCAGTTAGTTCAGAAAAATTAATGAGTCAAACTGGGTGTTTAGCATCATGCAGAGATCAGCCAAATCTTAATTTAGGAGCAAGGAAAACTGTGGGGTATCACTACAGCTGGGCTTCATAGCAGACCTGGAACTTAAGAAAAACAAACCACTGCTGGAAGAATCACTGGCTTATTATTAGAAAAATGGAATGCTTGCTAGAGTCTTTGACCTTCCTACTTACAGTCCAGTGAGGAGCACTTCAAATAAGAACTTTTAATCGAACATTCAGATATTCAAGCAAAGGCCAGTCCAGCCTAAGGGTTGATTTGTGTTATTCTGAGCAATGGGTCTGCTTTTTTAAAACAAAGCATATTTTTATTGATTTTGGAGATGAAGGGAGAAGGAGAAAGAGAAAGAAACATCAATGATGAGAGAGAATTACCGACTTGCTGCCTCCTGCATGCCCCACACTGGGGATCAAGCCTACAACCTGGGCATGTGCCCTGACCGGGAATCGAACCATGACCTCCTGGTTCATAGGTTGAATGCTCAACCACTGAGCCACACCAGCCGGCTGAGTCTGCTTTTAAAGTGGCCACAGGGGAGAACCAGGCCAGGGCAGAAAAGGAAGAGGGTTCTGCTCCCAGCTCCCCGACCCAGGGTTCCACCATATGGCTGCATTATCGGGTTTGAATGAATCCCAGGACCTCACATTTCTGTCCCTGTGCAAGTGTAATTACAAACCACAATCAAGGGCCGTGTGCGAATTACATGGATCAGTCACGCCCACACTCCTCTTCATTAGCGTGTGTACCAAAGGTTGACAGCACGGGGTGCAAGAGTTATTCTTTCAAGTCGGAGATGATAGTTTAAATAACTCCCCACACACCTAAGAGGAGAGAGCAAAGGCAGCATACCAGTCCACTTACTACTCCCCTCGGGGTCTCACATCTGGCTCCTAGGTCCATGTCTTCATCAGTTTTTGTGAATTATTTTTGAAATATAATCTCTAATGGGTAGAAGGAAATATGTCATCTTGGGCCACATAATTACATCTTAATTTTGTAATTAGATGTCTTGATTGTCTAATTAAAGGACAAGAAGTCTGTGCCTAATTACACGTGCTAATTATTATGCAAGTCCATGTCCTAACTATGTAACTCCACTTATGAAAATACTGCTTGTGTGCCCCTGCACAAAATTCAGACATTTTCAAAGACATGGCATCAGCAGAGAATGTTCTAGTCACAGCCATCAACTTCACTTGCAGCCTAGACTCAAGTGTAGACCTTAAGGGTCTTGAGCTAGGAATTGCCAAATGTTGCCATCAGTAACTAGAGTCCTTGCGCCAAAATCAGCAGGGTGAGGTCCCTGCCACCAGACTACCGAGCAAAATTGCATTTGTCTCCCTCCCCCTTCCTTCTCTGCACCCTTGTTTCATATTCCCTGGTCCCTGGGTCCCCTCTGTCTCTCTCAACAGGCTCTTAACCCAGAATCTATGAACCCCAGGAGTTAGAGGTTGAATTGTGTCACCCCAAAAAAGATAAGTGGAACTCCCCACTCCCAGTACCTCAGAGTATAGCCTTATTTGGTGATAGGGTGTTGCAAATTTAATTAGTTAAAATTAGGTCCTACCAAAGTAGAGTGGACCTCTAATCCATTTTGACTGGTGTCCTTATAAGAGAACGGCCGCGTGAATGGAGGCACGGGGAGAATGCCAAGCGATGACAAAGGCAGAGATTGGCGTTATGCAGCGGCAAGCCAGGGAATGCCAAAGATCATCAGCAAGCCACTGGAAGCTAGGAAGAGGCAGGGAAGGATTCTCCTCTCCAGGTTTCAGAGGGAGCATGGCCTGTACCTGCCTTGATTTCAAACTTCCAGCTTTCAGAACTGTGGGGTTTGCAAATGCCACTGTTTTAAGTCCAGTTTGTGGTACTTTGTTATGGCGGTCCTAGCAAATTGATAAACCAGAATACCCATGAATGAAAAAGGATTTTTAAAAATATCCTGCTGATACTTTAAACGTTGTCATTGTGAGAGAAATTTGCTCTTTTATGTTAAAATGTGCCATTAATTCCTGTGTCATCAAAAAAGTGCAGGTGGCCGAGGATGCTGCTGTGAAAAGCAGGTGGTACACAACTGTGCTGTGATATTTAGAATAGCTTCCCTTTGTATGGGTATGCATGCAAATGGATCTCACAGTTACTAGTGTGCCTATGCACATGCATCATTGCTTACATTAAGGATACTTAGTTGGAAAATGACAACAAAAATGTATGTAGTAGCTTCAGATACATCCTTGGATTTTACTGTGACAAATAACGCAGTGATTTATTGCTACAGGACCCCAATCTTGCAAATGCCAGGGTGCACCTTATACTGTCAATTTTCAAAATAAATTGTGACAAATGGCTCATTTTCAAAATAAGATTCCATTTTTAAAGCCTAGAAATTTCCCAACATTCTGTTTTCCCCAAGACAAAGCCTTTTCTGGATGCATTCAACAAGAGTGGTCAGCCCATTGTTCAGCCAATGAAGACACCCACGATAAACTGGGGAATATTTTGATGAGTGGAATATTAAAGAGATGGTCAAGCTGATTGGAGCTTGGAGCAAAAGAAAACACCAGTCAAATGAGAAGCTACCCTCTACGATTTGCCTATGCATATCATAAGCAGTCAGAGAGGAGTGGGTTTTTCTCTTATGTGCTTCTGGAAACAGCAGCTCCTCTGCTCATTCAGTATCCTCACCGTCACTATCAAAGAATTCCTGCTTGGCCTGGCCAGTTTGGCTCAGTGGATAGAGCATCGGCCTGTGGACAGAAGGGTCCCAGGTTCGATTCTGGTCAAGGGTACATGCCTGGGTTGCAGGCTAGATCCTCAGTAGGGGGCATGCAGGAGGCAGCCGATCAATAATTCTTCCTCATCGTTGGTGTTTTTATCTCTTCCTCTCTCTTCCTCTCTGAAATCAATAAGAATATATTTTTAAAAAGAAAGAATTCCTGCTTGGTGAGCTGCTTTTGGAAATTTCAGAGGCTACTGACGTTTTTGAAATGGTGAAAGATTTCTTTGGCAAATAACACTTCTCCTGCGATGAAAAGTCATGATGCTCCAGGAACAGGTGAAGCCCGGGGTGCCAGGTAGCCCACCTGTGCTACTCTGTGGGGAAGAAAATTGCTTTCTTGTGGTTACCCTACGCTCGCCACATGCATAGCCATCAAAGGCTTTGCCAGAACTTTCATAAAAAAATTGGGACCACATCAAAATCTTCATTAGAAAAAAGGCCTTAAATCATTGCCTTTTCAAAAGGTTTTATGACAAGGGAACAGGATGTGAGGTTTGCTAGCTCTCCAGAAGAATTACTTTATAGAAATTTGAGCAAAAAAGTTAGAACAATCATGGAGAAAGCCTACTGTCATTTTATTGTAAGTCTTTATAGTTTTTATCTTCTGAGTATTTTTTATATGTTTGAGATCATATTCTCTACTAGAGGCCCGGTGCACAAAATTCGTGCACTGGCGGGGGGCGGAGGGAGAGGGAGGAGGGTGTCCCTCAGCCCAGCCTGCACCCTCTCCAATCTGGGACCTCGGGGGTTGTCCGACTGCCGGTTGGACATCCCTCTCACAATCCATGACTGCTGGCTCCCAACCGCTCGCCTGCCTGCCTGATTGACGCCAAACTGCTGCCCTGCCAGCCTGATCACCCCTAACTGACCTCCCCTGCTGGCCTGGTCCCCCCAACTGCCCTCCCCTGCCAGCCATCTTGTGACCATATGGGGGTGACCATCTTGTGCGAGGGCATGATGGTCAATTTGTATATTACCTTTCTATTAAATAAGATAATATTTTTTCTATTTCTATTTCCCTTTATTTCTATTTTTCTCATTTAACATAAGGAATACTGTATGTCCATGTTATTAATCCTTTATGGATATTACTTTTATGGCAATATAATATTCTTCTTGTGCATATATAACTTACTAAACTATTCTTATTGTTTAATATTTAGGGTGTCTTCAGTATTTTTGCTAATTTTTATGCTCCTATAACGAACATCTCTGGGCATGAAACTTCTCTAGTACTTTATACATGAAGCTTTTCCAAACCTGAAGTCCATGGAGTCCCTGGTGTTAAATGTTGGTACACTTGCCAAAGTGCTTTCCAGAAAGTTTGTCCCAGTCAGCCTCACTGTCAGTGTTCATTTCACCAAATACTCTCATAAAATGTTTTCCTATTTTTATCGACACATCAATGTATCTGGATGCTTGCATTTCTCTCATCACTAAAGAGAGAGAACATTTTTGCCATCCTTTTTTCTCCAATTTCAAAAATATTTCCCAACTTTGAAGTTATTCTTTCTTCTCCCCACCTCATTTCCACTACAGTTTATGTAGGTGCCAGGCGGAATTATGTCACAGCAATTAAAGCATTAGTTGGAAAATGAACAGTTATTGACGGGAGACTGCAAGCTGACTCCAAGCACATATTTAGGCAAAGGGAAGAAATGAGCAGTTGTAGTCTGAACAGTTTTCATTTAATAACTACAGCCTTATTAGCTGAATTTAAACTCTATATCCTTCTTCTTCCTTTCCCCGTTCTTCCCCCACCACTATAATAGAGAAACTGTAAGTACAGAGCTTGCTTCAATCATGCATTAAGCAAGAGTTCCTTGGAAATATAGAGTTTCTATGGGAGGTCATTTCAGTTCCCCTTCAACACCTCATTTCTGTTTTAGCGTCCTCTGGCTCGTGCTCAAGGCCTCTCCTATGACTCACCCCCTCAAGCCCTTGCTCTCATTTGCCATCAGGGCTGGAAATCATCTGGTGTATATCTGACGGATTGGTATGGCTCATGTGTAGAAACACTAATTGTTTTTTTTTTATGCTAATCTTGTAATCAATGAGCCTTCTAAACTTTCTTATTGGTTTACATATGGAAGCTCTTTGATTTCTTATGCTGACAATTACATGTTATGCAAATAGGATCAGCTTGATCTCCTTTTAATACTTTGTCTCACTTTTCATTTTCTTTTCTTATTCCAGTGGCTGGGACCTCTAGTACAATATTTTTAAAAAGCCGTAAAAGAGGGTGCCCTTTTCATATTCCTGACTCTATGGGAATGCATCTAATGTTTCAAAATTAAGTGTGAGATTTTATTGTAGATTTTTGATAGATATTCTTTATTGGGTTAAGGACATTTCCTTCTATTCCTACTTAGAAAAGTGTTTCTTATTAGTCTTGCCATGGTTTTGCCTATTTTATTAATCTTTTCAAAGAACCAACATTTGCTTTTATTCATCATTTCTATTTTTTTGCCTTCTATTTCATTAATTTATGCTCATATTTTTATTATCATTTTCCTTCTGTTTTCTTTGATTTTACTTTTTGTTTCTTTTTTTAACTTCTTAACAATTTAGCTCACTTATTTTCAATGTCATTTTATTTTTAATGAATGCATTTAAGACTGAAATCTCTCTCTCAGTATGTCTTTAGTTGCATCTCACACATTTTTAAATGCAGTACATTCAGTATCTCTTGTAGTCTACTAGGGAACTTCTGAATATAAAATATACTAAACTAAAGAGTTCATTTCATAACATTTTACAGTGGTGACATGATATTTTTGTGTCATGATGAATTCATGGATTTAAATATTTTTTATGTGTTTGGATCCATTGCAATTATTATTTCATTTATCAAATTATCCCACCTTCGGCTGGTTGAGTGCATGTAAATGTGTTCCTGAGTACTTTTGACAGAACAGCTTCCTTACTTTTTTTTTTTTTTTAATATATTTTATTGATTTTTCACAGAGAGGAAGGGAGAGAGATAGAAAGTTAGAAACATCGATGAGAGAGAAACATCGATCAGCTGCCTCCTGCACATCTCCCACTGGGGATGTGCCCGCAACCCAGGTACATGCCCCTGACCAGAATCGAACCTGGGACCTCTCAGTCCGCAGGCCGACGCTCTATCCACTGAGCCAAACCGGTTTCGGCATTACTTTCTTAAATAACAAGATGTTTCAGGTTTATCTTGCACATTTCTTGCACCAAACCTGGACCAGCCATTTCCCCAAGAAGCCCTGGTTCCTTTTAATGTAAAATGGCATCTAGGAGGAAGACTTTTCACTGTATTTCCAAGTGATACTTCATGACACCATATTTGATTCTTCATGTGAATGCCTGTTCAAAAACGTAAATAGATTTTGAAACTTGTTTATTGACTCCTTTGTAATTAAAATTATTTTAAATGTATAGCGGTACCTCACCTAAAAGATCAATATGGGGAATCCTACCAAGAAGTGAATGAATTCTTTTACATAAACTAATCTTTCCTGACTGTACTTGTTTCCTATTGCTGTTATAACAAATAACCACAAACTTAGTGGCTTAAAGCAGCACAACTTATTACCTAATGGTTCTGGGGGCCAGAAGCTTAAAATCAGTCTCACTAGCCTAAAGTTGAGGTATCAGGTAGGGACGATTCCTTCTGGAGGATTCAGAGAATTATCGATTCTTTATTTCTGCCACTTATGGCTACATCTCTCCCATCTCTGCTTCCAGTCATCACATCGCCTTTTGCGACCAACTCCTCCTGGGTCCCCCTTATAAAGATCCTCAGGTTACATGTAGGGCCCACCCAGGTAATCCAGACACTATCCCCATCTCTAGATCCTCAATCCTATCTTTCAAGTCCCTTTTGCCATTGAAAGTGGTATTCTACAGGTTCCAGGGATTAGGACATGACATCTTTGGGGCCACTATTTAGCTACCACACCAACTTATATTGTGTGTAGATCCTGATTTTATGGTGGAGTTTTGAACTGTGCCTATACTGTAAAGGAGAAGTGTCTGGTGTCCGGATTGTCAGAGCTTCCTGTTTAGGGAGAACTGGGTGTCACAGCTGCTGGAGGATGGAAAGGAGGCAAGCCCAGAGCTCCAACGACATTCAGCCTCTGCCTCCGGCACCGCTGAACCAGGCTTTGGTGGCCCTGGCATCTAAGCGAGCAACAGAAGTATTTTAAAGAAAATACTACAATTGACCAGTTGATGGTCATTGCAGTGCAGAGTTAACTATTCCATGTTTATCTCAACTTTTCAGGGCGGGAGAGTCAGTTGAGTCAATAAATCTTAATTGATATTAAGATGTTATTCTTCTAAATTCAGTTGTTTGGATAGCATCTTTAGAGTCTTTGCCATTATCTGTAAATCACTTGTGCTATTTTACTTCCTATTTCCTTTGAATAAACTTAAATGCATTTGTTTTCAAAGGAAACTTTATGTCGTGACCACAAATAAAAACCGTTCCCATAAATAAAAACTCATGTGAAAAATAAATACTTCACAATGGAAAATTCCAAAAGCCCGTGAAGATCTCACCTGCTGAAGGTAAGTCCACAGGCCAAGGCTGGGCCCAGCAGGCCACATTTTAAAATGTGCTCCATCGAGGTTGCCCTGGCTCAGCTGATAGTTTAATACCAAGGCCAGAGAATGAGAACAATTCAGTCCTTGTTCAACATTCATGTGGAGAATGAGATCAAATGAATCTATTGTCTTGTATTTCCTCTCTCAAAACTAAAGAGAGCTGGTCTGCATTTGACACTGGGTTTATTCCAAACTATGATAGGTGTTTACCCTCATAAGAGGTACAGGTCCTAATAGTGAACTTCTTTATCACTGTTAGGGCTGACGTTAATGGGCATGTGACCAATGAAGAGAATCATGGGAACGACACATATTCCTTGCCCATCTCCTGGGTGCCAGGCATGGCACTGGGTGCCAGGAATGCTGCAGGGACATGGCAGGAACCTAGTGGATCAGACAGACATTCAATGGCTAATGAGAAGCAATTAATTCAGCGTTTACATTATGATCCTTGCAGCAAAGAAGCATCATGGGAACGTGCCAGTTGAAATGCACACTTTGTATTTTGATCACTTAGGAGCACTTCTTCTGTCCAACCGTTGGGTGGGATTTATAGAATCCAAAAAAAGGGAAAGTGGTCCTGACGCTTATTATTTCTCCCCAAGGCCAGTTTTCAAAAAATAGGACCTTTCAAAGAGAATCAGTCTCCAGAAAACCACTAAACTGAGGACAGAGGTGTTGAAGCTGGAGGGATAAACAGGGCTGCATCACCCATAGCCGTCTGATGGCGCTGGGGGAGGCCTTGCAAGGGCTGGTGGCCCAGAGGGTACTGGGCTGGGCTGGGGCCATTGTGGGGGAGGAAACGCTGTCTCTGTCTTAAGCCCAGTGCTTTCCAATGCCCGTCCCGCCTCAAGAAAACCAACTGATACGTTCTGGGACGAAGGGCAGCAAATGACATGCTGTTGGAGTGGGTAGTTAAGCAGGAAGGGGGCTCTGAGTGACGCCCGGAGCCAGGCTAGCCTCAGCCTTGTTCCCATCTCTGCCGCCCCATCACAGGGCTGGTCACAGAGGGAGGCTGGGAGCATGCCTTTAGCTTTCGTGCCAGTGAGAATTAGAGAAGAAGGATGAAGGTAGAGCAAAGAGTAGTTTCACAATATTAATGTGCATGCAACTCATCCTTCTATTTTAAAAATAGATCAAAGCAATTGAATTAAGTCATAAAATGGGTTAAGTGGCTGATATTTTTGAAACACTCCTAGATTTTTTTAAAAGTATTCGACTGAATTTAACTAGAATAAGCTTCCCTAATCCCCACCAGAAAAAAACAGTGACATATATAAATGCAATCCCAAACCTGCCCCCAAAACCTCTCTTCTGGGTGGGGGGAGTAATGGCTTAGTGCATTTAAAAATATATACATAATAAACATTTTAAAATAAAATATGTTTAAATGCATTATAATATATGTTATTTTATGCATTTAAATACAAATATATTTAAATGTCATTTCATATGTTTATGTTTAAGAATGAAAAGCAGCCTCTTGAATTCCTTCCATGTCAGGGGATTTAAACCCAGACATGGCATCTCCAAAGCCCCACCTCAGCCTGCTTGTCCCAGGAGCTGGAGAATTTGGCTCCTGAGAGGGAAAAAGCAAGTCAAAGAATCTCTTACAAATTCCTTTCAAAAAAGAATTTTGCTTCAGTGGCCTCATCTCTTTTGAGTTCCCCCAGTGCTGAGTTCTACAGCCCTGCCCTGGAGAATGAAGTTGTCATCGGAGAGCCACAGGCAGCTTCTGGGTTGTGGAGACACAGTCACCCGAGATGCATTTTTGCAGAGGTGGGAAAATAACTAGGTCGCCCCCATCAGCGGGAGCATCGTCATGAGACAAGTGAAGGGACGCTTGCTCCTCCTAGACAGGTAGGGGTCCAGGCCAGAGCGAGAGTTCATTTCCATCTCTCCATCTGCCAATTAGTAGACTGGGCCTCCCTGATAATTGTGCTCTCCAGGTAATGGCTTGTTTAAGTAATTGATGGTGTTGTCCTCCCTGGGGAATCTTAGCACATCAAAAGATGTTGAGAAAGCCAAAATTCACCTAGAGTCTGAATTAATCACTTTGTCAAGCACAACAAAGGCTGTCTTGCTTTGCTAATAATCCCAAATGAGGTAGCAACCCTTAGTTAAATAAGGAAACTCTGGTGCCTTTAATTAATGTTTCAAAGAGCTCAGATTTGCTTTTTCACCTGCTTTATTTTTAAGAGAATGTGGGGAAATTCGTGCACAGCAGGTATTTTCCAAACTTCTCAAGTGCAGGAAGGTGAGGCCCTGCTTCACTGAAGTTCATAGAAAAGGATCTGGGGGCTTTAGTTGACCACAAGGTCAGTGTGTGTGGTTGTGCCTGGGTCAGAGGAAGTTAGTCCCAACCTATGCCTCAAAGGCTGCCCTGCAGTCTCAGCACTTCCCCTGCCCCAGGCTTAGCCATTGGGAAGCCACCGCCACCTCCCCCTGCCCCCAGCATAGCCACCTCAGCCCTTCCGGGCTGCACCTCAGACCCACCACCCTCCAGCCTGCTCTCTGGCTGACTCTGATCTCAAATTGTGTCTCAGAAGGCTCTCTTCACCAGGCAACGCAAGCTTCCCAGTTTCCCAAAAGACCCTCATTCCCCTTTACCTGCTCCCTCCTACTGCCCCTCCCCCCAGAGCCCCGGGCCAGTCTGGCCTTGCCTGGCACCCAGTGGCTCTCCAGGTCCCTACCGAGGTCATGGGGGCCAAAATCAGAGCCATGGGATCTCATGGGTCCAGAACCGGAGGTTGGTCTGATCCCAGCCACCTTTGAAAGGACGTTGACACCACAAGGCCACCTGGAAGCCAATGAGCAGGATGAAGGGATGGGATCTGGAAGTCACTGAGTTTAGTTCAGCGATACCTACAGAGTACAGACACCATCCCGACCCCCAGAGAGTGTATCCTAAGGAAAACAAATGGGGAAAAGGGCGATTTCCCTTGGACTTGGGGGAACCCCGACAACAGCCTTCCATGTACTTATTTTACCTAGTAACTCCCATGGCTTCTAAGCTGGTCTCCGATTAGAAACTGCAGTGCTATCTTTTATTCTTTCCGTCAATCCTCATCTGCAATCAGTCCCCAAGGACTGTCAATTCTGCTTTCAGAACGTCTCGAGTGGGTTCTTTCCTTCCTTCTCACTGGCATCGCCCTTTCTCAGGGCACCGTTGTCTCTGCTTCAGGAGTTCATTGGCTCCCAGTCACTTTCAGACCAAGCAGTAAACTCCTTTATTTGGCCCGTAGGGCCTTTGATGATCTGGCCTGGCCTAACTCAAAGTGGTCGCTGTCCCCCGCCTTTAGACTCCAGCAATCTTGCAGCACCTGGACATTGACAGTTATGTCAGTTTATTTCACCCTCCCAGGCTTTTAAACCCATGCTCTTCTCCATGGCCAAGTCGAAGAAAAGGCATGGGAGACACCAAGGGTGCAAAATTTAAGGAAGCTCTTACTCTCCACGATATGCAAGTGCCACCCCTGCAAGTCTTGTATGACCCTGAGCATAAGTGCCTCCTTAAATCTTACACCCCAGATGCCTGCTTACCTCACTCTCTCCCAGTACACTCTGTTCCCTGCCTGATGTGTCCACCCTCTTTCTCCACCTGGCAGGTCCTAATTGTCCTTCCGATTTCTCCAGGGGCCCACCCAGGCTGTCCTAGGCACATGGAGATGTTTCCTTGGCCACCGATTCCCTAATGCAGAGGGATTGCCAACGAAGAATAGAAGAATTGGTGTGTTATTTGTAGGGATATAATCCTGCTTAAGTTCATTATTTACTGGACCCGGTTCTGTTTCCATCGTGCGGGCTTAGTCATCTGTAGTTAATCCTTTTGTTTTCATGAAGTCCTTAAAGAACCCTTAAGATATTGTTGTGAAAGAGATATCTGCCTCGGTGCACCCCAATGACAGTTTGAGCCCTGAGAGTGCACAGTGCCTGGCACAGAGTGGGCAACGACCCGTTTGCTATTAGCATGCCTCTGTGTGCTTCTTAAGAATATCGAACAGTTACTGAATGTTTTGCAGGGGCCGGGGGCTGCTCTCAGTGCTCCCCACATGTGAGCTCATTTATTCCTCCCCATACAGAATGTGCTGCTATGCTCATCTTCATTTTGCAGATGAGAAAACAGAGGCTCAGAGAGACCAAGTAACTTGCCCAAGGTCACACAGCGAGTAGGTAGCAGAGCTGACATTTGACCCCAGGCTGTCTGGTTCAAGTCTGTGCTCTTGGCTAGCAGCCTGTACTGTGTCTCATTTTACATCTGCAGAGCAGCAAGTTGCCTAGAACCAAACCTATCTACAAGGCAGGAGGGCAGAAAGCCCTCCTTTGCTCACAGATGCCATTCACAGGGCTCTGTTAACCCCTGGGATCAAATCAATTGATCAGATTAGCTAATGAGTCCGCAGGACCCTGAGACTTGAAACAAGGACAGTAAACTTACAGTGAAGATCTGGCCTTCGTAGAGAATAGAGGGCTGTTTCTTTGAGTTACTAGGTCTCTTAGTAGCCAAGGTTGGTACTCAGGGCATTGGGTCTTTGTAGTGGGTGCACAGAGTGATTCCAAGTTCCTTTGTATCTAGCCTAGTGGGCATTCAAAAATATTTGCCAATTGGATTTGATTATGTCTTCATAAACCCAGTCAGTATCTCTGTCTTTCTATTGCACTGTGACCTGCTCAGAAGCCTGGAACAGGCCTGGGAAACCCAGTTCTGTCTCCAAGCCTGGCAGATGACTTAAAGAGCTTAGGCAATCAAAATAACAAAAGATTATTGTAAGCATTTCAAAAATATTTTTAATCCCATTGCATCTTTTTTGTTACTGTAATCCTGAAATCTTTGTGTTGACCTGATTCTTGCCAAGTTCACTCATGGCCTTTGATTGCCTCTTAGCCACAGTCATCAACTATAAGTTCTACTGGAAATTGCACAAAACAAGGTCCAAAGGCAGTAGCTCCAGTCTAAGATCGCCAAGAGTCTCCGTGCCCTTTGCTCACCGATGTGGTTGGTTCTGGCTCTCGGCCCCCTGGGCTCTGGACCGGATGCACAGACACATGGAACCTGCCCAGCCTTCCCCGTGGCCGGCCCATCTGCATTTGGCCTCTTGCCTGCCTCCTGAACCTTATAATCACTTGTATGATTACTGTCCCTTGTCCTAGTCCTGGGTCGTCCTGACCACTCCTCTCTCACCACCTGCACTAGTTATTCATCGCTGTGTACCAAATTACTCTTGAACTGAAGTGGCTTAAAACAACAGACATTTGTTATCGCACACAGCTTCCAAGGGTCAGGAATCTGGAAGCAGATTAGCTGGTGGTTGAGGCTCAGGGTCTCCCCTGAGGTTACAGTCAAGCTTTCCGTTGGGGCTGCAATGATCTAAGGCAGTGGTTCTCAACCTGTGGGTCGCAACCCCTTTGGGGGTCGAACGACCCTTTCACAGGGGTCGCCTAAATACATTCTGCATATCAGATATTTACATTACGATTCATAACAGTAGCAAAATTACAGTTATGAAGTAGCAACAAAAATAATTTTATGGTTGGGGGTCACCACAACATGAGGAACTGTATTAAAGGGTCACGGCATTAGGGAGGTTGAGAACCACTGATCGAAGGCATGCAGAGCCTGAGAATCCGCTTCCATGCCCACTTAGGTTAAGCGTTAGCAGGCGTCACTATGTGAGCCTCTCTGCAGTGCCACTCCTCAGCCAGGTGGCTTCCCCTAAGCAAGCAGTCCAAGGGAGAGTCCAAGATTAGGTTACAGAAGGCTCAGTCATTTATAACCTAACCTTGGAAGTGAAACACTGTCACATGCGTTATTCTACTGGTCACATGAGTGGCCCCGGTACAATGGGAGAGGGCCACAGGGGTCATTCAGGGGACGTTTTGGAGGCTGCCTACCACACCACTTGTGCCCCAGTGTGAACAAATTTCATTAAAGTGCATCGTTCCTCCAGAGTTTCACCTTGGGTTTTTCAAGCTGGTTACTAAGCTGTGTTAGGTCTGTAAGCTGCTCCCTCCTGTGAGGAGGTATTGAAACAAGATGTAGTTGTGCCATTTTTCACTTCATAAAGACGTATTCAGTGCCTGCTCAGTGCCAGGCACGGTGCCAGATGCCATCATATATCACCGGGAGAACGGATAGGATCTACTTGGCTTTACTGGAAAAGTAAAATCTGGGAAACTTCAAACTTGGGTGAAAAATGAATGTAAAGCCTTCAGGAAACCATCTGGCTAATAATAGCTAACATCTACTAAGCACTTGCTTTGGGTCAGGCAGTGTACCAACACATTATAAACATTGTGGCTTCTAATCTCCATCAACATCCTTGTTATGTCTATTATATAGATGGGGAAATGAGACTTAGAAACCAGCCCCAGGGTCTGGCCCCCTGCTCAGTGGCCAGGCTGCAGCCCAGGCTGGGGACGTCTGACTGAAGACCTGAGCCAGGATGGGCCTGTCCTGGCTCAGCAAGGCTCGTGAAAGGAAGGAGACCACAGTCATCTCCTAGGGCTGTCGTAACAAACCGGGGGCTTACAACAGAAGTTGATTCTCTCACAGTCCTAGAGGCCGGATGTCTAAAATCAGGGTGTCAGTAGGGCCATGCTCTCTCTCAAGGATTCTAGGGGAAGAGTCTTCCTCACTCTTCCTAGATTCTGGTTGTTGCTGGCAGTCCTGCTCCTGGCTTGCAGCCACATCCCTCCAGTCTCTGCCTCATCACATGGTGCTCTCCCTGTGTGTCTATATCTTCAAATCATCTTTACTCCATGCGTCTCTATGTCCAGACTTCCCTCTTCTTATAAGGGCCTCAGCCATGGATCACAGCCCACTCTAAACCAGTATGAACTCATCTTAACTTGGTTATATCTGCAAAGCCCCTATTCCCAAGTAAGGCACATGCTGAGGTGCTGAGTGGACATGAATTTTTGGAGGGGACACTACTCAACCCAGGAAAAATACCACCAGAGCTGTCAGCAGCCCTACAGAGAATAATCTGCATGCTGTGTTGGTGGCAAGGGTTCTCCCTGACCCCCTGGAGTCAGAGGAGGTGGGATGGGAAGAAAATAACCCTAATGAAAGAAGACACGATTTCAAAAGCATTTCATTTCCTGACTCACTCTCAATGTTGTGCTCTGTTTTTTCTTTTGTCTGTTGGGCTTTTGGGGGGCTTTTTTGGCTATTTATTTTTATTATACTAACTAAGCTAGATTCTAGTTTAGTCAGCACAGCCTTTTTATAGAGAAAAGGAAATGAAATGCTGTGGCTGATTTTGGATTGCAAGAGCACTTCCCTGTTCACACTCAATAGAGGAGAGGGTACAAACGCATACGGTGGGGGAGCAGGGAAGGGAGACAAAGTCACTTTCTCTGTTTGAAAGCCCAGGTTGATCTCACCCTGTGTAGCAGGCATTGTGGTGTTGGGTGTCACCCTGTCTTCTTTTAGCCAGCACCAAGGGGTAGTTTCTGGAAGGGCAAGACATAATCCTAACACCTGTTTTCTCTTCAAGAACCCAGTAGGGCTCTAGCACCCATGAGAATATTTAAAGAATTCTGTAGCTATTTCTCTTTACATCCACAGCCATTTCTTGGCATAGCAGCAGCCATAAATTTACTGCCCAGTGTAGAACAATGAATTTGTCTTAAATGATGCAGCTCACCATCTGCAAGGATGCCCCCTGGTTGTTGTCATTCAGGATATGGTGCACATACTACTTTCTGCATTCAGGCTTTTTTCCAAAATCCAAAGGTCTATTTCTTGTCTTCTGGACCCCAGAAATGCTTCCCCTCAATTTTGCTTCTCCAGACTGGAGTTAGGTCCTTCAGGTAGCGGCTCCTCCCTTCCATACCCCATCTCCTGAATCAATATTTGCTCTTCTCAGAGTACACACTCGCCCATCATCAGTCAGCCCCTGACCTCCATTGCTTATTCAGCTAGAAATTCTGGGTACATCTCCAGGCTGAGTCCCTACACTGAGCTCAAGCCCTTGCTTTTGGCATTCTAGAAGCTAGTTCTCACTCTATGGTCAAGACCCACCCTGACCCACCACATCAGCGTCTCCGCTGGCAAATGCTCCATCGGTGTCTGTACTTTTATCAGAGATCATTGTTTTCATTTACAATAAAAATCCAAACGTCCATTAGCCTCAAGTTTTAGTTTGCTTGTTCTTTGTTTTTATTATTGCTTCTTGTTTTGTCTTGTCTTCTCATCCACGGCCTCTTTCTGCTTTGCCAGAGATCAGAACCCAGATGTGTCATCTTGGAGCCTGTGGTAGATTGAATCACTGCTCCCAGCTAATGTCCTCCCTGTGTCTACATTCCACATCACCACCCTTTGTTCTGTGAGTTTGAAGTGCCTCCCACTACAGTAGGGGGAGTCTTCTTCCCCGCCCCACCCATCCCCGTTAATGTTAGGCATGGGCATGTGACTTGCCTTAATCAAAGTAATATGGGCAGAAGTGACGTCAAGCCATTTTCAGGCTGAGGCCTCTTGCTTATTCCTCTTGCATTTCTTGCATTCCTAGGAACTACATCTATGACGTAGCCTCTTCAGCCTGGGCCCCATTGCAAACACCTCTGGAGCAGATCTGAACCCCACTCACAGCCTGGAACAGAGCTACTCATAGACTGTGAGAAGAATAAATGTTTGCAGGTGAATTGGGGGTGGTTTTTATACAGCATTATTGCACCAATAACTGACTGATACAGATCAACTCACTGCTCTGGACCTTCATTTTCTTACCTTTAAAATGAAGCCATTGGACAATAACCAAGGTGCTCAACCTTTTTTCTACCTCTATACACCTGAGGGCTCTGGAATGTACCCAACAGAGACACCAGATTCAAATATCGCAAAGCAATATAGAAAGAGAAGGATTGGGAAGTGAATTCCGTTTAGGAATGCAGGTCTATTGGTGGCCTTAGAGAGAGCCCTCTCAGTGGAGAATGGAGTGAAAACCCCATTTGTGGCTGAAGGGTACTTGGAAGGTGAGAAAGTGAGCGTATGTGGGATCTTCTTTCAAGCCCTTTGGCTGGGAGGGAAGGATAGATGGGGTGGTAGCTGGGGTGGAACATATAGACAGAGAAGAGGTGGGTAGTTGGCAAGCTAATGACTGACTTACTTATATGTTTTTAGATGGGAGAGAATTGAACCTGCAAGGGAACCTTAACAGTGTCATAGTTAAGGGATAATGAAAATAAGGGCTCGGACATGAGTGTACAGGAAACAAAAAGTCTGGTCTATGAGAGAGAGTAGAATAAGGCTTGCCAGGATTTACTTACTGATTTGATATGCATCGTTTAGACTACAAATTCTCAAACCCTAGGGCTAGGCAACTGGCAACCAGTGAAACATAGAATCAGGCTTCTCCTGCTCAATGGATAAATGTAAAGTTTATCATAGAAAAATTTCTGGAAAGCAAATTGAGTTTAAAGCTGGATTTATAGAGCACTTTTCAAAAAAATAGGTTTCTTTTATTTTTAAACACCTACAACTAAGAGATAAACAATTGTGCCAATAGACTAATAATAATATAAGTTGATGTAAAATGTACTGTTCACAAAGTGCGTGTACTCCCTTTCAAGGAGATGGGAAGGGGTAACTTCCTCCACTTTATCTTTGGAAACATCTTAGATGACCTTCTTGAAAGAAAAGTCCACTCTTCTCAACTGCCCTCCTTCCCACTCCTAAACCTCCTGCGTCCTGGCATCTGTTCTCCCCCCCCCCCCCCGCTCCCCCCCCCTCCCATACACACCATCAGTGACCATCTCCAGCATCACCTAAGATGTCTTAGTTAACTCAAATAGTATTTTTTAAACCTTGTCTTAGTTGTTCAAGGTCAAAAGCTACCTAGGTGTATAAGCCCAATATCATTCAAATGGGACCACTTGTTTGAAATGCAGCTCTCTTCACATTCACTTCTATGCTTTCCTGGAGATCATGCAAAAATTCTGAATGATGTTTTTAAAATTAAATTAAAATCACAATCTACCCACCTAGCATCTATGCAATCATTGCTGAGTATGAGCCTGCAGTTATTGGCTAATAATAAGCCTGGTTATTGAACACTAAAGTGTCCAGCATTGCTCCAAGTCTACTCTGTGTTTTAATTCATTTAATCCTCTCAGCATGCTACAAGGTATATACTATTATTATTCCTATTTTACAGATGGGCAAACTGAGACACAGAAACCTTACAAACTTGCTTAAGGTCACCAAGCTAGGCAGGATTTGAATCTGGTTAGAACGTCCAAGCTCTGGACTATTACAGAAAGTGGAGAAAGGCAGCCAAGGGTAAAACATTTTTAAAGGCAATGTTGATGAAGTAGCATGTGGCTCAAGTGCTTGAGAGTAGTTTATTTTCTTGAATGGGGTCAACCGCCACCTCTGCCTGTGACTTTGTTTGGCAATCCTCCCTAAGAAATCGTGTAGAGATGAACTTCCACCCACAGCCCAGTCTAACCTGAATTTTAAAGGCAAACTCTTTTATTAAGATTCAGAGTTCAATTCCATGAAACTTTATTATATAACAAGTGAGGGTGGTAACTGGTTGCAGTGGGTATGCCTCCAGGAATGAAAGGAAATTCTCTATGATAATAGTCATAGCAGCAAAGAACAACTAACACGCATGGGATGCCAAGCACATGCCACGTGAAATCCTATGTGTTTGTTACCTGATAGAAATATAGCACTGAGTGCCCCAGGCACAATCTGGGGTGCTTAAGGCTAAAGCTGAGTAAGACCCAATCCTGCTCTTGAGATGCTCACCTTCTAATGGAGGAGCCAGGGACATGGTAGGAGAGAGAGAGGGTCCCAGGTGCGGTGAGGCCAGGAACACAGGGATGCAGAAACCCTCTCTTGACTGAAAGAGGAGGGCACCCCAGTCGAGGGAAGGGAACGGGTGGTAAACAGATGGTATGTGGCAGGAAATGAGCACCAGAGAGCAGAGTTCCAGCTGAGACCTGATGGGAGATGAGCATGCCAAGGTGGGCAGGGCCAGGTCAGAGAGGGCCTGGTGTGCCAGGCTAGGGAGACATTCTCTAGGCAGGAGGGCCGAGGAGGGTGTTACGAAGCAGAGTGGCAAGTTCCTGAGGTGGTATTCTAGCTGCAAAGTTGCAGGACAAATTTGGGGAGCATGAGACAGAAGGCAGGAAAATCATTTGGGAGGCTATTTCTAGCCAAGGATGCTCTTGAAATCCTGAACTATGTATAGTAGAGGAGAGCCGATAGAGAGGAAGGAGCGATTCAAGGGTCACTTAGGAAACAGCCTCCCAACACAGGTGATCAGTTGACTGTCAGGGTGAGGAAGAGCTGGCCTGGCTGCCACATGCAGAGAGGCAGGGATTGTCAGTCCTCTCTTATCAATGAGGAAACTGGTAGGAATAGACTGACTTGCCCAAGGCCACTCATTATAGTGTATCCACCCTAAACTGTAAAGGCCTAGCTGATGTCCACAGTGCCGTGTTTCTCCTAACACCTCCCCAATGATCTCCCTCAACCATCCCTTATGTCATAAGATGCTGCTACAAATTTTGGTCACTCTCTTTATACAGACAGAGTTCAAACCCATAAATGTATAACCGACTGCTTTATGATGCTTGCAGCCTGAGGTCCCTAGATGCCTATTGATCCGTGTAGGGGGCACCTGAGATACTTTCAGCATTTCAAAGAGCCTAATGTAAATTGTGCACTTATTGACAATCAGATTGTGCAGGTTAACTAAAATGTCAAGCTTCTTTGCTTTGGAGTGGAATTATAACTCGGTACGCTAATGCTGGTTATCTCACTGATCAGCTGTTCTCATTGGCAGAGCTTCCGTCAGCTTGTCTTTGAATAATTAAAAGGGGAAGATAAATCAATCATTGCTTAAATATATGTTGTTGTTTGAACAATGGAACATGGGGTCTATGGGGAAATGCTAGAAGCAGTGGAAGGTGGTGAGCGTGCAGGTAGCATTGCTTTAAGCTGTGGGCCTTGGGGTTCAGTAGGACAGTGAAGGAGCAAGTGGTTGTCCTTTGCAGCCTCTCTGCTGGGCTTGGATGCATCCTATACCCCTCACACTGTGGTCAGGACACCCTGCTTAGCCCCCGAGTGCTCTGGGGAGTGCATCTCCTAAACGGCTATGTCCTGCATTCTGTCCCAGCCCCTCCTTTTGCATCACAGTCTTGCTCCTCGATTCCTCATGTGATAATCCCCGAATCTGTTTGAATTCATGGGGATGTTATCCACTGCACATCAAGGAGGCGGAACCAGCACACAACCCAGAAAACCTTCAGCACTCAGTGAGTGTGTGAATGGAGAAGTCATTTATCCACTCCTTCAATGGGCCATGTGCGAGGCATTCTGCCAGGTGATGAGGGCACGGAGCCGCTACTGTGCAGTCGGAGGAAGATTGATCCTACCTTTCCCTGTGCTGTGCGCATGCGTGCACCCACGTAACAGCGAGCATTTTGGAAGCAGGACTGCTATCCCAGTTACCTGAGGCAGGATTATCATCATTAACATCTATTGAGCAGCTACTGTGCACAAGGCACTCATTGGCTTAAAATTCAGCCCCTGCCCTCCGGGGCTTATAGTCAGGCCAGGAAGAGAGGACACATGCAGAAACAATTTAAAAAATACAGTAAGTGCCAAGATAGCAACAGAGACAGAAAGAGCTCCTGGAGTTCAAAGTGAGCAGATCACCGAGGGCTGGCCTGGTTAAGAAGACCTTCAAGAAGAGCAACATTTTGACAGAGTTAGGGAGGATGGATAGGATTGGATTCAGCAGAGAGGGGAGGGCATCCAGGCAGCAGGGACAGTGGTATGCAAAGTGTGCAGAGAAAAGGGGCCTGTGGTGTGCAGGTAGGAGGGAAAGGCAGGAGGATTTTAGGCACCTTTCAGCTCCCGATGTGGAGGCAGTGGCTGGTTTGGGTACATACGCTGGCCCTCCCCGGGTGTCTGGGTGTAGTGCTTAGGAAACAGGATTTGGGTGAAGTAAGCATTTATACAGGTTGGCCTTGCTTTTAGACCATCTCTGACACCATTTTTCCAGATACCTTTGAACAAATAACAATTTTAAAAAGGCCGTCTTCTTTCTGGGGCCACACTCAGGAATTGCCTTGTGCCTCCGCGAAACCTAAGAAGCACACCTTTGTGAGGGCACAGGCCGCAGGCTGAGGGTGGCCCCGCAGTGTGGCCCAGGAACAGGCCCCACGAGGAGGCCCAGGAACAGGCCCCGCGAGGAGGCCCAGGACACTGAGTCGCAGGCTCTGGGGATCTCCCACTCAGCTGACACACCTCCCTGCCCACCCCCCAGGAAGTTGGGCAACATCACATATTTCTGGCAAACCAGGAACAAGGTGGCTCTTAATAACTGAAATTCCAGTCCACAATAGTGTGAGCTCCTGTCCCCTGTTCCTCTGTCCCCAGAGTCTCATCCATCCCATGTTCAGAGGCACTTGGTGTTTATAGTCAGAAACAAGTTCCTGCTACTCTGCTGAGGTTCCCGAGAACGGGGCACTCGGCCTCCATGGCCAATGACGGCCGTTCGGTGGTGGTGATGGTGTTGGGGGGCACGGGGGGTGGGGAGGAAAGGTTCATCCAACTGCTCTGCTCTGGAAGAGCCACTGCCCTCCAGGGAGAGCGGCCGCAAGCGTTTACTCAGGGGGCTCAGTAAGGCTCCACCATCAAGCTGATGGTGGGCTTTGTTTATAGGAGGAATGAGGTTCCTCTTTCATCTCTGCCCAGCGAGTAAGTGTTACCAGCAGCCTAAATTCCTTACCAGATTAGAGAAAGCATGACCTTAAGTATTTAGACTATTACTATTTTTCCTTTAAAACAACAAACAAAAAAAACCTAAGAACAACTCCTATACCCGGTAAGTGTGGCCCTTCCACAGAATCCCCAGGCTTCCAGACCTTCTGAGGAAACAACAACGATGCCTTATTGTTTTACAATCATGTTTTGTTTAGGATTTTTTAAATATATATTTTATTGATTTTTCACAGAGAGGAAGGGAGAGGGATAGAGAGTTAGAAACATCAATGAGAGAGAAACACTGATCAGCTGCCTCCTGCACACCTTTTACTGGGGATGTGCCCGCAACCCAGGTACATGCCCTTAGCCGGAATGGAACCTGGGACCTTTCAGTCGCAGGCTGACGCTTTATCCACTGAGCCAAACCGGTCAGGGCTTGTTTGGGATTTAAAATAGTTCCCCAGTCTGATCATCCATTTCCCGAAATCGGGGCTGTTTTAAAAATCAATCTGTTCTCAACCGAGATGATGATTTGTTGCCCAGAGAGCTGTCAAAAGACTGCGTGCAGACACCACGGGCCCTTCCCAAGGAAAAGGGCTAAGCGCGCGTTTTGCGAGAGTGGCCCCTGTGCAGGAAGGTTCACCCACCAGGAACGTGCCTCGGCAGGTCATAAAATCCGCTGGGCTGCGCACGTTCTGGTGTGTGTACTGAAATAATCAGCCACGTTACTTTATAGTCACACCTCGTACGATCGTCGTGGAAAATCAATAAAGCGGGGGGGGGGGGGGGGGGGGCTAGGGACATTGTGCATAACTATTGAAAAGAGAGAAAACAAAAAAAAGTAATATTCCGTGAAAATGGTCCTCGAGGAAGCACAGACCTCGTTTTCATAAGCAGGCTCGATTTTATCTGCAAGCTCATCGCCGAGTTATTAAACCAAAGTGCCCATCACAGCCTAGACAAAAGTACAAAAACATAAAAACGGGAAGTAGCGTGCGCCCTTCACTGGAGGCGCTGGGGCACTGGAAATTACCCTCGGCCTTTAACATTATTTCTAAAATGCGTCCACTACTCACACTGTGAATGCTTTGTTCCACCAAATGTTACAGGCCCTGGTGTTGCCTTCGCCTGTGATACTTCTCCACCTGAAACTGCCTCCCTCTACTCTCCTCCAAGGCAGTTCCTTCCTGCATTCCAGGGCCCAGCCTGAGGCCCTTCTGCTTTCCAAAGCCGCCCCTATGGCTGGCGACACAGAACAGCCAAGGGACTGGCACAGGGAAGCAAGAAGCAAGAGGTCAGGCCAAAACCGGTTTGGCTCAGTGGATAGAGCGTCGGCCTGCGGACTGAAAGGTCCCAGGTTCGATTCCGGTCAAGGGCATGTACCTGGGTTGCGGGCATATCCCCAGTAGGGGGTGTGCAGGAGGCAGCTGATCGATGTTTCTCGCTCATCGATGTTTCTAACTTTCTATCTCTCTCCCTTCCTCTCTGTAAAAAATCAATAAAATATATTTAAAAAAAAAAAAAAAGAAGCAAGAGGTCAGGCACGAAGCCGCAACGAGGCCCATGGGAGTTGCTTTGTGGACATGTTTCCAGGCTCCTGGGACACTGTCAGGGCCACAGGAAATGCCACTGGAGATGAGTAGGGCAAGCCAGGCAGGAGAGGGGGCAGACACCAGCAGATCACGGGTGTTTTCTGACTTGCTTCACCGGCAGCACGTAGGTTCAGCACAGACCTGCCCGTGTGAGAGCATCAACAGGTGAAACAGACCAGCAGCCTAGACCTCGCGGCCTCCGTGGTCATCTAGGCCAGCTGCCCACGCCACGCGAGGAGCGCTTTGGCGGCGTTCCTGATGGACGCCGAGGGGCACTCACAAGTCCCCAGGCCGCTGCCGGATAGCTGCGGTTATTCATTTCCTTTGATGTTGAACTGGTGCCAGCCCCACACGTTGGCCCTACTTTGCCTTCTAGACTCTGTACCCTCTGTGCCCTGAAAAACATCATCCACATTATCAACCCAGAGCCTGGGAGCTTGCAGAGGGATCATTTCCATGTTTTATTCCCCTGTCCAGCTGCCCCTTGTTTACAGCAGCTGGGCAGCTGCCTAACTACTGACACGTCTGACCACCCTTTCCAAGGGAACGCCCTAGCCAGTGGTCAGCAAACTCATTAGTCCACAGAGCCAAATATCAACAGTACGATTGAAATTTCTTTTGAGAGCCAAATTTTTTCAACTTAAGCTATATAGGTAGGTACACTGTTATTAACTTAATTAGGGTACTCCTAAGGCTTAGGAAGAGCCACACTCAAGGGGCCAAAGAGCCGCCTGTGGCTCGCGAGCCGCAGTTTGCCGACCACTGCGGCGGTCTTCCCTGCCCTTCTCACTATGGCCGTGCGTGGCGTTACTTAATTAAACAAGCTCAGGAAACCCTGAGTTAAATAAAGTTAAACAGATTTCTTTGCCATGGAACATTTCAGGGCCTTTGACATGCTGTGAATCACCAAGAAAGGCCTTGCACGTCATTATACTTAACCCCCCAGACATTTTTAGGAGCAGAACTTGGGAAATGGTGACCACACTGATCCTCACTCTGCCAACACCCACTCAGCGGCTGGGTGTCCCTCCCTCTGCCTCTGATTATCCTGGGGACCCCTCGGCGGCCGCCTTGCTCTGCCCAGCTCAAGGTTTCTCAGCTGGGCTCCCGTGTTCTATCCCAGTGGGTTTCCCCAGCTTCACTGATGTATGATTGACAGAAATTGTATGTATTTAAGGTGCCCAATTTGGTGCTTTCATTTATACATTGTGTAATGATTATCACAACCAAGCTAATTTAGATATCCATCACCTCACCCAGCTACCATCTGTGTGTTGGTAAGAACACTTACGATTTACAAATCTTTGCAACTTTCAAGTATAACATATTATTATTTATTATAGTTATCATGTTGTACAATAGATCTCTGGAACTTATTTATCTTATAACTGAAAAATTGTACCCTTTGACCAACATCTCCGCATTTCCCCCACCTTCCAGCCCCTGACAACCACCATTCTGTTCTCTACTTCAATGAGTTTGACTGTTTTAGATTCCACATATAAGTGATATCATGAACTATTTGTGTCTGGCTTGTTTCACTTAGCATAATGTCCTCCAAGTTCATCCACATTGTCATAAATGGCAGGAGATCCTTCTTTTTGAAGGCTAAATAATGCTAATAATATATATTATTATATATACTAGAGGCCCGGTGCACAAAAATTTGTGCACTTGGGGGTGGGGGGAGGTCCCTCAGCCTGGCCTGTGCCCTCTCATAGTCTGGGACCCCTTGGGGGATAACCATCTGCTGGCTGAGGCCTGCTCCCCAGGGGATTGGGCCTAAGCTGGCAATCAGATATCCCTCTGGCAGCCCGTCTGCCATCGGGGTATGTCCACTTGCCAGCGGGGAGCAGACCTAAGCTGCAGTCAGACATCCTTAGCGCTGCTGAGGAGGCGGGAGAGGCTCCCACCACCACCACTGTACTGGCAGCCATCAGCCTGACTTGTGGCTGAGCAGAGCTCCTCCATGTGGGAGCTCACTGACCACCAGAGGGCAGCTCCTGCATTGAGCGTCTACCCCCTGGTGGTCAGTGTGTGTCATAGTGACCAGTCATTCCCAGTCTTTCTGCTGTTAGGGTCAGTTTGCATATTACCCTTTTACTATATAGGATAGAGGCCTGGTGCACGGGTGGGGGCCAGCTGGTTTGCCCTGAATGGTGTCCCAGATCAGGGTGGGGGGTCCCGCTTGGGTGCCTGGTCAGCCTGGGTGAAGGGCTGATGGCTGTTTTCAGGCTTCCCACACCCCCTTCAGGGTGGGGGTCCCCACTGGAGTGCCTGGCCAGACTGGATGAGGGGCTGAGGGCTGTTTTCAGGCTGCCCACACCCCCTTCAGGGTGGGGTCCCCACTGGAGTGCCTGGCCAGACTGGATGAGGGGCTGAGGGCTGTTTTCAGGCAGGCCAAGCCTGCAATTGAAGCTCCCAGTCTCTCCTTTTTTTCTTTTTCTTTTTTATTCTGGGATTTATTTACCTTCTGTAATTGAAACTTTGTTGCAACTCCAGCTCTGAGGCCGGCTGGCTGAAAGCAGGTATCTGGGATTTGTTTAGCTTCTATAATTGCAACATTGTTGCTTAGAGTGCAGCTCAGAGCCCAGCCATGGCAGGCAGGAAACCTTGGCTTCCTCCATCACTGGAGCAAGCAAGCCTCATGTTCGCTTCAGCGGCATGGCTGCTGGCCGCCATCTTGGTTGGCAATTAATTTGCATATCACCCTGATTAGCCAATGGGAAGCATAGCAGAGGTATGGTTAATTACCATGTTTGTCTATTATTAGATAGGATTATATATTACACATATATATTATATATGTACATATATATCACATGATATATATATGTATATCCATCTAATATTTATATATATATAAATATATATCACAACCTCTTTATCCATTCATCCATCGATGGACACTTTAGGTTGTTTCCATATCTTGGCTATCTATATATAATAAAGGCTAATATGCAAAGTGTCCCCTTGGGAGTTCAACAGAGAGACCAGAAGTGTGATCACTTGCTATGAGGTGCACTGACCACCAGGGGGTGATGTGGAACGAAGGAAGGCCCCAACTGGCAGTCAGAAGCCCCAATCAGCCCTGATTGCCGGCCAAGCCTAGGGACCCTACCTGTACATTAATTTCATGCACCGGGCCTCTAGTTGTGAATAATGCTGCAGTGAACAGGGGTGCAGATACCTCTTAAAGATCCTGATTTCATTTTCTTTGGATATATACTAAGAGGTGGAATTGCTGGATCAAATGGTAGTTCTAGTTTTAATTTTTTGAGGACCTCCCATACTGTTTTCCATAATGGCTGCACCAATTTATATTCCCACCAACAGTGCATGAGGGTTTCCTTTGTTCTACATCCTAGGCAACAATTATTATCTCCTATCATTTGATGACAGCCATCCTAACAGGTTGGAGGTGATATCTTGTTGTGGTTTTGATTTGCATTTCCCTGATGATTAGTAATGTTGAACACCTTTTAATATAACTGTTGGCCATTAGTATATCTTCTCTGGGAAAATGTCTATTGAGATCATTTACCCATTTTTTTATTTTTTGTTTGCCTGTTTGCTATTGAGTTCCATGAGTTCCTTCTGTAATTTGGGTTTTAACCCCTTATGAGATATATGGTTTGCAAATAGTTTCTTCCAGGCTGTAGTTTGCCTTTTTATTTTGTTGATTGTTCCCTTTGCTGTGCAGAAGCTCTTTGATTTGCCGTAGTCCCACTTATTTTTTTCTTTTGCTACCTGTGCTTCTTGTGTCACATTCAAAAAATGATTGCCAAGACAACTGCCAAGGGACTTTTCCTCTATGTTTTCTTTTAGGAGTTTCAGTTTCAGGTCTTAAATTTAAGTCTGTAATCGACTGCAAGTTAATTTTTCTGTATGGTCAAAGATAAGAGTTCAATTTCATTCCTTTGCATCTGTCTATCCACTTTTCTCAGCATCATTTATTGAAGAGAGTTTCCCTTCCCCATTGTGTATTCTTGGCTTTTTTGTAAAAAAAATAATTGACTGTATATCCATCAGTTTATTTCTAAATGCTTTCTTCTGTTCCACTGATCTATGTGTTTTTTTAAATGCCAATATCAGACTGTTTTGACTACTATAGCTTTATACTGTAGTTTGAAATCAGGAAGTGGAGTACATTTGGAGTCTTTTATGGTTCCATACAAATTTCAGGATTTCTTTTCTATTTCTGTGGAATATGCCATTGAAATTTTGATAGGAATTGCATGGAATCTGTAGATGACTTTACGTAGTGTGGACATTTTAACAATATTAATTCTGATTCGTGAACACAGGATATCTTTCTATTTCTTTGTGTCTGCTTCATCAGTGTTTTATAATCTTTTACCTCCTTGGCTAAATCTATTCCTATTTTATTCTGTTTGATGCTATTGTAAATGGGATTGTTTTCTTTATTTCTTTTTCAGAGAGTTTGTTGTACGTATATAGGAATGTAACTGATTTTTATATGTTGATTTTTTATCCCACCATTGTATAGAATTTGTTAATTAGTTCTAACAGTTTTTTGATGGAGTCTTTAGTCTAGAGGCCCGATGCACAAAATTTGTGCAAGGGGCTCGGCCCTCGCAGCCCTGGCTGCCTCTGCCCTCGCAGCAGCCCTGACTTCCTTGAAGCCCCATGCCCCACCCACCTCCACTGGTCATTCCAGAAGGTCACTCCAGAAGGTCGTTCTGCCATCTGGTCTAATTAGCATATTAGCTCTTTATTATATAGGATACACACACACACACACACACACACACACACACACTCGTGGGATCTGCAAACAGACAGTTTTACTTCTTCCTTTCCAGTTTGGAGGGCTAGTATTTCTTTTTCTTGCCTAATTGCTCTGACTAGGACTTCCAATGCTATGTTAAATAAAAATGTGAGAACAGGCATCCTTGTCTTGTTCCTGACCTTAGCAGAAAAGCTTTCAACTTTTCACTGTGAGTATGATGTCCGCTGTCAGCTTGTCACATATGGCCTTTATTACGCTGAGGAACATTCCTTCTATACCTGGTTGGTTGAGCGTTTTTATCATGAAAGGAAGTTGAATTTTTGTCAAATGTCTTTACTGCATCTATTGAGGTGATCATGTGATTTTTATACTTGTTCTGTTAATGTGGTGTGTCACATTTATTGATTTGTGGATGTTGAACCATCTTTGCACCCCAGGGAACAATGGTGTCTTTTCAATAGGCTCTGGGACCAGATGTGGGTCTAGAATCAGAATCCAGTTCCCTCACATGTAGAGCAAGCTGTCTGAGAAAGAAATTCTCAGATATAGTGATAGGCATTTCTGTTAAAGTCTTAAGTCTTAATAATCACCCAGCACATTTTACTTTAACCTGGTCTCTTAGGCTAAGACTTGACCAGAACACTAACTCACCCTGATTCCTAGTTTAATGTCTGTCTGATCTGTACCTCTGTTGTCTTGGGATCCTGAACCTTAAATGCAGCTCAGCACTAAAAGCTCTTCCATCTTCCCAAGGGCTCTTCTCAGCCTCCACCATAGGCATATATTCACTTGTTTTAACTGCTTAGCTGCTTAGTGGAACAGCCTCCATTTACCTTTCTCATCAGCCAAGACTCTCCCATTACTCCAAAGAATAAAGGAATCTTTATGACAGGAATCCAGCTGCCAGTTCTTAGGTGTGCTTGAGAGTTTAAAAGCACTAGGAGTCAAGGCTGCCTCTAGCAATATTCAACTCATGCAACTTATTTCTTATACATCAAATCTCTTCCAGGAGTAAGAATTTAAAACAGTTTTATACAGAAATCTTAAAATGCTTCTCGCATGTGTTAATCACCTTTGCTGTGCCTCATGTACTTCTAGCTCATAGATTCTACACCCCCAGCTCCGTCTCCCACCCCAGTGGAGTGGCCCTGGTCTCCGTATACCCCAATTCACACGGCTCAGCCACCTACCTGCCAATGTGAATGATCCTCACTGAAAAATCATGTCAAGTGCAGTTTGGGGAAAACTATCAACATATACGATGCCTATTTTACAATGCACTCTTTTTAAATGAAATGAACTATTTTGTCTTCCTCTTTTCAAATTTGCACATACACTTAACAACTAAGACTTGTTCATTTGTAAGTACATGCCATGGTCTCTACTCTACAAGGTGTGTGTGTGTGGGGTGGGGGTGGGGGGGGGAAGCTACAAGGACATTCCACCTGCAACAATTAGACAAGTGGTCACCAAGTAGGTACGAAGTGAACGTACAGTGGGCTTTCAGGAAAGGGGCTGGTTCATGTGGACAAAAGATTTATACTGAGCTGCAGGGGCTAAGAGTTAAACCAGCAAGGAAAATGCCAGCAGAGATTAGAGGCTGGAATTAGCCTTCAGCCAGCGTTTATTAGGTGCCAAGCTCCAGCCAGGCATGTGAAAGAGAGGAGATGAGAGGGACGATTAAAGCAGCACTGAGTGGGGGCTTGTATGTGCCTTGGGCAACCCCAGGAAAGGCTTCCCTGAGGAGGCACCCCTGAGCTTAGCATTGAAGAGTAGAGAGGACGGGCATCCAAGCACGGGGACCGGCCAGGGCAAAGGCCCTGCTGCAGCGTGTCCCTTCAGAGAACCATGAACAGCACAGGATGTCGGGGGAGAGACCAGCTGAGGCCACTGAAAGATGCAAGAGCCAAGCCCTAAGTCTTGGACGCTGGGCTGATACATGTGTCCTTCTTAACTTTCCCCCATTAAACCAA
The DNA here is from genome assembly GCF_014108235.1 of Myotis myotis. Classification (NCBI taxonomy): domain Eukaryota; kingdom Metazoa; phylum Chordata; class Mammalia; order Chiroptera; family Vespertilionidae; genus Myotis; species Myotis myotis. The sequence goes on from NW_023416315.1 coordinate 54,144,492, forward strand.
ATGCTAGCAGAACACCTGTGCCATGGACAGAAGTTGCCAGAACTGTAATGAGATATGAGACTCCACCCCTACCGGGGAGGAACTCGCTGGCTGGTTGAGAGGCAAGAAACTATCCTGGTGTCCCTCATAATTTTACCCTCTCAGAGTTGAGTTTAGGTTTTCCATTGCGATCTTACCTGGCCCATGGCAGGTGTCACTCTGAAAGGAGAGACTAAGGAGTTGAAGTATTCAGGACGTGCCACCCTCTCTGAATTCTCCTCAGGCAAGATGGCTGTGAGCATCTCTCTCACATGTAACCTTCTAAGAAAAGGAAGCTGGGAGACCCCACTTTATTCAAGATGATGTTTGTGGCTCAGTGGCTACTTAGAACTTTGCCTGGAAGAGAAAGGTCAACAGGCCAAGGTGTTTTCCTGGAGCCGAATCAAGGGATAGACTCAAGGACACCAGAGCCACAGCTACAGCTCCTCCCTCCTGCTGCTCCTCTCCTTCTGGAATATTCTCTCCAGACGTTGAGTTTACCCCAGGACCTCCATATGCCCCCTCCCATGGGATCCGATCCACACTTCCTGTTTCCTGACCTTGTCCTGGGGCCTCACTCCACGCCTGGCACACATGAACAGACCAATGAATGCTTTTGTGATAACAGGTGGAAGTCAGCTCTCCCTTCCTATTTACCACCTCTGCTTCCTGCTTTTATCTAATCTTGTCTCTGACCCAGGTTATTAATCTGTCCCCGGGAATAGATTACACATGCACAGCTGCCTTGCTGAACAGTGCAGTGTTATTGACCGTGTGACTCTGATGTACGCTGATTACAGTTACAGCAGCTTATGGTCGGGACACACGCCCCTTCCCGTGACCAGAGCAACATTAATGTATGCGATTCATTAATTTATCGAGGCCCTAGGTGAGGCATAAGAATACAGAAATGAAAACAGCACACTAACAACAGACACAGACATGTAGGAAAGTATCTTATATAATAAAAGGCTAATATGCAAATTGTCCTTTTGATGGGAGTTCAACCAGGGGGCGGGGCCGGCCAGTCAACTGCCCACAGCCCCTCCCCTCAGCCGGCCCCGCCCCTGATCATCCCCCCCAACCCCCACCCCACCCCATCAGGCCAGGCCAGCCAGACCCCACCCGTGCACGAATTCATGCACCAGGCCTCTGGTATAATATAGACATTGATGCCATGAGACCACCTGGAGGACTCAGGTGGGACATGCTTTGAGCGCCACAGTCAGAGCCTAGCTGTTTGATGAGAAATTAATATTAATAAATAATTAAAAATATGCCTAAAGTACCAAACACTTACTTTCCTCTGCATTTAGGTTACATGAATGTCAGGTCATTAGAGTGTCTGACATCTACTAAGTAAGCACCCTCCTACGTGTCAGGTGCTGTGCTGTGTGCGTCACTGAGTGTGGAACGATGTTAAGATGGATTAATGGGGTGGGGGGGCTATCATTTGCATGTGGCTGGTCCCGAAGCAAGATAAGCTACACTGCCACAGAAAGGTTCAAAAGATAATTAAGCCAGTTAAAAGGCAAAACAGCAGTGGACTGAAGCTGCCTTTCAGAGCCAGTTTCCAAGAAGTAATTTCATCATCACAGAACATCAAACGTGAATCCCATTTTCAGCTATGCAAATTCCAAAAGAATAATACCTCACATTTGCATAATATTTGATGCTTCTGAAAGTGCTTTCCCAGTTATTAATCTAGAGGAGGCTTTATTAGACCGGAAACATCAATTGAAATTCTGTTCAAACCCAAGTTCCCCATTATTTTTTCCACCTTCCCCTCAAACCCCAGAGCTGCCTAAATCCAGGTGCTTATGACTGACAGGTGGCTGTGCGTAAGTGCTGCCCGTTGTGTGACCTTGGACTGAGCCAGACGTCGGAAAACCTGTTGAACTAACACTACCACAGGGAGCTGCTCCCAGTTCACATTTGCGATCCTTGCAGGGTCCCAGACTTTGTGGCCACTGAGCGTGCTATGCTCATATGCCCATTCCCTTTTATCAAATATTAGAAAACAAGGAAATCAGTTCCACCACTTTGTCCCTAAACCTCCAGAAATCCCCGTCATGACTGCCCGCAGGGTAGCCCCCGATGCCAGAGAGCTCCCACATCCTCTCTGTGTTTAGCGTAACATGAACCAGGGGCCGATGGTGCTGTACAGCCGAGGCGGGGAGAAGATCTTAGAAACCCAAGGTGAGAAGATAGGACGGGGTGCGAGGACATACTGCTCCCCAAACCTTTCCACTTGGTTTCTTTTTCCATCGCTCTCAGACTTAATTATGTGCAGCGTTCTCAGTGACTGACCCCCCAGCCTTTCCTGACACTTCAATCTCATGCATTTTAGCAAAAGATTAACCCGGCTGTTTGCCTTTCATTCTGAAGCTGTGTTAATACTCAACTCCCTCCAGATTAGGAAAGAAGGAAAACATACTCCTGCGTCCCCCTCCTGGCTCCAGCAGGGCTCCCGGGCTCCCGGGCTCCCGGGCTGCCGTCTCTGAGCCGCACTTACCACGTCAGGAGGGCCAAGAGGACCACTGACAGGGTCACCGTCAGCACCGGGCCGCTGGCGTCCAGGCTGAGGAACCCCCAGCCTTCCATCGCTCCTGCTCCTCCGAGACCCTCGGGGCTGTCCTGCAGGGGGAGAGGCGGCGGATGGCCCTGCCGGTACAGGAATCACGCTCTGCAGACAGAAGAAGGAAGAGGCAACCAAGAAACCATCACCTCGAGTGGGTCCCCAGAATGTGCTCGTTCTCAGAGTGTCTCCGTATAAAGAGGAAGGAAGAGGAGGGAAAAACAAAGGGTTTCTGTGTAAGGCAATGAATCAGCAACTTCATTTTCTTGATGACTGTACTGTCAATAAACATTTACGTTAAATTCCCCGGGGAACCGGCAGCAGAGCTGGCCCCATGTTGGCTGAGAAACAAATTGGTTCAACCACGACGAGGGGTCCTTAAAGAAAGACTCCTCTCAAAAAAAAAAAAAAATTAATTTAGAATTAAGTGAAGAGATTCTGTATATCCCAGAAAAACCTGGGGTGGACATCAGCCTGATGAAAAATGCTGGCTGCCCTGAGGGCATCCATCCAGCAAAGTTCATTGGTTCCTGGCCCTGATGACCTCTCTGGGGTCAGAGGTGACTGGGGGCTGGCTGTTGGTGACTGGCTGTTGCAATGGACCAAAACTCCTGCCTCAGATTAGTGCTCTCGTCCTGAATGCGAGGATTTCTTAAATGTCTGAAAGTGTATCCATAGATAACCGCGTGCATGGATCCTTTGTCCTAGTGCTGAGCTTATCTGACTAGGGGAGCCTGGATCCTTTTTTGCTTGTTAGTCATCGCACAACACCTTTAGTAAGGGGGCGGGTGTATCCGAATCCGTGGGCCAGCTGAGGGAGCAGCCGGGAAGAGGTGGGGTGTCCACAGAGGCCAGATAGCACAGGCCAAGGGAAGAAACCTGGACTTCACTTTATCAGCCGCTGAGGTTTTGACGTGGTTATACTTATGATTATTAAAGTCATTCTGGCTACATGTAAGGAATTCACGGGCAGGGAGCAGGAGGAAGTGCAGGGAGGCCACGCAGAGGACTGCGACCTCCCTCCCGAGATGATGCTCCTTAGACGGCAGCAGGGATGGGAGGTGCACAGAAGCAGGTGAATTTGAAATGCATTTGGGGGTAGACTGCAGCGTTTCCTGGGGGGTGGGACGTGGAGGGGAAGGAGGGAACATGTCTGACTACCAGGTTCTTGTCTTGATCTACAGGGGTACAGGGTGTCCTTTACTGAGATGGGGAAGGTGGAGTCTTGTTGGGAAAATCAAGAAGTTCAGTTTGGGTTTTGTTAAGTTTGAGATGCTTGGGAGACATGTGAGTGGCCCTGTCAAGTCAGAGAGCAATCTGGGCTGAAAATATATGTAACAAGGATGGGTCATGATAGTGCATTTATGGGGAACTTGCTGTGTGTTAGTTACTCTCCTAAGAGTGTTCATATGTGTCTGCTCCCTTAATCCTCGCAGACAACCCAATGAGGTAAAATTTAATCCCATCTTATCGAAAAGTCATGGGATGTAGGCCTCCAAAGCCCATTCTCTGAACAACAGTTTATATTCAAACATGGGCACCATTAACATACAAATGATATTTAAATCCAGAGTCATAGATGGAGCTACAGCCACAAATGAGAGTGAACCACTCAGGTACCAAGTACTTCCCTTTTCTCTGACCAGTTGCCCTGCTTCCCTGTTTTGCATCCCTACTTAGGTGTCCCCCAACAGCTGTACCCCATCTGGACCCCAGTGCCCCATGCTCCAGCCCAGACCTTTCAGACAAAGTCTCCTTTGTCCCGTCCCATCCCATCAGTATGTACTGAGATGTTAATGGATCTGTGTGCTCCCCTCACAAAACAGAGCTGCACTCCACAGGGGACACCCAGAACATGAGGCTGTGGGTGTGGGGGAAGCCAGCTCATCACGGCCACAGATTCAGTCAGAAGGGCCTCAGGTATGACTGGGAGCAGTGTGTGTGCCAGAAAGAGGCTCAGAAAAAGTTTTCTCTTCTAAAGTTTGGAGGTGAATAAATGTGAGCAATGCTGGTAAAGCACCCAGAAGCAAGCTTACTTACCGAAAGGCTTGTCGTAGCAAGAGTATGATGCCGAGAGCAGCATTTCCCAAGTGCATTTGACCACAGAGTCCCTCTTGAGAGACATTTATCAACACATCCCTCAGGAACATGCTTTGAAAAATGTTGACCAAGCCCAAGTCTTATTTACAGAGGAGGAAATGAAACCCAGAAAGGGTGTGACTGGTACCAAGTCCCATAGCTGATAGAATCCAGGTCTCTCATCTCGATTTTTAGGCTCTGCATCTAGAATATATTCTTCACGTCTCCCTGTGGGCATGTCACCCACACACCTGGCACAGGTCCTGCCCTGTTCTTGGAGACACCTTTGAGTGTTGGTGTCCACTCCCCTAGTGGCACCGAGGCCACCCATTCATTCCTCCAGCTGGTATTTTTGGAGCCCTTCCTATGTGACCTGTGATTTGTGGGGGGATCATCACACCCTTTCTATGCTTGCCTCAGAGCAAAGATACTACTCAGGGAATTGTGGGAAGTAAGCTAACCAAGATGGAGTAGAAAGGTCGGATATGAGAGATAGTAAGGATTTTCATCAGGAAAGTAACATAATTAAGGATGTATTATAATTTTTATATCTATGAGACAATGCAGGGACTCTCTGGCCAAGATATTTTCAGGATGAAGAACAAACTGTTGCAATGATATTTACCATAATTAAACATTATACCTTTATTCTCTGGGTATTTTCTGTTAAATACTATGTCTATTAAAAACAATCAACTCGTCCTGGCCAGTTGCTCAGTGGTTAGAGCATCGGCCCTTGCACCAAAGGTTCTCGGGCTCAATTCCCAGTCAAGGGCACATACCTAGGTTGTGGTTTGCTCCCCACCCGAGTTGGAGTATGTGCAAGAGGCAACCAATTGATGTGTCTCTCTCACATCGATGTTTCTCTATCTATCTATCTATCTATCTATCTATCTATCTATCTATCTCTCCCCCTCCCTTTCTCCCTCCCTCCCTTCCTCTCACTCTCTGAAAAGTAATGAAAAAAATATGCTCAGGTGAGGATTAACAAAAAACAAAACAAAACAAACAATCAACTCTACAGAACTGTATGAAACATACCAACTCCCAGAGACCAACTCTGTTAAGAATGAGTGTATATCGTCCCATTTCTTTTTCTATGCATATATAAACATGGCTATGTTTTTTATTTTTATGAAAGCAAAGTCTTCATATCCATGCCATTCTGAAAATGGCTTTTCCCCTCACTGTGTCGAGACTGTCTTTCTGCACTCGTTCCTAGAGATATGCATCTCTGGTACTTAGGATTCCATCGTGTGGGTGTGTCGTAATTACCCTGCCCTCTGCTGAATGGTATTCAAGATGTTTCCAAGTTTTCCCAACTGCAAATGAAACTGCATTGAACATCCTTGTACATATCACTGTGGCCTTGTGTGAGGATATCCCGTGACATTCTCAGAAGTGGCACCGCTGGGCCCAAAGACGTGCATTTCAAAATGCTGGGGGGTGCCGCCCTCCGTGAAGGAGTCTCAGTGTTTCCTCCCCCGAGCTGTGCGCCGTTACCCCACTTGGTTAGACACCCCCTGGCACTTTTCCCCTCCGCCTCAACCTACTCCAAGTCTATCTTTTTTTCTCCTACATCCAGGCAGACACCTCCCCCAGAGTTGGGTCAACTGTTTTGACTTAAGTCTGGTGTTTCTTTTTAAAGCTTTCACTCCATAAATCCTGTGGTATTTCCCCCGTGTTCCCTGTGTTTAAAGGCTGCCCGTGCAGATGTCTGAGCGGTGCCTGGCTCCTCTGCTGACGGGCCCCAGCTGCCGAGCTGAGCCTGGTGTCTGGTGAGGTTCAAGACAGTGGGGCACATTCTCTCTGCCAAGCAGAACCCCACATAAAGGACACCGGGGCACCATGCAAATCCAGAGAACGTCTACGTGTAACCATAACCCCACTGCAGCCTCAGCGCCAGCCTGGGGAGTAGGTGAGCAGGACTTTCCATTCCTGGTCCAAGCAGAAAAAACAAGCTCAGAGATGTTCCAAGTCTGCCTGAAATCATACGTTTAACACATTCTAGAGGCCAGGCTCAAGCCCCAGCCTCTGGCTTTAAACCCAGTGTTTTTTCCACTAAATCTAAAGTCACTTCTTGGTTGAAATGTCCGTAGTTCCCCAAGCCAGCCCACGGCTGTGATATCTGTGTTCCGATGATCACCTCCAGGTGTGCAGAGTTGCCGATAAGGAAGAGGGGGGATGGTGTGTGCCTGCGGGAGGCTTTATCTCCATGCAGAGATACTGGGACCCCTTTTGGAAGGCACAAACCTCAGCTGGCCCCCATTCAGCCCCATCTCCTAAACACCATGCAATATCTTAGGGACTCTCTGTCCAGTTTCTGAAAACATGGGGTCAGGTGAGATGGGCTCATCCATTCCTTCATTCCTTCAACCAACAAACATTTATTGAACAATTGCTAGGCACTAGGCACTGGGCATAGAATCCCCATATATAAGTCCGGGTCTTGCCCCCAAGGAGCTCAGCTTCTAGGAGAGGGAAGCAGACATGTGAACACCCAAGTGCCATCGGTGCTAGAGGTGCGGTGATACACACACACACACACACACACACACACACACACACACACACGTAGGGCACAGAGGGGGCAATAGTAGGAAGAAGGTGCTTGTAAAAGGTTTGCACAGCCCGGCGGTGTGGCTCAGTGGTTGAGTGTGTATCTATGAATCAGGAGGTCATGGTTCCATTCCCTGTCAGGGCACATGCCTGGGTTGTGGGGCTCGATCCCCTCGTGCAGGAGGCAGCCAATCAATGATTCTCTCTCATCACTCATGTTTCTATCTCTCCCTTTCTCTCTGAAATCAATAAAAAAAAATATTTTTAAAAGAAGGTTTGAACAAATGATGCCAGAGCTTAGACTGGACAGATGACTTCACCCAGCAGATGAGGGGGGACAGATGTGCTGGGCAGCGGGAGCATAGCTAACCTTTGCGAAAGGCATTGGAAGCTTTACACTTTATTCTGGGATCAGTGGGGAGCCAGAGTAGGACCTAAAATTGAGCAGCAGTGTGCTTAGCTTTGCTTTTAGAAGTATCCCTCAGGAGGCAGACTGGATGGGTTATACCTGAGATGGGGACACTAGCAAAGAGGCCACTGGTCATCCAGGTAAGCGGTGACAGTCTGAATAAAGCAGTAGGCCTAGATGTGGGGAAGAGAGGCCTGGGAAGGCAGAATCACCAGTGTTTGGTCACTGGTTGAGTGTGGGGGTGATGGAGAGGGGGTGATTGAGGATAACTCCTCAATTTCTGGCTCTATTGATTGAGTCATGTGGTGCCATACACAGCAGTTAGGACCTGGGAGAAGGAGCAAGTGGAGGGAAATTACTGTGGCTTCAGTGGTGAGACAGCGAAGCATGAGGCCTCTGGTGGCCATGGAGGCAAAGATGCTCAGAAGGCAGCCAGCCCCGGAGAGGTCAGGAGAGAAATCTGGGGTAGAGAAGGAGTTTGCGTTTGAAGAGCCATCTGCATATGGATGGGATCAAGCCAGGAGAATAAAATTAACCACAGATTATAGGTAGAGTGCTGAGAAGTGGGTCATGGAACAACATTAGCAAGAGCAGCCTTGCAGGGGAGAAGCAAAGGGGACCCCGGAGAGATGGAGGAGGGCTGATCTGAGCGGGAACAGCACCCTACTTCTGTGCTTAAATAGGGTCACTTTCTGTTTTCCGAAGAACGGGGTTTGAATCCAGCCACTTCTGCTCTCCAGCGTGGATGGTCTTGAGAAGCTATTTAACTTCTCCACGCCGCAGTTTCCCATCTGTAAAGTGGCGATAGCTGAACATACAGCACAGGGTGGTTGTGAGGACAATGAGGTGCCGTGTGGCATGCTTAGCGGGGCTCTGACGCAGAGTGGACACTTGTACGTGTGGTCTGTGGTTCTGTTGGCCAACGCCACAGGAGGGTAGTTGAAAGAAGCATGAAATGCCGAAAGGTGAGGAATGTTGCAGAAAGGCCAAATGAAGTGGTCACCAGAGCGTCTTAGGATTTAGCAGGTAGGTCATTGCTGCCACCCAGAAAGGCTCTGGTGAAGGGGCAGATGTTGAGAAAAAGAGGTTGGAAAGGACTGATGACCTTCTGCTTCTCTCTCTTTGGCCCCGCGGTGGAGACCTGGGAGAAAGCACAGGTTTGGACCAGCTAGAGTAGAATCTCTGGGTGCCACTATCAGTGGGACCCACGTGAAGCAGGAACATCTCCTGTGAGGAGACCTGTGGGAGGCAGCAGCACCTGTGTGCTCCCCCGGCCCCTGTGACAATGCAGAATTGTCTCTGCTCTTCAAGGTTGCTATGGAGACATGGATGGGTTTGTAAACAGTTTTCAGGTCTATGTCAAATCTTGACTTGTGTATTGGTTGTAAGGGCAGAGACCATATTTTATATATCATTGGGTAACCACACCACCTGTTACGCTGCCACCTTATATACTCACTTGGCTTTAATTAATATCCACAGGCTGATGATTCCCAAATCTATCCTCTCCAGCCCAGTTCTCATCCCTGAGTTTCTGACTAATATAATGAGTTGCCCACTGGACCTCTTCTCACAGATATTCCACAGATGCTGCAGACTTGAAATATCTAAAACTAGACTCATCATTGCAGCCTCCTTTCTCCACTAACCTCCTGTCCTCATCCCATGTTCCCCCATCTCAGTAAATGATACCTCCTCCCACTCCGCTCCCAAGTCAAAAACTTGGGCTCATCCTTGACTCCTCCTTCTCTCCCAGCTCCAACCTCCACATCCAGTTAATCACCAGGCCCTATTGGCTCTGCCTACTGATTTCTCTCCTTCTGGCCACTTCTCCCTTTAGCCATTCATTCTCATTCATTCCACTGACTCCATAAATGTATTGGCATCTAGTCTGCGTTAGATACTGTTCTCGGCCATGGGAATACGCTGGAACAACAAACAAGCTAGATTTCTGATCCTACGGCGCTTGTATCTAGAGAGGGATCCACCCAAAGTGCAGCTCTGTCTCACTAGATTGCAGCAGTTTCCTAACCGCCTCCCTGTCCCTCGTTCATTCATCAACATTGATTTGTTGAGTTTGTGCTAAGTGCCTAGCACTGTGCTGGGTGTGCCTGAAGAATGTCGGGAAGACTAGCAGGGCCTGGAAGCATTGAGCAAGGGGAAATGTAAAACTGGGTGAAACCAAACTTGAGGGTAGGTAGGGGTCAGACCACCTAAGCCCTGGTGGGCCATTAAAAAGTGTACCACTCCTTCCAAAAGGAAAGGGAAGCCGTTAAAGGAAGGCCTTTCAGCAGGGGAGTGACATGATGTATCTAGGCCAACTCTGTCCCGCCTGGTTTTATTAAAATGAGTGTGGAGCTCTTTAGATGATAGTCTAATACCTGTACGTCAGCATCACCCAGGAGCCCCGGTCACACAGTGGGGGCTCTGCTGCAGTGCTACCATGCAGACCCTGGCTGTATGTTTCATCAGAAGGCGGGACAACCTGTCAACGGCAGGCTGCTCTTGCTTGGTATTGCGACCAGACATGGCCCGTCCTATTTCAGCCCCTCTATCAATTTATGTCACCCATGATCTCAGCTTGTCAGATATTAGCACTTTCTAAATTGTCATCGCATCTTTCCTGGCACTCCTCCTGGCTGAATGTGGCTACATGTTGACGATGAGGCGTAGTTCTGCTGGTGAACATGGGGAGTCAGCAGATGGCTTGACTGCCTTCAGGCAAGTCTTGGAGCTTTCAGTCAAGCTAGTGCTTGGAACAGCCATTTTTCACCTCCTAGTCACAGGGTGCGGGTGAGGGAGGGAGGAAGGGATTGTGGAGACCGGCTGCATGCGCAGGAAGCAGAATCCAGAATCCACAGAGGCTGGCAGCAGACTGCAGTGGAATTCCAGGCAAGTCAGCACCCCGCAGTCCCAACAGAGGAAGGAGGGCTCTGTGACATATGCATGGGCCCAATCGTGGGGCCCCCAAAGCAGAAGATAATCAGAACTTTCAACAGCAGCTGCTTTCAAGGCGACGTATGGAGGAGCAGGTAGGAGGATCCCAGCCCCCAGAATGGCAGAGTAGAAATGAAAATTGAGTCCTGAGGGGAGAGTAGATAGGATAAAAGCCCAATCTCAAGGGCTTGGCAATATAGAAGTCTCTTTCTCACTCACCTGACCATCCAAATCTGGGTGTTCCGTGAGCAGCTTTCCATGCAGTGAGTTGGGAACGCAGGCTCCTTCAGTCTTGTGACTCCACCTCCTTCCACCCCTCAGATGCCTTTGCTGGATCGTCTGCAACCAGCTGGCCAGGTTTTTACAGATCAGACCTAGAAGTGGTGTAAACACTCCCAATTTCATTTCCTTGGCCACACCCACATGAAAGGAGGCTGGGGAATGAACAGGCACAGGAGGAAAAAGAAACAAGTTTGGTAAACACACAGCATTCCTGCCATAGGTAGGTCCCAGCCTGGAATTTATTCTCAATACGACCATAGGAAACAAGCCACTAGAACAGGGTGGGGGGTGGGGCATGGAGGTCCCCAAAAGCCCTGTAGTCAGTTCAGGGATCAAGGATAAAGAGGAACTAACCTTTATGATGATGGAGCTGACATCTGACCCAGTTTCCCCAACTCTCTCCCCGGAGGCTGAGCCTAGCTGCTAGCTTGGGTTCTGCCCCAAGTTCACTGCTCAGAACCTGCCCACAGCTCCATGAAGCCATTGGAGCCATCCATGTATGATGCTCACCTAGACCCAACTAGACAAGGCTGGTCCTCCCAACTAGACCCTCCTAGGATGCAGTGCTACTTGAATCAAGCCTCAATTCTCCACACCCCACTGGACAATGTGAATCAGAAATATCGGCTGTCCCTGCCTTATACCTTGAACATTTTGTCCTTAGTGGTCCTAGCTCCCTGTCCATCTGCACTGGTCCGTATACTGAGGCCCCAGCCTGCTTATACCTGTGCCCACCTGCGTTATGACAGGCCCTGGGTCAACCTGACCCCCTCCTAATTGGCCAGATTCCTTCTTGTGCCTTTTCAGCACCCAGACTAGATGTCACCTCCAGGAAGGCTCCAGGACCACCCATGATGTGACTCGTACCTCCATGTCCTGCCATAGCACCCCAAGCGTTCTCTGTTGACGTTGCCTAATCAATTGTATGTCTACAGAAACTGTATCTGACTCAGCAGTGTACCCCCAGTGGCCAGGAGAAAGCCTGCCTGGCACTGGTAGGTGTTCATGAAACGTTTGTTGAATGAATACATGCAGCTCTGCCTGTGCTTCAGGTAGCAGCCACCAGATGGCAACAGTGCTCTTTGGGTTATGAAGGTAGGTGTGGGTGCTCTTTCTGAGAGAACACCTGAAGTAAACTGAGGTTTGTTCCCATAATCCAAGCACGTGGGGAATCTTCTGTGAAATGTATCAGTTCATTGAAATAACCACAACATCATTTCTCAAGCTAGCCTCTCTAAGGAAAATACAGCAAATGAAATGCCATAAAGAAAGGAAGAGGGAGAGGGAACGCTCCATTGAGCGTTCCAGTCCTTGGTACCATTCTCCACGTGACCTCAGTGCGGAACTATTTAACTCAAAGACCCGAGAATATCCGTTCAGATTCCTGAGCACTTGATGTGTCTGAAGCTGTCCCAGCCTGACACCCCGGTGACTGCCTGTACCTGTTCCGGGTTCACTGGCTCTCATTTTACTTGTTTATCTTATCGGGGTTTTACCAGTAGACCAGTTTGGCTAGAGGGTTCATAACTAAGGCTGGTGAGAGATAAGGTTGGAGCAGTAGGGAGGGGCTGCAGGAGGAAGCCTCTGGACACCAGGCTGAGGAGTGTGGACTTTACCCCCATGAGGCAGAGTAGCTGGAAAGGATGCTGGTGTCATGCACACGTGTTCATGCGTGTGCGGGCAGGCAGGTGGGCACGCACGTGTGTGCGAGAGCGAAAGGGCCCAGCAATGGGGGGAGGGACATGTGCTAAATGGTGCTGAGAAGGACAGATGTTGGGAGATCTCTGCCGCCGTCTAGGAAGTAGGGCTGAGGCATGGGACACGTGGAGGACGTGGAGGGTGGACATCCGGGCGGCTTCGGGGAATGCTCTCTCTGTAGGTAAATCAACTGATGGGAAGAAGAGGGAGAGAAGAGAGCCTAGAAAGGAGGCCCACCTTCAGGCTAAATCCTGACTTTGTGCAAATTAAAGAAAGATGTGTTTTTCCCAGGGACTTGACTTCTACCTGCAGAAAAGCATGCTGTTTACAACACTCTTAGGTGAACAGTGTCCCTGGACGTTCCACACCCCCCTGCTGCTCAGCAGCCCTCAGAGCCATCTCCAGGCCCCAGGCTGGGTGAGGGAGACAGGGTGGTATGGGAGGGACTCCTGAGAGGAATGGGCAAGATGGCAGACAGCTGTTTTTAAGAGAAGCGGCACCGAGTTTTGGGTGTCTCTGGCGCCGTGGTTCTCAGACTGTAGGGGAGTCAGATACACATTGGGGGAGGGGAGGGGTGATATTAACCCACAGATTGCCAGGCCCCACATCAGAGTTTCTGATTTGGTAGGTCTGGGCTGGCGCCTGGGAATCTGCATTTCTACCAAATTCCCAGGTGATGCTCCTGCTAGTTTGGGACCAGGCGTGGAGAAGGGTGCTTCTCGCCCCCAGCTGTGCATTAGAAGCACAGTGGAAGTTTTTTCTAAATGCTCAAGTCAGAGCCTGTCCCAACCCACCTGGATCGGAATCCATAGAACATCTGGAGGGCTTCCCTCCGCCTCCATGTGAGGTTCAAAGACAGCACCTCTGGGGGCACCTCAGGGCTAAAGATGCTGCAGTGTGGGAGCTGAAGAGTATTAGCAAATGCTCTGCTTTCTGCTCATGAATTTTCACCATTTTGTCTCCAACACCCTCCTGATTGCCATGATGAGGCCTCAGTTTCCCCTTTTGCTCCGAGATGTGTACCAAACTGGCCAGAACTGTCCCGTCTCCCTCCCAGGATCATTTATTTCACATTTGCTTCTTTCCCAATAAGCACTTGACACTTTGCTTTTTCTAGCTCTTATTTCAGCAGTTCCTCTTCTGCCTTTCCCGTGGGTGGGTCATGCAGCTTTCTGCAGTCCTGCTACCCTCCGCCTCCCTTCTCTGACATGACCTCCTCCCACCACAGCCCTGGCCCCACCCCTGCACCTCATGGCCACCCAGCTGTTCGGCGCCAACGTGTCTTATCTCCCAATGGGATTATTTGAGCGTCTGCAGGAACTAAGAGAAGCGAGTCCTTTCTCACAAGATGGTAGTGAAAACATGAGGTAGCATAAGGTATGTGTAGGCTAGAAGTAAATATGGGTCTGAAATTTCACATAATTACATAATAGAGAGGTGTTGCCAAGGTAAATTAATAAGGAAACAGTTGGCTGATGTTTACCAACAAAATCAGTATGGGGCTTGTTCCTCCCTGCTTTTTCTTTCTCAAATGAGCCATGAATTGGAAGACAGTAGTCCCCCCTATCCGCGATTTTGCTTCCTGCATTTTCAGTTACCTGTGGTCAAGCGCAGTCCAAAAAAAATAAATAAATGGAAAATTCCAGAAATAAACAACTCGTAAGTTTTAAATTGCATGTTGTTCTGAGCAGTGTGATGAAATCCCATGCCTTCCTGCTCTGTCCTGCCCAGACGTGAATCACCCCTTCGTCCAGTGTCTCCACGCTGTATACACTCTCTGCCTGTGAGTGGCTTAGTGGCCGCCTCAGTTATCAGCTCAACTACTGAAGTATCGCAGTGTTTGCGTACAAGTCACCCTTATTGTACTGAATAACGGCCCCAAAGTTCAAGAGCAGTGGTGCTGGCAATTTGGATATGCCAAAGAAAAGCCATAAAGTGCTTCCTATATGTGAAAAGGTATGTATGTAGAGGGGGGAAAGCATAGTACATACAGGGTTTGGCACTACCCACAGTTTCAAGCATCCACTGGGGGTGTTGGAATATATCCCCCATGAATAAGGGGGGACTACGTCTCAAAAGTGGCAAACTCTTCATGGAAGTGACCAAATCATTCCGTTTGGTCAGACTGTCTAGAAACTAGGGAAATTGCCAAGGTCAGGCCTGGGAGCTACATGGGGGCTCCTCTGCCCACTGTCTGTCTGTCTCTCTCTTTCATGTCTGTCTTGTCTCTCCATCTGTCCTGCTCCCTATGCTATTCTCGCAGCATTGGAACAATAAGGCCAGGGGTCTTAAACTCATAGTCTCGATGTCTGCCTTAACTTTGCGTGCTCTGACATCAAAAGTCCTGGATGACAAAACTGAGATTCAAATCATATTCATTGTCAGTATCATGTAGGCACCTCCCCTTCTCCCAACAAGTTTTGTAAATTGGTGGAGCCAGTTTGGATTTGAGACAGGACTTAGGCTCAGAGCTGGGGTCAGAGGAACCCGCACACCATCACCCGTTTAGGAAGCGCTCCAAGCCCAGCCAGGTGAGAAGCTTAGGTGCAGGGGTTGGAGAGGAGGGTGGCGAGAGACGTGCTCTGTGCTCAGTGACACCAGGCTCAGGTCAAGATGACCGGATGCAGAGTCTGGTGAGGACTCCAGGTCAGTGCCAAGAATCACTATCTTTGAAACGGTCTGGAAAACCACAGTCTTTGGAAAACCAAGTCGAGACTCCGGGCACCTAGTCTGGCCTTCTACCTTCATAGTGTCCCTGGCACCTCGTTGCCTGGTCTCTGCTTTAGTTCCTCCAGTTCTGGGAAGCTCACTTCCTCGTGAAGCAGTCCGTCTCCTGTTGCACAGCCCCAGAACCTGCGTCAGATTTTCCCGCCTGTGCCAGGGATCCCGCATCTGTCCCTTCATCTGGTCGTGACAGAGCCCCCACTGGACCAGCAGTTCCACGCAGGCTCAGCCAGGTTCAGTGAACCTTGGCAATGATGAGACTAGAACTCAGGCCGCTCAAGTCCTGGCCCAATGGTGTTTTCTTCAAACAGCTTTGCCGTCATGTTGAGAGCAGCCCTGTATCCAGCTTCCTGAATCTGAAATGTACCAACCAGCTAACCTTCCCCGCAAACCTGAATGAGGTGAGGGTTGGAGCCGTGTGCTCCAGAATTGAAGGGTGAAGCAGTTGCCCAGGCTGTGGGCTGAAGTGATGGGAAAGGAAGCAGAGGGTCAAAGGGCAGCCTACCCTTTGCAGCACTGGGTAGAGATATGGGGTCAGAGGCTATTTCTTCCTACTGAGTTTTTCTGGTGTGAAGGGATGCTACATCCCATGTTGTGGTGCTTCATCTGAGAGAGACAGGAAGCAAAGGAGGTGCTGGTGGAGAACAGAGTCAAGGCCACATGAACAGTCAGAGGAAACACCCATCCAAGGGGACCAGACAGCGAGATGGAGACCAGATCCAACCAACAGGTGGGCATCCCAGACTGCACTTGTGTGGAGGAGAGAGGACATAGGACCTGGGAGGTCCCCATTTTGCTTCACCTCATTCATTCCAGCTGGCTTGGAGACTGGGTCCTAAATGTCATACGTCTGACTTACACCTGCTTTTGGCAGAAAACGGTGCACATTCTATGTCTATCATCACTGAACCTAGTATTTGTTAACAGTTAACAGTTTTAAAGGAGATCTGGAAAACTCGTACTCTTAAGTTCTAGGGTTCCTGACACAGGTAAGGTTACTTCAATTACATAATTAAAAAGAAAGAAAAAAAAACAGTCACATGGGATTCAAGAAACCAGTCGAGGGTCCATATGTCTATGATGGGTGTTACTATTCAAAAGAAGCAGGATATAAAATAACTAAACATTTGGACAAGCCTAAGGAACACTGGACTTATTCTTCCATCTCAAAGACTTTTCAGGAAGCCATAAGCAGTTCAGTGGGCAATAAATTTTCCTCAGCCCCTTCACCTGAAGCATGTTTTCTTGGCCGGCGCGCAGCCAGTGCTTCTGTGGTGGTGTGGAAGGACTTACGCATGAAGGCAACGTGACTACTCTCCAACACAGGCAGTTAAACATACCCCAGAAGGACATCATTGGCCCAAAGCTGGGAGGTCTCTGGAACACGGCACATGGGAAGGACCAGGCCTTGCCCAAGATGTTCTTCATTCATTGTCTTCAAACAAAAGGCTCCTCCTCGGAAGATGAACGGAGTGGCCTGTGTGATGCTTTGCGGACATTCAAAGCACTGTAGGTGCGGCTGTCCACCACGGTTAATCACACAGGAGCACTGGGGCTCTCCATCCTGTCCGTCCCCCAACCCCCAAATGGGGATGCGCATGTGGATAAATGATGTATTTCACCTCCACTCAGTTCATGTCCCTCCTACTCATTTTGAAACCAGTCTCTAAGAAGAGTACTATCTTTATTTAGGCCTCTTCCACAAAATGAAATAGAAGGCAAAAGACATGTTTTTCCACATACCCATGGAGAAAGCAAAGGAAATGCACTTCCTTGTGTTTGGACTTCCTAGATCAGTGGTCGGCAAACTCATTAGTCAACAGAGCCAAATATCAACAGTACAACGATTGAAATTTCTTTTGAGAGCCAAATTTTTTAAACTTAAATTACATAGGTAGGTACATTGTTATTAACTTAATTAGGGTACTCCTAAGCTGGCCTTTGCTAAAAAACGTCCTCAATCTGATTGACGTACGTTCGCTGAGGTCGACCCCTTCCTACTCTCCCATCCACACTCGTCTTGTATACTTGTTTCGTCTATCTCCTTTCCGAAAACCGACTTCTGCCCATGGGCCATGAAGTTTCAATCGCACTGTACGTGCGCACCCGCACGTGGTATTTTGTGGAAGAGCCACACTCAAGGGGCCAAAGAGCCGTATGTGGCTCGCGAGCCACGGTTTGCCGACCACTGTCCTAGAATCTAGGATGAACATGGGTCAGTTTTGTAACAGGGGGAAAAGTTCAGGGAAAATTTTGGTTTGAGCTGCAGACATCTGATACGAGAATAAACGTGCTTGGTGCTTGTTCCCTCCTTCTCCGTCTCTCTGGGAAGCTCAGCCCAGGGATGTGGGCTCAGTATCATCTCCCCGCGCCCGTGCACATTTGCTCAGTTAGAATTCATCCTTGGCCACAAAATGTAGAACATTTCAACCTAATTATCTTTGCTTCAGAAACAGCTTCCATGCAGCCTCCTAGAGCCCGCTGGGAAAAGAGCGCTCTTTTAACATTCCTCTACACTGCTGCTTCTCAAGGATGGCGATAAGAAATAAACCTAAGCTGTTGAATCGCCACCTGTGGAAGGCTGTTCTACGGCATGAATTCCAGTTGTGGCAAGGCCAGCACGTGAGAGCCTTAACTGTGGAGGCTGGAGGCCATTGAGCCCCGGATTTATGACTATTCCCATGTCTCAACCACCTGCACCAGGCACGTTCCTGAAATTTATGAAATGCAATTGCTCTAAAGGGTACAGGCCAGGAAGTGCAGGGTTGAAATATTCTACCTGGCCAGAGACGCTGTCGTGTGTGGATTAATTTAAGGCTTTGCTCATTTTAAACAGGGTATTTCTCACCCACAATAGAGTACTTTCCATGCCATCGGAAGAATTATAAAGCAGTCTGATCCTGTTTGAAATGCTCAGAAAATATCCTCACCAAAGGTCACTTGCTATTTCCGTCTTTGGGGTTAATTACTCCTGTGGCTCTTGTCTGAGTGAAAAAAGTCCTTCTCCTTTTTTTCTTTCCCCCTTCTTTTCTTTCAACAATTAGTTATACAGTCTGTGTCTAGATTTTTAATAAAGACTATGTCTAGATTTTTCTTCCAGAGATTAGTTCAACAAAGTCCCTTTCCAAGAGCCCCAATCAAGCCGTCAAATCATTTCTAGTCCAGAATCGTCAAGAACAGAATCAATCGTCCTAGGATGTTCATCTTCAAAGACAGGCAGAGGGTGCTCACGTCATTCTGTCCCCTCCAGTGGGGATAACTTGGCTTTCAGGCTAATTATGGGGCACAGCTCTCTTTGAAAACATCTACTGAGAACAGCTCACCACCCAGCCACAGCACACCTTTGCTCATGAATCTTAGACTCTTGAGAATCATCTGTTTGCCATAGATGTGACCCATCATCCAATGTGACAAAGAGTGACTCTATGTGCAGAGCATATATAAATTTTTCCCACATAGGCAAGAAATAATGTTCCCCTGTAAAAGGAGATTTTTAAGAAATCTCAATGTTTCTCTGGTTGAACCTAGTAAACAAAATAAGTTCTTTCAAATTCTATTTGCCTCAGTCTTTAGTGATTTTGCTTTTCAGAACAGTACGTGTGTGGAGATTGAATCTTAAAGACACCAAACTTTTCTCTAGGGAGAGAGTAAAATCGACATAGGTTTCAGAATCACATAATTCCCAGGAGAAACGGACCCGGCTAACGGGGGTGGTTTGGGTGTGTGCCATGGTTTTGTTTTTGTGCTGTTACGGTTTGCTTTTAAATATTTATTTGTGAAGCATAAATCTTGCCACGACTGAGGTCTGTTCTGGAGAGGTGACTACTGCTTTCGCTGTTGCTCCGTGAAACTGCTGAATCTTCTTGGAAAACAAAAAGAGTCACTTATATAAATATATTAACCTACTGAAGACAGTCGTCCGAGTCATGTATAACATGGCAATTCTGGAGAATCCACTGCTGCCCCTTCTCTGTGAGGCTGGAGCGAAGGCTGCATGTGCAGTAAGTTAGGTGACTAGAGACAGCAGCCTCTGTGGTTAATCAGCTACAAAGACACGAGTGACTCTAAAGATCCTGAGAAATTAGAGTCTATGTCATTAAAATGACAAGCATTCAGTTGAAAAACTGAAAAGATATTATCAGTACCATCAGTATATTTACAGATTCCTTTTCTGTTGATCCAGCCCATGGCTGACACAACACCTGTTGCATAACAGATGCTCAATCCCTGTTCTGTTCAGTTCAGGTAACACTTCCTGGTGGACTGTTTGGTTCTCTGTCAGTCAACGTGATGGTTTAGAATGTTATTTTTCACTCAATGAAAAAGACCAGGTCTGAGCATAGAGGCCTGAAGTATATCAAATGAACATCTGCTTAAATGATCACTTTCCCAAAGTAATGAATTTGCATCCTCTAGGCCAGTGGTTCTCAACCTTCTGGCCCTTTAAATACAGTTCCTCATGTTGTGACCCAACTATAAAATTATTTTCGTTGCTACTTCATAACTGTAATGTTGCTACTGTTATGAATCATAATGTAAATATCTGATATGCAGGATGGTCTTAGGCGACCCCTGTGAAAGGGTCGTTCGACCGCCAGAGGGGTCGCGACCCACAGGTTGAGAACCGCTGCTCTAGACTGTTAGCATGAGACATGACGGTCATGGGCATGGGGACCCTATGTCTGGGGAGTAGGTAGGAGAGCACACCCCCTCCTACCTCAAATATATGGGAGTGAACTATTCATACCGACAAATGGTCTCATCCACTTGGTCAGTTGATCCAATCAACAAGCATTATTTCCCAAAGTGAATGGGAAGGAGGGATCTTTGGGAAAGAGGTCAGTGGTGTCCTGGAGCTGGCTGGAACAAGCTCACAAGGGCCAGCTGTTAAATGCTCAGGAGTCTTGCCCTATCCAGTTTAGCTCAGTGGTTAGACTGTTAGCCCATGGGTTCTATTCCTGGTCAAGAGCACATACCTTGGTTGCAGGTTCAATCCATGGCCCAGTTGGAGCACGTGTGGGAGGCAACCAATCAATGGGTCGCTCTCACATAGATGTTTCTCTCTCTCTCTCTCTTTCTCTCCTTTTCTCTCTCTCTCTCTCTCTCTCTCTCTCTCTCTCTCTCTCTCTCTCTCTCTCTCTTTCTCTCTCTCCTTCCTCCCTCCCTAAAAAAATCAATGGAAAAAATATCCTCAGATGAGGATTAAAACAAATGTTCAGTAATCTTGCAAGCTGGTTGTTAAACTTGGTCATTATTAAAAATTAAATTAAGTTCTATTAAATAAATCATATTTAAAACAAATATAAAAATGTATCAGTCCCTCATTTATTTTAGTATTAGCTATGCCCTTGAGGATTTTTTAGGTCTATTGTATCTGTATGATGGAAATATTACCTAACAGTGGATACTACCCATCTTTTCCCAACTCCTCATTCAGTGACATCACGTTAGTTTGAAATTGGCCATGGTGGGAGTATTTACCAGAAAAGTCACAAATGCTACAGATCAGGGGTTTCTTCCTCCCCAGAAGGCAGGGACGAGGCCACACAAGGGAAAGGCAGGAAACTGCTAGCTGTGCAGAAAGGGGAACAGTGCAGCGGGGAACAAGGACAGATGATAAACCAATCTCACTTGACCTTCCAGACCACATTGAGGAGCTGGAGCTGGAGGCTTTGAAGAACTTTAGGAGGGAGAGTAACCATTCTTGCAGGACAGGGGAGCATCCTTTAGCTGGAGGGTGGCTGAACTGGAGAGGAGTCAAGGATGACTGGCAGGTTAGAGGGACTCCCCCACCATGCAGGAGGCACGTTCTTTGAGAAGAGGTGACTTGTTGAGTTTGTGGCGTCTGTGAGATCCAGCAGGCAGCTGACTATTTAAAGGAAGCTTCTGAGGCACTGGGCTGGGGTCTGGACTGGAGACCGTTAGCATGTGGGTGGAGGGCGTGAGGTCACCAAGGAGAGCACCCAGAGGGAAAAGGGCAGCAGGCTAAAGACTAAAGGTGAAGAAAGGGGAGAGCAGGTGCAGAAGGAAGAGGAGACGAAAGAGGCTCATCCAGAGAACCTCAGGTGAGAATGAGCGTAATGCAGGACAAAGGAGAAGAGGGTGCCAGGAAGCAGGAGCAAGAGAGAAGGAAGAGAGATCTAGAAAGAGGAGCAGCACACCGGTGTTCAATCCCACTCCCCAGGAACCACTGAGAGCACCAAAGGTGTTGTTTGTTGTTTGTTTGTTTGTTTGTTTGTTTGTTTGTTTAAAGACGGGGGCTCGCTGTGTTGCCCAGGCTGGAGCCCAGTGGCTCCTCACAGGCACAATCCCAATGCTCGTCAGCACAGGAGCTCTGACCTGCTCCGTTTCCGAGCTGGGCCGGTTCACCCCTCCTTAGGCAACCTGGTGGTCCCCGCTCCTGGGAGGTCACCACATTGATGCCCAACTTCGTGTGGACACCCGATCGGCATAGCACACGACAGCCCAGAACTCCTGGGCTCAAGCGATCCTCCAGCCTCAGCCTCCCGGGTAGCTGGGACTACAGGCCACACCACCAAGCCCGGCAAAGGTTATTTAAATAGAAATAAGTGGAAATCCTGCTCGTGGCAGAGAAGTGCAAACATCTGCCACATAACTGTCAAAAAATCTAGGGATATATTCTAGGTATTAAGGTAAGGGGGAACCAAAACGAGAAGGAAGACCTACAGTTAGACTCACCAGAAAATGTGTGTGTCAGGGCATGGAAGTGGACAGACAGACAAGACCCTCAGGTCTGGAGCTGGTGACAGTGGCGCGAGGCCCCGGAGAAGCAAGCACCCTGCCACCCCCGTGCTCAGCAGTGCTTGCATCTCAGACCCAGGGAGGAGGCCTGGCCACCCCCGAAGGAAAGCCCTCGGGCAGCTGGGCCCCTCCCAGGCGTGCGGTAGGGGTCCTCCCTAAAACCAGCTGAGATAGCTGACCTGACAATTTCAACAGACACTGTTGAAGGAGGTCATCAGGAGGTCGTGACCACTGGTTGCCCCAAGAGCAGACCAGAGCAATCAGGGGCTCCTCACCCCTCCCTGCCCTGTGAATGCCCGTGTGCCCACCGTGCACCCAGTGGGAATGTTTTCAAGGTCGCAACCTTCAGATTATAAGGTGGTGTTCAGAGCAATAGGACTGAATATGTGACTGAACCGTTAAGGCAGCGGTTCTCAACCTGTGGGTCGCGACCCCTTTGGGGGTTGAATGACCCTTTCACAGGGGTCGCCTAAGACCATCGGAAAACACATATTGAATACATAATTACATATTGTTTTTGTGATTAATCACTATGCTTTAATTATGTTCAATTTGTAACAATGAAAATACATCCTGCACATCAGATATTTACATTACGATTCATAACAGTAGCAAAATTACAGCAACGAAAATAATTTTATGGTTGGGGGTCACCACAACATGAGGAGCTGTATTAAAGGGTTTCGGCACTAGGAAGGTTGAGAACCACTGCGTTAAGTCCCCTATATAAACTGAGGCTCTGGTGGGAGGGGTGGGGATCGACTCGGCTTGCCGAGCCCAAGACAAGCCTCGTGTGTTAAGTTCCTGGCTTCCTGCCAATCGGCCTCAGTCTCTCCCTGCCCTCCATGTATGAGGGCAGGTTGCAGACCCACAGACACAGAGAAGAAGCAGGCATGTCTGCAGAAGCGAGGCAATATAAAATAGAAGTTAAGAATGTGGGATCCTGAGCCAGACTGTTTGGGTTTGAAACCTGGTTCCACTAATTATTTGTTTGGATAATGTAACTGAGCCTCAGTTTCCTCATCTATAAAACGGAGATAATGATCAACTCTACCTCAAGGAACTACTGTGGGGATTAAAGAAATACATGTAAAATGTTTAGAACCAGGCCTGGTATCTAGGTGGAGCAATTATGATTATGATTATGATTGACTATGATTATGATTGATTATGATTCTCTGGTAGGACAGCCCCAGACTGCTTGCTTTCCACACCCAGCAGGCTATTGGGTCATTGGCCAGTTCTTAGTCTAAGTACCAATTTAGGATTTTTAAAAATATGTTAATAGAGTTCCAGTAAACAGTGAAAAATCTATTCACATTAATTTTTGGTGAATGTATAGTTAAGATAGGTCTTTTCTGCTTTCCAAAACAATTTAAGAGGAAAATTAAAAAACAACATGTGACCTACGTAATAATTCTGTAACATGAGCGAAGATAAACATAGCACTCGAGAAATGTTAAAATTGCATATTTTTAAAAATTACTATCAACAACAAAAGTAAATTTAAGCAACGTTTAAACTACATTTGATGGAGGGGGAAATAAAAATCATAGATTCGATGAAATAAAAGGTGAAAGTGAGGTGAGACAGCAATATGAAATGAGGGTTGTCAGAGTTAAGAAAATAATGAAAGAAATCATTTCATAACATAGCAGAATTTTAAATGAATTTAGCATAATCGATGGCTAGAAATTATACAGAGGAGAATGCAATCAGTGAAAAGAAAGACAAGCTTGTGGACTTTATTCCATAATACCGAGGAAAAGGACAAACAGATCAACATTATCAGATACAAGGTCTAGAGGATGGACAATGAAAATCCAGTTTTCAATGAGAAGGGGGAAAAAGGACCAGGGAAATTTTCTTCTGCTAGTAATAATATTATTAAAAAAAGATATTAGAAAAGAAAAATCTTAAGTTGAAGCAAGACCTGCATTCATAAGTCAAAGCTCATGATGTGTCAGGCAAAATTAATAAAAAGGGAACAAAATTTAGACATATTCTACTGATCCTGTTGACTGCTGAGGGGAAATTTAACAATAATGTAAAACGGACCAATACCAACAAAACATTTTATTTAAAAATACACGAATGGCCTTATTGGGAGGAATTCCACTGCAAAGATAATGACTTCCCTCAAACTAACTAAACTAACCAAAGTTAGTGTAATCCCAAGTAAAACACCAGTGGGATTATTTTGGAAACTTTCTAAAAACTGTTTCTAAAATTAATTTGGAATAACAGAAACATTTGCTTAGAAGAAGTTGAATATAAGGAAAGGAATAAATGAAAGCAAGGAAATAGTTAGGTATAAACTATTCCAGGGCAGGTTTGTCTAAGAAGGAGCAGAAAGATGGGAATGAGTCATAGGAGAGTTTTTGTAAGCAAGAGAAAAAAATTAAACAGCCATGAAAAGACTGAAAATTTAGGACGGTCAGGATGCTTTTTGGAGGGAGCGCCAGAAGAGGTAAGAGGGGGTAGGAAAGGGGCAACGATGCCCTTAGAAGGAAGAATATTCCACCCACAAAGTCTGGAATCATCAAGAAACATCATAATAATTGATAATAAAATATAAGTTGATAATTAATACTAACATAAATAATAAAATAGTAATTATAATGGCTTTCATGTATTGAGCATCTGTGCTGAAGCTGCAGAGAAGGTGGGTCTGGCCCTTGTGGGATTCAGAGCCCAGTGAGCAGACAGGCAAAACTCAAGCAAGCAAACAAAAACATTGCAAATTGTGATTGAAAAGGTTTGGAGGAAATAAACGCGGTAACGAGAATCATGGTGGGAGGTGGGGATGGCGGTGCTGAGGGCGGCCCAGAGGGCTTCTCTAAAGACGTCATTTGAAGCCAAGGCCTCAGAGGTGAGAAGTTGGCTGTTGAAGGGGTATCGAGGCCCCTGCATGCTGTGGGCAGAGGCCTGGGGAGGGAGGCAGGGGGGAGCCTGCCCGACCTCGGAGGCCACAGCGAGGACTTTGGATCCTGATCCTAAGTGCAGTGAGAAGCCACGGGAGGCACGGCATGATCGCATTTGCATTTTTAAAGATTACTTCCAGGCCACTGTGTGGAGGATGGATTGGGAGTCCAAGGAGACTAGAGCAGCAAGTGAGGAGGTGGCAGGGGTCTCGGGAGGAAGTGACGTTGACCTGACCGAGGGTGGTGAACGTGGAGGGAGCCGGGCCACGGCGTTGGGTGAAATCTGCAGGACTTGCTGATGGACGGTTAAAAGGACAGGGAGGATGGCCAGGTGATCCACAGGTTCTGGCTTGGCACCCAGTTGTGGGAGCCCTGCCTGGAGAAAGAGATGTGGTTAGAGCAGCCGTGGGCAAACTACGGCCCGCGGGCCGGATCCGGCCCGTTTGAAATGAATAAAACTAAAAAAAAAAAAAGACCGAAACCTTTTATGTAATGATGTTTACTTTGAATTTATATTAGTTCACACAAACACTCCATCCATGCTTTTGTTCCGGCCCTCCGGTCCAGTTTAAGAACCCATTGTGGCCCTCGAGTCAAAAAGTTTGCCCACCCCTGCTGAAACCGGTTTGGCTCAGTGGACAGAGCGTCGGCCTGAGGACTGAAAGGTCCCAGGTTCGATTCCGGTCAAGGGCATGTACCTGGGTTGCGGGCATATCCCCAGTAGGAGATGTGCAGGAGGCAGCTGATCGATGTTTCTCTCTCATCGATGTTTCTAACTATCTCTCTCCCTTCCTCTCTGTAAATAATCAATAAAATATATTTAAAAAAAAAAAAGTTTGCCCACCCCTGGGTTAGAGTGTGACGTGCAGGAACACTGATCTCCTGTCTAGAAAGGTTTCTATTCTCACTTTTTTTTTGCGGGGAGGGGGAATTAACACCGATTTCTTTTTTTCAGTGTTAGCACAACTCACTAATAATGCATGCAGCGGGGCAGGCGGGGCTGGCTGCCAGGGAAACCTCCTGGGCTCTGAGACGCCTCCAAATGGAAGTGATGTTAAGGAAGTTGTTCTAGAACATATGGGCTGGCTGAATAGAAGGAGTGGAGACGGAGGCTGGTCAGTGAGGCCTGGGCTTCATCCAGGGCAGTGAGAATGGCGAGGAGACCAAGAGATTTGCAGAAAAATGTGGCAGCCCGTGGAAATAAAGAAGGTGAGATGAGGGATGAATTGTGCCGATGTCTGAGAAAAGGGCAGATGGAAGGATGAGGCTGTTTCTGAAAATGTTTTAAAATGATGACAGGGCTCCTAGACAGCAACTACAGAGACAGAATTGGAACGAAGGTCTGAGGTCCAGACTGGGGGCCGAGTCCCAGGTACTTGCGAGTCACTCTATCTTTCACACTTGGATTCACAACCTTCCAAAAATCAGAACACAGCAACGTACGCTTAACATTCAAACTGCATTCGGGGTCCAACCGCTCTCGGCCCCATTAATCTTTCTTTGGAAATTCAGAAGTTTCCTTAGGTCCTTGTCATGCTTCATGCTCACCATTAGGAACATACATTACCATGGACAGGAAACAACCTAATTTGAATCAGAACTACCATGGTCGGGAGCCTCGATATATGAAATGTACAGAGACCCTGATCTCCTGTCTAGAAGGTTTCTATTCTCACTTTTTTTGGGGGTAGAGGGGAATTAACACAGATTTCTCTTTTTTTATAAATATATTTTATTGATTTTTTTTTACAGAGAGGAAGGGAGAGGGAGGGAGAGCTAGAAACATCGATGAGAGAGAAACGTCGATCAGCCACCTCCTGCACACCTCCCACCGGGGATGTGCCCACAACCAAGGCACATGCCCTTGACCGGAATCGAACCTGGGACCTTTCAGTCCGCAGGCCGACGCTCTATCCACTGAGCCAAACCGGCCAGGGCCAGATTTCTTTTTTCAGTGTTAGCACAACTCACTAACATTTTCTTTTCTGCCTTTGCTGTCCTCACATAACTTGGAAACCATATGGCCGGCAGCTAATCATGTGGTTTGCAGAACAATATACCTGGCTTCCCCTGTTCATAGCACAGGGAAAACTTGGCCCCGCCCACTGGTCTCCCAGGTCTCTCCCTCCACTCCCTCCCCTGATGACAACTCCTCCCCCATCCACTGGCTTCCATTTTTTCTCTTCCTCCCCTTTCACGCCTTCTTCCCTTCCGGCTTCACCGATGTCTCCCTTTCCCTTCTGGCTGTGTCAGTTTGCCTGCTTCATCCATCTTCTCCCCTGCAAGGCTCATGGATTCAGAACAGCACTTGCTGGAATCTCATTGTGTGAGCAATGACTGCCCTCCCTGACTTCTGTCTGTTAAAGAAAAAAATTCTTGTCATCGCAGCTTCGTGACTGCCGGATCCCAGATAAACTAAGATTTATTGTGTGAACACAATGGCGACCCCCAGGCTCTGCACTTTGAATGCATGGCATGTGTGTTCCAAGGAGAAGGGTTGAAGCGTGCAGTCTCTGTTTTATCTGGAAGGCATCATTGTTATAATCATTGGAGAAGGAAATAAATAGACTCAAATGAATGCATCACATGTCTAGTGGTTGAGGTCAAAGGAGTTGCTGCAAAGGCAGCATGGCCCCTTGTCTGAGGCTTGAATATTTGAGGGACACAGGGGGCCTCAGAGGAACCCACGTGCGACCTGGGAGGCTTGGCCTGCTGAGCCTTTGCTTAACTCTTCTCTCTTTCCCTCCTTCCCCACCCAGAGCCAAACAGGAAGGTAAGGTGTCGGTGAGAGCTGGGCGATCTGTTTGTGACAGGAAAGGGTGGCAGAGTAGGGGAGGAAATCTTCCTTTTCTCCCATCTCAGAATGAAGCACTTTCTACCCCACCAGCCGAATCACCATATGCTGAAT
The DNA here is from genome assembly GCF_014108235.1 of Myotis myotis. Taxonomy (NCBI): domain Eukaryota; kingdom Metazoa; phylum Chordata; class Mammalia; order Chiroptera; family Vespertilionidae; genus Myotis; species Myotis myotis. Next base: position 54,172,370 of record NW_023416315.1, read on the forward strand.
GTATGTGTCCAAATGGACAGAATAATAGGAAGGACTCACTCCGTCAATTCAGCCTTTTTAATAACCAAACAAGATGGTATGATGTCAGGAGCCACGTGGGGCAAAGTGCTACAACTATGGCCAAAATCCTAGCCTGACTCCAGAATAATCAGCTCTGGCATAACCTGGAGGAGAAGTCATCTGGGTCCGTCACCCTTCACTATGTTCTTTCAAAGCTGAGAATAAGGCACTGACTTTGGCCCCGTCACTCACTGAACTGATTTTCTGGGGCCCCAAATATTCATTTCGTCCAGGTAGATGCGGTTTTTCCTCAAAGCTTCTGTTCAGAATATAAAGACAGATCACGAAGAAAGAGCTGTTTTAAGTGACAGCCATGTCTTTGTGGCCCTTCTTTCCATTGATGTGTAAGACTCACTGAATATGCTCTAATGCAGTGGTTCTCAACCTTCCTAATGCCGCGACCCTTTAATACAGCTCCTCATGTTGTGGTGACCCCCAACCATAAAATTATTTTCGTTGCTACTTCATAACTGTAATTTTGCTACTGTTATGAATCGTAACGTAACTATCTGATATGCAGGATGTATTTTCATTGTTACAAATTGAACATAATTAAAGCATAGTGATTAATCACAAAAACAATATATAATTATATATGTGTTTTCCGCTGGTCTTAGGCAACCCCTGTGAAAGGGTTGTTCGACCCCCAAAGGGGTTGCGACCCACAGGTTGAGAACCGCTGCTCTAATGGATTGTTTTCATGCTGAAATTTGAAATGCGTGTGTTGAATGTTGAGTCTTCGTGGACATTAGAATTGGACTGCATTTATGTCAAGGGAGCGTATCTCACTAATTCAGTTACTTCACTTAACAATTCTGGATATTGGCCCTAGCTGGTTTGGCTCAGTGGATAGAGTGTCTGCCCTCAGACTAAAGGGTCCCAGGTTCGTTCTGATCAAGGGCACATGCCTGGTCGGGGCACCAGCAGGAGACAACCAATTGATGTTTCTCTCATGTTGCTGTTTCTCTCTCTTCCTCCCTTCCATTCTCTCTAAAAAAAATCAATGGAAAAATATCCTCAGGTGAAGATTAACAAAAACAAAAAAAAATCTGGATATTGTGTCGACATTTTATCAAGCAGCAAATTTAACTGAGTCCAACACCACTAGATACAACCTTTAAAAGGCTAAAATGCAAACATTGTATTGAGTTCACATCCTTTATGCCAAAAGTCATTAGTGGCTACAGTCAAAATCTGAAACTCTTCTTTTTTTAATTAATAGACTTTATTTTTTAATATGTTTTTATTGATTTCAGAGAGGAAGGAAGAGGGAAAGAGGGATAGAAACATCAAGGATGAGAGAAAATCATTGATTGGCTGCCTCTTGCACACCCCGCACTGGGGATTGAGCCCAAAACATGGGCAAGTGCCCTGACTAGGAATCGAGCCATGACCTCCTGGTTTATGGGTCAACTCTCAACCACTGAGCCTCAGTGGCTGGGCAATAGACTTTATTTTTTTTTAGAGTAGTTTTAGGTTTATAGAAAAATGAGCAGAAAATACAGAGAGATCCTATATACCCCATCCCACCCTACCCCTCCAGTTCCCTCTATTATTAACATCTTATAATGATGTCGTATACTAGTATTTGTTACAAGTGATGAGCCATTATTGATACATTATTCTTAACTAAAGTCCACAGTTGGCACTAGGGTTCACTCTGTGTTGTACATTCTATGGGTTTTGACAAATGTATAATGTACAGTATTAAACAGGATAGTTTCACTGCCTTAAAAGTCTCCCGTGCTCTACCTATTCAGAACCCCCTCCCCTCAGATCCCTGGAAACCACTGATCTTTTTAATATCTCCATAGTGTTGCCTGTTCCAGAATGTTGTATCATTGGAATCATACAGCATGTAGCCTTTTCAGATGGGCTTCTTCCATTTAGTAGTACACATTTAAGGTTCCTCCACGCCTTTTATGACTTAACAGCTCATTTGTTCTTATCACTGAATGATATTGCACTGTATGGATGTACCACAGTTTGTTTACACATTATTTTTTTAAATGAACTAACCCTCCTCCCCCATGTGCTCTACCTTCTACCCAGGGCTAGCCAAAAAGTTCTAAAGTAGCTTTATTTCCAAGGCTAATCTAATTCTGAAAATAAGACATATTCCAGACAAAATAATGTACCAGTACATTTTAAAGCATTGAAGTATATAGTTTGCACAAAATAAATGTGATCTAGAAAAGTGATATTTTCAGGGGTACATGAATCTCGAAATTAGACACATATTTGTTGAATATATGTGTCTAGGTTCCAGGGCATTCATTAAATTCTCACAGGGAGATAGTATACGTCCTCTCCATGTTACCAACCCCAGAGATGAGGAGTGGTGCGAAGAACCACCAGTTGCATTTGTCGCTGGAAAAGAGCTGATGAAGGTGGCTTGACGTGGCTGGGTGCAGCAAGGAGCATACAGCCAGAGTAGAGATGTGAAAGCTGGCGGGGGAGAGCTGTGAAACAGGGAGGAAGAATGAGTTTACTCAGCAATGGGAATTGAGGTTGGCTAAGAAAGGAAGTCCTTCCAAGTCAAGGAGATCTTTAATTTAGGATTATAACCTACAAAAGGTCTTGTTTCCCCCAAGTAGAGTCTCATGCTGCACATATGCGTGTACACACACACACGCACACACGATATACAGAAATAATGCTGTCTCTTAAGTTAAGAAATACAGCCTCCTGGTACTCTTTGCCACTTCTGTAAAGGGGCATTAGATTAGCAAGTGATTATGAAACCGTGAGCCCTGATCTGGAGAGGGAAGCAAGGTCAGAAGGGAAGGAAGGAAGGATGACTTCCCTCTGCTAAGTCACGTTGATCTCAGCACTTGGCCACGAAAAGCATTGCTCATCTCACCTCTGCAGCCTGGATGAGAAAAAGCCCTGCAAACTGGAAAGCACTTGGTCAATGTTCCTGTTATTATGCTGTCCCATCTCCTATAAAATATGTTGCCTTTTCTTCTCTGCTTCTGCAAATCAAATCTCTCCCTAAGTGTCTGGCTCAAAATTTAAGCTTTCCCTGACTATTTCTGCACATTGTGATCTTTCCATTCCCTAAAAGTCAATAGAATTTATAATAAGTGTCTTTCATTTGGCCAGTACCACATATCACCCTTCTATTATTTGTTTGCTCATTTTTCCACAATCTCTGTTTTGTCTTTTATGACAAGATTGTGAGACAAATGTGTTCCCTGATGTATGCCATGCATTAAAGAGGTGTCTGGCACATAGTAGGTGTTCAATAAATACTTTTATTTTATTTATTTTTATTTATTTATTTTTTTTAATTAAATCTTTATTGTTCAGATTATTACATTTGTTCCTCTTTTTTCCCCCCCTTAACTCCCCTCCCCCCAGTTCCCGCCCCACCCTCTGCCCTCACTCCCCACCCACTGTCCTCATCCATAGGTGCACGATTTTTGTCCAGTCTCTTCCCGCATCTCCCACACCCCTTTCCCCCCCAAGAATAGTCAGTCCATTCCCTTTCTATGTCCCTGATTCTATTATAATCACCAGTTCATTCTGTTCATCAGATTATTTATTCACTTGATTCTTAGATTCACTTGTTGATAGATGCATATTTGTTGTTCATAATTTGTATCTTTACCTTTTTTTTCCTCTTCCTCTTCTTAAAGGATACCTTTCAGCATTTCATATAATCCTGGTTTGGTGGTGATGAACTCCTTTAGCTTTTCCTTATCTGTGAAGCTCTTTATCTGACCTTCAATTCTGAATGATAGCTTTGCTGGATAAAGTAATCTTGGTTGTAGGTTCTTGGTATTCATCACTTTGAATATTTCTTGCCACTCCCTTCTGGCCTGCAAAGTTTCTGTTGAGAAATCAGCTGACAGTCGTATGGGTATTCCCTTGTAGGTAACTGAGTTTCTTTCTCTTGCTGTTTTTAAGATTCTCTCTTTATCTTTTGCTCTTGGCATTTTAATTATGATGTGTCTTGGTGTGGTCCTCTTTGGATTCCTTTTGTTTGGGGTTCTCCGCGCTTCTTGGACCTGTAAGTCCATTTCTTTCACCAGGTGGGGGAAGTTTTCTGTCATTATTTCTTCAAATAGGTTTTCAATATCTTGCTCTCTCTCATCTTCTGGCACCCCTATAATTCTGATGTTGGTACGCTTGAAGCTGTCCCAGAGGCTCCTTACACTATCCTCGCATTTTTGGATTCTTTTTTCATTTTGCTTTTCCGGTTGGGTGTTTTTTGCTTCCTCACATTTCAAATCATTGACTTGATTCTTGCGCTCCTCTGGTCTGCTGTCGGGAGTCTGTATAATATTTGTTATTTCAGTCCGTGTATGCTTAATTTCTAGTTGGTTCCCCAATATAAGATCGAGGGTCTCATTAGTTTTCTTGTAGATCTCATTAAGTTTATCGGCGGCTTCTAAACAGTTCTTGAGAGACCTTAAAAGTGTGGTTCTGAACTCTATATCTTCCATTGACAATTTTGTCCTGTTTCTTTGTCTCCGCATTTTGTTATGCTTCCTTGGTGCACCCCCTAGTGGTCTTTGTGCACAGTCTTATAGTTAAACCTTGTTGTAGCTAATACCAGGGAGGGTTTGACCTCCAGGCCAAGTGGCTATGAGAATCAGCTGTGTCTGCAGTGAGAGAACTTCTGTCCTCTAGGGAGGTGCTAATCTAGCCTTTGCCTGAGGCTATCCAGCAAATGCCTGTGTGCAGGGCTTGGGCGGGGCGGGTCGCACAGGATCAACAGGGTGGGCCGGAGAGAGCAGTTATGGCAGCTCTCAGTCCTGTCCCCAGGGGCTCTGCCTCTCTGAGTCCCAGCACCCGCTGCAAACCTCGGAGAGAAAGCTGCACTCGCTCTGACCGAAGCCAGACAGTCCCGCTTCTCCCGTTTGAGTCTGGGTCCCTAAAGACTCGCCCGGATCTGGAGCTCAGAGTCTGCGACTCCCTCCCGATTGAAAACGCCAACCGCGCCCTACTCCGCCAGCCCGCTCCGTGCACTCCGCACCTCAGAATTTGACTTCAGCACTGCGCCTCCTCTGAGTGTCCGTATGCGTTTCTCTTTCCTCCTAGTTGTAGGACTTCCACTCAGCCAGCGTTCCTGTGGTTCTGGGTGATGTCCGTTCCGTCTTTTAGTTTCACTTTTGAAGTAGTTGTTCAAGGCAGCAAACTCCAGCGTTAACCTATGCCGCCATCTTGGTTCTCCTCTCAATAAATACTTTTAAAATGTACTCATGGCCCTAGCCCAGTGGTCGGCAAACTCATTAGTCAATAGAGCCAAATATCAACAGTACAACGACTGAAATTTCTTTTGAGAGCCAAAATTTTTTAAACTTAAACTATATAGGTAGGTACACTGTTATTAACTTAATTAGGGTACTCCTGAGGCTTAGGAAGAGCCACACTCAAGGGGCCAAAGAGCCGCAGTTTGCCGACCACTGCTAGCCGGTTTGACTCAGTGGATGGAGTGTCGGCCTGCAGACCAAAGGGTCCCAGTTTTTATTCCGGTCAAGGGCAGATACCTTGATTACAAGGCTCCTCCCCATTATGGGCCGTGGTTGGGACTCGTGCAGGAGGCAATCAATCTATGTGTTTCTCTCAAATCAGTATTTCTCTCTGTCTTTACCTCTCTCTTCCACTCTCTCTAAAAATCAATGGAAAAATATTCTTAGGTGAGGATTAAAAAAAAAAATGTACTCATGACTAATAGGATTCCTGCAGGGATGTTTTATGCTATTTCTCTTCTTCACAATGTTTTAGAGTATGCCATCCACATAAAAGATAATCATTCAATTACATCTCTAGAAACCGCTCGTCTGATCTGAACATCTTGCCCATGTAGCCATGCATTAGGCAGGCTGCAGACAAACAACCTAAAGACCCTTCTTTGTGTAGGTCAGATAATGTTGCACCAAATTTTCGTATCGTCCTTTCCATTTATCATTTTGCCTTTTTTCCTATTGATGTTCTCTCAACTGGGCCTCAAATGATACCAAATGATGCTTACAACGTAAGGAGTGCATCTTTTGGAAGACAGGCACGAAAGCAATCCCGTCTCTCCTCCCTCATTCTTCCCTGGCAGCAGAGTTAACTTAGTAACCAAGGCCCTTGCTCAGAGCAAACGCAGGCTCCTGTGCCTGTCTGAGGAGACAAAGCATCGGATTCCTCTCTTTGCCCCACATCCCTGCTGCTGAAGGGGACTGGCCAACCACTCACCCAACTCTGCTCCATGGGATTCCAAAAGAATGCCTCTATGTCTATCTCTGTTTTGCTTGTTTATTTGTTTTTATTGCCAATAAACTATACGCAGATGCTGAGGCACATTCTATAGTAAATTTGACTTAAAGGTCAAGGTCTTCAACCTCTGGGACCTAAAGAGAGAATATAGACAAGAGAGTGGGTGCCCACACAGGCCTGAAATAAACACCAGGCAGATCATGGGTCAGGCTGGTTGACTTTCAGCCTCCTAGGGATTGCATCTCTGAAGAATCCTGTGGAGCCGGGGTGGGCGGGGGAGATGGGGCCCAGGTCTCAGCCTTATGGTTTTGGTAACTCTATTTTGTCAGTTTACCCAAAGGTTTTCAGGATCTGGTGAGTTGATCTATTCTAATCAAACCACAGATTAGCTTTTGTTTTTCCCCCAAATAAGAAAAACAATGTATTAATTTAGAGTGAGAGTTGAATATTCTTCTAAGACCCAAATATTTAGGTGCAGGGCACTTACCTTCTGATATACATGAGACTGATCAATTACATTCTAATGAAGAGACAGCTTGCTAAGCTTGAAATCAGAATCTCGGAGTGCACTTTCTATAGACAACAGCATAGCCTGATGTACCCGCCAGCCCTGCCTGCTTTGGGAAATATCTTCCCAGGGAAAAGAACATGATGTTGGAGACACATAGACGCATTCTTCCTCTTTGCTTCTTGTTTTTTCTAAATTTCATGAGGACTACCACCCATTAACATGCATCATTATACAATACTTCTTTGTTTCAATATTTTAAAATCATACTTAAAATTCTTTTAATTCCAAAGCCTGTGATCATTGCAAGAAACTAAAAAGCACTCTAAAGATGTATAAAAAAAGCTAATTATCTCATGTCTCTGCCACGGTCTCCATTCCCAGCCCTGGCAGCAATAGATGCGGAGAGACGGGGCCATGCAGCCTTCTCCACCGTGGCACAGTTAGAGGTTCTCAAGTTTCTTTTACAAACGTGGGGTCATACAATGCACCTCACTCTGAGACTTACTCTTCTTGCTTAATGCATCACAGACACTTCCGCTAGGGCAGTGGTCGGCAAACCGCGGCTCGTGAGCCACATGCGGCTCTTTGGCCCCTTGAGTGTGGCTCTTCCACAAAATACCACATGCGGGCGCGCACGTACAGTGCGATTGAAACTTCGTGGCCCACGCGCAGAAGTCGGTTTTCGGCCTGGGCAAGTCTATTTTGAAGAAGTGGCGTTAGAAGAAGTGGGGGGTGTCGGTTGGTCGGGCAACGGGAGTCCCAGCGCAGGGGGGCCGGGGGATACGCGCGCGCGGGGGAGGTACATTGTTTTGAGGTACGTGTTCGCTGAGGTCGACCCCTTCCAACTTTCCCATCCACACTCGTCTATCTGAAACAAGTATCCAAGACGAGTGTGGATGGGAGAGTTGGAAGGGGTCGACCTCAGCGAACGTACCTCAATCAGATTGAGGATGTTTTTAGCAAAGGCCAGCTTAGAAGTACCCTAATTAAGTTAATAACAATGTGCCTACCTATATAGTTTAAGTTTTAAAAATTTGGCTCTCAAAAGAAATTTCAATCGTTGTACTGTTGATATTTGGCTCTGCTGACTAATGAGCTTGCCGACCACTGTCCTCGGTCAGTGGATAGAATGCCAGCTCGTTATTTTTACCAGCTGCATCATACCCCATGGCATGTCCCCAACATCCTACTCAGGTTCATTCTAGTTTTGGGCCACTAAAAAACAATAAAGTATTAAATGCTCCTGTGCCTATATTATTAGATATGAATATTTCCCCAAAGTGAATCAATTCCTTTTAACAGAAATGGTAGTTCCAGTTCTATAAGCTGTTTTTCATGAATTACAGTCAATTTCATTGACAAAAATAAGGACCTTATTTTTGTCAGAAAAGATGTACCTTCTACTCATGTGAAGGGACTGTTACACTCATGGGGTGTGGATTCTTTGTTTGTTTGGTTGGTTGGTTGGTTTGTTAATCCTCACCCGAGGATATTTCTCCATTGCTTTTAGATAGAGTGGAAGGAAGAGAGGAAAGGAAAGAGAGGGAGAGAAACATCACTGTGAGAGAAAAATATCGATTTGGTTGCCTCCTGCATGTGCCCCAACCAGGGCTGGGGATTGAACCTACAGCCTAAATACATGCCCTTGACCAGGAATCAAACCGGAAACCAACTCAAACCCAGGACTCTTCAGGGCTCAGCCCAACGCTCTAACCATTGAGTACACCAGCCAAGGCAAGGGATGTGGATTCTTACCATATAAAACTTCAGCCACAGTGGAATAAAGTCCCCGATTTAAGCGTGTTGCCCTTTTCATAGCATTTGAGAACGTTTGAGCTGGCCTAGCCCAATGGGCACTCAATAAATATTCTAGAGTGTTCAATACGTGAGGGTCATTTGGTTCAAGTTTCCCAACTCACAGATGGGGACACTGAAGCCCAGAGGGTTAAACAGGCACAATCGGGGTAATGGGGAGGAAAGGGCCTACGCTGCAGAGATTTGAATGCTGCCTGGAGAGGAGCGGGAGGAGGGGACCTGCGGAGTAGGTGGCTGCCTTGTGCAGTGGAGACACGCATAGAAGGAGGGAGGTGGGAGAAGATCCGCAAAGTTTGCCTGTCCATTGAAAAGGTAATTCTTCTTTGAAGCTTTCTGGAGCGACTGCAGCTGGGGTTTCCATTTAGATTTATCTTACTTCTTTCTTGCAGCTGAACCTAGGTGTCTTTGAATGTGGCCCTGTGCGGGAACTGGACCGTTGGCAGTCCAGCTTTACGCAATAGCGGCAGGGACCATGTGGTAGTCTCTAGGACTTGTCCTCTTCCTCGTGGATGCTCAGACCCATTGCCCAGCCCCCTTGGGCTTAGATGTAGCCATGGGGCTGAATTGTTGCCACTGGAGTGTGGATGGAAGACAGGGCCCATCAACCTCCCCATCTCTCCTCCTGCCTGCCAGTGGGAAGCGAAGGACTCGGAGCTCCTGCACACACGGGGCGGGCGGGGGGGGGGGGGGTGCTAGGTCCCTGAATCACTGTGTGGAAGGCCTCCTGCTGAACTCCGCCCTGGGCTGTTGTAAGAATGAAAAGTCACCTTCCGTTGTGCTTGGCCACTGTCAGCTTTTATTTGTTACAACAGCTTGTGTTACTTTATGGAGGCAAGGGCTCCCTCTATATTAGTGTTTCTGTATTTTTATGAACGATCAGATATAAAATTCAGAACCTATACCAATTAATAATGCAGCCATTGTTACCCATTCTCTTAATATCCACTAACTCATACAAATTTACTATGAAGTCCTGAACCACCTACCTTGCCCTAGATGGTTTGGCTCAGTGGGTAGAGTGTCAGCCTACAGACTGAAGGGTCCCGAGTTTGATTCTGGTCAAGGGTACATGACTGGGTTGTGGGCTTGATCCCCAGCGGGGGATGTGCAGGAAGCAGCCAATCAATGATTCTCCCTCAGCATTGATGTTTCTATCTCACTTTCCCCTCTCCCTTCCTCTCTAAAATCAATAAAAATATTTTAAAAATAATAATATCTTTAAACACACACACACACTACCTACCTTCTCCATGAGAATGAGTACACAGGATCAAGAAAAGAATGGTCTGACATTCAAATTTTTCCTCACTACCATGTAACTTAATTTAGTTTGATCACGGTGCCAACTTGCTTTCTTTTCTCCAGGAGTTTAAGGAATCATTTTTCTTTTTGAGCACTGTCTTTTTGTCCATTGTTCTTGCCTAATCACCCACACTGTACAGCTTTTGTCATCTTGACAGCAGTGGAAATTTTCTAAGTAATTATTTCAGTTTTTCTTGCTTTATGGTTGGGATAAAGAATAAATAGAAAACAGTTGGGGAAAGAAAAGAAAATTGAAGGAAATGAACAGGACTTGGGTTGTTTTAGTTTTCAAACATCATCACAAGACTGTTCGTGGCAGTAGGAGTGGTGGGGACGTTCGAGTGTTTCATTCAAACATGAAACCCAGAGGATCCGATGGTCCCGACTTGCACTTTAAACTAAAGCTACATTGACTTTACAGCCAAGACGAATTGTTTTGTAAGCCTAGGGTCCTGGTGCGGCACTTTGGGATAGAATGCTTGCCACTTGGTCACAGCTATGTGGGATAAAAGGAAATGATGGTAGAGCAATGTGCATCCTTTATGGAGAAGAGGAAATGATGGACCATATAAACAGATGATTGGCACTTCGTCTGTGAGCCTGACTAACCATGTTGCTCAGATTACAAAGCAGCAGTTAGGGCTCCGTGTGGGTTGAGGGAGGAGTTGACCTAGAATTACATGTTCAGGCCTAAAAATATTCTAGAAAAAAATACGCTTACGGAACACAGTGAGTTGAAACCATAGTAAAACGGCCATCAGTTCCTAGCCACTGGGTTAGATATTTCACTAATAAAGAGATCAAGCACACTAAAATTATAGGTGTTCCTACAATTTCTCAAATTATTATGAACAAAAAGGTGAATGGTTGTATTCACAGTTGTGAACATGCAAAACAAAGTTTATTCTTGCATTATTATTTATTAACTAGAGGCCTGGTGCACAAAAATCATGCATGGGGAGGGGGGGCGGTGTCCCTCAGCCTGGCCTGCACCCTCTCCAATCCAGGATCCCTCTCACAATCTGGAACCACTGGCTCGTAACTGCTCACCTGCCTGCCTGTCTGATGCTCCTAACTGCTCCCCTGCCAACCTGATATCCCTAACTGCTCTCCCCTCCTGGCCTGATCCCCCTAACTGCCTAACTGCTCTCCCCTCCTGGCCTGATCCCCCTAACTGCCTAACTGCTCTCCCCTGACAGCCTGATCCCCCTAACTGCCTGTATACTCTCCCTTCCTCTCCACACCCTTCGGACCAGCAGCACAGGTGTGCCGAGAGCTCTCCGCCGTGGCCCCGCCCCTGTCCTGATTGGTCGTTACGTGATGGCATCCTGGACAATTTGCATATTCCTCTATTATTAGTATAGATTATTGTATTGTTTTCCATAGGAACAACTGTAGTCCCTTTTTGCCCCATCCATCCCTGTTTGTATGTCTGGTTGGGTGCAACCAGGTTGGAAAGACATCATCACATCAAGGCCACCCATTCAGCAAACAGTTGGGTGTCACACATACAGATCTGGAGAGAAGGGGTTTCTTCTTCTTCTTCTTTTGAGAGGGGCTATATTTTGCTTTGGAGAACAATTTATAACCTTATAGCTTTTGTTTTCCAACCCTTCCACTCTCTACCAACTTGAATTCCTGCTCAAAAACCTTCAGTGCTCCTCTATCACTTATTGAAACAGAGTCAAATACCTCTGCTTGGCCCCAAAGGCCCTCCCCCACCCAGGCCCATCTAACAGTCTAAATATATTGTATATTCACTATTACCTAACATCTGTCCCCTCTTGGGGCGGGGCAGTCTCTACTCATTGCATCATGATCATTCCTTCGTTCTCAGCCCTAAGCCCTTCCTCCTCACCTCTCCTCTTCCCTCCACGTGTCCAACCCTATGGTTCTCTGGATTCGAAGGTCTCCACAGAGGTCTGGCTCGGGCTCCCCAGGGCAGCACGGCTTCAGGGTGCAGGCCACAGGGCTGTCTGTGTGCTTGGCCTGATGCTCTGGTGTCACTGACTTGAAACTCTTTAATAATTTCTGAACAAGGGGCCCCACAGTTTCATTTTGCACTGAGCTCCACAAGTTATGTTGCCAGGCCTGTGGGTGGGAACTATTTGTGTAGGCAACTCCGACATATGGCCTTGTGCTTTTATTTAATTAAAATGGAGACAACGCTTTAACATAACTAGATGCTTTATGTGTACAAAGCAATGCTACACGCATCACCTCCTCTAAACTGAGCAGCAAGCCTGTGGAGCGAGGGTGCTGAGTTCCAGCAGCACTTGTGGGTCTTGAGGCATCTCTGAATCAATTTACAGCATTTTCTGGTTTTCCTTGTAATTTGTTGTTGTTGTTGTTAATCCTCACCGGGGATATTTTTTTCCATTGATTTTTAGAGAGAGTTGAAGGGAGAAAGGAAGAGAGGGAGAGAGAGAGAGAGAGAGAGAGAGAGAGAGAGAGAGAGAGAGAGAGAGAGAGACATCAATTGGTTGCCTCCTGCACACACCCAAACCAGGGCTGGGGATCGAACCTATAACCCAAAAGTATGTGCCCTAGACCGGGAATAGAACCAGAGATTCTTCAGTCTGGGGGCAGACCCTCTAGCCACTGAGCAACACCAGCCAGAGCTTCCTTTTAATTTTTGTTCATATTTTCCAGCTCCTCTTGCTCTTAATGTTTATAATAAAAGTTCAGAGTGGCCTAAATGTTCACCTCAACGATGTGGCTAAACTCCCCTTATGTCAGTTTCCTTGAGCTGCTGTAACTAAGTAACATAAACGTACTGCCTCACCATCCTGGGGGCTAGAAGTCTGAAATCAAGGTGTCCACAGGACCCTGATCCCTCTGAAACTCGGGGATCTTTTCTTGCCTCTTCCTAGCTTCTGGCGGTTTTCTGGTAATTTCTGGAATTCCTGGCCTGTAGGTGCACCACTCCACCTCTCTGTCTTCATGCGGCATTCTCCATGTCTCTGTCCCCACACGACCATCGTCTTATAAAAACACCAGCTGTACTGAAGCAGGGCCCACCCCACTCCATAGACTTCATCTTAAGTTAACTAATTACATCTGCCATGGTCCAGCTCCCAAGAGGGTCACATTCTGAGCCTTGGAGATCAGGACTTCAACATATTTTGGGGGGAGGGAGACACATTTAACCCCTAACACTTCCCCTGCCCTCCACACTCTTAGTCATTAAGTCCTATCGGTTCCAACTCTGGAATGTCTCCTGAAACCAGTGGTTCCTCCTGTTGCCATCGCCATGGCCCAGGTCTCTCTCATCCTCTGCCTTCTAGTCTTGTGGCCGTCTGATCTAGTCCCACTCTGTAGCCGCTGAGGGCTCCTAACACCTCTGCCTGATCTTGTCACTCCCTGATTCCCAGTTTTCTCTGGACAATCACAACCCTTTGAGAGGCCTTGTGTGACTTGGCTCCACTTAGGCCTCTGACCTCTCTCCATTTCACCGTCTCATCATTGTCTCTTGCTAGCCTCCTCGTCATCTCTTATGCTCGTGGGAGACTGGATTCCTCCAGCGAAGGGCCAGCATCTCCTGTTCTCCAGACCCGCATGCTGCGTCTCTCTTCCTGATGTGGTTTGGCTTACACATCACTTTCTTCAGGATGCCCCCCATCTCATATGCTCCTGCGTCTGAGCACAATTAGCACCAAGCGGGCATCCGTAGCCCTTTCTTCACTATCTACCGGGAGAACCCTGAAACCACCAGTCCTGAAATTTGTGCCCCGCCCCCTTCCTTTCACCCAACAGGAAGGCGAGAGTTTCAGTCAATGGGAGAAGGAAATCGTCTGGATGCAGTAAAGAGAGGTTTAATCATTCTTGTCATGCACTATGGACTTGAAGTCCCCTCAGTGTTGTTCCAGAAATACAAAAAACTCAATGGAATTTATTTGAAATTTTTTGGGGCTAATGGACTGCCCTTGGCTTTGCTCTAAGACCAAATTTCATGGGGCTCGGGATTTCAAGAGTTACCCTCTTATAGCACGTGCCCCTTGTCCATCAGCACATTTGTCACACCATATGCTTGTGTTGACTCATCGCTCTCCCCAGAGTAGCACAAGTACCTAGCAGAGCGCCAGACACACCGCCAGCCCCCTAATGATTGAGGGAATGATGGAAAAGAAACTGAGTCACAGAGAGGTAAGAGCAGCGGTTCTCAACCTGGGGGTCGAATGACCCTTTCACAGGGGTTGCCTAAGACCATCCGAAAACACATATATAATTACATATTGTTTTTGCGATTAATCACTATGCTTTAATTATGTTCAATTTGTAACAATGAAAATACATCCTGCATATCAGATATTTACATTACGATTCATAACAGTAGCAAAATTACAGTGATGAAGTGGCAACGAAAATAATTTTATGGTTGGGGGTCACCACAACATGAGGAGCTGTATTAAAGGGTCGCGGCATTAGGAAGGTTGAGAACCACTGGGTAAGAGGTTTACCCATAGGCAGATGGCAAGCATGATGGAGAGGCAGACATTGGACTTGGATTGGCCTGAAGGCCATGTTCTTAGCCACTGCCCAGCTCTAGGAGCCCCAGGTCTGGGTCTGTCTTATCACAAGTGTATTGTCAGCACATACTTGTTGAATGAGAGAGAAATGAAAAATATGTGATTTTTTAAAAAAAAAAAAAAATGAAGAAGATGGGGGGAGGAGAAAGATTGTAAAGGTAAAATAAAGAGGATAGAAAACAGAGAAGGAAGACAGGAGAGAGGGAAATAAGAGAAGTCAAGAAAACTCCGTGCCACTCTGCCTGGGCTCAGTGCTGGTGCTTTCTGCACTTTCATGGACCAATATTTAAGGAGCCTCCGGTAAGTGCCAGGCCCTGTTCTGGATACTAGTGAACAAGATAGGCAAGCATCCTGGCTTCTTGGAACCTACATTTCACTAGGGAGTATCAGACAATAAAAAACCAACTTAAAAGATGAATACAGGACATACGATGTTAGAAGACAATTAAATACTACCCAAAAATAGCAGAATAGGATAAAAGAAGGGACTCTTCTGCTGGAGTCCCATATCCACAAGGGGTTCGTGGCTAGAATTCAGGGGATCTATGAACTTGAATGGGGGGAAATGACTTCTTTATTTTCAACTTAAATCTTCAAATCTGACTGTAGGCAACCAGCCACGGGAATAATTGCAGTGCCTCTGGCTTTGTCACAAGTATTTTTATATCATATTGAGAGTTGTTGCTGGTATACTGAAGTATGGTTATATTCATCGCTACTTTGTAGCTATTAGACCTGCAGTTAGATCTTAGTGTAGCTCAGTGGTTGAGCATTGACCTGGGTTGCTTTCTCAATGCCCAGTAGGAGACATGCAAGAGGCAGCTGATCAATAATTCTCTGAACATTGATGTTTCTAGCTCTCTCTTCCTCTCTGAAATCAATAGTAGCAGAATAGGATAAAAGAAGGGACTCTTTTTTTTTTTTTTTTTTTTTTTTTAAGAAACATATGCCCTAGCTGGTTTGACTCGTGGATAGAGCGTCGGCCTGCGGACAGAAGGGTCCTGGGATTGATTCCGGCCAAGGGCACGTACCTCAGTTGCAGGCTCCTCCCGGCCCGGGCCCTGGTCAGGACACGTGCAGGAGGCAACCGGTCGATGTGTTTCTCTCACATCGATGTTTCTCTCTGTCTTTCCCTCTCTCTTCCACTCTCTCTAAAACCAATGGAAAAATATCTTTCTGTAAGGATTTAAAAAATAAAGAAACATAGTTTCTTTTATAACACTATACTTTTTTTGTTTGTTTAAAGTATTACATATGTCTCCTTGTTCCCCCATGGACTCCTCCCCGGCCACTCCCACCACCCAGGACAAGCCGCCACCATGTCCATTGGTTATGCTAATATGCTTGCATACAAGTCCTTTGGTTGACCGCTCCCCCCCATCCCCCACCCACCGCCTCTCCCCTGCCTTCCCTCTGAGGTTTGACAGTCTGTTCAGTGTTTCTCTGTCTCTGATTCTGTTTTTATTCATCAGTTTATGTTGTTCATTATATCCCACATGTGAGTGAGATCATGTGATATTTATCTTTCTCCGACTGGCTTATTTCACTTAGCATAATGCTCTCCAGTTCCATCCATGCTATTGCAAATGGTAAAAGTTCCTTATTTTTTACAGCAGCGTAGTATTCCATTGTGTAGATGTACCACAGTTTTCTAATCCACTCATCTGCTGATGGGCACTTAGGCTGTTTCCAAATCTTAGCTATGGTGAATTATGCTGCTATGAACATATGGGTGCATATATCCTTTCTGATATGTGTTTCTGGTGTCATAGAAGTGGGATTACTGGGTCAAATGGGAGTTCCATTTTTAGTTTTTTGAGGAAACTCCATACTGTTCTCCACAGTGGCTGCACCAGTCTGCATTCCCACCAGCAGTGGACAAGGGCTCCTTTTTCTCCACATCCTCACCAGCACTTGTCGTTTGTTGATTTGTTGATGATAGCCATTCTGACAGGTGTGAGATGGTACCTCATTGTTGTTTTGATTTGCATCTCTTGGATGATTAGTGACTTTGAGCATGTTTTCATATGTCTCTTGGCCTTCTGTATGTCCTCTTGCGAAAAGTGTCTATTTAGGTCCTTAGCCCTTTTTTTTTATTGGGTTGTTTATCTTCCTTTTGTTAAGTTGTTAACACTATACCTTTTTTAATGCATTTAGAAACATTATTCCGGGAAGGGATTCCCAGGTTCCACAAGACTGCCTTGCGTTCTTTCATATTGTTTTGTTGATCCTGAACTTATGAATGTTAAGTAACAGGACAGTGCAGGTAGGAGAGCAAGTTGCAGTACAGTCATGTGCTGCGTGAGGACGTTTCAGCTGGGACAGTGGGCCCAGAAGACTATCCTGGGGCTGAAAAATTCCTATAACTTAGTGGCGTCATAACTGGTGCACTGCCAGTTGTACAAAAGCACAACACATACAATTATGTACAGTACAGAATATTCGATGATAGTAAATGACTATGTTACTGATTTATGTATTTACTATACTATCATTTTTATCATTATTTTAGCATGTAATCTTTCTACTTATGACAAAAAAGGTTTGCTGTAAAACAGTATGCTGTGTCACACTGGCAGCAGCCTCATCCATCTCATGTTTACCAATCTCTCGATTGCATCATTTTCTCTTGTGCTTGATTTAATCTCATGTTGATTCGTACACTAATATGCTGTACAGGCTTGTAGCCTAGTAGCAATAGCCTGTACTGTACAGCCTAGGTGTGTAGCAGGCTACAGCATCCAGGTGTGCATAACACTCTTTGATGTTTGCACAGGAACACAATTGCCTAATGATGTATATCTCAGAACGTTTCCCCTTTGGTGCTAAATAAAGTGGGTAGCGTTGGTCTCATGACGAATGCCCTGTTGAACCTGTTCCTAGCACATGCTCTCCTCAGCGACCCCCTGTCATGGCCCTAGCTTTGCCCAAAGCTCAGACTCAGGTGTCCAGTGAGGCCGTTGTGTTGTTGACCAGCCTGCTTCTCTGATGAGAGAACTCTGACCCCTCCCTGCCGCTCACCACCTTCCTTTCTCAGTGGCTGTTATTTAACATTCAGAAGTTCAGGATCAACAAAACAATATCAAAAGAATGCAAGGAAATTCGAAACTATATATTAAATCTTCCTTTCTGTTGTTCTGTCTTCTATTTAAATATCTAACTCAACCAGACAAACTAGCTCAAATCTGCCAGGCAGTGTGTGTCTCCTAAAGAAAAGATAAGCAGATCAGCAGTTCCCAGATGTTGATTAAGTGTACCACCTAGGGCAAGTGGGATGTGAGCTGAAGCTGCTGCCATATTTCAGCAGAAAGTCTTTAAAAATTCAAATTCAGCTCGCACGTACAATGAAAACCCCCAGAATTCTGTGACAAAAAGAGCCTTTGTTTTTTAGAAATTGCTCTTTGAGGCTGTTGACGTATTTTTTAATATGATTTTGAATATGATTGGTTTTAGGTGTACAGCAGAGGCTGTTGAAATATTTGTAAAAGATCTCCACATGGACTGTGATAAAACACTATCTGGAAATCACAAAATCAAATTCTTCCTTGTATTAATTAAGAAGCTGATAGCTGTAAGCAATGGTATGCCCGGCTACAGGTGGCTTGATAAGGACCTCGCTCTGCTCAGTTAGCAAGAGGCCAGGAAGTCCGTGGTTCCAAGGTCAGTTTGTCTCCAAGGTGCCAGGACCCTGGCTTGGCCCCTCTAACTCCAGAACACCTCACAGCATCTCAGATGATGGCGTCTCCCCCTTCCCAGCCCCATCCTGTAGCCTCAGCGTCTCACACCAGTGGCTGTTCCCATACCTCTGCCTGTTGGCATTCTCTGTTATAACCATCCCATCCCCTAGACTAGAGGGTACACTTAAATGCATGTTCCCAGGCACCGCCCCCAGAGATCCCTGAGTCGATGGGCTTGAGTTCTGCCTGAGGAATCTGCATCTTTAGAAAGTTCCTGTAGGGGTTTGACACAGATCACCCCAGGACCCAAACTCTTCCTATGAGCATCCCTGCCTGACAATCTCTTAGGAATCAGAAACTCAACAGGTTCAAAACTGAACTCATTTGCCCTAGCCAGTTTGGCTCAGTGGATAGAGTGCCGGCCCTTGGACTGAAGGGTCCTGCGTTTGTCTCACATCCATGTTTCTCTCTCACTCTGTCTCTCCCCCTCCCTTCCACTCTCTCTCTCTCTGATAATCAAATGGGAAAATATCTTTGGGTGAGGATTAACAAAGAGAAAAAACACACACACAAACAAAAAACTAAATTGAACTCATTTATCCCTCACACCTGGTGAATCTTATATAATAAAAGCCTAATATGCTAAGTGTCCAGTTGACCAGTAGGCCATTCAACCAATCAAAGAGTAATATGCTAATCACATGCTAAGGCTGCTCAACTGCTCACTATGACATGCACTGAGCACCAGGGGGCAGACAGTCAACCAGTCGACCAGTCGCTATGACGTGTACTGACCACCAGGGGGCAGACGCTCTGACTGGTAGGTTAGCTTGCTGCTGGGGTCCGGCCAATCAGGACTGAGTGAGATGGGTCAGACATGCCCTGGAGCCCTCCCTCGGTCCCTCCCTGGTTGGCCAACCTCCCGCATCCCTCCCTGGCCCTGATCATGCACCAGTAGGGTCCCTTGGCCTGGCCTGCACCCTCTTGTAATCCGGGACCCCTCAGGGGATGTCAGAGAGCCAGTTTCAGCCCAATCCCACAGGCCAGGTCAAGGGACCCTGCTGGTGCACAATTCATGCACCAGGCCTCTAGTACAGAATAAGTACAAATCCCTTGGCATGGCATACCTCTATCCCCCGCCTCGTCCCTGAACACTGCCTGAGCCTTGTCCTTGGCGTTTAGCAGTATTATGACTTCTTACAGGTCCTGGACACGTGCCTTTCTCCTTCTGTCCCCCTGCCAGACCTCATGCTTCTGGGCGCAGGTGTGCCTGCTCCTCCATCCTGCCATCATGCTCCTTGTCAGTGGGCTCTGTGCCAGCTCTGACCATGTGCATCCTCAGTGCTGCACTCATCAGGTTGAACTGTACTCTTCACCAGGTAAAGTCTACCTGACGGCTTTGAACTTGAGCTCCTTGAAAGCAGGGGCTGTGGCTTATTCCCTTTTACACTCCGTTCCTGCTGTAGAATCGAACACGCAGGGAGCAGTCATGAACATTTGATGAATTGAATTTCTTGGTGAAAACAAGGAAGAGAGAAGCAATAACCAGGGACGATGAAGGGGAAATTTAAAAGTGCATCATTATGAAAAGTCAAGGGAGGGGATTGATCCAAGAAGAATGAAGGGATTAAGTGTCTAACTGATGTTTGTTTAGAGATCAGGCAGGGCAGGGACTGAAAAAGGGCATTGGATTTGGCATCAAAGCGGTCACTGGCTACGTCAGAGCAAAGCGTCAGTGCGAACAACCTTCTGCCATCACCTAACTTCCCTCTAGGGCAGTGGTTCTCAACCTTCCTAATGCCGCGACCCTTCAGTACAGTTCCTCATGTTGTGGTGACCCCCAACCATAAAATTATTTTCATTGCTACTTCATAACTATAATTTTGCTACTGTTATGAATCGTCATGTAAATATCTGATATGCAGGATGTATTTTCATTGTTACAAATTGAACATAATTAAAGCATAGTGATTAATCACAAAAACAATATGGCACTATATATTCAATATGTGTTTTCCGATGGTCTTAGGCGACCCCTGTGAAGGGTCGTTCGACCCCCAAAGGGGTCGCGACCCACAGGTTGAGAACCGCTGCTCAGGCCAGAGGGAGGAAACTTCACGATACAAACGTACACAGCGCAGAAATGGATAGGCCCACCGCTTCTTCACTGAGCTGGGCTTAACTTGCCTTAACTAACTTTTAAAAGAGTTCTCCTGCCCGGCCAGTGTGGCTCAGTGGTTGACCATCAACCTATGAACCAGGAGGTCACCTTTTGATTCCTGTTCAGGGCACATGGCCGAGATTGTGGGCTCGAACCCAGTAGGGGGCATGCATCTGTCATCATTGATGTTTCTATCTCTCTCTTCCTCTCCCTTCCTCTCTGAAATCAATACAAATATATTTAAATAAAATAAAAAAATAAAAGACTTCTCCTGTGTCTACTTTCCTTTCTACGCCCGCTCTCAGGCTAAAGCTTCTCTCTGTGCCATTTCTGCCTCGTGTGTCCAAGGTCCGCCTGGACTGCATGTCAGGCAAAGCAGGCTATGACCCACCTCCCCTCATCACGGAAATTTCTCTGCTGGGCTGGAATGCTTCTCTGAACTGCTTCTCGCGTGCAAGCCCATCCTCATCTCCCATTCCCACAACCTCCAACCGAATCACCCCACCTTCCCAGCCTTTGCATCTCTTACACTCATAGGTTGACTGTGGGGTTTTCTCTGAGTGCCATTCTGGCCTCCCTTTGCCTTTCCTGTGTCCCTGTTCAGACGTCTGATTGTTTTTCTTCCAGGACTAGAAGCAGACAATGAATTATGCCCCTTCTCCCCCGCCCCCCCCCCCCCCCGCCCCGCTCCCGCCCATCCTGCCAGTGCAATTCCTCAAAGGCTGCCTCTTCCACAGTCAGACTCCCTCCACCTGCCACACTCGCTCTACTCTCTGCCCTCAGAGCCAGAGCTGCAGTGGTCTCCTCATCTGAATGCAGTGCTTTCTCATCCACACCCTCATCAGTGTAATACTCTACCCCTACAGCTGCTACCTAAGGGTTCCTGAAGAAATTGACACGGTCTATTTTTAAAATGCATCATTTAAGCCCATCAAAGGTTTAATTCAGAAATTTGCAGTAATTCCTTAGGAACAACTAAAACAAACAGGTCTGTATTATGACTTGTTAAGAAACAGAATTGCAAAGGGGGGAAGGGAGACAGAGGAGAAGTCATGTGTGGAAGAGACAGAAAGATATATCATGGTCACAGAGAGATGTAAACCGACACATAGATGGAGAGACCAAAAGACGGGTGTGATCTCGAAAGACATTCTGAAAGGGGACCTGCCTCCCCCAGACGCATCCTTCAAAGACAAAACCCCAGGACCCGCCAACACAGAAGTAGGGGCCAGGCCGGAAAATGAGGGCAACGCATGCCAAGTCCAAATAAGATGCAAGCTGCACAGACGTCGTGCCGTGCACACCTTGAGAGTGATAAGGACATGCTCCCCTGAGGAGCTCCAACCCAGAGAGAAATACCCCCGTCGTGGGGCCTGGACGAGACTGGTGTTGTGCATTTTCACCACTACAGGCATAAAGGAAGGAGAGACCCTCTGTCACTTGTCCTGAAAGCAGAATGAACTTGGAACGAGGGAAGAACTCCCCCGTGCTTACTCTACCGACCCCTGAGAAACATACTACTCACGCCGTTTTATGGAAAGGCAATTAAGAAGAGGTGATTGGCGTAGGTGGTGTTACTAAATCGTTTCCAGTTCTCTTGCCTTTGTTATTGTTTCTCCAGCACACTGCAGTTAAAAGTTCTTTGGCAACCTAGAGTTCCTTGTTGTGCAAGAAATCGAATTTATTAAGTGAGTTGATATTTGTAAACTTCTCAGAACACTAAGGGCTACTGGGTGTATTAAATAAATAAAATGCTCCCGGCCGGCATGGCTCAGTGGTTGAGCGTCGACCTATGAACCAGGAGGGCATGATTCGATTCCAGGTCAGGGCACATGCCCGGGTTACAAGCTCGATCCCCAGTGAGGGGCATGCAGAGGGCAGCAGATCAATGATCCTCTGTCATCAGTGATGTTTCTATCTCTCTCTCTCTTCCTCTCCCTTCCTCTCTGAAATTAATAAAAATATATATTTTAAATAAATAAATAAATAAATAAATAAATAAAATGCAATGTACACGACTTCTAGCCAAATGTTGTGCTCTCTCTCTCTTGTCATCCCTGTCCATTGTTCTTATGCATCTAGGACAGGTTAACACACCTTTGAGATGTCAGAAGTAATATCCAGGGAAGGTTGGGGAAGGTGGGGGGGGGGCAGACTCTCTAGTGCCCTCTTCTGGTGCCTCCCTAACCCTCCTCACCCTCCCATCTCCAACTTCCAAACACTGCTTATTTTTTTCAGGGTGAATTTAAGAACACATTTCCCTCAAATTAGTACCACCAGAGTCACTCATGGATAATTCATGGTGCTCAATACGTAAAGCCCCCTGACTGGCTTTATGTGACGCGACCTCCCATTAGAACCAGCACTGCTGACCACGCCTCCCTTCCCAGTGTCCTTGCCCTGCTATGTCCAGGCACCATTCTGTCCAGGTTTTCCTTCTCCCTCCCTCCCTGCCCTCACAGGAGGTCCTTTCTCCTCCCCGCATAATGTCCATCCCGGTGCTCCTCGGGGCTCTGTCTCAGCCCCGCTCCCTTCCCGCCCTCACACCCTCCTTCCGTGGTATGTCACTGTTGGCTTTAGAGCCTGCTCCCCCTCGGCTGCAGTCACCGGGGGAAGACAGATAGTCGTGCTCAACCTGCCAATTCATGACCAAAACATCTAAATTCATGTAAGTAACATTTCCACCTGTGTGATGTCAAGTATGTAGCTCAACTGAATGTCTTTTAAAAAAAAAAACAAAAAAAAAACCACGTATTTTTATTGATTTCAGAGTGGAAGGGAGATAGAAACATCAATGATGAGAATCATGGATCAGCTGCTTCCTGCATGCCCCCTACTGGGATCCAGGCCTGCAACCCGGGCATGTGCCCCTAACCAGAATCGAACCCAGACCCTTCAGTCCGCAGTCCGGCGCTCTATCCACTGAGCCAAACCAGCTGGGGCTTGACTGAATGTCTTTTACTGAAATGGAGCCGCACATAGGTAGGTACAGCTTTAGTCCGGGGTCTGAAGAGGAGGTGGGGCTTCTCTGGCGCCCTCTTCTCTGGAGGCCACTTTCAAGGTGTTTTCAGTTCACACGGGTGATCTTTCTTCATTTTAATATGTTTTTATTGATTGATTGATTTTTAGAGAGAGAGGAAGGGAGAGAGAGAGAGAGAAACATCAACCGGTCTCCTCCCACACAGGCCCCAACCAAGGATCAGGTCTGGAACCCAGGCATGTGCCCTGACTGGGAATCAAACCAGCAGCCTCCTGGGGCATGGGACCACGCTCAACCGACTGAGCTACCTGGCCAGGGCATGGTCTTTCTTTATGCTAATTCACCTTCTATGGGGTGCATTAGTTTGCTAGGGCTGCCATAATACAGCATCACAGAGTGCCTGGCTTCAACAACCGAAATTTAATTTCTCACAATTCCGGAAGCTAGAAGTCTGAGATCAAAGGACCAGCGGGCTTGGTTTCTTCTGAGGCCTCTCTCCCTGGCTTGAGGACGGCTGCCTTCACCCCATATCTTCACGTGGTCTCTCCTCTGTGTCTCCGAGTTCTAATTCTCTTCTTACAAGAACACCAGTTATATTGGATTAGCCTCACCCCCACCCCAATGACAGTTTAACTTAATTACCTCTTTAAAGAACCTACTTCCTAAAACAGTCACCTTCTGAGGCACTGGGGGCTAGGATTTTAGCATAGGAATTTTGAGAGCACAGAGGGGGGTGCCTGAGAGTGAAACTCATGGTGCATGGGACAGACTGGGGAATCTCAGAGGGAAGGGGGGGGGGGGGGGTGAGTGGGAAGAGATCAACCAAAGACCTATATGCATATATGCCCCATGGACACAGACAATAGGGTGGTGAAGGCCTTGGGGGGCTTGGGGGGTTATAAAGGGCAGGCTGAAAAAGGTCAATGTGGGGGAAAGGAGACATGTAATACTTTCAACAATAAAGATTGTTTAAAAAAGGAAAAGAAATCCATGGCTTGGCAGAAACTGGGCAAAGTTAGAGGCAACTATTGAACACTACTCAGTGCAGGTCCTGAGCTGAGGGACATCCAAACAAGAATGCCATGGGCCTGGCCCAGATGCTGCCAACCCAGCTGTGGGGACAGGGCACCTGTACAGAGGAGAGTCCGCCATCTAAGCCGAGGTATGCGCCATGGGACAGCAGCGGGTATGAAGGCAGCAACTGCTCTGGAAGCCTGGAGAAGAGGAGATAGACATCAATTGGATGATCATGGTCACTGGGAGGTCTTACTGATGATAATAACCACCTTTTATTGAACTTCTACTACCGGCCAGCGCTCCATACAAACTCTAATCTAATTCCGCCTCAGGGGCTGTGCGGGGAACTATACCACATTCCTTACATCAGGTTCCTAGTGTTTTGCTTGGCACAAGTGAGGTGCAATAAATGGCAGCTATCATTCATTCAACCAATGTTTGTGCACTGCCTACCACCTACCAGGCCGTGTGCTTACTGCTGGGGATATGATGACATGCAGGAGCAGCATGGGTTCTTCCCTGGCTGAGCTTACCGGTTAGAAGTGCACCGTCCAATTATGGTGGCCACTAGCCACACAGGACAATCAATTAAAAATGAAAAATTCAGTTCCTCAGTCACACTGGCCACATTTCGTGTGCTCAGCAGCCACAAGTTGTTACATTTCCAGCATGGCAGAAAGTTCTATTGTGCAGCACGGGAAAGGGGAAGAGAGATAATGCCTTTATGGTAAAGGTTGTGGACAAAAGAGAGGTGGGGTGGGGGTGGGGGTGTTCTATGGGAAGTAACCTCACAGGGTGAGCTGATCATAAATTTCTAACTGGGCTGGTCGTGGTGGGTAGTCACACCCAGACCTACATTTTTAGTGAAAGGTTTTAAGCCAGCCCTGTCCATTGTTCGTGTGCATCTAGGACAGGTTAACACACCTTTGAGATGCCAGAAGTAATACCCCAGGAAGAGGCATTCACCCTCAAGATGAGCACATAATCTTGTTAACTGTTAACTATCCTGTAATCCAAGCCCCGCCTAGCTTTCTCCCACCTCCATATCATCTTCCGTATGTTCCCTTCTTAATTTCAAATGCATGCAAGAAACTACAAAACTATTATTCTCCAAAGTATCTGGGATCTTGCTCCCCAGCATATGCCATCAGTTTGACTCAAATAAACTCGCAGAAAAGGCTTGGACATTTCTTACATTGACAAGGTTGTGATAGAGACTTTTAAGTACAAGAAAAGGACATTATCACTATTCTCACTATAACTGAGACACAGGAACTGAAGGTCTGAGAAGTTAAGCAATTTGACTAATTCACACAGCTACTATGCAAGAGCTGGGATCTGAACCCAAGTCTGTCCTAATCTCATGCTACCTTGGGCACAGGTAGAATCTGGTTAAAGAGCGAAGTTGGAGAAGGCACCATTGGTAGGAAAGTAGCAGCCTGGGCAAAGACAGAGGCCCAGATGGCCTAGGCTGGCAGAGGACCACGAGTAAACCAGTCTGGCTGGAGGGGCAGAGACGTGTTGAACTCATGTGCTTGGAAAGGTAAGTCAGGGCTTGCCTGCCTTGACTGAGAGCCAAGGAGCCAGTAACCTCAGCCCTGTGTGCAGAGGTTGAGTCCTTGGCACATGTGAGCAGGAGCCTGGCATGGGCAGAGCTGTGTCAGGAAGGTGGCGGTGCTTATGTGAACTGTGCTGAGACCAGGTAAGAGTGGCAGGGGGGGCAGAAAGGAAGGGATGAATGAATGGTGTGAAGCAAAGAGCACCAGAGTGGGAGCCAAGAGATGTGACCCTAAGACTTAATACTGTGTAACACTGGGCATTATATTTCATTTCTTTGGGCCTCATTTCTTCAATTTTAAAAGGGTAAGGCTGGTCCAGAGACCTGAATCCTGTCCTAGCAATGGTTTCTAGGAACCTGCAAATGTGAATGGCAGGCTAAGAGAAGCAGTAGGAAGAGTAGCATTGAATATGGGGACAAGGAAGATGGCAGCATCTAAGGCAGGGGTGGGCAAACTTTTTGACTCGAGGGCCACAATGGGTTCTTAGACTGGACTGGAGGGCCGGAACAAAAGCATGGATGGAGTGTTTGTGTGAACTAATATAAATTCAAAGTAAACATCATTACATAAAAGGGTACGGTCTTTTTTTTTTTTAGTTTTATTCATTTCAAACGGGAGTTTTATTCATTTCAAACGGCTGGTCTAAGGTCATCTTGATATGAATTGGGAATGATGTGCCATTAACAAAACTAGGATGCATGAAAGGGCTTGTCTTTTTTTTTTTTTTTTTTTGAGGCATTTGGGGAGGGTGGTCACAGGGTATGGAGGTTGGGAATGACAAGTGGTAGTGAAAATATAACGGGTTTGGTTTTAGGAAAATAGTGCCATATTAGAAATCATTATTATACACCCCCAAACATAGATTTTAAACTTTTTTCATCCATGACTTTCAGTATTAGGAAATACAATTACATCATAGTACAGTACTGTTGTCCAGTATATATAACTGAAACAAGAGATTTATGCAACCAGTTACCCTTACTAAGGGCAATGGATCCTAATTTTTTTTTATTCTGATACATTTCTTTTTTTAAAAAAGCTGATTGCCATCTACTTAATTTCTTTAATGATGGATTGTTGTCACGACCCACAGTTTCCAAAGCTCTGCCTAACAGGAGACGCCTCTTCTTAATTTGAAGGCCATGGCAGCGCGTCCTGTCACCAAATCCAGGAGGGCCTGCAGACGTGAACCTGGAGAGGCTCAGGGCTGGGGAGTTTGGAGGTTTCGTGGAAGGCTTGATGGGAGAAAGCAGAGGCCTGGGAAGGTTCCGCGGAGAAGGGCAGAGGCCTGGGAACGAGTCGGCGGGGACCGTCCAGGTGATGGCAGAGCCTGTAAGGCCCCTGTGGGCGTGAGACGACGTGGAAACCAGGTTCCCGCAGCCACCGCCGCGTGCTGCATTCCTTGCGCGTCCACGGAATGAATGGCTTCTGCATCTTTGACCTGCTATGGATTTCTTTTTATTATTTTTTTCTTTTCGTTTTCTCCTACGGATGTCAAGCTGCTCCACTCATCCTCCCTCCGAGGACGGCTGGCGCCCGCTCCTTCACTCATTCCCTCCACACCTCTGCCGGGGAGCGCCAACCAGGTGCGACGGAGGGAGACACCCCCTTCTAGTTTGCGCCCCCTCCCGCCCCAGGGCGCGCGCGCACACGCGCAAAGTTCTGGTTGCTCCCTTGGCCCGCCGGGTCCCCTCCGCCAGTCAAAATGGACCTGTGGGCACCCCTCGCCCTCCCGAGCCTCCTTCGCTCCCTTTAATCGCGGCGGCCCGGCCCGGCCCCGCCCCCGCCCGGCCCCGGCCCCGGCCCCGGCCCCGCCCCCGCCCGGCCCCGGCCCCGCCCCCGCCCCCGCCCGGCCCGCCGCTCTGCCCTCGGCTCGGCCTTCCCCGCCTCGCATCCGTGCCATCGGCGCTCGATTGCGCGCGGACTCCGCTCCCCGGCTCGCTCGCGCCCCGCCGCTCCCCGCCCCCCGGCCCCCGCCCCCCGCCCCTCCTCCCGGCTGCTCCCGCCCCTCCGCCTCCCGTGCAACTTTTGCCGAAGCCCCCACACACAGCCATGCTGAGCTGAGCTCCGGCCGGGGACTGGCCGCGCGCTGCCCGCCCCGGCTCCCGCCCCACCGCGGACCCGCTCGGGGGCCGCGGCCGCTCGGCCCCTCGGCCTCCGCCGCTGCGCCCCCCGGCCGCCCCGGAGCCCCGCGCAGGGCCCGGGCCGCGGCGGCGGCGGCGCCCGGCTCTCTCCCCCGGCGCCGGCCAAGTGAGGCGGTGATGCGGGCGCCAGCGGCCCCGGCTGCGCCGAGAGCGGAGACACAGGCTCAAGATGGCAGATTCCGACTGAGGCTGGGGGGGCCGAGCTCGCGCGCCGCGATCCCTTCTCCGTTGCCATGAATCGCGGACACCCCGGCCCCGATGGCCCCCGTGTACGAAGGTAAGGGGCGTCCGCCCGCCGACCGGCTCGCCCGCGGCCCCCGCAGCTTTGTTCTGCCCGCGGCCCCTCGCCGGGCAGCCCCCGGTCCGCAGCCCCGGCGCCCGGCCCCCGCGCCCCACCCCCGGGCTTCACCGGCTCGGACCCCTCCCCTCCATCCCCTCCCCTCCCCTCCATCCCCTCCCCTGCCCAGAAAACGGCCGGGATCCGGAATTTAACAGGATCTTATTTCCAGGGTGGAGGGGGCGGGGGTGCGAGGGTGGGCTACTGCCCGAAGAAAAGAAATGGGGAGGGGACGCCTGGAAAAGACGGATCCCGTGATTGTGCTTTTTATTTATTCGTAATAAATAAAGGTGATGGGTGTAGCTTTCGTCCCCCACCCCCCGAAGATTACCTTTAGGACGATCTCCTTTCCACTCCGTCCTCGCAGCTCCCTTTTCCATTTGTCTCCACTCCCACCCGCGCTCCTTTATCCTCCGCGAGCCTCGGGTTGGGGGGCCTGTGGGGTCGGAATGCGCGGGGCTAGGTGAGGAGAAGGGGGTCGGGAGGGAAAGTCCGGGTCGGACCCGGGCAGAACAATGAAACAGCCTGAAATCCCCCCGCATCGACGTGTGTAAAGAGAAAATGTAGTTTAGGTTTTCAAGTTGGGGAGGCGGCCAAGACGTCTTTCTGGACGGGTCCGGGTGTTCTGCGTGGCGCACCTTCACCTGGCGCTGGGTCATTTTGTCGGGTTCGACTGTCTTCAGGAAGAAAGAAAACGCAGGGCGAAAGCGCTTCGCTTCCCTGCCCTCCCTCCCTCTCGTTTTTCTTCCGTCAGTTCTGTCAGTTTCCAGCCAGAAATCAAACCAGAATCAACTAAGTTTTTTACACTTCGGTGTGTTTTTGTGTGCCTGTAGTGGGAGGGATTCTAGAACCAAGAGGGCCTGATTTTTCAATCTTTTCATCGTGAAAATGTTTTTCTCATGAAATCATTGGAATAGCAGCCTTTACATACTTTTAGCGGCAGTCCATCTGGCTTTCGTTCGGTTTTGTTCAGAGATTCAGTGGATGAAATGGCAAATGAGAGGGGAAGAGGTTTGTGTGAAGCAGAGAGGAGGGGTGAGGAGAGGCGATTTTAATCCTTCCATAAATCCAGAGAGCAGTGGTGGCGAGTGAAACAGGGAACGCATTAATAGTTTTATCTTTGTTGTAAGAGGCAGATTTAAAAAAAAAACCCACTTATCTGCAAAGAAAATCTGTTATTAGTTCCAAGGCTCCAAATGAATTAGGTTTCTGGGTGGAATAAAGTTACCAGTCAGGCCCTGGATAGCGAGGCTGTAAATAACCTATGGACTGTAAATATTTTTTTTCAGACTCTCTTGGAAACAAAGGGGCTGTTTAGAAGGCAACAGAGAGATGTTATTCCAGGGGCTTTCCTCTTTGATTCTGAAGAACACAAGGTCCATTTAACCATTCGACAAAACAAAACGAAATTTCTGATCACTCCACCACGCAGCATAGAAGGAGCCCGTGGCTCTGTGGCCTGCTAGGAGAACCCATGTTGGGCATTCATTGTTCGTCTGTGTCTCTGGGAGGGGGCTACCGTCAATGCTCCCACTGTCTATGGAGTGTTAAAATGAAACAATTTTCTCTTTATGAAGTACCTCCTTGAGACTCCCTCTGCTGGACACACCGGGTGAGCATTAGAGAAGGAACTTGGCATTGAATTCAGAACTACAGTAAACCGGCTGCTTTCCCTTTCACAGGGGCTGAGTGTGTGGGTTGGGATGTATTTTGTCAACTTTGTGGAAAGCCATCTTGGGAACGGCACTGTTCTCCTCCTGTTCCTTTCATTCTAAATCCATGTGGAATGTAGGCCCGACCCCTGGGGCTGAGCCTGGGCACTCCTGTTCACCCCAGATGCAGGACTGTGGGTGTGCAAGGTGTTATGGTTGAAGACTCACTAGGGACCTCAGAGGTCTCAGGAGTGCAGGTTTTGTTTGCAAGCCTTCCCTCCCTGTCCCAGGTGATCTCCCTGGTCACCGCTTTCAACCTGGGCTTCCCTCCGTCTTGTTTGTATGCTCTCTGAATTATTCCTAGGCTTTGTACGCTTTGATTCTTCAGTGTCTCTGTGCATCACTGTCATCCTTTTCCTAGTCTTCCTCTTCTCCCCTCCTCAACCAGTTCAGCATCCGTCTGCACACGTCCAGGGTCTTATTGAAAGAGTCTGTTGGTCACGCTCTGAAACAGACAGGTGACCTCCAGAGTCAAGGATTGTATCGCTGGAACCTCCACTCGCTGTGCTGAGTGCTTCTGAGACTCCAGTGACCTCCTTTTCCCTCCTTGGCGATACCTGCTGGATTCAGTGAGCCTGATTTTTACCAGATCCCGGTCAGAACACGAGGACTCCCTGTGTGTGTCCTGAAGGAGCAGGAATTTTCCCGTGGAATTCTCCAGGAAGAGTGATTTCTAGTAGTTTTTACGCTACTAAAAAATCGGGCCTGGGGTTCTTCTCAGGAGACAGGTGAAGGCGTTTCAGCTGTCATTCAGGAGAGTGCATTTGTTTAAATGGGGTGCAGTCGCCCCAAGCTGGGACATGGGCTGAAAACCCGGATGCACGAGGGGAGCATTCTGAGCTGCCCGATGTGTAGCGAGAAAGGCTGTCTTCCAAACAGGGCGTGTTTGCTAATGCGAGTTACTGGGTGGCGGAGTGTAATCAGTCTTCCACAATTTGCTTCTAAGGATAGGTTTATAAATAGCACATTAGTTTCCAGTGGCTCGGTCCTGATTAGGTTCAACTTCTTTAAAAAGGTTTGTTTTCTTTAGAAGGTTAAACATTTGCCTCACAATTGTTGGTTACTCCATCGACTTGCTTAGCAAGGCTTTTTTCAACATGTAGTGCAAAGGCCGACCGAAAAGATCTGTGTTGCCACAGGCTCTGAAGGAGAAGACCCTAAGTCCCAAGTTAGTTATGCTCTGCTGTACCTGAGAGGAGCCACGTTGACGACTTACACCAGTGGTTCTCAACCTTGGCTGCACAATAGAATCACCTGGGAATCTTTTTAAAAGCCTGATTTCTGGGCCTCATCCTCCGGAAATTCTGTTTGTTATGGGGTGAGGCCACAACATTAGTAACAAAGAAACAGAATTTCCGGAGGACGAGGCCCAGAAATCAGGATTTTAAAAAGATTCCCAGGGCCCTAACCGGTTTGGCTCAGTGGATAGAGCGTCGGCCTGCGGACTCAAGGGTCCCAGGTTCGATTCCGGTCAAGGGCATGTACCTTGGTTGCAGGCACATCCCCAGTGGGGGGTGTGCAGAAGGCAGCTGATTGATGTTTCTCTCTCATCGATGTTTCTAACTCTCTATCCCTCTCCCTTCCTCTCTGTAAAAAAATCAGTAACATATATTAAAAAAAAAAAAGATTCCCAGGTGATTCTAATGTGCAGCCAAGGTTGAGAACCACTGGCTTACACAGTCAGACTTCCCTAAAGTGTTGAAATCTATCATCGGATGGGCCTGAACACACCTACCAAGATGCCTACCAAGAAATGGGTTCTGAATCATCTTCCATTAAAATAATTTGATGACACATGTTCTGAAATATCTTTTCTTGTGTTTGTGTGTTACGTGTTTTAAATGAGTAAGTATAAATATTGTTTTCATTCTCCCCACATTTGAGCAGTGAATCAAGGCTCATTAATGTCACCTTAGTTCCGGGCAGTGGGTACAGTATCTGAATCAGAGGGAGCTAGCGTATGTCTCGGGAGGTGTTGCCGAACTTCTCACTTCTCACGAGTGGATGGAAAGTGCCTGGCTGTGGTGGGCATTTTCTCAGTGTGTGTTAAATCCCGCTATCTTTTGAGCTGCTTACAGGCATGATGACTCCAGGGAAAGAATAACCCACAGTTTAGAAAACCAATAATAGCAACATTTCAATTATTAATCTCCTGCCATTCCTTTTCCAGTTTGGGCACCAGCAACAATAAGCCCCCTCTGGCCACAGAAGAAAGAGCCCTTTTTGACCCCCTCTGTGACCTTCCCAGATCCGGGATTCCCACTGAGCTGCCGCTGGTTTCAGGTGGAGAGTTTCTCATCTGCAGAGGCACATTCTGTGCTACTTTAAAAACGAGGAGGCGAGCCTGCAGAACAGTTTCGAGGCTGCAGCTGTGCCTCCGGGAAAGCATCCCAAAGTCTGAAAGGTATGACCTTTGCCCTTCATCAAGATCCATGCCTGACCCAGGCAGCAGGCCAGGGCAGGAGGGCTGGCTTACCAAGGGCCTCCTCCCAGGGGAGGCCCCCACCCACCCACCCACCCACCCACGAGCCAGTGCCTGCAGGCTCACCTGCATGCCACATCATTTTCCTACAAAAGAAACTTGGTGCTTTAAGCACGCTTCAGCTGCTCGTAGTCTTCATATTTTATTCTGTATGTTCTCTCATTTCTCCCTTCCTTGTTCCTCTCATAGAAACCAGTCTTGGGGAACCACCTTCGAGGTTTAGGTGGAACAAAGTAGGGATGATCAAGAGGATATGATATGTGAACCTTTTTTTGTTCTCGGAACAGGTATTTTTTTATTGTTCTCCGAACAGATATTTTGCCAATGCTTTCTGGTAGTCTTATGTTGACAATTCAAGCACTTCAGGTTGCTGTCAAAGACAGGATTCAGAATAATGCGAGCTGACTGTAATAATCACCACAAAGTGTGAACCTGAAAGGCCCAAACTCGTAATGTCAGGTTCGTAATGTCAGTACCCTATTGGGGGAAAAAGAAAAAGGAAATTGAGAACCTGGAGTGAATAGGAGGGTCTTTATTTTTTCTCTAAAAGAAACGACATGCCTGAAGTTCACAGTGATAATTGTGACTCAGACCCCACTTAGTTTGTGCTATACTCTCTACCCGCAGACCCAAGAGGTGGGCACTGCCACCTTACTTTACAGGTAGGGCACTGCTTGAATGCATTCCTTCAACAGACATTTATGTGGGGTCCCTGTCCTCGAGGAGTTCAGCGGGTATGAGAAGTCAAAGTCAGGACTAAACAGGGACTCACCAGCCCACGGTCTGACTCCAGGTGCTTGTTTTCCTCGTGCGTAGGTGTGTGTGCCGGTTCATCATTTTCATCTGTTAATGTTTCTTAAGGTGTAAAGCAGGAGTGAGGAATGTCCAGTGCATGGGCCAGATACGGCTGGCCCTGCCAAGGCAGGAGGGGTGAGTTAATGAAATGTTTGACTAAATACAGCAGGCTAATTTTTAAGTTGGTGGTTTTGTATGGCCTGCAAGTGATGTTATAAATATCCAAAGGGCCCTTGGCAGAAAAAGGTTCCCCACCCCTGGTAGAAAGGGAAGATGCCATTTCCCTCTTTTCTCTTGAAATGTTTTCTTTATTTGGAATCAGAATTTATCACCGAATGTACAAAATACCTAGGACAGATTCCCTTAGAAATGACCACCTCTGATTTGCAGATTGCGTCCTCCTGTTTCATTACTTACCGTTTTATATCCTTATAAATGCAAATATATTTCAAATGCACACATGCTGCTTGGAGACTCTTAGTTTTTGGTATTTAGCATCCCAGGCTGTTGGGAACCGACCCTTGCATGATACGTGGCTGCCGGAAGATTAATTCCTGGCTTTGCTGCCTGGCTGAGGTCCTGCATTCCAGGTAGTTTGCGACACTTGTTGGTGGAGGTATGGATTGGTGGTCGCTCAGCAGATCACTCAGGCCAGGGGTTAAGGAGAAGAAAGCCCAGGCCTGCCTCTTGGGAGCTGGAGCCAGAGCAGGAGAGGACCTTGGGAGAAATATGAACATTCAGGAAGGTGAATGTTCTTGACTGAAATTATCAGGTTATCAGAAAAAAAAATTCCAGGAAAAGGCCACACTACTAACTCCCTCTGACCAATTCCAGGATTCTGTTAACCAGATTGTCAAGCAATTCCCAGCCTGAAACCTCGCCTGCTGTCCTCCAAACCTGTTTTCTTTTACTCGATTCCTTTCTCTAAAGCCTTTCCTACGCTTGAAGATAATAACTGCGTCTCTAGCTCTGTCCTCACAGGGCCTGTGTTGTGTTCTCTCCCTCCTGAAAGCTCCGGTTTCTCCACATTAAATACAAATGGTGGTGATCAGAACTGAATACAGGTCTTTAGTACTGGTCTCATTAGTACACTGTGTGCAAGAAAAATGACTTCAGGGTTCTTGCATCAGTGTGAGCCCCTGGAGGGCAAGAGCCAAATCTGATTCATCTTTGTATCCCCTACAGCAGCAGGGCAGTTCCTTAAACCCAGTAGGCGCTTCATAAATATTTGTTCAATTGACTTCCTTTAATATAGTACCTAAGTAATAACTGATAATCCCACCAGCCCTGGGTTGGTGACCTCTGGTTACCTTGCTTTCACCTCGGTCCTGAGTATTTTTCCTGTACTCATATCTAAGCATCCCTCACCCCAGATAATGCCGTCTTCTTGCTCTTTGAATCTAAGCTTCGTTACTTTGAATTTCACCCATCTACTTCCAGCTCTTAGTTTCCTCCTGCAGATCTGACAAACAGAATACAGAGGACATAAGTTTAAGAACGTGAACTACTCTTGAAAGAGGAGGAGAAGAGCACACAGAAGAATCTTAATGATTCAGCGTAACATCCATTCATCCAGACTTAAGACAGTCAGTCAAATTCTTTACAGATTTGGAGTCAGCTAAAGCCATACCTGTTTTACCAGGCTCTCTGCCGCAAGTGAGCTAGGTATCACGAGAGTGGTTACAAGTCAGACTGGCAGTGGGAGTTCCTCCCTCTGGTCTAAAGCCAGTGGAAAAGGCAAAAGACGTGACAGACAAAGCCATTCAACTTGGGATTCTCTAACGGATGACTTTGCATTAGAAAGTAAGCTAGTATAAAATAGTTGCCAACTTAAAAAAAAAAAAAAAAAGGAGAAAGCCTTTGAAATTGCAGAATCCAATTTTTTTTTTTTTTTTTTTTTTAAAAAAGGAGCAAGCCTTTAAAACTGCAAAATAATTTTGTGGTTTTATAGCCACTTATTTCTACACACAGCGCTGAACAGATTTGCAGTGTTTTAGCAATTCTTGCCTAACTTCTTTTGCTCTAGTAGGTTCTGGTTAATTAAATGCCACCGCGTTTGAGCAGAATTACTAGTAAGATTGATTCACTCTTGCATGTGCTAATGCTGCAGACGTTATAAAACCTTTGTTCTCACAATAAGAATGCAGTCTAATATATGAGTGGACAAGGACTCCCCCGACCCCCACCCCCGCTCCCTTCTCCACCCCAGGTTATGCTCTCCATCCTCAGTGAAGGATTGTGGAACTTGCCATCACATTGGGTGGAAAAAGCACTTTGGGTTCACGTAGTTACAGATTGCATCCTGATGAAATAAGGCTTGTTCCTGTATTTTTACCATTTTCCTCCATATCAATCAATATTACCTCCTTGGTTCAACCAATAGAATTGTTACAATGTAAAATGATTTTTCCAAGGGCTTAGCATAAGCAGAGGGATCCATCATGCCAGTTCTATATAGAACTTCTCATTTCATAGCATTAAAGGGGCACATTTCAATGGTATGTGTTCCTGGAATCCTGTTGAAAGTCACATGGTAAGGAAATTTGGAAAACTCTGGCTTGTTGCTATTGTGGAAATGTGTTCTTTTTTATTTTTTTATTTTTTTTCTCTAATGAGGAATTTATAGACTGACAAAAGCCAGCATGTAAATTCTTGAAATTATGCAGAAAGGCAGTAAATTACACCCTCCTGGAGAGTCCTCTGTAATGGCACCTACTCAAAGAACCTAGACTGACAGCAGGAGCTTCCGTGGGAAAGTCCATTTCAGAGGCACTATAACAGGTGAGGAGAGATGGAGACAGCACACATGCACATACACACGGCTTTACCCCCTGAACCACTTACATCTCCAGCTCCAGCACACTGTGGTTACTGTTATTCATTAAGCATGACCTGCACCATCAGGAAGAGATTAATCGATATTCATTAGATTCTGTTAACGGAGACTGGGAGGTTCTCTAATGTATTAGAGAAATGTGTCCATTAGAAAATGGCTAAAATAAAAAAATCTCTTTCATTTGATTATTCCATGACTTGTTCCAAAAAGGAGTTAAGGCCACTTTAAAGGGTTACGTTTCTGAAAGAAAGGGAATTAATTTATGTAGATCAGTTTTTGTGGTGCAGCTGATTTCCAATGAGGTCAGATAAATGAGGTGTTCCTATACAAAGAGACACAGCTCTTGTTCTGGTTTAACACGGTGAATAAGCAGAGGGCATGATGGAATTCATTTGCAGAGTAATTTTTGCTTGGCTGGAGTGGTAAGCACAAAATAGACCAGCAGATGAGAACACTGAGTGTTTGGGATCAGCTGTTGAAAGGTTTAAAGGGATTCTAATTCAAGAGACTTTTTATGGTGTAGAGGGAGAAGGGGACCAATATCATCAAAATCATACTTGAACAAGATAATTTTTCCTGGCCTGGCATTAATAGAAGGAATAAGGCAGCCAAGAGGGTGAGCCATGCTGGGAGGCCGTGAGGTGCGCTGGAAGGCGTGAGCATCGTGGCGATGGAACTGAGCAGCTGGAGGCACAGGAGAAAATGCACAGAGCACTTCTCAGCATGCCTGACCCGGGGGTTCAGTAAATATTTGTTCCTTTCACTCCCCTCCCCACCCCTTATGGTGGCGATACGGGGTCAGGGAAGCTTGCTGATGTTAGCTATAAGTGGTATTTCTTCTACAGAGCTGGTAGGCTTTCCCCCCAGGCCCGTAACAGGGTGCTGGGTCCCTTGCAGCCCACAGTGCCTCACTGAGCCCAGCCAGAGGGAGGATGTCCCCCTTGTCCAAGGAAAGCAAGGCCACACACGCTCAGCACCAGTGTTTAAAGGGTCTTCTGTTAGGAAGTTGTTCTTTATGCTTCCCTGAGAAAGTCACAGCTTGTCACCATGGACCACTTATTAACAAGGAAAAAAATCACGGAAGAGGAACCAATACCATCATGACATGAGCCACCGAACCACAGAGCCCTTTCAGTCACTGAGCGGCTTCCCAAGGTACCTGTGAGAGTCGTTCTTTCCATTGACATGACCAACAGTGGAGATCTGTCCTGTTCCAGGCATGACGTTCTGACCCCAAATTAGATCCTGTTGGTGTGCTCTGTCCAGAATAGTAAACTAAAGAAGTATTTGAACACACAGATACACACTAAGGGACGGGCTGGCCCTGACATTGGTGAGTCCTGGGACTGCAGTGTGAAACAAGGTTCCCAGTCTGCGACACACCAGTTCTCTCTGCCCCTGGTTGGGGTGTCCAATCTGTGGCCCTGGGGAAGGCCTGCTCAAGCCAGTGTGCACCCAGCGGCCCTGGGGAAGGCCTGGGAGTGGTTACGAGGCCTTTTGGGCTGGATTCCCAGGGACCCAGCATGGTAGGAATGGGCACACCTCCTGACTGGGGACTCCTCTCCCTTGGGGAGAGGTGTGGCTGGCACCTTGGAACTATGGGGTCCATGGTTGGGGCCCCTGATGCCCTCTTCTAAGGGTGGTGCTGAGGAGGGGGCTTCTTGCTGTGAGAACTTGAGCAACAGAGGCAACTTGAAATGCTTCCTGTTTATACAAGTCATGGCTGGTGATTGCTTCACTGGATACACTGCTCTGCCCCCTTTTCCCTCCTCAGCCTTGACCTTATACTTACGGTTGCTCCATAAAGCAGAGTTGATGAAACAGACCCATTTCCTGTTGCCTGCTCAGAAAAGCTCAATACATTTATGTTCCTCTCACAGTGAAACTCCGTGGAAAAGTGGTTCTCCAACCTGGCTGATTGTCAGTCACCTGGAGGGTTTGTTCAACCAGACCCCTGGCCCCGCCTTCAGTTTCCTGTCCTAGGTCTGGGGCGGAGCTTGAGAATTTGCATTTCTGATGGAGAGCCCCTGTTTTAGAGGAATGCACTTAGAGTGAAAAAGCAGGCAGTATTTCAAATCAGAAGGAGTTGTTTTTATTAAAGCTTTCCTGGCATTAGCTGCAGCTCAACTGCCTTTTGTGGCCTTGACTTCTTGAAGCCATAGGACATGGTACAGATCCAGCCTCCGGCCTTCCAGCCTCTGGCTCCAGGAGAGTGGAGACCCCAACTTCTCCAGGGCCTGTCGTAAATGCCGGATCTACTTTCTCTTCTTCTCCCAGAGCCAGTCAGTCTATAGTTCATCCATCATGGCCCTGGGTCCCAGAATAGAATGGGCAGATATCATACTCACAATAATGACATGTTATTATTAACTACCATAAAGAGCTCTGTGATTTTCTCTGTTTATAGGAGGGGAAATTGAGGCTTAGCGATATTAAATTACATGTCCAAGGTCTCATAAACAGTAGCTGGTAGAGCCTGGGCTTGAACCCACCTGATACCAAAGCATGCTCTCCTCTTGAGTGGCCGGTTGCCTTGCTCCCCACAGGTAAGTTACAGTGGTCTGTGCAGCATACAACGAGACACATGATTGGGATCCTTAGAGCAGGGGCTGCTGCGGTGGGCACTGATGGGGCTGGTGTGGTAATGTCACAAACACACGTTCCCTGAGGCCCTGCTGTCCCGTCTCTCTCCTCGTTGCCATACAGGATCACGCGAGAGTGAGTGCAAAGCACTGAGGCCAGTGGCTGGCACGTAGGAGGGGTTCCGTAAAGGGCAGCCAAGCCACGAACCCCCTTTGAGCAGCAAAACAGATACAGTATCTGAGGATAAGCTTCCTGAGACCTCTAAGGAAAAAAATGCCATGAAAAGATGCTAAGAGCTGATACTTCCCGAGCCCTGGCGATGGCAGTTCTGTTCTCAAGGTTCACGTATATTAATTCATCGAATCCTGTAGTGATGCCGCCAGGAGGACCTGCTGCAGTTCTGTGTTGCCGAGGCGCAGGGGGGTGCCACAGCTCACAGGGGGCAGAGCTGAGATTGGCCCCAGGCAGCCTGGATCCAGAGCTCAGACCCCTGACCACAGGCTCTAGCTACAAGGTGGAAAGTCTTCCCAACCCCTTCCTAGATGAGGGAGTGGAATGTGTAATATGCTCTTCTTTGGCTCTTCTCTAAATGTGTTCTTTGTTTCAATCAAAATCTGAATAAATGTTTCAGAATTCAAGAAACGGAGTCCTGCCGGTCTTAAAAGATAAGGACCTGGGCATAGAATAGTCAGGTTTGAAAGATGAAAAGTAGGAAAGGGGCGAGCTCTCTACCATGTGTTCCCACCAACTGTAAAGCTTCCGGTCTGGCCCAGATGGACAGAGCCCTCACTGAAGGGCCTGTGGTCTGCAGACCCTTAGTGCTGATGGAGGAGGTGCCTCGAAGCATCGGGGGGAGGAAACCTGATTTGACAAATGGGAAAGGGACTATGTGATAGCAACTTGAAAAATCTCAATGGGTATTTTCACCTCGCATCATCATACCAACATAAATTCTACATGATTAAAATGTTAAATTTAACAAGAGTCTGTTGAGCACATGAGATATTCCAGGGACTGTTCTATTTGCTGGGGGTTCAGCAATGAATGAAGCAGGTAAGAACCCTTACCCTGAAGCAGTGTGCATTTCAGTAGATAAAATAATCCATTGTTTTAAAAGCTCGAAATAAGTAGAGGTGGATCTTTATTAAACGTTCAGAGAAGTTGAAATGTCTAAGTTTAGACTCGGTAGAAGAAATCCCAGAGGAAAAACAAAAGTTTTTCAGTGTAGCGTTCCCCAAATGTTAAAGCTCTTGCTGTTATACTCATGAGTTATTCTCAGTGTTATTCCATGTAGTCTTAAGGGGTGTCTGACTTTTAGGGTAGGTTCTCCAAAGCATAATTACTGGATAGGGAGTGTGAACATTTATAGAGTTCTCTCCATATATAACCATATTACATTCCTCCCCGAGGTATTTCTATATTAAGTCAAACCACCTAGAAAGAGATTTAAATTCACCCATTGGTTCACTCAAGGAGCCCAGCTCCTCTTCACTCTCAGGCCTGGGCCCTCTCTTCCCTGAGGACGTGAGATTCCTAAGGGCTTTTGACACCATCTCTATGGTAGTGACTCCCAGCGTTACATTGTACCTAGACTTCTTTTCTGAGCTCCGGTCCTAAAGCCAACAGCCTGCTTGACATCTGTCTTTGGAAAGCTCACAGGCATCTCCGACTTAACACGCACAAAGAAAAAAACCTTGGTCAACTCTCTGAAATACACGTCTCCTCCATGACCCTTTACATCCATACATGGCATCGTCTTCCCCTCGTAGTGCACGTCAGAAACTCAAGAGTCATCCTTGAATCATTTCATTTCACATGTAATCCACCCCCAAATTGATTGATTCTGCGTCCTAAATATAGCGATTCTTGTTTTTCACTGTGGTTATGCTCTCTAAAGTCGCTACAAACACCGAATTAGCGAATACGGAACCATTGCTCCTAGGTTCGCTTCCTACAAGCCTTTGGTCATAGTTTCATCAGCTGATCCACACACAGCCTTATTTTATGTGTGTTTCTGGTTAAAGACCCCTTATTTAATCCACAGTTGATTCATGAACGTTGAACTCGAAGCCAATTCCACCGCAGCTCAGGCCTGAGTTAAGTTGTCTAGGACACGTATTTTTCCGTGAGGCACATCGCCGCTGATTTGTGCTTAGAAACACGAGGCAGCCCTTTAGCACTCTGCTTGGGGGTCATTTTTCAATCCTGAACAGCAATGTGATGGACATGGTACTAACTAGGCTGTGGAAAGTACACTTGCCCCGTGTATAGCAGAGCTCACAGGAGAGCAGAG
The DNA here is from genome assembly GCF_014108235.1 of Myotis myotis. Taxonomy (NCBI): domain Eukaryota; kingdom Metazoa; phylum Chordata; class Mammalia; order Chiroptera; family Vespertilionidae; genus Myotis; species Myotis myotis. The sequence goes on from NW_023416315.1 coordinate 54,213,376, forward strand.
CCTTGTGTGACCTCAGCTGGGAGCATGTGCATCAGGCAGCCCATGTCTCGCCACAGTTTGCACATGTCCACGAAGGGCTGAAGGCACCTTCTTTAGTATGTATTCTGAGCTTACAAACAAATTTCAGAGTCCGTGAACAATGAATGTCAACTGTATGTGGTGAACCTGTCCACCTCTCAACTGCCATCTGCTGGTCCAGTGGTCAGCAAACTCGTTACGTAAAGGGACAGATAGCAGGGATTGTAGGCTTTGTGGGCCAGATGGACTCTAGCAGTCACGTGGCTCTGCAGCTGTGGAAGCATACATGCATAAAAGTAGATAATGCATGAATGAGTTGGCAGGACTGTGTAGTAAAACTTTACAAAAACAGGCTTTGGGCTGGGTTGGCCCTCGGGCTGTAGTTTGGACCTGCCATAGCCCAGCCTAACCCACCGTAAGGTCTCATCTGACTGCCCTGACCTATCACCCACGTCCATTCTTGAGCCTTTAGCCTCTTTCCATGGTGATATTAAGTGTATTAGATCTGATAACTCCTACTATAGATGCCCAACTGTTTCCCCTCACACTGAATAAAATCCCAAATCCGGAACAGCGTGGCTACAGCACGGCCCCTGCATGCTCTCCAATGTCCTGGTAGCCGGCCTCCCCCTCTGCGCCCCATCCTGGCCTCCTCCAGGCCTGTGCTGTCTCCAGCCTGGCTCGCTACTACTCACTCTACCATCATAACCGAAATGTCACTTCCTCCAACGTAAGTTAGACACCCCTCTTCTGATCTCAGGACACCCTCCTTTCCCTTCATAACACGTAGAGTTTTGAGATACCATTTATTAGGGCTCATTTGCTTTTCCCCTGCCTCCCCCACTAGACCGCAAATTCTAAAGATAGGACCGTGTCTGTGTTCCCGTGTGGAGTTCAGAAAAACTGCAGACACTTCCCAAAACTTGTTAAGTGGGATGTTTGTACAATGTAGTTTTGCTTATACGGGTTTATGTCTGAAGCTACAATAGAGAAACCTGAAAGAGTCGCCATTTAGAGCATACAGTACATCTTCTAAAGTTGAGAGTGATGACTAAAGGGAAAAGCCATCCTGGTGAGTTTATAAATGGGTGTGAATGTGCGTCTTTATTGTCAAAGGGCCATTCTGCTAACAGCTCTATCTAGTTCCTTGTTTTCTCCCTGGGATTTGAATGCGGCCTTAAAGCACAGGTGAGGAACCTTTTTCTGCCAAGGGCCATACAAAATTACCAACTTAAAAATTAGCCTGCTGTATTTGGCCGAACATTTAATGAACTCACCCCTGATGCCTTGGCAGGGCCAGACGAAATGATTTCACAGGCCTTTACAGCCCATGGGCCGTACCTTCCCCACCCTGATAAAGCCTGTTAGCCTCCCTTTTCGCCTACGGGTCCTTTGCACATGGCTGGTCCGGTTTTCACACAGGGAATTGGGGCACTGTGTGCTTGAGGAGGAATTTTGGCACCGCTATATATTATTTCGGAGCGGGAGAGGGAGAGAAACATCAGTGATGAGAGAGAATCCATCCCTGGTGTGGGGCTCTCTTTTCTTCTCTTAAAAATTACCCTGTTGCAGCCTTAGCCGGTTTGGCTCAGTGGATAGAGCGTCAGCCTGTGGAACGAAGGATCCTGGGTTCCATTATGGCCAAGGGCACATGCCCAGATTGTGGGCTCGATCCCCAAGAGGGGGTGTGCAGGAGGCAGCCGATCAATGATTCTCTGTCATCATTGATGTTTCTATCCCCCTCTCCCTCTCCCTTTCTCTCTGAAATAAAAAAATATATTTTAAAAAATTTTTAAATAAAAATTACCCTGTTGCACCCCTTTTCTATGCATATATATATATATATATATACTAGGGGCCGGGTGCACTACATTCGTGCACTGGGTGGGGGAGGGGGGAGAGTGTCCCTCAGCCCAGCCTGCCCCCTCTCACATACTGGGAGCCCTCAGGCATTGACCCCCATCACCCTCCAATTGCAGGATCGGCCCCTTGCCCAGAGGCGTCAGGCCTGGGCAGGGGACCCTCATTTCCCCCCATCACTGGTTCTGCCCCCAGCCCAGGCCTGATGCCTCTGGCCCAGGCGTCAGGCCTGGGCAGGGGACCCCCAGACCCCTCCGATTGCTGGCTCTGCCCCTTGCCCAGGCCTGATGCCTCGGCCAGAGACGTAGACCCCCATCACCCTCCGATCGCCTGATCGGCCCCTTGCCCAGGCCTGACGCCTCTGCCAGAGGTGTCAGGCTTAGACAGGGGACCCCCATCTCCCCCCGATCACTGGCTCTGACCCCTGCCCAGGCCTGAGGCCTCTGGCCCAGGAATCATGCCTGGGCAGGGGACCCCCATCTCCCTCTGATCACTTGCTCCACCCCCCGCCCAAGCCTGACACCTCTGACCCAGGCTTCAGGCCTGGGCAAGGGGACCATCATATCCCCCCAATCCCCGGCTCCGCCCCCCCAGCTCCCCACGGTTGCAGGCTCCACCCCTGCCCAGGCCTAACGCCTCTGGCCTGGGCGTCAGGCCCGGGCAGCGGGGACCTGCAGCTGCAGCGGCCCCATGATCGTGGGCTCCGCTTTAGGCCCAGGCAAGGGACCCCTAGCTCCCGGGACTGCCAGCTTCGACCATGCCCAGCTCCCATCGCTGGCTCCACCCCTACTTCCTGCTATCACTGGCCAGGGCGGCAAAGGCGCCTGATTCTCCAATCATGGCTGGGGGGCAGGGCAAAGGCGGCCCCCCAGCTCTTAGCTCCCCCCTGGGTTTCAGATCACTGTCAGTGGCAGGGGGCTTCTTCCTGCTTTCCCTTTCGCCTCCCTGCATTGTGCCTACATATGCAAATTAACCGCCATCTTGTTGGCAGTTAACTGCCAATCTTAGTTGGCAGTTAATTTGCATATAGCCCTGATTAGCCAATGAAAAGGGTAGCGCCGTACGCCAATTACCATTTTTCTCTTTTATTAGTGTAGATATATATATATATGTACTTTTTCTTTTTTCTTCCCCCACCCCCCAAAGTGATATGCTTCCAACCTTGTATGTCATTAAGGGTCATCTCATTCCTTGTCTGTATTCAGATTTCTGTAATTGGCCCCCAAATGTTCTTGGAAGCCAGTTTGTTGAAATTGGTATCTCATCGAGGACCACGCAGTGCATCTGGCTGTAGCTTCCTTTTAGCCTCTGCACCCGGCACAGTCTCCGCTGCAGAAAAGCGCCGCTCGGCTGCCTGTGGAAGCTCGCACCTCCGGCTGAGTGGGGCCGCTGGCTTGGGGCGGTGCTGAGCGTCACCCCCATCGCCTGCACTGCCTGTAGCTAAAGGCTTGACTAGTAAGCTCATCATTTGGGGCTAGAATATCCCAGAGGTGACTGCACTTCACTCACCTCCCAGTGACTCACTATTAGTGAAGCTACAATGGACCCCCTGGCAGGCGATACCAGAAAGGGATCTGTGCGGTGTGACTGGCACAGCGACCATTTCCTGAATGGTGTCAGCACCAAATGTTAGTTCTTGCCTGAACTCCTGTGATCATCAAGTTTTGTGAAAAGATGTTTTTCTAATTCTTCCGTTTCTTGGCTAAAGTAGAGCTTTCCCTCATCTCTCGGGGCTGACTGATTACCGTGAAATAATAGTTCTAACTGGAAAGGCAGGATCTTTGCTAATGCTTTCCCTTTAATCATTAATTTTCAAAGTAAGGAATTGTGTAATAGCCATTTAAATAGTGAGAAATTAGTTTTTTCTTTTTTCTCATCATACAGCCATAGATTTTGTTAAAATTGATTTGGTGTGTTTTAATCGTTCATCTTTTTGTTACAAGTTCAGGCAGTGAGACCCCTTCAGCTAGCTCCTCGACCTTTCCTGTTAAATGGCTCGATTCCCCCGGTTGTCTTGGAGTTTTCCATGGTGTTGGACAATGGTATTAGAGACCACAGTCTGTAATTAGGGGTGGTGATTGCAGCAGAGGTGACTTCTTCCCAGGGAGTTTCAGTGGACAAAAGCAAGAAAATTTGCAGCATATTGTTGCAAATTAAGAGTCCGATGGACATGTCCGATGTAGTTGTTGTTTCCCTGTGCTTTCACTTCGTTCCCTCGTATCATTGTAGCTCCTTTCTCTATTACAGAAAACCTTCATTTCCTCTTTAACCTATAAATGTAAAAATCAAGTTTCAAAATACCAATATTTATATTACTATAAGTATTGAAACTGCGGAGAAAATTTAATACATCTTTGTTATTTTTATCTTGTCCTTAGCATGCACCCAGCTAAGGATATGTAATTAAAAACCTTGTTCTAAAGTCCCTAAAAATACATTCTTCCTCAGAGTGACTATGTCACCACTTTGACATATGGTTAGGCTCATATCTTTCAGTTTCTTTTCAGTGTAAAACATTTTTGTTGCTGTTAATCCTCACCCAAGATATTTTCTCCATTGATCTTTAGAGAGAGTGGAAGGGAGGAAGGGAAGGAGAAAGGTGGGGGAAAAGAGAGAAACGTGGTTGTGAAAGAGACACATTGATTGTTGTCTCCCGCACATACCCCAACCAGGGCTAGGGATTGAACCTGCAACCCAGGTACATGCCCTTGGCCAGCAACCCAAGCCTCAACCCTTCAATGCGTGGGCCAATACTCTATCCACTGAGCCAAACCGGCCAGGGCTAAGACATTTTTTAATTGAGTTTTTTAGAGATAGGTATTGCATTTACATGACTGAAAGGGCCAAACTATCAATGTAAGATCTAGATGACAGGTATATAGGAATTTGTTGTTATTCTCTCTACATTTCTTTATGTTCAAAAGTTAAAACAGCCCTAACCGGTTTGGCTCAGTGGATAGAGCGTCGGCCTGTGGACTGAAGGGTCCCAGGTTCCATTCCGGTCAAGGGCATATACCTTGGTTGCGGGCACATCCCCAGTAGGGGATGTGCAGGAGGCAGCTGATTGATGTTTCTCTCTCATCAATGTTTCTAACTCTCTATCCCTCTCCCTTCCTCTCTGTAAAAAATAAATAAAATATCTTTTAAAAAGTTAAAACAATTAAATGTAAACTATATATAAAGATAGCTGTAATTGCTCAGCTGGTATGGCTCAGTGGTTGAGCATTGACCCAGGAACCAAGAAGTCACCAGTTCAATTCCTGGTCAGGGCTCAATCCCCAGTAGGGGTGTTGCAGGAGGCAACCCATCGATGATGTTCCTTTCTCATCGATGTTTCTGTTTATCCCTCTCCCTTCCTCTCTCTCTAAAAATCAATAAAAACATTTTAAAAAAGATATCTGTAATGAAGTCTTGCCCTTTTTACTTTGTTCCTCCTAGATAATTATTTTTATTAGTGTCTTGCTTAACCCTTCGTGTCTTTCATTTTGCGGATTCTAAGTGTGTGTGTACTCTTATTCTCCTTTAATTATACAAAAGGTAGTATACTATATGTATTGTTTTACATCTTAACTTTTTTTCTTCTCTTAACAATATGTTTTAGAGCCCTCTCTATATTAGTTCATAGAGATTATCTTCAGTCTTTTTTATGGCCATAAAGTACTCCATTTTGTTGACATGCCATGGTTATAAATCATTAACATATTTTGGATTGTGTCCAGTTCTTTGCTCTTTACAAATCATCTGTAATGGCTAACCCTATATACAAGTCACTTCATACTCATGCTGGTGCATGCCTGTGATGGAATCCTGTAAGTGGGACTGTATGGTTAAAGGGTAAGTGTGTCTGTAATTTTTTACAGATATTGACAAATTCGACGTGTTAGGATTTGTGCCATAGCTTCTCATGCAAGCAGTCTGTTTACATGCCTATCTCCCAAGAGCACTGCTTCAAATCTATTGTCAAACTTTTGGATTCTTGTGGGTGGGTGAGATATGGTCTTTTGATGTAGTTTTAATTTATATTTATTATAAGTGAGCCTGAGCATCTTTTCGTTTGTTTAAATGTCATTTTATATTTATTTTTAGGTGAGCTTTATGTTTTGAACTTTATACATTTTCCTACTGTGTTGTTGGTCTTTTTCTTCTTTGTTTCTAAGAGCTCTTTATATATTGTCTGTAACATTAGCTGCAAATGTTTTTTCCCAGTTGGTCATGTATGTTTTGATTCACTTGTGATGGTGTCTTTTGCCCTTCAAAAGTCTATTTAATTTTGTATTTCACTTTATGTTTTTGGTTATGGCTTCTTTATGTTGAGTCAGAGTTAGAAAGACATTTCCTATTTCAAGGTTTTTAAGTTCCTTCTGGTACTTTTGTAATTTTATCTTTTCCATTTATATCTTGGTTCATTTGGTATTTATATCAGACTATGTTCTGAGGTTTGCAGCCAAATTTATATATTTCCAGTACTCAATTGTCCCAACACCATTTATGAAACACACAGTTTATGTTTTCCCGTAGGAGTTTATAATAAATTTCTGGGCTCTATATATTTTTCCACTGGTCAGTCTGTTGTTAATTATTGAGGTTTATATCTGAAAGGACTAGTTCTCCCTCATTGCTCTTCCTTTTCAGAGTTTTCCTGGCTATTCTCTTTGTGTGTTTTTCCGTATGAACTTTAGAATCAACATATCTTGATTTCAGAGAGAAACCTGTTGGTATTTCCATTGAGATCACATTGTATTTATAAATTACCCGGAAAAGTAACATTTACAAGGCTAAGTCTTCTTATCTAAGATCGTGTTTTCTTTTCATGTGTTCTTTTCTCAGTGTACTTTAAAGTTTTCTGTATATAGTTTATCTATCTCTTAAGTTTATGCTATAAATAGTCTTTCATTGTCTTCTGTTGGTTGTTTGTATAAAAGAAGACTGTTGATTTCCGTATGTATTTTTAACAGCTTTATTGAGATATGATTTAAAGTGTACTGTTCAGTGGTTTATGGAGATTCACAGAATTCTGCACTCATCACCACTATCTAATTTTACAGCATTTCATCACCCCACAAAGAAACCCCGGCCCATTAGTCGGCATCACCCAGTCCCACCCTCCCCTCCGTCAGGAGAAACCACTAGTTTCCTCCTGTTCTGGAACTTCGCATGAATGGGATCGTTTGTACCTGGCTTTTCTCACTTCGTGTTTCCAGGGTTCGCCCAGGAGCATGCGTCTTTCATCCTAGCCATCCTCGGGGGCTGAAGTGGTATCTCAGTGTGGTTGCCATCCTCGGGCTTCCATATGTATGTCATTTCCTTCTGCTGCCCACTCTGGCTAGATTTTATGAGGGCAGGAGTAGGCTTTTGATTCTAAATCTGTGGTGCTTACGGCAGTGCCTGGCAAAACTTGGTATTCAGTAAATGCTTAGTGAACGATTGATTGGCCTATTATAGGTCTAGGCCACCTCTACTTCTTAAAGTTAAAACGTGATTTATAAATCAATTTAATTCTAATTTTAATGTTATAAATTAATTTTTGTTTTACCCTGGGCAAAACCTAATTAGAGGGCACCTTCCCTTCCCCCCAGGAAAGTCATGTGTGGATCCAAAGTGCCAGATGATACGGCGTTTGTGACGATCTGCGTGACTTTTTCTTACCTTAGAATGAATGCCTGGGAATGGCTGGTACATGTCTAGGAGACTCGTTCTCTTTTTAGGAGGAGGATTTTAGACCCTAAATTTTATTGTTACTGAGACTACTTGGTAACATATATAAGAGAAATTAGGTAAAGGTGCTCTGGGTCTGGGAATATGGAGTTTGAATGAGATCGATCAACTTATACAGGTGTCCCCCAAAATGTATGCACACGCTAACAAAAGTATTCATTTCTCTAGATTCTTTTAAATTTTGAAAATGAACTATATGTTAATAAACACTGCCTTTATAATTATTCAAAATGTGTGTATACATTTTTTGGAGAATATATATTTGTAAGGTGGTTGTGTGAACAAAGATCACATTTAACAATAGAGAAAAGTGCTATCAATTAAGATTAGGGTCTCAAGCTAGCCTTAAAGAATACTTAAGAGAGCATAGAGGAAGCATATGTGAAGGCAAGGGGTATATGGGCTATCTCTGGACCTCTGCTCAGTTTTGCTGTGAACCTAAAACTGAAGAAATATGGCTCAGTGAGAAGTAGGATTTGTTGTACTGAAGATGACTTTGGAGACTCATGGGCTCAATATCTAAAGAAGCCTAGAAAAAGAGTCTTAATAAAATTTTTTAAAAAGAGAGCATATCTGAAATACATATATTTTATAGGAAGAGGGAAATAATTACATGTCAAAAAAATAATATTAAGAAATGATTATGTAGCTTTAAAGTCAGTATATGAAGAAGGCTATTTTAAATATAGAAGTAGCTGAGGGTGTGTGTGTGTGTGTGTGTGTGTGTGTGTGTGTGTGTGTGTAGGAGGCGTGGGCCCTGTCCAGAGATTTAGAGGCTGACAATACTGGATTTTTATATTGCCACCATTTTGTTCAAAATATGTGACTTTTAACATGATTATTACCCTTATGAGGCATGTCTGGGTTCAGGGAAGGAGGAAGAGTGAGAGGTTGATTCATCCACTGATTCGTTCCTTCCTTGGTGATGGAGTCAGATTGATTTCCCTAGTGTGTGGGCCTGAGAGATGGGGAAGGGAGAGCATGGTTCAAAGAATACGCATTTGCTGTAAGGAAACATTTGTCAGGAAGGAATTAATTAAGAATTGAACTGTACGAAATAGAAGCAATATCTGAAGGGCAGTTGGATTAAAGAATACAGGTAGCGGTGGATTCAGCTTGAACCGATGATTTAAAAGCCACTGGAAGCGCAGTTGATCCAGCTGTGGGAAGATGTGCTCATGCCGAATCCCTCCAGGCGGGCAGTCCTGGGGGACGGGTTCCTTCGGTCCCGGAGGGGTGCAGGATGAGCACCTTTTGCTGGGACTGCTGGACAGTCGGGTCCCGCAGAGCATGGATGGTTGGACGAGGTGACCTTCACAGTTTCTCCCCAGAGAATGGAGTAGTGCTGGTGTGCTGGAACGTCTGTTCCTCACCACCCGCAGGAGGCCTTGCCCCAGAGCAGGTGACAGCGTTCATGGAGCATCGACCATTTGTGCTTCTATCACGGGAGACTTCGGCAGAATCACTACCGCCTTAAACTGGCCCTGAAGTTAAAGGACGAGGCCTTGTGAACCGCACGGCCTCTCCCCAGCCTTCAGGTCAGGCCCCTGTCAGCAGCTTTCCCCGTGCTTCCGATGGGGGTCTCAGGAGAAGTAAACTCAGAAACCAGGACTGGGTCGTAAGCTGGAGCAGACAGCAGCTGGGCCTCAAGCTGGCCCCCTGTCCCCTGCGGCCCCCTACGGTCCCCCATAACCCTGCCCCCTCCCCCGCCCCCCCTGGGGTCCCCCATCCCCCTCCTCCCCCGCCCCCCTGCGGTCCCCCGTCCCCCTCCTCCCTAGCCCCCCTGCGGTTCCCCCCTCCCCATGCCCTCCCTCCCCTCCCCCCCCTGCCCTCTCTCCCCCACCCTCCCGCAGTCCCTGCCTGGCTCCGGGTGGCGCCTGTCCTTGAAGCCAGGTTGAAGCCAGCGGGCAGGGCACGGCCTTCCTGTTCCTTGGTTATTCAGTGCAACCTTTAGTCTAGGAAAAGTGCCAGTCTTCATTTACAAGAATCATATCTCCCTAAATGGGGCAATCTGCTTTAAATGCCTTCTCAACTGGCGCCTTCGCCATCTCACGATTGGCATAATTAAAGGAACAGGCTCACCTTTTAACTGCTTGTACAAGCTAGGTCAGGGTGGGTGGCTGGGGGCCACGTTGGTGTGTGTGTGTGTGTGTGTGTGTGTGTGTGTGTGTGTGTGAATTCGCGCACGCAAAGATCAGATTCTCGGATCAAATCCTCGAGCCCTCAAAGTGGTGATTTTCCGGAGTGCCAAGAGTCATAGGTATGCATAAGTTTACCTTTGCTTTTTCCCTATTGGATATTTTTAGAGCAAGCCTGGTTACAGTGATACACAGGATTTTGGGATCTTGCTGGGAGAAATGCATGCTGAGCCAAGAGAGATTCTTCTCTCTGCATGGTCCCCAGACGGAATTGACTTTATCACTCATGACACTTAGTGTCTTTCGCCTCTGCTGTTTCCCCCTTTCTCCTCCCGCACGGCCATCTCAGGTGAGCGCCATGGTGTTCTTCATCACCGAGTCGGCGCTGGTCTGCGAACCATATGACATGTAGGTCGTCTCCCGTGGTGGCTCGTCCTTTCTGCTTTCCAGGTCAGCTGACAAGCCAGCCCCTTTGATTAAGCTCCTTGGGAACCTGGATTTGCATTCCTACCTGCCGCTTGGTTAACCCAGACACTCCTCCCAGGGCATGTCTGTGGCTGCTGCTACCCTCGGTTCCATCAAGGCAGCCGCCGTTTCTGAGCGCTTCTCTCTCAAAAGTCAGTCTTTCAGCAGCATTTGAGGCCACTGTGTGTAAAGCCCTGGGGACAGAACAGAAAACACACCAGGCCTTCGGGAGCGTTTGAAGAGGGGCGGAGAACCTTGGACAGATGCCCGCCGCGCCCTCCCAAGCACAGATAAAGACGCCCTCTTGTAGGATGTGAACTTGGGGTTGACTTCCTGGTGGTGGGGACAGACTTGTGCGCATGTCCGCCTAGTGTGTCATCCAGGTCCCCTCTGTGACTTCAGCCTGAGCTGCCAGAGTTCAGCCTGCAGCCGTGGCATCGACTAATGTTGGCAGTTCAGGCGTTTTCGGGCTGGAAAGCCCCTCGCGTTTCAGCAGAGCAGGTGCGGCCAGTTCTCCATGTGCTTGGCAGAGTCTGTTGTTTTTGGTTCGTTCTGCCGTGAGGAAATACGGCTCAGCGAGAAATGGGATTTGCTTTGCAGAAGATGACTATGGAGAATCATGTCCTCAAAAAGCAAAAGAAACCTAAAGATATGGGTCCGGAGGGAGTATTGGGTGTAGCTGTCTAACCCCAGTAAGTTAGCGTTGGGTGCCTGGCTTTTTAGCAGTTCAGCAGCCAGGCGGAGCTGATGGTGCAGAGGGAGTGAGATGAGAGTGGAGGTGAGAAAATCGCATGCAGACACCGAGGAATGAGGAGGCTGACAGACGTCACACACCAGGAGGGACCATGCAGAACCCGGCAGTAGGAGCTGCTGGAATATAAAAGAACATACTTTGTTTTTCCGTGTGCGAGACCGATTGGAGAATAAGAGCTCTCTGACGCATTACATTCCAGGTGTCTCCAGGACATCTACGCAAGTGTCCTTGAGGTGCAAGAGGAGCAGACTCAGAGCGGGAAATAACTGGCATTGGGGGCAGAGCAAGCGGGGAGGCAGGGAGGACGGAGCCGGAGCCGCAGCGCGGCTTGCACTTCAGTCCCTGTTCAGCCAAAGGAAGCTGTGTCTGTGCGGGAGGGGGTGGGTGAGTGGCGGTTGGAGAACATTTGAAAGAGTTTCTGCGTGTGTGCGTGTGTGCCCATGCGTGTCTGGTGTCCAGGAGAAAAGGCAACATTGTTAGAAAAGGCAACACTGTTGCCTATCTGAGAACAGTTGCAATTCAGGGTGGAAACAGTTTTACCTGGTCCAGAGAATATACAAAGTATACTTTTGAAATGGGCTAGTAGCAAGCTTTCCTGCCTCCCTCTCCCTTTCTTCTGTGTTCTTTTGCGGATGCACAGGAGCTATACGTATAAAGTGGTGGAAAATATAGTTCAGAATAGCACTTATCAGAGGTTAACCTTTGAGCCCTCCTGTAGTTCAGGAGAGGATCTGGGCAGCTGCATTTTTGTGGAGTGTTTTCAGGAGCATTTGAGTTCTACCTCCTTCAGGCCTTTGTCATTTCTCATTAATCCTTATATCTCTCAAAGTGTGCAGTTCAGTGCCTAGCACCTAACAGTGGTAAAATTAATATGTGTGGTTGACCCAGCAGAAATACATGTTCCTTCATCCATCCATCCATCCATCCATCCATCCATCCATCCATCCATCCATCCAGTCAAACAAGGCAACCTTCACCAAACACCCCCAGCTGTTCACTTCCTTCTTATAGGTAGAACTGGTAACATGCCCAGCTCAGAGCAGTTCCTCCCAACACAGGAAGTCATTAGCTCAGACTAATCAGGGATCAGGAGAGTCAAGAGGGGGAAGGTGGGAGGCGGTTGGAGGTGGTGTTGGGGGTGACATCTGAACCAACTCGGGGTTCTGCCAGAGGAGGCAGGAATGGCTATTAGGAAGGCAACTTTGTCTGCTTCAACATGTTAATTTTTTTACGTTTTTACTCTGTATCATTTTTAAAACTATAGCATATTGGCTACATTTGCAATGGTAATTATTTTAATTGAGTTCTAGTCAATCAATTATTTATACCTCACCTTGTTCTATAAATTATGATTTATTTTATGGTGTAAGCACTTATATTACAATAACCAATACAGTACAAAGGGATTTAAGAACCAGACCAGGAAAATGCAAATAAATATAAAAAAGTTCAGAGCCGGGAGGAAAAGAATCTACAGATACAAAGACAGCGAGACCCCACATGACTTCATCCGAGCTTCACATTGAATCTGGAGCTTCCTGGGATCACAGGGGAGGGGATGTGGTCACTTCAGTAATTCTTGCTCCAGAGGAGGCACACCAAGTCCTCAAGAGAAGCAGTGTTTTCGTTCTTTTCGATTAAATTTCCTTTTACCTAGGAAGACTGCGTGGTGTTGCAAGCAGGGTGCTCAACAGCCCCAGAGCCAATGGAAACTGGTTCCTACAGCCTTTCCCACAGCAGTCCTCCTTGGAACCTGAAGGCAAAACATCAGAGTGCAACGCAGAACGGGATTGTCCAGAGGCCGGAACGACAGGTCTAAGCACTTAGCTTTCTGCTGGTGTGGTTGGCTGCAGCGCTAGAACCCAAACACCAGAACTGCTGATCTGCCTGTGCACCAGGCAGTCTTTACAGCCGTTATTTCCGTTAGCTGGCGCATGTGTGTATGCGGGTGTGGGCAGGCGTGTGTGTGCCCGCACACCCGCATGTACTCATGTACTACTGCGGGTCTAGGAAGAGGCAGTTGGAGGTTCTGTCCCATGGCCCGCCATCGTGTGTCGTATTGTCGCTCACTGACGGGCATTAGAATTGACCTGGTACGGTTGACACCATCTGTAGAAATTAAGGGCTCTGTTTGAAACGCTCACAAAGGAGAGTTCTATTTTTGTAAATAGGATAATTGGGTGGAAAACTGTGCTAATATCTGTCTTTATTTAACCACTCCCAGGGACAAAGCCTCTGTTAAAACCACCAGGCCATACCAAGAAACCAGCACTTACCCAGCGACAGTGCCATCCATATGCGGGCTAAGCAGTGAGAAGGAGTGGGGGCGTCAAGGGCCAGACCATCCCGGTCCATGTTACTGTCCCGAGTGTGTGAGCAGAGGTGAGAATGAGCAGGTGGACAGAGGCAGGCAGTGTGGAGAGGGGAGTGGTCGCTGACACGGGCACCAGCTGCCAGGGGTGCTACGTGGGGAGAGGTCCTAGAAGAGGATTTGGGGACATGTCAAATGAGATTGTGTCCTGATAGAAGTGACATTTATTCTAAATGACCGTGGACAACTTGTCCCTGTGCAGATTAGAGGCGTGATCGGCGGCAGCACAGCACGGATTGCTATACAGTGTGTACAGTACCAGAGGAGGGGGGAGGGGGGGAAGCAGAGGGAACAAGCATTTATAGAGCTCCTACTGTGTACAGGCATATCACGAAATGGTTAGGAGTGTGGCTTTACAATCAAAGAGGCCTGACTCTAGGATCTAAATGCACGTTTCCTCATTCAGGAATGGGGACAATGAAGGTACCTTACCCCACATTCGCTGGGAGGTGTCAGAACAGCATCGGCGCTCAGTCAGTGTTAGTTACTGGAATGGTGGCCACCAGTCGGTCTGTCTTAACATACTGTGAGGTGACTCTCATGCTCCCCATTTTACAGATAGGTAAACTGAGGCCTAAGGAGGTTAGCTACCTTGTCCAGTATCTTCCATCTGGTTAGTGTCAAAGCTGGGATTCCAACCAGGTTTTCAGGCCCTGGAGCCTGTTGGTGGGTCTCGGTCCCACGCTGCCTGCATTTACCGTTAACGCTCTGGTACCTGCTAACTCCGACGCGGGCTGTGGCGCCTTCTGGGTGCTCTGTGCTGGCGGACAGCTTTCTGCGTGATGAGCTCGGGCAGCGATTGGTATGGCGATTGGGAGGCCCAGCCTCTGTGTTAGGGAGTCTGGTCTGGGGGTGTTTTCCCATTTGCGTCTGCCATGCTGCCTGGAGACCATCCCTGTGCGAGGAGGGGTTCGGCCAGGCCAGCGTGGAGGACTTCGCCCTGTATCTCGTGAGCGTGTCTGCTGTGACAGTTTTCCTCTTGCACTTCCTTTAACATCAAGGTTTTTGGTTTGGGGTCTGGACCTCGTTAATCTAGTACAGTGGCCTGAAGTGACTGGGTGTGTAATGGAAATAGCCTTATGTGGTCTACGCTTCTGCTGGGGTCACCACCTGCTCCCACAAGCTGAGTAGCCAGTGGCTCCTCACAGATCTTTTCATATTAATGGAATAATGGAGGACAGATGGCGCGCCAGGAGGACGGCTTTGAGGGCCTCTTAGGGGTTGAATTGTGTGCTCTCCCTCTCCCCCTTGCTCCCCCCCCCCGCCCCCCCCACCCCCCCCGCCAAGCTTATATGTTGGTGCCCTAACCTCCAGTACCTCAGAATGTGACCTTATTTGGATATAGGGCCACTGCAGATATAATTACATAGTTCAAATGAGTTCATGCTGACGTGGGACCCTAGTCCCTTATGACCGGTGTCTTTATAGAAGGGGAAACATGGACACAGACACGCACACAGAACTTCATGTGAAGATGAAGCCAGAGACCGGGGTAATGCACCTACAATCCATGGAACACAGAAGCTGGGGAAGAGCAGGGGACCCATTCTCCCTCCCAGCCTCAGAAGGCACCCTCCTGAAGACACCTCAATCTTGAACTTGTAGCCTCCAGGCGTGTGGGCTAAAGCATTTCTGTGTGCCACCCGCTTCTGGTGTGTGGCACAGCAGCAAACTAACGCGGGGCTCACGGAGACATGGTGGCTCATCCCCCCCGACGAGAAGCGAGAGTCACTGGCAAGCTCTGGCCCGGGTTCCGCTCGCCCGTGGGGGGTGCACGGGAGGCTGAGAGCAGGCGGCGGGAGGGCGAGGAGCAGCACAGGCGAGCAGACCCACCTGGGAGGAAGGGGAGCGTGGAAGGGATGCTGCTCTGAGCGACTGTCCACCCGGGTTCCTCAGGGACAGCATCTGCCCATTGGGATTGGGAATCTGTTTTGTGCAGGACCACAAGGTAACTTACAAAGGAAAAGCCGCCGGCAAGTTTAACTTCCCCCGTCTAGAACCTTCTGTCCTGAGGATAATGTTCTGAGCTTCTCTCTCCCAATGGCAGCCACTCGCTGCATGGAGTCGTTAAGCCTCGGAAAATGGCTGGTGCAGCTGGGGAACTTCGTTTTTAATGTTTTAATTTAACTTTAATCGCCACTTGTGGCAAACGGCCACTGCATTGGACCCTGGATCTAGAGCACAAGGACAGCAGTGTGCTTGGGCCCAAGGGGAACATGGTGTGCTCCCCTCCCCCCCCACCCCCAAACTTACACGTTGGTGTCCTAACCTCCAGGACCTCAGAATGTGACCTTATTTGCATTAGGGCCATTGCAGATATAATGACAGTTAAAATGAGTTCATACTGATGTGGGACCCTAGACCAGGGGTGGGCAAACTTTTTGACTCGAGGGCCACAATGGGTTCTTAGACTGGACCGGAGGGCCGGAACAAAAGCATGGATGGAGTGTTTGTGTGAACTAATATAAATTCAAAGTAAACATCATTACATAAAAGGGTATGGTCTTTTTTTTTTTTTTTTTTAGTTTTATTCATTTCAAACGGGCCGGATCCGGCCCACGGGCCGTAGTTTGCCCACGGCTGCCCTAGACCCTTATGACCAGTGTCCTTATAGAGGGGGAAACAGGGACACACACACACACACACACACACACGCACGCGCAGAGGTGCCGGGGTTTTGACTGAGCGTGGGCGGCCGGGCACCTGGTCCCCTGGATTTGCTAGTGCGCATGTACGTGCCCTTGTCCTCGGCTAAAACGGGGCTCTGGGGGGAGCAGGAGTGAAGTGACGCAAGCAGGATTTCCTAGGCGTTTTACTAAAAAGATGCACCCTGCGGGCTTTGTTGGCCATTGCTTGTCGGAGCCCGGATTGTCCAAGTTCAGTGGTCAGGAGGGAGCTGGGGCCAATGGTGATGTGAGGAGGGAGTGGGGAGCCGGGTCTGTGGGTCCCTTGGCTGCGGGGACACTCAGGGGTGTGTGCTGGCCCCGGGGCACCCGCGGGGCCTTGAGTCCCAATGTCAGGAGCATGGGACGCCCAGGTTAGACGCCTTCTTTGAAGGCAGGAGGGTCGCCTGGGGGATGTTTTGTCCCAGAGGTGGTTGTAAATGCTGCTGGAGCCCAAGCCCGAGGAGTGGCCAGAGGAGGCTGTTTGGAGCGCACGGGGGAAGGGAGCACCGTTGGGCACTATTGGCTCCAGTTTCACGCTGCGGAAGAGCAAGTCCCTGAGACTGTTTTGGCCAGCCCGGGACAAATGACCCTTGTCACTGTGTCCCCACCGACTCTGGCGCAGTGGCCCCTATAATTTAGAATTGGTTTCTTTTTCCAGCTCTACTTAGTTATCATTCTGATTTCTCAGAGAAGTAAATGGCTCAGCAAGTCTTAGGATTTTTCTAAACCCTGAGGCGAGCGAGGGGTGTGGGGCTGAGCCCTTTGTGTCAGCTTGGTGTCTGCCCCTCCGTGCCCCCTCCGTGCCCCCTCCGTGCCCCCTCCGTCCGCATGCAGGGCTCTCCCCGGTGCTGGGCTCTCCCCGGTGCAGGGCGTGTCCTGGGAGGAAGCAGCGATTCCGGAGCTGAGCGGTGAGCAGGCGGGTGTTGGCCTGAGTTCTGGGTCTCCGAAGGCAGGGGTTTCAGGTGAGAAGAGAGGTTGAGGGAAGCCTGCTTGTCCACCTTCAGCACATCTGGTAGCTCTCCACGTGCATGGCCCGCCTCCTGCTCGGGACGTGGGGACACCGATGAGAGCGAGCGCTAATAGTGGCTAACGCTCTGTGGATCGCATTACAGTGTGGAAGCCCATTGAAGCATGAGGCTCCCTTCTCCAAAAACTTAGAAACCCATCGCAGAGGAACTTAAACCAAGTAGCACCATGGCAGGCGATTCAAGGTAATACGTGACGACCCCCATCAGGAGGGACAGAGAGAAGCCCGAGGTCCCGAGTGACCGGGTCTCTGTTTGGTCTGGTCTGGAAGGATGGCCCTGGCCTGTACGGAGCCTGAGGCTGCTGCAGGCGGTGGTGCGGGAGGCACGCGGGGGCAGTGGGTGGCTACCTTGGAATGCCTGGAACACGTTACAGGTCACAGGTTTTTCCATTTGAATGTAATTATTGGATGTGGTGGCTGGTAGTGGCCGTCAGCAGATGGAGAGTTCAGAGGAACTGCGCTGAAATAATGAATAATTTGCAGGAGCCCGGTGTCAGCGTGCCTTCTCGTTCCAGCAGAATCCACGCAAAGAGCAGCTCACAGCCCATCTGCTCTGCTCGTCCTGGCTCCGGCTCTGATCTAATAACCTCCCTGCGACCGGTCCGGGTGACCTCTTCATCCATCCACCCCCTTCCCCCTTTCTTCCATGTGTCAAGCGTCTCGGCTGCTGCTTGCGGGGAAGGACATAACTAGTGGGTGGGGTTGGCCTGGGTTCAGCGAGCATGTTCTGAGTCTAGGACAGGACCTCAGGGAGTGTGCGAAGGATGAGGTGGATTCTAGCCCCCAAGTTCACGAGGACTTAGACCAGTGGGCCCTGGAGACTTCCGTGGAGAGGGAAAGTGTGTGGAAGGTAAGTAGGGCATCTAGCCCCGACCCCTGGGAGAATGGTGATGAAAGTGCAGTCATGGGGGAAGGGGGGGACAGGAGGAGGAGGAGGTTTGTGGGGTGGGGAACAGGGTAGTGACTTCAATTTGAGACAGACATCCCTGTGGAGACATTAAGCAGGCGTTCAGAAGACCTCCAACGTAGAGGACTCAGCACCCCGTAGTGACAGTGGGGATTCTTCTGGCCTCAGCTGTCCTTCCCTCCCCGGCTCCAGTGGTCCCCGTAGAGTCATTTCCTATGAGGGAGAGTTTCTCCGCCGCCTCCTCGTCCTGGAACGCCAAACCCAGAGCTCAGTAGTTCAGAAGCTCTGAGGGTCCTTGGGACAGTGGCACCCTGTGGGACTCTCAGAGCATTGCGGAGGCGGGAGAGGAATTTGGGGACCTGCAGGGCGTGGGAGTGTCACTGTGAGTGATCTCCTGGCTGGGCTGGGCCGGCTGGAGGCTGGCATTTGAAGGTTGGTGACCACCCGCTGACCTCAGTGCCCCAACTACGGGAGCCCCACCCGCCTTTTGATTCCGTGCTCATGGCAGTGCTTGTCTCTGTAACACGCGAGGGGCCAGTGTCCCCACCAGCCCAGCCGCCTTGGTTGGGCAGGTCGGTGGCCTGCCGTGAAGCGCCACTTGGTCATCTGGACACAGCAGGACCTTGCTAGATGCCCGTTAGCGTGACTTCGAACACCAGCGTTTTATGTCAGTGAGTGGCTCTCTGTCCAGGGAGTGCTGTTTTCCCACAGAAACCATTCTTCAGTTGCTAGCCTCTTGGCAAGAACGGGTGGTGAGGGGGCAGTGTGGCCTCTGGGGGCAGCGCCCCGAGTTGAAATCCTCTCTCACGCCAGGCCAGTTGTGTGGCTCTGGGCAGCCAGCTAGTCCCTGCTAATCCTCCTGTCCTCGCCTGTAAAAAGGGGATGAGAATATGCATTTCATGGATGATGATATGTATCAAGCATCTACCACTGTGCCGTTTTTTTAGACAATTTTTTGAGATATAATCCCATAAGTTTTGCCCTTCTGAAGGGTACAATTTATTGGGTTTTTGTATATTCACAGAATTGTGCAATAATTACTACTGTCTAATCCCAGAACATTTCCCTCACCCCCAGACCCCATATCCATTGGCAGTCACTCCCTGTTGCCACCCCCCCCCCCCAACCCCACCTCCCCCGGCCATTCTCTAATGACTAACGGTGATGAGCATTTTTCTTGTGCTTATTGGCCATCTGTATCTCCTTTGGAGAAATGTCTATTCAAATTCTTTGCTCATTTTAAAAGCGAGGTTATTTGTCTCTTTATTGTTGAGCTGTAAGAATCCTTAGTATAGTCTGGATACTGTGCCTGGCTTTTCTACAGGCAGCGACCAGTGTGAGCTTCTGCTCCCGGGTTTCTCCCAGACGCCTGCATCGCCTTTCAGGAGGCCTCTAGAGCTCATTGCCCGGCACGGAACCCCCAGTGCCCTGAGTTCTAAGCCCTTACATCTTGGCCAGAGCTCTTAGCACAGGGCCCTGAGCCATTCTGATCTTGCAGCCCAAGTCTGGGGCAGAATCCATGGGGGCAGTGGTGATTTCTAAGTCTTGGTTTTTCCAGAGGGAGGACTTGGGGGTAATTATGCAGCTTTCTTTTTCTTTTTCTTTTTCTTTTTCTTTTTCTTTTTCTTTTTCTTTTTCTTTTTTCTGCTGCTGCTGCACCAGGATATCCTCCATC
This sequence comes from Myotis myotis, assembly GCF_014108235.1. NCBI lineage: Eukaryota > Metazoa > Chordata > Mammalia > Chiroptera > Vespertilionidae > Myotis > Myotis myotis. The sequence goes on from NW_023416315.1 coordinate 54,232,972, forward strand.
CTGGTCTGCGGGCACCTGGATGGGGGGCTGAGGGCGTTGGCTTCTTTCCACAGTGCCACTGCCAAGATGAGTAACATATTTTCCAAGAGTGATCTGGCACTTCTAAGTCATATATTAAAATGCCCCAAGGAAAATCATGGATCTATTTTAAAGGAGAAGGACGTTTTATGGGAAACCCTCGAAGCTACTTGGAAGACCTGGAAAGTGTTCTGTTCTGAGGCCTTGCTCAGTGTCGCTCTGTACTTTGCTGCCCCTTGGTCCTTGCGGGCGGCATCCTGTCTCCATCCCTCCCACCTGGTGTGTATAACCTCCCTCAGGGTCAGCAGGTCTCCTGCCCTCCCAGAAGCCTGCCAGCAGCACCTCTGTAGGTCGAGCCTCTTCCTGCCCAGGAGGGTGGGGAGGTGCCTGCAGAGAAGTGAAGGCTTGGGCCAGGCAGGCTGGACCGCCCACTAGAGAGCCATCCCCACGCATCTGTGAAACAGTCAAGCCACCAACCTGCCCGAAAGACTGGGCCTTTTCTTCTGTGTGGATTTCAAGGATCATGGACAGATATGTTTATTCTTCATCTTAAGCCAGTCAAGGCAGTTTAAAATCTCTTAAAAAAAAAAAATTATATATATATATATACTAATTTTAGAGAGAAAGGGAGAGGGAGAGAGAGATAGAAACATCAGTGATGAGAAAGAATTATTGATCAGCTGCCTCCTGCACGCCCCACACTGGGTATTGAGCCTGAAACCTGGGCATGTGCCCCGACCAGGAATTGAGCCCTGACCTCCTGGTCCATAGGTCGAGGCTCAGCCACTGAGCCACGTCGTGGAGCTGCATCCCTTGGTGCCCAGGGAAACTTGTTTGGAGGACAACGCCAGCCCGGTGGCATTCGGCTGGTGCTTACTTGTCTTTAAAGGGCAGGAGGCACCTCTCGGTGTTTTCTACAGAAGTGAGTGTCCGCAGTGCAGCTCCCTCTGGCTCCTGTTGCTCCTCTGACCGTGCGGACCTGCCTCTCCCCGGCCGCCGTCTTGATTTCCTGGGAAAGCCCGGCTCCTTTGGTCTGTGATGGAGCAGCGAGTCACCACAGGACTTCTGTCTTCTCTGCAGAAGTCTTCCTCGCCTCGCCAACCCATCACCCGTCCTCAGACGTGCTTGTGTGGCTTTGCAGTGTGTACCCCCGCCTGGGAGTTCAGTCCAGGGCCCTCACAGGAAGCTCAGCCATGCGTTCCCCACCAGCTCGCAGGGGCCACCTGCTGATCCAGGCACCAGTTGCATCGGTGGTGGGCCTGGCTGCTTTCCTGGGCGCCAGTCCATGCCCGTCTCAGCCCTCGCTCTGGAACGTGTCGGACTCACAGGCGACAGGCCCCGCAGGACCAGCCTCTTTGATATCTTCCTCGTCTGGTTGCTCCCCGATTGCTCGGGGCCCTCGCCCTTTCCAGGTTCTCGCTGCCAGTTTCTCGCGGGCGCGATTAGGAGCACAGTCCGTGGACGTTGGTAACTCGACCCGAGGCTTGACCAGCAGCGCAGACAGCTTCGCCGTGGCGAGGGGACAGTCGGAGGGGGTGCCAGCTTGCACCCTGAGGCAGCTGCGTGCGCACAGAGAGCCTCTTCATCTGGCACCAGTGGGCACTGCCAGACCTCGTCTGCCATGCCAGGTGCTGGCTCGTTCTCCGGGACGACGCGAGGCTAAGCATGCGGCTGGCACCGAGCAAGTCACAGCTTCTCTCATTTATTTACCTCGAGTCAAACAAACCCTGCCTCCCGCTTTGGATGTAGACGCTGGTGCTTCACAGAACGGCAGAAGGGCTGCCGTTTCACAGAGCGGCCCTCTGGGCTCGGACTGGGACCACTGTGTGGTGCGACTCTCGGGGACTTCAGGAGATCACGCAGGAAAACAGCACGGTGGCTTCTCAAAGCGTTACACCTGGCATTACCCCCCCAGCCCCAAGCAGTTCCTCTCTTAGGTCTTCACCCAACAGAAACGCAAACATTTGTCCACACAGACTCTTGCACAGGATTTTGTAGTGGCCTTGTTCATAACAGCCAAAAAATAGAAACAACTCCAATGTCCACCAGCTAATGAGAGAATAAACTGGCCCGGCCGGCGTGGTGTAGTGGCTCAGCATCAACCTGTAAACCAGGAGGTCACGGTTCAGTTCCCAGTCAGGGCACATGCCCAGGTTGCTAGCTGGATCCCCAGGGTAGGGCGTGCAGGAGGCAGCCGATCAATGATTCTCTCTCATCATTGATGTTTCTATCTCTCCCTCTCCCTTCCTCTCTGAAGTCAATAAAAATACTTTTTTTTAAAAAAAAAAAATAGGAAGGATAAACTAACGTGCTGTAGCCATTCCATGGAATATTATTTGGCAATAAAAAGGAATCAAATGCTAGCACATGCTGCACGTGAATGAGCCTTGAAAAAAGTGTTAAGTGGAAGAAGCCAGACACAGAAGGCCACATGTTGTATGATACACTGTTTACATGGAACGTCCGGAACAGGCCAGTCCATGGAGACAGAGAGTAGGTTAGTGGTTGCAGGGGCTGAGGGGAGGAAGAATGAATGAGGAGTGGCCCCTGAGGGTGCGGGATGATGAAAACATTTCGGAATTAGTGATGATGATCTTACACGTCTGAATATATTCAAGACCACTGAACTGTACTTTTTTTTTTAAAGCTTTTTTAAAAAATATATTTTTATTGACTTCAGAGAGGAAGGGAGAGGGAGAGAGAGAGAGAGAGAGAAACATCATGATGAGAGAGAATCATTGATCGGCTGCCTCCTGCACGTCCCACACTGGGGATCGAGCCAGCAGCCTGGGCATGTGTCCTGACCAGGAATCAAACCGTGATCTCCTGGTTCATAGGTCGACGCTCAACCCCTGAGCCACGTCGGCCGGGCTGAACTGTACATTTTTAAAGGACGGCCTTATGGTATGTGAATTATATGTCGATGCAGCTGTTGTTGAAAAACTGCCCTGAACTTGCCATTGCAGTTGAGTCCTTCGTGGGCATGTGCCGGCTCTCGGGGCCAAGGGGCGGAGGTGGGAAGGCCGTGGTGGGAGGATCCCGCCACTGGAAAGAAGCACCACGTGGTGGGTTAGGAGGAGAAGGGCTCTGGAGACACGGGGAGTGTTCTGTGGGATCCACAGCGTTTGTTCAAATTTTTGGAATGCCTTGAACTGCCTAGTTCCAAACCCTTACCTACAAATAAGTTCCAGGAGGACCCTGTTAGATTTCATTGATTAGCAAATAAATGTTCACCCACGTGCATTTAAAAAAAAAAGGATTTTATTTGGGAATAATTGTAAACTTACTGATAATTTACAAAAATTAAAATGATACAAAGACTAGCTCCGCACCTGTGACCCAGATCCACGGGTCAGCATTCGACCCCGTCGGCTTTCTCATGTGCAAGCACTGGCCTGCACACTCTCACTTTCACCCTCTTCTTCTTCTTGCAGGCGTGTGTAGATATGTGATTTGAGGGTAAGTTATCAAGGTCATGGCCGTTCTGCACCACCCTATGTAACAGCCACTAGCCACAAGTGGCTGTTTAAATTAAAATGAAGTCAAGTGTAACAGCCGGTTCCTCATTCACACGCGCCACGCGCCACGGTAGCCACCTGGGTGCCTGTGGCGAGTATGTTGGTCAGAAGAGGTTACAGAGCATTTCCAATACCCACGGAGTTCTGGGGGGCCCTGCTGGCCCCCAAGTACTTCCCTGTGTTTCCTCGGAACAGGGTGCACTCCCACGTAACACAGCACAGTTCCCAACCTTAGAGGGTTTCACACTGATCAGTACTTGTACCGAGCCCACCGTTCACACGCCGGTGCTGTCCGTTGGCCGAGGACTGTTCTCGTTTCTTCTGGAATGAGGTCTTCAGTCCTGTTTGTGGCCCAAGTCAGCTTGGCTTGTGCTCAGAGGAAGTGTCTGGACTAAAGGCTGTCAAGCTTTGAGGCTGTCCCTTCCGTGTGGCCCTTCTCTCCGCAGACCCGAATCCTTTCCCCAGCGCGGCTTCCCCGCCTTCTGCACTGTCATTGATTTGGTCTCCGGGCAGCTGTGGCTCTGCTCTTCAATCAGCAGGAAAGATTTCCTGTAAGAAAACAGAAACTGGCCGCCCCAGCAACAGCACTATTTTTCTTTGTTGTGATAACTTTTCCCAGGTTTTAGCCCGCAACTAAAAAAGGCTTGTCTTGCTCCTCATTGGCTTCTGTTTTATGGCCGAGTCGTGGCCCCGTAGCCCTGAATCACACCATGTGGTCCAGGACCAGTGGGGCCTGTGTGGTGGGGCCGGGCCTGCAGGGCCCTGGGCTGCCCGTCCGCACACAGTCCCGGGCGCTGGGACTGGCCGTCGCTGGCCACTTCCTCCGGTCCAGGGCACATGCCGGCTCCTGGCGATTTTCAACCACGCTCTCTCTGAATGGAGAGAGGAGAAATGGGGAAATTGCAGCGGTTCCTACTGTGAACTAACCGGTGTTAGAGCTCTTCCTCCAGGGGTCCCTGTGACTGAATGGGATTTTGTGGCATAAGTAAGTGTGCAAAGCAGGTTCCTGGGTGGCTGACTTCACTTCTGCTACCTCCTCCACCCCCACCCCCACCCCCCCAAAAAAAGTTGTTAGCATTTTGTGGGAGTAAAAGCTGGGAAACAAGAAATCAACAGCCTTATTATTTTACCTTCCTTATGTTTCCATTTGTCCCTTAGAATGTATTCTTACACTTGCTCCTCCATTTATTTTGAGTCTCCCTCTCTCAGAGGAGAAAAATACTCAGCAAGGTAAGAGTCACCAAAGACCTCGGAGGGAAGCCTGTATGAGCCATAGGTTTGGAGCCAAGAAAGGGAGATGGGTTCCTGCGGAGAAAGGAAACAGCTGGTAGCTTCATCTTCTGCTCAGCTGAAAAGGCGTGGAAAGGGTGTGGCTTTCAGGTCAAGGCCACGAGGTGAGCAGCAGAGCCCTGTGTGCTGGACGGGCAGACAGTCCGCCCTTCACCACCTTTTTGAGAACTGCCGCACTGGGTCCGCTTGGCTCAGCTGAGTGAATCGAGGGTGTTCGATGCTGGCAGAAGGACCAGAGCGCGGCCACTGCATCCGGCCATCAGAATGACCACGTGAACCCGGTGCTCTCCGTGAACCTCGTACACGTGACAGCGGGCACCCTCCTTGGCCAAATGGTTTTGATTGGCCCTGGGCCTCTGTAAGGGTAGCTGTGTGTTCACTCCAGGGGTGCAGGTCTCTGTCCCAGCTTCAGGGAACCAGCCTGAGAGCTGATTGAGTTTCACGTGACCTCTGGCCTTGGAGGGAAACTCACTGAGAATCAGGCCGGCTGGCGGGGCTTTACCAGCCTGTGTCCTCTGCTATCTGAGTTCCCTCGGGGCAGCACTGTGGCCACTGGTCACTGCCGTGTCCGAGCTCTTTCCAGCGGCAGAGTTCCACGCCCCCAGGACGTGCCTTCCTCTGCTACTCCAAGCCAGCGAGGCCACCAAAAAGGACCGGCCTTCTCGCTCTGTCACCTGCCGCCGTGACTTCCACGTTGTCATGGACTCATGTCTTGCCCTCTCTCTTCCCCCATCCGTGGCCAAGGGCTTCAGCTCGCTCCTTTCGTCTCTTGTCTGTGGCCTTGCTTTACATTCCCACCTTTCACTCGGGTTCTTAACATCTCACAGATGCTCCTCCGAGGCGGGCGGGCAGCCGAGGCCCTCGGAAGCCAGGCGGATCCCCTCCTCCCTCCTGAACCTCCTGCGACTCCTGGCTGCTGCCTGGTAAAACCGACAGCATCGCTGAAATGGGGACCAGGCAGGGCAGGCCCTTCCTTCTCTCCTGCCTCCAGCCTGTCTCTCCAGACGCTCCCCTCCCGTAGGAGCCCTCGCAGTCGGCGTCCTTACTCTTTCTTGTGTTCCATTCCCCTTCCGATGGGTTCAGTCCTGTGTTCTCAAGTTGTTAAGTTTTTATATCGTATGTGCCAACTGCTTGCTACTTCAGGCCCTGTGGAGAGTATGTCTTATAAATCCCAAGTAAATGGATCTGGCCCCTGATGCTGGCGCATGTTCGTGTCTGCTGCCTCTGTGCTCCAGCTCACCCCTCCTTCCTCTCGGGGTGCCCTCTCCTGGCTCCACCCACCCTCAGGGTCTGCAGCAGTCGATCGCTCATGGCAGTTACAACTGCCTTATGTGGTCAGTCATCTTTTCTCCTGTCACCCACCTCGCGTGTTGGCCTCTTGGAAAGCAGACAGTACTGGTTTTCACGGTGCCCGTCGCCTTCCCTCACCTCTCGGGGTGGAGCTTGAACCCAGCAGTGTTTCCGGATCTCACCATGGCCTCGGGAATCCTCAGTTTGGCAGAGCTGGGAATTTGACTCATAAATTCATCAAGGACTATTAGGCTCCGCAGGACGGGTTCATAGTAACTTATCTGGAAGAAGACCGACCGATGGGTCAATCCGAGTCGTTCAGAGAGAGATCACCAGCATCCCCGAGAGGCCAGGGCATTTCCTCCTTAAGCAGAAGGTCCTTTCTGGAACCCCAGCCAGGGATCCGGAGTTGCTTATTGAGCACAGGATTTGAATAATCGGCATTATATGCCCTGAGCTGGAATCTGCTGGGGATCAAGCCCGCAACCGGGGCGTGTGCCCTTGACCAGAATGGAACCCAGGATCCTTCACTCTGATGCTCTATCCCCTGAGCCAAACCAGCCAGGGCAGCATTATATGCTTTTAATGATACCTATAAATTATAAAAACATTCTCTGCTCTAGGGGTGGTATTCTCTAAAGAACCCAAATCAGGCATCTAGAGTGAAATACCCTCTTAACAACGAAACATCTCAGGCTCTACGTCATAGACCACTAAGACAGCTCACTTGTCATCGAATCATCGGCCCTCTTTGTTTGGGTATGTTCAGCATTTTATGGTGCCCCAGTTTATTACATTCTCACTAATTACACTTTAGACTGATCATGTTTGAGTCATAAATAAGGGCATCTAAAATCCTGGTTTGGTAATTTCTGAGGACTCCCTCTCTTAGGACCTGCAGATCTCTATTTACCAGTCAGTGCAACTCAGCATCCCACTCAGGAGATGACACATGCCGTGCTCAGCTCCAGGCGTCTCGATCTAAACCCCGTGCCAGTAAGGAGTCCAGAATAGTGTTTGTTCCCATTCACATTAGTGGGACCCTGGGTGTGTGAGCTGAGCTATTTTTAAGCCCATTGCTGACTTCAGTGATAAAGAGGGGACAGAATGTGCCGGGCCAGGCTGTGCGCTTACCGTGAGCCATCCACGGTTGTCATGATGTCAGAACTCGAGTATTCTTCACCAAGAGCATCACGTTGCATCACGCACCTGGGCGCAGGGCGCGAAAGGCCCGTTTTTCTCAGAGAGATCAGCAGCCTGGGGCATAAGCTGGCTCTCCCAGTTAGGGCGCCGAGGCCTGAATGCAGCAGCACTGAATCCATACTGTCAGTTTGAAGAGCAGCTTCCCATTTGAGTCACCAGAAGGTCATTTGTCTCCAGGTTTCCAAGGCAAACAAAAGGCATTTGTGGCAGACGAGCCTTACCTCCCACGGGTGCAGGGGAGCTCGCGGGCGGGGGTTGGGGTGGGCACCCCGGAGGCCACTAAGGGCGGTGAGGACCAGAGCTGCTCCAGCCCTGGGCACGGGGAGTGGTGAAGCGTCCTCACAGGGCACGGAGGTGAGGCCTAAATGTGGAGGCTGGGGACGGAACCATTGAGAATTTTTAAAGCCGCCTCTAAAGGTGTGCGCCCTGGCTCGGGGGTGAGCATGCTGAGCACTGAAACATAATTCCATGCAACCTCCTTAATCCAGACCATTGAGGAGGGCCGCTCTAAGGACGGGGCAGCGCTGGTTAGGACGGGCCACGTCACAGGGCCGCCACCAACAATCCCCACCTCTCAGACAACCAAGGTTTGTCTCACATTCTTGCTGCCTGCCCCCACCCCCGCCCCCGCCACTGGGGTCTCTGCTCCTTGTCACCCTCAGTCCGTGTCCAGCAAAGGAGCCCCCAGCCCTGTTAGTGCAGCAGGAGAGGCTCCAGGCGGCTAAGTGCACTGGCCTGAGAAGTCTCCTCCCAGGAAGCGCGCTTCCCACCCATTCTTATCAGATGGCCGAGACCAGCCCGAGCTGCTGGGCTTGGGCTACTTGCGTCATAGAAGGGTTTTCAAAGTGAAGGGCTCCCGACAGTTGATGTGGGAATACAGAAAACTGTAGAATGTGTATATTTTATCCATTCTTTTACATTTTCTATTTTCGTGTTTTTAGCAAACACTCTATAGTACTAAAGTAGAACATATACAATGTATTTAAAATAAATATCACATGTATTCGTAGCGTTCTGTTTGTTTGTTTTACTGATTAAGAGCACAATCAAAAAAGCTGAGGTCATAGTTCATACAGTAGATAGAAGTCGGCAGTGAGCATGTTGTACTTAGAAACCGGGTCCAGTTGTGACCAAGGGTGGTGCTTTGGGTTAAAATGGTACATGGAACAGAAATGTGTATGTTTTCATGGTTAAGTGCATTTAAAAGAGAGTTTGTCTGTAAGTGACTCAGGGCGCAAAAATGTCCTCAGAGCAGACCAAAGAGCCCACTTTATTTATTTTTTAATATATTTTATTGATTTTTTACAGAGAGGAAGGGAGAGAGATAGAGAGTTAGAAACATCGATGAGAGAGAAACATCCATCAGCTGCCTCCTGCACACACCCCACTGGGGATGTGCCTGCAACCAAGGTACATGCCCCTGACCGGAATTGAACCTGGGACCCTTCAGTCCGCAGGCCAACGCTCTATCCACTGAGCCAAACCGGTCAGGGCCAAAGAGCCCACTTTAATATGCACAGCTGACAATGGACCACACGGCATTGCCAAGGTCGCCGTCTGTGCCAACTGGTTTCCACATCCACAAGATCCGCACACAAATCCCTACTCAAATACCGTCAATGAGACCGAGTTGCGTTCTTACTGCACTTCATCGCTACACACATCACGGCGTCACTTCGTCACTCTGTGCTCCCAATGCAGTTTCACTTGCTGTTTTCTCCCTTGTCTCCATCTTTGCTTTTTCCTTTCCTTCCTCCCCTCCCCCCTCCCCCCTACCTCCCCGCCCTGCTTTCCACACAGCGCCCCCCAACCCCATAACCCCCCCCAGCCTTTCCCCCATCCCTCCCGCTTTTCTTCCTCTGCCTTCCCCCTCCTTTACCCTGGGGGGGCGGGGCACTTCCTGATCCTTTCCCAAGGTAATCTCTAATTGAGTTTTGTCAGATGTCAGTTAAAGGCAACTGCGAGCAGTGAAAAAACCCTCCAGGGAACAAGGCGCTGTAATGTAGAGTTACTGTTGTAAACAGCAGGTGCCATTTAAATCAAGAAAGGATGGAAGACGGCTTTCAGGGGAGGATGGAATGAATCCGACTTGGAGAGAGCCCAGGGGACCGGGACCGGAGGCACGGGCATCGCTGGTCTGCCCAGCGTCTCTCCCCGAGTTTCCTTTGCGGGTGGAAGACCCCCCAGCAGGGGAATGTGTGGGAAATAGGCACCCGCGAGTGAAGGCCGCGAGCAGGGGCCGCTGAGAGCAGCGTGCCGGCGGTGGGCCTTTGTCCTGCTTCTTTGTGTCACCGAGCAGTTGGGACCGGAAAGGGCAGGTCTGAGGAGGGCCATCCCGGGACTCCTTGCCGTTGCTGGAGCTGGAGCTGGAGCTGGAGCTGGTGAGGACAGACAGCTCTCAGTTGCCTCCCTCCGATCACGGTGAGCAGATACATTTGCATAAAGAGAGGAGGTGTCAGCAGCCTGGCAGGAGTTGGAACCGAGGCACGGAGTCAGGGGTGCTTCCATGGCTCTGCAACCCAGAGGCGGCGCACACAAAGGCTGCAGGGCAGCCTGCCATTTGGCCCGCGCGGCTCCGCGATGGTTATAAATACTTTATCACAGCTGGAGCACAAACACGTCTTTTCAATGAAATACATCCTGAATTATATTAGTGTCTTAGTTTCCGCGGGCTACGGTAGCAAAGGGCCACAGACGGGGTGGCTTACAGCACAGACCGTATTCCCGCGCAGTCCCGGAGGCTGGAAGTGCAGAGTCCAGCTGGCCCGGCCGCACTCACACTCTGGGGAGAATCCTTTCCCTCTTCTTCTCAGCTTCCCGTGGCTCCCGGCTCTCCTTGGCTTCCAGCGGCATCACCGTCTCTGCCTCTGTTGTTGCGTGGACTTCTCTCCTGTGTCTCTGCCTTTCCTCCTCTTCTTATAAGGACACCGGTCATACTGGATTAAGACCCCCTGAATGGCCCTGACTGGCGTGCTCAGTGGTAAGAGCATTGGCCCACGAATTGAAGGGTCTTGGGTTCAATTCCAGTCAAGGGCACCACATACCTAGGTTTCAGGTTCCCTACCCCAGTTGGGGCGTGTGCAGGAAGCAACCAATTGATGTGGCTCTTTTTTTTTTTTTATTGCTAAAAGTATTACAAAGGGTATTACATATGTGTCCTTTTTTTTCCCCTGCCCTGTGGCTCTTAATTAGATGTTTTTCTCTCTCTCCCTCTGCCCCCTCTCTTCCACTCTCTCTAAAATCAATGGAAAAAATATCCCCCAGTGAGGATTAACTTAAAAAAAAAAAAAAAAGGACCCACTGAATGGCTTTCTTTTAACTTGATTACATCTACAAAGACCCTATTTCCAAATAAAGTCAGTTCACAGGTACTGGAGTTAGAACGCCAACCTATCTTGAGGGGACGCATAGTAAAATAATTTACATATCTGTTGGTGAAGAAGAGAGCTGGTAGTGGCAGAGAGTACAGCAGGTTTCCGGCTCTGACTCTGAGTGTGCAAACATTGCTGAAGCAGAACCCTGAGTGAGCTCAAGTGACAAATCAGTTGTGGGCTGGGCATGGGACTGGGGAAGCATTATGTAAAACATATTTCACTTTACCAATGTAAAAATAGCTAGTTCTTTTCTGAATAAAAAAGAAAAAACCTACCAGACTTTTTGTCTTGATTTGGACTTTTCTTTCTTCTTTTTTTTCTTCTTCTTTTTTTTTTTTTGTAAGAGAGAGAGAGAGAGAGAGAGAGAGAGAGAGAGAGAGAGAGAGAGAGGGAGAGAAACATCAATTGATTGCCTCCCACACCCAGGGATTGAACCCACAACCTGGTATGTGCCCTGACTGGGAATTGAACCTGCCACCTTGTGGTTGGTGTACAGGACGATGCTCCAAATAACTGAGCCACACCGGCCAGAGCTTGATTTGAACTTTATAAACGGATAGGAAATTTCAATCTGAGGCTTACCTGGCACTGCCAGACACCCATCCTCTCTGACCAGCTCAGCTTTTTGAGGTTGTCAGTAATGATCTGAAACGGTAGTGGGCGGAGGGGGGTTGGTGGGCCAATGACGGGGAGTGGCCGAAAGACTCGGGGACAGTGCTTTTGAAAAGATTTGTGACTCAAACACCTGAAAATTAATCCTGTTGAAACTTTAACTGCCTTCTTTAATCATTTCAGGGACAAAGTGAGTGGCCTTCTAGATCTTTGAAAAATGTGGATTTCAGTGGAATCCCTGTGGGCTGAAGCCAGAAGGATGGCTGGGTTTGTTTTTATAAGTTTGTGGGTGTTCGCCTTTTTCATCCCACCACGTTTGTTTATAAGGTTCTTTTCTTGAGATCCTCCCTTAGCAGGAAAATGCCAAGTTGAAAAATGTAACAGGCTTCACGGCCTTTGGAATCAAAGGGCAATGAAAAAGAGAATTGGGGTGCACGTGAGAAAAGGGGGATCCGAGCCTCTTTTTTTAACACAAACCTCCTAACCTCCCCCGTCCCATGCCAGCCCCCCAGGACTCGTTTTGAGCTTCCTCACGTGCTACTTGAGAAGCGTTTGACACCCTCAGAATCAGAACTAGAAGCTGCTTCGCTCCTTCCCACTGGCTGTTATTAATACATCAGCGCCTTTGTGTGTATTAGCTGCCTGCCTGCATGGCATCTCCAGAAGTCCTGTAAAGTAAAATTATGCAGAATTTAATTTAAAATAATCATTTTGCTTTTGCTTGTTTCCATATGTGACTAATTGAAATGCCCTCCTAGGTCCTTGAGGCAAGATAGAGGGAAATCACAAAATGAAATGTCTTATCTCCACAGAGGGAAACATGCAGACAGTTCTTTTTTGGAATATCATGAACTGTATACCCTGAGAAAATTATGCTTTAGTAAAATGCTTCAGTTTCCTTATACCTATTGTCATGGGTTCAATTGTGCCCCCCCCTCCCACCTCCACCCCCCAAAAAACAACACCGCTCATATGTTGAAGTCCTAACCCAGTACCTCAGACTGTGGCCTTATTTGGAGACGGTCTTTACAGAGGTCACCAAGTTACAGCGAGGTCGCGAGGGCGCCCTAATTCAGTAAGACTGGTGTCCTTATAACAAGGGGAGACTCGGGCACAGGCACATACGTTGAGGGAAGCCCAGGTACAGAGAGACACGGAGAAGATGGCCATGGAGAGGCCCCTTCCTCGCAGCCTCAGAAAGCGCCAGCCCTGCCCACACCTCGATTTTGCACTTCCAGCCTCTAGAACCTCGAGACAACTTCGGTTGTTTAAGCCACCCAGGCTGGTACCTACTGCACCTGCGTTTAGAAGGTTGTGTCTTTTTTTTTTTTTTTAATAAATAATTAAGATTCTTAGTTAATGCAGCTACTGTTTCACAGAGGAGTTTTTGAGTTGTTTTGCTTTCATGGATCCCACCAATTCCCTGGAGAAAAAAAAAACAAACCTGAAAATCACGGGTGTCATATTGGCGTCACTGGGGACCTCACCGGAGTCGCATTGGATTGGTGCTGTCCGCCATGTTTAGGAACGCTTGGTAAGGTGGCCCCCGATCATCAGCTTGGGAACTCCATGTGCTTAGCTACTTCAGTGAAAGGCTGGCTCACCGGGGAGGCTTATGGCAGGCACTGGAGAGAGGCCCGAGGCTGTTCTGGGTGAGGGCAGCAACTTTCAGAAGGAGAAGCAATCCTGAACACGGGGAGGCGCTGGTTTCAGTGAACAACGGGCCGGTAGGTCGAGAATATGTGGGGAATTTGCAAATGGTAGGACACGGATGTTTTCTCAATTGAAAGAGAAAAAAATACAGTTTATGGTAGCATTTGCACATTCAAGAAAGATGACGCCAAAGGCTTTGAAAGCCCTTAAGGGAGTCACATTTCTTGGAAGAGCAGGAGGCATAACGTGACGCATTGGTTTCTCTTCCCAGGAGCTCCCCCCGTCTGTCTCTCCCCCGGATCCTGTGGGAAAGGGGGGGCTCCTGGGTTATTCCCAGCCAGGCCCAGCCGCTCCTCCTCCTGTGTTCATTCTCCGGGATCAGTTCCTTCATTGTGCTTATCATCATCTTGTCCTCGACCTTCCCTGTGACCACCCTGTCCTCCCCGTGCTATTTGACGTCGCTGCCCCAAGGATCACTTCCGTTGCCATCTGCTCTGCTTTCTGCACCGTTTCTCCCGGGAAACAGCTAGCCCACGTGGGGCTCCGTTTTCACCTAGGTGCTGCCGCCCGCCCTCAGGTCGGCGTCTCCAGCGTGACCTCTCGCCCCGCATCCTGTCCTGGTTTTCGTCTTGGCACACAGAACCCTTCCTCCGCGTTGTTAGTGACGCCTCAAATGAGGCCTGTCCCAAACCGAACTCTGCCCCCTGGACAGCCGGCTCTGCTCGCCCCGGCGGCACTTCCCCTCTCAGCCTCTGGGAGGTGAACCTTTGAGTTGAGGTTTTGTACTTTTGCTTCTTTTTCTCTCTTTTTGATTTCTTTGTCTCTCTGACCTGCTCGTCTGTGTCGAACACTAATTCTGGCGCTGCCCTTTGTCTGTGGCATTATGAGTGGACTGGCTCAGGGTCACCTTGCCCTCTCCCCATCTGATTAATCCTGTGCAAGCTTAGCTGATCCTATTGATTTTCATCCTCTTTTCAAAATGGTTTATCTTCATTCAGGATTCGGCGCAAGTGGGAGCTGGATGCTGACTGTCAGTGACCAGCGGCTCCTGACACTTTCACTTTGGTAAATGAAGCAGCTCCTTGCCTCCTGTCAGTATAAATAGTTGGACACAATGTTTCAACCTGGATATCCTGCCAATGTTTGGAATTCAGCTTGTTGAAACCTGTTCCGTTATCCCTCACCGCCCCCCCCCACCCCCACCCCCACCCCGAGATGGACAAGGTTTTAATACCAGTTCCCATCTTCCCTAGCGCCCTCCGTGGAAGCCCACTCCTTCCAGTCCCCGGACATGCTCGGTTCCTGTCTCCTTCGCCCTTGCATCCCATCTGTCAGCCTTTGCTCCTCGGCAAAGTCTTCTGTTTCTGCTGCTTCCTTTCTGCTTCCTCAGGCAGTGCCCTAGTCCGGACCCTCCTCCCTCACCCCTGGCTGCTGTGAAGCCGCAGCCTCCTACTCAAGGCCAGTCCCTGTCCATGTGCCACTATGCACCAGTGAGGGAAGTGTACCTCTTTAAGGAGGTGAATTTCTTCTGTTTAACAACTTTGATTGGTTATGTTTCTCAAATGTCATCATAACCAGAGGATGCAGAAGTGAGAGCGGACTGTGGGTGCCCGTTGTGGGTGCCCGTTATTGACCAGGTGGTGTCCAGTTGGGGTGCCCACACCTCAGATCTGCCTCTTCTCACATATCAGCTTCTGTGTCTCTTGGCCATTATTGCACCTGACTCCCTGTTCTCGTCTGAGAAACTAGAGAATAAAGAAGAAGAAGGGTGAACAGCACAGACGTGGGAGTCAGTCAGACTAGGAGTAGCCGAGTGGCCTGGGACAAAGCATGTCATCTCCCACAACTCCACTTCCTTACCCATTAGAGAGCTACAACTTGTTGTTCATTGTGTTAGATGACACTCAGTAAGACCCCAGGGAGTGAAAGTGGGTCGCTTTAGTGGTAGGGCTTCACTCCAGCTGCTTTGACTATTCAATAATTACTTCTAGAAGAATCGACGTATCGGGAGGTAGTAATTCTGGGTAAGTGGGCTCTTGGCGCACAGTATAGACGGGTGGTTAATAGCTTTGCACCTGTGATTGCATTACTGCTGTGTAAATGCCCCTGAGCTGTGGCTCCCAGCAAAGCCTATGCTTCCTCAGGACAGAGGCCCTTGTGGAGGCTGTCCCCACCCCATCCCCTGCTCACACCCAGTGAGCAGGATCCAGAATACTCTCGTGCCTTTCAAAATATACCCATCTCTTTTTTTTTAATCCATTGGTTTTTTGTTTGCTTTTTTAGAGAGAGTGGAAGGCAGGGGGAGAGACAGAGGGAGAGAAACATTGATATGAAAGAGATACATTGATTAGTTGCCTCCCGCACGCTCCCCGACCTGGGGCCGGGATCAAGCCTGCATCCGAGGTACATGCTTCAGTCAGACACTGTATCCACTGAGCCAAACCAGCTAGGGCTATCCCCCATCTTTCTGATCACAGCTCTAACCCTGGTTCCTCCGTAAACCCTTGCCTAACCCCAACCCATAGTGATTCCTGCCTCTGAACTCTTCTCGCGTTTACTTTGGCAACTTGCTTATGTTGCTTAGACTTGCCAGTTGTCCCTTTTAATTTGCAAGGAACTTGGCAATCCCATGAGATTTAAGCTCTTTTAGAGCAGTGCCGATGTCTTAAATGTCTTTGTTTCCTTTTGTGCCCAACCCCAGTCTTTTTTATTTAGAGAACCCTTGATGCAATCAATAGTATTGTCATTATTGACAAAAGAATTCTGTAGAGCTTGCGGTTGATCCTAACCTGTGTGCCGGTGGAATATACTATATATGTAACATTACACAACTAGTGGACTTTTATTGAAAATGGTAGCAAAGCCCCATAGACATTTGCTATACAGTATTTTGGAAATGTGTCATTTAGAAATGGTGTAATCTGAAATGATCTTTGCACTACTTATGAAATATAAACTTGACAAAATGATAGTGATTATCATTAAAATTTTAATGAATATTGTCTCGTATGCCAGTGAAGACATTTTTTTCTAGTATTTTTTAACCCCCAAAGGCATCAAATTAATCATGTTTTACTGGTTACTCAATGGTTATACAGAGTAACCCTTTTCAGATGTTTAAAAATGTCCATTCAGATGTGTATTTCTAATATTCACATACATTTGACATTTCTTTTGTATGTTCTATGATTTTGTTATGTCTGATGTGCATAATGTGATAGATAAGACAGATATGACATTGCGTTGGGTATGGAAATTAATTCTTCCTTTGAATTCTTGATCACAAAAAAAAAGAAAGATCTGTAGCTTCTATCAGATACTCATTTTTCAGCAGAAGTGTGTGTCTGATGGATTTTAGGCAGTGGGAGAGTTGGTACCTCTTAAACTAAGGTGTTCATGGTTGTGTTCCCTTTAATAAATGTAACTGGATTCTGAGTGATAATCTATTTCATACCTGCCAAACCAAAATTAAATTTTATATACTGATAAAAACGGTGCCACTGTTTTACTTATAATTCCTTCCCTCAAGCTTTGATAGAATTCAGTGAAATCGAATTCAATTTAATTTTTTGAAATCAGAGTTGAACCCTCACTCATCCCTGTAGTTTCACCAGGGTCCGATCTTCCAGGAGATAATTTGGAGTGGTGAAACGGAAAGAAAAGGCACTCAGATGTGAAGCAACTTTTCAGTTTATCTAGTTGTGAAATATAAAGTTATGAAGAAACAAAGCAAAAGAACTAAATAAGCCAACCCTTCAGTAAATGACTTTTTTTTTTTAAACAGAGTTAAGACTTCAGTAAAATCATGAAGATTTTTAGTTACTTTTTTAAGTGGAAAAATTTATTCTCAACTCTAGAAAAATGAATTTTTCATTAAACCATTAAGACAAACAGGAACATAGACTGTTCTGGGTCAGGATCCGGTTTGTTCACTTATCATAGGAGCCTACACCCAGCACTGACTTCCTAGCTTTCAAACGAGGACCCTTGTGAGAAGGGAAGTTCAGAGGATGCTCTTACCACCTGAATCGGCACAAACAGGGTGATTCCAGACAGTCCCTGACGAAGTTAGGTGTGGGCTTATCCCATCCGTAATCATCTGGTGTGGCTCAGGTGGTTGAACGTTGTCCCTGTGCACCGAAAGGTCGTAGGTTCGATTCCCAGTCAGGGCACAGGCCCAGGATTCGGACTGGATCCCCTAGGGGGTGTGCAGGAGGCAGCCGATAAAATGTTCTGCTCTTCTCACATCCAGTAGAATGTTCTGTTCTTCTCACATCGATGTTTCTCTCTCTCTAAACATAAATAAACTAGTCTTTAAAAAAAAAAACAAAAAAAAAACTGGGCCCAGAGCCTGGTGTGTATTAGATGCTCAAGATTTTAAAATCTGTGGAATCATGAGAATCATGGGCCATCGGGCTTGAACTCAAGTGTAATAGCATTTTATGGACATAAATGGCATCTATGATAAAGTTTAGAAGGTAAATATTTAAAAATCAGTTCTTTGAAATGCAGACTTACTTACATTTTTTAAAGCAAAATGAGCATTTGAATAAAGTAGCCAAAAGGAGGTCAGTTGTCCTCATTGCCTTTAGCATCCGGGCTATTAAAATGCGCCCTAAGTAACTGGGGAAACTGAATTTGTTTGGGGCACAAAAGAGACCGTCTGTTGTCTTTGTGGTAATAAGAAATGACTTCTTATAAATAACGGGCTTTAGTTCTGCTAACTGAAGGATATATTTTAATATCAATTTTATAGGAGCTGTTTTTCACTTGCCACATGCAAGGAGGAATATATTGCATATGGTTGTATAAGTTGTCTTAAATTTTAATAAGTATCTTTTTTTTTTTTTTAATATATTTTATTGATTTCTTACAGAGAGGAAGGGAGAGAGACAGAGAGTCAGAAACATCGATGAGAGAGAATCATTGATCAGCCGCCTCCTGCACATCTCCCACTGGGGATATGCCCGAAACCCAGGCACATGCCCTTGACCGGAATCGAACCTGGGACCTCCCAGTCCGCAGGCCGACGCTCTGTCCACTGAGCCAAACCGGCTTCGGCAATAAGTATCTTTTTAAATGCTTTTTACTGATCATTTTTATAACATCCTCATAAACTTGTATCAGTGACATTAAAAGGCATGTAAGGCCCCGATGTATATCTGACATTCAGGGGTCTAATTTTGACCCGCGTCAAACATGAGTAGCAAGGCGATATGCAGCCTTTAGAAGCTTTAGTTCTAGATCGTCGGGACTTGCTGAGTGCAAATAGGAACGTCTTGCCAGGTGCTACCTTGGGAGGCTACGTAAGCTTTTGTGTCCAAGTCTGGGTCTGGGGACCCCTTTGGAAGCAGGTGTGAGGATCGCAGGTTTACCCTGCAGTGACTCTCCGGATACTTCGCACCACTCGCGCCCCATGGGCTCAAAACCCCCCTCACTGTTGGCTTGTAGCCTCCCGTTGTTCCCTCAAAGAAGAGCAAATCCACTGTCCTCCAACGACAGCCCGTGAGGAAGGGCAGCGATGACCTACAAAACAACTGAGATTCTGCCAGAGGACCAAACTGAAAGTGTGCATAAGCCCTTGGCTTTCCAGAAAAGAAAATGGACAGGGAAGGAGGGGAGCAGGCCTTACAGAGCTTGGAGGCCAACACAGGAATGGGAGTGGGGAGCAGAAAGGTGCCCCCTCCTGGAGCCCAGCGCTGGGGTCTGAGAAACAAAGTGAAAGATGCGGGCTTGACTCACGGCGCTTATTCCAGAAAAACACTCTCAAGGAGCGATGTTCGGAAATACCTTTGATTGTTGCCGTGAGATTATCTTAGGATTAAGCTATGCAACCACCAGTAGTGTTTTATCCCTTATAAGGTATATTAGAGATTTTTAAATAATAACAGTAATAATAATAATTTGTTTCCTAGACCAAAAGGCCTCTGCTACAGAATAATGGTAATGAGACTGTATTACCAAACTTCCAGTTGTTAGAGAAGTCGGCTGTGGGATTTAGCATACAGCATGGTGACTACAATGAATAATACTTGAAAGTTGCAGAGAGAGTAGGTCTTAAATGTTCTAACCACCACCAAAAAAAGAGAGAGGTAATTATGTGAGTTAATGGATGTATTAACTAACCTTATCGTGATCATCAATCCACAATATATACATGTATGTAAATATATACAAATCGTCACACTGGGCACTTTAAACTTACACAATGTCATGTCAGTTACATCTCAGTCAAGCCGGAAAGAATCAGGCTGCGTCGGAATGAATTGTGTCTAGTTCTTGGAACGGTAGCTGTTGACCTTATCAAAGGAGCAATGGGACCGCATGAGGCCAGGCCAGGGTCTAAGGCAGCCAGTGGTGAAGGGCACTTCCAGCCATGCAGGGCCTCTCCGCTGCTGGCATCTGTCCCCGGACGTAGCCAATGATGATTTCCACAATTTTATGACCCTTGGCCGTCATCCCAATAAGTCATAAGCCATCTTCTTCCCGTCTGTAAAATTCCACTTCTACACCCTGGCCTTTCCACCAAAATCTTTTTGAAACAGTCAAAATAGAGCCACATCTCCTTTATGTAACTTCAGCATATTCTCCTACTGCAGCCCTGACTGACACGGCCCCCTCCCCCTCCCCCTCCCCCTCCCCCTCCCCCTCCCCCTCCCCCTCCCCCTCCCCCTCCCCCTCCCCCTCCCCCTCCCCCTCCCCCTCCCCCTGAAGTACTTGTGGTTGAGGAGTAAGGGGCAAGCTAGATGCCAAAGGATAAAGAAAACGCTTATTTGCGTTGCCTCTTCAGTGGGTGAGTTAGTTACTAAAAGCCAAGGGATTGGTCATTTCTATATTAGATACATCATCTAGAACCGTATGGATATTTAATACTGGTAAATAGAGAAAATCATTTTCTGTGTTATTATAGAATTAGGGGGAGGTTGACTTGAACAAAAAGAGCAGTGGGAAGAAACAGGTCAAGCACAGGTTCTGAAGAAGCAAACCGAAATAGTCCTGTGAGCGGAAGGAGGCACAGAGAAGTGTAGTCATATCACACATATTGGAGTTCAGGATCCAGACAAGTAAAGAGGCCTCTGTCAGATCTAGGGGATCAGGCTCCAGGTAGGGTTCAGAGCAGGTGTAGGGAAGTCAGAGCATGTCCAGGGAGAGTACAGGCAGAACCTGAATGCTGACTGTCCTGAGTTTTTGAAATGTCTTGCTTAGGATGAAAAGGTTTTAGCAGGTTTTTCCGTACTTCCCGGAGAAGTGCGTCCAGGTTCAATAAGTGCTTGTGACTCTGTAGCCAGAGCTAAGCTCGCTCTTGGAGACCAGGCCAGTTAGAGAACTTTCTCCTATCAACTGCGTGCCTACCATGTATCATAAACTCAGCTCAGTGCTGGGGAAACCACAACGAAGTATTAGGTATGAACTGTAGTTCTTGCCCTCAGAATCTAGCCTGGTTATGAAAACAGGACCTAAATGTGTAAAAAGTTAAGCAGCACGAAAGATAAATGGTTCAATCCAATAAGACAAGAGAGTTTGCAGGGCAGAAATGCATTTTGTGACCAAATGGGTGGTACATATGGTAGATGCCATAGGAAGGGAGAGCTGAGAGTAACCACTGTGGCTTGGCAAGGTCTGGGAAAGGGAGGGATCTGAATTGTCTTGTCTTTAGATAAGTTGAGAGAAATAGTGAAGTCGTGCCAGATGGAGGAATGGTGTAAAAGTGTGGAGGTAGGAAGTTTGAGAGGCATTTAAAAACAGTAAAACAGCTTAATTAGAGTTGAAGATTGAGGAAGGTTAATAGTTGGAGATGAAGCCAACAGGTAGTTGAAATAAAAATGTGATGATGCTGAGTGAAAGAGTCCTCAACTTTATCTTCTAGACACGAAAAAGTCATTAAGAGTTTTTGGACAGAGGAGTGACATGCTTAGAAAAATCCTGGGCAAGTTAGTCTGGTGGCTGAATATGGCAAATCAGAAGAAGAAAGATCGCTCAGAAAAAGCAGGTGTCTATGTTCGCTTTAATTCTACTAGAAAGTGGTAAATGTTTTAACTATGAAATAGCAACAAGAACAGAAATAAAGAGATGGATGTAAGAGACATTTTGAAGAAGGAGAGGGTAATAAAACTTAGCACCTTCTTCTTGTCCATGGAGGCAAAGAAGAATCATCAAAGGTAAATGCATAGTTTTGGAACCAAGTGACTAGAAGACTATTTTATGAACAGAAATGGGGATGACAGGTTGGAGGGTGAGGTGGCTACATTTTTAAGGAAAGATAATGAGTTGACCTTTAGATGATAGTCTTTGATGAAGCAGGAGGCAGAGATATATTACTGGAAGGTACAAGGGAGAGCCTCGCCTGTGCTAAACGTGTGGGGGTCGCCTGCGTAGAGATGACTGTTCTACCTGTTTGAATGGATTCTATCTTCTAGAGAGAGAAGAGTCAAAATGTTGGAGATGCCAGCATTTTAAAGGAGGAAGCGGAAAGAAGCCACCCCGTGCGCAGCGTGCAGTGAGATAGGGAGGAGGCGACAGATTCGAGTAGACGCAGATAAGAGCATCAAGAAGGAAGCCCGGTCAGCAGTATCAGATGTTGCAGAGAGGTCACCGAGAAAGGCTAGGGACTGAAGAAAGGCCACTGGGTTAGGCAGGAAGTCATTTATCTCTAGGACAGTCTCACAGGGTGTGTATGTGGGGTGGCGGGGAAGTGGATTAAGGACGGAGCCTTAAAGAGCAGGGGTCTAGCGCTGATTACAGGTGAGAAGAAAGAACAAAGCAAAGGGGGGAATATGGCGATCACTCCCCTTGCCTTCCAAGTTGGGAATGTGTATGTGACACACGAGAAGACAGAAGACAGAGATTAAGCCACTGATTCATTAAGGACTTGGATCCCATCAACAGGAAGAAATTAAAAGTTGTAGGAGAAAGAGAGGACAGTGGAGGGAATGGGGTTCAAGAGAAATCGGAAAGGGTGAATCATGAGAACAGGGGAACTTTGGAAGTCGGAAAGGAGACACCTCTTCCCCTGAGACGGAGAGGAGAGAGTGGAGGATGGGTGTAGACCAGCCGTGGGCAAACTACGGCCTGCAGGCCGGATCCAGCCGTTTGAAATGAATAAAACTAAAAAAAATTGAAAAAAAAGACCGTACCCTTTTATGTAATGATGTTTACTTTGAATTTATATTAGTTCACACAAACACTCCAACCATGCTTTTGTTCCGGCCCTCCGGTCCAGTTTAAGAACCCATTGTGGCCCTTGAGTCAAAAAGTTTGCCCACCCAGGTTTTGAAAGGAAGAGAATAAAGGTGGAAAGCAAACTGCTGACCTTAGGCTTCTGGACAAAGTGGAAGGTGGGTGGCCTGCTGAGAGAGAGGCTGGACTAGGGTGATGGGCAATGGGGCGAAAATGAAAATGTTAAATACCACTCTGGGTAACATGAGGGGGTCAGAGAAATGCGGACATCAGGATGGCTGAACACCAACAGTGCTTGATAGGAAACCCACTTATAAGAGATGTTAATGACTGCAGCTTAGAAGATGGCACTGTGTTTTTCTACTGTCACCTTTAAGAACTTATTCTTGCCCTAGCTGGTTTGGCTCAATGGATAGAGCGTCGGCCTTCAGACTGAAGGGTCCCAGGTTCGATTCTGGCCAAGGGCACATGTTTGGGTTGCGGGCTTGATCCCCAGGATGGGGCGTGCAGGAGGCAGCCAATCAGTGATTCTCTCTCATCATTGATGTTTCTATCTCTCTCCCTCTCCCTTCCTCTCTAAAATCAATAAAATATATTTTAAAAAAAATAACTTATTCTTCCTCATTGTCTTATTTTTCCTAATACATTTTCTATGAATTTTTTTTATTTCTACTATCACCATAATTATAACTTGCACAACTATTCCAGAGTTATGCTGAGGTTATCTAAATTGTGGGTGAGATGTTGGTCTGGAATAATACTTTCTAGATGAATTAATTTATTGATATATGCATTTAGCAGAAAAAGTTAGTGACTGAAACCCACGAATTATATTACCCACTTGCCCCAAAAGGTTGTTATAATGCTTTAGACTATCTAAATGCAAACGCTGAACCAACTGCTTATCTACTCAACCCTATAGAATTCATCTAAGAGTAACTTAAGAATAAGATCCCAGGGGTAATTATGGATCTTCCAGAAGCTAGCAGGTCTTGAGTGGTTCCATGATTGGACCTTTGTGGGAAGATGTTTCTTCATATGGCTGAACCAGACACTCAGGGACTCGGACAAAGAGTAACTGACCATGGAGGACAACACACATAACAATTGCATAACAATACACCCTTCAGTTTTGCTGGGATTGCAACCAGTGAGAATTGAGGAAGAATTCATTTCTATCACAAACATTTTTTGTAATATATATAATGAACAAAGTCCTGACATTCAAATTCTGTGTCTCCATCTTAAATATGTTCCTGACTCTGTCAGTCTCCCACCTCCTGGTGGTGTCAGGTAGAACAACAAACTGCTTGGCCCCACAAACTGAGTGACCAGATGTGCTTCTGGAGGGAATAGATTCACCTCTGCAACCTTGTGTGAGTTGGGGGACACGTTCTATAGCCCCAGCCACTGCTTAGAACGGAAATGAATCTGCTGAGTTTATTCATGCGATGGCAACTAAATATTAATTTTCTCCTTTCTGTCTCTTGTAGGTATGGCCTCACATGTGCAAGTTTTCTCCCCTCACACCCTTCAATCAAGTGCCTTCTGTAGTGTGAAGAAATTGAAAGTAGAGCCGAGTTCCAACTGGGACATGACTGGGTACGGCTCCCACAGCAAAGTGTATAGCCAGAGCAAGAACGTGCCACCTTCTCAGCCAGCCACCACAACCGTCAGCACCTCCTTGCCCATCCCGAACCCAAGCCTACCTTACGAGCAGACCATCATCTTCCCAGGAAGCACCGGGCACATAGTGGTCACATCAGCAAGCAGCACTTCTGTCACTGGGCAAGTCCTCGGCGGACCACATAACCTAATGCGTCGAAGCACTGTGAGCCTCCTTGACACCTACCAAAAATGCGGACTCAAGCGTAAGAGTGAGGAGATTGAGAACACAAGCAGCGTGCAGATCATCGAAGAGCATCCACCCATGATTCAGAATAATGCCAGCGGGGCCACTGTAGCCACTGCCACCACTTCGACTGCCACCTCCAAAAACAGTGGCTCCAACAGTGAAGGCGACTATCAGCTGGTCCAGCATGAGGTGCTGTGCTCCATGACCAACACGTACGAAGTTTTAGAGTTCCTGGGCCGAGGGACGTTTGGGCAAGTGGTCAAGTGCTGGAAAAGGGGCACCAATGAAATTGTGGCCATCAAGATCCTGAAGAACCACCCGTCCTATGCCCGGCAAGGTCAGATCGAAGTGAGCATCCTGGCCCGCCTGAGCACAGAGAGTGCTGACGACTACAACTTTGTCCGGGCCTACGAGTGCTTCCAGCACAAGAATCACACGTGCTTGGTCTTTGAGATGCTGGAGCAGAACCTCTATGACTTTCTGAAGCAGAACAAGTTTAGTCCCTTGCCCCTCAAGTACATTCGCCCAGTCCTCCAGCAGGTAGCCACAGCCCTGATGAAGCTGAAGAGCCTGGGTCTTATCCATGCAGACCTCAAACCAGAAAACATCATGCTGGTGGATCCGTCCAGACAACCATACCGAGTGAAGGTCATCGACTTTGGGTCAGCCAGTCACGTGTCCAAGGCTGTGTGTTCCACCTACTTGCAGTCCAGATACTACAGGTAAGACCCTCTGCACTGAGACCGGAGATGCCGGCTGCCGGGGGCAGCCACAGGGAATGTGCAGTGCTAGTCACTGCGGGGGAGACAACTTTCTATGCCTGCAGTGCTGCCTTCTGGTGAGCAGAACTTAGTCAGGAAATCGGGACGTGTGCACATGGGAATGGTGATTGGAAGCCATGTAGAAGGGAGCCAGGTAAGGTTCTTGGCACACACGTTCAGAGTTGGAAAGGGCTCCTGGGGGGTGCGGTGAAGAGCAGATGCAGAGCAGGGTCCTCATGGATCCAGACATGGGTGGAGGAGAGGGGGGGACGTGCATTATTGAAGTCACTGTGGCAAGAACATGCAAGATTCGCATCGGAGACAAGGAGGACCCCTTCCTGGCCAGAGCAGAGCATCTGGGGGTCGTGGGAGCTGGGATTGAAAGGATAAGTTGGGGCAGGATTGTCTTAAATACCAGACTAAGAGGATGCAACTGTGTCCTTAACGATGGAGCAAGCACTAAGCGTTACAGCAGCAGGGGGTAACAGGACGAACATGAAGCTCTGAGAAGGTGGCATTTACATGTCCATGTTTGAGGGATCGAAGGAGGGACAGATGCCTCGGGCCCGTTGGCTTGCTCCTGGCGAGAGAAGGCCAAGTTTTGGGTCAGGATGATGGGAAGATGGGGGGAGAATTGTAGGGAAGGGCAAAGCTTTCATTCCTTCACTTACTCCACAAGGAGACTTCACTGCTCACCTGAGCCAGCCTCCGTGCTGGTGCCGGAATCTTGGGGTCTCCAGCATGCTGGTTCCCACCCTGGCTACACAGTAAAATCACCCCAAGACTTTTAAAAGTAACCCAACTTGGGTCCCAATCTCCACAAACTGAATCCACATCTTTTTGGGGATCCCACTGCCCAGCCAGGGTTGAAACCCGGTGCTGCAGGGTGGAGGGTGGGGGACGGGACCAGATGAGAGCACTGGCTTTGGAGTGAGAAGCCTGGCTTGACCCTGATCCCTGCACTGACTAAGCTGTGGGACCTGGGCTTGCTGCCTCATTTCCCCGGGACTCCACTCCCTCACCTGTACACTCGGGAAATCGGTCACCAGCCCGTGGGGTTGTTGGGATGGTGGCACGTGGTGACACAGCTCCGTGGTGGGCGCAGGAAGGAGTGGGTGAGGGGGACAGGACGGGCTGTTCTGTGGCGGTGGTGAGGGGCTGTGCCTGGAGTGATGTTGAACAGTCCAGTGAAGGTGGAAGGTGCCAGGAAACAAAACCAAACTCCCATGAGAAGATAGGGCTGACGGCCCTGTCAGAACCCCAGGCTCATCTTTGACGCCGCACTTCCTTCCCGGCCACAGAGAAACGGCTGGAACGCAAGCGAGAGCCGGTGGGTGGCACGTTGGCATCACCTGGACCTCACCGGCCAGCTCCCCTTGTTACTGATGCACTGACCTTCGGGCCAGTCCCTGCACCCAGCCCTCAGCCTGCAGCCTGCAGCCTCGTGCCTAGCCTGCAAGGCAGGGTCCCCCACGCGCCCCCCTCACCTTCCTCACCTCCTGACTCGGGTCTCTAGACCCCTCACCTGTGCTATTCGTCTCCCCGCCTAGGCCCACCCTCCCCTTAGGAGGCATTTCCTGAGCTACAGCAGCTCCCTTTCGAGGCCCCTGGTCCGTCCTTCCCACCATTCCTCCCCCCTCAGTGCAGGTGCGAGCATCTCCCGGGAGGAGCGGGCTTGCCGCTGCCTCCTGCTCACTCCCTTCCTGTCCGCTCCCTCTGCTCTGGAGCAGGCGATCCTCATCACAGCCGAGGCCCCTGGGCTTGAAGGGAGAGGGGGGACCCCGTGTGTCCCTGGGGGCGGGGGTGAAGGAGGGCGGGCCAGCGCGGGTTCTCTGAAAGCAGCGCGGTGGCGTCATTGCGGTCACCATGGCTCCCGCTGCCGAGGTCGCTGAGCCGTTAGGTGGCCGGTTCAGCGTGCCACAGGCTGCTGCTTGCTGGGGCCCGGCCTGAACTGAGGGTGAACGGCGGGCTGCTCGGCTTTTATGATTTAGCTATACCCGGTGTTTTCAGTGAACAGAACGGGCTTTATTCGAGTTACTGAAAAGTGAGCATGGCCGCCTGTGAAGACTTTAACCAGCGCCACTTGACAGGCAGTGCACACTCAGGGCAAAGCCTGACGAACCCATGCGTTGGCTTTGGGATCCTCAGGCGCTCTCTCTTCTCACCCTGTGTCCATGTGACGCTTCCCGCCCTGTCCCAAGATGGGCGCTGTTTTACTTTGCTTGTCTGTCTGCGCCTCGTGCCCTGTACCTGGGACCCCCACTCGGGAAATCGGGGGCAGGAGGGACATCTCCGGGGGTGGTGAAGGCCTGCTGGCTGATGCTCCTCTCCTCTCTCTGCCCCCACTTTCCACCTCTGCCCCACTCCCTCCCAGGCGCCCTGGTGCCGCATCCCCTGCCTTTCCCCTCAGTGGCTGTTGCCCAGCATTCTGAGGAGGAGAACCTCTTCTTCGTGGTTGCTTTGGCCTAAAGAGCAAGTGTCCACCCTTCTGGTCCTCATGCCCCTCACCCTCATCATGCCCAGCTCTGGTTCCAAGGGCACAGCCCAGCCTTTCTGCTTGAAATGATGCTATGTCTCTGAATTGGTCACTGTGTCCTATTCCTCCATTCTGTGCCCCCCCCCCCCCCCCCCCCCCGCCCCGGGCCCTCGTCTGAGCCCCAGGGTAGCTGCCGAGAGTTTCAGGACAGTCTCTGCTATGTCTGCACAGTCCTGGCTGTGGGACAGCCAAGTCTGGGCCACATTTATCAAGTTGGTTTTCCCTGATTGCCTGGCCTCTTATGGGGGAGAGGGGTGGGGTGGGGTGGAGCACTTCAGTTGTCCATTGTTAATCTGCATCTTAAGAGAATGTGCCTGTGCTTGAGCTGCCTGGGGTAGAGCTGCCTGGGGGAAGGTGCCTTATGCTACGGATCCAAGCAGACACCAGGGCTTGGTTTCCCAGGATCCCCCATGTCTGAGCTGGGTGCACCCTCTCTCCCCCCATACCTCTCACTTTCAAAGGGGAGAGCATTTCCGTGTCCCTCCCTGTTTTACATGGGACAGTATCAAGCGTCTGGTCCCTGCCTAGTGATGTGGAAACAGTGGATATAAAGAGAGGTTCCTGTCCGCAGCCTGGGGCACCTGGACAAGCAGGTGGGGCGGAGGGAGTGAACTGTTTCCCTACCTGTTAGCCATTTGCGTGGCCGAGGTTGGGGGCATCTTGCTGTAGGTATTCTGTCAGGCAAGCCTGGTTGTGTGTAAAAAAAACAAAGGCTGCATTTTTAGTTTTTTAAGTTGATGCCTGGGGATCGTCTTCCAATTTGAAGGTCAGTTACAGGGTTAAGTGTCATCGCCCTGGTTCTCAAGCTTTATTATGCACAAGAATCACCTGGAGAGCTTGTTAAAAACAGATTTCTGCCAAGGTCCTGCCCCAAACCCAGGGCACCAGCCTCTCCAGACGGAGTGTCCCCTGAGAAAGCGCGCACACACACACACACACACAGAACTGAAGGTGAGGTGGTCTGCCTTAGGCCACTGTTTGAGGAACACTGCTCAGGGGAGGAAGGGTTTTCTCAGTGGTGTCACCTTTCAGGTGTTCTCCCTAAGGAAGGAGGTGTAGGTGATCCTGTTTGTCACCTCACCTTGGAAGCCCTCGCCATTTCCCTATTTGACTCTGCATTGGTGCCAGTTATGTTTTTGGAACAGAGACAGTACATTGATATATATATTTTTTTAAATATTCTTGTCTAGCCCAGCCGGCATGGCTCAGTGGTTGAGCGTTGACCTATGAACCAGGAGGTCACGGTTTCCAGTCAGTGCACATGCCCGGGTTGCAGGCTCGATCCCCAGTGTGGGCATGCAGGAAGCAGCCAACCAATGATTCTTTCTTATCATTGATGTTTCTATCTCTCTCTCCCTCTCCCTTCCTCTCTGAAAGCAATAAAAAATATTTTTTAAAAAGTACTCTTGTCTAGTATACTTAATTTGAAGTACTTATGATCATTACTAGGACACACCCCCCCCCCCAAAAAAAAATGGGCATCAAAATTTAGGACATAAAAAATGGCCAGCAACCTACTTTTTCATAATAATCTAACCTTTCTGTCTGACTCTCTTGCTTGCAGAGACTATCTTCAAGTTGATTCCATGGTTGTTTTAGGTGGGGGTGGAGATATATAATTCAGTTCAGTTCATCTGATGTCCATTGGGTTCCTACTGTGTGTCCTGTGGTAGATCTACTGCAGGGTACGAGATAAGGCATGAGCTCTGACCTTGAGGCGTGTACGCTCTCTCTGTGGAGGTTAAAGACACGAGCAGACTGCCTAGAGTCTAATTCGGATGTTTTGATATTGCAAATGTTTGATCAGGTCATTCAGCAGATATTCATTGAGACTCTAGGGAACCAATGATGAGGAAACCAGTTAAAGAATTCAAAGTCAAGGATAGATTTTGCAAGATGGGTCAATAGGGAAGGGTTATAGAGCAAGAGCTACATTGAGGTAGGTCTTAAAGGAAATGCGAGATGGGGTTGGGGGACCTGGGAGCCAGAAGATTGGAATAAATAAGGGAATACGGGAAATGGTGAGACCTGGAAGGAGTTGAAGGCTTGAGCTGGAAAACAGGGGTTAGGTGGGTGATGTCTGACCATGGCGCTTTTGATGAAGGCTTGAGGAGCTTGGATTTAACAAGGAGTAATTTCATGAAGTTAAGGATATTAATGAGGTTAATCGATTGGAATGGAAAAAACAAAAAGACATTAGGGCCGAAACCGGTTTGGCTCAGTGGATAGAGCGTCGGCCTGCGGACTGAAGGGTCCCGGGTTCGATTCCGGTCAAGGGCATGTACCTGGGTTGCGGGCACATCCCCAGTAGGGGGTGTGCAGGAGGCAGCTGATCGATGTTTCTCTCTCATCGATGTTTCTAACTCTCTATCTCTCTCTCTTCCTCTCTGTAAAAAATCAATAAAATATATTAAAAAAAAAAAGACATTAGGGAGAATTCAGAGGCTAGGAGGCAATAAAAGTAGTTATTCGGGAATAAAGGGAAGAGGCCCTAGATTATAATGGGAGACCCCCCCCTCCCCCCACCTCAAGAATAAATGTGAACACTTAGTCCTTTTAACTGTTCTGTACTGTGATTACAGGGGTGGCCTAGAGGGAATCTTTGTTTGTTTTGCTGTCTTTTGTTTGTTGAGAAAAGTTCTGAAGCTCTGTCACTTCAGGACCTGGTTTTGGATCCCACCTCAGCCACTGAGTAACAGGCTCTGCGGAGTCGGGCGACTTTAGTTGCAATCCTGGCCCTGTGTGTCCCCAGCGAACTGTTCCACTGAGTCATTATCCACACGCCTGCATCTGGACCCCATTATGACTGGGCTGTGTTTATGAGACAGTTGGCCAGGGTTCAGTCTGTGGCCAGAGGACAGTTTTCTCTCCTGCGGGTTGACCTTGGCCTCATTATCCAGACTGGGAACCATCCGTGATCTCTTCCCCATCAACAGGGCACATGGCATATTCCAGAATGGTTAGCAGGCGGACCTCTCTTTATTGCGCTCCACTTTATTGCGCTACACAGATGTTGCAGTTTTTACAAATTGAAGGCAAGAGCAGAAAAAATGACAACTCTCATTATTACTACACTCACTTTATTGCAGTGGTCTGGAACCAAATCTGCAGTATCTCCAAGGTGTACCTGTATTCTAAGTCACTTCAAAAGAGGGGCATAGCTTTATAAAGCCGTATGGTAGTTTTAAAAACTGCATAGCTTGTGCAGATTATCTATATACATAAAAGCCTAAGCAACTGAACAACCTGTCGACCGGTCGCTATGACGCGCACTGACAACCAGGGGGCAGACGCTCAATGCAGGAGCTGCCCCCTGGTGGTCAGTGCGCTCCCACAGCCAATCTTCCATGACCCCACCCCACCCCCCACCCCGCCTGCCAGGCCCCATCGGCCCCTCCCCCCTGGCCAACCTCCCATGGACCTGATTGGACCCAATCACAGGCCAGGCAGAGGGACTCCACCTGTGCACAAATTTGTGCACCAGGCCTCTAGTAAAGTATAAAGGGTGACTGACTAGAACAGTGGTTCTCAACCTTGGCTGCACATTAGAATCACCTGGGAATCTTTTTAAAAGCCTGATTACTGGGCCTCATCCTCTGGAAATTCTATTTCTTTGTTATGGGGTAGGGCCACAACATTAGTAACAAAGAAACAGAATTTCCGGAGGATGAGGCCCAGAAATCAGGATTTTAAAAAGATTCCCAGGTGATTCTAATGTGCAGCCAAGGTTGAGAACCACTGGACTAGAAGTTCGGTTTGATTCAAAAGACCTGAAAGTTAGATAATCCATTGCAGCTGTTAACTTTTAAGTTGGAAGCTCTGCATGTATTTGAGTGTATCTCTGCCCAGGTGCTCCAGTCCTCCCTCTCTCTCTCTCTCTCTCTCTCTCTCTCTCTCTCTCTCTCTCTCATAACACAGTGTAAACCCACACATGACATACACAGGCATAGGTGTAGGTGTACTTGTGAGCACGTTGGTGACAGAAGCCAACACTCAGTTCTAACAGATGCTGACCACGTGGAGGGAGGCACACAGACACATGCAACAAACATACATACATGGAAGGACACACACGCACCACTTCAGAGACATTGAAATACCTTCATGCCTTCACACGTCACATGAGCCAACCTGAGGTCCCCAGAGACCAAGGGCCCAGGTTCAGAAGTGTTAATGCCCCAGAAACTTGGCCCAATTTTCTGCCTTGCTGCCCTGCTGCCAACTACATGGCCCCAAACCTGAGGACGGTAGGGCTGGAACCACTCTTTGGCTCAAGGCATAAACTAGTGGTTTTCAAAGTGCGATCCCAGGACCCTCCTGTCCAGAGCCACCAGGTGCTGGTTAAAAATGGAGATCCCTGGGTCGCAAAACAAATCTAAGGAACAGGCTCTCTGGGGTGGAGCAGGGACTTTTAAACAAGCTCTGCAGCTAATTCTTTCCCGTTTTCACGTTATTGGGGTATGATGGGCATACAAGAAGCTGTGGGTATTTAACGTGAACACTTGGTGAGCTTGGAGATAGGTGAATATCCATGAAATCATCACCACAATCTATGCCTTAAATAGAGCCATCATCTCCAGAAGTTTCCTCCTACCCTATTCATCATTGTCGTTGTCATCACCATCACCATCATCTTTATCATCTTCTTCTTCACCATCCTATCCTCTGAGAACTGTTGCTCCAAAAGGCTTGGATTCCAAGTCCATCACCCACGGGGGTGAACTGAATGCCACGGCGGGTGAAGTGGGGCCACTGGTGGCAGCCTGGCTTCAAGCTGTTGACCTTTCTTCTGGGTGGTGGGTAGCCCCTCTGGGGGTCAGCTGTTACTTGTGGTCCGACCCTTTATGCCCCATTGGTGGTGACAGTGAAGATCAAAAATAATTGGTGAGCCCGGCTGGTGTAGCTCAGCGGTTGAGCGTCAACCCAGGAACCAAGAGGCCACTGGTTCGATTCCCGGTCAGGGCACATGCCTGGAATTCAGGCTCGATCTCCTGTGGGAGGCATGCAGGAGGCAGCTGATCGATGATGTTTCTCTCTCATCAATGTTTCTATCTGTCTATTCCTCTCCCTTCCTCTCTCTCTGAAAAAAAAAAAAATCATAGTTGGCGAGTGCACTGAGAGGTCATGTGGGTGGGTGAACTGGCCAGTGGGTGGTCTGAGAAGGGCGGAGTTGGGGAGGAGAGCAGATGAACACGAGGGGAGACATAAGTATACACTCCTTTCCGCATAATTCACAGTTGATGTGGCCCCTTCTGCTAAGTAGCTATTGAACTCTCCCTGTGGCCACAGCTGCTTTTGGAGCTATAATCCTCATTTATGCATCGAACGAGTAATTTTTTTAATTCCGAAGATATGCCAGGCGCTGTGCTTTGTGCTGAGGTTTCTAGAAATGAGTAGGCGTGCCCTGGGCTGTGCAGTTCTGCCCCAAAGCTGTAATGGAATGAGCGGTCCCCGGGGAGCCGGCAGCTGGGCGTGTCGGCCTCTGCTGTCCTCTCGTTAAACTGAGAAGGCAGAGCATGGCATCCTTGAATGGCTTTGCCCGTTCTCCCTGGCTCTTTGGGCCACGTGTGTATCCTACGTCCTGGGTGCTCTCCCTCCTGCCCTTGCTTCTCCATGACAGCGGGTCTCTGCATCACCCTGGCACATGCCAACTACATGCCCAAACCTGTTTGGCCATCCTTTCCCCTCCCTCACTGAGCTCCCCAGAGGAGAAGTGAGCGGCCAGCACAGCTTTTCTGAGCTGGTGAAGTTCCCCTTCTCCCTCAGCCCCATCGGCTGCTGGCTCACCGGGTCTCAAAGCCGATGGAGGATCATGGCTGCTGGCGTTGGTATCGGGGTATGGCCCTGGTTCCTGCACAGAGATGGAGATGGTGACATTGTGGCAGTGATTGTCTGAGGTTGGGTGTCCCCAAAAAAAGAGCCTGACACAGGGCTTGGGTACAGGTGTCTATTTGAGAGAAGATTTCCTGAAGCAGGAATAAGGGAAGGGGGGCTGCTCCAGTCTACCTCCAAGGGCATCGTGCCCCGAAGGGTGGGGGACTGAGGGCCCTCGAGCAAGCGTGTTAACTCTCCCATGCCTGTGCGAGAGCCGAGCCGTGTGGGAGCTGGGGTAGGGGGTGGGGAGGCTGGAGCAGACTCGGGGAGCCTGTGGGGCAGAAAGCAGGGTGCAGTGGCCACAGGACAGACCCTGAAACCAGAGTGACAGTGGCATGCGTTTCCGGAGGCCTTAGAGCGAGAGCGTCAGCACTGTGCCGGGCATCCGTGTTTGTCCGCCCA
Source organism: Myotis myotis (assembly GCF_014108235.1). NCBI lineage: Eukaryota > Metazoa > Chordata > Mammalia > Chiroptera > Vespertilionidae > Myotis > Myotis myotis. The sequence goes on from NW_023416315.1 coordinate 54,266,535, forward strand.
CCCAATCACACGTGACACATGCGGCCCTGCAGATGGGAAGGGGGTCAAGGGGAAATGCCATCCTGGGCAGATTTAAGGACTGTAGGCTCCGAATTCAGAGATGACCTTTGGTTTGGGGGAGGTTGGGGTCTGACATAAAAGGTAGCAATAATAAATCTTGCCTCTGCCCCACCCTCCTTTTTTATCTGGCTGGCCTGCCAGCGAGAGCGGGATTAGGCTGGGCTCTGAGGGAGAATGCCCGAGCGGGGGCCAGAGGGCCCGGAATGTGCGTTTGTCCGAAACGGGAGGGAGGTGGAGTGAACTGCTCTTCTCCTGTTGTAGACGCCGTTCCCCAAGGCTCCTCTGTGGAATGAGTGCATGACTAACTGGCGGAATGAATGAATGAGTGAAAGAATGGGTGAATGAATGAATGAATGGTGCCAGTGGCCTCATCTGTTTATAGCTTAACTCACACTGTCACACACCAGAAACTCTCACATGGTCGGTTTCCTGTAGTCTCGCACACAAGTCCTTCCTCTGTTCACCACAACCTTGGGCACATGGCACCTGGCATCTCAGAACCCCGGGTCCTCCGGGCCCGACCATCAGCCTCTTGGGGAGCATATACATCTCGCCAAAAATGTTCATTCTCGTCTTTTCACCTGTGAGATTTCAATTTAAAACCTGAAGACAGCTGACTCGGCATTTAGCAGATTAGTTCCCCGAAATCAGCCAACACCTGTCATGTCCCATTCTCCCTTTTCAGGAGATGAGAAGTGACTTCCCGGCACAGAGCAGGGCTGAGCGCAGGAAGCCCCGACCAGCAGCCTTGAGGGCCTCTGGCCTCTCATCTGCTTTTCTGCTTTCGAGACCGTGGACATGCTAGACGTGTGCCCTGTAACTCTGTACTCATGAGCACAGATCTCCCACAGAGAATAGGGCTGGCTGCACTGCCCCCCGTGTGCCTGGCACACGGAAGCGCTCAGTAAATGGTAGCTGCCGTTATCACTTTTACTGCTGCTGCTGCCGTTGTCATTGTTCTTATCACCAGGACTATATGTGGCAGACACACCTGGGCTTGAATTCCAGATTCGTTGCTTTATAGCTGTGTGACTTCAAGCAAGTTCCCAAACCTCTCTGAGGCTCTTTGCTCTCTTATGACAGCAGTTCCTGGGTTGTTATAAGGATTCAATGAGCTCAGCACGTGTGCATGACTCACCTGTGTGCTCCTTGCCCGGCACACAGCCTGTGTGTCGTTAACAACCATCGTGCTTGCCCTGGGCTCCCTTCACACTTTGTGTGCCTGTGGCTTAGCATTTCTTTTATTTGGCCTGGTATCATTATTCGCCGCCGACACCCCCAGCATTCCCAAGCTTCTTGGGATCATGTTTCATTTCTTTTTCATCTCGGTAGACACATGGAGGCCCAGCACTGTACTTCAGGCTCATGAGGGTCCACGTGTTTGGAGTGAGTTTAATGAGTTTCCTCCGGTGTCAGGAGGGATGGGGTCCAGCCCAGCAGAGAAGGGGTTCACACCTGAGGAGAAGGGGACCTCTCTCCCCTGGGTTGGGAGGGCGATGTGGGGAGAAAGGCCGCAGCCGGCCAGGCACACTGCAAGTTTCACGGTGAAGTCTGTGCTCTTGGGCTGGCACAGAGGTCTCAGGAGAGTGGGAGGCCGTGCCCTGGAAGCCTCCTGCAGTGACATGGCGTTTGATACCCGCCGTGGCTTCCTGCATCCACCCCATCTCTGCCACATCAGAAGGGTCAAGGCGCCAGGACTGGAGTGATACTGAAGGCTCTCTGCAAAGGCTCCCCTGAAGGCAGCGTATGTCGGTGTGCACTGCACATGTGATGTGTGTGTTGTTGTATGATGTTTGTGTTGGGTGTGTGAGTATGTGTTGGATATGTGTGTTATGTGCGTGTGTGGTGGATGTGGGGGTGTGTTCATTTGCAGCAGGTCGACTGGTCCCTAAGCTCCCGCATTTGGAGCCCCTTCTGCTCCTGAGTCATGTGACTGGGAAGTGTTCCCTCTAGGCGACAACCTTATTTATGTAAATGTTGACCACAAAAAAAGGGGGGGAGGGTTGGCCAGAACATGAGGTACAAACTCATGTTAGTGCCAGTTTGCCATCCGGTGACCTCCAGCGGAGTCCTCGTCCCTTTGTAAATTTGAACTTATGTTGGCAAATAAAAATGCACAGAGTGTGACCCCCTAGAATGCAAATAGCTCTGGCACCGAGAGTCAGATGTTCTCACTGTGAACGCCGGATGTCTCCCTAAGTGGCAGCCAGGTGATCCTGGGGCGAGGGGGCTGCTCTGTCCTGATTGTGGTCACACAAATCTACACATCGCCTGACATTCATAAAACTCACATCAGAAAATTAAATTAGCCCTTGCCTGTGTGGCTTCATGGGTTGAGCATTGCCCCATGCAGTGAAAGGTCGCTGGTTCAGTTCCCGGTCAGGGCACATAGCTAGGTTGTGGGTTGGATCCCTAGTCAGGGTGTGTACAGGAGGCAGCCGATCAATGTTTCTCTCTCACATTGATGTTTCTCTCTCTTTTCCTCTCCCTTCCCCTCTCTCTAAAGTCAATAAAAACATATTTTAAAAATAAATACATAAATCTATGGTGGTCTTATCTTTAAAAATTAAATTAAAAGAATCTTTTTAATTTGAAATCTGTTTACCCCTAAAGACCTCTAAGGAAATTGTTGATAATATTAAATCCTTAAGCCTTATCTTGCCTAGTTTTCCTTCCTGTTTTTGTTTTGCTGTGTGGCATTTGGGTAAAAGAGATATCTTTGTCCATCCTGTAACAGGATGGCCAGCGGGTAACAATCACTTCTGGAAACAGCTCGGCAGGGGAACCAATGGAAACCAGTCTGAGAATAACCAGCTGCTGGTGACGGAAATACTGCTATCAGGCAGCTTCTTTACTCTACATGCTGTTTCACTGTGTAGGTCACGAACTTGTCCTCTGAAAGTTAGGGGCAGCAACCATTAGAAACAGAGATATGACAAACTGTTACCTCTGACACACCAGGACTTTGGAATTCCAGAAAAGAAGAGTAAGTCTGTGTGGAGTTGCGCATCTAGCCTTTTCGTGCCTACAAGGTCCTGCCCTTGGCTCTGACATTGTCATAGTATGGCCAGCACTCATGTATGAAACCAGATAGTTTTTCCAAAACCAGCCTTTCCCTGCAGCCAGTCTCCCATGCAAGAGGATTTTCATGGTTATCACAGAGAAGTAGCTGGTTTTGCAGGAATAGGATGCAATAGGTTTGTTCTCAGTGATGGGCCATGGAGAGGGGCCCCTGCATCGGCAGCTAGATGAGGCAGTTCCCAACAGAATGACCGAGGCCATGCACCCCAGTAACTGGGCTGTGGCCCAAGCGCAAGCTGGGCACAGAGCCACCTTCCTCCCTCTCCCTCCCCACTGACAGGAGCTTGAACTTCTTTCCTTGGAAGAAGCAAGGCGGTCCGCAGCCTGAGACTGTCACTCCACAGAGTCCTCTGCAGATCTGAGCTCATGGCCACATCACCGTGTGGGCCTCGCCACTGACCCACCCATCGTGGACTCGGGCTGCGCTCTCTGCGTTCCTTCTGAGGAGCGTTGAGACTGCCTGTCCTTGCTCTTAAATGCCCCCCCTCCTTTCTCAGGAGACTCTCCCCGGAACCCCTCCCCTGACTCTGCTGCTTCCACTGTCTCTGCTCGGGCTCCCACATCCCGGTTTCTAACTGGAGTTCAAAGTCCTGATCTGCAGGCCCCAGCCTTCCCCTCACCCCACGTGGCTCAGCACCCAGCCTGCCAGGAGCCCGCTCTGCTCCTCGGCTTAGGGTGCCCCCCCCCACCCCGCCCACATCCCAAATCCAGCCCTGCCCCACTCACGTGCCCAGTTTGCCACAACCAGAAGTGATTTCTTCTCCTTCAGAATATTTGGACTTGGTGTAATCTGTCTTGTTAGTCATTCATTCATCCATTTGCTCTCCACGGAAATTGTACACTTCCTGGGGTGCCATCAACCAGTCTCACGGTGAGCTGACATGACTGGCCGCCACCAGCTTAATCTAGGGAAGGGGCATGGAGACAGAGGCCTGGGTCTCAGCACCCGCCAGCTGGGTAACAGGATGAGTCTCAGCCTCCCAGAGGTGCTGTTTCCTCAGCTCACTGGTCAGATGGCCTTCCACACCAGGACCTTGGCCACCGCGAGGGTCTGCTGAGCTTGAAGCACGTGCTCAGCTTCACGTAGCCCCTCCGTGTCCTGTGCATAGTGGGGACCGTAAATATATTAGTGTTTCTTGCCATGACCTGCGGCCCCCCCTTTTCTATATCTGGCTTTTTCTTTTTCTCCTCTTCCTTACACCTGTTTGCATTCCCAAGGTTCTCCCAAGCTAATCCAGGTGGACACATCAGCAGGAGATGAGAAGCCTCCAGGCATCGCTGTACTAACACACCAGGGGGACACCGTTAAGCAAACATTTGGCTTTCAGAATGTTGCCAGTTAATTGCTTTACTGTCATATGCCAAGGCTGCCCCTGCAAGAAATGTATTTGTGTGTGACTCCCAATTTGGGGCCATGCAGATCCAAATGAGGTTTCTGCTGGCGCTGACAGAACCAGTAAGGTTTAAGATAGATTTTTTCTCTGAGAAATGTGCCATTAAAATGTTTTCCAATGTTTTATGTTTAGATTCTGTGTCATGGTTTGTATAGAAAGCCCATATCTTCCTCTCATTGCTTTGTTTCCGACACTGTTTTCGGCGAGCGATATCACACACCTACCTCGGGTGTGACCCTGCAGATGCCCCCGGCCACCACCCCTGTTTTGGGGGCTTGTGCGGCAGCCTCTTTGGAAAGAACAGCTTGTGGGCACACCCATTTGGGAGAAAGTCTCAGGAACGTGAAGGCACCAAAGAAATTAGCAGAGGTGCCAAGTGGCCACAACCCCCTCCTGTGAGGGGGAATAATGTCCAGAAAGTCCCACATGAGAAACAAATTAAGAAGCAAGATCCTGTTTAGGCCGACATTGGTGGGAGGTTTAACTGTAGAAATGCAGATTTCAGAAAATGAAGTGTATACTCACCCACAGGAAATAGCCATTTAGTAAGTTGGGTGCATAGCTCTCTATGTGAACTGAACGGAAGTTTGAACTAGTATTTGCCGGGGCCTTTGGTTACTATGGTGACACCTTTGGAGTGTTCCAGGAGCTGGCTTTATGTGGCTATCATTGTGTCTGAGTGTAGATCCTGCAGCATCTCACTGTGTGGTCAGTGCCTTGCCTGGAATCACCCATGTGCTAATGACCAAGCCATGAATGCAGCCTGTGTGTCCCACTCTGTCCAGGCGACTTCTGACCCCTGCGGAAAGCTAGGGGCATCGAGGACCCTGGGCTGAGGCGAAATCCCGAGAATGCAGAGGGATAGCCTCTAGTCTAGCCAGTGGTTCTCAACCTTCTGGCCCTTTAAATACAGTTCCTCATGTTGTGACCCAACCATAAAATTATTTTCGTTGCTACTTCATAACTGTAAGGTTGCTACTGTTATGAATCGTAATGTAAATATCTGATATGCAGGATGGTCTTAGGCGACCCCTGTGAAAGGGTGGTTCGACCGCCAAAGGGGTCGCGACCCACAGGTCGAGAACCACTGCAGCCCCTCTGGACAGGCCCAGGAATGTGTTTGATCTAAGCAGTCGCCTGTCTGTCCTCCTGCCTCCCACCCTCACACAGAGGGCGCCCAGCAAGTGTTGCCCCTCGTGCTGGGAGGCCCTGCTCGGTTCTGCACAGACACGATTTGCATACCAGTCCGTTTTGCATGTTGCTCCCTCTCTCCCTGTCGGGGTGGGAGTGCAACATGGCGGCCTCCACGTGCTGGACAGCCCTGTGGCTGCGCCCCCTCGGAAACGCAGAGGCTGTGGCAGACCCGGCGGCGTGGACGCACAGCCTCAGTGCACACGTGTGTTGTGTGTCGGCGGGGCTGCCGCACCTCTGCGCATGCCCCGCCGGCTGGGCCCGCAGCGGATTCAGGCACGGTTAGCCTGAACCCCAAGAGCTTACCCCTAAAAACAAAAAGGTTGGATGCAGGTAACTGCCATGCCAGGTGGAGAGCAATCCGTTCACAGGCTCACTGAAGTTCAAGCGCTCCGCAACCTTAGAACAGGGTGGTCGCCCGGTGCGCGGCGCGGAGGGACCCGAGTGGGGCGCAGCCAAGCCCAGCGCAGGCCCTGCCTTGCCCTGCCCTCTGGCCGCAGGCTGTGCACTAAGTCGGACTTCTTGCTGCGGAAGGAACGCACGCTCAGCCTAAGCCTGGTCGAGTTCGCCCGGTGCTAGAGAGGAAGCGGGGAGGGCCAATGCATATTCAGGGTATTCCGCTTTCCATCGGGCAAGACCCACCACGCCTAAAGACTTTCCATTTTGCCTGCACACTGTGAGAATGGCTGGATGTGTTTTGCCACAGAAATTGAACATGTTTGAGGAAACATGACAACATTGCCTTTCATAGCAGGCGGAGGGGAGCTCTTCTGCGGGAGATGTGCCCCCCACAGCCCTCGGGAAATGAGCCGGTGCCTGGGCTGGCGAGGGAGGTGGAGGATCCGGCTCTTCTCTTCGCGTCTCCCTGTCACAGTGCTTGCTGCCCACCCCCCGCGCCAACAGAGCCCGGCACCCGCATCCTTAAGGCAGGACATTGAATCTGATCGAGATGGGCTGTGGGCCTCAGTGGTCTTCGCCGGTTATTGTCTTTCTTATCACACCCGGCCTTCGGGTCTCACTCAGCTTCCTTTCTCTCTCCGTCAGTGTTGGGCCGCTCCGCTGTCCACGCGTCTCTCCCTCTCCCTCGTCTGCTGTAAATCTTGCTGCATTTCAAAGCTGTACTTACGCTCCCTTGCATTTGAGGGACTCTGGGACTTACGTTTGTTTTGTAATTGTGTCCTGGGTTTTAGTCCCGGGCAACGAGCTAGATTGTCAGTGTCTGTGTGGCCCTGGTGGTTAACATATTCTCCATACTGGATGGTGGGGTTGGAGGATTAGAGATTTCACAAGGCCTGTGAAAGGAAAGCTATTATATAAATCCCCTAAGCTTCTTATGAGCCACAAAGGCCAGCATTAATGAAAATCATTTCAGGAATTTTTTTTTTTTTCATAAATTTGCTGTATTTAAAAGAACTTTGTCAGGAACCTTTATACATTGCTGGTGCAGCCTCCCGTGGAAAACAGTAGTATGGTGGTTCCTCAAAAAATTAAACATAAAATCACCCCATAACCCAGCAAGTTCACTCCCAAAAGAATTGAAAACAGGGACTCGAACAAATACTTGTGCGTTTATTGCAGTGGTATTCACAGCAGTCAAAAGGCGGAAACCGCTCACCTGTCCATCCGTGGGTGGATATTTAACAAATTGTGGCCGATCCATACAGTGGGATATTAGTCAGCCATCAAGAGGAATGAAGTGCTGACACATGCTACAGTGTGGATGCACATTCACAGCACGTGCTGAGTGAAAGAAGCCAGGCACAAAAGATCACATGTGTGATTCTCTGTATATGGAACATCCAGGACAGATGAAGCCATAAAGACAAAATGCAGAGATTGGTGGGATTGCTGGGTGGGGGAAGGGTTCTGTTCCGAGTGAGAGAAAAGCTTTGGAAGTAGATAGAGGTGGTGGTTGCATAACCACGTGAATGAACTGGATGCCACCGAATAGTTCGCTTCAAAGTGGTTCATTTATGTTATGTGAATTTCACCCCAACAAATTAAATTTTAGAAGGAGAAGGAACTTTTCCAGGCTGAGAAGTTGGCCTGGGATGAGATTTCCCTGGGCATGGAGATTCAGGCCCTTTTTGCCTTATTTGTAATGGGACCTAGAATTGTTTAAAATGCCAGCTAGACTGTCAGTAGCTTTGAGAGCTGTATTGGTGTTAGTAGCTATAAGAGCTGATTTAAAAATCCCTACAGAAGCAAAATTTTTAGGATGATTTATACTTTCCTGGTGCTAGGGTAAAACAGTAAAGACATTTTCCCCCTGGATTTGAAAAGAAAGAACAACTTTCTCCTAGCCTTCCTTGAGGCCCTGGTGTGTAAAAGCGAAGGTTGTGTTGCTCTGATGAGCATGATAACACCTGAATAGCAGGTGCAATGTGTGCAATGAGCCAGGCATTCCCAGAGCCCGGCCGGCCGCCTCTGTGGCGCAGTGTGCTCTCCCCCTTACCCTCCTCCCCACCCCACCCCTTCTTCCTCTGTCTCATAAGAGACACTAAACTTTGTCTGGGGGGGGGGGGGAGGAGGGTAATATTTATGGTATTTTAGTATTTCTAAAGTATATGGTACAGTTGATTTCAGAGTTGGCACAGCTGAGCTAAAATTCAGCAGCTCACTGACTGTGTGTCCTTGGGCAAGTTACTTAACCTTTGTGATCCCTGCATCAGGGGTAATCACACTGTCTTATGAAATTCACATATGCAGTGCCTTGCCCGTGGAAACGCAGAGAAACACTAACCTCTCTGAAGAGGAAATGCTGTGGAAGTGTGTCCCCTGTAGGGTGTCACCACCTGGGAGACGCCGAGTGTTCCCTTCAGTCTCGTGTTCGACTCCCCCTCACCCGTTTCACCCTCCGTTACATCTGTGCCCCTCTGTGCCACACCCTTTCTTTGCCCCACCTTTAGAGGAAGTGCAGAGTACCTGGGTTTTGTTTGTTTTCTTGGACCATCTTCTCTAATCAGTGAAGACTGCGTTTCCCCTCCCCCACCCCTGGATTGCCACATAGACAATTATACTTGATCTCCTCCCCACCCCCACACCCCTCCTCCCGCCTTTAGATGAGATAACTTTGCATATTACCACAGAGGTATTTACATATTGGCTTTTTCCTCCTACTGTCAACAAAACCAGCCAAAGTTCGGCAAGCATTATGGGACCCATGGCCTTCCGGGCGCCCTCTCCTTGCCGAGCGGCCTGTTGGTCTGCAGCCCACTCCCCTCTGCCAGTTCTCCCAGGGCTCAAACGTTCACAGTGTGTCTGCCCTTCTCCTAATCTTGAGTTGTTAGTACTTTTCTCTCCCCCTTCTCTCTCGGGAAACATGTTTTGGACCCTGTTATAAGCAAGGCAGCGTGCCACACGAATCCAGAATGGGCCTGGCCTCGGGGAGGATCCAGCACGGAAAATTAGCCACCACAGGGATCACAGTTAAGCTGGGTTAAGTGGGACAAGACTGCATTAAACTCTGTTTTCGTAGCCATTTTATTCCCCAGCCATGATCCGGGATAATTTGTCCCAAACATTCCTTGCAGAGTGTAATTCATGGCTGTGTGTGATCTCCCTCTCCCACAGTTCTCTCTCGAGGGCGCGTGCCTTGGCCTCCGGGAGGGTGTGGCCAGCTGCTGGTCCTGGGCATCTTCATAGAAGAGCAGAGTTTGTCCTGGGTCTTCACTCTCCTCTGGCCCCTGGGAAAACTTCTTCATGTCCTCAGCTCAGAAGGGTTTCTCCCGGCAGCACTGGCGCCAGGCCATGGGTTGGCGTATCAGCCCCTGCTGGTTGGGGTGGCCCATCAGCCCCTGCTGGTTGGGGTGGCCCCAGGAGGCGGTGGTGTGGTGGGTCCCCCAAGGCCACCCCCAGCCGGCACCGGCATGAAAGGTGGCTCCCCACCTCTTGGTGGCCGTGCAGTTATATTTAGCTCTTGGCCTGCGCCCGGGAGCCGCCCGCTGTGGGGGGCACTTTGATGGCGAGGACCACTGTCCTGAGACCCGGCTGCAGGCCGCCTCCTCTTCTGATGATGGAGCACACGTGGCTGCTGCCGGTGGGGTTCAGTATGAATATTAATACACCGTATTTCACTTTTATTACTTTTTTATTGGGTTCTCATGGAGATGGTGCTTGTGAGTGAAGTCCATGCACTGAGCTATAGTATAGACAACAGACGGGCGTTTTGTCTTCTTGACAAAACAGCCAACCTCGCAGCTGGGCAGGGGTACACTTGGGAGCAGCGAGCTGGGGGACGTGCCAGCCACCAGGGCAGGCCGTAGAAAAGGGGTGAACCGGTGACTGTTCGGTTGTCTCTGTCACCCAAGGCAGATACAGGCCATCGTCCAGCAGTTTTGCAGGGAGTTTCTCAGGGGACAGCAGCCCGCCCCCTGCCCAGGGGATGCCCAGCCCGGGGTTGGCATGGAGCTTTGCCTCCCCCCCACTCACCGCGCCGCTGAGCCCTCGTCCTCCACCTTCTCTGCTCATCCAACACCTTCCCACCAAACCAAAGCGGACCCTCCCCGCCCCATTCGTACTTTTCACCACCCGCGCCTGATCTTGTGTGACCATGAACGGCCCTGGAAGGTGCCGGAATGATCAGATGTGTCCAGACCTGGCATGGGCCCTTTAGACCCAGGTCACCAGGACGGAGCTGCCACGTGACTCCAGAGGCAGGAGGTGGTCCTGCCGGGGAGGACACCCTGTGGGGCTCTGCGGTGAGTGTGGCGGGATGTGTCCGGGTCAGCCCATGACCTTTGCGGTGGAGGGGGTGTTTCTCACGGGGCTGGGTGACAGCACCTCATCTTGTCACGGCTGGAGTCTGTGGGGCGCGTGAGTGCCTGTGTCTCTGGGAGAGTGGAGCGTGGCTGTGTGAGAGTCGTAGGGGGCAGATTTAACGGAATATGTTTGTTTCATGAGTCAGGAAGATCAAATGGATTTCTGCTAACTTGAAATTAAATCGTCTACTTCAGCCAGGTCAAAAGAGAAACCTGAGAAACCCACAGTACTGCCTAATGCAGGACGCTTAGACTGGCCATCTGGATTATTTACTGAATACGGGGAAAGTATGTTCCTGCTTTTTCAGCTCCAGACTTTTTTCTCAGTTTAGGAATAATTCAAGGAAAAACTGCATTCTTTTTTAAAAAATATATTTTTATTGTTTTCAGAGAGGAAAGAAGAGGGAGAGAGAGATACAAATATCAATGATGAGAGAGAATCATTAACTGGCTGCCTCCTGCACACCCCACACTAGAGATCGAGCCGGCAACTCAGGCATGTGCCCCAACGGGGAATTGAACTGTGACCTCCTGGTTCGTAGGTTGACACTCAACCACCGAGCCATGCCAGCCAGGCGAGACTGCACTCTTTATGCACATAGAAGTTGCTCATGTTTAGAGTTGGGTCATCGCTCCTTGCACGTGTTCAGTTTGCAGCAAGCATTTATTGAGTGCCTACTGCGTGCTGGATACTGCACCTCAGTACTCTGATGAATGTAGGTGTTTTTATAAATGTTCTATGTGTCACACGATATTGGAGAATAAAGAATATCCTATGTGTATAAGTTTTCCAAGTGATGAAATGTGTCCATTTCAACACCATACAATCAAACCTTGGTTCGCCAATGTCTTCCATCTTGAACAATTCGATTCTCGACCAACCTGTTCATAGAAAAAAAATGTCTGGGTTGTTTTAGACCTGACAACCCATTCATGCTGATACCTCAGCATGACAAAAAGGGTCTCTCGGGCAACAACAAAGGAGAGAATGCTTTTGTTGCTGGCAAAACCCACAGATTAGCACAATTTTAAAACATAAAGAGGCCATCAAGAGTGTTAATATTGCTGAGGGTGTGAAAGTGCTCACAAAACAACAATCCCAGGCCATTGAAAAGTAGAGAAACTGTTGACTGGATAAATGAAAAGCAGTGAGCAGGTGAAAGTATTTCAGAGGCAGTGACATATGAAAAATTCATTGAAGGCTGGTAGAGGGTGGTTCGATAAACTTAAGAAATGTACAGATTAAACAGTACATTAGATTACACTGTATCTAAGAAAGGCTAAAACAGGGAATCATTAGGAATCTACAACAGATTGATTCCATTTACATTATTTCTGATGGGAAAAAATGATTCGGTTTTTTAACGAATTGCTTCTCGAACAGCCTTCCAGAATGAATTAAGTTCAAGAAACAAGGTTCCACTGTACTTTAAATGTTTTCATTTTTCTGGGCAGAAATCAACAAGAAGTCACCATCACACCCACTGCCTCCTGATACAGAGTGGAGGGCACAGGGAGATGACTCTGACATTTCATAGCCATGGCCCCACCTTTAACCCTTGCGACAGCCATCATTATCCCCACTTAGTAGATGAGAAAATTGAGTCTTAGAAAACCAGTTGCCAAGTGACACGTGGCTAGTACATGGATTCAAACCACATGTGTCCCACTCCCAAACACACGCTCCTTCCACCCAAGGGTGCCCTCTCTGCACCTGAGCCTTTTCTCCATCCCTCAGGTTACCAGCATGGGTGTGATGAAATGTGTCCAACTACAGAGGCGCACTTGTGCATTCTATTTAGGTGTTTAATTCTCTTTGCTCCAAAGTTAACAGGCTCCTGTTATCTATATTCATTGAGTTTTTAAAAGAATAACTAGAGCTGCTGTTTATTAAGTGCCTATTATGTGCCAGGAACATTACATACATTATCTCTATTCTGCAGAACTCCAGTAGCTATAGATAGTACCCTCGTTTGATAGCTGACGAAACGAGTTCAGAGAGGTTCAGGAAACTGCCAGTGATCGCCTGACCACCAAGCGGCACGGCCGGTGTTTCTACCTCCAGAGCTTTCACGTCTTCTCATACTACTTGACCTCTGGTCCTCTCGGGGTTCAGCCACCCCTGCCCCCCTTCCCAGGCGATGTTCTAATCTGTTCATGACTGCGGAGTCAGGTAACCAGACTTGTTAGAGGTAATGAAAAAATACTGGCGCAGGAGCCAAAGGACCTGGATTCCAGCGTCAGGCTGCACATGTGACCTTGAGCAGGTCACTGACGCCTGGATTTCAGAACTGTAAGCCCCTAGTCCCGCTTCCCTGCCTGCGCTGGGCGTTCATCCCAAGTGTAGGAGAATCTGTATGCTCCATCCACACTCTGTGCACAGACTGGATTATGTTCAGTACCTATGGACACAACTTGTATTTTTTCTGATGTAGATAGATATTCTTGTAATTCATATATTGAAAAACATTACTTGGCTGCTATAGTTTGTTGGCATTTTGTATTTTCTCAGTTGGAAAATAATTATAAAAGTACAATTCCTATCACGTGGTCTGACGCCCCCCCACCCCCCCTCGGTTTTAAAGAGAGGACAGAGTTGTACTTAATGTCCAGGCCACAGTCCCCACCACAGGGAGAGGCCGGCCCTGCACACCTTAATAGGCTTGCTGTGCACGTCCAGGATGTGGAAACACTGGGCAGGGGGCACAGAGCCAGCTCCACGCCGGTGTCTGTGTGAATCAGGCTCCCCCAGAGGGCCTGGCGCTTTGTCCGTGCCAGCGTTCATGAACTTGGTGCGTGGACCCGAGGACGTCTATTTGTGGTGCACAGAGGGTTTTGGAGTTTACTTCCAGGTGTTCTAAATTATGTTCAGGTAGTTGTTGATGCCAAAGAAATGAGCTCCAAATGCTATTAAATTTATAAATCTCTTCTGAAAGGAATATACTGTTTCAGACACTTGGTAATTAGAAATTGCACTGGGATTGGTCATTTTACTGAGCGCTGGCTTATTTTAAAAAAAATTTAAGTGTCTGTTTGTAGCTATGCATGTTGGCACTTTAAAAGCCTTTCTCCTTTCTTAAATTTGATTTTTTAATATAATATTTTTTTAAATTTCTCTTTTTCTATAACCTGATTATGATAGATTGAGTACCTTCTCTGAAAGAAGAAAAAAGTGTACCATGTGGTTTATTTCTATTTCTAAGAACATCTGGATTTGTTTCATGGAACACAGTTCTTAATTCATTATTTGTTTTTAATATATGAGCATAATTTTATACTTTACGGAGCACGATCATGTATACGGTTTCGTTTAATCGCCAGACCAGCTCCGTTTCAGCCCCACTCACACATGTGAAAGCTGAGAGCCTGCCCTGCCGGGGACGCAGAGCCAGGAAGGAGCCGAGCCAGCCGTCCCGGCCCCGGCCAGCTCTCCTGACTCCGGCTTCCATTTAAGCCCTGCTCCTCGTACATAAATTGTGTTCCATACGGTAGTGCCAGGTCAGAGTTTAAATAATTTCAAGCACTGTATTGCTACTGGGGGAGGGGGAATCTTAAAAACTCGGGGCACGCCTCGATCCATTTGTTCTCTCGAGTACTGTTGTCTTATGGTACGAAAAGAGGACATTAGCCCTAACTGGTTTGGCTCACTGGATAGAGCATCGGCCAGCAGACTGAAGGGTCCCAGGTTCAATTCCGGTCAAGGGCATGTACCTTGGTTGCAGGCACATCCCCAGTAGGGGATGTGCAAGAGGCAGCTGATCAATGTTTCTCTCTCATCGATGTTTCTAACTCTCTATCCCTCTCCCTTCCTCTCTGTAAAAAATCAATAAAATAATTTTTAAAAAAAGAAAGAAAAGAGGACATTAGTTCGCTGGCACTCCCTCCACACACGAAGGCTGAACTTTGTTCATTGTAATGGTCGAGGGCTCGTCCCAGTGCCAAATGACCAGAACTGCAAGGTCATTGGCTGCTCGGTGTTATCAGCAGCAGTGCCAGATGTTTGCACAATAGAAGCCATAGAACCATAGGACTGTAACCGGGCTCTCCGCTAGCCACATGTATCGCCAGCGCCAGCCTGTGATAGGAAGGAGGGCAGCTTCCTTTTGTCTAAAGGGAGCCTTTCCCACAGAATCCCAGCAGTGTGGCGCCGAGCGCGATCGTGGTGATGATCTAATCTCACCTCCCTCAGTGCGGAGCCTGCTCAACACATTATGTCCAGGTCCTCGGCCAGGTGCTGGGAGGAGCTGAAGGAGCTGTTTGAAGGCCTGAGTGGCCGAGATTGGCCAGCTTGGTAGGGGCCGGGCATTCACAGAGGGCCTGCCTCGTGTCCCTGCTCTTGCCCCTCGTCCAGTGAGCAAGACCAGACCCAGGACCAGCTCTCCTGACTCCGTGTCCAGTGCTCATGACACAAACCAGAGGCAAGTGGGCCTTGGGTTGATGTGATCCCCATTCTTTTTGTTGTTGTTGTTTTTTAAGAGAGAGAAACATCGATGTGAGAACAGAACATTGATAGGCTGCTTCTTGCACACTCCCTACTGGGACCCAGCCGGTAACCTGGGCATGTGCTCTGCTGGCGGAATCCAACCGGCAACCTGTCCTTTCAGGTCACATGATGACTCTCAGCCAACTGAGCCACACCCTCGAGGGCAGTCTCCATTCTTTAAACAGGACAGACCACAGCGCACTCCAGTCTCTGGGGTCCTCTGGGCTCCTTTCCAAGTACTTGCTCTGTCGCCCCTTTAAACCCTTTGTTTCTGCTGCTCCATTTCTCGGGTACCAGGCATTGGGCCCCCCATGCTGCCTCTGTCCCTGTCCCCGTCAGGGAAGCTCTCAGGGTTACATACTCATTTCTCCCATCTTTTCCTCCTCATCTTTTTCTAACTTCAGAGTGAGAAATCTCTAGATCCCAATTAGTCCTGACTCTTCTCTAGCAACGTTCCATCGTAACTTCGGAGTTCTGAGCCGCATGATCAGTTGTCAGCCAGACATTCCCCTCGGACCAGCTGGGAGCTGGTGACGGGCAGCGATGGGCAGGTTCGTACAGGCTCTTTAAATGAGAAACATTTCTGAACAGCTCCCTGCCACACTTAGGCACCTGCATCAGTGCAGCTAATACGTATAAATGGCATTGTGGGAAATAATTCTGGGCTGTTTCACAGGAAATACTTACTTTCATTCCAAATTGGATAGCGAGCCAATTCTTTCTCATAAGAGAATAAGTAACGTAAGTTAAACCTTAAGGTCTTAATCCTGAGAACTGCAAGATTTCCTTGCGTGCGTGAACTTTGTTGAGTTAGGGAGCCCCATTAACCCAACAGAATGCGATCACTTTTCTCTGATTGCACGCGCCCGACTTGGCACGCCTTCCCCTGCAGCCGAGCAGCCTCCCTGACGAAGTCCACGGTGTCCGCAGCTCTAGGAGAGGAGGCCACAGGGTCAGGGCTGCTTTTACGCCCCAGGCAAATGCGGCACGCAGGCCTCTCCAGGCTGCAGCGGGATCAGTCCTCAGCTATTGCTCCGCTCGCCAGCTGGCAATTAGGAATATTTCCATTTTGAGAATCTCTCTCCATTTGCCTTGTGAATATTGGGGTTTGACTTGCAATGACACCATAAGACATGAACTCCTAATAAAACTGAAAGCAGCATTGCGGTATATTTTAATACATAAAGCTCCTGAAGTTCCCCTGGGGTCTTTCGCTAACACTTTTTTCAGGTTCTGGGCTGGGAACAGGCAGGATGCTCCCTGTAAAGAACATGAGTGTTTGTAAGTTAGCCGTCTGGGTGTTGGTTAGGTGGGAGGAGGGAAAGTGACTTTGCATGGCAATTCATCTCTGCTGTTTAACACAGTAGTCACTGGAGACATACGATTGATACACAAATATCATCCCATACCACGGTTTTCAGGGAACATTTGATGCTAAAGTCGTAGGCTGTCGTGAAAGGTAAATAGGCCAGCCCTCTGAGATATTTACCTGTGGCTGGTGTCAGACACAACCCCAGCGTGGGCCTTGGAAGAGAACCAGGTGGCAGCCCTCAGCTCCCACCTTCTGGCCCTGACATCTGGCCCAGACTCCAGAGGTGAGAGAGTAAGAGGCCAGTTCTTCCAGACCTTCCGGTCTTCTAGCCTGTGGCTGCTCAGCTGCTTCTGACATTCTGAAGTCAGGCTATCCTTCCCTGACGATCACCACCAGGTAGCAGAGCCATGGAGGAGCTGGAGAGGGTAGCGTAGAGAAGCTGAGGAGCCTGCAGAGCCAAGAGAGAGGGGCAGAGGGTCCCCAAGATGAGAGAGTCATCAGCACCAGACTCACATGGGTCAAGAAGAAGCAGGATCTCAACCAAGCCAAGGTTCCTAGGACAGCAAGAAGGACGGAGCCTGTGTATTCACATGTGTGCATGCGTGTGTGTGTGTGTGTGTGTGTGTGTGTGTGTGTGCACGCGCGCATACATGGTGGCCTCCTGGACTGTCCCTCCAGCCCAGTGGGCCATCTGTGTGCAGGCCATGGCTGTGTCGCACAGTAGGTCGGGGTGACAAGCACCCCTGTTGCTCTAGAACTGTGGTCAGCAAACTGCGGCTCATGAGCCACAGGCGGCTCTTTGGCCCCTTGAATGTGGCTCTTCCTAAGCCTTAGGAGTACCCTAATTAAGTTAATAACAATGTACCTACCTATATAGTTTAAGTTGAAAAAATTTGACTCTCAAAAGAAATTTCGATCATTGTACTGTTGATATTTGGCTCTGTTGGCTAATGAGTTTGCCGACCACTGCTCTAGAACAAGGGCAGCCGGACGCCTGGATGTGCTCAAGCTCAGCGTCCAGAGCTTGTCCAGCAAGGACCCCAGATCTGGTTCTCCCCAGAGATCCTTGCCCTCTCTGTGAGAAAGTGTTTCATCTCGATCTAGATTTTTCTCCCTCCCACCCACCCTCCGGCCCCCAGACTGCTTCAGAACATTATTGAGCACCCGGCTGAGCTGTTTGAGCCAGAATGTTGTTTATTTTAGGGGCAGGACAGGCTGCTATGAGGCCCACCCTGTACTGGTTGAGGTTGGCAAGTTTAGAATCCAGGAGGCTGGTGTTTCCTCCAGGCACTGGCACACTGGCCCTGATGAGGGGTGGCTGGCAGTGGACTTGACACATGGAACGGATTGAGACATTTACAACCAAAATGCTTAAGTAACATTAAATGCTCTGTGCTCGGCACATTTGTCCATCTTCTTTACCCACGTTATCTCGTATCCCACGCACCTAGCCATGCCTGGCATATCATGAGTAATAAATAAGTTGTTGAATGTCACAGAGTAATTGTAAAAAGTAGCAGGCATTAAAGTTTTGAAAAATATTTCATCACTAGTCATTTACCTTTCATCCTTATCATTGACAGCCTGGCTAAACCAAGGTGAGCAGAACACTTTTTCTTTATCCACTTCCTCCTCCTC
Organism: Myotis myotis; assembly: GCF_014108235.1. Lineage (NCBI taxonomy): Eukaryota > Metazoa > Chordata > Mammalia > Chiroptera > Vespertilionidae > Myotis > Myotis myotis. Next base: position 54,284,454 of record NW_023416315.1, read on the forward strand.
TTCTGCGAATGGCCCCAGGCCTTTGGGTGGTTTGGCCTCCGAAGCTCTTTCATTTGCTCATCGCCTGTTTCACCTCCCCGATGGGAACTGTGACCTCCTGAAGCAACAGTTTCATAGGCCGGGTGGTCTCACTGTGCCCTCCTGCTGGAGAGAAGGGAAGAACCTTTATCTTTATATAGATATTGATTTTTTTTTTAAATTTTAAACCTCCTACCCCCAGCTGTTTAGAATTATTACCGGCGTTTTCATGAGTCAACATTTAGTTATAATCATTTCCGTTGCAGCAGCTCTAACTCGGGGCCTGTTGTACACTTGTCTCTCAGTAGAGCTGTTATTTGGATTTTGAAAGATGTGTGTTTTACTGTAGAACATTATTTTTTTGTATTTTTTAATAGTTCTTTATTGTTGGAAGTATTACATATGTCCCCCTTTTTCCCCATTGACCCCCTCCAGCCTGCCCCCACTCCCCACCCCAGGCCTTCACCATCCTATTGTCTGTGTCCATAGAACATTATTTTTTAAAGAGTTAACCAAAATGTAACTTTTTTGAGTAGAGTTGAACTTAAATCTCTTCATGGTCATTCTTAACCCTCACCAAGTTGCCACCCCCAGACCTAAACCACAAGGGTCTGGAGAAGACCTACCTTCATTCCTTACATTTTCCCAACCCTGACATTAATTCAAAAGCAAGAATAGTGCCTGCTAAGGTCTTGAAATGATACTGTATTGGTGACATGAATTGTTAAAATGTTTAAAATATTTACATACTTACCATGTTTAAAAACTATTTGTATACCCATGTTCATAACAGCGTTATTCACAGTAGCAAAAAGCTGGAGGCAACCCACGTATCCATCAGCAATGAATGGATAAACAAAATGTGGTATATACCGACAATGCAATGTTATTCAGCCTTAAAAGGAAGGAAATTCTGATACATGCTACAACACGGGAGAACCTTGAGTACATTATACCAGTATAATAAGTCAGTCGCAAAAAGGACAAATATTGTGTGATTCCTCTTATATGAGGTATTTAGAGTAATCAAATTCATTAAGACAGAAAGAATAATGGATGGCAGGTGCTGACGGGAGCGTGAGGGGTTATTGTTTAATGCAGTGGTTCTCAACCTTGGCTGCACATTAGAATCACCTGGGAATCTTTTTAAAATCCTGATTTCTGGGCCTCATCCTCCGGAAATTCTGTTTCTTTGTTACTAATGTTGTGGCCCCACCCCATAACAAAGAAACAGAATTTCCCGAGGATGGGGCCCAGAAATCAGGATTTAAAAAAGATTCCCAGGTGATTCTAATGTGCAGCCAAGGTTGAGAACCACTGGTTTAATGGATACCCAACTGTGACCTACCCACCAAAAGGACCCAGAGGTGGTCAGGTGCACAGCTGGGGGCGAAAGATTCCCGTCGGAGGTAGCATCCAAACTGGGCCCCAGGGAAGTAGAGTTGGCATCTCCCTACTTGCTGCCCCAACAGAACCCTCATTTTGACACCTTATTTTTCATGTGTGTTTATAGATCTGGTTACCTAGGTGAGTAGTTTCTTTAGGAAACTCATCTAGAGATAGGTGTTACTTAATGTCTCTGGTGCCAAGCACAATGCGTGACTCACTGTAGGACCCCAGGAGATAATGAATGAGTGAATGAACAAATAAATGAATGAATGAATGAATGAATGAATGAATGAACATACGTAGTGATTGATGAGACTGGAGAGCTGACATGCCCTGAACGATAAAGGCCTGGAGTGCCACGAGCGTTGAGCCAATTGGCAGTAGAGGGTGATTTCCTTCCAGGGTGGACGCTGAGGCAGTAGCCACTTCAGTTGGTGCCCTCCCGCGTGCCTCAGCATCGCCAGGCTCTGTACCTAAAGGGGCGTGAGCTGTGTGCCATCACAGAGGCAGCAAATTAAGGGAAGGAACCAGACCTGAAAGATGCAGTTGTGATTCTTGGGCTAGAAAGAGCAGAACCCACTCAGGCCAAACCACTGTGGTCTGGGGCAACTCCAGGCTTAGAGAGAGACCGTCCTGGGAGTGGGGCCCTGGGTCACTGGATGAAGAAATGCTGGGAGATGCCCGCTCAGAGGACTGAGTCCCGGCCTTCCGCTCCCAGAGTGCAGGCTGCTGCGTGGAAAGTGCAGGCTATTGCATGGAGAATGCAGGCTGCATGCTGAGGCTGCCTTGAAGAGAACCCTTCTCCCTAGAGAACCAGGAAGAGCTCAGGAAGGCCTTTAAATGTGCTCCCTGGTAGTAGCCACAACATTCTCGATTTTCTTTAAAACGAGCTTCATTTGGATTTACAGAGCATGAGACTCTTTCCTTACATGGGCTTGAGCAACCCTTGGAGATCATTTCTCATAGTTGCCTCTTGACTGTCCACACTAATGGGGAGGGGAGAGGAGGGGAAAAGAGGGGAGGGGAGGGGACGGGAGGGGAGGGTGGGGCAAGGAGCTCAGAATGCTAACGGCAGAGAGCTTTTGGCTGTGGAAATGGATTTGTGCTTCTGTTTATAGGGGGAGGTGCCTGGTGTTCTGTAAATTAACCACAAAATTTTGAAATCAGCTGTTATTTATGACAACTGGGACCTGAAAGACAAGATGGCTTCCTCCCCTCCCCCACTCACCTCCATCCTGTCCCAGTCTCACTGGGGATGACAGCACCCTTCCTTCATCAAAACCAAGGAGGAGAGAATGACAAGCTAAGCCAGAGAGCACTTCACAAGTTCTATATTGTGGCAGTTAAGACACTGACCCAGTTAAAACTTCTGGGCTCCGCCAGAGAGCTGCCTTTACCGGCCTTTCCTGTACATTTATATTAGGAAAGTTTGTTACCAGCTCCCCAAAGTGCAAGGTCTGCCCAGAATAGAGGTTGCAGAGTGGCTGTGTCATACACTGACTCAGTGTGGTCTTATCATACAGTGAGTCAACGACAGGCCAGCGGAAGGGTGGTCATGGCATCGTGCTGTTCTCCACGGGACAGTCCTGGGCAGGCCCCCCCGGTGGGGGTGCTGTGTGACTCAGTGGCCCTGAGGTCCTGAGCCCGTGACAGGCTGGAGACACAGCCTGAGGAGCTGGGCTTCCAGGACACAGAGCCACCTCAGGCTTACGTGGCCCTGTTCCCACATGGCAGGGCCGTGCCCTACTCGTCCTGGACGGGAAGTTCGGGAAGCACATCTGAACACACACGTGCCTTCTGAGGACTCTTGGTCGAGTCCTTTATATATAAAGCGCTTTGCCACAGTGGAGGCGTTTCTCCTCACCAGCTCGGGATACAATCCTGAGTAATCTGTTCCTGGGGACATTCAATACCCACGTCTGTCACGGTCTGTGCTTTTGAAAACATCCCTCGCGCCCACAAAAGCCTTCATAAAGCAGCATCCCCTCGATGCTCAGGGCACCTGTGGGCAGGGCAGTCACTCGCGCCGTCAGTTTCATGTTAGGAACCTAAGCCCGCGTTTGTGAGACGTCCAAGTGCTCTGCCCAGGGACCGGCTTGCTAGTTGTTTGGGCACCAGCTAACCTGGGGTATAAATCAGGGTTCCCGTGGGGAGGAGGCCCTCTGGAGGCGGGCCCTCGGGAAGAGGAAGAGGGGGAGCCCGTGGAACCCCACACACAGCCCTGGGGCAGAGGGGACCTTCTTTGTCCGGAGTGGTTTGAAAATGCTAAACTTCACTAAATTCTGCTTAAAAGCCAGGGGCATTCTTCAGAGATCCTTTTACCCCGAGAAACTTCGGTGTTCACCCCCGCTCCCCTGCCGGCTCACACCCCATGCACTGTGCTGTGGCATCATCTCCAGAAAGCTTTGCTCCCCGGGGTTCTGGCTTTGGGGATGGAGAAGAGCTAATGCCCGTGGCAAAATGATTCTTGATGAAGGCGTCCGAGGTGTTCAATGTTTATTTTCAGCCGAGTGTTCTACTTCTGAGAGGTAAAAAAACAAACGTGTTTTCATGCACAGCCTTTTGCTAGTCAACGTGTGGGGGTCTTTGGGTGTTTTGATTCGACCCTGCAGCAGCCAACTAACAAAATGCAATCCTGAGATGAGCTGACAAGGATGCAGAAGTGAACAAATAAACAAAAAGCCATGTTAATTTCAAGCTTCAGTAGGAGAACAAAAAGAAGTCTTAACATGCGCTGAATGACAAATAATGACTGGCCAGGAATTTTTATGCTTCTAACAAGGTTTTGTAAGCTCTCGTGGAATTTCCACCCAGCAGAGGCAGCATAATTATAACTAGCAGTGCCCCGTGAAGGGGGTTTGATAGGTGGTTTAATTTAAAGATCGGTACCTGCACGTACATGGTGTTCCTAAGCCGAGTCCATAGCCGCATTCACACTTCTCTCATCCGCTCAGAGTAGCCCCATCGCCTTAGTGAATCCTCAGACTTGCTTTTACACTAAATGAACAGCACTTCACCTGGCTACTAGGATGGTCACAGAGTTGTTTTGCTGTTGTTGTTTAATATATGTGCCAAATATATATATATATGTATGCCAGCCTCTCGCTCATATTCATTCCGTTTCTTTCCCCATCCTGTTCTTCAGAGATCCCTTCTCTCGCCTTAACATAGTACTTTACACATCGAGAAGTTTGAAGGTTCTAGAATTTGTAATCATGTGTCAGGTAGACATAAGGCACTATTAATTTAAATTTCCTTTCATTGAATTTAGTAATGTTCAGGAGTACCCACTGCGTGCCAGGAAGGGCATGAGGTATGGTGTAAAAACAGAAGCGTGTGAGTTTCACTGTAGGAAGTTTGCCAGGGCGACCGTCATTCTCCTAAAGGTACCTTCCGCCTGTCCGTAGACCCCACTGGATTATAATGCTCACACTCAGGAGCCTGCCTTCCACGTCGCATCCCCAGCCCTTGGCAGGTGCTGGGCACCAGTGGGGACAGAGGCCTGCTGCAGGGGCTGGTTGGGAGAGCAGGAAAGGTGTGGGGTGGAGGGGCCTGTGAGGTGGGCAGAAGAAAGTGTATGACTTTGTCCGTCAGAAGTGAGTGTGAAGAAACTGGTCTTTGGCTGGAAGGCCCAAAGGGAGGGGACAGCCAAGGGTTCACCTCAGGGTCCCTGTGAAGGGGGTCCACAAACCTTGTCCCGCGGGCCAGCCGCATCCCCTGGTTTCCCAGGTGTCAGTGGCCACTTCTGTGCTCTGTCAACAGAGGTGAGTAACTGCAGCATAGAGCCTGCTAAGCCAAAAATATTTATTATCTATCCCTTTATAAAAAGACTGCTGCCCTCTGCCTAGAGGGTAACGAGGATGAATGCAGTTACCTGAGGACCTTTTGTACTGTGAAGGTGGTGCTCAGTCCACTTGGTCAGGGGACTGACCTGATGGGGGGTGTGGTTTCAGAAAGTTAATGTGGGAGTGATTCATATTGGGGAAGGGGCCGGGTATAGAGACCAGTCAGGAGCTTCCAAGCATCACTGAGGAAAGCACATAATTGTGAGTCCTTTTTTTCTTATTTTTAATTCTTTATTGTTGAAAGTATTACGCATGTCTCCTTTTTCCCCCATTGACCTCTCCCTGCCCGCTCCCACCCCCAGCACATGCCCTCAACCCCCCCCCCCCCCCCCCGCTACTCTCTGTGTCCATTGGTTATGCTTATATGCATGCATACAAGTCCTTTGGTTCATCTCTTACCCCCAGCCTCCCCTGCCCTCCCTCTGAGGTTTGATGGTCTGTTTGATGCTTCTCTGTCTCTGGATCTATTTTAGTTCATCAGTGTATGTTGTTCATTATATTCCACAAATGAGTGAGATCATGTGATACTTACCTTTCTCAGACTAACTTACTTCACTTAGCATAATGCTCTCCAGGTCCATCCAAACTGTTGCAAATGGTAAGAGTTCTTTCTTTTTTATAGTAGCATAGTATTCCATTGTGTAGATGTACCACAGTTTTCTAATCCACTCACTGATGGGCACTTAGGCTGTTTCCAAATCTACGAGTTGGCTTAGCAGACTTTGTCTGCTAGAAACTGTCTCCTCGTTCTTATCACTAGCTTGGGGGTCCACCTTCAGTTCCTTCCAGAAAACTCAAGCCAACCCCACCCACTGGTTACACCCTTACTTCTAGAGTTGTTTGTATGTCGATGAGTGTTCTATCTCACAACCTGAGGCCTATCTCAGTTCCCGGACGCCAGCCACACCTCTCTCAGTGGTTAGAGTAATATTCTGAACATAACTAGTCCTTTCAAAATGTTTGGTGATGACACAGTCACTGAGCAAGATGTGAGGTTGGGGAAAACATCCCCTAACTCATTCTATAAATTAGTCAGAATACATCAGGCTAATAATTGTAGGAGCACGCATCTGTCTGTCTGATGCACCCACATTCATCAGATAAAACAGTCAAGCCCACATCAGTCATTTTGGTACAATAAAACTAAAATTAGACACAGTGCAAATACAGTCAAGGCAAGAGCATTTATTCCGATGTTAGTTTTAAAGCTGATAGTGGCAGATGCTGGAGCATCTGGACTTGAAGGGCAGTTCAGTTAGAGAGTCTTACAGAGAGAGCCTGGTGGAGGGAGGGAAGGTCATGGCGGGGGCTGGAGCCTCGAGTTCAGCCCTGGCACCTCTTTCTCATCGTGACCCGAAGGCCTATCAAGGGTATGAAATGCCAACATTTTGGAAATACAGATCTGGTTTTCCTTAGTAATATTCATTAATGACCTAAATCAAGGGAGAATCTCCTACTTAATGAAGTAATTAATTTGCTCTGGGAATTGATGTTGAAAACAGAAGACTAACTGATTAATATGATTAATCACTGTGTTCATTTGTCTTCCTTGAAAGGAGCCACTATTGGGCTGCACCAGGTTTGGTGCTGGGGGCTGGGCTCGATCATGCTGCTGGAGTCGTTGTTACCCTTCTCCACACTCATGGCGTTGCTGTCCCTGTGCTGCTCTTCCTACTCCACCCACAAAGGCCCTTCCTTAGCACTGTCTCTCTCAAACCTCCTTCCTTCGGGCTCAGCTTACATCTCACCCTCCAGATGGACCCGGGCCATCTCCACCTCCTTTCTTTGTCATCATTTTACCTAATCAATACCATATCATGTAGCATTTCATTTTCTTATTGCTTTATGTGGGGGATCATGGAAAAGGATTAAAATATCAAAAACAAAAATCTCCCCTCATTTTGTGTAGTGTGAAATCGGACCTCGCTGAGCTGATGAGCGGACTCCGGATGGGCGCAGCGCTGAGGATCAGAGGAGAGAGTGTAGGGAAGTCCTTATAACCTGGCATGCCACACGACTTTTAGCTATTGCATCATTATTGTCTTTGGCTCTCTATAGCTTAGCATCTCTGCGACGTTTATAGTTAATATCTACAAGACAAGTTTTTGAACATCCTGTGCTAATGGGCTTTGCCCTGTGCAAAACAATGTGCTGGAAATAAACAGGCTCCTCCAGGTTCCCTATTCCCATTGTAGATGGAAGGGTAGAGAAGACCCACTTGACACAGTGTGAGAATTCAGGTGGTAAACACCTGGGCCAGCTCAGCCTGTGTCTCTCCCTCCCCCAGAGGCTGAGAAGGGGCCTCCCCAGCCCCGGAGCCCCCACACAGACGGCCTGACAGACCTCTGGCTCCTGAGACTTCCCCAACACTCATCTTCCAGCATTTCGTCTTCCAAAAGGAAGCCAGGCCTGTCGGGGCTGCTGCTCAGAGGGGGATTTGGCGGTCTTCAGAAGCACTGGCGGCTGCCTTTTCCTCTCTGTGGGAGAGAGAGAACTGACAGTCTGAATGAGAGCGAGACTACATCCCTGTGGAGGTCAGAGCCTGCCACTACTGTCTTCGTGTGTTGCTAGCCAACGTGCTCCTGTTTGTTTCCAAACTCACAGTCTTTCCTTCTCCTGCATTCTCTGTCCATGGACCCCAGGGCTGGTGGGATAACTGGAGGTTTTTACTATCATTCAGTGGCCAGCCTCTTCCTACCCCACCCCACTCCCTTTTTGTTTTGTTTTCATTTTTAGAAAATGTTCTAACCACTGCTTTTCTCATCACCACTGTTCTAACCACTGGGACTTTCTGTTCCAGGCAGATTTATTGCTATTAAAATATTTGTCTTTATTGTTGCAGATGATAAATTTTGCTTTGTGGGCTTTGTTCCAACTTGCATTATTTTTTTGCAAGGATACTGAGTAAGTTATAAAATATTAGATCATACCACGACTGAGAATAGTACCCGTGTAAATTCCTTACAAATATAATAGGCGTTAAAGATGAGGTAGTACAAGTGTAAATTCTTAATAAATATAGTAGGAGTTCAAGTTGCGGTAGCCCACGGTGATGAAATAAATGGTGATTCTGGTTTAATGAGCTTAATTAGTCCCCAGGATTAATAAAAATTTTGCTTTTAATTACTGTTTTGAAGTCCTCATGTTCTGAAGTCAGGACTTGAACTGACCTTTTTTACAGTAGTTAATGGTTAGAACTTTCCCAGTTGTTCTTATAAACTTGACTGGTCTTCCCTATCAAAGATATTTTATAATTTCATGCCAGTTTAAATAAATGTAAATCAGTAAGTCAGAAGCTAATCAATTCTATTAACATTCAAGCATTAGGAGAGAATATGAATTTCATGAAGGCAGGGATATTTAGAGGGGCTGCACCTATATTATTCATTGTATCATCTCTAGCATCTGAAACAATGCCCAGCAGGGGGTCACTTTGTAAATTATATAATTGTCTAACCACTCTGCTGTACACCTGAAACTAATATAAAACAATATTAAATATCAACTGTAATTGGGGGGAAAAGGCAGTGATCCCTAAGACATGAAAATGTGTTAGCTTCCTAATGCCACTGCAATAACTTACCACAAACTCAGTAGCTTAAAACAAAAAATAAAACAATGCCCAGCATACATCATGGTCACAAGCTAAATAGTGAATAATGAATAAAGGAATGAATGATGGAATGAACTATAGACAAACTATAAGAAATCAATAAAAATTTTTATAAAAATCCAGAACAATGTATTTTAATGTTAAAATTCAAATGTCTCAGTGTCAGCTACAACTATAAATAGTAAACCAACGGGAATACTTAAAAATTTTGGCATTGCCCATCTGGACTATCGCATTCAATGCCTAGGAGTTTGGCAATGCCCATTTCTAATAAATGCACTGAAGTCAGGAGACTTCATTAAAACTTAACTCTCAGCTAAAAGAACTTTAAGAGAGTGTAATCCATTTTGGCACACAGATCACATAAATAGTTCTCAATCGGCTTTAATTTTCTGATCTGCATTCAGCAGTGTTTGTATAGAGACTGGCATGACGAGGGGTGCCTACCAATCACAATATTAGAGAAAATGTCACACTAGCGGTTCTTTTCAAGTAAGTCTATAAATACAAAGTTCACCAGTGTTGTTTTCTGTAAACCTGTCTTTGGTATAATTACTATTTCTTTTAATTATTCTACCTTTTACTTTTATAATCTGTTATTAGTGTTTGACGGGCCAATTTTCTCGTCACTGAATTACAGCTGTAATACTTTGTTTTCAAGTATCATAAAACTACCTTAATGTTCTTTCCGTTGCAGATTACTCTTTTGGTTCACTGTCTTAAATTGTGGGGTTTAAAAGTGTTATTTTTCAAGTTCTAATCAAAACTAGAAGATATTTAAATTTGGCTGAAAAAAATCCATGTAAATATAGGGCCATCTCTCTCTTCCTTTGTTGCAGTCAACAGGAATGACCAATAATTTCATGATGTTGTGCTTTCCACACAAGGAGCCTGGTGGAGGGCGTCCGAAATCTTCATTCAGGGCACAGACCCAGGGAGGGGGCCCCAGCCCTGACGTGAAAGGTGCCCGCTTGTGGAAGCACAGCCTTGTATGACTTCTGAACCTTGTCAGGCCGGTCTCTCAACCCAATCATGAGAGTTGGAAATGGTTCACTTTTATTGTATCACTTCTCACTTGCCAAATGTCTGAGAGCAATCTGAGAGTAATTTAAACTAAATCTTTAGTGGATCTAGTGACAAATAAATTTAACCTGTTAATTGTGCTATGTTTTGCTCTGTCTCGGCCTCTCCACACATATGAGGTTAAAATGATGGGAGTTACAGAAGTAAATGAAGCTTGATCATCCCAGTGCAAAATGCAGCTTTGGGTATGCCTGTGCCTGGCTGTGGTGTTGACCTCATTGCCATGTGACTGCCATCAATAGCTCTTTATACTTCATCCATTTCCTCTAAAAGCCATACTAACACATTTATGTTTGTGGACTTCCCCCACCACCTCCCACCCCTCCGCCACCATCGCATTTAAGGTCGTTTAGCATTATTGAAGTTTTTTGTGAGATATAATCTGCTTGATTATTCTAGGTTTCATCTCTTTAATTTTTTGGTGACTGATAGTATTGTTGCTCGTGAACCAATTTAGTGAGACCTAGGAATTTCCCATTTCATTTATGTGGTCTCACGGTCATCTCTCCATTTGCCAAATTTCACCCGTGTAAGAACTATACTCAGCAGATAATTTTTGGAGATCCTGTTACTGTCTTGTTTTCTTTCTCACAAAGGAGTCTTGATGTTGCCTCTGTCTTTAATTATGTGGAACCACAGCAGGGCTATCTCCCTTGTTGGGTTTTATCTTCCCTGCCAGATCACCAACTTCTCCAAGTGAGAGATCCTGGCTTCCATTTATGGCTCATCCTTGTACATGTCTTAAAAGCAGGCTGATTACACAGTGGCCCGCTGGTCTAGAGGTAGATTGCAGCCCCTTGGGTGGGAAGAGGGCTCTGGGATTCTTCCAGAAAGGTCACTCCGTACCCAGGACGGGAAGCCCTCAATGTTTGATGTAGCTGTTAGCTGAAGGGATTTTACTCAAAGGAAGGGATTTTAAGGCCGGTCCTTGGTTTTGTTGTTTTTGATAAGAAAATTGAATTGGCCCTTTTGTAAATTTACCGCCTTACAGAAGGCACAGGTTAGAGTGACCCTGCTTCTTGAATTCTTTAGTTATTTTATTATTTAAAAAATATCTTGACATTTGAGAGGCATATAGACAAAAGCCAATCAATATAAATAGTTACATTTAGAGAAATAAAAGACTGTCATCAGCTCTTTTTTACTTTACCATTTTTGTAAATATATTTTTATTGATTTCATAGAGGAAGGGGGAGGGAGAGAGAGAGAGAAATATCAATGATGAGAAGGAATCATTGATTGGCTGCCTTATGCATGCCCCCCAGTGGGGATCAAGCCCCCAACCCTAGCATGTGCCCTTGACCAGAATCAAATCTGGGACCCTTCAGCCGCAGGCCGACGCTCTATCCATTGAGCCAGACCAGCGAGGGCACTTTACCATTTTAATCACTTGAATTCCAAGCTGGATTTTGCTTCAGCCAAATAGATCAGCTAATACTCAGTCTAATGTGCAATTTTAACGTTAACCAGGCAGGCCCAGAAAATCTGAATAGTATTTGCACTTCTCATCACAAAATTAATGCCATTAAGCCCTAATTTGTTCGTTTCTTCTAGTCAATCTAGAAGAAATACATGTGATGAAACACATTTATCAGTGCTTCCAGTGGGAGAGGGCTCACCAGACACCTAAGTAAATAAAGCGTAAGTCATGTCTGTTGCCCACAACATTTAACAGTAATCAGACTTATTTGGTTAATATTGAGGTTACCTAACTATTGTTGCATAAGATATTGTTGATTTTTATTGATGTGTATCACATGCAAATAAATGCTTTCTTCCTGCTTACTAAAAGGTAACCCAAAGTAAAATAGAATGCTTTTACTACTTAATACATATGAAACCAGATTGTCCTATTGTATAAAGGAAATTAACCAGTGTGGTTTTTTCCTGGGACTGTGGCAAATTTTTTTTTAAAGAGCTCATTCTTTGTTGTTGTTTTATTATAAAAGCCAACAAGTCGATGCCATTTCTGAAATGGCAGTCACTATTTTAGGATCCTGCAGCAGTGACTCAGCACAGAGGTGGAGCAAAAATTATAAAATTAAATTTAAAACTAGTTTATTTATGCAATCCTTCTAAAGGTCAATTTAACAAGTCATATCAGCAGCCATAAATATTCTTATATATATTTTTAAAAATATATATTTATGGTTTTCAGAGAGCAAGGAAGAGGGAGAGATAAATAGAAACATCAATGATAAGAGAGAATAATTGATTGGCTACTTCCTGCACAACTCCCATTGGGGATTGAGCCCACAACCTGGGCATGTGCCCTTACCCAGAATTGAACCCAGGACCCTTCAGTCCACAGACGGACTCTCTATCCACTGAGCCAAACCAGCTAGGGTCTTATATTTTTTTCCTTGATACCTTGTTCCTTAAAACAAAAAGTAATTTATTTATTTTCTTTTTTATGTTTTTTTTGCATTTTATTTTTTTAATTTTTTTTCTTTATGGATTAAGGTATTACATATGTGCCCATTGCCCCCCCCCCCCCCCACACACACACACACACACACACACTCATGCCCTCACCCCCCTGGTGTCTGTGTCCACTGGTTAGGTTTATATGCATGCATACAAGTCCTTTGGTTGACCTCTCCCCCTTACCCCCACCCTCCCCTACCTTCCCTCTGAGGTTTGATGGTCTGATCGATGCTTCTCTGTCTCTGGATCTGTTTTTGTTCATCAGTTTATGTTGTTCACTATATTCCACAAATGAGTGAGATCATGTGATATTTATCTTTCTCTGACTGGCTTATTTCGCTTAGCATAATGCTCTCCAGTTCCATCCATGTTGTTGCAAATGGTAAGAATTCCTTCTTTTTTACTGAAGCATGGTATTCCATTGTGTAGATGTACCACAGTTTTTTAATCCACTCATCTGCTGATGGGCACTTAGGCTGTTTCCAAATCTTAGCAATGGTAAATTGTGCTGCTATGAACATAGGGGTGCATATATCCTTTCTGATTGGTGTTTCTGTTTTCTTGGGATATATTCCTAGAAGTGGGATCACTGGGTCAAATGGGAGTTCCATTTTTAGTTTTTTGAGGAAACTCCATACTGTTCTCCACAGTGGCTGCACCAGTCTGCATTCCCACCAGCAGTGCATGAGGGTTCCTTTTTCTCCACATCCTCACCAGCACTTGTCGTTTGTTGATTTGTTGATGATAGCCACTCTGACAGGTATGAGATGGTACCTCATTGTTGTTTTGATTTGCATCTCTCGGATGATTAGTGACTTTGAGCATGTTTTCATATGTCTCTTGGCTTTCTGAATGTCCTCTTTTGAAAAGTGTCTACTTAGGTCCTTTGCCCATTTTTTTATTGGATTGTTTATCTTCCTTTTGTTAAGTTGTATGAGTTCGCTGTAAATGTTGGAGATTAAACCCTTATCAGTGATAACATTGGCAAATATATTCTTCCGTGCAGTGGGCTTTCTTATTGTTTTGTTGATGGTTTCTTTTGTTGTACAGAAGCTTTTATTTTGATGTAGTCCCATTTGTTTATTTTCTCTTTAGTTTCCATTAGTAATTTATTTTTTTAAAGCTGTATACATATCTATGGTTATCCAACTATTGCTTCTAAATATTGATTAGGCACAACCAAAACCAGCACTTAGCAATGAAGAATAAAAGTTTGAAAAACAGAATATTAATAGTTGGTACTCTGGATTGTAAGTATAAAGACCAAAAGTAGCCTTAGCCAGGTACTCAGTTGTTAGAGCATTGTCTCCATACTTCAAGGTTTTGGGATCCATCCCCAGTCAGGGCATATACAAGAAGCAACCAATGAGTGCATAAATAAGTGCAACAACAAATTAATGTTTCTCTCTCTCTTTCTTGCTCTCGCTCTAAAATCAATAAATCAATAAATATTTTAAAAAGAAAAAAGAGCAAAAGTATATGAGAATAAGCTGTGAAGTGACAAAAGAACACAAATTGTACATGTACTAAGAGTATAACTATATAATATAAAGATCTAAATGAGCCCTGGCCAGTGTGGCTCAGTTGGCTAGAGTGTTGCCTCTTACACTGAAGGGTGGTGGGTTGGATTCCAGATCAGGGCACATGCCCGGTGTTTCAGGTTCGATCCCCGGTCAGGGAGCATGTGGGAGGCAACTGATTGGTGTTTCTTTCTTGCATTGATGTTTCTCTCTCTCTTATCCTTCCTCTCTCTGAAAATCAATGGAAAGATGTCCTTGAGTGAGGACTTAAAAAAAATAAAATGAAAAATTATTGTGTTAGAGTAGGAAAATGGGTTTCTTATTTAGTTTTTTTATATTGTTGCAAAGTTGTCTACTATATTTTCCGAACGTACTTTGTTACAAAGCACTGCAGGAGGAACAGAAGGGATCCATCAGTAACCGCATGTCATGTCACCAAGCAGAAGGTGTGTCAACAATGTTTAACAAAGAAGGACACCGTGTGTGGCGTCCTGAAAGAATGACTGCACCTTCTCAGAGACCCTCACCAACTCCCAGAAAGTCATGCACCCGTGGGGACAGTTCATTCTGTGGTGTCTTATCTGTCTAGTTAAAACCTCAAGGAAGAAGATGACATTTGCCAGGACACAACTGGCATTTGGCCACCTGACCTTTGACTTTTAGAAGTACCAGAGGGTCCTTAATGGTTCCAGCGAGTCTTGGGTTTTCTGTGTTATCACAGCGACGACCTCCCTCGTGAGGGCGGGCCACAGCCAGCCCTCTTCTTCCCACCTTAGAAGCCAGAGCCCATGGTCACTAGGTTGCTAGTTAAAGAATAGCTTGGCATTCCCACCCCATTTCTTTTTAAAAAATATATTTTTATTGATTTCAGAGAGGAAAGGAGAGGGAGAGAGAGATAGAAACATCAATGATGAGAGAAAATCATCGATCAGCTGCCTCCTGCACACCCCACACTGGGAATCGAGCCCACAAACCTGGACATGTGCCCTGACCGGGAATCGAATTATGACCTCCTGGTTCATAGGCCGACACTCAACCACTGAGCCATGCCAGCTGGGTCCCACCCATTTAAAACTCTGATTTAATGAGTACCCTTCTTGACTTTTGTATTAAAGTAGAGAAGTTCCAAACAGGTAAAAGTTTTGCTCTTTATGTGTACCAGGAAATTATTTTGAAAAATCACAGCCTTCAGAAACATGCTTACCATGCCTTCTCTATCTTTTTCTTTATATATTTTGGATTGGGCATTATTGCTAGCCTTATAGAAATTGGCTTCTGGCCCTAGCTGGTTTGGCTCAGTAGATAGAGCGTTGGCCTGCAAACGCTCTGAAGGTCCTGGGTTTGATTCCGGTCAAGAGCATATTCCCAGGTTGTGGGCTCAATCCCCAGTGTGGGGCATGCAGGAGGCAACCTATCAATGATTCTCATCATTGATGTTTCTATCACTCTGTCCCTCTCCCTTCCGCTCTGAAATCAATAAAGATATATTTAAAAAAAAAAAAAGAAATTGGCTTCTGGCTCCTAATAGTCACTGCCCATCATCAGGCCTATCAAGTAATTGCAATCTTGAAAGCACCATCTGGGCATCTCCATAATAATAAAATAAAATAAAGGAAAATTTTTAAAACCTGCTCACTGATTTTAAAGAGCTCACAGTCTAGCTGGAAACGACTGAGGAACGTTCTCAGAGCCTGGGGAGGACAGGCACCCCATAGGCATTTGCACAGAACCGCATGCAGGTGATCTGAACAAATAAGTGACAGGGTCCGAGTAACTTAGCAGATGGCCCTGGGCGCCCCAGGTGGAGTGCCTGCACGTAAGAGAAAGTTGAGTACCAGGTGCTAATTTAAAGGGGATGCGTTTGGTAATGTGAGGAGAATAAAGAACAGTTGTAGATCTTGGCAAGTGGGCGATAGAATAAAAATGGTGACTGTGCAGTGGATTGAATGATGAATGTGGCCGGGAGGCTAAGGACAGGAGTGCAGCCAGGAGAACTGGGTCAGCCTGCATAGCCGGGGCGTCTGCTGGGAGGATGGGAGGCGCAGCAAAGGCAGAGGCACGGAAGAGGAGTCTGCTGGGTTTTGTAAAGTACTGGATGTGAGATAAGGAGGAAGGCAACTCAGGAAAGAGCCGAAAGGAATGTTAAGCCTTGGAAACCGCTGTTAGGGTGGTGTTGGTGATAAGCTGGGGACAGGGTCCCTGTGATATCAGAGAAGGGATTCCGAGCTGCCTGTGTTGTAAATACCAGTAGGATATTCCTGTGGGCAATGGAGGGATAGGATTCAGGAGCAGTTAGGACCAGAGATTACATCTGTCCACGTTTTGTGCGTTGGATGCGTTAATATGCAGAAGGAAAGCAGCTGA
The DNA here is from genome assembly GCF_014108235.1 of Myotis myotis. Lineage (NCBI taxonomy): Eukaryota > Metazoa > Chordata > Mammalia > Chiroptera > Vespertilionidae > Myotis > Myotis myotis. The sequence continues at coordinate 54,300,713 of NW_023416315.1, forward strand.
CAGTCAAGGGGAGGGTTATGTTAACGGGGGCGGGGGGGGGCGGGGCAGCACAGAAATCCAGGGCCCAGGGTGGCCTCAGACCCCCTTCCCGACCAGCAGGGCAGACTCTGGCTGTCCTCCTAAGGGACACAGCAGTGAGGACCGGGGCCACCTTGTAGGAACGGAGGAGAGAGTGTGCAGGACCAGGGCTCGTTGGGGTAGTTGCGAAAGGAGGACAGGAGAAGCAGGTGGCAGGGGAAAGGTTGAAGAGGAGAACAGGGTGACTGCGGGGAGGGGTATTTTCAGTTCAGAAGTCGGGGTGGTCAGGGATGAAGGAGGGTGGCACTGAAGCAAGTGAGCACGTGTGAGGAGGGGGTCCTCGTGGAAACAGCCTGATGGGCCCCACACGCTTCAGTCTGGCTGTGACACCCGCTGGAGAGGGCGCGAAAAGAAGACGCTCTTGGATGCGCCTGAAACGAAGATCAAGCGGCGAGAGAACCCAGGAGGCAGAGTTCCAGAGGTTTCTAGGCTTGTGGCTTCTCATCCATTACTTTGTCTCTAGGCTTCATGGGATGGGAAGTCCTAATCTCACAAGGTTACATTTCACTCCACAGTCTAATCGAATTGAACTTTTACATGCTTTTTGGTTGTTTGTTTGTTTCTAATGTCTCAGGAACCCAGTTTTACCTGAAGCTATTATTTAAAATTTGTTTGGTCCCTAAGCATATAAATAGCATTAAGACCAGCCCTGCCTGAGGCCTCCCCTCGCCCATCAGTTAGTTTATGGTTCATATGCCCTTTAGCTAAAGAACTTTCGATAGAGTCTGTCTGAAATGAACCTCAGGCAGCTGAGGAAGCCATGCAGTCCTCCCGCTCCAAGCGGCAGCCCCGTGGCTCTACAGCTCCGCTCTTGCCGCCGCTGTGAGTGTAAATTCCATCAGAGCTAAAGAGAGAGCTCCTCTTGGGCATCTCAGTCCAGTCTTCCAGGTCGTAAAGGCCATTATTCTGTGAATCCACAACTGGGAACATGTCAGGGAATTCTCTCTAACGAAGGCAAAGGTCAGTAGGGACCAGAATTGAGAGAAAAAGCTTCATGGAGAAGGGGGCTTGAGCTGCACCTTGAAGGTCATGTAGGAATTAGCAGGGCAGAAAGCAGGGAGAGTTTGTGGGCTGAGGGAGGTGTTCGCAGAAAGGAGGGCAGCTGGTAGCAGACAGCAGGGTGTGGAGGCCGGGTGGATGGTGGGCCAGGTGACAGGGGGCCCTGATGCTCGGGGAGAAGACTTACCATAGTGCACAGGGGAGAGCTGGGGGAAGGCTTGCAGGAGCCCTGCTAAGAACCCGAGGGCAAACTGGTCATTCATTTCCAGGAAGATTCTGATCGGAGTATTTGGCAAGGGGTTTATAAGAAACTACAGGGCGATCACAAGGTGCCCCTGTGACTTGTCTGAGAAAGAGCATGCCAGGTGGATCCCATTTATGTTCTTCACGGCATTCTTGGAGGGACTGATCTGCAGGGGGAGATAACGGGCAAATCCTTATCTTTCAATAGTGCTTTTCTGGTAAAAGTGCATTCTAAATGTTAGAATTTGACAAACGTTTGAAATTCCTGGAGTGAGATGGAGAAATGCAGACTGGACAGTGGTGGGGTTGGGTGGGTTTTAGCAGTGGGGAGGCCACACTCCAAGAGCCTGGATTAAAGAACAGTTCCCCCTCGAGCAGTGGTTCTCAACCTTCCTAATGCCGCGACCCTTTAATACAGCGCCTCATGTTGTGGTGACCCCCAACCATAAAATTATTTTCATTGCTACTTCATCACTGTAATTTTGCTACTGTTATGAACCGTAATGTAAATATCTGATATGCAGGATGTATTTTCATTGTTACAAACTGAACATAATTAAAGCATAGTGATGAATCACAAAAACCATATGTAATTATATATGTGTTTTCCGATGGTTTTAGGCGACCCCTGTGAAAGGGTTGTTCGACCCCCAAAGGGGTCGCGACCCCCAGGTTGAGGACCGCTGCCCTAGAGGAAGTCTCATAGCATGTCACAGGATGCTTTCTGTGAGAGTGAATTCAGTGAAGACATAAAAGGCTTGTTTACAGAGATCGTGGGTCACATAAACTTTGGGAGAATAACTAAGTTCCTGGATGATAGAATCAACATTGAAAACGATCACAATAGGACAGAAGCCTGAGCCAAGATAACCATGTAACATTAGTAAGAATGATAGAGTCTTAGCATGGATTTTTTTTCTTTTTTTTTAAGAATCAGTTAATGGCCCTAGCCAGTTTGGCTCAGTGGATAGAACATCAACCTGCGGACTGAAGGGTCCCAGGTTCAATTCCAGTCAAGGACACATGCCCGGGTTGTGAGCTTAATCCCCAGTGGGGGGCGTGCAGGAGGCAGCCGATCAATGATTGTCTCTCATTATTGATGTTTCTATCTCTCTCTCCCTCTCTCTTCCTCTCTGAAACCAATAATGGAAAAAATGTGAATTAATTGTAGAGCCTATTAAGAGACTTGGGAAGGGGGAAGGTTTGGGAGGAGAGAGTCATATAAGGAGGAGTGGTCAAAAGGATGCCATCTTAGGACAGAGTAAGAAAAACATTGTATTTAGAAAAGGAAGGTAATGGTCTCATTTTATCATAATTTAGTCATGTTACATCTGGGACATTTTATGTTGACTTTATGGGGGACTGCAGTTTTACTTTCGGTGAAGGGTGGTGGTTGAAGAATCTGGGATGTTTAGCATGGAGACGAAGCACCTCAAGGTTCATGATAACTCTGCACATGTGTTGAGGGTCGCCGTGTTGAAGTCGCACGGGTAGATCTCTCCAGTGGACACCCTTAGGGAGCTCTAAGGTAAGCAGATTTTGACTGGCGAGCAACTCATCAGCGGAGGATTAAGCAGAGGTTCAATGGACAGCTGTCAGGGGTTCTGAAGGAGAGCCTCTTATATTGAATCCAGACGTGTATGTACGTCATGGTTTCTAAGTGTGGATTATCCAGTCGTGTGCTGGAGCTGGCTTGTACCAGCTCTCAGGAGCCGATTGTTAAGTAATCAGGAATTTTGCAAGCTAGTAGTTAAACGGTTGGTGGCTTAAAACTGGCCACGGGGGCAGTATTTATACCACAGAAGTCCCCAGCCAGCGTCAGCGCCCCAGCACGCCACCGCTATTGTCCAGAATAAAGAGTGTCTGTGGGAAGCCGGAGTCCTCTGGATGTGAGAGCACAGACCGGGAAAGGGGACGTCCATGTTTCTTTCCCGGCATTGTACGCAGGTCCTCCTGGTGCTCACAGCGCTTTCTATCTCCTGCCAAGATCTGGGGCCTGGCCGTTTCTCTGTCACCGGATCTGCCAGGGAAACTCGGCTGTCTTCTGTTTCTTGGAATAATTCTTTCCTTGTTATGTATCTAGACTGGCTAGCCTGTGCAGAAGGTGCCTCTCAGTCCGTTCTCAGCCGAAAGAGCTGTGCATTACAGATGAATTCAACCACTGACGTAGGATTTGGAAACGCCTGGGCTGTTGAGAACATGTGATTACAGGTGCAGGTCCAACTCATGAGCATAATGAAGCCTGCAGGCCACATGGCAACAGCAGCCCCCGTCATGGGGCTGTAGTGCGTTGACCTCAGATCAGCCTTTGTCCCAGTGCCTGGTGGACATAGAGCAAACAGTGATTTCAATCCTGTTTATCGCTCATTTTATTTTTAAAGAGAGGATTTCACTAAAGTCTGAATCATAATGTGTAGGGGGAAAGCCAATGTCCTGTGGTAGACGTGATAGGCAAATTCAGCTGAGGGCATGCAAATTCTATTTGAGTTTGTTCTGAGGCTCTAGGTGAAAGCTTGTGTTGTTTTCACTTGTCTGACATGTCTACTATGTCCCGTTTGAAACCCCAAAGGCTTTTGTATTTTCGCCAATGCTGCCTTGTCCCCACTCCCTCCCCTCTGTGGGTTTCCCAGGAGACAAGAGCACCCGTGACTGGTAGGCTCTGCCCAGATAGGAGCTTCTGTAGCTGTGGGGAGCCCTTCCGGTAAAGTTTGCATTGCCAGCCAGTGAACTGTTTGTATTTAATAAAAAGTTTCCTTGTCAAAATAACCCTTCCAAAGGTGAATTTTGAACTCTAGATCTCAATATTCAAATTATAAATAAGGAAGTTGAAGTATAAGTGTTGGCTTTAGTATGCAGTGATGTGAAGCTGTAAACAGGTCTATTTTAGAGGAAACTAAACTAAGTAAAGAAGAACTATATCCTGTATGATGATGGAGTGTGAAAAGGGTTCAGAAAGAATTGAATAAAGGAAGAAAAAGGCAAGGCAGCAAGGAAGGAAGGGCAGAAAGGATACAGAATACAGCTCTAGCCAACCCCCAGTTCCCAGGCTAGTGACACCCTTTGCAGGAATGCCAAGGGCAGGGAATGAGGAGAAAATAGGAGTCCTACTGTGAAGCTATAAAATGACATTGGACAGGCTGATTTTAACCTGATATCTGACTCAAGACACTAGGACCAGGGAAGAACCTCACTGTAGACTTACAAAAGCTACAGCTGCAGCCTGGGGCCAGAGCTGGGTCTCAAGGTCTGGAGAAATTAGGCAAAAGGAAGAACTTGCTAAAGATTGCTTATGACTTGACCGAGTACAGAAAGAACTGACTGCTGTTCAATTGCGCAGTTAAATCCTCAGCCGCAGGAGACGCATGCGGGTACCTGAGCGTGCTCACTGAGGAGAGTTTGGTGTGAACGGCCTGATTGTGATGCGCGGCAGGGAAAATGTGTGGGCGAAGGATACTCCCCGGAAAGAAGTAGGGCAGTGGAGGAAGTGTGGACAAGGGCATAGAATAGAGACTGAGTTCATTAAGGTAATGCTCTTCAGTAAAGAAAGTCCTTCCCTCGGTGGCAGCAAAGAAACGGGCGGCCAGTTGTTTCGGTCAGCCACATACTGATGCGTTAGTGAGAAATATGTCCACCAGTCAGCATCTAGCCTTCTCCAGCCAGGGTTCCCGGGAGAATTAGCCCGCCTGCCCTAAGACATCCATGTGTATAACCAATCCGTTTCTCTCCTGGACGCCTGGGGTGCTGCTGTGTCGTTAGCTACTGTTCTGTGGTTCAGAGGAAGAGCCCTCCTTGAGAAAGGCTGGCAGTCCCATGACCAAGACTGGCCTTCCAAATAAAGAGAGCAACCGCTTAGCCACCTGCTGGGTTCTGCCTGAGGGAGACTGCAGGAGGCAGCTGGAATCACGGACACTCCACTCGGAATTAGGAGTGGGCACAGCGAGGTCTTATTCCACTTTGTAAGCACCTCCCAGCTTTGCTCTATGCATAGGAAGGCTGATGGTCTCGCCCTGGCCGGTGGGCTCAGTGGTTAGAGAGTTTGGCTGCAATAGAAGAGATGCTGGTTCAATTCCCAGTCTAGGGCACCTAGCTGGGTTGCAGGTTCCATCCCCAGCCCCAGTTGGGGCGTGTGCCAGATACAGCCAATCGATTTGTCTCTCTCACAACTTAGTTTCTATAAAGAAAAGTTTGTTTTTGCTTTTCCCTTTCTTGTGGAAATTAACCCATGAAAGTAACTCAGTGGAATTGGAAACTTCTGGTTCATCATCACGTAATAGCCTGGTCATTTGTAGAGCAAACATTGAATGACCGAGTGAGTGAATTAAGCTTATGATTAAGTCTTTCACATAGATTGACACTCAGTTGATCCCAATATATAAGGTGACCGGGTAGGAATTACCAATCTAATGGGTGAGTAACCTTGGGCACATAAGCACTTAAGTGACTCAACCAGAAACACAAAAAGGTAAGTGCAAAGCAGGTGTAGAACCCAAGTCTCTCTGGTCACTAATCCAGAACTCTTAAAGAGCATCTGGAAGAAGAGTGGCCACTTGCATGGTATGAGACACACTCAGCCAACCAGCAGTGTTTTGCTGAGCATCTGTTATATAATAACACTGGTCAGTGATGTGGGCGTCCTCGAAAAGAAGATGCCATAGTATGTCATCAAGAAGCTTACGGCTTAATTGGGGAGATCAAACTGCTACAAGTTTAATGGAAGGTGAGTGAAGGAAAAGAAGAGAGTTCTAGAATGAACCAAAGAAGTTCCTGGCGGGGGGTGGGGGGGGGGATGAATTTCAGGCAGAGACAAGATGATGTAACCAGAGGCCAACACGAGCGAGGATCTAGGGAGCAGGGGATTGTGGCCAGGGATCATTTGATTGAAGGCAGGATGCTCAGTCCTTGTCTGTATGAGAGATGAGGAAGCTGGAGGTGAGGGCTGAAGCTCAGCATAGCTGAGGCCTGGGATTTGGACCAGTAAAGTGAAAACTCAAATAGACAAGGTCTGAGGGAACATTCGGGTCAAGCCCAGCATGATCATGGTCTGTGATGCAAAGGCAAACGTTGTCTGGCAGAAGACCCCCTTGTGGAGTGGCAGCGGGCGGGGTGGGCAGAGCGCAGTCTGGGGCTGGTCACTGAGCAGAAGCCCGGAGGGGGGGCTCGTGGAGGGACTGCTAACGGGGGTGGGGGTGGGTAGAACTCAACTCTGAGGATGTTTGACTTTGAATAGAAAAGGGAAAAAGGCATTTCAGATGGAGAAAGCAACCCACACGAAAGTGTGGAGTAAGAAGTCAGGGTCTGAAAGAAGAGGAAGCTATGAATTGAACTGAGAGAACCACACTGGGATAAAGTGGTGGGAATGGCTGCTCTGGGGCCTGGGAAGCAATTAGAATTTGGATTTCATGTGATAAGCAAATTGCTTCTGGAGAAAGGAATTGCTGTGATGAAAGCAGTTTTAGAAACCAAGTGGGGCCGATGTCTGTAGATGGGATTGGGAAGGGGGAGAGATTCGAGGCAGAGGAACCAGGCAGGAGACTGTCCGTACTCTGAGCCAGGCCATGGGAGTGGTGACACTGAGAATGAAGAGGCAAGGGGACTGTGAGGTACATTCCAAAGAGAAAGCAGAGCCTGGAGAGGTAAGGGAAGATGTGATGGGCAAAGGTGACTCCAGAGGGCCCCCATTTGGGAGATGAAAATAATGGTTCTACTGAGATCACTGGGGTGATTTGCAAAGGAACCCCATTTTGGAGGGGGGAGGTCATAGACAGTTTGAGGCATCCAAGTAAAGATACTTCATCAGCCTTGAGAACTGGAATCTGGAACCCAAGGGAGTGTGGGACGGGGCTGCAGCTGGCTGGCTGCTCACACCTGGCAGCGAATGAGTCCCCGAGGTAAGGGAGTGAGAGAAGGACGGGAGATGTCAGCAGGGAGCCAGCAGAACACAGTCTAGACCCAAGGGGTTTGAACGTGAGTTGGACATCAACAGAGGGTGTGTTACCAAAGGGAGAGGGGTCTAGGGACGGAAACGGAGGAGTAGGCCATGGTCTCCGGAGAAGGAAGCGGGTCAGCGGTGGTTTGTCAGAGCAGAGTCTCTGATTTCTGTGGGACTCAACCAGCATGAAGTGATCACTTTGGCCCCATGCCTGCCTCCCTGCCTGGACTTCACTGCGCTCCTGGTTCTCAGGGGCCTGTCAGGAGAGCGCTCTCTCTTCGAAAACGATAATCAGTGGGTAGCTATGTTTCTAAAGTACAAACCCAATCGTACGTTTTAAATCGGAGTTGTGGGTTACTTTGGAAATGAAGGAAGGTTGTGTAGACTACATGGGAGCCATCTGTCTGTCAGTCAGCGGAGAGAATAAGAGAGCAGTAATGAGGGAGGGGGAGGGGAAGGAGCTCAGGGAAGGGAGGAAAGAAAAAGGAAGTGAGGCGTTTGGAGCAAAAGCAAAGACCTTGCAATGTGGGGTAAGGGGAAGCCACTCCTTCTCCAGCAGAGCGGCCCCATGAACTCCTACAACCTCCTTTGCGCTGTAACTTGCAGCTTAATTTATGATAAATCTTTCCTTCATTCCAAAGGGGAAATTAATATTTGCTTATTTATCATAACTTGCTTCATTTGCTCTTGATTTGTTTGCCTTCTGAGTACTTCCCTCCACTCTGTCCCTGCTTTGCATCTGCTGTGACTGTGGTCCCTTAACTGCCTGTGGTTGCTGCTGTTAACTCGCTACCTTCTGGGCACTTCGAATGCAGTAACTTGATCATCAGTATGTCAGCTCCAAGCTGAGGACCCTCATTCCTAAGGGCCTTCTCATCCGAGTGAGTTCCTCCAGCCCCTCGGTCCACAGTCCCTCCTGCAAACGAGTCCTCTCCCATGGCTCCTGCTGCCTGTCCCTGTGGCGGCACGTGATCAGAAGGAAAGCATTAATAGAATCCTCGAATCATGGTGTTGGCAAGAAACCTAGAAACCACCCCACTCAACCTCCCACTCACAGGGAATCCCGTCAGCAGCTTTTGTTTAACTTATTTTGATAGCTTTTCTCTTGGCTTAAACTGTTCCCAAAATAAATATCGGGTGGGTGATCCAGGGAGTGGTTCGAGGGTTGAGATTAGCAGGAGTATCAAGATGAGCAAGCTTTTTAAAAATATCGGAATTGTGTTGGACTTAGAAGAAGCCGCATCGCCCCGCCGCGTTTTCGCTCTCACTAATCGCTGCCCCCGCTCCACGGAGGCCTCCCTGGGGGCCTTTGTCGGGGAGGCCCCGTGGGAGCAGAGCACAGACTCTGCAGCCTCAGCCCCTGCAGCCTCAGCCCAGGCCCCAGCGACTGCAAGGACCCCCCTCCTTCCTAAGTGCACTGGGCGTTCCTAGGGGTGTGTTTTTAATGGCGTTTCACTCACAGCTTCATCCGTGGATCCTGTGCCATTAAACCTGCGTGAACCCACCTGGGCCCATCAGGCCTCGTGCCCTGAGGACCCCGTTTTGCATCTCTGTCACTTGTGCACATACATAACACTCGCTGCACGCGGCCTTGGGGGCGGGAGCGTGGTCGGGGAGCACCAGCCCGTGCAGGTGGAGGAGCTTTGCTGATGCAACGTGAGACGTGGCGACTTCCAGCCACCAGGTCGGGGAGGCCCAGGCCCTGCTCTTGAAGCTGTGGTCGCTTCTTTCCTTTCTCACAGCTCCCCTCTCAGTGGCCGTCTCTCATAGGTCTGTGTGTCGGACCCTCACGGAGTGGTGGCAGCGTGGGGGGCGTGACTTGTCCCATAAACTCTCTGCGCTCACTGTCCACAACGTTTAACAGTCCCCAGCACCGTCTCTTCCGGTCACTCACGGCTGGAGACAAACGCCCTTGTATCTGCACTTTCCTACTGAAGGAACCAAAAACCAGTGATTGTCTCCCCTCGGGCCGGGCACCAGCAGCACAGACGTAGCGATCGCTGCGCTGGTCTCACGGCCCCATCAGGCCGCCCAGCCCTTGCGCCTTCCTGCTCTCCTCGCGGGCCCTGTGCTCTGCTGCTCACCTTGCGTGCACTGATTTCTGGCCTGCGGGCCTCCTCCTCCTCTGGACTCCCTACGGTGTGTCCATCCCCGATGGTCGTAGTAAACCCCACCTTTCTGAGTTCTCCTCTGTTCTCCCCAGCCTGGAATGAGTCCACTGCAGTCCACTAGCGTTTAAACTCCATCTTTTCTATTCATTGCCAAGTACTCAGTGCTCAGTGCTGAATAAACCTTTGCCGACTGAAACAGTGATTGCTCTCCGTCAGCTTAGCCAGCATCTGACATGGTCACCAGACACTAAACTTCTTCTTCTTCTTTTTAATATATCTTTATTGAGTTCAGAGAGGAAGGGAGAGTGAGAGAGAGAGAGATAGAAACATCAATGATGAGAGAGAATCATTGATTGGCTGCCTCCTACATGACCCCTACTAGGGATTGAGCCTGCAACCCAGGCATATGCCCTTGATGAGGAATCGAACCGTGATCTCCTGGTTCATAGGTTGACACCCAACCACGGAGCCACACCAGCCAGGCACCTCAGCTTCTTGAGAAAAGGAACTATGACTTCGTATCTCTAATGGAGACTTGAACACACACAGGAGCTCAATAAATATTGGAGACTGCGTTTACTACACAATCACTCAGTGAGGTCCCGTGGGGTGGGGTGTGGTGGGGTGGGGAGGCAGGACACTCTTTCTCCTGCTCTTGTAGCATAAAACCACCTTGGGCAGCATGTTAAGCAGACCAAGGCCCCCTTCCTCCCACCCAGCCTTGACTATTTAGAAAGATTATCTTTAAAAGCACAATGCTGTAAACATTACGTTTTTCTTCTAAAAATTTGCGAAGGACTACATAGAATTGCCCAAGAATCAGTTATCCAGTGGTTGGCTAGGTAATTCCTGAGTAAGCCACTCTGAAAACTGATTATAATCCTGTTTCAAATGGAGAGTTGGGAGAAGGCCAAAAAAGGGTATATTATTGTATCTTGTAGGAGGGAAGAATCCAGCAGATACTCACTGAGTTATGGCGCCAGAGCCTTCCTTTCTCCTGTTATTATAAATTATTGTTATGGGAGAAAGCCAGCTCAGCAGAGTGGGACTCCAGCATTGCACTTCCTCTCCGCTGAGGTCTTATATAACGAAGACCTTCACGCACAAACATTGCGTGAACTTAACATGGCAGCTCTCCAATTAAACCTCACGCTGTCCAGTGCAGAGTGGAGTAACTGTTTCATCCTCCTTATTTTTTGTTTGTTTGTTTGTTAATCCTCACCTGAGGATATTTTTCCATTGGTTTTTAGAGTGAGTGGAAAGGAGGGGGAGAGACAGAGAGAAACATCGATGTGAGAGAGACACATCAATTGGTTGCCTCCTGGGTTGAGCCTGCAACCGAGGTATGTGCCCTTGACTGGAATTGAACCCGGGACCCCTCAGTCCCCAGGCCGATGCTCTTTCTACTACACCAACCGGGAAGGGCTTCCTTATTAGCCCTAAGGTGTCCCTGGCTGCTGGGGCAGCTACTGACTAAAGCTTTTTTGTTTAACGAAAGGAAACTAGGTTGAGGTTTACACCCCTCAAAAGTCTCCAACACAGAGCTGGAAACAGCACTCCTGCGTAGCTGCTCTGCCTGGCTTCCTGCCTCCGGCCTCGCTTCTAGGGTAACAGACCCAAAGGCTGCAGGGCCAAGGCAGGTGGCACCAGGTGCACCATCTGAGGGGGCAGGGACTCAGTCTGAGTTAATTGTTATCAGGAACAAATGTGTAGTTGCCAGAGCTTTTGATTTTCAAGAGAAGCTGGAGATCTAAACCTTTAGGAAACATTGCCTGGTTTCTAATGTTAATAAGTCATTTTAAAAATTCTTAAACTCTCTGCAGACCAGTCTGTGTCTCTGCGTTGGGTGCTTCCTGTGGGATACAGTTTGCAACTTCTGTTCCCTCCCTTCAGGCCTTCCTGCCTTTGGGTGTTTGAAAGCCCCCTCAGGCATCATTTTCACTGTGACACCCACCTTTTCAAGGGGGGTGTAGTTAATTCACATCCGGCATGTCTGTCCCTCAGGGAAGGGACCAGATGGCGTGTAGGGTACCTGGCAGGACTCAACTAAGACTTGTCGAAAGAACGAGTCTTCAATGTCTTCTGCACGATCCCTCCTCTCTTAGAGATATGCCCACATGTGGGCATTAGTTCTGTGTCGCTGCATAACAAATGGCCTCAAAACTCCTGGCTTAAAACACAACGAGCCTGTATCACCCGCAGTTTCTGTGGACTGGGAGCTTGGGAGCAACTCGGCTGGAAAGTTCTGCTTACGTTCCCTCCTGAGGCTGCAGTGAGCCTCGGTGGGACTGCATCGGCGGGACTGCATTGTCCCAGGACCTGCCTGGGCTGGAGGGTCTCCCCAGGTGGCTCGCTCTCATGGCGGCAAGCTGGCGTTGGGATTAGCAGGAGTCCTCAGTCCCTTGTCATAGGACTGCCTGCGTGTCCTCCCCACAAGGACCCTGGCTTCTCCCAGAGCAAGTGATCAGAGAGAGAGCGGGACCCAGCCCAGCGTCCCCTACCTACTCTCAGGAGTCATTTCTGCAGTATCCTCTTGGTTACGCAGGTTTGCCCGTTGGGTGTGGAAGGAGACCATTTGGGGGCTGCTGTCCCAGCTGTGCTCACAACAGACCCTCGGTCAGTCCTGTTTAAACAAATGGCCCAACACTGAGAGGAGTTTTCCCAAAAACCTCAAGGGAGTAACATCTATGTCATAGTGATTCGTACCTAACAGGCATGCTGTATACTGTTGCGTTCTTGAGCTCAGTTCAGAAATTAAATATCCTATGATGATAGACCATCTCACAACTGTCTTCCCTACACAGGTCTAAATCATTTTTTAAAAATAAATGTAACAGTTTTACCGGTATCATCTCATAGAATGCACCATCTGCTTTTCAAGGAACCTTTCCATCATTGCTTACCTCTGTCTGCTTCCTGGGCGCTCCTCGTTCTCACAAGATGACACTTCTCCTCCGAACCTAATGCTTTTTAAAAGATTTCCAAGGAAAATTCCAAGGAATAGCCTCATGGACAAAGAGGAGTGTCCCCTTTGATATGTATTTTTAAAAATTGATTTGAGAGGGAGAAACATTGCTTTGTTGTTCCACTTATATATGCAGTCGTTGGTTGAGTCTTGTATGTGCCCTGACCAGGGATCGAACCCACAGTCTTAGTGTATCAGGATGACACGAACCAACTCAGCTACCCGATATATATTAATATATCCCTTTGATATGTTAATAGCACTTGTGGAGACAGCCCCCAGAGATTCCCGGGGCCCTCTGGCCAGTTGACCAGGCGTTAGGGAGAGGGTCACTCCAGTTCCTGCAATGGTGTCCATTTCTGGTACCCACTTTCCAGCCTCCCCACCCCAACTCAAACAGCACCGGAGTGGGCACTGCTGGTGCTTACAGACACACACACACACACACACACACACACACACACACCCCTCGCCCTTCAAGACCACTCTTAATCTCATTTTAACCAGATTTCACCTGAATAAAAATGTTAAGGGGAAGGAAAGGTGCCCCAGTGTGATTTCCCTTAGGGAAATTTCCACTGGTAGCTCGTTCTTATTTGTTCAATAAACAAAACCTTAGACTGGGAACTGAAGGTCAAACAAGCAGAACCCACGTGGAACATTTGCCTGCGCACCTGGGGCAGGGGCCAGCGTCACCCCGCCCACGCCGCCGTGGCGGTGGTCACCGAGTCGGGGTGCTGGTAAGTGGAGATGAAATGTATAATTCATAAGGCCGAGGTGGCGTGCGGTCTGTGGAGGGGGGGTGGTGATTACAGAATTGAGAAATGAGGCTGCACTGCGTAAGTAACCTTTCTAGGTTAGAGGCTGCTGTGATAGACGGCCCCGCATTGTTCTCTTTCTGACCTTTGTCTGAACTTCCCCTTAGAAGAACAGAGGAAATACAGTTCTGCCTTTTCCCATATTGTTTTTGAATAATACCTTTAGATGCCAGCTTTTCGCTTTTCTGTTCTTCCGTTTGGGGTTTTGCTTCCCCGCATCCCCACTCCCCTGAGCTTTGCTGCTTCCCCTAGAAAAATCTGGTTGCTAATTACTTTATCCCAGTGTTAATGGGAAATACAGAGGCTACACAAATATTTGTCCATATTGAACACAGGATGCATGGGGGAAAAAAATACCCCTGCCACTCCCTCCCCTCCATCTGCCCTCCCCTGCCCGGCCCAGGAAGGCAGTCCTGAGAATGGTCCTCGATAGGGATGCAGGCGGCGATGAGAGTGTGTGGGATGCGGCTGTTCAGTAGGAGGGGTGGCAGGACCAGTGACGAGCCTGAGCTCTGCCCAACAGTCATTTTAGCCAGACGTTAAGGTGCACGCAGGAATGACGCTCTCAAACATTTAAGCTATTGATGCAGTCCCAGGGGCGGAAATAACAAGGCTGGGAAATGTGAGCCAGGTCTTTCATCAGCCTTCTCCTCTGTGCAACTCAAAATACGCAGTCTTGTACCTTCCATATTCCCCTCCATCCCATTGGCTTCCGGGTCTGAGCCTAAGTCCCCGGTGATGGCCAGAACTTTGGGCTCTGTGATCGTCTGAAGTTTCAGCCCTTAGAACAGTGGTTCTCAACTTTCCTAATGCCGCAACCCTTTAATACAGTTCCTCATATTGTGGTGACCCCCAATTTATTGTTACAAATTGAACATAATTAAAGCATAGTGATTAACCACAAAAACAGTATATAATTATATATGTGTTTTCCGATGGTCTTAGGCGACCCCTGTGAAAGGGTCGTTCGACCCCCCCAAAGGGGTCGCGACCCGCAGGTTGAGAACCTCTGCCTTAGAAGGTCAGGGAACCCGAAGAGGGAGGAGCGGAGACCTCAGGTTGACCTCCACACAAGTAGGCATCGCTACAGAGCCAGGCAGGATTGCTTCGGTCACTCGCAACGCTGCTTCCAGAGTTAAATCTTTGGGTTACTTAGGGTGGTTTTGTTTCTTGAAAAACAGCCCCTTTTTGAGGCTGAATGAAAGGGGTCTAGACAGCTGTGTGTCAGAGCCTTGCAAACTGGGACAGTCCACGCCGGCTCCAGTTGGTGGGTGGGTGCTGGCGAGGCACCTGCGGCCACCGTGGGCCGCACACAGGCCGCTGAGCGCGTCCCTGGGCAGCACGTGTCACTTCTTCTTTCTCCTCGAGGGACTCTGATCTCCGGGGGCTCGGGGCCAGCCGAGGTCTGTGCACACAGAGACCGCGTCACGGGCCTGGCACTCCGCGAGGCAAGCCCGACAAGCCGCCGCTCAGCTACTTACATTTCAAAACTTTCGTTCTTCGGCAGAAAAAAGACTGAGCTCTTCGCACCAATCATCACAGCCATTCTTTCAGACATCCAATTCACTGCTTGTGGCTGTTTGTACTTGAATTTTTTTTAATTTATTTAAATATATTTTTTTATTTTCAAAAATCTCCCTAGCTGCCTCCTCTCTTCCACACTCCACTCATTTCTCCCTCCAACTCCAGATAATTTCTTATCTTTCACCCCCTCCAGCCATGCATCATTTTTTAAGGAGACAAATTTCCTATGTCAAGCTTCTTCCATGAAAAATAGAGTTTGCCCTGGCCAGTGGGCTCAGCGGTTAGGACATCAGCCTGCAGGATCCCCAGCCTGGCCCAGGCACGTGCAGGAGGCAACCAGTCAATGTGTCTCTCTCACATCATGTTTCTCTTTCTCCTTCCCTCCCTCCATTTCTACTCTCTCTAAAACTCTATGGGGGGGTGGGGGGGGAAGTATCCTCCGGTGAGGCTTAACAAAAGAGAAAATAAAGTAAATAGAGCTTTATCAGTTTCTATTCAGATGTCTCCTGGGAACCCCTCTTATCAGAGAAGAACTAGAAAGAGGCTGCCTGCTCCTCCCCCTTCTCTTTCTTTAAAAATAAATATGTGCATCCATGAATAAATGAGCCACTTCTTCCTCAGACAGTCAGTTCTGTGCCCGTCTGGGCGTTGAGCACAGTGCTCGGTAGGACGGCAGAGGGGCCCACCGCCTCCTCCACGTCCTGGGTGTGGAGCGTGGCGCGGGGTCCGCGGTGCTGCGCGGGGGGCAGAGAGGACCATGCAGGGCCCGCCGCCTCGAGACGCTTCCGCTCCGGGAGAAGCTGATTACAGGCTATCCTCAAGTTTTAAAACAATAACTATCAGTGCAAGGATGAGTGAAAGAGCTGAATCGCCCGCAGATAAGTTGCAGACACAGAATAACAGGGAGCCTGAGTCCGGGAAGGGCTCTGGAGGGGACGACAGCCAGAGAGGATGCCTGGGGCGCCCGGGGCATCCAGGGGCCTCATCCTGACCTCTCAGCCCCTCACTCTGCTCCCAGCACGTAAGTCCCTCCTTTCTCTCTCTCTCTCTCTCTACTTTACCTCTTGAGTTCCAGCCGACAGCTCGCGATTCCACGCGCTGGGTAGCTCACTGGCTGGAGTAGTGTTCGGTGCACAAGAGAACAAAATGAACTTTAATCTCTTTTGCTGAAGGCTGCTCCATTCCAGAGGCATGCGCGCGCGAGAGTCCCGGCTCCTGGATCATGAAGAGGCCTCATTGTTAGGATGAGAAAAGCAGACTGTGGGGAGAGGGGGCAGGGAGTCCTCGTCCGAGGACAGCTGGCGCCCTCCGCTGACAGAAACCCCCGGGCTCTGCTCCGCAGTTTGTGTTGGATTCCTCACCGAGTGGGACAGCTGTCCCCAGTGGGGCCCACCTGTGTCCCACGGGAGGGAAGGTTCAGCCCCTTTCAGAGCCTGTAGGCTGCACATCAGCGCCCCCTCGTGGGAGCTGTAAAGAGCCAGCTGAGTTTTTCCTCCACCGCCCAAATACCAGGCAGCAAACATGGGTTGTGTTGTTGTTTTTCCAGCCCCTTTAGGAAAAGGAAAAATTGAATGTTGGAAGGTTTTCCCTAAATAAGCTGCCCTTGGCCGGAGAGCTGGAATGTATGCCCATTTTGTTTGGCAAACGCTCCGTTCCTAAGTCGTGCTGGAACAAACACCAGCCCCCCGGGAGCTCCCTCCGTGCCCTGAGCACGGCAGGTCCTAACGGCCGTGGCTAAGTCCTGCTGTAGAACTGGGCGAAGGACGTGTCCTCAGGTTCGATCTGGAAAAGGAAGGCTATGGGCACTTCCCCCAGCGCAAGGCCAGCCTCTCACCTGGCTCCTCTCACCCGCACACCTGCCTGCTGGGTCAGAGCCGGCGCCATCGCCAGGGTGGCTCCGGGCTTGACTTGAAAACTTGCTTAGGCAGCGTATCAGTGGGCTTCAGCTCTCCGTTCTCAGTAATTCTCTACCAGCAGCACAACACAGGCAGGGAGGCCTCTGAGGACCTAGGAGTATCCCTGTGGCTGCTGGAAATTCACCCTCCTGCGTGTTTGGGCCTTTACTCACTGGGTTCTTTCTCGTAGCTGGGGTTTCTGGCTTCTGCTCTCTTAATTGTATGTCTCCAGTCGGTGACACCGCATGCGTAAGCAGGTCCCCATCTTCAGTCCCAGACCATCAGCCATGGAGAGTGGGTGCCTCGTGAGTGAGGCCTCAGCCACACAAGGAGGCGGGTTGTGAGGAAAGGAAGTGCCCTGAGGATGAGCCTTGTTCCTGTTACCGTCCACTTGCTAGGAGCTGGGAGCTCCGGGGCCTGCCCAGTGCAAGAAGCAGCAGGACCCTTCAGCCTTGTGTTGGTTCATTCACTCATCCCACAAACACTTTTGAGTACTCGCTCTGCAGACCAGTCAAAGCTAAATGTTCACCAACTGGAAGTATTACATTTAAATCAATCAAGTTGCACATAAGTAAGTGATGTTACCTTCTTAGTGTGCTTTTGTGTGGGATGGAGGCTGAGCGCTGAATTAATTGGTTGGCGTGAAAGAGGCCAGCCTTTTCCCCGCCTGACGTCTCATGCTCACTCCGTGGGTAGGTAACACATCACGGCTCTGAACATACCAGACTCCCTCCGGATGCAGAGAGAAGAGGAGTGGGCTCGGGAAGCTGAAAGGTGACAGCGAGACTTGGCCAGGCCCTCCTGGCATCGGCAGGCTTCCCGGGGAAGTCCTAGATGCACAGTTTCAACCCTCAGTTGCAGTCAACAGAATAACAACAAAGCAGAAGGGAACAGTCAGCCAGAGGAACTGAAAAGGATGTGTGAGGCTTTGTCTCCCGCCCCGCCAGCCAGTGGGTCGTGTTCCAGCTCCAGGCCTTGGTGCGGAGCCCATTTCAGCTGGAGGTTCCATCGAACCCATGTGCTCAGGGGCCTCCAACGGGCAGAGTGGCCGGGCCCAGCTGGAGCTTGGGGTCCCCATCACCAATGTGCGCACACACACAGGGGCAAGCGCAGGTCACACCGCATGCTGGAGGGAGGGGGATGGGGTAGGGCGGAACATGGGAGGGGCTTTGCGATGCCCACCCTATTCTGTTTCTTCGCCTTCTGGTCATTGTTTTCTGATGTGATTCGACTCTAATGTGTTTTTGCTTTGTGCACTTATTTGTGTGTGTGCTTTCACAATAACAAATAAAGAGTAGCCCTAACCGGTTTGACTCAGTGGATAGAGCGTCGGCCTGCGGACTAAAGGGTCCCAGGTTCGATTCCAGTCAAGGGCATGTACCTTGGTTGCGGGCACATTCTCAGTAGGGGGTGTGCAGGAGGCAGATTGATGCTTCTCTCTCATTGATGTTTCTAACTCTCTATCCCTCTCCCTTCCTCTCTGTAAAAAATCAATAAAATATATTTTTAAAAAGTAATAATAAAGATTTAAAAATCCTTTTAAAAGAACTGGGAACAGGGTATGTGTAAAAAGAATCGCTGGCCCTAGCTGGTTTGGCTCAGTGGATAGAGTGTCGGATAGAGTGAAGGATCCCCAGTTCATTTCCGGCCAAGGGCACATGTCTGGCTTGCAGGCTCAATCCCCAATAGGGAGTGTGCAGGAGGCAGCCGATCAATGATTCTCTCTCATCATTGATGTTTCCATCTCTCTCTCCCTCTCCCCATATGTAGATACGTGCAGAAAACCGTGATTCCGTTTCCGTGGCTGACAGGGCTTTCACAGTCATTTACTGAGCATGTACTTTGGCAAAAATGACGAGCATAAAACCTGGTACTACTGCAGTCCTGTGGGGTGTTGGGAAGCAAGACCAGGCTTTGTCCCGCACCCTGGGCTTCAGGGTAAAGGCACCAGGGACCAGACTGGGAGATACAGAGCCACCGGGCTGGGGACAGGCAAAGTAGGCGTTGCACACATCCAGAAGGGGGGATTGATTATAGGATAGGGTGAGCATCTTCAAAATGGCCCATTGTGGAGTCCAGGCTGGTTCTTCCCAGAACGCTTCTCTTTAACATTTACTAGGAATTTATTGACTAGCATCAGACTATGCTCTGGACATCTTAGAACTGGTTTCCAGTTTACACCAACATCCTTAGAAGCCTTTGGACACTCTAGGCAGGTAAGTTCTAGATCCAACCTTGTTTTCTTATATAAATAAGGAAGTTAGATTTTGTTAATATATTTTATTGATTTTTTACAGAGAGGAAGGGAGAGGGATAGAGAGTCAGAAACATCGATGAGAGAGAAACATCGATCAGCTGCCTTCTGCACACTCCCCACTGGGGATGTGCCCGCAACCAAGGAACATGCCCTTGACCGGAATCAAACTTGGGACCCTTGAGTCCGCAGGCCGACACTCTACCCACTGAGCCAAACCGGCTAGGGCATAAATAAGGAAGTTAGATTTTGACACTGCACTTTGGGGTGGCTACATTCAGTTAAATATATTTAAAAATCTAAACCTATCTATATGCATACCAGGAAAGTCATGTTCGGAGCCAAGATGTTCGTTGCCGATATAAATCAAAAAGCACCTGCCACTCCGCAGATGGCCCGACGAGTGGAGGAAGCCGACTTCCTCCCTCTGGGACACCGTCCAAGGGCGGCTGGAGAATGATGTCAACATCTAGGCCAAACTGTGGTTACATATACCCAACCTTCCAGGTGGCTGCAGAGATTCGTTCTGACATTTGGAGGATTTCTGTTGGTGATAGACACTCAGTTACAACAGGATTACCAGGGAGGGTCTCGAATGACCTCACCCGCACAGCTTTACGGTCACCCGCCATGGCCCTGAGGTAGAGCTTCCGGAACATCCCCGCGATTTTGCTGCGTGTGTGACGTCAAGCTGGAACTACCCGCGGCCCGAGTTGGGTGTCTTTCCTGGCTCTTCTTTTTTTTTTTTTTTTTTTTTAAATATATTTTATTGATTTTTTACAGAGAGGAAAGGAGAGAGATAGTTAGAAACATTGATGAGAGAGAAACATCGATCAGCCGCCTCCTGCACATCTCCTACTGGGGATGTGCCCACAACCCAGGTACATGCCCTGACCGGAATCGAACCTGGGACCCTTCAGTCCATAGGCCGACGCTCTGTCCACTGAGCCAAACCGGTTTCAGCTCCTGGCTCTTCTTTGACAGCAGAGCCTGGCTCCTCTGTCACAGCCCTCGCTCCACCACGGGCCATCTTCCACTTATTATGGGGCAAAAACACCCTTCTGGGGAGTGTGACTAGAGATCTTAGGTCCACAGTGTTTGTTTAGGCCACACAAGGACAGTCTCCTTGTCCCCTCGGCTCAGGGCAGCTAACAGGAAGTGGGCTCCAGGTCAACCTCACTCTGTATCTCACTCTGTACCAATAACTCCAGCCCAGGGTCCCTTTGTCCTTCTCATCTACCCAGCACCCCAGGCAAAGACTGAGCTATTTCTCTTTTATCTCTTTTATCAAATCTCAGGCTGGCCTTGGATTGTCCAAGCCCCAGTCAATATTTACATCTCCACTTGGACCTTCCTGGGTCCACAGACATGGTATGAATCCGCCTTTTAGGGACGCTGCTCCCCATTTTCCTGGCAGCCTGCCGGCGGTCACAGGGTGTGTTCTCTCGCCATTGGCTGCCTCAGTGCCCTCCAGCACGCTCCCTCCAGGCTGTCTTCTGTCCGGATCCTTCTGGCTTTGGGTCCATTTTCCCTGAAATGGCCTCCTCCGAGTCCTCAGGTTTCTGCTGTTTCCCAGGCCCCGTGTTGCTGTGACGCAACCCCTTGCCTCTCACTCCGGGTCACCAGCTCAAAGAGGGGCTTGGCTCCTGTCAGCATTTCCAAATCTGCTATTTTTTTTCCCCCAGCGGAACCAAACATAAGATTTAACAAGCCATCTGAAACGCAATTTACATTTCAATTGCTTCTGCCCCAGCCATACCGAGGTTCCTTTCAATCTACATATATTTGTGAGAACGGGCTTTCCCACTGCAGTTCAATGCGAGCGCACCTTATAATACCGGTGATTATAAAATCCCACGGGCTAATAGAGTGTCTTGCTTCCGAGGAGTTCAAACCGCTTTATAATTCTACCCACCGTAATGTATCTTCATAAACTGCTGTAGAGACAAGAAAAAAAGCAAGATTAATAATCACATCTCATAGATGGTGAAATAAAAAGTCGGAGGAATTGGGTAACATTTTTCCAGAAATGCAGGCCTTCCTGTGCTCTCCGATTGGTGTTGCGGATTGATGGCCCACGCTGGGAGTGGCTGGGAGCCTTGCCCTCGTTTTACTAGTATTAGCGTAGCGTGCGGTGATCGCGACAGTGACTCTGGTCTTCTGCGTGGCGGGGGGGGGGGGGGGGGGGGCATGGGGGAGCAGGAGAATGAAAGGGGATGCCGAGTCAGGGCCGCGCTTGCCTGGGCCAGGAGGGCGTGGGGGGCTGTGGACAGGTGGCTTCCTTTCTAAAGCTGGGTGGTAGGTACTGGGTGCTTGGTTGTTGGTTATCAATCGTCATCCCTTCTTATATAAATAATTGAAACAGAAAGTGTTTAATGTGTATGCTTTAATATATTTAAACAGAGTTGTGCTAATGTTTCAACATGTATAGAGGAAAATAGACTTTAAAAATGATGGTCTTGCCCGGCCAGTGTGGCTCAGTGATTAGAGTGTCAGACTGCGCACCAAAGAGTCACAGGTTCTACCCTGGCCAAGGGCACATCCCTCAGTTGCAGGCGTGATCCCCAGCCCTGATTGGGATGCATGCGGGAAGCAGCCAATCTCTGTCTCTCTCTTTCTCTCTTGCTCTTCCCACCCCCTCCCTTCCACTCTCTCTAAAAATCAATGGGGGAAAAATCCTCAGGCCGTGGCCAGTGTAGCCAAGTGGTTAGATTGTCAGCCCTCTCACTGAGGGGCCTTGGGTTCAATTCCTGGTCAAGAGCCAGTACTTGGGCTGCAGGTTTGATCCCTGGCCCCAGTTGGGATGCGTGCAGGAGGCAACCAATCCATGTGTCTCTCTCATATTGATGTTTCTCTCTCTCTCTCCCCCTCCCTCTTTCCCTCCCACTCTCTCAAAAATCAATGGGAAAATGTCCTCAAGTAAGGATTAACAGAAAATAAATAAAAATCCTCAGGTGAGGATTTTTTTTTTTAATGATGCTCTTTACATAATTGTGACATGGACTTAGAGGTATCGTAGATAAGTGATTTAGTATTTGTTGATAGCCTGCTCCGTGCCCAGCCCTGGGCTGGGAGCTTCCTACGCGCTCTGTGTAATTTCATCCCCATCGCAGCATCAGGAAGCAGGTGGACAGCTGGAAGGTGAGAGCGCTGGAGTCTCCCCGTGACCCGGGGCCCCTGAGCGTGTGTTCCCACTCAACTTTGAGGGCTCCCCTCAAAGTCGGGGTCGCTGCCCCACAGGGTCAGTGCCCCACAGGATCCCATGACCAGGACAGGATCTGGAAATGCCCTGTCAGCTACACACACCATCGGGAGAGCTAGTGGAGTGACACATCAAAGCTTCAATAATTAATGTGTTGGAAATGGCAACTGTTTATTGTCAGTCCCTCTCTCTCTTAGCTGCAGCTTTTGTCTGATACTTCATGCATGTTTAAAGCATTTTTTATGTCCCGAAACAGCAATGAGGAAACTGTAAGATGAGTCTGTGGGTTGGCGAATGAAGGATGAGTCATTAACAGAACCTGGGCCACTCTGAGCCCAATGGGCAGGCTGTTTCTCAGGCCAGCAGTCCTACCTGCTGCGGAACCGAACTAGGAACAGAAACAGCCCCATGGAAGAAACCAGAATGTGACTGGATTTTTTTAAACCAGGCGAACTTTGCAACAGAAAGGACAAGGAGTCTGCCTCTTGTCATAGGAAGTGTTGCCAAGGAGATGGGGCCAGCTTCAGGGTTGAAACAGAAAGATTCGTTTTTTCTACAAAATGAATCTGCCCCAGGCACTGTGCTAGGTGCTGGAGGTCAGCAGTGATGTGTGTGTGTTTGTGGCGGGGCAGGGGAGGGGGGCGCGGGCAGGGGAAGGCATGCACTCATCTTGCCCTGTGCCTGCAGGCCACCCCCACATGTCCGCTCCCCAAGACTCAACTCAGAACTTCTCCTAGGAAGCCCTCCCTGCTTTGTCTCTCCTACCCCCGTTAGTCCCTTCTTCATGTGCTGGGCACACACTTGGCATCTTGTATGTTCGCTGTTGACACGCTGTTGCCTCCAACTAGATGGTGAACTCCTGGACACGCCTTAGGGTCTGGTTTGGTTTTCAGTGTTCACCCAACACAGTGCCTGGCCATAGTAGATGCTTGGGAAACGGAGGTGGCATATTCGAATACATGAGTGAGTGAGTAGAGCTTGAACCAATTCAGGCTTCAGAATAACCACTGGTAAGAATGGTGCTTCGTCACTGCAGAGTAAATACGCCTTAGCGACCATACAATAGCATGTGCTTCACGTGCGCTGAACAAGAGGCAGATTGTGGACTTGACCTTGAACCGCCGGGAGCTCAGAGCCCATGGACCAGCAGAGCAGGGGACCTGGCCTCTGACAGGTCACAGCAGAATGGTCTTCAGTCCCCCAGGGATTGCTGGGGGCCAGATGGAGAAGTGCCTTCCTTCCCTACGGGCTCCTGGCCTGGGTGTTGAGCAGACACTTGCAGAGCACCTGCTGTGGCCAAAGGAAGGATGGAAGGCTAGTGAGGCCCAGCCCTGCCCTTCAAAGGGTTTCGCAGGGTCAGATATGCGGACATGTATTTAGAACAGCAGGTGCTCAGTTAGTACTTACTGAACTGACCTGGTTATTCATGTTGTATCTTCATCGCCCTGTGCACCAGCACAGAGAAGGTAAGCAGCGTGTGTTAGTGTTAGAAAGGAGGGAGGGGGACACGCTATATCAGAAACATGATCAGTGCAGAGAAAAGGACACTCCTTGTGGGTGAGGGAGAGTTTCAGGGTAGATTGGAAAAGGTTGAAACCAAAGGCAAGAAACCAGGAGGGGTTACCAGAGAGGCCGGATTGAAGGGGCCGGGTCAAGCTCGTAGCCGTGGGAGCTGAGTGGAGAGTTAAGAAGAGAGAGGCTCCAGAGGGCTAGCTCTCAGAGACCTTTAGCCCACAGTCCCGACCCTCCATTATCCTGGCGCCACGTCCCACCCCCCAGCTGCTCTCTTTGGCTTTTCGCTGTAATTCTTTGGGGAGCCGCCCACAGGTAGGCGTGCTCTGACCTCAGCGCTCGCCCTGCTGCGGGCGCCCTGCCCAGGTGAGCGTCCTGCACGCTCATGCCCGCCTCTGGGTCCACTGTCCTGGGGTCCCCGCCAGCATGGAGGCCACTCCTCCTCAGGCTGAACCCTGCCCCCTCGTGCCCAGGCTCCCACTCCTTCATGACCCTTCACCCCTTCTACTCTCCTCTGTTTGTGCTGCCGCGGAACTTTCCATCTGAAACCCCTATCTTAGCACTCTCTTACATTTAATAAGGGTTTATTCAATCGGCGAGCCCTTATTGATTGAGTGGCCACTAAATGCCAGGCACTGTGCTGCCCTCGTGGACTTAGCAGGGGAAAGAGAGGGGAAGCAGGTTATTGGGAAAGTGCTGGAAGTGACATTTATGGCGGTGTGGATGGAAACCGACTGGTGTCGAGGGAGGCCTGTCTGTGGCGGTGACAATTAAGCTGAGGTTTGAAGGATGAGAAGGAAGGAGGCAGCCGTCTGAGAGCCAGCAAGAGAGCATTGGAGGCAGAAGCAGCACCATCGCGTGAAGGCTCTGGGTCAGCAGTGGCTTAGGTATTCTTGAGAATGAAGGGAAACAGACTGGACTGGAGCTCTTTGAACGAGGAGAGCGAATCAAAATGACAGCAGAGAGCTGGGCAGGGTCCCGGTCATGGAGGTCCCTGTGGGCCATGGGAGGGATTCGATTTCCTTCTGGGTTGGGACCCTTTGAAGGGCTTAAAGCCAAGGAAGATGTGACGTGTTCACTCTGGCAGCTAGTAGAGAGTGGACTGGAGGGAGGAAACACCAGGTAGGAAGCTCCAGGTGAGACGGGGCGGCCAGGGCCAGAGCTGTGGCAGCAGAGGTGGGGGGCCACGGGCCAATTCAAGATGTACTTCGGAGCTGGGCTTTCTGATGGATTGGGTGGGGATGGGGAGGGGGAGAGAGAGGAATCAGAGACCATCCCCATGAGTGGCGGGCGCGGTGAGGGTGGTGATTGCATTTAGTGAAACAGGAGGGCAGAGGCAGGGATATGTTGAGGGGCAGCAGGGGAAGAGTTCTCCCTTAAGCACACGAAGTCTGAGCCGATTGTGAGACGTTCCCGTGGAGATGTCAGGCCATCAGAACATAAATCTGGAGCTGAGAAAGGTTCAGGTTGGATACAGACGTTTGGAAATACAAATGGAATTTATGCCCTAGCTGGTTTGGCTCAGTGGATAGAGCATCAGTCTGCAGACTGAAGGGTCCCAGGTTCAGTTCCGGTCAAGGGCACATGGCCGGGTTGCAGGCTCCATCCCCCATTGGGGATGTGCAGGAGGCAGCTGATCAATTATTCTCTCTCATAACTGATGTGTCTATTTCTCTCTCCCTCTTCCTTCCTCGCTGAAATCAATAAAAATATATTTTTAAATATTAAAAAAAAACCACACACACACACACAAATGGAATTTAAACCTGTGGGTGTGGGTACGATTACTATACCTGTTTCCTAGGGCCATGGAAATTGTTCCACAAAATGCATGACTTGGAGCAACAGATAGTTATTTTCTGGAGGCTAGAAGTCCAAAATCACGGTGGTGGCTGGGACATCTCCCCTCTGGGGCCTGTAGGGGAGGACCCTTCCTTGCCTTTTCCAGCTCTGGTGGCTCCAGATATCCCTTGACTTGTGGCAGCATGACTCCTGTCCCTGCGTCCGCCCTCCCATGGCTGTCTTCCCTCTGTGCCTCTGCCCAGATTTCCTGCTTCTTATGAGGACACCAGTTATATTGGACTAGGGGCCCAGCCTACTCCAGTGAGACATCCTCTTACTAATTACATGTTCAGTAACCCCATTCCCAAATAAGGTCATGTTCTAAGGCAGCGGTTCTCAACCTGTGGGTCGCGACCCCTTTGGGGGTCGAACGACCCTTTCACAGGGGTCGCCTAAGACAATCGAAAAACACATATATAATTACATATTGTTTTTGTGATTAATCACTATGCTTTAATTATGTTCAGTTTGTAACAATGAAAATACATCCTGCACATCAAATATTTACATTACAATTCATAACAGTAGCAAAATTCAAGTTATGAAGTAGCAACGAAAATAATTTTATGGTTGGGGGTCACCACAACATGAGGAACTGTATTAAAGGGTCACGGCATTAGGAAGGTTGAAAACCACTGTTCTAAGGGATTTCAACACGTCTTTTGGGAGACACACAATTTATCCCATGACAATCTCTGGAGCAAGGATGAAAAGAGAAAAGAAGGGGTCCTCGGACTTTGCCGTCTTGTAGCAGTCAGATAGAGGACAAGTCAGCACAGAATATGGACAGGCCACCCACAGAGAGGCAGGATGGGTGTGGGAGGGAATGGTGGACTCTGTGAAAGAAATTCAGCTCTTGGTCACAGGGCTGAGAAGTTGACCGATGGAAGTGACAGCGTGGTCACTGCTGATCTTGGCCAGCGCAGCACCGGAGTGGAGCAGAGGGCGGGAGCCCAACTGGAGGAGGTGAGAAGATGGTGGGAGGCAAAGCCATGGAAAAGGCAGTTCACTCTTAGAGATTTGGCTTTGGAAGGAGAACAGAGAAATAGGGCAGCAGCTGCCAGGAGAAGAAGGGATTAAGGAAGGCTTTGTTTTGTTTTTGGTGTGTTTTGTTCTTGTGTTTGTGCTTTTTTTTTTTTAAAGGGAGATGCTAGAGCAGGTTTACGTGCTTGAATTAGCTCTAGCTTCGTGTTGTGTGTTTACATTGTGTGTGTTTTGTATTCAGTTTTCGTTATCACGTGTGTTCTCACGTTGCCTCCCAGCATTGAGGCCCCTCAGGGGCAGGACTGTGCCCTCTATTTCTCTCGTCTTCCAACTGTCTCTAGCCTGACACTCATTCATTATGGTCATGGCAAGAAAAATATCCTGTACACAGCCTGGCACCACGAACAGCTGTTCTTTCATTTTCTAATGGAAAAAGGACTAACAGTGATTTCCACAGGCGCTGTTCGTGAAACGTCAGCTGACAAAATCCTTGTCTGGTGTTCTCGCCAGAGAACATCTATGAGGTGCCCTTTGCAAGACAGGCTCATCTGTTAGGTTCTGCCTGGCACATCCTCAGGGAACAGAAACTGGGAAATGGGTTGCTTAGGGCCATGAGAACAGTGGATTGACCTCCTAGGAAGAGCAGCCCCATGGTCACGTCCAGAGATGCCCAATGAAACCAGACCAGCCTGTTCTTCAGATCCACCAGGAGACGGGAGTGTCTGGCCACCGAGGGCAAAGGCACAGGTGACAGGAATAGGGGGCAGGTGCAGAAATGCGTGCTCTGGAGTCAGCAGCCTGCAGAGGAGGGCTCCACACCACACCGGGACTCTTCTCCCAGGAAGGCGCCTGAGCCTGCGTGCGAAGGGAGCAGGCAGGCACACCTGACTCTATCACAGCGAGGCAGACACCTCTTGTCAAACGTGTCATCTTTTCTCTAATGTTCTTTTCAGAGACTGCTTCTTTTCTAAGGGATGTGGGTTTTTAAACCATCTCTAAAGAGACTGCATGACTAGAGGCAGCCTGCAATAATCCCATCAATTGCATGCAATGGTCAGGTGGCTCGGAAGCCCTGGTGTGTGGGGGCACGCTGGACACAGTGACCGAGGCCGATGTGGGATCGAAGGCCCCGTGACACAGGACAGACCAGCAGTGACCTAAAACCATCACAGGCACCCCCGGGCATCAGTGCCAGAGGACAGGAGCGGCCTGCCATGGTCACACAAATGGTCACCACCAGGACTGCAGGAGACCAGGACTAGAGAGGGGCCAGGTGCTGGCAAAAGATGCCCGGGAGTGAGGGGACAGGGACAGGACAGGACCATGAAGGAGTCCCGAGGCAGCTCACCCGCCTCCACAATAACTACCTCCTGGGAAGTCCAGCCTTGCATTGTGGGAAAAGCATGTCTTGCAGCCCAGACGAGGGCTGTGGCTCTCTACCAGCGCCCAGCACACAAACTCCTTTTTACATGTGAACAATCAAGACTTTGTAATAAGACGCTTTGGTTTTGGTTGCTCATACTGTTATCTGGATGAAAAAGATGAGCAATGAGAGCAAATGTAGAGGAGCAAGGCGGGGAGGTGCTGTGAGTGGGGAAAATCAGCTCCCAATGGCAAGGCAAGTGGAGGGGGTCTTGATCACGCCCTTCCTCCCAGCCCCCTCGCCCCCTCCCGCTGCGGGAAGGGTAGGAGAGCAGCACTTTCTTCATCGCTTCATCAGGTGGACATTTCTGGAGGAAACAGAAGTTGGGCTAATGTGGGTCATGAACAGCGGAGTGCCTTGAGCCACATCTTAGAAACAAACACAAGCTGCGTTCGTATCTCATGCTTTGAACTTGGTTTTCTCCAAAATGAACCCCTACCTACTTATGGCAGATTCTTAGAAAAGAAGATGCATTGTGCCCTCTGCCTCTGGTGACTGACTGGGTGAGATGTTCTCTGAGCTCCGGTGCCCTTCTCCAGAAGCTCAGCCCGCACCTCACAGCAGCGGGGGAGAGTGGACTTCTGACTGGCATCAGACTGTGCACCCATGAACATGGCTCTGTAACTGTGATATTAGAGAACTTTTAAAAAACTTTTATTTGTTGATTTGAGAGAGAAAGAGGGAGAATCATCCATTTGTTATTCCACTTATTGATGCATCCATTGGTTAATGTTCGTAGGTGCCCTGACCCGGGATCCAACCTGCAAGCTTGTATCAGGACAACGCTCTAACCGACTGAGCTACCCTGCCAGGGACAGTGAACTTTGTAGAAGCTAATGAAAAAAAACAGTACTTCCTAGGGAAAGTGGGATACAAACTCCTAAGAAAGGGATTGTTGGCATGGACGAATATTATAGTTTACCCCATTATTCTGGGGAGGGCTCTTGTTTTATATGATATATTATTGAAAATAGAATGCCTGTATTTCAGAATTCCTTTGTAAAACCTGGGTGTTCTGTAGACATTGGTTGCCCGAGTTTTCTTACAAAGGAAGGCTCCTGCATGTCTCTGAAGTGGCTCTTAGCTCCTCTGGTGGGAGTGGGATGGTGATGGAGTCAGCAGTTTGGTTCCCTCTGGGTCTTTTCTGGAGCCACAGAGCAGCCAGGGCCGGGCTCCCTGCTCACGGGAGGACCGAGCTGAGGTGGGAGGCGTCACTGCCACGCAGTGTGGGAACCTCAGGCCCTGGGGGTTCACGGATAGGGTTTTATGTAGAGTTCATGTTGAAGTAGCTCCTGCATTTCTAAACTGCTAATGCTTTCTTCCACTCTGCTTTCTTAGGGCCCCTGAGATCATCCTTGGTTTACCATTCTGTGAGGCGATTGACATGTGGTCCCTGGGCTGCGTCATCGCGGAGCTGTTCCTGGGCTGGCCGCTCTACCCAGGCGCCTCAGAGTACGACCAGGTGGGTCCAGGCCGCACAGGTGTTCATTTAGGACAGGACACTCGGGCGAGGTTATGGGGTTTATGTCGTCTCCCAAGCCCTGCTTCCCTCAACCTTGCTTTTCTCTCTATGTTCTTCTTTCTTTCCCCTTTTTCATTTTTCACTTCTTTCTTTCCCTATAACATTGTCTTTTTCTCAAAGGCACTAAAGCCATTCCTATACCACATGCAAGGTGACAGGAAACGCTCTGACCTCATTCTCCTCTTTTCTTGCAGATTCGGTATATTTCACAAACACAGGGTTTGCCAGCTGAATATTTATTAAGCGCAGGGACAAAGACAACTAGGTTTTTCAACCGTGACACGGACTCGCCGTATCCTTTGTGGAGGCTGAAGGTAGGAAGAGCGTCCCCTCCATCCCTCACCAAGGCCCAGCATTCAGGGGAAAGGGTGGGGCGGTTCGTGGGGAGCTTTTGACAGCAGCCCCCATGGGGGAGGGCTGTTGTGATAGGTGGTGTGGATGAGTTTCAATGTTCAAAAGCACCACTTTGCTTGGCTGCTGCCACCTGCAAAGCTCAAGTCCCAGCTCCGACTGCTCAACTCCCAGGATTTAATGAGGTGAACCCCGATGACCTGTCTGGTTTGTGTAAAGAGAGGAACGCACCACCCCCTGCCATAAAGGAGCTCCCCGCCCAGAGGGAGACCGAGCACGTGCCCCCCATGTACGTGCCATGTAAGTGGGGACCTTGAACCCTGCCTGTGGCGAGGGCCCCAGAGGAGCTTTTGAGCTGGGCCCTAAGGATGAGGAGGGTTTCCCGCCCAGGAAACAGCCCCGGCAGCCACACCTCCGCAGCCCCAAGGAGGGTCTGTTGGTCCAGCCGGCAGGTGCTGCCACTCACCGTTGCACACCAGGAACTCGGGTGGTTTTGCTTCAACAAAAACATGTTTTGCTTTCACTTTTACTGTGCCTCGTAGTTAAAAATTAACGTAATTTCCTGGGAGGGAGAAAAGAATGCTAGTCTTCAGTGTTTTATGTTCATTTTAGGTGCTTCCTTTTTTGCAAGAGAGTGGGCGGGTGTTTTTATTTTGTTTGGTTTTTGACAGAAACCACAGCCAAATTCTAATATGATTTAAAGATAATGTGTGGAACCTAATGAACAAAGTAAACAAAACAGAAACAGACGCATAGATAAAGAAAACAGACTTGCCGGAACCGGTTTGGCTCAGTGGATGGAGCGTCGGCCTGCGGACTGAAAGGTCCCGGGTTCGATTCCGGTCGGGGGCATGTGCCTGGGTTGCGGGCACGTCCCCAGTGGGAGATGTGCAGGAGGCGGCTGATCGGTGTTTCTCTCTCGTCGATGTTTCTGACTCTCTATCTCTCTCCCTTCCTCTCTGTAAAAAATCAATAAAATATTAAAAAAAAAAAAAAAAAAAAAAAAAAGAAAACAGACTGGCAGCTGTCAGGGGAGGGGGATTGGGAGCTGGGGAAATAGTGAAGGGATTAAGCAAAAAAAGAAAAACACTTACATGCCCTGGCTGGTTTGGCTCAGTGGACAGTGTTTGCCTGCGGACTGAAGGGTCCCGGGTTCAATTCCGTTCAAGGGCACATACCGGGGTTGTGGGCTCGATCCCCAGTAGGGAGTGTGCAGGAGGCAGCCAATCAATGATTGTCTCTCATCATTAATGTTTCTATCTCTCCCTCCCTCTCCCTTCCTCTCTGAAATCAATAAAAAAAAAAAAAAATATATATATATATATATATATATATATATTTAAAAGAAAACTTACAGACACAGACAAACAGTATGGTGATTATCAGAGGGGAAGAAGGGTGAGGGGAAATAGACTTGACTTTGAATGGTGAGCACAGAATACAATACACAGGGGATGTGTTATAGAATGTACTCTTGAAACTTGTATTTTATTAGCCAATGTTACCCTGATAAATTCAATAAAAATAAATAAAATAAAGGTCATGTGTGGCCAAGAGTCACAAAAGATTTAGAAGAGGGATCTGGGAGCTAAGCGAGCACTCTTGGTCTGTTGGTGGGAGGGCTGGCATTTGGTGGCTGTGAGGTGAGCGGCTCAAGGTCAGTCCAGTAAAAAGAGTCCTGGTGGCGGAGAATGAGGCCAGACGGGCAGGCTTCATGTCCATATCTCAGGTAAGAGCCTCGGTCCTACTTGTCCCCAGGGTCGAAGCCTAGATCTTAGCTGCTCCACGTGTGCTGTCCCGGAATGAGATTTCGAGGTTTACTTACCTGAGATCCATGGATGAGCAAAAACACACACACACACACACACAACAAACGAACAAAAAAACAGTAGCACATAGTCATTGGAAACAGCGGCTGCCTAGACCAAAGCCAATGGGGACCTGTTCGAGTGTGCCCGGCCCCAGACGGAGGGGCGGCAGAGAACAGCCCAGAGCCTACTGCTGCCTCCTGGCCATGTGACCTTGGCAAGCTCCTTACGCTTTCTATTCCTGTTTCTCCCTCAGGAAATGGGTCGGTAATCATCCTGCCTAAGATGGTTGTAAAGTGTCTTAAATGAGTTCATGTGCTTTATAATAGTGCCTGGCACGTAGGGAGAGCTATATGCATAAACATTTGATAAAAAATTAAATTAAATTTTAAAAATGTGTGGAAGGGCCCTCTGCTTTTCCACATGTGGAACCTTACCGTATCCCTTAAAGTAGGGGGAAATGTGGGGTTTTCATGGATACTGCATTCCTTGTTCATCTTGGAATCCTCCAGACCTGACTCAGAGCAGGCCCCTACCAGGTGTTGGTGGGAAGGAAGGAAGAGAGATGAGTGAGTGTGGAGGATGAAGAGGGAGAGTAATTAATGTGCAGGTCACTTTAAGAGGAATCAAAGTCTCCTTCTCTAAAAGGTGGGAAAAGACCCTCCATGAGAAACAGAGGGTAGTGGTTTTAAGTCACAGTGACCAGGAAATAATTCACATTACCAATCGGCTTTTGCCTCTCTTGACCAGACACCAGATGACCATGAAGCAGAGACGGGGATTAAGTCAAAAGAAGCAAGAAAGTACATTTTCAACTGTTTAGATGACATGGCCCAGGTAAGCTCCATGGGCGAGCATGCAATGTCAGCCCTTAAAAACCAAGCACAGCAAGGCTTCTGCAAGAGCAATATAGGGCGGTGAGTAGAAATCCACATTACTCAACTGCCGTGGTTGACCTTGACCTCATGACCTGCCAGCCTGAGTAAGACTAGCAATGGGTTTGTGGGACATCGTTAAAGCCTTACACCAGCTCTTGAAAAATAGCTTCAGTTTATTGGTTCCCATTTGCGAGATAGTCCTGGCCAATCTCACTGGCGTTTTCATGAGAAGAATTTAAGCCCATTAGTACATTTGAGCTTAATGCCCTTGACTCAGTGTTCGTTCCTAAGGGCTGCCGTAACAAGGTACCACAAACTGGGGGGCTTAAGACAATGGGCATTTGTTCTCTAGAAGCTAGAAGTTTCAAATCAAAGCACCAACTGGCCATGCTCCCTCTAAGGGCTCTGGGAAGAAACTGTCCCATGCCTCTCTGCTGGCTTCTGGTGGCCCCTGGGTGGAGCCAGTGTCAACGCATCCCCAATCTCTGTCTCCTTCTTCATATGGCTTCATCCTGTGTTTCCTCTGGTCTCTGCATCTAAATCTCCCTCTTCTTTATCTTTTAAAGACACCAGTCATTGGACTTAAGGCCCACCCTATTCCAGTTTGGCCTCATTTTAACTGGATCACATCTGCAAAGACTCTCTTTCCAAATAAGGTCACATTCACAGGTGCCAGGCATTAGGGCTTAAACATTCTTTTGCAAGGACACAATTCCATGCTTCACACTCAGTCTCTCTCAGCTCACTTGGAGGGGCCACGGGCTCTCACTTTTGTGCCCAGAGAAAGTGCTAGAACTTCAGCTATCCTTAGTGTAAAGAGTAGTCTCAAATCAGGGCAACCCAAAGTGAATTTTTCTTAAAAGCATGAGAAGTAAAGCTAGAGATCAATAAACATTCAGCACCCCTCTTACGGAAGACAAGTGTAACCCAAAATCATGACGCCGAATAGAGTATCCTTGTCAGTTGATTAGCAGCTTAGATTGTCTTAGAAAACAGAAATTGCTTTCCAGAGCATGTCTTGGAAAACGTAGAAAGCACCACAAAACAAGTCTCTTAAAGGCTATGCTAGTAGAGACTTGATCTGGGAGGAAAAATCCTATTCAAACACCCTGCTTGTCTAGCAGATGTGACCCAGTGAACACAGGGACTGAAATGATCCGGCCCTAACTCAGGGAGCTACAGAGGACGACACACTGTAGATATAGGAGCAGGGCACTTAGGCCCCAGCATTTCCCTCCAAAGGTTAAATACATAAACCTTTTGCATCTTATTTTGTACTGCGTGGTTGTTTTTAATTGTGGTAAAAACAACATAGCACAAAATTTACCATTTCAGCATTTTCAACTGTACAGTTCAGTAGTATTAAGTTCATTTACACTGTTCTACAACCAATCTTCAGAGTTCTTTTCATCTTGTGGTTCTTTTCCATGAGGTGTGATGTGAGGCGCATTTTGATTTAACTGATTATAGCAAGAGGGTGCACATCCTGTCACTTATGTATGTCGCAGGTACCGGCAGCGACCGCCCCTTCCCCATGCGTGGCCTCCCTCTGCCTTTCCTGCAGAGAGCCCTGCCACATCCTGTGGGCGGCAGTGACATGTGGCGGTGCCTTCAAAGGGCAGACACCGCCCTGTAGGAATTGAGAGGTCGGATGGAGTTGCAGAGCAGAAAGGAGTCAAGGAGGCACAGCGGGGTCTTGGTAACCTGTCCTCCTTGCTTCCAGGTGAACATGACCACAGACTTGGAAGGGAGTGACATGCTGGTGGAAAAGGCAGACCGGCGGGAGTTCATCGACCTGTTAAAGAAGATGCTGACCATCGATGCTGATAAGAGAATCACTCCGATCGAAACCCTGAACCACCCCTTTGTCACCATGACACACTTACTCGACTTTCCCCATAGCACACAGTAGGTGTCCTGCTCCGTGCTCTATACAAGGGCTCAGCAACTTTTTCTTTAAAGCCCCATTGTGAATGTTTTAGGCTTTGCAGCCAAGTGGTCTCTGTTGCAATCAGCTCTGCCATTGTAGCTGAAAGCAGATGCAGACAAGACATAAACAAATGAGTGAGGCTGCATCCCAGTAAAACATTATTATAAAAACAGGTGGCGGAGCCTCGGCAAGTCCAGGGCTGGGTGGGCCGGACTCTGGGTGTCTCTGCATGGAGGGAAATGCTCAAATAGGCAGGGTCCACAAAGCAAAGCCACTCTCAGTGCCAGAGGTCACTCCCAGACCCTTCCGGAAAGAACTCTGTCTAGTTTGGATTTGGGTTCATTCATTCATTCATTCAGCGTGCTGTGTGCTATGCCAGCTGCTGGGGTACAGTGGGGGGCAAAGCAGATGGGTCCCCTTCCCAGTCTAGGGGAGAGAAAGGTACGAAACTAGTGATGCCCAAATAACCAGGCTGATATCAGGGCAAATATAAGGTGTGATGAGACCAAGTGACAAGGGAGCCTCACTTGGGACAGGGCAGGAAGTGAGTGCAGAAGGATGAGTGAGAGGTAACTGATGGGAAGGCTGGCGAGGGCGGAAAGGGTATTGCTTGTGGGGACACTCGCCATGGACAGGACCAAGCCCAAGAGCTGGAGGACAGTGGGAGAGCTGAGGCCCCAGGACCAGACGGGACGAGCCTTCCTTGTACAGGATTTTGGTCTTGATCCTAAGAGCAATGGGGAGTCGTCGAAGGACCTGTAGAAGGAACTGGCTGATTAAAGTGTCAAGTCCATGAGTCCTGAAGACATGGCCATCACATTGGCAGCTTGGAAGTTGTTGGTGACTTAGAGCTGTTTCAGTGGATGATAGAAGCAGAAACCAGCTTAGCCAGTTGAAAGCCTGAATGGGAGGTGAAGAAATAAACAGGATCCTTTCAAGAAGGGAGACTGTGAAAGGGGTGGGAAGAAATGGAGAGGTGCCCGGGGAGGGCCCAAGGGGACTTTAGGAAGAGACTTGAGCAATTGAAAATGCTGATTGGAAGTGTCTGGTACTAAGTGAGAAACTAAAGATAAAAGATGCTCAGAAGAGAAGTTTCCTGAGACGGTGGAAGGGGCTGGGAATCAGAGCACAGGTGGAGGACTAGGCCAGTGTCACCGTGGATGAAGGAGGGTGCAGACGTTGGCTGGAGTGCTGGGTTAGCAGAGGAAAGTTGAGGGAGCTCTTCAGACAGTTGCCTTCTCTTGTTGAGAGCAAGGTGTTTAGGTAGGAGAGTTTAGGTAGTTGGAGCAGAAGGTGGCAGAGAAAATTGAACAGAGAAATACAGTGGAATTGTTGAGCATGGAGGTTGGACATGAAGAGTAGGATGTAACTGAACTCCCCAGGTGAAGGCATGGAGAAAAGAGAGGGTTGGGTTCATCCAGGTTGGAGTTTTGTCAGGCTACTAAGAGAAAGAGAGATTGACAGACTCGTGATGTTGGAATAGAGCATTGTAATCCCAATGGGTGGCTATGGGACCTTAGCTGAAAAGGAGAGGAAGATGAGAAGGTCCAGAGACACTGAACAATCTAATCAACTCAGACTGGCTATTTTAGTTATTGTCAGATGAACCAGATGGGTGACAATGTGGCTGGGGGACGGGGTACTTGAATGTGTGGCCTGGGGGAGTGGAGCAGTATCAGGTTTGATAGTCCAAAGAACCCACAGCCAGCACTGAGCCCCGGGGTGAGACGTAACTGAGAAGCCAGGGTGTCCGGCAGGTAATCCGTGTGTCCCTTGAAGAGTCCCTCGGTGGCAGGGCACGTGTTAAGTGGAAGACTGGGTCAGAGGCACAGGCCCAGTGAGTGAGGGCGAGAGAAAAGGCCGTGGCAAGAGAATGGGAGAAGGAACTAGTTTTCAGAGTCTGCAATAGCAAATACCACTGAGGGGCCAAGGGGCTTAAAAAGCAGAAATTTGTTTTCTTACAATTCTAGAAGTCCAAGATCAAGGGGTTTGGCAGAGCTGGTTTCTTCTAAGGCCTCTCTCCTTGGCTTGTAGATGGCTGTCTCCTCCCTGTGTTCTCACATGGTCTTCCTTCCTCCTCAATATGAACTGGACTAGGGCCCAGCCTACTGACCCCATTTTACCTCTTTAAACATCCCATCTCCAAATTCAGTCACATTCTCAAGTACAGGGGTTAGAACTTTAACATACGAATTTGGGGGGAAGGGCACAGTTCAATTCATAACACAGGGTAACCAGGGATATCACTTCAGCCACTCAACCCAGAGGTATGTGGGATGAAAGTCACATCCCTGGACGTCTGCAGGGAGAAGCAATGTGCTCACAGCGCCGGATTAGAGAGGCTCAGGGGAAAGGGGAAATGTGTGAGAAGAGGCTGGGGAAGAGAGACATTCGCAGATCATGGCTGACCTGCCATGACAAGACTCATATTGGGCTGAATCTCAGGCTGGACTTGACCTTAGCCAGCCTACAAGAAGTGACTGGTGGTGCCCGCCACAGACGGCACATCCTCTAATTTCAATTCTGTTCTTTATCAGTTGATGTTAAGCAAGTCAAATCTCATTACAACAAACAGTGAGTCTTTAATTTAGAACCATGTTTAAAACAACCGAACTCCAATACAAAGAAAGAACCTGGACCCATCCCTTGCAAACTCTTGTTATGGTACTTGTCCTGTCTCTGGGTGTGGTAGGAGTGCTTCAGGGGGGTGTCATTTGGTCCCACAGAGAGAAGCCAGACTTAGTGATTTACTGAATAGGCCCCCAAAAGATCACTTTATATTCAGGGTGAAGTGGGGTGACTGAGAAAGAGCTATGGCTAGGAGACAGAGGGGTGCTCTCCAGAGGATTCGCATTTGCCATCTGTCAGTGGGACAATCACCCACATAAAGTCAGAGTCACGGCTGCATGGCCACAGGGTCCTGTCCATCTCTGGGTTCCGTGAGGAAGCAGCACTGGTGCTTCACTGTACTTGGTGAAGACAAAGCGGGGAGACCACGAGCATCAGCTTCAAATTCAGAACTTGGTGTGGGTCCCAAGAGGACCACTGACAATTTATAACTCAGAAAATGGGCCTCAGAAGGAAAAGCAGGTCTTTGAGCACACCGAGGCTCCCTGAGAGTAGGCCTAATCCCTAAGGGCCCCTAGAACTTGCTGGGAAGACCAGAAGAACTCCAGGGCGAGAAGAACCCTCCAGGCCCGCCCTGCTGTAGACCCCACCTTTGGGACTGGGCCAGAGCTGCCCCAACATCTAGACTGAGAAGTGAAAGAGACCCACCTATTTCTCCATACCAGGATTCTACTGCACAAGTTCCTTAAAAACGAGTCTCATAGAAGTAACCCAAAGTGCAACTGCCAGGCCATTTCAGTTAGAAAATTCTGAGTCTAAAAGCTTTTGGTTGAATTGTCACAAAATTATTGAGTGCTTTCCATACATTCCAAAGGGAATATAAAACCTATATTTTTATTCCTTCAGCCTCTATAGGGAAGCACTTAGTGGTGTGTTTGGTATTTAGCAGATGCTCAGAACGTGCTGGCCTTACCAGCATTATTAGCTTTTTTAGCTATTGGTTACTGTAGGATGCGTTTTCCTTTCTCTCCAGGGCCTGCAGTCAGTAGATGATTTTGTGTGCATTGTGTGGCCAATGTAAGTAATTCTTAACTCCGAGAGCAGGAGGAGTCTCTGGCATGTCTGAGACAGTTTGGAGCATCTTTTATGGGAAGGATGTTGTGGGCTGGCCCACAAGCACCTGCTTGGCCCAAAACATAGCTTACCTAGAGAATGCAGAAACAGTATTACCTTTGTAATCTTAAAATAGTAGAAAATTATCATATTTATATTCAGTTATTACATTATAATTAAATAAGTATTTAAAACTGAACTTTAAATGCTGTTTTATTTGGAATATTAGCATTTGAGGAAAAGTAAGGTTAATTAGAAGAAGACACAAACTGAGAAACAAGGTATAAGTTCTGAAGAACACTTTATGGTGGACTTTCACGAACTTGGTTGCACTTATATTTCAAGAGGATGTATATGTATATGTATATGTATATGTATATGTATATGTATATGTATATGTATATGTATATGTATATGTATATGTTAAGATTGCCAGTAATTAGCTCTTGACCTTGGCAGATTACCTGTCCTCTCTAAACCTCATCTTTACTCCGAAAAGAGGGGCATCGCTC
This sequence comes from Myotis myotis, assembly GCF_014108235.1. Classification (NCBI taxonomy): domain Eukaryota; kingdom Metazoa; phylum Chordata; class Mammalia; order Chiroptera; family Vespertilionidae; genus Myotis; species Myotis myotis. The sequence continues at coordinate 54,339,174 of NW_023416315.1, forward strand.
ATCTCTCCTTCTCGTGGTTGTTGTAGGACTGAGTGCAAGAATGTTGCACACAACTACCACAGCTCTCTGTCACTGTCAGCCACTATTACTAATTATTAATATCATTACAGTTCTCATTACATGCCCAATTCCGGTGCGGAGAAAGTGGGTAACAGGGTCATGATACTGGGTTGGCCAGTTCCTTGGCTGTCCCCTAGATGGCGCTGGTGCCCCAGACTCGCTGGGAAGGATTAGCGCAAGGAGTTGTCTTTGTGGAAGGTGGCAGCAGGTCATGCATGAGAACTTAAGCGTTTGTTTATGGGCCAGAAAGCATACTGGAAGCTGAGAATGAGCAGGGAAGGTGGAGACAGATCAGCGATATGAGGAAAATGCAGCGAGAGCCATCAGGTCTGTTGTGCTGTGGAGAACCGTTACCTATGCAGGCTGGGGAGAACAGGCAGTAAGACAGGGTAAAACTTACCTAAATAATGTTAACTGTACAAACACAGACTTTACATGAGAAATCCAGAAAATTTAGGCCTAAAGTTTCCCCACTTGTCTTGTTTACTAGATTAACTGTTCTCTCCTTTTCTCTCGCCATTTTCTCCCTTTTATCCCATGCTACCCTCTTCTCTTTCCCTTATACCTCTGTCTCTGCCTTTCTCATGTACAGCGTCAAATCATGTTTCCAGAACATGGAGATTTGCAAGCGTCGGGTGAATATGTATGACACCGTGAACCAGAGCAAAACCCCTTTCATCACTCACGTGGCCCCCAGCACATCCACCAACCTGACCATGACCTTCAACAACCAGCTGAACACTGTCCACAACCAGGTAAGTGGGGAGCAGAGAAGGCCGGCGGGGCGGACAGCAGCAGGAACTGTATTTCCCCAGCCAACCCAGTCAGAAGACAGAATTCCTCTACTGTCACATTCAACCCTGTAAGAAGGTGTTTGCGTCAAGGTTATTTCCTTTGATTCCCGGCGCTCTTTCTGTCTACTGGGGGGCCCATTGAACAAGTTGTATGCAACTCACTAAGGAAGTTGTTTCTGAGATGGTACCTCTTACCACTTCTCTCTGTCCTGATGTAGGAATAAGGTAAAGGAGATGCTACGATCCTTGTCCGGCTTCTGGTAAAGAGTTCTGAACTGGGACACTGACAGTCATCCAGTTCGGGCCCCTCCTCCTTGTCCCCAGACAGCTGTGTCCACGTGATCTCCTTCCAGGACAGAGGAAACCTGTCCTTTCTCCAAGTCATGGGGAAAATCAAGTCAGTCTGTCATCAGAATTCCAGCACCTGGAACTGAAAGGGACCAGGAAGCTAAGGTTTTCTTCCCATAGATGTCCAACCTTTCACAGAAAATTAGCAGAATCTAGCACCTAACATGCTGCTTAAAATATGGATGACACCAGGAAATATTTATTGACTGAATAATCTCCTGGCCCTACCTCAGGCGGTCTCTGGTGTCTAAGAGACTTTTACTTCTGTCTTCCAGTGTGACCAGTTCCCCAAAGAGTCTCCCTAGATTTTTTCAGTTTTAATATCAATCTGCAGTGACAACACTCCTGTGTGTGTATACTCACATGCGCGCACACGCATGCCTCCAGAAGAGAGGCTGTACTTCCCAGCCTAGCCTCTCTCCCTCTGCCTAAACTCTAGGAGAGGACACCCAGCATCTGCTGCCCCTGGGGGCCACTGGTGTTCTGAACGCTCTCCTGAGCGGGAAGACCTAAAGCTCGCCTAGGCCTTAGCGTGCAAAGAAACAAACATTCCCTCCCAGCACCTAGCCCAGCCCTCAGCCTAAGGCATCCACAGCCAGACAGGTGAGGTCCTCGACAAAATCTCACCCTGGTTTTGTCCTTCCTCACCAGAACCCCACCACAGTGCGTAGATTGATCTGGCTGGTGCCAAGAGCACGCAGAGCAGAGGGAGATCAATTTAGAAGGGAAGGTTGGCCAAACCCAGGGAAAGAGGGAGTGCGGGACCAGAGTGCATAGACGGTGTCCATTAGGCAGTAATTGGAGACTTCGGTGGGGGCCGGGGGGTTACATGCACAAAGTAGTCTTTTGGAAAGACCGCTCTAGCCTCTTGCCCAACAAGAATTGGAAGAGAAGAAGTGGAGGCCAGAACATCTCTGGTCAGAGCTTCCCAGTCCCAGGCATCCCTCTCCTGCGGGAGAGGACCTCCACTGGGGAAGTAGCGATTGACGAGAGTCAGTGGGTTCCAGGGACATTTTGAAGGAAGAAGCAGCAAGCCTAGTGGCTGACCAGAAGGTGGGACAGTTGAGGATACTGGTGCCCCAAAGAGGGAAGCCCAAGGCTCCAAGACCTGCAGAGAGTCTGGACTTGGACGTGTGGAGTCTGAGCAGAGGGTGGGAATTATGTCTGTGGGGAAGCCTCCCAGAGAGATGGGGACTTGCAGAGAACCAAGAGGAAACACAAGGCACGTCATCAGTAACAGAACGTGGACACTGGCCCACACGTGTTGCACTCTCTCCCCTCACACTACCTGGAGGCCAACCATGTGGTGCTGCACAGATACTTAACATTACAATGTGTATCTTAAAATGCAAACGTGCATCACATCACTTAGTAATTACCCTCAAACAAATAAATGTGCTTTGCACTGAAAGGCAGCATAAAATCTAGGTATAAAAAAATATGTAAAATGAGACTTTACCCTTTTTATCAAATTTGACACAAATACATACCCTTCTTGTAATTCTGTTCTTGTACGTGTCCAAGATGTCCTTGTGATTCTTTACTCCTTATTCTTTGGTCCTTGTAACCCCTGGTGGCCAACCCTCTTGTAAGCAATGGTGACTTTGAAGCCATTGGTAACCTCCACCTACCATGCTGACGATCAGTGTGAATAAAGCTAAGATGGGGTAAAATTGGACAATTCCCAATTTAGAAGTTATTTTCCTTCTGCCTCCCTGCTTCACATACAAGTTCGACGTCAAATGATGTTGCTTTCTGAAAGAGAAAGGAGAGAGGACATAATTTCAAAATTGCTCTAGCCCAGCCGTGGGCAAACTACGGCCCGCGGGCCGGATCCGGCCCATTTGAAATGAATAAAACTATTGAAAAAAAAAGACCGTACCCTTTTATGTAATGATGTTTACTTTGAATTTATATTAGTTCACACAAACACTCCATCCATGCTTTTGTTCCGGCCCTCCGGTCCAGTTTAAGAACTCATTGTGGCCCTTGAGTCAAAAAGTTTGCCCACCCCGACAGTCTAACCTATCTCCACTTCAATTCTCTTGACCTAACATCTTTTCTCTCTCAGTGTGCCTCTCCCTCTCTGTTTGTGTAGCGCAGTGATGGCAAACCTTTTGAGCTCGGCGTGTCAGCATTTTGAAAAACCCTAACTTAACTCTGGTGCCGTGTCACATATAGAAATGTTTTTATATTTGCAACCATAGTGAAACAAAGACTTATATTTTTGATATTTATTTTATATATTTAAATGCCATTTAACAAAGAAAAATCAACAAAAAAAAATGAGTTCACGTGTCACCTCTGACACGCGTGTCAGAGGTTCGCCATCACTGGTTTAGCGTATTTCTTTGCAGTAACTGCTGTGCGGCCATCTGAGGGTCTCTGTAACCAGTGCTGCCCCCAGCCCTCTCCAGGCATGTGTGCCCTGGGCCTGCAGGTGCCTCTTCCTGGGCTGTACCCTCAGGTCCATGTATGTGCACCCCAAGCCCCTCAAGTGTGGGACAGAGCAGGGGTTCAGCGTGCCCCTGTCACTATGTTCCAGGGCAGAACCCAAGGAATCCAGGAATCCTAAACTCAAACCTGGCTTTCCACGGTGTTTTGAAGATATGTTTGCCACAGTGGAGGGCAGAACATAAATCATCTCTAGTCTGATTTTTAACTTTGTAGTGTTTAGACATGTGGACTGGGAGCATCGTTTGCTCTCTTGCCTGGGCCCCACAAACATCAAGAACAGTATACCAAAGGTGACGTCACGTGGCTGCAGCCACCTGCTTCTCCTTGAGACTTTCCAACCGAATTTCCACTCCCCTCTATTTCTGCTTCTTTGCCCTTGGTTTTTGTTTGTTTGTTCTTCTTTGAGTTCATTTATTTGACTTAGATTCGTGTTTCCCAACCTGCCACCACCCTCATTTTTTATTTTTTTTTATTTTTGTTTAATCCCCATCATTCCTTTAGGCTCCCACCTCCACCAGTGCCACTATTTCCTTAGCCAATCCCGAGGTCTCCATACTAAACTACCAATCTGCACTCTACCAGCCCTCAGCGGCATCCATGGCTGCGGTGGCCCAGCGGAGCATGCCCCTGCAGGCGGGAACAGCCCAGATTTGTGCCCGGCCGGACCCCTTCCAGCAAGCTCTCATCGTGTGTCCTCCCGGCTTCCAAGGTAAGGGTGAGCAGACACCACCTCTCACTGCTTCTGACCGGACCACCTCAGGGGCTCTGACACCGCAGGGCTCTGTCATGCCAACTTCCCTGGCGTAAGGCCCTCTTCATTGCTTTCCATGGGCACTGGCATCCCTGAACTGTGGCCAGCCGAGAAACAGTGGGACTGTTATTCTCACCACCTGCCAGTGATTTGTCCCGGAATGACTGTCTTTAAATAAGCACACTGTTGTGCTCCCATTGTCATGCTGGTATCAGCTCTTGGACACCTCACATGAAATATCCTCCGTGTGGCTCATCTGTGCCAATCCCTGACTGCCAAGGCAGCCAGTTCTCATGAAAAACAGACATCCCAGGCTACCCCTGCTGATTCTTCAGCCATACGCCCAACACACTCCTCCTGGAGCCTCTATGAAGCTAGAGTTGACCACGTACTTGGCTACAGTTTACACAGAAAGCCCAGGAATCTGTTGTGGCAAGCCCCACAGGGGCAAGCATGTGTCGGGCCCAGTTTCAGAGTCAGGGCCACTCCAGATGGACTCCTCTGTTCCCTCCCCACACCGGCTGTGACGTAGTGACGCACACGTGTCTTCCTGTCAGAAGCACGTTTTCCTGTTGTGACTTGTCAGCATAACATTCCACTTTTGGCTTTACAGACTCCTTGATTTCACTTCTAGTCTTTTAACCCATTCAAGGTTGTTTTTTTTGCTTTTGGTTTCTAATTTAAGTTAGAAACGAAAGGGGAGAGTCCTAAGGACCAGGCAATGCCTGGAGGGGACCGGCGTGGAGAGGAGGGGAGAGCTGTCTTCCGCCAGCTTGCTCGCATCACTCAACCCCTCTCTCCCTCGCCCACTGTCTGGAGCAGGGCTGCAGGCCTCTCCCTCGAAGCATGCTGGCTATTCCGTGCGAATGGAAAATGCTGTTCCCATCGTCACTCAAGCCCCAGGAGCTCAGCCTCTTCAGATCCAACCAGGTCTGCTTGCCCAGGTAATTCTCTCTTTATGATTCCCCGTATTGCCATTATCCCTGTTAATGTTTTCCACAAAAGAGATGTACCTCTGCTAATTCCCTCCCTGGCAATGAATTAGGTGCTTCGAGTCATTAGAATATCTCTGTAATATTCTGCATGATGCCCGAGTGAATTATCTTCCTAAGTGCCTAGCTTACAATTCCAAGAAGAAATTTAGACAGAGGGAGAATCTAGGGAGATTATTATTGTGTCTTTGTAATGCACATTAATATAGGAGACCCAGGTTTTAATCCTAACTCTACTAATAACTCTCTGTGACTCTACTAATAACTCTCATCGAACATTTCTTTGCCCCAAATTTCCTTCTTGTAAAATAGAAATTATTTTTTAGAGCCAAATAAGCCTTGGAGGTGATTTATTTTATAGTTGAAACAGGGTTACAGAAGCAGTGAGCTGGAACCTTCCTTCTCTGTTCATATATGTGCTCTGATGGTAGAATGAGATCATGGAGGTGAAAGTGATGAAAATTTGTAAAGTGTTATGGAAATTTAAGGTAACACAGTGATACAACGGTCATAGTAATGACACGAACTTTAATAACAGATACATCATCATTATGCCAGGTTCTTTAGTTATGTTTTATTTAAGCCCCACAACACAATAAGATATTTGCCGCCTTTTGACAACAATGGAAGATGAGGCACAATCACTGGCACAACGTCACATAGCAATTAGGTAACGGAACCAGGACACAAACCCCAGAAGTATGACACCAGCATCTGTATTTACCCCCATGCTAGACTGCTTCCATGTGATCATTTCCGTTGTTGCTGCGAGGACAGCTTGACCCCAGTGTTGTTGAAGCACCTTTATTTTTATTTTGTTTTTTTCCATCACCATTTATCCCCTCTATGCCCTCTTCCACCCACCCCCATAAGCACCTTTAAATAAGGCAGGTTCCCAAAGGCTTTTCTCAAAGCGTTTCCAAAAACACTTTATGGTGTCCTTTGTTTAATAGAAGTTTGCGGTTTTCATGTTAGTGTAGTCAAGTTGCATAGTTGTTTGGGGCTCTCTATTCCATTCCATTGGCCTAATATCCTATTGTCTTAACTGTTCTAATTATAATATGTCTTGGTATCTAGTAGGGATCGCATTCCTCCAAATTTCCTTGTCTATGCTTGTCCCTTCACTTTTCCATGTGAATTTAAAGATTACTCCTACATAAAAATTTTAGTCCCACACACAAAAAAAGTGTTGGTTTGTATTTCTTGAACTTGACTAAAATTTATATTTACTTTAGGAACTGACAGTTTAATAAGATTAAGGATTAAGTCATTCCATCCCTGAATATGGTACAACTGTATATGTTACCTTTTATTCCTTTCATTAGAGTTTTCTTTTGTTGGAATATTCCTAAATATTTTATAGTTTTTGTTGTCATTAATAATTTCATTCACTATATATTTTAATTATTTGTCTTTGGTGTATAGGAATATACTGATTTTGGTCTATTGAGTTTATCTAAACTCTGTTTAGTTCTGATTGTTTCTATGGATACCCTTGGATTTTCTATGTGGACTATCTTTGTATTTGCATATGATAGTTTTGTTTCTTCCTTTACAATCCTTATACCTTTTATTTTTTGTTCTCCTATCACTGTTCTGACAGCACCTCCAAAACAATATTTAATAAGTGTTGATATTGGGCATGCTTAACTTTAAAGGAAATTCTTTTAGCTGTTTGCCATTTGGTATTTTGTTTAGGATAGTTGATAAAGACACTTTATCAAGTTCGCTAATTTTTAATGAAATAATACCAAATGTTCTTCCTGCATCTGTTGAAATACTCACATTTTTGTTCCTTAATCTGTTAATGTAGCAAGTTGCTTAATAGATTTGCAGTGTTCAACTATCCTGTGTTTCCGAGATAAACTTTATTTGATCATGTTGTGTTTGATATGTTTGTATGCTTTCCAATACTGGATTGTTTGTAAATACTGTAGTTAGTACTTTTGCATCTGTGTTCATAAGTAAGAAATGGCATGTAATTTCTTTCTCTTAGAGAATCCTTATTTGATTTGGGCATCAAGGTTTCCCTAGCCTCATAAAATATGTTGATTATTACCTCTTCTTCTGTTTTCTGAAACAGCTTGGTTAAGGTTGATATTAACCATCCTTCATCTCTTTGTTGTTCCAAATTCATACTGCAAGTGACCACTGACACCAGCTCCTAGAGCAGTGATGGCGAACCTATGACATGCGTGTGAGAGGTGACACGCGAACTCATTTTTTTTGGTTGATTTTTCTTTGTTAAATGGCATTTAAACATATAAAATAAATATCAAAAATATAAGTCTTTGTTTTACTATGGTTGCAAATATTAAAAAATTTCTATATGTGACACGGCACCAGAGTTAAGTTAGGGTTTTTCAAAATGCTGACACGCCGAGCTCAAAAGATTCGCCATCACTGTCCTATAGGCAAAGTCTTATCTTTTGGGTCATTATAAACAGAGAACCTTCTATATTTAAAGCAGGCCTTCTAGTCCTGCCTCTCGCACTAGTCCTCATAGCTTCCTTCTGTTTGCACAGTTTGGTAGCAGGGCATTCAGAAAAGGCCAAGGTAGATCAAGAGAAAGAACTATAGCTCATTCCAAAGCAAAGTAGCTTGTTCGTACTTTATCTGAGTAGCAGAAATCCAGGCCAGTCTCCCAATGCTACTCCTCTGTAAGCCAAAATCTAGAGATTCACATGCATATTAAAGGGTACTTTTAATCCTCTTTTTGTGTTTGCACAGTTAACCCTTGTAAGCCCAGAACTATCTCTGAAAGAAATTACATTAGCATCTCTTTTTTTAAATATTTTTTATTGATATTTAGAAACAGAGGGAGGGAGAGGGAAGAGAGAGATAGAAACATCCATGATGAGAGAGAATCATGGATCGGCTGCCTCCTGCACGCCCCCCACTGGGGATCGAGCCCGCAACCTGGGCATGTGCCCTTGACCGGGAAACGAACCCAGGACCCTTCAGTCTGCAGGTCGACGCTCTATCCACAGAGCCAAACCAGCCAGGGCTACATTAGCATCTCTTATTAGCTAATATAGACATTCTTCACTGTTCAGTTTTGTGGAAACCAACAGGCTCAGCATCCATCTTTAGTCATAGCAAAGGAGAGTTTTACCTTTTGCTCACATGGAAAAGGGTCCCTAGAGTATTATAAATCTCCAAGTGGATTTAACCTAAAGCTGTCATTGGGAAAGTGAACAAAAAGCGTGTGTGTGTGTGTGTGTGTGTGTTAATTGCTACAGTGTATATAACAGGGAACTGCTGGAAACCAGTTGAATGTTCATTTGTAGGAGATTTGTTAAATTCGTGTGTGCATAAAATGGAACACCATGCATTAAAAAGGACAAGGTAGACTAGTGCGTCTTCACATGCAAAGAGTTCTAAAATCTACGAAGTAAAAAATTCCTACCCTATCCAGTGTCATGTTGGGTCTTTTGTTTGTTGGTTGCTTTTTAGTTTTTTCTCTGCTTGTCACTTAATCCCTGCCAATATGTTAGCCTGTTACAGTGGAGCTCTCCCCTAAATATTTTTAAATGGTCCCTTCAAAGGACAAAAATAAGCTATCTTATAAAAATGAGTATGATAACTATAAGGAAAAGCAATAATTAAACGTTTAAACTGATGCCTTCATTTTTCTCTGGGTAAATTTCTAGGTTTCAGGCAGAAGCCCTCCAAATACTATTAATTACTTTAAATATATTCAGAAAATTGGCATCATTCTTCTTATCTAAATATTTAAACCTTTTCAAGGATTTGATTTGTGCAAGTTTAGAGAGGGTGTCTTTCAAATCCATTCCTCATGTTAGTTTTGTTTGCTTTGCCCTTTTCCTCCCCACCTCCCAGCAGCATCACGTCCTTAAAGGGAACAGACCCTCTGTGGCACCCTGAGGATGTGTGCGTAGAAGGAAAGGGTGTGATCTTGCGCCCTCCTTTCAGAGACATGAGAGTGATCTTTACGGATTGCCTTAACAATAATGCTGTTTTGATACTGCCTAAAAGCTGCGGTCACCTCTATGCTCCCAAACCCCTACCCAGAGCTAACATCTTGACCACCATCATGGTGAGTGAGTAGGTAAAGGTGGAGAGATGGGAAGTACAGTTCTTGATTGAGACAGAACTTAATTTATGTCACTCTTCAAATGGCAGGATCCAAAACCCACTTTCACTAGCGAGGCTGGAACAGAAACTCAGAGCCCTCCAACATGTGGAGATGTCTGCTTGCCTGATCCTTGTAGACTCTGTCCTTGCAATAATAAGTTTTTTACATTCTTCTAGCCGATCAAAGACCAGGTCTCCTCTTTTACACCTATCATAGGGTCTAGCATACTGAGTGTTTGGATCATGCAAATTGATCCTGTGATTAACAAACATGCTGATTGCAAACATCCTTCGCTCTACAGCAGGCCTGGCCAAGTGGGACCCAGCAGATCCTGCTTCCGCCGGCGTGGCAGCAGCTGACTGGAGTGGCCACCCACACATCAGTGCAGCATGCGACTGTGATTCCTGAGACCATGGCAGGCACCCAGCAGTTGGCCGACTGGAGGTAAGCAGGAAAGCTGGTGTGTCTGGCCTGGGAGGCAGGTCCACCATGGACCCTGAAAGCTGCTGCTCTGGCCTGTACCTGAATTCCTGGTTCACATATAATTTTTTAAATTAAGAAGACTATTATGTGGAATATGACTATAATGTAAGGAGATGTAATTTTTAAATAAGTGTGCCAGGAAACAAGAAAATCAGCTTCATTACTTTATGGTCAGTTATCACTTTTGACCCAAAATTCAGTGACATCATTTAATCACCAGTATAATTCACGACACTTGGCTCCGGATGATTTTTTGTTTCTCAGAATTAAATTCCACTCCCAAAAATCGAAGATTTATCACCAGTGAAAGAATGCAGAAGAGAGTCCCCAAGGTTCCTCAGCGATTCTAGGAAGTGTTCTCAGGGTGTTTTGCGATGTGGACACATTGGAGCCTTCTCAGTTCTCCCAGGGGAAGGCTTGACAGAACAGGATTTATTTCAAATGGTAGACTCTGCTGAGTGTGGCTTTCGGTTAATAGTTAAGCTCGAAGTCCGCTCTCCACGGACCCCAGCAGCATCCGGCTAGCAGCCACCAGCACGCCACCCCAGCATCTGTTTTCAGAACATACCCCACCCCACTCTCTGACTTCCTCACCACACCATCCCAGCACCACCACATGCCCCCCTTCACCAGCGCAGAGCCACATGGCAACCCCTCCCACGTTGTCCCCAGCTTCCCATCCCCCATGAGAGATAGTTTGGGCTGTTTCCCATTCGGCCCAAACACTGGGGCAGGTCATACCCCTCCCCTCTGACAGGCTCCATACCGGCCATGTGGCCTCCCCCACAGTTCCCTCTCTGACCTAAAAGACTATTGCGAATGAACAGCTCTCAGTAAAACGTAGAGAAATATAGAGATACAAGCCCCCAGTCAAGCCTCAACTACAGGTTCCTCCACTCCTCATTTAATTTTCTGACTCGTGAAGAGAGTACATAGGCTCTTTCCCACAGCCGCACCCACTTCTCACTGACTACACCTCCCCTAAGAACACCCCCACTCATTAGAAATACTTTCAAACCAGGTAAAACGGGATTCAGTTCTGGCTCTGCATGACCTGGGCAAGCTACTTAACCTCTATGAGCCTCAGTTTCTTCTTCCGTAGAGTGGGTATAACAATCCTCACAGGATTGTTAGAGGCTGAAATTAAAATACAAAGCACTTGACCTGTATTTAATATGTACCATACCAATGCCTGATACATGACGGGCGATAAATAAATCTGTCCTCCCTTCCCCCGTTGGCATCGGTTCATGCTCAGAAAGACCATCTTCCCTCTCCAGCTCATTAGGAACAACCACCAAATGGGAAGCTGTTTGACCAGTTGTTCTTCCTCACCCCTTTTTCTCCTAAAAGACCACATATATATTGTACTCTTTTTTGTTTTCCCATTATCAGCATTATAGTTCATTTCATTTCAGCAATACTCACATATTCACTGATCCATGCGTATTCTCTTATTCCTCATCCCTCCTCTTACCTGGTTACGGCAGAAAACACTGAAAGCCTGCACTCTTTCTTTCTCCATTTCATGCGTAGACCAAAGAACATCCATAATCATGGCTAATAAACAAAAGACAAGTACCAGTACTAGAGCCTGTATCAATGGAAAAAGAGAACCGTGTCTGTAGAAGAAATAGCAAAAACAAAATAAAGAAGCTATAACATCAGTTTCTAAAACCCCTGTAAAGGTTCAAAAGACATTATCAAATCTCTACAAAAGTGTCTCCCTCTTCTTTTTTTTCTATTCATTTCCCCCAAGTTGCAAAGATAAATTTTACAATATTTTAAAAATTCAAATGAATTATCTTATAGCTTTTAATTTTGTTTATGTATTAAGTGGGCTTTTATGGGCAAGCCTCTGAATTAATCACCACTTTCAAAATTTCTGTGGGAAAACAAGTCTTTGAGCTCCATACAACCCAGATCATAAGAGCTTTTGAAACATAACCCATTTTCAAGATAATGGCTACCAGCATTACTATCAGCATGTATGGCTGTTATTTATCTTGATTTAATTCCAAGTTCTCTCTATACACACACACACACACACACACACACACACACACACACAGTGGCCAGATTATTATGACCACCCCATCAGTACAATGAAGTGAATTAGTTATGCAAATAATAATAATAATAATAAAACCTTGAGAGTATTTGCTTAGGACGTTTTCAATATTCAGTATTTTTGGAAGTGTCAGGGAAGTACTGATGGGGTGGTCATAATTATCTGGCCACTCAGTGTATGTATATAGGCAACCTTCAGTTGCTCTCATTGTTCATTCGGCATGTAATAAATTCATCAGCCCTTACCTGCCTGAACACTGAGCTGGCCACTGAGAGAATTCAATAGCATGTTAACACTCAACATCAAACACAATGGCTGCCAGTCTGCAGCGTTTGCCACATAAACTGCAATGTCCTCACGGATAAGAGGGCATCACTGCCACACCCCGCCTGCCTCGCAGAGTGGCCAGCCCACTGAAGGCCGTGTGTAAGTTCCGTGGAAGTTGGAGGGAATGTGTATCTGCTCTCCCGGGACCTGGGCTGAGCCTGCGTACTTGGCATTCATTCTTCCTCTTTCTTACCAAGTGGGGTTCCTGCCCCTCCTTTGGAACAGCCCTGACACTTCCCTGCCCGGGAAACTCACCTGATGAGCTCACTGGGTGAGGCTCATCCCTTCACTAGCCCACAGCCAGCAACACAACCAATTTGGGGGGTTAATTTGCCTTCTAACTGGGGAGGATACTTTATCTTAAAAAAGAAGCCCTGGCCGGCTTAGCTCAGTGGATAGAGTGTCAGCCTGCGGACTGAAGGGTCCCGGGTTCAATTCCGGTCAAGGGCACATGCCTGGGTTGCAGGCTCGATCCTCAGTGGGGGGCGTGCAGGAGGCAGCTGATCCATGATTCTCTCTCATCATTGATGTTTCTCTCTCTCTCTCTCCTCCCTTCCTCTCTGAAACCAATAAAGAAATATATTTTAAAAATAAATAAAATCCCTTTAAAAAAAAGAAGAAGAAGAAGCCCTGTGTTTGTAAAACCAATAAAAAGCCTTGTTTTCCCATCTCTCTTTCAGGAACACGCACGCTCACGGCAGCCATTACAATCCCATCATGCAGCAGCCCGCGCTCTTGACTGGTCACGTGACCCTCCCAGCAGCCCAGCCCTTAAATGTGGGCGTGGCCCACGTGATGCGGCAGCAGCCAACCAGCACCACCTCCTCCCGGAAGAGCAAGCAGCACCAGTCGTCTGCGAGGTGGGTGGGGCGTGGGCCCGGCGGTGAGAAACCTCTGGGCGGGCGTCGGGGCATCGCCTGGCGCCAGGAGTGGCGGAGACACGGTAACCGCGTGGCCGCACGGCGCTGGGAGGGAGGCGCGCTCTCAGGTCTGGTCTGCGCGGGTCGGCCCTCCGGGCACCCGGCACCCCACGCGGCACCCCCGCGGGCCGGGCTCAGGTTGAGTGCCAGGCCCTGAGCCATTCCGTCCCCCTTCACTTCTCTGGAAAACGCTCAGGCTCGCCTCTGAAATTGCACTTTGGAAACAATAACTTTTCTTTAAAATGTGCTTTTTTTTCCCCCTGGAAATCTAAGGTGAGAAATTGAAGTTATTTAGCTGTTCAGGGTAAGCAGTAACTTGATTAATCCTAGAATTAGCCGGAACAGCCATCTTGCCGGTCCCTGTAAACCCGGTCTCATCCCGGGGACTCCAAAGTCAAGGCTGGCGAAAGGCCACATGCTGTGATTCTGTATACATGGTGCCCCCCTCACCCCCACCCCACCCCCAGCTGGTGTTATGAGACTCATTGCTAGTGCATTTCAAGACACACTTTAATTATAAGGGCAGTGTTTATTTAAAACATTGCAGCTGTCAGCTGTTGGAGTGTGTATACATTTTCGGGGGGACACCCTGTATATATGGCCTTTGGAAAAGGCGAAACTGGAGACGGAGATCAGCTCGGGAGTTGCCGGGGAGGAGGGCAGGAGGGGAGGGGCTGACAGGGAAGGATCATGAGGGGACTTTTAGGGGGATGAAAATAACAAAGAGTTTTCCAAACAAGATCGAAATCAAGATGGTGCCGCTGCAGAATTACCTGCATTTCTCCCTGGTGGCACTGAGGTCGCCGTACCCAGTTGCTTATTTGGTAAAAGGCGAAAGATTTATGCGATCTGAAGAGAAACCAGAGTATCCAGTTGCTTATTTGGGATGGGTTAATCAAGAGAGGTCCAGTATATGAAATGGCTAAAAGTTTGGCCTCCTACTTCCTCATATAGCCAGGCGCCAGAAAGTAGCCCTGCCTTTTACGTACCCATTCAGAAATTAATCCAAGAGCTCACTCCCTCAAGTTGTCACCTTTCAAGATTTCTTAGTTGGGTGCTGCTGACAACTCAGGGAGATTCACCTCAGATCAGTGGCAGCCATCCAGGACACTTGAGTCTGGCAGCCCTGTGACAACCCCTGTCGTTATTAGATCAGGCGGCAGAAACGGCCACCATCTCAGTCCTCACACTGCGTGCCCAGCCATGGGCCAGCACGCACAAATCTGGTCTGACCCAGAGCTGACCTGAGCATCACCGACAGAAGAACCCTTTGCTTCCCAAACTTCACAAGTCCTTCCCTGGTGCCTGCTCCCCACGCAGCTGGTGTTATGAGACTCATTGCTTCTGCATTTCAAGAGCAATATGATTATAGTGAAAGTTATGTATTTGCCTATTTTTTAGACCACTGCTTTGGCAGAACAGCCTGAAAGACCAGGATGCTCTCCCTTGTTGGGTGGTGCAGCGAGGCATACTTCTCTTTAATAATGCCCACTGGAGGTATTTTAACCACTGACGTAGTGAAACGTAATCTCAAAATTGTAACATGTTACCAGTAACAAGTAGTATGGCAAGTACAAACAATAGAACCATCTTATCAGTAAAAAATATTCCCAGCCCCCAAAAAGGAGCAAGCATCTTATCTGATACCAACTAAATAGAAAATTAAATAGATCTACCTTTACAAATTCTCATCTTACGGCCACCCCGTTAGCTAGAAGGTGCTAGAATCTCTAAGGACGTATCAGAGTCTTCAGTTTCATTATAGGTTGGCTTTGTCTCAAGGATTGATGGAGAAGAGGGGGAAAGTAAGGGAATTTTCCCCTAAAGTTACCAGAAACTACATTGGCTAATTTGTTGTTGTTAATCCTCACCTGAGGATATTTTTCCATTGTTTTGTGTGTGTTTTTTCTAGAGATGGTGAACAGGAGAGACAGAGAGAGAAACATCAGTGTGAGAGAGACATATTAATTGGTTCCCTCCCTCACATGCCCTGACCAGGGCTGGGGATTGAGCCTGCAACTGAGGCATTTGCCCTTGACTGGAATCAAAACCCAGACCCTTCAGTCAGGCCAATGCTCTATCCACTGAGCCAAACCAGATGGAGCTACATTGGCTAATTTGATAAGGAATTTTAAGTAAATCAAAATCAATATTAAAAGGTCCCTCTTTAAGCATACTTTTTCCTCTTGCACTTTTCCGAATTTTTCATTACAGTTGAAACAGACTGGTAAGCTTCCTATGAGGTTCAGTGTCTAAATCCAGAAGAATCTTTTTTGGAAATAAGAATGATAGGCCCTGGCTGGCTAGCTCAGTTAGTTAGAGCGTCATCCCAATACACCTAGCTTACAGGGCACATATAAGAATCAACCAATGAACCCATAAAGATGTAGAACATCGATCTCTCTCACCCTCTATCTAAAAAAAAAAAAAAAAAAAAAAAAAAAAATTCATTTAAAAACATTATACACACACGGATGCTTTCATGGTCATGTCCCTTTCCCAGAGAAAGCAGGAGGGAGAGCTAACCGCCAATATTCGATCCATTAGATTCAGAAACTCCTAAGAAATCAGTGCTTTAGTTTATTAAATGGTAAACCAGCTATCAGTGAGGAAACCAAAGCTTTATGTGTCAAATTTCTTCCACCTCTCTCCCAAAGAAGACCTAAATACATTTGGGAGGATGACAGGATGGAGCTCGGGAAGTCAGGCCTGGACCCTGAAGACAGGGCTGTGTTGGGGCAGACACCCCTTAAATCCTGGGCATTAAATGTGACTCCACAAGATCAGCCCAGTCCATGGGCACAATCCCTCCTGTCCTCAGCCCTGGCTGTTCCCTTTGTCCTGCTGGGAGCAGGCACATGGAGCCAAACCAGAGCCCCGAGGAGGCAGGCTGCTGTCCCCTCTGTGTAGCGGCTGCCGCTTCTGCAGTGACAGGTGAAGTCCAAGTGCCCTGGCCTCTGACTTTTCTATGGAGATCTGGCAAAGCTGGGACTTCTGGGCAGTTTGCTCCTAGGAAGATGCTCTGGGCTGACCTTCCTCCCTGAGTGTGTGTGGCTTTGTCCTTACAGAAACGTCTCCACCTGTGAGGTGTCCTCCTCTCAGGCCCTCAGCTCCCCTCAGCGGTCCAAGCGCGTCAAGGAGAACACGCCGCCCCGCTGCGCCCTGGTGCACAGCAGCCCGGCCTGCAGCTCCTCTGTCACATGCGGCTGGGGCGACGGCGCCTCCAGCACCACCAGGGAGAGGCAGCGGCAGACCATTGTCATTCCAGACACACCCAGCCCCACGGTCAGCGTCATCACCATCAGCAGCGACACGGACGAGGAGGAGGAACAGAAGCACGCTCCCACCAGGTGAGACGCGTCACCGTCAGACTCCCAGAAAGGACCAGGACAGCTCGTCTGGGCCACTTTCCATCATCAAACATGAAGGTCCCTCTCTCCTGGCCCCCAAATTGTGGTTTCACCCTGCCCTAGAGCCCTGACGTGATTTCAGGGGACTGTCTAACAGACTTTCCATAACTGTTTAAAGCCAAAATAATTCGGAATCCCTTGAGAATTAAAAAATAGTTATGGGCCCTATTCATTTGGGAGACTTGAGACCGTAAAAACCAGACACAGGATGCCAGTGTATTTCAATCCCTGTAAGCTTACAAAGCTCTGTCTGCCTCAGGCTATTGAATTTATTTCCCGTTGGTCGAAATATTTCTCCAATATCGCCTTGGCTCTCTCAGAATTCGAAATAATTGTCCAATTAATCAGAAATTTCCCTGTGTCTGATTAACCCAATCTTTCAAACTGCCAGTTGGCTCTTACCCAGAGAGCATTGCTGTTTATTCCAAGTAGTGAGAACTCATTTCACTCTCCATGCGCTCCCAGGAAGAGGGAAGAAATATTTAATACAGTACTTGCACGACTATTAGCCCTGGCGCCAGAGCCTCTTTTCCTGCCCCTCTGGCACAGTCGGTCCCCTGGCTCTCTGCACCCCACTGGCCTCAGGATCATATAGATCCCAAGCTTCATGACCCCAGCCTGCTGGCTCCTCACATGAGGACTGAGGGCTAGGGAAGGGAGGCCTGCTCCCAAGCCCAGCACTGCCAGTCAGCACGCATCCCACAGCTGGATACGAAGCTTAACATCCGCCTGTAGGCCTGAATTATTAATTTCTGATTGGATATAATGCCACTAATTAGTCATCACAAATCGTTTTGGTCAGAAAATAAATTCCCACACTTGAGATCACTGTGAAATGTACAGATAGGGTGATTGAAGCATTCTTGCTATAGTTCTCAGTGCTTTGCTGTTTCATGGGAGGGCTGGTGTCTGTCTGAGTGTCGTCTTTTCTGTTTAATGGCTCAGCCTGCTGTTCAGTGTGTCTCAAGGAATGTAACGGAGCACTTCCGGTCCTCGCATCACCCCAGGGGCCAGAGGGGCCTTGGTGTCAGGGGTGCCAGGCACCGTGCTTCACTCCCCACCTGCCTACTCCAGGACTGGCCTCAGTTTCCTTTCTGATAGAGCCCTGAGTTGAGTCAGTACTCCGTTGTCCCCAGAGCCTCATGCCCCTCAGCCCCCAGCCTGAGGGGCTCAGGTGGTTCCTTTACAAAGAGAAAGGCTCTTCCCAGCCCCAGCCTGGCCCCGGCCTGTAGCAGCCTGGCCACACATAGCTTTCGGCACAAGACGGGCCCAACAGCCTGACCCAGCCCTTCGCCACAACCAGGAAAAAGCAGAAGCCACTTAAAACCCTGACAATTGACGAGACTAGAATGTCATTTCTGAAGAATGAGATTTGAGTTGACACAGACTCTGGACACATAAAAATAGTCAAATTCATAGAATCAAGGAGTCGACTCTTGATGGCCAGGGGCTGTCGGTAGGGAAATGGGGACTTGGTAATCAATGGGCATAAGTTGTATCTGAGCAAGATGAATCCAGTCTAGAGATCTGCACAACATTGCACAGTAGTCAACAATACTTAAATTTTATTAGGAGGGTAGGTCTCGTGTTAAATATTCTTATCACAATAAAACTTAAAAAATAAATAAAGTTAAGACCATGCTCTGTCACCAAAAAAACAGAGAGAATGCTGGCTCTTGGTTCAAATCTGACTCTGTCCCTAACTAGCCATGTGACCTTGAACAAGCAAGTGACCTAAGCTCTCCACATCTGAAGTTCATGGTTCTTAAAACTAGAGTTGGAATATTCTTTCTCGCTGTGAGCGTTAGAGGAGACAACACACGGGAAGCACTTTGAACAGTCGTTGTGCCCCCAGTAAATGTTACCTAGTCTTTGTAATCAGTGTCATCGTGATAGAAGAGGAGTGTTTTTCACATGTAGCATTGACTGTGGAGTCAGAGGAGTGAAGTAAGCCATGGAAGGTTTATTGGTGGAGATGAGTTTTGACCCTGGTCTTGAAGGATGGAATTGACCGGGACTGGCAAATAGAAATCAGGAACGCATTCCAGGCAGGGCCCTGCAGGCAGGGCTCGCAGGTTTGTATCTGACCTTGCCGCAGTGTTTTCTCCACTGGGGCTGGTTTCTTTACTGCTTATCTCCTTATTTCTTTTCATCATTTTAAAATGATGAAAATCATCTATTGCCATGACAACACAATGCAATTGTGAACTCTGGTGGCTTTGTTCTTTTATTCAGAAATGATGTTCTATTAAGGCCATTAAGCAAATATTTTTCATTCTACTCTGTCTGTCTCCCTCCCTCCCTCTCTCTCTCTTCCATTAACCAATTCATAATGGGATTGATTAGCGATCAATAATAATTAGACACTATCCTGGAATGAATCCCAGTAGAATCAGTGCATACGCGCCTAAAGAATCCATAGTAATAATGCATGCTCATTTTTAAGATGACTCATTTAGTAGCTTCCCATTTGTTCTCTAATCTGCATAGTATAATCAGGGAGAACACAGATATTTCTAACAATAGGAGAGATTAAAAACAGCTATCAGGACTGACTGGTGTTGCTAAGTGGTTAGAGCTACAGCTGTGCACCAAAGGGTTGTAGGTTCGATTCCCGGTCAAGGGCACATACCTGGGTTGTGGGTTCACTCCTTACCCCCACCCTCCAGTTGGGGCGAATGCTGGAGGCAGCCAGTTGATGTGTCTGTCTCACATCAATGTCTGTCTGTCTGTCTGTCTCTCTCTATCTCTCTCTCTCTCTCTCTCTCTTTCTTCCCCTCCCTTCCTTTCACTCTCTCTGAGAAGCAATGAAAAAAATATCCTCAAGTGGGGACTAACAAAAAATAAAATGAAAAAGTATCAAATAAATTCACCTCTTCCAAACCTGTCTTGTGTAGATCCAAGAAAGTAAAGAATTACCCTTAGACTGTATTGCACTTATTTGCTCATTAGGCAGAGGGGCCTCCCAGCTCCTGTAAAAGGGAGGAGACTCATTAGCTTAGAGAGGCTTTATCCCACACTCCTGGATAGAAATCGAGACACGGACAGCCAGATTCTTCAGCCTCTCTGGTGGGAAGGTTCACACCACGAGGACATGGCCCTAGCTTCTCACAGGTCACCTGGACCAAGCTGCCAGGTGTTCTAGACTTGCAGAACGCCATCCCGAGTGACAGCACGCTCACTGATGCATGAAGTGTATGTTCAGACAGTTCAGTTGTCAGAAAATTCTTACTCATATTGAGCTGAAACTTCTCCACAATTTCCAAATTTGAGTGAAGACTTTGAAATATGTCCAAGGTCACACCAACATCCAGGCCACTGTCCAAGGTCACAACAGTGGGCAGCAGAGCAGGAACTAGACACCACTCTCGGGACACAGCTGGGAGCCAGCCCTGTCTTCATGTGGGGCCACCACCCCAGACACACTTTCAGCAGAACCCGTCACGCAGAACTGGCTCTGATGGAGCTGAGAGCAAAGGCAGGGCAGCGCCGCCTCCCAGCATCCCCCAGGAGCTGGGAGCTTGATTCGGTGCGGGGTGGGGTGGGGTTCCCTTTAATAGCATATTTCTACACAACAGACACTCACAGACTGGTGGGTTTCCCTTTGCCCAGCCCCACCCACCACAGAAAACCAGTGCAGGTCTCCCTGGTCTTGGTCTTTTTGAAGCAGCTCACCCTCTTTCCGGGTTCCCTCCTCCTGATGCCACAGCTTCCACAATGTCCACTGCTCATGACTCCTGCTCCCGACTTCAGAGGTTCGGGGATCTTTCCTGCTGCCCCACTTTCTGATTCTTGGGCCCGATCTCAGTGCCATACCCACCCTTTTTTGTTTCTGAATAAGCATATAGACTTTTTAAAAATGGAGATATAGTTCGCATGCCATACAAATCACTCACTTAAAGTATATAATTCAGTGGTTTGGGAATTTTACATTAATTTTTTTAATTGTGATAAAAAAAATTTGCCGTTTATGTTTAAGCATACACTTCAGTGACATTAAATACATTCACAGTGTGTGCAGCCACAACCACTGTCTATTTCCAGAACTTTTCCATGACCCCAGGCACACTCTGTACCCATTAAGCGGCAACTCCTGTTCCTCCCTCCCCCAGCCCCTGGTCACCTCTATCTGTCTATGAATTTGCTTATTCTAGGTACTCATGTAAGTGGAATAATACAGCATCTGTCCTTCTATGTCTGGCTCATTCCACTTAGCACAATATTTCAAGGTTAATCCGTACTGTAGCGTGTATCAGAACTTTATTCACTTTTATGGCTGAACAGTATTCCATTACATACCACATTTTGTTTACTCATCTTTTGATGGGCACGGGTTATTTTCACCTTTAGATTGTATATTTTCTCCTCTCAGCCATTAGGAATAATGCTACTATGAACATTGGCATTCATGTATCTCTTTGAGTTCCTTTGTGTACGTGCCTGAGAGTGGAATTGCTGGTCACATGGACACTCTTTAATTTTTTGAGGAACAAGCATATGGATTTTTTGCATTTAAACTGTTATAAGTGGGAGGGGTAGATCTTTATTAAATAAAATGTATCTATTTTATCAAAACTAATGTGAAGAGCAATAAATGCATGTTCATTCCTCACCTTCTCTTGAGTTCTTGATGGTTATCATCGGCACAACCCATTTGACCGTTCATGGTGGGAGGCTTTGTGACATCCACTCTGCTCTTCAGCTGGTTACTTTAAAACTTCTACCCTTTACCTTGCCGTGCTTTGGTACAGGCCCGCGCTGTTTTGATCTTTTGGGCACACATACATGTGTTGTATGTTGGTGTACAGGAATTCCTGTAGCACCTAGCATGGGCCTTCTAGATACCGAACTGGTGAGTTTCAATTTCCTTCGTGTCCGGCGAGTCTGCGCCTTGGTAGAACTCACTGTGCCTAGGTATGTCTTTGGCAGGCCTGTTTTCACACGTTACATGAGGGGACACAGCTCATAATAATAGCAGCTACTCTTATAGAGGACCCGCTTGGTGCCGCGCACTATTCGAAGCATTTTCCTTGTATTTCCTCACCTAATTCTCCAAATAAGCCTATAATATAGCTACAGTTATTAGTTAGCCACCTTTTACTGATAAGGAGACTGAAGCACTCAGAGGTTGAAAAGCTGCCTGAGGCCCCACCCCCACCCCCACCCCCCCCAGCAAGTGCTGGTGTTAGACATCTGGCTGCAGGTCCCTGTTCTCACCCGGACACAGCTGGGGAGGGAGCCTGCTTCCCTGAACCAGGACAGTGTGCAGCCCCTAGAGGAATCATCGGGCCCAGAGGTCATAGTGTCCAGAGCAGGGGCCACGCAGGTCACACGCAGTCACTGCCCAGCCCCTCCCTTCTGCCGGGCTGCCTGGGCCTCCTGAGTTGGCCCACTTCTCTGCTGCCCTTAGGAGGCAGAGAGCGACCTTGGAAAGGGGCTGGCCTGTGGCCGGCCTGTGACCTTGGCCAAGACATCCGTGATTGTCTGTCCCCATCAGGCCTCTATAAATACCAGCTTCTCTTAGCAAATCCATTGGAAACTGACCATCTTACTTAGGCAACGGATATTTCTCAAAAATAGATGATCAATATATAAAAATAGATGAAAACCCATTTTTGAACTCTTCACAATAAACAACAAATTTTATATGCATCATCCCACCAGCCTCTCACTGAGTTTGGAGGCAGAAAGAACTGGTTCCCAGAGTAACCACACAAACATAAATGTCTCAGAAAAAGTGCTGGCCAAGAGCCATCCATTGCCAGTTCCTCCTGTCGGCATGTTGAGTTTCAGGATGAAGAGCAGGGTCCAGAGCAGCTCCCCACTAGGCATCCCCCCGGTGAGCCCCTCTGACCTCACCTGGACACAGTGCTGTCCCCTCCCCGATTCGAGGGCCAGGCTCCCCGAGAAGGGGACTCAGAGGTCCTGGGTGTGGGCACCACAGCCATCCCCGCAGCTCTCTCCCAGCAGAGAGGTTGCCGATGGTGTGAAGTCAGCTCCGATGGCTTTCTCAGCACGTCTGAACCGTGTGTGGGATCAGCCCCCGCACCTCCCTTTCTCCATCCGTCTCTGCGTCCCGGCTGCTCCTGGGTGTTCCCGTCCCTCCTGCCTAAGTTCACTGCATCTCCAGGCCCGAGCCTCGCTGTGCTCTCCCTTCCCGGTGGGGGCGTTCTCCCACACGGGCCTGGGGTTCTGGGGTTCTGGGCTTTGCTTGCTCAGACGTCCCTTTCTGGTGGCTCAGGGGTGTTGCTGCACCAGGGAGAGCCCAGGCCCTCCCGAAGCTTCTCACTCCCACCTTCCAGAAGCGCCTGTGGGCCCAGCTCTGGCCCTCTCTCAGGTCTTCATGTGACAGGTGACACTCGTGTGCCCTACCTCCCCGCGAGGGCAATGCAGCAGGAGTCCCATCCACTGCCCCGGCACCAAGGGGGGCTCTTCACACGGCCGCCGGCCTGACCTGCTGGCTGGTGTCTCACCTCCCAGTTCTGATTTGCCCTGTCCCTTTCCAGCACTGTCTCCAAGCAGAGGAAAAACGTCATCAGCTGTGTCACGGTCCACGACTCTCCGTACTCCGACTCCTCCAGCAACACCAGCCCCTACTCCGTGCAGCACCGCACTGGGCACAACACCAACGCCTTCGACACCAAAGGGAGCCTGGAGAGCCACTGCACTGGGAACCCCCGGACCATCATCGTGCCCCCCCTGAAGACCCAGGCCAGTGACGTGCTGGTGGAATGTGACAGCCTGGTGCCAGGTAACTCAGGGCCCGGGCAGGTGACCTCGCTGGAGAAGGCCTTGCGCTCTGCTGCTAGCAGTTTTGTTGCGTGAGGGCTGACAAGGGCCGGGTTACTACAGATTTTGCTCAGTCACTAAGGGAGGATTCTGCTAAACATCACGTTGTATAAGCAGCATTTTCATTTTTTAATTCTGTAATTAGTACCCAGATGAGTATTTCAGTGAGGACCTCGGCCGGTAGCAGCACCCTCTGGCCATGACCACAGGAACCTATAGGCAAACAGCTCACCCAGGAGGCAGGGTCCTCATACTTTGCTGCTCAGACGCCGTCAGATTGTTTACAACTGTATCCATCACACATCACCAGTTTCAGTATTTGCCACGGGTGTTATTCCTGCCGTGTTGTGTGTTGATCATAACTTAAGTACTTTAAATGCCTTTGTCAACACCTCGAGGCTGCAGCTTGGACTCATTTAATCCATGGAGATGCTGCCCGGCTGTCACCCCAGGCGGCCAAGCTGCCTTCCCCTCTGTAGGAAACTCTTCCCTGGACCGCCATCGCGTGGCTGGATTTCATCTCGGGAGTAGACGGGTGGAGTAAGGAGTTGACAGAGAGAAAGCTCTGAAAACCAGATTTTAAGCCTGAGTAAAACAAACGCAGACAGCCGCCATGTTTATTTGGCTTTGCTCTCAGGAACTGTCCCCCAAGAGCTCTCCATTCCAGAATTATCCCGTTTGGGCACTCCTAAGGTTTCTCACACGAGAGCCAGTGCACCATGCTAACATCCAGGAGAGTGAAGGAGTCTTTCTCCTGTAAAATGGGAGAAGTGTGCCCAGCCGGTGTGGCTCAGTGGTTGAGCATCGACCTATGAACCAGGAAGTCATGGTTCGATTCCGGTCAGGTTGTGGGCTCAGTCCCCAGTAGGGGACATGCAGGAGGCAGCTGATCAGTAATTCTCTCTCATCATTGATGTTTCTCTCTCCCTCTCCCTTCCTCTCTGAAATCAATAAAAATATATATTTTTAAAAAATAATAAAATGGGAGACGTGTGAGAGAGAGAACCTGGGAAAAGGAACCCAGTGCTGGGAAGATCTTTAGGAAAAGAAACACTTAAAAGTTGAGAATCTGGAAATTGTCTCCTTAACTCTTTACTTGCCCCCCACAAGTCCACAGGAAGCCCTGCACATCCCAGGTTAAAGTTTGCAGCCTAATGCGCGCGGCTTGGTGAGGGCGCTCCTGCTCAATTAACACACATTCTTGGGATTGGAGTTGAAATCCTGAAGAAAGATTGGCCTTTCATGGAGCCAGCAGGGAAGGAAATAGTTCTCCCTCGTCAGCAATCCAAAATCCAAACAACCAGATTTTAAGCTCACAGCAAACTCAGTTGGCAGTAAAAACCTGGCCTGGCCCAGCCAGAGGCTGTTCATTTGTGTCATAGTCGTATGTGTGCTGCTTTGGGAAGTGTCCCTGTGTTTTGTGGCAGAAATATTCATGTGTTTGGCGGGAGGGTGGTGTCGAGGCTCCTCTGGGGGTGACCTAATATATTGACTATGTACCAAATTACCTTCCTAAAATCGGAAATTTTGAATTTGAAAACTGACCCCAGGGATATGAGATAGGGGGCTGTAGACCTACAGGGTGAGACACTGAGGTTTGTAAATCAAGGACGTTTGTATTCCCAGACAACTCTGGGGATTCTATAACAGTAATGATACTTAAACATACGCAATAGCCCAGCTGGTGTGGCTCAGTGATTGAGTGTTGACCTATGAACCAGGAGGTCGCGGTTCGATTCCCGGTCACAGCACATACCTGGGTTGCAGGCTCTATCCCTGGTATGGGGTATGCAGGAGGCAGCCGATCGATGATTCTCTCTCATCATTGATTTTTCTATCCCTCTCTCCCTCTCCCTTCCGCTCTGAAATCAATAAAAATATATTTTTTAAAAAATAAAAAAGTAGTTAGCCGAAACCGGTTTGGCTCAGTGGATAGAGCGTCGGCCTGCGGACTGAAGGGTCCCAGGTTCGATTCCGGTCAAGGGCATGTACCTGGGTTGCGGGCACTTCCCCAGTGGGGGATGTGCAGGAGGCAGCTGATCGATGTTTCTCTCTCATCGATGTTTCTGGCTCTCTGTCTCTCTCCCTTCCTCTCTGTAGAAAATCAATAAAATATATAAAAAAAATAAAAAAATAAAAAAAATAAAAATAAAAATAAAAAAGTAGTTAAAAAAAAAACACGTGATAATGGCCCTGGCCAGTGTGCTCAGTGGTTAGAACACCAGCCTGTGCCCTGAGGGTTTCGGCTCAATTCCTGGTCAAGAACATGTACCTGGGTAGTTGGGGTTGATCCCCAGCCCCAGTTGGGGTACTTTTGGGAGGCAACCAATCAATGTTTCTCTGTCTCTCTGTTTCTCTCCTTCCCTCCCCTTCTCCCTCCCTGCCTTCTCTCTCTAAGGATCAATGGGAAAATATCCTCTGGTGAGGATTAACAACAACAAAAAAACATAATGTGTCTAAGAGTTGGCTCAAGATAGACCTTATGCAGATTATGTAGGAATTGATTTTTTCTCAAGAAGCCAATGCTAAATTTCTCTTGCCCTTTTTTTATGTTTTTGTTTTTTGTTAATCCTCACCCAAGGATATTTTCCATTGATTTTTAGAGGGAGTGGAAGGGAGGGGAAGAGACAGAGAGAGAGAGAGAGAGAGAGAGAGAGAGAGAGAGAGAGAAGGACCATCGATGTGAGAGACATTGTCTGGTTGCCTCCCGCACACACCCTGACTGGGCCTGGAGATGGAGCCTGCAACCGCGGTGCTTGCCCTTGAAGGGAATCAAATCCGGGACCCTTCATTCTACAGACCGATGCCTAACCACGGAGCAGAACCAGCTAGGGCTCCCTAGGCCTTTTAACACAAGGTGGATGGTGCCTAGGAGGGCGGCCAGATGTCCAGGTCGAATATCCCAGCTCTGAGCTTTGTCGGCCGTGGTGCCGGCGCCGCTCTGGGAGGGGACGTGGTGGCGAAAGTTACTGAAACTCTAAGACCACCCAGTGCAGCCCCCTCGCACAGACAGGTGAGGAAGCCGAGGGCCAGCCTCGCCCAGCATAGCTCAGCAGCGTCCTGGTCCTGCCGCCAGAGGCCAGCTCTGCGGGGCCCGCATGACGCCTGTGGAGCTACACTAGCCATGTCCATCGGCAGCCCCTGAGCACTCCCACTGCATTCCCCAAGGACGGGTCATGTCTGAAAAACAGAAACGGTTGCCTGAATAGCTGAGAATCTCAAGAATATGTCCAACAAACATGAGAAAAATGGAAGGTCCTTCTCGGTGAGCTGCTGGTTCTAAAGCAACCAGTGCCGCTGCCTCCAGAAGCCCCGTGGTGTCGTCTCTTACAGAGACTCCTGTTCCCCTGAGGACCTGCTGCGCAGTCTTCCCAGTGGCAGGCGAGAGGCAGGCAGGACCTCATCCTGGTGCCTGCCCTCGTTCTCAGTACTCAGTGCCCTTGGCTGCAGAACCTCCTGGGCGGGGAAGCCAGGAAAGCAGCTGGCCCACACCAGCCAAGGCGCACGCTGGCGGCAGCCACCCCTGGAGCTCCAGCCGCTGACCCAGGACACAGGCTGTGTGGGTGACAGTCCATCTCCCACAGCTCGTCGTCCCTCCTGTGTTCTCAGCCACGGGGTTTCTCTCCCAGCCTCTCCGGTCTCTCGGGCTAGTTAGGTTCTTTGGAAAGCAACAGTGCGAACTCTGTGAGAACATATTGGAGCAGTGGTTCTCAACCTTCCTAATGCTGCGACCCTTTAATACAGTTCCTCATGTTGTGGTGACCCCCATTTCATTGTTACAAACTGAACATAATTGAAGCATAGTGATTAATCACAAAAACAGTATGTAATTATATATGTGTTTTCCGATGGTCTTAGGCAACCCCTGTCAAAGGGTCGTTCAGCCACCAAAGGGGTCGCGGCCCACAGGTTGAGAACCGCTGTGTTGGAGGGATGCGAGGCTCAGGGAGAATTCAGCAACTAGGTTCGAGGTGGGGCCAGAGCCACAACTCCTGGGACCTGGGCCGGTCTCACCCGGGCCTGGGGCAGTGAGACTGGTTTGTGATTGGCCAGATCCGAAACGGTCCCTTCCTGGAAGACCCCCGTTGGCCCAAGAGGGGGAGCCGAGGACCCGGGACTGACCTGTGACCTGTTTCTCCTCCCGACACAGTCAACACCAGTCACCACTCGTCCTCCTACAAGTCCAAGTCCTCCAGCAACGTGACCTCCACCAGCGGCCACTCTTCAGGGAGCTCGTCGGGAGCCGTCGCCTTCCGGCAGCAGCGGCCGGGGCCACATTTCCAGCAGCAGCAGCCGCTCAACCTCAGCCAGGTAAGCCCGGCGCTTCTCACTGCCCCTCCAGTGGGGGCGGAAGGTGCCCTGACCGGCCACTGGTGTTTGCTTCCCTCCGAGGGTCACCCTTGGGCAAGCTGGTGCCACTGGTTCAGGGAGAGCTGGCCGGAAGCAGGGCGACCTGTGTAGTGTCATGTGGCTCCGAGTGGCATGTGCCAGCGCTTGTTAGGATGGCCCACAGCTCGCCAGTGTCGCCCAGCACAGGGGGCACCGCTGCGTGCCGCAGAGGAGGCCACGCCCCGAGCCCGGGCCACACGGCCGAGGTTTGGGGAAGGTGGGACATAAATAAAGCAGAGCCTCGGAGGGCAGAGCCAGCCTGTGCGTAAAGGGCCAGCTCGGTGCAGAGCAGACCCGGGCCTGTTTCCTGAGGAGCCACGAGGTGAGACAAAGGGGCTTGTGCTCAGGAAGCCCCGTGCGCTGTGCTGGGCCTGGGCCGTGAACTGAGGCCGCATCTGTCACCAGGACTGAGAATGCCCCGGTAAGAGAGGGCTGGCACATGTGTCTGCTACAACGGCAGACAGCAGAGGTCTGAGAGGGCCTGCATTTTAGAGAACAAGATCTCACAGGAAGATCTGTGACCTGTAACAGCAGTGGCTTTGTCTGTGTGTCAGCCAGCCTGGGGGACACTGGGCACGGCCTCCTTTCTCAGTCCCGGCTAATTTACTGCCGCACCCTCCAGAGGTGTCTTCTGTCACTCCCACTGCTGTGGCCTACTCTCCCTCCCCTCCCCTTCTCCTCTCCTCCTCCTCTCCTCCTTTCTCTCCCCCCTCTTCCCCCTTCTCATCTCTCTTCTCTCTCCCCTCTCTCTCTCTCCTTCCCTCCTCTCCATTCTCACTTCCCCCTCCCCTTGTCCCTCCTCCCCACTTCTTTCTCTCCTCCCCTCCTTACATCCCTCTTCCTCCCTCCTTTCCTCTTCCTCCTCCCTATCCTCACTTCCCCCTCCCTCCCTCTCCCTCCTCCTCCTCCTCTATCCCTCTCCCTCCTCCCCCTCCTCACTTCCCCCTCCTCCTCTCCCGTGTGTCCAGCCCCCAGTGCAGCCCTCTCCTGGTGCTTCTCCTTGTCCAGGCTCAGCAGCACATCACTGCAGACCGCACCGGGAGCCACCGCCGGCAGCAGGCCTACATCACTCCCACGATGGCCCAGGCTCCGTACTCCTTCCCGCACAACAGCCCCAGCCACGGCACTGTGCACCCCCACCTGGCTGCCGCCGCCGCTGCCCACCTCCCCACCCAGCCCCACCTCTACACCTACACGGCGCCCGCGGCCCTGGGCTCCACCGGCACCGTGGCCCACCTGGTGGCCTCCCAAGGCTCGGCACGCCACACCGTGCAGCACACTGCCTACCCGGCCAGCATCGTCCACCAGGTCCCCGTGAGCATGGGCCCCCGGGTCCTGCCCTCGCCCACCATCCACCCGAGTCAGTATCCAGCCCAGTTTGCCCACCAGACCTACATCAGCGCCTCTCCAGCCTCCACCGTCTACACTGGGTACCCACTGAGCCCCGCCAAGGTCAACCAGTACCCGTACATATAGACACTGGGAGGGGGCACGGGCAAGGGCGGAGCTGGGCGTCTGGCACTGAAGACCCGCACAGCAGCAGTACAGGGGGCGGGGCGGGGACACTGCTGACACTTGAACTAGGAAGTGGGAGGACTGAGCAGAGAAGAGGACATTTTTAAAAAAAGAAGGGATTCAGGAGGGGATCTATGCTTTTTATTTTAAAAAGAAAAAGAAAAAAAAGAAAACGTCGGTAACAAAAACACAGCTCATGAACCCATTCTGCACCAAACTGGAAAGGAGAAGAGAGAGCGATGGAAGATTCCGGAAGGGGGGCCAGTTTCTGAAGAACTTTATCTATGAACTTTTCAGAGGTTATTTTCATATGGCAGCAAGTGACATTTAAGAACTTGCTGTCAGGGACACCTGATATGGAAATCCAATAGGTTTTTCATGGTTGAACATGAGAATTAGGGATTTTTCCAGAACTCTAAAGGGTCAACAGCCCTAGAGGTCAGGCCGCTGTGGCCTGATGTGGTGGGTTGGGCTGTTCAGGCTCCTTGGGGGGAAGGGGGTGGCCAGGCCCAGGAAGCCCTCCCCCGAGGGCATGTGTTCTCTTCCCGAGCTCTCTGGATAAATCCCTAAGAAAGTTACTCCTCAAATGTCATTCATAATGTTTGTTCCAAAATTTAGGTTTTTCTTTCTGAAGATTTATTTTCTCTTTGAATCAATCCCTAGTCGCATAGCAGGGCTGGCGGGCGTTGCCGACACCCGGTGGAATGTAGCATTCTGCACCCGTTTCTCTTTGTGTTCAACTCCCGTGATACCAATGGACTATCCTCAGTGTAACTGCACAACAGTGATAGGCACAGGCATGTAACCAATGTGGTGGCCCAGGCGTGAGCGCGAGCGCGCCTGTGCGTCCTGGGCGGGCCAGGCTCCCTCCTGACTTGACATCATTCCCTCCTAGTGCCTTACGGAACCAGAGCGCGAGGGTTTCCTTCCACGGTCCTCCAAGCAGCTGGCGGGCGAGTCGGAGCATCTCGGCACTTTTGTGCTGTTGAAACATTTTACTCTGGTCTTTCCTCTTTTTGTTTTTAAATTTTAATTTAATCTAATTTTAGTACCTGTTTTCTATCTATGGCTGTTTGCTGGCAGAGGGGTGTCAGGGAGCTGGCAAGGCCGGAGAGCCCCCGGATGTTGAGATGTGGGGTGGATGGTGCGGGTGGACCTGGTGGGCGTGATGTTTTAGATGACTGTATTTGGACAGAGCAGGAGTGACTCCCCACCCCTTGCAGCCCCCCTCCCCCCCACCCCCCTACACCCCCGATCTACCTGTATGGTTGCTCTGCCATTTGTGGGGCCAGAGGTCCCTCTGTGTTGCAGGAACACTGGCCTTGCAAGTGGCTGACTCCTTCCTGGTGTGGAAAGGACAGAGGAGAGGAGGCCGCCAGCCGCCTGCCACCTCCAGGCCAGCACACTTCCTGCCGCCTCTGTGGGCCGGAGCGCAGGCCTGGTCCTCAGCCGGGTGCTCTCACCTCCCCCAGGCCTCACTGTCGCACCACCCCTCTCCTCTGGACCCTTCCCTCTGCAGACAACCACCAGCCTGTGCTCACTGCGGTCTCTCCCTCATTACCTGGGCCTGCCCACGGCACCACTTGGTTTTGGTTTTTGAGGGTCTGGTGGGCAGAAGGCAGGGGGACATTTATTGGGGTGACCAGGAGGCCTTCAGCCACCCCTTGGAGGCCCCTCCCGCCGCCAGTTAGGTTTCCAAAGAAATTGCCCTTTGCCCTCTTTGCACCTTTGATACATTCTGGACGTTTCTCAGGCTTGAACTGCTGGAGGCAGGTGGGGTCTCTGTTCACAGCAACTCACACTCATGAGGGTTAGGAGACTGTGTGGTCATAGTGAGGCTTTAAAGGGAGGCCCTAAATGTCGGCTCTCCACGCTGAGTCCTTAACTGAGCCCAACGCCGCGTTCCCAAGGTGCAGAGAGGCCGCTCCGTCCTCGTCCTCGTCCCCCTCCCTCCCTACCTACCTCCCTCCTTCCCTCCACAGTCTCCCTTAAAGATCTGCTGTGAAAGGTGTTTTTATAGTGACATCCGACCTAATTCAGTGAGGAAGCCAAACCTTTACCTTAGCTCTTAGCTGTGAAATGTGAACTAACTCTGGAAATTTCCCCTCCCGACCACAAGTCCTACTTACCTTACAAAGAGATCCCATTTATCCAGGCCTTAGGCCGGAAGGAAGGAAGGAAGGACGCTATGACTTTCGAGGGCAGACAACCCCGGGGCCCAGCAGGATCCATAGTCTGTCTGATGTGGGGAGTGCGTCCTTCTGAGACGACAGGAGACGGCCAGTCAGTGGGAGTAGTGGGGCGGGGGGGGGGGGGTGAAGTTGGAGGCCACGCCAGCCTGGAAGGCCCAACTCTGGCACAGATGGCAGCGGCGCCTCACTGGCCTTACTGTAGCGTCCTGGGCCTCGCCCAGTGCGCGCCCAACCCTCGCGCCCTCTGACCTTTCCAGAAAAGACAACCAGCCTTCCATTTGAAGCAGATGACTCTGTCTACCACGTCAACTTTCACCTGACACTTCTTTCCTTTTCTTCCAGACCAGGAATGAAAGGTCCATGCTGCTCATAAAGATAATATTATTGTACTAATTATTTTGATTATTATCAGTGTAATTATTATCATTATCATCATGTGGATATTTTAGTTGGGGTTTGAAATGCACACTTATTCCATGTATCTTTGTGTTTTCTCTTTAATATTTAAACTTATTTGATTATATCTGTGAGTATCTGAGTAGACAGGAAGGACATACAGATGTCCAGTTTTGTCAGACAAAGGAATTGGGTGAACTGTTTGTCATCTCTTCCACTGAGAGCTGTCAAGGAAAGATCCCCCACAGAACCAGAGTGAAGAATCAGGCCTTTCCTCTGCGCAGCCTGGGCACTGACCACACCGGCCGCGCATGCTGAGCCCTGAGCGTGGGCCTCCACCAGGCCCTGCGCTTCTGAACCCGGCTGCCCAGATCCTGGCCTGCTCACACCCGCCATGTACCTGTCCCGCCAAAAGATCCCCCTGCCAGAGCTGATGCAGCCCCTCCCAGGCGCCCCCTTTCCCGTCGGTGCACCAGGAGGGTGGCTCAGAGACCACTGTCCCTCCTGGAAGCCCAAGTAAGGCTGCCGGGCAGGCAGGACCCTCCCCTGGAAACTGCCGCCTCCCCCTCCCCCTCCCCCCTCCCCCCACGCTGCCCACTTCCTCAGTCTGGCCCTGCCCCCAGGACATCTCAGCTTGCAATCCTAAGGACAAACTAGTGAGCCAAAAAGGGTGGAGGGATGCTAGGAGGCCAGAGGACACTGACACGCCCAGCAGCTGCGCACACTGCGGCCAGGGTGAGGTCATTGGCCCACAGTGCCCTGATTTTTCCATCAGCAAGGTGTACACACACTGCCCACAGACCCAGAAACTTCAGCCCCGGATGAAGAAAGGGTTGAAATGCCAGCTTCCCTGAAAGGGCGGGGGGTGGGGGGGCAGCTGGGAGATGGGCAGGACCCAGTCCCGCAGACACTCAGCAAATGTTAGCACGCTCCCCTAGTCCCCGCCTGCCTTCCTCCTTCAGTCCCCAGCACAGCTGTGGAATCAGAAACCCCCAGTGGGAGGTGCCAACCTCTGCATGTGCTCCTTGGCACTTGCCTGCATCTCCCATCCCGTCCTCCAACTGAGTCACCCTAGCAAATGGGATGAGCAAAAGGCTGCCCATCCCTAGGCCCAAGCTCTCAAGTAGAGGAGTGTCAACCTAGTCCTACTTAGACCTCAAGTACCATAACCTAGAGCATCATCTGTTCAATAATTGGCTTCATCCTTCTTTGCTGAGGAAACGTCGTAAGAGTGAGAGGGGAAATGTAAAAAGACAGGCAAGGGAGACTGCCGTGGGAGCCAGGGAGCCGCAGGTCCACACGCTCCCGCACTGGGCCTCGCCGGCCCTCCGGGATGTTTGCACCCGTGTCTCTGCGCTTAGGGCCTCTTTCGTGATGATTGGGCTGTTTCCAAGGGAAGGGGTGAGCAGGCCGATGGGTGGGAGAGTCTGAGGCTTGATGCCAATTACTTTTGTGAAAGAGCATGGGGTTGATCGATTCAGAGGGACAAGGAGGGTGGGGGCCCGCCGGCGGTGGTCTCTCAGACCGGCTTTGCATCCAGGCCTTCCTGGCGCTGAGTGGCTTGCAGGCCGTGGGAGCCAGCTAGCAGTCCCCTTCACCCCGGGAGACAACCCGCCCAGACACCGGGCTGCTGGGTGTGCGGAGGGAAGGCGAGGTCGGCGCAGCTGCTAACGGCTGCTTTCCCTCGACCAGGCCTGTAGAATTGCAGACACTCGGTTTTGAACAAGCTTGTGGTGGAGGATTGGGGTGTGAGAGTGAGTGAGTGAGTGAGTGGAGCAGACTTTCTTGGAAACTGGAGGAAGGAGATGAGGAGGCTTGAGGAGCTATTACTGATGGGCTGTGGGGGGTGAAACGCCGTGTCCACGGGCTGACCCAGCTTTCGTCCGGACTCTGTCTGGTGCTGGGGGCAGGGCAGGATGTGGGGCTCTGGGACAGAAAACAGGAGAAAAAACCAGGTAGCAGAGAAAATTCAACAGAGAGGCGAGGTTTCCTGCCGCGGCCTTGCCGGGACCTCACAGCGCCAGCGTAAGAGCTTTGCCACAAAGCATTCCCGCCCTGGGGACTTGGTGTGCTTCTGGTCCACCCGGTCTGTCTTTTCTCTCTGGTGTGTCGTACAGACTACATGGGGAACCCTCAAAAGGAAGCAGGCCAGAGTTGTCCTTACCAAATTGGAAAGGAAGGTGTAACTGTTCCTTTCTTTAGCCAAAGAACCCTTCTCGGAGACACCTCCACACGGACAGCATGGTGGCATTCCTGTCTTTCCTCTCGGGGCAATAATGACTTCGTTCGTGATGCAATTCCATTTGTCTTTCTCTTTCCTCTGTATCCTGACTTTCTGTTGTTACATTGATTTCAAAGCTGTACTCACCTTTTCAGAGAAGTAGATCAGTAACCCTAACGCTGCTGCTACTGGGGGGCTGGAGACACCACGTGACTATGTGAGCTGAACTGGCCTCGTGTCACCAGGGGTCCGACCGGGCAGACCTGCCGGGAAGTTCAGCTGCGTTTGGGGGTTGGATGTGCAGGAGCCGGGCTCTGATGCCTTTGGACTCTCACTTCTAATCTCCACAGACTAGTCCGTAAAATCTCAGCCAGGCTACTAGAGAACTGAAGATGGTGAAATGACTTAAATGCAACAGAGACTTTCAAAGACCATTGGCGCCTTGCTCACTAGCATCACCCCACCTGGCAGAGGCTTCTCACCTCATTCCTGCAGCTCCAGGCCAGCTCTTCCCTTCAGACCCAGTTGACGCAGAAGGGACCCTCCGTAGGGCACGCTCTCAGAATACCTGCCCCAGAGGGACCCTCCTGGGTGCCCCCAACTCAACTCCCGCAAGTCTCCGAGAGCCCCCAATCTCAAGAATATTAGATTGACTCTCTCATTTCTTCTCAAAACCTGCAATGTCCCTCAGCTAACAGCCAGCATTTGTTGAATGCCTTCAGCACTCCAGGCCCCAGGCAAGCCCTGTGAGGGTGACCTCATGGCGCCCTCAGAGCCACCCCATGTACGACGCCCCCTTTACTGATGGGGGGTGGTGAGGAAGCTGATGTTCTAACAAAGAAAGAGTAGCATGTGCTAACGAAAATAAAATAAAATAGTGGTCTGAAATTGCCACATTTCTAGTGAAATTTTTGTTAAGGAGGCCTTGGCTGAGATAGGATTTTTAATTAACAGCCTCATATTTCTGACCATTTAATGGTACTCCCATCAATTGTGTGCCAAACACTGTGCTAAACACGGCTCATCCGTGAGCTTGTTTATCCTGGTCTTCAGAATAACGATGAAATCAGCAATAGGCATCCGTTACAGAGGAGGCAGCTGCCAGGGTCACCCGGCTAGGAGGGAGCGGGCCTTGGACCCAGGTCTCAGCGGCCGGCCTCGGTGCCTCCCATGTTTAAATGCAAAGGAAGGCCTTGGGGTGTCCCGCGCTGTGGCTCACATGCATGGGCCTCGGCAGCAGGTCTGCGTGGAGAGGGCGTCCGCATTGGAGGCGAGCAGAGGGGCAGCGGTAGCTTGGCTTCGGAGAGAATCGTAGGGGTGTTTCTTTTGATTCGGAATAGAATGTGTTTCAGGTCCCTTTCCAGTGTGCCAACTGGTCTAGTACTGCTGCTGCCACAAACTCCTGAGAGAGAAAAGGGGAAAAAAAAAATTCTTCTTTAAAAAAAAACAATTTTTTTCTTGCTTATAGTTAATTCTAGAAAGGCAATACTAAAGCTATATATATATATTTTTCCAACGTGCTATTTTTGACTGCACTGATAAACATCATGACAAGTCTGGTCTCATAACCGACCCACTCTTCAGCTCTGGGTAGAACCAGGGACGGGGCTCACACCGAGTTTGTAAATATTGTGCGGGTCTGGTGTCCAGGAACTTTTTCCTTTGTTTAAAAAAGACATAGAAGAAGGAGAAAGACGATTTTTAGAAAGAGGATCAAAATAAGGTTTTGTTTCGAGGCAGCCTTCCCGAAGCAGCGGGCGCAGTGGTGTGTGAACGGAGGGAAACTACAGGGAGGGAGAGGCTCTTGCCGCGGTCCGAGATTGCTAGCAACACAGAGCGTGTTTATTTTGGTTGAAAGGTGACAAGAATTTAGAAGTACTTTGGGACTCAATTTTTAATTTTTTAGAAAATTCTTATTTGTTATGAAACATCTCCTCAGTTGTTTTGGGTGGGCGTTCTTTGTTTTGTTTCTTTTTTATTTTAAAAACGTCTTTATTGGCTGGCTCCAGGCTTGTCGGCCTAAACTCTTGGGTAGTTGACACAAGTTCTGGAGTCCTCTAGAACTTGAACTCCATTGGAAGCAAACCCAACTCATTGGCATTCGATCCTGGTTGGTTTCGGTAGGCGTGCTGGAATTCTGACGGAGCACCGAAAGGTTTTTCTAAAGAAGGTTTTAGATACATTATCTTACACTAACTGTGACCTAATGGCAATAATACCTCAACTGTGGGCATTCATCCTGGTTTTAGCCTCTTTTGAAGTCATGTAGCTGGCCTGCTCTTGGGATTTAGAAGACTGTGAACTCTGTGGGCTTGAGTGAATTCCGAAAATAGCTGACCTTCACGACGAAAATTAAACCGAGGGAGAGCTGATTCTCTGTCTGTTGTAATCAAATGTGATGTTCAAATGCACATGTTAAGTCTCTATGTTCTTAGCTACTGTAAAACGCTGTTAGCCTTCTAAGACAGCGAGAGAGTCACATTTTAAATGCGTACACTAAATAATTGACCGTGGATGCTGAAGCATATTTCTGGCTACATTTTATAGTTAAAGTGTTTTATAGTTTACATTTAAACTGGTACTTTAAAAAAAACACACACAAAAAAACACTTCTGTTTATAACTGACATCTTCAGACCCCAGCGAGCGGCCCCTCCAGTTGGAAGCCGCGCCCCCAAGGCAGGTGTCCCACCCATGCTGTTGTGTTGTGTAGCACTGCCCTCCATGTTACGGTTTCCATGGGAACGAGAGAGAATGTGAAAGGGTTTCCAGGTTCGGTCCACAGCCTGGGCCAGATGCGAAGACCTCGTGCCATGTTATATCAGCCCTTCGAGGCCTTGACATCTCAGAAGAGGCAGAGAGAACAGCCACCTGGTTTGTTGACTGTCTTGATTTGAATGTTTAACTTATTAATGATCCACTGACATCCAGTCACTAGGCAGTAGGAGACACTGGGATCCAGGGAGCCCGGAAGTGCAGCTGCTGTTTCTGGGCCCCCTGGCGACATTCTGCTGGGGTTTTCAGGGGAGGCCATCCATCCCTATGCCTATACTCATTGCCTAGGTTGGCCATATCTGCTGTCATCGAGTCCTTTTCTCCGTTGACACAAAATAAATGCAAAAGGATGTGTTGACTCTGTTAAACTTGGATTTGAGGCCTAGGTCAGTGGGAGGGGGGCCTGGATCCTTCCTAGAGATTGTGAGTCTGCTGAGCAGGAGGGGCTGGGGACTGAGGGGCCCCTGAGGCCCATTGAAGGAGAGGTCAGACCTGAAGGTGAGAGACTTCAGCGTGAGGCCCTGTCCTGCAGGAACAGACCGGCAGCTGTGGGTTCTGTTGAGTGAGGAGGACCTACTGTGAACTAAAGGGCATTCCTTTAGCAGATGAGACCTTGAAAACCGCAGACACCTGGGACCAGGGAGCTGTTTGTGGTGGTGTTTTTAAAACGCATTTGCTTTTTCCCTGTGAACTCTGTTGACAGTATGTTCTTATTTCAGGCTTTTGTTAGAAATCTTATTGTAAAATATTTTTCATCTCGTCCCTTCTAGTTATATGCCCGCTTTCCTCCAATTGGTTTCCCCTTTGCTTTAATTAACCAAATGAGTTTTATGTCATTGTCTTTGGGTGTTAACCATTTTTTAAAAACTAGAGGTATAGAAATTGGCTTTTTTTTAAGTAACTTTACTGTATCTGAAAAAGGGCTCTGCCATTGCTCACTAGTTTCCTTTCAACCAGTCACCACACGAGCCTCTCCCCGCACCGCCTACCCCACTGGTGTCGTGTCACTGTCCCCGTGGCCACCCCGGCCTCTGCCCTGCTGTCGCCACAGCCCCACGGCCAGGCACCCGCCTCCCAGGACGCTCTCTCAAGAGCCAGGAAGAAGGGCCCCCTTAGCCTTGCGAGGGGTGGTCTTGCCTCCCTGTGAGTGGCCTGCTTGGTCGAAGGGGCAATGGACTTATCATTATTTTAATAGTTTGGCTCAGGTTATGAGGACTTGGGAAGGAAAAGTGGTTTGACCATGCCCATTCTTTGTAGCTTTCTGTGACTGATGAATGGAACATAGTGTCCCCCCCCACCCCTCCCTTCCCAGCAGGCATCCCTGTTGGCGATGCCTCCACGTGGCATGGTTTCCCTCCCCGCCCCCCACGCGCCTCACTCGTATTACTGCTCATTTCCTCGTAGCTTTCCCAGGGCACAATCATTTCTCGCCCCAAAGCAACTCCTCATCCTCTGTGTGCATCTTCTTAACCAAATGAAGTAGACCAGGAAGACATACTTTGGGGCATCAGAATTTCTAGTTTAGTAGAGAATCACTGTGTAGATAGAGAGGTTGTTATGTATGTTTGTGTGTATATGTATATATATACATCAAACCAAATGGCGGGTAGGAGAAGCATAGCTTTACGGAGGAGGAGGTGGAGGAGGAGGAGCTTTTAGAAGTTTGAGTCAGCCCCAGGCTGCACTTGCCACACCTGGGTTGAGGCGTCACAGCTCGCCACAGTGGAGGCAGGGGCCCTGAGCGTACCACCGCTCTCTAGGTCCCCAGGGTCAAGGGCATAGATGAGTGAGGGAGGCAACAAATCAGAATGACTGGAATTTTCCATCTCGATTTGCTTTGACCACATGTATTGAGCTGCCGTCTCTGGTATTATATCACGTTTCCAAAAATGGTATCCATTAGGGTAGAAAGAGAACGGATCTGTAGAAATGTTTACCTTTCAACTGCCCGTGAATTTAGGACACTCTGGATGGAAGGCTCACGCCCCAGAATAAGAACAGGGAAGAGGAGACCAGGTGACGCGGGTCACCAGTCCAAGCGACGTGGCTCCCTCCCCAAGGTCATCTCGTCCAGATCTTTCTCTTCCAGGTCATCTCAGCTCAATAACCCTATGGAAGCCCTGGTCTGTTGTGTTCCTTCACTGTACTGTTTCTGTAATAAGAAGTGTTAATCCACGTTAATCTTTGTGAAAATTATTGCGTGCAACAGTATTTTCTCGTGTACCTCCCTTTCCTACGTGAATTGTCCCACTTTCCTTTTTTATTTATAAATGTCTACTTTTTTTAAAGACAAACCAATGTGTCGTAGGCCTCTATGTAACCGACTCCTTAGTCTCATATTATAGGTATGTTATAAGAATGGATATTTTACTTGGCTTTAGAATGTTTTACAAGAAAAATAATTCTTAACTGATCAAGTCCTTGCTACTAAAATGCTTGTGTTTTTCATCATGACGTCGTGTGCTTCTAAATTAATAATCATTTTCGTTGTAGAAAAATGGAGTGAATTTATATTAGTCTTGGAAACTAATAATAGCATTGTAAATTTATGAGATGATTTTAACAGAAAAAAATTATAGAAGAATATAGTTATTTTAATTGTAATATTACTAACTGTAGGGTGAGCAGGGGGTCCCGTGTGGTGAACTATGTTATAGCTTGTTACTCACAGTTTCTTTTTGATCATTTTTTCGGTCTCTGAGGTGAAACGAGTTATTAATTAAAATTTGTAAACTCACATATGCATATTGTATATGTGTAGCGATGTAATCACACTTTGTCTTGGAATTACATTAAACTGTTTGGAATCACTGTCCATGGGCCTGGCGCACTCATTTCTTCTGGAACCAGACCCGTCACGGGGCTAAAGAGGTTACTGCTACGAGTAGCAGCCTTCAGAAGTATTTAGCCCTTCGAAAGTATTTAATACATCTGAACACGTTTATAACCCAGCGCTGCATTTGAAATTCGTCAAGATGCTGGCCGGTGTGGCCCAGTTGTTTGGGTGTCATCCTGTGCACTGAGAGGTGGCCAGTTCAATTTCCGGTCAGGGCAGGGCACATGCCCAGGTTGCAGGCTTGATCCCCAGTAGGGGGCGTGCAGAGGCAGCCAATCAGTGATTCTCATCGATATTTCTCTCTCCTCTTTTCCTCTCTTTGAAATCAATAAAGACTTTTTTTTTTTTTTTAATTTTGCCAAGATGCCCGTGTGTGGCTGTGGAGGGGCCTCACTTGCCTGCCCCTGAGGTCTCCCAGCTCCCTTCCCTCCTCTTAGCCATTTCAACCCCGTCCACTTCCAAACCCATCCCAGAGGCCTTGCTGTCATCGCCGTCCTAAGAGCTTTCCAGGGTGCGTGCAGGGTGCAGCCTCCCTCTGCACCCACGTCCTGCCCTTCCCCAGACGTCCATGCTCCTCGCTGAACTGCTCACCTGGGTCCTCCCTAGGAGCCCCAACTGGAGCCATGAGCTCCCCAGCCCCCTCCTGGCCACCTCGGGAAGCACAAGCAACTCCTCCTCCGCCTCCAGTGTGGCTTCTCATCACTCCAACATGTTCATGGTGAAATACACATAACACCAAAGTTACCACTTTAAAGTGTACAGTTGGTGGCGTTAGTACATGCATCACCACTATGTATTTCTAGAACTTTCACCATCCCAAACAGAAGCTCTGAACCCATTAAAGAACAACCTCCCAGCCCTTGGCAAACACCTTTCCCCTTTCCGCCTCTGGATTTGCCTATTCCGGCTACGTCACGTAAGTGGACACATATACTCTTTGCCCTTTTTCTGGCTTGTTTCACTTAACAATGCTTTCAGCGTCTCTCATGTATCAGAATGTCCTTGTGAGGCTGAGTAACGTTGCACTGTGTGCACCACGTTCTGTTCATCTGTTGATGGATGAGGGAGTTGTGCCCACTGTCTTGCAAACAGTGCTGCCGTGAGCACTAGCATGCACGCACCTAGTCTTGCTCTCCATTCTTTTGGATACACGCCTAGGAGTGCAGTCGCTGGGCTGTATGGTGAGTCTTAACTTGGCCACAGCAGCTCCACCATCTTACATCCCCACCAGGAACGCACGAGGGCTCCTCGCTGACAGCCATCATGGCCTCTGTTGCCAGTGTCCAGGGCCCTCAGGACTGCCAGGCTCCTGGCCCCCATCCTCTGTGCCTCCTGGGCTCACATGAGGCCCACCCACCTTCTCACCTGGACCCGCAGCTCCCTGCTGTACCCTCAGCTCCCTGCTGTACCCTCAGCTCCCTGCTGCACCCTCAGCTCCCTGCTGTACCCGCAGCTCCCTGCTGTACCCTCAGCTCCCTGCTGTACCCGCAGCTCCCTGCTGCACCCTCAGCTCCCTGCTGTACCCTCAGCTCCCTGCTGCACCCTCAGCTCCCTGCTGTACCCACTTGCTGTGGACAGAGTCAGCTATCTACCTCTCTGCTCCTACACCCAGGCTCCCAGAGCTTCTGGGAAGGCCTCCCACCCTGCGCACCTGGTCAGCCTGCCAGGTGCTCCCAGCTCCCTCCTGGCTAACGGGACCGCCCACTCTCTCCAAGCCCCCACCTGGCACTCTCAGTGGAGGAATCAGAGGAATCCAGGTGGCCACCGGCTCCCTCGGCCCCGCCCTCCCACAAGGCTGTGCAGGTCTCTCCCTCAGCCGCAGGAGGAAGGCCCTGCGCCCACCTCGCCCCTCTGCACCCGAGTGCGCTCTTGTCTAGCCTCCTCTCCCTGCTTTGGAGCCCATGCCCTTCGAGAACCAGCTGCTTATCTCCGGGAAGGTTGCCCTCGGGCTCCTGATGAGGTAGGTGCTTTTTGTCTACATTCCCAGTCTCCGCCCGCCCCCCCCTCGCCCCCCGTATAATTGCCATTTTACCACATTGTCAGGCTTCTCTGCTGATTTCCTTCCCCCAAAACCACAAAACCCTCCCGGGAAGGATCTCTCTTTCACCTCTTTCTAGGGCGCCTGTTACAACGCCAGGCAGAGCGGGTGGTCAGTAAACATTTGGATAAGTGGACAAACCACTCAGCCCATTTTCATGCCCCAATCAACCCTCGTTTCCACTCCACATTCTGTGTCTCCTAGAATTCAGGTGAGACCAATGGAACCCAAAATACAGTATTCGAATGTGGGTTAAATCCGGTTGAGCCAATCCAAGTTCCATAAAAATCCAGGCAAAAGACTTGGACAAAACTCTTCTATCAAACTGCTTTTTACACTGTGAATGTGTCCGGGGAACACAGCCACGGGCGTGGAGAGATGAGAGGACGCCGGGGAATGCAGGGCAGCTGTGCGGAAGGGTCTCGCCAAAAGGACTTTGGAAAATGATTTAAATCTAAAGTGAGCCCAGCTGGCGTGGCTGAGTGGTTGAGCGTCAACCTATGAACCAGGAGGTCACGGTTGGATTCCCCGATCAGGGCACATGCTGGGTTGCTGGCTTCAACCCCAATAGGGGGCGTGCAGGAGGCAGCCAATCAATGATTCTCGCTCATCAATGATGTTTCTCTTTCCCTCTCCCTTCCTCTCTGAAATCAATTTTTAAAAAATTATTTTTTTTAATCTAAAGTGAGAGACTTACTGCCTCCAATGTGCTCCCTTGGGCATAGCTGGTCCTGGGTGGCAAGGCTTAGGTTGTCCAAGTTACTCTCCCAGTGAAGAGCAGGAAGCAGACTCCTAGGTCCATAACAAGGCCTATTTCCTGGCTGAGCCAGGAGCCCGGAGGAGGGCCCCCCCCCCCCCCCCAGCAATTGGATGGTGCTCTCTGCCCGGCAGCCAGCTTGGGACCCTGCCCAGGGGCTTCTGCCTTCGAGGGACGAGGTCCTGCATCACCACGCTCCCAGGCCCTGTCAGTGTCCTCTGAAGAGACTGACTGCCGCCTCAGCTTCCCTTGCACTGGCTGGCTCTGCGTGAGGGTGGGACAGGGCAGGGTCCAGCAACACCCCTATCCTCACTCTGTAGGGAAGAGACAGACCTCAAGGTGAGAGGATCTAATTCCATTGTTAGATGCTCATCTGTAGGAGAGACCTAGTCCCTCCCACTGAGACCCCGCCATCAGCAGCACTTCCGAACGACTCTGGGCCACAGGCAGCTTGGAGAGAAGCCACTGGACGTCTGCTTTCATGTCTGTTACGGCCTGTGTCAGTGTCTTCCTACATTTCATTGCACTGGCTCTCTGAGAACCTTCGTCCATTGCAGACTAAGCCCGTGGATGGGCAGCTTGGAAGAGGGCAATTTTCCCATCGGGAGATAAAGGGCCAGGACCAGAGGGAAAGGGGTTGCTTGGAGGAGGCCCTTCTGAGCGGGAGAGGCTGTGCTGAGCGAGTGAAGCCGAGGAGGGAAGGCGGTTCGATGGCCAGGGATGCCAGTGGGCTGTGAAGGCAGGATATTCCGGTTCAGTCCCAGGAACTGAGCCGGGAAATCACTTAACCTCTCACGCCTCAGCTTTCTTATCTGTGAAATGCGGGAAGACTATCTGGACCTTCCACAGAGGTTTATATTTCCTGGATTTCTTTGCAGATAATTATGGCCAGAACTGACCCCTAAAAAAGCTCTCGGTCACTTATCCACACGCGTGTCCCTCTGTTTCTAGCCAGATGTGGAAGGTCTGAAGCAGGGGTCCTCAAACTTTTTAAACAGGGGGCCAGTTCACTGTCCCTCAGACCGTTGGAGGGCCGGACTATAGTTTAAAAAAAAACTATGAACA
The DNA here is from genome assembly GCF_014108235.1 of Myotis myotis. Taxonomy (NCBI): domain Eukaryota; kingdom Metazoa; phylum Chordata; class Mammalia; order Chiroptera; family Vespertilionidae; genus Myotis; species Myotis myotis. The sequence goes on from NW_023416315.1 coordinate 54,382,858, forward strand.
AATTCCTATGCACACTGCACATACCTTATTTTGAAGTAAAAAAACAAAACGGGAACAAATACAATATTTGTATTTGCATGTGGCCCGCGGGCCGTAGTTTGAGGACCCAAGGACTCTGAGAGCCCCGAGAGCGGTGGGGCCACCACATGGCAGAAGCCCAGGTGGCTGTCCCCTAGCAAAGCCACGCTGGATAAAACCACAAAGAGCAAGGGATACATCTTTCAATTATATTTAAGCCACTGAAATGTTAGGATTGTTTATTATTGTGATTAGCCTATCTTCTTATTACCTTCTTTAACTTTAGCTCTCATGTGGGTTGAGTAGGGTAGCAGAGTATGCTAGTTTCTAGAACAAGCATGTCAAACTCGCGGCCCATGGCTGCATGCAGCCCACAATGAATATTTCTGTGGCCCAGCCAATATAACGGTATGTAAAACGTTTTAATAAAAATTATGTAACTTGCCGTAACCGGTTTGGCTCAGTGGATAGAGCGTCGGCCTGCGGACTGAAAGGTCCCAGGTTCGATTCCGGTCAAGGGCATGTACCTGGGTTGCGGGCACATCCCCAGTAGGAGGTGTGCAGGAGGCAGCTGATCGATGTTTCTCTCTCATCGATGTTTCTAACTCTCTATCTCTCTCCCTTCCTCTCTGTAAAAAATCAATAAAATATATTTTTTTAAAAAATTACTTAATTTTATAATATCCTGTTATACATAATTATTAATAACGAACTACAACATTTGCTAATGACTGATTACTATAATCGTGTTGCATTCATTTCCCTTACCATTTCTCTCCACTAATACTAACAGCGAATATTTTAGCAGCCGATTGCCACGTCATTAGTCTTGTACTGACTTGTTTGGTGTGCGCAACAGGAAATATTTCGCTTTTGGAGAACAAGAAAAATAGGTTTATTTGCGTAACACTTATTAATTTGTGCAGTTATGCAGTGTCTAGTAAGTTAATGTTCAAGAAAAAAATATTACTTTTATTAAAATGTTCTATTTTATGTTAATGATGACTCATTTATTTCAGCCCTTTGTATTCAGCATGTCTCTATCGAAATATACCTACGTTTCTATGAAAATCGAAGCCTTTGTTTTTTTGCGGCCCACATAAACTTAAACCTTGTTTATTTGGCCCGTGTTAGCCTTTGAGTTTGACATGCTTGTTCTAGAACAATGCCCCAATTGCAGAGGTTTAACAAAATAAAGGTCTTCTAGCCTGTAGCCCTGACTAACGCAGGTCAGCGATGGGAGCAGCTTGGCTCCATCCAGGGCTTTGAATGGAGAGGGGCCCACAGAATGTGGGTGGCGATGTCACAGGGAGGCCTGCCACGGACCAAGACTTTTCACTATCTTTTCCTTCCGGCACCTGGAAGGATTGCATTTCTCGGTCTTTCTGAAGTTAGGTGTTCAAGCTTTTTTTTTTTTTTTTTTTAATTTTATTGATTTTTTTACAGAGAGGAAGGGAGAGGGACAGAGAGTTAGAAACCTCGATGAGAGAGAAACATCGATCAGCTGCCTCCCGCACACTCCCCACTGGGGATGTACCCGCAACCAAGGTACATGCCCTTGACCAGAATCGAACCCGAGACCCTTCAGTCCAAAGACCGACGCTCTATCCACTGAGCCAAACCGGTCAGGGCTCAAGCTTTGCCTTTAATCAAGGAAAGGTTTCAGGAGTCCGAGTCATTTCCAGGTGGAAGCATTTGGGAAGCAATGCACGCTTCCCCGGTTCTCCCTCCCCCTAACAGTGATTGGTTGGTTTGGAGGAAGGCATCCTGACCTGCTAAGGCAAGGTGGCAGGCAGGTCTCGGAGCCCTGTCAGCGTCTGCAGCACGCTGTGTCGGTGAGAGACAGCCTCCGAGAATATGGTTTCTTATTAAGCACTTACTGTGGACCAGGCACTGCGCTACGTGAGCGAGCACTTCGTGTGTGAACTGCATAGCACAATGTCTGGCCCTAACAGGTTCTTACTAGTAATTAGTGTTAATTGTACTGTTATTCCAATTTTGTCTTAGAATTGTATGTATTCGCTCACATGGGTCCTATGCTCTAGACTCTGGTCCAGAATGGATGTCACCGGGTGGGTGAGTATCTTGCTTATTTTTTTTCTCAAAAACATCTGAAAGTTTTCCTCGTTTGTGGCCCTGGAACGGGAAATGCAGGTTCCAGGGCCAGAGACAGCATGGCATAGAGCAGGGGTGGGGAGCCTTTCTTCTGCCCAGGGCCACTTGGATATTCATAACATCCTTCACAGGCCATACAAAGTTATCAACTTAAAAATTAGCCTGCTGTATGCGGTCAAACACTTAACTCACCCCCAACGCCTGGGCAGGGCCAGACCACAGACTTTCTCAGGTCTTGTACGGCCGGGGGGCAGGATGCTCCCCACCCCTGGTGTAGAGGAAAGGGAACTTGAACTAGAAGCCAAGATCAGTTTAGTTCAACACACATTTATTGAGCACCTTCTGTATGTACCAGGCGCCAGAAAAACAGAAAAGTGTGCGAGGGGACCCCTGACCTCTAGGAGCTTAATTTCCACGCGGGTGGCCAACAAGTACACAAATACACAAAGCATGACACATGCAGTGATGAGAGAATAAACAGGGAACAGGAGCGCCACATGGCCTGGTCCAGCTCTGCCACTAGCTGTGTGACCTTGGACGTGTCACTTAACCTCTCTGGGCCTCATGGGGTCGATCATGTCTAACCCCTGAAATCCTAACGTCCATGATTCTCAAAACCCTATTAGGTAGGCAGGGCAGGCATGATTCTAGTTGACAGAGGTGAAGCCTGGGGTCAGAGAGGTTCGGCACAGTGGGCTGAACTCCACAACTGCTTGTTGGGATGAGCTGGCCCCTGACTGGCCCAGGGCAGGGCTTGGGAGCCAGGCCCAGTGTGTGTCCACTCCCTGCTGCCTTAGCAGAGAGGTGGGATCTCAGGTGGGGGTGGCAGGGGGCTTCCTGGATGCCCGTTTCAATCTCATACTCCGAGCCTGGAGCTGGCTACAGAGCAGGAAGGGGAGAGAGGCAGCTGCCTCCTTCCCCTCCTCCCCTCCCACTGCTGTCAGCTCTCAGCGGGCAGTGGCCATTTCTAGAAACCAGGTCTCAGCTGTGATGTTAATTAGGGCTCTATCCCAGGGGTCACAGGGACCTTCAGCAGCCAGCCCCTCCCTGATGGAAACTCCCCAAACCTGGTCCCCCTCACAGCGGGCTCCTCATGAGGCTGCGTGAATGAGGCAAAGGACATTTTGGAGACTGAGGCAGCCCTCCCTCCGTGCCCCTGTGCTTCCAGGCCACCCCCACCCCGCCCACCCAGCGTGTGCATGAGCTGGTCTGATTGAAGCAGAACAAGGTCAAGAGTCCGTCTCTGCTGGGCCTCCAAAAACCATGCCATGCCATGCCCACCAAGGCCAAATACGTGTCTTCTGACGCTGGGCCCGCGCTCTCCCACCGTGGGAATCGGTTGGTGATGCTGTGTACACTGTCACGGACAGTCATCTTCGAGTGCGCGTTTGTACATCCCAGAGGCCAGGGCACACAAAGCCTGCTCCCGGGCTTTATAATCAGGTGCAGGAGGGTCAGGTCATGAGGAGACGTCACGGAGGGCAAGGTGACAGGCGCCGTGTGAAGGCTCCGTGTGAAGAGCTGGGGGTGCCGGGGAGAGGGCGTGGTCCCTCGGGGCTGCTGCGTCCCGGAGGCCTGGCAGGGAGGCTGGCGCTGGGCCCTGAGGAGACACGGAAGTCATTACTAGCAACCCCCACTCTGGGCCTCGGACATCTCCCCAGGGCGCCCTTCTCCATCGTGGGCTCACAGGGACACCCCCTCCCTCCCCAGGCTGGCTGGCTGGGCAGGGACACTCGTGCCATGCAAGTGCCTCCCCAGGAGCCCTGTGGGGATGGTCCGGGCTCTGCCCCTGCCCCCACCACCTCCGAGCTGTGTGTACGAGCCGGCCCTTTTCCTCTCTGAGCCGTCTCCTCCAGTGGAGGGTGCGGACCTTGCAGGGTGTGGATTAACTAAGCAAACGCTAGAAACTCGTTAGCACAGCACCGAACGCCACCGCCCCAACGTGTCCTCCTTAAAAAGCCCTCCCTGTCACCCCCCATCTTCCCAAGGGACGTCTGCCTGCTCCAGCCTCCCCAGGCACCCTGCCGGCTCCAAGGGACTGGGCTCTGGGTTCAAATGGGCCGAGGAAGGAGGGGCTCCGCGCTAAGCTTACTTGGTGCTTCCCCCCGTGGCCGCCAGGAGCACAGCACCAGGCTCCGCCGCCCAGCAAACCCGGTGGACTCGGCGGGGAGGGTAGTGGGGGCGCTCGGCCGGTTACAGCCCTTGGCAGGTTGTCTATATTTCTGGACGGGCCACGCCAGGGTTTGGTTTTGTTTCTGCCTTGTGTTTCCTCCCCCGGTAGGAACCAGAGAGGAAAACTTACAACACTGGTGAGCGGAGTCAGGGCTCCTTTTGCTAAACTGATTAGAACTGTCGTGTGGCCCCAGGACAAACCCAAGGTCAGGAGAGCCTAGTCACCAGGTGCCTCCAAAGCTGGAGCAGGCCTTGCAGAGTCGAATCGCCAGGGTCCGCGGCCCCTGTCCCACGGCCTCCTTCCCAGCCCTCCTGTTGCCGGTTCCTCCTGCCTGAGCCCCAGCGCAGGACGAGAGCACTCAACTCAGCTCTCCTGCTGGCCTTGGGCCGGCCCGGGTAGAGCTTTGTCCCTGTGGCCTTGCCTGCCTCGGGCGTTTCAGTGATTACTAAGTGAGGTGCCTCGTGGAAAGCAAGGCACTAGGCTTTGGAGCCTCGCTGTCTTTGAGGGGAGGGCACTGAGACCCCGGACCTGAGCATGACTGAGGTGAGCGTGAGAGGACCCCCCCCCCCCCCGCCCGCAGGAGCAGCTGGCCAGTCCTCAGCCTGAGCCTGCAGCCCCTCAACACGTCCCCGCAGGCGCTGGGAGGGGGTGGGCTTCCTGCCGCCCCCACAGGCCCACCACCGCCCTGAATTCCCTTAACCTCGTATTGTACACCCAGTCCCCCTCTGGCGCCCCAATAATGACAAGTACAGAACCACAGAATACCCATGTTTTACTAGAAAGCAGGCAGAGGCCAGCAAAACCAAGCTGACAGCGTTGTCTGAAACCCAGCAGTGAAGGACTGAGCGGAGCAGAGCTGGACCTGGTTTCCCCTGAGCTGTTTTCTGAAAATGGGCCAGGACCCAGTTCACACAGGCAGCTCCCAGGCAGCCGCCCACGTGACGCCAGCCAGGGGCACCGAGAGGTGGCTGGGGCGGCCTGGGCCCCACGGCCAGCTGCTCTACCCTTCGGGGGGGGGGGGCACTGGTGGACCTGCCACCCCCCCATCCCCTCTGCCTCCCCCTCCCCTCCCCCGCCCAGGCAGACCAAGGGCCGGAAGGGGCCACAGGACCTGCACAAACTCGGATCAGGCCCAACACAAACATATCTCTACCCCGTGGCTAATCCTCCCCGAGGCAGCATAAACCGTCCCTGGGCTACGTTCCAGAACATTCTGTTTCCTCTGCTCCCAGTGTGCTCCCTGGGGGATAAAGCCGTTGATCCCCGTGCCTGGCATGGTGTCTGGCGTGTGGTGGGTGTGAATAAACACTCCTCGTGTTGAGCTGAACAGTAACGAGGAGCCAGAGGGAGCCCACCCTGCCCCTAAGAATAACTCGGGGCCTGCAGAGCAAAGCGGTGCCCTCAGGCCCCCTGCCACCCGCCAAGCTAGGTCAAGTGGGCTTGACGTGCCCCCTCCCACGGGCACCCAGAGCCCCGGAGCCAACAGCAGCCGACTCCTCTGGATGCCGGTCATCTCTCTATTCCATCGGAGTCGCCACGCAGCAGGGCCTCCGGAGCAGCGGCCGAACAAGGCGAGGAGGACGGGTGTGCAGGACCCAGGCCAGGAAAGCCCTGCCTCCCAGCCTCCCCAGCAGCCACGAGAGAAATGACCTGGGGGCGTGGGGAGGGGGCTACGCAGTGTGTCAGTGCCAGGGCCGCCGGAGGAAGGAAGGTTCCAGGGTGGGGCGGGGACAGGGGGCTGGTTAGGTGCTAACGGTGGGCTCTGTGCTTGTGTTTGGGGCGGGACGGGCCCTACCCTCCTGAGCCCATGGGATTCACCTGCTGAGCCACAGGACCGGCCTGGGGCCAAGGAGACCAGGGCTCATGGGCCTGGGAGAGGGTCCTGGGCGGAGCCTGGGGCGGGTGGGCCTGGCCTGACCCACCTCACGTGTAGGCCATCTTGCTGCACACCCAGGGCCGCGTCATCAGACACTCCGTCGACACCAGCCTGGTGGGCTCCACGAAGACGCACTCCCCCAGGCCCGCGATGGCGAATCTGTGGCCAGGAGAGAAGACCGGCGCTCAACCTGTGGTGTCTGCCCCGCCCCGACCACCGCCCAGGACATCCAGCCCCAAGACCTTCCTAACGGGCTTCCCATTGCCTCCCTGCTCCCGGCACCGGGCTCCAGCCCCCCCCAGACACCGGTGTCTGTCTGTCCCCACGCCCCCCAGGTCAGCTCCTGAACAGGGTCCCCTGGCACAGAAGAGCTGGGGGGAGAGGAGCTGACTTAAAGGACCTCACAGGTCAGGGGGGGACCCCAGTCCCTGCAATGTTTAACACTGGGGCTGCTGCCCAGGAAACCGGACGTCATCCATGGGCCTGTGCGGGAGGGTTCTCCTCGCCGGAAATCGGTCCTTCATGGTCCACGGTTTCTTCTGTTCACCCTGACCTGAGCCCCTGCCAAGCCTGGAGCTGGGGTCCCGAAAGAGCTGGTGTTAGGACCCCGAGAGGGAGCGTGGGGGCAGGACCACCTCAGTGTCAGGGAAACACGCCCCCAAGGCCCATGGCTGCCAGGTGGTCAGCATGTGGGGTCCCATCTCCAGGGCTCTCCCAGCCTCTGGGAGCAGGAAGCTTCCAGAAGGGGGTAAGGGGACAAAGTGTAAGACTTCTCAGCAGTGCTAGGAGCTGATCTGAGATGGGAGCAGGAAAGGGAAGGAGGGGAAAAGGAAGAGGTGGTGAGGAGAGGCAGGTGCAGCAATGGAGGGGACGGGCAGGAACTGTCATCCAGCTGCTTGCCCCTGGAGGCTGCTGGGACGGAGGGGAACCTCCTCGGCCTCCGAGGGAAGGAGGCTGGGGACCTGGGGGCAGGCGTGGTCCTCAGCAGCAGTGCCCGCCCCCCACCTCCTCGCGGCCTGTTCCTCCAGCCATAAGGTCTGGACTGAAAGCCGGGGTTCAGTCCCTCATTCCCTGCACTTCTCTAACCTAGACGGCCCCCACACACCTGTCACCACCCTCATTGCCCCAATCATACACCCCATCACCCGTGACTACTGCCACCATCACCCCACAAACCAGTGCCTGGCGCCTCGCCCTTCACACACTCACTCCCACACGTGGGTCTCACAGATAATACACCACCCACACCCCAGCAGGGTCTCTAACGCTCACAGTGTCAGTGTTTGGGTGGCATGTGACTTCCCCGAGCAGAGGCCCCTCTCCACCCTCCCTGTGGCCAGGTGTGGTGTGCCCTGGCCAGCACAGGGGGACGTCCAGGCACGGACCCCTCCTCCCTCCCACGGGGCTGACCCGCACAGCCCTGCGGACAGGCCCTGCAGACCAGGGAGTCACAGGGTGGCAGCAGGAGGCGCGATGGAGCAGAGCGATGTCGTTAAGGGGTTGTCACACCCGCTGAACCTCGGGGAGCTCTACTAGCACAGCACCGGGCGGTCCCCTCGGGAGGTGCGGGGCAGTGAGGCCCTGCCCGGGCTAAGCTCAGGGCAGAGGACGAAGACGAAGCCTCAGCTCACGTGTCGGGGTCAAAGGGCTCCCCGTTGACCCAGTGGAACTCGTCCCCGACTCTGCGAAGGCCAATCCAGGGCTCCCTCCGCGTGAACTTGAACATAAATTCCTGCACCAAGGAAAGAGGAAGGCTCAGTCAGGTGTGGTCACCTGACTGCTCAGGGCTCCCAAGATATACAGACGCCGAGCGGGGCACCTAACTGCACCCAGAGGTGAGGCCGAGGGTCAGAGCGTGCCCTGCACTCACACTGACCCCCCAGCCGCCGCCTGCAGTGGCCCCTCGGGGACCCGGCTCTGGGGCCTGCCCCCGGCCCAGGAACCCTGGCACAAGGTTGGTGCCCTGGCTCAGCAGCCCAGGTGCCAGCTCCCCGAGTCGCAGGAAGCCTGGGCTCGCCCAGCCCACTTCGTAGGCACCTGGGACAACCTCAGCGCCCAGGGCTATCGTCCCTCTACCTACATCCTCTGGCCTTTCTCTGCCTTTCGCATCCCCCCACACCCTGCACCCACATCCCCACACCCTGCACCCATCTCCAGCACAGCCCACAGACATCCTGTTTCTCCCACGTGTCTGTGGATAAAACCGTGTTGGAGGTGACACAAGAGCTCTGGTCCCAGTTGGACTAGGAGATGCGATGTGATTTCTTAGGGGCACTGGTCACTTGTCATTCCTACGTGACAATACCGTGCTGAGCTCAGCAACCCAGCCTGCGGCGACATAGCTGGCCTTGACCACAGCCGTGGACACGCCACCCCTGGGCCTGCAGACCCTGAGGGGCCCGCCTGCACACGCTGGCTGTGCGGCGGCTGGGGGGGGGGGGCGCCTCTGGAAACACGTCACCAAGTCCCAGGGCGGGGTCCCCGAGGGCCCCCCCACCCAGCGCTCACCAGCTCCTTGGGGCTCTGAATCACGGCCAGCGCGGCCTCGTGGGTGTGGCAGTACTGCCGGCCGGTGTTCCAGTCCCTCGGCTCCTCGGAGAAGAAGTAGCACTTCCTGCCGTAGAGCAGCCAGTCCTCCGGGCAGGGCGCCTCACACTTGATGCAGCCCTTGGAAGCTGCGGGAAGAGAGGGTCAGCATCACAGGGCGCCCGGCCCACATAACCCCCGCGGCTCCCCCACCAGCCCCGCCTGGTGCCCCGCACGGACATGGCTCAGGTGAGCACCTCACAGCGCCTGGCAGGGAGAAGGTGGGTGGCTAAATGCAGCACAAAGAGGAATTTGGGAGGTCTTCGGGACACCGGGGGGGGGGGGGGGGGGGGGGGCACGTGGCAGGTTAGCTCCTGGGTTAAGACCACCTCTCTCTCTCTGACCTCTTCAGGGCATGGGACCCCAGACACTCCGATTCAGAAGGGACGTGTCCTCTCTCCAGCCTGGGTGGCACCCGCCCGCTGGCTCGGGGGGGGGGGGGGGGGGGCCTGGCCAGGGCCCATTAGCTAACGAGGCAGCCTTTCCCCACTGACTGCTGGAAGCGTTTCTCCGGTTCTGAGTGCCCACCTGCCCTCCTGTGACCTAGACCTGCTGGCCCGCGATCTGCCTCTGGATGGCCCAGAGCAAAGCCGTCGCCGTCGAGCGCCCACTTGAAGGACAGCAGCCTCCCTCTCGAGGCTTAGACACGGCCTCTCCTCCAGACCCTTCTCCATCCTGCCTGGCTCACCACAGGGTGCCCGCCTGTCACAGCGCGGCCTCCCATCAGACAGGAAGCTCGGATGGGCCCCGCCCCCAGCCACAGCGATCACCACGCTGCCTTCCAGCTGCTGTGGGCTCCCGGCCTGCAGACCGCGTCAGAGAGGAGTCTGTGGGCGTGTGCACACGCGCACTGTTCTGGGAAGGAAGCCCAGAGCGTCCGTCAGTCTCAAAGGGCCTCCTTGCCAAGAGGAATGAAGCCATGCGCTGATCGTTTTCATATGATCTCTCTCCAAGTGGGGTCTCCCCAGGGGCCAGAACACGTATAAATCAATTTCAAACCCAAATGAAGGGTCTTACATGTATTTCTCCCACGTTTATCTCATTCATGTTGGCTCCTCTGAGTTTTTAAAGATACACATTAATCTTGATTTTTTTTTCTCGTCTGTCACATTCAACATCCCTCTTTGGATTGTATCACCTACACATTCTATAAGCATATATTTTGTTTGTTTTCATACAAATGATTGATGAAATGTAGACCGGACAGAGCCAAGACAGGCCGATGGCGCTCCCGCCCGCAGGGATCCCAGCCACGCGGACACCGGTTAACCGGCGCACACTGCACGCCTGCTCCGCGCTGCAGGTCCCCTCGGGACTACTGGCCCTGGGGTGGCTGCATGTCTGCTGCCTTCCCACAAGGATCTCTGAAGAGACCTCACTGAAACCACACTCTGCTGCTTTACACGTTTCCCCGACCCCCCAGCAAGCCAAGAGGAGCCTGATTTAATTTGCAGTAACTATTCCAGGTGAACCAAGCTGCCGCCAGCGGTCACCAGGCTCTTCTCTAAACACACCTCCCTGCTTATCGTGCACACCTGGAGGCGAGGGTTTGCTAAGGGCTGGTGTTATCAGTGGGTGTTTTTGCCCACTTGGAAGTGCCCACCTCTGGCTTTATGGTGCGTCTCAAAGATTAAAGACAAATCACTTTGCAAACCCTTCGGGCCCCACGACATACGTTGCCTTGAGTCCATTAAAAGCAGCCAAATTCCCTGGTGGCTGCCCATAGTGACAGGGCCGTTGGTCTTCCATCCCTCCCCTCTCAGGCCCACGCAGCCCTCCTGTGGCTCAGGCCCCACTCCCTGGGCTGTTCTGTTCCCTCTGCCTCCTGGAGGGAGGCCCCATTCATTCATCAGGGTCTGGCACCCGTGTTTCCCCCTCTGGGACCCCCCCCCTCCCCGCAGGAACACCGCTATATTTGCACAAGGGAGATAACATCTTTTTTTTTAATCCCTAGTACTTCGCCCAGGGCCTAGCACACAGCAGGCTCTATGAATGTCCCGTGAATGAATGAATGTGATCTTTAAAGGCCCTTGTCCCAAACTCATCTCCAAGAAGCACTGCCCGCCTAACCCCCCTGGAGTTTGCTCTGAGTCCTCATGGCAGCTCCACTTTCCCGCATCGCTTAGTAAAGGGGACTTGTAGAGTCGACGTGTGAAACGAGTATTTTAAGCTAAAATCACCTCTAGAACTAACACTGGGTTTGCTATTTACTTTGTCCCCCATAGAATTTGTGGTACACCAGGAACTTCTGTTGACCTACTTAGACACGCTTCTGAGGAGGTGGTACACTGAACCGCATAAATGCCCCGACATCCATGCTCACCCAAGATGCTCATCACCACCAGGATGGCGAACAGGAGGACGGCAATGGCTCCGAGCAGGAGGCGGGTGGTGGTGTCTGAGGAGAAGAAAAAGGGTTCAATTCCAGGCCACCCACTCACCACCAATCGCCACAGCCAGCCCCACGTCCCAGGAGTGAGGAACTCGGGTGGGGCCAGCCGTCTGGGCGGTCACACGCGCTCCTGGGGATTCTGATCTCACTCAGGCCTGAGAGGGGCTGTTCCAGAGCCCAGCCCTGACTCCCGCGTTCCCCTGCGGGATCGCCCTCCCTCCAGAGCTCCGCACCTGAACTCCTCTGTGGCCCGAAGAGTTTTTTGTGTGTGTTTTTTTAACATATTTTTATTGATTGCAGAGAGGAAGGGAGAGAGAGAGAGAAACATTAATGATGACAGAGAATCATCAATTGGCTGCCTCCAGCACACTCCCAACTGGGGATAGAGCCCGAAACCTGGGCATGTGCCCCAACTGGAAATCGAACCGTGACTTTCTGATTCATAGGTCAATAGAGCTTTCTAATCTTTAATTTCTTGCTGTTTCTCTATGTCCCTGTTCAGCCACACAGACTCATTGAAATGACCCAGCCCACCCTCCCAGCCCTGTGGCTGGGTCTTTGCTCCCAAAGCAAAGCGAGGTCTTGAAATCTGCCCACGTCTACCCTCTTTTTCTTAAAAAAAAAAATATATGTTTTTATTGATTCCAGGGAGAGAAACATCGATGAGAGAGAAACATGGATGGGGCTGCCTCCTGCACCCCCCCACTGGGGATTGAGCCCACAACCAGGGCATGTGCCCTGAGGGGGAATTGAACCAGAGACCTCTTGGTTTATCGGTCGATGCTCAACCACTGAGCCACACTGGCCGAGCATACACTTTCTGCCATATATATATATATATAAAATTGATTTTTTACAGAGAAGAAGGGAGAGGGATAGTTAGAAACATTGATCAGCTGCCTCCTGCACACTTCCTGCTGGGTATGTGCCTGTAACCAAGGTACATGCCCTTGACCGGAATCGAACCTGGGACCCTTGAGTCCACAGGCCGATGCTCTATCCACTGAGCCAAACCGGTTAGGGCCGTCCGCCCTCTTGACAAAACCTTTCCTGCTCCTCTGGCTTCTCCCTTTTAAAAAAATTTTGTATTTTTTTTTTTTTTACCACTTAAATTTTTCTTTTATATTTAATGAAAGAAACATTTTAGACTTTAAACATAGGGTCTTTTAAAGTTTATTTATTGTGATAAAACATACATAACATAAAAAATGCCATTTTAACAATTTTTAAGTGTACAATTAGTGGCATTAATTGCATAGCCAATAGTGTGCAACCATCCCCACTGTCCGTTTGCAAAGGTTTTCCATCACCACAAATAGAAACTCCGTACCAATTAAGCATTAACTCCCCATTCCCACCTCCCCCAGAGCCTGGTAACCTCTAACCTACTTTCCATCTCTGAATTTGACTATTCTAGATATTTCATTTAAGTAGAATCATACAATATTTGTTCTTTTGTGTCTGACTTATTTAATACTGCATAATGATTTCAAGATTCATCCATGTTGTAGCATCCATGTTGTATCAGAATTTCGTTCTTTTTTATGGCTGAATAATAGTCTATTATATGAATACATACACTTTGTTTATCCATTCATTTGTTGATTGACACTTGGGTTGTTTCCACTTTTTGTCTATTGTGAATAATGCTGCAATAAACATTGACATACAAGTATCTGCTTGAGTCCCTGTTTTCAGTTCTTTTGGGTAAACACTTAGGAGCAGAATTGCTGGGTCATATGGTAATTTTATGGGTAACTTTTTGAGGAACCACCAGACTGTTTTCACAGAGGCTGCACCATTTTACTTTCCCACCAGCAATGCACAAGTGTCCTAGTGTCTCCACCACCTTGCCAACACTTGCTAGTTTCCTTTTTTAATTATTATTATAGCCATCCTAGTAGTGAGAACTCCCTTTTTTATTTTTAAGCAATTTTTTAAAACCAACGGTATGAATGAACATAGCTGGAAGCAGCACCTCCACAGATGGGTGCTGGTCTGTACACCGTGATTCCTCCATGATGAGATGAGCACCAAAACTGAGAAGCACCTAGAACTTTCACAGCAGTTTAACATGCCGTGACACCCCCAGCAGGGTCATGTTTCTAGTAATTCACTTGTGTTGTCCTTACAAAGGCTTGAGAAATGCTGGGCCTCCTGGACCAATGTTTTGTTTCTCTCTCTTCTCCCTCTCCCTTATCCAATATCTCTTTGCCTTCTTGCTCTACTTCCTGGAAGATTTTTTTCAACTTTACCTTCCTACCCTTGGTTGAATTTTTTCATTTCTACGATTATTTTCAATCTCCAAAGTTTTTTGTTTGTTTTTGGCTTAGAGGCTGCTGTTCTCTGAATATTCCTCTTAAAACACCCTGCTCTTACTTTAGTGATGCAACCCTTCCTCTCAGCTGTCTGAGGGTATTACTGGGGAGGCGGGGGGAGTAGAAAGTCGCTGTGTCCCCCAACGTGTTGTTTTTTTTCTGCTTATTAGAGCCCTGGTTATTCGTCCCTGGTTAAGGCAGGAGGACTAGAGAGTTCGCCGGTGCCCCTGAGACCATGGGAGGGGCTTGGTAGCTGTGTGTTGGGGGGAGGAGGGCGGGGGGTTCACAGCAGCTGGTCCAGCTGGGCTGACCCTCCAGGCTCCGCACTGACCTCCTTGGGCTTCTTCCTCTCGGGTGGGTCGGTCCCTGGAGAAGGCTTTTCTGTTTTCTCTCTGGAGGGACTTGGCCAGGAGCTGCGACTGGGAGGCTGCACTGCACGTTCGCTATGTAAACGTCACCTTAACTGCTTGTTCTCTAATGTGTTGGTGTTAGAGGCCCTCTCCCCCTAGACTTGCCCTCGGCTCCTGCCGGGGCTGGAAAGCTGTACAGAGTGGGCCAGGGCCGGGGGTCTAAATCCTCCTAAAGGAACGATCCACAGTCCTGTTTCCAACCACCGCGATGACCGTGCCCCCATCCCTGGGTCACTTGGGTGGGTCCTCTGCCGGTGCAGTCAGGTCCCTCTCGTTGCTCCCCAGCTCCCAAGTGTACTGCTATCGTGGCCTCTCCGGTTCCTGTGGGCCTTGTGGCCTTTTGAACATTCCTTTACTGCTGCAGGAGCGGGCTTCAGAAAGGAAAGAGTAAATGCACGTGTTCAGGCTGCCACCTTCCTCTGAAAGTCCAGCAAACATTTTGGAGTCCTTCCTATGAGCAAGGTTGATGCTGGCAGGTGACCAGGAGTCCAGAGGCGGGTGGCTCCAGGCTCGGTGAGATGGGGAGCTCCCCCTGCCCCCCAGGGCTGGGCTTTCTGTGTCTGCTCTGTCTCCCCACGGGCAGCCTGTCATCGGGCGGCTCCCCCTGCAGGACAGCTGCCTGTCGCCACCGGGCTGTATGTATCCTGCCTCTCCACCCTCTTCTCTAATGCTGGCTGTGTAACCCTTTGTGCATGGAGGATCAGAGCAGGGTGTCTTAACCCATCTCGCCTGGGTTCAAATCCCGGCTCTGCCACTTTCTAGATGACTGAGTAGCTTGGCAAAGTTACTTTGCTTCTATTTACTTCATTTTCCTCATCTATAAAAATGAAGTAATAGTAGTATCTGCCTCTTAGGATTTTACGAGAATTCAAATGTATGGCACATAGAACAATGTCTGATATGGAAGCTACTTCAATAGTCAGAGATATGATGATGATTATGGTGATGGTGGTGATGATGGTGATGATGGTGGTGGTGGTGGTGGTGGTGATGGTGGTGGTGATGGTGGTGGTGATGATGGTGATGGAGATGATGGTGATGGAGATGATGATGATGGTGATGATGATGGTGGTGGTGGTGGTGGCAATGGTGATGATGATGATGATCGTGGTGGTGGTGATGATGATGGTGATGGTGATGGTGATGGTGGTGGTGGTGGTGATGGTGGTGGTGATGGTAATGGTGATGATGATGGTGATGGTGGTGGTGATGGTGATGGTGATGGTGATGGTGATGGTGGTGGTGGTGGTGGTGGTGATGGTGGTGGTGGTGGTGGTGGTGGTGATGGTGATGGTGATGGTGATGGTGATGGTGGTGGTGATGGTGGTGGTGGATGGTGATGGTGATGGTGATGGTGGTGGTGGTGGTGGTGGTGATGGTGGTGGTGGTGGTGGTGGTGGTGATGGTGATGGTGATGGTGATGGTGATGGTGGTGGTGATGGTGGTGGTGATGGTGATGGTGATGATGATGGTGGTGGTGATGATGATGGTGATGGTGATGGTGATGGTGATGGTGGTGGTGATGGTGATGGTGGTGGTGGTGGTGGTGGTGGATGGTGATGGTGATGGTGATGGTGATGGTGGTGGTGGTGGTGATGGTGATGGTGGTGGTGGTGATGGTGGTGGTGGTGGTGATGGTGATGGTGGTGATGGTGATGGTGATGGTGATGGTGATGGTGATGGTGATGATGGTGATGATGGTGATGGTGATGATGGTGGTGGTGGTGGTGGTGGTGGTGGTAGTAATAAGCCCATGGGCTCCTTTAGGGTAAGAGCTGTGTTCTACTTGCCTTTGGAGTCCCTGTAACAGGGCTAAGCCACTGCCTTGCATGTCACAGAGCACCCACGGGCACAGGGGAACTTAGCTACACTGAATGGCAATGTCCTTCGTCAGCCTAAAACTGAAGTGAGTTTGTAGGAAAGGACGCAGGTGCACCTGCTCTCTGGGAAAGGGGCATCTGTGTGTCTCCGACATCACCAGAACCAAGGAGTCCCACTCCCTCCTGGGAAAACAGCTCTGGACGCCGCCCTGAGGACACAGAGAGTTCATGTGAGGGAGCCTGCCTCGCACAGGACGGTTCTGCTGGACAATCCAAGACAACGTTGTACTCATTTCCCACGGCTGATGTGACAAAGTACCACACACTAGGTGGCTTAAAACACCAGGAATGTATTGTCGCTCAGTCTGGAGGCCAGAAGCCCACAGTCAAGGTGTCAGCAGGGCCGTGCTCCCTCTGAAACCTGGTGGCTCCTTCCAGCTTCTGGTGGTGTGCTGGCGATCTCGAGGGTTCCTTGGCTCGCAGACGGATCACTCCCATCTCTGCCTTCACTGTCACATGGCTGTCTCCAATGGGATCTTCGTCTTCATGTGACTGTCTTCTTATAAGGACACCAGTCACATTGGATTAGGAGACCACCCTACCCCTGTATGCCCACATCTTAACTAATACCTGCAATGCCCATATTTCCAAATAAAGTCATATTCTGAGGTTCTGGGGGTGAGGACTTCAACATATCTCTTTGGGGGATACGATTCAAGCCATAAGCAAATGTCTAACTCAGCAATCCTTCCTTCAGTGCAATGGCCTTTATTGGGGTGCAGTTTATTTATGTTTATGAATGTATATGACTTCGCCTAATGTTAGAGGAACAACTGAAAAACAAGCTGGCTTCCAAGCCCCGACAAATCTCCCATCACCCGCACACCTACAGCCCCCAAGAGCCTCACAGCGGAGTCTCTGAGCTGTCAGGGCCACAACCTGGCGAGCATAATCTTGACTGTTCAAAACTATCCAATGTAGAGTTTGGTAATTTTTAAGTTTTTAAGAGGCTTTGCTAAATGCATGTGTGGTTTGGATCAGGAAGTTGTGGGTTTATGCATAATCAAGGAACTTTCAACATTAAAAATTCAGAATTGGTGAGCACTGAAAAATCTATGGCCTGAGATTTGCAGAATCACTCTGTCCCCCCTCCCGTGCCCCAGTCCCCTTCCCCCACTCCCACCCCCAAGGCCAGATACATCCCCATCTCAGATCACCTCCAGTCTCTCCAGAACCCAGGCCAGAGCTCTGGGTCACCTTTTCCAGCCTCCCTCCTAAGGCTGGAGTGGAAGGGAAGGTTAACATCCACAGAGAGAGAAGATTTGATCAAGAAGTTCCGACTGGCTTTCTATTTATAAAGCTAATTGTTGGTCTAAGGAAAGTCTTGAAGACCTGGGCTCTATTCCCAACCATGGGACTTAAGAAACTCTCCGTTTCACGTTAACCCTTCTGTGCTGGAGGTGGCAGGTCGTCTGAGGAGCTTGAAGAGGAGAGTGAGTTGCGCCCAAAGCACAATTTGTTTCTGTCGAATTCGCCTCACCACGCCCAAGGTGCTTGGTCCTCGAGGTCCGTGTAAGAGCTTTCACTGGACCCTATGGCAAACCCGACAGAGGTTTCATGTGTGAGCAACCAACACGTGTCCTTGGGCAACACACATGGCTGCTCTGAGTCTGTTTCCTCCTCTATCAACTAGAGATGACACTCACCAAGCCCCTGCAAGGGGAGAAATGAGGATCAAATGAGACAGCTGCTGGGACAGCCTGCAGCAAAGTGTCCGGCATGTAGTAGGTGTCTGTTTAGCTCATGGCAAAAAAGGAGCACAGGTCCCCTGAGTGTTCAACTTGGTCAAGTCAAGAAGTCTCCAGTTTTTTTCCAGATGTGCTTGTCTAAGCAGAAGCTACAAAACCCTTGGACCCCAGAAGTGGCAGACCCCTCACCCATCACGGGTGCGGCCAGTGTCCACGGACTGGGCCCATTACATGGACTCCAGTTTGGGGTGGGGAGTGGACTCAAGATTAGCAGACCAGCAGTCAAAGGATTTTAATTGAGCTCCCCTTCGGGACTCCCCACGTCTAGGGAGGAGCACCTGGGCCCACACCCCAGCACCTGTCTGTGTAGCCCGAAGAGGCAGAAATTATCATCTAGCTTGGCAGATGAGGAAATTGAGGCTCACACAAGTTCAAAAACCTGATAACCCGGGGTTTGGGTTAACCTGACTCCAGACACATCAGGCTGCCTCAGCCCCAGTCCTGTGACTGTTCAAGGGCAGGTGTGTTCCCAGTGCCCAGCGCTGTGTCTGGACTATGTGGGCACCCCATCAATGTTTGTGCAAGGAGCGGGCGAGGGAACAGCTGTGGGAGAGCAGTGCACTAAAGGCTGGCCCTGGGCCTACACGGCAGCACCCTGGAGAGCACCCAGCCTGGTCCTCAAGCTCCCCTCTTCTGACAGGAGATGGGGCACCCAGGGAGCACCCAGGAGACCCTCAGAGGACTGGCGGGGGTGGGGAGGCCCCTCACAGGGACTCAGACTGCGGATCCTAAAACACCTGTGGGAAAGTCCATAGGCCCCAGATGCTGAGCCCCCAGGGACCATAGGCATCAAGGGAGGGGCTGATGCTGGGGGAGCCGCTGGAGGAGGCAGTGCCAGAGGGAGCATGAGACACAGAGACAGGCCAGGTAGGGAGCCAGACCAGGACACGGAGACAAGGCTGGGCAGAAAGTAAGGCACTAAGCAGGGAGTGGGCTCCCCAGGGGCTGGAAGACCCAGTGTCTCAAGAGAGATGCTGGGCTATTTCCTGCCTCACTTACAGGTGGTTGGCCCAGCCACAGCTGGGAGTAGGAAGCAGAGGTAAGCTCCAAGCATTGAAGGAGACCGCGCCACCCTGAAATGACCCTAACCATTGGGGGTTAGAGTTAGCTTGGGACAGACCCTGCAGAAATCTTGCAAATGAATGAATGAATGAAGAAATACAGGCAAGAGGAGTGAACAACTACAGGAAATACGGTAGGCAGGAGGGAAGCGGAGAGGGGAGGGTCACAGGCAAATCCAGCAATGCTACCACCTGGAGACTATTTCAGAGAGAGAGGTTTGCCCGCCGCGATCCCACTCAGCTCTCCTCAGCCTGCAGCTCCAAGAGCCAACATCTTTGCCTCCTTTGTCCCAAATCACCACCCAGGCACCAGCCTTCCCCTCCAGAGTCTGCACCCCCGTTCACCAGCCTTCGGGCCAAACACTGACATGTAGATCCCCACCTCCCGCTCCTCCACAAGCCACTTGCCCTGCCAGGTGCTGGTTATGGTCTGCGCGCCCCACCCCACCACTGCCCACTTTCCTCACTGACCTGGTCTAGGTCTAACCCCCCTTCGACACCGCTGCTTTTCCAAGAACAAACCCACTGTCTCACTCTGTGCTTTAAATCTCTCTATGGCTCCTTCAGACAAAGTTCAAGCTCTTTGGCTCCGTCCTCCAGGCTCATCCCTCCCGGCCCCTCCCCATTCCTGGTGTTCATGAGTTCAGTTCCCCACAAGGGACAGGCTGGCTCTGGCCACCTGGCCCCTGACCATGTCACTCCTTGCGCCTGGCAGCCCTCCTCCTCCTCCCCAGTCTCCTGAGAGGCCACCTACCCCAGGAAGCTCTCCTTTCTGACTCGCCCTCCCTAAGGGCTGGGTGAGCCGGACTCTGGGCTTCCCCGGGTACCGCTGCCCGGGCCTCGCCCTGGAACTGGGTGTGGGGTGTGTGAGAAGCCTCCTGAAGGCAGGTCCTCGGTCCTGCCAACTCCGGCGTCTCCACGGCACACGGCACCAGTGGCCAACACAAGTTTTCTAGAACTCATGAGCATGGAATCTGTTTTCCACCTGGCTCACCGGCCCTGGGCCAGCCAGGGTCCTCCTCCACCTCTCCCTCCCGAGTGGCCGGTCCCCACCAGGTGCCCCCTGACAATGGCAACACCTCTGGGGCCTACAGCTTCCCTCGCTTTGCCCAAAGCATTTCCACTGCCACCGACAGTCAAGCACCCCTCCTGCCCCCAGGCGAGGACCAGACACTCAGGAGGAAGCTGAGGCTCCGGGTGTGGAGCCTGCTCCCAAGGTCAGAGTGAGTGAGCGGCAGACAGGGTCCAGGCTGTACCTATGGGTGGTCCCCAGTTACCCCCTCTCCCCCCAGCGTGTCATCTAATTGCCCCAAGCCAACCCCCCGTTTTCCAGAGTCCCGCTCGCCGCCCCACCCCCACCCCCTTACGGGACACCAGCCAAGGTGACTCTCCGCGCCTTCCCGGTCCCCGGTCCCGGGTCAGGGCATGAGGCCGCTGCACCTTACCCTCCAAGGCCGCCTTCCAGCTGGTGCTGCCCTCGTAGCCGGAGCCCGATCGCCGCAGCAGCCCCTCGGGGCCGCGGGCCTCCGCCTCCGCCGGCGAGCGCGGCCTGGGCGCGGTGGGGGCGGGCGCGGGGCGGGCGGCGGGGGGCGGCGGCGGCCGGGCCCGCGCGGGGGGCTCTCGGGCCGGCTCCATGCCCGGCGCTCCGCCCCGCCGCGCCCGCGCTCCTGCGCCCGGGTGCGGGGCCCAGCCCCACGCGCACTCGGCGCTCCGCGTGCCCTGCGGGCCCCCCAGGCCGACCTCGGCGGGCGAGGCCGCGGCTCGCAGGCAGGGGCTCGGCCGGCTCCCCGCGGCCCGCTGCGCCCGGTGGCCGCTGCCCGGCACTCGCCTGCCCTGCGCGCCGCAGCCTCCGCGCACCGCGGGCGGGAGGGCGGGGAGGAGCCGGGAGGGCGCGCCGGGGGGTGGGGAGGAGCAGGGACACCCCGCCCGCAGCCGGGCCGCGGCCGGAGACCAGGTGCTGCCGACGGGGAGCGAGGATCCTAACCCGGGACACCTGGCTTCGCAGCCAGCCCCGCCCCAGCCTCCTTCCCGTTCGGCTCCATCAAAACGGATGAGAAGTTTCGGGGCCGGAGCGGCTCTACGGTGAGGGGCTTTCCTCAGGGCTGTCCCGGCGCCTGAGCAGAGGGCGCGGCTGGGACTTGGCCCCGACCCTTGACAGAGGAAGGTGCGGGGGTTGGAGGGGACCCGGGGAGCAGCACTTCAGACTCGGTAACATTGCACCAAGCACCAGGAACTTTTATGAATCCGCTGACGAGCCCTCGCCGGTTTGGCGCAGTGGATAGAGCGTCGGCCTGCGGACTGAAGGGTCCCGGGTTCGAATCATGTCAAGGACACATGCTGGGGTTTCGGTCGATTCCCAGTGCGGGGTGTGCAGGAGGCAGCTGATCAATGGTTCCCTCTCATCATTGATGTTTCTCTCTCTCCCCCTCTCCCTTCCTCTCTGAAATTAATAAAAATACGTATTTTTAAAGATAATAAAAATAAATAAAATTAGCGGACAACAGCCCCGGTTTAGATTGAGAACTGGAATTAAAGAGGCCAAGGGCAATTCTGAAGGCGGCACCATCAAGTGTGTGGGTGGCCGCTCTCATGCGCCCAGGCCCGGGCTCCTTCCCCACCCCCCACTCCTTCCCGGCTCAGCCTCGCCTCCAGCTGCAGGCCTCCAGCCCTGAACTTCTCACCTGTTTCCTATCTCATCTGTGGCTCCTGGTCCTCAGCTCCTCCTGCTCTCTCCCCGCACATCCAACCACCCATCAACAACGAGGAATTCTCCCTTTTAACGTCGGGTCGGCCCATTTCTTTCTGTTCCTACAGCCACTGGCCGAGTGCAAACCAATTTCATCTATCTGACCACAGCAGCAGCCTCATAAGGTGTCGTCAACTCTTCTTCCCTCAAATCCAGCCCCTCTGTCTGGGCACCAAGGGATCTTCCTAAAGTGAAAACCTCACCAGTGTCTGGGCTCCCTCTGCCTGTGGGTTACCAGGCTGCAAAGTCCCTCAGGGTCCTAGTCCTGCTGGCATTTCAGGCTCCATCTCCTCTACCCCTTCTCTGCTGGCCCCGGACACACCCCACTGTTCTGTCTTTCCTCCGGTCTTTGAACACTCTCCCCTCTGCCCCAAACACGTTTCCTCCTGGGCCTTCTCAACCCTCCCTGCAGCCCCTGGAATCCCTGTTTGCCTCTCTAACTTCCGCTAATGCTGCAGATTGCACATCCTAGGACACTGCATTCATTCAATTAGGGGCAGCAGACAATAAGAGAAAACCCCAGTAACAGCGGCTAAAGTAGGAAAAAGTTGACTTTTTCTCTCATAAAAGAAGTCTGGCCCTGGTTGGTTTGGCTCAGTGGATGGAATATCGGCCTGCGGACTGAAGGGTCCTGGGTTTAATTCCTGTCAAGGGCACGTGCCTGGGTTGCGGGCTCAATCCCCAGTGAGGGGCATGGAGGAGGCAGCTGACCAATGATTCTCTCTCATCACTGACCTTTCTATCTCACTCTCCGTCTCCCTTCCTCTCTGAAATATATAGATAGATAGATAGATAGATAGATAGATATAGATAGATAGATAGATAGATAGATAGAGATATAGATATAGATATATTTTAAGTCTGGAGGTGGTCAGTTCAGGACTGAGTTGAGAGCTCAGAGGTCTTCAGAGACCCAGGCTCCTCTCTTTCTGCTCATCATCCCTAGCATGTACATCCATCTTCAAGATTCCCTCATAGTCACAATATGGCCACTGTAGTTCCAGCCATCTCACCTGGTACCAGAGCTTTTCTGGAAACCCAGCAACTTCCTCTTATCGCTCACTGACCGCTTCTATCAGCCAGGAAGTCTGGGGAGCGTGGGGTGTTTAGGGAGAGTCATTGCCACTCCCCCAAATGCAGAGATCTGTTAAGCAAGGAGGGGAGAAGGGATCCCATGCTCAACCAACAGTTTCTACATCAAAAGCTTCTGTGACTCAAGACTGTGTCTAGCACCTGTCCTTTGGGTTCCTAGGACAGCCTCTCCCTTTCCAACCATAGCCCAGACCACACCCTGTTGTCACTGCTCATCTCCCCAGCCAGATGGTCAGCTGCGTGGGGGCAGGCACTGCGATATCCCCTGCCTCTACCCACTGGTTGGAACACAGGACCTAAAGCTCCAGATGTGGTCACATCGACATACGGAAGCATCTAAGGCATCGGAGCAGGGCATGTCCTGATCGCCACATGCTTCAGAAACAGCAACTGTGGAATCAGGTGCAAGGCTGAGGGTGGCAGGACAGGGAGGAGGCTCCTGCAGTAACCAGTGGAGCTAAGCAGTAACAACACGTAGTACCTAAGCCCTGGTGGTGGCCCTGACCTTAGCAGCATCCCAGGGGCTGATCCGCAGCCCTGAGGACCTGATCAGCGGTAAGGACTGAGCTCCCAGAGTCCTCACGTGCCCTTATGGGCTTCCCTGCTCCCACCAAAGCTTCCTGGGATCACTTCCCAGACAAACTGCTTGCACTTAATCCCCAGGCCAGGGTCTGCTCTGGTGAAACCCCAGCTAAGACAATGGCAATCGGGGCTGTCTACTAGTAAATCGAAGGGGCTGCTGCAGTCACCAAGAGAGGCTAGAGGGTGAAACCCCCCCAGGCACCCTGCCCTGCCTCTGAGAGAGCACACAGTTTTTGAGCTGGCCCTCCTCGGGCATGTGGGTGGCAAGGCTGTGGCCGCTGTGCCCTAGGAGCAAGCAGCCTGTGCTGCCCACCTGGTGGGCACTCAGTTTCGTCTGACGAGGGTGGAGCAGGAACCAAATCCTCTGCTATCAGATCCTTTGGTTCTTCCACGAGACACCAAAATTTCCCAGGGAACCCCAGATCACATAACTGGTAAGGAGGCCTAACAGATACTTGATCAGAGTTGGGGTATGCTCTCCCAGCTTAAGAAGCAGAGGTCTGGGAACAGCTCACACTTTCCCTGGCCAGCACCACCCTTCCCTTTGTCCGCTGGGCATGGTTTTTCACCACTTTCCGACGCACCTCATGCCCCTTTCTCTAGATGGCTCCATCCCAGGTAAACCCGTGTGACCCTGTCTCAGGATATTGACTCAGTCTCCTTTTCTTAGAGTTGGGTAATAAGAATTCATTCATTCAAAGGAAAAATACCAACATTCCTTTTTCTAGTCTTTCCCCCCCCCCCTTTTTTTATTAATATCCTCACCCAAGGATATTTTTCCATTGATTTTTAGAAAGAGTGGAAGGGAGAGAGAAACATTGATGTGAGAGAGACACATCAATTGGTTGCCTCCCACACCTCCCCCACGCCCCACACCCCACACCTCCCCCGACTGGGGCCAGGGATGGAGCCCGCAACCAAGGAACGTGCCCTTGACCGGAATCAAACCCATGACCCTTCAGTCTGCGGAGCCAAGCCAGCTAGGGCACCTTTTCTTCTTTTAAATCAACTTAATTTTAACTTTAGGTCACCATCCCATTTGGTGAGAGAAAATCCCGTCTCCGATTTTTAAAAACGTTTTGATTGTGATAAAATTTATGTAACAAAATGCACCGCTCTATTTGAAGTCACATTGCAGTGTCTTCTAATGTGGCTCACCATGTCGTGCAGCCGTCACCACTATCTAAGTCCAGAATGTTTCCATCACCCTAAAAGAAACCCGGCGCCCACCAGGCGGTCCCTCCCCACCCCCCTCCCCAGCCCCTGGCAACCACTAGTCTGCTTCCTGTCTCTATGGCTTTGCTTATGCTGGACAGTCCATAAAAGCGGGATCACACAGTATGTGGTCTTTTGTGACGGCTCCTTCACTTGGCATCTTCTCCAGGGTCACCCTTGCTGTAGCCTGTGTCAGTCCTCCACCCCTTTCACCTCAGTCCATTTTGAGGGTCCCTGCCCTTCCCAGGTTGCATGAGAACCCCAAGCTTTAAGAGGGAAGTCCCGGATGACACCTATTGTCAAATCAGCATGTCCCTCGGAGCCCACGGGTCCTGCTTCCTGCCTTTCATGGGATATGGGGTCTTGGATGGTGCTGAGATTCTGGGGCCAGAGTCCTGCCCTCCTGGCCACGCTGTCCTGTGGCCACCTCCAAGGGCTACCATGGAGTGGTGGGGGGCCCGACTGCCCGGAGGAGCCCCAGCCTCTCAGGCCTTCCCAGGCAGGGGCTCCCCCTCTCACGTCCCCACCTCCCCAAGCCCCCCTCCCACCCCCCTCCCTCTGCAGGACGCCCTGTCATCTCTTCAGTGGGCCTAGGTTTTTAGTACAGATCAGCTTTAATTTCAGGCTGCTTTGCTCTCTGTGTCCCCCCTCCTCCCCACCCCCTCCCAAGTCCTTTAGGCAAAGGGATACAAAGCCTGGTGATTTGCTTACAATTAGGAAATATGTAGAGAGACAAACACACATTTTATTACAATACCTTCTCCTGCCGCCTGCCAAGTTTGGTGGGTAGACCCAAGCTCTTCATCATTTCCCTGTGGGCCCTGAGCAGTTTGGGAAGGTTGTTAGTGTCAACTGAGCTTGGAGGGCACAGAGTTGTAAACTCCAGTCTCCAGGGACCAGGTCGCAGGAAGGAGTGGATCCCATGGGTGGGGCTGAGGAGGCCCCTCGCTGAGGCCGGCGGTCCCTGCCAAGCGGGAATGCTGCTCCACCTTAGCAGCACTGCCTCGTTTTCCAAAGGAGCTGGAAATCTGCGTTATGTGGAACTCTGTAATTTTTAATGCTGGCAAATAATTCACATTTTTAATAGAAAACACCGTGTAACACCAAAAGGCAGGCAACCACAATACACGCAGACACCTGCAGGGTGCCGTCCATCTCTGAGCTACCGCTGACAATGCATCTGAGTCAGAGTGTCAGGGACCCAGTTGAGCACAAGATGTCACAGCCCTTGGGGAAAAGGGTCATTGGATGAGAACCTCCAAGTCAAACACCCCCATATAGCCAGGCCTTCATTAGCTGGCCTGCTTCCCCCACCAGGAAGGGAACATGCTCACTGCTCCTTAGGTGAGGGAGGGAGGGAGGGGGTTGTTATGGGATGGGCAGGCGCTGAGCTGGGAGGGTGTCAGGAAAGAATCTCCATGTGGATGAGGCCTTCACCTACATACAGGTGATGGGCTCCTCCGCTCACTCCTCTGGGCTGGGTTTACAAGGTCGCATTGCCACCCCCTCCCCCCAGACTGGCACACCCCGGGAGTCAATGAGCTCACCTGAAACCTGCAACCAAATCGCACGTGACCGTGGGAACCAGGAGGTCTCAGCTCTTGGCAGAAGAGGGCTAGAAAGAGACGATTTGTAATAACGATGATAAATCACTTTACTGCCCATAAGTGAATGAAGTGGGAAAATTATGAAGCAGAGGGCGAGCCAGTGCCTGTCCAGACAAGGAGAAGAAAACCTAAGTGCTGGTAGTAGAATGTATTTTATTAGGCGGTTGTAGTTTGGCATAGTCTCCCTCACAGAGCCTGTTCTTGGCTGTCAACAGTCAAATTCTCATTGCCAAGTGCGCGTGAGTATCACAGTATGACTCACTACTCAGCTGGGAGCCACGGGGTCTGCAAGGTCCTTCTTCCTGGGCCTCGAGAAGACACTGTCCTTTTTGTGGAACGGGGAGGGGGTCCATCTATTGAAGAAATGCCTCTCCACTGGGGCGAAGCCGTCCTCTGTCAAGTTCACCTGTGCTTCTCTCTGGACCATGGCTCGTCTTGCTAGAATATGTCTCCCCAGCAGGGAAGGACCACTCCTCTGTCCCATCCTTTTTGCTACACGTTCCTGGGGATGTGATTCGTCTTCTGCTGGTTCCCATCAGCCCCTTCTCAGGCCAGGTGACCACGCCGAATCTCTCTCATGCGCAGCCCAATCTTTATACTCAGCCCGTATTTGGGACCCCAAGTAGTGCGCAGAAATAGATTGTCCGAAGCAGAAATAAGGAGTGTCATCAAAACACGTTGGCCAAGAGATGTCCCAGTCTCGGAGCCAACTGGGAGACACGTCGCCAGTGCCACTGTGGCCCAGGGAATGAGCGCACATTGAAGAGGACTGCGGTGAACAGTCTCGGAAGCGCAAATCATTTTGCATAGTCAGTGTTTCCCCCAACTGCTCCCAGATTGTCCTCAGGAGGGGAGTCCATGGGAGTTAAAGGCTGAGAGTGAAGACAGGGGTGGGCAAGCGTGGCAGCTTTTCAATCCCATGTCCACTTTTCCGCACCCAGGCTGAGGCACAGCTGCTGCTGGGGGGCGGGGGGGGGGGCAGGAAGGGGGCAGCAGGAGCTGCAGGAAGCCAACACCAGCCTTTGGAGCCAGAGCCCAGGCCTCTAACTATGCAGTTCCCTTAGGATGTCAGGCCTTTGGCTCCCCAATGCAGTGGTGTAGTAACAGAGCCACTGACTGCCCCCGTCACAGTCCTGGCTCTGCCCCTTTGTTTATTTAACTTCCTCAGGCCTTTCTTTGCCTCATCTGTAAACCAGCACCTTCCTCAGAGGGTTGTTAAGAGTGGCAAATTCATATATGTAGAGTTCATACATGGATAATGTCATTATTCTCCTGATCCCACCTCCTCTCTTCCTGGTTTCTGCCCCTCAGCCTTTGCTCTCTGTAACTCCAGCTCATGGAAGAAAATTCAGCTTCTCCACTGTGGCTTGACCAGACTCAGCCATGCTGGGCCGCAGGCCACGGCAGAAAGAAGGGACATCTCTGAAAAAAAACTGTATTTTCTTCCTTCTGCGTATGTGCTTTTTAACTTGTAGGAAATTATACATAACATAAAATGTACCACCTTCACCATTTTTAAGTGTACGGTGTTGTACAGCCATCACCACCATCCATCTCCTGAACTGTCATCTTGCAAAACGGGGGCTCTGGACCCATTAAACAACGGCTCCGTATTCCCCTCTCCCCCCGCCCCTGGCAGCCTCTGCCCTACTTTCTCTCCCTGTGAATTCGACTAGTCTAGATAAGGCTTATAAGTAGAATAATCCAGTGTTTTTCTTCTTGTGACTGACATTTAGCTTAGCATAATGTCATCAAGTTGCATCCACGTTGTACTATCCACGTCATAATCTCCTGTTCATTTCCTTCATGTATGATCTTACTGAAAACAACAGACAAGCTCATCAACTGTTACTTAGCCTCCTGACTCCCAGCGCCGAAAAACACTTAGTCTGAGGAACAACAATGTAATTCGTTGCTTCAAGACTGCATAACAAGGATGGCCAATTTATAGCCAAGAGGAGATGGGTGTCCATCTTGAGTTGGCTCAGTCAATTCTCTTATTTTCTAGTTTTTATTTACTGATTGAGAGAGAGAGAGGGAGGGAGAGAGAGAGAGATAGCATTCCCTTGTTCCACCTATTAATGTATTCATGGGTTGATTCTGGTATATGCCCTGACTGGGGATTGAACCCTCAACCTTGGTATATCAGCACATGCTCTTCAGTCAATTTTGTATTCCATGGTCACTAGCAAGCCCCCATTCTTGATGCCAGTTTCTGTACCAGGACTCTGGCATCAAGAGTACCTACAGGATACTCACAGAAAGCCCTACCCACAATGGCTCATGTAACTGAAAATTCAGGTGGAGAGGGAAGGCTCCAGGTATAAGCTGAACCAGACTCTTAAACTATGTCATCAAGATAGGCACTGGAGAACCAAGATGGCGGCATAGGTTAACGCCGGAGTTTGCTGCCTTGAACAACTACTTCAAAAGTGAAACCAAAAAACGGAAGGGACATCACCCAGAACCACAGGAACACTGGCTGAGTGGAAGTCCTACAACTAGGAGGAAAGAGAAACGCATACGGACACTCAGAGGAGGCACAGTGCTGAAGTCAAATTCTGAGGTGCGGAGTGCGCGGAGCGGGCTGGCGGCGGAGGGCTCGGTTGGCGTTTTCAAACAGGAGGGAGTCGCAGACTCTGAGCTCCAGATCCGGGCGAGTCTTTAGGGACCCAGACTCAAACGGGAGAAGCGGGACTGTCTGGCTTCGGTCAGAGCGAGTGCAGCTTTCTCTCTGAGCTTTGCAGCGGGTGCTGGGACTCAGAGAGGCAGAGCCCCTGGGGACAGGACTGAGAGCCGCCATAACTGCTCTCTCCGGCCCACCCTGTTGATCCTGTGCGACCCGCCCCGCCCAAGCCCTGCACACAGGCATTTGCCGGATAGCCTCAGGCAAAGGCTAGATTAGCACCTCCCTAGAGGACAGAAGTTCTCTCACTGCTGACACAGCTGATTCTCACAGCCACTTGGCCTGGAGGTCAAACCCTCCCTGGAATTAGCTACAACAATCAAGATTTAACTATACGACTGCGCACAAAGACCACTAGGGGGTGCACCAAGGAAGCATAACAAAATGCGGAGACAAAGAAACAGGACAAAATTGTCAATGGAAGATATAGAGTTCAGAACCACACTTCTAAGGTCTCTCAAGAACTGTTTAGAAGCCGCCGATAAACTTAATGAGATCTACAAGAAAACTAATAAGACCCTCGATCTTATATTGGGGAACCAACTAGAAATTAAGCATACACGGACTGAAATAACGAATATTATACAGACTCCCGACAGCAGACCAGAGGAGCGCAAGAATCAAGTCAATGATTTGAAATGCGAGGAAGCAAAAAACACCCAACCGGAAAAGCAAAATGAAAAAAGAATCCAAAAATGCGAGGATAGTGTAAGGAGCCTCTGGGACAGCTTCAAGCGTACCAACATCAGAATTATAGGGGTGCCAGAAGATGAGAGAGACCAAGATATTGAAAACCTATTTGAAGAAATAATGACAGAAAACTTCCCCCACCTGGTGAAAGAAATGGACTTACAGGTCCAAGAAGCGCGGAGAACCCCAAAGAAAAGGAATCCAAAGAGGACCACACCAAGACACATCATAATTAAAATGCCAAGAGCAAAAGACAAAGAGAAAATCTTAAAAGCAGCAAGAGAAAGAAACTCAGTTACATACAAGGGAATACCCATACGACTGTCAGCTGATTTCTCAACAGAAACTTTGCAGGCCAGAAGGGAGTGGCAAGAAATATTCAGGGACATAGAAAGGGAATGGACTGACTATTCCTGGGGGGGAAGGGGTGTGGGAGATGCGGGAAGAGACTGGACAAAAATCGTGCACCTATGGATGAGGACAGTGGGTGGGGAGTGAGGGCAGAGGGTGGGGCGGGAACTGGGAGGAGGGGAGTTATGGGGGGAAAAAAAAGAGGAACAAATGTAATAATCTGAACAATAAAGATTTAATTAAAAAAAAAAAAAAGATAGGCACTGGCTCTCTCATAATTTGTCTCTGCTCTTCTCCACTTTGCCTTCATTCTCAGACTCCATTTAATGGAAAATGCCCAGGACTGCCCCTTCCCAGGTGCAGAGCCTGCAGAAGAGAGCTCCTATTCCCTTCATAGGTCAGTCCTGGCCCTGACTGCATTGTCCCCACCCTGTCCCTGTGTCCATCCCTGAACCAATGACTGTGGTAAAGGTCTGAGTCGTAGGTCCATGCCTGGAGTTGGCTCAGGGTCACCCCCTCCCAAAACATGGGACTGAGAGTGGAGAAATACAGGCTCCTGCTGCCGGAAGAAAGGGGACTGGCTGCTGGTCAAGAAAGAACAGCAAATGTTCGCCATATATACCTGGGAAGAGTGAAAGCAGCCCTTTGAAAATAACAGAGTGCATCTGCCTCTGCTGATCTGAAACATCTCCAAGATAAAGGGGCAGAAGTGCATGCAGAACGAGTGTCTGTGTGCGTCTACCGAGAGGTGTGGATGGGAGCCCAGCCTCTTGGTTCCTGGGTGAGAGACCACCAGGCCCCACTCATCACAAAGGCAAGTGCCTGGGTACTGGCTCTGAGAGTAAAAGGGCAAACCTGTTTAGGACTTCCTGACGGAACCACAATCTGCAGTCAAGAAAAGCCAGCCCTGGCCCTGACTGGTGTGGCTCAGTGGATAGAGCACTGGCCTTCGGACTGCAGGATCTCAGGTTTGATTCTGGTCAAGGGCACATGCCCAGGTTGTGGGCTCCATCACCAGTAGGTGGTGTGGAGGAGGCAGCCAATCAATGATTCCCTCTCATCATTGATGTTTCTATCTCTCTCTCCCTCTCCCTTCCTCTCTGAAATCAGTAAAAAAATATTTTTAAAGAAAAGAAAAGCCAGTCCTGGCCCAGAGACGGACTTCTGGAGGAGAATGGCATCTCAGTAATAACCCTGTCCTAACCGCTGTGTCTGCATTAGCCCTCTCCCTAAGGGTAGCAGGACCTGCAAGGGACAAGGGACGGAAAACAGCTCCACCTGAAGGAAAAACCCCATATCGACAAAAATAAACACAGATGCTCTAATTACAAAACGAATACATAGGCTGTTTTCATGCAAACTATATATACATTTTTAAAACAACTTTTCTTTAAGTTTGGTATATTATACTAGTACTAGAGGCCCGGTGCACAAAAATTTGTGCACTCGGCGGGGAGGGGGGGTCCCTCAGCCCGGCCAGTGCCCTCTCGCAGTCTGGGACCCCTCGGGAGATAACGACCTGCTGGCTTAGGCCTGCTCCCGGGTGGCAGAGGGCAGGCTCAATCCCTAGGTGCAGCCCTTGGTCGGGCTCAGAGCAGGGCCGATTGGGGAGTTGGGGCGCCGCCCCCTGTCATACACAGAGCAAGGCGGATTGGGAGGTTGGGATGCCACCCTCAATCACGCTCAGGGTAGGGCCAATTGGGGGGTTGGGGCACTGCCCCTTGTCACACTCAAGGCAGGGTCGATGGGGAGGTTGCGGCGCCACCCCCTGTCACGCACGGAGCAGGGCCAATCAGGGGGTTGGGGAGCTCCCCCCTATCACGCACAGAGCAGGGCTGATCAGGGGGTTGAGGAGCTCCCCCCTGTCACTCACAGAGTAGGGCCGATAGGGGAGTTGGGGCACCGCCCTCTATCACCCACAGAGCAGGGCCCATCAGGGGGTTGGGGCGCCGCCACTGTCACACTCAGGGCAGGGCCGATGGGGAGGTTATAGCTCTACCCCATCA
Source organism: Myotis myotis (assembly GCF_014108235.1). Classification (NCBI taxonomy): domain Eukaryota; kingdom Metazoa; phylum Chordata; class Mammalia; order Chiroptera; family Vespertilionidae; genus Myotis; species Myotis myotis. The sequence goes on from NW_023416315.1 coordinate 54,414,410, forward strand.
CACACAGAGCAGGGCCCATCGGGGGAGGGGGGGTTGGGGCGCCGCCACTGTCACACTCAGGGCAGGGCCAATGGGGAGGTTATGGCTCTACCCCGTCACACACAGAGCAGGGCCCATGGGGGGGGGGGGGGGGAATGCCACACCATGTCACACACAGAGCCGCAGGGCGATCAGGGGGTTGGGGAGCTCCTCCCTATCAGGCACAGAGCAGGGCTGATCAGGGGGTTGGGGCGCCTTCCCCTGTCAGGAACAGAGCAGGGCCGATAGGGAGGTTGTGGCCCCACCCCTTGTCACACACAGAGCCGCAGGGCGATCAGGGGGTTTGGGCGCTGCCCCCTGTCACACTGATCCCAGTGCCGGGAGGCCTCTTGGCTCCACTGATCCTGGTGCTGGGAGGCATATTACCCTTTTACTATATAGGATAGAGGCCTGGTGCACGGGTGGGGGCCGGCTGGTTTGCCCTGAAGGGTGTCCTGGATCAGGGTGGGGGTCCCGCTTGGGTGCCTGGCCAGTCTGGATGAGGGGGTGATGGCTGTTTGCAGCTGGTCACACACCCTTCAGGGTGGGGGTCCCCACTGGGGTGCCTGGCCAGTCTGGGTGAGGGGCTGAGGGCTGTTTTCAGGCTGGCAGGTGACTGAAGCTCCCAACTGCTCCTTTTTTTCTTTTTTTTAAATTCTGGGCCAGCTTTAGCTCTGGCTCCAGCTCTGAGGCCTCAGCTGCTGAAAGCAGGTATCTGGTTTGTTTGAGTTCTATAATCGAAACACTGTATCAACTCCAGCTCTGAGATCCCTGCTGGCTGAAAGCAGGTTTCTGGGGTTTTGTTTAGCTTCTATATTTGTAACAATGTTTCAAACTGCAAGCTCAGCAGGCGGGGAACGTTGGAGTCCTCCATCACTGAAGCAAGCAAGCCTCATGTTCGCTTCAAGCTGCCTGGCTGCCGGCCGCCATCTTGGCTGGCAATTAATTTGCATATCGCCCTGATTAGCCAATGGGAAGGGTAGCGGATGTACGGCTAATTACCATGTTTCTCTTTTATTAGATAGAATGTGCTTCTAAGCACTTTTTGAGTATACTTAAATACTTGTTTTTTAAACAAAACTGGAGTTAATACAGTGAGTGTTGTAAGAATAAGCAGTTTCCTGTAGAACTAAAACTATTTCCACTTTGAATGGAATAAAAATACAGCCTTTTTTTTTTTTTTAACATCCGTACATCCGTTGGTTTGGCTTTGGAACCCAAGAGGGGAGCAAGTGTCTCTGAAGCCCCGCCCACCATCATTCTTTCTCTGTTGATGACCCACAGGCGGCACCGACAGCCCGGGAGCGCCCCCACCTGGCGTCCTGGGCAGAGGGTCCGGCCCCTGGGCCCGCATATTTGCGGGGCAGAGTGCACTGACGTCAGCTGAGGGCTAATCGCGTTGCAGAAATGTCGCTAACCATGCCCTGTTCGCGCCTCGTTACACTCATCCGCACGCAGAACCTTGGCTTTGGGGCTGTGGCCTGCGCAGCAGTTCCACGAGCTGCCAAGCGCATTTCGAGACGCCGAATTAATTGCCTTCGGATCCTGCGGCTCGCGCGCTGCTCCCTGCGCACCGGCGCCCCCTTGGCCGTGGCCTTGAGCCCGGGGGCTGTGCCTCCGAGGCCCCCGGCCCTCCGGCGGGTGTTCTCTTCCCCTCCCTCAAGGCTCAAGTCCTTGTCCCAACAGGTGCCCCATCCCGCGGCGAAGTGCCACTTGCTTCTGCGCACAGCCTGAGCTCCGGGGAGGGGGTCGGGGTCGGGTCCCCTGCCCTGGGCCAGGGGAGGAACTGCCCTCCGGAACCGCCCCCTGCCCCCATCCCTGGGCTGGCGGACAGGAAAGCAGCGCCCCTTTGTTCAGCCTCGCTAGTCCTGATCCTTCGAGGCACCCCGCCTGGGCGAAGGTCCGCGGTCCGCGGTTCCCGGGGCCTTAGGCGGCCCGGCGTGGCGGCGGCCTGTGCCCGTGGCTTTGCCTTTACAGGGTCGCCATCTAGTGGCAGCGAGTCAGACGGCTACCTTCTGACCGGAAGGCGTCTAGCGGGCAACTTTGGAAGGCTCTGGTTTGGGGGGACAAGGAGGGGCAGCCCTCTGGTGGGGAGCGGGCCCAATTCCAGACCATGTTGGGGGGAGGACTGGTGACCCCCTCCACAGAGGAAGGGCGTTCTGTCCCAAACATCGCCACGGGCCTCCTGTTGGCAGTACCCTCCTCCTTTCAAAGCCGGAAGCCTGTGACCCCCCTGACCTTGGTTCTGGGAGCCCCCATTAGGCGTAAGACCTGTCTGTAAGGCTGCTGGCTTAGGAAACCCCACTATTTGTTGGGGGTCAGTAAGGTGTTCTGGGAGACAGTGCACCTGTTATCGACCCTGGAGACAGAGAGGGGAGGGCAGGCTCCCAGCTTCCTGGAACCGTCTCCCCAAGAGCTACCCCCCATCCCAACCGCTCCAGGCACAGACCCAAGGAGCAGGTATGTTCCGCAGCTCAGCAAACATTCAGGCCAGGTGAGTCGCCTCTCCCCCTTCAGACACCCCTAATCTTTACGAGGGGTTTTCCTGCAGCCCCCACATTGGCCTCACGGAGGGAAAGCATCACCCCTTCTAAGGGGATAACGTCTCTCCACAAGCACTCGGCTCCCAAAGGGGATCACCTCCTCCCTCCCGTGGTCTGACATTGAGGTGAGGGGAGGGGAAGAAGGTTCTCAATAGGCACCGCCCATACGCCCGGCAGCTAGCTCCGCCTGCATGCTGGGGTTCCCGGCACTGGGAATAGAAGTCGGGGCACTTAGCACCTTACCCATCGCTCTGGGCTTTTGCTGCCATTCATGGGCGACCGGACAAACCCCCCACCCATGTGGGACAAGAGTGTGGCTAGAAAGAGAAGCAGATGCAACCTGAGGAGAGATCAAGCAATCAGCTGCCCTGTATGTTTATGTAAGTCACACGGGGAGCCTGCCCTGGGGCACCATTGGGAGCTGGAAATCTACCCTTATCTGGCAGGGGGCTGTGTGCTGGAGGAAGGGGTGCACCTTTCAAATTCACCTGCTCTCTGCGAGCAGGGCCTGAGTCTTTCAGGCTGTGCTGCTAATTCTCACAAAGGCACAGACGGGACCCCGTTGCTGCCTGCGGGGAGTGCCCAGACCCTCCTTGGAGAAAAGGCTCCTGCCCGGAGCCCCAGCCCAGGTCTCCTCGGCTTCTGTGGGCCCCGGCTCACTTCTGTATTCATTTGCTGGGGTGGCTGTAACAAAGTACCACAGACTAGGTGGCTTGAACAACAGAGCTTATGGTCTCACAGTTCTGGAGTCTGAAGTCCAAGATCAAGGTCTCGGCAGAATTGGTTCCTGCCGAGGGCTGTACGGGAGGATCTGTTCCATGCCTCTCCCTGAGCTTCTGCTGGTTTGGGGGCCATTCTTCGGTTTGTAGACACATCACCCCAATTTGCCTTCCTTCACAGGAAGCTCTCCCTGTGTGTGTGTGTCCAAATTTCCCCTTTTTCTAAGGACCCAGTATTTTGGGTTAGGGCCCACCCTAATGACCTCACCTTAACTAATCACATCTGCAGTGATTCTATCTCCAAGTGAGGTCGCATTAGGGGGAGTCAGGGGTTAGGACTCCAATATATGTATGGAGAGGGGGGTATACAAATCAACCCTCAGGAAGATCCCCAAAGAAGATAGCACTACAACCCTCATCTTCTACCCATTGCCATGGTGACAAGAGAGATGCTGGAGGGACAGGGGAAGTTCAGCTCATAAATGCTATTAGCTTTTTTTCTTTCTCTGTGCAGTTTTGTCTCAAGATTGTGTCTGATCTCCGGGTAACCAATAAAATCTCTAAGAGACAAACAAGCCAGACAGTCTCTAATTTATGTGTCATCCCAGACCACAAAGGAGAGGGAGGTTTCAAACAGACCAGAGAAACACGGGTCTGTGGAAGGCCTGGCTGACCCAGTCAGTGTGAGCTGTCATAGACTTGCAGGAGGTTGCCCCTTCAGGCTTGAAAGTATAAGCTTTCTTAATCATCACGATGAAGGCCTCCCTGAAGTTAACAATAGCGTAAATGCCTGTTCTAGTTTACATAATTTGCTTGCAGGACTGTTACAGTTCTGGCTGGAACTCAGTGCTTAATTCTTGAGCAACGTGGCCAAATTGGCTCCCATGCTACCTGAGCCATGGTTTTCAAGTCTGTTCCGTATAAAAGTCATCCAGAATCCCAGTTTGGGAACCCGATGAGACAGGTAAAAACACAGAGCAATCAGTGAGCCAGCTGGTTAGAGCTTCACCCCACAGAACAGGAGCTCTTCCATCACTGCTCATGGGTGGGCTTCAGGGGATCTGTGACCCTGAAAACTGAAAACTGCAAAATGTATACTTATATTTTACTAGGGAGAGGGCTCCCAGCTTTCGTTAGAGTCACAAAGGGATCCATACAAAAAACGATTAAGAGTTACTACCCCGAAAACTCCCATTCACTAACAGGTCTTTATGGTAAAACAGTAAATTCAATTTTCTTCCCAAGTGTAGAAGTTCATCATGAAATTTAGAATTGTTAGCAATGGGAGCAAGACCTTTCCACTTGATAATGGTTAATCCCCCAATCTGGGCCGTGGCACGCCTGTCCAGGTTATGTATGGAGATTTACAGTTGAGATGTGCAGGCTAGGTTCTTACGGTCACAAACGGCATGTGATGTGGTCCCTGGTGGCCTGGGGTCTCGGGTGGGCCCCCAGGAATAGAAGTGTCTATTTCTTTAGGGAGAAGGGTGGACCTTGATGGAGTCCATGAACTTGGTCCAAGATTGTGAGAGATGTAAGACACTTCCTCCAGCAGTTTGCCGTTATGGAAGGCTTTCGTTTATGTCAGCCGGAGCTGAATGGCAGACAACTTCTGCTTGGCCACAGGATACACAGTGTGCATAATTAGGACAAAAACGGGTCCAACTCACTTCTCTCTCTCTCTCTCTCTCTCCCTCTCTCTCATTTTCCCACTGGTTTGATCCTCATCCACCAGGGTCCAGCAGAGGTTCTCTTGACCAGGGTGTGCGTTCAAGTGCAGGCTGTGAACTCCTAAGCCCAAGGAGTGCCACACACCTAGACTCTGAGGGCTGAGCATCCCTGAGGGGAGCACCTCACCAGCCCTCTCCTGACAGCAGTAAAGTAACAAACCTGATGAGTAGGATTAGTCTGATTTAAAGTCAGCCATCTTTCCAGCATGATACTATATACAGAGAACCCTAAAGATTGCACCAAAAACTACTAGAACTGGTCAATGAATTCAGTCAAGTACCAGGATACAAAATTAATATTAACAAACTGGTTTCATTTTATACACCAACAATGAACTATCAGAAAGAGGAATTAAGAAAGCAATCCCGCCAAAACCGGTTTGGCTCAGTGGATAGAGCGTCGGCCTGCAGACTGAAAGGTCCCAGGTTCGATTCCGGTCAAGGACATGTACCTGGGTTGCGGGCACATCCCCAGTGGGGGATGTGCAGGAGGCAGCTGATTGATGTTTCTCTCTTATCGGTGTTTCTAGCTCTCTATCTCTCTCCCTTCCTCTCTGTAAAAAATAAATAAAATATATTTAAAAAAAAAAAAGAAAGCAATCCCATTAACAATTGCATCAAAAAAATGAAATACCACCCTGACCGGTTTGGCTCAGTGGATAGAGCGTCGGCCTGCGGACTCCAGGGTCCCAGGTTCGATTCCGGTCAAGGGCATGTACCTTGGTTGCGGGCACATCCCCAGTGGGGAGTGTGCAGGAGGCAGCTGATCGATGTTTCTAACTCTCTATCCCTCTCCCTTCCTCTCTGTAAAAAATCAATAAAATATATTTTTAAAAAAAAAAGACTCAGTTGGCAGACACTTAGGTTTAAAAAAAAAAAAATGAAATACCTAGGAATAAATTTAACCAAGGAGGTAAAAGACCTGTACTCAGAAATTATAAAATCTTGAAAAAAGAAATTGAAGAAGTTACAAATGAATAGAAGCATATACTGTGTTCATGGATAGGAAGACCTGACATCGTTAAAATGTCCATACTACCCAAAGCAATCCATGGATCCAATGCAATCCCTATCACGATACCAATGTCATTTATCACAGAACTAGAACAAATAATTCTAAAATTAATATGGAACCACAAAAGACCCCAAATAGCCACAGCAATATTGAGAAAGAGGAGCAAAGATGGAGGGATCACAATACATGATATCACTATAGTACAAGGCTGTAGTAGTTAAAACAGCATGACACTGGCATAAAAACTGACATATAGACCAATGGAACAGAAGAGAAAGCCCAGAAATAATCGTAAACCTACATGGTCAGTTAATCTATGACAAAGGAAGCAAGACTATTCAATAGGGTAAAGACAATCTATTCAATAAATGGCACTGGGAAAACTGGATACATGCAAAAATAATGTAAACTAGACCACCTTCTTACATCATATACAATAAACTTAAATGTATTAAAGACTTAAATGTAAGACCTGAAACCATAAAACTCCTAGAAGAAAACATAGACAGTAAACTCTGACATTTCTTTTAATAAAAACGTTTCTGATATATATCCTCCGGCTAGGGAAAGAAAAGCAAAAAACAACAAATGGGACCACATCAAACTAAAGAGTTTTTGCACAGCAAAGGAAACCATCAACAAAATGAAAAGACAGCCTATGGAATGGGAGAAGATATTCACTAATAATAAAGGGTTAATATCCAAAACTTTCAAAGAACACATACAACTCAATACCAAAAACCCCCACCACAACAATCCAATTAAAAAATGAAAAGATGTTCAACATCACTAATCATCAGAGAAATTCGAATTAAAACGGCAATGAGGTACCACCTCACACCTGTCAGAATGGTTATCATCAATAAATCAACAAACAGCGAGTGTTGGAGAGGATGTAGAGAAATGGGAACCCTCGTGCACTGTTGGTGGGGTTGCAAATTGGTGCAACCCCTATGGAAAACAGTATGGAGGTTCCTCGGAAAATTAAAAATAAAACTCCCTTATGACTCAGCAATTCCACTTTTGGGTATATATCTGAAGAAATCTAGAGCACTAATTCAAAAGTATACATGCACCCCTATGTTCATTGCAGTGTTATTTACAATAGCCAAGATATGGAAGCAATCAATTGACCAGACAAGCCATCAATAGACAATTGGATAAAGAAGATGTGGTTCATATATACAATGGAATATTACTCAGCCATAAAGAATGAAATCTTACCATTTGTGACAACATGGATGGACTTTAAGGGTATTATGTTAAGTAAAATAAGTCATACAGGGAAAGACAAATACTATATGATTTCACTTATATGTAGAATCTAAAAAACAAAATAAACAAAACAAAAACAGAATCCTAGATACAGAGAACAAATTGAGGGTTGCCAGAGGGGAGGGGGGTTAGGGGACTTGGTGAAAAACACGAAGGGATTAAATACAAATTGGTAGTTAAAAAATAGTATTCAGCAAAGTTTCTGAAATGAATAAAAATATATTTAAAGAAAATAGTACAGCATAGAGAATATAATCAATAATCCTATATAATAAAAGCCTAATATGCTAAGTGTCCAACCGTCCATTCAACTGTTCAATCAGTCGCTATGATGTGCACTAACCATGAGGGGCAGACGCTCCGAACAGTAGGTTAGCTTGCTGCTGGGGTCTGGCCGATCAGACACCAGGCTGTCTGCTCACACACGTTAGCTATGCTCACAATCCTAGCGCACTGCAGTCTACAGGAATGAATTCTAGGGGTGGAGCTCCCAGCAAGTCTGTGTTTTGACTTGCAGAGAGCAGCAGCTGATGACTCCGGGAGATGGTTTTCTGCCTGTTAGGGCTCTTCCTTAAGTCTCCTTGGGTGAGCATGCAGGTACCCAGGTGGAATGTTTTCTCAATCCCTGTTGCAGCATGGGAGTGGCTGGAGGGACTTGAAAGTGAAGCCTAATTGGCTAGGTAATGGGGTTGGCGCCTCCATCGTGGCCCCAGCCATGACTTGCATGGACCAGACACACCAGGATCTGGAAATGCAGCCTCTAGGGAACCCAGATAGGGGAGCGAGATGCAGGAAAGAGGGAGAAGAGACATGTTTGGGAGGCAGAGACACATGAAGGCAGCTTGACTTTCCCATCCTAGAGTCACGTGGTCTGGCAGGTTACCCCACCTCCCTGACTCTCACTTTCCTCACCTGTAACGTAGGCATTTTCATGCCTTCCTCACAGTTAATAGGAAGAGGAAACAGACATAACAGCCAAATGCAATGTATGAGACTTGATTAGATCCTGGTTTGAAAAAATTGGAGAAATTTAAATATGACTTGTACATATCATCTAGCATGGACTAATTGCTCATTCCTTGGTGTGAGAATGACACTGTACTTAGGTAGAAACATGTGTTCATAGAACATACATGCTGAGTATTTAAGGGTGAAATTTCCCCAGGTCTGCAGTCCATGCAAATGTTTCATGGAAATAACCACAAAAGTATATTTGCATGAAGATAAAGACAAAGCAAATATGGTGAAATGCTAACTGCTGAGTCTAGGTGGAGGGTATTCAAGTGTTTTTATTCTTTTAATTTTTCTTTCTTCCATTGATTTTTAGAGAGAGTGGAAGGGAAGGGGAGAGACAGAGAGAGAGAAACACTGATGTGAGAGAGAGACACATCGATTGGTTGTCTCCCGCATGCACCCAGACCAGGGCCAGGGATCAAGCCTGCAATCGGGGTACGGCCCTGGACCGGAATCAAACCCAGGACCCTTCAGTCCAAGGGCCAGTGCTCTATCCATTGAGCCAAACTGGCTAGGGCTCCTTTCATTTTTCTTAATGCTTCATATCTGTCAAATAAAAATTGAGGGAGAGAAATAATAAAGACAAGGTATGTCAAGCACGCTGTTCAGCAGTTTTTATTTCACAAATATTCACTGAGCCACGGGGGTGACCAGCAAGAACCAGGGATGGGCATGCCAGATACCATTCTGTTCTGGGGCTACAGTAATGCTTTCTAGCATTTAATGCCAGCGACAAACATTAAATAACAAGACGCATATGTGCACAGGTGGCTGAAAACAGTGCTGAGCGCTATGAAGACAGTCCCCAGGTGAGGGACGGGGGCTGGGGGTGAGCGTGCCATCCTGGCTTGGGTGCCCCTGAGTCTCTGAGCAGATGGAATGTGAGGATGGACTGACCGTGCCCGGGAGCTGGCCATGCAGAAACCCCCATCCTCCTCGTTATCTGTGTCCAGGGGCCCTAGAAGTTTCCAAATGCCAGGGGTGGGCATGTTTGTTTCCTCTTTGGAGCAGCCAGCCATGGTTTAGTTTATGCTCTTAGAACGCTTTGGGCTGTTTAGACAGGCCAGATACCATCACCTCCCTGGACCGGTGAACCCTGGTTCCTACTGAATCACTTCCTGGAACCAGCTGGTGACCTGGAGGAGGCCCAGTGGCCCTCCACACAGCCCTGAGGCTGGCAAAGACCCTTCTCATAACACAGTTAACAAATGAAAAGAACTTCAACCTCATTTATAATTAAAAAATGCAAGTTGAGCCATAACCGGTTTGGCTCAGTGGATAGAGCATCGGCCTGCGGACTGAAGGGTCCCAGGTTCGATTCTGGTCAAGGGCATGTACCTTGTTGCAGGCACATCCTCAGTAGGAGATGTGCAGGAGGCAGCTGATCGATGTTTCTAACTCTCTATCCCTCTCCCTTCCTCTCTGTAAAAAAATCAATAAAATATATTTTTTTTAAAATGCAAGTTGAAATTTCATATTTTCACCCACCAGATTGGGAAAGACTAAGAGACTGATAATTTCAAGTGCTGATGAGGCTGTGGGGAGCCACCCGCTCTCTTGTGAGTAATTGGGTCATTGTGGCATTGTCCGTCGGAGCACCCTTTGGCTGAGCAGTTCCATTTTAATTAATCTATTCTGAAAATAGCTTCAGAGATGTGATTTTTTTTTTAATGTGCAAGGATGGTCACTGAATTATAACTGTGGCATTTGCAGCATTGCAGCAATTATGTCACCAATGGAAACAGCTCGAATGTGCACCGGAGGGAGACGGCTTAAATAAACTAGGTCTAGGTTACATGTCATTGTGAGGGAAGTTTTGGAAATAAAAAATATCTACATATCATCACAATAGAGGTCAGGGTGTGCATAGAGAAAGAGCCAGGAGAGTGTACACCCAAACATTCGTAATGGAGGTCTCTGGGGCATGAAGTACTGGGGGCCTTCACTTTGCACAGTGTGCATTTCTGTAATATTTAACTTCTGAATCACGGGCATGTATTGCTGGTGTGGTAGAAAGGGGGTTTTAAAGTGAGAGGGAAGGATGGAGGAAAGGACTGCAGTACTTACTTGTTCTTTTTGGCTAGCCAGGGTCCGGATCCCCTGGACACATTTGGGCGATTCACCTGCGTTAGGGTTCACCACCATGGAAGTTGTAAATGGCCTTGGAAGTTGTGATGCCAGGGCCCCTGTGACTCTGCCATGGAAGGCATGACGGAGACTGCTCTGAAGCCTGGTGTTCATCCCCGAGAGAGCCCCGCGGGGCCCAAGGCAGTGGTGGTTGGACTTGGGGTTTTTCCACTGGCAATCAGAGTGGTGAACGTTATGCTCACTTCAAGCAGAAAAGCCCTGCCCGGGTAGCTCAGTTGGTTAGAGCATCATCCCAATATGCCAAGGTTGCAGGATAGATCTCCCGTCAGGACACATACAGAATCAACCAATGAATGCATAAATAAGTGAAAAAAGAAATCAGTGTCTCTCTGTCTCTCTCTCCCTTCCTCTCTCAACTCAATAAATAAAGAAGCCCCGGCCAGTGTTTCTAAATGGTTAGAGCATCAGCCCACACATGGAGGGTTGAAGGCTTGATTCTCGGTCAAGGGCTCATATCTGGGCTGCAGGTTTGACCCCCTGCATGTGGGAGTCAACCAATCGATGTTTCTCCCTCTCTCTTAATCTGTCCCTCCCTTCCTTCCACTCTCTAAAAATCAGTGGAAAAAATATCTTCCAGTCAGTATTAACCAAAAACTAACAAACAAATAAGGTAAAGAGGGTAGGGTCCTAGAAATCCAGAGTTGAACAAGCAATCTTTTTTTTTTTTTAGACCGGGAGGAGAGGGAGAGAGAGAGAGAGAAACATTACTGTGATCGGCTGCCTCCTGCAGGCCCTCTAACTCAGGCATGTGCCCTGACCAGGAATGGAACCCACGACTTCTTGATGCACCAGAGGATGCCCATCCAACTGAGCCACGCCGAAAAGGGCTAAACAAGCAATCTTTAGGAAGGGCTGAAACTAGAGAGACTCCAGTGACCTGGAGGCAGTTTGTGGGCCTCCTCTCCAGAGAGCTAGCCTATTGAGACTCGTGACAACTTCCACCTTTGGGTATCTCACTCAGAGCAAGTGCCAACTTCTCATGAGAGAGAATCTGAATGGCACAGCTGAGCCAGCGATGGTGAAGGGTGGGGGTGCGGAGACCACCTGAGTCGGGAGAGTGGTCCCGGGGCAGGCAGCCATCTGGACAGGTGATTCCTAGGGCTCCCATAACAAACGGAATGACTGAAAAGACAGAAATGTACAGTTCTGGAGGCTGGAAGCCCAAGATCAAGGTGTCAGCAGGACTGGTTCTTTCTGAGGGCTCCAAGGGGGAATCTGATTCATGGCTCTCCAGAGGTTCCTGGGGTAGGGTGGCCAGACTTAGCAAATAAGAATATAGGAGGCAGGTTAAATTCTAGATAACAATTTTAAAATATAAGTGTATCCCACACAACACTTAGGACATACTTATAAACACACACACACACACACACAAACCCTCTAGTTTATCTGAAATTCAGATTTAACAGATTGGCTTGTACTTTATCTGCCAATCCTACCCTGGGGCACTTGATAAAAATACCACTGACCTCATCCCCTTGTGCGATTCAGTAGGACTGGGTGGAGCCCAGCCAGGAATTTGTTATTATTTTTTTTAATGGCGTTCAGCTCACTGGCAGGGTTGGGAAACCTGTATTCCAGCACACCAGCGAAGCAGGACTTTTAGGGGAATATAGGCAGGCGACGGGAATTTTTAGAATTGGGGACCACGGAAAAACACAGGGCTACAAATTGGGAGAAGGTACATCTCCATAACACAAGGAAGCCAGGTGCAGGGAGCAGCAACAGTTGTGTTTACATAAGACAAGGGAGCTGGAAGCAGCCAAAAAGGTCTATAATATTTACAAAATAAAGAAGAAGGAAGAAAGCCAGACCGAAAAGAACAATGAGGGAGGAGGGCATCACATGTCCCTTGTGGTGTTTGACCTTTGAGTTCAGGAGTTACTATAGTAACCAGTCTAAGGGAATAGTGACCAATCAGAGGGGATACCAAGGCACCAGGATCTGCAGCCTTTATAAGCCATAGGGAAAGGGAACTCAGAGGGACCCTTTCCCCCTCCCCATGTGGGAGTCTGTACTTGTTCTTCAATAAATCTCCACCTTTGCTATACTACTCTCTGTCCGTGGGTTCATTCTTCGACTCTGGCGGACAAAGAATCCGGGTTCCAGTCCAAGAATTCCGTTTCACCAGGCTGGCAGGGGACCAGCTCCTGCCACCATGAAAAGACACATTTTGCCCTGACCGGTTTGGCTCAGTGGATAGAGCGTCAGCCTGCGGACTCCAGGGTCCCAGGTTCGATTCCGGTCAAGGGCATGTACCTTGGTTGCAGGCACATCCCCAGTAGGGAGTGTGCAGGAGGCAGCTGATCTATGTTTCTCTCTCATCGATGTTTCTAACTCTCTATCCCTCTCCCTTCCTCTCTGTAAAAAAATCAGTAATATATATAAAGAAAAGACACATTTTCATTTCTCAGTCTTTAAGGGGCGAGCTAGCAGGAGTCAGGCCCCCAGAGAAGCTGTCCCTGGGACCATGCGGGAAGGGGTCGGGGATCCTCTCAGGTGTGGCGCCCCTCCTCTCACTACATTGTCGGGACAACCCGCTCGGCTGCTTTTCCGCAGGCCGCCCCATTTCTTTCTTTTTCTTTATTCCTGTTCTTTCGCCCCATTTCTTTTGGAGCCCCTGGTTTTTCTGGGGTCTGAGGATCTCTGCAAGACTTGACCAACCCGCCCCGCCCAAGTTGTAACTTTCCAAATGCGCCGGAGCCTGAGGGCTGGGGTGGGAGAGGAAGTGCGTGGGACTCAGCACAAAGAAGAGCGAAGAGGCAGGCGGGGCTCCGGGTTCTCCCTGAAAGCTGCTCCCAGACCTTCCCCGGAAAACCGCACACCCAGGCCCTTCCGCCCCGCACTCCCCGCTGCCTGGCGAAGGAAGGGCCGGGGCCCTGGGGGGCGTGGCCAACCCAACTGCAGCCAATCCCCGAGGGGAGCTGGTTGGAGGGTGGGGCACCCCGGGGAGGGGCGTGGTTCCACAACTTCAGCCGCTCAGCTGGACCAATCCCGACCCGGGAGGCGAAACGGACCCCTACCTGGGCCCAGGTGAGCTGCACCGTGCGTCTCTCGGCGGCTCCGCGCCCGGGATGGAGGGAGCCCGGGCGGCATCCAGAGGAGACCGAGCCGGAGCCGAGTTGCCAATGGAGCCCTTGGAAAGCCAGGAGCCGGGGCTGGGGCAGCCGCAGGCCCCCGCGGAGGAGCGACGGCCAGAAAGTCCCGAGAGCAGCCCGGCCGCGGCCGTGCAGGAGGCGACCGGCGCGGGCCAGGACCCCTCGGGCGGGAAGAAGCTGCCCTCGCCTCGCCCCGCGCGCCCGCGGGTGCTGCCCGCCAGCCTGGGCTACGGCGCCTTCCGCCGCCAGTTGTCCGCTGGCCCCGAGCCGCCGTCGCCGAGGCCCGCTGCGGCCGAGCAGCCCCGGGACGGCGAGGCGGCGGGAGCCGAGCTGGTGCCCTGGGCCGCCCCGGGGGAGCCGGCGCCCGGCAACTGGGCGCCCGTGGAGCTGCAGGTGGACGTGCGCGTGAAGCCCGTGGGCGCGGCCGGCGGCAGCTGCACGCCCTCGCCTGCGCCCTCCCGGCGCTTCATCACGGTCCCGGTGCCCGAGTCCCCCGCCTTCTCCCGCCACGCCGCCCCCGTGTACCCGCTCCTGCCGCGGACCGCGTCCTTGGGCAGCACGTGGAGCCGCGGCTCGCCACTGGCTGCCCCCCGGGCGGAGCACGGCCTCGACGCGGAGGGCCAGAGCAGCCCCACGGAAGGGGACGCGGAGTCCCCGGGCTGCCCCACGTGCCGCCGCCGCCGCCAGGAGCTGGGGAAAGAGGACGCCGCGCTGCTGCAGCGCGCCGAGGCGGACGGCGACCTGAAGCTGCACCCGGCTATCAAGCTCATAGGTACGCGCGCCGCCGGGTCGGCCTCGCAGCCCGAGGTCCCCAACAGCCACCAGCCCTGGGCCCTGCTCTGGAGGGACTAGGGGACCCGGGCGACCTTCCTAGTGTCCGACCCCACCTGTGCTCTCTCTGGCTTGGAACTAGCAGCATTCTGGTCTGCGTAATTATAATTCAAATGGTTTTCGATGAAAGTATAAAACCACTGTTCTTCCCCCTTACGTTCTCCCGACAACTTCCACAGCCCCGGTCTTTGCGCAACATCTTTGAGCAGCCCGGGGGGAGGGTTCCCGGGGAGCGAGCGCAGTCCGCGGCTCCCGGCTCCGGGCCGCCCGCTCGCAGGCTCAGGCTCCCTCTCCGTCCACTGTGCACCGAGGAACACTTGTCTCACCCCCCACCACCCCCACTCATCCCTGCAGCAACTTCTGCTGAGACAGTTAGGGTGTGTGTGCGTTTCTTTGTGGGGTGGGGCAGGGAGGCGATCGGCAGGGAATAAGAAAGAGCCTGGAAATGATAGAAACAAATAAGCAATCCTGGACCGGGAGCCCCGAGGGAGTGGCTGGGAAAGCTTCCTGGAGCTAAGCCTTGGACGGTAAGTAGGAGGGTTGGTGGGTTGGTTGGTTTGTTTTGAGGGGAAGGGTAGTGGTTTCATCTGTATTTTCTTTCTTAAATTTTTTTTATTGATTTTTAGAGAGGGATAGAGAAATAGAAACTTCGGTGAAGGAGAAACATCGTTGATGGGCTGCCTCCTGGGAATGGAGCGGGGAAACCCAGGCGAGTGCCCTGACCGGAATCAACCAGTGACCTAGTTCATGGGTCAATGCTCAACCACTGAGCCACACCAGCCAGGCTGTATTTTCATTTTTTTTTTTTTTTTTTTACAAGGAGAATGTATTTGTTACTTGTGTGATTAAGGATTGCGTTCTAGCCCGGCTGGTGTAGCTCAGCTCAGGGTTTGAGCATCGACCCAGGAACCAAGAGGTCACTGTCCATATTCCCGGTCAGGGTACATGCCCGGAGTGCGGGTTCGATCCCCACCCAGTAGGGGGCGTGCAGGAGGCAGCCGATGGATGATGTTTCTATCCCTATCCCTCTCCCTTCCTCTCTGAAAATCAATAGAAACTTAAAAAAAAAATTGCTTTCTAAAGGGAGTGCGTAGGACTTTTTCTTTGCCTGGAAGTTTGGGAGACAAATGGCTGCGGGGGGCCATCTCCCAGGTCTGCATTGTAGCCAAGTGTGGAAGGTGTCTGCGACTTTAGTAACTTACTGTATTTTTTTACTGCTCTGTTTTCTGAAAGGTTGGAGCTGAATTTACTGTTCCATCACAATATTTATATTTACTGAGGTGGTTGGCAGGGTTATTTTCCTTTGCTTCTCCAGACTTTTTAGTTCTGCTTTTATTTTAAGACTGTCAATTTATGTATCTTTTATTCCACGCAATTTCAAATCGCTTATTTGGGTAACACCTTCACTGAGCTATGACTTACATAACACAATTCACCCATTTAAAGCATACAATTCAATAGTTTTTAGTATATGCAGAGTTGTGTGACCATCACCAGTCCATTTTATAATACTTTCATCACTCCGAAAAGTGCTGTATCTTCTAGCTATCATCCCCCAGCCCAGGCAGCCACTAGTCTACTGTCTGTCTCGATGGGTTTGCATATAACACATGTCCTTTTGTGTCTGGCTTCTTTCACTTAGCACATAGTGTTTTTAAGGTCATCCATGATGTGGTTAGGTCCCGCGGGCCCCCCCTCCCCCCCATCTCCGGAGTTTCTTTCCTCTCTGCAACCTCATGCCAGCCATCTGGTCCCCTGGGGCTTTGGGCTGCTGACAACTCACACTTGCCTAGTGCTCTGCAGCCTGCGAAGTGCTCTCTGGACCTATGAGGCTTCCTTGGTGGCCTCCAGACCCGGACAGACAAAAGAGGCAGGTGTGATTTCAGTGTTAAAACTGAAAACACCAAGAACTCTTGAGTCAGAACTTGAACCCAGGTCTGTCAAACTCCAAATCTAGCCCTCGTTCCTCTCTCATTTGTAATTTTATCTCCGGGTACCTTTGCCCAGTCTATTAGCTGCTTGAGTGCAGGGGCCTTGCCCTGTTCTTGGTGAATTTATACCGTGTCTAGGGCACATTAGCTGCACAGTAAATGCTTGTTAGCCAGTTATTTGTCCTCTTTTTTAAAACTTTTATTTATTGATTTTAGAGAGCTAGGAAGGGAGAGAGCAAGAAACATCGAATTGTTGTTCCACTTATTTCTGCATTTATTGGTTGACTCCTGTATGCACCCTGACCAGGGGTTGAACTTGGCCTTAGCCTATCAGGACAACGCTCTAACCAGCGGAGCCACCTGGCCGGGGCTTGTTCTCTTTCTTGAATAGGATCTTATTTAAGAAGTAAACATCTAGCATTTTTCTCCCAGATAGGCTGTTCTCACCTAAATCGAGTGGCTTATCCTCGTGTCTGGGCCGAGGGTGGGGGTGCTCCTGTGGGCGTGATGCTGGGGTATAAGTCAGTGGTTCTAACCTGTCTCTCCTGGTTGTCCCTTCCCCTCCCCAGGGCTGCCCATGTACATGAAGTCCCTGCGCTGGGCCCTGGCGGTCATGGCCGTGCTCCTGGCCGTGTCCACGGTCGCCATTGTGGCCCTGGCCTCTAGAACAGGTATGGTGCCTCCTCCCAGCTGTGCTTTGACAGGCAATCCGGGGTCAGCCCCTGCCTGGGGGTCTTTGGGCCCCACACAAACTGTACAGCCTTCTGCGGTCCCTGCCCACCTGCTTGCCCCTCAGTCAAGGCGGTGGCCAGGTTTTAATTTTTTTAAGGAGCACGCACTCAGCTCATTAGTTTACCCTGCAGCTCACCTGTGGTCTCTGTTTTCAGGGGCCGTGTGCCGGCCGTGTCCCCATGGCTGGCTGTGGTCTGGGGAGCACTGTTACTACCTCTCTACTGAAGCTCAAGCCTGGGAGGCCAGCCAGGCTTTCTGCTCCGCCCACCATGCTACCCTCCCCCTGCTGAGCCACACCCAGGTAAGGAGGGAGGGAGGGAGGGTAGGCAGTGGAGGGGTGTGCGTATCATTACAGTGTACAGGTTGCTAGCCCTAGAAGGAATCGCAAGGATCTAGTCCAACTCCACATTTCAGAAAAAGTCACCAGGCTTGGAGAAAGACAGTGGCACGCAGGGGCACTAGACTTCCGATCGCCGAGGTCTTCAATTTCCTCTTCATTCTAAGTTGTGGAGGTGGAGGTGGGCCTGGAGGGCCAGAGCAGGGCTGCCCTCGCCCCGTGTGGTGGCCATGTAGCCAACAGGGAGCTCAGGAACCAGTCTGCGCTGGCAGATCTGAGGGGAGACACATGCATACTCTTGGGAGGTTATATGAAAAATTAATTACATTTAGTGGGTATGCTGTTCAGGTCTTGCTATAATAACGCAGGGTGACAAATCACCGCTAAAGTCGGTGACTTTAGCCCACAAGCATGTCTTGATCTGTGGGAGGACTGTCGGGCTGGTCTTGGTTTGTCAGACAGCTCAGCTTCAGATGCAGATTGCGGGGCTGGCCTTGAGCCCAGCGGGTTTACTCCGTGACTCTCTGGTCCTTCTACCCGAGGGAAAGTCTTCATAAGAAAAATGGCAGAAGGGCAAGAACCAAGCACCGGTTAAGGCTTCTGCTGATGTTATATCGGCTAACATTCCATCAGCCAAAGCAAATAACAAGGCCAAGCCCAACGTCACGGGGACAGACAGCATAGGGTCTCCATCCCCTGCGGAGGGGGGAGAAGAGTGACTATTTGCTGGATAATAATCCAACCGGTGGGTTTGAGAGTGGCTATAAAAGAGGACCTTGACTTCATTTTATCTAATTTAGGTGCCAAGAATCTATGTTAGCTGTTCTCTTATCTAAGAAAATGCAGCATCAATAAATCTTTATTGAGCACTTTCTCTATATTGTTTTGGGGGGAGGGTGGAATTCAGTGATGAGCCTGAACAGCACAGCCTCCATCTTTGATGGCTAAGAGAGCAATGAGTGAAGCCGACATTAATCAAGAATTTTAGATCTTTGTATGCATACAATTTTATTTTCTTAGATTGTTCCTGCTCAGTCCTGCAATAAACGATTTCTGCCCCATACCACAGGGAGCGCAACTTCTGTCTTTTTCTTTTCTCTGGAAGAACTCCTGGAAGTAGACATAAAAATCTGCTGGAGAAAATGTTTTACAGTGAACATAAATTATTATATTAGTAGAAATAACATATCTCAAAAAACATGGGGAAATGAAGAAGGTGCAGTGTAGACTGAAAAAATTTCTCAGTATGGTAAATATAGATGTGAAGAATAAACATGCTAATATTTTAATGGTAGTTGGCATGTAGAAGAGGCAAGATTTCGAGTGATATTTGATTTTTTTCTAGCCCATGGAGGTAAGAGATGGGTATAGAACAGTTTCCGCCCAGCCTGGACTGGACCTTGAGTTCTTATCATTGTGAGATGAGACCAGGCTGGGCAGAGAAACCTATCCAGGCCCCTGCATCAAAGGACCCAGCCTGATCACACCTGCAAGTTAAAAACCAGTGGGAACATGGGCAGGTCCCTAGACGGCTTGAAGCTGGGGAGGGAGCCTAGCAGGGCAGGGACTTGGCAGCTCTGCATAATTTTTCCATTTCCTGAGACAGAGTCACTGGGCACAGCAAGTGTCATCAGAAAGCCAGTGCCCTTCAGGCCTTCATCAGTCATGGTCAATCCAGAATGACCTTGGACCTCAGCTGAGCAATGGCCTCCTGGCTAGTGGGTCCTCAAAAGGGGAGCCAGGTTTAACAGATTAAAAAAAAAAAAAAGCACACAGGATCAATCGATTGAAACATAAGTAAATATTCAGAAAATATGTTACAGGGCCTGGATAAGCTCCTTCCAAAAAAGAGCTTCTAAAAAGCCCCTTGCAGAGAGACCCACACTAAGATTTGGGTCCAGGCAGTTAAAATCCGGCCTGTGATGACTGAGCTCTGGAATCCTCCCCAGGTTTGGACCAGGGCCAGAAGCTCCAGGAGGTGCCGAGCCAGGGGTGGGGAGCACAGGCTGGCAAAGGCCAAGCTTCCTGAGCTGGGATGCACAAGCCCCAGGACATGCCACGGTACCAGGGAGTGCACACGGCTCATCCCCAGAGCGGGTTTTGCTCAGTTAGCAAAAAGGAGAGTTTCAGGCCACCTATGTCATCTCAGACCCACTCTCCATTGGCTCCATGACAGCTTCATTTTGCAGGGTGAGGAAAGGAGAAGCTACCTTAAATGTACACACCAGCTGTGTAATTTACCACAATTTTAAAAAGTGTATGAAGATATAGAAAATACTTCGCCTGACTTTTAAGGTGTAAAACATGAGATTTCAAGTACATTCTGCCCAGGATCATAATTTCCCTCCCCGCACTGGTGGGAAAGTTGGAGACGCACCCGCGGGAGGTGGCAAGGCCCCAGGATCGCTGTGCCATCATTACCGAGCAGTCCTTTGAGTGCAAGTTTCTGGAATTTATAATTCTTTTTTTTTATGTATTTATTTATTGATTTCAGAGAGGAAGGGAGAAGGAGAGAGAGATAGAAACATCAATGATGAGAGAGAATCATTGATCGGCTGCCTCCTGCACACCCCCTACTGGGGATCGAGCCTGCAACCCAGGCATGTGCCCTTGGCCGGAATCGAACCTGGGACCCTTCAGTCCACAGGCTGACGCTCTATCCACTGAGCCAAGTCGGCTAGGGCATATAATTCTTGACAATGCTTTTCCCACACCACTATTTTTTCTATCAGTGAGAACAGGTTAATGGAGTCTGAGCTGCAAGGGAAAGAGGCCGAATGGAGAGGGTATTGCTGCATGGGACAGGCCAAGGCTCCTGTCACCAGGAGGCCAGAGCTAGGACAGAAAGGCCAGGGTGCCCTTGGCATTGCTGTAAGCATCAGATGAGGTTGTGTGGGGAGCAGGGCGCAAAGCTTTGCACACCACCCAGCAGAGATGGAGCTTCCTCCACAGAGGGGATGTAGTGAGTGTGTACTCTGTGCCCTGGGCTCTATACATGCTATCTCGGGCCTCATTGCAAACATCCCCATTTTACAGTGGACCTTGCTGAAGCTCTGAAAGGCTGGGTAAGCTGCCTTAGGTCACAGCCCAGCAAGTCAACAGAACCAGAGTTTGAACATGGGACAGCCTGGCTCCAAAGCTCTACGCTTCACAGTGACAGCTCGCCTCTAAGCCCTGGTGTGCCTTTCCCAACCAGCGGCTGACCTCTCCCCGGAGGGCAGGTCTGTGCAGCCATGCAGCAAGATGCTTGGGCTGCTCTGCCTTCTGACTCACACCTCAGGGCCAGCCTCATCCTCTCCAGAGCTCCCCTCCCAGCCCTGCCCATGGGCCCCAGCTGGGGGCATGGAGCCAAGAGGAAAAAGCCAGCTAAGGCAGGGCTTGTGTGTGTCCTGCCTGTTCTCATCACTCTCCATTTTCATATGCCGTCTGATCTCTGGGATCTCAGATGGGTCAGCTTAGCAAGGTTACCTGGAAGTTGCTTCTGGCCCCTCACAGCTACTGACTGGCTGGTGCTCCCTTGGGAGTAAGATGTATGTGTGCTTACACCTCTGGGGCACACAGCTGTGGTGGGGGCCCAGTGTTGGCCGGGGCCCTTGGTGGTTACCGGCAGGATCACAGGGAGGCAGTTTTGCTGAGCTGGCCGACTGCTGGGCTCTGATGGTCCATGGTGAGTGAGACTGAAGGATGAATAGGAGTGGCACGGTCATCACTCCAGTACTCACTTGCTAATTCCCAGGGTTAAATAGAGGTTTCATCTTTGTCAACTGAAACCATTTTCTGGGGAAGACCTGACTATGTCGTTAAATCCATTTATACCATCCGCTTCACTAACGTGACTATATGCTTCTTGTCATTGTGGGCGAGGTGCGATTGCTGGTGTGGTCTGCCTTTTCCACAGCATCCTTTCATATTTACATTTTCTTGCGTAACTACATTTTTTATGTCCTTGTCATCTCTAACAGCACTGCAATTTTCCATCGTGTTGCTATCCCATAATTGGCCTGGTTATTTCCCCATTGCTGGGCATTTGGGTGGCTTTCAATTGTTCTTTATAAATGGTACTGTGTTACCTGCGGGTAAATTCATTTACTCCCCTTTATTCTCTTGGATTTACTCCCCAACGTGGAATCACCCATCCAAGTGACTAGAACCATGTTCTTGATCTTGTTATGGGCGTAGCCCCAAGTTATGTTCCAGAAAGACTGGGCCAGTGTGGACCGGCAGCATTGCACCGGGAATTTCAATGTAGAAACACCTTTTAAGTGTAATTGAATTGCAATTGAAAAACAAGTTGAAAATTTTGAATTTAACATTAATACCATGTTTTGTTAAAAATCTGACATCAAGAATAAATCGTTAAAATGATCATTTCTAATAGCTAACACACTTGTTTTCATTCTTGCTGTTCCTCATGTTTGTGTCTCTGTATGTACATACTTTTTCATTATTATAATCAAGCCACAACTGTGATTCAGCTTTTTCACTTTCTGTGACCCTTCACATACTACAGCCCCGTGCTACACCTTTCCCCTGTAGTGCTCCATGGACTTCCTATTTTTTTAATGGTCTTAATCAGTTCTCACACTGAACTGAGACAATGTAACTGGTGCTCTTGCTGGCAGTTATGTTGTTGACCATCTGCCCCCAGGAGGCCCCTGCAGCCTGATCCATCCCATCACTCACCTCCTCCCAGCTTTGCTCATGCCTTTCCCCGCCTCTTCTCGGAGCCTCTTTGCTCCTCTTGCTCAGTAGGGATTGACATTCACATCCCCTCGTCTTGGGGACTGAGATGGGATCGCCCCCATTTCTGGGCCCCATCCTGAGTGCAGCACCTGGCAACCAGCAAGCAACCCATCCAACTTCCCGATTCCTGGTGTTTGGGCAAGTTGGGTTGAGCTGAGTTGCTTCTCTGGCCTGGCCAGCTGAGAACTTACAAAAGTCCCGGTGAGACGAGCCAGCATCCAGAGAAGTGACCAGCTGCTTCTCTCCCTCAGGACTTCCTGGGCAGATACCCTGTCACCATGTACTCCTGGGTGGGGGCCCGGCGAGGCCCCCAGGGCTGGCACTGGATCGACGGGGGCCCCCTGCCACCCCAGCTGTGAGTGACTGTGGGCCTGGGGGGGGGGGGGGGCGCTCCTATCCCTATTCCACTAGCATGGGCTCCCCAATGTGACCAGAGTAACATCACAGCAAGCGCCAAAGGGGGGTTGGAGGCCTTCCCCACTGCAGACACCTCCCCCACTGCCATCTGGAGCCACCATCTCCCGACACTCAGTCCCCCTGCTCCACCCCAGCCTGAATGCCTCTCGGTTAACCCCATACCCATGCTCAGGGCCTGGTTTTGTTTAGTCCCCACCACCCCATCCCTTGTCTAGACCCCCAGTACCATCACCCAAGCAGGACTGGCACCCTGTTCTACAGATGAGAGACATACATGTGTGCGACTCAGAGAGGTTTACTGGTTCACCCAGTGCTGAGCCAGGGGCATCCTCACGACTCCTGCCGCAGGGCTCCTTCCACACCCCGGGCCTGGCCAGTGGGTACGCAGGCTGGAGGGCCTGCGACATCCTGAGCGCCCTCCTTCCTCTCATCCTTCCCCAGACTCCCAGAGGAAGACAAGGACCAGCCGGGTCTCAAGTGCGCGGGCCTGGAGGGAGGCAAGCTCATGGCTTTGGACTGCGCCTCTTCAAGACCCTGGGTCTGTGCCCAGGGGACCAACTGACTGGGGTTCTGCCCATTCCAACCCTGTTGGAGGCATACAGTCCACCACCCCCCTCCCCGGAGGGGAGGCCTGTTCCCTGGACCCAGGATCCCGCCGCTCCCTGCTTGGTGCCTGGGGCCCTGCCTGAGCGAAGTGGGGAGCTGGGCCTCTGTTGCAGGAAGATCGCCTCCGGGGAAGGCTTTCTGTGGCCCATCTTCGCCTCCAGCTGCTGAAGAGGATTTGTTCAGAGACCTTGAGATGGTTTTTTTTTTTTTTGCATTTCTGAGCCTTGGTCTCTCCCTCATGAAAATGGCCATTACCCATTCTCTCCTTTACCTGCTTCATCACAATGCACCCTTCAGTCCTAGGGGAACAGAAAGGATTAGTGATCACAGGTGAGCCCCATCTGAGTGGACATGGAGCCATGAAATGAGTGTTCCACTGGTTTGTGGCCAGAGGGCTTGTCAGCAGTGACATCCTTGCTATAAATGCCGTTTCCAGGCGAGGGGCACACAGCTGATGACCCGTGTCAGCAGGTGAGAAGTGGTGTTCCCCGGAGGAGGAGGGAGGTTGCACACTGATGGCCAAGGCTGGGGCGATGGGGAGGGGATCACCATGGTAGGCGAAGTTCCTGCAAAGCACGGGGTCCGACAGGAGGCTGTACCTGCATCTAATCTTGGTGCTGAACATTCCACACAACTGTGATACAAACTTTCCTTTCCAAATTTCCCTGGGAGAAGCCTGTGTTGGTTCATTTAAACCAGTAGCATGTATAGAATGTATGCGCGAGTCCGCAACAACGCACTTGACAAGCAATGAGTCTTAGAAGCACCCTGGCTCTCATTCCAACAGCAAATTAACCCCAGGGCTTGATAACATGTTTGATTTTCACTCCAAAGCCCTTCTCAGCAGACACTCTGTGCCTGGTGCATCAGGCTGGTTCAACATCAAGAGCCTTTGGGTTCCTCCCAGCTTCAGGGCCTAGTACCAGGGATCCCAGGACACAGGTGCCACTGAGAATCAGCTGTGGCGGTGCCTGGAGTGTGGTGCTGAGGGCTGGAAATCTGAGTTACTCAGCTTCACTTGGTGAAGAAGGGGGGAGTAAGAGAATGAGCTTATTAGGACGTTACTAGTTACTGTCCAAAGTTGGCAAACCAAGAAATCAAAAGTGTAAGCTTATTATTTAGAAATATGGAGACAAGTACCAGAATTGCGAAAATAATTATAAAGCAATTAAAATTGATGACAGAAGTCAGAATCGTGGCTAATAACTGGGCAGAGGAGCCAGGGAACATCCTGGGTGCTGGGCATGGTCTACTCTAGATCTTGATCTGGGTGGGTTGAGTATAGCTGCAGAAAAAAGTCACCAAGCTGTTATGCTTAAGGTTAAAAAGTAACATCTGTCTTTAAAGACCAGGAATAATCATTAGACTGATTATATATATACATATAACACACACACACACATATACTAGAGGCTCAGTGGACAAGATTTGTGCACTTGGGGAGGGGGTTCCCTCAGCCCAGCCTCTCGCAGTCCAGGAGCCCTTGGGGGATGTCCAACTGATGGGGAGTGGGCCTAAGCCAGCAGTCAGACATCCTTAGTGCTGCTATGGAGAGGGAGAGGCTCCTGCCACCACCACTGCACATGGCAGGACTTCTGGCTGAGCCGTGCTCCCCCTGTAGGAGCGCACTGACCACCAGGGGGCAGCTCCTGTGTGAGTGTCTGCCCCCTGGTGGTCAGTGTGCATCATAGTGACCATTCACCGTTCAGTCAATTTGCACATTAGCCTTTTATTATATAGGATATATATATATATATTACATACATCTATATATTTTTTTAAGAAAATTGGTCACTGGGTACATAATTATTTGGGGTCTAAATAGTTACCTGGAGACTGTTAGAAATTTAAAATAAATGCTGAAGTAAATGTTACATATTATCATCACCTGATTCATCTTCCTTCAAAGATTCCTTGGCTCCCTGGCTGGTGTGGCTCAGTTGGTTGAGCGTCGTCGGTGCACCAAAAGGTTGCCAGTTCTATTACTGGTCAGGGCACATGCCTGGGTTTTGAACTCAATCCCTGATGGGACATGTGGGAGGCAGCTGATCAATGTTTGTCTCCCTCTCTAAAAAATCAATAAAAACATTAAAAAATAAAAGGTTCCTTAGCATATTTCTCCACATCTTCCCTTATATGTTTTGGAACAATTTTATGTCTTTTAGTTATTTCACCAACCCAGGTGAGCTCCAGTTCAAAAGCTTTGTCCTTAACTTCATCATGTAGAACTGATTTTTTAAAAACACATCCTTTAGTAGTACTAACTTAAAATCATATTCACATTTTTAAAAAATACACAAGACTCATATTTATGTCCTACTTTGATAAAAAGAGAAATTAAATTTAAAAAAGTTTTTTTAAAAAAGGTCCACAAGAGTCTGATATGCAGCCGGCTTGAGAACTACTAGCTTCAGAAAACAATGCCACCGCTGCCTTTCCCTCCGGCCTGTAATCACCCATCACGGAGGTACATGCTCACAAGTACGTTTCTGCATCACCTTCGGAGCATGTCTTTCCCTTCCTATGAAACAGAAGCTGGAGAAGTCACACAGCAGGTTGGTCTGCGTGGAATTCCTCTGAGTAATGTTTCTAGTCTCTTTCCCACCAGGCACTGCCAGGTGCTATTGTTTGAAATTCACATCTAGCAATGCTGCTACCAGCACTGGCTTGTTCCATGTGCTTTCAAGAACAGCCTCTGACACCGGAGGGCGCAGCAGCCCACAGCCCCTGAGGAGCAGCTCTGGACATCTAGTCTTGAATAGTCATCTTTGTTAAGCACATGGAACTCACCATCCCCCAAGTACGGAGTTTTTGATTCAGTGGGTCAGGGCCCTCACGTGAGGTTTCTACCAGCTTTCTTGGTGATTCTCATGCAGAGGGGCCAGAAGCCACATTCTGAGAAACCCTGTCTAAAAGAGCCCATCTTGCTACCAGAAAAAAATAAAGTATATATGTATATTTTTTAAGTCAACTTTGAGGTCTAATTTGCACCAAAGGAAATGCATTCATCTCAGGAGCACCTGCTGACAAAGGTAGGCACTTGCAGAACCATTGCCAATCAAGATATGGAATAGCACCAATACTCTAGAACGGGTGGGCAAACTTTTTGACTCGAGGGCCACAATGGGTTCTTAAACTGGACCGGAGGGCCGGAACAAAAGCATGGATGGAGTGTTTGTGTGAACGAATATAAATTCAAAGTAAACATCATTACATAAAAGGGTACAGTCTTTTTTTTTTTTTTTTTTTAGTTTTATTCATTTCGACCGGGCCAGATCCAGCCCGCAGGCCATAGTTTGCCCACGGCTGCTCTAAAAAGTTCTCTCACATCCCTTTGCTGTCAACAACCCTCCCTCTTGGACCTTTAGCCCCAAGCAAATAAATCTGCCTTTGATCTCTACAGATTAAGTTTAACTTGTTCCAGGATTTCATATAAAAGAATCGTACAGTATGTACTGCTTGGTATCTGCTGTTTTAGCTAAGTATAAGGTTTTAAAGACTTATTCATGTTGCTGCACTTATCAGTAGGTCTTTGCTTTGTAGGAATGTATCAGGATTTGTTCAGCTCCTCTCTAATTGGTGATACTACGGTTACCTCCAGTTTGAGGCTGTTATGAATATAGCTGTGAACATTGGAATACAAGGCTTTGTGTGGACATAGGTTTTCATTTCTCTTGGGTACCTGGGGTAAGATTACCTGGGGGTGTATGGTAAGGATATGTTTAATTTATAAGAAACTGCCAAACTGTTTTCCAAAGCAGCTGTGCCATTTTACAATCCACCGAAACACAAGAGTTCCAGTTGCTCCACATCCTTGTCAACACTTGTTGCCAGTCTTACACTTAGCCCATTACGGTGGGTGTGTAGTGGAATCTCAATGTGGTTTTCATTTGCATTTTCCTGATGGCTGAGAATATTGAGTTTTTTTCATGAACTCATTGGCCATTCATATATTTCTTTTGTGATTCTGATACTGATGGTCCAGAGACCTATTTAGAGAAACCCCACCTAAAACATCCATGCCCACAGGGCAATGTTTTAAGTGATTTAAATGGAAAATCTAAAATATCTCCCAACTTTGTGAAATAGGGTATTTCAATATGCAGAATTTAAAGAGTGACATGAACACCCATATGCTATCTACCTAGCTCTAACAATAAACATTTTGCCATTTACCCTTATGTATATATAAAATTGAACAATTTGAAAATGTTACAGACATCAACAAACTTCACCCATAAATACTTCAGCTTGCATCTCCTCAAAATAAGGATATTCTTCTATGTAACTGCAATTCCACCATTAACTTAATTTGGGTCACAGAGATTTGAGAAAATGGTTGCCCGAGGCTTCTGAGAAAAGTTGCCTTGCTCTTTAGACACAAAGAAAAAGTTTCATCTGGATATGAGGCTCAGTATGGGGCTGTCACATGGAACTCAACCATGGGAGCCAAGGCACCCTTCATTGTTCAAGCCCATTTGAGTTGGATCTTCTGCTACAGGCAGCCAACAGTATCGACAGAGGAGTGTACTACAGTTGGGACTTTGAGGGCCTCTTTGACTTCCATACTGCCTCGTCTCTCTGATGGATCCTTGACTGAGAGCCCAGTTGAGTCTGAATGCCTTGCTTTCAGCCTAAACCCTACTACGCTGGCCATTAGTTTAGTCTAATCCCAGATGTGCTTGTAGACCAGCCGTGGGCAAACTACGGCCCGCGGGCAGGATCCGGCCCATGTGAAATGAATAAAACTAAAAAAAAAAAAAAAGACCGTACCCTTTTATGTAATGATGTTTACTTTGAATTTATATTAGTTCACACAAACACTCCATCCATGCTTTTGTTCTGGCCCTCCCGTCCAGTTTAAGAACCCATTGTGGCCCTCGAGTCAAAAAGTTTGCCCACCCCTCTTGTAGACCCAGAACCATCAGAAAACATGGTTTCTCTGCTGGTACCTGGAAAAAATGCATGAAGGCCCTGCATACCTGTGGTCCCAGCACCGTTCTGCTGGTAGACCCCTACCTGGTCCCCCAATCAACCTCTGTCATCAAAACCCTGTTCTCTGAGTCCTCCCCAGCATTTCCTAACTCCCCTGAAGCTGGGATTGCTTTTTCTAATTAGAGCAGGCAATGGAAAGAAAAATGAGGACAACTTTGTATTGCCTTATTTATACCCTGGGAAAATCTAAATATCAAGTCAGGATATAATAAAATCAGGATGTAAACAGCTTTTGTTTTTTCAAGTAGAAAAAATTTTTTTAAAAAATATTTAGTTACAGCATATGATGGTGGACTGAGGTTCTGAAGAGTCTCTCAGGCTGTCAACCATCAACCTCGAGAGATGTGATGGTCTCAGATTTACACTCTAAATTCCATGAAGCCTGCATTCCTCACACTTAGGGGAACAAATTAAAAATGGTTCTTGAAAGGTGGTCTTAGATAATTATACTCACAGACACTAATTTCATTATTTAATGTATTTTTGTTCCTCAGACTTTCTAGAATCACGTGATACCTGTTTAAATCATAGTGGGTATATACAGCTTTTCAATGCAGAAATAGCCTCATTATGTTAGTTATACCATGTTTTTATTTCAGTTTGCTAAATGAGAAGAAATACAAAACAAAAACAAATGAAAACCCCAATTTCTTCTGCAGGTCCAGTCTGTCTTGATAGCAGTTGTTACAGACAGCCCTGAAGCAGCTGGAATATAGTCGGCAAGGACCCAGGTGAACAGTTCATCTTGAATCGTCGCAAGTATAATTTGATTTCCTTTGGTGCCTTGCACAGTAAGGCACTATTAATGATATAACAGAATAGAAGGTATGCCCACAGCATAGTTCTAGTGACAATTTACTAAGACAGGTTACAGTTTAATGATGGTGGTGGTGATTGTTTCTTTCACTTTACTATTATTTGTTACAATAAGGGTGTAGCCTTTATATTCCACACACACAAAAGAAAACAAGAAGTGCTTATGAAAAAGTCCCTGCCCCCACCCCCTTTTCAAAAACACCCCGAATGTAGCAATTCAATACAACAGAAAAATCAAGACTTGTTTGATTTCAAATTGTCAATAAAAAAAGCAAAGTATGTAATGCAACAGCTGTTTAACTTTCAACTCTAA
Organism: Myotis myotis; assembly: GCF_014108235.1. Classification (NCBI taxonomy): domain Eukaryota; kingdom Metazoa; phylum Chordata; class Mammalia; order Chiroptera; family Vespertilionidae; genus Myotis; species Myotis myotis. The sequence continues at coordinate 54,443,691 of NW_023416315.1, forward strand.
AACAAACAAAAATTCCCAATATTTAAATTTCTCCAGCACACATTCCAGTATAAATGCTCTGAACTGTAATCAGCTAGTAATGAATGGAACAGAACCTTAGAAGTTATATTGCTTCCCTACCCCCCTTTCTTTTATAATTAGAGGGTCGGAGGTATTAGGGGATACAAAAGTCAGAGGAAGAAGAATTAAAAAGGAAAATTCCAAAGGCTGCAGTTTGTACTAGAAAGGAAGACAGCATTTTACAAATGCTCAAAAAATCTCAAGACAAGTTACACAATTCATTCACTATCACTCCTACTTGAAAGAATAAAGACCTCTGCGTCTTTTATAAAACTGTATTTTCAGAACTGCATTACAGGTTCACCAGAAACTATAGATGTAGTTTAGGCTTCATCAGGAAAACAAGTTCAGTTCAGATCAAGTTAGATACTGTATATCTAGCCTAGCTGGATCGGTGTCTGGAACTGCTCCCTGTGTCACCCCAAACAGCTGTAAACTAAACAATAGTATGTAACTCCATAGGAAGCTTAAGGATTGAGGATATGTACACAGCTAATTATATCTCCCCTGCTTCGCGCTCTTCAGAGCTCCTCCTGTCTTCTGATCTGCCATTAGCGCTCTCATAGGACCGCTTCTTATCTTTTCGATCTCTGTCACGAGGTGATCTGTCTCTTGAATTCCTGTCTCTGTCACGTGATGCTAAGTCTTGGTCTCTGAATCTTTCTTTTGAGGATCTGAAAAATATTAATTTAAGGAGCAAAATGTGTTGGGGAACCCAAAATCCAAGAGAAAGAATCGGATAAATATTAAGGTATGACTGCTGAAGACATACAGAATATATCCAAGAAAGACAAGAGTCAGTGTTCTGACAGAAAAGAGCACTACCATATCTGGTAAGGGTCTATCTAAAACAAAGACATGGGTGAAAACAAACAGCTAAGGGTGAAAACCATATGCGAAAATTATAGGACATTCTCATTCTGAGAGGCAATCAAAAAAGCTTCCCCAATTCATAGCAAATGCATTTAACATAAGAATTATAGACAATAACTTAAAAAAGCAAAAGGTATTATCTTATTTTAAAATATATAATAGAATGTAGATCCCACATAGGATGGAAATCAATGTCTTAAACAGGGGCTCTGTAAACTTTTTTTGCTGTCTGGTCAGAGTAAATATTTTAGGTTTTGAGGTCACATACAGTCTCTGTGGTGTATTCTTCTTCCTTTTCTTTACCAACCCTTTAACAATGTAAAAACCATCCCTAGGTTGCTGCCTATACAAAAACAGGTTAGGGGGCCAGATTTGGCCTGCAGGGAACTTAGATAAGAAAACTACTCATTTAATGACAAGGTAACCATTCATTATTTTAAAAATCTGCTTTACTCCTCCTGAGTTAGCTCATTCAACCAACAGAAAAAAAATCAGGATGGAAGACAGAAAAATACAATCACACTATTATAAATCTTGATTAACCGTGACTCTTTTTCTTTCTTTTTATAGCAATGGTGGAAATTTATTGAGAAACAAGCACAGACTCCCACGTGAGGAGGGGGAAAGAGTCCCCAACCATGACTGTTTCTTAATACCGCCTCTCTATTCCCACACCCAACTTCAACAAAGTAAATAATAACAAAACAAGCTCATATCAGAGATTCAGTCAGTAGAAAAACCAAAGGACATTACGGGATCAGAATTAATATAGAATTTTCTATACTTTCAACATTTAGAATGAATCAGTACCACATATTATGTTTATTTCATTCTTTATAGGTGAGATAATACTTTTACATAATTACCTCACTTAACCCATGTTCAGAATTTGGATCTGAGGCCTGATTAAGTAATATTTTCAACATCTATGGCAGGAAAAAACTACTACCATACTCAGTTCTAGAAATATAGTTAAAGAGGATTAAACTAAAAAGGTAGAAAGATAAAGTAATGCCAACTTCAAGCATTCTGCTTAATAAGATTTTAATGAGCTTAATTTAAAAGTGATGTGTAAGAAACACCACCACACAGTACACATCTGGCAACATTAATCCTATCCATACTTCATGAGAATGGAATATGGAGATGATGAGTAAGAGGTCAGTAATAATAACTGAAAATCAACTATGAGATGAGCATCAACTAATGCTTTGTGAGAAATCACAATGACTATACACTAGCAGTTTCCATTCACTATTTCACTCAAATTACCAATAGTCCCAATGAAGCAGGTATTCTTACCATCTATCTCTACCTAGTAGACGGGAAAAGAAAGGTAGGATAATTAAATTACTTAGCCCAGGCCACCGAACCCAAGTAGTCTGACTCCAGGGTCTGCACTATATGTCTGAACAGAGTAGGAAGCAGGAAAATGAAAATGGCCCTCATTTACCAAGAGTAACTGTTGCAAGGGAAAGTTCCCAAACAGAATATGCTTATATCAGAGACCAGTATTTCAGCTGGGGCAGGGGAACAACAAATCATTAAAGACTCTTAACTGAGATTTTTACTTTGAAAATTAAACTCAAATATATAGCAATAACTTGTAATAACATATAGGTTTTAATGGCAACTTTCCAATAATTTTTGGTAAAAACAAAGACTATTACTTTGAAAGAATAATTTGAAGATTAGAAGTGCTCTAGAGAAAAACAAAACTTTTACAAAAATAATCCTCTTTAGGACATGCTGAAAATTTAGTAGAGGTATCACGTGTATGGTGGGAAAATGTCCTATACAACTTCATAAATGCAGGAAGCATTAGGGACTAGAATAACACAATCTCAGATGAGCAACCCTTCTATCTCAACCACCATAAAAGAGGTGACAGACACCAGAAACAATGAAAGGTGGGCGGGCTCTCCAGAGTAATTGTCGACCATCCATCAACCAGCAGAATGATTCCCAAAATTTACAGTGCAGTTAAAATTCATAGAGAATTTTTTAAATGCATTTTTCTGGGCATGGCACCGTGCCTACCTACAGTTTTAAGAATTTGAGATAAGTGGCAAATCACACTATCAGAAACTATCCCTTACATAAATTCCCTGCTCATTCTCTACATTTTCCTGATAACACTTTATAATATCTTTTCCTACCTGGTTTTATCTGTTCAAATGATACCCACTTTATTCAAGTTTTATCTACTACCTGAGCCATTTTTTTTATTGCTCTGGAACGTCCCACATCTACACTCCTGTATTAGTTACTCTATGACATACAGTTTAGCACTTTATAATATGCTAGGTTTTATATCAGTCTGTTGTCCAAGATGTTAGTCCTGTGTTCTAACTCACTTGAATAAAGTTGCTCAACTATGTTATATTTGGTATTGTTTACTAGACCTACAGTAGAACGTATACAGTTCTTCCTGATTAAAGTTACCTTAAATAACTTTAAGAACTTCTTGGTTTGCTAAGAGAGTAGAACTTAAATGTTCTCAGCAAAAACAAAAGAGAGAGATAAATATGTGAGGTGATAATTAACTAATGGTGGAAATGTTTTTGTAATGTATATGTACCTCAAATCACCACAGTGCACACTTTAAATATCTTAGAATTTTATTTGCCAATTATACCTCAATAAAGCTGGAGAGGAAAGACCTACTTGGAACAAATCAAGAATATAATAAATATTGATTGACAGCCTATGAACTAACTCAGCTTGTGAGTGGTTTCAGGGAATGGCTGGTTAGGGATCAAAAAAACACAGAAAGTTTAAACAGCATTCTGTGGATTCTGGTTTTTATGTAGCATAACCCATAGACAAAACCAATAGAGACCAGGAACTCAAAACATCATATGCATGTTTAAGAAGAGTTTTCAAGGCCCGGGCCAGTGTTGCTCAGTGGTTGAGCATCGACCTATGAACCAGATCACACACGGTTGATTCCCAATCAGGGCACATGCCTGGGTTGTGAGCTCGATCCCCAGCGGGGGGGCTTGCAGGAGGCAGCAGATTGATGATTCTCTCTCATCATTGATGTTACACTCTCTCTCCCCCACTTCCTCTCTGAAATAAAAAAAAAAGAGTTGTCAAGAAAAAAAGCAACCTGAAGTGTGGTTTATGCTCCACAGAAATGAACTAGCTTAAGGACCATCGTGTAACCTGAGACACTTTGGGAGTTTGGTCTACACAGACTGAGTACTAAGGCTTCACCACATTGTTATCCTTTGTCCCGATGAAATTTCCAGGTCCTTAAACTTACTTCACCCTGGGTCTGCACTCCTTGTATCTTGTGAATTTTCATGTCAAGGAAGAAGTCTAACTTCTTTAAGACTCTGAATCTGCCCTGTCAAGCTAACTGTATATAACAACAACATACTAGAATGTGTCTGCTCTGCGGAAGTGCACCAGCTCAAAGAAGTACGGAAAACATTGTCAAACAAAGCTGAACAATTCAATGAAAGGACTGCTCAGAGCCCCTAATTCATCAATACATACAGAAAAAAAACTCTAAGACTATTGGTACCTAAAATTATTTGCCCATGAAATACGTCATCTTCCCCCCCCCCCCGCCCCCTGCCAAAAACATACCACGCAGAGAAAAGCATAACCTCTGCACATATTTGTTCCAAATGTCTTTCTCTGGCTCATAAGAATATTCTTTCTGAACTACCCATACAATCAGGGAAAAAACTGTTAATACACCCACACACAAATGTGTACATATTACCAGATGCAAGTTTCAAACCAATAGTATTCCAATTCTAAACCATAAAGGTAGTTCCATGTCCTCTTATGGACACCTCAGTACCTCCTCCTGGATCGCTCTCTGCTTCTGTCTCTAGAACTGTGCCCACTTCTCTGGTGGCTGCGGCTGCGACTTCGACTGCTAGAGCGAGATCTGTGGCGGTGGCGCTTCTCCCGAGATTTAGACCGAGTTCTCCTCTTCCGTTCTCGTGACATGGAGCGAGATCGATGTCGGCGATGCTCTCTGGACCTGGATCTATAAAAAAAACACTTGATTTACTTTTTAGCTTTGTCAACACTACACTGCTCATTGACTAAAGCCTCTCTTTAAACAGAAACTATCCCTTAGTAGCTTTGCTTAATGCCAATTCTATTCAAGTCAACTAAATCCACACTAAAACTGCTGGTATCCTATATAATAAAAGGCTAATATGCAAATCGACCAAACGCCAGAATGACCAGTTGCTATGACATGCACGGAGGTCAATCAATAGTGTATAAATTGCCCTGGCTGGTTTGGCTCAATGGACAGAGCATAGGCCTGCGGACTGGGGGGGTCCCAGGTTCAATTCCGGTCAAGGGCACATGCCTGGGTTGTGGATCAATGATTCTCATCGCTGATGTTTTTATCTCTCTCTCCCTCGTCTTTCCTCTCTGAAATCAACAAAAAAATATTTTTAAAAAAATGTTTTTTAAAAAAGTGTATAAATTTACATCAGGAGCCAAAACCGGTTTGGCTCAGTGGATAGAGCGTCGGCCTGCGGACTGAAGGGTCCCAGGTTCGATTCCGGTCAAGGGCATGTACCTGGGTTGCGGGCACATCTCCAGTGGGGGATGTGCAGGAGGCAGCTAATCGATGTTTCTCTCTCATCGATGTTTCTGACTCTCTATCTCTCTCCCTTCCTCTCTGTAAAAAATCAATAAAATATATTTTAAAAAAAAAAATTTACATCAGGAATATAAAAAAAGGAAGGAAACCAATCTGTATCACTACTACACATCAGGGATTGTATTATGTAGGATTATTGTAGATTCTAGATGTTTTATGGAATAAATTTCATTTAAACTTCTAAGACTTTTAGTATACTTTAGATAAAGCATGTACCTGATGGACATGGATAGAAGGGAGAAGAGGCATGAAAAAAATATTGTTTAGAATAAACTTCAGCTCTCTGGATTAGAGAGGTTTTGTATGACCACTAAAGTAAGTTTGGCCCAGCTGACATGGCTCAGTGGTTGAGTGTTGACCTATGATCCAGGGGGTCATGGTTCAATTCCTGGTCAGTGCACACACTTGGGTTGCAGACTCGATCCCCAGTGGGGAGCACGCAGAAGGCAGCCAATCAATGATTCTCTCTCATCATTGATGTTACTCTCTCCCTCTCCATTCCTCTCTGAAATCAATAAAAATATATTTAAAAAAAGAAAGGAAGAAGTTTGAATGTCCACAATATGCCTAGTCACAGTATAATCCAAACAGAATAAGACAGCCCGGCTAGTGTGGCTCTGTGGTTTAGCATCAACCTATGAATCAAGAGATCACGGTTGGCCGAAACCGGTTTGGCTCAGTGGATAGAGCGTCGGCCTGCGGACTGAAGGGTCCCAGGTTCGATTCCGGTCAAGGGCATGTACCTGGGTTGCGGGCATATCCCCAGTAGGAGATGTGCAGGAGGCGGCTGATCGATGTTTCTCTCTCGTCGATGTTTCTAACTATCTCTCTCCCTTCCTCTCTATAAAAAATCAATAAAATATATTAAAAAAAAAAAAAAAAAAAAAAGAGATCACGGTTGGATTCCTAGTCAGGGCACATGACCAGATTGTGGGCTCAATTCCCAGTAGGGGGCATGCAGTAGGCAGCCTATCGATTCTCATCATTGATTTCTCTCTCTTTCTCCCCCCCACCCACCTTCTTTTTCCTGAAATCAATAAATCAATAATATTAAAAAAAAAAAAACCTAGAAGGAAAAACACTTCTGTAGCCTCCACTTGGTCACAAAACTAACTTGTATATTGTGTGTGGTGAGAGGATGGCATATGCGGAAGACAGAGAACTGAGGGGAAAAAATGAGAAATAAAGGTATGAAACTTTGTTAGAAGAGTCACTTAATATAATAGTACAAAAGCACATTATTCAGGTGTTACATGTGCAAACTGATTTTATTTTCCAATGATTATTTTGTTCAGTGAACTTTAAAGCATTTAGTATATGTCAACATTATGGTCAAAGAAAGGCACATACTGTGGACATTAACAACCATAACTGAATAGAGTATTTCACACTTGACAAGAACATTTCTGGCCCTGTCCAGTTGGTTGGGCATTCTCTCAAGTAGCTAGAGGTTGCTGGTTTGATTCCTGGTCAGGGCACAGGTTTTGGGCTCGATTCCCAAAGGGGCATGCAGAGGCAGCCAATCGATGTTCCGATTTTACATTGTTTTTCTTTCTCTTTCCCCCTTCCCTTCCTCTCTCTCTAAAAATCAGTAAAAATATTTGTATTACATTTTTATTGATCAAAGAGAGGAAGGGAGAAGGACCGAAAGATGGAAAAATGAGAATCATTGACTGGCTGCCTGCTACACGCCCTAGTGGGGATTGAGCTCACAACTTGGGCCAGGAATCAAACCATGACTTCCCCATTCGTAGGCCAAGGCTCAACCACTGACCAACACCAGCTAGGCAATAAAAAAGATTTTTTAAAATATTTCTGATAAGAAGCAGGGGGAGCCTTAGGCGGTTTGACTCAGTGGATAGAGTCAGCCTGCACACTGAAGGGTCACAGATTCAATTCTTGTAAAGGGCATGTACTCTGGTTGGGAAATCTTTGGGAGGCAAACATTTAATGTCTCTTTCTCTCTCTGTCTCTCATCGATGTTCTCCTGTCTCTCCCTCTCCTACTCTTTCTAAAAATCAATGGGAAAATATCCTCAGGTGAGGTTTAACAAAACAAAACAAAATTATTTTGTTTTCCATATTTCTTGGAGCTGGTGCACATCCACAGAGCAGACACATTCTAATATACTGTTGTTTAATCTGCACAATAGGTATGCGTTGTTAAATACAGTTAGCTTCACAGGGCAGATTCAGAATCTTAAAGAAGTTAGATTTCTTCCTTGACATGAAAATTCACAAGATACAATTTTATGCAGGGGGGAAGAGCATAAAATTCATTCAATACAAGTTTTGCCAAATTATATTTTGGTTAATCACTCATTTTGAGCTATTATAATAAATCTACTTCTTTCAATGTATTACTTCATGTATCTTTTTAAAGTTATCCATCATTCAAAAAATATTTACTGGATGCCTACTGCATTGTTCTAAGATTGTGTTGCAATTACACGGGTGGGCAAGAGTATGTTTATAGTTTTAAGGGAAACACAGTTTATTCTTGTATTGATACTTATTAATTACTGTATTTTACACACAAACAATTGTAAACCTACTTTTGACCAACCCATATATTCCAGATATGTGGGCAATAAAAATAGGTGAGGTAGTAAAAAAAGAAATGGAGTGTCTTTGGAGGACTTAAACAGAGCTGACAAGATTTATTTCACTTATACAAATCGTTTAAATACTTTTGTCAGCAAAGGTAACCAGCTTGCATTAACCAACCAATGAACAGAACAGTATCATCACTTGATGCTTATCCTTCTACTCTGGATGTGAGAAACTCACATCGTAAATAGCTAACACACCTGTCCTCTTTGTTTACTAATGCCTTAGTTTTTTTTTTTTTTTTTTTTTTTTTTTTTTTTTTTTTTTTTAAATATATTTTATTGACTTTTTACAGAGAGGAAGGGAGAGGGATAGAGAGTTAGAAACATCGATGAGAGAGAAACATTGATCGGGTGCCTGCTGCACACCCCCTACTGGGGATGTGCCCGCAACCAAGGTATATGCCCTTGACCAGAATCGAACCCAGGACCCTTCAGTCCGTAGGCCGACACTCTATCCACTGAGCCAAACCGGTTAGGGCAATGCCTTAGTTTTTTAGTGCTTTAAGCAGAACAATAACTGAAAGGCTAAGAAGCACTTAGGGGCATCTAAAACATATAAGGTTTTGTTTTTTAAAAAAATGTATTGATTTCAGAGAGAAGAGCGAGAGATAGAAACACCAATGATGAGACAGAATCATTGATTGGCTGCCTCCTGCAGCCCCCTACTAGGGATTGAGCCCGTAACCCAGGCATATGCCCTTGACCAGAATCAAACCCGGGACCCTTCAGTCTGCAGGCCGACGTTCTATCCACTGAGCCAAACCAGATAAGGCAGGTTTTTCTTTTATAAAGACAAATGCTCCAGTTTAGAGGGAAAAGTTCTTGGGAAATAGTTACTCATTAGAATTAGGAGTACTTAGAATGTTTCAAAAAAAATGTCATCTGAACAAGAGGAATACTAGAATTTCAGTAAGAATGAGAAAGGGCATTCTAGGTGGGAATAAATTCATGAGAAAGAGTCAAGAATAAGAATGAGAATGGCAAGTGAAGAATTAAGAAAGATAAAGTACACCATGTTTTCCCACCTTTCTCAGATAGAAAACAGTTATTAGTAGCTAGTAAAAATTGTACAGAAAGGCTTCAAAAAGCCCCCAAATATGAAATTCAGAAGTCAAAGAAAAGTGTTATCATGTCCTTTTCCTCTTGAAGGCTTTGAGTGCCCCTTTCAAGCTTTTTGTGATCAGTTACCAAGGGTAGTAAAGTACTAACTCATAGAAAGTCAAGATTGAGGCATAAAGTAAACATTTTATTTTTAATATGTTTTTATTGATATTTTTAGAGAGAGAGAGAAAGGGAGAAGGGGAGAGAGAGAGAAACACTGATATGAGGAACAGCGATCAGCTGCTTCCCGTTTGCACTCTGACAGGGCATTTTCATATGTGCCCTGACCAGCAATCGAAATGGTAATGGTGACCTTTCAGTGCACAGTTCACAGTACACACTGGCCAGGGCTAAACTAAATATTTTAGTTTCCCTTACTAACCCACCATGAACCTCTCATTCAAAAATGTATCCAATTATTTAACCTACTTACATTTTCAACACCTCTTAGAATGTTTCTTAGATGCACCAACCAAATTGATTTAAAAAAAAAACACAATATCCTGTCACATATTTACCCTGAGCTTCTAAAGATTTTAAAGAAATACTCTGGCCCTAGCTGGTTTAGCTCAGTGTTTAGAGCATTAGCCTGTAGACTGAAGGGTCCCGGTTTCAATTCTGGTCAAGAGCACATGCCCAGGTTGCAGGCTCAATCCCCAGTAGGAAGCGTGCAGGAGGCAGCCAATAAGTAATTCTCTCTCATTATTGGTGTCTCTATCTCTCTCTTCCTTCCTCTCTGAAATCAATAAACATTTAAAAATAATTTTAAGAAGCTAACTTTGCCTTAAAAAAAAAAAAAAGTGCACACAAATGCCAATTAAAAAAAGAAAGAAATACTCTGGCCCAGCCGGTGTGGTTCAATGGTTGAAAGTCGACCTATGAACCAGGAGGTCAGGTCACATGCCCAGGCGGTGGGCTGATCCCCAGTAGCGGGCATGCAGGAGGCAGCCAATCATTGATGTTTCTATCTCTCCCTTCCTCTCTGAAATCAATAAAAATTAAAAAAAAATTTGAAAAATAAATATTCTGAAATGTTTTGTTTTCCCCCTAACTCCAGGGCACTGTTTACATAATTTTACTTTGATAAAACTAAACTATAGTGCATGCGTATCTTCTGAACAGTTTCTTCTCAAAAGATACTGCCTGAACTTGAACTACAAAAACATTAAGTGTACTAATCTATTAACTCTCGTTCATTTTTAAAAGGCATTTTATCTATAACACCCATATTTGGAAAAAAAAAAAACAGCTTCACTGCTTAACTTGTATTATACCTACCTTTTGGGATTCTTGCTATGTGATCGAGACCTAAAAAAAAACAACAATAAAATCTATTTTTAGAAAAGTAACTATAAATGGGAATAAGTATGCTGGGCTGTTAAAAATTACATTCTTTTTGATTTGTAATTTTTATGTTAATTTTATAAATATAAGGCATGTGTATGCACAGAAAATTTTTCAAAATACACCACAAACTCTACAGACTTCCCCACCTTGGCATATGAATTCTCTTAACTAAGAAACCTGGTTCTTAACACAGTACATCACAACTCACTAATTCTCCAGAAACCACTTACTTTCCAACGCTGGAAAAATTCACTGTCATTTCTTCCTTCCCTCTGGGAACAGAATAAAATTTCTATGATCTGAGATGTATACACTTTGGATCTGCAAACTCATACTATAATCTCTAGAACACCCAAATCAATCTTATAACATGTTTTCCCTCCCTCCCCCCTTCCTTTCTCCCCACCCAAGGGTATGTTTTATTGTTTTTTGAGAGAGAGAGGAAGGGGTAGAGAAAGAAACATCAATATGAAAGAAACACTGATCAGCTGCCTCCTGCATGCGCCCCAACTGGGGATTGAACTGGAAACCTTTTGGTATACAAGATGACACACCAACCAAGCCACCAGGCCAGGAGGCACAACATGACACATAAGACACTCTTATATTTCCTAGCACACAATTAACACTTAATAGATAGTAATAGCCAATATTATAGTTTTTTTGTGGAGACTATAAAATGGTGGAAGCATGGCTTTGGAATCAGCCTGATGTTTCAACTCTGGTTCCCCCACTCACCATCTGTGTGACCTTGGCAGACATATATATTCCCCTCAGCTTAGTTTGTCATTTGTAAAAGAGGGACAGTGATATCAATTTCACAGGGGGTTGTAAAAATTAGATGAACTGCTAGAGATAAATTCTTAGCACAGTGCCTGGAAAATAGCGCTCGTAAGTAATAGTAATTTTCTTTTTTTAATATATTTTATTGATTTTTTACAGAGAGGAAGGGAGAGGGATAGAGAGTTAGAAACATCGATGAGCGAGAAACATCGATCAGCTGCCTCCTGCACATTTCCCACTGGGTATGTGCCCGCAACCCAGGTACATGCCCTTGACCGGAATCGAACCTGGGACCCTTCAGTCCGCAGGCCGACGCTCTATCCACTGAGCCAAACCGGTTTCGGCAGTAATAGTAATTTTTATCATTACCCTTTTCAGTACCACAGCTGGAATCCTATGCGGTATAATTTTGAACTCACTTGTAATTTCCTCATCTTCCGTACTTAGCTATAATACTTCAGTTCATATATAGATTAAAATTTTTAAAAAAGCATTACTGAAATACACTGCGTTTATAATTATTGTTTAAAAGAATTTGTCAAGTGGCAACAGAGAAGATGCAATGTACTTTCTTGTCATCTACAAATGTGAAAATGTACTTCAGCAAAGAATATTTTTTTTCTCATTTGATTTACCTCTGTTGAATCATTTATATTAGTGGCACTACATTCAGTTGAATTTTAAGTTAAACTGAGATTTCTAATGCCATTTATATTATTTTAAATATTACAATATTGGGCAATATCACCATCTGAGTACACAAAAGAGAATAGAGCTAAAGCTGTGAGGTGAACTTTATGGTAAATGAAGAACATATACATCAATGGAGGAATGACAGCACTTCCCCAAAGAGGAAGATGGCCCGGCCATCATGGCTCAGTGGCTTAGTGTCAACCTATGAACCAGGAGGTCACGGTTTGATTCTCAGTCATAGCACATGCCCAGGGCTGCAGACTCGATCACCAGTAGGAGGTGCAGGAGACAGCCAATCAATGATTCTCTCTCATCACTGATGTTTCCTATCTTTCTCCCTCTCTAAAATCAATAAAAATATTAAAAAAAAAAAAAAGCTTGGAGGAAGTTGGCATGACCTATACGTATTATCAAGGGTAAGGCATTTAAATTTCAGAGATGTGTAAAACAATTAAGGGAACACTATAAATTAGAACTACACATGTGGGAGAACCAAGATGGTGGCATAGGTTAACGCTGGAGTTTGCTGCCTTGAACAACTACTTCAAAAGTGAAACTAAAAGACGGAACGGACATCACCCAGAACCACAGGAACGCTGGCTGAGTGGAAGTCCTACAACTAGGAGGAAAGAGAAATGCATACGGACACTCAGAGGAGGCACAGTGCTGAAGTCAAATTCTGAGGTGCGGAGTGCGCGGAGCGGGCTGGCGGCGGAGGGCGCGGTTGGCGTTTTCAATCGGGAGGGAGTCGCAGACTCTGAGCTCCAGATACGGGCGAGTCTTTAGGGACCCAGACTCAAACGGGAGAAGCGGGACTGTCTGGCTTCGGTCAGAGCGAGTGCAGCTTTCTCTCCGAGGTTTGCAGCGGGTGCTGGGACTCAGAGAGGCAGAGCCCCTGGGGACAGGACTGAGAGCCGCCATAACTGCTCTCTCCGGCCCACCCTGTTGATCCTGTGCGACCCGCCCCGCCCAAGCCCTGCACAGAGGCATTTGCTGGATAGCCTCAGGCAAAGGCTAGATTAGCACCTCCCTAGAGGACAGAAGTTCTCTCACTGCTGACACAGCTGATTCTCACAGCCACTTGGCCTGGAGGTCAAACCCTCCCTGGTATTAGCTACAACAATCAAGGTTTAACTATAAGACTGCGCACAAAGACCACTAGGGGGTGCACCAAGGAAGCATAACAAAATGCGGAGACAAAGAAACAGGACAAAATTGTCAATGGAAGATATAGAGTTCAGAACCACACTTCTAAGGTCTCTCAAGAACTGTTTAGAAGCCGCCGATAAACTTAATGAGATCTACAAGAAAACTAATGAGACCCTCGATGCTATATTGGGGAACCAACTAGAAATTAAGCATACACGGACTGAAATAACGAATATTATACAGACTCCCGACAGCAGACCAGAGGAGCGCAAGAATCAAGTCAATGATTTGAAATGCGAGGAAGCAAAAAACACCCAACCGGAAAAGCAAAATGAAAAAAGAATCCAAAAATGCGAGGATAGTGTAAGGAGCCTCTGGGACAGCTTCAAGCGTACCAACATCAGAATTATAGGGGTGCCAGAAGATGAGAGAGACCAAGATATTGAAAACCTATTTGAAGAAATAATGACAGAAAACTTCCCCCACCTGGTGAAAGAAATGGACTTACAGGTCCAAGAAGCGCAGAGAACCCCAAAGAAAAGGAATCCAAAGAGGACCACACCAAGACACATCATCATTAAAATGCCAAGAGCAAAAGATAAAGAGAGAATCTTAAAAACAGCAAGAGAAAGAAACTCAGTTACCTACAAGGGAATACCCATACGACTGTCAGCTGATTTCTCAACAGAAACTTTGCAGGCCAGAAGGGAGTGGCAAGAAATATTCAAAGTGATGAATACCAAGAACCTACAACCAAGATTACTTTATCCAGCAAAGCTATCATTCAGAATTGAAGGTCAGATAAAGAGCTTCACAGATAAGGAAAAGCTAAAGGAGTTCATCACCACCAAACCAGGATTATATGAAATGCTGAAAGGTATCCTTTAAGAAGAGGAAGAGGAAGAAAAAGGTAAAGATACAAATTATGAACAACAAATATGCATCTATCAACAAGTGAATCTAAGAATCAAGTGAATAAATAATCTGATGAACAGAATGAACTGGTGATTATAATAGAATCAGGGACATAGAAAGGGAATGGACTGACTATTCTTGGGGGGGAAAGGGGTGTGGGAGATGCGGAAAGAGACTGGACAAAAATCGTGCACCTATGGATGAGGACAGTGGGTGGGGAGTGAGGGCGGAGGGTGGGGCGGGAACTGGGAGGAGGGGAGTTATGGGGGGGGGGAAGAGGAACAAATGTAATAATCTGAACAATAAAGATTTAATTAAAAAAAAGAAAAAAAGAAAAAAAAATGATACAATATGTAAAAGTATAAGGATATTCAAAAGACTAGAGAGAGCATTTGAGATCTTGCTTCTAGCATATGTCATCACCTTGGCTCAAATAAACTCATTTAAGAAAAAAAAAAAAAAAAAAAGAACTACAGGTGAATCTTTTGTGGCATACCTGCCCATCCTAAAATTGTTGAAATTATGAACAACACATACAAAGAATGTTGCCACCAGAGTGCCAAGCAGTTTGTTGATAATGAATAAAAGTAACCCAGAACATTTAAACATTGTAAAAATGAAGATTTATATGATTCTATCAACCAATACCAATATAAAAATAACTATTAATACCAATTAAAAATAATTTATTATTAAATAAACATTTTAAAAGTTTATAGCCCCTAGAATTGAGTGTAGAATGAAAGTAAATTTAATCAATAAAACAAAAAACCCAAACGTTTTATCAAGCATAAAATATATCATAAAAATAGTTCCGTGCCAACCTGGTACAAATCTATTCCATCATGAAAATCAGGGGGCTAGAAAAGAGTTTTACATAGCTTACAAAACAAAGATGTGACTCTCTATTACTTCTTTAATACACTTTAAAGGAAAAAAGGGCCTTGACTTTAATGGCCATTACGTTAACATACTTGCACAAACACTGTTTTGCATGGTAGCATTTTAAAGAGTAAACAAGATTTCCCATGTCTACATTTGCTAACATCTAAAATCTTATACCAATCACATCTCAAAGTTGAAACAAGAGTTTCAACTTCAAATACTTGGACTATTCAATTCATCCATCACTCCATACCTCCTCAACTTTTCCCTTTCTTCTCTCTCCCTTTCTTCTCTTCGCTTCAGGCGTTCCTGGTTTCTTTTCTCCTGCTTCTCAGCTACCACTCTCTTAAAAGACAAAAAAAAAACAAAAAACAAAAAAACTAAGTTTAAATAATAATAAATGAGAAGCATTATTTATTGGGTCCATTCTTAATGAGCATTATCCTAAACTTTAGCCAGATCTGGTTTCCAATATTGTACAAGTAACATCAAAATCTGCTAATAACAATTCAATTTTGATAAAGAAAATCATTGGACTTACAGGTCTGGTTTCTAAAATCTTTTATCTTTTTGTAAAATTTATAAAATTTCATGGTCCTCCATGACTACTTCTATTTTTTTTTAAATTTACTTGTTGATTTTTAGAAAGACAGAGGCAGGAGAAAAAGTGAGGAGAGGGTGAGGAGAAGGGGAAGGGGAGAGGAAGAGAGAAACACTGATTTGTTGTTCCACTATTTGTGCATTCTGGTTGCTTATTGTATATACCCTGACCAGGGATCGAACTCGCACCTTGGCGTATCAGGATGACACTCTAACAGAACTGAAAATTAGTTCTATAAATTTTTTCTCCTCTGAATACTTTTTGGCATTATTTTGTATTTTTTTAAAAGAAATCAACCATTATAAATCACAAGTTCCCATGCTCTATGATTTCCAATATAGAAATGTTTTGTCACTTCCAATTACCATCCTGATGCTGCTGTTTTAAAAACAGCAAAATGCTAAACTGTTCTGTTGCTAGGTCTATCTGCAAAGACTCCCAAGTAGGTATCATTTGCCATACTGAAACTCATTTCGTCATTTTTTTAAAACTTACCTGAGCGAGATCATCTTCGCTACTCAGAATACAGAGCCACTATTAACTACAATACTCATCCACTCTGTTTATGTTTAACTCCTCAGATATACCTTTTGTTTGCTTATCCTCTCAAAAGAACTCAGCAGATAAGAACTTGTTGCCTTTCTCAGGACAGCTTACATATTTGACAGTGATTGTCCATTTTTAAAAAATAGGTTTCATTCTAACTTCTTTCTGAAATGGAGGCAGGAGTGTAAAATAAAACCAAAGGTCCTACCAGATTGCTATGTAGTGAAGAACTGCAAAATATTTCAACTAAATATTTGGTTCATTTTCTCAAACTTCCTTTAGAGTAAATATTATATTACTTATTTTATAGGAAAAAGAGAAAAACTTAGGGGACTTTGTATAAAATAGTTTAAAACCAGTTTCCAAGATTCCTACTCCGTCATATTCAACTATTACCTCCAAGAATAGGGGAATAGTAATTAAAGGTCTGTCTCTCAAATATTATCCATTAAACCAATGGTATCTCCATTTGAAATCCTACACTATTCAGTATGAGTTGTGAAAGGGACTCACGGTCAAGATTACTATATGAAAAGACTACTAATACAGATCAAAAGAATGAGTGGTGCTGAAACCAGTTTGGCTCAGTGGACAGAGCGTCAGCCTGCGGACTGAAAGGTCCCAGGTTCGATTCCGGTCAAGGGCATGTACCTGGGTTGCGGGCACATCCCCAGTAGGAGATGTGCAGGAGGCGGCTGATCGATGTTTCTCTCCCATCGATGTTTCTAACTCTCTATCTCTCTCCCTTCCTCTCTGTAAAAAATCAATAAAATATATTAAAAAAAAAAAAAAAAAGAATGAGTGGTTAAATCAGATAAAGTGATACTATTCAATATACCTTTAATTCTTCAAGCTTCTCTCTTATTTCAATAAATCCCAGGTGCAGTTTACCCCCAAAATGATCAGCCAATCGTCTGTCATTATCATGAAGACCTAAATAAGCAGAGCAGACTTCACAGACTCGAAGTTTCTGCTGTTGGAAACTGGAAGCTGGCATAGAATTCCGATACACTTCCTAGACAAAAGTGAAAAACAATGTTCATATAAACTTCATGGAACATCATACAATTAAATAAAATACACTTTTCTAAAGAACAAAATGTTTTCAATGAATACACAAAAGCATGGCATTTTGTCATGAAAATTCTAGATTCTCCATAACCCCCCATCCTCTGTCTCAGGACCTCTTCACTGGGGATAAAAAAAATTGGAGCCCCGAATACTTTTTACCAAGAACTACTGTATCTACCATGATACAGAACACAACTTTCTGAAAGTTTTTCTCAATGTTCTGTTTTCTGTAATTTTTGTTAAAAATGAGATGTAGCAACCCCAAAACTTTATCAGTGAAGGATCAAGGAAGTAGAAGTCGCCCATGCTTGCAGAGAAGGCATGCACGTTTTCTCTATCATTACAGCTTCCTTCCATTGCCTTCTTTCTTACACATCCCTTTGGAAATGTGGATGGGACATACAAATAATAAACTTCCTACTAAAAGTAACAATTTATAAGACAAGTGATGAAAAATGCCTTACTAAGATTTAAATATCTTATACCCAACCATTTTATTTATATTAAGTTCATTAATGAAGTAATTAATATTAGTGGGTTGGTATAACCACTGTATCATTTTTTCCTTGACAGAATTCTGATTTTTGTTTTGAGCATACACAGTTAAAAACATTTCCAAGCTTCTGTGTAGCTCTAAGAAAATATAGATATAAGTGGACATTGCTGGATATAATCTATAGGAAAGTTCTTTAAAAGGGAGTCAATACATTCAGACAAAAGTAACCAATAACCTGTGAATCAAAAAGTGATGGAAAACAGAATACTTACAGTTTCAAAATGTCAATACCAAACACTAACATAGTAACATCATAGTTATGGGACAAACCACTAACATGGGCCTTCTGACAGGATGAAACATTACTTTAGTGGTATTCCTGACAAAATCTAACAAAAATCAGACAAATCCAAACTTAAGGACATTTCACAAAACAAATATGTGATCAGCTCGTCTCTAGAGTACACAGTAAAAAGTGATCTCTTGAGCTTCTTGCATATTTTCCATTGCGTTTAGTGCAATACCATAAACATTAATAACATGGCACCCAAATGATTCTCTCTCATCATTGTTTCTCTTTCTCCCTCTCCCTTCCTCTCTGAAATCAATTAAAAAGAAATATATATATATATATATAATGATGTCTCCAATACTGTATTATGAATATCACTTAGAATACTGTATGCCATTAAAATTTTTTAAAAATATTTTTATTGATTTCAGAGAGGAAAGGAGAGGGAGAGAGAGAGAAACATCAATGATGAGAATCACTGATCAGCTGCCTCCTGAAGCCCCCTACTGCGGATCGAACCTACAACCAGATATGTGCCCCTGACTGGAATCGAACCTGGGACCCTTCAGTCCACAGGCCGACACTCTATCCACTGAGCCAAACCAGTCAGGGCAGTATGCCATTAAAATTTTGTGATGATTCATTAGTGTATAGGCTAGGCTACTGTGACGCAATCTTATTGATTATACTAGGCCAGATATTTTCAACCGGTATGCCACAAAAAATTTTAAAACATGCAATACCTGACTATTTAGTCAGGGGCACTGACCTCTTTTCCCTTAGATTGCCAAGTAAAAAAATGACAATAGCCCTAGCCAGTGTGACTGGGTTGGTTGAACTGTGGTTCCATACACCAAAGGGTGACAGGTTTGATTCCTGATCTCGGTACATACCCAGGTTGCGGTTCGATCCCACAGTTGGGGCTTGTAAGGGGGGCAATCAATTGATGTTTCTCTTATATCGATGTCTGTCTGGTCTCTCCCCTCTCCCTTCCTCTCTCTAAAAAAAAAGGCTTTAATAAAAGACTTAAAAAAAAAAAAAAAAAAACCCCAAAAAAAACCAGCCAACACAATAGCCATTGAGTGTAAATGAATTAAAATTATACAGATTGGCAAAAAATATATTTTTGGTGTGCCATGGAATTTTAGTAATTAGTTTATGTGTGCCATCAGATGACTATTACTGCTTCTCCATTATTTTAGCATGAATTATTATTATATGTGTAAATAAACATAAAGTTCTTTTTCACATTATCTTTTTCATTTCTGATGTCTAGTGTTAGTCATATGTTAAACAGCTATAGTATTTTGTATCATGTAAGACAGTATTGATGTTGGTACTGAAGATGAAGCAGATGACAAACTTACGATATCGATAAATGCAGTGTAGTAGTATATTTTCATTTCACTACCTTACTTTATTGTAAGAATATTGTATATAATACTTAAACATACAAAATCTGTGTTAATCAACTGTTTTTGCTATCATAAACAGTTGGAAGAGGAGGAAGAGGAAGGAGAGGAGAGGAGGACGGGAGAGGAGGGTAGGAAGGAGAGGGGAGGGGAAAAGAAATCACAAGCAATAATAGGTAAATATTTTTAATTGAATTACAATGAAAATCTGTGGGATGCAGCTATAGTTGTGCTTAAAAGAAAACATATAACATTAAATGGTCTAAAATCAATGACCTAAGCTTCTGCCCAAGTCTATAACAAATTAAACCCAGGTGTGATGCAGTTATAAGCAATGGAGACTACTGCAAAAGTGGAAAATATAATCTCATATGAAGGCATTCAATTTCTTACAAAACAAAATAGAATTTGGGCCAAACATAATAGAACTTTGTGTGCAGGATATCAGATTTTAACTGTGCTGTGGAGGAAGAGCTGAGGCTCCCAAGGTGCTAGCGGACTGTACTGAGGTGGGAAAAGAAGGGAGAATGCTACAGTTGCATGGATGTAAAATGGAGAATAGGGCATCATAGTAACCACATATATGCAGTGTGTGTGCACGCGCACACAGACACAAATGACTGCTGTATATGACTAGTTAGTTAATTTTATTTACCAGTTATAAATTTCCTTTCAATGGCTCCAAATTCCAAAAACCACAAATTTTGATATATAACCCATCAGTATGACATGGACTAATTACATATGTTCTGAGAAGTACATACTGCCCTGGCCAGTTTTGTTCAGTGGTTAGCTTGCCAGTCTGGGGGCCAAAAGTTCTTAGGTTCAATTCCAGGCCCAGGGCATGTTACCTTGGTTGCAGGTTCAATCCCTGGCCCTGGTCAGGGCTTAAGCAGGAGGCAAACAACCAATATGTCCCTCTCACATCAATGTATCTCCTCTCCTCTCCCCTCCCCTTCTCTCTCCCCCTCCCTTCCACGCTCTCTAAAAAAAAAAAAAAAAAGGAAAAAATATCCTCACTCCTCCAGTAAGGATTAAAGAATAAATAAAGTATAGATAATAAGGCTCTATAGACCAACATTAAGAATTTAGTTACCTCTGCTTCTCTTTTCTTTGCCCGTGCTTTCTCTACTTCATCCATTACTTTTTGAGATTCTTCCACATTTCCTTCAGCTCCTAGTTGTTCCACCTTAGCCAACAATTTACCAATTTCTTCATTTAACTCATGAACACGTTCTGCCTAGAAAGTAATAGAAAAAAGATCATGAAGAAAAAGCTGACAAAGTGTCAAAGTATTTCAGAAATGCTCAGAAGAGTTATTATATGAGGCAATATAATTATAAACAATGCTTTCTGAGCACATCATAAATTCGTGAGACATTAGGATGTTTTGAGCTTGCCTGCCTTCACTTCGGTGAAGTCAGGGATACATCTGATCTCTATATAAACTAGCACTTTGCATCCTCGGCTTTGGCAGTGTATTCCAAGTATAAAATACCTTTTCTTCTTGGGATGTCACCCCTTTACCTCACTTGCTGGCCTAGTGAATGTCTATTCACTGAACAAGATCCAACTGGAGTCTATTCTGTGAAACGTTCTTGATCAATCATTATATTTCACCTCCACTTACACACAAAAGCAGAGAGCCAAATCCTCTTTTGTGTTACTTTTGTATCTTTTACTATTACTTTTATATACACTGAGTGGCCAGATTATTATGACCGGCCAGATTATTATGACCACCCCATCAGTATTTCATTGATACTTCCAAAAATACTGAATACTGGAAACTTCCTAAGCAAATACTCTCAAGGTTTTATTATTATTATTATCTGCATAACTAATTCACTTCATTGTACTGATGGGGTGGTCATAATAATCTGGCCACTCAGTGTATATCATACCACATTAAAGATAGCTATATATATTTCCCATCTTTGTATTTCCAATGTCCAACAAATAGCATTAGCTCAAATATGAGTTAAAGATATAAACTGGTGCTGATGAATTCTCTTTGAATGAAAATATGACTTTAGATATCTGGCTTATGGGCAAGTCAGTTACTAGGTGTACAATTTTGGTCATATTATTTCACCTGAATCTACTTCCTCATCTGACTAGTAGGAATTAATATCTCACAAAGCTATGAGAAACAAGAAAATGTGCCTTGCACATACATTGTGCAGTACATTACTGATTTTTAGTATAACAGCATGACAACCCTTCTCCCTTAGTCCATGTCTTTTCACTGGGATTAATTTTTTCCTTGGGATTTGATATGTCTCCTCCTCCTCCTCTTCACCTTCAGCACCACCATCATCCTAGTTCATTCCTTTTCTTTTAATGGCACTTGATAGATACACACAGACTATTTTTTGGCCCTAAGTAAGTATTTATTTATAATTGATTACATTATATTAGCAAATCAATTATATTAGCAAAGAAGGTTCTAATTTGATATGGACATCTGATCTCAATAAAATAAGACTTCTCAAATAATCTTTACTTCTCAAATTTCCTTCAATCCAAGATATTCACCCTTCAAAGAAATTTCCAACTCTATTATCATTACCTCTTTAACAAAGTGGTATTTTTCTTTGAATGATTGCATTAATGCCCCAAACTCTTCATCCTTCCCTGTACCCATGTCCTTCACTATTTTATCAAGTATCATCATATTCTGAATCTGAACTTGGCCACATAGTTAACTGGCTTTGGTTAACAGGACGGTAGCAAACATGACACAAGGAATGGCTTGAAAAGTGCTTATATGAATGAGCTTTTGTACCTCAACTCTCACTGTGAGAAATTAGTTCAGTAACCTCCAGCTGATTGGGAGACAAGGAAGAGGGCCCCGCTAAGACAGGAATAAATACCCAGTCAAGTTCAGCCTAAATCAGTAGTCAATGAGCTAAATAAATACTTACTGTTTCCAGTCCCTGAATTTTGGGGTAGTTTGTTAAACTGCATTTTGGTAGTGATGGATAACCAATACAACTTGGGGTCTAGCCAGCAATTTTGGATCCCTTTCAACCATGATCCCTTGTACTTTAGTATGTCCATCTTTATAATCCTGATCTTCAGAGAACTTTTCAGAAGTTGGTTGAAAGTGACCTTTTCACAAATAAGGGAATCCACTTCCCTTTGTACATACATATCTAAGCACTATAATAGTATTTAATGCTGTCATGTAAATCCTACCTGGATAACTATTGCATTCTCCATTTTCATAAAATGTACCACACTACATGGAATGGTACAGAATGTTATAAAATAGTAAGTCATCAAACCAACAAAATGCAATACATGGACCTTTTCTGAATTCTGATTATATAGGAAAAATAAACACTGTTTATTAAGTAATTTTTAAACCTTGTTAACTTCATGGATATGACTCTGTAGTTATATTTTAGAGGTGAAATGATACGACACTTAGAAGTTGCTTATCTATATAATAAAAGCCTAAACGGCCAGGAGCTGCCCCCTGGTTGTCAGTGAGCCCCCACCGGGGGAGCGCTGCTCAGCCAGAAGCCAGGCTCACGGCTGGGGAGCGCAGCGGCAGCAGTGATAAGGAGCAGCGAGAAGGCAGGCGGTAAGGAGCAAGGGGTCCCGGGCTGCGAGAGGGATGTCCGACTGCCAGCTTAGTGGGGAGCAGGCCTAATCTGGCAGGCGGACATCCCCCAAGGGGTCCTGGACTGCAAGAGAGCACAGGTCTGGCTGAGGGAGCCCCTAGTGCATGAATTTTGTGCACCAGGCCTCTAGTAAAATAATGAAACAACAGAAAGCTGACAGCTTTGAATCCATTAGGATTTGTTGTATTTTTCTCTACTTTTGTGTATAAGTTCACAACAAAATATTTTTTAAAAATAGAGAGTTGCCCTGGTAGAAGTAGCTCAGTTGGTTGAGGCTTGTACTGTGCACCAAAGGTTACCAGTTTGATTCCAGGTCAAGGCACATACCCAGGTTTCTGGTTTGATCCCCAATTGGAGTGCATGCTGAAGGCAGCCAATCGATGTTTCTCACATCAATGTTTTTCTCTCCCCCTACCTTCCCTTCTCTCTCGAAAACCAATAAAAATGTATTAAAAAAAAGAAAAAGTAGTGAGTAGACAAAACTCAACATTTAAAAAATGAACATTCTTGCCAAAACCGGTTTGGCTCAGTGGATGGAGCGTCGGCCTGCGGACTGAAGGGTCCCGGGTTCAATTCCAGTCAAGGGCATGTGCCTGGGTTGCGGACACATCCCCGGTGGGGGATGTGCAGGAGGCGGCTGATCAATGTTTCTCTCTCATCGATGTTTCTGACTCTCTCTCTCCTTTGCTCTCTGTGGAAAATCAATAAAGTATATTTAAAAAAAAAAAAAAAATGAACATTCTTGCCCTAGCCTGTGTGGCTCAGTTGGTTGAGTGTTGTCCCATGCACCAAAAGAAGACCGTTTTGATTCCCAGTTAGGGCACATGCCCAGGTTGTGGGTTCAACGGGAGGCAACAGATTGATCTATCTCTCTTACATTGATAATTCTCTCCTCCTCCTTTCCCCTCTTTAAAATCAATAAAAACATATTTATAAAAAAGAATGAACATTCCATTTGGAAAATGGGCATAAGACATACACAGATATTTCACCGAAGAGAATATTCATATGGCAAATAAGCACATGAAAATGATGTACAAAGTCATTACTCATTAGGGAAATTGAAACCACAATGAAATGTAGTAACACACATTTCAGAATGGATAAAATAGTGACATCATCAAAATGCTGACACAGCCCTAACCGGTTTGGCTCAGTGGATAGCGCGTTGGCCTGCGGACTCAGGGGTCCCAGGTTCAATTCCGGTCAAGGGCATGTACCTTGGTTGTGGGCACATACCCAGTGGGGAGTGTGCAGGAGGCAGTAGATCGATGTTTCTCTCTCATCAATGTTTCTAACTCTCTATCCTTCTCCCTTCCTCTCTGTAAAGAATCAATCAAATATATTTAAAAAATTAAAAAAATTAAAAAAAAATGCTGGCACAAATGTGAACAAAGTGGATCACTAACACACTGCTGGTAGGAATGTAAAATGGTACAGCCACTCTAGAAAAAAAGTTTGGTATTTGCTTCCAAAACTAAAAATGTCCTTACCATATGACCTAGCAATTGCAGTCTTGGTTATTTATCCCAGAGAAATAAAAACTTATGTCCACACAAAAATCTGTACATGAATGTTTATTGCAGCATTATTGGTATTAGCCAGTAACTAGAAACAACCCAAATGTCCCCTTCAATATGTGAGTGGTTAAACTGCAATATATCCCTAACCCTAACCCTAATCCATACCATGGAATACTACTCAGAAATAAAAAGAAATGAACTACTGATACGACAACTTGTATGAATCTCAAGTTGTGTTGAGTATAAAAAGCCAATCTTAAGAGGATACATACTGCATGATTCCATTTATGTGATATTAGGTGAAATAATCCTATATAATAAAAGACTAATATGCAAATAGAGCAAACAACCGGTTGCTATGACATGCGCTGACGGGGGGGGGGGGGGGGGGGGCGCGGGGGGGGAACGGAACATGCGGGTGTCGGCAGCAGGCATCAGAGCGCGAAACATGGTGGGCGTTGGCTGCAGCGGGATGGTCAAGCAGGTGAACAGGGGCACCAGACCAAGGCAGGGCGCCAGACCAAGGCGCAGTCG
This sequence comes from Myotis myotis, assembly GCF_014108235.1. Taxonomy (NCBI): domain Eukaryota; kingdom Metazoa; phylum Chordata; class Mammalia; order Chiroptera; family Vespertilionidae; genus Myotis; species Myotis myotis. The sequence continues at coordinate 54,468,857 of NW_023416315.1, forward strand.
CTGTCAGGGTGAGCCTCTGGTGGTTACTGAAAATTCTTTGCTTCCGCACACCGTGGTCCCGCCCAGTGCTCACACCTGCTGCCAGCCCCGGCCCCACTCGCTCCACTGCCGGTGCTGATTGCTGGGAGCCAGCAGCGGGTGTGAGCGGCGGTTGCTGACCCCGATCGCCCCTCAGGGCTTCTCTACCTCCCCCTGATCCTGAGGGGTGATCAGGGCAGCAGCTGCCGCTCGAACCCACTGACAGTGCCAACCCTGCTCATACCTGCTGCTGGCACCAGTCTCAATGGCTCCGCACCTTCAGCAGGTGCCAGTGGGACCGGTGCTGTCAGCAGCGGGAATGGCGGGAGCAGGACTGCCAGCAGACAGGGGACCAGGGGCTGCAGCAGAAGGGGCGGGGAGAAGGGGTAGAGCGCGTGGAGGATGGGCCGAGATCCGCCTGTGCCCACCGCAACCTCTCAGCCCACAGTTCCTTTCAAGGTGCACGAATTTGTGCACAGGGCCCCTAGTATAATTATCAAGACAGAAAATAAGTTAGTGGCTGCCAGGGGCTAGAGGAAAGGGTGGTGTGGCTATAAAGGGGTAACATGAGGGAGCCTTGTGATGATAATGCTACAATTAATGTAATTATTATAATATTTATCCTATTTGCACGTGATAAAACTGCATAGAGCTACACACACAAAAAACAAGTAAATGCATGCATTAACTGGTGAAATCTGAATAAAATACAAAGACTGGACCAAAATTAATTTATTGCCTTTGACATTGTACTGGTTGTGTAAGATATCTTAACATAAGGGGAAGCTAGAGGAAGAGTACATAGAATTTCCTGTTTGTCTTTGCAAGCTTCTGTGAATGTAATTTTTCAAATTAAAAGGTGAAATTATATTCTGTACTATTAAAAAGATTGAGCGTCGGCCTGCGGACTGAAGGGTTACAGGTTCGATTCCAGCCAAGGGCACATGCCTGGGTTGCGGGCTCGATCCCCAGTGGGGGGGGCATGTGGGAGGCAGCCGATCGATGATTCTCTCTTATCACTGACGTTTCTATCTCTCCCTCTCCCTTCCTTTCTGAAATCAAGAAATATATTTTTTAAAAAAAGATTGAAATTGTTACCTTTGCTGCCACTTCAGCACTAATCTCTTCTTGAGTTTCTGCTAATCTTTTCTTGGCCACTTCTGTTCTTCGATCACAATCGGCAATAAATGACTGCAGATGATCCATAGCCTACAAAGTTCAATTAAAAGACAATTACTTCCAGAAAAATCAACTTTCTTCAGAAATATCTTTACTCAAACTTACACTTTTAAGTCAATAAGACATATCCGTGGGTGAGCAATTTTAAAGAAAGTGATCAAGAATCTCACTTCCTTTCCAGCTGACAGCTGTGCTTATATTTCCATTTTATTTATATATATGTATATGTATATATATATGTATATATATATATACATATACATATACATATACATATACATATACATATACACACACATATATATATATAAAGAGGCCCAGTGCATGAAATTCGTGCACTCAGGGGCGGGTGGGGTCCCTCAGCCCAGCCTGCACCCTTTCACAGTCCGGGAGCCCTCGGGGAATGTCCGACTGATGGCTTAGGCCTGTCAGTCAGACATCCTTAGTGCTGCCGCGGAGGCAGGAGAGGCTGCTGCCATCACCGCTGTACTTGCCAGCCGTGAGCCCAGCTTTTGGCTGAGCAGCGCTCCTCCTGTGGGAACACACTGACCACCAGGGGGCAGCTCCTGCATTGAGCATCTGCCGCCTGGCGGTCAGTGTGCATCATAGCAATCGGTCATTCTGTTGTCCAGTCAATTTGCATATTAGCTTTTTATTATATAGGATATATATGAATGTATGTATAATTTAAATTATAAGGGTTTTATTTAAAAATATAAATTTACTCAGCACATATCAAATTCTAAAAATGGTTGGTTAACCCAAAAATTTCTTGAAAGTGAAAAGCAGAAAAGAAACTAGAAGAAAATAATAGAGAACTCATCACCTCAGAATGGGGAAGGCCTTTCTAATTAATCCAATAGAGATTTTGAAAAGATTAATTATATAACAATAAAAATATTCTGCAAGGCCCATAACTACCAAAAGAAAAACGGGGTGGGGGAAATGCAAAGTATTATCTGAGGGAAGGACTAATTTTCATGTCAAGTTAGTACAAATCAACTAAAAATAAATGTTGACATCAAAGATTAGCCAATAGCCAAAAAAAAAAATTGTAAACTGACAGTTCACTAAAAAGGAAATATAAACATCTTAAATATATGAAATATGTTCAAACTCACTCATAAGAGAAATGAGGGTTAAAACTACACTTACATTACACATTTCATGTAAGTTGCAAACAAATCTTGAAAACACACTATGTGGTCAGATGGGAAATAGATAATCTCATATAGTATTGGTGGGAGTATAAATTCATAATTCTAATGAAGAGCAACTTGGCAAAATTACTCTCTGACTCAGTTATTGTATTTCTAGGAACTTACTCTATACACTTGGTAAGTAAAAATACATCATCATACTATAATAGAGAAAGACTGAAAATAACCTAAATTTTTACACCCTTACATCTAGATGATAGAAAATTTCTGCTGTATTTTATGCCCAATGTGTATAAATCATAACCCAATCACACTTTTAAGTCAGAATATGGTGATTCCCCAAAATGTTCCAGCCATGTATTAAATTGTATTTACATAGATGGTTTTTATTTCCATTAACGGAAATTCAGAAGTAAATGTGTGTGTGTGGGGGGGGAGGGGGGTCTACTGTACTGCTTTATCTCCCAAACCAAATAAAATGCCTATCTCCTCACTTACAAAAGGTAGCATAAGATTTATGCTTATCAGTATGTTTTATGTAATGCTGACTGGTATATTTTATTTAAGTATAAAAAAAGTTTCCCTATTTTTATACAATTCTCATGTTTGTTTAAAAAAACAGTGCTCACATATATTAAAACTAGAACCATACAGAGATTAGCACGACTCCTGTGCAATGATGACATGCAAATTCATGAAGTGTTCCAAATTTTTAAAAAAGAAAAAATATTAAAAACACACACACACAATAGTCAGATTTTGAGCCATTCAGATATCTAAATGGTATCTCCTCTAATAATTCTTCCATTTTACATTAAAAAACAGCATTGTCCTTAATACTCTCCCTCTCTATGTGTATATTTACAGGTACAAAAATATGAATATTGCTCAGTCAGCATGGCTCAGTGGTTGAGCACTGACCTATGAACCAGGAGGTCCTGGTTTGATTTTGGTCAGGGAACATGCCTGGGTTGCAGGCTCAATCCCCAGTGTGGGGAGTGCAGGAGGCGGCCAATCAATGATTCTCTCTCACCATTGATGTATCTGTCTCCCTCTCCCTCTCCTTTCCTCTCTGAAATAAATAACAATTTTAAAAAATAGTAACAATATGATGAATATAAAAAGCCTTACATGCACTAGAAATTGGTTTATATTTGTTTAAATTGATACCTTCCTTAATCATTACTACTTTGAGAAAAATATGCTTAATTTTCAGAATATAGGGTGTACTAAAAAATGTATATACACACTTTGAATAATAATAAAGGCAGGGTTTATTAAAATACATTTCATTTTTGCCCTAGCTGTTTTGGCTCAGTGGTTAGAGCATCAACCCACAGACTAAAGGGTCCCAGGTTTGATTCTGGTCAAGGCTCAACCCCCGGTGTCGCTCAGTAGTTGAGAGTCAACCTATGAACCAGGAGTGTAGAGAGCACCTGGGAAAGGTCCCTGAGCTGATTGTCATCTGAATCCAGTGGTGCCCGGCAGAGCCATGCCCTGGAAACATACCTTGCCAGAGGCAGGTGTGTTGTTAGCCTGACCTTCAGCTCAGGCACCAACAGGTGGGTTTCATTATCTAAATCCAGCCACACACCAGGAACAAACAGGATTATCCGGGCCCACCCAGAAGTGATGATTACAAAGAAGCCACAAGAATGCACATAATCTCCTTTGTCTTGGGCTTTAGTAAAACTTCCTGGTATGGGCCACTGTCTCTCTATCACAGGACAGCTGTCCCACCCAGCCCCAGCTTTTTCCTTCTGTCTTTCTCTCTGTCATTTTCTCAATCCCCAGCCGCATCTACTCAGGAACCAGACCGCTCTCTAGCCATGCTGGATGCGGAAAAAAGAGAAATATTTATACAGGAGGTCACGGTTAGAGTCCCATTCGGGGTGCAGGCCTGGGTTACAGGCTTGATCCCCAATGTGGGGCGTGTGGGGAGGCAGCCAATCAGTGATTCTCTCTCATCATGACGTTTCTGTCTCTCTCTCCCTCTCCCTTTCTCTCTGAAACAAATAGAAATTTATTAACAACAACAAAAAACATTTCATTTTCAAAACTGAGCTATCAAGCTATGTGCATACACATTTTTTGAGACATCCTGTATATAAATTATATGACTTTACATATTTCCTTAAAATATACAGTTTCATCTTACATTTTCTAAAACTGTTAGTCAGGAAGTACATGATCTCACTTCATTTTAGTACTACCCTTCAAATAACCACGAAGAATATAATTTGCTAAGAGCCTTTCCCCATTAAGAGAAAAATCCATATTCAAGATGTTGTATTGTGACAGATAATGTAACTCATTAAAATAAAATCACATACATCAAGCTCAAAGAAGAAATCTTGTTCTTTGGATGCAATTTCATAATCTGCTCTTAAAGCCAGGTCATGGACTTTCAGACATTCTCCAAGATCCATTCTCTAAGAAGGAAAAAAAAAGGGGAGGACACATTAAACAGAAAACACGTTTTTTAACAATTCATTAATAACCACAGTACTCCATAAAATATATGTTAAGTCATACAAATGCTTCTTTGTTTATGGACTTTCAAATTACAAAATTTCATAAACAAGTATTAAACTTGGAGCCAAAAAGAAAAAAAAAAAGGACAACAATTCTATCTACCAATAGGTGAGAAAAGTGATCACTTTTGTACTTAAGAACAGACTGACAAGGAAAAGCCTGTCTGAATCTAAACAAAGCTGGGGGGAAAAAGCTCCTAGCAACAACATGAATATGTTTATAACACAAGGATATCAATTTTCTAATCAATTTTCTATATTATGTCATGTTCAAAAAGAGTGATGGACCAGATAAAATTTAAAAACAATATGAAGTCCTATAGCTATATCTAAGAAGACAAATTTACAAATAACTAGGTATGAGCAGAAAATTAGACAAATTAAAAAACTTACTCGTCAAGAGTAAAGGTTACAATGTGGCATGGCTGAGATAAATTAACTTACAGGGTATAGTCCAAACAACGTGACAAATCTTACTAAAGGCTGGTTTTAAAAGCAAACCCTCTCTCCTCCAAAAGAGACATTTTGTGTGCTAACGCATTTCAAAAGGGATCTAAATAAACCAACAAAATGTCTCAAAACGAAGCCATACCAAAAAGCAAAAGTAAAGAAATAATTAACTGGCCATAGCCGGTTTGGCTCAGTAGATGGAGCGTCGGCCTGTGGACAAAAGGGCCCCGGGTTCAATTCTGGCCAAGGGTACATGCCCGGGTTGCGGGCTTGATCCCCGGTAGCGGGGCATGCAGAGGGTGGCCGATCAATGATTCTCTCTCTCTCCCCTCCATTCCTCTCGGAAAGGGAGGGGAGGGGAGGGGGGAGGGAGGGAAGGGGAGGGGAGGAAGGAAGGAAGAAAATTAGATGGCGAAGAATCATGATGTTTAGAACTTTTCAGTATGAAATAGAAACAGATTTTATTATGGCCCCAAAGGACTCTATAGTGTCTTATTTTAACTCTTTCATTATAAGAAAACATTTAAGCTTCCTCAGGAGTTACTGAGCTACCAGATAAATGAGAGATTCAAATACAGTTCAGAAAACCATTTTTCTAGGATATTGTGGAAAGAATTCAACCATCAAGTAACTTATTCTTCCAACTCTTGAGATTTTTATGACTATATTAAAAAAGTTTATCTGTAGAACTATATTATCTCAGTTCTTAATTACTTGAAGGAACAAATGTGAAAACCTAAGTAAACAATGTCCTCAAAGCTATCCTTTGGGAAATTATAAGGAATATTCACCATATTAAAAAAGTCATTACAATAATGGCTCTAAAGCAGTGGTCAGCAAATTCATTAGTCAACAGAGCCAAATATCAACAGTACACCTATTGAAATTTCTTTTGAGAGCCAAATTTTTTAAACTTAAACTATATAGGTAGGTACATTGTTATTAACTTAATTAGGGTACTCCTAAGCTGGCCTTTGCTAAAAACGTCCTCAATCTGATTGAGATACGTTGGCTGAGGTCAACCCCTTCCTACTCTCCCATCCACACTCGTCTTATATACTTGTTTCAGATAGACGAGTGTGGATGGGAGAGTTGGAAGGGGTCGATCTCAGCGAACGTACCTCAAAACAATGTACCTCCTCCACGCTGCATATCCTGTGGCCCGCCTGTGCCAAGTCTCCGGTCGCCAGACCGACCGACACCCCCCACTTCTTCTAACGCCACTTCTTCAAAATAGACTCGCCCAGGCCGAAAACCGACTTCTGCGCATGGGCCACGAAGTTTCAATCGCACTGTACATGCGCACCCACACGTGGTATTTTGTGGAAGAGCCACACTCAAGGGGCCAAAGAGCTGCATGTGGCTTGCGAGCCACGGTTTGCCGACCACTGACCTAAAGTATCACTGTGTTGCTGAGGATGTGGAGTTTTTCCAGGCCTCATTTCCAGGCTCTTGTTCATTATTCTAAGGGCTATAACAAACCAAGTAGTTTTCCAGTAATAGTAAAGAGCAACTGAAACTTTCTGTAGATGTATGAAAATTTAAGGCTGCTTATTAAGCAATATTTATGGAAAGGCTGTTGAAAAAAGTTTAATATTCTTTTTAAAATGCAGGAAAATAAGACAGGAATGAAAGAAGTTAATGGCCAAAGAATGCTGTTATCCTCTTGGCTACAAGGGCCAACTGGTTCCTTAATATCTTAACATTAATCACTCCAACAACTTCTTTTGCATCTGTATGTATTTCCACAGCTATAGTTGCTCAGGAGAGGCTATACTTATTTCATAAAAGCTTAAGCAGTCACTGTTGGAAATGCTTTTGATCCAGCGCAGTGATTCTTAACCTGGACCCAGGGACCTTTAAAACAATACTGATGAAAGCTTCTGAAGAGAGAGGCCCACGCCTGGTGTGGAGAAATACTTAATATTTATTGAATGAACCAATCTGGGAAAAGAGAGCAGAGAAGAACATTTGGCCCAGGAGGCCCTGGGCTTAACAATCAAGAGTGGTCAGGATGCATCCCAGGACAAAACTGATCTGAGCTTTAGAAGGTCTTCTCATCTTGGGTTATCTCCTTTGCTTGTATTACTTTCCTTCTTAAGTGTTTCTAGCTACTCCTCTCCTCCAGCAATTAAGACTACTGGGCTTTTCACTTTCCTGGGCTATGAGCATATGTAACTTTACAGTCTAACCTGGCTTACCATAGTAGATTTTGGGGCCAAAGCCCTAGAAGGGCCTAGCTATAATAAAGACTTGGGGGGCTGGGGAGGATTACAATAGCCTGTGCTTATTTTATGGAACAGGACAAAAGAGCAAGGCAGATTTTCAGAATTCTAGATACTAACTGGTTATTTCCCCTTGTCTACACCATCACGACTAAGCATCTACTGTGAATTGTGCCATACACAAAAGGGGTGTCCTATATAATAAAAGCCTGATATGCTAAGTGTCTGGTCAGCCATTCAACCAGTCAAAGTGTAATATGCTAATGATATGCTAAGGCCACTCAACCACTCGCTATGACATGCACTGACCACCAGGGGGCAGAAAGTCAACCAGTTGACCAGTCACTATGACGTGCACTGACCACCAGGGGGCAGATGCTCTCACCAGGTTAGCTTGCTGCTGGGGTCTGGCCAATTGGGAATGAACACGATGGGCCGGACACATCCTGGAGCCCTCCCGCAATCCCGCCCCGGCCCCAATCGTGCACTGGTGGGGTCCCTTGGCCTGGCCCAGGGCACGTGCCCTGACCAGGAATCGAACTGTGACCTGATTCATAAGTCAACACTCAACCACTGAGCCTTGCCAGCCAGGCTGATAAGTGCTTTTTAATTCTTTTAAAATTCCAAAAGTGAATGTTATCTCCCCAAATGTACTCTAAGCTTCCTGAGAAAAATGGTTTATTTCTCTTCTTTTTTCATTCTACATAAAAGAACAGATTCTGCACAACCCATGATTATTAAATAAACTTGATGATTTGATAAAGGAACTGTACTTCTAAGAATTTGAGGAAACAATAAAATAAGTACACATAAACAAACACTAAGATTTAACAATAGTGTTTTTGATCTAAAAAGTTAGAAACATTTTAAAATCCCAGCAACAGCGGTTTGACTAAATGAATTAAGGAATAGTCATATGACACATGACATAGCGATTAGAAAAGTGTTCTTTTTTTTATTATTAAATATATTTTGATTGTTTTCAGAGATGAAGGAATAGGGAGAAAGAGAAACATCCAGGATGAGAGAGAATAATGGATCGGCTGCCGCCTGCACGCCCCCCACTGGGGATCAAGCCTGTAACTTGGGCATGTGCCCTTGGCTGGAATCAAACCCGGGACCCTTCAGTCCGCAGGCCAACACTCTATCCACTGAGCCAAACCAGCTAGGGCTAGAAAAGTGTTCTTTTTTTAAAATTTATTTTATTGATTTTTTACAGAGAGGAAGGGAGAGGGATAGAGAGCTAGAAACATCGATGAGAGAGAAACATCGATCAGCTGCCCCCTGCACACTCCCTACTGGGGATGGGCCTGCCACCAAGGTACATGCCATTGACCAGCATCGAACCTGGGACCCCTCAGTCCCCAGGCCGACACTCAATCCACTGAGCCAAACCGGTTAGGGCTAGAAAAGTGTTCTTAATGCTAAGTGGAAAAAAGACGGCAAAGAAAGACAATAAAATGCCAGTTTTGTAAATTTAGACACAGACATTGCTGTAAGGTTGGTTTATATAAACCTTTTGATAGCTGTTAAATTAAATGCAATGAGCATATATTATTTTTACAATCAGAAAGCCAATAAAGCCACTTTAATTTTGAAAGAAAATATTGAGGTAACAGAAAAATTATACTCAACAAAAAATATAGAGTGCACTGCCAAGTGTAAACTAATGGCAGTATATGTCAATGAGTATACCAGTGATAGCAACCAGACATAGTAACAGCTCTAAGTATTTGCAAATATTCTTGCTTTGTTAGGTTAGTACATTTGCTTGGTTCTATAAGCTAAATCCTAAAGGGAATCATAAAATAGTGTGAGACTAATTTCTGTATCAATGAATTTATATTCTCAATGTAAAAATGACATTAAACTAAATTAACAGTTGCAAATGTACACAAAAACATACACACAAGGATTTCATTGCCACTGTACAGCAAAAACAGATGCAAAAAATATTGACATATTAATAGTCATTGCCTCAGTGCTTAAACGTCAACCTATGAACCAGGAGGTCACGATTCGATTTTCCAGTCAGGGCACATGCCCGGGTTGCAGGCTCGATCCCCAGTGTGTGGCATGCAGGAGGCAGTCGATCAATGATTCTTCATCATTGATGTTTCTCTCTCTCCCTCTTCCATCCTCTCTGAAATCAATAAAAATACTTTTTTTTTAAAAAAAAGAGAAAGAAAAAGAAACCATCAATGAAACAAAAAGGCAACCAACAGAATGGGAAAAGATATTTGTAAGTGATACCTCCCACAGGGAGCTAATATCCAAAATATATTAAGAACTCATACAACTCAACAACAAAAAAACAATGCAATTAAAAAATGGTGCAAGAACTTGAACAATTTTCCAAAGAGGACAGAGATGGTCAACAGATACATTAAAAGACCTTCAACATAACTAGTTATAAGGGAAATACAAACCAAAACCACACTGAAACCCCACCTAACACCTGTTAGAATGGTTATCCTATATAATAAAAGGCTAATATGCAAATTGTCCCCTCGGGAGTTCGACTGCTCACTATGACGTGTACTGACCACCAAGGAGCGGCGCAGAACGAAGGTAAGCCGGGGGAAGGAAGGCCCCAGCCAGCAGCCAGCAGCCAGGGAAAGGAAGGCCCCAATCGGCCCTGATTGCAGACCAGGCTTAGGGACCCTACCCGTGCACAAATTTCGTGCATTGGGCCTGTAATTATCAATAAGAAATAACAAGTCTTAGAGAGGATCTGGGGAAAAAGGACCTCTCATAGACTGCTGGTGGGAATGTAAATTTGTACAGCCACCATGGGAAATACAGAGGTGCCTCAAAAAATGAAGAAGAAAGCTACCAAATGACCCAGCAATCTCTCTTTGGGTATCTACCTGAATAATTTGGAAACATTTGTAAACATACACGTATCCCTATGTTTACTGTAGCCTTACTTACAGTGGCCAAGACATGGAAAGAACCTAAAGGTCCTTCAACTAATTTTTGAATTAAAAAAAAAAAAATGATACATATATACAATGAAATACTACTCAGCTATGAATGATAAAATACTGCCATTTGAGACAACATGGATGGATCTTGAGTATTATGCTAAGTGAAATAAGTCAGACGAAAAGAACCTTTACTTCTTATCACTTTAACTCTGAGAAATTCACTTAATCTCCCTGAACACCTCTTTTCTCAAATAATCAGTTTCTCCCTTCCTCATATTTATAAAATTTCTTTTCCATCCAGGTTCAGTGCTTGCTTCAAAACCCAGCCCAAGAAAATGAAAAAAGAAACCAACCTAGTATAATATAGGAAAAGCCTTGAAATAACAAAACCTGGATATGTTTGTTATGCCACTATTGCCTTAAAATAAAAATGAAGGTTTTTCTTTCTTAATTACAATCCCAATGCTCAAAACAAGTCAAACATGAAGGGTGAAGAGGAATGGGACACATTGTGCATGCAGAAAGTAGTTCCTGTTTTTCTACGACTTCCCAAATTTTTAATTGCCTATTCCCAGGTATGTTCCAACCCAATTCCATTTTCCCCTGGGTAGATAAAGGAAAATAAAACTCTTCTACTTTTTAATAATAATTTTTAAAACAGCAGGAAACCACATGCACTGTTGGTAGAATGCAGATCAGTACAGCCACTGTGGAAAACAGTATAGAGTTTCCTCAAATAATTAAAAATGGAACTGCTATATGACCCAGCAATTTCACTTCTGGGAATACATCCGAAGAAACTCAAAACACTAATTGGAAAGAATATATGCACCCTTATGTTCACTACAGAGTTATTTATAATAGCCAAGATTTAGAAGCAACCCAAGTACCCATCAGTAGATGAGTGGATAAAAGAATTATATAATAAGTTTATAGAATGGAGCACTACTTGGCTATAAAAAGGAAATCTTACTTTTGCAACAGCATGGATAGACCAACCCAGAGAGTATTATGCTAAGTGAAATAAGCCAGTCAGAGAAAGACAAGTACTATATGATTTCACTTATATGTGACATCTAATGAACAAAGTAAACTAAGAAACAAAATAGGGGAAAAAAAGAGAATATGGCAGGAAATACTTTTTGTCATTCATTTCAAACCCTAGATATGCAAAGATCCTACCTACATAATAAAAGGCTAATATGCAAATAGACCGGAAAGCGGAACTGAACAACTGGTCACTATGACATGTGCTGACCACCAGGTGGCGCACGCAGAACATGGCGGCGTCAGCAGCAGGCAGCAGAGTGTGAAACATGACGGGCGTCAGCCGGGGCAGGATGGTGGAGCAGGTGAGCAGGGGTGCCAGACCAAGGCAGGGAGCCGGTCATTGTCGTCAGAGCAAGCCTCTGGTAGTTACTGAAAATTCTTTGCTCCCGTGCACCGCAATACCCCCCAGTGCTCGCACCTGCTGCCAGAGCAGAAGCCACCACTCACACCTGCTGCCGGCTCGGGCCCCAATCGCTCAGTGCCGTCAGCGGTTGGATTTCAGGGGCTACACTGCTGTAGGCTCAGGCAATTTTGTGCAGTAAGCCAGGCAGGTTTTAAATCTGTAGAGAAAAGGTATTCCAGGAAGACGTAAAGGGGAAGGCAAAAGTGAGAAACACGGAGGGGAAGAAAGTAGTGAGATAACAAGGAATACAACAGTCTGGTTGAAAGAGAGGACCAAATGATTTATTCATTGAAAGGAGAAGTAGACTGGGCTAAGGGTTTTAGATTTTTGATCATATATGTACAATACTAAACCTCAAAAAATTTCTGTGTGGTAGCAACATATGGTAAGTTCATTCCAACTCAGGAATGACTATCTTCTTTTCTTCACATTTAGATCTCTTTAAGTATCATTTTATCAAGTTTTCTCCAACCACCCTGCCAAAGTAGCTGCTAGCCCACTATCTCAAACAATCTAAATTACCCAGCTATGCTTTTTTGTCATAACTAAAACCACATTATATCTTCTCACACTTGGTTGTGTATGTCTCACATGAGAATGTAAGCTCCCACCATTAAAGCAGAAACCTGTGTCCATTTTTATATCCCCAGCCTACACATGGGACAGTTTAGGTCCTGGAGAAGTACTTAAGTGAGTGAATAAATGAACGAATGAATGCTAATAGCACCAATCAGCTCCACTCCCAGAGAGATGAAAAAAATAAATCACTTCTTGAAGGGCAATTTTTTAATTTTCACTGTGAATTCTCTCTACTTTCTCCATCCAACCCTCATTAAACTGACATCTCAGGCTCACCCTTTTCTATTTCTTCCTCTTCTTAATTCCAGTATTACTTAAATTTCATTATCCTATACACTATTAAACTAATATCATAAAGGAGGAAGAACAAAAAAACTAAATTTGGGAAATTTACAAATTATATTAACCAAGTACATCAATACACATACCTATATTTTTGATATCACAGACCTAAAAAAGTTTATGGGATGATATAATTCAAAGTGCTATGTTCTATATAGGTCAAAGTAAAACACCAAATGTTTTTAAAAGATCCCCTAACGAGTAATCATCATCAAACTAGAGAGACTGTACAAGGACATTTGGTCTTGCCACCTGCACATCAGGGTACAACTCATCACATTAAAAAATATATATTTTCACCCCTGGATGGCATTGCTCAGTGGTTAGAGCGTAGGCCTGTGCACCAAAGGGCATGTATCTGTGTTGCAGATTCAATCTCTCTCTCTCTCCCTCCCTCTCCTTTCCTCTCTGAAGATAAAATTTCAAAAAAGGAAGAAGAAAAACACACAAATGCTAGCAAAAACGTTCAGAATGATAGAAAAAGTTCTTTCTTAAGAGCATATGTACCAATTTGCCAACAATGCTCCAAACTATATTCAGGACTTGGCTTTTCAAGTTTAACAGTAGTTTTAATTATTCACTGGGAAGCTTTTAATGTGCCTCTGATTTTCTTGGCACCAAATGTGATGTTTTAAAAGATATGTTTTTTATTGATTTCAGAGAGGAAGGGAAAGGGAGAGATAGAAACATCAATGATAAGAGAGAATCATTGATGGGCTGCTTCCTGCATGCCCCCTACTGGGGACAGAGCCCACAACCAGGGCACGTGCCCTTGACTGGAATCAAAACTGGGACCCTTTGATCCGTAGTCCAACTCTCTACCCACTGAGCAAAACCAGCTAGGGCCCAGATGTAATTTTGGTTTAGGCCATCTCTAAAAATGCTTGTTAAAGAAATACATATTTTTGTAACAGACTGAGAAGAATAAAATAAAAATAACAAAATTGTTTAATATAAGAACATAATACACTTCAAAAGCCAAATCTTAGAAAACCTGGGTTAACAGGCATTGTGCAAATTGGTAAACTCTAGAAATTGACTGTGACATAAATAAACCAAGCAAACAAACATGTCAGTTATCTGGGCCAATGCTAAAAATACTTGTTAAAAAATACCGAAGTAGCCTTAACTGGTCTGGCTCAGTGGATAGAGCGTCGGCCTGCGGACTGAAGGGTCCCAGGTTCGATTCCGGTCAAGGGCATGTACCTTGGTGGCAGGCAAATCCCCAGTTGGGGGTGTGCAGGAGGCGGCTGATCGATGTTTCTCTCTCATCGATGTTTCTAACTCTCTATCCCTCTCCCTTCCTCTCTGTATAAAATCAATAAAATATATTAATAAATAAATAAATACCAAAGTAGCTCCAGTCAGTGTGGCTCGGTTGGAGTTTTATCCCATAAACCAAAGGTCCTGGGTTCGGTTCCCAGTTAGGGTTCATGCCTAGGTTGCATGTACTGCAGGCAACCTGTCAATGTATCTTTGCACTATGATGTTTCTCTCTTTCTCTCTCTCTCTCTGTCCCTTCCTCTCTTTCTCTAAAATTCAAAAACATTTCCTTGGGTGAGGATTAAAAAAAGAAAGAAAAAAGCCAAAGTAGCCCAAAACAAACTATTTCTGAGAGATAGTTTAAAACAGCGGTCACCAACCTTTCGGACCTCGCGGACCAGCAGTTGGCGACCGCTGGTTTAAAACATCTACAGACTAATTTTTCACATCTGCTTATGAAACTACTGCTGTCATATTTTGATAAGCAACTCAATAAAACAAAGATACTCTCCAACTCCTTATCTGTTAAAAGGTAACACATTGCCCACTAATAATGATCAATTATTGAAATTCAAAGTTAGTTTTTGAAACAGATTTATTGAGCATTCTAGTTTTGGGTGGATCAATTATTCATTCAACACAACAGAGGGACCCTTCTAGATGCTGGGGATATAGCACTGAACAAAACAATGTCCCTGCCCTTATAATGAAACTTACATTCTAGTGGCTGGTTGAGAAAATTTTGTGCAGGTTTACTTCTTATCACTTATTCTGCTTCTCCATACTTTCATGGCTCTTTTACATATGTACTATGAAAGAGACTTCAGTAGTTTTAAAGTTCAGGTTTGTATGCACCCAAGTAACTGATTTTAGACCAGGCCTTAAAAGAAAGAGTTAGAGAAGCAATAAAGGAGTTTCAATTAGTAAAAATTGCACTTCAGATAAAACCCACAACCTACTGGGGCACCATAAAATCAACTCAGTCAGAATTTTTTGTAAATAACTCCCATCCAATCACTTCAAAAAGGCTGATAAAACTTTATCCCTGTCCTTGACTATTTCTCAATATCAGTTCTCTAAATTTAAATTCTATTTTTGAGAATTTATTTAGACAAAATTTCGTGGAAATTTTATATATTTAAAATGTGTAAAATTCTAACTGAAATAGGAAAGACTGGCCTATCCCCATATCCATGTAAACCCTCCAAAGACATTTCAGAAACATCTAAAAGTCACTGCCCTAGGTTATCAAAAATAATAGCAAAAAGCTTTTTAAAAAGTATTTAGATCCCGGCTGGCGTGGCTCAGTTGAGGGTTGACCCATGCACCAAGAGGTCACATTCAATTCCTGGTCAGGGCAAATGAGTGGATTGTGGGCTCAATCCCCAGTGTGGGGCATGCAAGAGGCAGCTGATCAATGATTCTCATCATTGATGTTTCTCTCTCTCTCCCTTCCTCTCTGAAATCAATAAAAATATATTTTTTAAAGTATTTAGATTTAAATTACTCCGAGATTCCTATGTTGCATAATAATTGATTCTTTAATTATGATATATCTGACTAGCACAATTTCTGAGCCTTAAATTTTTTCCCCATCTATGAAATCATGACCTTATGCAAGAAGACATGACGATCTGTCAATGCTAAAATTATACTATGATGAAGGCTATAATAAAATTAGTAATGGCCATTTCTGAACTTAGGACAGGCACACTATGAGTATACATTTTCATCTCTGCAGATCTTCATTTCAAGCTTATGTTACTGTCTCTGCTTTAGATTTAATGCCTTCTGTAAATTACTACTATCACATATCTTTTCCCTAGATCACTAAGAACCAGATGGAAAGTTGTTTTGTTTTGTTTTGTTTTTAAAAGCTCTTTAATATACTTATCTTTCCTCATGAAGCTATGTAACAGAAACAATGTGTTGGGGGTGAAGAGGACAACTCTGCTTAGGTTTTTTGTTTTGCCTAAATCTGAAAGGGGATGAATAGAACAGGGAGAAACCAAGTGTGCAAGGGGAGGAAGAAAGAACTAAAACAAGAAAGTATTCTAGATGAATAGGGAAACAACCCAAGGCTTTGAAAAACAGTAAATTACTAAATTATAAATGATATTCATGCTTCTTCTAAAAATCACAATCCAAAGATATTTATATACACACAATTGTTTTGATTCTTCGCTCTACATTTTCCTCCTCTGAATAATTTATTAACTAAAGAATTAGTTATAATTCAGTATCAGATTAATAAAAGATAAAATGTTATAAGGGCATTTTTATCAAACTGAATTCCAAAAGCATTCCATACTAATTGTCAGTTGAGTACATTTTTAGAAATCATACTCTCCATCTTCAAGTGCTTGATATAAACTTCAACCACTTACAATGAATAAAGCCAGTTAATACATTTCTATGTATTCTGCTGTTAAATAACACAGAATATTGGTGAATCATATTCTGCTGGAAGTGAGAGATCTGAGGAACATGGTCATGAAAACTAAAGAGCAAACTTTAGTTAGACGGCAAAGAAAAAGCATTATAAAAATCAACAGTTACAATTCAGTTCTTTTCATCCTCTAATACTAAAAAAAACAACAACCCAAAACACACAGACATCTTCCACATAAAGAGGTATGAACTATGCCAGAAAAGCATTTGTTCTACAAGACTGGCTGGTAAAGAAGTCACAGTTCTGTAATTACAAACCATTTCTACATAGGATGAACTGCTATAAATATACCCTTTTAGTAATAAGGGTCATGAGAATGTCACACTATGGATGGTTCTAAGTTCTCAAGAACACTACACTAGGACAATCCTGGAATTTCATAAAGTCCTATATACCAGTACTTAAAAATGTTTAAATTCTGAAAGGTTCACAACTATTAAAACCCGTCCTTCCATATAACAATACCTTCCCTATTACACTGACAAAAAGATTATTTCTTGCCTAGAGTTTCTCTGGCAACTGCCTTTAGAAGGGCTTTCCTTAGTAACTGTTTTTCATGTATAATCCAAGATATCAATTTTAAGCCTCATCATTAAATTCTATACTGAGAAAAATGTTACCAATTAATAAAGTATTTTTCTATCAACTCTGAGATGCATTTTTCAGATGTCAAAATTTAAAAAAATGTGTATCTTATAAATACAACAGCAATAATTTTACAAGGAAATGTTTTATTTAACATACTCACTACAAAATAGCAAACATGTTGAGTAAGACTATACCTCAGAAAATTTGGGTTTGGTCCCAGTTTTACTTTAAAACAACAGAACGAGCCGAAACCGGTTTGGCTCAGTGGATAGAGCATCGGCCTGCGGACTGAAAGGTCCCAGGTTCGATTCCGGTCAAGGGCATGTACCTGGGTTGCGGGCACATCCCCAGTAGATGTGCAGGAGGCAGCTGATCGATGTTTCTCTCTCATCGATGTTTCTAACTCTCTATCTCTCTCCCTTCCTCTCTGTAAAAAATCAATAAAATATCTATTTAAAAAAAATAAAAATAAAATAAATAAATAAAACAACAGAACGAAATGATTTTTAATAAGTCACCATCTCATCAAGGCCAACTATAGATTATATACCTCACAGAATTGTTTCAAGAAATAAATGAGTACAATTACATTATGTGTACCTAAAATGTAAAGTACAACTGTGCTGTCACACTTTTATTAATGCCATACTTGAAAAATATAATATGCCAGAGTCTTGCTATGGTTGGGCTTTATTAAAAAAAGGAAGAAAAACACCACCTAAATTCTGCTACTTTGTTAATTTTGTCCTCAAAATTTAGTTGAAGTGATAATTTAGCCAGTGAATAAAATGATTTTAACTGTTAAATTTAACAGTATATGTGGAGAATCAAAGTACACTACAAATAATCATAGATTTCTTTTATAGCATAGTAGAAAATATTTTAATTATGAAAATTCTGAAGAGTATATATGAGGGTTAGTTATCTGTTACAGTACAAACTCAAGTGCTCAGAAACTGGATTTCCTTCTTGTGGTATTATACTTTTTAAAAATTTAGTATTATACACATATTTTTAAATGTAGGCTCCTTTTTTCATTTTAACATAATATAGTTGCAATAGTCTTTCCTAATGGAAAAAGAGGTGCTTTCTAGATTGTATGCCTTGATATCTATCTGTTTGGGGCATTTAATTCTTCCTATTCACAAAGAAAACACTCATTTTGGATATCTTTAAGGGAACTCATCACTTCTGAAAATCAAAGTCAAGAGTCTTTCCTTCATTTCAGTCACTTCTGGCAAATGAGAAATAAAGTCAACTAAATGTTCAGCCCTTACTAGTCCTCCTCCACCATCATCAGATGCAGCCTAATAACGGGAGCTCTTGCAATGAGTAATCATTTCAAACAAATCCAAACCAAAGGGAATATAACCCTTTGTTCCATTTAAATAGGTCCATCATCATATGGATTATCTTCCAAATTAAAATGATGATACTCTAAGATCAACCAACATCATTAGACATAGAATCTAAATTGAGCTTTATATTGAGTCAGCAATATAAAGGAATTTTTTAAGTGGCAACACCACTTGCAATTAAGCTGTGTGATTTTAAGTATTTACTAATATATTTTCCCCAGAATTATATCCATAATATAAATGCACACAAATTTTAACAAAAATATACGGTGTTTTGTATAAAAGTGTACTCTGCTCAAAAGTAAGAACTATTTTTTAAATCACTTGTATTATTTCTGAACTAAAAGTGCAATTGCTATTGAATTACTGTGTCTGAATTCCAAACAAGAAACACTTTTTTATTTTTTAATATTTCAATTAATTTCAGAGATAAAGGGAGAGGGAGATAGAAACATCAATGATGAGACAGAACCATTGATAAGCTGCCTCCTGCACGTCCCTTTACTGGTAAATGAAGCCTGAAACACGTGCATGTGCCCTGACCGGAAATCAAATCGTGATCTCCTGATTCATAAGTCAATGTTCAACCACTGAGCCATACCAGCTGGGCAGAAATGCTTTTTGAAAAATTGCCAAGGAACAGAAAAAATTATAAAGCATAGTAATTAATTTTGAGGAATCCCATTCTTGCAGATTAAATCATCAACCTAAATAAATAAGATATACAGATTCCTCATCTAACAGCAGTGGTTTTTGTTTTTAAAAAAATCATAGCATAGCCCCAGTTGGTTTGTCTCAGTAGATAGAGGGTCTGCCTGCAGACCAAAGGGTCCCAAGATTCGGTTCTGGTCAAGGGCTCGTACCTTGGTTTCAGGCTCCTCCCTGGCCCGGGCCCTGGTCAGGGCTCGTGCAGGAGGCAACCAACCAATGTTTTTCTCTCACATAGATGTTTCTCTCTGTCTTTCCCTCTCTCTTCTACTCTCCCTAAAAATCAATGAAAAAATATCCTCAGGTGAGGATTAACAAAACAAACAAAAAGAGTTTTTAAAAATTCATTGCATAATAATTAGATTAGGAATTAACTTTATCAAGTAGTAAAAAAAAAAAAAAAAAGGAAAAATAAGATTAGTAGTTCATTTTTATAGTATAAAATTATCAGATAATAGATTTAATAAATACGTACAGTCCCAGAGAGGACATCATGAGGGCAACAGTTGAGAAGGTGACTCTTGCATACTCTGTCATCACTGAATTTGATTCGTTGACGAGTAGTATCTCCTGTAATATAGGAAAGTTAATAACATTCAAGGTTAGACAACTAGAAAATGTTTATTTTCTGAAAGCCCGATTATTGCTAGCTCTTAATGTGTGGCTACACACACACACATTTATAAATCAGCTCAAGAGGGATTAGTTCTTTATATAATATCTTATGAAAAAAACGATTTTAAACAACATGCAGTTGCAGTACGTGTACTGCAGATGTAATTTAAATAGTCAAAGTGGGAAAGCAATGCATTCTGTTAAAGTAATTCAGAAAAGCATAGGATTTAGAGCAGGAATGGACCTTAAGGATTATTGAGTCCAACTCCTTCACATTGCAGATGAGGAAACTGTGGCCTGGAGAGGTTAAGCGACTTGCAGTAGACCCACTAGGACAGTTCTACCAGTATACAACATTCCCTACTTGACACTAAGCATTGATTTCTTTTGTAATTATTTAATTAACTGAAAAACATAAAAAGTAATCTTGCAAATATTGCATACACACTGCGAATCCCCACTGAACCCCAGACGCCATTTCTTCCACTATTTTGTTCCAGCTGAAGTGTCTCCCTTTTGCTGCTGGGAGGAGTTAGAGAGGGTAGAATAACGTGTTTAAGAGTGTACAAACCTGGAAGAAGGACTTACACACCAGTCAAACAAAGGCACATTGCCTAAATGAAAAGTTAACTGTAATGCCTCCAAAGGCCCCACACCTCCAAGTTTTATGTAGCCTGTGCTATATATATGGCCTAACATTTAAATTCTGTCTTCATATAGCACAATACACCTCCTAAGCAATAGAAGCATCCAACCTGCTAGTGATGCCTATCCACTAAAAAATTTACAAATTCTAAGGAACAAAAGGTAACTAACTACTCTAATAACAAAATATAGATGGCAGTTGTAATTTTTTTTGCTTAGAACCTCTTTGGAAAAAGAAAAAACTCTTAATGACAATTCCTTTATGTAGAGTGGTAGCCCTAAAAAAATGTGTTTTTATTTTACCCTTCAATTGATATCATCGTTGATGAATGAAAACCTACTGGTGAATTACTGAAGCGAGAACTGTTGGTACCAAAATAGAGTGTAAACACATCTGTACTTCACATGATGCCTGAGGCACTCCAAAAACTTTCACCTAGGAAGTGATTCAATTATTTGAATTAATTTCTGTTTTTCACATGTGAATTACAAAAATGGTTAAAACTTTACCCCTTTTATGTGGTCTTATTTTGAAGAGTCAACTAACTAAAGTCAACTAAATACTGTCGTTTTTAGGTGGGGTAAGATTTTGTTCAAATTGTTTTAATGTGGTTAAAAATACTTAATTGTAAGTCTGATTTGTAAGCAGGAAATATGTATTTTTAAGAAGAGTAATTTATAGCTAACATGATAGCTTCAGAGCAGTTCAACAATAGGTTTTCTAGAGGCTAGTCTCTAGTTAAAGTAGGTTATTTCCAACACCACAATGTGGAATAATTCATTTATTGTTCACGCCTGCTACTATAATAAAGGTAATTTTACTGATCCTTTTTTCCTTTTAAACACAACTGCTTTTGTTCCACATTCATTAACACATCTGAAAAGTTAGCAATAACTCACGGCTCGGCGAATGCGGGGCCTTTCTGACACTCCCTTGCAGATTGAAGTAGTCAGGCATAGATACATTGAACCTTTACAAATAAAACAAGGGGCCAGATTGTTCAGTTTGTATAGAATAGACTCTGCCAGCAATTTCAATACAGCATCTAGATGTACATGTTGATTGTAAAGATTCTTGTATATGAAAACAAAAGTGAACAAAATCAGGGTGTTTTTATTTTTTTAAATATTGACTTAACAAGTGTGTAATCTTAGAGAAGAATATACCCAACCATAGGTAAAAGTCCAAGGCTGGAGCTCTCGAAAGTGGTCTTTGGGCCAACTGGGGTTTTTAAAGATTTTTTAAAAGATCTATTTCATTCAGACTTTAGTGAGGGCCTTGCGCTCTTGTTAGAATGATACTATGATAAGCTCACAACAAAATGGCAATGCTTATTACAGGCTTTTTGCTTCTTGGCATGTAAAAAAAAATTTTTTTAATTTTAAATCTGCACCCAAATTATGCTAAGAAATTTAAGGATGATATTTTAAGCTGAGGAAAAATAAAAAATAAAAAAACTTCCATAGCTAGAAGTCCCCTTGCTACATGTATCTACGCTTTTCAGTAATGCAATAGCAGTGTCGTTTCAGTGCTCTGTCAAAATAATGGCTAAAAGATTATAAACCAGGCCTTAAAATAAAATCAAGATTCAATAAGTTTTACCAATCAAACATTTCAAGTAGGGCGACTGTTTTTGCTTCAGAAATCACAACATTAAATCTAATACTAAGACACGTGCCCTGAAGACACAGCTGTCAGATAAAATATGAACAATTGCAAGTATCAATTTAGCAAACATTCCTGATGAGCTTTAAAAGAAATCAGTTTCTATAAACACCAAAAAGTATTTAAAATACCTTCTCATTGCATTTAAGTGATTGCTCTTTATACATTTGATAACTGTAGTAAACACAATATGCACAGCTATCAAAAATCAGCCTATACGTTATAGAAACTTTAAAAAACAAAATAATAAAATCCCTAGTAATTTGAGATACAGAAATACCCTGAGAGGGACTAGCAACTGAGTATCTGTTTATTGGTATTTTTAAAGTTTTACTTAAGAGACTTAAAACTTTTAAAAATAATTTGGCTATATTACCATGTCCATGAAGTACTTAATAAATTTGGGCATACGCCATAAAAGTATCCTTTGGCTAAAACCAACAAAAAAATTTTAAAATAAAAATACCAGTAATTTTAGTTTCTATCAAGATATCTGGCCCAAACCATATTTTTCAAAACTAGGTAAAACAGTGCCCATTTGGGGGGAAAAAAGGAGGGGAGGGAGAGACTACAATCAATAGAGAACAAATATGAATCAAATCTCCTTATAATGCAAGGAATTATTTTATGCATTCGATGTACTTTATCTTTGGGTGTTCTAGGAATATATTCATATAAAAATAACCTAAAGTAAGAAAAAACAATTACCCTGTTACACTATTATCGGATTGAAATCATAGAATCAAACCTATTAGTGAACACATCCTCTGTGGTAGACAATGGGGTTACAAAGAGGCATAGAAGACAAGCTCTGTACCCTCAAGGAGTCCATGATTTTGCTAAGAGAAACAGGACACTCAAATGAAGTAGCAAGTAATATACAATGTAGCCTGATCCAAGTGCCAAACTGATGTTTCAAGTACTTAGGAATTCTAAGACTAGAATGACCACCAAGGACTGGAGATGTTAGGAAAGGCTTCATATAAGGAGTAGCCAAATTTTAAAGAAAAAATAGGACTTTGACCAAAGGAAAAAGAAATAATTTTTTCCATTGTTCTCTTCAATCCAGATTTTGTGTGTAAACAAAGTGAAAAAATTAGAAGTTTAAAAATAATGGGGCAGAGATTAGGCCAAGTTATTTGCGTTAACAACAAAATGTCTTACCCATAACCACATGGATGTCTCTCTGTTCTATAAGCTCCACAATAATTCATTAGACTTTGTACATAACTACAATGTTAAGTTTTTAGAATTTAATTGGAAGCATCAAATTTTCTATTAATATCTCCTACCAGCAACTCAACCCCTTCATGAGTTTCATGAATTATAACCTTTATTTGGGAACACCTGAGTCACAGGTGTACAATAAAAACTGAAATGCATATTATTCCTCTTGGGGTCTCTAAGTAATGCAACAGAGCCTAAGTGGTACTGAGACAGTTTCACTCAGGGAATATGACCATTAAAAAGAAGGGTGCTGCCCAAACTATACTCAAATACTGCTATTCTCCAAATCCCCTTCAATCTGTTGGAAGGGAAATTTTTAAGCACACTGTAAATCTTAACACTGCCACTTTATGGTCCTGCCTTTTTCTGAAACTGACTTAGACTTAAACTGTAGTTAAAACCTTAGCCCAGATGGTATCTGATATCATTTTACATGGTGCATGCTATTTTCCCAATACCCACCCCCACCCTCCAATGCTACCCACCCTCTCCCTCCCATACAAACAATAATTCAAATCAACTTTCACAGATTTAGGTGCTATTTTAAAAACATCAAAATTTTACTTTACCCATTCTCTCCGATGCTCCCTGTATTTTTTTAAGCTGTGAGTGGATGACCATGCTATGTGATCAACAACTGTGAAGGCTAAGCAAAAGTGAACTGAGTTTAGTATTATAATTTCAAAAGAACCTTAAAGTTTGTAATATTTGACATACATAATGGTATGCAGATACCTTATTTTACTGCATATTATCAGGCATTAATTGCAAGCAATTTATAAAAATAACTAATTAGTTGTACAGAATTTTGTACAGAATTAGCTTAAAGCTCAACTTAGGGAAAACAGGAGAAAACCCAACAGCACAGCACACAAAGCAAACAAAAACAACCCATTTATAAATGGGGGAAAGCCCTCCCATATTCACCCATGTGACGACCAAAGCTCTCCCCACAGGTACACTCGTTAGGGGCCACATATCACTGTTGGCTTGGGACAGGATAGGCACATTCCCTCTAAAATAAAAGCCATACCTCTTCAGTGAAAGGAAAGCCAGAGCTAGAAAGAGAGATATATAACTAAATACTTAAAGCTTTTTGTTTCCCTGTGCCCTTGAGTCCTCAAATGCAGAGAAATGTTCCACCCTCTTATTACCATTTCTTCAAATATAAGCTACTGATCCACAAATTGGCCATGTAAAGACCTATGGCCAATTTATAGTCTAGGACAGGGCAGGGCAGAAGACCTCCCCTGTACTAGTAAATCATTATGTCTTCATGTGGACCAAGGTAAAAGCAGGTGACTACTGCTGCACAGTGACTATCATACTAAAGAACCAATTTTATTACTTTTGCACCCTTCTCAAATTTTCTCACCAACTCTACTAACTTCTCCCACCTACCTTTATTGTTCCTTTAGAATTCTACCTAAAACTCACCTAGAGGAACTCTTTTGTAATTAACCTAAAAAAGTACCCCATGTTCCCTTCTAAATAAACACACTGTTTAATTTACTTCATATCTATACAATTCAAAGTACATAATTCACTTATATAAGGACTCACTATGTCTTAACTTAAATTCATTATGTTTTGAAAACATTTAATATAATCCGATACACATCAAACTTTCACGAATGTATTTATTACATAAGGAAAGGAAAGAAAGTGTACTCAACCAAAAATGACAGTGGGAAGAACCAGTTATGACATTCTCATTCTTCCAAATAGCAAGTCACTTCTTTCTAACACAACTTACAGTCATACCAAGGAGCAGCAGCTTTTCTTTCCTCCAGAAAAATGCAAAAATAAGGGTACTATACAGTTCAGAAAGGCTATCCCTCTTAACACTTTTATATAGTCCTACAGGTTTATAATTACAAATACTAATAACACTTCCACCACAATACTATGACAAGCCCAACATTTTAAAAAATGCAATGCCCACTGCAGAAGAAATTTGCAGAAAAAGTTCATTCTTACTGAATATGATCATAGATTCATTAAAATAATTTCTTAAACCGACCAGCCTACTTGCCTATGAAAATCCAAATAACAAAATTATAAGGAATGAGGCTAGGAAACAGCCTTGGTAGTAGGAGAAAGAGCTTATAGACTCTAAGAGCTAACAGAATACTAAAGTGGCTATATCTCAAGGCTCTATTTCACCCCTTGCCACAACCTTCTCTTCTCTCATTATACAAAGCAGAGAGTCTTGGCCACTGGCAGGAATTAATGCCATCACATTTCTAGGAGGATACATGCTTTAGAATACCTATCTACATATTTCTCCTCTTAGTTTTAAGAAATATATTAGAAATGGGTGAATAGATTCCTAAAAATTAAGTTCTAAAAGTGAATTATATAGAATTTGTCTTATGGATATATGTCATAAAGTCAGTCATTAAAAAGTTGCAGCCTGCTAAATTTATATTTTGATACTTACTTGCAGAGCTGCAATTCTGATTCAGTAAAACTTGTACTCTGGATACCTGGTGTCTTCTATCATCCAGAACTTCCTATACACAAAATTAGAAGTAGCAAAAGCTGTATCTGGCTATGAAGAAATAGTTGAAAAGAACCAAGGAAAAAGCAATTGGCTGATTAAAAAGACAAGTTCTGCCCTGGCTGGTGTGGCTCAGTTGGTTGAGCGTTGCCCCATGCCCCAAAAGGTCGCCAGGTCAATTCCTCATCAGGGCACATGCCCAGGTTGTGGGCTCAGTCTCCAGTAGGGGTGTGTATGGGAGGCAAACAATCGACGTTTATTTCTCATGTCAATGTTTCTCTTTCTCTCTCTCTCTTGCTTCGTCTCTAAAAATCAACTGAAACACTTTTTTAAAAGGACAAGTTCTCACTGATAACTACAAAAGCTAAGTAGAGCCTTACCAAATCTAAAAACTAGTGACGAAAATAAAAAGGGGGAAAAAATGAGAATATCAAAAGACAGAAGTGACAGACAACTCAATGATGAAGAAAGTTAAAGTGAAAAACAGAAAATACCATGAAGGAGACTGAGCCTTACAACTACTGAAACATAGAAGAAATAATGTGTAAAATATACACAAAATAGGTTCCTCAAATTAAGTATTACAAATGAAGTCCCTTACGTTTCCCTACACAGTCCCCTATACCATGTAGGGGAAAATACACGAAATAACATTTGGTCATTCTCATAAGTCTCTGAATTGTCTTTGTACTTTTTAAACAATTTTTTAAAATTAGACACCTATAATCAGTATCACAGAATTCATCACTTAAAAAAATAAACAGCTGTAACCGGTTTGGCTCAGTGGATAGAGCATTGGCCTGCGGACTGAAAGGTTCCAGGTTCGATTCCGGGCAAGGGCATGTACCTTGGTTGCGGGCACATCCCCAGTAGGAGGTGTGCAGGAGGCAGCTGATCAATGTTTCTCTCTCATCGATGTTTCTAACTCTCTATCTCTCTCCCTTCCTCTCTGTAAAGAATCAATAAAATATATTTAAAAAAAAAAATAAAAATAAAAAAAAAAATAAAACTATTCATGGGTAAAATTCTTCACTCCCCACTAGACTTTCAGTCCTTCTAGGATTCGAGTCCTATGTCACTACTTTACTGCAGAGTCAAAAGACAAAAGAAACAGCCGAACCGGTTTGGCTCAGTGGATGGAACATCAGCCTGCGGACCGAAGGGTCCCGGGTTCGATTCCGGTCAAGGGCATGTACCTTGGTTGCGGGCACATCCCCAGTGGGGGGCGTGCAGGAGGCAGCTGATCGATCTCTCTCATTGATGTTTCTAACTCTCTATCCCGCTCCCTTCTTCTCTGTAAAAAATCAATAAAATATTTTTTTTAAAAAGACAACAGAAACAAATATGTCCACCATCTCTAAGAAAAAGAAAGAAAGAAATAACTAAAGCAACTCAGCAATCTGGTGATATTCAAGAAAGTTAAGATTCTATTCCTATTAGCAATTGTGATACCCTAAAACATATCAGAGAACAAATATACAGAAGATCACGTCTGGGGAAGTATCCCCTCTAATACTGAGGCAAATTAAGCTGTAACACAGTAACTTCTCAATTTACAAATACATGGTTTCTAGAATCTGAGGTGGATCAACTGTTTCCTAGTAAGTATGCCCTACTTTTTCCAGTCCATAACGTAGACTCACCACCACTTCACCCCTCTACCCCCCGTTTCTAGTCCAGAGGTTATCTTTAATAAGCACCTTTCCCTATAACCAAGCACCTTTTCAATGTCCTACTATGGAGCAGGTTGGTGAAATCTTCCAGAACTGCTGACCACCACACCAAAACACTAATGGAAGAGTGACAAATCAAGCCAAGAAGTAATTTTACCCAAGAAGCCTAGATGGACCTATGAATTCCTACATCTTTCCATCTCACAGTGTGTATTTCCAGCCAGTCATTTCTCCTTAGGGGCATCACTAAATACAGTTCAAGCAACTTTCCTTTCACATGAATAACCAGTATTTTTCAAGTATGGGATTTGTCCAAAGAATGATTTTAGATGTTATTTGATTTCACCAATATGACGTTTTAAGCACCACTCAAGCACTTGGCGGTGATTATTTATTATAAGTCAAGAAAAAAGCGTCCACTGGAGCTTAATAATGTGTTTAATACATCTAACAAGTTCTAACTTTTAGCATAGAGTATGTGACAACAGAGTCTATTTATTTCCTATAACACCATGTTGTTTTCATTGTATTTATTTTTTCTGGGGCACAAACTTTAAAATTAACTTGAATTTTTAGAAAGTGAGTTGACATAAAGAGAAAATATTAAACAGGAAACAGGACAAAAATAGTAAAGGGGGCCCAGCTGATGTGGCTCAGTGGTTGAGGGTCGACCTATGAACCAGGAGGTCACAGTTCAATTCCCAGTCAGGGCATATGCCTGGGTTGTGGGCTTGATGCCCAGTGTGGGGCATACAAGAGGCAGCCGATCAATGGTTTTCTCTCATCACTGATCTCTTTCTCTCTTTTCCTCTCTGAAATCAATAAAAATATATTTAAATAAAGAGTAAAGGTGTTATTCTGTGTGACTAACATTTGGGAAAAATTTATCTAGAATAAGGTTTCTCAAACCTTTAATGTGTATCAAAATCATAAGAAAGGCTTCTTAAAACAGATTGCTGGCTCCACCCCCAGAATTTCTGTAGGCCTGGGGCAGAATCACTAATTTTGGCTTTTAACAAGTTCCCAGGTGATTCCGGTCTGAGGATCACACATTGAGAATCACTGATCTAGAACAAAGCTTTTTCTTTTTTTTAAATATATTTTATTGATTTTTTACAGAGAGGAAGGGAGAGAGATAGAGAGTTAGAAACATCGATGAGAGAGAAACATCGACCAGCTGCCTCCTGCACATCTCCTACTGGGGATGTGCCCGCAACCCAGGTACATGCCCTCGACCGGAATCGAACCCGGGACCTTTCAGTCCGCAGGCCGACACTCTATCCACTGAGCCAAACCGGTTTTGGCCAAAGCTTTTTCTTAAAGAGCAAGATAGCAAATTATTTTATGCTTGCAGTATGTCTAGTGCAACTCAACTCTGCTGTGGTAAGGCAAAGAAGTTACATACATTATGTACACAAATGGGCATGGTTGTATTCCAATAAAACTTTATTTACAAAAGCAGATGGGCCATAATGCCAGCCTTGATCTAAAACATACCCTCAAGTAAATGAAAAGAGTATACTGTGTAACCTAATAGTTGGACAGAATACAGAAGCAGTTAAACAACTAGATAGACTATAGATAACATCCAATAAATATCCAACCTATTTTATTGAAAGGCAAAGCTTTGGAAAGTTTAACTTTGAAAGAGAAGACAGGTCTGCAGAAAACTGAAGTCTCAGGAAGATAAAAAACAAGACAATTTACCATGTTCAGGAGACAAGGCAAAAGACTCAGTAAGGGCAGCTGGTTAAATTCTTTTCATGTTAGAATGCATGGATCAGTATCTAGAGTGGTTTGTTTCTTTGCTTGCTTTTGTGTGTGTGTGTGTTTAATATATTTTTATTGGTTTCAGAGAGGAAGGGAGAGGGAGAGACAGAAACATCAATGAAGAGAGAGAATCATTGATTGGCTGCCTCCTGCATGCCCCCTTCTGGGGATTGAGCCCACAACCCCGGCATGTGCCCTGACAGAAAATCAAACTGTGATCTCCTGGTTCATAGGTTGACGCTCAACCACTGAGCAACACCGGCTGGGCCAGAATGATTTTTTTAGGAAAAAAATTTACAAACCCTCTTCTCTAGCCCATGTTAAATAGCAAATTATGACATTCAACTGACTGAGCTACGTATTACTTTATGATGGCAGCTCTGACTTTTCAAAGTTGTAAGTTATTCAGTTAAAACAAAAACATTGAAGCTGTAGCCAATTTCAGAGTTTTTACAAGCTACATTTCTCTACAGCCTCAGTAAACTTACAAAATTATTAACTCATCTATTTTGGCCTTCCCTTCCAATTTCTACACTAGTGCTGCTACTGCACGAGACTTTAAACCAGTTGGGAAATGTCCGGACCACATAGGGCCAGAGAAATCATATGGTCTGGCCCTGCCAAGGTATTGAGTTAATTAAATGTTTGACCAAATATAGCAGGCTAATTTTTAAGTTGATAATTTTGTATGGCCCACGAATGATGTTATAAATATCCAAATGGGGAGGGGGGTGGGGCAGGAAGGGGCCAGGCTAGAAGGGGTCAATGGGGGAAAAAAGGGGACATCTGTAATACTTTAAACAATACACATTAAAAAAATGATTAGCCCTGGCTGATTTGGCTTAGTGGATAGAGCATCGGCCTGCGGACTCAAAGGTCCCAGGTTCGATTCTGGTCGGGGGCATGTGCCTTGGTTGCGGGCACCTCCCCAGTGGGAGGTGTGCAGGAGGCAGCTGATCAATGTTTCTCTTTCACTGATGTTTCTAACTCTCTATTCCTCTCCCTTCCTCTCTGTAAAAAATCAATAAAACATATTTTTTTAAAAATTATTAAATATATATGTGTATGTGTGTGAATGTGTGTGTGTGTGTGTACACATATCCTCTATAATAAAACCCTAAATATGCAAATTGACCCACAGTGGAATGATCGGTTGCTATGACGTTAACTGACCATCAGGGGGCAGAAGCTCAATGCAGGAGCTGCCCCCTGGTGGTCAGTGCGCTCCCACAGGGGGAGTGCCACTCAGCCAGAAGCCTGGTTCACAGCTGGTGAGCGCAGCAGCAGTGACAGGAGCCTCTCCTGCCTCCGCTGGAGGCAGGTGGTAAGGAGTGAGGGGTCCCGGGACTGCGAGAGAGATGTCTGACTGCTGGCTTAGGCCAGTGGGGTCCTGGACTGGGAGAGGGCGCAGGCCGGGCTGAGAGACTCTTCTCCCCCGCCCCGCCCCCCCAGTGCACAAATTTCGTGCACTGGGCATCTAGTATATATATAATCTCCAACCCAGCCAGTGTGGCTCAGTGGTTGAGCTATGAACCAGTCGGGGCCCATGCCTGGGTTGTGGGCTCAATCCCCAGTGTGGCATGTGCAGGAGGCATCCAATCAATGATTCTCTATCATTAATGTTTCTATCTCTCCCTCTCCCCTCCTCTCTGAAATCAATAAAAATATAAATATACATATACATTTATATATATCCAAATGGCAAAAAAAGGTTCCTTACCCCGGCTTTGAACCAAAAAGGCACAGAATGACTTTCCGCGGGTACTGAATCCACAAGGTACCTGTCAGAAATTTACCGAATCACTAAACCTAACCCTGATCCATGATACCTATTTGCCCTTGATTTCCTGCCACCCGTCTTGAATATGTAGCTCTCACTATCATTTATGCTTATTAGACATTTTACCCAAATGAAACCAAATCAGAGCATGTATTTGCTGCTTATTGAGCTTATGCAGTGACAGACAAAATGATTTTTCTTTGGTTTCAATTTTGTTAACTGAAGTAAAAGAATGTCTCAAAATCATAAGGTTTTCTTGACAAGGAGAGCTAAACAACTGTAAAGAATCCAAGGACAATGCAGGTTTATATGAGGTGATACTATTGTTTTCTGGGCTGTTCTGTAGATAGAAAAATTATTCAGAGTGCAAAATGCAAAATGAGTTAATAGTGTGTTTGTTTTTCTAAATACATTCACTATGTGGGTGTCAACAAAACTTTCAGTATTTTGATATGCCTGGACCTCTGATTAAGTCAAATATTTACTATAACTCTGTTTAACCTTTTTATGTTTAAATACTGTTCAACCTAATGTCTGCTAAAATTTCTCATGCTGTTAAAGAATTTACAAGCTCTAGAGTAAGGAAATATCCCATTACTATTTTTTTAAATGTGTGCTTGTATATTAAAGGCTATGCCTCCTTCACTTAAAATAAACAATTCAAGTGGAATAGAAGAATGGCTTACAACTGATCAAGAAATAAATGATTCATTATGTTAATGAAAAAAATTAAAACTAAATGCTCTCGATGTTGATGATAAGTCAAGGAACACAGATTACAGTAAACATGATTTTATGAAGAAAATCCACTGAAGAAAATACTGCTTCAATCCGTGATTAAATAATTTATTTTGCAGAAAGGCATCAATGTCATTCTGTCCTATAGCTTCAACTGTTAGGTATCACTACTTTACATTAGGAACAAGTAAATGATTTTCTGAACTGTATTTTCCTGGTTACTACTAGGATGAATATCCTTTTAATTTTACATCCATAAACTACAACTACCGTACAATATAAAGGATCAACAAAAATATTAAATTCTGCCTGGCCAGCATGGGTCAGTACGTGGTTGAGTGTCAATCTATGAACCAGGAGGTCACGGTTCAATTCCCCGTCAGGGCACATGCCCAGTTTGGGGGGTTTGATGACTGATGTGGAGCACACAGGAGGCAGCCTTGATGTTTCTCTCTCTCTCTCTCTCCCTTCCTCTCTGAAATCAACAAAAATATATACTAAAATTTTTTTTAATTCTGATTAATGTACTGTATTAACTGAGGAAGTACAGCATCATATGTTTAGGAAGATGACCCTCAAAAATAGCTAAAATTGGCAGGCTGATGTGGTTCAGTGCTTGAGAGTCAGCCTATGAACCAGAAGGTTCAATTCCCAGTCAGGGCACATGCCCAGGTTTCTAACTCAATCCCCAGGAGGTGGTGTACAGGAGGAGGCCGATCAATGATTCTCTCTCATCACTAATGGTTTTACCTTTCTCTCCCTCTCCCTTCATCTCTCTGAAATCAACAAAAACAAAAAAATACAGTATTTATTAGTAAAAATAAATTTTTAAAAATTGGCTAAAATTATCTGAAAGCTTTAACTTGCTCCTTATACTCCCTAACCATAATGGACAACCAATGATGTTACAAAATTCTATTCTATATGCTACATACTATTAGTCTACTGGTTATTTTTCAGGGCAGATTTTCATTCCTCGGCTATTTTAACCTTTCAGAGATGATCTCTGATCCCATTTAAAGGTTATAGCAATTAAGAGGTATGAAATCCGCCGAAACCGGTTTGGCTCAGTGGATAGAGCGTCGGCCTGCGGACTGAAGGGTCCCGGGTTCGATTCCGGTCAGGGGCATGTGCCTTGGTTGCGGGCACATCCCCAGTGGGGGGTGTGCGGGAGGCGGCTGGTCGATGTTTCTCTCTAATCGATGTTTCTAGCTCTCTATCTCTCTCCCTTCCTCTCTGTGAAAAATCAATAAAATATTTAAAAAAAAAAAAAAAAAGAGGTATGAAATCCTCAAAACTACCTTCTGTAACTTCCCTAGTTAATAAACTAAGAATGTTATCTAAATTCACACCCTCAAGTTTATTTAATTCCTATCCTTGTACCCTGCCAGGCCTGTCTGCAGTCAGAACTAGAGATTTAATCATAACTAAAAACTGTTTTTGTTGGCAAAAGGACTTTAGCTAAGGGTCATCCTTGCAATTAACCCAACTCAGCACAAATGACCATAGTCTGTGTGAGGACACTGGTTTCCCCCAAGTGTCACATAGACAAGTCTCTAACTGCTGCTTGAATTTCCCTGGGCTGCTTTACTGCTCTGTTTTCAAATGGAATATGTTTAGGGGAAAATCAATTATCCCTCTCCCTTCTTTTAATGCTAACAACTAAAACAAAGATATTTATAAAATGTAACATATTTTACACTTCATATAAAATGATACTGATATATACCTACTTATGGCTCCTCCCTTCTAAAAAACTTTAAATATGTTTTTCCAACATTTTTTTAGTGTAACATAGGAAATTGCTTGGTTTCCCAATTAACAAATTACAGATTTAACTTGAGGCAAAAAGGTTAAGTGACTTACCCAAGATTACAATTAGAGGTACAGCTGGGGCTAGAAACAAGGTCTCCTGAGTCTCAGCCCAATGCTCTTTTCCTTAGCCCATGATGCCTTATCAGAAAAATCCAAATACAGTCAGACCCCCAGTTACATGGGTATGAGTTACACTGATTCACATATACAAACTTTATATAGTGTGACCAATGTTTCAACTCACGCGGTACCCTGCTTCCATTTATGCAGTATGCCAGGCATCGGCACGATTTTCAGTGGCACACAGGCGGTTGCCACCACCAGGGCCCTAGGCAAAATTGCAAAGAAGGCAAAGTTTGTCTTTGGCCCTCCCACCTCCCTTATACATTCCTCTCCCACCTCCTAGTCATCCCCCTACCCAGCCTCCCAGCACCATCATGCTGCCCTCTGGTTGTGCAAAGCCCCCCACTGCCACCACTCACCCAGGACTGTCCTTTCTGGAAGTGCCCAGTGATCAAAAATTACCTCTCCATTTCCCTGCCACTAAAATTCCTATTCCTGAGGATTTCAGTGAAGTTTAGATAATCTAAATGATTTAAATAATTCAAAATAAGGTACATTTAACAGACTTAAATCTCCAAGGAGTTTAAAAAGGAACTAATTAAAAAGATTTTGGGGAGGAGCAAAAGGATTAAGTCTTTTATTGGAGGAGGGGGAGGTGCAAGGTAGTCTCAGGACACTAAAGGTTGAGGGAATTACTGCCACCTTGTGTCCCACTATCCTAGAAGACAGTGGTCTCTAGGATTAAAATTTAAAAACAAAATTTTTTTTGAACAGGGCTGCCTTAAATACCTCCTACCTACCTTTTCCATCTCTCTCCCACCTCCTGGATCCCCAAATCCACCTCTTAGTGCCAAAGACAACCAACAGCAGTCCCTGTAAGCTGTTCCTGTGTCCAATACAAGGCTTCCCATTATAGAATTTCAAATTACATGGTCTTATTGAAGAACATATCCATTTTCTCTATGCCTGAATAACTTAAGTTGACTATATGCTAAAAAAGAACAATCCTAATATTTAAAGGCCTTAAGTCATAAAACATGTAAACTCATTAACTATCTGGTTTTGTGGTAAGAAGGAAAAGAATGTTCTGATTATTATCTTATACACATAAAAGAATTTCTGTATCTAAAAAACATTCTTTTCCTTGAAAATAGTATGTTTCTTGCTTCTGGCCCAACACAGCAGTGAATATTCAGTCATTTCAACTAAATAATATTGTGGACTCATAAACATGAATTCATTGGTAAATCCTTTTGGTCTGGAGGCCAAAAAAAAAAAAAATCCAGTAACACACAAAAAATAAAAATTTATTTGTATACAAAACAGAATGGATTTTAAGAAATCCCTGTTTCTGCTGACTCCATACAATACACACATTTTTGGTTTAGCTTTGAATGCTACATTAGCTGCCTAGTTCGGAAATTTATCAGCTGATAGTAGAGTATTTTGATCCAACTACCCACCTAGTAAAATTAGAAAATTCAATCCATGCAGAAGGTACCAAAAATGGTATCCATCTAGGACTAAAAAGATCATGTAAATGACTTCTGCAATTTTAATACAAAGATTATTGTCAGCTAAAATCCTGTATTAAGCCCCTTCACAATCCTGTCTTCATAATAAAAAAGGAGCAACGTTAAGACATGCTGCAGATATAAAATGACCATCCTTATCTAAAGGTGAAAAATGATAACAGGTAAGTTCTTCCAGTGGCATTTCAAATTAATGTTTATTTTCAAGGGTTTACTACACAAAGAAAATTCATTTCCTTCCCAATCTTCCCCTCCACAAGTATGTTTGCCATCTACACCTATTTGTCTATGTGATCTACAAAGAAAAGTTCCCAGTATGGGTTTTAATTAAAACTGAACTGTGAATACTGAAAAGCCATTCTTTAAATATGCATTGCCAAAAATATTTGAACTCAATAAATTTAAAAAACCTACTCACATATTTTGCTGCAAAGCACTCAAGAACATAAGAGCGACTTAAAATTTTAAGTGTCTTTTCTCTTACATCAAGCAATAAAAATAACTTATTAAGAAAAAAAGCATTTCTTCAATGGTTAAGAAACTATTTACCAGGACAAGCAACATATGAAAATAAACAAGTGTTTTATTTCATTTTCAGAAGTTAATGAACTACACCTTTCCTCCACAGTAGCATGGATTTGAGCTGAATTTGAAAGAGTACATTACTAATTATCATCAACAAAAAAGCAACAGCATTTCTTATTTGGAAATTCTCTTTATGACAAAAAGATGTCCAGCAATTAGTGGTTTTCTATACAAATTCTAACCTGAGTGCCTAAAAGAATCGTTTCCTTCAATTCTACCTCACTGGGCACCACATTTTCAAAATGGTTCTAGTTGGGGCACATGCAAGATGTGTCAAATTAACTGAACAAAGCCTCTATTAAATTGTCTAACAAAATGGAGGGCTTTCAGGGGAAAAACGGGCCATAATTTTTTTTCCATAAAATGGGGCTAAGCACACCCACTCAAGAAGCCATGGTTTGGGTCAGATATTTTCGTAAGAATGGTTGTTTCTGAGGGGGCTGAGAGTGCATTTCTAGGACTGGGTTTACAGCAAAGGTTTCCTCCGGACTCAGCTAAGGGGGGTGGGGGGGGCGGTTCTCTCTGGATGCTCTGGAGGACGGCGGCGAGAGATGATCCCAAAACTCTGGGTTAGGGATTAGTGCAGGGGGCGGAGGCTCTAGCGGTCCGCAGGTACCTAATTCGACCGCAAAATGGGCCGCCCTACTACGCAAGAGAGACGTGGGCTCTCCAGTCCCAGCCAAGTCAACACTGAAGGCTCAAACTCTCCCCCTTCAGCCTCCAGGCCCCGCCTAAGCCCATTGGCAGCAGTTCCCGCCAATCCGCTCGGACACCGCCCCCCCAGCCCGACTGCCCAGCCCTGATTGGATGGGAGCGGAGCCGGGACCTCGTGTTACCAATCTGGGAGCCCCTTACTCAGCCACACACACAAGCCCAGGTGCGCCCGCCGAGCCCCTTCTCCTCGCCTTTCCCGTCCCCTCCCCCACCCCCAGGGCACTGGCAGAGACTTACCGTCCCGGGAGGTGCCCATCAACTGGTCCAGCATCGCGCGCATCTGGGCCTGCGCCGACATGGCGGCGGCGTAGCGGGCGGGTGGACAGGCGGGGGTGGGGCGCAGACCGGGCCCTTTCGGGAGGGGGGGGACAAGGGGAAGGGCTGAGGGAAGGTAAGACGCTCTCTGGTTGCCGCCGCCGCCGCCGCCGCCACCTCGAGGCGTGCGGGAAAGGAGCCGGAGGATTTACAGCGGAGTCCGGGCTGCGCTCCTGACGACCACGCGCACGCGGAAGACAGAGCCCCACGCAAATGACCCTCGTCCCCTCAATCTCTGTCCAAGTCCTGAGACAGAAGCGATAAGGGCTAAGCAAGCTCTCGCCTTCAACACCGCCACCCGCCAGCAGCCGTCAGCCCCCCCTTCAAGCTCTGACGCCGCTCGCCACCGCCGTCGCTGCGACGTGAGCGCGCACGCTGCTCGCGCTCAGTCGTTTTCTGCGGGTCTCCACCAACCGGCGTCCAACTGTATTTGCTCCGCCCGCCCCGCCCAGGAGGGGTTCCGCCCTAACGGCTCTCGTGCGCGTACACGCCAGTTCTCCCGCCCCTTCCTCCCAGATATCGCGAGACTCCGGAGCCTTCCCCAGACCCTCGGGTTGCGTTCGCCTCAGGCGCCAAATCTCACGTTCCCGGCTGCAGGTCGGAACCGGGTAGCGCCTCACCTTCGGCTGGCGACCCAGACCCAAATCAAATGTCAGAGGGTTAGCCCGAGTCCAGAGTGAGTGGAGGCCTGGCGGGTCGGCTCGGCGGAGGTTAGCAGTCTCAATAGCTCATACGGGCGCCTTCCCGAGGAGTATTTACTGATCCATTAACCCCTTTTCGGGGGCCCGCCCGGAATCGTAGACTAAACCCTTTTCTCACGCTGCCGACCCCCTGCCACAGGCGCCCTGGAGGTTTGACATCTGGGTCGTTTTCCTTCATAGAGACTTTTAAGCACCCTCACCCCCACCCCGAACTGGGATAAGTCAAATTAAGGAAATGCCACCTGAAATTAATACACTAGGAAATAGGAGATGTAACCCATTTCGGCTCGGTCATTGCTTAACAGCAGGAAGCTGTTCGCCTAAATTAGGAACTGTAGAGATGAAGCGGTATTCTGAGAAGAGGTGATCTTGCAGAGAAATTTTTTCCTGCCTGAGAGAGAAATTGGAAGAATAAGGCCTCTCTTTTTATTGTATCAGCAGCAACGGAAAAGAAAGCCTGTGGGTTCATAGCTTGCCATCACCGTGGATTGAAAACCGGTGGTGGGACTTGGAGCAATTTATTTCTTAACCTCGTGTTTAATGGAAATACAGGCTGTCCCCTAAAAATATAGTATATATACACTAACAGCTGATAATTCACTGAATTTTCACTCCTTTTCAGATTTAACTGGTTTGAAATAATGGGTGAAGCCAGACTAAGCTTTAAACAAAGAAAATGTATCCTAATGTGCCACTGCACTGTTTTTATGGGGATACATAAAAGATTTGGTACAAAACCACAACAGGAATTGAGGGCACACAAGTACTGGAGGGACTTATTTTTTTTTTTTTAATATATTTTATTGAGTTTTTACAGAGAGGAAAGGAGAGAGATAGAGAGTTAGAAACATCGATGAGAGAGAAACATCGATCAGCTGCCTCCTGCACACCTCCCACTGGGGATGTGCCCGCAACCAAGGTACATGCCCTTGACCGGAATCGAACCTGGGACCCTTCAGTCCGCAGGCCGACGCTCTATCCACTGAGCCAAACCGGTTTCAGCGAGGGACTTATTCTTTTTTTTTTTTTTTTAATATATTTTATTGATTCTTTACAGAGAGGAAGGGAGAGAGATAGAGAGTTAGAAACATCGATCAGCTGCCTCCTGCACATCTCCCACTGGGGATGTGCCCGCAACCCAGGTACATGCCCCTGACCGGAATCGAACCTGGGACCTCTCAGTCCACAGACCGACGCTCTATCCACTGAGCCAAACCGGTTTTGGCAAGGGACTTATTCTTGATGTTTGTGATTCCATTGCTTCCTGTTATTGTCAATGTTTAGACCAGAATGGTCATCAGTTTGGAAACACGCACTGACAAAATTAATTCATTTCTGTAATTCTTTTAAATTTAGAAAACGAACTGTATGGTTATAAACACTTATTCTATAATCATTCCAAGTGTGTATACGTTTTTTAGGACACCCTGTAGATACTTTAGAGCACTGT
This sequence comes from Myotis myotis, assembly GCF_014108235.1. Taxonomy (NCBI): domain Eukaryota; kingdom Metazoa; phylum Chordata; class Mammalia; order Chiroptera; family Vespertilionidae; genus Myotis; species Myotis myotis. The sequence goes on from NW_023416315.1 coordinate 54,507,888, forward strand.
TGTGAGGACTAAATGAGCTAACAGAAAATGACCAGCCCGAAGCCTTGCCCTGATGCTTTCTTTCTTTTATAAAATAATCCCTTAAAATGAGACATAAGTACTTCTAGATACTTTGAAAAGGAAGTAACGGTAAAATTTGTTGTTTCATTACAATTTCAAATGGAGCTTAAGCTTTATTAGCATGATCAACAAAAAATTAATATGAAATAGCCTTAGCCGGTTGAGCTCAGTGGATAGGGTCGTGGGTTCAATTCCCATCAAGGGCACATTCCTCAGTTGCCTGCTTGATCCCCAGTCCAGTTGGGCGCATGCAAGAGGCAACCAGTCTCTCTCACATCAATGTGTCTGTTTCTCCCGCTCCCTTCCACTCTCTCTGAAAATCAATGGGAAAATGTCCGTGGGTGAGGATTAACAACAACAACAAAAAATTTAACATGAAATAGCAATCATAGTCCCTGGATCCTTTTAAATGCATACTGGGCCAATAAAAATTTTAGAATCACATTGCCTTCAGTAACTGACAAAATAGTTTTTCCATTCAGTTATTTAGGTAACTCAAAATTCAAACAACTCCAAGTACTAGGACTGTCATCCTTTGAAAACTATTTACAATAAAAGAAAAATGTTCAAATTAATATCCTTATACATAATAGGGATGCTATTATATACGTTACTAGAGGCCCGGTGCATGGATCTGTGCGGGGGAGGCGGGGTCCCTTAGCCTGGCCTGTGCCCTCTTGCAATCCTGGACCCCTTGAGGGATGTCAGACTGCTGGTTTCGGCCCAATCCTCGCAGGACAGGCTGGGGATCAGGCAGAAACCAGCAGTCCAACGCCGCCTGCCCCTCCTGCCTGCCACTCCTGCTCATCCCAGCCCAGTGAGTCCCAATTGATCAGGAGAGGCTTGCACCTCCGCAGCAGCGGTGAGCCCTGCATCTGGCACCTGTTGGCTGAGCAGCACTCCTGCTGTGGGAGTGCACTGACCACCGGGGCCAGCTCCTGTATTGAGCTTCTGCCCCATGGTGGTCAGTATGCATCATAGCGACAGGTCAACCGGTCACTTGGTCACTTAGGCTTTTATATATATAGATATACTCAGGAGGGAACTGACACTAAAATGTTGAATAATTATGTTAGTGAAGAGATTTTAGTCTTAACTTTGTCTTTCTACTTTTCTGGTTATTTACATCTCTTATGAACATCATCTAGTTTTATTCATTTTTAATATGATATTCCTGTCTTAATTGAAGCGTTTAATCATTTATATTCATGTAATTAGTCATATTTTGGGTTTAAAGCTCTTATTTTGTCTAGTTGTCTGAATGTTTTATGTTTAATTTTTCTCTCTTTTCTTGCTTGCCTTTTAGTCATTCCATTGTTTCCTCTTCTGGTAGTTTAGAAGTTTTATTCCATTTTTATTCTTTTGGGTTTTTTTAAATATATTTTTTATTTCAGAGAGGAAGGGAGAGGGGAGAGATAGAAACATCAATGATGAGAGAGAATCATTGATTGGCTGCCTTCTGCACACCCCCTACTGGGGATCAAGACCGAAACCTGGGCATGTTCCCTTGATGGGAATCAAACCCAGGACCCTTCAGTCCACAGGCCAACGTTCTATCCACTGAGCCAAACCAGCTAGGGCCGTTTTTATTCTTTTAATGATTACTCTGGAAGTTATGACAGACATCTTTAATGTATCAATGACTAATTTCATCAATACCTTTCCACAGATAGATAACACAAGGAACCTAGAAAACCAGCTACATTTAACTTGTTATATGCTCTTTGGTTCTATGCTTCTTTTTTTTAAACCAAGTTTCATGTAATTGATGTTTATTTACCACTTTCTTTGCTCTTCATTCCTTCTGGAATCTCTGCCTTTCCATTTGGGATCATTTCCATTTTGTCTGAAGTTTAAACTTCAGGACAGGAATCAGTAATCTATAGTCCACAGGCCAAATCTAGCCTACTATCTATTTTTGTGAATACTTTCATTGGAATACTGCTTGACTCATTCCTTTGCTATTGTCTGTGGTTTCTTTTGCTCTACAAAGGCAGAGTTGAGTGGTTGTAACAAATACCATGGTCTGCAAGACTAAAATATTTACTATCCGGCTCTTTACAGAAGTTTGCCTACCTTGCTTGTTTGTTTTTGTGCTTGCCTGTGAGAAACTTTACTTTGTCTTTCTTAATTCCAGGTGAATATTTTTATTGGGTATAGGATTCTAGGTTGGAAGTTACTTTCTTTTGGTACATAGATTCTATATTTCCTGCTGCCTTTTACTTTCCATTCCCCCTAAGAAATCAGCTATCCGTCTGTTACTCTTTTGAAGATAGTTTGTTGCTTTCCAATTTTGTTCTTTTTGCCTTTGGTTTTCTGCAATTTACTGTGATGTATCTGAGTGTGGATTTATTTTTATTTATTGTGCTTGAAATTCATTGAACTTTTAGAGTCTGTAAACTAATATCCTTTCAGCTGTGTCTGGACTGGTATTAAATCCATCAATTGAATTCTTTGTTTTAATTCTAGAATTGTTATTGGTTTTTAAAATATATTTATTGATTTCAGAGAGGAAGGGAGAGGGAGATAGAAACATCAATGATGAGAGAGAATCATTGATCGGCTGACTCCTGCATGCCCCCTACCGTTGATTGAGCCCTGACTGGGAATCGAATTGTGACCTCCTGGTTAATAGGGTGATGCTCAACCACTGAGCAACACTGGCTGGGTGTTTATTGGGTTCTTTTCAAATCACTGTTATTTTTTATAGTTTCTTGTCCCTTGATGAAATTCCTAAACTTGGCTGTTCTTTGATCCCAATAAACATAATTGTTTTATAATGTGAGTTGCCCATTATAATATCTGAAGTTTTTTGTGTTTCTATTGTCTGTTGTTTCTCCTGGTCTTTACTTATGAAGTCTTGTTCTCTTATGTGCCTGATTATCTTTGTGTGCTGAATATCTATTGGAAAAGATATGTATGGGAATTATAGTAATATATGTATATAATTTATACATGCTAGAACTAGGTAATTAAAAACTAGAATAGGTAGCCCTGGCTGGTTTTGCTCAGTAGTTAGAGTGTTGGCCCATGGACCGACAAGTATTAGGTTTGATTCCCGGTCAAGGGCACATACCTCAGTAGGGGCAGAGGCAACCAATCAATGTTTGTCTCTAATGTTGATGTTTCTCTGCCTCTCTTCCACTCTCTCTCTAGAAATCAATTTGAAAAATATCCTCAGGTGAGGATTTAAAAAAAAATTAGAATAGGTACAATTAATATTTATTTTGCTAGGCATCTACAGCAGACAACTCTTTATTGTAATTTATAAACTAAATATAGTATATCATTAATCTGTCTATGTAGTAATTTAATATTGTAGTTCTTCTGCCTGGTTGGTGTGGCTCAGTGGTTGAATATCAACCCATGAGCCAAGAGGTCGCTGGATGGAGTCCCAGTCAGGGTGCATGCCAGGTTGTGGGCTCGATCTCCAGTGGGGGCTGGCCGATATGTTTCTATCTCTCTACCCCTCTCCCTTCCTCTCTCTCTAAAATCAATAAAAATTTTAAAGAAATACATTGTAGTTCTTCTGGGGCACCAGTACATACATACTATCAAATTTTATAAACATTGTTCCTGTTCATTTAAATGTAGATTTAAACATTAAATTCTGTGTAAATAAAGTATCTTTTAGCCTTAACCAGTTTGGCTCAGTGGATAGAGCATCCGCCTATGGACTCAAGGGTCCCAGGTTCGATTCTGGTCAAGGGCATGTACCTTGGTTGCGGACACATCCCCAGTAGAGGGTGTGCAGGAGGCAGCTGATCGATGTTTCTCTCTCTCTCTATCCCTCTCCTTTCCTCTCTGTAAAAAAAAAAAAAAAAAAAAAAAAAAAAAAAAAAAAAAAAAAAAAATCAATAAAATATATTTTAAAAAAAAACTTAAAGATTAGCTCACCTTTAGTTCAAAACTACAGATTCTTTCTCTCCCTGACCCCCATAATCCTAGTATGTGAACCTTTTATTCTTATCATCAGGTTTGTATTTTTATCCCTAACACTTAACGCAGACAAGGGACAAACAAAGTACCAATAACTTAATACCGTATAGCCAGGGACAGGTCTAGTCAAAATGCATAAACATCTGAAGTATATGGAAAAGAGAAATAGCAAGAGCCAAACCTGAACTGAGAGCTAGTCTATTAAAGACAGGAATTAAAAGCAATAAGCATATACAAACCTGTTGCTTGAAAAAGGGCACTTTCATTTTTTAAGAGTGAAGAGGATAGCTAACCCAGTGTCAAACACATAGTATTCAAAAGTACTTGTTGAAGGAAGAAAAAGACAAAGCAAAATTTAAGGTGAGATCTGAAGAATGAATAGGAATTAGCTAGAGAAAGAGGGATATGATTGGGGAAAGAGCTTTCCATGAATAAGGAGCAGCAAAATCTTGGCTCCTAAAACAGAATTTCAATATGGTTATACTGAGAAATATAAGGAGAGTAGAAATAAGGCTGAAGGGATTTGGCAACGGCCAGATCCTGGAGGCCTTTGATAAAGTTTAACTTTGAAGGATTGTAAGCCAAAGTGGTAATATTAGATCTGTGTATAATGGAATATGGGATTGATTGAGGAGAGCAAGTTAAAGCATTGGTCAGAGAAGAGATAAAAGAAAATGTCTGGACTAGTGTAGTAATAGAGATTCAAGAACTCTCAAGAGGTAGAATCTAATTAATGATTACTTAACTGAGGGTGTGAAAGAAAGACAGCAGTCTTAAAAGAACTTAGATTTCTGACTTGAGTGACTGAGTGAAAGTGTCCATGAACTGATAAAGAATAGCAGAGAGATTTAGAGGGGAAGATGATATGGTTCCAATTTGAATGCATTGAATTTGAGATACCTATGGTGTTGTCTCCTGGACAGCGGGACATGCAGGTCTACAGCTTAGCAGGGGAGCCTGGACTGGAGTTAGCCTGTTGATAATTGAAGCCTTAGAACAGAGGTGTCCACCCAGGGAAAGCACAGAGTGTAAGGTAAGAACGTAGGTCTGAACCAAGGAACACCAACATTTTTTTATAATTGATTTCAGAAAGGAAAGAAGAGGGAGAGATAGAAACATCAATGATGAGAGAGAATCATTGATTGGTTGCCTCCTGCAAGCCCCCCACTAGGGATCGAGTCCACAACCTGGACATGTGCCCTTGAATGGAATCGAACCCGGGGCCCTTCAGTTTGCAGGCCGATGCTCTGTCCACTGAGCCAAACCAGCTAGGGCCAGAAAGAATAATTTTTGAGGAATGCAGCATGTTAGAAGCAAGGGGACAATTTAGGAGACTAGTTTAATAGTTCAACTAAAAGATTATCAGTGCTTGAACTAGGACAGAGGCAGTGCAGATTGAGGGGGAGAAGGATGTTAGAGCTATTAAAGAAGCAGAAATTGTTGACTGATTGGATGAAGAGAGAGAAGGAATACAGAATGAAGCCCAAGATTTTTAGTTACTCGGTCAAGTGCGTGGTGGAGCCCTTCACCCTGATAGAGAATTCAAGAGGAAGAGCAATTTGACATGAAGATTAGAAGGCAGGAGAAGGAAGTAAGTGTATTCCTTCTCCCTCTCCTTGGTTTTCTTCTCTGAGGCCTATAGTTGAGTGGTGACCATGTTCTTATACCTAAGAGTCACCTCTGTCAGGCCTAGAAGGTAATGCAGAAGTAGGCAAAGTAGGTTTATAGTTGTGAGTACATACAACAGAGTCTATTTTTGTGTTATTTATTATTCACCCACTTTTGCCAACCCCATAATAGTGCCACATTGTTGCCGAAACCGGTTTGGCTCAGTGGATGGAGCGTCGGCCTGCGGACTTAAGGGTCCCAGGTTCGGTTCCGGTCAAGGGCATGTACCTGGGTTGCGGGCATATCCCCAGTGGGAGATGTGCAGGAGGCGGCTGATCGATGTTTCTCTCTCATCGATGTTTCTAGCTCTCTATCTCTCTCCCTTCCTCTCTGCAAAAAATCAATAAAATATATTTAAAAAAAAAAAAAATAGTGCCACATTGTTGTTAGCCCATCCTGTTGACCTTAATTCAGGCCATCCTATCTAATAAAAGAGAAGCATGGTAATTAGCGTATGACAGCTACCCTTCCCATTGGCTAATCAGGGCAATATGCAAATTAACTGCCAGCCAAGATGGCGGCCGGCAGCCAGGCAGCTTGAAACTAACATGAGGCTTGCTTGCTTCAGTGATGGAGAACTCCAACGTTCCCTGCCTGCCGCTGCAGGCCTCTGAGCTGCAACTCTAAGCAACTATGTAACAAATATAGAAGCTAAACAAAACCCCAGAAACCTGCTTTAGTCCGCTGGGCTTCAGCCAGCAGGATCGCAACATTGTAAGCAAAGGCCAGAAACCTACTTTCAGCAGCGGAGGCCTAAGAGCTGGAGCCAAGCCTCAAAGCTAAAGATGGCCCAGAATAAAAAAGAAAAAAAGGAGCCAGTGGGAGCTTCAGTCACCCCCAGCCTGAAAACAGCCCTCAGCCCCTCACCCAGACTGGCCAGGCACCCCAGTGGGGACCCCCACACTGAAGGGTATGTGACCAGCTGCAAACAGCCATCATCCCCTCACCCAGGCTGGACCGGCACCCCAGTGGGGACCCCCACCCTGAAGGATGTGTGACCAGCTGCAAACAGCCATCATCCCCTCACCCAGGCTGGCCAGGCACCCCAGTGGGGACCCCCACCCTGATCCAGGACACCCTTCAGGGCAAACCAGCCAGCACCAACCCGTGCACCAGGCCTCTACCCTATATAGTAAAAGGGTAATATGCCTCCCAGCACCGGGATCAGCAGAGCTGAGAGGCCTCCCGGCACTGGGATCAGTGTGACAGGGGGCAGCACCCAAACCCCCTGATCGCCCTGCGGTTCTGTGTGTGACGGGGCAGGGCCACAACCTCCCTATCCGCCCTGCTCTGTTCCTGACAGGGGAAGGCGCCCCAACCCCCTGATCAGCCCTGCTCTATGCCTGATAGGGGGGAGCTCCCCAACCCCTGATCGCCCTGCGGCTCTGTGTGCGACAGGGTGTGGCGCCCCAACCCCCTGATCGGCCCTGCTCTGTGTGTGACAGGGTGCGGCGCCCTAACCCCCCCTCCACGGGCCCTGCTCTGTGTGTGACAGGGTAGAGCCATAACCTCCCCATCGGCCCTGCCCCAAGTATGACAGTGGCGGCACCCCAACCCCCTGATCGGCCCTGCTCTGTGGGTGATAGAGGGTGGCGCCCAAACCCCCTGATCTGCCCTGCTCTGGGCGTGACACGGTACGGAGCCCCAACCCCTCTGATGGGCCCTGTTCTGTGTGTGACAGGGGGCAGTGCCCCAACCCCCTGATTGGCCCTGCTCTGTGCATGACAGGGGGTGGCACCGCAACCTCCCCATCGACCCTGCCTTGAGTGTGACAGGGGGCGGTGCCCCAACCCCCCAATTGGCCCTACCCTGAGCGTGACTGAGGGTGGAATCACAACCTCCCGATTGCCCTGCTCTGTGTATGACAGGGGGCGGTGCCCCAACTCCCCAATCGGCCCTGCTCTGAGCCCGACCAGGGGCTGCACCTAGGGATTGGGCCTGCCCTCTGTCACCCAGGAGCCGGCCTAAGCCAGCAGGTCGTTAAATCCCGAGGGGTCCCAGGCTGCGAGAGGGCACAGGCCGGGCTGAGGGACCCCCCCCTTCCCCCATAGTGCACAAATTTTTGTGCACCGGGCCTCTAGTGTCTTTATAAATCTCATTAACTCTCCTCAGTAACCCTATTTGGGTGTGCCATCTCTTTCCTACCTGGATATTAACATTTGATATTTGTATATTTTTAATAACTATGTACATATAATTGTATGCTTGTATATGCATAAGAAGTATCTGGAAAGATGCACACCAAACTGTAATAGTTAGCACCTGGGAATAGGAAAAGGAAAGGACATAGGAATAGGGCTTTTATGTTAATACCATCTGAATTCCTTAATAATAGGCTTGTATTACTTTAAAATAAAAATACTAATAGTTTTAAAAGTAAATTCAGAACATCAATCAGCCTAGTGTAAGAAGTTCAGTAAAGATGAAATCTCCCTAAGAAACACTTGGATGTGGATTAAAAATGGTGGCAGAGTAGGAGGATGCTGCAGGGACATGCTCCCAGGAACAAGCTGGAATTACAACTGAAATATCGAAAGGCTTCCTGAATAACCAATGGGAAACTCATAGGAGAGAACCCTGATACACAAGGACCAAAGGTGGAGACTGCATAGAGACTGACAGGTGGGGCAGAGGCGCGAAAGGGCTGGCCAGGCTCCCACAGATGTCAACTGAAGTCCCAGAGAGATATCTCAGCTGTGTGTGTGTGTGTGTGAGTGTGGGGGTTGCCACTGAGAACTCTGGGATGTAATCCTGAAGCTGGGCTCCCCAGCAGAGACCACCAAACTGAGGAGGGTACCCACATAACATCTAGCTGTGAAAAGCAGTGGGGTGCTGTTTGCCAGGGAGTGGCAGCTGAAAGTTCAGGCACCCTCTTAAAGGGCCAACACACAAAATTCCCCGTGGAGCCACCCACCTTGTATTCTGGCAGAGCGAGGGTGAAGTGGACTGGAGCTGTGAGAGCAGAACCCATGACTGGAGACTCAGGGTATAGAACTCAGAAGGTAGACACCCCAAGTTTCCTGGGCTGAGTCATTCCCTCACACAGTGGAGGACATCTTTCCCACATAGACATCGGGATTGCCTGGGGGGAAAACAGTCGATACACCCTATTGGAAAACACTTTGACCTGAGACCACTTAAGAGATTAAAAGTAACCAATAGCTTCCAGGCAGAAGCAACTGCCCACCCTGTTGAAAAAACTCTCACCACACCTGAGGACATTTGCTTGGGGGCAATTCAAGTCTGGAATCCTACTGTAGTCTGTAGCAGAGGTGGCCTTGGAAGCTTTGAGTCTTTGCCTGATCCAATTAGTCAGAAACAGCCTTTAACACTGTCCTGCACTAGAGATTTGAGAGGTATAGAGGATTTACCTAAAACATAGTCACAAACCCAGACAACCAAAATGAGGAAACAAAGAAAAAAACACCAAATGAAAGAACTAGTGAATTCTCCTAAAGAGATAAATGAAGCAGAGATAAGAAATTTATCTGAAACAGAGTTCAGAGTAATGATGTTAAAAATGCTCAACAGTTATGAAAAAAGATATAGTAACTATGAAAAAAGAACAGTCTGAGATAAAGAATGACATAACACAAAGAATACATTGGAAGGAATACACAGCAGATTAGGGGAAGCTGAGGATTGAATCAGTGAATTAGAAGACAGAGTTGAAAATATCACTCAATTAGAGAACCAAAAAGAAAAAACAATTAAAAAATAGGACGACAGCTTAAAGGAGCTGTGGGACAATGTGAAACGTAACAGTATTAGAATAGTAGGTGTGCCAGAAGAGGCAGGAATAAAGAAAGGAATAGAGGTGTTTGAAGAAATAATGGTAGGAAACTTCCCTAACCTGGTAAAGGAAAAAGTCACACAGTGCAGGAGGCACAGAGAACCCCAAACAAGAAGAACCCAAACAGCCTTACACCCAGACACATCATAATTAAAATGCCAAAAATTAAAGACAAAGAGAGGCCGAAACCGGTTTGGCTCAGTGGATAGAGCGTCGGCCTGCAGACTGAAAGGTCCCAGGTTCGATTCCGGTCAAGGGCATGTACCTGGGTTGCGGGCACATCCCCGGTGGGAGATGTGCAAGAGGCAGCTGATCGATGTTTCTCTCTCATCGATGTTTCTAACTTTCTATCTCTCTCCCTTCCTCTCTGTGAAAAATCAATAAAATATATTAAAAAAAAAAAAAAAAAAGACAAAGAGAGAATCTTAAAGGCAGCAAGAGAAAACTGTTACATATAAAGGAGTTCCCATAAGGCTGACACCTGATTTCTCATCAGAAACTCTACAGGTCAGAAGGGAATGGCATGAAGTACTCAAGGTAATGGAAAGCAAGGATCTGAGACCGGGATGACTATATCCAGCAAAACTATCATTCAAAATAGACAGTCAAATAAAGAACTTCCCAGACAAAAAAAGGCTAAAGGAGTTCATCACCACCAAGCCAGCATTATAAGAAATGCTAAAGGGAATGCTGTAAAAGATTGCTGAGGAGAAACAGAGAGAAACCTAGCCATACAGAATTAAAATGGATATAAATAAGTACCTCTCAATAACAACCCTACATGTAAATGGATTAAATGCTCCAATCCAAAGCTTTTGGGTAGCTGAATGGATAAAAAAAAAAAACATGACCCAACTATATGCTGTCTACAAGAGACCCACCTCAAAACAAAAGACACACACAAGATGAAAGTGAAGAGATGGAAAAAAATTTTTCCATGCAAATGGAAAAGAAAAAAAGCTGGAGTAGCAATACTTATATCCGACAAAATAGACTTTAAAAGAAATCATGCTAAGCAAAATAAGCAAGTTGGAGAAAGATAAATATCATACAGTCTCACTCAGTTGTGGAATATAATGAACAACATAAACTGATGAACAAAATTAGAACCAGAGTCATAGAAGCATGGAACAGACTGTACAACCTATGAGGGAAGGCAGGGGTGATGAGGTAAGAGATCAACCAAAGGACTTGTATGCATACATAGAAGCAAAACCAATGGACACAGACAATAGTGGGGGTAAGGGCTTGTGCTTGGGGGAGGTGGTGGTGGGGGAGAGGTCAATGAAGGAAAAAAGAGACTCATGTAATACTTTAAACAATAAAGAATTAAAAAAAATATAGAGCTGGGGGGGGGGATATTCTAGAAGTAATCCTGTTATTTGCAGATTTTTAATATTTCCTACAACTTTTGTGATACCATACTATGTTAGTACAGTGTTGGTAATATTATTAAACTTAAAATCCTTTTATTCTTGAAATATTAATGTTTATTGCATGTAACATCATTATATTTAAGATCGTTTTTCTTGAAATAAAAAAAGACTTAAAAAAAGGAACACTTGGACAACAAAATTACAGAGAAAAACACTAAACTTTAAATAAAATTTAATGATAAATACATATCGATAGAAATAATTAAATTCTTGTATGAAGGCAGCATCCAAGGAATCTCTTCATTTTCATGGCTCCCAGCCCTTCCCTCCGGGCTGATGGGGCAACTTGAGACCCACTAAGCCAGCTGCCTCCTCCACTGAGCGCTCACCCTTCCCATGAAATTCCTGATGAAGGGCCACGTGTTCCCGGATGCTACGGAGCAGGCAGAGATAGGTGGCAGCTTGGAAATGGAGCTCATGTTGGGCTCTGCACAGCTTCTCACTGGTGACCTAGAGAAGTAGCAAAGTCAGATACTTTATCAACAGCCCGGCTAAAGGCCAAAGAGTAAGATATAATAAACATTCTCTAGAATGAAGGAAAATTGCAGAGAGGAAACAGAAACCTGTATTTGTGTATACTTAATAGATATATAGAGGAACTCTGTAATTGTGATGATTAGGAAAGCTGACCTCCAGTTCACTGACAAGTTTTACACCAGGTGGCTCAGTTGGTTAGAGCAACATCCCCAATAGGCCAATGTGTCGGGTTCCATGCCGTCAGGGCATATACAAGAAGCAAGCAATGACTGCATAAGTGGAAAAACAAATTGATTTCTGTCTCTCTCTCTTTCTAAAATCAACAAATAAAACTTTTTTTTAAAGGTGGGGAGAAAAAAAGTTTTACAAAGTTTCACTGGGATGTTGCATTGAGTGATTGCACATTTTAGAAGAAAGTCATCTAGTTTCAATTCTCTCATTTTACAAATAAGAAAACTAAAGCCCAGAGAGGCTGGGTGGTTGGTTAATGGCAGAGGTGGGTAATTATAATCAGGTCATGATCACTTCACTAATATCACTTCAGAAATATAATGTAGAACTTTCTCCCCTTCAAACCAATGAAGGGCTGCTTCTTATGACTGTGGACTTTGGTTAATGTGGAATATGCCTTTCATTTCAATGAAAACTTAAAACTTATTTTGTCTGTAAAATAATAGCTTTGTCCTCAATAGTAACAAAATGGTTTTGCATATAAAATATGCACATATTCATATTACTTGTACTCACTCTCACAATTTACTTATCCACCTGAAAAATCTGGATTTTGATAACCTTAAGAAGCTGGAGACTTCATAGCCATTCTGAAGTTCTCTAAACCCTGTTTCTTCTTCATCATAATTTCCAGCTGAAGGAAATTATTTCACTATTCTTTATTTGACTAGTTTTGAGGTTGTGAGAAAGGGGCAGGAAGGTAGAGATGGAGATGTGTGCAAAGCCTCAAATGACGTAAGGAGCCCTGTCCAATGTCAGTTAATCTCTGGCACCACTGCCTACAGAATCCCCTTTAACTTTTATTTAAATACCTAGGGTTGGAATCTGAAAACTAGAGTGTGGCTTAAGATCTGCAGATCACATATGGGAAAATGCCACTCATAAGCTGCTCAAAAAGGCAAAATTCATCTGCTTCAATAAACTTAATTTTTTTTTTTTTTTTTTTTTTTAGAGTGGGAAGGAGAAACATCAATGTGAAAGAGAGAGATTGATCAGTTGCCTCCCGTATCTGCCGTGACTGGGGATTGAACCCTCAACCTAGGTATGTGTCCTGGCTGGGAATCAAACCCGAGACCTTCCGGTACACGGGCTGACACTCCAACCAACTGAGCCACACTGGCCAGGGCAAGCAATTAAAAAATTTTTTTTTATAATTAAAAATTTGAGATTAATACCATGTCAAACATCAACAAATGGTAATACCCACGTGTATAAACCTAAATTGATAGGATTTGAAACAAGAATTCTGTTAGTATAGGACAGTGGTTCTCAACCTTCCTAATGCCGAGACCCTTTAATACAGTTCCTCATGTTGTGGGGACCCCCAACCATAAAATTATTTTCGTTGCTACTTCATAACTAATTTTGCTACTGTTAGGAATCGTAATGTAAATATCTGATATGCAGGATGTATTTTCATTGTTACAAATTGAACATAATTAAAGCATAGTGATTAATCACAAAAACAATATGTAATTATGTGTTTTCCGATGGCCTTAGGCGATGCCTGTGAAAGGGTCATTCAACCCCCAAAGGGGTCGCGACCCACAGGTTGAGAACCGCTGGTATAGGACAAGGGAATACTGACCTTGATTTAGGCCTTAATCATAAGGAGTCTGAAGACAGGGTCAATCAAAATGTAACAGTATGCTTTGCCAGTGTGTTTCAGTGGACAGTGTTGGCCCTCCTAGAGAAGGTTTCCGAGTTCGATTCCCAGGGAAGGGCATGTACCTGGGCTGCAGGTTCAATCATCAGGAGGCAACTGGTTAATGCATCTCTCTCACATTTGATCATTCGCTCTCTCCAACGCCCTGCCTCCCATCCTTCCACTCTTTTTAAAAATCAATCCTCAGGTGAGGGTTAAAAAAAAAAAGAATATAACAGTAAATGAATCATGAGAGAGACCAAAAGAGCCCGGCCGGCGTGGGTCAGTGGTTGAGCGTGGACCTATGAGCCAGGAGGTCAGAGCACAAGCCGGGTTAGGGGTTGCAGGCTCCATCACAGTGGGTGCAGGAGGCAGCAGATCAATGATCCTCTTGTCGGTTCCTAATATTATGACCTTTGAACAATCAGCTAAATGTTAGTTCTGACATTTTGCATTCTAACTTCCATGGCTCAGAAATTCAGTATTTAGGTTAATGATCTCGTTTCCCACATTGTTCAAAGGACGGCAAGCTTCCTTCCACAGAGCCAAACTGACGCTCCGATTTATTATTTCTGAGATAGGCTGCAACCTCTCCCCAAGCCAGACCCTGACTTCAAAGGCGTTCATTAATGGACTCTCGTTTGGGAAGCAGGGAACCTACATTTTAGTTCTCATACGTGTCCTTGGGAGGGTCACTGTCCCCGAGTCTCAGCTGCCCCATTTGAAAAATGAAACTATCTTTCATCGCTCTTGCCCAAGGGTGATATGGAGAGTGAATTTCACAAAGCGATTTCTCAAGTATGTTTCCCCATATGTTCCTATTTATCAGCTACGGAAGGACAACAGGTATCTGGACATACATGGCGCTCATGTCATGACTGACAGTGCAACCTCATTACAAGTTCCTGGTTCCGTCCTACGCGGCGCCACCTGTTCGGTGCAGGGGATACAACGTCAGGTAAACAGTTCCCGATCCTCAGGAAGCTCCCAATACTTCATGTCCTATTACAGTTTCTCTTTCTGCCTCAAAACTGGCTTCTGAGAATCGCTTCGCCGGGGAAAGGGCAGGAAATGAAGAGATGCGGCGGCGGCGGCCCCCACCCGCCCCAGGGCGTCCACCTCTTCTCTTTCCCTCCGACTCTCCCCTTCATTCTGCAAAGGGCGGCCAGTGGAACCCTCGGGGCCGGCTCCACCCCGGTGACTGCGCCCCCGCGGTCCGGGCCAGGCTCGGGGCTGAGGCCGTGGACCCGAGCCTAGACGGGTGGAGCGGGGCCTTTGGGGCCGGAACCGGCGCTGGGTGGAGGGTCGGCCTCAGAAACGCGGGCGCTCAGGCCCGGCGCTCCCTCCCACCCCGGGGAAGGGACGCTGGAGCACGCGGACACGGGCCTCCGTACCCGGTGTGCTCGGAAAGCCTTCACGAGGTACCGATAGGCTTCGGTGTCGCGATAGGGTCGGCCGGTGCCGGCGCTCATGTAGCGCAACTCCCGCAGAAGACCTCGCAGGGTGCGCGCCGGCGGCCCGAGCGCCGCCATGTTCCCGTCCTCGGAGCCCGGTGCCCCACGACCCCTTCACCCCCAGCCCCGCCGCCGAATGGTACGGTCGAACCCAGCCTGCTGCTCTCCTCGACGGCTCAGCAGTGGAAGGGCTCACTTCCCCCTGCGGAGCCTCACGAGTCGAACGCCGAGCGCGCCCTGAGACGTTAAGGGGAAAGCAGCGGAAAGCCGAGCCGCGGCCGGGCCGGGCCGGGCAGAAGGAAGGCCTTCCGGGCTGCGCCATTGGAGATGCCGTTCGCTTAACCGACCTTTCCAGCCTCGAGAGAGAGAGAGCCTGGCGCGAATGGGTGTTGATTTGAAACAGAACACGCTGAAAAGACATTATTTCTAGCGGTGACAACAAAATTCAACGTATTGACTTCCCAAAATCAGAGGCGGAAAATGGAGTATGCTGACTCTCGTAAACTGTAACCTAACACCTAGGGGAACCACACATACATGTCTTATTTATAAAAAGTAAAATTGTTAGCGTATTTCACTACAGATGCTTAAGGAAAACACAAAAAGCCTCACCACCCCAGATGGGACTCGAACCCACAATCCCTGGCTTAGGAGGCCAATGCCTTATCCATTAGGCCACTGGGGCTTCTGTGAACGATGGCCTGAAACAACGTATTCAATTTTTTTTCCTTTCGTACGTCATCCTCCCTGACGTTCCTTTTGAGCCTATCCTGGGAGACCGCATCTAGCATCACTATGAGGGCCGAGGCATGCCGGGAGTTGTAGTTAAGAGAACAAAAGGCTGCGTTACAGCTCCAAAGGCTTTACCCTCCAAACGGCAACGTCGCGCCCAGCGGAGACCGGGTGCGCGCACGGCCGGGCAGACGCGTTTCCCGCGGGGTGGTCCCCGCGCCTGCGCAGAAGCAGACGCGACGTTGCGGAGCCGGGCGCGCAGGACACACTGGCCGAGTCTCCGTGAATCGCCCTTTTAGCCTCTGCTCCGTGGGGTCCTACCGGAAACAGCCGGCCCCTTCCGGTTCCAAGGCTTCCCAGACTGACTTTGCGTCTAGCCGACCGTTAGGTGGCGCGAGCCGCGGTCACTGTCTGTTTCCGGGTGAAGGGCTGAGGCCATTTCCGCAGGGCCCGTGGCGGCTTGGGATGTGTGCCTGGTCTTCCGGTTTGGCGGTTCCGGGATAGACATGGGAGGGCGGGGAGCGTTAGGAATGTGTTACCTAGAAATGGCCGGGAGTGAGTTCATTTTCCTGGGGCTGTTGCTCACTGTGTAACTCGGACAAGCCGCTTCTCTGGGACACGGCGGTCGCTAGCCCTTGGCCACAATCCAGCGGCTCCCCGCGGCCTCTGCTTGTCCCGACTCCGGGACCGGCCTGAACCGAGCCTTGTTTCAGCTTCATCGCTCACGGCTCCCTCTCACCCTCCGCCCAGGTGTCTGGACTGATGGTTTTCTTCCCCACCGTGTTACTCTTTCTGCCTGAAACTTAGCTGTTGTATTAATCTCCTGTTTACCTTGCGGGCCTCAAGTTTCTTAGGGAAGTTTAGGCCAGGCCTTCGCAGACAGTGTGGCGAGGTTGGAATGACTCACTGCACCTCTGCGGGCTCCTCTGGATGACCTCTGGCTTTATTTACTTACAGCAGGTTACCCCTGGGCCAGCTCCATCATCCCCGCACGAACCAAGATGCCACTCTTCAGGCCAGAAATGCCCACTCCACCAGGGCTCCCCAGGTCCCTGTCAGGGTCCCTTTCCTATTTTGGCTGCAATCCTGACACTTCCAGGATTAATAGACGAGGAAACTGGTGTGACAATATGAATGAATGACTCCCTGTTAAGCACATAAAATATTCATTTTATCAACCCGTAATTCACAAGTTTCTGATTTTAAAAGGCAAATATGCATGCAGGAGAGGTTAGGGAGAATGCTCTCATTTATCCTCAATATAAATTTGTTGAGGCAATCAGTAATTTTTTTTAAAATATATTTTTATTGACTTAAGAGAGGAAGAGAGGGAGAGATAGAAACACCAATGATGAGAGAGAATCATTGATTGCCTCCTGCAAGCTCCACACTGGGGACCAAGCCGACAACCCAGGCATGTGCCTTGACGGGGAATTGAACCGTGACCTCCCTGTTCATAGGTTAACACTGAGCCACACTGGCTGGGCAATAAGAAATAATTTTGAATTCCTTTTTACTGTGCTACCAAGAGACACTTCTTCCATCCTAAGCCATCCTCACACTAAAAGTAGATAATCAAAATGTTAGCTCTAAAAATAATTTTTTAAAAAAAGTTACCTCTAGCCCAGCCAGTGTGGCTCAGTGGCTGAGCATCCACCTATGAACCAGGAGGTCATGGGCTCAATTTCCAACCCCATCAGGGCACATGCCTGGGTTTTGGGCTTAATCCCCAGTAGGGGGCATGCAGGAGGCAGTCAGTCAATGATTCTCTCTCATCATTGACGTTTCTATCTCTCCCTCTCCCTTCATCTCTGATATCAACAAAAATATTTAATAATAATAAAAAAGTTAGCTCTTATGTAGTCACAAGCCGCCATAGATGCCACCCTCCCAAAAGTCGTGTGTGTGTGTTGTTCCTTATGTCAAGAGGAAATGCTTATTTCCCATCCCATGCATCCCTCCCCCTTTTGAATCTCAGGCAAGCCTTGTGACTAGCTTTGACCAATAGAATGTAGCAGAAGTGACATTCTGGGACTTCTATGGAATCCCAGGCCTTGAAACCAGCAACTTTCACTTCCCGCTTCTTATCTAGTTACCATGCTGGGAAAGCCTCAAGGCAGGTGAGGAAGTACTAAGACGGCCCAGCTTAGCCTCAGCTGACAGCACTAATTACCCACTCTGGGACTGAGCCATCTTGAATGTCCCAATCTAGAGGCACCAGATGACTACTGTCTCAATCAACATCATATGGAGCAGAGAACTGCCCACCTAAACCCAGTCAATCCAAAGAAACATTAAAGATAACAAAATGGCCGAGACCGGTTTGGCTCAGTGGATGGAGCGTCGGCCTGCGGACAGAAGGGTCCCCGGTTCGATTCCGGTCGAGGGCATGTGCCTGGGTTGAGGGCACTTCCCCAGTGGGGGATGTGCAGGGGGCGGCTGATCGATGTTTCTCTCTCATCGGTGTTTCTAGCTCTCTGTCTCTCTCTCTTCCTCTCTGTAAAAAATCAATAAAATATATTTAAAAAAAAAAAGATAACAAAATGGCAGTTGTTTAGAAATAATTCCACTATGTTTTGATTACTGCGCAGCAATCAGAAAACCAATCAGTCTGAAAAGTTTCTTAGAGACAATTTAGCCGAAGTTTTAAGTTTTGCAGCTTTAGAAATCTTTAAATTCCTAGTACAGGGCTACGCATTCAAACTCTACAGCTGGGACCAGGCAGTTAATAGATTGAATCAGGCCGTGAATTCTCACCTCCTCCAAAGGAGCTAGCTAGCCAGTGGTTGTCAACCTTCCTAATGCTGCGACCCTTTAATACAGTTCCTCATGTTGTGGTGACGCCCAATTTCATTGTTACAAATTGAACATAATTAAAGCATAGTGATTAATCACGAAAACAATATGTAATTATGTATGTGCTTTCAGATGGTCTTAGGCGACCCCTGTGAAAGGGTCGTTCAACCCCCAAAGGGGTCGCGACCCACAGGTTGAGAACCGCTGAAGACAATTCAACACAATCTGATTGTTGCAAAGTAGGAATGTCATGCCAGTGCTGATTTTTTAAAAAATTTTATTGTTTTTTTCTTTAAAATATGGAACACTTCTCAAATTTGCGTGTCATCCTTGCTCAGGGGCCATGCTAATCTTCTCTGTATTATTCCGATTTTAGTATATGTGCTGCCGAAGCGAGTACAGAGCTTCTGATTTTTTAAAGAGAAGTTATAAATCTAGAATTTTTATGAAATGCCATAACTTAAGTGTTAGCAGCCAGTTAAACACAACACTATTTGTCAAAACACTTCTGGTTGCAAGTGTGCGAGCTATGTCCCAGGGCATTTTACAGGTAATGTTTCATTTGATCTCACCACAATCCTATGAGGTAGTACTCTGATTTTACCAACTTACAAATCTCAGAGCAGTTTCATGATTTAGCCAACTGATCATTGGCGAAGCTGCTGTTTGACCCCACACAATCTTAACTCAAAACCTTTTTTTTTGCCCCCCCCCCCCCCCATCAGCCACACTCGCTGACGCAGCGGGAAGCGGCCAAAACCTTTTTTTTTTTCTTTTTTGAAATTATAAGAGAAAATGTATTTAGAAAGTCACCGAGGTTAAAAAAAAAAAAAAAAAAAAAAGTGATCCAGCTGAGCTGTGTGGACTCAGGAAATTAGTTACAGAGGCAAAAAAAAAAAAAAAAAAAAAGAGGCCCTTGGAGCTTAGGAAAAAGAGATAGACCTTACCTGGGGAAAGAAGAGAGGGAAAGGCATGGGCATGGTCCAGAGAACGAAAAAGCTTGCTCAAAGTCCCCCCCTTTTTTCAAAGTTAAAGTTTTATAGCAGAAAAGGAATTTTCATTAAAAAAATTCTGGGTGATTCTCAGAATTTCTTGGTATGGCTAGATATCAGGCTTGGAAGCTACACAGCCAAGAACTTCACCCTAAATTCTGCCCCAGATCTAGTCCAGTGAAACCACCACCAGGCACAGTCACTACAGCTTGCAAGGTTGACACAGTGACACTGGACTAGATCTGGGGCAAGCAGAGCAGGTAAAATGTCCTATTCATGAAGCTTCCATTCTAGAAAGGTGGACAGACAATAAATAAAACATAAAATTTGTCAAATGTTGATTGCTGTGGAGGACAATAAAGCTAGGGGCAGGGATTTGGGACCTGCTGCTTTATCGTGTCTTCAGGGAGATCCTAACTGATAAGGTGACATTTTTGTAGAGACCAAAATAATGTGAAGGCATCTTCAGCTTACATGTGTGCAAGTGTTGGGGTGGGGTAAAACCCACACTTTTAAGTAGAGACACCCTCCTCCCATTCCCCAGCCACTGTGAGGCCACCATTATTTTGTCCTTCAAGGTCTCTGAGGGTAATGAGTTGTTTTGGGACAAGTTTTCTATGCCCAGTGAAACTGTGTGAACAGACCCCCTGGAGTCCAGTCTTAATGCTGCAACTACAGCAGTGACTGGCCTTGCAAATGGATATTTGGGGGAAATTTTGGTGGGAAAAAGCCAGGACTAATCAAAGAGGGTGTATCTGAGAGTATACATCTGTAGGCACTCATTCCCATCAACTGTGATACTATAGATAAAAGTGCTGATTTCTTCTTTTTCTTTCACATGACCCACATTAGTTCTCATTCTGACCAGTGGGCCATAGTAAAAGTTAATCCATGGATTAACTGTAGCTCAGAGCTAATGTTCAATAATCCTCAAGTCCTTTCTCTATAGTGCACAGCCATCCTTGGCAAATGGTAGCGGATCCCATCGGAGAAGGCCAGAAGATTGCTACATTACTTACATGTGATGGCATCTTAGGGCCTTTTTCAAGGCTTTTCTGGGTTCCCTCCTTCATTGATGGGCTTTCAGGTCTGTGAACTGACTCTTGTCTGGGCACTGGTTATTCTGTGTGTGTGTGTGTGTGTGTTTTACTCTATTATGGCAGCTCATTTTATGCCTTTGTTATTTTTTTAATCCTCACCTGAGGATATTTTTCCTTTGATTTTTAGAGAGAGTGGGAGAGAGAAAGAGAGACATCAATTGGTTGTCTTCGTACACACTCCAACCAGGGACAGGAATTGAGCCTGCAATAGAGGAATCAAACACGGGACCCTTCATTCCCCAGGCTGATGCTCTTTCCACAGTCAAACCAGCTAGGGCTATGCCTTTGTTCTTTAGAAATAAGGGCTTTTGTTGTTTTCTTCTTGTTTATTTTTGTTTATATTTATTTATCGTTTTCTTAAAAATATATTTTATTTATTTTTTTACAGAGAGGAAGGGAGAGGAATAGAGAGTTAGAAACATCGATGAGAGAGGAACATTGATCAGCTACCTCCTGCACACCCCCTACTGGGGATGTGCCCGTAACCAAGGTACATGCCCTTGACCAGAATCAAACCTGGAACCCTTCAGTCCGCAGGCCGACACTATCCACTGAGCCAAACTGGTTAGGGCTATTTATTTATTGTTAATCCTCACCCAAGGATATTTTTCCATGGATTTTTAGAGAGAGAGGGAGAGACAGAGAGAAACATCAATGTGAGAGAAACACATTGATTGGTTGCCTCCTGCACGAGCCCTGACCAGGGCCCGGGCTGGAAAGGAGCCTGCAACCTTGGGTCCACAGGCCAACGCTCTATTCACCTAGCCAAACCAGTTAGGGCGGGCTGTTTTGTTTTTATATCAAAAGCCATCTTAGTGGGTTGCTCTATATTTTCGTACTGGGCATCCCAGGATCCCAAGATCACTTTGTTCTGAACCATATAATAATTGTACTGGCCCAATTACCTATTACCATAACCATGTCTAGCATGTCTTTTAAAAAACATTTATTTTCATTTTTTATGGGGTTTATTGGGGTGACATTGATTAACAAAATTATACACGTTTCAGGTGCACAATTCTAGAACACATCCTCTATACACTGTATTGTGTGTTCACCACCCCAAGTCAAGTCTCTGTACATCACTATTCATCTAAAGCACTGATTTCTAAACTTTTTTGATTGTATGTATTGATAGCAGTAAACATCTTGTGCCTCTGCCATAGTCTTTGTATCTTTTTTTAAATCACATACATGTACTACTGAGCCAATGTAGTGTATGCATTTAAAACATACACAAAACAGAAATAAAAGTGATGTTTTTAAAAATGAACAATATTTTGAAAACATTTTCATTTTATTAACAGTAAAAAAAAAAAGTCCTAATTTTTCTTAGTAAAGAACAACTATTACTGTTTATTTTATTGAAAACAATGTATAATTCAGTGTGTTTCATTATTTTGAAAATCTCGGTTTAACACATTACTTTGGGCAACAAAATCACATGGTGATAAACATTTCTAAACATCCATTTTCAAATTTCTCTCTTCATTACATGAGTTTCTTTTAAAAAGGCAGTTAATACCTCACTTATAAATTTAGAAAATTACTTCTAACTTAAAGGGACTCATTAAGTATGTCCACTTATTTCAAAATATCAGCAGGCAGCTTAGTCAGAAATAGAAACCATTGTAGGCCTTTCAAACTGAAAAAATTGAGTGCAGGGCACTGAGGTGATTATGCACTCTCAGAAGGACTGCAGGAATTAGGGGAGTTGCCATTAACATTCAGAAGTTCAGAATACTAGGAGGTTTCTGCTGTTACCCAGATCAGAAAAATGCAGGGAACCCCCACTGCTGATCAGAGTTGCCCCCAAGTACTGAAATGGGGGCTGAAAGGAGGTCACTTGGTGAGTACAGCAGAATTTTAAGCCTACCGTGGCCTACGTTTTGCTAGGTGTGGCCAGAGAAAAAGTCATGCCACTTCTTTCTCCCACCTATGAAATTTCACATGAATACACTGGCAGAAATGAAATCACACCCATAACCTTGAAGGCAAAGGTGTTTGGGAAATGTAGTTTCCGTAATTCTGTATAACACAGAGAGTAGCACAGAAGGATGTGGAAATGAATGCTGGCTGCCAAAAAGCAGTCTTCAGATCACACAGCAGCATACTCCTAACAGCCCCTTGTCATCACAGAGGAGGACAGCAAATGAGAAACACTTGCCTGCTTCGTAGAATTAATCCTGAAGTTTGACAATTCTTGTAAAAACTTTTCAGCAAGATAATCACTCAATCTCTATGGTTTACAGGATTTCCATGGGTACTTCCCATTACATCGTAGTTGCTGCTATTTAAAGGTCTTAACCTTATTGATAACATCCTGTAGTATATAAATTGCAGTACATTATAATACTCAGAAGTAAATGTGACTATTGACAAACAAGCTGGACTTGCTAGATGCTAACAGAGAGCATTTTACTCTTCTTAGCCCGGCTGCTGTTTTTGTTTTTTTTTTTTTTCTCTCCAGTATGAAATCGTGGGTGGTTCATGCAGCTTTTCCAGGAAATAACAGGACAATTAGCCGTTTTTTCTTTGGTTTTAAAAAATTCCAGTCTGTGTAACAGTGAAACTCCAAACCTCAGCCATAAAATGTCTCCCCATGGTTAGCTGAGGCTGGCTGCCAGGGGAAGAAAACTGGGCAGGACGGAGGACATGGCCAACCTCTCCATCTTCCTGATCTGCTCTTCTACTCTTCACATGCAACCTGCTTGTGGAACAAGCTAGACTTGTGATGTATAAACAGAAAGCAACTTTATTTTCTCACGAGTGTCCCTATGAACCTTCTGTAATAATTTGTTCTTATGTCTGGATGAAATGGATAGCTTTCCCAGTCTATTTTCAGTAACAAACAGGTTAAAGAGTTATCATCATTTTTAAAATCATCTCTTTTTCTAGGTATTGACAAGCCTCATCCAGTGTCCTATTAAAACTCCAAATATCAGTTAATTTAAAATGTCTCCCCTCCTCCAGCCTGGAAATCTAAACGAGAAAGGAGTTGACAGTCATTGTCAGTTCTAGTCTCATACACTACCGTCTCCTCACTTGCTAGCTGCTGTCCTTTGATGGCCAGGCAAGAAAGAGGGAAGCTCTTACTGATCGGTAGAGCTGTAAAGTGTGCCCATGTCCTCTGGGAGTAGTATTCCCAATGTTGATCCTTTTCTCATAGGTGCTTTCTCCTGGTTCTCCAGTTTCTCCATCACTGGGGATCTCTCCCCTGTTGTTCCCTTGTAGGCCATGCCTTCTCTGGCTACTTAGGATTCCTGTCCCAGCCCCTTAGTTTCCGGCAGCTTCCCCGCCAAGGTCATTTCACCCCTCCAAGGTGTTTCCTTGGGTGGATTCCTTCTTAAACTGATCAAATCTGCTCCCTTTCTTGAGAACCACATCAGGCCACAAGAACTCATGAGCACTGAGAGTGCAAGCTGTTCTGAAGGCAGCCTTCTCTCTTCTTCTGTCTTCTCAAGGAGCTAGTCACCTACCATTTGTCTTTAGACTGTTGGGAATCAGACACCAGTTCCTGTGTCCCTCAAACTCCACAGGATGCATCAAGCTCTCCAAATGGTCCTCTTGAAGTGCCCCCCATTCATTTGGCATGAGGTGCAGAGGGAGCACCCCCACCCTCCCAAGCGTGAGAAGGGAAATGTCCAGCATACTCTTATATAGCCTGGAGGTGGCGGCCGAGCTAATCCTTCCCAGTGTGGAACTGGTGCTTCCCAGTTTCTAGCTCCTCCTCCCTTTAGAGTGTGGACGGACTTGGCACCTATTGTTTTGTTCTCAGCCTTTGGGGTTTCTGGTGAAACTGACACAGAAAGAGTCCCATTTTAGTAAATGAAATTACCATTGTCAACCACTCCTCCCTATGGAACTCCTGTTCTTCATCAGGACACCTGATGCCCTGGAGGGGACATATGGGACAGTCTGACTTCTGAATCGGATATAGTGAATATACAGCTAATATAGCACTATTAAGTATTTATATATTAATGATCAATTCTAGTTTTATATTAATTACATTAATACTTACATATTACCTGTTTACAGATGTAATTATCTTTACACAAAAAACATATAGGACTTTTGTTTTTGACATTATGGGAGATTAGATGTACAGAAAAATCTCAATATATAAAATATCATATACTTTAAACAATAAAGAATTTAAATTAAAAACAAAAAACCCCCACAAAACAACAACAAAATAATCACAGAGTGCTGGAAAAATTTTAGCCAATACACAAAAATACTTTTTCAAAGCATGACTGAGCTGACAAAGTAAAGGAAGCCAGAGTAACTGGAGGTCAGAGAGTGGGAATGGGTCAGAGGGCACGAAAAGCATTTGCTTTGAGGATATCTGCTGATTCCCAGTGGCCTTGAGTCTGGATTTTCATTTGCAGTCAGAAGGAAAGAAAGCCTCAGACTAGAATAGTGGGAGGTCAGATCATAAACTCCTGCAAAATGATAGAATGCCCAATGATTGACCTCATTACTGGGAATGAAAAAACAATATCCCTTACCTCACCAAGAAGAGGCTTCTCTGAATCAACCTCAGCTCAGGGTGGGTGGCAGGTAGGGAATCTTCTACAGTTTTGTGTGTTTTTTTTAAATGTATTTTTATTGATTTCAGAGAGGAAGGGAGAGAGATAGAAACATCAATGATGAGATAGAATCATTGATTGGCTGCCTCCTGGGGGGGCAGGCCCCCTACTGGGGATAGAGCTGCAACCCAGGCATGTGCCCTTGAATGGAACTGAACCTGGGACCCTTCAGTCCACAGGCCGATCCTCTATCCACTTAGCTAAACCAGCTAGGGCTAAGGGAGTTCTAAACCACCAGCAATGCATATGTGGTGAAATTCGTCCTATTGCTGTGGCCCCGAAATCTTTAGCTAAACATTTAGTTTGAAGTGGTCCTGGGTTGGTAATGTTCCCAGGAGCCTGGAAGAAGCAAACTCAAATACTCTTCAGAGGAAAACACTTTAAATCCAGGTCTCGAAGAATGTCCATAGCTAAAGTCCCAAAGTGCAGGGATATATAATACAACATCACCAAACACAGAGAGATAAGCTACTGTGAACAAGTTAGAAGAAAACACAGTTGGGTTCAAGGTTTGACTCTGATGCCTGGGATCTCACTGTGGGAAATGCTCTCTTTTGCTAGAGACCTTGGCCTCTCCCCTTAGTGTACATCATCAGCTAAGAAAACTGATAACCCCAGGAAAAAACAAGCTCACA
Source organism: Myotis myotis (assembly GCF_014108235.1). NCBI lineage: Eukaryota > Metazoa > Chordata > Mammalia > Chiroptera > Vespertilionidae > Myotis > Myotis myotis. Next base: position 54,533,441 of record NW_023416315.1, read on the forward strand.
GGTGAAAATAATCAGTCACAATAAGAGACAGTCACAATAAGAGACAGTCACAATAAGAGACAGTCAAGTCATAATAAGAGACAGTAATGGAACAAACTGTATTAGACAAACCAGAATAGAACAAGACAGATCAAGAACTTGAGCATAATAAAGATCCTCACAGAGATAAGAGGGTAATAATAGGGAACAAGAAGTTATACAGAACCAAATGGAAATACTGGGTAGGAAATATGTACTAGTTGAACAAAACCAATAGCTTGGATAAACACAAGAATGGCTACACAGCTGAAAGATGAGTAATGATCTAGATCTGTTCAAGCAACTTTCCCAGAAGGCACTGGAAAGAGATGGAAAATATGAACATATAACAAATAATAATAATGTCAGTACCTATAAATATGAGTCCCAGGAAGAGAGAAAATGGGCTTAGGGAAGAGAATGCTTAAAGCAATCATAAGTAAAGAACTTAACAAAAATTTAAGATAAAAGGACTCCAATTCAAAGGTCTCATGGAGCACCACACAGAATAAGTATGGTAAAAGCAAAACTTTGACACATTATAATGAAATTTAGAAAAATTAAAGACAAAACAAAATTGGAAAAGCTTCTAGAGAGAAGAGACAAGCTGTCCACAGAAGAATAAGAAATAGATTGGCATTAGTTTTCCCTGACACAAACGCTGGAGACAACAACAACAATGAAGTTTATTTTCTAAATGATGAAGAAAAATAACTTAGAGACTATTATAGCCAGATAAATTATTACTTAAATGTGAGGAATCAAAGACGATACATTTAGATATACAAGCCTTAGAAAGTTTACAGCACAAAGAGTCTCTTTGAAAATTCTCCTGAAAGAAGTACTTTTATACTTATACTAATATAAGTAAATTACACTTAATGTAGTAAGTATTTAACAAGCACATGAAAAGATTGTTCAATACCATCAATCATTAGGGAAATACAAATCAAAAGGAATGTGATATCACTTTATACCTACCAGCTGTAATTTTTTTAAAAAAAGGAAAAGAGTACATTGGTGGGAATGTAAAAACGGTTTAAGTTACCATAGAGATCCAGCAATTCCACTCCTAGGTATATACCCAAGAAACATACATTGACATAAAAACTTGTACACAAATGTTCATAGCAGCATTATTTATAATACAGGGGTAGGTTTACATTAGCAATACAAATAAAAGTAGGTTTACAGTGTAATACAAATAAATAATACAATAATAAATAATAATACAATAATAAACTGTTTTGTGTAACTTAAACTGTAAACCTACTTTTACCCACCACTGTATTCAAAAAGTGGTAAGAGCCCAAATGCCTATCAGCTGATGAATGGGTAAATAAAAATGTGATATGTTCATACAATGGACTCTTATTCACGATATACATAGCTGATATATAAAATTTAATATTAGGACAAAACACATCATAAAGAAAAATGAGGGACATTATATAATGGTTAAAAAATAGATCAAAATATATAGCCACAATAAACATATATGCACCCAGAAAAATTAATGGTTCCTTGAAAAGTTAGTAAGAATAAATGTCTGGCAAGACTGATTAAGAAAAAGATGCATGTAAATAAATCAATATGAAAACAGGAAAACAAATACAGATACCACAGAGATGATAAGAATAAAAAATGTGCCATAACCGGTTTGGCTCAGTGGATAGAGCGTCCGCCTGCGGACTGAAAGATCCCAGGTTGGATTCCGGTCAAGGGCATGTACCTTGGTTGCGGGCACATCCCCAGTAGGAGGTGTGCAGAAGGCAGCTGATCGATGTTTCTCTCTCATCAATGTTTCTAACTCTCTATTTCTCCCTTCCTCTCTGTAAAAACTCAATAAAATATATTTAAAAAAAAAATAAAAAATGTATTATGAATACATTTCTAAGAAATTTTCTGCAAGTGTTGATCATATTCGGGTGTTATGGGAAATCACCTAATATAATTCAATTCATATTTATAACATTCCCATAAGATTAGGGATAGAAAACTATCTTAACTTCATAAAATTACATAACAAAAATCTAGAATAAACACTACACTTAATGAAGAAAATTTATATATATTTTTCCATTATCATAAGGAACAAAGATGCCACTTTCACCACTACTGTCTAACACAGTATCAAGGAAGCAGTCTAATGCTCTAAAACATAAAAAGTGAAAGAATTGGGAGAGGAAATTCACCTGTCATTATTTTAAGTTATATGAATATTTCCATGGAAAAGTTAAGAAAATAATCAGACTAGTTATAGAATAAGAGAGTTTAACAAAATTGCTGGATACAGCCAGGCTGGTGTGTCTCCGTGGTTGAGCATGGACCAATGAACCAGAAGGTCACAGTTTGATTCCGGTCAGGGCACATGCCTGGTTTGCGCCTTGATCCCCAGTAGGGGGCGTGAGGAGACAGCCTATTTACAATTCTCTCTCATTGATGCTTCTCTTTCTCTCTCTGAAATCAATAAAAACATATTTTTTAAAAAGTTACTGAATGCAAACTCAACTTCCAAAAACAACAGCATTCCTTGATATCAGCAAAAACCATGAGAAAATATAGTACTCATAAAAGCTGTATTGAAAGACATAAAAAAGGATTTGAATTTCCACAAATGAGTATAGATTACACTTATCTTCCTAAACTATCCTACAAATGAAATATAATATATATTTCAGCTTGGTTTTTAATAAAATTTGAAGATTTTATTCTAAAATATAAAAAGGGATAAAAATCCAAAATTAGCAGTCAACATAGAAGAGCAAAGAGGGAGACTCTCCTTACTAGATATAAGTCCCCCCTTTATCCCAAAGGGATAAGTGTTCCAAGACCCTCAGTAGATGTCTGAAACGGCCGACAGCACTTCACGCTATATATACTATGTCTTTTCCTATAGATATATGAATATCCACCCAACAGAAGTACTCTAAGGCTTCTCCTTGGCATATCTGAATTGCCGGCATCACTACTCTTGAGCTTTGGGGCCACTATTAAGTAAAATAAGGGTGACATGAACACAAGCACTGCGATGCCTTGATAGTCAGTCTGATAACCGAGACAGCTAAGTGACTAATGGGCAGGTAGTGCACACAGGTAGCATGGAGATGCTGGACAAAAGGATGATTCACATCCCTGGGTGGGACAGAGTGGACAGTGAGAGATTTCATATTACTCAGAATGGTTCGTAATTTAAAAGGTATGAACTGTTTATTTCTGGATTTTTTCCATCTAATATTTTTGGACTAGCGGTTGCCCATGGGTAACTAAAAATGCAAAAAGCAAAATCACAGATAAGGGGGAACTTCTGTATTAAGGCATACTATAAACCTATAGTACTGAAAAACATTGATACTGGCACAGAAATAAACAAAAACAAAATAAAAACAAAAATGAATGGGAGAAGTACTGACTTACTAGATAGGGCTGGGAAAATTGCCTCACTAAATGAAGAAAAGTAAAGCTGGATCCCTATATAATTATTATACAACATACAAAGGTGGACAAGAGCTGGATCATAAGTGAAAAACTGAAAGGCAAAACTATAAAGCCAATAGAAGAAAATGTAGGGCATATCTTTGCAACCTAGGGCTAGGCAAATATTTCATAACAAATCCTTCAAAACATAAATGTAGACAAAAAGTAGATTGATTAAACCATTAAAAAGTAAGGTTTTCTGTTTAGTAAAGGATGCCATTGACACAGTTAAAAGACAGGTAACAGTCTAAAGTCTAAAATATCTGACACATCTAAAACTGATAAGAGGTTATTATCTGTAACAAAAAAAATGGAAATGTCAAAAAAAAAAAAGAAATGTCATTGAATGATGAGCAGAGATGAACAGGCAGTTCACAGTAGACTACAGCCTTTCTAGTGGCAGTAAGGAATTAGAGGCAATCTAGATATCCACCTCTAGGGGGCAGATATGTAAAATTAGATGGATGTACAGTGTGGAATACTAGGCAGAGATAAGAAGCAACACATAGGATGTACATACAGCATCATGGATAAATTTAAGAAAAGTGAGAAAGGCAGGAAGCAGCAAAATTTATCACACGGGACTATTTGTATAAATTTAAATTGCATATTCATAAAATAACATTGTTTTAGAAGGGTGCAGGCATAACAAGGGCACCTGTTATAAAAGTAAGAGTGGGTGCCTATGGGACTGAAGACAATGGAGACTAAGGAAGGAAAAACTTAACTGATAATAAAAACAAAGTGAGTTCTTGTACTGAGTGATGATAATCATGTCCTATGAATTGAGGCACATGATTCATGCATTGCTTTGCACTTGGGGCAATAAAGCAAAAATAAAGTAGATACAACACACACTAACTTCTGGCTATAAAGGGAGAGCAGGAAGTTGTTGGAGGCTACCTGTGAAACCTGACACTTTGAATGCCAGAGCAGAGATAGGGCAGGGCCTTGGTGACATTAAGTCACTGAATAAAGCTTCACCTAAACTAGGTTTATTTCTACTCAGTTATATGAACTAAAAGATTCCCTTTACTGTTTTAACAGACTATATTTTAGGGTAGTTTCCTTTTACTTATTAAGCCAGGAGTTTGATACCTGCAATGAAAGAATCTTCACTGATATTTATCAATGCCTGTAATATATATACATATTTTTAAAAACACCGTGAAAAGAAAAAAATAAAATTTTAAAAAGGAAAAAAAAAATAAAAACACTGTGGTTTCTCTTAGGTATTTGGGGAAATTAGGAGAGCAAAGGGAAGCATGAATTTAAGAAGGAAAAAAGGCAGAAAACAGAATAGTAGCCACCGTTTATTAGCTCTATGTGCTAGGCACTATGCTAGGTGCTCTCTATACATGTCACTAATTCAACAAGGAACCCGCCACTGGGTCTTACCACTGTACAAATGGGAAAACAGGCTGACATCTTGTTGGAAGTGTCACAGTCATGTAAACTCAAGTTTTTAATGTCTGCCTGTTCCCTTCATGCTATGCCACCCTACTAGAAAAGATAGGGGCAAGTAGTGGAGGGGCAGACACAAGAACACAGAAGAGGTAAATACACAGACAGAAAAAGCAGGCCATGTTGAGGCACACATTGATGAGGAAGAGCGATTGTTTTTGAGCTAAGGACACTCATGACAGACCAGAGTATATCTGCATCAGAGGGGTTTGTCCTTTTCAAAGCTCATGATCTCACTTGCAATGGAACTCAACCCTTAGTGCACCCAGAATCAGCTCTTGTGCTTTCATCTCCAATTTTCAAAACTCTTTTAAGTAAAAGATTTACTTATTTATTTTTTTTTAAATATATTTTATTGATTTTTTACAGAGGAAGGGTGAGGGATAGAGAGTTAGAAACATCGATGAGAGAGAAACATCGATGAGCTGCCTCCTGCACACCCCCTACTGGGGATGTGCCCGCAACCAAGGTACATGCCCTTGACCGGAATCGAACCTGGGACCCTTGAGTCTGCAGGCCGACGCTCTATCCACTGAGCCAAACCGGTTAGGGCAAGATTTATGTTCTCATATTTCTCAAAGCTTACAGGGATATGAAGCAATCACAGATTCTAGGCAGACTTTCAAATCTAGGTTAGGTCATTATTATCTATGCCAAAATGAACTTTAAACTGTCCATTTGATATGCACTCACAGACTGTAGATATAGAAAGGATATTACAGTTTGACCTGTGATGGTAATCTAAATGCCCACCAGTAAAGAATGAATACAATACATTGTCATGATATCCCAACTATGGAATACCATGAGCTATAAAAAAAGAACATAGAGACTTCTAGGTACTGAGGTGGAGTAATCTCCAAGAAAATTGGAAGAGACCAGCCTGTGTGGCTCAGTGGTTGAGTGTCCATCCATGAACCAAGAGGTCATGGGTTCGATTCCCAGTCGGGGCACATACCTGAGTTGCAGGCTTGATCCTTGATGGAGGGTGTGCAGGAGGCAGCCAATTTATGAAGTTTCTCTCTCTCTACCTTCCTATCTAAAAAAAAAAATCAACAAAAAGATATCTTAAAACATTTTTTTAAAAAAATATATATTTTATTGATTTTTTACATAGAGGGAGGGGAATAGAGAGTTAGAAACATCAATCAGCTGCCTCCTGCACACCCTCCTACTGGGGATGTGCCTGCAACCAAGGTACATGCCCTTGACTGGAATCGAACCTGGGACCTTTCAGTCTGCAGGCCGACGCTCTATCCACTGAGCCAAACTAGTCAGGGCTTAAAAAAAATTTTTTTGGAAGAAATGCTAGGTATAGTATGAAAGATATGTATGTTATATTTATGTTTAAAAGTCACATACATATTTATAATTAGAACTGGAGAAATTGGTAACAGTGGTTGCTCTGGGTAAAGAAAATTGGGACCATGTGTAGGAAATAAATGCTTTGTATGGACTTGGTATTTTTTTTAAACTAAGTGCAAGAATAATCTTTTCCAAAAATTCACGATTTTAAATCAAGCAGGTCATTGTGTTTTGACCTCCAAGCCAGACCCAATTTTGGGATCCAGTAGGGTCTGAGTGGAATAAATTCTTTTCCTTTCTCCCAGTGATAAGTTTTCTTCCCATTTCTTTCTCCCTCTCTTCAACCAAGTCCACCTGTTTGTTTCTTAAAAAACAAAACAAAAAAACCCCCAAAAAACAAACAAACAAAAAAACCCTCAAAGAACTGCTCTAGCCAGTTTGGCTCAGTGAATAGAGCATCTGACTGCAGACCAAAGGGTCCCGGGTTCGATTCCAGTCAAGGGCATGTACCTTGGTTGCAGGCTCCTCGCCGGCTCAGGCCCAGGTCAGGGCGCATACAGGAGGCAACCAATTGATGTATTTCTCTCATATCAATATCTCTCTCTGCCTTTCCTTCTCTCTTCCACTCTCTCTAAAAATCAATGGAAAAATATCCTGGGGTGAGGATTAAAAAAACAAAAAACAAACAAACCCCAAAACAAACCCAAAGAACTTACTCATGTTGCTCATGTTCATTGAAAACACAATTAAATAAAACACAACTCTGTATTTTGGGGTGTGTGCCCTAAATGTTTCCCTGTGCCGAGGTGCATTTACATTTCTAACTGCTCTTCTATTTAATACATGCACATCTTGGTCTTATCTTAAAATTTTCATTTAATATTATTTTACTTACTGAACCAATCCCTTCTAACACGGCATTAGATTGTTTCAAACTTTTACTGTTATGAGCAACATTGAGATGAATATTCTTATACAGAAAACTGTGTACAAGTCCATGTTCCCCTTATAAAAATTTTGTAAAAAGCAGTTATTTTCCTGTGCCAAAACTCAGGTCTGACACATTTCCTGCCTACGTGGTCAAGTGTAAAACATACTTCCCATTTCATATATTTCCCTATACTCCCTTGAACAAACCCACGTTTTGGATACCTGATTCTCATTCAACACTACAGAATTGGTTGCACTTCTCTACCTGCTTACTTCTTGAAATCCTTAACTCCTTGGGCCATAGTTTTTTTTTCTTAAAAACTTAAAAAAAAATAAATATAATAAAACAAAACTAGTATGAGTGATAATAAAAAGGCATCCCAGCCCTAACCAGTTTGGCTTAGTGGATAGAGCGTTGGCATATGGACTGAAGGGTCCCAGGTTCAATTCCGGTCAAGGGCATGTACCTTGGTTGTGGGCACATCCTCGGTAGGAGGTGTGCAGGAGGCAGCTGATCGATGTTTCTCTTATCGATGTTTCTAACTCTATCCCTCTCCCTTCTTCTCTGTAAAAAATCAATAAAATATATTTTTTAAAAAAAGGCATCCCAGGGTCAAATAAGGGGAAATTGTGGGTTAAAAAAATCTTGTCTAACAGTGGCCCTTTAAAAATGTTAATATAGCACTGGCCGGTTTATCTCAGTGGTTACAGTATCGGCCTGCAGATTCCTGGTCCGGCCCCAGTTCGGGGAATGTGGGAGGCAACCAATAGATGTGTGTCTTTCTCTCCCCTTCCTGCCTCCCTTCCACTCTTGAAAAAAAAAAAAAAAGTCAATGGGAAAAATAACCTCAAGCAAGGATTAAAAAAAATAAAGTCAAATACATTTATAAGATGGCGACAACATAGTTAAGTGTAGTCAAATTATTTAAGCATACTTTTCTTAGGGGACTACTACTCCCAAGAACACACTTTTGCAAAACTGTCCTTAAACATTATTTTCTCTAATAAAGGCATTTCTATTCTTTCCCCCATGCATGAGGACCCATGCTTTTCAAAATTCTTCATCTGAGGACAACACACTGAAAACACACTTAAGTGAAAGGAAAAATAAAAATGACTCATACTACCACTCCTTTTCTATATACACTTGTAAATGACAAACTTTTCAATTTCTGACAAGTTGCTTTCTAGCTCTTCACCTTTTTCCCATTCCCTAGTTAGGTTTCTGAGGCTGAATTTTTTTTTTTCTACTCTTTTCTCTTAGTAATACGGTTCCTAGAAGTGCTCTATAAGTAAGACTTTAAAAGATGATCACTTTTGCAGATAATTCCCATGTCTACATTTCAAGCCTTGACCCTAGTAGCATTCTGGAATACACACACAAACCCTATAACCCAAAGTCCTGCACTCCAGGACTCCCTCAATCTGGCTGCTACTAATCCCTATGTATACTTCGTACCAGACTGGTCTACTTACTGCTCCATCCTGTCCACTCGGGACATTCCTTTTTCCTTCTTCCCAGCCAAATCCCACTTATCTTCAGAGGCCCAGCTCAACTACCATTCACTTGACAAAGTCTTCCCAAATTTCTCTGGTCCAGTGATGGCGAACCTATGACACGCGTGTCAGAGGTAACACACGAATTCATTTTTTTGGTTGATTTTTCTTTGTTAAATGGCATTTAAATATATAAAATAAATATCAAAAATATAAGTCTTTGTTTCACTATGGTTGCAAATATCAAAAAATTTCTATATGTGACACGGCACCAGAGTTAAGTTAGGGTTTTTCAAAATGCTGACACACCGAGCTCAAAAGGTTTGCCATCACTGCAGTCTAGTCTAATTTCTCCCTTGTTCTCAACTAAATGTCAGGTGGCAATGGACCACAACTTTGTGACAAAGTTTGAACTGGCATCTTTTAACCTATCATGTGATTGTAAACTGTCGATATACTGAGGGTGGGGACTGTGTACTTTACTTCTGTATCCCATAGTGCCTAGTGCAGTGAGATACAGACAACAAATACTCAACTACTGAAAGAATAAGATGTTAAAATCCAAGTTAGCCCAATAATACAACAGACACAAGAATAATATGCACATTCCTCTTTATTTAATACAATAAACACGTAACACATACAAAAAGAAAAAACCACGCATGTAAAAGGCCCTGTCACAAAGAATTGACAGGAAACAACTACACTAAATCAAATAAGGCTCCTGCTTTAAAACAGGGGTTCGCTAGCTACACCTGGAATATGAGCAAGGCTGTTGCAAAAAAAGAAAAAAGAAAAAGTTCCCCTGCACTGAAGGAGTATATCCATGGGGTTAATTTACCAAATTCAAAGATCCATATTCAGGAATGTTTAAGTCCTCTCACATATCCATAACTCATCAGGGTTTTATGAAATGTGTGATTTTGGTTAAAAAAATTATCTGTCCTTCTTTCTTAGAAAATAGTGATAAGAGTTCTCTAAAAACTAGAGACCAGTGAATCCCCCAAAGATTGGAAAGCTTTACCATTAAACTTCAAAGGGTATGCGAACTCAGAATACAGAGCAAGATGGCAGTGGGAAGAATTTAAGTTCTTAGTCATTTCTTGGTAGCTCGTTTCTAATCAACCACTGGGAAAGATAAAATGGAAATACCTAGGCTCAGTGCAGAGTACAGTAGCAGCAGTTGTCCATATTCCTGCTCTGATTAGAGCCGGAAATTAAACAAGCACCAGTTCATCTCATAAGAGCCTTATACAAACACACACACATACATACCACACCCATTCACATGTCATTACCACCCCCTTTTATTTAAATTTATTATTATTTTTTTACTAAAATAATACAAAAAAGGGAGACAGGTATATTTACAAAAATCCATGGCTGGTACAGTACATAATTTTTAAGACACACTAAATGCTACAATCTTTCAGGTCCTGAGATTATTACAAATATCAACTCAAAGCTTTGTTCAGGTCCAGTTTTAAAGGAAGAAAAATAACCCCAAAATATTAAGTCACACACTTATTTAAAATACAGTATATCCCTTCAAGTTAGTATAAATGCACCTCCCTATAAATACACGTGATACAATAAGCAGTGCCTTTCCCTCAAAGGAGCAGCAATTATTCAGGCTCCTTCCTTCAAGATTGTGGAGAAACACACTGGCATCTCTAACAAGTGTGGAGGTGGCTATGGTAAGAGGAAGATGTGCAACTGGAGGGAAGTTCCTCTACAGAGTGAACATTCACTGTATAAGTTAAGACCTGTTTTTCCTTCTGTTAACAAACAAGTCTTTCCCTTATCAAAATTTATAGCGTAAAAGTTGGAAATATGTGCTTAGCCAGATTAAAAATCAGAATCCGTATTTCCAATCAGCAAATAGATCTGCAGTCCCACAATAATTTTTACAACTACAAATAAACTTTCTTGCTTATAAAAAAGGGAGAAAACACCCATCACTTCATTACCTTAGTAGACTTTAACACATTATTTGGGGCACAAAATTTTTGCCAGCCAGAGATTTCTTTTCCTCTTCTTTTAAGCTTGATAATGATTAGCAAGCAAAACACAATGGCAAGCCTCAGATCTGCCTACTCTCCTTAAGAACAATTAATATTTTTGATACTTTCTATAATACAATTTTTCCGTGACAGCCTACAAAGGACAGTACCAAGCTTGAATCTGTTCTCTGGAGACTGGCCTTGGACCCTACCTCTCCTGGTGGAAGGGCCCCTTGTTTATCTGAAGGTCTATGTAATTAATTATGTAGGCAGAGCCGGGACTTTAAAAGTTGGCTGAAGGTGGCCAACTTTCTCACTAACTATATAAAACCTTTGTTAATTGAGAAAAACTCTTTTAATGCCTCTAGCCCAAATTGGGGTAATCCTTGGTAATTTTGCAGGTATGGGAAAGAAAATGCCATGTGCTGGCACAGAGCACAATACCCTTGTAAGCAGCAGAGATAAGCAAAAAAACAAAACAAACAAAAAACATGAGGTTATGGCTGCAAGGACAGAAAATACAAGACAGCTGAGGTCTGACAAATTAAGGGCAGGTTGTCAAACAGAAAAACATATCAACAGCTGGTCTTGGTTACTGCTAACTCCTAAATGTGCTTAGAGGCTGAATGGAGCTGTTGACTTAAAAAATTGAAGTATTTCCGAGTTATCTTGGGTAATAGTCATCTTGCTTGAATTTAATTAGGTTTCCATCAATGCTCCATTATAAAATATTTTAACACTAGATTTAAGATAAAATCCTATATAATAAAAGCCTAATATGCTAAGTGTCCAGTCGTCTGTTCAACCAATCAAAGCATAATATGCTAATGATATGCTAAGGCCGCTCAACCACTCACTATGACGTGCACTGACCATCAGGGGGCAGATAGTCGACTGGTCAACCAGTCACTATGACGTGCACTGACCACCAGGGGGCAGACACTCCTATTGGTAGGTTAGCTTGCTGCTGAGGTCCTGCTGATCAGGACTGAGCGAGATGGGCTGGACATGCCCTGGAGCCCTCCCGCAGTCCCTCCCAGGCTAGACAACCTCCCGCGTCCCTCCCCGACCCCAACCATGCACCAGTGGGGGTCCCTCAGTCTGGCCTGCGCCCTCTCGCAATCTGGGACCCCTCGGGGGAAGTTGGAGAGCCGGTTTCAGCCTGATCCCGCAGGCCAGGCCGAGGGATCCCGCTGGTGCACGAATTTGTGCATCGGGTTTCTAGTAGAATTATATTATTATTAGCAAAATGGGAGCAAATGATGTAGAAAGAGTTTTCTAAAAAAACATAAAATTCGTACTAAGGATTCATATGACCTGTTTGACTTAACTCTTTGCAAAGTAGGTTTTTTTCCCCAGGGAAGTATGAAAAAAAGCTAGGCAGAGAATTATGAGAACTAAACTCCTAACAAAGGCCTGAACAACCTCGAAAGCATCAAGAAGAAGCCATAAACTGCAGCTACTACATTATATAGTAGAGAAATCTATTTTTTAATACAAAGGAGAAGAGAAAAAAAAATTCTGGTCACCAGTGATAATTCTAATTCCTGGAAATATCAACCCCGTTAATTACACTACTAAGACTTCTGAAAGTACTCTTGACCTGTTTGGTTAACAGTTCGGGAAAGTGTCAGAAACTTAAGTATTAATCTGTTATAAACTGAAAATATGTAAGAAAGATTGAGAAGTAAAGTAGAAGTATTACAGTATGAGGAAATTAAAGACCACAAATAGTTACTTTCAAGCAAATGGTACTTTGGGAGTAGCTAAGAAAAAAGCAATTTAATGTCAAGTTATTCAGTGGCAGTCTAATTAAAGCCCTAGCGTCTCTCTCTCAGTCTGTGCTGGGATGTGAACAGTCTCCTGGAACAGACTGTAGTCTTTACTGCTGAATTCAATGGGACACAGGGTAGATAGCCATGTGAGTGAGAAAAGGAGGTGAAAGACAGGTTAACCTTTCCTCCCCAGATTCTTCGCAATACGCAATACTCCAGTGTAGCAACTGGCTGACGAAATGGTTAACTTAAGAGCTCAAATTAAAGGAAAGAAGAATGAAGACTAAAGGAAATAAAGAAGAATACAACATTAATATTCAAAGCTATTTTAAATTAGAGTTGGACAATCTGTTCAGTTCTACGAACCTGAACACTGTGCTGCAGAACCTAAATCTTTCTCAGAATTGAACGCTGGGGTGATAATGTAACTTAACAACCCAATGGTATTCCATGATTCTAAGTTTTGCACCAGTGAAAGGATGTGCACTTAATTTTTTAATATAAGATTCACATTTTATGAGAGAAGAACAAATAAAATATCTCTATTTTATGCTTCTGTTAATTTTCTCTAGCGGAACAGATACACATTCAACAAAACCTTAATGCCTTATTTCTTTGGGTAGAAGTCTTAACATGTTATTTAAAGAATGGATAAGAAAGGATGTGTAAAATAAAGAGTACATTTATCTGCATAGTTGATACTCAGAGGCTACTAAGGCCTTATCTGGAAAAAGTAATAAAAACGTCCCGTCACTAGAGGTTAAATGAGCCTTGGCAATTCTGGGTATCAGTCCAGTGCTTTGCCTGCTGGGGCTGCTGCTTTCTCCTGACTCACTTGAGCTAGATAGTTTGTTCTTCACCTCCCTTCATGTTCTTTCCTAATCCTGAACATGTGCTACGATTTAAATCAGCACTCAACCCCCAGCAATTGTTGCTCAGCATTTACTCCTAACTAGAAAGGCAGCATCCATTTTTCCTGTGGTTTAAATGATAGAGGAAAATTCTATGTATTACTATCCTTTCCTCTTCAGAGATGGGCAAACCGTGTTTCCTTCCACCCCCGGTCTCCCAACCCTGCCCCAGCTAGAAAGTGAATCCTGCCTCCCCTCTCCCATTTCCTACAACTCTTCCATGGGTTGAAGAAACATAAATCACAAAGGGAAACTGGCTAGAAGTGTACCCTGCTGACTGTGTGTAGTGCTTGCCCCTTCAGTGCAAAGATGGATAAACCTATAGTTGCAGGAACAGTACACTGTCTCCAATTTACAAGAATGAGGAGACTCCCATTCTTTCTTAGATAGTTAAACGCTTTGCTATGCATCACCAAACAACTAATACAAGAAAATTAGATGGAGAAGATGGAAACGTGAGGCAGATAAAACTTTCGGGATCATTAACCAACTCCAATGACAAACCATCCAAATTTTACATAGTTTCAGCTCTGAAACCTTGGCAAAAATCACACCTGTAATAAATAACACCATAAAAGGCAAAAAAAAAAAAAAAATCTACATATGATTAAGAAACAATGTGTTACTTCCCCCTTCCCACTTACTAATCTGAAAGTAACCATTTTACCCCACCACAAATATAAAATACTTAAATAACAAATATGTATCTTAACTAGAATTCCAGTGATTTATTTTTAAAATTAAAAATTAAATGGTGCTTTTTATACCCATTCTTTAGCCTCTGCAGGACGATGATAATACTTTTTTAATTACATAGGACATTTTAGAAAAACTCAAAGTATTTTTGAACTAGTAAAGTCTCTGATATCCCTGGGAGGTAGGTGAATATTATTATACCCAACATTCTAATGGGTAATCTGAGGCACGAAGGTTAAATGATATTCCCCCTAACGTAGTAATCCAAGAGTAACACGACTAAACAGAGGCTGCCTAATAACAGTGTTGCTATCAGGTAACACTACCAGGAGCCTCTGCTTTCTCCTTTTAGCCACTAGTCTCCTCTTCCCAATTAATATGTATTTAAGAGGGAGCACTTACTAGATATTTGTACTGGGTTTTGAGGATTGGTTCAACTTAGTCTCCCTTAACATGTCAAACATGTTTTCAACAAAAAACAAATGAATCTTAGATGCTGAAAATTATGTTATTTGGCTCAAGGGAGGGATTTAAATAGTCATAAAAGCAGATTAAGCCAAATGTAATTATCTGGCAAATGAAAACTGAAGATCTTTCAATAATGCTATAGGTTATATGAGTGTTTTCCCCGGCACCTGAAGTCCTTCTACTTCTAAATGTATTAACCTTTGACAGATATGCAAAATAGCTATATGAATTCTCCAAAAAGAATTTCCCCAAAATGCAGTTTCAATGTTGACAAAGTTGCTAACTTCCTTGAAAACTTATTCAAATACAATATCATGATTCTAACTCTAGCTCCCCCATGGCTGTCTGCCTGCCATAGTGCACCTTACTGGCTTGACCCACAAAAGACTTGTTACTCCAATGCTCTCTCCAGTATTACTCATGCCAAGTTTGAAGGGCATAGGGCAGTGGGTTCAGCCCAGGAATAGTCAATGAGTTGGCTAAATTTATTTTACTTGTAATAACTACTTATTTTATATATATATATATATGTATGTATGCACGCACACACACACGCACACAAACAGATGCTCTTAGGGGGAAAGACAATTTCCCAGTCTATCCATTTGAATTGATTAAAAGCAGTGGAATAAACAGGCAGAAGTCTTGCAAACACTGACAGGAAGTGTTCAGAAAGGATGCAATGGTACAGCAGCTACTAGTTTTATATATATATTACATATGTATACATATATATATACACATATATATGTATGTATGTATCTTATACACATATCCATATACATATAAAGAAAAGGAAGAACATTACAGCATGACATGAAGTTGGCAAGTTTGAGATTCCTCCTCCTGAATCCCCTGACTTATTAGCCTGTACTTCAGGGTATATGAGAACAGTTTGAAAAGGGTGGGGGGAGGGGAGAGAAAAAAAGGCACTTAAAAAAGAGAAAGGCCTGAATTGAGCATGTTTTAGAGGAGCAATATAAGCATTTTACCAGAGCTAAGAAATGATTTACAGAGAGTTAAACTTTTCCCCTTAGATTTTATAAAATAAAACTGCATAACATGTTTGTAACCAGTCATTGACCTACTACTGCATTTTTCTTCTGCTTCATTATTACAAAAACAAAAGCCCCCAAAGCAAAAAACAACAAAACAAACACAATCATACATGCACAACATAAAGTAAAAGTGCCCCATCTGAGGACGGACGGTCAGCAGAAACGACAGTGCTGAAGCACAGGGAACTTTTTGAGTTTAGCCTGATTATAGGTTTTATCACTCTTCTAATTTAAAACAAAACAAAACAAGCAAACTCAAATTCAAAGCCTAAGTGAAGATAAAAATACAGGGACCAGTATTCTGTTATGGTATACTCCTGAAATAAAGTATCCTAATTCTATACATGGGTCAAATGATAAGACAAAACCTCTAGAAATAAAGAACTGTAAATTAGGTTAAAGTCGATCAATACAGGCAAAGTTCATTCTACAAATGTAGCAGCAAACATGATAGAAAACTGGAGTTCTAAGAGGTGATCCCAAGAGACACAGAGTTCTCACAATCAATGGCAGTTTGAAAAACAGTAGAATTTCCATTTCAGAAAATGTCTTGAACCAAGTAGAGCTGGAAAGGGGTGTGGTAGAGGGCAACCAGAGAAGCAAGACTAGAGGTGTCTGCCCTTTCCAACCCTGGGTAGTAAACAATTTAGATCTGCTTTGGGAGAAAAAAAAATTCTGGGTTAAAACTCTTGTTCATTAAGTTGTTTTCAAACAGGTGTCAAACCCACAGTATTTAAACATGTATGTGCCCCAATCTTACTCCTACCTTGGCAATACAATAACCCTATTCAACTTCTATGATATAAAATGTTATTTGGGCTAACAACATCCATCAAAAGGGGAGTAGGCATGAAAGAATGTACTAATACACCATCAGGACTTTGTGACTTCAGATTAACCTCACTTCTTTTCCCAAAACCTTTTTCTTCAGGCTGTTTTAAAACCATGATTTCTCTTACCCTTCAATTTCAGAAGCACAGGAGAAAGAATTATAATCGACTTGTAATGGAATTATTGCTTGCATTGACTTTGGAGGCTCCGAATGAGCTTAACACTTTGCTCCCAAACAGTCTCCAACAGGGGCTCAGCACTGCTATCTCTGAAGACAACTCTGCCGACCATTATTGCTTGTGAATACTGAGGATTAATTTGTATGTACAGTAATAGCTTATACATCAGTGAAGGCAATTTAAAATATAAGACAATTGAAAACAAACAGCTTAATTTTCCTGATTCAAGAATCCCACTGAATGGGATGTAATTAAGTGTGCTGATTATTTTTGCATTGGGATGTTATTAACGCTCTTCAGAAATACACACTGCTCTATATCCTTTTTAATAACTTACCATTTTAAAAAATAAATGCAAAAATATACTATGAGTCACAAGTCTCTGTCCTAAAAATAACCAATTTATATGTTTGTTTTTAAGAAAACTGTAAAGATAGCTGACCATAAATATGGACATCATTTTTAATGTTATGATCTAGAAAAGAAATAGTTTTGTATTTACATGTAGAAATTCGCTGATCATACTTATCTATTAAGAAATATAAGGATGTTTGTTTCACTTGTTTAACATAATAAAAAGGGTAGTCTTGACTGAAATGGATATATGTTTGTGAAAATAGTGGGGAGGGAGAAGGAGGGGCGGAGGAGGTTGGGTCTGGCAGCAGTTCCCAAGATACCAAGACTGAAGAGAACAGAACATAATCTCCACATATGCGGACTTCTCAGAGCCAAGGGCCTTCAGATTACTTTTTTTTTAAAAAATATATTTTATTGATTTTTTACAGAGAGGAAGGGAGAAGGATAGAGAGTTAGAAACATCGATGAGAGAGAAACATCGATAAGCTGCCTCCTGCACACCTCCTACTGGGGACGTGCCCGCAACCAAGGTACATGCCCTTGACCTGAATCGAACCTGGGACCCTTCAGTCTGCAGGCTGATGCTCTATCCACTGAGCCAAACCGGTCAGGGCCTTCAGATTACTTTTAATGGTTAGTTATAAAATGATACTGGGGGAAGAACTGATAAACCAATGACAGCAGAATCACCAGTGAATCCTCACAAGGTATAATTCAGAACTGATGATGGAGTTATTAAGAAATTAAAATTATTATTTCTTGACTTAAAATAGTAATGAAGTTATATATGAATAAATAGATGCACACACACACACACACGCACACACATGAGTACATGCACAATTATCAGCAGGAAGAGATTAACATGCACTCTGACTTCCCTCCTGGTATGGGAAGTAAAACAAAGGCTAGCTTCCCAAAGGAAAACTCCTATATAGCATTAGCAAAGACCTTCCCCGCCCCCCCCCAAATTAGATAAAACTTCAATAAAAGAGGTATGCTACATTGGAATAACTCAATTGGGTAAGCTTGCCTAATTAAAAAAACAAATTGTAATCAAACATACTCAATTCAAGCCAAACCTCTCTGCAACATCCCAATATCCTCCCAAAATATCTACCAGGGCTGATGCAATATTCAGATTTGTTTTACTGGTAATCTAAATTCTGAGATGCAAGTAATTATATCAATGATTCCTTTGAAATAATCTTTTGCTCTTACTGTAACAAGTTCTTGGAACTAAAGTTTTCAGTTACTTATTAACTTTTTGCTGTGAAGCCAGCCAATGTGACTTTGAATTCAAATATAGGTTTACAGATCTAAACAGATCTGCAGTAATTTATTCACAGTCCTACCGGCTATTTGGGACTTTTTCTTATAAAAGGAGAAAAAGGGCCTGATTAATACTCTTATTTGAATAAACCTAACAGTATAGGGTGATGTGTGATGAAAACATACACAAGCAATGTTGCGTCTATCAATCTGATGTGGCTCTTTAGGTTAGTCTATCATTAAAAATGGACCAAGCTTACACCATTCTTGGGTACACTTTGAAACATTTAGAAGCCTAAACAGGAAGGAAAAAAAGAGAGAAAGAAAAGAAAGGCTAGAATGATGAGGTGTAAAAAAAAAAAGTATCCAAACAAAGCCATAAATTTCTCCCTTAATGTCCTCTGTTGAATGCTATTTGCATAAGGACACCATGATAACTACAGAGTCTTACTATCTGCAGATTTACTCACATGTCAATATTCTGAGTCAATATTAGGAAATGATCCAAATCAATTTCACTACACTGGATATAGGGAGTAAAAATACACTGTGATTTTTATAAAAAATAATCCCTTGTACACACATGATTCGAATGTAATTTCTCCCTTTAAAATACTATCTTGAAAATTCCAAAAATATATATATATATGCTATTTGAATGACCAATGTAGAAGCATGTGTAGTACACACTTATAGCTGTTTATATCAATATTTAATAGTCACCTGAAGTACCACTTAGCTAACAGAACAGAAGTTGTGAACTGAGGTGAAGCTGGGAGAAATTAGTTCATAGTGTAGACCTGCAAGGGCTAAGAGCATCAAAGCCGAAGCCCTACAGCAAAGATCCCCATTTCTCAAGAGAAAAATGTGAATAGTCACATTTTAACATCAAGAATGGAAATAAGAATTAATGTCAATACCAGATGCACAAATCACCTGAAGAAGAGAGTTAAGTACCTGCTTCTGAAAGGAAGATGAAATTGACCCTTTTATAAAAAGGGGACATCTAAGTTTCGTCTGTTAAGAGCAACAGGCTCAATTTCGTGACTTTTAAAAATCTCGATGATTTAATAATACATATCACTGTGCTAAAATAACTTTCCTGAAGCATCTCTAGTCCACTGATTCACATGGGGAGTTGCTACACACTGGGGAAGATTCAAGTTTGTTCAGGATTTTTGAGGGTATAGTATTTTCTACGGTCTGTATCAGACATAAAGTCATTATTTTTTTTGTACGGCAAATTTGCTCCACAGTCCACTCAAATAGACATGATCCTTACTCCTGACAAACTGACCTAATTCCAGATATATTGCCTTTTATTATGCAATTATGACTATACATGTTCAGATCCAACCCCCAGGATGGATGGAGTTTACCCAAATCCTCAATTTTCCTTCTTCCTCCCTCAGGGGGAAAAAACAAATTTGTACTTCTGTGGGTTTGACAACTGAGTCTCTTTTAATTCAGTTAACATGGTAACTTTGTCTTTCTTTAGAAGAGACCAAAAGTCACTAACTTTGCAAGAAAACATTTCTTCCTCCTGCACCTGGCTTTACATCAAGTAATGTTTTCTTTTCTTTTTCCTCCTCACCACAGTGCTTGGGACGAGAGAATGTAAACATCGACAGAACAGCAGCCCTATGACCACATGAGTACTTTCCCATCAGGTAGATTCCATCAGCCAGCTGAGTGTCTCATCTCCTTTGCTTGTTTGGAAGTCACTGAGATTTCCGTGGCAATTTAGTGTCCCCTTTACTTTGGCCTCCATCTAAGAAAAGAGATGTTTAATTGGTATGGGAAGGCATGGTATTAAAAATAGATTTAAGAAGCAAAGCAAAAAGAATTAACTTTTAATTTTTATATGGATTACATTGCTAAAGAGATAACCTTTAACATAAAACATGCTATATATAGCATTATAGAGGTTGAAAAAACATATAGGAGATAAAAACTCAACAAGAATGATTCTCTTATCCCAAATGACTGTGGTTTAGTAGGTTTTCAGCATCCTACAAATACTATTTCAACAAGTATTTATTCCTAGAGGCCTGGTGCAGGGATTTGTGCACATTGAAAGGAAATTACTTAGAAGGTGGCTGGCGGGGCAGGACTGGGCGAGACGGCCGGACACACCCTGGAGTCAACCTCCTGCGGTCTCTCCCCAGCTGGCCGCACCTAGGGTGGCGCCGGGCTTGAAGGATGTCTGCAGAGTGAGCAGGGCCCTTCCAGCAGGTGGGGTCCCTCGGCCTGGCCTGCAGGGATTGGGACAAAACAGGCTCTCTGACATCCCCCAAGAGGTCCTGGATTGTGAGAGGGCGGTTCTCAGGTGATGCACCCTGGAATCAGGCTCCCCCCTCTCTGGTTCCAGGTGCATCACCCGAGAACTGCAGCTGCCAAGTCACCACAGCTCCTATGTTGAGTGTCTGCCCCCTGGTGGTTATTGTGTGTCATAGCTACCGGTTGGACAGGACAGTCAAATGGTCGGGTGGTCAGTTAGGCTTTTATATATATACTAGAGGCCCAGTGCATGAATTCGTGCACAAGTGACAGGTGGGGTCCAGCTGGCCCAGTCCCAATTAGGGCGGATTGGGGCAGGGCCTCTTGGGAGGAGGTGGTGGGAGGTTGGCTGGCCAGCCTGCCCCCATCAGAGCCAGGCTAGCTGGGGAGAGGGGCCGTGGGCAATTGGCCGGCGGGCCCCGCTCCCTATTGGGGTGGGGGGCCGACCATGGGGAGGGGCTATGGGCAGTGGGCCAGCCAGCCCTACCCCCAAGTGAGGTGGGGGGGCTGATCGAGGGTCAGTGGGAGGTTGGCTGACCAGCTCCACCCGATTGGTGTGTGAGGTGGGCAACTGGGGCAGAGCTGGTTGGGGGGAGGGGCCACAGGCTGATAGGGGTGGTGGGGGCTCATCGGGGGGTGGGCCGCTGGGGGGAGGGGCTGCAGGAGGTTGGCTGGCCAGCCCTGCCCCCTACTGGGGTTGGGGGTGTGATCAGGGGCAGGGCCAACTGGGGGGAGGGGCCTAGGGAGTTTGGCTGGCTGGCCCCACCCCCCGATTGGGCCAGTTCGCTGGACACAGTGGGCGTCATAGTGACCAGTCATTCCAGTCGCTGGCTTTTTATATATATAAATAGGATTCTACCTCACAGACAATATGCTAAATGCTGTGAGGATTATAAAGGATCATAAAAACATAATCCCCACCTTCAAGGGACATACCACATAGATTCATTTAGAAGACAAGGTCAATTTCATTCTTTTGCAAGTAAAGTTAAATTTCTTGCCATGACATAGCATTTGATAATTCACAATTATTTATGTAAATGATGGGGCACATTGGTAGTGAAAAATCCAGCTGAGTCTTTTTTTGGCCCTAACCTATGAAAGTTTAGCTGATAGGAAAGTCTGCTACTAGGAATAAGGGTTTCCAGTTCTACGTGTGACTATTTAACTTTTACTAGAAAAATGCTGTTTTCTCTATTTAAACTGGGTAAGAGTTGGACCCAGTGACTTTGAAAGCCAAAAAAATATAGAGGGAGTCTCTAACAGGTCATTACCTTAACAAGGAATAAGACACCTCCCATCCCCACCCAATAGGATTAACAGAAAAAGACAGGGAGGCATGGTAGAAATACTACACAGGTGAAAAGAACAAAATATTGTACTACAATAACAAACTTAAGGCTGGAGGAGAGCACAAAAGTCATATTGCTAGGTCCACTCATGTGATATCTAAATTACTCTGGTAAAACACAAACCGAAAAAATTCCTCTACTAAAGAAAAGATGTATCAACAAAATATGATCATTTCAAAAGCTGTATAAACAGAATACTAGTAAAATAAGTTTGGCGACAACATCTAAGGAACTGGCTTTTTCATTGATAATGAGATATTACATACTTACATTTGTAGAGAAAAATGATTTAACTTTAGGCATAATTAAACTTATAAAATGGCAAGATGGAATTTTGCTCAAAGAAGCTTTGGTTAATTAGCAAAATAAAATGCTCATATTAAATGGACTCTGAGAGTCTTTAAAGCAAGACCTTCCCAAGGGCCAAATCTGGCCACCACCTCTTTTTTATTTGTTTGTTTTTTTACACTTCTTTTTATAAATAAAAAGTTGTATTGGAATTCAGCCATACTCATATTAGATATTCTCTATGGCTATTTTCACTACACTACAGAGTTGAGTAGTTGTGATAGAGACTAAATGGCCTGCAAAGGCTAAATATTTACTATTTGGGCCTTTAGAGAAAAAAGTTTACTGATCTCTGTCTTTAGATAAAGTAAGAGAATTGACATTAATAATCTGAACTCTTACTATGTATAAGGCACTATGCTAGAAGCCTTAAATTATTTTCATTAAATTCTCATAAGAAGCCTATTAAAAACATCTTCTTGTCCCCCGTTTACAAGCAAGAGATTGTGATGGTCAAACGAGTTAAGAAACTTGCTCTGAGTGGCAGTTTTGGGATTAAAAAATCAAAGCCTAATTCTCAAATTCGGTGTCTTATACTTTTAAACGTCTTTAAAATAAAAAAAATTGTAAACTTTCCTTTCTCCCTCTGGAAGAGTGGTGCTGCTCAGACAAGAATAAAAGCTGGATTACTGGGGTCATGTTGAACCATGAGGTTCCTGTTTGTCTCATTCCTTACAAGTCCATACCAGTCCATCCATGAAAAAACAGCTCTAAACTGAACTCATTATACCAGCAACTGCTTTAGTCACAGGGCAGTTTTCCTTAAGCATTAAAACCTAGTTCAGGAAGATTAGGATTGCTGAATCTGTGTCTATTTTGTGTCCCCCATTTGTACAACAGTGATTTTATATTCATTCTTACCATGTAAGGTCCGTTACAGGATTCATTACAACTTGTTGCTTTGAGATTGCTACATAGCTTTCATTCTACTTTTGACCAATTGTAAACTTGTTCAAAGATAATATGAAATGCAGTGGCCAAAAAGAATAGTGAAGCCCCAGTCAACTTCAAAGTTAAGAGGGCAGATGAGCAATTATTTCTGCTCAAAAGATCCTCAAAATGGCCTTCCGAATACTATCAGCAGTCTACTGAGGTCAACTGCTGGAGGTTGATGTGTATGTCCAGTATCTACTACCTAATTTCAGAAAGATACATCTATGCTGCAAGAATATAATGTATAGAGTTTAGATGATATTAATTTAAGGACTGCAAAGTTTAATGGTTAAGAGCTGTCTGTGGAGTCAGACTTCCTGGATCTGTATCTCAGATCGAACACCTTAGTGTATCATCTTGGGAAAGCTGCTTATCTCTGATTCAGTTTCCTGGTCTATAAAATGGAGATTGTTATCTCATTCACAGGCTTGTTGTAAAGATTAAATTAGCTAATATAGTAAGTGGTCACAAGATTATCTGGCACTTGGTAAACTTCCCATCAGTATAAACTATTACAATTACTGGATATGACTTTTGCACATTGCCTTATGAACCCTCTTCTTTGTCATCACTTCTATATAACACTTTCAAAACCACTCTCTTCACATGTAACAAGAGATTTCATTTTACTTATTTCCTTTCTCTTAAAAGGAGTTTGTTGCTAATGAGGATTCAGTCACATCAAAGTCTGTTTTTTTCAACCTTTGTCATTTCATTCACGTTTTCAGAAAAAATGTTCAGTCCAATCTATATAGCTATATAAACAACAAAGAGATGAAGAAAGAGGTGGCTTTCTTACCATTAAATGTTTGCTGTAAATGTGTAGGCAGAGGTGAGTGGGAAAGTGTTGCTGCATGCTGAGCTCCTGGCTGTAAACCCTTTAGTAAATCTGAGAGGAAAACAGACTTGTCAGTGATCTTCTTAAATCTGGTTGAGCCCTCTGAGAGCAAAAATGAAAATAGTTTAATTTATCTAATGCAAGCACAGCCCTGACTTCAAAGGCCTTCTTTGAGTATATACATGTTAAAAAATTTACATACATAAATGTACCTGTGAATGCAAACACTCAGCAAATCTGACTTCCTCTTATTATAAATTTTTTTTAGAAATGTGGTACAGTGGTTCATTTAAAAATTATAAATAAAATCTCAGAGTCCAATAATTTGATTATACATAGATAAAATACATTGCATCTCTTTTTTTAAAAATTCTATAATCTATACAAGTCCAACTGGTATAATGAGTATAATTTTGTTTCCTGTTCTGTCAAACTAGGTAGCCACGTAAACAAAGGCCCCACTTACTCTGAGTTAAGCTATGGTGGAGAGCGGCTGAGGTAGATCCCGAGGTGGTTGTCACTCCAGCTGTGTCCGTTCCAAAGCCAAGTAGCTCCAAGGGAAACTGGAAGGGCATGGTCACTGGAACAAGGCCACCCAGCATCCCAAAAGGAGTCACATTTTGATTTGTTACAGACAAAGGTGATGTCATGAGAGTCAGAGGTGAGGCATTAGCCAATAATGATGCTCCTGCTGTGGACTGCAGAAACCAGGGGTCAAAATACATAAGAAATCAAATCTTTAACCTGAATTGATTTATTTAATATCCTCATGGGCACAAGACTATGTTTTATATTTGCTCTAACAGAAACCTTGATATAGAAA
This sequence comes from Myotis myotis, assembly GCF_014108235.1. Classification (NCBI taxonomy): domain Eukaryota; kingdom Metazoa; phylum Chordata; class Mammalia; order Chiroptera; family Vespertilionidae; genus Myotis; species Myotis myotis. The sequence continues at coordinate 54,558,256 of NW_023416315.1, forward strand.
TGAAGATGGAGGTGAACAATACAATTCAAAGTGCTACTTAATAATTCTATACTCAGCTCTTCATCACGTTTAGACTCTTCCTTAAGTTATTTTATTGCCTATATTAACACCCATCACCCTCTCAATCCATTCACTTCTTTTTTTAAATTTTTTTTAAAAAATATATTTTATTGATTTTTTTTACAGAGAGGAAGGGAGAGGGATAGAGAGTTAGAAACATCGATGAGAGAGAAACATCTATCAGCTGCCTCCTGCACATTCCCCAATGGGGATGTGCCCGCAACCAAGGTACATGCCCTTGACTGGAATCAAACCTGGGACCCTTCAGTCTGCAGGCCGATGCTCTATCCATTGAGCCAAATCAGTTAGGGCAATTCACTTCTTTTTAAAAAAATACATATTTTATTGATTTTTTATAGAGAGGAAGGGAGAGGGATAGTGTTAGAAACATGAGAGAGAAACATCGATCAGCTGCCTCCTGCTGGGGATGTGCCCGAAACCAAGGTACATGCCCCCGACCAGAATCGAACCTGGCACCTTTCAGTCCGCAGCTGACGCCCTATCCACTGAGCCAAACTGGTTAGGGCTCCATTCACTTCTAATCTTAGATTCCCCTAGATCTGAACCAATTTCAATGTGGTCTCTGAACATGCTCAGTCTCTTTGCTATTTGTCTATACTGTTTCCTGGCACAGTCTCTGCAGTTGCTGCTACAGATTATTATTACTCTCTCAGAGCCCCTAACTCTGTGTCCTTTACTTCCATCCTAACACCTTACAGAGATGAGGCCACCTGGGATGTTCTTCCTCATCAGACTCACCCGCCTCTTCTCCAAAAGCTATGACCTATGAACTGGCCTATGCCATGAATCCCATTAATGTAGAACTTCCTGGTACAAATAATCTAGTATTCGCACTTTTTCCATGTTTCCTCTGCCTTCTCATATACAGAGAATTCTTTTTTTCCCTTTATTGATTAAGATATTGAAAATGTGTCCTTATCCTCCCAATCTTATCTCTTTTTTAAAAAATATCTTTTGATTTTTAGAGAGGAAGAAGGGAGAGGGATAGAGAGATAGAAACATTGATGAGAGAGGAACATCATCGATCAGTTGCCTCCTGCACAGCCCCTACTGGGGGATTGAGCCAGCAACTGAGGTACGCGCCCTTGACTGGAATCGAACCTGGGACCCTTCAGTCCAAAGGCCGACGCTCCATCCACTGAGCCAAACCGGCCAGGACTCATCTCTTTTTACAACCACTTATTCCTGGCTCTTCCTCAACTTTGGAAACCACTTGACTTATTTGTATTCCTTTTATCTTCAAACTTAGTGAATGACAGCCTCCACTTTCCACATTATCTAGTCCAGCCGTGGGCAAACTACGGCCCGCGGGCTGTATCCGGCCCGTTTGAAATGAATAAAACTAAAAAAAAAAAAAAAAGACCGTACCCTTTTATGTAATGATGTTTACTTTGAATTTATATTAGTTCACACAAACACTCCATCCATGCTTTTGTTCCGGCCCTCCGGTCCAGTTTAAGAACCCATTGTGGCCCTCGAGTCAAAAAGTTTGCCCACCCTTCTAGTCTCTCCTTAACCCCTGTAAGTTGGTTTCCATCTCTACTACTTTTCTGAACTTAGACTCTCTAAGGTAAAGGCAAATTAGAGGGTGTTTTGACACTCCCCTATCTGTTTGTTCTTTTAATATATTTTCATTGATTTCAGAAAGGAAGGGAGAGGGAGAGATAGAAATATCAATGATGAGAGAAAATCATTGATTAGCTGCCTCCTCCACACCCCCTATTGGAGATCAAGCCCGCAACCGGGGAATGTGCCCTGACTAGGAATTGAACCGTGATCTCCTGGATCATAGGTTGACATTCAACCACTGAGCAACACCAGCCGGGGACCTACCTGTGTTTTAATGCTGTTTATGAGTAAAAACAGTGAAATGAAAAATATGCTAACATTGAACTTTCATTGAGAAATTACTTAAATATACTTCATTAAGCTAATTTAATTCTTTGAACAATTTTCTATACAGCAATTAAGTAATTTTTTCCCATTTTGACATTTATTTTCTATGTGAATTTATCAACAAAGATTATAAGCTTTTCTCAGTATTAGATATTATCTATTATAGTTTCTGCAACTGTTAAGTTTTCTTTTGTAGCCTTATTTTACTAATTCTAAATTTCCCTGACTAAATATTTTACATGTTAGCCACTGTCAGGCTGATTTTATGTGTTTATTATTCAACCAGTAAACATTATTCATTAATAAAGGCTGAATCATTTTGCTTAGTTAATATATGAGAAAATATAGGTGATCTTCCCATCCATCTATGCCACATTACATAGTACTAGTATATACTTAGTGGTCCATGCTACTGCTGCACATGAATTGCAGAACAACCTCAAGAAGCTTCTCATTCTGTTTTTTCCACTCTCTCCAATAGCCTTCCCTCCCATTATCTCCTTTAATTTTAATTTCTCAAATTTATATTCACACTCCTGACCTCTCATCTCAATTTCAATCCTGTATATCTAGAAGTTCAATGAAGAATCTAACTTGGATATCTAACACTCACCTACTTGGCATGTCCACAACTAAACTCATCATCACCTGCTATGTTAACTGCTATCAGCAATAGTCTTGTTCTTACCTGCCACTTAGGTTTGACACCTTAGTTTTCAGGCATTAAAAAGTAAAGGACAAGGTGAGCTTGTGGGCAACATACACATTCTTTCTTTTTTTCCACAACTTCCTCCAACACTTACGTATAAGTCTTTATCACTTTCTGCTTGGCATTAACTATCTTTCTTATTTTCCAGTCTTCTTCTCTATTGTGCCAATCGTGATAGACAAAATGGGCACATTAAAAAAACAATTACTAAGTAAATAATAAGTGAAGCAATTTAGATAGAAAGGATCCTGTATCAATTTGAGAATTAACAAGAGTTCTTTCTTCTTTTTAGTCGTAATTCTATTGCAGTCTCAGGGTAACATGAGGCACATACTTCAAGGCAGTACACCATAAACAGAGCCCCCTAGTGAGAAACAGCTAATAAAGAAAACTTTTTCTGGAGGAGGCTAATTGAACCATTAAAATCTATGGAAAATGCCCTGTCCAGTGTGGCTCAATTGCTTAGAGCAGCGGTTCTCAACCTGTGGGCGCGACCCCTTTGGCGGTCGAACGACCCTTTCACAGGGGTCGCCTAAGACCATCCTGCATATCAGATGTTTACATTACGATTCACAACAGTAGCAACATTACAGTTATGAAGTAGCAACAAAAATAATTTTATGGTTGGGTCACAACATGAGGAATTGTATTTAAAGGGCCAGAAGGTTGAGAACCACTGGCTTAGAGCGTCATCCCACACACCTGATTTCTGGTCAGGGAACATACCTAGATTGGGGGGTGTACTCAAGGCAACCTAACCATATCTCTCTCTCTCAAAAAACAAATAAACAAAAAACCCCAATAAACATAGATGGAAAATGTAAATTAAGGCAACTTCCAAAATTAAATAATTGAGTATTAGCAATAAAAAACGGTGTCATGCCATAAGTGCCTAACATTTTTGTATGGTCAGCATTTCTGTATCTAATTTTGTTTTTAAAACTAAAATGAAATATCAGATTATCTATGTTACATGGGTATAAATTTCTCTCTCCTAAACATGGAGACTTTTCAAAGGGGGGCATCCCACCAGTGGTATCATTCAGAAGCATACAGGAGAAGTTGTCAACCTGAAGTAGGCAAACAGCTCAGGATAATGCCCCATAATCAAAAATATTTTCTATGATCTCCACATTTCATTCCCAAGGGAAAATATGAAGAGAATCCTTGCTCTCTCTTCCCATGGTTAGCATTACTTTTTTTTAAAACCACGTTTTATATTTTGGTTAAGTGCATCCACCCCCCTCATTCCCTACAACATCCAGAGTGATCTTTAGAAATATTAGTCAAACCATACCACTGTCCTCCCTGTAAAAGACCCTCCAATAGCTTCCCACTGCACACAGAATAAATTCCAAAGTCTTTATCATGGCCCACAAGGTCCTTCATCACATGGTACTGTTGAATTCCAACCTCATCACCTACCCATCTCTTCCTAGTCTTGCCATGCAGGTCCACATGTCTTCTACAGGCCTGTTCTTGCCTCTCTTCACACCACCCACTTTGCCTGGACTGTTTGTTCTCTCTTATTTCCAAAGGCTGAATCCTGCTCATTCAATTCTCCACTTAAATGCTGCCCCCTCAAAGAGGCCTTCCCCAACTCCTTTATCTATGTTAGCAATAATCATACTTTATCGTATTATCCCATTTTATTTTTTCATAACACTTTATATATTTTTAAAATTTGTGTTTTGTTCATTTTCCTACCTAAAATATATGCTCCATAAAGAGGAGGGGGTTTGAATATGAATGTTTACCCTATTTCCCCAGCACCTAGAACAGTGCCTGGCACATATTAAACACTTAGTAAGCATTTGCTTAATAAAGCAATTATTTTCAGAATTCTAAAGTGGCAAAGACAGGATTCAGAGAAAATCAGTAAGTTGAAGGGCAAGAAAGAAGAGGAACATGTTGAGTAGAAAATTATTCAATAAAAAGCAGGTAGAGGTAATAATCTGTTAAACTCAAGACCTGTCACTTTCACTCTGCAAATGAGTAGACAGCTGATGATGTATTTCAGACAGGAGTTAAATACTTTGCAGGCACAGATAGGAAATCTGTTTTTAGTGTTGGAGGACTTGAGAGACAGGATCTAGAGGCCACAGATAGCTGATAAGATTTCAGTGAGATGCTATATTAAAAAAAAAACAAACACCAAAAAAACCCCTTAGGACACCAATAGTTAGAAACAACCTTACTCAATTATTGACCTTTTCTTCAGTAAAACCAGTAAGAAGTGAACGAAAAGGATCAGATATGAAGGCAGGAACACTAAGGGTTCCAAATCATAAAGTCATTTTGGAGAGGAAGAAAACCAGGAGGGAGTACATTTTAGAAACACAAATTTTGTCATGTAGGTTCATGGTGAGAAACTAATTGACAAGTAACTGTATACCAAGTATATGTGTTCTTTTATAGCATAAATGATTGATTACAAGAAGGATTTCTGGAAAGAAAATAAAACTGCTAGATTCTGGAGATGACAAAGGATAAAGATTTAATGTTAAATTCAGAGAAAACAAAACAAGTGAAAAAAAATTTTTTTAGCTCCAAGGAAAAACCCAAAATATAATAAGAAAGCAAATGAAACTATCGTGTGCGATATTTAGCTCAACAGAGACAATATTTTACATAGTCATGGATTTTACCAAAAGTTGTTATTTTACTCTTTCAGGAGAATGGAAAAAATATAAGGGAGCTAAGAGCCTCATTATCATAATGAGAAGTCAAAGATAATACTAAAAAAATAAATTAAGAGTCTTCCATTCATTCTTATTTAAAATCCCAGAGAAAAAGCTAAGAGAGTTAAAAGTAGTAAGCAGGAGGATATGGGGTAGGGAACTGCCATTTTTGTGATAATCCTCTCAAATATTCCTTTGAACAAATTAAAGATTCGAAAACGTCAACATTTTAATAAAGGTAATACAAACAGGAATGTGGGCTAACTTGCAGATTTAAGTTATAACTTAGATTTTAACATACAATCCCGAATCAGTTTGTTTTTAGTGTTACTTTCATATTTCTGATTAAAAGTAAAATTACATAGATAAAATATCAATAAATCCTAGATTCTAATTAATAAAATATCAGTTAACTGAATTTTGTTCTATATTAGAATTCTGGAATCAATTCATTTCTAAGACTACAGTAATGGCAGAGTGATGATTTTGGTTTTAAGTGTACACTGAATACCAATGCTTAGCTTATACTGAATAGCAGAGAACCTCTATGAACACCAAGGGGAAAATTCTTTCATAAAATGTTCGTATTCCACATAACCAGGATGCAGTATAAAGTTAGAGCATTTTGTTAGAGAACAGAATTCCATAAATCAATAAAAGTCATGTTTTCAAAGAATATTTAAGAACCTAAGAACACATCATAAAATGTTATATTTTTAAAAAGCTTATTATGAAACAGAATATTATGTAAAACGCACATTCTTAAAAAAGTCTAAAAAAGTACCAGGAAAATATACACAGTGATGGAATAATGGATGATTTTAATTTTCTTTTTTGAATTTGCCTACAGTGAGCATGTATTTCTTTTCGGTGGGGGGAGGGGGCGATATATTAAAGAAACTAAGTCAGTAATGTGAAAGTCTCAGAATACAAAGTGGGAGATAGATGGAAATAATAACAGAGAAGATGATATGGAAGGCAGAGAAATGAAATACATGAGTAATAAAGAGTTCTCAAAAATTCTAGGCCAAATGGGTCAGAAATAATTATCACATGTAATCAAATGAAATATTCTTGAGCTGAAAAAAAAAAAAAAAAAAAAAAAAAGCCAGTTTGAAATTGAAAAGACTTTCCATGTTCTAGGTACAGAATTACTGAAAACAAGATAAACCAAGCCAAAGTCTGTAAACCCTTGAATTGCAACAAAAAAGAGAAAATCTTACTAGCATTTAGGCAGAGAAAACACATTACTGATAAGAGAACCTCAGAATTCTCTATAATCCTAAATACAAAGGGTCAGTGGAACAGTATATATAAAATTTGAAGTGAGACAATTAGTGATCCAAGAAATCTGTAACTATTCAACTGTGATAGCACAGAAATGACCATATATGTAAGAGCTAAGGTAAAATAGCTTTCATTTTAGCCTTTTTGAAAACGTTCCTTGAGTGAGGAACGCCTATTAACTGAGAGATATTTTAAAATCTCACAAATGGGGAAGCTGTGGTATAAAAGGATTAATGATACTAATTTGACAGAGAATTATAAATGAATAATTGCAAAATAAAAATTTTATTCAAAAAGACAGATTAAAGGAAAAAATAACATGCATGTATAAATTTGATTAAATAAAAAAGTTGGCAGGAGAAAGGGGACTATAGTGGAGAATAGAGGAGACAAGTGAAGGTATGTTAAATTCCTAAGTTACTACTTTGTTCTGGACTTTAATAAGATAGTTTTAAATATGCATTTTAGTTATGTCTTTTGACATTTTTGAAAGTGAGCATGTATTACTTGAATGAAAAATAAATAAATCCACATTCCAACAAAAATCTCACCCCCAAGTATCCCCATCACTGTTATGTCAACATTAGGAACATTCCTTGGCAATAAACTATTGGCTATTTGGCTATTACAAACAACCTATATACTGTAATAAGGAAAGGTTATACACTAATACATTTTACCCCATGAATGTATATAACATACATACCTGCACACTGGCTGTTACCACTGAAGACCCTGAGGCAGAGGATGGTCTATGTGGAGTAGACAACGGTTTAGTAGCACCCTGTGTTCCACCTCCTGTTCCCCCAGATAGACTAGTCCTATTAGCTCCGCTTGAGTTAAGGTTGCTACCTCTGCTGGCAGGTGCATTCACTGCAATTCCACTCAAGCTATTCTTCCCAACAGTTCCAGTGGATGATGAGTTTGGTAGCTTTGATGAGGCCTGAAGATTTTTTGTAGACGGAAGGCCTGAAGTGCGATTAGAGGGCAATAAATTCAAGGTGGGAGACTGTCTGCTGATATTTATTCCACTGGGTTGTTTATGGACTGGGTTGTTACTGCTGGAGTGGCTACTCTGGGCTACTAGTGCACTTGGACTGGAAGAACTTGAGGATACAGTAGGCTTGGGAGTTGGGTTCGATTTAGAAATAAGTTTAGTTGATACTGAAGGCTTAGCTGACAGAGAGGGCTTGGGGGAGGCAGAAGGCTTAGGTGAGGGCAAAGGTTTAGGGGATGTGGCAGGTTTGGGAGATGCGGCAAGTTTTGGGGATGCAGCCATTGAGAAGGGAGATTTGAAACCCTGCGTGGAGATTTGTGACACCATAGCCTTAGCTAAGTAGTTACTGGAGGTAGTGGTGCTAGGTACTGTCCTAGAAACCAGGGAGTGGGACCCTTGAGAACCATTTCCAGGTGAGGGAGTAGGTAAGGGAAGGCGGTACATAAGTGACTTATCTGAAGTCTTAACAAGTGGGGATGAACAGGAAAGCTGGGGATTATTACTTAATTTCACCACTGGGTTGCTCTGTGATTTACTAATGGTTGCTTGCAGTGGAGACACATAATTTTGTTGGACAGCTGAATGCTGGTGCACCTTTGTTACTTGTGTTAACGAAGAAGCATCTTGGGCCTCTGATGTTCCCAGAGCGTGAGAGGAGGCAGCAACTTGGGCTTGGGAGGAAGAGGAGACATGGGTCTGTGAAGAGGAAGAAGCATGAATCTGGCTTGACCTCTGTAGTCCTTGTTGAAGTAGCCTGGCTGGCAAAGGTTCTAAGGAAACTTTAGGGTTCTGAATTGAAGAACCAGCAATAAGGCCTGAAGAGATGCCAGTATGAGCTAAATCCTGGGGTTTCTTTGGTACTGGCCCGGTGTGACCAGCAATAAGACTAGATGAATGTGCAGTCTGAGCAGAATCTAGTTTTTTGGGAGTAGCCAGTGGCAGCTTACTCATTATACTTGCTAATTTTTCTTCTCTCAGTCCTGGACGAGGTTTTGCAGCTGGCATGCTTATCTTTGAGCCAGCTGGAGGGCCCTTGTTCCCATTGTTGATAACAGCTAAAGCTTCAGAAACAAGATCCAGTGCAGGTGGGTGGAAAGAAAGGTCTTCATCTAGTGAGTCATCAAGGCAGATCGTCTCCTGGGCTGGAGTAGAGCTAGAGCTGGTGGAGGCCATGGCAGATGTGACAGAACTTGAAGGACCACCAATTGAAGCCACCAAGGATGCAGGAGTTTTCTGGTCCTTTTTTGGACTACACTCCTAGTATAAACAGCATTGTATTAGAAAAAAACGCAATGATTAATAAAAAATTACAAGTATTGGTTTTTAAAAGACTAAGAAGTTCTCATGATTACTAAAATTCTACTGGAACTCTTCTTTAGAGACTGTAAACACCACTTTTTTTTTTTAAAGCATAGAGGGGGTGTGGGAGGCAGCCAACTGATGCATCTCTGTCACATCAATGTCTCTTTCTCTCTCTCGCATCCACTCTTTCTAAAATCAAGGGGAAAATATCCTCTCTCCTTGGGTGATGATTTAAAAAAACCAAAACCAAACCCAAGCCCAAGGTCTTACATTATATATTGATTTATAGGACCACAGCACTTACCTTAACCATAGTGGGAAAAAATGGAGAGGAAGGGTCTTTACCATCACTTTCTAAGGTACTACAGTAAAAAAGCTGTTAAGAATGCTGTTATACTCTAAATCCCTGAGCAATTTTTCTAAGTTTCTGTTCTAAAAGTCCTGACTGAAAACATCACTGCCTCTCAGAAGTCTGCATGGTAACTGCATTAAGATCAAAATTGTCTGCTAGCATGAATGGCTAATGCAGATGTGACGTGTTCACTTTGGCATGCCATGTAATTACATGATTAGTAAAAATCCCATTATAATAAAAAGTACAAAAACTGTGGGTTGGGGAGTATATCAGAATAATATTGGCAGTGTTACCAGTATAAAACTGCTGGTTTTGTTTTTTAAAAAAATATATTTGTATTGATTTCAGAGAGGAAGGGAGAAGAAAAGAGAGATAGAAACATCAATGATGAGACAGAATCATTGACTGGCTGCCTCTTGCACCTCCCCGCCACTGGGGATGGAGCCTAAAACCTGGGCATGGGCCCTTGACCAGAACTGAACCCAGGATCCTTTAGTCAGCAGGTCGATGCTCTAGCCACTGAGCCAAACCAGCTAGGGCTAAAATTGCTGTTTTAAGTAACCTTTTTATTAATATTTTTCTTTATAAAATTAACAAATCATGCCCCGGTCAGTGTGGCTCAATTGGTTGGAGCTTCATCCCATATACTGAAAGGTCCCAAGTTTGATCCCAGTCAGGGTATATACCAGCCGTGGGCAAACTACGGCCTGTGGGCTGGATACGGCCCGTTTGAAATGAATAAAACTAAAAAAAAAAAAAAAAAGACCGTACCCTTTTATGTAATGATGTTTACTTTGAATTTATATTAGTTCACACAAACACTCCATCCATGCTTTTGTTCCGGCCCTCCGGTCCAGTTTAAGAACCCATTGTGGCCCTCGAGTCAAAAAGTTTGCCCACCCATGGTATATACCTAGGTTGCCAGTTTGGTTAAGGTTGGGGCGCATACAAGAGGGAACCAATCACTGTTTCTGTTTCTCTCTCTCTCTGTCTCTCTCTCTCTCTCAGATTGGTAAATATATCCTTGGGTGAAGATTTAAAAACAAAAACAAAAAAACAGATCAGGCCCTGGACGGGTAGCTCAGTTGGGTAGATCGCCACCCTGATATGCCGAGGTTTTCGGTTCAGTCACCAATCAGGGCACATACAAGAAGCAATCAATGAATTCATAACTGGAATGACAAGTCAAAGTTTTTCTCCATTCTCTCTCTCTAAAATCAATCAATAAAAAGTTAAAAAACAGTAACAAATCCACTGTACTGTGGAGATTTACATCGGCAGAAAAATTGTTCAGGACGTATATTTGAGTAAAAACACCAGATTATCCCACTGACACAAAATGTTAACTCAAGCTGGATAAGTGAATGGTTGGACAGATAGACGGAAGGAGGTGAGGTAGGGTCAAAGATCCAGAAAAAGGGAGGGCAGCTGTGAACCAGAAAGTTAAAAGTTTTTTTTTTTTTCTCTGAGTGAGCAGAAATTTCTACTTTTCTCCTTCTTACTGTTCCCAATTGTTTGCATGTTCTACTGTAAGCATTTCTTTATATTAACTCTCTAACTAAAATAAGTATTTGAGGGATGGCAGGATGGGAAAAAAAGTCAGCAATACAGTTTTTCCATTTTGGGGAAAGGAAAAAGTAATTTAATCATAAACAAACAAAACAGGTAACTTCCCTATAGTATCCTAACACTTCCATTATTAGAGTTCTGATAAATTAATCATTATCTAAACAGATGCATCAAAATTTAAAAAACTCTCAATGAAGGGTATTAGTTGTTTACAAATAAGGTGTGAAGCCGAAACCGGTTTGGCTCAGTGGATGGAGCGTCGGCCTGCGGACTGAGAGGTCCCGGGTTCGATTCCGGTCAAGGGCATGTACCTGGGTTGCGGGCATATCCCCAGTAGGAGATGTGCAGGAGGCAGCTGATCGATGATTCTCTCTCATCGATGTTTCTAACTCTCTATCTCTCTCCCTTCCTCTCTGTAAAAAATCAATAAAATATATTTAAAAAAAAAAAAAATAAGGTGTGAAAATAAAGCATGAACTCAACAGATTTAATAAAATATTGTCTCAATATTATTTAGAAGACAAAGTAGGTTACTAAAAAAAAGGAGTGTTGCTCTGTATTCAAAGAGCCTCTAAAAGAAGGCACACAGCTGGTGTAGCTCTCTTACATCTATGTTTCTTTCTCTCTCCCTTCCTCCTTTTCTAAAATCAATAAAAAAAAACAAAAATAAAAACTTTTTACATATAGCTGGTGGGAAGGCCAAATTTGTCCAGAGTGGCTCTGCCCCACCTTTACAACAAAAAAAGCCCTGGCAAGTGTGGCTCAGTTGGTTGAGCATTGTCCCATGCACCAAAAGTTCACTGGTTTAATTCCTGGTCAGGGGACATACCCAGGTTATGGGATAAATCCCTAGCCAGGGTGCGTGCTGGAGGCAGTCGATCAATGTTTCTCTCTCACATCAATGTTTCTGTCTCCCCCCCCGCTCTAAAATAAATAAAAACCTATCTAAAAAATAAACCAATCAATTAATTAAATTAAAAATAATGCATTTCAACAGTCATCATTATGACTACTATAAGACTTAATTCAGAACTTACCTTTACTTTGGGTTTAGGTGCAGGAATCACCTTTTTCTTTGCCCTAACACAAAAAATTAAAAAGGAGAGCATTTCAGTAGCAGTTAGGTCACTCATTAGGAAAGTGTAACATAATCTTGTAATTACATGGGTAAATAATTTCTTCTGCTATTTAGAAAACTCTCTGAAGGAAGGAACTATATGTAAGCGCTTAATTCATATGTGAATAGGCAGCAACATTTCCCCCAATTTTGATGAAAAACCAAAATATGAAATGTAGATAAAGTTTTTTAAAAAATTAAATGTGAATATTCACAATAAAATAAAAATAACTCAAAATAGGCTAACAAAGTTGCCTAAGGCTTCTCACTTCAAAGAACTGGTAAAAATTTAAATTATTTATAGGAAAACAGCTTTGAAAAACTTCCAGCTCAAATTAAATCATGCTAAGAAATTGTAAATGAGATATTTGAAAAACAAAACAAAACCCTTGCTGAATAGCTCAGTTGGTTAGAATGTTAGCACAATATGCCAAGGTTTCTGGTTCAATCCCTGATCAGGCACATTCAAAAGTCAACCAATAAATGCATGAATATGTGGGACAGCAAATCATTGTCTCTCTCTGTCTCCATACCCCCTTACTCTCTATTTCTCTAAAAGGAAAAAAGTTTTGCCCGGCTGGTGTTGCTCAGTGGCTGCATGTCTACCTATGAACCAGAAGGTCAACTTTTGATTGACAGCCAGGGCACATGCCTGGGTTGCAGACTCGATCCCCAGTATGGAGCATGCAGGAGGCAACTGACAGATGATTCTCTCTTATCATTAATGTTTCTATCTCTTTCTCCCTTTCTCTCTGATTACACACACACACACACACACACACACACACACACTAGTGACCCGTTGTACCAAGATTCGCGCAATAGGCCTTCCTTCCACTGGCTGCCGACACCGGTTCTCCTCTGGCACCTGGGACCCAGGCCTTTGGTCCAGCCACAGCAGCGAGGCTTGGCTTCTCTGCTGCGGCTGCTCCCAGGCCCCCCCCCCCCCCCAGCTCTTTGAGCAGAGCCCAGGGGTGGCTAGAAGCCTGGTCGCTGGCAACCCAGGCCCCCAGCCCCTCCTTGAGCGGAGCCTAGGACCAGCAGGAAGCTTGGCTTCCTCTGTCGCTGGGACCAACCCAAGCCTCCTGCTCGCTCCAGCTCCGTGCCTGCCGCCATCTTCAGTCTTTGCTCCGTGCCTGCATATGCAAATTAACTACCATCTTTGCTGGGTTAATTTGCATAGTCACTCTGATTGGCTGGTGGGTGTAGTGGCGTGGCAGAGTGATGGAGTGATGGTTAATTTGCATGTTTCTCTTTTATTAGTGTAGATAGATATATATATATTTTTTGCAAAAATTTGTCTGAATTATTTTTTCTATTTTTTCCCCAATTACAGCTGACATACAGGTTTTCTTTCCTTTTAAAAAATGTTTTTTAAAAATTATTTTTAGGAAAAATACCACATGATCTCACTCATTCATGGATAATAGAGACCATTATAAACTTTTGAACAATAATAGATACAGAGGCAGAGCTGCCTCAAACAGATTGTCAAACTGCGTTGGGAAGGCCGGGGAGGGTTGCGGGGCAGGAGGGAGAGGGGTAAGAGATCAACCGAAGGACTTGTATGCATGCATATAAACATAACCAATGGACATAAGACACTGGGGGGTAGGGGAGGCCAGGGGATTGTCAAGGGCGGGGAAAAAAAAGGACACATATGTAATACCCTTTGTAATACTTTAAGCAATAAAAAAAAAAATTATTTTTAACATAAAACTCAAATAAAAATGTTGAAACAACAGAAAAAAAGGCAAGAAAAAATACCATGGAAACTTTGGAAGCCAGTGTGAAAAAGTTTGAAGATTAAAACACTCATAAGTTCCATAGTAGGAGAAAGTACTCAAATATTTGTTGAATAATTAAAGAATTGACAAGCTAAAATACCTCACATTGTTTGAATATTTGTATTTCACTTAATTGAATGTCATTACTTAGATTAACAAATATCTTTTTTTTAAAACAAATTTTTATTGTTTTCAGAGAGGAAGGGAGAGGGAGAGAGAGAGAAACATCAATGATGAGAATCATTGATTGGCTGCCTCCTGCATGCCCCCAACTGGGGTTCGAGCCTACAACCCAGGCATGTGCCCTTGACCAGAATCGAACCTGTGACCTTTCATTCCACAGGCCAACGCTCTATACACTGAGACAAACCAGCTAGGGCAGATTAACAAATATTTTAATTAAAACTGCCAATCTACAACTTTATTAAGACAACAGTAATATTCAAAGTGTTTTTTGTTTGTTTGTTTGTTTGTTTTTTTAAGAAACAGCACTTGAACAAAAGATTTCCAGTCTCACCTATCCCATAGATTCCTACGTTCTGGTACAAAACAAAACAGAAAATTAGTTATATATAGCTCCCCACTGTAGGATAACTAAACCACTTGCAACAAAGTACACCTATAATATATGAAACCAAGCTACTCCACATTTATAATAAAACTAGTGGTCCAGTGCACAAAATTCATGCACGGGGGTGGGGGGGTGGGGGAGTGTCCCTCAGCCTGGCCTGCACCCTCTCCAATCTGGGACCCCTTAGGAGATGTCCGACTGCTGGTTTAGGCCTGAAACCTGCAGTTGGACATCCCTCTCGCAATCTGGGACCACTGGCTCCTAACCGCTCACCGGCTTGCCTGCCTTATCGCCCCTAACCATTCTGCCTGCCAGCCTGCTGGCCCCCAACTGCCTCCTCTTGCCGGTCTGCTCGCCCCCAAATGCCTCCCCACCCCCGCTGACCTGATCGCTCCCAACTGCCCTCCCCTCCTGGCCTGATCGCCCCTAATCGCCTCTGCCTCAGCCCTGCCACCATGGCTATGTCCAGAAGGTCTCCTGGTCTAATTAGCATATTACCCTTTTATTAGTATAGATAATAAAAGAATTGAAAACCACAACTAACTCAATACATCTCTGATGGTGTACTAAGAAACTGTCCTTCCTACCAGCTGCAAAAAAATTCCATCTATTATAACTTATACAAGGAGAGGGGGAATTTTGTAATGTTACCCAGAGGATGTTACCAAGACCTCTTAGCAGAATACTGAATTAGAATGCTCAGTAAATTCTCAGTAACTTGCTAAATTTTATGCTTTATTAACCCCTTAATACTACACTTTTAGACTACAGGGAATTAGCCCTAAGTTGAAGGTAAAGATAAAATTCTTGTTGAGTTAACCAGTACTCATTAAAAAATGTAACCATGCCTTTTTATTACTGTGTACAGGAGGATAAGAGAGCTTTCTTTAGTAATCACATCACTAAGGAAATACCTGGTTTTGAACAGAAGAAAGGACACAAAGAGTAAGTTAATTTTGTGGAATAAAACACTGCAAGGCCAGGAAGTGTAGTATGTACACAGAACTGTCTTGGAAAGCACAAGGTGTTGGGCTACCTAAGTAGATAGTCATTAACAAGGGGGAGAAAAAGGGCACAAAAGAACTGAAGGGCACATACCCAGGTTATGGTATGTTATGGTTCCCAAGAACAAAGGAAACCACCAGAGCCTTGTTTACATGGCTCTTTACTACCATATCTCAGGCCAATGTTAACATTATGGATTCAGATTTTTGAAAACCACCCTGAGAACTGTTAATAGATAAGTGTGTTCCAGGTTATATAGTCAACAGTAAAAATAATCTTTTTAAAAGAGGCAGTGGTAACATGGAGATTGTCTAAATGTACGTTTAAGTCAGATTTCAAATAGCAATAAATAAATGATACTTTTGTTTACTAAAGCATATGATTTGAATAAAAATAGAATCTGAATTTACTCACGGGGCAGAAGTAAGATGATTATGTACACTCCGACTTTCCTTAAAAAGCATTCTGGAAAAATTTAAAGGACACAATTAATTTTTTATAGTAGATAAATAATATGATAATCACTTTATCATTTCAATCATTTGATTTTCAACAATCTATTATTTGCTTATTTACCAAGTAAAAGTTATCAGTAAATTCAATAATCAATTTTACACAGTTTTATATTACCTCTATTTTAAATCATTAACAGATCAACAGATGTCTTCTGTTGATTTAAGATGGAATGCTTTAAGATGACAGGTTGAGACAGCCAAGTCTAATACTTAACTCTTTAAATTGTAAATTAGTTTTGAGATACCACTCTATATTGAATACTTTCAACAGAACCTATTGCTATGCCTCTTTTTCTGTACTATTCTAGATCTTGTATTCAGTCCCTTATCTTCACAATACCCATATGAAGTTCCCCTTCCAAAGTTCAAAGCCATCTTTCTCCCTACTACAAAATTTAGATATGAAAAAGAAAAAGTGGTCGGTTAAAAAAATCACCTTATGTATATTCTACATCACTATGTCCATGTGACTCATTCTTTAGTCTTTTAAGTACTTGAAGTTTGCAAAGCACAGAGCATCTGAGATGATTATACAGAATTTTAAACGTATTAGGTTCTTAGCAAAATGAATGTCATGTATGTGTGTGTACAATGTATCTTTAATAACAGCAGTAAGAAGAAAGTAAATAAATAAAATCTAGGATGTCATATTTCTTACCTTGCCTGCATCCAGCCCTTAGGCCACAATGGTTTCACCTCTGTCTCCATAAAGGATTTAAGATAATCCTCAGCAGACTGGCTTTTATTTGGCTCTAACTCATAGCATCCCAATTTGATCTCAACAAGGTTACATAACAAAGTTCTAAACAGATTAAAAATATATATTTATATATAAATCTGACTGAAAAATTTTAGAAAATTAAGCTTGAAACAGATTTTTTTAAAAGCACATAAATCTGACAGCAATAGTAAAGAATTATTATCTGAAGAAATCAGATAACATGAAGATAAATAATTTTTATCATATATTATTCATTGCACTATAGCTAAATCCCCACATGAAACAATTTCCTTTGATACCTTTAATCTAGGCACCAAAGACTGAAAGAGATAGTCCTACAACTAAACCCTTACTTGGGGTACCGAACTGCTGATAAGCAAGATGACTGACAACACAAGTATATTGAGTCCTTTTCCTTCTGAAACCAGTACATGGCTTACTCGATAATTGAATAATTAGCTTTAAAAAATCATTATATAAAAATAAAAGTTATAGCATTCTAAAAATAATAGGACCATGTCAACCTTCCCTTGAATAAATTTTTTCTATATACTTATCTTTGGTTGTTCCCAATCTAGTCTTCGACTTATTGTAGATTCTTTTTATGAAAACCTTACATCTCCATTATCTACTTAGTTACAAGTGAAGGCTTTGGTTACAACTTACCTAATGGTGTCATCCCAGTGGAATTTCTTTCTTGGTCCTATGACACGTTTCCCTGGTTTCTCATCATCATCTTCCTCGGATCCATTTTTTTCTCGTTCTTCATCTGTTTGCAACCTAAAAATAAAAAACATTTTGTAAAGCAGAGTTTTAACTCAACATTGCATATAATAATACACTCCCTAGAAACTTGTTGAATTGCTTCACTGGATGTTAATTTAAAAGACAAGGTAAATAGGAAATCTACCATTCTACGTAATACTTTGAATTTCATTTGGGGTTATAAAGTCATTTGGTAAATAAGGTCTTCAAACTATAATATAAAGGCATGAATACTTATTTTTTAGTTCAGAATATATTTGTGTCCAATCTCAGATAGTCAAGTTGGTCAACATGTGAAATGTCTGACCAGTGGTGTCAGCTCTTGCTTTGACCACACCCATACAATAAATCAACAGACCTTTCACCTTTGAAATCAAAGCAATTAAGTGGGAAGTGAAGTGTCATTTAGAATATATTTATTAGGTAAGTTTTAAATATTTTGATAAAAACCCACCTATTGGCATAATACCCACATATAGTACAAAAACCCACATATACAATTTTAGAGGTAAATATATATCTCTACTTGGTGGTAAAGTCTACTTAACACCAACCCTTAACACCTAAAAATATTTATCAAACAAAACCCAGTTCAAATAGAATAAGTACATACTTGGCACACTTAGCTTGACTACGAGCCTGGCAGTCCTCCTGGTATTTAAATAGCTGTTGAGGCATGACATTGCTAACAGCCAGTTTCAGTTTTTGCAGAGGTTCTCTTAAACGATCATCCTAAGAAAAAAAAAAGTTTTTTCAAACATATTTACAAAACTTAATTTGTAAGCAGGTCCTGAAATGATGAACATTTATGCTTTTAGACATTAATTATAAATATGAAATGTTTATATAATTAAGTACAGACATTGGTTTTACAATACTGACTGTTCATAATGCACATTGGATATAAAATTAGTATGACCATACTTCCCAAGGAAAGTCTGTTTTTGCCTATTGCCCTAGCATAATTATTAATAATGCTCCTTTACATTCCTAGAAATGCCTCATGTTTGGCTGACGAATTACATGAATACTTTAACTGTAATACAAATGATCAAATAGAGAACAAAATCTACATTGTGCAGACCACTACTGGATAATCTCATTATGATGGGGAACAAGTACCACAAGGAGAGAAACTGCTTCCGAACACTGCAACACATGATACAGCATGGAAGACTACCAACAGGATGTTGGTTGACATCCTGTTCTCTCATTTATTGTTAGTAATTGTGACTTATGTTGCAAGCAAAAATGCAAGGTAAGACCAAAATAAAAAAGGAAACTGGAAAACTCTTATTCACATGGGTTCAGAGCAAAAAGCAAGTAAATTTGTATCTGCCAGCTTTAACTAACCAATTAAATTATTTTCATCTTGCAAATAACAATATATGTAATTATTAAAACACATTTTTATTACTGTCATAGGTGCAGATATATTATACAACTTTTCTTTTCTTCACTGACACAACTATTTTTAAAATGTGATTTCTGGTAAGGATAGGATTTTTAGGAATACAGTTACCATATTATGGCAGGTATACTTTACAAATTAAAACATTTTATTTCATCAATAAACATTTATCTTATTAATAAAACCAAACTCAAATATTACTACTAATAAGCATTTACCTCTTTCAGGCATGCCAATGAATATTATTGCAACATCAAAGTGTCTGCTATAAAATCCCCATTTTTCAAAATGTGAACATCCAGTATATCACATGGTTCCTGGGTGATAGTGTTCACACAGCAGTAAAACTGTATGGAGGCACACTCCGCGCTTTCTTCCCTCTCAGGCCTTCATCTTCTAAACCAGGGGTCCTCAAACTTTTTAAACAGGGGGCCAGTTCACTGTCCCTCAGACCGTTGGAGGGCCGGACTATAGTTTAAAAAAAACTATGAACAAATTCCTATGCACACTGCACATGTCTTATTTTGAAGTAAAAAAACAAAACGGGAACAAATACAATATTTGTATTTGCATGTGGCCCGCGGGCCGTAGTTTGAGGACCCCTGTTCTAAACTCTATGGGACCCCACAAGACTTGCAACCAGGGGAGCAAAAGTCAGCAGCATCTCATCTTGGGCTAACCCCCTAAACCTGTCTCCAAGGCCCCTTTTCTTTGACTTTCCAGAGAACCAGAGCATCCCCGCCTAGAGTCTCTCTTGTTGCTTCTTCTATCATAAGTCCTTTCTTGTTTCACTTTAATAAACATACCCTCAAAATAAAATTAAAAAAACTGTATGGAGTTCCACCACAGGTAAAGACAGATAAATTTGAATTACATAATGTTGAGTGTAAAAAGGCAAGCTGCGAAACAAAATAGACAGTATGACTCAATTTATATGAAGATCAAAAACATGTAAAACCAAACGATTTAATGCTTAGGTTTACAAACATGTGTGATAAAAGTCATATAAAGAAATGCAAAGGTAAGATAAACACCTTTCTGCCTTAGCCAGTAGATCTATACTAACCGGTCATCTTCCAGACATCCTTCTGGACAAAGCCACAGTGGTGAGGGCCGAGGCAGAGCTAGTTAGGGGTGATGAGGACGGCAGGGGAGAGCAGTTGGGGGTGGTGAGGCCGGTAGGGGAGAGCAGTTGGAGGCGATCAGGCCGGCAGGGGAGGGCAGTTGGGGGCAATCAGGCTGGTAGGCAGAGGCGGTTAGGGGCGATCAGGCAGGCAAGCAGGTGAGCAGTTAGGAGCCAGTTGTCCCGGATTGCGAAAGGGATCCCAGATTGGAAAGGATGCAGGGCGGGCTGAGAGACCCTCCCGCCCTGTGCACGAATTTCTTGCACTGGGCCTCTAGCATTAAATAACTTCAAATACCAAACCTGAAATGTCCCTTACAAAATATTTTACAATATGCAAAAAATTGTCTTCCTACTTCTAATTATTATTTTTATTAATAAGGAGCTAGGCATAGACACAAATTCTGAGACCTTAGATAAATTTCACTAGTTCATTAACTGCTTTGAATTGAGAAAGAACTATACTTTCTCAATTCAAAGAAGTATTTTATTAACAGAAGCTGAGTACCTACTGTAAAGAATTCCATGTCTGCCTGGCTAGATGTGGCTGAGCGGTTGAGCATTGACCCAGGAACCAAGAGGTCACTGGTTCGATTCCCAGTTAGGGCATATGCCCGGGTTGTGGGCTTGATCCCAGAAGAGGCGGGTGTGCAAGCAGCAGCCAATCGATGATTTTCTCTCATCATTGATGTTTCTACCTTTCTCCCTCTCCCTTCCTCTCTAAAATCAATAAAAGTATATACTAAAAAAAACCCACAAAAAACATTGTCTGTCAGATCACACCTAATACAGTGAGCCAGACATATTTATTCTCCCATTAGCACCATGATAGACCTTGGATAGCCATATTGTGCTGTGTGACTCCCACCCCCAACCAGAAAAGTTTAGGTTGACCCAAAATATTAAAATCAGATTGTCTGACCTAGGAATTTGGACTGGGATGAGTGAACTGAGTCAGTTTCTGTGTGTGGCTTTTCTGTGTAATGTAAAACCTTGAGAATCAAGTAATCTTATCTGCAGATGTACATAACAGGATAAAAATGAGATGTGGGGAGAGAGGTAGAAAAAGAGTTAATCCAAATGATCAGTTCCCATCCTTCCTGGCTGCGTTCTTTTTTTTTTTTTTTTAAATATATTTTCTTGACATTTTTACAGAGAGAAAGGGAGCGGGATAGAGAGTTGGAAACATCGATGAGAGATAAGCATCCATCAGCTGCCTCCTGCACATCTCCTACTGGGGATGTGCCCGCAACCAAAGTATATGCCCTTGACAGGAATCGAACCTGGGACCTTTCAGTCCGTAGGCCGACACCTCTATCTACTGAGCCAAACCGGTTAGGGCCTGACTGCATCCTTGCCCTTAGTTCCATGAAAAACCTTTATTCATAGAAAAAATGTCCTTGTTTGTCTTAAACTACATTCAAGTTATTTTCTGTTACTTGTAAGTTATAAATATTTTTTAATTATAGAGGCAAAAAATCATTAAGTGAAAAGTAATCAGGACAATAAAGGCATGAAAAACCATTTTATATGAAGTGAAGAAGGAGACATAACAAATGCTTTCAAAAACATGAAAGCGATGAAGTGGACAAATGATTAGATTTGTGGATGAATTCAAAGGTAGAATTAGGACCAACAGCTTAGAAAGCACCTGGGTTTGGCACAGAGCATGGAAGAACTTTCTGATATTATCCTATACTAGAGGCCCAAAGCATGAAAATTCATGCAGGCGTAGGCCTTCCTTCCCCCAGTTGCTGACACCGGCTTCCCTCCAGCACCTGGGACCTGAATTGGCTTCCCTCTGTCCCCGGCTTTGTCAGGAAGGACGTCTGGAATGACATCTGGTCTAATATGCATATTACTCTTTCATTATTATAGACTAGAGGCCTGGTGCACAAAATTCGTGCACAAAGGGGTGGGTCCCCTCAGCCCAGCCTGCACCTTCTCCAATCTGGGACCCCTCAGGGGATGTCCGACTGATCCCTGGGATAGGGCCTAAACTGCAGTCTGACATCCCTCACACAATCTGGGACCACTGGCTCCTAACTGCTCACCTGCCTGACTGCCTGATGGCCCTTAATTGCCGCCCCTGCCAGCCTGGTCACCCCCAACTGCCCCTCCCACCGGCCTGGTTGCCCCTAACCGCCCCCCTTCCCCCCGGCGGCCTGGTCACCCCCAAATGCCCCCCCTGCTGGCCTGGTCGCCCCACGCAGCCTGTTATTTAGTAGTCCATCTGATTGTTTCAGTTGTGACAGCCCCTGGCTTTTTATATATTGGGATAATATAAGCCCAGTGACTGAACGGCAGAATGACCAGAACGACCAGAACGACCGCTCGACCAGTCGCTATGATGCACACTGACCACCAGGGGGCAGACGCTCAACGCAGGAGCTGTCCACTGGTGGTCAGTGTGCTCCCACAGTGGGAGCGCTGCTCAGCTAACCGGGATGAGCGCTGCTCCCACAGCAGCCGATCCCCGCAGGCCACGCCCCCCACCAGTGCACGAATCCCGTGCACTGGGCCTCTAGTAATGAAATAAGTTTCTGACCATGAGAGCATTCATCTTGGACAATCACTTAATGGGGTTGCAGTAGAGGACAATCTAGCAAAATATGGATAATTACACTAGATAATTTTTAATTTTACATGCAACCCTGTGATTCTTTCCATTGGTCTGCATAATATCTGTAGAGATCCATTTCTGGAGTAAGAAAATTGAATTATAAATATGTCAGTTTATTTGCTGAAGGCAAAGTTGTGTTAGCTGTGCAATAGGTTAATTTACTAGTCCAAGAATCTATGCCTTAGAAAATATTATTTCTCACCTAAACCTATCTATTATTGAAAAGTAATTTTTTTCAGGGGATCCAATGTGCCATTAATATTCATACAACATGACTATAAAGCAATTAATATGCAAAATCCCCCAAAAGAAACCAGTCTCTTTATAGGTTATAAACCTCTCAATGTAGATATCATTGTTTCTCCTCTTACCTGGACGTTAAGATGTAGCTTCTTTAGACGCTTTACCAGTGTTTCTTTATTGCATGGCACAAACGCTTCAAGATGGGCGTAGACACCACTACGAATGACGGGGCCTAGTTCCTGCAGCTGTAACTCAATGCTGACCAAAAACAACAAATAAATAGTAAAGAATTTCTTTCAGGTAGCAACAGCCAAGCAAGGAGGCAAAGGAAGTGATTCTTTTCTCATTTTACATTTCCTAGACTGTATTTTTCAAGGAAAAGTAATTAATAGTGATGCTACAGAAAATTTCGATGAGCTTAGTTTCAGAGAACTTATATAATCTCAAACAAGCTGGCAAGTAATATTTTTCATGGCTGCAACCAAGTCTACATTTTTGGGGAAAGCACAGGAACTCCATTATTAACCAGAAGTTCCTTTTCTCGAAGAGATATTATACGCCCTTCAATCCTTACAATTACTATACTAGTGAGTCACATATGAGTTCTTAGAGTACTTTTTCCTTGGTTGTTTGAAAATTTCAGATTCAAAAGAGGTAAAACTTTTCTGGCTGCACATACAGACTGTTTCATCCATCTTTGATTACTTTATTGGGCCTGTATTACAAACTAGGTATTTAACAGCCTGTTTGAACAATGAAATCGTTTAACAATGCATTTCTCAGAATGTACCCCCATTCTTTTTAAAAAAATATATATTTTATTGATTTTTTACAGAGAGAAAGGGAGAGGGATAGAGAGTTAGAAACATCAATGAGGGAGAAACATCGATCAGCTGCCTCCTGCACACCCCCTACTGGGTATATGCCCACAACCAAGGTACATGCCCTTGACCGGAATTGAACCTGGGACTCTTGAGTCTGCAGGCGAATGCTCTATCCGCTGAGCCAAACCGGTTAGGGCCTTTTTTTAAAAATAAATATGTATTTTACTGATTTTTTTTACAGCGGGGAAGGGAGAGGGATAGAGAGTTAGAAACATCGATCAGCTGCCTCCCACACAGCCCCTACTGGGGATGTGCCCGCAACCAAGGCACATGCCCCCAAATGGAATCAAACCTGGGACCCTTCAGTCCCCAGGCCGACACTCCATCCACTGAGCCAAACCGGTTAGGGCTGTACCCCCATTCTTAAGCAGTGTATTTAAGTACACATCTCTCACAGATCTATATTATTTTTTCCTAAGAATTCCAATCTTCGAAGGCTCCAGAAGTAGCCAACTAAAAACACCTGGCACCCAAAGTGTGATTTTCAGTTATTTTTACATTTATTTCACAGAGAAACAAAGTTCTCTTGAAGTGGTGAACTTTCTTGAGCCCTGCCTCCTACTTTCTACCAGCTCCTTTTCCTTCTTTAAGTGAAATCTATCCAAAGGCAGATTTCTATGCATGAAAGTTACTATGAATGGGCCTTGAACCTGATAACAAATTATGAGTATGAGATCACTACAGGTTCTAAATGAATGAAAATATACTGGGACCATCTGCTATTAACCCTTTGCGGTCGTTTGTCTACTCTCAGCCACCAAAGCTTTTTTACCGTTCCGGTTGTATGTCTGCTCTCAGCCACCACAGCAAGGAACCATACGCATCTTAACTCTATTTATTCATGTGTCAGTTCGTAATTTCTCTGAAAGCTCTTAAGTGTCTAAGCGACCTTGTCATGAACCAGAACAATGCCTCGACAAATCGGAGATATCGAAACTCAATATAAACAAACGCAGTCGTTCCACACTCGCCATGCAAAACACCGTGGCGAGTCAGTCGCCTTTTGAGAGTGAAGAAATCGACAAGCTTCGGAGATACTTCGCAGAATTTCAAATAAAGCTTTACAAATGACGTTTAACTGTAATTAGGCATTCTCGCTTGTTAAGATATTTCAAAATAATACTCCAAAATGGCAAAAAAAAAAAGTTACCGAAAGAAGTGTACTGCGAATCTGAAAGTATCAATGAAGAGTTTTATTTTGGCACCTTGAATACTGACTCTGACATAGAAAGTGATAACGTTTGTAGTGATTCTACTAGTAGTGACGTAGTTCCAAAAAAGAATTAATAAATCTTGTTTATCCTTCATAATCTTGCATGTTATGTATCACTGCTCTTTCAATGGAAATTAATTCCGACCAGTACGACACCCATGTCCAAATTTAATATGACCGCAAAGGGTTAAAGGCACTAGAGAACAAATATTGGGTTCTGTTGAGTAAATAGGCTGGAAACTCACTTTTATATCCCTGTCTACACAAAACTCTCCTTTGTCTCTGGAGAAGTTTCAAAGAAATGAAACATGGAAATCTGTAGTGGAAGCAATAGCTATCTTTGTAAACAAGATTCTCCTACTGAGGAATATTTAGTGATAACTATGGTATCATCCTTTCTACACAGAATTCTAGAAATACAGTCATTTTCCCAAAGGTGATATATGGCACATCTTCCTACCACGTAAACTTCCTCTTTCTAAAAAAATCATTCTTTTTCTTTTTTTAAAAAAATATATTTTATTGATTTTTTACAGAGAGGAGGGGAGGGAGATAGAGAGTTAGAAACATCTATGAGAGAGAAACACAGATCAGCTGCCTCCTGCACAATCCCTAGTGAGGATGTGCCCACAACCAAGGTACATGCCCTTGACCGAATTCGAACCTGGGATCCTTGAGTCCGCAGGCTGACGCTCTATCCACTGAGCCAAACCGGTTACGGGGGGAAAAAAAAATCATTTAAAACACTAATAATAAGAAAAACTCAGTCCAAATGAATTCTGGAATCTACTGAATTTCCTGGAGTTTCCTCAAGTATTCCAGATATCCTACCAATATTGTCCAAATAATACAACCACTGAAAACTAACTGAAGAAATCTTAGGGAACAATAACCCAAATTCAAAATCCCAAATATCTCTTTACCTTAAAGCAAAAATTCAAAAGCCTGTTGATGTGTTAACTAATACTAGACAAGAGGTGTGTTCATCCCTCTTGTCCCTGAATAACTACTTAATTCAGGTGGGCTGGTTCTAGGGTTACCTAAATGAGACTTGGTATGGAACAGGTTAGAAATATGTTTGAAAAACTGTTTGGGATTCCTCCAATTGCAAAGCAGCCCCTCAAAAGAGTAAGGAAAAGCTGTGGCTTGTGATCAACCCTTTCACTTTGCTAACCTTCAATTCAAAGAAAGAGAAACAGACAGACAGGCAGACCAATTGGTAAGCCCATTTATATTGAGACTAGAGGCCCGATGCACAAATTTGTGCATGGGTGGGGTCCGGCCAGCCTGCCCTGATTGGGTCGATCAGGCCAGCTAGCCGGGGGAGGGGCCTCAGGCAGTTGGCTGGCCGGCCCTGCCTCTTGGTTGAACTCCTAGTCAAGGGAAAAATTTGCATATTAGCCTTTTATTATATAGGATTCACATCACACTCACAAGCTCCTTAAAGGAGCATCTAACAATGAAGGAAGACAGATCTTACTGCCAAATATCCAATAGGATTGGTAGTACCTGCCTAAAGCATTTGTTGAGCAGAATTGTCAGGCTGAATTAGAATAATAGGCAAAGCATCAAGATTTTATTAGCAATGTCAGCTTGAAGTAAAGGAGGAAATAGGGGATGAAATCAAGCCAGCATGTTGTTAATTTTTTGATCCAGGTCAAATTCATTAGGCTAAAAGTAAAAGGGTACTCTATTCCAACAAACTCATCTCTTTTTCTCTCCAGCCATGGTGAAGAGGAAGCAATGGTGAGGCAGAGCCAATACACCTGAATAACTTCATGGGAATAAACTAAACCAAATAATCATCTACCATATGTCCTTAGAAGATCAACTCAGTCTAGAGAAATAAGGGATTTTGGGTCAGGAAAGTGGACAAAGAGGCCAGGGTGGTATAATAAAGTGACTAAAAGAGAAAAAAAATTCAACTCAACACTACGGCTTGTAGAATTGGAGGCACACTTTCTATGAAATAAAAAATAGATGGGCCCTGGCCCACTAGCTCAGTTGGTTGGAGCATCATTCCAACATACCAAAGTTGCAGGTTCCATCCCTGGTTAGGGCACATACAATAATTAACCAATGAGTGCATGAATGGGTGGAACAACAAATCAATCTCTCCCTCTCTCTCTCAAAATTAATAAATTTTTAAAAAATTTAAGTAGATTGGCTCCAAAAAACCAGAGGATTTGTTTTAGAATAGACATGAGAGGAACTGACAGAGAAGCCAGTTAATGGAATGCTGCTATTCTGCTTATTTGAGATGTTATTTCCTGAGGATGGTCTTTTGATTCTCTCAGGGGAGCTATACTAGTAGCTGTTCCCTCTTACAGAAAAGTAAAATAAAAAAGAATTGTCTCCGTCTCAGGAAAAGGACCTGATCTAGTAAACTTAGGGCTTTCAAATGGAAAGAAAAAGAAGAGCTAGGCAGATCCCTGATTATGGAATCTGGGTCAGCTCTGATGAGAAATGTTATATTGTTTATTGAATCTGGGGTTTTACAGGAGCTAGGTAAAAGGAGCTGGTGCCAACAGGAAGCATTTGCCTTGCTTTCAGGCAAAGAGAAACAACTTGAAAAGCCCTGGATTAAATAAAGAAGAACAGGAACAAAATTTCACCATATTAGAAGTAGCATACTAGGTTGTATGTTTCATGAAATCCATGGTACTTAAAACAGTTTCAGTACTACAGCATAAGAGAATGCAATTCATTAAAATAGTTATCAGAACCAACAAACCAATCCATCCTTTATATCTTGAGAAACTATCTTCATTATATATTTAAAAGAGAAATAATAGTATTAAAAACATTGCTTTTTTGTTTCTTTCTAAATGATGCTACTGAACTACCAACACATTATTTTTCATCAGAGAAGTAAATTTTGCTGCTTTCCCCAGAATCATTTTTTTGTTTGTTTGTTTTTGGCGTTCTGCTTGCAGTCAATTACATATCCAATTTCCAATGGTCAAAATTTATAAGCCAATAGGTTTACATCTTATGAGAGCACAATATTAGAATCTGCAGCTTTATTAGAATCAAACTGTGAGAGTGAAAATGATCACTACTTTAAATATAACCTATATCATATATCAGCCTTCACCCTCTCCTCCTAAATCTAACTTCTGTCTTTTCCACATTGGACTCAATCTTATCCCACAATCATGATTTCTTAATTAAACCATACTTTCCACTTGGCTTTAAGAGTTCATAATGTATTTTTCCAAAGTCTGAAAAGTAGACAGAAAATTATACCAAATTTAATATAAACAGAGCTATCACAGAATGTTTTATATAAGTTGGTAAAATATACATATAAACCTAGAGTACTATTCAACCTGTACAGTGGTCACTTATAATATTGGAAGTTATAATATTGGAAGCTTTGATTATCGTAGGGGTCCAAAAGAACCAATACATGCAGAAGCATAATTTTGCTGAGAAACAAATGTTCATCATACATACTGGGAGGCTGAAAGGGAAGAGCTAATGTATGAGACTAGCCAGGAACTCAGTATTTGCATTTCAAAAGCCTACTATATACCTTTTATATTTTAAAATATGTTTGTATTAATTTTAGAGAGAGAAGAAGGAAGAGGGGAGAGGAAGAGAAAGGAACATTGATCAGCTGCGCCCACTGCCCCCCCACCCTACCCCATGCACCTGACTGGGGATTGAGCCTGCAACCTGGGTATCTGCCCTAACTGGAATCAAACCAGTGACCTTTTGGTTCACTGGACAATGACTAACTGAGCCACACCGGCCAGGGCGAGGCCTACTATATTTTTAAATAAATTCTTAAAGTTTAAATAATTTTTAAGAATTTTAATCAAAGAAGAAAATACTTACTCCAGAAGAATATTATTCATATCCTGTGTAAAGAATTTTTTCCTTCCTTCTTCATCAAAAAGTTTGGCAGCCTAGAGAAACATAAGATTGACAATATAACCCCTAATAAACACATTATTTGCTTCCATATTTATTTACTAAAGAATCAGCTCTTTGAGGATGGGGTTATAATTTTTTTCACTTTGTATTCTTAATACTCAATTTCATACCTGGCATAAGGAGGCAATTAAAGAGTGCTGAAACTATTTTAGTATACATACCATTCTTTCCGACTATGTCTGTATTTCTTTTCAATCTACCTAAATTCACAAAATTTCCATATAAGATTTTTTTAGTGTTTTGGTTGTCTTGTGTATTTTATTAATTTAAAAAAAATTTTTTAAAATATATTTTATTGATTTTTTACAGAGAGGAAGGGAGAGGGATAGAGTTAGAAACAACGATGAGAGAGAAACATTGATCAGCTGCCTCCTGCACACCCCCTACTGGGGATGTGCCCGCAACCAAGGTACATGGAATCGAACCCGGGACCCTTCAAACCGCAGGCCGAGGCTCCATCCACTGCGCCAAACCGGTCAGGGCTTGTTAATTTTTGTTGTGGTCTCCAAGATAACAGAAAGCAGATGTCTCACTTTCTACAGACATTATTGTTTACAATGTGTATCATATTCTACACTTTATACCCATTACCTTGTTAAATACTCATAACAACTGGTGAAACTGGTATTAAACCCTCATTTTACAAATAAGGGACCAAAATCTTTAATAGGTTATAGGATATGCCCCCAAATCACACGGCTACTAAGTGGTGGACCTAGGACTCAGACCAGACGCGTCGTAACTTCTCCTCTGTAACACTAACACCCTTAGTTCTACCTAATTACATACTAACAAAGAAAACATTAGCCTAGGTATAAGCAAAAATTAATTCAATGAGCTTAAGGATAATATTTTCATCATTTTGTTTGTCACCTTAACCAGCCTGACAAGAAACAAAGAGTGTACAAACCAAGACAATCTACCATAAGCAAATTTTACTGGGGAAATTACAAAGAACAGTTCATCTTGATTTCCATGAGATGTAAAAAATCAAGCCTGATCTAATAATCCGATATAGTCACATGCTGATTCTGTCAATCTACCAAGCATCTGACAATTTTACATGCTGTAAATAGAAGAATAAAATTTCTGAGATGTATCTCAGCACTTCTTAGAAAGGATGCAGACTGGTGTGTGTAGGGAGTAGAAATAGGAAGAAAGCCAGAATGAAAACTAAACTTCAAGAAAGAGAAACAAAAATGTCAAGAGGCTGAACACTGGAAGAATGTTTCAAAGCGAGAAAAGAGCAACAAGGACAAACTCCTCATCAGACAAACACAAGGATGAATTCTCATCTCCTGAAGAAAAAACACCATCTTGTATTTTAAAGAAAAAATATGGAGAATTCATAGACATCAGTAAATAAAACGAATCTTCTTACTCCTGGCATTACTATTACAGAGAAAAATTACAGTTTTTGATATCTGAAATGTGACAGTTTTACAAGATTGAAACACATTCATTACTAAGCAGTTTTGTTTATTAAATGAGAATGAATTGCATATAACACAGCAGAGGAAGTGCAAACTATGGAGCTTGATGGTCCTGCCTTTAAATCTTCACTTTGAAATATGTCTCAGCCACTTAAAAATCACATGGCCATGGCCAAATGACTTAACCTTTTGAACCTTGGAATACTACCTATCCCATATGATTGTTCGAGGGTTAGACTGACTATACAGTATGTAAAGTACACTAAGTCCAGTCAGGGCACGGTCTCCTCAATGGTAAATGGTGCCTTGTGACTGTGGGACACTGTACACTCAATACACAGTACAGGCATTTGCTAAATAAACAATAGCAATTATTATCAATTACATGTTGGAAAACCTGGGTCACATCATCAGCACTTTTTAAAACCTATAAAGCATCTAGCGGTGGGGCAACATGGGAATAGCAAAAAGGATATACTTTGGAATCTAGACAACCTGTTTTTAAGTTCTGGCTCCACCACTTACTAGTTGGACTTGACCAAGCTATTTAACCTATCACTTAAGTTTCTCAACCACAAAAAGAAAACAATACGCCCTAGCCAGTTTGGCTCAGTGGATAGAGCGTCAGCCTGTGGACCACAGGGTCCCCAGATTCGATTTTGGTCAAGCGTATGTACCTTGGTTGCAGGCTCCTTCCCAGCCTGGGCCCTGGTTGGGTCCTGGTTGGGGCTCGTGCTGGAGGCAACCAATCGATGTGTTTCTCTCACATTGATGTTTCTTTCTCTCTGTCTTTCCCTCTCTTTTGCACTCTCCCTAAAAATCAATGAAAATATTCTTGGGTAAAGATTAACAACAACAACAACAAAAAAACAAAAAGAAAAGAAAAAGAAAACAATACCTATACTTCATACTTGGAGTAGTTGAGAAGATTAAATAAACTTTTAGATGAACAAAACTGTAGATTATACTGTGTCTTTAGTTATATGCTTAATTTCCCCAATGTTAACCAATATGCCAAATGAGGGGACAAATTCAGTAAACAGAAAAACTTGTCTGTATTTATATAGACATCTTTAGTACTGTTTTGTTTTTAGAACTTTTTTTTTTATTGGATTAAGAATGTAGTTCCTATTTGCCCTGGCTGAGTAGCTCAGTTGGGTAGAGCATCATCCTGCTATGCCAAGGTTGCATGTTTGATCCCCAGTCAGGCACATACAAGAATTAACCAATGGGCCCGACTGGCGTGGCTCAGTGGTTGAGCGTCGATCTATGAACCAGGAGGTCACAGTTCAATTCTCATTCAGGGCACATGCTCGGGTTGCGGGCTCAATCCCCACTGTGAGGCATGCAGGAGGCAGCCGATCAATGATTTCTCTCTCATCATTGATGTTTCTATCTCTCTCTCCCACTCCCTTCCTTTCTGAAATCAATAAAAAAAAAAAAAAAAAGAATTAACCAATGAATGCATAAATAAGTGAAACAACAAACTGATGTTTTTCTTTCTCAAATCAATAAAAATATAAATTAAAAAAAGAAAATAAATATAAGTGAACAAAACTCATCATTAAAATTCAAAGATTGTCAAAATGGAGTAAAAACGAAGTGCTTTTAGAATGTACTTGAACTTAAACACCTATCAGGTTGAAATAGACTGTTATAGGGTGTGGAAGCAGCTGGGGAGATGTCAATGGGGGAAAAAGGAGATTTATGCAATACTTTAAACAATAAAGAGTTAACAAAAATAGATTGCTATAGATACAGATTGGTATATATGAACCTCATGGTAACCACAAACAAAAACAACAACAACAAAAAATACAGAACAATAAAGAGCAAAAGACTCAAACAAAACACTAAAGAAAACCAGCAAACCAAAAGGAAAGAGATCAAGACAAGTAACAGAGAATGACAACAACAACAACAACAACAACAAACAAATAACAATGACAATAAGTACATGCCTATCAAGAATTATTTAAATGTAAATGGCCTAAATGTTCCAATCAAAAGACTTAGGGTGGCTGAATGAATAAAAAACAAGACCCACCTATGTTCTGCTTATGAGATACTCACTTTAGATAAAAAGACACACAGATTGAAACTGAAGGGATATAAAAAGATGTTACATGCAAATAGAAGGGGTAGCAATACTTATATGTGATAAAACAGACTTTAAAATATGGACTGTAAAAGGAGGCATAATGATAAATGGGTCAATGCAATAAGATACCGCAATTGTAAATATATCTATTCACCTAACACAGGAACATCTAAATACATAAAGCAGCCCTAGCCTGTTTGGCTCTGTGGATAGAGCATTGGCCAGCAGACTGAAAGGTCCCAGGTTCGATTCCAGTCAAGGGCATGTGCTCAGGTTGTGGGTTTGATTCCCAGTAGGGGGTGTGTAGGAAGCAGCCAATCAATGATTCTCTCTCATCATTGATACCTCTATCGCTCTCTCCCTCTCCTTTCCTCTCTGAAATCAATATATTTAAAAAAATAAATATATAAAGCAAATATTAATGGGCATAGAAAGAGAAATTAACAGCAATACAATATTAGTGGACTTTATACTCTTCTAACATCATTGGGCAAATCAGAGATAGAAGATTAATATAAAATAATGACATTAAATGTTATATCAGATCAACTTAATAGACAATCCTAGAACATTTCATGCAAAAACTACAGAATACACATTTTTTTCAAGTGCACATGGAATATTCTCCAAGACTGACCACATATTAGGCCATAAAACAAGTGTCAATTAATTCAATAATATTGAAAATAGAGAATTTTTTTCCGACCACAATGATATGAAACTAGAAATCAACTACAAAAAGAAAACTGGAAAAAACACAAACACATGTAGACTAAACAACATGCTAGTAACAACCAATGGATTGAAGAGGAAATTCAAAAATATTTTGAGATAAATGAAAATGAAAACAAAACTCCCTAAAATTTATGGGATGCAGCAAAAGCAGTTCTAAGATGGAAAGTTAACAGCTATACATACCTATCTCAAGAAAGAAAAATCCCAAATGAACAACTTAACTTTATACCAAAACTAGAAAAAGAACAAAACCCAAAATATATAGAAGAAAGGAAATAATAATGATCACAGCAGAAATATAAGAGTTAGAGACTAAAAATACATAATAGAAAAGATCAATGAAACTAAGTGCTGGTTCTTTGAAAGGATAAACAAAATCGACAAACCTTTAGCCAGATTGATTCATCAAGGAAAAAAGAGAGCCCAAATAAATAAAATCAGAAATGCAAGAGAAGAGTTTACAATCAACACCACAAAAATACAAAGGATCATTAAAGAATAGTATGAACAATTATATGCCAACAAATTGGACAATCTAGAAGAAATGGATAAATTCCTAAAAACATACATCTTTTTAAGACTGAACCAAAAAGAATCAGACTCTGAATAGACTAATTACTAGTAATGATACTGAAATAGTAATTAAAAAACACCCCCCAAAAAACAAAAGTTCAGAACAGACAGCTGCATAGGTGGATTTTACCAAACATTTAAAGAAGAATTAAGCCAAAGCGGGTTTGGCTCAGCGGATAAAGTGTCAGCGTGCGGACTGAAGGATCCCGGGTTCGATTCCGGTCAGGGGCATGTACCTGGGTTGCGGGCACTTCCCCGGTGGGGGATGTGCAGGAGGCGGCTGATCGATGTTTCTCTCTCATCGATGTTTCTAACTCTCTATCTCTCTCCCTTCCTCTCTGTAAAAAATCAATAAAGTATATTTTAAAAAATAAATAAATAAATAAATAAAGAAGAATTAATACCTATCCTTGAAAAAATTAAAGAGAAAGGAACTCATTCTACATGGCCAGCATCTTAATACCAAAATCAGACAGGCACTACAAAAACAAAGAATTGCAGGCCAATAACACTGATGAACATAGATGTAAAAATTAGCAACAAAATACTAGCAAATGAAATTCAAAAATACAGTAAAAGTATTACATACAATGATCAAGTGGGATATATACCAGGAATGCAAGGATGGTTCAATATCCACAAATTAACATGATACATGAATCAACAAAACCAAGCATAAAAATGACATGATCATCTCAATAGATGCAGAAAAAGCATCTGACAAAATTTAACATCTATTTATGAAAAAAATGTCAGTAAAGTAAGTATAGAGCGAACTTAGCATAACATAATAAAAGCTACATACGTCAAATTCATAGCTACAACTTACTCAGTGGTGAAAAGCTGGAAGCTTTTCCTCTAAAATCAGGAGCAAGACAAGAATGCCCACTATCACCACTATTATTCAATATAGTATTGGAAGTCCTAGCTACAGCAGTCAGATAAGAAAAAGAAATATAAGGCATCCAAATTGTAAAGGAGGAAGTAAAACTGTTACTATATGCAGATGACATAATAACAAAAATCTGTCGCATTTCTATACACTAATAACGAATGATCAAGAGAAATTAAGAAAACAATCCTCTTCACAACTGCATCAAAAATAATAAAATACTCAGGAATAAATTTAACCAAGGATGTAAAAGACCTTTACTCTGAAAACTTTTACAAACTTAAGAAATTAAAGAGGACACAAATAAATGAAAGGATATACCATGCTAATGAATTGGAAGAACTAATACCATTAAAATGTCCATACTAGTCCACCCGCTGTGGCTCACTGGTTGAGCGGTTGAGTGTCAACCCATGAATCAGGAGGTCATGGTTTGATTTCTGGTCAATGCACATGCCCAGGTTGCAGGCTCGATCCCTACGAGGGGGCGTGCAGGAGGCAGCTGATCAATGATTCTCTCTTATCATTAATGTTTCTATCTTTCTCTCCCTCTCCCTTCCTCTCTGAAATCAATAAAAAATATATTTTAACAAATTATAAATATAAACATTATCACTAATAAAGCTGATTAAAAAAAAAAAAGAACAAAGCTGGAGATAACACATTCCCAGGTTTCAAACAACTTATAAAGCTACAATAACCAAACAGTATGGTACTACCACAAAAACAGACACAAAGATCAATGAAACAATAGAGAAGCAAAAATAAGTGGTGCTAAGAAAACTGGACAGATGTGTGCAAAAGAAATTGAACTGTACCACTCCTTCATACCATATACAAAAATAAACTCAAATTGAACTAAACATTTTTTTAAAATATATTTTATTTATTTTTTACAGAGAGGAAGGGAGAGGGATAGAGAGAAACATCAATCAGCTGCCGCCTGCATACCCCTTACTAAGGATGTGCCAGCAACCAAGGTACATCCCTTTGAATGGAATCGAACCTGGGATCCTGCAGTCCGCAAGCCGACACTCTATCCACTGAGCCAAACTGGTTAGGGCTGAACTAAACATTTTTAAAAATATATTTTTATTGATTTCAGAGAGGAAGGGAGAGGGAGAGAGAGATGAAAACATCAATGATGAGAGAATCATTGATTGGCTGCCTCCTGCACGCTCCCTACTGGGGCCAAGCCCGCAACCCAGGCATGTGCCCTTGACCAGAATTGAACCTGGGACCCTTCAGTCTGCAGGCCGCCACTCTATCCACTGAGCCAAACTGGCTAGGGCATCATTTATTTATGTTTATTGATTTTTTTTTTCTTTTAGAGAGAGAGGGAGAAAGACAGAAACATCAACTTGTTGTTCCACTTATTTATGCATTCACTGATTGATTCTTTTATGTGCCTTGACCAGAGATCAAACTCGAGTAGCCTTGGTATATTGGGACAATGCTGTAACCAAATGAACTACCAGGCCAGGGACTGTACTAAAGATTTAAATATAAGACCTGAAATCATAAAACTTCCAGAAGAAAAGAAAGGCAGTACATTTCTACATAAGTCATAGTAATATCATTTTGGCTATGTCCTCTTAAGGAAGGGAAACAACAACAAAAATAAGCAAATGGGACTGCATCAAACTAAAAAGCTCCTGCTTTTTAGGATACCATAAATAAAACAAAAAGACAACCTATTAAATGACAGAATATATTTGTGCAAATGACATATCCAATAAGGGGTTAATATCCAAAATATAAAGAACTCATACAACTCAAGATAAAAAAATAAACACTCCGATCAAAAAATGGGAGAGAACATGAATAGAACATTTCTCCAAGGAAGACATACAAATGGCCAACCAACATGTAAAGATGCTCAACATCACTAATCATCAGGGAAATGCAAAGCAAAACCACAATGAGATACCAAATCACACCAGTCAGAATGGCTATTATAAAAAAAGTAAAAAAATAACAACTGTTGGTGAGGACATTGAGATAAGGGAATCCTTGGTGCATCGTTGGTGGGAGTGTAAACTGGTGTAACCCCTATGTAAAAGTATGGAGATTACGCAAAAAACTAAAAACAGAAATACCCACATCACCCAGAAATTCCACTTCTGGGTATTTATCTAAAAAAATTCAAAACACTAATTAAAAAAGATAAATGCATCCTATGTTCACTGCAGCATTATTTACAATAGCCAAGATACGGAAGCAACCTAGGTGTCCATGGAAAGAATAAAAAAGACGTGCTACATATACAACGAAATATTCAACAATAAAAAAAGAATGAAATCTTGCCATTCGTGACAAAATGGATGAACCTAGAGGTTACTATGCTAAGTAAAATTAAGTCAAAGTCGAATACCATATGACTTCACTTATATGGAGAATCTAAAAAAACAAATGAACAAACAAAACAAAAACAGACTCATAAAGATCAAACTGAGGGTTGCC
Organism: Myotis myotis; assembly: GCF_014108235.1. Classification (NCBI taxonomy): domain Eukaryota; kingdom Metazoa; phylum Chordata; class Mammalia; order Chiroptera; family Vespertilionidae; genus Myotis; species Myotis myotis. The sequence goes on from NW_023416315.1 coordinate 54,595,250, forward strand.
AGAGCTGAGGGAGGTGGGGATAGGTGAAAAAGGTAAAGGTGAATATAGTCATCAATATTATAATTTTGCATAGTGATGGATAATTACTAGACTTCGTTTAGTGTGATGACATCATAAAGTATATAAATGTCAAATCACTGTATTGTAGACCTGAAACTAATATAATATTGTATACCAACTATACTTAAATAAATATAAATAAAATCAAAGGTTTATGCACACAGCCAAAAACTAAGAAGAAATTATATGTTGCTTATATGAGTATTGGGATTGTCAGTTGTTATTTTTGTCTTAAAAATACATTTATTGTTGTATTTGTGCAACAAATAAAAACACACAAAAAAAACAAGAGAATTATTCCACTTACTACACGGAGGTCTTCAATACGTTTTTCAAGAAGGACAGGTAAACCCTCTGGGAGTATAGGTACCACCTTGGGCATAACCTGAGAGGCGTAGGTTGGCTGGGTGGTGTTTCCATTCTCTCCCCCTGACTCAGAGAGGGGGCTACCATCAGAAGTAGCATCCAATAATCTGTCAAAGTCAATATCATCTAGTATCTTTAGGGCACTTTCAGCTTCTTGAAAGAGTTCATGTTCATTTGTGCTAACAAAAATGGGAAGGTCCGGATCGGCACTGTTCATGTTTAAGTCGGAGACATCATTTCCCAATGTTACAGCAGCAGAGGGGGGTTTATTAAAAGAGGTGCTCATTAAGTTCACTGAGACTTTAGGGTTAGATTCCTTCTCTAATGCATCCTTCTCTTTCTGAAATTTTCGTATCATGGCAGCTAGAGAAAGAGAATCTTTGTAACGTTTCTTCTTTTTTTCAGACTTGTGTGAATTCAGAGCTACAACTCTGTGAAGAAAAAAAGTAATCAGTTAGGCTACGTATGATTTTCAAGATTAAAGCCCCATGTAAATAAGCAGGCATAGATTATCATTTGACAGGCAGGAAAGTAAATCACTTATCTATAATAATCTATAATAATAAAAGCATAATATGCTAATTAGACTGGATGTACTTCCGGACGTCCTTTGGGACGACCTTCCGGACGAAGCCGGGGCTGCAAGGGAAGCCTGGGTGGGCAGCCAGGAGAAGGGAGGCCTACTCTTGCACAAATTTCATGCATCAGGTCTCTAGTTAAATTATAACAATATCATCTTCATCATCATCATCTGGATTGTTGCTTATGAAAGGTAGATAAGTAAGTGAACATTAGAGTGAGGAAAATAAAAGGAATAAAGTCAAGAGAAAAAAAATGAAAGCAGCTCAGGTTTACTAAAGTATACTAAGTTTAACTTACTATTCCTTTTGGACTGTTCACATTCTTTAGCACACCTATAAAGTAGTTACCTAAACAATTAACCAAGTAAAGAAATGTACTTCTGCTGAAAACAGTTGCTTTACAACCAGAGAAGCCCACCTAGTACACCTTCAAACTTGTATCCCTGGAGGCTGTGCTACCAACTGCCAAAGAAATACAAAATCCTGTGTATCAATCTATGAGCCTTCAACCATCACCATGCTCTCTAACTAAATCCTATTCGATCTGCTACTACCTTCTGGTCATTTTTCACTTTCCATTCCAGGAACAGCTGTGTGAGGCAATCAGCTAGATAAGAAATCTTTTCTAAATTCTATGGTTTATATGTTTCTAACATGTACTTATAGAACCTAAAAGATTGTTAGAACCTTGAAGGTAGGCCCATGTTTCATTTACTCTTATATACACATACAACCAGAAGAGTGCCTGGTATACAATAGGTACTTAACAAATATTTACTCAATGAATAGATTATAAATTTGAGAAAATGATCTATTTATATAAAAGCCAAGCAACCGGAACACCGGAACGACCAGAACTGGTTGCTATGACACGCACTGCAGCCAGCCAACTGGCCTGATGGGGGGGCGGGGGGGGCTCTCCCAGGCCAGATCTGGGGCAGGGTTGGACAGCCAACCTCCCACAGCCCTTCTCCCTGGCCGGCCCGATTGGTCTTCCCACCCCTATGGGGGTGGAGCCGCTCGCCAACCTCCCGTGGACCCTCCCCCCAGCCAGCCTGGCCCCGATCGGATGTCCCCACCCCAATCGGGGGCCAGCCAACCTCCTGTGACCCCTCCACCCAGCTGGCCCTGCCCCTGATCACCTTCCCACCCCGATTGGGGCAGGGCTTGCTGGACCCCACCCATGCACAAATTCGTGCACTGGGCCTCTAGTAAATTCAATAAAAAGCATTGTGTATAGTTTTTATTCCCAAAGAAGCTTACTTGTTCTATATAATAAAAGGCTAATATGCAGAATGACCGGTCGTTATGATGAGCACTGACCACCAGGGGGAGTGCCACTCAGCCAGAAGCCCTGAGCCAGGTTCACGACTGGCAAGTGCAGTGGCGGTGGCGGGAGTCTCTCCTGCCTCTGGGGTAGTGCTAAGGATGTCCAACTGCCGGCTTAGGCCCACTCCCCTAAGCCGTCAGTCAGACATCCCCCGAGGGCTCCTGGACTGTGAGCAGGTGCAGGCTGGGCTGAGGGATCTGTGAGCCTTCAACCATCACCATGCTCTCTATCTAGATCCTATCTGATCTGAAATTCATGCACTGGGTCTCCAGTAAATAATAATCACTTAAAACAACCTTTAGTTATACACACACACACACACACACACACACACACACACACAGGGTGTCCCCAAAGAATGTATACACACTTTAAAAGCTGATTTCTATTACATTTTGAAAATGAAATGTATTTTAATAAACACTGCCTTTATAATTATTCAAAGTATGCATATGTTTTTTTGGGACATCCTACTGGGGATGGAGCCCACAACCCCGCCATGTGCCCTGACCAGAAAATGAACCTGCAACCTTTCAGTGCACAGGACAATGCCCAATCAACTGAGCCACAGGAGCCAGGGCTTAACAATTTCTTACTAATTCAAATGTCACTATAATCTCATGCTCAGGAGGGTATAAATACCTCCCTACATCAAATTTTTGGATATCGATAGCCCAAAATTCAGATGTACTGCCTTGGTAAGGAGGGGAGAAATACCTAGCTTCTCAAGTTTCTGTAACTTAGTATTTTTAAAAAGCCATAGAGAGATAGGGGCAATTGGTAATTTTATGATTACATGGTACAAACATTTTATTCTTATGACTGATGTTTTCTGTGAAATTCTACTTGGTTTTTAGAGGCAAAATCACATTAGCTAAAGTCACAAGTGTTAAGGATACGTAAATAAAATAAATGACTGTTTTATATTAACACAATATAACTCGTTTACACATAGACTACTGCCAATCCTCAATCTCCAGGCATCTAAGTTTAGTTTTAGTACAAAAAGATTAAAATCATTTTTTCAATGTTATACCTTCTTTTCAAACTGATTCTTATTGGTAAAATATTGTAATAAGCAAAATACTTAATGAACCAATTTCTAAATCTGATCTAATACACTGTGAGGCTCTAAGGCAGGGGTGAGGAACCTTTTTTCTGCCAAGGGCCATTTGGATATTTATAACATTATTCACAGGCCATACAAAATTATCAACTTAAAAATTAACCTGCTATTACATAAAATAAAGTTTTCAACACTTTATACAAACCCCTAAAAAAAAATTATCCTGCTATATTTGGCAAGGCCAGACCAAATAATTTCGAGGGCCTTAAACGGCCTGCAGGCCAGACGTTCCCCACCCCTGCTCTAAGATGACAAACCCTTCTACTTATTAATAAACTAGAGGCCCAGTGCACAAATTCATGCACCAGTGGGGTCCCTTGGCCTGGCCTGTGTTGAGCAGCTGACCCTTGGTGGTCAGTGTGCATCACAGCGACCAGTTGACTGGTTGTTTGGTCATTTATATATATACTAGTAGCCCGGTGCACGAAATTCATGCACGGGGGGTGGGGGGCCCTCAGTCTGGCCTTAACCCTCTCCAATCTGAGACCCCTCAGGGAATGTCCGACTGCCTGTTTGTGCCCACACTTTTAATAGATAACAGCTCCATTGTTGTTTCTTTCTTATGCTTAAAACCACTGGAATTAGTAGGTATTCAAAGTGTGTATACATTTTGGGAGGACACCCTGTATATCTCTAGTCAGCGGTGAAAGAAACCAACAGCAGATTTGGGACCCCCAGACAGGGAACCTCGCTCACTCCCCACGTCTCCCCACTTCACTTTCCACCTTCGTGGGCTGCAGGAGAATCAACGTTTTCTCTCATTAATTCGGAAAAGCACGTCCTGTCACCCGCTGCCCGGCAGGAATGCGCTAGGCCCCAAGCAAGCGAGGCTCAGTCAGAGCAGCCTTTGCTCATGGGTGCTGGCACCCAAAGTGCACATTCCTCCTCTACAGTCGCCCCAACTATCCCACTGTTTCACTGAGAGGACGGAATTCCTCTCCACCTCTGACCGAAGGCACCTCAGCGAGGGCCGCCCGCGCCCACCAAGTGTGTCTGTCTGCATCTGCTCCCGCCTCAGCACCTGCATTAACCCCCTAGAGGTGATCTTGTAGCTGCACTGGCCTCCGTGGGAACAGGGCATCACCACTCCGCCCTCTCACTGTCATCTCACAGGCGCCCACCCTCAGCACCCAGAACACCCAAACACTCTCCAAAGGACGTGAGCACATCAGAGGGGATGTGTGCACATCCTGTGGGGGTGTTAGGCATGCTGTGTTGATGGAAGTGCGGTGGAGAGGCGGGGGGAACTTGTGCACACCTTGGTTTGCAACTGTTGCAGGCGTGGGAGGGTGACAGTGTGCTGGGGGATGTTCGCACGCCAGGGGGGGAAGTGCACACCGGAGGCCTCTGGCTTTGCAGATCCGCAAACCCCCGTGGTGCGGCCAGGAGGACCTCAGTCTGGCCCGCCACGGTGGCTGTCCCTGCGATCCTGCACCTTCTGGGCCAGGAGGCGGATCTTGTGCAGCCACTTCTGGGCGCTGATGGCCTCTAGGCGCTACTTCAGCTCAGCCTACAGGCTCCGCTTGGCGCGCTCACAGCTGTCACCACAGCCATGTGGGGAGTACAGGCCGCCCTCCGCCGGCCTGCCTCCCCTGTCCAGAGGCTCTCTGCACTGTTCACCTGCCCAGAGTGACTGGGGCTGGGCAGAATCCAGGTGTCCTGCCCTGCCCAACCCCGGCCGATCCGCCCCTGTGTGAGCTGCTGCCCCGCCAGGAAGGGTCACAGATCCGTGTCTTGGTCCTGTGGACAGCCTCAAGCACTGCCCCCCGCCCAGCAGGGTCACAGATCTGGGTCCTGGGACCGCGGACAGCCTCAAGCACTGCCCCCCGCTCGGTAGGGTCACAGATCCGGGTCCCGGGACCGCGGACAGCCTCAAGCACTGCCCCCTGCCTGCCAGGTCATGGATCTGGGTCCCAGACCGCGGACAGCCTCAAGTGCTGCCCCCCGCCCGGCAGGGTCACAGATCCGGGTCCCAGACCGTGGACAGCCTCAAGCACTGCCCCCCACCTGCCAGGTCACGAATCCGGGTCCAGGACCATGGACAGCCTTGCCCATTGCCGCCTGCCTTCAGTATGCAAATTAGCCGCTATCTTGTTGCTTCAGGGTGGGGGTCCCCACTGGGGTGCCTGGCCGGTCTGGGTGAGGGGCTGAGAGCTGTTTTCAGGCTGGCGGGCAACTGAAGCTCCCAACCTCTCCTTTTTTTCTTTTTTTTTTAATTCTGGGATTTATTTACCTTCTATGGCTGTCACTGGAGCTGAGAGCCGGCTTGAGCTCTGAGGCCCGGCTGCAGCTCTGAGACCTCGGCTGCTGAAAGCAGGTATCTGGGTTTGTTCTATAATTGAAACACTGTTGCGGTTCTGCTGGCTGAAGCCCGGCTGGCTGAAAGCAGGTTTCTGGGGATGGTTTTGCTCCTATAATTGCAACATAGTTGCTGAGAGTACAAGCTGAGAGCCCAGCAGCAGCAGGTGGGAAACCTTCCTCCATCACTGGAGCAAGCAAGCCTCCTGTTCGCTTCAGCTGCCTGGCTGCCGGCTGCCATCTTGCTTGGCAGTTAATTTGCATATCACCCTGATTAGCCAATGGGAAGTGTGTCGGAGGTACGGTTAATTGCCATGTTTGTCTATTATTAGATAGGATAGATACAATATTATCAAAATATAAGTTAATAGGTCATTGGTATTCATAAATACTGAATTAAATTAGACCCAGCTGAGTTACATTATTTAATGCTAAATATACCTTTCTAAAAGGAGAACGAGTCACACTGTGACAATGATTCTCTTATGTTTAATTTCACATACCCCAGTTGTTTGGGTACTTTTTTCCTTGGCTTCTTATCCTTTTCTCCTTCCTCTTTCCGCTTCCGCTTCTTTATCTCAATGCTGTCTTCTTTTATTTTAGGAATCTGCAAAATGATAAAAGAATGCATCACTTATCTAAGTATCAATGCTTTTCTCTGATGCTAGTGACTCAGCACCAAGGGCAGTGTTTTTTCTCAAATTTCAGTCTGCATTAATTTTTAAAAATGCAGATTTTGCTCAGCTGGCGTGGCTCAGTGGTTGAGCATCAACCTGTGAACCAGGAGGTCCTGGTTTGATTCCTGTTCAGGGCACATGCCTGAGTTTTGGGCTTGATTCCCAGTAGGGGGTGTGCAGGAGGCAACCCATCAATGAATCTCTCTCATCACTGATGTTTCTATCTCTCTCTCTCTCTCTCCTTCTCCCCACACCCCTGAAATCAATAAAAACATATAAAAAAGAAAATGCAGATTCTTGTGGTCCATGAGCACTCCCACCCCAGTTTAGATTCAATTATCTGTGGTAGGTCCTTATAATCTGTATTTTTAACAAACATTTTGGTGATTTTGGTACATCTTTGCCACACTTCAAAGAACACTTATCTAAGGACACTCTCTCCATTTCCCAAATACAATATATATATTCTATAGAATTTGCTTTAAAAATTGTATCTTAGAAAAAGTAATGGTTATTAAGTCATTTCTATACCAAGACTTAACATATATCCTGGAAATTTAACCATATCCCAGAAACAGATTATTAGACAACATATGTAGAGAGAAATTTTTAAAATATAGTTCTGTGATGTAAATATCACTTCCCCATATTTACATAATTTTACTTTAAAGCATGTAATTAACTATGGATTCATTAAAGAATGGTTAGCAATTTATTTTCCCTTCTAGTCACAGTGTAAAGCACAAGTAAAATTCAAAAAGCATATCTTAGTAATTGAATGCTCTCATTACTGTTGCAATTTTGAATAAACTCACTTTGGATGGTTTGTGCTTTTGGTCGTCTGTAATATCTTCTTCTTCAGTATCTGAAGCTTGGCGAAACTGTAGAGTGCCAGTGTTGATATAAAATCCTCCATATTTTGTTGTTAGAGAAGCAGGAACTAATTCATCATACTAGATTAAGAAAAAAAAGTTTCATATATATCCTATTATCTTTAATTCTATAAATATGTCAAATAAATTCAATCACCATGTCAGCATCTTCCTTAAATCCTAACTGCAAAAACTAACAGCAATGAGTATGTTTCTGGAATAAGTTTAGAAAAAGTTAGTATCTAGAATAAAAATGAGCTCTAATCATTCAGCATTTATTAGAAAGGCACTTCTGGAACAATGGAACAAATTCTAAATATATCATCTACTGAGAAAAATTTAAGGATCACTGCTACTATTTTTAATGACAATAATTCTGATGAGAAATTCAAACAAGTTAAAACAGATAACTAAAAGTCCAGGCAGCCCTGGCTGGTTTGGCTCAGTGGATGGAGTGTTGGCCTGTGGACCAAAGGGTCCTTGGTTCGATTCTGGTCAAGGGCACGAACCTGGGGTGCAGGATCCTTCTTGGCCCAGGCCCTGGTCAGGTCTCTTACAGGAGACAACCGATCAATGTGTTTCCCTCACATCGATATTTCTGTCTATCTTTCCCTCTCTCTTCCACTCTCTCTAAAAATCAATGGGAAAATATCCTTGAGTGAGGATTTTAAAATAAAGAAGAAAGAAATAAATAAAGCCCAGACAAATAATAAATTTCATTTCCTACTACATTAATATATAATTTTATTCATAAGGAGATTATAAAAAATAACAAGGTTAACAAGGAAAACCACTATAAATGCATAAAATGTTTAAGAAAAGAAAAAAAGTAACAAAATTATTTCTTTTGTCTTAGCTCTAAGTTTCTACGTGGAGAAAAAATTTTAAACGTTCAAAAGGACAACAGCATGTACATGATTTAAAGGGAAGCAGGAAAGGAACTGCGAGTTCAGTAAGCACACGCTGGGGCTAATGAGCTACACACTTTGCTTGGAGCAAGAGACTCAAATTGCCTAAATCGGACGGAAGGTCTGACCTAGAATATCCTTAAAGCTGATGTCCTCTAAATCTGAATTTTAAAGCTTATCATATCTCACTTGATGAAGATGGACAAAATGCAACCATTAAATGGTCAATCTTAACCAAATGAAGGCATTTATAGTGGGAGAGAAAAAAGGAACTACTTATCTAACAGAAACGAGATATCTGCTACCTGAAGTCTCCAGAACTCTACTTAAGGGTTCTTATTATATAACTAGTCTTTAAGGAAGTCAGATTTTTAAAGAAAGTTCTTTGCCATTGGCAAGAAATCTATACAACATACTAGTTACTATAAGAATATTAAGGTTAAGTACAAAAGTTCTGATTTTAACATGTGTTCTTTTAAATTATATGGAAAATGGAAAAGAAAAAACATCCATCAAGTCCTTTCTTGTTGCTCCACTCCATGGGCCACATAAAGATCTATAGGTAAGACTTTCAGAAGGGGTCTAGTAATATCTACAAGTAAAGAACTGATGGAAGGAGTAAGGATTAAAAGTGAAAAGACTTTTATTTCATAATTACTTTGAAAATGTGTAATTAAGATAAGATAAATACACCTGTACTTTCGCTTACAGATACTTGTACACTGCTTTATCATTTACAATTCTTCTTCTTATACACTGTTTCACTTGGTCTTCCAGACACCCTTGTGAGGTAAGGGAGACAAATATTTTCCCATTTGAAAACCAGATTCAGAGCAGTCAAGAACCTTGCCAGAGTAATTTCATTAGTTTATGGCAGAGTTACTGGCTGACTCCCCACCATCCACGACACCAAGCAGCTTCTCACCTGGGAAACACCCTCATCACTAAGTTATCAAGCAGGTGGATGTGCTTAACATGTGTCTTCTTCGGTATTCTGCTGAACTTTCCCTACCAGAGCACTCTTCAGGAGAACAAATTCTCTATGCAAATGTAATTTATTCTTTCAGGTAGAATGTGTTAAGATCCAATGGAACACTGAACTTGAGAATCAGAAGACTTGGATTCAAATCCTTTGCCAATGATTAGTTATTGTGACCCAGAGCAAATCACTTAACATCAATATTTTGGAAATGTAAAACAAGAGGAAAGTTCTAGTGAAATTAAAAAGACAATCTAAATAAAAGTGTTACTCGTGTCTGGTATTATTATTTATTAATAATAAAAAAAATTTTCTTTCAGTCTTTTAAAAATTTGGCAGCATTTAAGTGTGAGACTAAAAATATCTTCAATGTCATTTATTTTCATGTATTTATAGCAATAAGTAGTACATGATTCTGAAAATTAATTATAACCAGATTATTTTCACTCTCTATCAAATAATATAAGAACAGTAAAAGCCTACTGGCAACATAATCAATGATAAGAACAGCGAATCATTTAGTTGGATCACACTATTTTATGTTTGAATTATCTCATAAAAAGAACCAAATAATTTGTTAAAGACAACAATATACAATTACTTGTTTGTCATTAAACAACCTGAACTTTGAGTTTGATTTTCTGTTATAAAACAGTGACCTAGCTTATTCTATAATGTAAGTAATTATATAACTTTTATACAACTTATACCTACAAAATTTATCCTTATTTATTAAAGCTGTAGCTTTCAAATTTTCTTTACCACAACCAGGTGAAAAATACATTACACACCAACATCAAAATTCAGTGCACATGAACACACACATGCACATCAACAAAATCACAGAGCCGATCAGTGGTTTACCATGACAGCTTCTATTATTTCCTATCTCACTTTCTTTAAAAATGCTGGTCCCTCTCTAAATTGATATATAATCCAATTATGGACTGCAAAAGTCAGTTTGCAAAACACTTTATTTGAAAATTCTGAATACTACAAAAGGAGATATTTAAGATGCTATTTGTGAAAGGCAAAACCCATTATGGAGACAGTAAAAAGATTAGTGGTTGCCAGGGCATAGGGAGGCACAAATAGGCAGGGCAGAGATTTCTTAGGGCAGTGAAACTATTCTGTAAGGTACTATAATGGTGGATACTTGTCATTATACATTCGTCAAAACCCACCAAGAGCAAACCCTAAAGTAAACTATGGACTTTGGGTGATGATGTGTCAATATAGGTTCCCTGTAACTAATGTACCACTCTGGTGGGGGAGTGCTGATTATGGGGGAGGCTGTATATGTGTGAGGACAGGGAATATATGGGAAATCTCTGTACCTTTTGCTCAATTTTGCTGTGAACCTAAAATTGCTATTAAATTAAGTTTATTAATTTTAAAAAATGCCGCAGTACATGAAATGTCCATTTATATATGACTAAGTTCCTTCTTGGGTTATTTTGAATTCAACCTGTTTTACATATAATGTTGGCTTTAATGCTTTTTTCATGCTTTACACTTTTCAGCATGTCATTATCTTATTGGAGTCTCAGAGTAATTCTGCTGGACAAGCCAATCATAGCAAAGTGGATGATGCTAAAAGACCTGCTCTGGGTCTATGGCAAATTAGAAATTGAGTCAGGTCTAGAATCTAGGACTTTTGACTTGAGTTCCGAATCAAGGTCAAGACTCTTGACAATATGCCATGGCCTAACCTACTCATTGACAACCTCTACTCTAAAGGGTACGGTCAGTATTTTACTGCTACAAACCAGGCTGCCTGGTAGGTTAACCAGTTTATGTCAGGGCACCAAAGTAACTTAGAAGTATGACAGGGTCTCCAGTATGTCTCATGCTGGAAGCCCATCCTATCACTCTCTCCTACCACACCATATGCCTTGTCGTCATCTATGCAACCAAGCACTGTCATAACAGGAAAAAGACGTATTAATTTATGGGTAGTATAATAATCACTTCAGTGTCACTTTCTCTATATCCTACGTAATCACTGTGCACTGAAAATAATATCATAACAACATTATTTAGACTACTCTAATACACTGAGAAGATATACCTTACCTACCCAAAACATGACATACCCTCCTTCATTTGCTATGGGATCAACGGACTGCCATAGGCTTTAAATGCTCTCTTAAATTCCCTTCCTTTTTATAAGAGAAAGAGAGTTCCAGGGGAAAAGGCATAGGGCTTGATTGAAACAGGCTGGTAAAAGGCTGGCATTAAATTACCGCCATTGTAGTAAGTCTTGGCAGCAATAAAAAAATCAAAGTCTTGCCCTAACTGGTTTGGCTCAGTGGATGGAGCGTTGGCCTGTGGACTGAGGGGTCCCAGGTTTGATTCCAGTCAAGGGCATGTACCTTGGTTGAGAGCACATCCCCAGTGGGGGGTGTGCAGGAGGCAGCTGATCGATGTTTCTCTCTCATCGGTGTTTCAAACTCTCTATCCCTCTCCCTTCCTCTCTGTAAAAAATCAATAAAATATATTAAAAAAAAAAAATCAAAGTCAAGTACATTTTAAAGATGTCTCCAGATTAACTTTAACCCAGTAGCTCCAATTCTCAAGATCACATGATACTTATATGGAAGTCATTTGAAAACACATCTTGCCCAAGTTTGGGAATATCAATAAAAATTCAAGATATAAATACCCTTTGGTCAATAAATTCCACTGCTAGAAATTTATCCTACACATATATTTGCACTCTATAATTACCTTACATATATATTTACTCAAGTACACAAAGTGTACACAGATGCTCAATTATTTATAGGTGTATAAAACTAGAAACATTTTAAATGTATATCAACAGGGTATCAGTTTGTAAAAACATTCACTGAATTATTTTACTTACTTTACCTTACCCTTGACTCCTACTATTCCAGACAAATAATTACTGATATATTAAAGATGCATTACTCACAGCCTCTGAGTTATCAATAAATGGATCTGTCTCATCATAGCCAAAGCCTATATCAATTAAATCTTGTAGCCGATCCTTCCGATGTTTACGGGGTTTCCCACCCTGCAAAGAACAAATACGTTAGACTGATTCAGTACTCATGCTATTTCCATAAAGTTGAAAAATACATGTTGGAAGAATCCCAAATAATTTCTGTAGGCAATCTCCCCTCCAGGAGGTTGAATTTAAGTCCTCTGACATCTTGAATGTAAGTTGTGCTTAGGAACTTGCTCCCGAGGAGCAGAGTATGAAAAAGAGCAGCCAAAGTAACCTTACAGTAAATAACCTGGCCACCATTACCTCAGCCAGGTGATCAAGGTCAACATCAACAATGATAAGCCATGTTGATAGTATACTGACATCATGTGATAAAAATGGCACTTTACCTTTGTGCTCTTTCTCGAAAAAGCCTATAATCCCAGTTATGGGTTAACAATGAGAAAAGCATCATGACAAACTAAACCATGAGAAAAACATCAGACAAACTAATTTGAGAAATATTCTATAAATAACTGACCAGTATTCCTCAAAGCTGTCAAGATTATAAAAAACAAGGAAAGCCCTATCTGGTTTGGCTCAGTGGATAGAGCATTGGCCTGCGGACTGAAGGGTCCCAGGTTCAATTCCCAGTCAGGGTACATGCCCGGGTTGCAGGTGATCCCCAGTATGGTGCATGCAGGAGGCAGCTGATCAATGATTCTGTCTCATCATTGATGTTTCTACCGCTCTCTCCCTCTCCCTTCCTCTCTGAAATCAATAATAAAAAAACCCCACAAAGAAAATATAAAACTGTCAGTCTAGGTGAGCCTCAAGAGACATAATGACTAAGTGTGCTGCTGTACTCTGGATGGTGTCCGAAAAAACTAACCAATGTTGGTTTGTTAAGGTAACAAATGTACTATACAGCTGTAAGATGTTCTCGGGAAGAGTGGTTAAGGACTATATAGGAATTCTTTGTATTAGCTTTGCAACTTTCCAATAAACCAAAATACTCTTATTTTTAAAACTGCCATATAATTATAGACATAGACATTCAAGAAAATAAAAAAATGAGTACTGGGCTGCGGGCACATCCCCAGTAGGGGATGTGCAGGAGGCAGCTGATCGATGTTTCTCTCTCATCGATGTTTCTAACTCTCTATCTCTCTCCCTTCCTCTCTGTAAAAAATCAATAAAATATATTAAAACAAAAACAAAAACAAAAATGAGTACATGCAAAAACTGGTGAAATTTGAATAAGGTCTGTATTACAGTTAATTGTATTGTGCCAGTGTCAATTTCCTAGTTTTGATAATTCTACTTACATAAAAGATATTACTACCTGGAGAAACTGGATGATGGGTATAAGGGACCTCTCTGCACTATTATCTGCAGTTTCTTGTGAGTCTATTATAATTCTTTCCAAATAAAATTTTTTTAAAAAGTGAAACAGCCAGGCTGGTGTTGCTCGGTGGTTTGAGCGTCAACCCATGAACCAGAAGGCCATGGTTCAATTCCTGGTCAGGACACATGCTGTGGTTTTGGGTTTGATCCCCAGTAGGGTGCATGCAGGATGCAGCTGATCAATGACTCTCTCTCATCATTGATGTTTCTATCCCACTCTCTCTCTCCCTTCCTCTCTGACATCAATAAAAAATATATATTTTTTTAAAAAAGAACTGCTACAGAAAGCAATATGTTAAATGCCAGAAGGAATTTAAGTTTTGTCCTCAAAGAATTTAAAACAAGATAATCTACTCAACAAATTTACTGAGCGCCTATCAAGTGCCAGACTTCATGGATTTAATAATACTGAGGAGAGGAGAAAAATTAAACAATTATTTGTGATAAATGGTAGAAAGAAAAATGTAAATGGTACTGAGATGTTTTTAACAGAGGACCTAACAGGAAGAATATAAAAACTCACAGACAAAAACTAATATTTGTGCGCAGACAAGGATGAGTGGAAGTACCCACTTGTAGAGGCCACTGAAAAGATTAGATCAGAGAAGTAACTTGACAAGACTAGTGCTTAACAAAATCACTCTGACAATTGTGATAGGGAATAAAAACAGTGGGGAAGAGATCAGTTAGGAAGGAAAAACATGCAGATATTTATAAGAACGTCACAAGTTAAAGGGGCATAAAATTATATTTAAGTATCAATGATGATGATGATAGTTACCATTCACTGAATGCTAATTTGCATTAGTACCTACAACTATCCATTATTTCACATTTGACAAATGGAGAAAACTAAAGCTTGGAAAGGATAAATAACTTGTTTAGGCTCATACAGAAAGTAACAGAGCCAATCTTCAAATTCATGGCTCTCTAACTCGAAAGTGCCATTCTATTCAAAGTCCTATCACAGAAGTTGTAGAACCCCTGAGGTCTGTCTTTTTTCCACTCAGAGTCAGCCTATACTCCATACTCAAACTGCAAGCCATCCCCACTGTCACTCGTCTATAAATTAACTTCTCCCACTTGATGCTCTCATTTTATTCATTCTATTTCCCTGCCTTAAAACTTTATTATTCGCTAAAATTAAAAAGGCTGGTAATACCAAGTGTTAACAAGAGGAAGAATTAAAACACTCTTACACAGCTGGTGCAAAATGATACAGCCACTTTGAGTCTGTTTTTGTTTTGTTACTTCCTTTATTCTGTTCTTTAGATTCCACATATAAGTGAAATCATACGGTATTTGTCTTCCTTTGTCTGACTTATTTATTTCACTTAGCATAATACTCTCTAGGTCAGGGGTGGGCAAACTTTTTGACTCGAGGGCCACAACGGGTTCTTAAACTGGACCGGAGGGCTGGAACAAAAGCATGGATGGAGTGTTTGTGTGAACTAATATAAATTCAAAGTAAACATCATTACATAAAAGGGTACGGTCTTTTTTTTTTTTTTAGTTCTATTCATTTCAAACAGGCAGGATCCGGCCCGCAGGCCGTAGTTTGCCCACGGCTGCTCTAGGTCAATCCATAATAAGATTCCACTCCTTTTTATAGTCAGGTCAAGTAATACGTATTTCATTATATATATGTATCCAGAGCAGCCCTAATCATAGCATCCAAAAACTGAAGACAACCCAATGCCCATCATCCAGTGAATGGATCTGGATTACTACGCAACCAAAGAGAAAGGAACTACTAATACATGCAACACACGGATGAATTTCAGAAGCATTATGCTAAGTGAAAGAAGCATAAGATCATAAGATTCCATTTACAGGAAATTCTAGAAAAGCCAAAAAAAAAAAAAAAATGCAAAAACCTGGTGACAGGAGGTAGATCAGAGGTTGCCAGGTCAGGGCTGGAGGAAGAGGATTATCTGTAGAGAAATAAAAGGGAACTTTCTGGGGTGAAGAAATTGTTCTATATCATGATTGTGGCAGTAGTTAGAGTATGTGTGCATTTGCCAAAACTCATCAAACTGAACATTTAAAATGGATAAATTGTATCTATTTTAATTATATTTCAATAATGCTGATTTTTAAAACCCCTTGTGATTATTTCTACTTCAACGCTCTCTCTCTACAAAGTTTTATTCATATGATTACTCACACCTACAGCTTTCTTTCCATTCTGCCATGGCTATAATGCTGGCTATTATTTTTCACTTAAATGTAATGACTGCCTAATTAGCCTCTCCTCCCTTATCCTCAATTTATCCTACATAATATCATTTAATTAATATTTCTAAAATACCATTTCATATCATTCCCCTGCTCAAAATACTTTAGAAACAATCTACCTATTATAAGCTAAATCTAAAACCCTTACTATGCCATTAATAAAATGTTTTCTACATGTTGACTCAAAACTAACTTCCCAACTTTTTTCTTAAAATTTTCCATCTTAAACACTTTGATCCATTCAATCTATCCACTCAGCCAAACACATTGCTTATCTTTCCTCATTCTTTCCCCTTATTTGCAATAATCTCTTAATCCTCTTTAAATTCTCCCACCTTCACAGCTCAACCCAAGTTTTAAATCCTTTCTCCTTGGTGCTTTCAACTTAAATCACAATGATCTTTTTTTGCTGTCCTAACATATTTTTTTGTTTAGGCATTAGCTGCCTATGAGATTGACCTAGGAAAAACTGAAAAACCCACAACAATAAAACCCAAATAGCTTCTATTGTAATAGGCAGAATCAGCCATATGCAGAAGTACAAATAACTTATGTATAATTGGAAATTTAGGAACATTTAAGTCTAGTCAAGGAAACCAGCAGTTACCACAGGAAACATTAGTTGTTTTTAATAATTCTGAGACCATAATAATCTAATATATGCAGAAAATGGTTAAATAAGTAAATGAGTCTAATCCAGTGGTTCTCAACCTGTGGGTCTCGACCCCTTTGGCGGTCGAACAACCTTTTCACAGGGGTCGCCTAAGACCATCCTACATATCAGATATTTACATTATGATTCATAACAGTAGCAACATTAGAGTTATGAAGTAGCAACAAAAATAATTGTATGGTTGGGTCACAACATGAGGAACTGTATTTAAAGGGACAGAAGGTTGAGAACCACTGGTCTAATCAATGACAGTAAACAAAATGTGTAGAGCTTTACTTAATTATAACTGTATTAATCTCAAAAAGGATCATACAAACTTAAGATCTTTACTAAGTATTTTATCAATTATAGTACCATAACAAGGATGAAGGTATAAATTGTACATACTATGTATGACACATCCATTCAATGTAATAGTCATTTTAAAACATGGTTGCCCTGAAAAAAAAAGAAAATGGCTGGTCTGGCACGGTGGATAGTGCGTTGGCCTTCGGACTGAAGGTCAAGGGCACATGCCTGGTTGTGGGCTCAATCCCCAGTAGGGGACATGCAGGAGGCAGCCAATCAATGATTCTCATCATTGATGTTTCTACCTCTCCCCCCCGTCCCTTCCTCTCTGAAATCAATAAAAATATATTTAAAAGAACAAACAAAAAACATGGTTGCCCCGGCCAGTGCTGCTGTGGCAGTGTCAGCCCACACAGAATGGTTGCAGGTTTGATTCCCCGTCAAGGGCATTTACCTGGGGTACAGAGGCAACTAATTGATTATGTCTCTCACATCAATATTTCTTTCTCCCCCCACCCATCCCTTTCACTCTCTAAAAATCAATGGAAGATTAAAAATGGCAGGGGAGTAAATGGATGCTGCACCAACATGCTCCCAGGAACAAACTGCAATTACAACTAAAATAAAGAAAGACTTCCTGAATAATCAACTGAAGACTCGTTTGAGAGAACCCTGATAACCGAGGACCGAAAAGTGGAGACCACGATAGAGAATGGTAGGAGGAGCAGAGGCATGAAAGGGCTGGCCAGACTTCCACAGACAGCAACTGAAGTTCCGGAGAGATATCTCAGCTGTGGGGGGTTGCCATGGAGAACTCTGGGGTCTAATCCCCAAGCTGGGTCCCCCACCAGAGAACAACAGAACTGAGAA